>NC_135539.1:136878514-139853514 GCF_045843805.1 Urocitellus parryii
CAGTTCTTATACAACACCCTATTAAATTTTAATAGAGTAGCCTGCTGAAATCCTTTGGATCTTGACTCTATCGTCTCACAATTAGTTGCCCCTTCCACCTTCTGTTATTTGCAGATTTACAGAAGCCTCCCATGACCTGTGGTTTCACTCTCTGAGGTTTCAGTAACCTGCAGTCAACCTTTGTCTTGAAAATATTAAATGGAAAATTCTAGAATAACCAATTCATAAGTCTTACATTGCCTGTCATTCTAAGAAGCATGTTGAAATCATGTGCGGTCTCTCTCCATTTTATCCACAATGTGCCCCATTTCTTTGCTGAGAATACCCATGCTGATTACACCCCCACCCATTAGCCTCTTAGTGGCTACTTCAATTATCAGTTCAACTTTACTGTAGTGCTTGTGTTCAAGAATGCTTATTTTACTTAATGGCTCCAAAATGCAAGAGTGGTGATGCTGACAATGTGGATATGCCAAGGAAAAATCAGCACTTCCTTTAAATGAAAGATGAAAGTTCTGGACTTTATCACAGGTAAGTATGTATGAAAAATAAAAAGAACATCTGGGGTTCGGTACCATCCACAGTTTCAGGCATCCACGGGAGTCTTGAAACTCACGCCCTCTGACTAAGGGGTATCATTGCAGTTAACATAGGTTCAGTGATCTTCAAGTCACTGATGGAATTGTCAAAGAGAACAAGGGTGGGCCCAGCTCTTGTGAGAGACCTTCCTGCAGGCTGATCATGACCCCTTACTTAAGACCTGTGGGCGACACTTGTCCAACCACACAGGAATTCATCACGTGTACAATTGCTCAACATGTTTCTATCTAGTCCCAATAAAAGGCTTTTCCAAGTGTCTAGCTCAGAACAGGTACTCAATATGATTTCTAATCCTGTGATCGAATGCCTTTCTAAAGAAAGGCATTTCAAGAACGATGGCTTTTGTGTCACCCTTTGCAGTGCCAACCTAGAGATGCCATCAGAAGTGATCATGAGCTTTTCTTTGGACTCAGTCTCATTGGTGAATCCATCTTAGCTCTTGGACTCCTTTGTTTTTAAGAAAATGGATTCATTCTCTTTCTCTGGAGAATGCAGAGCTGTTGAGATCTGGCCTCCACACTCTCCATGTGGCTTTAGGTGGTGTCCTCCTCTGGGCCATGTCATTTCATCTCACTAAGAGTCTTGCCTTGCAAGGAGGAAGATGCTGTCTGCAGAGGAGGGCAGCCCACTTTATAGAGAAGCTGATTCCTGGGTGCCAAGAGCCCTGGTTTGTTTTGTCTCGGCCTCCTCCACTCCTCCCTGAAGCTCGAGTGCCGTGAGTCTGACAGCTGACCTGGCTGCCTGCAGGATGCTCAGGTCCTAGAGCTGGACACTCCAGGTCCATGCTCCAGCCAGTGTCCTGGATGCTCCAGGTTTGGGGATCCACTGATGTAATCCTCTTCTCTCCACCGTCCACCACTAAATGGGGTTCCTCCTGGTCCCAGGAGCCCTTGCTCTTTGAAAGGGACCCGCAGAGTAGTGGTGTTGAACGCAGAGGACTAAAATGCCTCAGGATCAACAAAATACATCTGGGGAGGTTTGCAGGGTGCTCTGGGGCCAGTAGAAGGGAGGGAGGGGCTCCTTTCATAAGTGACCAACTGTTCCAGGTGCCTTATGTCTGTTCCCTCATTTGAATAGTAGTAGGTAATATTGACCGAGTGCTTTCTGTGTGACAGGCCTCGTCAGTAAGTGTGTTATGGGTCACATCACTTTCCGCTGAGGTTTTACAGATGTGAAGCTCTGGCATCTGGGGGCCCAGACTAGCTTTCGAGCACACAGTAGGAATAAAGGAGATGGGCTGAACTTCCAGGTCTGCCTCTGGGTCCAGGCTGTCAGTGTGAGGATGAGGGTGGACACACCACTGTGTGCACTCTCAGGAGAGGCTCCCGGTAAGATAGACCCAGAGTCCATTGCCAGCCTCGCCCAGCTGCTTTTTGACCACATTTGACTTTTACTTATGCCCTCTCCACGTCTGCTCAGGTCCTCTGTTCTCCTCCAGTTCCCTTCCTCCTATGCCCCTCCTGCTTAGTTCTCCCCATTCTCCAAGGGCAACCCAAAGAGCTGCTCAACGTAAAACCCTTCCTGACTCCCATTTGGAAGCCACCTCTACAGCTTTTGGCAACCTCGGGACTGTGACTCTCCTGTGCCAATGGCCTCACTGGGCCTGGTGCTATTTCTATTCCTTAGCTTGTCCCCCTGATGGACCGTAGGTCTTCTGGAGAGAGAGAGAGCTTATTTTTGAGACACATTCTCAAGCACACATATTGGATGTTCAATAAATAATTGCTTTTAGTGGGATTTCAAGCATTATGACAGACTGGGGAGATACGTATGTGGATAACCACCTTATAGGGCTTATACAGCATGAAAGAGGGGAAATTAATGTCTTTCTACTACTTACAAAGCATCACTGCTATTGAACATCCTCTCTGTGCCAGGAACCTTGTAAAATTCTCACAGTACTCCTGTGTGGTCCCCCCCAGTCCACTGTAGACACAAGAAGCTTAACTTTGTTGGGAACTCAGGTCAGAAGAACATATGGGTCAAGACTGCATGCGCAGACTGCCCCCGTCTAAGTCCTAACTCTACCGCTCACTAACTACCCATCCCTTTGGGCAAATTACCTAAGTTTTCTGAGCTTGAATTTGCTCCCGCTGTGAACTAGGGGTAATCACCCTATAAAGGCTGTCATGAGGACTGCAGCCATCACTTCATGTTTGCAGATTATTGGATCAAGTAACCAAGCCCTGTGCTAAAATCCGAGGAGGCTGGAGTTCTTCTATAAAACGGTTTAATAGTTGCGTGTGATAGTTGCGTGTACATTCTCCTGTATGCTTCAAGTCATCTCTGGATTTCTTAGAGTATCTGATGCCATATGAATGCCATGTGAATAGTTGTGTTGTTCAGGGAATAATGACAAGAAAAAAATGTTTGTACAGGTGCAATATTTCTTCAGGATGCAGGGTCCAGATAGAGAGGACTGTCAATGATAGATAACGGACAGCGAGAAAGTCCAGCTTGGGGACAGAGCTCGGTAATACCAGGCAGTGATTGAGATCACAGGGTTCTTCCTCTAAGATGCTCGGAATCTGTAGCACAGGCATCATGACACCTGTCAGGGAGATGCTCCTCAGCAGGCAGGTCCTGCTTCCATTATGTAAAGACTATCAACTTGGCTACTGGCCAGCAGTCCCTGACCAGGCTTGTTTGGTTTGGTGTGGTTTTAATTTTTCTCCTTTTCTCTGCCAGCATCAAAGACACTCCTGCTCTTCAAAAGCCTTGTCTCTTCCTTCCCCAAACTGTACCTTCTGCAGGGCCAAGGAGGGTGATGTTGGACACGCCAGCCTGAACTGGAGCCTCTTGCCTAATTACACTGCAGTCAGATTTTCCATGGAAGCCCCCAGCGTGGCAGGATGCCCTCTTTGAAGTCATTAGTCTTCACAGCAGGGAGAGCGCATCATCAAAGACTCTGTTTCCCAGAAACCCCTGCTGTGCCCTTGTGTACCAGAGGGCAGCAGAAGGAGGGAGAGATGAGCCTCCACGTGCAGAAGTCTGCTGTTCTCTCCCTGGCCCTGAACCACAATTCCTTTGAACTGAAGCCCAGAGAGAGGGTTGGTGATGCTGTTGCAAAACCTCTCTCCATTCTTTCAGTCTTTGACCAATTTAGCAATTACACTTGCTAGGCCTGAGATCCAGAATGTAGAGCACGGTTAAAGTTGCACTTGGTAATCTAAGGCACCACGGGATAGGGGCTGGCAAGAGAAGGGAACTGGCTCTGAGGATCTAGATACTGAGAATGTGCTTGATAATTACTATGAGCTGTGAAGTTGGAAATCTGTGTGCATGAATGTGAGGGAGGGAGGGAGGGAGGGAGAGAGAGAGAAAGAGGGAGAGAGAGTCAGTCCTGGTTTTTATCCTGGCTTTGCATCTTACTTGCCATTTACCTGAGGAGCTGGGAATGTCTTTATCTCTGACTCTGTTTCTTGACCCTTTTGAAGCTCAGTGGACATTATAAATTCCATAATTCTTCACAAAGCCATTTACTTAGACCCAGAGTTTAGATTTCTACGTGAACCTGGACTTTTAGATCTCAGCCCTGAAATCCAGTGACTCTGACCTGACCCACTTCACCTGCTCTGTCTTTGGAAGAGCAGCTGCTGGGGCTCCATTCTGGAACTCTCAAGCAGGAGGGTGTGGTGTAGAATCCGGATCTCAGGGGCCTTGCTGAGCTCCAGCATGGAGCAGGTCGTCCTGTCCACTGCCCGTCTTCATGTACTAGATCATCACGGGGCCCCTCACACCTACGCCACACCACGGCTCGCACTTGATCCCTTGCTGGGTTTCTCAGACAGCTCCTCCTCCCCTTAATTATCCTCAAGGCCGCCTTCTGCAGCCACCCAAAAGGTGGTTCTCAAAGGGATCTCTGTGGCCATTCAGAAGATGAGTTGGGAGCTTCCTAAGATGGCCTGCAAGCTCTTCCTGACTTGGCTCCCACCAAGCCCTTTGGCCCCCTCCTCTCCATCACTCTCTGCTTGGGATTCTATGTTCCAAGGACCTCAGATCTGCTGCAGAGCTCCTGCGTGCTCCATTCTGCACCGAGTCCTCTGCATTTGCTCCTGAGGGTGCAGTGTCTGGATGGCTTGTCTCCTTCCCCTCCTCCAGTCCCCCAATTCCATGAGTTCTCCCTACCTGCTGTTTAACTCTGCCTCCAGGTCGCCCTTCTCAGACACCCATCTGACTATCCAGTCTCTGCAGATTGACCCTCTCCTGGTATCCTGTGACACCATGCATGTATCTGTCATTGTTTTCAAGCCATGGTTATAATAATCTGATAACTATCATCATCTGATCCCTTATCTGTCTCTGCCCTCCCTATGCCAAGATGCAAGTTCAGGATTGTCTTGTTCATTTTTGTAACACTGTGGTACTTCCCATCACGTTCAATAGGAAGCAAAAAGTAAGTATTCATTGAATGAATAAATGAAGGGGTGCACATGAGTTGATGCATAAAAGCTTTAGCAGACCTCTGCTTGATTTTCTTAGTGTATTTCCTAGTGCTTATGTTTCTCGATCCACAGAGGATAAATCAGTGTTTTTGTGTTTTCCATTTGGCATGGTGTTCTTTTTTGAGTTAACTCATTTGTCTTCCAAGTGCCACTGAAGTAGGGTACATCCATCATTCATTCATTTAAAATACATTTAGTGATGTCTTAGTGATTGTATTCAATACCTGGGGAAAAAAAAGATGGATAATAGTGGTCCACAATGAGTGAGGGCTTATTACATGCTAGACACTGTTTAAAGTACATAATATTAATTCATGTAATCTCCTCAACAACTTTATGAATAGGTACCATTATCGTCTTTGTTTCACAGTTGAAGAAATTCAAGTACAGATGCTCTTTGACTTACAATGGAGTCACATCCCAATAAGCCCACAGGTTGAAAATACTAAAAGTCCTAAATGCACCTAACCTACTGAATATCAGAGCTTAGCAGCACAGTCGGCTCTAGAATATCAGTTGTTTATCTTCGTGATTGTGCAGCTGACTGGGAGCTGTCTTTGCACAGCATTGTGAGAAAATATACTGCATACGACTAGCCCAGGAAAACATCCAGATTCCAAATTCAAAGTATAGTTTTTACTGAACGCAAGTCCCATGACCTCCGTGGTAAAAATCATGTAAGTCAAACCATTGTTGAGGGCCAACTGTACCTAGACAGGTCTTGGCCTAATTATCCTAGAAACCAAATTTATAGGCTAATGTTTACAAGAAGGTGCTATCTTAAGACATCAAGATGGAGGGGAAAAGATAACTGAGACAGGAAGGAGGAAACACAAGGAGGTGCATTCGTGAGCAGGCCGCAGCTTTACCAGAAGATAATTTTGTATGCATGGGATACAGTATAGACAGACTGTTTTAATCCGTTTTCTCCTGATATACTAAAATAATACAGACTGGGTAATTTATATACAAGAGACTAGAAGTTTATTCTAGGGGCTGGGAATTCCAAGATCATGGTGCCAGCATTGGCAGAGCGCCTCCAGGCGAGGTCACACACCGTGTGGGGAAGGCAAGCAAGCGCACAGGAGACCGTGAGAGAACAACTGGGCCAACTCACTTTTAGGGGAAAACCCACTCTAGACATAACTAAGCAACTCCAGAGACAATGTCAGTCCATTTGTGATTGCAAAACCCTCGTGACCTCACCTCATCATCTCTTAAAGGTTCCAACTCTCAACACTATCACCAAGGCGATTAAGTTTGCATGAGTCTTAAAGGGAACATTGAAACCATAGTGTCCCTCTTCTGGTGCCCCAAACTTATGTCCTCACAAGCAAAACATATTCCTTCCATCCTAATAGCCCCAGTCCTAACTCAGTCCAGCATCAGCTCAAAGTCCAAAGTCTGGAGTCTCACCTAAACCAGATACGGGTGAGGCCCAAGGCAGGATTCATCTTGAGGCCAGTTCCTTCTAACTGGGAGCCCCTGAAATCAAAACAAGCCATCTCCTTTCAAAATACAGTCACAGTGCAGGCGTCCAATAGACATCCCCATTCCACAAGAAAGCAATGGGCAAGAAGAGAGGAGAACCTGGTTCTGTTACAGCGCAAGGGCCCTCCCTGGAGCCAAGGCAGCTACACAGCAGTCCTCAGTCACTGGCTCTTACAGTCACGCCAGAGAGTCTCAGATACGCTGCTCCAAGTAGCAGATGTGATTTTATCAGAAAGAATAGGAAAAGGGGAAAAGAGAACACTCTCAAAGGAGAGAGTGGGTCCTCTCAGAGAGGAGAGAGATCAGGCAATCCTCCTGCCCTCCAGTCTTTGGGGAGTCCCAGCCAAGTTTCCAGAGAGTCCCACTCAGGTTCATCATTTGACTTTTGACTGACGGCAGGATGGCTCCAGACGTCAAATCCCCACGGTCATGGTCTCACCCCACGGAGGGGAGATTCTTTAGACATAAAAATGTCTAAAAAGATCTGAGGCACCTCTGGGTCGCTCTAGCCCATGCTGATCTGTTCTAATTGAACTTGTTCTGACAGATTTTAGGGTTAGGGGCTTTGCTTCTAATCATCCTATCTCCCTGAGTTCTGGAATCTGGTCTGTGTCAAGGTCACTAAAGTCCCCCCCACCCACTTGAGGATAAACTTACCAACAGGGAGCCCCTTCTTGGGCCTGCTGCTCTCCTGTAGATAACTGATTGTTGGCTGAGCAAAGCATCATATCCTGTTGACTGAAGCCAGGCAGGGTGGCAGGCAAATTGCTTTTTCAAAGAAAGCATGTAGGGGTCAACACAGTAGGCCCAGTTTATAGAATTATCTGCTTAACCTCATGTTTCCACTGCTCACATCTGTCTGTTACCTGTCAGGTCCTAAGGCAATCCAAAACCCAACAAGAAATACAACATTAAGTGGTAAAGCTGGAGAGTAATCTCCTTTTACTCCATTTCTCACAACATGGGTGCACTGGGGAACCTGCCCCACAAAACCTCTAACAGCTCCATCCCTGTGGTTTTGCTGGGTTCGGCCCATGTTTCAGTTTTCTGGGGCCCGAGTCTCCTGCCTGCAGCTCTCCCAGGCTGGCCTTGCACACTGGTAGTTATTTGTTCTAAGTTCTTGAGTGTGGCTGCATACCTGTGTTCCACTAGGCATTGCCTTACTGGGGTCTTCTACGGTAAGTTTCTGGACCCCCGAGTGACCAGGACATTCACTGCATCTGGGTGGAGATGGCTCTACCTCTGTAGCTCTTATGTTCTACAAGTCTGCAGACTTGAGACCTTGTGGACTCCACCAGGGTTTACTATTGTACTTTGTAGGACAACAGAGGGGTTCAGGCTGTACTTGGGGCACTTAGGCCCTGGCTGGGACTGCCAAGGAACATTTTGCCAGAATGCAGACAGCAGAAACCTGAAGTGACTCTGGGCCTGTTATGGGAGTAGGGGAGGCAGCCTCAAAGATCTTTGAAATGTCTTCAAGCTGTTTCTCCAATTGTCCAGCTTGGCCACACCCTTAGAATTCTCTCTGAAACCTACATTTTTAACTCTTTACATGGCCAGGCTGAATTTTCCAAATCTTTCCATTCTGGTTCCCTTTAATTCTAAATTCCTTCTTTAAACCATCTCTTTGCTCTCGATCTCACTGTGTGTGTGGAAAAGCAGCCATGCAGCCGCTTCAGTGCTTTGCTGCCGAGGTACTCCTTCTGCTGGATGTCCCCGCTCCTCACTCTGGGGTTCTTTCCACACATCCACAGGACGTGGATATAACTCGCCATGTTCTCTGCAACTGTGGAACAAGAATGGCCTTTACTCCAGTGTCCAATACCTTGTCCCTTTTTCCATCTGAGACCTGGCTCTGGCTCAACTGTAATTTGTCCCTCAAAGGTTCCTGTGCTTCAAGTTTTCTCCCCGTTATGGTGTTGACATGATGGAGCTTTAAGAGGCAGGGCCTGGTGGAAAGCCGTGAGGTCAAGAGGGCACCAGCCTCAGGAGGGAAGGGTGCAGGTCGTGCAGAGTGAACTAGTTCTTGAGAAAGTGGGTTGTGAAGTGAGGCCACCCTATGCATTTGGTCCCTTCTGAACTGATGCAGCTCCAAACTTATTCAGATGTGCTGTTCTAGCAACGTTCAGGGCACAGCCACATGAGTAATCTCCAAGACAGATGTGTGATGTGTGGGAAGCACGGGATGCAAGGAGCCGTGTACAGGAAAGTTGGGGGCTGGCTGCCGAGGTCCGTGGAATGAAAGAGTGAATGAATGGAGGAGTTGAGATCGATGGACGAGAGAGAAGGAAGCATCCTGAGGAGGGATTTAGATGGAGGTGTCAATTCACAATGTGCTCAGAGGTTGACAGTTTCACAGTGGTCACATTCTGAGAGGGAGGAGTAACGGAAGTAGAGGAAAGTGGAGTGGTCCTCAGGAATCACCACTGATTGCCACTGTACCAATACAAATGCTATCTGCATGGCCAAGTGGCCAGCTATAGAGTCCCCACTGACTTAGGCTGGGTCACCCAAGGTATATTGATATACACAGCTAGACTTTATGGTGGAGGGATTTCTGGAGGAGAATGAACCTGAAAAAGCTACTAGATTTGCGGGGAGGTGGGGGGCGGTAAAGAAGGAAGGGGGGGAATTAAGAGGACCTCCTCTTCCAAAAGCCTTCCCAGAACACTCTTGCTTCTGTTGTGCTCCTGGGCTTTTCCCTGAGTTGTAGAGCACTCACACGGAGCCAAATAAGAGCTCAAGTTTGTATAAGCATTGGTGTCCTTGTTAGTTTTCCCACCAGACTATAAACTCCTCCAGTTAATGGACTGTCCCTTTCTGGGTTCTCGTGGTGGCGGACCTTCTTACTCACATGGCATGTGTTTGCGTTAACTCAGGTCACCAGGACACATCACGGCACAGTCGATGGCTCACACAGCAGATTTGTTTTGTCATGGTTCTAGAGGTGGAAGTCTGAGCCCAGCGTGATTTCGAGGGCCCTTTTCTTGGTTTGCCGCTGGCCATCTCGTCACTGTGGCCTTACGTGGTAGAGGGGGCTCTGGTGTCATCTCTTTCTATTCTTGTGACACATCCAGTTGGGTCGGGCTTCACCCTGTCATCTCACTTAACCTTGATCACCTCTCTAAAGGCTCTCGTGCCCGTTACAGTCACATGGGGGACGTGGGGCTTAAATATATGAATGGGGGGCAAGTTCCACTCACAGCAGTGTCCGTCAACATCACGTCAATGACAGCGTCCCTGCACAATGTGCTCGGTGGCTGACAGCTTCACCGTGGTCACATTTCTGAGAGCGAAGAGTGTCGGGAAGTTCCTTGCTCTTCTGAGTCTTTGCCTGCTTCTCCCCCCTCCCCCAGAAGGACAGCTCAAAAGTCTTCTCAAAAGGGATCCCACACCTTCGATCCCACACCTTTGATCCCACATCTTCCTGGGAAGTCAGCAGGGTAGGCAGAGCTTCCCCGGCTGTGGGGATCTGGACAGATGCGGAGAACACTCTCCACCTGCCTCTCATGTCAGTAGCCACAGGGCCCAACTAGGGCCGTCAGTGAGCAGAAGCTGAACTCTCACTCCTTACGTTGTCTTGGCAGCTCTTTACCATAATGCTCGAGGTGTTTGCTTTTTCTGAAAGGCAGGGTCCAATTCACGAGGTCACTTCATTGATTTTTGTCCATCTCCCTGAGGCCCACATTTTCAACACTGTGGAGAAGTGCGGGGATCTGGATAGATGGACTTTAATTTACTTCTTTAGGTCCCATTCAGAGGCTGGGAAATGTTCCCATTAGCAGCAGAAATAGCTCCATTTGTTGGATGCCTACTCTGTTCTGTTCCATGTTCTGACAAAGAATTTTACTTACATTTTGCTTCCATCCTTCCCAACTATGCACGGAGGGAGACGGAGCCCAACAGCGGTGTCTCGGGGGTTCTGTGAGAGACTGTCAAGGCAACAGCAATGTCTGTCAGACTCCACACCAAGGACTTTCAATTTAGGGGTATTAGTTCTTTTCTAATGGCTACTAAGTTAGTCGTTCTGATATAAATACTCACTAACTGTTTAATATGAATACATAGTTAATAGGTTTCATATAAATGAAGCTTATAGGCATTTTTTGGCCTAAGGGAATGGAGAAGATTAGTGAGTCACTTTGGGTGCTATGACCAAGCAAGTTGAACTTCTCTTTACTTCCTAGTGTCCCTCAAGCTTAGCTCAGAGGACACTGAGGTCAGAAGGTCAAATCAATGGCTACCTGGGTAAATGGCTTGTAGCAATGGAGACCACACTGGCATCCAAGACTGTCAGACTCCAAAGTCCATTTTTCCAGCATGTTGACCTTCTGCGGACTCAACTAAGATCAGAGCAAGGACCGCCAGAGCTAAAGCAGGCTTCGGTGGCAATCCAGCCCTCCTCAGAATCTAGCTGGTCACAGACTCATCCGTGGGGAGTTGTGTGGGGACCCTGTCTCCTGACCCCTACCTCTGCCTTACATCTTCTCCACTCCACCCTTTTCCTGATAGCTTTGGACAACCACTCATTAGGGCTTCTACAGTTTTCCATCATCAAAATGTTGAGGGTGTTTTCTTACCTGAAACACAGAAAAACGAGGGCCTTTGGGAAGGCACGTCACAGCTGATCGTGGGGGCAAAAGGGTTGGCGCACAGGGAACCCCGAGAACAATAAGCCTGCGATATAGAACGTGGGTTAAGCACATTGCCATGAGAGGTGGCCACGCTCTGTTAATATCTAAATGATAAAGACACCACAAGACAGGACAGAGGAGATATTTAGGGGCTATGACCTAGAAATGGGACAGGAAGAAAGAAGACTTTAGGCTGGGAATGTGATGCTGGTGTTTACCAGATGGGGAGGGGGCGTGGGCAGTAGTGGGTCCTGCATCACCTGACGTAAGTGAAGTTAGATGCAAAGGAGCACTGTGCAGACCGCCTGAGGGCCTGGCCACGCTGACCCTCAAGCTGATCCCTCCTATTTGCAGTTTTTGTGGTTCTCAGCGTGTTGTTTCACTTATCTTCCGCTGTGCCCTTTACCCTTTCTGTATTCCCCTTCCTGCTCTTTTCTATTCCAGCTGCTTCTTTCTGTTTCTTCCCCCTCTTAGTTCTTCCCCCCCCCACTATTTCTCGTGTTCCTCTCCTCCTTCTCCCCCGGCCTCAGTGGCCTCGGGTCTTTCCCCAGCACCCCGCATAGTCCAGGTTCCCAGGCCTCTGCTCTGCCTCTCTCTTCTTCCAAAATAGAAGATGAGACTTGCCACCCTGACAGAGAGAACAAAAGCTGAGAGTCCCTGCCGAAGTTACAAGGACAGCATTTTCTTTTTAGGGGGTTTTAATTTTAAAAGCCTCCCAGCTCCGCCTCCCTACCCCTCTGTGGTGCCTGCTCAGACTCCTGGGCTGTGAGCGTCAGCTGAGGGACAGCCGGAGAAAAAGCCAGCCGCTCCTGGGTTCAGATCATCTCTCACGTCCCCTCCCCTCCCCAGCTCCTTTTTACTGCATTTGACAGAAATCCAGGCAGAAAATGGTAGCATTAGCATTTTTAATAAAGGAAGCTGGAGAAAAGGGAGGCAGCTCCAGAAAGCCGAGGAGGGGAGGGAGCCCAAATCCACTGACAGTCCCCACTCCCCTGTGGAGCCAGAGAGACTCAAGGTGGGTGCAGGGAAGGCGGACAGGAGAAGGAGTCTTCTCCGGAGGAGCATTCAGGCTGATGTAATTGGAGCTTTGAGCACAAGCAGAAACAGTTGGAAGGTGGGAAATTGCTGGGCTGGACTGAGTTTGGCTCAACTGGATACTGAGGCCCAGCCTTGTGAGATGTTTTCTAATTTAGCCCATTTCCCCTGTCTTCCTGGAATGAGCCATTATTCGTCCATTAGTGGCAAAAACCATGGTCTAGACTAACCCTTCTTCTCTTCCTCCTCCTCTCCCTGTGCTCTGTAGGAAGGGAGAAAAGGTAAGCCGGAGGGAGGGGACTACGCAGACCCTCTACTTGAAAAGAGAATGAACCTCTGAGACCCGGAGACACTGGTGTCCTCTTTCCCAGTTTTAGCATTCTGGGGTTGTGCGTGCAGAACTCGATGGAGCTGCTGGGTTTACATTTGCCTGGCCGGCCGTCCCTGCCTCTGCAGGATGGAGCTTAATTGGCTCTTTTCCTACTACTGAAAAGGAGGGAAAATATCTCCTTGCAGAGGTTACAGTTCTCTAAAGAAAATGGCAGTGATGAGATCTAATGCCTTTGACAGCTGGATAAAAAGTTGCTAAATAAGAATAAATTGAATGCCTGAACCTGGAGGCGATTGGAGGCTCACACGAATCCCAAACATGGGAATGAACCATCTTGCCGAAGTATTCTTCCTCCATCACCTTTAGAACTCTGTGAGTAAAATAGTGGCAAATCTACTTTGTGTCCCCAAATCCAATTCCACAAAGGGTCAGAACGAATCAAAATTGGGTGATACCCCTTCCTACTTCTGGGTTTCAGCCTATTAAGTGCTTAAGATCTCTCCATTGGTGAAGCGTCCACCTGGATCATTGTAGACCTTCGTACATTCAGACTCTGTGCTCACCCCATTGTTCAGAGTCCCACGATTTTAACAAAAGAGCAGCTATCACAGCCAGTGTTCCTTACACACAAAATCAATCATTTTAGCTTCATCTGAACAGACAGAAGACTGTGTGTATCTGTGCAAACATGTAGTTCCATCTGGACTATCCATTTTCATGCTCAATCTTGATTTCCTCTATCAGTGAGTTATTCTGCATGTTCCTGTACTTACAGTCATGACCTGGTACTGAGCTGAAGGCACAGGGAATACACATACAATTATTAAATTAATGTGAAAATTTCCCAAGATCTTTAAGCCAGAATACCTTTGAAAAATAGAGAGACAAACAGACTAGCATCGCATAGGCTCCTTCAAGGAATAAATGTTGTCTCCGAGCTTCACATCCAAGGGTAGGATTAATAGCAGTTGGAGACTTTTTAACACATTTAGGTTTGGAGAGAATGTAGGTTTAGACCCAGAGCCAAGTTCTTTTGAAGGAGTAAGAAATTCATTTGGAAATGGCTTTGCTACTGTCTTGAGGAGTAAGAGTTTATCTTTTTCTTGTGTCTATTAATTTGCTAATAACCTGCAGTGAGACCTTGGTCTTCCGCTTTTCCCATCACAAAACTATCCTGGACAAACCCCACACCTGTGAGGGTCTGAAGGGGCGTTTTGTCAGAGACATCCCCTCACTGCCTGCCTTTCCTGGGGGCTTTGGCAGGGTCCTTGGTTCCCTTTGGTTACTGCACCACATGTTCCCGGGGTGATCTCCCCCAGCCCAGAGCCTTGACTAGGATCTCCCTGCTTATTGTTTTCCAAATCTGTGTCTCCAGTCCTAATCTCTTTTCTCCTTTCCGGTCCTCCATCTCCACCTGCCTCTGGATATTTGTTCATGGATTTGGTATAAGAATCTCAAATTAACTTGTCGAGAGTTGGACATGAATCCCACTCCCACCCTGGTCCCTGCTCTAGCTCCCGTCATTCTTGACCCCACCAAGAGCATCTTCAACCACTCATCCACCCAGAGAGACATGAGGGTCCTTCTCCATGGTCCCCCACAGTGACTCTCCCCTCCTCACACACATTCCCTCCTTCGCCACATCCTCTTTTCCACCTCGGGAATGACTCTGAAACCTAACTGCTGCTTTCTTTTGCCAAAGCTGTAGCCTTGCTGGAGGTTTTTTCTAATTGCTCCCACCACCATTGGGCACGTGTTGAAAGGGAGCCAGGAGAGAAGGCATGGGAGGGCGTGCATGGCAGGGAGGGTATGTGGGCAGAGTGCATGGGGAGGACTTGACTGTGCTCATCCAGGGGTAGTGGCATGATGGCACAGAGGCTTCTGACAGGACAGGCAGGAGGGTCGGGGAGAGGAAGAGGAGGCTTTGAATTCCAAACAGGGAGCTTGGATTTTGCCTAGTAGGAAATGGGAGGCCGTAAAATCTGTTGAGGGGGGCTGGGGTGACGGCGATGGCATTACAGGAAGACAGAGAAGGTGCTGGACCAGGGATCTCTGGACTATGGGCCTCAGGCCAAATCTCACCTGCTGCCTGTTTGGAAGGAGGTAAATAAAGTTTTATTGGAACATAGCAATAGCTATTCATTTCTGTATTGTCTGTGCTGCTTTCCTGCTACAGTGGCAGAGTCGCAACAGAGATTGTATGGCTGCAAAGCCAAAAGCATTTACTGTATTTTTTATAGAAAATGTTTGACAACCCTGCAAAGGCTCAGGAGTTCTCTATCTTGGCACAATTGACAGACACCTAGAGTTGGATAAGTCTTTGTTATGGAGACTGTAGTAGGCATTATAGGATACATAACAGTGCCCCTGATGTGGCCACTGCATTTATGTAACATCCCACCCCATGTTGTGCCAAGCAAATGTTTCTGCATTCAATGCCCGGTCAGGAGAGCGGGTTGATATCACCTGCCAGACACACACCTTGCAGCCCTCTGCTATAGATGGCCGGGAGAACAGCAGTGTAGGGACAACAGAGGAGGCAACTGACACAGGGCTCGATGACAGTGAGGGTGGTGGACCCTGGTGCTGCTTTGCTGTACCTGCCCCCGTGAACACTTTGCCTGCGCTGCGCCCTCGAGCCTTCTCCATGGTCCCACAAAGTGGGCACCATGTTCTCACTGGTATCCAGGATGAGAATGTGACCAGCACTGCTTTACAAGGAGAAAGCGAGGCACAGAGGAAGATTTACTCAGGCTCACCCAGCTACCTTGTCAGAGCCGGGTCTTGAGCTCACAGTCTGGCTCCTCGGCCAACAGGCTGAACCACGAGGCCACACTGTGATATACCGCAGTCGGTGGAGTGCTTTCCTCGCATGCACAAGGCCCTGGGTTCGATCCCCAGCACCACCAAAAAACAAAAACAAAAACAAAAAAAAAAAAAACAGTGAAAATAATTGATGTGTTTTGGTGTTGTAATGGATACTGGAGCAGTAGAAAATAGACATTTTGAACTATCTCCTTCCTACTTCCAAACCATTTCATTTCATTCCAACCATAACCGGCTCAAGGATCTCTTCAGGTATCTTTTATATGTCACACCCAACTGTCCTGTTAATTCCCCAGCAAGGCACATATATTAATCAGGATAATATGACTTGGACTGTCACGATGGTTGCTTTTCTCTTGGTGTTAATATTATTTATCACTCTACCATATTTTAAAAGGAGTGATCTCTCACCCCTGTTATGGAGTGATCAGAACCCCTTTCCTGAGGTGTGGCGCCATTTTAATTCCCCATTTGGAGCTGAAAGCGATTCTGTCATCATCCCAGTTATTATGTCCACGGAGAGTGCAGATGCTGCGAGGAGGAATGGGCGGGAGATGGATCTGGAAAAATGAAAGAAGCTGGAAGACATTCATAAAAGAAAACAGTCCTTCTAGGGACAAGAGAGAAGGCTGGGCTGGGGAGAGAGCTCAGTACGTAGAGTTCTTGCCTTATATGCACAAGGAGCTAGGTTCAATCACACACACACACACGAGAGAGAGAGAGAGAGAGAGAGAGAGAGAGAGAGAGAGAGAGAGAGGGAGGAGGCTGGAGAGTCAGCTTCAGGGGCAGTGCCAGAAGCCATGCTCAGCTGCCCCCCTGGAAACCTGTCGTTCAGTTCCTCCGGCTCTCAGGCTGAGTTAGGGTTTCAGTGTGAACACCAGTCAGTTGGCCATCTCTGCAGCAAGAAGAGACAGTGTCCGTCTCTCACTAAGATGACCTGGACAGGAGACAGAGTAGCAATAAAATAACTAAGACTGAAAAATAGGGTTTAAATTAAATCACCCCGCCAAGTGGAGGAGGGAGGTAAACGTTATACCCCGAGGGCCAGGACGGAGTGGATGGAGCCTGTGTGCCTCTCCAGGTAGGAGGGCTTTTAGCACTGAGAGGAAGAGGTGTGGCGGGGCAACCTGTGCCCACACACCTGCTTGCTTGGCATTGGTCTGGTGCCAGGGAGTCACCAGGTAGTGGCAGGCAGCACAGGGGAAGAGTGACAACAGGCCCTTCAATCTGTTCCATCTAACCCAGAGACCTTGTTTGATCAGCCCCATTTTTTTTAAGTTGCCAAGATGTGAGGGGTACAGGGACTGCCAAGCAGAGGGGACCTGGGGCCGGCACTGAGAGAGAGGCGTGACAGAGCAGGGAGCAGTGGGCACCTGCCTGAGCAGGGCTGGAGAGAGGGTGCAGAATAGTGGGGGGACAGAGGGGAAAGTCCTCCGAGGCAGGACCTGCGTGCGGGGGGTTCACCAGGGAGAGTTCTCTGGGGGCATCCCTGTGAGGGGATGAGAGGAGCAGATTGGGCAGCAGGACACGCTCAGCTGTGCCACAGCTGGTACCTGGGGACCTTGCACTATTGTCTCATGTCTCAAAGGGCCAGAGGACTGGATGTGGGCTTCTCTGGAAAGGAGGCCTCTCTCAGGCACAGTGACTCCCTTGCTCCCAGGGTGAGTCCCAGAGGAGCCTCTGCAGTGTTCTCTCAGCAACCACACTCCCACGCCTGGGGACGTTCTGTGCCTGGGACCCATGCGGGTGTCTGGGTGGCCCCACAGAGAATCCACAACAACAGGGTGGGTGTCCTTGTTGCCACTTGCCCCGAGTGCCAAACTTATGGGGAACATGCGAGCTCTTGATTGAGCCTTGGCTGAGGTCATCGTGCGTGGACTCAGTAGGACCTGCACATCTGGGAAGGGGTTGACAGGAGGGTAGATGAGATTCGTAAACCCTGCTCTAGGGTCGCTTGTCTGATTGATCATAGATCTCAAGGTTTAATGCTAGGCAGTTCGGTGACCAACTGGAGAATGTCCAGACCACAGTGACCGGAGGCTGTCAGTTACTTGGCAGGACTGGGTAAAGCACTTGGGGACGCGGAGTCTGGAGAGGGACAAGCCAAGGGGAGACTTGCTAATGACCGTTCCCAGCAACTTAGACTCGCCCTGTTCTTCCTTGAAAGTCAGGCCCAAGAATAATAGTTACAAATTAGAGAGAAGCAGATTTTAGTTCCAAAAAAAAAAATTGTTTTTAAATGAGTGCTTTACCCTGTGAAGAAATAAAATGCTTTGGATCATAACCTGAAATCTCTGAAAAGCTGGGCCCGAGGCTCCCAGCTGGTGCCCATGGAGTGTGTCTGCAGGGAGGGACGTAGTCTCAGGTCTTGTGATTTTTATGATGGCGCAGGGTCCAGCCTTTCCCTGTACTCTGTAATAATCTCAATAGCACTGCCCAAAGGGTCCAGCCTCTGAGCCTTCTGAGGGATGGAGACCTCACTACTTTACAAGGCAAGGCTCTTCATTTCTGGATGGTTCTAATGGAAGCAGGGTCTTCTGTTTCCTTCTCCCCAGAGCAATGCTCACCATCCCCCCCTCACTCAAATGGAAGAGAGAAAATCAAAAGCCAAACGTTGCCGAGTGGCACTTCCAAAAGCTCCTTTCTTCTTGCTGCCTATTCTGAACAATTACTGAGCCTCGCTTTTTGTTCCTGGCTGCTGCATCAGTGGTGTGGAGGGAGAATAAGGCCCCATCTTGGAGGATGCTAACAGACCCAAGAAATCGCACAGCACTCGCGGTATCCATGAGGCATGGAGGAAGGCGTCTGTGGCTGTCTTTCTCTCTCCTGCCTCTGGCGGGGCTGTTACAGTCACTGGACTTCCTGATGTCTCCACTTGCAGTCAGCTTGACAGAAGGGATTAGGCTGTGGCTGGATCATGCTACAGCAGCCCAATCTAACGGTGGCAGTCCCAGCGGCTGTCATTTGTACGAGTGAAATTGAGGCTGGTGGGAGATGCATGAGGGACAGCCACGGGGATCTGAAGCCCTTTGTTAGTACAGAGGCCCGGAGCTGTCGACCACTGTGCCCAAGTCCAAGGTCAGAGGAAACCCTTGCTAGGCTTGAAAGACAGAGCGGCTGGTGCTCAGAGCACAGGGACCCAGAGATGCAAAAAGTAGAAAACACATTTTGAGCTGATGAGTGAGATGCCTTCAGCAAAAAAATGGACTGTTCCAGGCAGCGTCCCCAAACCCCAAATCAGAAAAAGTTTTGGAAGAGAATAGCAAAATATCTGTGAATTTTTAACTATGTCTGTGTACGCTCCTCGTCGGAAAGACCAGGACGGGGAGTACAGAAGGAGTTAATGCTGCCAAAAGGATTAAGTGGAATAAAAATGGTGTTTACAAACATACCAGGGAAAAGTAGGTCCACAATAAGTAAAAGGGATTGAAATCTACTGCGAGCCTAAGGAGACCCGGGCACTGAATTGCTTTTCCCTATCTGTCTTCTACATGAAAAGTAACAAGAAAATGTCAGAGTTGTGGTGATTCTCAGGGGAGACTGTGAATGAGGGAAGGGAGTCGGAGAAGGCTGGGGACCTGGGAGGTGGTCCCCCCCGGGGGAACCTCAGCCCCTCTGCCTGGCATGTGTGACACTCTCTGACCTCATCCCAGGCCTTTGTCTTCCTCAGCCCTAGGGCCTCTGCCACACAAGAAGAACTCCTATCCCCCTCACAGACCATTCTTAGGCTCTCTTCCACCATCAAACTTCACCTGCCCGGATGTCCGGTATCATCGCTGCTGCCCACCATTTGCAAGCCTGGGAGACGCAAGCCTTTTCCCTCTCCTGGTCTCCTTTTCCAAACCCCACCTCAGGCATCGTCTTCCTGTTTCCCCCTCTTGTCCTCAGCTGCTACCACATTTTCCCTCCCTCCATTACGTACCTCCCTTAGGTTATATCAGTGTATGCCTATCTGCCCTCCCCCACCCCACCGCTGGGTCACGAGGTCCTTAAGGCCCAGGCCAGCTCTCTGCACTGTATTCCTGGGTCGTCCATCACAGTTCCAGGCACAGGGTAGAAGCACTGTTCTTACCAGGCTCTTTAGAATCTCCTTGGGTGGATCAAAGCAAATGCATGGCCTTGCCCCATATAAGACCAACCAAGTCAGCAATTTCTGAGTTTAAACCCTCCCAGGTGATTCTGGGGGCCCATGGCGGTTAGAACCACTAGTGGAAGAGTCGTCCAAGCGCAGTTCCCAGGCCAGCAGGGTCTGTGTCACCTGAGAGCTTGTCGATAAGAAAATTCTTCAGGCACCCCAGACCTACTGACCCAGAAACTCTGTAGGTGGAGCCCCAAGAGTCACATTTAATAAGCCCTTCAGGTGACTTTGATGCACATTGAAGTTAGAAAATCTCCGCTTTACTACAGGAGTGCTCAGAACTCACTGAACTGGACCGTTGATATATTCATCCTGACTTCTGTCCCTCCAATTGCGTGGCCCTGGTTGCTTCCCAGAATAGACGCAGTTAATAAAGCCAGGCTTCTGGAATCTTGTTCTCTGTCTTCCCCCTACTTCTTCCCCACAGGAATCAATTAATAAGAAACCCCACATAACTCACAGGACTTTTCTGCGGATTTGCCAGCCCCTGAAGACGGAAATTGGCAGAGACACTGCCTTGTGTTTATCTGCAGCAGGAAGCTTTGGGGCTTGGGTAGTGCTCCGCGCCCCTCGACTGGCCGCATTCATCTTCCTGCTCAACTGTCTGGTGACCTTCTGTCTGCGTCTGAAGACTCCTTTTATTTAGCACAACAAAACGGCCTCAGATCTTCCCCTTATTACATCCTACTTCCCTGAGCTCATCCCTACCCAAGCTAAACCATCAAACTCCACAATCCAGAAAGAACCCTCAACTTGAAGGTCTCCTCTGGTGGATTCCCTGGCTCAGTGAGTGGGGCCACCAGCTGGTGTCGAAGCAGAGATCCGGCTCCCCTGCTGGCTTCCCCTCTCTCCCGCAGCCTCGCAGCCTATCCATCTCAAGTCCTGTCACTCCTGCTCCCTCAGCTCCACCTGCACTGTCCCTGTCCTCTCTCCTGCCCTTCACCTGGCCTTCTCCTTCCCAAGGAGGACTTCCCTTCCAACCTCCTGCCCACACCCCTTGCTTCTCCCCCTTAAACCCAGCCCCTCTCCATCACCTTTCACGACAAAGTTCTCAGTCCTTCGGCAGCACCAAAGCCTTCTGTCCTGCCTCCTACCACTGTGGGGCTCCCAGGGGACAGAACCACCTACAGCGATAAATCTCTGTGATTAAACACAAGGTCAAGACCCGAGAGGACCGCACCTCCCCACATCTCTGAGGAATCAACTGATGTTTGTCCTTCAAATTTAACTTTCCTTTATCTCCTCTGCGAAGCAGTCTTTGGGCCCAGTCCCCAGTAGACACCTTTCCTCTGTGCACCGGTAGCACCCCGGTTATCCCTCCGTTGAGCACATTTCACCAAACATAGGCACCTCCTCGGGCTTTGATAACCCAGGGCCACTAACTGGGTGGTTTGAAACAGCCAGAAACGTCTTGCCTCCTGGATGTGGAGGACAGAAGTGTGAAATGGAGGTGTCGGCAGGACCAGGCGCCCTCTGAATCCGCCCTCCAACCCTGGGGCTCCCCAGACGCTCCTCGGCCTGTGGATGCCTCACTTCAAGCCTCCAGTCCTCCCTGGCTTCCTCCCTATGTGTTTGTGTCTCTGAGTGGTCCTCCTGCGAGGACCTTGGTCACACTGGATTAGGGGTGCACCTCACTCCAGTGTTGCCTCATCTTAACTGTCGACATCTACAAAGGTCTCATTTCCAAACAAGCCCACATTGCGGGACACAGGGCTTGGGAGAAAATAACAACAACAACAAAGGCTAGGCACAGTGGCAGGCACCTGTTATTCCAGCAGCTGGGGAGGCTGAGGCAGGAGGACCACAAGTTCAAGGCCAGCCTTAGCCACTTGGGAAGGCCTTGAGCAGCTGGGAGAGACCCTGAAGTCTTCTGCAGCCTCCCCAGCTTCTCCTTGCTCATTCCATCCCTCCTCAGTCTCCACTCTTTGCCCTTCTTCCCATCAGGCCCATTGGCCCCTCTCTGGCTTTACCAACTCCTCAGCCCGCGTGCACACCTCATGGAAAACCACTTTAAAAATATACTTACTCATCCCAAGTCTTTGTCTTGTCCATCGTCTGCCACCCCTGCCTGACCACCCTGAGTCCTGCTCTGAATGGCCTCTGCTTGCGCCTGGGTTGCCTGAGCTTCCTGGGGCCAGGGAGAGTCCCATAGAAACTCCTTGTGGGTCTCCATTCTGTGCATCCAAACAGGGACTCACAGTGGCACTGCCATCTTCTAACCAATGTTTTGTCATGTGCCAAACTCCTGTCCAATGTCCCCAAGCACCTTGAGCTGTGCTGGCCCCTCACTCTTATCCCTGCACCGTGGATCCACGCGGCAGATCACCCTGACTTCCTTCCTCTGGCTTCTCATCTTTCCTCCTAACTCCGATCCACTCCTGTCTGAAGGGGATGTGTCCTCAGTGTCCCAATTCTATTTCCCCCTGAATTCTCCATTCCAGATGTGTCATTTCTGCAGCCTTTGACCCCTCTTCAGCCAGTTCTTGTACCTTCTATTTATACCCAGGCCCCCCTAAGCCCTATTCAAATGTCAAATGATCCTTTGACCTTTTTAACTCTCCATATTGTTTTTCTCATTTACTTTCATTGCCTATATTTTCAAGGAAAATATATACATACGTTGCCTTTGCTTTTGTCACCAGTTTGTTAGCCAGTGTCCATGTTGCTGGAGTTACGATTATTTGAAATTTTAAACTTGTCTTAGCAATCTTCCTCTTCCTCTTTCTCTCACACACGCCTTGGTCATGGAAATGACACTGCACCCTCCGGCTAATTTGTGATCTCCAGAATCCTTCATTACAGATTGCCTCCTCCTGGGGGCAGAGGCGGATACAGTGCTGGAAAAGGTTTCCGGGTCCCTGCCCACAAGGGGCTAGCCGTCTGCCGAGGCGGCCACGGGAACACAGAAGAGAAGAAGAACATCACAAATGCTTTCAGGTTGCAAAAAGTCGACGGAGGTCCACAGGCAGGGGAGGGGTGCTAACTTGAAATTTGGGGTGTTTCTCCATTGAAATTGAGGGATGAGAAAGTGCCAGTCAGGTAGGAGGGAGGGAAAGAGCCCCCCAGGCCTGGGGGACCCTGAGGGCCTGGAGGAAGGAAGTGCCAGCACCTTGAGGCCACCGTGGCTCTGTCCTGAATAGTGGGGGGAGCGGATGGGCCAGGCTGGCTGGCAGGCAGGGCTGGGTCTTGCAGCGTGTCCCCTGAGTAAGGATTGAAAGCCAGGGGGCAGGACGGTGCCCCCGCCCAGAGCCTGGCCTGGCCTCCCTGAGCACCACGTTCCGTCCTCCAGGACGCTCCTCAGCTTGGAGGTGCAGACGCACTGACCGCACAGTCTCTGCTCAGCCCCACCTCACCAGAGCTGCTGGGTACATATTTGCTGAATGATACACAAATAAATGATCTTTTCTCACTTATCTTTTGATGATTTTGGCGAGGTGGCCTCTCTGAGCCTCAGTGATTGACCACTGGAGTTTGTCTCTACCTTTGTCCCCAGACCCTGTCCCTGTGCTTCCCTCTGTCACAGCCAGCCCAATGCTCCCAGCTGAGACTCAGCCCTCCAGCCCAGCCTTTTCCCTCCTTGCTCCTCTCCCCCCGCCCCAGGCCCACAAGCATCCTTTGGAACTGCTGGTTTCAGGGGTAAAGCCATGGTCCTCCTCCTTCAAGCTCTGAGCTGTGAGGCCATCTTAAACCCCTTCCTGGCCCCCAGCCTCTGCTGAGTAGCCACCAAAAGAGCTGCCTGATGAGGCTCCTCCTCCCAAGTCCCTACCAAGTTTGCCCCTCATCATTCTCTTAAGCCCTGATCGCATGGGGTTGCTCCGTGGCCTCTCTGCCTCTGGCCTTCTCTCACCCATGTATCCTCCTTTCCCAGAAGCTGTTTTTCAGAACCCCGACTGACCACCCAAGTGCAGATTCGCCTTCAGAAACCGCCATGAGATGACTGACCCCTCACCCCCGTGCGGCCCCTGCATCTCGGAGGGACTGAACCTTTCCTGTTCCTGATGTCGCCTGGGTCCACCTGTCCCTGCACCTTGTCCCACTCTTCCTCCTGCCGCAAGCCTTCCCTGCTCTCTGCATCACAAACACCGGGATTGGGCCCATTGGTCAGAGCTTATCTAAAATAGCTTTTCCTGCAGGAGGCTTTTCTGTGACGGCTGAATGGGACGTGATCCCTTCTTGCATTGAACGCACAGGCTCCCGGTCACTTGGACTCTCCTTTCCGAGTGTCCTCCCTTCATTGGCCCTTTCACCAGTGCATCTCACAGCTCCCTTGGTTCTCCCGTGGCAGCAGGTGGTGGGGATTCCCAGGTGTCCCAGAAAGGCCCTGGCTCTGCCACCTGTCAGGTTGTGACTTTGGATAAAGTGATTTCATCTTCCTAAGCCTCTCTTTCCCCACATATGAAGTGGGAATAATATAATAGCCCTACTTCAGAGTTTTAAATGAGAACTAAGTGAAGTAATAAATGAAAAACACTGGGCTCATTGAATACTAGTTAATAGGCAATGGTGACTTTTACTTGTTCAGTCATAAAAATTGACAAACTCAACGCCGTGGTTTGTTTACTTGTCTTTTTATCCCACTGGACCATGATCCTAGACAGGGACCCAGCCTTCCATTTGTGTACCTCGCTCTTCTCCACAGCGTCTGGCTCATCAGAGGTGCATAATAGATGCTTGGGGAATGACTCAGTACATTAATGAAGTCCTTGATGGCAGAGAATGTGTATAAATCATTCCTGGGTCCCTTGATGGTGTTTAGCAAAGTGTTTTTACATGGCAGTTGGTTAATTAATATTTTTCAAGTAAATAAATAAATGAATAAATGAATGAGTGCTTCAATTAAAAGTGAAATTTGCTAAATATATGTTGAATTGAAACAAATTAGGAGCTAGGAGAGGACTGGAGGAAAGGGCAAAAGCTCGGTAGAAACACAGTTCCTTGGTGGACGTTTTATTCTTCCCTGGTTTATTTACACAGTCAGTTCCCCCTGGCGTAAGCTGTGTCTTCTGTGTCACCCCTGCACCCCTCGTCCTTTGTTTTTCTCTTGCATGAGGGATGGAATATAGCACATGTGTCTGAAGAGGAGGAAGCTGGGTTCTGCACCCGCCTCTGTAGAGAGAGGGTGCATTCCACTGTGAATAGGCGCAGAACTGTTTTTCTTGTGCAGAATGGATTTATGCCAATCCATTGCCAAGCTCTGGTCCTGTTCATTTGTGAGTAAAGACAGTGTCAGGGACACCCAGCAGGCTGTGTCCATGGACGGGAGTAAGTGAGACTAACAAGCTTTCAGGAGGACTGAACTTGAGACCTGGCTTGCATTAGCCCAGGGGGTGGGGGGGGGACCTTTAGATGCAGAATCCAGAGAGAGCTGGGGGCTGGGAATGTGACAACTGTATTTCAGTGATTGTGCTAAAACTCCATCCGTTCATTCATTTAATCTTCTTGCAGTGCCCTAAAGGAACAGATAGCTGCTGTTATTGCCTTCCCACAGGAAAAGAAAGTGAGGCGTTTATTTGTGTCAGTTTCACGTAGCCAGCAAGGTGCTCAAATCCAGACCTTGAACGTGGATGCACATGTGTGTGACTCCAGAGCCACCCACAAAACTGAAGCCAAGGTGACACCTTCCGGCCATGGTTTGTGTGAGTGATGACAGGCCCAGGGGTCTGCAAGGGACCCTGCTCTTGGCTGACTCCCTGCATAAGTGCTTTCTATATGCAGCACCTGCCAGGAGGGGAAGAGAGGACAGCAATTGCAAGTCCCACCAGCCATCTGGCCCTCCAAACCCCAAAGGACATGTTGCAGCTATGACAATGTGAGCTTGGTGGCTGTGTGTGGTGTGTGTCACACGTGCACAGCCACATGTAGGTGTGTGGGGGCTGGCATCTGTTCTGGTGGATGCATTGATGAATGTAGGAAGATCTCAGTTCTGTATCACACTGTTTTTAATGGAAATGTGGAGCTTCAGAAATCAAAATGTCTGACATGGTACAGAAACAAATGAACGTGTTATGTAATTGTAATGAGATTTGGGATATCTTATTTCATCAATAAAGGGGACAGGAAGGAACTCCACATGCTTTATCTCTCAATATTATCCAGAAATTTTTAAAAGTGGGTTCCAATGAATTCCTAGGCTGCATTGCAACTTCTGATTTTATGGCAGTCATATTTTACAGAAGGCCAGGTACATCTGTAAAGATGGCTGGGGTGCACATGTGCCTAGGCTAGGTAAGCCCTTGGCCAGTGTGTAGGTCCAGGGCTATCTTTGTCTATTTTCTGCAGCAGCTTCTGGCCACAGTGGTGACGGGAGCAGAGCAGGATGTAGGAGAAAGCCCAGGCTGTATGATAAACTTTAAACCTCGCTTCTGCCCCTTACTAGCTGTGTGACCTTGAACAACTTATTTAACCTTGCTGAGCCTTTGTTCGCTACGCACCTGGGGAGAACACTACCTAGCTGTGGAGCACTCTAGCTGTGCAAGTGTACATGGATGGCCCTGAGCAGAGTGCCTGCTTGGCACATGGTACATGCTCAGTAAATAGCAGTGACTATGATCAGCTTTTTCTGACTCATTCAAGTTTTTTTCTCCCTTTGCCTTAAATAATTCTTGATCTCAAAATATATAAGGAAAGGCAAGTCTCGGCCAACTTCCCCATCCAAGGACACGTGAACTGCCCCTCAGCCATCTGTGATGACCCCCGAGTCAAAGGAATATCTAGCCTTTCCCCTAGAAGTCAGGCTTGGGGAATCCAGGTAGCAATGTCTTCTGCACAACTGGGGTTCATGCTAGTGCCCCCCACTTCCCTTCTTCTCTGACTCACTTTTTCTTGACAAAAAAGACCAAGTGTGAATTTTATGTTTGTGTACATACTCATGTATGTGTGTATGTATATTTTTTTATTGTCACTATTAGAGCACGGTGTGTCCCTGAATTGCAAAATCAGAGAGTGGGGTAGCATTTTAACATTTTGCTCTCTACTCTTCCTTCCTTCCTTCCTTTCTTTTTTCTTTCTCTTTTCTTTCTTTCTGTTGGGGATTGAACCCAGGGGTGCTCAACCACTGAGCTACATCCCCAGCTATTTTTATTTATTTATTTTTTTGAAACAGGATCTTGCCAAGTTGCTTAGCTCCTGGCTAAATTGCTGAGGCTGGCTTTGAACCTGAGATCCTCCTGCCTCAGCCTCCTGATTTGCTGGGGTCACAGGCATGCACCCCCACACCCAGCCACAGCTTCTCTACTTTTCAAAATGATTTTACAGGCCTCCAAAATTTCTTCAGGCAAAATTTCCTTTTAACATTAGAACCAGAATTCATATCAACCTGTAAATGATGATCGTTAACATTGACTTGGAACTTGCTGTATCTCGGGTTGTTGAAAGTTACTTGCATGTGTTAAATACTCATTGGATCCTGTGAAGCTGAGGATCTGGTTAGTATTCTTTCCCCCTTTCTACAGAGGAGATGATGGGGCCACACAGGCAGTGCTTGTGTCATGGATACATGCACACTTGCACAGGTTTTCACAGCTACATGTGCACTTGCACAAGATATAGAATGAAAAGTGCCCCAAAAGTTGATTAGAAAAATAATAACCAAGATTCTCAAGAATCTGAAATTGACTTACACACAATTTGTTTGACAACGTATGGTTCATGTGAAGCTGACTGCACTTCATGGTTCTCACTTTACGCATGAAGAAAATTACATATGGCACCTCGCATATAAGCCATTGCCTATAAGGTATGGAAGGTGGGCTGAGATGGTGGTCCTGTAGTGGGAACCTCAGTTTTCTTGCCTCATTATTATAAGGATGCCCGAGTAATCAGGCAGGTAGGTGGATGTGCTGGGGGGAGCTTGGACTCTGATTGCATCTATTTTCTCAGTTGCGTAGGAAGCAGGTTATTAGCTGAGGGCAAGGATAGGGGAGGAGGTGTCAGAGGTTTGAGGAGAAAGAAGAAGGTATGAAACAGTGATCTAGAGAGAGGGACGGTGAACGGACAGGGAAAACGCAGTTTGATCACCCAGCAGTGTTGAGAGCCCACTTGAGGTGAGTGGTCAGAGATTGACAACGAGGCCAATCAGTGTGGTCGCCAACTGCAGTCATTTGTGAGGCTCAGGAATGTTGCCAGGGGTCCTTGGGTTTCACCCCGTTGGGGGGTTTCAGGCGAGCGTGGTGAGGCAGTGAAGGGTGTGGGAGTCAGGGTTACGTGGAACAGAATGATTACAATGAATGACAGAATTTAATCTGAGTTAAGTGGGAGAAGAGTACGTGAGGCAGGTGAGGGTCAGGAATATGCTGGTAGAATGAGAGGCTTTGCAGCCTCAGGAGGGTAGAAAATTGTTGTGGCATTTGAAGGAGTGAGGCAGGAAGGTGAGAGATGGGTCAGGTGGTGGAGTTCTTGGAATCAGGACCAAGAGGGGATTGCAGACATTGACAATGTGGGATATGACGTGGAAGGGAGGGTGGGAGACAGGGTCATTAGAGAAGAAAGGCCAAGGAACTGGACGGCTTGAGCATTGAAAGTACCATCTTAGTGGACGCTGAAGTCACCAAAATTATGGAGAAGCATTGGAGAGCCAGCGATCCAGGCTCTGAAGAGTGGAGGGAAGGTGAAGTGGATCAGTGTTGGCATGGCTGTCGCAAGGAGCAGATGTGGGTAGAATAGTCTGATGACGTGAAATAATGGTGCCTCGCTGCTTTACTGGTCAATGATGAATATGCTACTTTTTTTATAGAAAAACTACTCAGTGAATTTGATAATCGATTAACAGACATTTAGTGATGAATACAATCACATAAATATCCAATTTTACTTTACACGAGATTAGCATGTTCAAAGGTAACGCAAGTTTGTCAAATAGACCATGATGGTCACAATTTAGTTTTTAAATCTCATGTTAGAAAGACGTCTTCTATTCACCAAGTGGGAAAGTGAATTGTCATGGGTAATAGCTCATGTTTGTCGAGTTTATTCTATGAGCCACAAGCTGCCTAGCATATACCTGCTCTTAGGATTCCCAGTTCTAATGTGTCCTAGGTAAGCAGAGTCCAAGCCAGTCCACTGGCTGCCTTTCATCTTAACCACTGAGACACGCCCACCTTATCTAAACTCAACACCCAGTGGCTACATTTCTGTGTTGGCACAAATACATGCAGTTGGCACTGCACCCACTGCATGTCTTTTAAATCCCTGACCCCTGAGCTCAACGGACTCTGAATGCTGCTCTGGAATCTGCATTTGACCACTCAGGGTGTCATTTTACCCACATTTTACCCTCTGAGGTTGTGAGGGCCAAGTGACTTACTGACAGCTTCACCCAGGACTGAAGCCCAGGCCTGTCCAGCCTCATTTTTAAAATTTATATATGACAGCAGAATGCAGTACAATTCCTATTACACATATAGAGCACAATTTTTTATATCTCTGGTTTTATACACAGCATATTCACACCAATTCGTGTCTTCATACCTATACTTTGGATAGTAATGTCCATCACATTCCACCATCATTAATTATCCCATGCCCCCCTCCCTTCCTCTCCCACCCCTCTGCCCTATCTAGAGTTCATCTATTCCTCCCATGCTCCTGCTCCCTATCCACTATGAATCAGCCTCCTTATATCAAAGAAAACATTCAGCATTTGGTTTTTTTGGGATTGGCTAACTTCACTTAGCATTATCTTCTCCAGCTCCATCCGTTTACCTGCAAATGCCATGATTTTATTCTGAGTAATATTATTAAAAATAATAATATTATTTTTATTGCTGAGTAATATTCCATTGTGTATATACGCCACATTTTTTTATCCACTGAAGGACATCTAGGTTGGCTCCACAGTTTAGCTATTGTGAATTGTGCTGCTATCAACATTGATGTGGCCGTGTCCCTGTAGTGTGCTGTTTTTAAGTCCTTTGGGTATAGACCTAAAGCCAAGTTCGTTATTGAGCACCTGCTACGGGATCCTTTTGCACTAACCTCTGAGGATACAGTGGTCCTGAGAGCAAGGCCTTCGAAACTGGTGAGGGGAAATGCTGACCAGATATTTAATGTATTAATCGTAGCTACAGGTTCTATAAAGAAAACGCAGGACACCACAAGAGAATATGACAAGCATACACAATATTGTCTTGAAGTGCCAGAAAAGTCCTGTCTTAGGAAATCATTTTTAAGCTGAACTTAAAGGATAATATGCATTATCCAAGTAAATTGGAGGTCAGAGGGGAGGATCCTAGCGGAAAAAAAATCTACAAAGGCCCCGAGGCCCTGAGGTGTCCTATGTAAATTTTGGGCATGGTTATCCATCATTATCACAGTGTTTTGATCAGGCCACAGGTTTACCAGACAATCTAGGGATCAGTCATTCTAGATTTCCATTTCTCCCAGAACTGGCAGTGATAGGGAAGACAGTAGCACATCACCATCCCCGTCTTTTCATCGGGGTAAACCGAGGCACTGAAAGGCTCAGCCAGCGCAAAGCTAGAAAAGTCATTTTCCCCATTTCACTCCTCTCCCCTTCCCACGTGTCTTGCAAACTCCCTTTCTCCAGAAGCACTTCTTAATAAACCTCTATTCCATCTTTGTCTCACTGCTCCCTTCTTGGAAACACATTTATCCAGTTAAGAGAAGAAACATTGCTCAAAATTTTCTCACATTACATATGGAGATGACATTCTATACTGGGTCCCCAAAGTGTTGTGAATGGCTGGGCAGAAATTCTGGAAGGCTTCTCCCAGAAACTTAGCCTAATGTAGGCCACCAGCAGGCTTGAAAGGATGCTTTGTTATTTCACTAGGAAAAAAAATTATTTTAATTTGTGAAGTGCTCCTGGTGGTGATAGGTGGAGGAATATATAAGTTCAGAAAAAAATTCCTAGTTTCTAAAAAGCTCATCATGAAACATATGGTTCATCATTGCCTCCAGCTGAGACATTCCCTCTGCATCAAAGAGGATTCAACCCCCCTCCCCGACACACACACATACATAATACATGGAAACACACATGCACATGTACATTCTTGTGGTCTCTACCCCTCCCATCTATTTTCTAGGTACCTATCTACCTACCTACCTCTCATCTGGATGGCTCCTCTTACCTCCCAGGTGATGTCTTCCACCAAGAAGTCCATCAGCTGGCATGCTGGCCAGAAACCTCTGAGCAGGGTTTTCTGTGCTCACTTAGGGGGGCAAATGGGTTAGTCCATTTTGCCCTGAGGGAACCTTTATGAAGGGATTGTCCGAGCCCAGGCGTGGCAGGGTGATCTTGTAGGGCTTTTGCTCACTCAGTTGGCTCTAGGTTTCATAGTGGAAGAAATGCCCCAGCAACCAGGAGGAAGGCCAAGCAGCAGGTCAAGGCCAAGGTTAACGTGTGGCCCAGCACACCCTCAGGACTAAGGCAGAATCTCTGCAACTCTGATGCATCCTCAGGGAGAGGAGAGCTGAGGAAAGAAACGGGATGCTTGCAAATTGTCAGTGATTAGAGTAGACTGAACACATGGTGGGTATTTTCTGAGACAAGAAGAGAAAAGAAATGACAAGAGATGAACCTTATTTCTCGGCATCCACAGTTGTGTGTGCGCCCTGCTGGCTGCTGAACCGCTCCAGTGGGGCTCCTCTGAGCTACACGTTATGACCCTGCTTGAGGCAATGGGTCTGAGATGGTTCCTGTGCATGGAGGGCATCTGTAGTTGGCCTTGGAGGACCATCTTCAAGGTCTCAATTGGTCAGAATGAAAGTCTCCACCACCAACCAAATGACTTCTGGTCCTGCTGATTTCCCCAGACTCACTTGTGAGTGCATTGCCAAGTGCAGGGCGGAGAATGTCAGAGGCCACATGTCCAAGGGGAGACAAGAGACAGAGGTTCAACCTCCTGCCCCACCTCTGGCCAGACCCCGCCGGGGGGCTCCTCCATGGCTGAGCACCTGATTGACACTGTCCCCTCAGTGGCGCCCCTGCTTCTGCTTTCCTCCACGAGCAGATCCAGAGAAGCCAGGTGGAAAGGGCTTCGTCTGCTCTTACCCTTCCCCTCGCTCCACTTCAGAACCAAATGGGAGCTGTCATGTGCTGAGATGCGTCTGCTTCCCCAGCCCAGAGACTGCTCCCGGTGCTGGTCAGACCCAGGAAACGCCAAGCAGTTGTTAGGAGGGTGGTCTCCCCTGAGGTCTGAGCCTGAGAAGACAGGAGCCAGAGCTGCTGGAGGCCGTCCTCCACGTTCATTAGCCATGTGGAAGAGTAAGGCCCCAGTGTAGTGACAGAGCCAAGAAGGGAGAGGAACAATGACCTGGCTTCCCACCTCCCAGAGACAACTTCCCTCTAAGCCTGGATATATGACGTGGTGAGGGGCCTCTATCTGGTGAAGCCACTTTGGTTTTCTTACTTTAAAACTCAAAGAACCCTCATATAGAAATCACAGAAACCTCTTTCAGTTGGTCCCAGGTAATCGGCTTTTCCTGTTCCCTGTGGCCTCTCCAGTGAGCCAACCTCCCCCACCCCACATGTTCCATGCACCCGGGAGGGTTGATCCACCACCCACCAACACGGCTCAGCTCGCGGTCTGGGACTCCACTCCCCTTCTCTTTAACATTCTCTTCTTTTTGTCTGAACCCGGGTATTTCTTCAGAAACACTGTAGATTCCTTTGAGGGCAAGATTCTCTTTGATCCAATTCCTGTTGTCTGGTATCACAGTTCACACACAGTCCTCCCTAACTACTGCTAAACAAGTATGAGTTTCTGTCTCTCTGGCAGATCATCCCTGACTAAAGGAAGAAAATAAGTAAGTTCCCCTTTATTTTCTTGCCAATGCAAATACAACTAATTTCTCTCACCATTTCACAGTACGTTCTCCCCCTTGTCTTTACTTTAGTGTCAACATTGCATAGGTAGCTGCCCTATGACGTGATCACTGGGCAGCAGGTGGGGGAGCACCCTGGTCTCCTCTTCAGCTAAAGCCTTCTGTTGGCATCGTATTTGCACCTTAGGGCCAGGTACTTCTTCCTCTAAGGAAAAACAGGAATCACTCCTTACATAAGATTTATATTTGATTCAAATAATTCATAAATTTAACTTAATAAATGCTTTGACGGCATTGATGAAACACCAGGTACTGTTCTGAGCATCTTAACTATATTAACTAGTTCCTCCTTTTAACCACCTTGCCAGGTAAACATGGTTGTTACCATCAGCCTCATTCGATAGGTGAAGATGTAGGGACTCAGAACAATTGGGGAATTTGAGCAAGTTGGCACAGGGATTGGTGGTTGAGCTGGACTTCCTAATGGGCAGGCTCCTTCCACAGCTCCTGCCCTAAGCACTAGGCCTTGCCCCCTCTATCTGGGATCAGGATGGGGTCCATGCTGCATATCTGTGCCCTCCCCAGCATGAGTTGACTGTTTTCCAGAGCATCAAGTGTAGGTCTCTTTGACCTTTATAAGCAACATGTGGATGTGTGCATAATAAATGTCTCCAAGCTCATTATTCATTAACTAGGTCCTGGATGCACATTTATTTGTATCATTCAGTGCAGTTAATTATTCACATTGTAATCAACGCCAGTCCTAAGATTTGTCTTCTCAAAATATATTTCCAAACCACATAGAATCTGTGCCAAGAATTCACTCTAATTACACATCGTACCAGTTTTGAATATTAGAGATGACTTGAAGGCAAAATGTGTGTTATTTAAAAGTATTCGACTTAGAGTAAATAAATGTGATTCTCTCCAAAAAAAGAGGAGACAAAGTTGCATGTCCCTTTTCTCTTTTTATCGTCCTTTCTAGATGTCTGAAAGCATATGGATTAAATTAATGCCTATTTTTATTTGCCCATAAGCTATCACTTACTATTAAGCAGAACAGAATCAGATGCAAACCCTACTCTGTGGATTCACCTCCAGTAAACAGAACTAACATAAAGAGCATCTGTGGGGGCACTGATTCTTCCGTGCAAGGGTTATTCAGAGTAGCATTTGGGAACATTTTGGAGTCTTGGGGTATCTCTAGATCAAATCTCAGGAATAAAGTATTTATAAATAGTAGACATTAAAGTGAACCCATTCATCCTAGCTGCTCCTTTATATTGCTCCAATGGCCTCCCCTTATGACTATTGACTCCCAGGAGGAGGTGACTAGTTGGCTGGTTGATGGTTTAAGTTAATGGTTCTGAACCCTATTGGACCCAATACTATTTTTCAGCAAATATTTTTAATCTCTTATCATTCTTAAATGAAATTCATAAATAATAAAATCCATATGCACAAAATTTCAACAAATAAATATGCTTAACAGTGATTAAAGGAGGAGAAATAATAAGGTAATTTACAGAGCTGGGAACATAGCTCAGTGATACAGCGCTTGCTTAGCAGGTGCGAGGCTCTCAGTTCCATCCCCAGCACTGGGCCCCCCCAAAGAAAGTAATTTATAATGATATAATAACTATTTTAATTCGTAAACACTCTGTTGCAGTAGAAGAAATAATAAAGTTGGAAGCCATTTGCACCTAATACAAAATCGCCAAAATGTAACATATACTTCAGAACATGATATGTACAAGAGCAACCGAGACTAATGTGGCTGCATTGTGAGAGGACCCCAGTGATTACACAATGCATAATCTTCCATTTACATAGTAGTTATTTACCTGAAAATTCATCTTCTTCACCTTTAAAACTCTGCCAACTATTTTGTGTTTATATGTAAATGGAGTTATCTAGGCTCCGGTCATTATAAGCAGGTTTTCAATACTTAAGGAAATGACTATAATGGAGTTTGAAAGCTTGTAGGATGTGGGAAATTTTCCAGAGCTCTCCTGAGCCATCCTAGCCCTTCCTTCCAAATGTAAGAAATGCCCACCTGTCATGGTGTCATCCGAGAACATCCCCATACATTTCCCCAAATGCCCTCGACTGGGTGATACCCAGGTTAATAGATTTAGCCCCAAATAATGACTGTACCTTCTTCTCCTGACTTTGTAATCTTGGAAAATGAAGGAACTTCTACAGTAAAATCCTCAATGATTGCATTAGTTTTAAGACTGTGAGTTTCAGGACTCTGAGGACTAAGGCCCTGCAGTATGCGCAGTAGCTCAGTACTCAACACAAGTTCTGGGCTTCACTTGGTCTTGTTTGAATGAGCAAATAATTTTGGGTTTAGATATCTGAGCTAGTAACCAGATAGCTACTTTTCCACTTTCTAGCACATGTGGTAATACCTAGGAAGGCTGATAGTTATTTAATAATTATTTTAAAATACTATTTCAGTTGTTTGTTTGAAGGAGTGACATCAAAATGTCCACGGCAAAACAGGGTTTGAATCCAGAACTGCCCGGTCCCAAAGGTCTCCCTCAAAAAACCTCACATCCCTTCTTAAGCAGAACAGAACTAGGTTTATGCAAATGTCCATCTGAAGGACCATCAATATGGCTGGGTGAGCTCCCGATTAGTATTTCCTCTGTGCACAGTTTCTTCTGTGCACAGTTCCAGTGGTCATGCTATTACATTCTGCTCTCCTAACGGCTCAGAGATTTTTACATTGAGCGTGTTCCTGGTCAGATTCTAGGATTCCAGGTCACGCAGGCTCACCTTTGTAAGTATCCTGAGGGTGGGGACTGTGTCTTCTTCATCTTTGGGTCTTTACCATCCAGCATGGTGCCTGGCATAAAGGGAGTGTTCGTTGAGTGGATTTTAATTGAATAATGTTTCTCCTTTTAGGCCTTGGCCTTACACAATATTTCAGCGAGGCTTTGACCTGGTTTTGGGAGAGCAGCCCTCTGATAAAATATTCAGGTAAGTGGTTGATTGTCCAGGGTTGATGGCCCCGTGTCCCACTTCCCTCCGAACTCCCTTTCCTAGCAGTAAAACAATAAAATGGGAAACAACTAGAGTTGTTCTGCCCACCTAGAAATACAAGCACTTGCCCGCCCAAGCATGCGCAGTGACAGCAAGGACCACTTAGAAGTCGGATTCTGTTTGAGGCCTGGTTTCTTTTCTCACCAGCTCTGCGAACCTCAATAATTTACTTAACCTCTTGGAACCTCCAGTTCCTGCGCTTGTTAAGTGGGGCTTTGTTACCCGTCTGGCGAGATTATTGTGAGGGATAGACGAGATAATGCAGGGAAGGTCTCTGGCACAGAAACTGGCATAGAACGGGCAATTAATGTCAGTTTCTGCCTCTCTGTTCCGCATCTAATTTGCACCTTCCTCATAGAGACTTAGATTATTCAGAATTAATCGCTCCCGCCCCTGCCTCCCCTTTTCTAAACTCTACCTCATCATTATTTTCTTTTATCTATTGCCCTCCTGATCAGAGTTGATGCTTCTAGTCCCTCCCAAATCTCTACCAGCATATCTGTGAATAGCACATATTAGAAAGGCCCACCAGCCCAGGGAGAATTTGGGTGCCAGCCGTGAACTATTGGATTTCCATAAAGCTGAATTCACAGCAGGCCTTATCTGGAATACAAGCTCATGTCCCAGTCTCAGATCTTAGACTTAGGACATGTCAGTCTGTTCCTTCACTTAACGTACATTTGCTAAGAGCCAGAGATTGAACTTGGCCTGACAGTGTGGACAGGAATAGAGCCCCTTCCATGAGCCACCCTGCTAGTAGACAAAAGGAACAGTCCTGCACTAGTGGCTGATGTCAGAGGGTGAATTCCACCTCCGCATGCGTTGTTGGAGAAATGGTGATCCGCATGGGATGGGGCAAATCAAGCCTTCCTTCCTTCCTTCCTTCCTTCCTTCCTTCCCCTGAGGTTTGCCGAGGCTCATGCACTACCACCTCTTTGAGTCCTTCCCCAGACCCTCCCTGTGGGCTATTCCTGACATAGGTGTTCATCTTTGCTCCTTTGCTGGCCTCTGGAATTCAGACCGGGATCGGCAGGCTTGACCCGGGCAGGGTTCTCCTTCAGCATGCTCTTGGCTACGTGTGGATTTCCAGAACTACGTCCTCAGAGGGCCTCTCCTTGCCCTTTGCTCTCCTGAGGGTCTTTCCCAGGGCAGCTGGGGTCATGTAATGACATTGGCTACAGGCTGCTTTTGAGTATTTGTGCTCTAAGAGATGTCAGCTGAGATGTCACAGTCCTCGGACTGTGACTTGGTCATTTAAACTTTCCAACAATGATTTACCATTTGTGACTTTTCCCTTCCTTTTTCCTACCGCTAGTCTTCCAAGGCCTTCAAAGGGCAGTCACGTAAGGCAACGCGGAAGCAGGTGGAGTTTTGCTGATTAACATGCTCAGGTTCCCTGTTCCCTGAAAGCTGGTTCTAAAGAGGGCTTTTAATGAAATTGCTATTAGGGCAGAACTTGCCCAAAGCTGTGTTTCCATCCCCACAAACACTGTTTAGGTTTGCACACTCGGCTGCCAGCTGGATGGGATACCTAAGTACCCGAAGGCGGGCAGTTATGTAGTGTAATCCATGAGGTCAACCAAATCAGGATCCACAGGGTTCAGCAATAAGTGATTACTAGTTTTCGTCCCTAATATGACAATAACTAGTCTCTCAAATGGAAATCATATGTCGTAGTGTGCTTATTTTAGGACTTAGAACCTTTATTCAAAACTTCTCTGGAATCTGAGTCAACCACCTACCAATGGCTACTCTGGAGGGGTCTCTGACCTGGTCAGTGTCTGTAGTGGGCTACTTGCCTGCTGGCCTGCTCACTCATGTCTTAGTGTCCTGCTGAATTCCAAGCCAGTGCACATGTCTCTGAACCATTGAGTAAAACTGAAGCTCTGATATTCAAATCTTTCCATCACTGAGTGTCAATGTCAAACTCTTTTTAATTAAGCTGCTCTTCTCATTTGGAACCTTCTGTTCCTAATCAAATCTGTCTGCTACCTGATCCACTGCCCCCAATAACTTGAATATCACCTCTTCTGCACATTTTCTCATACACTCTCCTTTAATAAGAAGGCATCTTGTCCTCCTAATATTAACATTACCCTTTTCATGGTGTAGACAAACTCTCTAACCAGTCATTTCTTAACCCCTACTTGTGCAAAATCCTGTTCCAGATGCTGTAGATATGACCAAGAAAGGCCCTGCTTTCAAGACTTTATAGTTTAGCCAGCACCGTGGAGCAGGCCTGCAATCCCAGGTAGAAGGAGAGCAAATTCAAGGCCAGCTTCAGTTACTTACAAAGATTTCAGCAACCTAGCAAGGTCCTGTCTCAAATAAATAAATAAAAAGGACAAGGCAATGTAGTAGCTCGGTGGTAAAATGTCCCTGGGTATTAATAAGGGAAAAAATGAGTTTACAGTCTCATCCAGGAAGCGGTCTCTACCTCTAGTCCTGTGAGACTATCCTCCTGTCTGCTTTAAAAGGACCAATGACTGTACCCAGCACAATCCAGTTAATTAAAAAGTTCAGAGAGGTGTGGCTGAGGCTGGGAATGAATGCTTTTTAAAAGCACTGCGGGGATTCTAGTCCATAGCCAGGATTAAGACATACTGCTCCACACTCCTGCAATCCACGTCCATGGCACAATTCACAACTTGTACCCCTCCAAATTTCTATGACTTTGATATTTACTTGTCAATTACTCTATTTCAGATTTATTTTTAATTTGCCTATTTGTTTCCCAATGAGGTGGTTATCTTCTTGAGCAAAGGGGTGGCACCCTCAAGGGCTCTTAGGGTTTAAAATCTAACACATAATTTTGAATAGCCTGCCTTCAGTAGCTATTTACAGTTGGCATTTCAGGCATTTCCCAAGGACTTGAAATCAGATTAGGAAATCTGATGCCCAACCCAACCTTGGAAATCTGTCATCCCAGATAACTCCAAACTGCAACTCCAAACTAGACTGGGAGGGTCCACAAGGACCCCCAGCCCTGCAGCTGAATCCTCCCATCAAACCCATCCAATATGGCACCCTCACCCCATTCCCATAGACTCTGTGGTGGTGAATCAAATTCATCTCTCAGAGGCCTTCTTCCCCAGTGTACCTGCATCCCTGGGAACAATATCTCATTTTGAAACAGCCTGCTCTGGGAAAGAGTGAAGATGTCAGGTTGAAGCTATTTATCTGTTTTTTATTATGTTTTTTTTAATTCTGTTTTCCCACATTCTGTTCCATGCCAAGCCATGGAGAGAGCACAGGCTGATTCAACCCAGTGCTCTCTGGTGAATGTTTGCCTCTGAACAGAAATCTCAGGCTCTGCTCAACAGACCATGCAGCGTGCAGCTGAGCCATCACTACAGTGGTCTTCACCAGCTGACCCCAGAGAAGGCCCAACTTGGGAGAGTGCTGGAATTGCCCACCTACCTTCTGTTTGGTGGTTTGGGGAGTCATTCCTGCCAAATCTTCATGAATGGGGGACAGATGAAATTTCAGGACACAGCTTTTCTCTGACAGCATATTCTATATTTGGCGTTTGGAGTTACTCAGTAGATTTTGCAGATGAAAGAAAGCTCTAGAATCTCTTAGGCATGAGCCAGCATGAGCTGGAAAGCTACTGTGACCATACCGAAGAACTGGACCATCCCCATCTTTCCCACTGACCAAGGGGTGACCTTGGGGAGCTACTAACATTGTTAGAATATCAGATGATGAATTGGTAAGAGGGGTCAAACTGACAGGGCTGTCAGGAAGCTAAACAGGGCGTTTTGCTGGGGCTGTTCTCTGCCATCCTGGGGAGTCATCCTGATTAACAGTGATGGACACAGGAAAAGACAGGTGTAGTCCAGCATCTCAGGGGCAGCAAGGACTCTGTGTAAGGTGGACAGAGGACACTCCCTTGCTCAGCCTAAGGTTGAGGGTCAAGGTTCTGGGGGAATTTCTGGAAGGGTTGTGACTTTAAACTCAGTCTTAAGACGAATCAAATTCAGGAGAAGAAAAAAGGGAATAAAATCCAGAAGAAAGAATGTTAGGAACAAAAGAAAAGAGATGAGATATTAGGATGCCTTGAGGAAGCACCGTGGGCACTGCAGGAGCAGAGTGAAGTGGTTTTGCAGAGAGGAGCTAAAGATGTAGGTGGGGTGACGTGATACCTTTGGGGGCTTGGACTTTGCCCCCTGTGTGTGGGGTGCCATTGCACAGTTGGCTTTGGGGAAAACCATGGTTTGTTTCTCCCTATGACTATATGCAAAGGAAAAGGGAAACGAGAGATGAGAATCTATAGACTCCCTTCTTCCAAAAGAAAAATGAACCATCAGAAATGTACTAGAACTGCCAACAGTTTCCCAAAATCTTACATAATCAAAACAAAATTATAATTTCAAAGCCAAAATAGAAAACAAATACCCATCTTTGTGTCCAATGAACTGCTTCATCCCGGGTACCATTCACTTGTGTAAACGTTCTCTGTGGAACAATATATTACAATACAGCAGTGTCCTGACCAGAGACTTCCTTAGTATAATGTTGCTGGCTCAAGGACCCATTGTGGAATGCGAAGTGAAATCATAGGAATTCTTGGAAACTGTTTCCTTCAACCCACAGCACCCTTAAGTCCCAGATTCCAGGCATGTTGGAGGCCATCGCTAGCCCTGAATCTGCTCCTTGATATTTCAGATGAAGTGTGTGTGTGTGTGTGTGTGTGTGTGTGTGTGTGTAAATGGGCTGCTGTGTCTCCAGTATCACTAGTTGATCCACAACAGAATGAAGCTTGGGTGTTTTGGTCCCCCGAGTAATGGGCTCAGCTCCCCTGGTGCAGGCCCCTCCGGCTCACGCTCAGCTCCACCTAATACCTGGTGCCCCCGGGGGTGGAAGGAGCCATGCCTCCTGCAGGTCAAGAAGCATCTTTGATGGCTCGCAGCAGGTCAGGGGAGCAGAACACTGGGAGTCAGGGCAGAAATGGGAGAGAAACCCCCCCAGTCCTGAACACACCCCTTACCTGGAGGTTTTGCCTCTCTCCTGGGAGTCCCTACAGTTACGCTGTCACCTGTCTTCTCCTCTCGCAGCTCTGGTGCCAAGGGTTGTCTGTCAGGGTGTGGGGTGGAAATGGCTTGGGGAGCATGCTGGGTCTGTTCTGTGGCCAGCGTCCTGGGGAGGGCGACGGCACTTTTCATAAAAGCTCTGAAGCTTCAGTCTGCTTTTCTAGCATCTCAGGCAGCCCAGGGTGGAGAGGAGAACACAGGGGGTAGGAGGGAGAGAGGAGCGGGGTTCTGCAGGGTGCTGTGACCAGCACGGCACTGGTTCTGCTTAATTGTGCACCTCCTCCATTTTCCACGACTGCCACAGCTCCGTGATGTCCCACCCACACTGGCTTTTATCCCACAGACTATTTTTGACTGTGAACACAGAGCATTTGAATGCCTTTGAAATGAAATGAATGAATAAATAAACAAATAATCTCTCATGGTTTCCTTAAGCTCTCCCTTGAAATGCTGATGGATTCTTTTATTCCTTTTAGCCCTTGTTATAAGAATAAAAACACCCAAGTCTTCCCTGTTTCCCCAGGGTTAGCACCGTTTGCTAAGGTGTGGGTGGGAGTGCGGAGAATAGACGGAGAACAGACGTGGGGCTGTTTGGTTCATTTGCTCACCCCTCTCTTCTCCTCCCTGGAGGCTCCTGGCTTCAGGCATCTCTGTTCCTGTCACGGAATCCAGAGAAGGGGCGCTTTCCTCCTGCCTTCTCCTAGTCAGGGTTCCTCCAGGCACGGGGAGAAACCATGGCTACCACAGTGGGTGTGCAGCCCCAGGCTGAGGGGGGTGGGAGGCCTCCTCTCTCCAATTAAACCGCTTCCAATTATATCTGACTTTAAACCTGAAGAAGGCTGAGGCTCACGTTTTGTGACTTGATGAGAGCCACTTTGAATATCTGGTGAATGGGCTCCATGATCAGTCCTCCAGCCAGATGGCCAAGTGAGCAGGAGCAGGCCCTCAGCCTCCCTCTGACTCATGGGTCTCTTTCACGAAAGGCAGTCCACCCTCCTCTCTGGAGAGGGCCGGGGGCTGAGTGCCGGATCCCCGCGTGGGGGTGGTGATCCTCCAGCCTGACCACCTGGTGCTGTGTCCCTGCAGATTCACCTACACCCTGGGTGAGGGCATGTGGCTGCCCCTGAGCAAGAGCTTTGTGATCCCACCAGCAGAACTGGCCATCAATCCCTCCGCCAAGTGTAAGACCGACATGACCGTGATGGAGGATGCGGTCGAGGTCAGGTGGGTCTGGCTTCGGGGTATGGACGGAGGGCCCGCCCTTGGCCTGGGAGGCAGAGTGACAAGTGACCTGAAGGTTCTAGGTGCTGGGAAAGAAGGCACCGCAAGCCGAAAGGAGAAGTTGGCAGGATGCCTTTAAATTCCCCGCACGCGGTGCCAAGATCTGCTCTTTATCTGGGTCAATATTGCACACCCCAAGGCTCATTCACTGGAAGAAGACATAAAATTAGAGTTTGTAAGCACTTCCCACATACCCCAAGGACTGACAGGCCATAAAATGTTAATGTCCTTGCCTAAGTTTAGACTTCCTTCTTTGACCAGGCGTAGCTTTGGCTCATTTCCCAGATGTGGAAAATGCCCATCATTTGTGAGTTCAGGCCTCCTTGTGTGGTTGATCTTTAATTTTATAAGAGCAAAGCCAGGCTTGGTCCAGTTGACCAGTAGGAGATGGAAGGTAGCACCACTGTGGCTCCTAGAAGCCCCTTGACTCCCACTCTTTCTCCCTGCAGAGAGGAGCTGATGACCTCATCCTCCTTTGACAGCCTGGAAGTTCTCTTAGACTCCTTTGGGCCAGTTCGAGACTGCAGCAAAGATAACGGGGGCTGCAGTAAGAACTTCCGCTGCATTTCCGATCGCAAGTTGGACTCCACTGGTTGCGTGGTACGTCTGTCCTGTTTGGAGGGCGGGGAGGGAAGGCACAGGGTGAGCACAAGGCAGAGGGACACACAGAGGACAATGTGCTGTGACCCCAGTGGTAACCACCACCTAGTGCAGGTTCGGAATTTTCTCTTGATAGGGCTGAGGAGCTAAGCCCTAGTCCGGTATTTAAGAAGTCCTCAGGGATCACTTACGACGTGTTCTCTCCAGGGGGAAATTCCTCAAATTGTAGAGCACCCTTCTCTCCAGTCTTATAAAATAGTTGGTGAGAACTATTTGAGAACTAATTGCTTTTGTATAACATCGATTCCAAATATAACAGGAGATGTCTGGAGAGACCTACCTACAGGTAGAGCAACGAGATGAATAAGTCATGCCAGAAATGGTAGAGAAAAATATAAATAAAAATGTCCAGAACCCCAACAGTGACGTGCTACTTCTCCACAGCGGGGTTCTGCTTTGTTTTCAGCTCTGCGGACTTTGGCTATCCTTAAAAATGGGGTGCCGTTCCCTGGTAGGGCTGTTTGGGCTGGAGTAGACCAAGCTCTCTGCGGGCATGAATATGAAGACTGTACTGACCGTGCTGGCGGATGAGGCAGGACAGAGGAGGCCCTGCAGGCTGGTTCCTTGCTGTTGGTGGCTCTCACCCATTGACACGCTGATCTGTGTCCAGCCCCACCTCTGGGAGGAGAGGGATCAGGACAGCGATAGCAAGGAAGACACACCCAGGGGAACAGGGGGGAGGGAGAGTCAGCCATTGAGATGCGTCACCAGGAGCTTCCCGGTGCCCCGCCTCACTCCAACCTGGCAGCCCTGCTGTGAGGGGACCCCGAGCTGGGGAAGCTGGGAGGACCCTGAGTCGCTGCCATCATCACCCATCTCTAGCACCTGCTCTGCTCAGGGAGCTGCTCCTTATCAAAGACGAATATGAACCTGGCCTCTGGGGTGGAGGTATCCCAGCCCTGAGGCTCCCCAGACTGTTGCCATGTCCCAGCCCTGATTCCCCCGAGAAGGAGAGAGCATGATGGAGAGAAGGGAAAGAGAGAGCCGTGGGCTGGGAGGAGAAGCCAGCAGGGGAACCTAGGAAGGGCCAAGAGCAGAGGCCTATCAGGAAAAAGATCAGAAATCGTGCTTGCTAGGTCATGTCTTCTTCCTGGGCAGCCAGGAGGTGAGCTGGTGTCCCACAGTGAGCCCACCCTGGGCAGGTCCTCACCCTGTTAAGCAATGAGCGCTCCAACCTGTGGGATTCCTCGGAGATGGTTTTCACTGTCTGATGGGACTCTGCCTTTCTTCATCCAGACTTCCACCTTTCTTCCTAATTGCTCTCTGGAGTCATTCTAAGTGCTTTCTGGGTACATGCAGGCTCCTCCCACACCACCCCCATAGGTGTTTAAGCATGCACTACACACACACACACACACACATGCACACACACACACGTGCACACGCACACAGACACATGCACACACGCACACAGGCACACACATGCATACACAGGTGGGTTTTTTCTCTCTTGCTACTTCTTTGCTCGGCCCTGGCCCCTTGGGGTGTGTTTGCCTGTAAGCCCTCCTCTGGTGCTGATCCTAGCCCCTTTCATTTGGCGTACAGTTGAGCGGATGGAGTTCTGCACTTTCCCCACTGATCTGCGAGACGGACTAGCAGGAATAGTTCTGATGAATATGCATTCGCGATAAAGCTGCTGCATTTTAGAATTGGAGCCGCTGCAGAAAGTCACTCAATTACACCAGTATTTGGCATTTGCATAATACTTTGAAGTCACCAGTCCACGTGGCTCCGGAGGAAGAAGCGGGGCTGATTGGTGGACGTGTTCCATTTGGTTCCTCATTGGCTGCGGTGCGGATGGTCCCTGAGGCAGGACGGATGCACTGAGAGCTGATGTGCTTATGACCCTACTGAGAAGAAGATGAGGGACTTGACCTTGAGCCTGACCTGACTCCACTGGGCAATCACACTGTCCTCAGGCCCTGGTGTGTTAGTGGAGGAAGTCCCTTGTCATTGGAGCTAGACCCCAGCTAAATCTGGCCTCCTTGCCCCTGTCCACGTAGACACTTAGGTCCAGTCCTGGGTGCTGCTCTGAAAGGCTTCCCAGGAAAAGCATCTTTTATCCTTTCTTGAAAGGAGAAAGAGACGAGGAATGAGAGATGCTGACTCTTCAGGAACCTGGGGAAGGGGCAGGTGTGGGAAGGCGAGCAGGAGCACACCTGGATGTTTCTTTGACTTATTTCAGACCGGACAGGTGGGATTCGTGCTGGGGTACAGGGGCTGCTTCCCTTCTTTCCAGGAGAGGGGGCACGTTTTGGTTATGCATGGGCTTCCACAGGGTTCACGGGTGCCCAGTTAATCACCCTGTGGCTTATATAGCCTTTGAGGACAGGAACCAAATACCCATGAAAAACACAGTCTGTATAAACCACGATCGCTCCATTACAAATCAGAGTGCTCTCTAAGAGCTGGGGACCTCGGAAGCTCCAGGAGGGTCCCCAGAGCCTGGCTCACTGCCACTGCTGGTGACCAAATCTTACCCATTGTTTTTAATGTTCAAGATGGGCCAGGGTCCCCACCCAGGGGGCCCAGAGCAGCAGTTCTGTGTTCTATAGAGCCCCAGGGGGCCCTTTAAAGGTGCTATATTATCATATTCCTGCTGGAACAATCGCAAGAATTTTAGTGACTTAAAGCTACACAACTTTAGCATCTTACCACTCTGAGGATGAGACTCCCCTGTGGCTCTCACTGGGCTGTCTTCATTGCAGGAAGATCTAGGGGGCAACCTACCCCCGGGCCTTGTCCACCCTCTGGAGCCCACCCACCTTGCTCACGGCCTGCCACTCCATCTTCGGGTCAGCCGCACTGCCTTTCCCCGACTGCTCTTCTGAAACGTGTCTCCCTCTCTCTCCCTACTCTGCCTCCCTCTTCCACTTCTGAGAGCCCAGAATAATCCCGCATTTCAAGATCCTTAACCTAATCACATCTGCCAGCTCCCTTTTGCCGTGAAAGGTGATATGATCACAGGTTCCTGAGACGGTGCTAGAGATAAATCTGGGGGACCCTCTGCAGTGGGTGGCAGGGGTTGGAGTAGGTTGGTAGATGGGACTCCCCACTCCCAGCTTTAATGGGTATCTTCATTTGGGTGTCTTCGTTGTTTGTTTAATATTTGTTTTAATTCGTTATACCATGCAGTAGAAGCACTTTGATACATCGTATATACTGGAGTATAAGTTCTCTTTCTTCTTGTTGGCCCCATAGTCATATATAGGGTAACAATGTCTCATCAGTCTACCACCCTTCCTACCCCCATACCCCCTCCCCTGCCTTCGATCCCCTCTATCTGATCCAAAGTAACTCTGTGTTTCCCTAGCCCCACACCCACTGTGAATTAGCACCCACATATGCGAGACATCATTTGGCCTTTGGTCTGGGGGCTTGGCTTATGTCACTGAGCGTGACAGGTGTCTCCAGCCGTACCCAGCCTGCCATCGAGGTGCACTGGGAAACTTGGTTTGAAAGTCTGAAAGTGATTTCCTGTGCTACCCCAATGAAAGAAAAAGAGAAACGCAAGGCCAGTGTTCCTCATGCTCCTTCCTCATCTTCTCACTCATCCTGAAAGTGTCCAAACTTAAAAAAGAAGAAAAAAAAAAAAGCCTTTTCTTTGTAAGATGTGGGAATGTGCTTGATGGCAGGCCGTGTCCTTGACGGGGCCCGGGGTGGGGGTGGGGGTCTGCGCGGTCCTGTGTGTGGAGCATGTGACCTTCCTGGCCACAGCACTGTGCTCTAATGAGCTTTGAATTACCCAGTGACCTGCTGCCCTTCCCTCCACATGTTGTCCACGATGGCTGCCCACAGACTGTATCATTTCACCTTTCCCAGGGCACAGATGTGAGGAGGCCATTACCCATCTCCCTCCCTCCCCCTCTCTCTCTCTCTCTCTGACAGTAAGCAGTTAGCCTCAGAGGCTTCTAGAGAACTGGGGGACGGGAGCTGTCCCAGCCTGACATAGACCTTGAACTCCATCAGACTTTTCCCCTTGGGAGAAGTGCCACAAGGCTTGGGCCTTCTCGTCACTATTTGTGGAAGGAATAAGATTGCCAGCCAGTAAGAGGGAGCCTCTGTTGGGTGGGAATGGGGCTGCGTGTCTGATGGACATCCAGGTAAGGTGCTGCAGGAATCAGTCCCTCTCCTCCCAGGGGCCCAGAACAGGCTCCCTGCCATCACTCACAGTCACCGCCAACAGCACCCACTCGGTAACCTGGCGCTGAGGTGTGTGTGTCTTAGGCTCAGGAAGATCCCACCAGCCTCCTCAGTGATTAATCAACCAGAATCATCAGTAGGAAAAGAGGGAAAAGAGGGCAAGGAAAAAGAGTTGAATGGGGAAAACCATTTCAATCTCATTAGCAAATTATGCCTTCGACCAGTGATAAGTCAAGAAGCGGTGAGCATCTCATGGAAGATGATTAACCTTGTGTATTTTAGAGGTCACAGGAATATGAGCTCATTTATCAGGACTTCTTGAAGAGGGAGGGCTGTTGTCATAATGAATGGAGTTTTCTTCTTAAGCCTGGAGTTTATAAAATCCCTGGGACGGCTGGATATGACCCATGCAGAGAGCGGTTAATATATGACTTTGGGGGCTCTCTCCTGACCAACAGTTCTCTCTCAAGGAACATGTGGAGGGACTGTCCACAGCCAGGGTGAGACAACAGCCAGTCCTTGCAAACAGATAATCCAAGCTCCTCCTAGAGGCAGGATTTGCTCTGACCACTGGGCTCTGGCTGCAGTGACTTCTAGGAAGAGGGGCCTGGTTTGGAGACGTTAGCTTCTTCATATTTATAGAGTCTGAGGGAACCACGAATGTAAGGATAACAGCAGAAGGAAGATTCACCAAAAAAAAAAAAAAAAAAAACCCAAAAAACAAAAATGTATACCATGGGAAGGTTGATAGAGTAACTCCTTGCAGAGGGGGTCCTCTGATTCCAAGGGTTAAGAAGGAAACTCTACTTCTGCTTCAGCCCTTTTTCCCCTGGAAAGTCTTACTCTGAACTGTAACCCGAGTCTGTTATGAAGGTGCAGTACAGGTAACTTATATGGCCTTCAGCACCCTCACCCTGGACAGTTCATAGTGTTTTGCCCTAAAATATTTGCACCCATATATACATGTGTGTGTGTGTGTGTGTGTGTGTGTGTGTATATATATATATATATATATATATATATATATATAAGAGAGAGAGAGAGAGAGAGAGAGAGAGAGAGAGAGATCATGTGCACTCACCTGTGACAAGAGTGAGAAAGACAAAGAATATTGGGTTGACTTGAGAATATGTTCCAGGAACTGCTTAAAACAGTGGAGCAACAAACCCACAGGGTTAATTTACCGGGTTGACACATTGGCTTTATTTCTTTATCTCACCTGGGAAGCAGGATGGATGAATGGAAGATGACACATGCAAATTCTGGGGTCAGACAGACCCTGGCCCAGAGTCTGCTTTGCCATGTTCCACCACTGGGACCATAAACAAGCTACTTAGTCTTCCCGAGTCTAATTTGGCTCATCTGTAAAATGGGGAAGACAGAGAACACCTGTGTCGTTGGGACTGAAGATAATAGATGTAGGTAAAAGAATTGCTTGATTCTGGAAAGCTGTGATTGTTACTTTTAGCTTTGTTTATGAGGAAAAAAAAAAATATATATATATATATCTCCAACTTGTGCAAGGCAGCTTACACTGACTTCTCTCCAAATCTCCTGAGAGACCATGAATATCAGGTGGTCATGTAGGCACTAAGGCCAGGCAAGAAGTGGACTTGCCAGGTTCAGAATTCTGGAACAAAGCCTCCAGCTCATGTTTCATTCAGTGAAGTATTTGTCAAAAACCAAGCTTGATGGAGCATTCTGGACAAAGGCAGGTGGTGGGGAAGATGGGGAGTCCTGGCTGGTGGCTGAGGTAGCTGGCTGGTGAGAGGTTGAGCCATGTGAGGTGGAAGAACAGGAGACGGGCTAGACGGGCTTCATCTCTGCGTGATGGCTTCTGGCAAGCTTAGTGGAAGGAAAAAGCAAAAACAGAACTCGGTGGCTACCGGGACAGCCCATTTAATTCCATTCGAACTCTGTGTTTCTATGCCAGAATCCAGAGTCCATGCCTGGACAGCCAGGAAGTGCTGAAGCCAGCTCCCTTCTGGTGACACATCTGGCCTAACAGCTGGGTGGCCAAGGAACTTGATGGGTGGAGGGGCTGGTGGACCTGGGGTGTGAGCCCCAGCTGCCTCATTTGCTTGTTTACCATCATCAGGAACATCTGGGTTCCCACAGCAGGGGGCAGACCTTGGAAACTTCTTTAAATACTGTGGCCCTCCAGCACTCCAGCTGCCTCCAAGGGGGGAGAGGGGAAGAGCCAGGCTGGGGGTCTGGCAGGCCCACAGGGGGTCATTTGTTTGGTAAATTGCAGAATTAGTGTCAGCAAACAGTGCACATCCTGCTGTGATCTTTGACTGGGAAAGGAAGGGGAGAGATGGGTTTGCCCAGGCTCCTCTGCAGCAGCTCTAGACCAGCAAGATGAGGTGCTAGGCTGCCAAGAGAAAGAGCAAGCCTTAGCAGGGAGCAAGGGAGGTGTTTCACACTGTTCCACCAAGTTCTGAAAGTTTTGCTTGGGTTTGGTTTTGGTGGAGTGTTTGTCACTAATAGTGTGTGTATGACACAGTCATTAAAAGCCCAACCTCCAGAGTCCAAGATGCACAGATCCCCAGCTCCCCACCCACTCCAGCTGCTTGAGCCTGGGCAAGTCACCCCTCCTCCCAGCCTGTTAGAAAGGGCCAGCTCTAGTGTAAATGTGCAGACGATGTTGCACAGGAGGAGAAGCAGGATGGCAAAGAGTCATCAGTTTAAAAGGGAGCCCGAGGAGGGGTTCATGAATTAACTGGCAGTGTTAATGGTTTCCTTATCTTTAAATGGGGATAATGCAGGGTGTTGTGAGATAAAATGTCCTCAGCACAGTGACAGGCGGGCTCCTCCTTAGTGTTCAGTAAACAGTGTGGAGTCACAGACTGACCAGCCCTCAGGACTCCTAGGAAGCCTGCCAGGGGCTCAAGAGTGGCCCTGTCATGAGCAGCTGTGTGACCTTAGGGGAGCTAAGTCCCCGGTGCCTCAGTTTCCTCACAGGTCCAATGGAGTGGTCACAATTCTTGCCTCCAGGGCATCATGGGGATTAAGTGGGTGAGCGAGGCAGCCCTGGGCTTTCCTGGGGTCTGGCATCTTCTCTGGGATTTTCTTGGTGGCTTTCATTCTTGGGGAGTTTTTTAAGGGTGAAATAGTACAAGGAGGTCACTATTTCACATCATGAGAATGTGGCTCAAAACCAAGTACAGCACCCTTGAGTGTTGCTATGGCCGAGGCCCTGGTTTGTATGCCTTTCAGTGGGCATCCATGGTGCAGGAAGGGGAGGTGTATGAGAGCAGGCAGAGCCCCCCCCCCCCCCCCCCCCCCCCCCCGCCAAGGTCCCAGGGAAAGCCACTCCCCACTTCAGGCTGGAAGCCCTGGCTCTGCCCATTCCCTCCTACTCTATGGGGTGGTACCCACACTGAGAAAGTGCTTTGGACATTGAAAAAGTTATCTTAACCTGAGTCCAAACAACAGCACTCCCTTCCCCTCACCCAAAGGAATGCCTTCAAAGACTTTTTTTTTTTAACCTCTGGACTATTCCACTCTTCTGTGTGGAATGGGGACACCACATTCCCCGACTCTGTCTTACTATAGAGCACCCTTCCAGCCTATTCAGAGGATGCAGCCTTAATGCAATGTGTATGATCTATGCCCAGAGAGAAGCAAGATGTCAAAAAAGGCTATTTGCTTTTAAGTGGAGTCTAGCGCAGAGGAGAAGTCATGGATTGCTTGCCAGTGTTAATAGTTTCCAGGCAGAGTGCTAAAAATAGGTGTCAGTGGTGATGTTCCAGTAGAGAACCCCGTCCCTGACTCACCCACCTGTGTGGATGCTTTCTGATTGTGCCAGTGCCCAGCCGGACTCAGCCCCATGAAGGACAGCTCGGGCTGCTATGACCGCCACATCGGGGTGGACTGCTCAGATGGCTTCAATGGCGGCTGTGAGCAGCTGTGTCTCCAGCAGATGGCGCCCTTCCCGGACGACCCCACCCTGTACAACATCCTCATGTTCTGCGGGTGAGTGGAGCTGCCAGGAGGCTGGCCAAGGTGTGAGGCCTTCAGAGCCTAACCCGAAAGTCCTTGTGAATGACTTGCCACCCACGGCCAGCCCTCGGGCAGTTCAGGAGGGAGCATCTCTAAAGTCTGGGTTGGGAGGATCCTTGGGCAAGTCCCAAAGTGTGGGAGCCCAGCCCCGACTACCTGCAAGGGCGAATTAGCTACACAGTTCCCTTAAATCATCGCCTAATTAAGCCAGAATGTTCCAGTGTGTTTTGTGGAACTATGTTAATTAAGGCTTTGTGACAAAAAGCATTCCATGATCTAAAACTTGGGAAAGATTGCATGAAACTGATTAATTATCAAAGGAGTAGCCGAAGCTTCTCCAGATTCAATTCCCGAGGCCCCACGTTTGTGTCCAGCCCTCCTCGGTGACGCAGTTCCTCCTCGTGTAGGCCCTTTATGGTGGGTCCCTCTCACCCACTGGCTCCTTAAGCCGGCAGGAGATCTCTGTGAGGGAACAGGGCGGGCAAGGCCAGCTCATTCCACAGATGAGAAAACTAAGGCCCCTGGGGTGGTCTCTCCCAAGACCAGGGACGGACTTGGTGAGTAGGAAGATTAAGATCAGATTCCAGGCCCTCTCTGATGTTTTAAAAAAAATTCTGAGATTTTTCTCAAAACTTAAATTTATATCACTGAGTGGAATTATATTTAAAGACATTTTCATGCTATATTTATAAAGTAAACAGATTAGCACATTCTGCTCTACCCATGGTTTTCTTGCCTCCCTCTCCCCTCTTTCTTCCTCCAAGTCAGGCAGAGTGCTTACTCTATGCCAAATACCATGCCGGCCACCGGGCTGCAAAGAGGAGTGAGTAACATGGAGTTTTTACCCTCCAACAGCTTGCAATGAAAAGCAAGGCTGGGTGCGGTGATGCCCACCTGTAATCCCAGAAACTGGGGAGACCGAGGCAGGAGGACTGCAGTTTCAACACCAGCCTCAGCAACTTAGTGAGACTCTAAGCAACTTAGTGAGACTGTACCTCAAAAAAAATTAAAAAAAAAATAATAAAGATTTTAAAAGGCTGGGGATATGGCTCAGTAGTAAAGCACCCCTGAGTTCAATCCCCAGTAACAACAACAAGAATGGTGTTTATAGTAATAAAACTCGCTAGTTGTTCTAGAAGGCAGTGCCCGCTGAATAATTGTTCAGTGGAGTTATAACGTTGTTTTATTGTATTTTGTTTTATTTTATTTCTTCACAACTGAGTAATTTCCCTATTTAGTTTCTTGTAAAAGCCCATTCCATAAATAGCAAGTTGCTCTAAACTTTAATGTTCTTTATAATAACTAGGGCTGACCCACTTCAATTTATAGAAGTCAACTCAGGCAGAGTTCCTCCCCTTTTTGTTTAACAAGTGCGTCCTTGGGCACCTCCTCATGCAGGGAACCTGGAGGGTGCTCCACGGTGAGAAGCATCAGGAGCAGCTCTGCTCTCTCCCTGGAAGAGTCTTCAGTGGGACTCACAACTGGGGGGAGGGGGAAGGGGTCCTGAGGGAGGGGAAGCTGTGCGGAGGTTGAGCGTGGGCTGGAGGGGAACCAGCCAACTTCAAAATCTTTCCCAGAAACTCCGTTTATGTACCAATCGAGGAAGGAGCCAATTCACCATTTCCCATGTCCCCGCTCCCAGGCTGCGCTGGAGCCAGGGAATCCTGGAGGAGGGGTCTTAAGGCACATCTGTCCCTTGGACTAAGGTGGTGGGCCTCTAGGTGGAGTTTCTTTCCTTTCTTAATCAGATTTAGGCACATGTGTGTGGAGCACTCTCCAAATACTGATATTTTTATATAAAGACCAGATCACATACACTTACAGTTAAAGAACTCTGCTCACACCTGTTCACACAAATATGTAAATGATAAATGGGAAAAACTAGCGGTTGAATCACAGGCCTCCTTGGCACCTTTGCTGCTAATAATAGCAACATACAGAGAGTACTAGCTATATATAGGGCTGTGTTCTGAATGTCAAGTGTCTTGGAGCTCAGAGAGGTTACTGAACTGGTTTAAGATTACCAGTGAAGAAGACGCTCATTGCTATTATGATATGGCTTCTCACTACTTGAAACTACGATCATTTGTAGTTCTACCTAGGTCAGAGGTCTTTATATTATTACAACAATTACTGTATATAGTGATAAAGGGTGTTTTAACATCGTGAGCACCTTTAAAGTCTAAATCTGTAATATTTTTAAGGAGAGAACCAAATGAAATCAACATGGTTTTCATTGACAGCTTTATCAAAGAAGTAGTTCTCACCCACCTGAGCTAACAAATGCATGTTCTTTATAATATAACTACAAGTAAGGTCAAATGATGATTTATGAGTCATTGACCCATGTTTACCAAATTACTATTGCTTTTCCATGACAGTAGCTGTACATTCATGGGGGGTGGGCACCCGGAGGCCGTTCCCAGTTCAGGGTGCATGGTGTAGATGCCCTGCGTCTATTTAGTTCAGGGTGGCTACTCGGGATGGAGGAGGAGTTGGTGTGGGATGATCCTGTGCTTGGAGACATTCAAGAAGATCACCCATCTTCCTAATTTCTGAGTTGACTCATCACAGGACCAGATTAGAAAGCAATTAATTTCTTAAGTACAGTGTTGTTCCTTTTGCTGCCTAATTACTCTCCCAACAAATATAGAACCTGGTTCTACAGAGGGCTTGTGAGAAAAACTCTACCATATCTTGGATTTAAATGGTTAACTCATACTTACAAATTTTTCTCCAATGATTCTTATCCTGACCTGTTTGAGAAATCAGCTGACTCTTAGAAAAGAGAGCACTCCAAAGCTCTGAGAGACCTAACTTTAAAGGAAAAGTAGGAAATTTGGTATGATCACATTTTGGAGAGAGCCTCTATCTACAGGCTTAAGAAACTCCGTTACAAAGGGGTCAGAAGTGAATTGGGGTATTCCTGATCTTTGGCCATTCCAATTCTCTCAAAGGCCTCTCCTCCGGATTCGTTGAGCTGATTGCCAGCATCGCTCATTGATGGACTAACTTCTTATCTTGAGTTCTCCGCCATGTTAGGTGCATCGAGGATTACAAGCTTGGTGTGGATGGACGCTCTTGCCAGCTCATCACGGAGACCTGCCCAGAGGGAGGCGACTGTGGAGAGAGCAGGGAGCTTCCCATGAACCAGACTCTCTTTGGGGAGATGTTCTTTGGTTACAATAACCATTCCAAGGAAGTGGCCACTGGACAGGTTCTGAAAGGAACATTCAGGTGAGCCTCATGTCCACCTGACACTCTGGGATTATTCAGGGCTGTTGGTGGGGCTTTTTCTCTGAATTGCTTTATATGCAACCTAAAGTTCTGTATCTTGGAGCAAGGCAAATGTAAGGTGCGGGAGGGGTCAGGTCCTTCTCTCACCTTTGTGCTTCTCTAAGGTGACATTCTTCAAGAATCCAAGAACCATGCTCCCTCTGGGTGAACAGTAAAGTATAAAGAGAGATTTTGCCTTGCTCAGGCGAGGGCTGCAAGGTTTTATAAGAAAGCTACCCCCAAATGCCCCAAGTTCCATCTTCCCTCCGAACAGAAGACTCAGCATGTGAGTTGGTCTAGAAAAGCAGTCCCCAGAGTGGGAGCCAAGGACCCCTGGGGTCCCTGAACCCCTGCGGACCCTCCTGCCTTTTCCACCTGCAGAAAGGCTGCATATTCTTCACCTACTTAAACTCAAACGATACGTTGCCATGGATGGGATTTGATGATGAGAAACTGGTTGCCTTTTATTGAGTCAGACATTCTAGAAATTTGCAACAAATGTACAAGAAAGTCCCATTTATCATTAATATTCAATAGACTTATTATTGTGTTTTTAAGCAAATTAATTTTTAGGATTCTATTTTAATTTCTCATACAGAAAATAGTGATAGATGTAATTAGAGGTTTCTTAAAGCTACTTGGGAACTTCAAATATTTTTACAAGCATAAAGGAATCCTGAGAACAAAATACTGTAAATAATTTAGTTGGAATATCTTGAGAAGATTCTTGGTTTGACCTCTGTCCATATTCTGCCTTGGCTATGGGGATGCCTCTTCCTCAGATCCCACAGGGAAATGCTGTCCAGGAGATGACGGGGACAGTGGTGATGGGGACAATGGTGCTGTCATTGTCATAATATGGATCAGCAAGGGAGCAACCTAGGTCTAAACTCAACTGAGAGGAAATTTCCAAACTAGTTCTTAGAACGGTTATGTGTAGGGACTTCACAGGTGTTTCCCATTTTGGTCTGGGAGCCGGTTTGTCAAAGACAAGAAATATGGCTGGAGTCTTCACCATGGTAAAGAAATGAGACCCAGGGTGCCCAGGGCCTGTTGAGAGGGGGCAGGACTGGGATGAGAGGCAGGGAGGAATATTTCCTACCCTTTGCAGAGTAAATGAGGCTCAGGGTGAGGGGAACTTGTTGGTCCAAAGAGAATTTTTATGTTTGTGTTGACATAAAGATGCCCCACTCGGGGCCGGTCCACCTGACACTCAGAAATGATGTACACCCTGTTTCTAGGCAAAACAACTTCGCTCGTGGTATAGACCAGCAACTGCCAGATGGGCTTGTGGTGGCCACTGTCCCCTTGGAGAATCAGTGCTTAGAGGAGATCTCCGAGCCCACCCCGGACCCCGACTTCCTGACTGGTGAGTGCGCCTTCCCTCAGCCAGCAAGACCCGGCAGCTGGGCGACTTCAGAAATGAAGATTCCACCTTGCTATTTTGGTTTCTATGGTATATGATGAATGCTCAGTTATTCAACTGAACCCTGTTAGGATTACACGTATTATCGTATAGTCACCTGCAGCATGGTTGTCCTGAGACCTTTGCCTGCTAAGGGTGCTCTGAAAACAAATGAGATCATGGATGCACAGCGTCAGAGGTTTGGGTGGGACAAGCGGAAATACCCAGGTCATGGAGGCAGAGAGAGGAGCCAGATTGTGACTGCCACCTCAGTATCTGTCATGGCTGCTGCGGGGTCCTGGGGAGACTTATGGAGCAGTACGAGGAAATGGAAAATGATGGAGTCTGCTGTCAGCTGACCCTGGGTTTGAATCCTGTGCTGCTTTCAGGCTGGGTGACTGTGACGTTAGACAGCACTGTCTCTCTGGCCCTCGGGGTCCCTGGTCCTGAGATGGGGATGGGGACATCTGGGCCTCTGTGCTGCTCTGCGCCCTTGGGGAACGCGGTGTGGGCGGATCAGGAAAAGCGAGAGCGCAGGGTATGCTTCTCCTTCCTGCCCCTGGGAAGCCTGAGCTGGCACCTCCTGGCAGGGGACCCACGGCTGCACCTAGGATTGAACATCACCTGCTAGAAGCCCAGCCGTGAGCCACCCGACACTGCTGGCCGTGTCCAATCCTCCATCGCCCAGTCCCTAGCTCATTCTCAGTTCCTTACTCTATGCCCTCCTCCCTTTTCTTTTCCCTTTTCTAAAGAGTGGACTGGGCTGAAGGTAAGCCTCCTGCAGACATCCAGTTATGTTTCAAACTTCAGACCTGACAGGCATTGAGGTAGGTCCACCGGAGGCAGTCCTGCATGGTGACTAACAGGGTGGGCTCCAGAGCCCAACACCCTGCCACAATTCCTTATTGGCTGTGTGATCTGGGAAAGTTTCTTAACTTCTCTGTGTCTCAATTCCCAATAGGTATTATAATTTTTTCTTAAGAATTGATATAAAGAATAAACAAATTAATATTAGTAAAGTTCTTAGAACCATTCCTAACACATACCGAAATCTGGGTTAACTGAAACGATGTACTAAGAAAGAAAGAAATTAGTATGAAAATTACCAAATGGTTTCTTCTTCATTGGAAAAAAAAACTTAGAAAACAATATATTCTGGGCCAACCATACATCTCTTCAAAAGATGAAAAGGCCACAAAGACTAACACACACATGCACACATACATACACACATGAATACACACGCACACTCATGCACACACGCAGAAATTAAAATATAGCCTCTTTACTGTCCCGAAAGCTCTGTCTATAGCATTAGGGAATCTCGTTTCCTGTTGGCACAGGGATAGCTGAGAAGCACCTCCCAGATGTGTGCAGGCTTGTGCTGGGGTGTGAGGTGGCCCCTACAGACAGGGCAGGTCTACGCCACTACAGACCACTTGCCTCTGCCCCGACCTCCAGCCCCTCCCTCACACTGCATGACTTATTGGCAGAGGGCAGATTCCAGCTCATTTATCGGGCCAGGAGGATGCCCGGATGGTTCTGGACACTCCCTGGAGCTCTCCAGGAGGGGCCAGTAGATCAAAGAACAAACTTGGCTCTGCTACTTGGGGAATAAGGAAGAGACCCCCAAATTTGTTCTCCTTCCCAAAGAAACCTCCTTCTCCCCGTGCCCTCGGGTCTCTCCTAACATTTCTTACTGCAGGGGGAGGGGGGGATGTCCAGAGGGGACCCTGCCTTCTTTCCTGGTCCCGCGGCAGTGAAGTCCAGCACTCCTAACAGCGAGGTGGGGGCTCCTCCTGACCCTGCTGCTGTTCCACGCAGTCTCTGCCTTTAGCCTATTTTGGTCAAGACAGGGAACCACTTTGGCTAAGAGCATGTGTTTCCTTTGACATATGCAGGGGACGCACTTGTTTTTAAATACAAGAATGACTCGAAGGATTGATGATGGAAAGGGCTGACCAAATTTCTTTGATATCATCTTTCTAGTTCTAAAGTCACATTTTAATTGTAACTTTCCTGAAAGGCATACAATGGATCCTGTGTCATTTCACACCCTATTATTATAGGTCCTAGTTCCCATAAACCTACAAGCAATAGAAGATTTTAAAGATAAACTGAGCTTCAGAATCATCTATAACAGCATCTGCAAGCATTCTTTTTGTTTTCCAGGAAAAAACCCAGCTCCATTCACAAATGGGCCTGCCTTCAAATATGTTTGGAAAGACCCTCTTCCTCTTAGCAACTTGAATCACCTTAGCATTAGAAAGAGATTCCTGAAGGAAAAACATCCCTTTCACATGTATCTAACCTAGAAATTCCCAGACCTCCTTGATCAGAGAGTTCTTTTCATAGACAACCTCTGTTTCCATCCGGCAGAATCAGTTAAAGAACATACTGGAAAACACTGATGCCCGTGTCTCCCCTTCCTTCATCGACAATGCTTCAGCACTCCGAGTTTCATGGGCCTCTTCGTTGTTGCATTTTGTGTGGAAATAGGTGAAGGACACCAGATGGGAACTGGCGGCGCTATGTATTCTGAGCTGGCTGGGGCAAGGACATGGGTGCCATGGCTGGTGTTGTGGCAGAGACTCCAGGGCAGGCAGAGGTGTGGGGTCTTACAGTGGGAAGGGGAGGGTTTCAGGTGGACTGGAAGCTGTTGGTGTGAGAAGCTGTGGGCAAGCTCTCTGGAAGGGACGTCCCCGACACTGATCAGGGGTGCACATTTGGCTGTCAGTGGTTGGACAGAGGGCGTGGGAGCGAGAGGTAGAGAAGCTGTGGGTTGTGAAAGCTCTGGTGGTCTGAGTCGGTTGTTTCAGGAGATACTGTTGTGGTTTCTTTTCAGCTTGCTAGAAATGGTGGTGGGGCTTCCCACAAGTCTGCCTTGGGGACAGCAGATTGGCGTCCTGGGTGGGTTATTACAGAGAAGGGGGAGGTTTCCTGAGCTGATTGCCACAGATCATGGGTCTGGGTTTCGTTTTCATGTCCATCTGTCTGGCTTTTGTCCATTTGTGAATTCAGCCTTTCAATGGAGCAAAAGGAGGGAGTGTGGAGATGGCTGAGGGAGGAGGTGGAGGCCTCTGCCCACCCACAGGCCACACCCACAGGCCACACCCACAGGCCACACCCACAGGCCACACCCACAGGCCTGCTTGGGGCCATGGTCACTGGATCTATTTGAAGATGTGGAGCTCAGGCGCATTGGAACTGCTTCAGGTTCACTCAAGGGAAAAAGATTCTTGGCCTTAGCACTTTGGGCTCAGATGTACTCCTAATACTTCAATAGAATAACAAGAGAAAGCTAGTTTTCTCTCCTTCTTTATTTCCACAGCCTGACTTCCTTCCTTCCTTCCTTCCTTCCTTCCTTCCTTCCTTCCTTCTTTCCTTCCTTCTTTCCTTCCTTCCTTCCTTTCTTCCTTCCTTCCAAGAGTGCACACAGGTCTGTTGAGTCATTAGGGAGAAAAAACAAATAATGTTCTTTCTTGCAAAAACATTGTGTTTGAGAAAAAGAGCCATTCAGCAGAAATGTGTCTCAAAATGATAATAAAATAAAATAAAACACTAAACCTGATGCAAGTCAAGGGCACCCTGAGAAACAATATGACTCAGCTAGAAAACACACACTTTAAAATACCCCTTTCTTTTTAACTAATGGAAGTGTTATCTGTAAGTAGGGAGAGAAGCCTTTCCCCAGCACCAGCAGTTATGTAAGCATCTCCCAGACCCAGTGCAGCCTAAGTGCGGCAGCGAAGTCCTGGAGTTGACTTGCTGGGCTCAGGCTGGGTGGATGTGGAGGGCTGGCATCCCCAGCCCACGCCTGGCCTTCCTCCTCCTCTTCCCCCTGTTCTGGACTGCCACCTCGGGAGTGATAACCAAAGCATCAGTTAAGAAGTGCCAGGTGTATACCGATGGAGGATGGCAGAGGGGAGGAGTGGGGGAGGGGGAGGAGAGGGAGGAGGAGGAAGGAAGGGAGCAAGAGGACATGGAGGCCATCCGTGTGTGCGATGCCTCATCTCTTCTCTAAGTATTCTTGTGCCTATATGCCGGGAGCTGTCACATGGGAACCGAGCGCCCCTTAGCCTTGAGCGATGAGAGTGTGGAGAGGTGGCGAGCCAGCCGTGGGCTGTGTGTGAGCTATGAGCACTGAGCGCACAGGGTGGACTGAACCAACACTGCCCCTCTGTTGGGAGGGGGACGTCTGTGTCTTTTTGCTGGCTCTGCCTGATCCCCACACAGCACAAGAGATGGGCGTGGCCTACCCAGGTGTCAGTCAACTTGCTGACCGCAGACATCAGAAGCTAGACTCAACCCTCTGAAACCTGACCCCTTGCCTCATCTGAATGGCTTCTCCCTAATAAAAGGGTTCATTCAGCATGTGCTCCTGGCTCTTTCTTGCCCTCCTTGCCCCCCTTGTGGGAGCTGCAGCAGAGGAGTGGTCACTGAACCCAGAGAAAAGGTCCTTTCTGTGTCTGTGTCTTTATTTAGTCCCTAAATTCACTTGGAGTGACCCTGACCGGTTTAGTTGTGTGACACGACACCCATAATTTCGTTTTTGTCACAACCTACCTGTAAAGCAAATGGGGTGCATACTGTCACCCCCACTTTTCAGGTATGAAAACTGAGACAGACGAGTTGCCTAAAGTCACACAGCAGGTGGCCGTCACAGATTTGCAAAAGAAGCAAGGGATCATCTCAGCTAGTCTCTCAGTCCACAGACACAACAACTGGAACCAAAATACTCCCTTGGAGGCAGCAGAGAGAAGGGACTCTGGCTGTGAGGAGGACAGTCATTTAAACAATGACTGTCACCTGCACCGCCTCCTGCAGCGCCCAGCTCCTTCCTGTTGGTTTTCCACTGTGAAGCAATTCCCTTAAAGGGAGCTTTTCCCAAATAAGTTGAGAATCTTTATTTTTCGGACCCGCTGTTTTCTTTATACATAGGCTTTTCAAATGAACAACAAAGCCGCACGCGGACAGGCGAGAGGTGGTTCTGAGGGCCATCCACATCTGACACCTAATGAAACGTACCTGGAAGGGATGTGACTGAAGTCTTCAGTTGTAAAGTTAGAATTCCATTTGTATGCTTTTGAAGTTAACATGAAGGTTAAAAGCCAAAGTGTGTAGTCGCATGACTGGCATCGCAAAGCTTAACGCCCTCAAAGAACATTAAGAAAGAAAGTAACTGCTGAAAACCTCCTCTTAGTTTTAGGTAACTTATCTTTGATTACCTAATATGAAATTTAAGCCATTGATTCACTGAGCACCTTTTCTGACCTTTTTTAAATTTTTTTTCTTACCAATAATTATTCCCATATGATTCAGACAGAAATGGAAATTTGGTAATTACTCATCTAATTTGATCAGGGTTGACAAGCAGCTAATTAATCCTGCCTACTCTTTATTCAGCTGAGGTATTAAATGAGTTGATTTTGCTTAAAGGAAGCATGGGTCAAAGTGGCAGAATAATTAACTATGCATGTATTATTATCACTGTAGTTATATACACGCACACTCCATATGCACTATGTGTTATCTGCTTTAATGTAAATGAGTATATAGGTTTTATATATACTATGTACAAGCTTACTGTATATGTTTGTGTGTAAACACATACACAAATGATACGTACATTCCTATAACTTACACATATAGCAAACCTTAGGTATAGACATGAAGTTAAAATTGGTTCTCTGAACTTAGGTGTTTTTTTAATTTCCTGTGGCCTAATTATTTCGTTTCTCTAGCATATTATATTTATAGTAATGGCTAGAATTTAAACAGGGCGACATTCTTTCTCCAAAGCTCCCAAGGCAGAGCAGCCCATTAATAATATCTCTACAAGGTCGCAGAAAGGGCTTATGGAGAGTGACCTTGAACAACTCACTTAGCCTCTTGGACCCTCTGCCTCCCCATCAGCAAAAGGGGCACTGAAACTGCCTGAAACATCTCCTGGCACAGAGATGGCCCTTGGTATTTGGCTCTTCCTGTCCCCCTAATGATCCAGTCACCCTGATACTGTCCCTTCTGGCAAAGAAAAAAAAATGTGCTTTATCAGCCTCAGAGTAATTAAAACTTAAATACCAAACACAAATCAGTTAAATGAGACAGAAAAATCAATGTTATCAGATACGTGAGCTGAGTCGATTTCTGCTGCTATTAAAGACAGTAAAACCCTGGTGTGTCGCAGTCAGCCTAGAGTTTAATATGAAGTCATTATGGGTGTTGTGCTAGAATAAGTAGGGACCCTGGCTCTGGGCTCAGGCCATCTGGAACCCCATCCTGGCTTACCTTGTGTTTTAGGGACCTTATATAAACAACTTCAGTATCATCATTTATAAAAAGGAAATAATAATAACACCCAAGTCACAATGATTCCCAAGTCACATCAACCAGCTTAATATATGCAAAGTGTTTAGCAAGATGCCTGGCACAGAGTAAAAGTTCCATAAATGATAGCTGTTGTCACTGCGACTCTAGAAATTCTCTTCATCAAAGAGCACTTGCTCATCTTCTCACAATTACAATCCTGAACCTAATGGAGTTGGGTCACGTTTCCCCACTAGGGACTTGTGAGCCCATCTCAGGCACTGAGCCCTGTCTCCTCTGTCCCCAGGGATGGTGAACTTCAGTGAAGTGTCTGGGTACCCCGTGCTGCAGCACTGGAAGGTCCGGTCGGTGATGTACCACATCAAACTCAACCAAGCGGCCGTCTCTCAGGGTAAGCCCCACAGCCAGCCCCCCCCACCCCCAACCCAGGGCTTAACCGGCCTTCCAGGGCACAACCTTCAGTCCCCTGTCCCGCCACGTGCACTCTTGAGGACAAATGCCTGGAGTGAGGGCCTGGGCCAAGTCAGATCCAATGGCACTTTCCATCCTGGACTGGAGAAGAGACAGAGTGGACAGGCTGGGACCAGTGACAATTATCCTGTTCTCTGGGTCCCTCAGCACCTGCAGAGGGTATTTCAAAACTGCGTGATTTTCACAAACTGAGAAATACAACATTCCAAATGCAAAAGTATAATTTAAAATTCCATGTAATGACATGAGGAAAACAGGGTGGGAAGGGCTTAAGTTTCCTAAAGAGCGAGTGAGTGGGATAGAGAGATGGAGAGCAATCGAGAAATACGACCCTCTGCAGTAAACATCATGTGTGGAACGCAGTTTTCCTTATGTATGGAGGTGATGTGAATTACACCCAGTAAGTTAAGGACAGCGAGTTCTAAACTTATTTAGGATCTCAGGGTCGGCAGGCAGCAGGCGGGAGGTAGATGGAGCCTCAGGGCCATCAGGAGGAAGATGAATGGTACAGGACAAATGGAAGATCCTGACGAACAATGAGACATGCACTTTCAAAGGTGATACTTCCTAAACGAGAAGCATCACACATTAAGGATCTAGAACCCTTCCACAGGGCACAAGAGAACTCAGAATTTTTTTCTTTTGAATGTGCAAGTATTCTTGGAGAGAAGGGATCAGGGTGAGGACGGTGATGAAGGACGCTCCACAGGTGCAGAACATCTGGGAGGAACTGAGCCCCTCTTCATTCTGGGAAAACTCACAGCGAAAACTATACCATCCACATACTCAGTCTGCACACGGCACAGATGCTGCGCACACCAGGGCTGGATGTTTCTGTTGCCATAAGTGTTTTAAAGTCACATAATGGTGTCCCAAGTGATGTGCACGTGGCACCTGAGGTCTCCTGCCTGAGCTAGACTCCATCTTGCCCCCATGAAACACGTGTGCGGATTCAGAAGGTATTGGATTTGGAAACTTTACCGGAGGCTGTCTTTTATGATGAGTGTAATTCTCTTAAGGAACAGCAGAAAACAGAAGGAGCTTTGGCTGGGGTGGACAGGAAGGAGGGTGTTTTTTCCGGTGGTCATTTCCCGGTCCTTTTCCTTTGGATTTTCTGACATAAAATGTAAGCAGTGTGTTAGTGACTGCTCCTACGTTCTCCTTCCATTGTCTGCCCGTTGCCCATTTCCATGTCTAAAGGCAACGTTTTGCACACCTTTTTGGTCACTAGCAACAGTCTGGAGATGTTTTAGGTTGTGACCAGATGCACACACACACCCTCCCTCACACATTCCAAGAAACAGTGCTTCATCTTATGAGGGGAAATGTTCTCTGCTAGTGTTTGTTTCCGTTCTAGACTTTGCTTTTTTTTCTCCTTCTTACAAAGCTGTTATTTGAACAGATTACATTGATTTAATGTCCTGACCTGCAGAGTGTGTGGGGGAGACACATTTACTTAAGGGATATGGGGAGTGGAAGTTGGCCATGTTCTGCTTAACCTGCACCAACCAGCGGGTTTGAATAGGTGTCTGCCCAGGAGCTGAAGGGTCTGATTGGTCCCATGGAAATACCTGCTGGTGGTCCCAGCCAGCTCTCCACATCACTCTGGGCCGCAATCGGGCTGAGGTGCCTGGGGGGTCCAGAGGCCACATGTGGGTCCTCACTCTCTCTCGGGCCATGTTCCTCCGCAGCCTTCAACAATGCCCTTCATTCCCTGGATGGGGCCACGTCTCGTGCGGACTTTGTGGCCTTGTTGGGCCAGTTTGGCAACCATTACATCCAGGAAGCTATCTATGGCTTTGAGGAGTCCTGTTCCATCTGGTACCCAAATAAGCAAGTCCAGCGGCGACTCTGGCTGGAGTACGAAGACATCAGTAAAGGTGAGTGGCGTGCGCTGTAGCAGCTACACCCCTGTAGGCGCTGGTGGCCTGGGCGCCGTCCCCACACCGCCCTCAAGGCGTCTGCAGAGGGAGCAGGAACCCAGATTTCCCTCAGTGTTCTCTTCCCACCCTCGGAATTTTGAAAGTTTGATTGCTAAAACCCAATCTCCAGATGAGAGTGTTTGGAGGAACTGTAGATGCAGGACCATGTCGCAGCGTATGGTCACTGTGTTACCACGGAGGGACTCCACTGAGGGATTTCACAGCCACCATCCGTTCACCATCTGTGAATGACTGTGTCATGGAAGAGGAGAGAGGAGGAGAATGTTTCTGTCCCCCGCCCCCCGCCTCCTGCTTCCAAGAACCCCCCACACTGCTGGACAGTTAGAGCAGCCCCTCCTGAACCCCGCCTGACCCGTGTTTGGGCTCATGCGTCCTGTTGACTCATGTTATGAGGAATTCTCCGTTGGCTTAGTGGTTACATGGCTCTGACTGACAAAGTCACAACCGACCTTGTCCTCTCTCTTAAGAGTTAACATTCAGTCTGAGTCACTTCAAGAATTGGAATGTCTGGAGCCTTTTGAACGCATCTTCTGGCCCACGCACTGGCCAGGCAGCTGGGGTCTGATCGCCCAGGACTGCTTCAGATCTGCCATTCATAGGCTTCCCCCTGGGCGGATCCACCTGGTCTTCCCATGGTGCCAAGTTAGAGACGCGCAACTTGCAAAAGGGCATGTGGTAGTTAGCCAAGGAAATTTAAGAAATGGATTGCCTGCCGGCTCAGGCGCCAGGCTTCCTCAGAGACAGGGGGCAAATGAGCTCCGACGGCTGGGGTGCTCCTGGTTCCGTGAGTGCCATCCGTGTTGTTGGCTTGCCTCCTCAAGGGCTGGCACAGGCATGACCACCTCCCTCTGGCTCGACCCTTCCTCCTAGACACAAGAGGTTTGTTCCTGGGCTATAGTTGCTCAGGCATTTCCCCACAAGCCCTGGTTCCTCTAAACTCAGGGGTACAACCACAGGCTTCTGGTGTCTCTTCAAACTTCAGGATCTTCACATTGTTCAGGTTCCAATTCGCTGAGAGAGCGGTGCGATGTAAGCAAATGTCCATCAGCCCCGTTCCAGCTGGCAAAGGGTCCTGATGTCTCCATGCCAGAGCCTGGGGACGGAAGCAAAAGGCTGAAACCCCTCCAATCCTCTTTGCCATGGTCCAGGGACGGCCAGGGCCTGGGGTTTCTGGACAGGAGAGGCTGACCTTACCCAGAGCTGCTGCTTCTCTCTGGAGCATGCCAGCATCCTTGGGGCTGAACCCTGAGCCCGAGCTCAGGCTGCCCGCTGCTTGGCATTATGTGTACATCCCTCCATCTGAAGCCTCTCTCACCACTCAGCCACTGGACTGTGGCCACACCGTCCACCTGTGGACTTGAGTTGTCTGAAATGTGATTCTCATTCCTCTGTGCTTCTTATTCATCTTAAAAGGTATTCCCACATGTCGCATGTCTCCTTAATCATGCCCGACTGGTGATGCCTGCCTGCGGGATGGTACCCATCTCCACGTCAGCCTCCGCTCTGAGCCTTACCTGGACATTACAGGATTTGTCTGTCTTGTCGTTTGGCCTGTTTCTAACTTTTAAATATTTTTCTCCTCTCTAGGCACTCATTTCCCTTTCTTCCAAACCCCTGCATGAGGCAGCCTCCTCATTAAGAATGATGAGTTCTTAAGGCAAAGGAAGAAGTTCTTCCACTATTCTGCACTCAGAGAGGATTAGCACAGAACGGGACTCTGCCCTGGGCTGACCAGGGCACTGATGGCATGGTCCCTTCCCTGACTTGCCCTTTGATGATGTGTTCACACCAGCTCTCACCTTAAAATCCTTCTGTGAAATGGCTTTCTCTAGTCTTTGCCTCTGTACCTGTGACCAGTTACCCCAAATTGCTTATAGACTGAATAGGAAAATAGGTTTCATGTGGTAAAATGAAGTGAAAAGAGCACAGGACTTAGAGGTTGGAAATTTAGAATTGGCCAAGTGGTTTGACTTAGTCCAGTTAATCATCCAGAGCATGTCCTGTTCTCTGTGTCCCTCCGCTCTGTTAGTTTATCAGGCCTTATTAATGCCCCTTTATGTGAAAATCATTCTCAGGTTATAAATTTGGGAACAGTGTCCTCCTCTGTGTTAGTCAGTTTCCTGTTACTGTAACAAGATGCCAAAATAATCAACTTAAAAAGAGGGAAGCTTTGCTTTGCTCATGTTTCGGAGCTTTCATTGCACAGTAGGCTGGACCTGTGGCCTTGGGCCGTGGAGAGGTAGCACATCCAGGCAGGAAGCATGTGGTCAAGCAACGCTGCTCATCTCATGGTGGCTGGGAAGCAGAGAGAGAGCCAGGAAGGGGCTAGGGTCCTGGGATCCCTCCTTAGGAGTACCCCAAGTCTGGCAAACTGCCCCCAGGTCACCTCCTGAAGCTCCCCCACCTCCCAGAAGCACCAGGGGCTGGGAAGCAAGCAGATGGGCTGTTGGGGACATTTACAAACAACAGCACCTTTTTTCTACAAAATCTTGAAATTCTCAAGTGTAGACCCCGGAGTCTCGTCCAGCTGTGAACTCCCCGAGCCTAAAGCCGAGCCGACGTAGCCACGGTTGTCTTTCCTTGTTTCTGTGGTTCTCATGATGATGCTGGTGATGGTACCGACAGTGGGAAGGGTCCCCCTGCTGGGCTGAGTCCCCTGGGGCTTACTGGACAGGCGCGCCGTGCTGTAGTTACCCCTGGCTGGGGAGAACAGAGGCCCCCGTTTCCCGGACCACTGCCTCCAGGGAAGTCGGAGGGAGGCCTTTGGAAAATGCACTTCCATGTCTAACTGTCTAAGGTTAGTTACCATCATCATCATCATCATCATTATTATTATTATTATTTTCTCACAAGTCAAACACTGTTAGGCCCGGAGTTTCCCAGCCTGCCCTGTCCTCACTGTGTCCTCTCTCCACGGCCTCCTGCTCTCCCAGCCGGCCTCTCCAGCTGTGCACCGGCTCTCATCCCCACTTTACCTTCCCCCAGTTCATTCATTATTCGCATCTTTTCCATCTTTACCTTCTCTCCAGCCACTGAATTCTCTCTTCCCCGACCGTGTGTCTTCTAAAAACGATCTCTTCACAAATGCTGACCTTTGACACGTTGCCTTTCAAGGCATTCGCATCAGATTTCCTGAAAGAGTGGAAACAGTGGGAAGGGTCCCTCTGCTGGGCTGAGTCCCCTGGGGCTTACTGGGCACCTCTTCCCTTGCACCTCTTCCTACGCCCTCGACTCCTCTCCTCTCTTCCAGTTATTGCTTTCCATGCTCCACAGGACCGTCCCATCGTCTCAGCTGAAGAGTCTGTCCTCTTCTTCCCTGGGTGCCCCAGTGCGGGTCTGCTCAGATGCTCTTCATAAGCCTTTGGCTTTTTCTCACTCCTTCTTGCCCTTATTTCTCTAGAGAAGCTGACCGCACTTGTGGGAAGGGTGGCAGGGGGTTTGGTCCTTTCTTCTTTGCTGTTGCTCGGGGAGTCCACCTGCATCTGCCCCGACACCCACCTGTATTCCCCCTTTTCCCGAGCGTCAGAACTTCCTCTTCTACCTGGGTATTCCGCAGGCCCCTCAATGGTGGTTATGTCCGCTAGAAGACTCGTGAACTCCTCCAATGGGTCAGAGGTAGAGAGAGGACTCCTCCGTGTCACACTCAGCCGTGACAAGGCCTGTCCTTTCTGCCACCGATGTCTCCTCCACAGTCTTCCCTCATTTCTTCAGCTGCGTGAGTGCACACCCCCAATGCTCATGGAAGGGATTCAGATTGGGGAGCCGGGGGCAAGGGGTGAGGGAGAGATGGGTCCACTGCACGGTGTTTCCGTTAGGTGTGAGGGAGGCTGGTGTGCGATGGCTCCGTGGGGCCAAGGCGGTTACCAAGGACGCACAGCGTGTCCCGAAATAGCTGCAAGAATGCACTTAAGGTGCCGGAGATGCTGATGACCCTGATTTGATTATTACCTAACGTATACATGAATCAAAGTACCCTATGATTCCTTATAGATATGTACAGTGACTATGTGTCAATAAAGAACATTTGAAGTCGCTCCTTCATGTATCTCCGTGGCTTCCCTTCCTGCCACTCTACTCCATTCAACGATTCGCCATCTGTTCCCTTTTTAAAATGCGATTTAATGGCCTCGCTCCTCAGCGTGAAGCCCCTGCTAACTCCTTACTGCCTCTGCGTGGGCAGCATGACTTCACTCTCTGTATTAGCTTCCTGTGGCCACTGTAACAAATCACCACCGACCTGGTGGCTTAAGACAAAGCAAATTTATTCTCCGACATTCTTGGGGCCGGAAGTCCAAATGCAGCCTCCCCGGGTGGAGCTCCCAGCTTGCAAGAGGGCGTGGAGGTTCCATGGAGTCTCAGAGCAGGGATGCGCATTCTGGCTGACCCTGGCCTCACTCCACCTGCACCCTGCCACTTCCTTCTCCTGCGGGAACCGCCCCGGGGCCCTTGGTGGCCTCTCCAGCGCTCCAGGCAGAGCTGCCTGCTCGCCAGCCCCTCCTGACGGCTGTGTCCCAGGGCGCTCCACGTTCCACACTGCCATTCCCTGCAGGACCAGCTCCCACAGTGACAGCCCTGACAGCACTAACTGTATTTCTCTTCTCTTCTTTAATTTCAAGAGTTTGTTTAAAATATTCAAAACACATAAAACAGCACAAAATGAAAAGTAAATCTTCTTGCTCTTATTTCCCAGGAATCGAGTTCCACTCCCAGAGGCGATCAGACAAGCATCACTACCAGTTTATGGTCTACCCGTCTGGAGATAATAAACACCCAAATTGTAGGAAAAGAGATATGATCAGGGTCCAGCTTTAAAAAAAAAATCATACACGTGCATACATATGTACATGATCCTTCAAGTTCTCCCCCTCTGTCTACATACGCATTCTTTTTTTTTTTAAGTATTTATTTTTTAGTTTTAGGAGAGCACAATATCTTTATTTATGTGGTGCTGAGGATCAAACCCATTGCCCCACGTGTGCTAGGCGAGCGCTCTACCACTTGAGCCACATCCCAGCCCTAAGCACACATTCTTAGACACGCTCACAGACACAGATGTCATGTCTGTAGAGAACTGTGTCTACGTCATCTCAAAATAACTTTGTCTATATATAAGAGCAAATTGTCTGTTTTCACCAAGATTGGGGATAGGGATAAGGGACTTTTATTTATTTCTTTATTTTTGTACAAAAACGTCTACATTGCTTTTTCCACAAAAGGCATTTGCTACTTTTATAATTCTTTTAAATGGTAAAAAATATTTTCTGAAAGTTTTGTTATTTTGAATAAAGACTTAGAAAGTTAACCTACAAACAACAAAAAAAAAACACACACAATCCTATGTTCAGAAAGTTGAATTTTGGACAGAAATCTGGGAGAAAGTACAAAACAACATGCTCATGTCTCACTGATCTTTGGGACTTCATCCTTGACAGTGTCTACAGTTTGTCACAGGAACAAATCCTTTATCTTTTCTTACTTCAGAAGAAACAAGTAAAGAGCTGTAGAGCTGCAGATCTCAGAGAAGTGGTCAAGGAAAAGTGGGCCCTCCTGGAATTCACCTGTCAAGGCTTAGATTCACCCCTCCACCCGGTCCACAAGCATCCAAAGACCTTCTTCCCATCTGTGGTTTCTATGCTCCATTCAGGACTGGGTTTCCATGGGTCTGCGTTCCCTTCCTCTTCCAATACCGCCTTCCTTAATGGTGTCTTTAGATCCGCCCTTTGCCATTGCCTTTTCTTACTGTTGCTTCTGGAGGGTGTCAGTGGGGTCGTCTGGGTGACAGATGGAGGAGGCTAGGTTTTGCCCTCTGCGGCAACTTTAATCCATTACCCACACTCCTTTTCTGTCCAGCGGCCTCCTTGCCCTGGGGAAAGCTGAGACGTATGCCTTCCTCTTCCTTCCCCTAGGTGACATCTAGACATATCATGATCACAGAAGAGAGGAAGGTGCCTCTGTGGCCTGGTATGCCCCCCACAGATGACACATCTTCCATGTTCTGCCACTCTGTTTTCATGTGGATATGGCACAGGACAGGCTCAACTTCCCTTTTCCAAGATGGCGGACAGACTTGGGCTACAGATGCATCAAAAGTAGCAGCTGAATCACACTTTCCTCCTGATCCCAGGTGCTGGTCAGCCAAGACTTAGTCCTGTGCATTTGATGAGGAGGCTAACGTGTAAAACTGTGGCATGTGGCTTAAGAATCTGACCAAGTTAAGGACACAAGCTTACAGAAATGCATTAAGGAGGAAAAACGTGTTTCTACGACGCTTTGTGGTTTTACAGTCCTTGGGCTGCAAACCAGCTTGAAAGCGTCTTTCTACACACAGAGTCGGCCCTCAAGTGGCAAGGCCATTAAGGTGTACAGCTGTTTGCTCTAGGTGATTAATAAATTCATTCAACACATGTTTGCTGAGCACCTGCTGTATGCAAACCTCTGTAGTGAACAGAAAGGGAATCTAGAGAATTGGGCTACTTGGGGTCATTTGTGGGTACACAGGCCTGAGGAGGAGGTCACAGAATGTCCTCATATGTGTGAGGACTGGGCTTGAGTCTTCAAGCTCTGATGCTGTGAGTCCAGAGGAAACCAGATCTGGAGGCCGAGGGAGGAAGTTGCTAAGCCATAGTACCAAATGGCTACCAGCTTTCAAGGGCTTACTTGGAGCCACTTTGCGAAGCATGTTACATAGCTGCTGTCATTTAATCCTCTAATATACATGTCATTTAAATCCCATCTTCCCCATTGACAGATAAGAAAATAAAGTCTGAGAAAACTTCAGCACTTTGCATGTGGTCACCAAACTAGGAAGTAGCTGAGTTACTAGTTTGGGACTAGAAAGAGTACCCATGGTCCTCAGTCAGGTATGACTTCCTGCCATGTCGTCTGATGAGTTTACAAGAATTCAATGTGGAATCAAAAAGTAATGGAGCCAGGACACTGGTCAGGACACCAGACTGTGGCCACATGTCAACACTCATTAGACTTCATGGTGGATGTGTTGTCATTCACCTTGAATTTTCTGGATATTTTGTTGTTTGTTGTTGTGGGGGGGGGGTTATTTGTTGGAGTGGTTATTATTACCCCATTTGGTGGTATTTCTCAAAATTCAATGTGCATATGTATTACATAGGATCTTATTAAATTGGAGACTCTAATTCAGTAAATGTGGGTGAGTCTGAGATCCTGTATTTCTAGCCAGCTCCCTGTATTAGTCAGCTTTCCGTAGCTGTGACAAAATATCTGAGAAAAACAACTGAAGAGGAGGGGAGGGGAGCTTTGGTTCACAGCTTCAGAGGCCAGTTCATGGTCACCTGGCTCTGTTGTTCCTGGGTCTGTGGACAACATGGTGATTGGAGTGTGTGGCAGCAGAGGCTGCTCATGTCATGGCAGCCAGAAAACAAAGAGAGAAAGAGGAAGAACCAGGAATAAAGTGTACTTGAAGGCACCCCCCCCCCCCGCCCATGACCTACTGCCTCCAGGTAAGCCTCACCTCCCAACAGGCCTCCTGCCTCCCAATAACCCATTAGCTATGAACCCATCAAGGTGTTGATCCATGCTCTAATCACCTCCCCAAAGTGTCCCCTCTGAACACTGCTGCCCTGGGGACCAAGACTTCCACATGTGAGCTTTGGGGGAACACTGCAGGCCCAAACCCTGACTCTGCTGGATGCTGCCAGAGCCGTTCACTCCAGACCACATACCATTCTCTTCTCTCAAAGGTTGACAGGCAGGGGCTTCTCCAGTCATCCCTACCCATCCTGTCCAGGGTCTGAGTGTCAACCCTGGAGCAGGACAGGTGGCCTCCAGGGCCATGTCCTGGTGTCACCTTATTGCAGAGTGGCACAGGCTGGATGACAGTTCTGAATAGCGTTCACTTGGGACCAAGACTTTTTTCTGATTAAGCCATTGATCACTAGGCTTGTGTGCAGCATGGAGCTGTCTTCAGCCGCAGGCTCTGGAAGGCACTGGCAATATGCCAACACCGGGATTAAAGATGATAAGCTGGTTTTTCTTTTAGCTTTGTACTGAGGCAACACTGTCTTCCTGCTACCACCTCAAGCAGATTCCACCTAGGGTGCTTGAAACAGTATTCACGAGAGATTCTCATTTATTGGATTCTTACCTCTGGAAACCACGAACTGGATAGTGGTGATGTCAGATTCTGGTGATGATGTCAAAATCTCTTTCTTTTAACCATGGGCCTGACTCATGGGAATAACATATAGTCAGTGTCTTACAACTTAGCAGTTAATTGTATCCTGGATTGTTCTCAGCCACTCCAAGTGTGTAAGCTTTGCTTGCATAACTTGATTGATTGCTTCCCTGGGAATGGATTTATTCATTCATTTATCACCACTTCTCTACCTAAACATAGTTCTAGGCACTGAGCACATGATGATGAATGAGACCGAAAATTTTTCTGCTTATACAGAACTTATATCCCAGTAAGAAGACACAGAAAATGGCAAATATGTGAAAGGAAGAAATTCAGATAGTGATGGAAACTGAAGCCATTGTTTGCTGGCAGTGGACTGGAGGACTGAGCGCATGTCTGGAGGCAGGCCCTTGGAAGACCTCAACGGTGGTGTGGAGGGGTGATTTGGAGCAGAGACCTGGAGGATAAGAAGGGGTAAAGATTGGGGCAGATGAGCCTAGGCACAACAAAGAGGGAACACACAACCCTAGCTCCTAGAATAACAGAGTCCACGTCAGAGGTAATTGCTAAATATCAGACTGAAACCCAACGTGACTATGGAGGAGAGGCCTGGGTCCTCTGGTGGGACATGGCCTGAGTTGTCCTGTTGGCTAGATTCAACATGCTACAATGGGGCGGTTTGTTAGCCCATCTCTTATCCAACATGCTGCTAGCTCCGTGGGCCCCTGGATTGGCTACGGTGGTCCAGACCAAGAGAAATAAGCACACAACCTGAGACTTCCTAGTACAAGGCAGAGACTTACCTGCCAGGGTTTTATCTTGATCAAGTTGGAATGCGTTGCATTCCACAGCAGATTATCTGTACAAGAAATAAAGGGCTGGGGGTGGGGGAATCACAAGGGAAGTGCAAGGTGAGAGTCTGTGTGAAGATGGGAATCCAACTTGACCTCCCTGGCCTTTCCCATCGTAAGGGGTGAGCGCCTGTGTCCATCCTGCTCTAAGGCAGCTGTTGGGGGAAAGAGTGCTGGATTGGGATTCAGAACTGAGGTCTTTGTTTCAGCTAAGCCATTAGCCAGACATCTGACCTTGAATAAATTACCTAACCCTCTTCAAAATAATTTTCTCATCTGTATAATAACGAACTTGAATTAGATTATCCTTAGAGTTTCTTCTACTTCTAATGTTCTGTGACTCTATAAACTCCGCAAATGATTTCTATTTCTGATAACAGAATGCAGCACTTAATAATGCCTGACTCAAGGCTAAATAGGTTAATTCATCCAATATTGCCGTGGAAGGGGTTTGACATACCTACTTGTAGCAAGGTTGTCTGACAGAATTACATAGAAATTTTCACTAGATGCGACTCTTGAGAAGTTTATTTAATGGCCATGAGCCTCAGTTTCTATGTCTGTAAAATAGGGATTTAATACTTACATTACAAGGTCGTGTAAGGATTGAACTCACTGTCTGTAAAGCATTTTGTAAGCATTTACTGTATTGGAGTTCGTGTTATTACTATTACTATTGATTATTTCTACAGTTATCACCATTATTTTAATGAAATTTGCAGTTCACCTCCCTGTTCTTGAACAAAATAGCTACTGATGAAAAAAAAAAATTAAGGGATATCAGTGAAATGTGCCCAGGCTTCTCAGTAACAACCGAGGTCACAGATCTCTCCCAGGCCACTGGAACAGGAGGATCAAACCTTCATTTGCAGCAAGAGGGGATTTAGGGGTGAGAAGCCTAAGAATGAGCGTAGGACCCCTGGGGGAGCTTTCTGCTGAGCAGCCTGGGGTCACTTCCTTTTGGGTGTCAAGGAACTGATGGGGCCGGCGTGGTGTCCAGCTCTACCAGCCTTTCCTTATGTTTTAGTCGTCCATGGACCTTTATTTTATGTATTTTCACATGATGCTGAGGATCACACCCAGGGCCTCACACAGGCCAGGCCAGCGCTCCACCACCGAGCCCCAGCCCCCCAGCCTCTCCCTGGACCTGGGATTCAGTCCGGTTGCCTGGTCCCCTGCGCAGGCCAGTTCCCCTGGTCCCCCACAGGTGGGACTGACTGCAGCTACATCCCAACTCCATCATTGGTGTCTGTGGGAGGTTGGGATCTAAGGGAGTGATTTTTATGTTTCCATGAGATTCGTATGTTTTCCTGGTTTCAATTAATGATCCTGCTCTAGAGGAACATTTGCCTTCTCAGAGCCATAGAGGGTTCACAATTGCTGAAAGGTGGCAGCCATATCTCCAAGTCTCTGCATTCTCTCCCTGTTCTACCCCATCTCTGAGGAAGCGTTATGTCATCTGTATAATAACGAATATTTTCCGGGTGGATAAATGAGCGAGGACCGTGTTCTTCCTTCTTCTCTTTCTAAGGGAAGTGAGAGCACAGTATTCACGAGACTCCTCTCAAGCTGCCCCGACTCCAACCCCTTCACCAACCTTCACCTCCCCAAAGGTAGCCTGGCTCCAGTTGTCCATCCACCTCTTAGATGTCCAGGTGTGAATGGGGGTGGGGGTGGCTCATGTGCTGTCCAGGGACTTGGCAATAAAAGAAGAGGCTAGATGTGAAAACCAGTGGTCCAGTACAAGGCGGTACTAGGCATCGTCACTAGGCACTGCGTTAGGCCCGTCTGTGTACCACCAACTTGGGGTTGTTATTCCAGCTTTCCAGCTACAAGTCAATGTCGTAGGTGTCAATGATAGTCTCTCTTTTACTACCTTTCTCACCAGGGCTCTTCTTCTAGAAAGTGAGTAGGAAAGTTCTTGGTGTGGGGAAAAGGAAATATGTGGTAGGTAAACATGCAACTTGTGTTTAAACTGACAGAAAAATATTTTGACCTCAAGCAACAAATAATCAAAATAACTTTTGCCTAACCTCTCATCTGTTTGGTCCCTGGTCATTTCCGGTCATTCCTAGTCTGTATTCCTCTGTCCTCAGAGACAGTTTCCTTGAATCTCATGGAACTCTTTGAAAGTTGGTTCAATTAATAGAAGATAAAAATTAAAAGGAAAAAGAATAGCTATGTAAGGAAAAAACTAATGTTAAGCAAATTCAGCAAGAAATAGAACAGGTAATTTTTTTAAAAGAAGGGTAGTGACAACATTGTCAAACTTGATCCCAATGGCCAGTTATATACAAAATGCCTACTAGAGCTGTCAAAGGCCCTGACGCACAGTCAGTCTCTTACCGATGATAGATGGGTGGTTTTCCAGTCACATCAACTTCCTTCTCTGAACATTCCCAGGTGAACCCTCACTTCATTGTTGACATATGGCCGTCTGCGGAGTCTGTGGTGCGTGGACCTCAATTCCCAGCCCCTATGAGGGAAGGCCATGAATTCTTTTGCAGAGTTGCCGTGTTTACGTCATCATTAAGAAAGTGTGTCAGGGCTTACTGTGGGCCAGGCCCAGTGCTAGGCACGAGGCAAATGATGGTTAATAAAAGAAGACGCCTAGTTCACAGGGCAACGCTTGACATGGAGAATGACAAGGGACACCCTGGCTGGCCCTGGGCAGGAGTCGGAGGCAGGGTGAGGAGGAAGCCAGTGTGAAGTTTGAATGAGAGAGAGACATGTTGTGACCTCAAGCATTTCGAGAGAGAGGACTTGTTGGACTAGATACTCAGACCATGCCCTGCAGCTCTGTGGAGGACTGTGGACTGCTCAAGGTGTGGTGGCCACCTGCTGAGCCTGGAGAGGGGACAAACGGGCTCCAAACAGAGCTCATACCTGGGGTTCCAGAGATCTGTCAGGCGGGTCTCCTGCTAAAGCGTGATGTAATTAACCAGGATCAGGCTGCCATGCCATGCACTCGAAGCCCATGCCCACGCTACTCCTGATGCAGAGAGCGGCCATTGCTCAGCTCAGAGCCCAACAGCGAGAGAGCCCTCAGTTAAGAGCAGCTGCAAAGACCAAGCAGTTCAAAGAGACCCTGAGACTGTCTTTCTTTTGCTGATTAATCAAAAGCCAAGAAAGAAAGAAAAAAGGTAGAAAGAAGCATTTCTCCAGCTCAATTTCTCCGTAAACCTGCCAGCTCAAGTGTGTGCTTTACAGGTGACGCAGGGGGCCGGCCATGGGGGACGTTTCCCCTGTGGCTGGCCCCCGCCCGCGCTCCCTTGGTGCTCTGCCCGTTCCTTGGGGTCTGTCTTTCGGCAGGTTTACCCACCGAGGGGCCGACACAGCCTCTCCTCGACGTGCCCCCGCTGCCCGGCTGCCTGCCAGGGCCCTTCCCGCCAGTGTCTTAAGAGCCGGTCAATGGCTGGGTAATTGGGTCTAGGATATTGACGTGTGGGGCATCGACACCTGATGTGTTTTTATTCGGCCTGTTTTGCGTCTTCCCTGAGGAGCAGAGGCCTGTCCCACTTCTCCGTGGGTGTGGCCATAGATGCTGCTCCCAGGAGGGTCTGCGCTTGACATTGACCACGGTGATGTGGACGGGGACGTGGGGGAACTAGCAGCTCTCTGGAATATTCTATAAATCTGAGTAGAAAAGAGAGGAGGGACGACTTAAAACCGCCCACAGTGTCTTTCTTCAAGGGTAATCAATATTTTGGGATCTGTGTAGATTATGGGTCCTGCCTGTACTTGGCTGGCAAGGTCCTTAATGAAGCCCACGTGGACACAGGGGCAGCGGGCCTGAGGCCGTCATCCAGGCAGGGGACACAGAGAGCCAAGACAGACCTAGGTTGGTTCAGGTGACAGGAAATGTCAGGGATGAGGAGAGGAAGGAGCAAGGGGGGAGCTGAGCAGCTGAGTGTGGCAATCGGCTGACGTGGAGCACTGGGTGGGAACGGGCTGGGAGAGGGCGAGCAACAAAGAGCCTCCCGTGGGCCTGTGGATTTCAGTTGCCATGGAGAAGCCAAGCAGGTCCCTGGAGACCCACGTGTGGGGCTCAGAGGACAGGCCCGAGCCAGAGGTACCAGTCTGTGAGTCTTCAGGATTCAAGGGGCATCTACAATCCCAGGCTGGGTGAGCCCTGAGGAGCAGGTGGACAGGCCAGGAGCCAGCCCCGAGTTGCTCCCAGTCAGAGGTCTGCTGGGGAAGGCGGGGTGGGGGACAGCAAAGGGGACATGGAGGAGCAGCTGGAAGGCAGGAGGGTCCCAGGAGGTGGCAAAGGCAGTGAGCCTCTGTGTCACGTCGTGAGAGGAGGAGGTCAAGCACCTTTCCTGTGTCACACAGAAGGCCATGAAGTCTCCTACCTGCAAACACCCCATGAAATCAGCACAGCGGGAACAGGCCAGCAGGAGTCTACAGTTAGCAGTATCTGCCCCACAGATGAGGAGGGAGGTCCCACCTGAGGACCTTCACCTGCGTGGTGCAGAGTCTTTGTGAGCTGTGCTCATCCACAATGACTTTGCTATGAGCTACGACACCCTAACTGGCACCTTGCTCAGGAGAGCTCGGTTCCTGGAGTCCAGGGAGAGTGGCTATCCCAGATGCCAGGGCCACTGACATAGAGCCACTCCTAGGGACATCCACCCACAGAGGCAAAGTCCTGGCAGTAGTTCACCACGTCTCCTCCAGCACCCCAGACTCCAAAGGGGCAGGACCGTGGCCCAGGAGGTGAAGACATGAGTCTGTGGTCACACCGAGGGGAGCAGATCTGAAACCAGGACCCAGGCCTCCAGAACATGGCATCCTGGCCTCCCCAAGCTCCATGTTGGCTTTTCCTCATGCAAACGTGGAGGGCTCTGGGGGCTGGTTCCCTTGCCTGGGCCTGTCTCCCTGACTTGTGGCCCGCCCATGATGCCGCACCCCTGCACGTGAAGATGCCAGATCAGACGTGATTATCCTTTAGCAGGTGGATTATTAACAAGCAACACCAACACGAGGGCCAACAAAAGAAGATCCTTACTCCATCCAGTCCTCACCTCGCCACCCCACCCCTGCAGAGAGTCCACCCCATAAGTAGCTCCTGCTAAGTGTGGACAGAGTAGCAGCCCTACGCGAAATGCTGGGAGTGGTTTGATGAGTGAGATCCCGCCCTTCGCTTTGCTCATAACGCATATGGGAAGTGTCCAGAAACCCATCAATGACAATTAAAAGTGGCAGAGCTCTAAGACTGCTGAGGTCAGGAAGTGCCAAAGAGAGGCTCCTGACCCAGGCGGGAGCAGGACTGCGGACACCTTCCTGGAGGAGCATCGGTGTGGCTGAGTCCAGGAAAGGGGTCCCGAGTGGAAAAGGGCATGTGAATCCAGGGCCGAGGAAGCCCAGTCCACCCCGCGTGTTGGGTACTCAGGGGACAAGCCTAAAAGGCCAGCCAGCCGTGCCTCTTGCCTGGTTTCCATGCTCAGGGCGTGTGAGAGTGCTAGGGCTGGCAGCAGGAGAGGCAGGCTCTATGACTGGGAGACAGAACCCGGAGAGAGGGTGGCCAGGCAGGACCGCTGAGGGTCAGGGAAGGGGAAAGGACTGTCGAGTGAAGGCGGGTGCAAGAGTAATGTAGGAGGCCTTGCTGGACGCGGAGGGCAAGGCTGTGGGGAGCCAGGCACAGCCATCCCAAGGACATCTCCCAGGGACCCACACAGGCCCTGTGCAGCAAGGCACAGCAAGACCCTAAAGATCTGCAGCCCGGAGGTTAAACTGACTGACGTGGATCCCCAGGTAGCAGAAATTGTTGCCTCGTATGACAGTGAATTTGCTTCTAGTTGCTGACAAGCCTGGGGACGCCAAAGGCAGCAAGCTCACCTTTCTGGGGTGCCTTTCCCAAGCTCCTGGGCTGCAGGAACACCTTCCCGACATCTAAGAAAGGAACGGGCACCGAGGTATGCAGCTGCATGCTTACCTTGCAATCGCCCGTGTTTTGGCAGCGATCCCAGGTGGAAGCACCTTGAACCAGCCCATGTCATTATTCTAAAGCCCTCTTGAGCCCTGGGCAGGCTCAGCCATCTGGCCTGGTACAGGGGTGAAGAATTAACCGTGATTTTTTTTTTAAACTCTACTTTTTCAGACACAGGTGACTTCATCCACTGTAGTAAGATTCCCACTTGTTTTTACTCTGAAAGCCATTTGGTGGGGACAAACCAGGGATGTGGGTGAAAGATTGAGAAGGGGTGCAGGAGGATTCAGGCTTGCAAAACATACCCAGGGCCAGGCGTGGTGGCGCACGCCTGTAATCCCAGCAGCTCGGGAGGCAGAGGCAGGAGGATCCCCAGTTCAAAGCCAGCCTCAGCAATTTAGCAAGGAGCTAAGCAGCACAGTGAGACCCTGTCTCTTATAAAATACAAAAATAGGACTGGGGATGTGGCTCAGTGTTTGAGTGCCCCTGAGTTCAATCCCTGGTACCAAAAAAAAAAAAAAAAAAAAAAACCAAACCAAGGCTTCCCTGCAGTAGCTAGCAGTCGTGTTTGATTCTTGCCATTTCGAGCATATGTTTCCTTGTTATCTTTTAACTGGTTTTTATTCTAAATTTAACACTAAACGGTTCTTGATGGTAGCAACTGCGAGCACTGGCCTGGTGCATGTCAATTCTAGGGACGTGTGAGACATCGGGACCCGATCTGTGCCCTGCCTCTCCTCCCCGTGCCATGCCAGCCCATTAAGAAGCTGGAGATGGCTCATTGTGCCCTTTCCTGCCTGTGCTGTCGTGTTTATAAATGTCAGGTTCTGGGGAACAAAGAGAGAGGAGTAATCTAAAATCCGAATGATACCACCAGAAGCCATGTCTAACGGCAGGCGAATGCCAATAGATTGGAAGCCAGTATCAGCAGGCCCATGGTGCGTGAAATCCTGCATACCAGACAAGGACTTCAGACCTGTCGAAACAACTAGGAAAAATCCAGTAATCAGTGCTCCAGAGTCAGCTGAAAAGTCTGATTTTGTAGATCTTGTGCATCTGCAATATGGAAAGAACTGTGATGCTGGGGTGGGGGTAGGGGTTGGAAGCTAGAACCTCAGAGGTTGAATGATCATAAAAAGGTGGTTTGCAACCTCTGATCCTCAGTGTTCACATCTGCAAAATGGTATAATAAGAAAATTGAAGGACTCAGAGTTATAAGGCTAGTTAAGCAGTTGGCCCATAGTAGGTCCTCAATAATGTCACTGTTGGGGTATTTTCAAAGTGGGCTCAGAAGGCCTTGAGTCTAACAAGAGATGAGGTCTGCATTTGAATTATTTTTTTATATTCATTTATTTATGTATCTTCAGTTTTAGGTGGACACATTATTTTGTGTTTATGTGGTGCTGAGGATGGAACCCAGTGCCTCATGCATGCTAGACGAGCACTCTACCACTGAGCCACAACCCCAGCCCCTGCATTTGAATTATTTTTGACTAACACTGCATGTGATATGTCTTCCTTGGAGATTTGTAAACATATTAAGATTTTTAAAGACTTTTCAAAGATTTGCAACGACCTGACTAACTGTACCTCAGGTGGTACCCTCGTCGTGCAGCATGAACGTCGATATTCATTTTGAGTATATTAAAAAGTTATCAAGACAAAAGTTTGATAAACCTACTTAGAAAAACTCAGTTTTTGTGATCATGCAGCTTCTATTGAGTGGAAGCTTTCTCTTTAACCTTGTCTTGATCTGGTGCCAAATCCTCTCATTTCTTCTGAGATACCCCCTTGGCTTGTCCCTCGTTCTCTGCACGTGGACCTACTCCAGGCTGACCCTCAGACTTCCAAGCCTGTGCAGTCGTCACTTCCTCCTGGCTGTTCTGCCACCAGCCTCCCCTTCTTCAAACATTCATTCGTTCCAGATCATCTCCTCGGCATTCTTGCCATCCCTGGTCAGCTTCTGGCAAAGCTTGCTCCGAACGTTTGCTTCAAGCCCCAGATCCCTGGCCTGGTTCCTCAGGGGTCCATTCAACACGGCCTCCCCTGCCTTCGTACCTCCAGCGCTTGTTCATTCTCCAGTTAACACCCCTGTCATCGTAGAGTTAATCACTCCGTGGCTGCCTCCTCCTGTGTTGCCCCTCCCTGCGTAACTCCTGCTATCCCTGACTCCCTAGTCAACACCTTCTCCTTCTTCAAAATCTCCTCAGGAAGTCCTGGCGACCTCTCCACTTTTCTTCCAAGTCCTGTAACCCTCTACCATGCAATTTAGGACTCACTGTATTCCAAGTCTTCTACTTAGAGTTGTGTAACTTTGGACAGTTTAGACAGTGTCATAAATTTTTGTGTTGCCCAATTTTGTCATCTCTAAATCAGGGATCATTTCAGCACCGACCAGTAAGGTTCACACAGAGAACTGAGGATGTTGAATTTCACCTGCAGGTTAAGAGATGCCCTCATCCCTCTGTGCTCTGGAAAGGACTCATTTCTAGTGAAGGACCACTCTTCTCCATGAGACTCAGACAGGACTCCCGGGGACCCTCTGATTGACCTGGGAGAAGCCCGGATACAGTCTCTCCAAAGTCCCATCATAAATGCTCAGCTGAATTTCTTGTCCCAATGATGAACCAGAACAAAGGCTAGTTGATCAGACTCTGGTTAAGCCTCTCCCTTGCTCCAGGCCCTTGGTCTTCAGCCCACCCTCTGCCTGAGCCAGCACACGGCCACCTGGGAGGCAGGCTGGGCTCAGTCCTGACACAGTCCCCACACTTGCCCAAACCTGACTCTCCCTAGAGTGGTCGCCTTCTCTCTGTAAATGTCAAAAACGCTTTTTCCCCAACTCTTCTGAATTTCGCAGTCAAGCTGGATCAGGTGGATGATGCAAACTGCAGTGTTGCTTTTCTCGGGGGGGCGCTAGACCCTACCATCATCTTGGCAATAAGCCTTTTGAATAAACCTCCCCTAAGTCCAGATTTCATTTCTAGTTGATAGAACACATGCAAAGTGTTCAGCAGAATTCCAGGGACAGGGAAAATGTTAATGAAGAGCAGCAGGTGTCACTATTGGTGGGACTGTTAAATGCTTGTTAGTCTTACATCCCAGATAGATCATAAAAGTTCATGGAGGGAAAGGATCCTGTGCTGTCTTGGGGCTCCCCGAGGATCTGCCCAGGGCCAGCCACACAGCAGATCTTCAGTAGATGACAGTGGGAGCACTGGGAAGCTGAAGCCTAGTGTGACCCAACATCCGCGAAAAGCCCAATGATGGTTAAGAAGTCATTTAGCTCTGTTCAGAGAAGAAAGGTGATCCCAGAAAGACGGAGACCACCACCTGCGTAACCTTAGCAGGCAGGAGAGGGGACACGGCAACCCCTGTTTTCCTTCCATCTTCTCTAATACCTAAAATGGCTTTTAAACAAGAGGCAGTAAAGAAGCCAGGTAGGATAGAATTGTTGCTCAAAATGGTGAGAAATGAAAGAGAAAAGTGAGTGGTGGGAGACAGTTCAGTCTTCAAGAATACCCATTACCTGCAGGGGCTAGCAAGACCTTCCAGGTGCCGTTTCCCGGCCACGAGGGAGGAGGGAGAGGTCGGAACACATGCTAGGGGGATGATCTATTCTGGAAATAAAGGTTGTCAAGGGTTCTACCCATCCCCTATATGACTTGTTAAAAGAAAGAACTTGATGACTACAGAGATCTAAAGTGGCTCAACCCTGGGAAAGCCATGATGGCAAACGCATGCTCGTGGTTAAAAGGACTCAGAGTTTTAAGTGCCTCTGGCTAGGGAAGACCTATATCCATCGCACCATTCCATGTGTCCCTTACCATTATTGGGAGGTAATGTGATCCAGCAGTTAGAAGCAAGGGCTTTGAAATCTGTGCCACCTTAGTTCTATAAGCTTCATCCTGGACAGCTAGAAAATGGACATGATGACACCCACTTCCCAGAGCAGGCGTAAGAATCCAGTGAGCACCGGGAGAACAAAGCATCCACGTGTAGCAGAGAGTCAGTACAGCAGGTGTCATCAGTCAACAGTGAGCCACAGGCAAAGCTGGTCTGCTGCCTGTTTTTATCAGACTCTCAAGGTGAGGACAGTTTTTTACCTTTTAAACGACTAAAATATGAAAAAAAAAAAAAACACAACAATAAAAGGAAACAACAGCTTGTGACACGTGGAAAGTATATAAAACTTACCTTTAGGCTCCGTAGATAGCGTTGAATTGGAGCAGAGCCGGGCCCCTTCCCTTACCTAGGTCAGCAGCTGTGTTTGCACTACAAGGGCGCAGCTGAGTAGGCCACCAAGACTGCATGGCCTCCAGTGTCTGAGATGTTGCCCATCTGGCCTTTCACAGAAAAAGTCAGCCAAGTCTCCCTGCCGCTGCAGCTCTTGATACCGAGGTCGCTCTGCTCCCTCGAGGCCCGTCTCAGAAGGCCCCTCCTCCGTGAGGCCTCCCTGGTCTAACCATCCTGATAGAATCAGGTCCTTATTGATCCTCTTTTTAACGACACTTACATTTTGTTTGTCTGCCGTATGTTCTCTGTGAGATGATACATGCTTTGGATGTGGGGATTACGTATAATTCATTGGGTATATTCAGAGGACCTGCCTAGTACCTTGTAAATAGACAGTCAATAACTTTGTATTTGCTCTGTAGAATTGAGTTGAGTTCCAGTTTGGGTCTTCTGACTTTTGCCTGGTGTTAACAAACTTTTTGATGGAAAGAAGGTCCTGGGAGACCAAAAGTAGAAGCATAAGAAGTGTCTAAAAAGATTTTCACAAAAAAAAGAAAAATGAGAAAGAAAAGAAAAGTAACCATCTTGAGATGAGGACTTTCAGCACGTTGACAAAATGTGCTTCTTGCTGTTTCTGGAAATCAAGTTAGATGTGCCTCAGGGCTTTGGAAATACAATGAACTTTCTTGACTTGGTAAAAGGGTCCTGCTCCCTCAGCTTGCTTAACACCATTTAATTCCCTGGCATGGGGTGTTTCATTAGGGACGTGTGTGCACATGGGGACAGGCATTCCACTACATGGCTTTATCTGACACTAGAGTAGAATAAAGACAAATCTGAATTGTCCTCCAGTAGGCTTGTTACTGTAGGAATGAAAATTAAATATAATATCCTCTATCTGAACACTTTGGAAATAGATAGAATTCATGACTTAACATATCCAAGTGGCTTATTGCCTGAATCTCTCTGTGGGTTTCTGATTCCAGATTTAGACAGGAAAAGATCCCCCTGGGTCTTGCTGATACCTAAGAGGGACAGGCATATTTTCTGTTAAGATAAAAGATAATCCAGAAAGCCTAGCACTCCCTTAGAATCAACAGCTAAGCATTGTGAATATTATTCCAGACACGGGATGGTGGTCCTTCAAGGCTGCCATTTATATACCATCTACCCCAAGACAACACCGTCCACCTAGCATTATATTTCAGGAGAAATCTTTCAGAACTAAAAAGACTGACATGGAGGATCAAAGCTTAATCTTCTTCTACTAGTGGAGTATTCTTATTTGAAGTACAGTTCAGCCTGGTGGATAGCATCTTTTCCGTTTGCTTTTCTTTTAATACTAATTAATAAACAACTTCCAGAGAGACTGGTTGCTGGCGTTGCCAGCTGCCCTTGGAACCCAGGCATCATGCCAAGACCCTTACAAAAACTAGCTCAAGGGTGTCAGGAAAACTGTCTTAATCCCCTCCAAGTGCAAGGTCCCTAGTGACCTAAGGATACCCCACTGGCATCCACCTCTTAAAAGTTCCCACCACCTCTGAACATTGCCACACTAAGGACCACACCTCCAGTATAGGAGCCTTTGGAGAGCACACTCAGACTACATCTACACCATAGAAGAGAGCTTGGTGGTAGGCGCTTTGGTGGGCAAAATAACAAGTTGTGCATCTTTATCAGTTATCATAGCAGCCAGCTGGGGCCTTCTGCACTAATTATAGCCTCTACCTTTCTTGGCAGGGACCCGTTTGGTGGCTACTCAATTATATTGTTTAAGCATTTGTAATTGTCTTAGTATCTACTACTATTATAAGTATTCAGGGGTGTAACAAAATTGTAGCGCCATCTTGGTTGGACATAATGATAAAGTTTTCTTAATGGCAACTGCAGAAGATGAATTAACCCTTTAATCTGGTCACACACACAAACACACACACACACACACACACACACACACACACCCCTCTATAACCATTGTCTGGAGGATAGAACTGGCATTTATATCTGTCCCCCTTGTCGTCAGAGTTCATCCTGCTGATTGGGGCTGTCTCTTGGGGTCTTGTCTTCTTCTCTTCTCTGTGAAGTCCTTTCTTCACAGGAAGATGGATTTAACATGAATGAGTAGATGTGTTCTTTGGTCAGGTGTATGGAAGTTTTCTGGTTTTCGTTCTTTACTCCTAATTAGAACTTTTCACAGTGCTTATAGTCTGGCATCATTCAGGAGGCAAAGTGACCATGGCCAGTGATGGAGTCTGTTGCTTGTATCAGTAACCAATTCAGGTCCACCCCAGTGACCCTCCTGGTTAAGGAGCAGGTGGGCTTAATTCTGGAATAGTTCAGACCAACAACACCAGAGTCTATCCAAACCAGTGGTTTTCAAATTAAGTCTCTTGATACTGGGGGCTCTGAGTAAATGTTTTAAAAATGGCTCCATAAACAATTGGATTGTTTGCCTAAAGAGTCTATTTCCCACTTCCTCCCCTCCTTTACATGTTGGCGCCACTTGTATGCTTTTTTTTGAAAGTGTGTGTTCTGGCAGTATTTAACAAAATGTTATTCCTCTCTAGGGTGGTGAAACTCAGCATGCCATCTAGAGCCTGCCTCAGTCAGAGTCACTTGGGGTGCCTGATGAAATGCAGACTCCTAGGTCCACTAACTTGGGACATAATGCGAAATCAGGTCCCAGAATGATAGAAGCTTAACCTTTGGCTGTTAAGAGGGACGCAGAACTCATAAGACATTCCTGAAGCTGACCAACTTCTACATAAATACTTCTGCCAGTTGAGGGCCGTCCGTCTCCAAGGCTGTCCATCTCCCTCACAAATATCACTCTCAAGGAAACCAGGTGTCCTCCTGAAGTCTATCCCCTCCACTGGAATAGACTTAAACACCACTTCCTATGTGCACCAAAGCATCTCTCCCACCCCTCTGATAACTCCCTGTATCAATATCCTTGCCTGCTTCTATCCACCCTCTACCCTGTGCATACTGGAAAATGAGCTTTATTTTTCTTTATTTATCTGAGTGATTTTCTTATTGGACACAGAGTGCCATTTCTGGCACATATAAAACTTTCTGGCACTCAATAAAACTTTGTACCTCAGTAAACTCATCTTGCCACTATTTCCTGTCTTGGATCTGAATTCTGTTCTCTGGAAATACACAGAATTCATGTGACCCCATTTCTAGGCTGCAGTCGCTTAGATACTGAAGGAGAGCACAGCTAAGCCTGCCTCTAAGCTCCTTGTATTCATCCTAAACGCCTCTGTTGCCTTCAGACATTGTGCATTTGCCCAGGTGCCCTGCAGTCTGGCTACCTTCCCCCCATGGTGACAGTCACTCTCTGTGTGGTCCACCCAGAGCTGTACCAACTTGTGCTGTGTCACCTGCAGGACACCTTGTTTCTCCATCGTCTTGGTCACTCTCTTAAGGACCTGAGGTCCATCCATTGGCTTTGCAGCCATGTTCTTCTCATCCTTAGCCTTTTCTCTCAAAGCCTCCGTTTCCTGGGTCCAGCTGTTCCATCATTTACAGATGGTGCTGAAACCTCGTCCAAGCCACTTGAGTCTTCCTTCCAAACTCCACAGGGTTGCAGCTCTGAGTCAAACTAGAAGTCATAAAGAGAGCTTCTTCAGGGCTGGGAGAGGCTGCTGCAGAGACCAGCGGATCTGAGGACGGAGGGCAAGGTCACCGAGAGGTGAAAGGAGCCTGGCCCACTCAGCACATTTTAGAACTCCAGAGAGGAGGCACAACGAGGTGAGAGAATGTGCAGAATCCCAAATCACCACCCAGAGCCACAATCTATTTGAGCTCGTGGCTCCAGTGGGCAGAGAGGCAGCATAAATTTCAGTGAGGCAAAGCTAAGTGGTAACGGACTTTAAGTTCTGTCATATATAGTTAATTTGCAGAATAAATTGGTCAGGGCAGCAAAAGGATTTAACATCCAAATTCATTTGAAAAACAGAAGCCAGATGAGTATCCAGAGGAAAATGGAGACCGTTACACCATTCCCTTGCCAGTTGGAGCAGTATTATTATTGAATAATATTTTTATTAAAAATTTCTAGACCATTTGGTAGTTAAAGTTATTTATACGGCAGCCTTCGCAGCATTTCAGCAAGGCATTGAATCTCCGCTCTGGAGCCCCATTTGCCCCAGAGACTCCCGCCTGCAGGTAACTCATGCCAGTGGCCTCGCCCAGGCACATGCCAGATGTACAGCAGGCAGCCCAGTTTTATCATGTGGAGCCCGCCCAAACAAGTTGGGGTGAAACGTTGGATTTATGCATTTCAGAACTCTCCAGAGTTCCCTGCCCTGTGCTCTTGTACAGGTTAGAAGGTTGAAGAACAGAGAGCAGCTCAGGCAGGAGCATGCAGGGGAGGGGAGGGGAACAGATGAGCCTGCAGGGTGCTCCAAGAGGCAGGTTCACGAGAAAGCTAAAGGAACCCAGGTGTGGCCCTAGATGAGATAGGACACTGCAGTGTGTGTGGGGGGGACCACTGTGGCCCTAGATGAGATAGGACACTGCAGTGGGGGGACCACTGTGGCCCTAGTTGAGATGGGACACTGCAGTGGGGGGAGCACTGTGGCCCTAGTTGAGATGGGACACCCCAGTGAGGGGGAACCAGGTTCATTCTCTCCATGGAGGGGCGCAGCCCTGAACCTGAGCAGAGGCAGAAGCTGGTGTTGGAAGCTCTCTTTCTGAGGCACTTGCTGCTTCTCTGTTTCTCCTGGTCAGTTTTCTCCCTCTCCTTGTCCTGGGTTATCCCTCTGAGAGTTTTCCTGGCTCCTTGGGAAGGACCAGGAAAGAGGGGGAGCCCTCACTCCCATGAGCCTGGGATGCAGACTGGCTCATCCTGCCACACTAGAGAAACAAGGTCAGGAGCCAGGATCTCAGGTAAGAGTGGGGAGGCCGGTAGCCCGCTGAGCCGGCTCACTGTTCCCGCTGTCTTTCTGCTAAAGGAGAATTGGAAACGTCAAATCCCGCAGGTGTCCCTCATTCCCCCTCTGCCACCTTGAGCCCTGCCACCTCCCCACGTGTTCTGTGTGTGGCAAAACAGCAGGAATAATCCAATGCAGCCCCACGTCCCCAAGGCTGTGACTCTGAATCTCTCCTCGGGTTTACTGTGACACTGAAGAGCGGGAGCACAGGGCTGCAGGCAGCAGGACCAGGATGCGCCAGAAGCTGATCTCCATTTCCTGCTGCTTTAGTTCCCTGGGGGCAGCCAAGCTGGGGAAGGCCAGTCCCCAGGTGGCTGGTAGATGAGTGGTCCCAGGCTGCGGATAAGAGGACTCAGTGGTTAGTGACAAGGCTAAAGGCTGTGGATGGCACTGGCTTGGTTAGTGTCCCACCAGAATTCACGCCTACCTGGGGCCTCAGAATGGGAGCTGAGGGGAAGCCGTGAATCCAGCACCTGTGTCTTGAGAAGAGGAAAAAGGAGACACATGGAGAAGCCAACCGTGTGACCCCTGAGCCCAGATTAGACGGAGAGAGCTGTAAGCCAAGGACTGCAGGAGCCCCCAGGAGTCATGAAGAAGAAAGGACAGTTATTTCTCCAGAGCATGACTCCAACTGCACCTTGGTTGCAAACTTTTAGCCCCGAACCGAAGGGAAAATGGGTCTTGCTAACTGATGATGATTTGTTAAGGCAGCTGTTGGCAACTAAAGAGGGAGAAACTTAAAGACCTTGGCCATCAGCTTTCAGTTGCATGAAAGACATTTAGTGAATCGAGAAATAGGACTGTAAGAGGCAAATTTACAAAATGGAATCAGATAAACTTTGAACTGCCTGACGAAGCCTCAAAGTGTGGGAAGACAACCCACACACAGCAGCGTGACCATCAGCCCAAACTGAGAGCGCTCTTCCCACATACCTGAGCTGGACCCTGGGGACGCACCCAGGAGCACGTCCACACCCTGGAAGCAGGTGGGACAGCCAGGCCACAATGCCCAGTGCAGTCTAATATGGTGTGGTCAGAGCACCCTGGGATTGCTTCCATCAGGGATGATGGAGTGGCCCTTGAGAAATGCCCAGGGAAGGTGGAAGGAAGGGAGAGAGGGGAAGGTATGCAGAGCCCAGCTGATAACCCGGAAGGACCTCAGGTCCCGTAGCCTGGCCTTTGTGGAGAGTCTTCCTGGGCCTTGTGCTGTCACTTGAGGACTTTGGGGCCGTAGCGACTAGAATGGCTGAATTCCCTTCCCACCTCCGCACCCGTGTATTTGTCTTGTGAGGGCTTGGGCAGGTGCGCGACCACCCCACCCAGCAGAAGGCGGCTTCTTGGTGCCGGGAACTCACCATCCAGCTGATCCCAGGAGCTCGTTTTTGAAGCAGAAGCTTAAGGGCTTCCTAGCAATTCTTGGATCTGATCCTCACTCCTCCTGAGACATATGGGCTGTGCAGAAACGGGTCTCCAGGAATCCTTACCAAGGAGCTGCTTCTTCACACCAAATGTGCCATTTAAAGGGGCTGTGGTAGGGGCCACGGCCAAGTTTCAAAGGCTTTTTTTGTGTGTGTTTTAATTCATCCTTTGGTGGACTTGGCTGTCCTGCCGTTCCTGTCTCAACTCCTCACCCCAAATGGAAGATGGCTTTTACTGACCAGGAGAGGCGTATAGAAGCTTTAGCGAGTTTAGTCAACTTGTTATTAAATTCACTGTTCCCGTGCCAGAGCTGACTAACGACTTTTGGCAAATCCAAGCGCTGCCTCTATACCAAAACCCCAATTTACTGAGAACCTAATTATCCAGGAACTTCAAGGAGACAATTATTTGTTTGAAAACATGCCTACAAAGAGGGGGCAACTTAACAAAATATAACCTTATGTTATATTTATGTGGATACATTTATATGGATCAATTTCTAAAAGCCATTGGGGATATAGATGCCATTTTATTTCTGTCTCCTACAGCTTCCAAAATCTGCATAGTCATAATTGATGAACAAAATCATCACCTGGAGGCACCTCGGGGAAAGGTTTAATTCTGTTTGGTAGGCAATGCTTCAAGAGGCAGGCAGGAAATTGGAATGCTACATTTTTAGAAAAGAAAAATGTCAACAAGGATGGAGGAAGAGTAAGCATGTTCTAGTTAGGATCAACTAAACAAAAATTCAATTTCCCAGGGGACACTTCTTGAACGTCCCAGTCAGTGGTGCTCCATGGGCATCTCATGACTGCTAACAACCACACTGCACCACATGGCACCCTTGGATACTGCCCCCAAGGGACTGGACACAGGGCGTGACTGTAACACAGACCTTCTGCTGTTTCTAGAAACTTCCTGAAGAAATACCAAAGAACTAGGCCTGACGTGCAGAGTAGCCTTAATCTTGGAACACAAAGTAAGGGGTATGTCCTGGAGAAAGATTTTTAAAAAAAGAATGACTACATTTGTAGGAGAGGACAAGAGTATAAAGTCTTTGGAATTCCTGCAATTTCTGGATGTGTTGGACAGATGTGGACCAAGGGCTTTCCATTGTTTAATCCCACAAGATAAATGTGCTTGCTCAGGGCTACTAGGTGGTGGTGGACGTGAGGAGTCCACAGGAGGCACAGGTTGGTGTCCATGTCTCTTCCTCACGATGTCCCTCAGGGTCCAGGTGGCTCTCTCTTGCTGTCACTCCAGTGCTGTTTCTGGGTGAGGAGCAACAGGTGATGCAGAATGGATACCTACTTGCTGGTCCCCATCCCTTCACCAGCCCAGGAGGCCACTCTGCCCTTTACCACTTTGTGGACTTCCACTTCCCCAGATCTCCTAGCCACAGGGAACCGCTGTCTGCCCTTCAGCACGGGATCCAGCCGTGCCCTTTCTTAAGCCTAAATCCTTACATCCTGAGGTAAGTAATTACCCAGAGCACACGGATGACCTTAGAGATGTATGTGTGTGTGTGTGTGTGTGTGTGTGTGTGTGTGTGTGTGTGTTTTACAAAATGTGCTTTTTGAAGTATTTCCTCAACTCTTGTGTCCCTATCATCTCTGGATCATTCTCATTGTTCCTGACAGTGATGGCATCCACTCCAGTTTGATGCCCCTCTTCTTAGGACCAGAAAATTTCAAAAGAACCCAGGACAGCAGTGTCCAAAATGAACTTGAATCCAGCCTGTCTAGTTAGTACCTGCAGATTACAGACTGTAGGTACTTTACACTTGAGTCATTAGAAATGATTTATTAATTCAACATTCACTCAATAAATAGTTGCTAAATGAATGGTAGAATACATTAGTGTGCTTTACCTATTGGGCACTGTGAGACGTTATAGCAAGACATCATTTTGTCCTTCAAGACACACACAATGGTGTTGAGGGTGGGCAGGGAGGGTGAGTACCCCGTGTTGGGTGGATAGGTGGCTTGAGGGAGCCCCGCTGAGTCCCAGGCATGTCAGAACTCTCTTTGAGGATTCCACAGTTGTTAGCCTTCACCTCGGCCTTACCAAATCGCATCTGTTATCTGCACCTTGTATGTGAGGAAGCCTGGGCAGGGGAAGGCTAAGAAATGCCACGGAGGACACAGCTGACAAGGTCAAGGTCAAACTCAAACCCAGGCCATTGGATTAGTAGTTTTTAAACTGCTTGGTTCCTCCATGGCGGTGAGGGTGGAGAGGGAGGAGTGGATGGTTTGGGAAGATAGATAATATAAATTTTAGATAAGGTGATTGGTTAGCAAGGGAGCGGGGCACGAGCAGAGAGAACAGCAATGACGCCGGCACTTCTGACCAGCGCCCAGGAAGTCCATCGCACCCTCCTGAGCTAGGACTTCTGGGAGGAGGGACAGGCTGCTCAGGAGAGTGTGCTGGAGATGATTTCTGCAGTGTGAACGCGGGGGGTGAGGTGCCTGTCGCACACACAAGCGGATGGCCCTGCGTGCACATTAAGGCTGTGTTCCTGGCTACCGACAGAGGCTGGGGCGTCACCAGGATCAGGAAGAGGCCAGGGAGCTGTTTCTCAGTGCTTTTGCTTTGTTTCTTATGTGTGACATTTTGTAATGATTTAAACCCATGGTTGTGACTTATCCACTTTGGTTTGTCTGTGGATGAAGAGACCCAGGTGGACAGATAGACAGGGTAGGCAGACAGACGATAGACACACCTAGACGAGGCAAAAGAGATTGGACATGAAGGAGCCACCATTCCTGGTCCCAGGTTACTCGTTCTTTCACAGAGAGGAGTGGTTCCTGCTCTGACTTCTTTCCCCTAGTTATTAAACCATCATGTTGCATTTCACTGGGCCTCACAGAGTGTGTCACCGAGGCAGGCTTAAGAGCTCACTTAATGTCCAGAGTGACCTTGACCTTCCGAGAGGCTGGTTGTGTGTGGGCGGACAGAAGGAGACGTGAACTCAGGTAACACGAGCATTCAGATTCAAGAGTAGGTAGGCTGGGGTGAAGGTTGGGGTAGGGCTGGGGACTCAGGGCATGGGGGCTTCAGGGGACAACTTTCTGTGGCTGCACCTCATGTGCCCATGCCAAGCCTTCCTCCCGGGGTCCTAAGCCACCTCTGGAGGCTGTGATCTGATCAGTTGCATTTGCTGTCGTTGCTGCCTAGTGAGCCTCGTCTGTAGATCTAGCTGTGATGTCATTAGCATGGCTTTGCCGTGGGCATCAGCTCAGGAGAGAGATTCTTAAGCAGGCCCAGAATCCCACAGGAATTGTACCAGTTGACTTCATAATAAGGAATTTGCCTTCCTGACCTGTCAATTCCCACCAGCAGAGCAAGAGAGTGGCTTGGTCGCTTTAGCCATCCTCACGCACTCCTGGATCTGGGCAGGTCAATATGTACCTGCTCACGGCCATGGGCACATACACAGGAGATTCTGGGCATTAAGGACGTCAATATTCTCCTACCATGATATTCTATTGGGGAAATTCATCCACTGTGTGCTGGAGGATACAGATTTAGCCTAAAGCAAATGGCATTTATTTATAGCAAACTGTATTTGCAAAATGCTTTGCAGTTTTAGGGTTGTTAACTACATTTCAGGTTGGATGTTCCTCTACTTGTAAGAAAGCCGAGTGTCACAGCTGGACTGGAGAGCCTCCTCTGAGAGCAATAGGGGTGAATTCTGGCAAACGGTGGGAGGAGGACGTACTGGGCATTCATTATCAGAAAGCACCTCTGCAAATGTTACTCTTTTAACTTATTTCTTATGTCCAGAGACTGTGTACTTATTGAAATAGAATATTCATCTTACTAAGAGACAGCATGATGTCTTAAATTCCTGGAGCATTTCTACCCATAGCTGTTATAGCGAGGACTATAAGAGGAGTCGGCACTGGAGGGAGAGCCCCTGTGGACCCCATGGAAAGAGGTGGCCTCTCCTCCCTGCCTCTCTGTACCCACAAACCTCTCTACTCACTCCAACCCACACAGGGGGGAGCTAAAAGGCAGCAAGTGTCTAAGATCAGACTCTCCTGAAGCTTTTAGGACCAGAAACTCTCTTTCCCAGACACGATGGGTGTAGGAGCTCTATCTGGCTGAGGGAGATTTATCTGGGCCTTCACCACTGGACTCCATCATTTTAAGGAGTATTTCCCAATTGTATCTTTAACTGCACATAGAAAATGCGTTTCCGACTTGAAAAATCTCTCTCTCTCACGCACATCTTCATTCTTCTCCAGAACCTGAATAGATGGCTTTGGGGAGCTCACTGCTCATGGCTTCCGTGCAAATCCAGCTCCTGTCTTGCCTGCCCCAACCCGTGTGATGAGGAGGCCACGGGGATCGTTGGTCTCGCCCTCCAGCAGGGCCCTGTGTCTCGGCCTGAATACTTCCAGGAGATGGAAAATAGGATTCTGAATTAAAAGGAGTTCGGTGGCCTCCCAATCATCTTTGTCTGCACCCGTCCCTCTCCTCTTCACTCCCCAATCTTGTCAAGTATCTGGGGCTGAAGGGTATTGACAGGGATTAGCCGCATCTTGATGTTAATTGGAATAGCCAGAAGACAGCAGTGAGGGGAGCAGCCCCTCATGTTTGCAGCAATTACAAGCCTTAATGATGGAGAGCTGGAGGGCAGGGAGGTGTCAATCCCTGGCGGCCCACCGTGCTTGTGGTCGCAGTGCCCCCTAGTGGCAGTCTGACTGTTGGCACGATGCGTCCTAAGGAGCAGTCAGGAGAGTTCCTGGGCGTTTTATCAAAGGTGAGAAAAAAAGGAACTTGGTGGAAGTAACTTCTACCCTCTGTAAGAATTTTGAGGGAGATTTGCATTTTCTCTTGCAGGCTCTGTTTTCCCATAGTTACTGTGTCATCATCTCCCTTTTCACATTATATATTTCTCCCTAAGAAAGTGGTATGTGATTGTTTTACTCCTTAATTTTTTATTATCCAATTGAAAAAAAAATTGTAATTGCACAAAATTGTCCAAAGAGCCGAGTGTTACTTTTCTCTAAGTTTATTTTCTGTAAGGCCAAAACCTCAGCTCACACAGTTTGGTTCCCAGTGCCATTTGAGATTGGATACCACCATCTAGTGGCACTTTTGAAAATTTTTTTCCCAGCCTCAGTGGAAGGGGTTCTCAACAAAGGAGGGCCATGGGTTGGAAAGGAATGCCCGATTGTAAGGGGCCTAAAAGCCAACCGGGAGACCTTCAGCTCTCTGGCAAAACTTCCAGGGAAATTTTTCAAAAATATTATTTTTTGCAGAGATACTGCATCTTTACTGATTTAAAAAATTTTATTCATTTTCCCAGTGAATGAAGGCTTGTTGGCCCATATCAGACCAAGGGTCCAAGGGCTTCGCTCCACCCTGCTGATTCCTGGTAGTCCATATAGCAGACTGAGGAACACCTAGCAAGCAGGAAAGTCTTGCAGGCACCCCCAGCCGTGCGCCAACCGAGTGGCACAGACCTAAGTGTCGGTAGAGATGTGCCTGTGGAGGAAGAGCTTTGGGTGAGGTGCAGTGACCTCTGGGCCTCCTATTGGACACCATCATTCTCTGGTTGGGTGTGTACAGCTTATGCTCCTGGAAGGACCCGAGCTCCACTCTGGGCCTATTATCAAATGCAAATGCTAAATAAATTATGTCCTGTATTTATAGCCACGGAGTGGTCCTTGGCCCTCACGCGGAAGTCCCATGTCAGTGGGGCTGCTGGGTGAGGATGCCTGGTCCGCCCAGCATTCTCCTGGTGCTCATCTGAAAAGCAGCAGCATGGGATGCCTCATGCAAGGCCTTGTGCTTCCAAATGGGCTCACATTAAACAGCAAACGAGAGGGGGTAGCACAGGAGCTCCCTGGTCCCCTTGGGAGAGGACTCTATAAAGGTGGTGAGTCAGACCGCACAATGACCTTCTGGAACCACGTTGCAAATCCTTCCAACCACTTCACCACGGATCTGGCCCATCCAGTCTTGCGTTCTCAATGAGGCCAAAGACCAGAATCCACGCTCTAGGCATGCCCCTTGTTCTAGGAGCACACTGGTCCCTGAAATTGTTTCCTGATTGGGACAGGAACTGCTGAAAGGAGACAGAAATCTTCAGGAGCCCTGTGCTTTCTGCCAGCAGACTCCCTCAGAGTTGAATGGAGAACCTGGAGGGATCACTGGGAGCAGGGCTCTCTTGTGTGGTGAACAAACCATCATTCTCTGATAGGCAATTCCCAGGTTCGTCACCAAAAATCAACAAAGAGCTTCTCTAACTCCCTTCTACTTATCAAACAAGGGTGCAGATCTTTTTGAAAAAGCCAAAATGTCCTCCCCGTCTCAAATGCATGATTAATTATAAAGCAGAGCCGTCCTGCTCATCCTTGGAATCAGACGAGCAGAGACCAGTTCCAGCTCACTCAGTACCTCAGCTGTGTGGCCTGAAGTCTGCGAGCCAGCCTTCTGTCCTGGAGGCTACACACCTGAGAAAAACAACTTAAAGGAGGAAGGATTTATTGGGGCTCATGTCTTCAGAGGTTTTGGTCTGTGGCCACTCCGCCCATCACTGGGCCCTGTGGTCAGACCGAACATCATGGAGGAAGAAGATGTGGCAGAAGTAAACTGCTCAGCTCAGGGAAGCCAGGAAGCAGAGAGAGGGAGGAGGAATAGAGGGGGCTAGGGACTAGGTGTGGTCCCCGAAGGCTCACCTCCAAGGACTCCAACTAGTTTCCACCTGTTACAGTTTCTATCATCTCTCGATAGTCAGCTCTCCATAGTCTCAATAGCTATGAATCCATCAATGGATGAATTCACTGATGGGGTCAGAGCCTCATGATCCAATCACTTCCCCAAAGTCCCACTCTGAATGTGGCTGCACTGGGGACCGAGTCTTCCGGCATGTCTTTGGGGGAATATTCCAGATCCAAGGATAACCGGGTTACTCGTCTCACTTCCCTCCTCTATAAAATGGGTCTGATGGGGAACCCCATGCAGGCCATGGCTGAACGAGATCTGGAGCCCATCTCCTCCCAGCACAGGACCCATAAGCCTTAGCTAGAGTTAGGATCAAAACTACTAGGCTGAGGATTTGCTACGAGCCAGCCACCGCGGTGTGTGCTTTACAAACACCGTGTGGTTCATTCACTCCACAAAGCCAGAGTAGGTATGGTCAGGATCTCCACTGCACACGTGAAGAAACTGGGTCAAGGAACAATTGCTGTCATTGTCTGTGTTCCTGGTGATGGTCAGAAGCGTATCCTAGAGATGCGTCCCTCTGGGACTGATGATTCTCAGAAAAGAACAACCTGGTCGCACACTTGGAAGCTCTGTGTCACAGGGAGGGTGTGTGCCCCAAATTAAGTGGAATGTCGGGATCTCACACTTCCCCTCTCAGCTGCACTCTCTGGTCTCTCGAGGACTGGACCGGGCACTCAGGGGCCATGAGGTCACGGCTGTCCTTGCTATCCTGCGTCCCTCACCGCTTCTTTTCACTTTGTGCGTGGCAGGCAACTCCCCATCCGATGAGTCGGAGGAGCGGGAAAGAGACCCCAAGGTGCTGACGTTCCCAGAATACATCGCCAGCCTGTCCGACTCTGGCACCAAGCGAATGGCAGCCGGAGTCCGCATGGAGTGTCAGAGCAAAGGGCGATGTCCCTCATCTTGCCCCTTGTGTCATGTGACATCCAGCCCTGACACGCCTGCTGAACCTGTCCTGCTGGAGGTGACCAGAGCAGCCCCCATCTATGAACTGGTGACCAACAACCAGACCCAAAGGGTAAGAGGCCGGGACCTTGGGCTCTGGGAGGCACCACCAACAAAAGAGGGCTTTCCGCGCAGCCCGGGGAAGTGACAGGGTGCAGCAGAGCTCCATGCTAGCGCTGGGATGTGTGTGTGTGTGGGGGGCTTTTTGTTTAGCTAATCCAGTGACCTAATTTGCTTAGATTTGCCTGTTGGCATATTAAGTCAAAGCGATGCATCCACAACACCCATGCAAATATGATTCAGGAGTCACAGCTGAGCACTTGTAGAGTCTTTGAGCCAAAAGGGCTGAATGGAAGTAAGTAGATGGGGAAGCCCAAGGACTGAACTCACAGAGGTCAGGTTGGCTGGAGGGCCCCTATCTGTTGGTGAGGAAGAGGCTCAGCTCTGTCCCCCTGGTGGACCTAGGAGGTGGGCAGCTCTCCTCGCTGATTCCCAAGCCTGGGACCAGCTGTGTCTGGACTGGAAGGAGCTTATCAGGCACAGGTCCCAGAGGAAGGTTCTGGCAGCCTGGGTCTGGAGGGGGTTGGTTTCCTGCCCGACACGCTGGCTCTAAGAACAAAACGCCACATCTTTGCAGATCTTTCTGCCTGTGATTATGCTGCTGGGTCATGACATTTCCCAGACATCCTCCTTTGCCTCTGCGTCTCCCTTTCCAAAGATGTCAGGAGAAAATGAATAGACGGGGAGGAGAAAGGGGGCGGAGGTAGGCCTCTGACCTCCTCAAGGACATACGGATCAGAGTGATCCAAACAGACACACAACCACCACCAGCCCCACCAGCACAAGTCAAAGCAGGGAGTCCCTGGGTGGGACCACAGGCAGCGCCACAGCTGCTTACCTGGCTGGGAGACGTGCCCATCCAGGTGGGGTGATAATTGCTTTCTTTTCTCCCTTTAAAGAGACACCTGCTGTGACACAGTTTGTTTCATAGGTGTTGCTCAGACCAACAGGAGGATTGTGTGTGTGTGTGTGTGTGTGTGTGAGTGTGAGTGTTTTCTCGCCTAGCGCCTCTGCCACAGATATTTCACTGAATGTTTGAAAATACATTTTTTTTTTCATCACAGGAAGGAAAAGAAGAATTGTTCCCAAGACCTACACATTCCTTTTGAATCTGATCAAGGTGGCTATGGGGAGAGGAGTGGGGGAGAGGAGGGGCTTGAAGGAAGAGAGGAGGGGCTTAGGTCACCATGGAGACTCAAAGCTGCAGGGACTCCACCCAGTGCCAGGCCTCTCTTGCCTGCCCCACTTTGTCTTCCCCAATGCTGCCACCTCTGACAGCTCAAGGGTTCCTATGCCACCTGCCTGGGAACAGTAGGGTCAGAGAATTCACCGGAACCATCCTATGAATCAGGGTGCACAATGCTGCACAATAGAGAAGAGCTTGGTGAGAGGAGGATGCGTCTCTACTTTCTGGGAGGATTGCAAGTAAAGTGAAGGTGCTGAACAGAACGTGTCCTCAGCAACCCCCGTTCAAAGGCCAAATATCATCCCTTCCGCCCTTGGTACCCCCATGTTCAGAGAGAGTGTGGGGATGCCCTCCATCTGGCCATAATTTGAACACCTTGATTTCTAAACACACTGACAAGGTGGTCCCAGCTGGAGTTTGGTCCCCACCGTGTGTTTCTTCTGCTCTCGTTGTCACCTGACTCTCTGCCATCCTCTCTACTTTGTGTTCTTTCCATGTTTGTTCTTCCTCCCAAAGAATGGAGTCTCGGCATCAGAAGCTAAGGAGAACTGGAGGGGGCTAAGTCGTGACATTAGTGACTCAGTGTGTGTTTTTATGTCTTCCTTCTATTGGACTAGATAATCTCATGCCATATTTCAGTGTAATCCATAATTGTGATAAAGAAACACAATGGTGAAACCATTTGGCCAACCCAACAAACTTGAGCTCACCATCTTGTGCTCCAAACACATAGCTGCTGGCTACCATCTCAGTGAACGTCACTTTCTTCCTTAACTTGCCAGACTGGAGTCTAGAGATGCTTCCTGGATTTTCCTTGTCATTCCCAATGTCTGTTTCATTGCCAAGAGCAGCAATAGTCTCTTAAATCATACTTTTTAATGAGATCTTTCTCACAGCCTATCTATTAAAGTATTGGGCTGCCATTTATTATAGTAACCCAAAGTTGTTATTTAATATGGATTTCTGACCACATTGCACCAAAATAATTGAATGGCTCTGCAGATAGAATGCATTCTGGAGTCCTTAGCACAATGCCACAGGTCAGTCCATGATCCTGCTTGTCTTCACGTGCATGGGTAGGGTGTTCCTACTCTGTACCTTACAGGCCGTGCTCAAAATTGAGCTCCTTATGCCCCCTCAAACACAACACGTTTTCCATCGTGTGTCTGGCCCTGTAGACTTCCAACTCTGTCCCAAGAATGTCATCTCCCACATTTCTCAGACTCCTACTATTACATCAAGTTTCAGCCCAAACACCCAGAATCCTCCCTTACTCTTCCAACTCAGGTATCCTTCCCTTCATGTAATGCCCAATGCCTGTGTGTCCATCTCTAGGAGCAGGGATCACCTGCCAGCAGAATTGTTCACACAGTTGTTGACTCCTGTTTAGATGGACAGAAAAGCTTCGTCTACAAGCATGTCTAGCAGTGGCTGGTGCAGAGTTGACCCTCTGCTAAGTGGAAGAATAAATGATGGATAAGTGTGTAAGTGAACGTATAGATGAACATGGCTTGGAAGTTCAGCTATTCCCCTTAGAGAAACACAAAAAACACTGAAAAATCCAATTTATTTTCTGGACTTAGATTTAAATTTGATAACATGCAACTCATCTCAGCTTGTAAGAACTAAGAAAAATGTGATTTCCTTTTTTCTTCCTTTTCTAAAGGGATTCTCCTTGACCTCTCTCTTGTCCTCTCATTCAACTTTTTACAGTTAACTTTAACCCAGGATTCAGAAAGCATAAACTCTCATGGAGTGGTGGGAATCAAAGGTAGAAAGTTAAAGCATTTGAAGAAAGGACTTTTGTTTTTCCACACTCCTTTGGATGGAAAGTCTGGTCACGATGCTCTCCTGTTAAGACACTTTAATGTCTTATCATCGCTCTTGAAACACAGTCCCCTCCTTACCTCAGCTCATGTGGCCCTAGTAACCCAGCCCTATCTCCTTCTCGCTGCTTGGCATCCCCCTACTCTGTCTCTGTAGAGAGATTAGGCTGATTTTAGAATTCAAGTTTCATCCAGGCCCAAGTCGTCTTAATATTGTTTATTCTACCTGTGGCACTACTCCAGCATTGTGGCAGGATGACTTTTGACCTATTCCTCCAAGCCCAGATAAAAATGTCACCTCTCACAGAGACCTTTCCACACCCCTCCACAGGGTGACTCACCCTTCCTTTTCCCTCCTGTACCATGCGCATCTCAGGGCCTTGCCTTTCCTCTGGAGTTCCCCCTCAACTGTGAGCATCTGGTATCTCCGTAACTTCAGTTTGCTTGTTCATCATCTGGCTGTAAGATTCACGCAGACGGGGCCCTGTGTGTCTCGTGCGTCCTGTCCTTAACTCTTGACACAGGAAACGGCCCTTCATAGGAGCTTACCAAGGAATTGTTGATTGAAGGTTCTATCTGGCAGCAGTCACAATGTGTTATTCAGCTGACCTCAAAGAAAGTCTCTTTCCCTAGTTTTCAACCATGCACCCTTTGATTTGGTTTTGGTTCAGTTAGACACGTCACAAAGTGAGCACCTGGTGGATGCATTAATCAAGAGCCTCTGATGTCCATCCAGCAGGTCATGTTGAACTCAGGTCTGGGTGCTGCCCCCCTCACTAGCTGGTGACCCTCAGCAGGTCACCCAGCTTCTTTAACTCTCAGAATCATCCACTGTTCTTCATGATTACCAAAGTGTTAGCACCAAAGACGGCCTTATAAATTACAAACTCTACAAAAGTGATCATCAGGAATTGATGTTCCCTAAAAGCTCCCACCTCTTCCAACCTAAGGTCGTCTACACTGCGCTCCGAAAGAATAGAACGTGGGTTCCTGCTCCAGGTTGAGGTATTTGGGTTTTTTCGTAGGGTTCTTCTTTCTTTCTTCCTCCCTTCCTTCTTCTTCCTCTTCTCTTCTTTTTGAGTTTTTTGGTCTAAACTCTTGCAGGGCAGCTAGGCTTCATTTCCCCTGTTTACTGATTGGGTGTGGATGTGGAGAGCGGAACGGGGAGTCCTCAGAGCAGGGGCAGCTGCAGACGCAGAGGGGCCCAGAGGGAGAGCTCTGAGCTCTGCTGCCAGCCTGGAGCAGCCACCCCCAGCTCACCCTGACCTGGGGGTGAGGACCTCCACTAAGGGGTCAGAACCCCATCAGAATCCACCTTTTCACCCTGGAATTGCCTATTCCAGAGTTCTGTTACCTCAGTGGTCTAACTTTATCCACAGCTGAATGGTAATCAGCTCCGTGAGGGCCATTGTGCGGGGCTCTGTGGCGGTCACCAGGTTCTACCTGAGACTCCACCCTGTCACTTAAAGACAATAACAACTGATAGCATTCAATGTTGACTAATGTGTGCCCGGTACTGTGCTTATGTTATTTCACTTGGCAAGTGTTATTCCACTTAATTGTCACAGAACCCCTATGAGCAAAGTGCTATTTTTATCCTACCTTATCACTGAGAAAACTGCCTTCATGTAGGTGCCCCAGGTCACATGGCAGAGACTGACAAAGCTGGAGTTCTCACCCAGGACACACTGACCCAAGCGTACTTCTTAGCCTTTGTGAGACATGGCTTCCCCCCTCTTAATGGTCTATTGAGAAAGAGTTGCCTAATGCCCAACCACCGCTCAAGGCAGAATTTGATGCATTTTGTAAGTGGTTTACAAAGTGTGCTGAAGAAACAGGAAGGGAAGACCAGGGCAAGATGAGGCAGGCAAATGAGGATGCAGATGGAGGTATTTGAAAAGGCAGAGTGCCTCTGGGCAGAGGAAGGAGTGGGGCAGGCCAGCACCCAGAGACATGTTGAAAGATGTCATTGTTCCTGAAGCCTGGAGCTGGTGGGTTGAGTGGTGGAGCCGCTGGGAGGGAGATGGAGGTGGAGCACGTCTTGCCTCCAAGGTGACACCTCTCAACCACAGGGAGGAGCTGTTATGCTTAAAGGAGGGGGACCTCAAGGTTCTCCAGGGCTCAGCCTCCCCAGAATTTCTTATCCTGAGATAAGAATTATAGACAAAAAAATGGTGTGATGGTGACACCATGCGCTCTCTGGAGATCAGTCTGGGTGACGCAGAGGCTTGATACGCCATCTCCTGGTCCTGACGCCCCAGCCCTGGCTGCCCGGTGCTCACTCCCTGCTCTCTTGTGCAGCTCTTACAGGAGGCCACCATGAGCTCCCTCTGGTGCTCGGGCACTGGAGACGTCATCGAGGACTGGTGTCGCTGCGACTCCACCGCTTTCGGAGCTGACGGACTCCCCACCTGCGCGCCGCTCCCACAGCCTGTGTACGGTTCCCTCGCTCTACCTCTCTCTTGTGTGCATGCCTCTGCATCAGTCTGCAGAGAAGTACTGAATGTTGACTGTTTACAGAGCAATAGGCTGGGTGCTCAGGTGGCATGGTACCTGCTCTCAGGGAGCTGTTACCGTACCAGAGATAATGTGACAAGTGTTACAGACATTTCAAGACAGTGTGAAGAGGAGTGGCTGGAGTCCAAATTTGGGCAATGGTGAAGGCTTCATGGAAGAAGTGGCACTTGAACTTCTCCTTGAATATGCAAAAAGAACAGCAGGATGGTTAAGAGGTTGTAGGGTCACAGTGCTGTTGAATGGAGGATGTTAGAGGTCTTCAGTGAGATCTGATAGACCACCAACACTCCCACCCATTACGCACTCACTGCACTCCTGGCACTGTGCAGAGTACTTAGATGTTGCTTCACCCCCTCCCCATTTAATAGACTAGGAGACAACTTCAAGTGGATTGGATAACTTCTCCAAGGTCATAGAGCAGGAAGTAGGGCCGTGACCCAGAGCCGTGTTCTCAGCTGCTGTTGTCAGTTTGCATCACTGTGACCCAAAGACCTGAGAAGAAAAACTTAAAGGGGAGGAAAGTTTATTTTGGTACATGGTCCCAGATGTCCTGTCCATGCTTGGCTGACTCCATAGCTCTGGGCCCAAGGTGAGACAGAACAACGCGGTGGAAGGGCATGGTGGAGGGAAGCTGTTCAGGACATGGCGGATATAAATCTCAAAGGGACACCTGCTTGCTCCAGCCATGCCCTACCTGCCTATCATTACCACTCAGTTAATCCACATCAGTGGTTTAATCCACTGGATATGTTGCACCTTCCATTCCATTTCACCTGTGAAAATTCTTGCATTGTCTCACACATGAGCTCATATATAAACCTAATATATAAGCCATAACATCATCCGTTATAATAGGAGAAGACAAAACTGATAGATGATTTGAGTAGAAATAACAGGGTCTGGTGACTGTGCACCTGAGGAGGAAGGAGAAGCTGAGAGTGACCTTCAGGCTTAAGACCTGGCTGGCTGGAAAGAGAGAAGCAACAAAGCTATGTGGGTCTGTGGAGGCCAATTCTATTTGGGCTTGCCTGGAGCTGTGCATGGGAGGGGAGGGTGGATGGGGGGTGGTCCTGCAGATGGTCAGTGGGCAGAGAAGGATGGAGCTCTGTGGAAAAAGTAAACTAGAGATAACCAGATGCCTGCCAATCCCCCCACATAGGAGATGGGCCCACAGCTCTGTGGAAGGATGCTCTGGAGCAAGTATTAACTGTGAGGAGCAGAGGGTTGGGGATGAGCATTAAAGGGTATCTGCATTTGAGGGGTGACGAGGAGAAGGTGCTACAGAAGTGCCTGAGAATGAACATGTCCAATATCCTCCCCATCCAGGGAAGACTAAACAGAACAAGGCAAGCCGAGGGGCCAGGGCCCAAGGCAGGACTCTGCTTAGCCTCTGTTAGGGCATCTGCCATGCTGGTGAAGCCACAGAATATGCATCCAAAAGAAAGTGCTGGTAGGACACAATGGTGGGACAAGACCCCATGGGTTGGTAAAGCAAGGAATCCCAAAGCTAGTAGGACCCGTGGTAACTGAGGGCTGAGTAAGCAGAAGCAGGAGGCAGGAGGTGGAGGCCAGGCCTATTTCATGGAGTGAGGTGGACATTAAAGGCCCAGGACTGAGCAAAAAGAAAATGGAAAGAGGAGAAGATGTTGGTAGAGTGTCATTCCAAGCCAGTGTCTTCCTTCTCTCTGTGGGTGGTTTTAGATTCCCCCAGCACTGGCTTCTTGCTCTTTGTATCACAACTTGGACTTCTGGAGTCAAAGGAGAACCAAGTTCATTAGTAGTCCAAGTTCCTTCACTCAGGAGAAAGGGTGCATCAGAATCTCAGGCTGTTGGACTGACTTACCAGGTAGAAAGCCACCTTTGGAAGGTCCCACTGAAGCCAGCAAAGCTATCAAGTAGACACAGGCCCAACCAGTGGCCCCAGGCTGGCTTCCTCTCTAAACCTGCGTTTACTAACTATCATAGCTAAAGAGCAGGTTGGGTTAAAATATCATAAACAGGAAATGTCTATTAGGTACCTCATTTTTCTTGTCAACTCTGATCACTTCTTTCAGTTATAAACATTAGTTTCTTGCATTTTACTTGGTAGTTGGAAATAGAAACACTCTAATTTTACACAAGTCTGTGTAAATCGCACACACTTCTATTTCTCAATAGGGGCTGGTCTTAGTCCATATTTTCACAGAATTTGAGTTCTCAGAAGGCTTAGTTAGTTACTTAAGCTGCCTAGCGCTTTTTCTTCAAAATAGCATTCGGCATATGACTCTAATTAATGAATTTGTCAATATCCGCACTGTTTTGGGTTTATTCCATCCTAATGTCATATGCAAACTATGTGCTCCTTCATAGTAGCCACTAGCAGGAGAACATGTGTTTTCAATTATTTTGCCACTAGCTAAACCCCTTACTATTGCTCCCACAGTGTCCTATGATTTCTTGTTGAAGTTTTTAGCACATGTATAATTGTATATTTCTATTACCCACTAAGCTACATAAAAGTAGGGGCTAGGGCCACTGTGTTCCTAGGATCCAGCACTTCCTTACAAGGAACAGGTATTTCATAAATATTTACTGAATTAAAATAGAACATTGCAGATGGTTTGAGGTGATCCACAGTGTCTTGCCCAGTGGTCCCCGAGAGCAATGAGAGTCATCTGGGAGCTGAGTGGCGGGCAGGAGGGCCTGAATCGCAGATGGTTGTGGGATTCAGAAACCGAGGACAGGAGTGAGTAGCAGGGATAATAGTTAGGGTCGGCGGGGGGGGGGGGGGGGAGGCTGGAGAGAGCAGGAGCTTGGAAAATTCTCAGGATCCAGTGGTCTAGAAAGAAGTGGGGAATTGGAAGCAGAAGGGAAACCTGAGACCCCTAGAAGAAGTCAGAACAAGGCAGTGAATTGAAACCACTCGGACAATCAGGAGGTCCACACCAGTGAACGTCAACAATGATTACTGAGGCTCTACGAGGTACAAGGAGGTAAGAGATGGCAAGGCAGAGCCGTGGCCAAAGTGGACAACTCGCAAAGAATGAGATTTCAAATTGAGAAAAACAAGTAGATGCTGGAATGATAGCATCAGGTTCACAGAAACCCCAGAGCAAAGGCAAAACGAACCAGAACTGAACAGGCAGGTTTAGGACAGTGGCCAGGGAGAACTGGACAGCGTCCTCACACCCTCTGAAGCCCTCCATGGGCACCACTTCCAAGCAGCCGGTGGAAGATGGGGAAGAAGCAGGAGGGGGGTCAAGGACGACAGGACAGATCCCAGTGAGCTACAGAACCTAAACTAAGTGTGGCCTTGTTAATGCAAGGTTCCCTTGGTCACCACCTTCAGGAGGACACACATTGTCTTAAAATTTCTCAAAAGAAATCCATAAATTGTATTTTCAAGCCATATAAAGGCATACCTTTATAAGGGCTTTATAGGGACTCAGGTTTCCCTCCTGCTTCCGATTCCCCTCTTCTTTTTAGACCACTGGATCCTGAGAATTTTCCCAAACTACCCCTACCCATGTAACATTCATTCATTTATTTTTATTTGTCTGTTTATTTACTTACAAATGTTCATTGAGTTCCTAATCTGTAACAGGTGCTTAGAGGCATAAATCATATATCAAGGATCTTGAAGAAACGGACTGTCTAGTGAAAGAGAGGGGCCTCCAGGGAAGTCATTTTAGTAGCTTAAGCAAGAAGAGCTGGGGTTGTGGCTCAGCCGTAGAGCACTCGCCTAGCACGTGCCAGGCCCTGAGTTCAATCCTCAGCACCACATAAAAATAAATAAATAAAATAAAGGTATTGTGTCCAACTACAACTAAAAAATAAATATTTTAGAAAAACGAAAAAGGAAGAGTATACCATGTACCAGTTGAGAAGGTGCCCAGTGGCCAGGGCAGGTCTGAGCTGGGTCCCCATCTCATGTCCCCTCCTGTCTGCACATAGGCTGAGACTCTCCACGGTTCATGAGCCCAGCAGCACCCTCGTGGTCCTGGAGTGGGAACACTCAGAGCCACCAATCGGGGTGCAGATTGTGGACTACCTCCTCCGTCAAGAGAAGGTCACCGACAGGATGGACCACTCCAAAGTGGAGACAGGTGAGCGTGCCCTGCACGTGGACTAGTTTACATCTAAGGTAAAAATAAAACAAAAGAAGGACACCCAGCTCCGGCTCTGCCCGGTCCCCAGGACCCAGAGCAGTGTGGGAGGACAGGGAAGCTGCAGCTCCTGTCTCTTCCAAGCAGCAGCCTGTCTCGTCCATTTAAGAGTCTTTGCGTGGTGAGCATCCAAGAGTCTTGTTTTGATTTTGCCTCTCTTTTTGTTTATGAAAGAGGTGTCCATTTCATTGCCTCTAGGCCCACTCACAAAGAAACAGCAATACAGTATGCTAGTTATCCTCTCCCACAATTAGGAAACAATTCTCTGCTAACCACTCTCATGATTACAGAAAAAAAAAATTTCTTTGCTAATAACCCCCTCCAGGCGAAAGCATGTGCAAACAGATGCGCTGGCTCCGGGTTTTGTCCTAAAGCAAACTCTGTTTTTGTTGGGTCCAGCGGAGAGAGGGAAGCCTTAAAGGAATGGAAATGCACCATGAAAAATGTCCCAGGCCTTGTTATCTCCCTGTCTATGCAGAGGAAATGGTCAACACCATCTCTGAGACTCATGCTGAGATGCCGTCCCCCATCAGGATGGCCGTGTCCACCATCAGGGTAAATAGATTCTGGTGAACTGGCCACTGAGACACATATGGGTTCCCCAGGTGACTGCCTTCAGGCCTGGGGAGTGGTCTACAGCTTCTCCTGAGGTTCTTCTTCTGGGGTACACAGGTATCACTGAGGCACGGCAGTGACCCACCGGCCAAAGTAGCTTGGCTTCGTCCACTCCAAGAATGTCTCATGACAGAGTTCACAGATATTGTCTGTCCATTTTACCTAGGTTGTTTCTGAACCAGCTCAGGAAGAATAGGTCTAAACTGGCTAAATAAGAAACAGTTTAAAAAAAATCCTCTGGGTCTCTCCTCACCCCCCTTTAAAAAAAAAAAAAAAAAACTAGGAATTTAAGGAGATTGGGATTGACCGATTTTAATAAGTTCTCATTGAGTTGATTATATCTTGTCATTGTTTGGCCATCAGTTTCTCACGGCTTTTCCAATTCTTTCCCTCTGGATAGAAACAGTGTTGAGTTTCGTGGACGACATCATCTCTGGAGCAAAGTCCCCATGTGCCATGCCATCTCAAGTGCCAGACAAGCAGCTCACCACCATCTCGCTCATCATTCGATGCCTGGAACCCGACACCATTTACATGTGAGTAACCCACCCCTGCCTGGAGATTCTTTGCCTGAAATGTTCAAGGCTCTTTACTGGTCTCCCTTAGCTGCTTGGGTTCCTTTAGAGTCTTGGCAAAAGATTTGGAGCCTCTGAAGTCTTGTTCCTAAGGAGCCATTAGAGAGAACCTTCTTGAATGCTTAGGCACGAGTAGGATCTAGGAAGACAACCATCCTGTCCCTCCTGGGGGTGGCAAGGTAGAGGACAAAGATATCAACAACGGATTTGAACATAAGGTGGAATGGCTAAATGTTTGAAAGGAGAGCAAGGAACACACTGAAGAAAAAAGAGGGAAGCCATTCCTCCCAACCAGAGCCGACGGCCTCCACCCAGGTCCTTAGACGTCCACAGCCGGAGAAGCACGGAGAAGGGAACACAGGCTGAGGACACAGCGAGGGCAGAGGCCAAGGGGCATGAAGGGGCCTGGAGGAAAGCAGCGAGTGGACCAAAGGGGCAGCGGGCACCTGAGTAAGAGGCAACGGAAGACACTGAGGCAGACAGAATTGGTGAACACCGGACGTCAGAGGAGAACATTGATTTTTTGTTTGTTTGTTTTTTGAGGAAAGAACATCAAGAACTGTGCTTTAGAAAGCTAGCATTAGGGGCACTGAGATAATTTATAGAACTTAGCACTGGCCGGCATTTTTCTTCAAAGAAAGTACCGTGAATGAAGCCGAGGCACTTGGAACAACCCTATTCTCTGTGCTCTCGGAACAATCGGACAATATTTGTGAAGCAGAGGCGTCAAAGACGCCAAAAGAGGAGAGATGGTGGTAGAATCTAAGTCATGATGGAAAACTCTGGGGGCGAAGGCAGAACTCACAGTGATGCGGTGCTGGGGCCTTTTCCCCATCGGTATGAGAAGCATTTCACAGTTTACAGATGAGGTCACAGGAAGAGAGTCAGGGTTTCCAGAATCAATCATTTCCATTTCCACAGTGAGGGAGTTCAAAGACGAAAGTGCTGGGGATTCGAGTGGCACTGATGGCCGCGAGCTTACTGCTCTGGCTGAATACCTCCGTGCACTAGTAGGAGCCGGAAGTGGAGGCCCTGCGTAGAGAAAGCAAAACACCTGGGGACCAGGGACGTCTGGGGGATGGGGACGTGTGTGCAGGTGTAGGTGACAGTACTAAGACCAGGGGAGGCAGCCTGCTCTTCAAGTGATGGTGGACAGTCCTCATTCCTGCTCTGGTACTGGGCAGCTGTGGTCCTTCCCTCCTGGGAAACCAGGAGGATCTGAGAACTCACACCACCAGCCCTGCCAAACCTCCCGGACTCAGGGAAACTCGCATGACCCTTTGTGAGAAGGGCTCAGGGGCTCCGGCCCACTGTTGGCTAGGGATTTCCCGGTTGTAACGAGCAGGAGGTTGGCACAGTCAGGAGTGCCAGGCTTTACCCAATCAGGGATGTAACTCATGTCGGCCCGATTTGGCTTTGTTTCCTGATCAGAGGTCACAGGCCCCTCCTGTCCTCACTCTACTCTCCTTGGTGACCCCCTAGTGCTCCCCTCCTGTGTCTTAGGAGACACAAGCTTTCTGTCAATGTTGATGATTGAAGGAGACCCTGCCTGCCTGGGGTTAAGGGAGGAACCGCCGGCCTCCACAAGGTGGCGCTGCAGATCACGGAGAGAGGGTGAGGTGGGTGGCCTGGGAGTGACTCCCCCTTCTCAAAGATGCTGGGAAGCCTGTGCTTCAGGCCCGGGGACAGGGAGAGAGCCTGGAAGAGGAGTTGGGAACACGTGGGGCCCCAAGCCTGGTTTTGTTTCTAGCCACCAAGGGACTGTAAGAGCCTTAAGCTTTCTGCAAGGGAGCGTTCTTACCTGTAGAACAGGAGGAAGGCAGCTGCAGGGGAGCTGACCGGCTGCTTTCTCCTGGGTGTGTCTGGGAATCCTCTTTGTCCCTGTGAGCTTGGAGTTATTCCCATTTTAGAGTTGAGAAAACCGGTCGAGCAAAACTGAGTAACATCCTCAGAATCACGCAGCTAGTTATCTGGGGTGTGGACGATGGATAGGAACTGGACCAGGGTCTGGGGTTTTTTCCCACGCTGTGTCTGACCCCAGCCGCCCAGGTTACAGTGGGGACCTAGCAGCACGGTCTGACTGTGGCACACAAGGGCAAGAGCTGGCTTCGAGGGCCACAGAGGGAAAGCTGCCTCCAGCCGGCTTCCTTAGTCCTCTGATGTATTTTATTTAGTGCATTTAAAAAAGCCCTATTCTGAGAATGTCCCCGGCACAAACACGGTTAAGAACCTCGGGTTGAGAGGAATCCTAAAGTGAGTCCGTCCAACCCGTTCCCCTTACAGAATGGGAAGGTGGCCCCCAGGCGTCCAGCCCACTGTCCCCTCATCACCACACCCACCCACAGGAGAGCCTCTGCCTTCTGGACACGTGGCAGCAGACAGATCATTCAGGAATGGGATCCGCAGACACCAGGCCTGGAGAAGGAAAGCAGGCAAGCAGCCCGACTGGAGGCCTGCGATTACCCTGCGCATGAAGTTCCAGGCCTCTCAGAGCCAGCTCTGGAGCCAAACCAGCCAGTGCCGCACGCACACACCCTCACCAGTGTCATCACCACAACTCTAACTACGCACGGAACAGTCCCAGCCCCTCGGCCATGGCAGGAGCCAGAAGCTTCAGATGAAGCAGTAAATGGACTTACACTTGAGCCCCCTGGATTGGGAGCAAGGCTTATCTCTTCTACCCAGTAATCCCAGCTAACCCTCTTACTGTCCTGCGAGTGTTCAATGGTAGAAACGATAATGCTAACAATAAACAGAGCAGCCTTCCTGAAATGACAGCACGTGACGTTTCCACTTGAAAATGTGCCGTGTGCTCCCAGCCCTCACCAGCACAACCAGCTGGCGGCTCCTCAGGATCCCCAGGGCCCCAGGAGCTGGGCTGCCAGGGAGGGTCCTCAGGCCCAGCTACGTCTTCACTGGGAAGGTTGCACGGAGCATTTCCTCCCTAGTCTTTGCTTCATATTAAAAATAAAATATGCTTAAAAATAAAAGTGGTTTAGAGCTCGGGAACCTAATTTTTACAATCATTGCCCAGAGTCATGTGAGAATTAGTGTAAGCACAGGTGCTTTCGTTCCAACTGGAATTTACAGTCAGGCAAGGTATAACGTGGAGCTGCCCAGAGGATCGGGGCGAGCTTGGAGTTGGGAAGTGAGTCCAGCCAGACACCAAGTGAGGCTTCATTGGGCAGCCAAGTCGGTACCTGAGGCTAAGGACGTTTTCCACCATGGGCTAGGGAATCTGCCTGAAATTGTGGGACTAGGATTGACGTGGTGGGCCACAAGGTGAGCCTGCTAGAGGATGACCAGACTGCAGCCCTGACCTGGAGCTCCAAGGCCATGCTCAGGGCCCTGGAAGGAGAAAAAGCAAAGAAAAGCAGGACTGGATCGCAGGGGCCCAAGGTATGTTGGACCTCAGCCATAAATCAGGGAGAACGCGGGCTGGTGGAACCAAGAGAGCCCAACAGGTTCCTGCCCTAGCCCAGGGCCATGCCAGCCCCGGGGCAGCAGCCTGGGGAGGCAGGGCTTCAGGCCTCCTGGTTCCGAGAAGAACAACTGCAGGGTCAGGGAAGCTTCCACAACAAAGGTCGAGCCACCCACCCCTGGGCAGGAGACCAACTCCCCCCACATCAGGGGCCCTGGTCAGAATCTCAGAAGTGAGAAAGGGGCTCCCTCCCTCCCTAGAGGAGGCTTCTCTCCAGGTTTGTGCCACACTGGATCCTTGGACTTTGTGCCTTCCTGTACTTCGTAAGGGCCCCTGGGAACTTCTCAGCATGGGATCCGGACCACGAGCTGGGTCCAGCCCTGGGAAGCTCTGCTAAAGGTGGCCTGGAACAAGTGTGCAGAGAGAGAACGGGCATGTGCTCCAAGACCAGGTGTGAGGTTGGACTCTGAGTGGAGCTGGTGCCAGGCAAGTCTGATCAGGGCACCGGCTCCTGGGTTTGGTGTCCTCACTCGTAATTCTAGAAACAGGACCAAGATGCTGAGGATGCATGAGAGGCAAGGCCATGGCGGCCAGGGCTAGCCCAGCACTGTCCCTGGGAAGCGTGTGGCTGGTGGCAGGAGGGAGGGCGGCAGGACCCCCAGTTCACGGGTCAAGGTGGAGGTCGGTGCTAGGTGAGACCATGGACCACAGCATAGGAGCACAGGCCAGGGGACTGAAGTGAGCCCTTGCAGACAGTGCTTGGTCCTGATTGGTCAGTGAGGGGGCGGGGAGTCCTTTAGGAATCCAGCAGCTGTGGTGTGGGCTGTACTGAGCTGGACCCAGGCGGGTCACCACCTGCAGGGTTGCTGGAGCCCGCTCGGGAGTCCCTGGGATGCCCGTGTGGGGGTTCTGGGAGGTAGAAGAGGACGAATGACATCTCCCGGCACACGGGTCCTGGCTCCGACCATTCTCCGGGTCTCTTTATGGAGAGGGAGTGGTGGTCGTGAGGAACACGTCTTTCCTGAGAGTCTTTAGGTCACCTTCACCAGGTCAACTCTGGGGCCCAGCTATCGTTTACCTGGGCCACGCCACCTGGTGACATCTCTCCTCCTTTCACCTCTGTCCCTCCCTGTAATTCTGCCAGGGGGAATAAAAGCCCACATTTGCCAATAAACCCAGCCTCCTGTGGCCACAGTGGAGGGAAACAGGCAAAGAGGGCAGCCCTCCTGACGTCCTGTAGACCCCCGACCTCTGGAGGCCCTGGGAAACACCAGGCTTTATTCTCTGGGTACGTTGAAAAGCCTCCGAGTCGCAGGCCCTGGGCTCTTCCCTCTCCTCTCCGTCCAGCTCCATCACGGGTCAGGCAGCTCTGTGTGAGTCTCTGATGGCCAAGTCCCCACACTGCTCTGGAGGTTTCATTGGAACACGTCTTCGCGTTGTCGGGGCACAGCCTCCCTCTGAGTTCATGGGTTCCTGGCCCACAGCGGGCAGCGGCTCATTGGGGCAGAGAGAGCTGCATAAGGGCCACGCAGGGTCCAGCCACCAGCAAGCCAAGGGACCCTCCACTCTGGCTGTTTTGCTTCTGACTTTAAAGACAGAATCTGTCCTTGGTTCCTGCATGGAAGTGTCAGGGTGTGCAGCGCGGTGCAGAGCGGAGCAGAGAGGGTTCATGTCATGTCACCATGTCATGTCCCAGGTCTTTCTGTGCATTATCATCTCATCTCACACTGAAGCCACTGATCTTATTATCATCTCACTTCTCAGATACGGAGAATTAAAGCTCAAGGAGTTACTGTGACTCCACGTGGCCAAGTTCTGACCATCTGTTTCCAAAGACATAAACTCTCCTGCTCAGTAGTTGACACAATTAAACCCGCACCGGAATCCCCTGGAAGGGAGGCAGAGGTGATGGAGCCGGTCTGTAGGTCCTCTACTCGGAGGCCAAGGTGGGAGGATCACTGGAGCCCGGGAGTTCAACACCAGTCTGAGCAACATAGAGAGACTCCATGTTAAAAAATGGAAAAAAAAAATAAATAAAAAAGGAAGGAAAAGAAAAAAAAAAAAAAACTAAATAGAAGAGAGAAGAGCTGGAAGGCCTGGTAAAGCACAGGTTTCTGGTCCCGGCCTGATTCAGTAGGTCTGGGGTGAGGCCAAGAAAGCTCCCCCAGGATGCTGAGGCTGCTGGTCCGGGCCTCACGCGGACAGCAGGGCCCACACCAGGGTGCTGTCCACAGGTAATGCACTGGGACAGCAGATTCCAGTCCCAGGCCACAGGAAGCAGTGAGAGGCCGTGGGCTGGGTGCTTCTGGCCTGAGTGATGGCGGTAGGTGGCCTCGAGATGGCAACCGCAGCTGGGGTCACAACCTGCCCTTCAGGAGAGGCTGGGCCCCACCAGGGCTCAGAGCCCCCACCCCGGCCTGTGTCCTCTGCTAACGCTGCTCCGCCTCCCTGCCAGGTTTACCCTGTGGGGCGTGGACAACACGGGCCGGCGCTCCAGGCCCAGCGACGTGATCGTGAAGACCCCGTGTCCCGTGGTGGACGATGTCAAAGCCCAAGGTAAGAGACCAAGGTCAGCATCGTCCACAAGGCATGCCCAGAGACCCCCCTGATGTGATGGGGCCACAGGTGTCCTGCAGAACCACCTGAAGGGGTGGTCGTGGGAAGGGGAAGACAGCAAGGCCCAGCAGATGCCCAACTTCCCAGCGTGCCTCCTCAGCCTCTGCCCTGCGCCATGCTATATGCCATCATCCCCCAGGCCAGGGCCAGGGAGGCCCAGGAGGCACTGAGGAGGCCCCGGCGCCCGGTGCTTAGGTACGTGCCTGGAACCTGCAGCCTGAAGGTGCCCGCGGGCCTCCTCTTACTCTCTGTGAGTCTGATGTTCTGAACCGCAGCGGAGCAAGGCCGCAGGTCAAGTCATCCTTACATCCCCCCTCCCCCGCCCCCACCCTCCCTCCCTTTGCAAGTGCTTGTAGCTCAGTTCTCAGTTAGACTTGTCCCTCTTCAGTACAAGCCCACCTCCCTGAGACACATGCATGATCTCATACCCGCACGCGCGCGCGCGCACACACACACACACACAAACACCAGGGTTGGCCCTGGCAATTGGGAAGATTTGGTCTGTTTGTCAGCATGCATCACTCATAGGACGCTCCCGACGATCTCTTGCTCTCAGGTTTTCTCACCCCACACACCTAGAATTCCCTCAGCCTGGTCACCCTTCTGCAGGGCTCCACACTAGTTAAAGTGATCCGATCAATCATCAGTATCTATCAGGTAGAATCTACCTGATGGCTTTGGCCTATCATCGACGCAGACATCGACCCGTGCTGGAAGAGTAGGCTGCCAGATTCCAAGAGGATCACCTTACTTGGGCTCCTGACTCTGGTTGTCATCTGATTGATCAGCAGGGTCACAATCCCAGAATGCCAAAGGGTGACATCAGGATAATACGAAGTCAGGCAGAAGAGTGACCTAGACCTGCTTTAGTTAAAACCACCGATACCGTAGCACTGTGCGACTTCTGAGAACCTTTTCAGGTTTAACCCACGTGGCACATTGAAGGAGTGATTTCCATGCAGACTCCTTAATAAATTGCCATTCCCCTTATGACAAAAAATAGTTAATAGTCAGGTTAGAATTTCCATGGATGGCCCTTGTCCATCAACTTCTCCAACACCTCCTTGCCCACCCCCTGCCCACTTGGTCAGTCTCTGCATTCCTTTGCACAAGTTGGTCCCATCACTTCAAGTGCTCCCCACCCTCACTCCTTCCGACAGACTCATCTCAGCCTGCATAGCCCAGATGGTGTGGCGTCCACAGGCCAGGAGGGGGCAGGAGCCACGGTCAGGTGTCCTTGTTTCTTTCCTTCAGGACGTCCCTTCCTGCTGCTTATTATCACAGTTATAATGTCTGTTGACCTCACTAGAGAGTGAGCCCCATGAGGGCGGGAGCCAGCTTCCTTCCTACACCATTATATCCGCATCACCTAGAAAGCAGGGTGTTGGCTGGCTGACCTCGGAACTCAGTCCTTGGAGGCAACAGCTCAAGTTCACACTCCTACTCCATCATCCACTTTCTTGACCTTGAGAACTCAGGCCTCAGTTTGCTCATCTGTGCATACCCCAACCAATGAGGTTCTAGTGGGAACCGAGTTAAGTAATCTAAAATGATAATGTAAAAAGGTACATGAGTGCTAGAGCCTGCTCTTCAGTAGGAACTCAGCATTTTCAGAATTAAAGGAAAGTGAATTTCATAGCTGTGGAAACAGGATCAGAGTAAGTCAGGGGACCATCTGACCCCAGTCCCACTTTTACTCTGTTACACTAAATACCCACTTTTACTCTGTTACACTAAATACCCACTTTTACTCTGTTACACTAAATACCCGCTTTTACTCTGTTACACTAAATACCCACTTTTACTCTGTTACACTAAATACCCGCATTTACTCTGTTACACTAAATACCCGCTTTTACTCTGTTACACTAAATACCCGCTTTTACTCTGTTACACTAAATACCCGCTTTTACTCTGTTACACTAAATACCCGCATTTACTCTGTTACACTAAATACCCACTTTTACTCTGTTACACTAAATATTCTGAGGGCTGTTTTGCCAAAGATTGAAAACTTTTCCTTTATTTCTAAATGTTGATGAAAAATGGAAGCTTACCTGAAAAAGGAGACCAGAAGCTTCTCCCTTCAGGACCCTGTGTGTCACTGGGATGTGCTGCGGGATGGACTGTCCCCAAGGAGAGTGTCTGGGGCAGCTCAGGGGCCCTCAGGCCTCCATTTCTTCCTCTAAGCTGCAGGGAAGCAGGTGATCACAGGTGCCTCAGCTTTCTCTGTGCTGGAAAGGTTGCAGGTGACTTTGCAGGTGGTGGCAGCCACCGTGGTTTCTGCCCAGTAGGTGGCACGCTGGAGAGGACAGGGTGGGGACAGCAGGTGGCAGCGAGGTAGCATGGTGCCACCTGCAGGTGCTTGGTGGGAAGCAGTTGGCCAGGCACAGAGCTCGACCCTGTTTTGTCTGGGGCTCCTTGGGGTCAGCTGCAGTCCCTCAGGGTGGATCAAGATGTGCCCTGCTTGTGCTGCCCCCGGAAAACTCCCTGGAATCCCAGCAGACCAGCTCGGGCACAAGAGCCAAGTTCGTGCAGAGAATGAAATAACCCTTTCAGGTCCTGGACCCTTCAGCCTGGAGGATTCCTGCACCAGGCAAATCTGGAGATTAACGAGTTGGACTAATTGGGGGATCCTTGCAAATTAATAAGCTCTAGCAGTTCTGCTGAAAAAGCCACGTGCCTCCCTCCCTCACACCCAGATGGAGACCATCAATATCATCGTCGGCTCGGGTCTGAGCTTAAATCTACTAACAAGTGGGAATTGCCTTTTAAGTGGCCCTGAGCATGACTTCAGCTCCTAATTACCCAGCCAGAGGCCAGACGCTCCCCTTTATGTGAAGACCTTTCCTAAAGGAAATACCTTCTAGGAATTCTTATCCCGTCAGGACAGTAAAGCCACTGGGCATTTGTGCTCCATCTGGGGGCGCCAGCGATGGCCACGTGTGCCACCGAGACCACCCAACCCCAGCAGGTGCCAGCTCGTCCCCCAGGCCAGCGTGAGGGTGGGGCCGGGCCTGCCTCGAGCTCCATGGAGGAGTGCCAGTCCTCCTCGTCACCCGGCCGCCCTCCCTGGCACCAGGCCTCCACACATGGCCATTCCTTTATTTGCTGCTTCAATAGCTACCTATCAATCCTGGCATTAGAGGCTGAAGAAACAAAAACAATCAAACTTGGTCTATTTTTTTGAGAAGTTTATCATCAGATTTTATGGATTTATTTTTTAATATTTTAATTATTATATTATAATAATTTGTTGGATAAATGAATATTATATTAATTTATCCAACAAATATTCGGTCCTTACAAAATGTCTATCCCAGACATTAGGTACAAGGCCCTGGCCTCCTGGAGGTCATATCTGGGCAGGGACAACAGACGACAGCAACCAGAGAGTGAAATAGCTCCTATTTCAGATGATGGCGGATCTCATGGAGGTCACGGTGTGGGGTAGGGCAGAGGAAGTGCCGGTGCATTTTGGCTGCAGTGGCTTGGGCAGAGGTGAAGGAGGAGGCCACAGATATCTAGGGGACATCATACCAGAAGCAGCAGCACCGAGATTCGTGGCTTGTTGGAAGAGGAGGAAAGCTTGCGGCCCTGGGTTCATGTTGAAGAGAGGAATGGGGCAGGGCAGGTGCTCCAGGGCTCTGGGGCAGGTCTGGTAGGGCCTGGTTGTCATGGGGACTGGATCCTGGGATTGCCCTGGGGAGCCCTGAGGGCTCTGAGCAGGATGTGTGATCATGGCAAAGGTGCCGGGAATCACGTCCCCTGCCACTGCCCTTCCCCAGCAGAGTGCCACTCCAGAGCCTGGGGTTGGGCCGTTTCCCCTTGGAAGAACTAACACAGTGGCATCAGAGCAGGGTAGGGGGGCGCCCGACCTCCCCGGCCAAGCTGCTGTCTGACCCCGTTTTCCCTGCCCTGGTCATTCCTGTCTGAGCCGCACTGCTGTCTCCCCCTGAGTAGCTCTTAGAACAGCCCCCGGCTTCCTTCTATCTCAGATCCGCTGACTTTACACCTAGGTCCAATCAGAACCACGTCCACTACCAGAGACAATCACTCCAGATTCCTCACCCCAAGACTGAGCCTCCTGTGCCTTAAACTGGCTACACACAACCCACTACCCAGTGTCAGTGTAAAATAGCAATGGCAGATAGACACACTGGAGAACCTTAACTCCAGCCTAAATTGGCTGTGTGACCTTGGGCAGGTAACTGGGCCTTTCTGAATCTCCTTATTTATAAAACAGGGACATTTAAATCCATCTGCAGGAAGGTGAGAATTGAAATTCATGTATGGAAAGTTCTTGGCACTCACAGGTCTTTAATAAATAACCAGAGACACTACAGATCATCATCTTCTAGATCACTGTCCACTTTATGTCTTGATCCCATTTTTAACAACCTGAAAATCTACATGATTTCTGATGCAAAATTATTTTTAGTGCAGCGAAATGTGTCGGCTTTAAGTTATGTTGCCAAAGGGGTGACATAACCTGCCCGAGAAGCCTGCTCCTGAAGTGGACTCATACTGCACCCAAGGTCATGAGTTCCATGAACTTAGCTGACATTTTTGATTCACTGTATTTTCTGGCCCTGTGCTAGCTACCTGGGGCACCAAGAAGTTCCGAACTGGCTCTGTCCTCACAGACATGGACAAGATAGACAAGCCAGACAGCAGCTGCACAGGATCAGAGAGTGAAATATCTCCTATTTCAGATGATGGCATATATCATGGAGGTCAACGTGTGTTCACTCCCCGCACCCAGGACACTCCTGGGTGCAGCTGCCATTGCCAGGAGCCCTGCAGCCATGCGGGGCTGTGGCACGGAGCGGGCTGCTGTGCCTTCCTCTCATGGAGCCTCAGGGGGGTGAAGGCTTTGGCTCCCGGGGACGTTTTTCTTCATCCCTAGAGTCAACGCCGGGTTGAGACAAGCCTTGCTTCCCCAGCTCTGCTCCCGGCCGTCGGGGAAGACCAAGTCAGTGCGTCTCCTCTCTGCAGCTTTAATGAGAAGGCGTGTATGGTGCAGTGCTGTGAGCTGCAGAAGGAAACATTGAACTGAATCATGGTCCCTCTGCCACATCACCAAACTCAGGCCTCTTTGAGGCCAAAATACTGGAAAGATAAATCGCACTGAAAGAGGGCTCATGTGGAGCTGCAGAGTGTTCTAGAGGCCACGTCTGCATGGCCGCAGGTCTGCGTGCCGCCTTCTGTCTGCCCTAGGGGGCTCTGGCTGAGGTGCTGTCTCCACAGTACTGCTTCCCAGCGTCCACGCTGCTCACCAGTGACCTGTTGGTGCTTCACTTCCTCCCTGAGCAAAGGCCACTGGCGGCTTGGGCCACTGTCACTTTTGCAGACCACTGGTACCCAGGCACGTGCAACCTAGAAATGCAGGGCTGTAATCCTCAGTGAGCGAACTTGGACCGGTCTTGGACGGGAGCTGGTCTTCCTTTCTTTCTTTCTCCCTCTGGAGAGAGCACTAGGGATCCAGTGGTCCAGACAAAATGCAGCATCCAGCTTCTCAGGAGGACGTGGCCAGTCCCTCGGAGCACCTTGTGTACTCCTGTCCCTGTTTCTTGCCTCATTTCTCTTTCTCTTTCCTCCTGCTTCCCTGGGATTGCACCTGCCAATCAAGTGTGAATATTCAAGTTTTTGCCTCAGGTTACATATCTTTAGGAAACCTGGGTAGAGACAGAGTATTGTGACTGAACTCGACCTTAGAGGTATCCTAGTTGAACACTTTTATCTTAAACAAGATAAAACTGAAGGTTGGTGGGGCAGAGGCAAACTGAATCATACAAACCATTTTCTCCAGCCTTTAGGTTGGGTATTCTTTAACATCACACACACACACACACACACACACACACATACACACACACACACACACACGAACGTGTGCATATGTAGACACATATGCATGCATATACATACATGTGCATATATATTAAATATGTGAAACCTTATTGATAGTTACATGCTGTGGAACTCTGTTTTGGTCAATGCTGGACATGTGACTTATATAGCAGTGGTCCCATAAGATTATAATGGAGCTGAAAAATTCCTGTCTTCACATAGTGACGTTGTGGCATCATGATGCTGTAGCAGAATGCATTCTTGTGTGTTTGTGGTGACGCTGGTACAAACAAATCAGCTACATTGCCAGTCATACAAAAGTCTTGCACATGCACTCATGTGCAGAACGTAACACTAGATGGTGGCAATAGATGGCTATGTTATTGATTTGTATATTTACTATATGCTATTTTTGTCATTATTTTAGAGTACTCCCACTTGTAGAGGGGTTGCGCCAACTATAGCTGCATACATCTCTTGTTCACCACGTCCCCTGACACACCCTTTCTCTTGCGCCTTAATCTCTTCTTGTTTCGTGCATCATGACCTGGGAACCTGTAGTCCGCATGGAGCACAAAGCCTAGGTGTGCAGTAAGCCATACGCTCTAGGTTTGTGCAAGTCTGAAGCTTGCATAATGTTGAAATGTCTCAGACCCTCATTAAAGGATGCATGTTTCCTTTGCTTTTTCTTCCCTCCTCAGAAATAGCAGATAAGATCTACAATCTCTTCAATGGCTATACCAGCGGGAAAGAGCAACAGACTGCCTACAACACCCTCCTGGATCTGGGTTCCCCCACTTTACATCGAGTTCTCTACCACTATAACCAGCACTATGAGAGTTTTGGAGAATTCACCTGGCGGTGTGAGGATGAGTTAGGCCCCAGGTAACCAATGGACTGCACTGTCTCTTTTAAAGTTTCTTTCGAATTTTTGTACTTCTAGCTCCATAATACTGTTTTGCTGAGATTTCCTGCATGAGCTTAGGTGCTCAGAGAAATAAGTCCTCTGCTTTCTGATGGCCTTGGTCATGCAGATTAGTTTGTAAAGCTCTTTAAGCAGTCAAGTCATGAATGCATTTCCTGAACTTGGAAACCCTTTGCTCCTGACCTGCTTTGCCCTCTGTATCATGCCGATGCTTAATTCCAAATGCCAAAACTGTAGGAGCCCAAAGCTCAGTCTTGGGAAAGGAAATTAGGAATTTATCAAGAAGTTTATCCAAAAATATTTATTGCACAAACTTTACATATGTTATTTGCATAGTTCAGACCTATTTTGAGTTAAATTCCGCATTCTCTTGGAAAGCAACATGAGAGTTGTTAAAGGCCCTCCTTGACCTTATTTTGCCCTAAGTTGCAATGGCACAGGGCTTACCAGCATCCCCTGGCCCCAGGCTGCTCCCCTCTGCCCTCCTTTCTGCTGACATTTATTGAGTACATACACAATTCTAGGTTAGGGAGAATAAATGCCACAATTTGAATAGTACTAACATTGCATATTTCATCTTGATTTCTAAGGGCATTTGGAGTCTTTGTAAATTTCTCTTTTGTAACTCAAGAGTTAGAAGGAAAATTGGTTAATAAAGAAAGTGAGCAGGGGAAGAAATGTGGGTCTCACTGTAAGATCAAGCTGGCTACTGACTGTTCTCTCTCCTCCCAGGGGCCTCTTTCCTGTGTAATACTGGTCTTTTACAGAAGAAAAAAGATGTTAGAAGACATTGTGTTGTTTCATTAGCCCATAGAAAAATAAAGTTTTTCCTCTCAGATTTCCTCAGGGATCTCGGGGAGGACCAAAGGAGAGGGAAGTCCTCTGCCTTCAGCTACATCAACCCACTCTGGGGCTAGCTGAGAAAATGGGCCTGTGGGTACAGACTTCCCGTGAGCAGGAGAAAGGCTTCCCTGGCGGAGGCCTCCAGATTGAGCTAAGGGTGAAAATACTCGGAGAGTTGTGCTGTTTCCAAGAAAGAAGGCTCCAGGGTCTGAGATGGTCAAGGGCAGACCCAGAGTCATTTTTATTGAAAAACCAGAATGTGAGCCGTGACAGTCTCTACGAAGGCTCTATGGGGCACTTCAGTTTGCCTTTGGAGTGTGTGTGTGGGGGGGCAGGATGCCTCCCGCATGCTTCCTGAAGGTGTTTCAGAGGCTGCTCTCCCTCTTCCTCTGCTCCTGTTCTTCAACCCCCCCAGGAATTTGTTAGCAATGACTGCCATACAGTAGGATGGATTAAGAGGAAGGGCCACCAATGTCCTCACTGCTGACAACTTTCGGAAAATCTTCTTGGCCAAGCAGCAGAAATTGATGATAGAGTGTAGATCCTCAGACTGAGAAGCTGTTTAGGCGGGGGAGTGTTGTTTGATTGGCGCTGACCTGCCACTGGAGTCAGGAAATGTGCCCTTCCCTGCAGAGACTCCCCGCCACTCTTGGCCCCTTGACTTTGCTGCCGAGCTCCACACCTTCCCTCCAGCATCACCCCGCCTTGCTTCAGTGTGGCCTCTTAGGAAAGCACGGAGACCGCCCCTTGGGGACGCTCACGGCCAGGACAGAAGAAGAGGAATGAAAGGAGCATAGTTATTGCCCTTTGAGAGTTCATTCTAAATGGGGTGCAGAAAACTTCCAGCTTCTGGGAGGAATTGTTGATTAAACTAGAAAAGGGAAGTTTCTCTGCATGAGCCCGGCAGTCAGTAAACATTGCAAGGCGCATTGTTGGTTGGGTGTTCCAGAAGAGCACCGGGCAGCCTCCCATGAGCTTGATCAAATAAGAGAATCTTCCTTCATGAGCTTCAGGTCACTTAGGTCTTTGAATAATTAATAATAATAATAATAATAATAATAGGTGAGGGAATCCTTCTGCACTCATCCTAAGTGTTGAGTGAGAGCCAGGGAGGCCTGAGGACCAGCTCTCAGGCAGCCTGATCTCTGACAGCAGGGTGTCCCAGGAAGAAGGGGCTGCAGGGGTGAGCTGTTTCCCCAGCTCTAGGCTGGGGGCTCTCACTCTGTATCCTGACCCAGGGGATCACTGCTTTCCAGGGTGTGTGAGCTGAGGCAGCCCACTCTCCCCTCTGCTCTCCACGCCCTTCTTTCCCACTCTTTTGACTGGGGCTTACTGGTATTGACGGTGGCCTCATGCCTCCTGGGGGAGATGAGGGTATGGACCATGAGCTTGCCTGGAGGTTAGCCAGGTGACATGTGCCACTGACAGTGTTCATGCCCAAAGACGGACCCCATGTCAGTGTGAGCTGAGGGCACAGCGGTCCTGGACCTCACTGTGCCATCATTACCTCAATGCGGACACCAATGGTCACATTTGAAAGTCCCCTCAGTGCACTCTACTGGGTGCTTTCACCAGCTCAGACAGAGCCTTGAAAGGGGACATATTCAGCAAAGCACAGCACTTGTCATCAGTTGATGATGAATTAACGGCTTTAAAGAAAATCGATTTGATTTGTCTTCCAAGACTGCCGTCCCCATGATTCTAAAAAGTGTACGTTCCCACTAAAATACTAGGGTTTCTTTTTTTTTTCTCTTGTTTATTTTTTCTTATTACATTTTCTCTCCTTTCTCTTGGTGCCTGCCCCACTGTGCACAGTCAGCCCTTCATTCTCTCGTTCATTCCCTGGATCTGCTGTTACAAGTGCCAAAGGTAGAACAGTCCGCAAAGCCCATCAGCCTCTGCCCTCTTCAAGTTTGGAGTCTCACACTAATGGTGACTCCCTGTCCTGCCTGCCTTTCTTTCTTTCTAACCTAAGTATCCCCCACGCTCCGTCCACAGGAAAGCTGGCCTCATCCTCTCCCAGCTTGGAGACCTCAGCAGCTGGTGCGACGGACTCCTTCAGGAGCCCAAGATAGGCTTGCGCCGCCGCGCGCTCCAGTACCTGGGCTGCCGCTACAGCGAGATCAGGCCCTACGGGCTCGACTGGTCCGAGCTCAGCCGCGACCTCCGGAAGACCTGCGAGGAGCAGACCCTGAGCATCCCCTACAACGACTACGGGGACAGCAAAGACATCTGACAGCACGGGGCCAGCGAGTGGCTGCCATACCGGGGCAGGAGAGCGGAGGGGGACACCTGGGTTGGTTTGTGGGTTTTTATCATTTTTTAATGGAACATTGAAAGCTCCAGAGAGAACACCTACCCCAGGGAGGAAGGGGTCCTTTCTCCTTGCAAACTTCTTCAGTCTGACGCGCTCCATCGGCACCATCAGTAAGCCCGACAGGCAGTGGCTTCAGGCAGCACCATTTTTTTCTTAGAGGGTTACTTTGGGACTTGTTTTGGTGTTAATTTGTTTCATCCTTTTTTTTTTTTTAACCCTCAAGAGTCCAGTCCAAATGCTCAAGAGTTCTGTCATACTCCCACAAAGGTTCCACCTGGCCGAGGCACCTGCTCTTACTGAGTTCCTGAGTCCATTGCAACTGGGGACAGAGGCGGAGCTGGAGAGCTAGGCCTGCACGGGCCTGACCGCAGGCCTTCCTTGGGAGGCGTCTTGCTCTGGGAGCCCCAGCCCTGCTCACAGAGGAAGACGCAAAGCAAACTGGGGGACTGGCCCTTGTGTGTGCATCGCGGTTTCCTCCAGGCCTTCCGACGGCTGTCTCCACCCCTCAAAGGTGACACCTCACCGCCGTGATAGCCCAGTGGGCCTCCTGGGTTTCTAGGTCTCCCATTTTAAGCCAGGACTAGAATTAAACCCCCCTCAATGGGGCTCTGCTGTGCCCTCTGAACACCGTTATCTTTCAGCAGTGACAAGATGCCCCTGTGAAATCTCCTAAGTGGCAATTAGATGTCACTGCCAAGTGCACCTTCAGAGACGTCTCCCTGGGAGACTAGCTGGCAGTTCACCACCTACTGAAGTAAGCAGCATTTAAACAAACAAACAAACCTCTTCAGACCACTAACGTGCACCCCAGCGCCTGGGTTCGCAGCGCCTGCCCCTCACCCGGCAGGTGAGGCTGGGTTCAAGAGGGGTTGGCACGTCCATGTCAGTGTTTCGGTGAATTAGAGCTATTATGGATCTCCAGAAAGGTCTGTCCTCTCTCTCCCCTTGCTAAACTTGCTGAGTTGCTAGTTTTGCCAGTGGTTTCCCTGAGGACCATCAGCGGAGGATGCCGCGGTGGTCCCCACCTTCTGGCTGCTGGCATAGCAGAGTCTCTGTGCAGCCAATCAGTGCTGAGCCACAGCCCCACCCACTGCCTGAGCATTGCACAGAGGCCCAGCTGAGGGGAAGCCAGCCCTCCAGAAACAAGCCCCCGGGGCCATGTAGGCCATCAATGGCCTTAAATGCCCACACGTCACTTTCAGCCACCCTTGCTTTGTCTGGGACGCCTTATGTGGAAACCCACCACAGAGGTCAGAAAGGAGGTGCAGGACCCCTTGAATCCTACAACAACCCCCTGGGGAAAGTGCTATTCTTGTCAATGTCTCAGTGAAGAGGAAACCGAGGCAGAGAGGCGATGCGGCTTGTCCCTGTCCTTCGAGCGCTGAGTGCTGAGCCACAGTGTGAGTTCAGACCGTTGGACTCCAAGGCACCGGGTCTAGCAGCCCCTGAGCCTTACCGCTCAGGAGTGTTGCTCAAAGCATTCAGCCGTCCCAGCTCTGAGCTCCACGGGGACCTCCCCAGAGGGCTACACCTTTCCCAAGCACCATGGCACAGATGTGGCCACCGTGCAGTGGAACAGGGAGACAGGGAGGAGCCGTGGAGCAAGCACCTTTGACCCCGCAGCTCTGTAGCCCATGCCTCTCACCAGTGATGGGAACAGCTAGGATGGGGCCGAAGGGCCAGACTGGCCTCCATCGCTCTCCTCTTCTTTCCAGAGAAACCGTGAATGATGTATGTCATTCTTCCTAACGCCAGGGCCTCAGAGACGCCCCTCCTTCCAGAGCAGAGAACATGGCTGCCCACCTGGGTGGATGAGGGCCCCCAGGTAAAGTGCCTCCAAAGCAATTGTCCACCACTGCCACGGGAGAGGATGCCACGGGCCGGGGCCATCCTTCTGTTCAAGTCTGTGCAGAAGACGGCATCTTGACTTGGAGTAGCAGGACGGAGAGGCCACGGGCACCTTCCTCCCCAGCAGTGGGGAGACAGGAGCTGACGGCAGGGAGGGAGGCGAGGAGTGGCACTAGGCCACCCTCTGTTACCCCTTCCTGTTTTTATTTTGTAAAGGCACACTACCTTCCTCTCTCCTTCATCCTTGTTCCCTGCTCAACCCTGTCCCTCCACCTCCTTTTTGTCCCCTTTTCCTTTGTCCCCTCCCTTTGCTGTTTTATTATTATTATTTTTTTTGGTCCCCTCCCTTTGTGTTTTCTGGCCTTCCTCCTTTCCCCTTCCCCAGGATTCTTTTCACCCCGCCCCATGCACACCCACACACACCCACACACACCCACACACGCTGTCCACACACCCCTGTGACTGGGTCCAATTTACTTTCAAGTTTAAAAGGCCAACACAGATGGGGTGTGGGCTGTCTTAGGAAGGGCATACACACAACGGGAGGCTTCTCCCTGGGAGGACACCAGACCACACCTTGCCAGTGTTCCTCAGTGCTTGCCCGGAGGCACCCATCCTGGCTAGAAGGGGTGACGGTACCGAGCCAGTATTGGACCTCAAGTTTCCAAGGTGCCAACAGCTCTCATGGAGTCCCTCTGCCCGTGACACTCCCAGCTCCATGTCCCTTTGAGATCTCTGCTGTGTCCTCCCTAATGTACATGAACCACTGTAATAGCATAGATCTTGAATGGAGTGTGCAATTGTTTTCCATGGAGTTTGGTCCATTGCTATTTTTAGTTAACTGCATTTCTTGATATTCAATTGTTCTATTAAAAAAAAAGCAAGTGTGGAAAGAAACACTTTACTACTGTAGAAGGAGGAAAGAATATAATGTGACCATCTTCAAGTATAACAGTGTTGTTTGAAAGAGAATTACTGTATGATTATAAAAATGAAGTAATCAACTAAATAATAAACAAAGCTGTTAGTAATGCTGGGTGTGCAGATGTTATTGCCTCAGATCTTTCAATAATCTGAGTGATCTAGTTGGATCCACCGAGGAGTTGTTAAGGTTTTAAATATCACACCTTATAATACAATAGGTCTTGTAGCCAACAACCTAATAGAAATAAAAAGAAGAGTCAGAGTTTTCATGGCCAATTGTAAACTTACTGTTATGAGGTAGTGAGTCTCATCTTCTCTTTACCACCTTCTCCAAGTTATTAGTCAATATGAATATATTTATTCCAGGTCTTCTGTATCTCAGACATCATGTGTAATGCAGAGGGTACAAACTGGTTTTCTCTGGTGAGCTTATCCTAACACGGGTAAGAAGAACTAAGACAAAGACATATATGGGATGCTGTGGGAGAATTTACACTTCAGGCATCCAAGGAAAAGGTTGCAAAAGGCCTTCCCAGACATCCTGGACCTGCATTCTGTAGAGGCATTTGGAATCCACTGGGTATTACACAAGGCCTCACAGCGAGGAGCCCAAAACACTTAATCTCTCTCTTCCTCTCTACAGTGTAACTTTAGATGTTATCTGGGCCTCTACCAAAACATGTGATTCCCTTTAAATTCCTCCATCATCAGATGTTAGGAGCCTGGGCTTAAAAACGCCCTCTGGAAAAGCCAGGATCAAAGTCCTCCTCCCTGCCCAAGCAGGATGATTAAGAGAAGATGAAGACCCCCACGGTTTTAAACTAGGGACACACATTCTCCCACACCCCTCCCATCTAGAAGTAGTGCTGCTGCCTCTGCGCTTGACTCCGGGCAGGTTTGTGGCCAACAGGTTATGAAGGAAGTGACAGGATGGGACTTTAGTAGGACCATAAGATCTGGGGCTCCTGCTCCTTCTCTGCAACTCCTGCTCTTGGGGTTCTGAGGCATCACATAAGGAACCCAAAGCCGCTGTGCGGGTCCCTCATGATGATGATACACAGATCCTGTGTAGGCAATCGGGTTCCCAATCTCAGGCCAAAGCCTGAGACACACAATCGAAGCTGTCCGGAGCCCTGGAGGCTAAATCCCTCCACCAGACAATGTCCATCGATGCTTTGTGGAAGAGCAGAATCACCTTGCCAACCCCTCCTGAATTCCTGACCCCCAAATTATGGTACATAATAAAATAGTTATTTTTAAGCCAATAAAGGGGTCTGCTAAATAAAGGTCATCTGATTGAGACCCCTGGTGCTGGCATCTGGGTGAGGGTGTGAATTCACATGGAAGCAGTGGGCTCCTGTGCCAGCAGGGCTCCCATGCAGAATGGTTGTCTGGCTACAGGTGAGTCTTTTTCCATCAGGGGGAAGGAAAATCAAGGGTGGGATGCCGAATTCCAGTGTTTCTGAGAGGGTGGATCAGAAACCCTGCAAGAGGGGAACATCCTTCCAGGGTCAGCAAAGGAAAGAAAAGGGAGAGGGCAACTTGGGGCAAGGACAGAACAGAACCCAACCATGATTATGAAGACCCCATTCCTCCCACCCCTGTTCCCACCATCAATCACTACGGTATTATTATTTGGAATGAACCAATTAATTAGTAAGTTCATTTCAGATGAAACCCCAAAGCTGTATAGAATAAGCCAACAATTTCTCTTGGTACACATGGAATCTGGGACATGGCTCACGTCTGTACTATTCCACAGTGAGAAAAAGAATAAACCTTTTTTGTTCTATGATTTTGCAATGTAATTAGCTTGACTTTCTTAGAGATGGACAGGTTTTGACATCAAGTTTCCTCGCCCACACTGCCTTTTGTTAGTGACTATGATATGCCTGCTCGCATGGGGTACAAATTAGTGTAATTGGTTCCTTACTACCTTTCCCAGTAGGAGAACTTCAGTCATATTTTGTGCTTAATAAATAGAAGTAACTTCCTTTGTTTCAAGTGATTCAAGTGCCATGTGACCCTGAGGCTATTATCCAGTGAGTCAGACAGTTTTCTCCTGCCCACCAGCTTAGAGAGGAAACCACCTCAAACCTCCTCCCTGGGGAACTGCAGGGCTTAACTGCCACCGAGGAGACCCGAGTGGGGCACCTTGTTCTATGGACCACTGAACACAAGGTGACCGCGCCTGTGTTCTCAGATCCGCTTTGCCCCTTTCCCTGCTCTGTTCCCAGACTCTCTTGTAAACAGGTTCCCTGCTGGGACTGTGGGAAGCACTAGCAGTAGGTTGGAAGGAAAGGGAAGCCAAGACACACTTCTTTGTCTGTTCTGGATGATGTCTCATCTCCAGTGCCTCCTCTGTGGTTTCATCTCCTCTACGTGTCCCTTGTTCCTCAAGCAGGACCTGCTTCTGGCTGCTGTTAATCTCTAGGGCACACCCCTCTTCCAAAATTCACCAGCCACCTTTCCACTCTTCCAGAACCCCATTTTCAGCTCTAGTGAGTTACCTAAAATGTGCTTGGTTTTCCTGGCTGGATCTTAAACTCAAACAAACATGGAACTAACACTTGTTACATATCGTCTGACACAGAAATTTTGTCACTCTTTCAGGTCTGAGTTACCGTCTGGAAGATGAAATTTTGATACCCAAAGTAACTGAATTCCCATGAACTCTAAGACTTCAGGGTACAAATGGGTTGCCACATGAGTGCTGAATGGATCAGGTGGGACTGGCTGCTTGAACAACTGGCTTGAAAAGGATTCTGACAGCAGATCAGCACTGCTCAGAAGGGGTGGCAGCAGCCACCAGCAAAGCCTAATAGAAATATGGACCTGGTGAGCGGCAGGCACACACTCACCTTTCCTCCTCTGTGGGAGCAGAAAAGGCAGGGAACAAGTGACATCAGGGAAGTCCAGGAGTATCTGGGTCCTACACATCTCCATAGGTTGTATGCAATTCATAAGCCGCGCAAAAGTGAATACAGATCCTTTGCCAATGGACAGTTGAAATGGAATTCGTGTGAGTAGCGCGTTTTGGAGGCCTTTGAGCCCGCCCCACTATTACATGATTAATTTCACAGCACTGCACTTAAGTTTTCTAAACGATCATCTTCATTTCTAAATCTGCATTTTAAGATGGTCTTAATAGTGTTACTATAGGATCTTAAAAGTCATCAAACAGAGGATTTCTAAGTCTCCCACTACTTCTGTCACTTGAGCAGAGTATCAGTTAAGCTGCAGTCAAAATTCCAACAGAGAGAATTTAACATAGGGAATTGGTTAAAATGTCTTACAGGATCAAAATAGGGAAACAATTCAAAGCACTGAGGTGGCCAATGATCTGGCTGATAACTGTGGGAAAAAGCTCTGTCCCTAGGGCTGGGGCAAAGAGGAAGATGGCCTACTGGAGACTAGACACCCTCTTGAAGAAGAGGCCGTTTGCCTAGTGCTGGAATTTCTTTGGGGGTAAAGACACTGCTCCTTTGAGTGCACAATGATGGCTGCTGCCTAGTGAAGAGCCCGTGGCAGGGTGACACCCACAGGGACAGCAAGCTAACCTCTCACTCCTCTGCCGCAGTCTGGCTGGGCACAAAATCACGAGCCACTCAAGCAGGAACAAGCTTTATTTCCAAACCTCCCGCGAATGCCACGCACGCGGCCTTCTCCCGGGACATACTACACCAACAGGAAATCCCTCCTCCGGAATTCCCTCCTACCGCACTTCCCCAACCAATGGGAACTCTCCGGGAGTCCCCTGAGAGCTCCAAAGTAGCAGGCCTAGGCAGACAGCAGGGGTCTAATCTCCAATTGAATGCACATCTTAACATAATCATTATCATCTCAATGGCTTGCTGGGATCACCTTTCAACCAAAAATGCCATGCGTCATTCCTACTTGGCTATGGCTCTCAGCACTCCTGTTCCTACCAGTCTCCCTCGAGTGCTTCTCGCTGACAAGGCCTAACATGGGACTGACTGTCAAAAGGACTCCAGGTTTTCAGGGTTCCCCCAGCAGCATCGCAAAGAAAGCCCAGAAGGGTGGGTCTGAGCCCCCACACAATAGCTTGCTAACCGCTACAGGCAGCTTGAGGGTCCAATGAGATGAAACTCTTGAAGGCAATTGACACACTGAACAGGAGCCCCATGTTTCACCCTTTGACAATGTGGTTGGAAAAGAAGGTAGCATTTCAAGTTCATACTATGCATCCCTTTTATGTACCAAAGATCTGGTTGAATTTCTGACATTGAACTTTCTCAAAGAGTTTTTACCCTCTGGCAGAAATATCTTTGGTTGCTGAAGATGCTGTTTAACAGCAGCCAATTAACGCTCACTGATTGCTTATCATGTGCTGCATCATATACACACTTTTACATGGCTTCTTTCACCTAATTCTGCCAAAGGCACGTGAGCACATTACTACCACTGTCTATACTCTACCCACGAGGCAACTCCAACTTGGAGACTGTAGGCAACTTGTCCAAGGGAAAACAGCTGTTAAGTGTGGCTCTCTGCAGTGCTGTCCTGTGGCTGGCTTTAATCACATTCCTTCTGAGGAATTCAATATGGAGAGAACCCTAAACCAAGAGCAAAACCGATCCATCCAGTTGTTTTGGCTTGGCTGGTTTAGTTTGGGAGGGAGAGGAAGTGGGAACTTGCACTTCTTGTGTGCAGCCACACTGGAAGTCTCTGGACGACAAAATGCAGCAATCTTTACATTTCCAAGTCTTGCTGCTGCAACCAGGCTGTTAGCAGTCCTTCTCTGCCCCAGGGAAGGAGTGACTGTGGGGCTGGCCAATGCCCTGTCAAGGCTCCTGGTGAGATGTGTTTATTGGCTTACAGAGAAATGGAACTCTGGAACTCCTCCCATCTCTGATCTCACTGAGTTTTGATCTATACTGGTGTAAGAGTCACAGTATAACCATTAGCTCCACCCTCTAGCCAGGCCCTGTTCTCAGACAGACTAACAGCAGCCACTTGGATGTCCATAGGTTGTGGAGCAGAAATGTTGGTACACACTCATCCTGACCAGCTGGGTCTACATAATGAAGGTGAGTTGCTGCACCGCAGACCTCCAACCTTCTGAGCTGTCTCACCCTTGGGCATCGGGCAGGGGAAGATGTTTTGATCCTCACCCTGTGGCCTCTGTGTCCCTTGGCAGCCAGGAAGGGAATGAAAGGGGCCTGCACTGGAGGTGTTGGTGATGGAACTGACTGATGTGTGGCAAGGAGGGGAACATACAGAAAGGGTATTTGGTTGCCACGGCAAACCAGCAAACACTCAGAGGAGAGGGTGTGGCCCGGGACTTAATGAAGTGCCACTGGGTTTGAGCAGCAACTGGAATGTCTGAGAGGAGCTGCATTCCTTCCCACAGAGCCCGGGGCCAGGCCACTAGCAGGGACTGCTTGTACCTCTCAGGAATGCTCAGGATGAAGACAGGACTGGAAAAGACAAGCAGGCCTCCCAGGGTAGGTTTTCCTACCGCCAGCCACAAAGCGGGGCCTCCCAGAAGAAAGTTGGAAAACTCCTTCCAGAGCCCAAAGAGGCTCCATCTATGAATGATTTCTTCCCCCCAAACTCCGAGCCCCGTTCCTCAGGGCCTGAGGAGCTGCTTTGACGGTCCTCTCCACCTACTGAAGTTGACTTCTGCTGTTCCCTTTGCTTTCTGCCCTTCTCAAAGAAGAACGGGATTCTTGCTGCGGGGTGGACCTGGAATCTCAAGGCCTTCCCAGTTTGATCCAAGAGAAGACATGTGTTACCAGTGTGGCATGAGTGACAGAGGCACAAAGAGTCTGAGGTCAGGCAGGCATGTGTCAGAAGCCCAAAAACTCACTAGCCAGTGGTCCATAGACAACCTGCAAGAATGTAGCAGCAAGGTCAGTGGCTGGTCAGGTGACCTAGAAGGCCCGGGAAACAGATGTCAGCAGAGCCTGCTCTTGCCTTCACCTCCAGGTCTTTCCACCCATTTCCTTTCTCCAGACTCAACCTTTTTTGTCTTGTCTCATCTTAACTGGTCTCAACTACCATAGAGGAAAATCTTGTCTGATATGTAGCCTGATAAAAACTGGAAAGTAGAGATGATATTTTTAGTATATCTGAAATAATAACAGTGTGATATGAGGCACTTCATTGAAACAGAAGGGAGAGCATCACTCATTGATAAATATTGTTTGTCAGATGTTTATTAATAAGTGTTTATCGAGCTCCATCTATACCATGGGAAAGTCCTTTCAAGGGTTACTAGTGTTACCCCTTTGAATGAGCCTAACAAGCCAGCAAATGTAAACTCAACCCTCCCTGCACCTATGGGCCCCCCAAGACATCTGCCCCAGCTCTCCTGGGCTGGGATTTCAAACCAGGCCTCAAGCCTACAGTCTGTATGAGCACACATCAGTACATAGTACCCAGAATGTCTACCCAAGATCACTTCAGGCCTGAAATACACAGATGCCTCGGGGCCTTTGGGAACTTCCCCTAACCTGGAGAGAACCTCTGAGACTCTGCCCAAGCAGGACCACAGCCAGGCCCTCTGCACCTCACCGAGGCAAATTGGTTTACTCTAACATTATTGCACATGGGTGTCAATCATTCGTTAGTGAGCATGCTGCGCAAGCAGGGCCCTGGGACATGCTCTGGAACCGGCTTGACCTTCTGAAATAGCTGGAAAATTACATTGTCTTGCTGACAATAGTTTTTATATAAAAACTTTCCCTGCCTTAATATTTGGGACCATGGTCACATTCTAACTATTTAATATAGGGCCTCAAACTGGAATGTGGCATGGCTTTACATGAAATTATATTTAAAATATAGAAGTCCATGGTACACTTAATCATATGTGTGTGTGTGTGTGTGTGTGTGTGTGTGTGTGTGTGTAGGCGGGGGGAGAATATCAATCAGCCTATTAGAGTAATACATTCTAGGACAAAAGTGCATAGAAATTCAGAAGCTAGCTGACCTCCACCCCTACTACTCTGGTTCTGCTTGGCCCTTCTATAGCAAGGACATTTCTAATTACCAAAGGAAATATAACGACCACTTATGCCAGCTCATGATGGGCACTCAGCAGTCACTGTACCCAATCTGCATAATGACTGTTTAGGTTGGGAGTTCTCACTGTTCCATTTCTCAGAAGGAAAAACTGAATCTCATGTCACTGCCTGCTTTGCTCAAGATCACCCAGCCTGGCCTCAGGTCAGGCTGCTTCCTAGATTCTCTTCTTGCCTGGTCTGCAGTTGCTGCTTCTTCTTCCTGTCTCATGTGGCGACATGCCTGAATCCGAGTCGTGTGGACGCATCTGTTAGCTGGGCATGAGTAGGCCTCAACATGAAACCCACTGACGAGACCCGAATTTGATGGTGAACTGGGGAAGGCGTCATTTTGATGCTCTGCACTCAAACCCAGTCTTCTGTGTTGGCCTTGTGTTCCCAACATTTCTTGAACTCTTGGTAGAGAACCAGTCAAAGCATAAACCCCAAGTGTCCACAGGCCCACTCGCCCCAACCCCAAACACACAAACAAATTACCTTGTTTTGACTGACTCACATCCATAAAATCAGGGTTGATAATCAGCTCCGTACATGTTAGTGTTTCACTGGGCAGACATCAAGCAAGGCAGTGCCAGATTCCAAAATGAGTAAGACAGCATCTCAGGGCCACCAGCTGAGTGTGAGCTGTGTCCTGCCCAGGCTCCCTGCTCCAAGGCCTGAATTGTCCAGAGGTCCAGCTTGTGTAGACAGGATTTTTAGGACCTGTTCTCTGACACCGGATTGTGTTTATACTGAAGGATGTTTTTCTAATCCTCACAAAGGCTCAGTGGTGCCCTGAGTCCGTCCACCTTCCTTCAAAGATTTCACATCTGAACATCAGGAAGGACAGCAGTAAAGCTAAGAAAATTACCAGTAAGTACACTGATTATCCAAAGAGAAAAATAAGGGTCAAAGAACCAATAAGTATCAAATGGGGGAAGAAGAAAGGCTTCATGAAATCGGAACATGTGAGGAGCAGCTGAGACAAGGGGCAGGACATTTTGCATGTGGAGACAGTGGGAAAGACCCCAGGCTGGGGAGTGGCCCCACACCACTGTGGGGGCTCCAGGGCTGGGGAGGCGCCCTGCAACAGGGCCCCAGAGCTCATGCCCAGAAGCCCCGAAGCTCAGTGGGAAGTCCTGCTGTGCCGAGCTGGTCAGGCATTTAAGGACAGGAGGAGACTCCTTGCCCTGAGCAAATCAGGTCTCCCTGAGAACTGTTTTAAAAAGGAGGAATGATGTGGACTCCATGTGCCAGGAGGGATTAGATGGGGAAGAAGCAGGACAAGGGGACTGGCAAGGGCTGTTCAGGAGGGGATGCCCTGGTGGGTGCAGGGGAGACAGACAGGGGAAGGACGAATGTGAAAAAGAAGAAGGTGTCCATGGCCATATGTAGGCACAGAGAAGCGGGAGTAGGAAACCATGTCCCTCTGAGTGAAAGCCGGGCTGTGACCATGGGTACGGAGGCCCTCCAGGATCTCTCCACCCTCCATACTCCTCCACCCTCACCTCCACACCCCACCCTCCAGCCAGGCTGCCTTCAGCTCTATTCCTCGCCTACATGGGGTGTCGCCCACCTCTCCCTGGCCGTACTGTGCCTGGCTCCCTCCCTCACTTCCTTCTATCTCCAAGAAGCACTGGGGACTTTGGCTGCACTCAGCAGCACTGTCCAGCCCACCCTCCTCACCCCTTGCCACACTTCATTTTCCTCAGGGTTCTGCACTGGCCCCAGATCCATCGGTGTGCACTGTCTGTCTCCTGGAGTTTGTCTCCAAGGTCCTTGAGGACAGAGATGAGGCCCTGTCCCTTTGCCACTGTATCTCTAAGTGCCTGGCACATCATAGGTACTCAATAAAAATATATTGAACTGTAACAATGACATGACTAGCCAGGTGGGTATTTTTTGCCCCCTGAAGGCCAGAGAGAGCCAAATACGAAATGTGCAGCTTTGAGGGTTGGTGAGTGAGTCCTCAGCCATGGCTTGACTCAGGTGAGTTAGGACAACTCATTGAAGGAAGTGTCATAGTAAATACTATGGTCTTTGGGGGATACTTTCAAGTGTGAGAACCTACAAAACCAAGCACAGTGCTTTGTGTGTATGGTTTCCAGGAAAAGGAGCATTCTAGCCCAGCGGGTGAGTAGAGCCTGACTGCTAACCATTTCCTGGCTCTACCACTCACTGGCTGTGCCACCACAGGCTTCTTTGTGCCTCTCTAAACATTTCTCATATCTCATTTATGTTAAGTGATTCCCTGCTCCCCAGCCACTGTCTGATTTCCCAAAATGTCAACCCATTATGATTGGGCCACTGTCTGACCTGCCAGAGGCGACTCTGTTCCCTTATCTGCTAAGAACATTATGCATAGGTTTTATGAAGGAGGACTTTTTATTTGCTTTCTAATTTATGGTTTGAGGTTTCTGGATATATAATTTGTAGATGATTTATTTAATTTTTTTTCCTGAACTACTAGAATAAAACCCAAAATGTACAAGTGAGCATGATATATCCTTATGTCAGCCATGAGATACAAGTAGGATGGTTTAAAAAATCATTCCCAGAGCATCTTTTAAATTGAATGATACAAATTGAATGATACATGTGTGGACCACTAGCTGTACGTGTTAATTTACATTTAAATTACTGGAATGAAGAAAAATTTAAAATTCAATTCTTTTCTCTCATTAGTCATACTTCAAGGGCCAGAGGGCCACATGTGCCCTGTGGCCTCTATGCTGGACAACACGGACCTAAAACATTACAGCGTTACAAATGTTCATCAGACAGTGCTGTTCTAGAAATGACAGATTCGGCGATTCAGCCATCTTTTGAAGAGACAACCACTATTCCACACAGCTAATGCCACTTTCCAGGTCAATTCCAACTGAGTTTACAAACACTTTTCTGGAAAAAAGCTGGAACTCCATTTTTTTGCCCTTATCCTACTTCCTTTTTCTCAGTGCCAAGTTTTACCACTATTACCCTACAAATCCACTTTGCTTTTCTCTGGATCAGTGGGTTTGAACATCTTCTGGCAGTCAAACCACTCAGGAATCTCCATCTGCTCTAACCATCCTGAGAATAAAATGAACGATGGCTTACAGCTCAGAAACCCTCTAATGTCAGAGTATCATGGTGTCTGAGAATGTGAAGGGTCTTAGAATCTCTTTAAAGGCAGCTCCCTGCTCCTCTCCACCATTAAATATTTTTGGTTGAACATAGGGGCACTTTACCACTGAACTACATTCCCCATCATCTTTGCCTTTTATTTTTGAGAAAAGGTCTTGCTAAGTTGTTGAGGCTGGGCTCAAACTTGTTAATTCTCCTTCCTCAGCCTCTTGAGTAGCTGAATTAGAGGAATGTGCATCATGCCTGATACCATCCTTCAAACTTCTCATTGCCTCCACCACCCAATCTTTGAGCCTGCTCATCTGGTGTTATTTAGGCCCTGGGCTGGGCAGAGTGCTGCAAAGGTAAGTATTTAGGAAAATGAGGCTTAGCAAGATTTAGTAACCTTATGACTATCTAGTTAGTATTGGAGCCAGAATTTAAATCCAATTCATTAGGCTTGACAGCTTCGGCTTCCCATCCTAGCAGATCGCCATGCTGCTGCCTGTGGGTCTCAGGTCACCAATCCCTCCTACGAATTGGCTTTCAAGATCCAGACAGAGTCATTCTTGCCTTCTGTCTCCCTATGGGAGAGAAGATGAGCAGTTCTGAGTCCATTAGCAATATTTCCCAGCATGGAGACTACTTGAGTATTTTGAAAAGCTGAAGGGACTCTCATACAGGTCATTCTAAAGCCATTGAACTACCATTAACCAAGTCAATACTTGGAAGTTGTTTGTGCCCTGACACTATTTAGAAAACACTTTGAATTGCACGTAAATTGTAATATGGGGAAATTTTCTAACTTTGACAGCCTTTTGTGAGATTTAAGTATTTGACTTGTGTGTTTATAAACATTTGTAAAAGGCAACTCCCTTCAGATAGCAGTTAGCTAATGGAGAGAAAAAGCAAATTGATACAATACAACTGACAGTCATTAAAAAGTCCACACTCTTCCTTTATTTGCTTTTATATTTTGCATTCAAATAAGTGACTTTTATGTGGATAAAGACAAAGAAAAGGAAGCTTGTCTACATTAAATTATCCTTAGGAGAAAATTTGATTTGAAAAACCATTAGCAAACTGCAGTTACTGGGAACTATTGCTGTTATGCTGAACTATCTTTCAGAGCTCAGAAATGCTTTTCTAATGTTCCTTGGAAATGTTAACCAGATTAGACTGGTAGGCTTCTTTCAAGAAGGCTCTCTGCCATTGTCACACTAGTTCTTACCAATGCTGAGCAAGGTGAACTGAAGATCTACTGGCAGGATCTGAATAGGCAAAACGATCAAGAGCAAGGGCCGAAAGGAGCAGCACACTGGATTCTGCCAGAAAATGTTCACTCAAGCCCAGGTGGGCTCAGACCACAGCTGGCTTGAGGATATCCATCAATTCTTTAAACTAATTTTGTCTTTTTCCAGGGCAAATATTCAAGGCCTATGTCGAAGGCTTTATTGGCATAGATCATTGTGAGATAAAGGATTTCATCACTACCTCCTCCTCTTCTTCTGGGCCAAACATTGTGAAACCTGAAATATCAGGAGCCCCGTGATCTTTCTGGGGTGATATAAAAAGAGATGACCCAAAGCCAGCTCCAGAGATGCCCTGGCACTATTTTTAGTGTTAAATCTTCTCATTATCTTCCCCTGCAGGAACTGCTCATCATCTGGATGCCCTAAATCTAAGCATAGTGAGTCCCCCAAGCTATAGATGGCTCCCCATATCATTTAAGTTTGTGAGTCAATGGAAACCAGAGCTCTAAAGTCTCTGTCCAGGACTCTCCCTGGGGAAACTACTAAGAAGAAGGCAGCTTTGCCAGATGTTTCTGTCCAGCTGTCTTGACTGAAATGCACAAGGGCATCTGCTTACACTCAGGCCTGGCATGAGGAAAGAGCCCTGGAAGGTGCTGCAGAAGGGTTGCCCTCAGTTTTCCTGCCATAAACCATGGGCAACAGGCAGCAGAGGAAGTGGATGGACCCAGCTGCTAAGAAAGCCACAGGGAAGTAATGAGCACCTGAAACATAAGCAGGTGAAAAGATGTGAGATGTTCCCCCTGCTACTGGATCTGGGCTCCCTCTTGGGCCCAACAGGCTGAATAAGGTATAGTGGAAGGCACCTCACATCCCCATAGCAACCTGAACTTAGATACATGGATTTACACTTTCCAGTGACCTGGCTCTCAGTTTCTTCATCTGTAAAATGGAAAAAACAAAACAAAACTGTCCTTGCTCTGCTTAGCCCACGGATGGCATAAAGCATATAAAGCACTTTGCAAATCGTTAGAGAGAAAGTCAGGTAAGGTTCTTTTCACTATAAAATGTTTATTTCCAACCAGAAATTTCTTTTCCAACTTACAAGCTCATATTTTCAACAATCTTGTCTACAGGTCTTTCCAAACGGCTGATAGGTGTGTTGCTGCCTGCCCTGGCCTTTCAAGAAGCTAGATGGGGCCTGGCATGGCCAGGGAGCTTAGAGCCATGCTGACCCAGCTACAGAAGCCTCCTCCAGAGAGCTTAACACTGCTTTATATAACATTCCCAACCAATTATCTACCTGGTATTCAGACCAAGTTTATAACCAAGCGAGCCCATGCTCTTGGTCTGCAGGCCTGCACCTCTGGTCTTCCCTTTTCTGTCAGTAATGACCACCACCAACACACTTTTCAACTCTCCCATCTTACTTATCACCAGTTTTCTTTCTCTTAATGTGTCTTGGAGTTCCATAGACCAGGCTAGAACTGACTTAGTCATGTGACCCAGAAGAACTTTCTCCTCTAGGCTGGGGCTTGCTGTTCTCATCTGTCAAGTGAGACTTTGTGATGTTCAGAACTGTCATGGGAATTAAACAGGTTGTGTTTACCAAATACAGGGTACATGTGAACTTGTTGGTTCTACCTTCCAGAGATATCCAATAATGCACAACCCTCTCACATCTTCAACTCTATTCTTTACCCCCCAATTTCTGCCTATCAAATTATATGTGTCCTTCACATATCAGCCTCCAAATGCCTTCTACCTTTGGCATCTAGGGGCAAGGATTATTTCCTCTGAACTATAAACAATTTTTGCACATTTTTTCACAACTCCTGAGGCATTTGTCATCATCACTAAGTACTCGACTTTTGTATATACCACCTCTTGTGAATTTTCATGTTCATTTTCCTTACACAACCTATTTACTTAAAAAATAGTTTTTAAATGACTGAAAGGAACCATCCATCCACTCATAACCAATGACTGATGCCCAGACCTGGCAGGGGCCAATGGAAAGTGATTCAGAAGTGATGGAATGATTCAAACAAAGAGAAAAACACCAAACACACTTTACATTTTGTGTGCTGATTTTTTAATGAACATCTTATAATCTTACAAAATAACTGGCTGTAGCTGTTTTACGTTACAATACAGTAGATCAGCTCCTTTCACTATGTTTTCAATCAAACTGTCCCCTTGGTGCTGACTGACACACTCAATAGTGATCACACACAATAGAAGTGTCAAGTCCAATGCTGTACAGTGGAGGGATGGGAGGGGGCATCGAGAAGGGCTCCTGATGTCCTTTCCTGTTGGGCTCTGTCCATTCTCCCCACTCTGACTTCTCCTCTGTCTCTCTCTGATTGGAGGCTGCCATGCTAGTCATTGGAGTCAACCAGCCCTAGGAAACCTGGGCACTAGTGCCCCTTACTGCTAGGAAAAAGAAGAGACAGAGAGTGATTTTGGAACCAAGAAACAGAAGAGTCCCTGGGAAAGGCCTTCAATGACCTCATGGGTGGGTAAGAGCCCAGAAAGACCAACACATAGAGCAAGTGTGAGTTGTCCCTGGGATCTGTGGCCATGATACCAGTCCTTTGACTCTCGGTGACCTAAGGTGCTCACAACACTTGGCCAGTGAGAGGGACTGGGAGAACCTGCCAACTCTGAATGCCCACAGCTAACTACGGCTGGGCAGCCTCAGCCTCAGCTTGCTCACACTGGGAATTGTCCTCTCTATTTCCCAGGGTGGTGGTGAGTAAATTGCAGATGTTACCAACAGAGAGCAAAGTACTTTAAAATGAAGTATAAGACAGAAACCTTCTCACCATTAGTCTTATGGAGAGATGAATCCCAGCGCCTGCTGGCCCAATTCACAGGCTCCTTATTTCTTATTGGAGGTCAGGTCTCCCTGGGCTGGGTAACGCCCAAGATAACAAGGGCTCTGTCTCAGTAGCAGGAAGGATTGCCCAAAACAGGGCTTGACATGTGTCGAGAAATTTGGATATTTTCCCCAAGAAAACAATTTTGCAAAGTTTGTGTGTCTGTATGTTTAAATGGAGAACCTAAACTTTTCCATTGTCCTTTCCATACTAAAACCTATCAGAACTATTTCTTGTCTTCTTAGGGGCACCAAGGGTGACCTAGGCAGTGAACGGTATTTAGGCTACAGTTTCCTTAGTGGCTAGAATACTGGGGATAAGGGGTTTTCGGGTGGCAAACTCTGCCACCCGCTTCCCAATGCTTGCAGCCTTTGTTCCACACAACACAGACAGATGTGTGCAGATTGCTCTATCTTCATTTTTTCCATCCCTGATATTATTTCTTGTGCTGAGTATGGATAATATTTTGATAGTAGTGGATAATGTTTTCCTTGTTTTTTGAAAAGCCTTTGATTCAGTGTTGATGGGAGGAGTAGAAGACTTGGTCAGAACAGAAAGCAATAGTGTAGAGGCCATGGCTGAGCTCTAAGGTTTGCCTGTTCCTGGTTTTCCCTGGAGAGGAAACTCTGAAGGAAACAGGCTCAAGGCCCTTCCTAAGGTAAGACTGAGCATTGAGTAGAAATTGGCTCCTTCCTCTCTTTCCCCAAGGCCTAACCCAGAAACTATTAAAAAAAAAAGAACTACCAAAGGCCATGTGCAAAAACAAAACAAAAGAGTCCAGGATGCAAAGAGAGGCAGGCCAATGCAGTCACTCCATGTGCTGCCCTTCTCTCCACCAGGAAAGGAGAAAGACAACAAAATGGACCCTAAATAGTTGAAATTCTTCTTTCTCCCACAGAGTGTCAGCCTTGCTCCATGTTGTTTCCATGGCTTGCCCAGTTGAAATCTCTGGGTCACAGGTTTTATGCACCCACTTGAATAAAATTCATTGCAGACTCCACAATGCTCAAAGGATCCACTGTGAACTTTGGAGTCTTGGAACAAGGACCAAATTTCCTTGACTTGTTCCATCCTGTCACTCTTGGCCCTGATTTAACCTGACCCCTCACCTCTCCATGGCCTCCTTTGGCTCCTCCATCCCCACCTGTTCTTTAAAACGTTTTCCCCTGTAAGATCAACAGCTAGTGATGTGGGTGTGCATGATGAACAGGCTTGGGGAATTCTCACAAAGAGGCCAAGTACGAAGCATGTGAGTTTCTGTGATCCTGGTGCTCAGAGGATGAGCCCGAACACAAATCTGCTGACCGGCTGGTAGATGGCCACACTGGAATAGGCACATATGAAAGTGCAGAAAATCCAGTTGACAGTTCTGAGAAATGGGGAGGAAATACTACATTCTTTTTTGATAGATGCTTAAGAACCACTGCCTTATTCCCCTGGACCCACCCCCAGTGGGTGTCACGCCCAACTTCCCATGCCGTTTAGTGCTATCATTCCAACTCCCATCCCCTTTAAGTGGGCCCAGCTCCCAGGGCGTAAAAAGATGATTAGCTGGCACGCTAGCATACAGAATCCTATCTGATCTCCCTCTCCTCCACTTCCCATTTAACCTGCCAATCCCTACACATAGAAATATGGCAGAAGAACTTGTGTGTCTGTCCTCAAAGCCTCAGCATTCATTTTGGACATGAACTTCACAGCAGCATGTGTGGAACAATGGGTAATTTTCAGCTTAGTAAACAGCAAAAAATATAATATATAATATATTTATATAATTATGTTTAAATACTTATAAAGAATTATTAACTAACCTCATTATTTAAGAGAGACTACACAAAAGGAAGGGAAAGGCCAGTTTAGAGCAGACAAGCGCTGAAAGGTGACAATCCATTTGAATGGGCATTGACAGGGTGTCCCTGGCAACTTTCCTTCTAGCATTCTGATAATGGATTACACATTTGGTGGGGCTGAGCAGTCAGTGGGGTGCAGAGTGGGGAGTCGGGCAGGAGCTAAGGTGGGTGGAGTAGAATATTGATGGGGAGGAGGGTCCTTGTTTATCTATCTGATTTCTCCTTCCTCTTTTAATCAACTGCCAGTTTAAAGAAACTTTTGCCTATAATTCTTCCCTACTTGGATTTCTAGTTGATATGTTAGTTGACACCTATAAATATCATCTCGGGTTTCTTAACAGATGGTCCACACGCTCTCCTTCCTCCACTTGGTGACCTTTCTCCTTCACCTGCCCTGTGTTTCCTCCTGTGGAGGTCTCTCACTCTGCCTGCCTCCAGGGCAGAGGAGGAACGGGCTCAGTCCCAGGTCCCACAGTTACTGATTTTCTTCTGCCTTGGGGTCTCGGCAGGTGCACTCATCCTGGTCACAGTCAGCAGCAAATGGAATGACCTAGGGGAAGGAAAGAGAAGTTGAAATAACAGGTGTGTGTGCCAGATGCCACATGTTTCCACTGGCTTCCACGGTTCTCACTCGGTCCTGGAGGAAGTGGGATCACAATTCAGTATCACAGAGCTGGAATGAACACTCAGTCATTTCAGACCATGTCATTTCAGACAAGATCGTCCTTCTTCACTTTGCTTTCTCCATACAGAGAGTGAGAAGGACAACAGAAACAGAGTGTGTGGTTTAAGTGAACTGATGGGTGTGAGATGCTCATCGTGGCCAGACACCTAAAGTGACTACTTCTAATGATACCTCGTATGTCTTACACTATTGTTTTTGTTGCTGTCAACATCGTCACAATATTCCTGTGTGTTGGAGGGATTGATATTAGCTCATTCCCTCCTAGGGAAGGCAGGGCTACCTGCTTTAACTCAGGACAGTGGAAGGACTATGTGGAAAGCCAGCTCTGGATTGTCTCTCTGGCTCCACTCTTCAGTGCTCTTGGGGAACTAGGATCATCTTTGACATCTCTAAACACATGAAGTCTTGCTCTCCTGAGCCCAGGATATGCTTTGGCATGGTGCCACCCACTCACTCTTTGTGGTGGTATTGCTTCCTTTCGTGTAATTCTCCCTTCTTTGTGCCAGGAGCGGTCAAGCAAAAGTTGTGCCAGGAGTGGTCAAGCAAAAGTTGTCTTCTTCCTGCTTTCACTGATACCAGCAGATGAGCACCCTATATGAGTGTCTATAACCAGTATCAAAGAGAACTGGACATTTTGGAAACATGGTGTAAAAGATCAAAATGCATAAATGCATTCTACTGTCATGTATAACTAATTAAAACAAATAAAAAATTAATTTAAAAAAAGTTAGATATTTTACCCTCTGGCCACTGGCAATCAAATGAGATAAAATTGAATAGACATATCATGTACAAGACTGGTCCAAGTACACTGGAGAGATGGGCTCGGGATTGGGCAAGTGGATTAGAGAATGGGTGGGGTTGTTTGGGGAAGTATCCCAGCATATTTGCACAAATGAAGTAAAGTGTGATGTAGTAGTCAACAGAGGGGGTGTTCCTCTACACTCCAGTTCTTGTGAGTGACAGGCACTGGCGTCCATTAAAGATAAGTCGTAGGTTTGCAGAGTGAGAGGGGGAGAGCTGCCTGACTTATTCCTCCAGAATCCATGCTTCCTGTATAAGAAAGATGGTCTCTGTCCCCAGTTATTTTCACAAGATGGAACAGAACCAGCTGGCCTGATTTCTGACCTGTGGCCCAAGCTCTTGATCTGTTTCTCTTAGTTCAGGATTTATTGATTTTTAGAGCAAATGAGGGCCAAATTGAATAGTGATATGATGAGCCCCTACATGCTTTGTACTGAATAAGTTAGTTCATTTAAATGGTGAAAATAGTGCCCAGCACACAGTGATTCAGCAAAATATATTAGCAAAGAAAGAGAGAAAGTATTCAGATCCACATATAGGTGACCTTGGTAGGCATGGCTTTATTGTGGAGACAGGTACAAGGAAGGAAATAATGGCTGCATTTTTCTGATTCATCAAGCTCGCCAACTAGCTTCAAATATCTTCAGAGCACTTGGATTTTTACCTATTATAAAATTTCAGCCTATTTAATTTTATAGACTTCACTTGAGCCTGTCTATAAATTTAGCAGAGCCAAGCATAACAGCAATCAGGGGCATCAAGAAGGGGATTACGACTATGGTCTGGTTCAGAGAGCACTCCAGGTGGTGCTCAGCAGCCGATGAACATGTGCCTGCAATACTGCTGTATGACGCCATCTGACTATTAATTTAATTATGGAGATGAATGATAGAGGGGAAGCACTTCACTGGTAACCCAGTATCCTTAAGGGCTAGAAACCATTGTTTTCCCTGCCTATAGAAGAATTTCCCAGACAATGATGAGCAGATATGAGACTTTCATTAGAAAAAGCCATTGCATTTATGATTGACAATTTAAAGGACTGGTGTTTTCTAAGACTCTATACTAAAGACTGTTACCCTCAATCTTGTCACTTTAGACATTCCAATGTTTATAACTTCTAATGTCATTATCATTCTCTTGGGGATTAAAAATCAAGTCTGCTCCACTGTGAAGCAGAGCTGGCCAGAGAACCTGCCTTTCTTCCATTGTCCCCATGCTGTCCCCAGGCACCCTCACGTACCTTCTTGGAGGAGAGTGTAGAAGAGCAGCAGTCTCCTCCATCATAGTGGCAGTAGGCCCGGTTGTTGATCGTGTCACACCAACCATCTGCTTGAAAAGGCTGTAAGGAGGCTGAGGTCAGAGTCCAGTGCGGTTTTGCTATCTCTGGCCCTCTTTCCCACTCCTCGACCCCAGCCCCCCATGGAGCTCCAGAGAGACTATGGATGAGCACCTAAGGAGCAGGACACATCCTCAAGAGGTGGAAAAACCTGGAGATAAGACCATCGGGCCTAAGCAATTGTCAGATTTCTCTTGCAGAACCTGCTCCTGTCCTACTGTAAGGTCTGGGATGCTCATTAAATTCCTTGATCAACTTTTTTGCCTTCTTATAAATACTAGGTCTTTATAATATGTAGGTTACAAAAAGGTTCACACATTTTAGCTTTGTTGACCTCAGAAAAGGTCTGTGTATTAGACAGGATTCGCTTTAAAAGTCCCACTTTGTCAGTGAGAAACCAGGGGTGCATAGAGATGATAGGAATTGTCTGGTCACACAGCTAGCAGCTGGGCTCAGGCAGTGCTTGGCACATAGCTTGGCTTTCTGCAGCTCCTCCCACCTTGAGGACCACAATCCCTGGCCTGTCACCTGGTGCACTCAGGACTGGTGCTTAGAGACTCTAGCAGTCCTTGGGTGTTCTAAAGACTGCAATGATGTCTGTCCTGAGTGCAGTGGTCCTAGGGTTGAGGACACCAGGGCTAGCACAGGAATGTTCCCACACACGCAGCCACCTGATGCCCAGCAGCTTGGCCCAGGGTTAGAGCAGAGAAAGTGAAACTGTTTCACTCACTCCTTTTACTGCTGCCAGTTAACAGGAACCAAAATGGGAAAGGGGCCCAGAAGAAACCAGAGTTAATGGAGTGTTTCACCCCCGAAGGGAATGTGTGATAAGAACAGCAACGAGCAGTTACAAATAGCTCAGCAGCCCACAACTGCCTCTCTAGGGAACCACCTCTGAGGGGAGCACGGCCCACAGCACCCTGGGCAGCAGGCAGGCAGCCCACCTTCTCAGGTGCAGCGGCTGCTCACTGTCCTGAGCTCATGCCCAACTGTAAAGCCTCAGAGCGCATCTCGCACACGAACTGTTTGGGTCACAAAACTCTGGGATTCTAAGGTCACCTCCCAGTTTCCATGTTCAAATCACTTTCTCTCCCCGTGGCCTCCCTAAATGTCAAATAGAAGGATTATTCCCTATTTCACTGGGCTTTGATGAGATAGATCACTGAACTCAGAAATGATCATTAAATAATTTTCAGCAATTGAGCTATGTTAGAACAGACTCGTCCCAGCGATTACTTCAACGTTTTGATGTATTCTGTGGGGCCCTGAGCTCATTTGCACAGCCCATTCCAGATGCAGACCGGGTTGCCAACCTCTGCAAAGCTGCTGCGCGTGTGTGGAGCACAACAGCTGCTGCACATCTGTATGGCAATGTCAGCGGAGAGCAGGAAGTGAGAATGAATTCTGTTTTCAACACAGAGCGCTCTGGGATGCAAGACAAAGATTTCGAGATGGGCGTTTGTCTTTAACACTGGAGCCTGACCCTCCAGTTCTGGAGAACTTGGACTAAATGTACATTCAGGACTTGGGTCCAAACTTGCAGCCAAATAATCAGAGTTAAAATACAATTGGCACATCCTGTGGATGCTCTTGGATCCTCCTGGGAGGACCAGATATCTGCTGAGATTCCCCAGAGTTTCCTAGGCCTTTTTCAAGTGTTTAGAGAATATTTTTCTCATCTAACACTACATCTGTTTCTTCTCCTCCTACCTGGACTGACACATTGACAAAAACTTCATCTGTTCCTTTTTTTCTTTTCCATGTAATTTTCTATAAAAATTTAAAGAACATCCAAAACACTTTTCTTATACACATGTAAGTATGTTCTTCAAATGGAGAATTAAAGGTGGGTCTAAAGATGTCTTCCTTTTCATAAAAACAACCTTCACTTTGAATGGATTGAGTAAGGAATGCTGAGAAATCTTGATTTGCAGAGGCCTCACCACAGAGGGCTTCTTATCGCAAGAACACTAGGGAAGGTATTTTGAAAAGGGCAGTCATGGTCAATGTGAGCTTTTCTATATCCCATTAGACTTCTACTGTGATGACCCCAAATGATGTCTAGAAGCTCCTTCCTTTCAACTTTTAAATGATCATTTGGGAAGAGAAGAAAATTTATGAAAAGGAGCAGAAATAACAGAGAAAAGGTTAAAAAGACCCATGTATTTAATGTACTCTATACCTATTAGAATTAATTGCTCCTCCCCAACCTGCCAAAATCAACCACTCCACCCTCAACAAACAGAGTCTCCTATGGCAACATGTGCCTGGGACGCTTGACAGCTTGAGTACAAAGTTACAATGGAAAACTAGGAGGGAAAATGACTAATTGATCCAAAGTTGAAAGCCTCTGAAGACTGGATATAGAGTAGGAGATTCCAACCTCAGTGACTGCAAGGTGTCGGATCTGGGCCACCACTGCTTCCAGGAAACATCCGGAGGGAGGGTCCTGGGCTTGCTCTCTAGGCACACTGTGTATGTGGCTGAGTTTCGCCACACAAACATATGCTTACTTTTTCCCATAACACCAAGTGCATTTTTCAAATACCTGAAGCTTATTCTTTATGGGCCCCTTTTCCATTTTTATTTCAATTATCTTGATAAAGGAAAAAATGTTTAGGAAATACCTGTTTATCTGCCTTTTAACCACTGAGAGTACACATAGCCATCACAGGAAGGCCTGTCATGCCAGCCTCCAGAGTTAGCTGTATTCCAGGACGTCAAGGTGACCAAATGGATGGCTGTGTGTGAATCACGGTACACTTGCAGGAAAGGCTCTCCATCCACACTACCTGTACCACTTTGGAAACTTCCCAGAAGTGCACATAATTTCGTCTTTATGTATTAATGCTATTCTCACAGCAGAGAATCCTTATAGCAGGGCAAGGGCAGCCCCTTTGGCCCAGTGGAAGTTCCTTTTTAAAGCTTCTTTGCCATAGGGTGAGGGCAGAGATGGTGTCCTCTGTGATGCCTGTGGTTGTAGCTATTCATTTAATCTCTCTATGTTCTTTACTCTGTGCCTACATGGGCGAGGTACGAATATGGGGACACGGAGATAATTAAAACATGATTCTGCCCCTTGAGGAAACCCACTGTAAGAAATTTTAGCTAAGTGTGGTAGCTCAGAGCTAGCATCAAGAAGTGGAGAAAACTTAATTGGGGTCTTGGGAGTGGGAGAGTCTGCTGTCAGAGGTTGGTTCTGCCTAGGGCTGGGAGATTCTGAAGAGGAGGCGGTCTAAGAGGGAGGAGAGGATGAAAATAGAGGGGCAGCGGGAGTCCCAGGCTACCCATCCCAGAGCCCACCCTCAGGGAAGCTCCTCAAACTTTGATTGGCTAATAAAACCTCCCTTACTCGAATCGGATTAAGGGCATTTTTCTTCCACATATTGCAATAGCACTGGAGACCACACTGAGGTTTTAGGAAGGCCACCTGCTCTTCAGACCTTCTGCTCTGCTCACTTACAGGTTGGGATCTCAGCCAAAAGGAACTCCCTGTAGGTAAGGTGTGGGGGGAGAATCAGGGAGTGTTTCAGACAAGGAGAGGTTAAGCATATCTTCACCTGATGCCAAACACCAGTTTTTCTATCCAACTTCCCAATTTTGAGAGTAACAAATCAGACCCACATCCATTTCTTCACATTCACTAGGCTACAGCAGGCCCCAAAGAAGCCCTTTTCCAAAGTGGCTGTGGCACGGCACCTGGAGGAGCCCTTGCAGCAGGATGAAGCTCTAGGTACAGTAGATGAATCTGTGCACTACTTCCCTTTTTCTTCAGTGCTTCAGTGAATGGTGACATTCTGTCTGATTGTCATTCTCCTTCTCATCCCATGTGGGTTGAATATTTATGCTCCCAAACTTGTGTTGATGCAATTGCCATTGCAACAATATGAAGAAGTGAGGAGTTTTAAGAGGTAATTGGGCATGAAGATTCTGTCTTCATGAAGTGTTGTGGTGTGGATATGAGGTGTCTCCCAAAGCTCATGTGAGACAATGCGAGAAGGTTCTGAGGTGAAATGACTAAAGTATTAAAGTTGTGTCCTGATTGGTGGGAAAATCCACTGATGTGGATTAACTGGGTGAAAATTGTAGGCAGGTAGCCTGATTGGAGGAGGCAGGTCAAGGCAGGTGGGCCTTTATTTTGTCTCTGGACAACAGAGCTCCCTCTACGTCCTGATGCCACGTCACGAGCCTGCTTTCCTCCACCACGCCCTTCCACCAGGATGCGCTGCCTTACCGGGGCCCAGAGCTAGGAGTTGACCATCTATGGACTGAAACCTCTGGAACCATGAGCCCAAATTAACTTTTCCTCCTCTACTTTGTTCCTGTCAGTTCTTTTGGTCACAGTGAAATAAAGCTGACTAAAACATGAAGGGATTAATGCTTTTATCAAAGGAAAGAGCTCCTCATGAAAGGACACGTTTGCCCTCTCCCTTGCCCTACCCTGCCTTCTGTTATCCTTCCACCTCTGCCATGAGTAAGCCTCACCAGATGCTGGCCCCTTGACTTTGGATTTCTTAGCTACTAGAAAAGTGAGCCAGTAAATTTCTGCTCATTTTAAATTTCCTTGGCTCAAGTATTTTGCTGTAACAGCACAAAACAGACACCAGGTTTCTGCCTACTGCGTCTGTCCTGCCTGGGCTTCCTACCCAAAGACAGCAAAGAATATAAAAGGGGGAGTCCTATTACAGGACCTCTCTTAGGATCTCAGGCAAAACTTGGGAGACCTTGGAGGGCCTTCAGGAATACTACTTGCTTCTCAATAAGACAGAAAATCACAAGTGCTTGCAGTGATATGGAGCAAAGGGAATCCTTGCTTACTTTTGGTAGGAATGTAAATAGTACAAGCATTGTGAAAAACAGCATGGAGGCTCCTCAGCATGCCACGGGGACACAGGCCCATCAATGACCACAGCAGCACAACTCACAACAGCCAGGTTATGAAGCCAGCCCAGGTGCCCATCAACAGATGAACTGATAAAGAAAATGTGGTGATATACACAATGGAGTTTTACTCAGTCATAAGGAGGAATGAAATGATGGCATTTTCTAGCAAATGGATAGAGAGCATCATGCTAATTTAAATAAGCCAGACATGGAAAGTTGAGGGTCAAGTGTTTCACTCATATGTAGAAGCTAGAGCAAAATAAGTGGTGGTGGGGAGCAGATCCCAGGAAGACCCAGGGGAGATCAGTGGAGTAGAGAAAGGGGACTGAGGGGGAGGAGGGGAACAGGAAAGGAACGAATTGCAGAATGAAACTGACAGACTTATGCAATGAATGTACAACAGTCAATTCCAACTTTATGTATATCTATAAAGCACTAAATAAGAAGTGGAAGGCCAGTAGTAGTAGAGGAAGTGGAAAAGGGGGAGGGAGGAGGGGAGGGGAAAGAGGATGCACTGAGGAGTGAAATGGAGCCAATTATATTCCATGCATGTATGATTATGTCAAATGGAGCCCACTATTATGAATAACAACAGTACACTAATTAAAAAATTTTAAATAGAAATAGAACTATCATACAATCTAGCAATCCCACTACTGGGTATATATCCAAATGAAATGAAATCATTATGTCAAAGAGAGTTGTCCTCCCTGCACCCCAAAGGGACATAGATAAATGAAATTCTAAGAATAGATGAGCCTTGAAGACTATTTGTATAAAACCTTCATTTTATAAATGATGAAATGGAGTCTTAAAAAAGTGAACTGTCTTGTGTTTAAGGATAATTAGTGGCAAACCTGGGAACAGAGCCAATTCCTTCATTCCTGGTCTGGTGTTCTCTCTGTGATGCCACATGAACACTATCTGATGATTTCACTATGCATTTAATTTGTTGGGAACAAAGGGCAACTTAAATTCCTTTGGTGTCTCTACAAAGGGGATTTAGAAATCATTACAAGTTTGATATGAGGTACTCTCCAAAACCTCCTGTGTTAATGCAGGAGGTAAAATGATTGCATTGTGAGAGTTTTAACCTTATCAGTGGGTTAATCCATTTGATGGATTAATAATATGGATTGACTATCTGGCAACAACTGTAGGCAGGTGGGGTGTGACTTAAGTAGGTCACTAGAGGAAGAATACTTTTGGGGTTTATATTCCCCCCTGGATCCTAGCTCTATTTCTTATTCCAAGACACCATGAGCCCAGGAGCTTTCTTCTACCACATCCTTCCACCATGATGCTTCCCTCACCTCAGGCCCAGAGTGATGAAGTCAGATGACTATGGACCAAATCTCTGAAATCATGAGCTCAAAATAATCATTTTCCCCTCTAAATTGTTCTTGTCAGGCTTTAAAAAAATTACCTTTATTTTACTTATCTATCTACTTATTTTTTATGTGGTGCTGAGGATGAAACCCAGGGCCTCACCCATGCTAGGCAAGTGCTCTACCGCTGAGCCACAACCCCAGCCCCTTGTCAGGTATTTTGGTTGTGATGAATAACACATACATGGGGCATTTGTGCAAAATGAATCTAGCAATCCAACACAGAAACAAAGAAAAATCATAATCTCAATCCCCTGGGGCTCACAGCCTCATTTCTCTTTTCCTCAATTGTGGGTCTAGTTTTATCCCAAATAAGCTCCCTGGCACTCTAGTTTCTCTGAGGCATGGGACTTGGTAGACCTATCGTTCTCTAGAGACCCATGTCTCCAGGAAGAAGCAACATTGGGCTCCATGCACATCAAGAGCTGCTTTCAACCCAGAGCATTACTTCTAGGCCTAAGAGTGCTAAAAGCAGGTGCTGGCTGCTCACTGCAGTCCTTTGAGGGAAGGAAGGGATGGCGCTCTTGCACTTTTCCAGGGCTCACCCCATAGGATGGGTGCATCCCGTGAAGTCATATCTTTGGGTTTGCTACCATCTTGGAAAACGTATGATTAAAATAGATACCTTGCAGTAGATTGGGCAGGAATATTTCCTTAGCTACAACTTCCTCTGGAATATCTCATCCATCTTCCTGGATCCAAAGTTTCTCCTGCCTCCAGTTACTATGGTATAGTTCATGTAGGTGCATTACCGAACTTCATAGTCCAAATATACTATCAATCAGAAGCTCAAGCTATACTATCCAAGTACACTATCAAAGGCCTCTAGTTCAGTGCCTGATGTAGTATTTTTTTCAACAGATAAATTAATAGGATTGCCCTATTTGAAGGGGGAAGTTAACTTCATCATGAAGCAGGAATACTCTTTATGTCCAGACCCCTTCCTTTCCATTATTCCTCTACTGTTAGAAAATCTGCTAGGCATGCTGCTCTATAAGAATTATATAATTTAGACTCAGGTCTAATTTTAAGGGCATCTGGCACTTTTCTTCTTATTATATTTACTTTTTTTGTGTGTTTCTGGGAATGGAATACAGATATACAGCTACATCCTAGCTCCTCTTTCTTCTTATAAACATAGACACTGTGCACACTGGAGCTGAGAAAGATTTTTATACATATATCTATACATAATGTATATATATGCAGATTTGTATATTTCTACTAGGTACAGAGTCTTGTATGTATCCATTTATGGAAGTAGAAAGAAATAGTAGAATACACCATCTGAAAGTTCTCCCTCTATAAACCATCTAAAAATGCTGAATAAAATTTAACAACATTCCCTTGGTTCTACAGCTGGGATCTTAAGAAAGGAAGGGAAACTCCCGAGGGACCCAAAACAGAAAGAGATGAAAAACTCGAGCAGAAAGAAGGCAGCAAACCAGGGCTAGCCTGGGAACATTTGCAAATCCGTAATCAAGGAACAGAGGACTAGGTTTTGGCCTTTGCAAGGCAGGGAATTATAAGTGACTTGGCTGATATTTCATATGGAGACTCTGCAAGGACTGATAGGGAATGCCACAGTCATGCTATGCTGCACAGGTTGGCTGGCTCACTTGGGAGCTAGGAAATCTGCTCATCAGCCCCAAAGTCTTCATGACTCAAATCCAGGCCTTGGCTAAGTCATTAGTTGCTAAGATGCCAAGGACTTCTGGGTTACCAGGTGAAACTGCAGAATATCTCCTTGAAGGCCAAAGGTCAATTGTGCAAACAGCTATAAGCAAAAGTAGTTGAAAGAAGGAAAATGAGGACACACGCACTTGTTGGACAGGGGAGGGTGCAGACGTGAGGTCTGGTCTTGGGGTCTGCAGAGGATTTCTGACCCACGTGCAGTTGTGCAGCTTCTTTAAGAGGCTTCCAACCTCCACTTGTGCTGTATGCCTGACCCACAAAGATGGCAAAAGTGTATCTTTCAGGGGTCGAAGGCAAAGCCTGATTGTGATCAGCTCTCCTGGGTCTGACACTAGGACCAGAGCAAAGTCCTGAGGGGTGCAAATGATAGTCACTGGAAAAACAGGTGAGATGAATTGAGATGGAAAAAGAAAAGCAAAGAAAACGAGATGGAGTGACTTCCTTTACCTGCAATATTTCCATCTCCTTCAAGGTACCCAGAACTTAACAGCTTCTGCCCAGGAAAACACCAAGACCTAGACGTGTGCTAGTTGGACCCTTGCAGAGCCCAGCCCCGCTCCTTACCAACTACCAGAATCTGGGCAAGTTACGTAGATCCAAGCAGCATCCTTGTGAGAAAATGAATAACACCCCTCACAGGATTGTTGTGAACCTATGAAGGAGTGAATGTCCGTGCCTGCCCCACAGTAAGCCCAGTACCTCATGGCTTCTTGAAGGTGGCAGGAATCTGCCATCATGCTAGCCATCATGCTACCCATTGCACCAGCCATCGCAAGTTGGTGGGAAAGTTCTCTACATAGACTTTGGTCAGAAAAACTTCAAAACTCTAATACTTTAGAGTCAAAACCATCAGTGTACTGATCCCTGAGAGCCTCCTGCCCGTTCCCTCACCACAAATGCACATCTGAGTGGGAAAGGGATGAGGGAAGTGGGCCTGAGGCATGTGAGAACAGACAGGGGCCTTCCTAGCTTCCAGAAACTAGGCACCCCTCAAAACCAGAGTGGTGACCTGCACATAGTAGCCTCTGAAAAACCCCAAACCATTATAGGTACTTCTTCTATGACATGTGCCACAAAAAACCCAGAAGGTGAGGAGAATCCTGGGGACTGATTTTCCAGTCAAAATGAACTTCCTCACAGCCCCTTTTATTTAGCTGCAAATAAAGCTGCAGAGTCACATAGACTGTCCACCTTAAGTCTCAGGACACCAATCTGTGTCCCACCTACCTGTCCTCTAGGCCCAACATGGCCCAACCCGAGTGAATTGTGCCTACCCCAAGGCATGGGAGAAGTGGAGGGGGGACAGAGGTACAGTTGCGGAAAGCGAGGATGGGCAGGGGAATTTTCAGGTGGGGTCTGCGTATATCTGTGCCAGGAAACATTGGCTCAGTCAGAACCTCCACTGGGTCCTGCATAAGCCATGGCAAGTGCCACCTGCCCCTCTGTTGAGAGCCACCACATCAGCCACCCGGACTAAGGAAGGTGTCCTGGCCTTCTGATGACCCAGAGGCCTCAGTGAGGTAAGGTGCTCAGGACCTCTTGCCCTGCCCCTCTCCCCTCTTGCCACCAAGACAGCGTAGAAACCTTTGCAGGCTGTGGGTGCTCCCTGAGCTGGATTCCAGCCACCCTGTTTATTCCTTCACTCTGAGTCACTATGTGGTCTTCTGCATTGAACCTCAACTCCACATCTTAAACAAAGCCACCAGTAAAACCTTCCCCTCCTTTCCATCAGGTCACTGGTACACTCAATCCAAATTCTACAAAGGACACAGGGTCTCTGTCCTTTGCTGTCAAAATCTGACTTCATGGTAGCCTCATCTCCCTCCTTCTGGAACCACAGAACCACACTTCTCAAAATGCTGTCCAGCAACAGCAAGCAGCTGACCTCTGGGACCCCAGAGAATGGCGTTCACAGTGCAGTAGAGTCTGAGCCTGGACTCCCTCAGGAATGAGCAAGGACACTCTATCTCCCCTTGCTGGTGTCTCCAGTGTGGGTGAGTGGGCCTCTTTGTTCTCAGAACTTCCTTGTCTTGCTTTCACAGCCTGCATGGTGGGCATAGGTGGCTGCAGGGTGGCCTGACGCAGTCTTGCTCCAGCACACCTGGCTTTCTTCTTTAAAGAAAGAAGCAATTGTCTGCTTGGGGACATTTCTGACTCCTCCCCAGCTAACTGGAGCCGGCCTACTGGGTCTCCAGGTCAGAGACAGAAACCTGGAATGCAGGAGGTTCCAACTCTGCAGGGACCAAAGGAAAGAGTGCTTCTTTGTTGTCCTGCTTTCTGTTTCCCTGCTTCCCTCAGCAGGAAGCTGTGCGCAAGCACAGTTCCCAAACCAGTCAGTGTCTAATGAACACTCGGAGCGCATCTGGTGGAGCTGCCTCAGAATTGACTCTGTAAACTAAGAAGTGAGAACTTTTCCCACTCTTCTTGCCTTTCGCCCAAGATTAGGTCACCTTTCCCCTATCTTGTTCTCTAACCGCCGCAAGTATTTGTTCTAGCAATTACTGACCTTAAAGTATCACCTGAAAATAGCTTAGCTGACCTTCCAGAAATAGGCTCACGTAGGCTTTTAACAGACACCAAATTTAAAGATCCAGACCAACAAGACAGAGCAGAATCTCAGGCCACCATAGGCACCAAGCTGATTGGAGCAGGACCTCCTGTGCCTGCCCTTCGACACCTCCTAGACAGCCACGCCTTGGCCACTCCTCTCTGGGCCCTGCACCAGTTGTCTTGTGTGGAACATTTAGTGGTACCTGCTCTGCTCAAGAGCTCACATGGTTCTGGAAGGAAAAGGGGAGGCTGGGATGAGAGAAAACCTGTAGCTGGGACAACAGCAGGGAAGGCAGGTGGACCCTGGCAAGGATGGAGCCTCTAGGGACTCCTGGGTCCTGCAGGCACCTGCAGCCTGTACTTCCCTCTGCTCTGTCTGCTGGCTTTTTGGCCTGCCTTCAGTTTATGGCAGGTTGAGGCAGGACCCAGCTGGCCACCAGAAGTCCCACCACGGCCCCAACCTGCGTGCTCTCCATCTACACCACACTAGCACACCTGCCGGGAAGCTCGGCATTTCTTGGCCCCTGAGCTTCCAGAGCCACGGTGGAAGGTGCCTGGGGACGCAGATGGTGGGAGGAAACATGGTATTTACTGCTTGGTTTACTACTTTTCTTGGCCTTTCTGCCGCTTGCTGAGTATTTTTTTCTTTCTCAATCTCTCTCATCCTCTCCCTCCTTCCACCTCTCCCTCTTTCTCCCTCTGTCCCCCTCTCAGCAGCCAGATGCCCTGGGGAAACCCTGAGGAGAAAGCCGAGACTCCCAGGGCCAGAGAAGTTTCGGAACCGGAGCAGATGGCGAAGGCCTTCCTGGCCGTGGCCACAGCCCACTCTCTCAGAAGTGTTCACCAGGTGGACCTGCGCCCTCGGCTCTTGGGCTTCATCCATATTCATGAGATGTAGCTCAGGGCACTTGTCTCCCTTCCCCACTCCCTTTCACATATATACAGTGCATGTGGGCATACATATGTGCTTACATTAATGTATGAATATACGTCCATACACATGCATAGTACATATATGACACACATTGATGTTTCCTCTCATACATGTGAGATATATATATGAGTAGCAATTACTAATACATAATTATATTACATACAACAAACATGTTTTATACACACTCATCCACATACACACACACACACACACACACACAATTTCTCAGGAAGTTTCAGGTACAGGGAGCAAACCTGCAGGTAAAACTTTTTATAAAATATAAACCATCATGTAGAAGCAAAGCACTATCCTTTTATTTCCTATGTGCACAGTCAGGCCTGTGCATAAAATCTCACTGAATCCCCTTAATGGCCTGTTGGGGTAGGTACCATTATCTGGCTATGTTCTAGAGGGAATGTCCAAAAACTGCAGTTGTAAAGGAATGAGTCTAAAGACAGGAGGTGGAGCCGCTCTCTGATGCCCAGGCCTGACCTGCCCATGCTGCCTTCAGCTTTGTAAGTGACATTCTCCACTTTGCCTCTCAGTCCTGCTCACCTGGGCAAGCTCACTGACACCACTGGCAGGAGGCAGCCACCCTCTGTCTCAGGAAAACTCGGTGTCACAGAAATATGTAAGTGTATCACATCAGATACGAAATGGCAAACAGCTCATGAGAGCCAGGCCCAGGCTCCTGGCTAGATTCTGGGATTCCTGCCCCATACATACTTAGCACATCCATGCACAAGGGACCAGTAGATTCCATGCATGATGCAGTCTATACATTAAAGAGGCTTCTGTGGGACAAGCACTGAGTAGGACCGAACTCTGACATGTGAGACAGTGGAGAAGGGTCTCTCCTGTGGTTCTAGGCAAATGGAGGGAAAATTCCCAGAGTCACTGATGTCACCAACGCTGAGAGCTACAGAAATGCCGAAAGGGAAGGAGAAGGTGCTTTTTGGAAGAGCTTTATGGAGTGCTCAGGATTAGGCCTAATCTTTGAAGGATGAATAGGATTTGAGCAGAGAAGTGGGGAGAATAATCCCCCCAGGAAGGCCAAATACCAGCCAAGAGTTGAGATGGGAAAAGAAAAGATATATCTGTGGTTTTCTGCTTTGAGTGTTAGCAATCCAAGTTTGGACTCAGTCAAAATCTCTATCCAGGATAATTCGGTCCATATCCTAAAGACAACAAGGAACAACTGAAGGTGATTGTTTGTTTATTTTTTGAACAGAAGAACATGACAAAGTTATGCTTCAAAGGTTGACTCCAGGGACAATGTAGGGAAGGTTCAACAGAGAGCTAGAGGGCCCCAGAGCAGGAAGAAGTTGATTTCAAGCAACATAAACTGAGAACAGAATTGGCTGTCTGTGACAGAATAGAAAGGGCAAACAGAAATGGCATTAGGGAGGAAGGTTGATGGTACTGGGTGAGTGGTTATATTTGGGGAGAAGATGGGTAGACATGAAAGTTAATGACATTTTGACTGTTTAAATCATGATATGGTTTTCTCAAAAAATTTGCTCATTGTAAAGCTAGAAAGAATCTCTACCACCATCCAAGGCCTGAGTCACAGGATGCAGATCAAGATCAGGGAGCAAGTATGTCGTTGCTCACAGTGAGAGGCTGCATACATTTTCTTTTCCCACATAAACATAGAGGGTCTCAGCACATTTCTGTCCTGCCTGATTTCCAAGCTTTCTCCACAACTTAGACACAACTATTTTATCACCCCCAGTAACAACCAGGCCCACTTGAGTTAAGGAATGACAAGAGGGGGGTATCATGTTTATTCTACAGTATTTTCTTGCCAATTGTCTTGTTTCTTTTAGCCTCCATCTAGTTTTCAGATCTTGTATCTATGGACAATTCAATTTGTGTGGCTGATTATTGTGGTTCTCATCCCCAGGATGTGATGCACTCGGGTTGTCAGCCTGCCTCTTCTGTTCTCGCTAATTTGTTGATCCATCCAGACTCGCTTTCACCCACATGGAACCTATTCTCTGCACAAGGGTCTCATTTGGTTTCCTTTCCTCTTGCCTGTCTGTGTACCTTATGCTCTCATCTGCTGACCAATGCATCTGGCTCCTGAGTCTCTGACCCTCACTAGGCAGGGCTTACTGGAACACCTCTTTCCCTTCTCCCTCTGGCTCAAAGCTTACTAGGGAGGTGTCCTAATAGGTGGTCAGCCCCCCGTGTTCCTCTCTTAGGTTTTTTTAAAAAACTTTCATTTCTAGTGTATAGGTCATGTATTTGTTTCTCTGGTTTTAGACTTCCTACCAGTTTAAAAACACAGATTGGAGAATCAGGCTACCTGGGTTCACTAACTGGCCCTGTGGTTGCTAGCTCGGGAACTTGGGAAGTCAAGTACCTTATTGGCCACTCAGTTTCCTCTTCAGTGTGACAAGATTGGTTATAAAGGTAATAATTCCTTGCCATGTGCACCTTGCATACAGTAAGCACTCAGTAATGTTATTAACTATACCATGTAACCGTAACCACAGCTACTTCACCTCGCCCCCATGAGCAACAGCCTGGAACCTCTGGATATCAGTGGTTCCTCGCTTGTGAAAGCAGAGCTATCAGATAACCTAGTCATTCTTCCTCTTTTAACTATGCTCTGTAACCCAGCAAATCTTACCACTTACCTTGCCCAGTTATGGGATAGAATGATCACATGTAACGTGGCTGCAGGGCAAGCAGAGAATCTCTGCAAACCTTCCTGAAGCACACAGCATAAGCCCCAGGTTTTGCTGTTGGTAATTGAGGGGCAGCAGCAATGCTGAGCCACAGCTGGTCTCTTTCCCTGGTTTCTCCTTCTCATCCATCATCCCTACCTGTGCTGAACTCCCCACCCCAGGATCGGCTTACCCATCCCCACCAGCTGACTGCAATTGTGAGAAGCTTGGTACTTTATGAACCACACTGAGCAGACAAGTATTTGAGGGAAAAATGAGAACATACATAGCACCCCAAAATGACCTAGTGGAGGTAGAGATCTGGTAAACAGAATTGGAAAACCCAACTCTAACGAGTGGGGCATTTTCTGCCCAGGTGAAGTGAGAATGAGCAGAATACATGAATTTATCAATTGATCTATTTTGCTGATTCATCAACCCACAATTTTCAAAGCTCCCATCTGAAAAGAGAGGCATGAGGAGGAGGCACGAGGAGCACAGGCAGGGCAGCTCTCCTCCTCAGTTCCCGGGCCGCTCTGAATAGGTCTGGCCCTCAGGCTGGGCACATGGGGCATAAAACCAGGACAGGGGAGAGAGGGCCAACCTGGCCAGGCTGCAGGCACCCCCTCCTTAGCTACAGTGCCATCGGGGTCACATGTGGTTCCAAAGGCAGAGACCATTTCCAGAAATCTAATGCATTTCAGACATGCACCACCAAGTTTCATATTTCTCACATTAGAAAGACTTCGGTTGAATTTAATCTCATTTTTAATTAGTCCTCACATCGCCTGGTGAGGTAGATTAATATGATTATCCATATTCCACTGATGGGGAAAATGAGACAAAGGGTCATGTCCCAAGGTCACTTGGGGAATGAGCAATACAGGCAAAAATTAAACTTAAGCATTTTAAATTTCCAAACCAGCACAGGAGAGGACGTCGGGGAGTAGGGCTCATCTCAGTTTGTTCAGGGTCTTCCACGTCTGCAGAATACACATTCAATTTACTACTTGGTGTCTCTGATTAAAAAATAAAGTAAAAAGCAAAGCACTACTTCTAGCTCTGAACCCCAATATTCCATATTTAATGCATAGGGAAGTTACCAAAAATATATGACAAGAACAGCCAAATGAGAATAAAATGAGTATCACTTAGCCAATTATAAGTTTTTATTAATTACTTATGGAATGTTTAATATTAAATTAGATTGCACATATGGGGTGAGGTTTAAGCACAGGAGATGGAACATGGGGCCTGCTCTCCAGAAGCTGGTCTTCCTAAGCATCCAGAATAGGTATAGCAGCAGCACACTCATAAGCACTCACCCTCCAACTGTCAGGCAGGAGCCAGGCATTTGCTCCCCACAAGGGCTGTTTAAAGCATGCATAATGAGGAGCTCTTGACTGCACTTATTTCAGAGCAAACTGAGATATTAGTGTGGCGGGTAGCCCATAGCATTGGAATACACCACCCCGCCCTTCCAGTCCAGTTACTTTCTCTCCACCTCCATTATCATTACCATGCCCAATAATCAAACACGTGTCCTTCCATTGCAGAAATGGTTTTTCATTAAGCCTCTTTTCTCCCCTCCCTTTCCACTTCCTCAGTTGAGTGAGGTGGCCCTCCACTGTAACATTAGTTCAGGAAGGTAATGATAAGGTCTCACCTGTCTGGTTCCCAGTTTGCCAGTATGATCCCTTCCTGAATTACCAGTCCTCTCACCCTTTCTCTCTCATAGAGAGATCGTAAGCTCACCAGTTAGCCATTTGTTCCTATATGTTTCCCTGCCTTGTTTATGGCGCTATTGAGCTCTGTGACCATGTTCTGGGAAATGGGATAAAAAATCAAAACCATGCTTTACTTTTGGCCCAAGGGACTCAAAGAGTTACTAGCCTATCTGCATTTCTTCTCTGCCTCTTTAGAGAAGATACCAGATTTCACATTAGTGAGAGGTAAGTCCTTTGTGGTGTTAAAACACAGAGGTTTCATGGTTAATTTGAGATTGTAGCCCATCCTGGTTAATCCATATTTTCCTATGTATAACCTTCGTTAGGTACAAGGTATACAGACTCAGTGATCTACCACGTAGTCACCTCTTTGACCTTGACTCATTGCACACTTCCCCAAGATGATATTTGTTTGCTTCACTGAGAAAACTAATAATATTTTCTGTTATATGCCACTGATATTTTGGGGTTGTCATGTGACATTATTGCAGCAATGGCTGACTGACAGAGGGATTAGTATCAGAGGTGGATGTGACCATAACAGAACTAAAACATGTGGTTTGGATCTCAAGTAGAGCAGCAAGAAGCAAAGGAACTGTCTTAGAATGCTGGAAAACTGAGGTTCCTCATTAATGCAGCAGCAAAATATTTAATAAAATGTTTCCTATAGTTACTTGTGTGTAATTTACATTGCTAACTGTTATAATTTGCAGGTCAGAAAATTTATTAATACCCTATTGGCTTTGAGTAAAGAGACTTTGAAGAAGACTATCACTAGGATTAGTTGGTGGTTATCACATTAATTCGAAAAGATATTGCAAGAAAAGATGAGCTCAGAAAATGCTGCTGCTTTGCCAGCACAATTGAGAGGGAATAGCAAATATTAGAAATTCTATGACTTGTAGTACTAAAACAATAAAGCTGTTTCTCAGCTCCAGACAGCCAAAGATAAAATAGTACATCAACCTTCAGGACCCATGGGGAATGGGTCTAGGACCCCACATGTACCAAGCTTTATGGATCCTCAATCCCTTTATAAAATGGTGCAGTGTTTGTATTTAATATACACACATCCTCCATACTTTAAATCATCTCTAGATTACCTTTTAATGCCTAACATAATGTAAATGCTATACAAATAGCTGCTATATTATATTGTATGGGAATCATAGCAAGAAAAAGCCTACACATGTTCAGTGCAGATGCAATTATTTCCCCCAATACTTTTAAGCTACAGTTAGTTGAGTCCATGGATATGGAACACATGGATGTGGAAGGCCAATTGTAATGCCTTGTGTTAGAAAAGCTTTCTAGGACTGAAGAGAAGACAACTTCAGGCAAAAACAAACAAACAAACAAATAATAAAAACAGGCCAATGGTAGACCAGAACCCCATTTGTTAGGACCTCTAATTGGATCACGTGGCACCTAGGAGATCCATGAAGCCAACAAAGAAAGTTCTGAAGGGGAGACCAAGACCTCTGTCTGAGGGAAGCTGTGCAAATTCAGAAGAGCTGTAATTAAAAAAGAGGCGCAGATTGAAAAGACTTGTGAGGATAGTTCCTGGCATACGAATTCGACTAGAATTAAATATATACAAAACCACAAATCTTGTAAGAGTTGAGTTTCCAAAAGCACCATTAGCTTGGATTAAAGGAGACTTATTTTTAGAGAACAGAAAAGGACCTTTGAACTCACTATCTTCTACCAGGAGAAAGCAGATGGACAGAGCTGCTCAATTTTCAAAAGGGAACGTTCCCTAGTGCTCCCTATGTGTGACCAAAGAAGAGGACAGAACAGGAGGGACTTCCATGACAAGAGCAAGGGCCATGAAGAGGGATTCCCTGGAAGCTAGGCCCAGGGAGTAGTCAAAAGTTTCTACACAAGAAGTGCTCTCGCCCCTCACGGCAGAGGTTTTTGCAACTCTTGCTCAAAGGGATTTCAGAGTTGCTGTGCATCAGTGACTTTTATGTGCCTCTCATTATTCTCCTTGAATGGGAATGTTTATTGGGATTGTTTTGTTTCTGCTCCACTTTGTACATGAGATGAGTAGGAGAAGCAGAGTTTGTTATTTTACTGTGTGGGGCTCAGACTAAGAAAAGCTTCACTGCAATCTGATATAAATCATGAGAATCCAGATTCTAAGCTTGATATTACAAATGATAATATGACTTTTGCAAAGTCTTGGAGTAAGGTGGAGTGAATTTGAATTTGTGACTCGAAGGGCTGACTAGTATTGATCTACAGTTCTTTGGATGCTCCTTTCTTTGCCATGAATTCACTATTAGAGTATGTTCTACTGTCTTTGGACTTAGCCATGTGGCTTTCCTGACTAATGGAACATGAGTGACAGAGGCTACGCTCAACCAGAAGATTTAAATGCACTGGCATGCCTTAGCCCTTCCTTCTGTGCCCAGGTGTTCCAGGATGAGAAGAACGTACCTGGGTAGCTGCTGGCCTGAAACCTGGGTACCTGGGTGCCTGAGAGGAAACTCATGGAGTATCCCTGAATGCATTCCATAACCTAATGGAGAGTCACGTTACCCAACCTGCAGGTGTAAGGGTGGGAAAAACATTTTGCTCCTAATTACATTGATACTTGTGGATTCCTTGTTATGCAGAATTATTGCAGAAAATCCAATAGCTATCTCCAGCCAGCTTATTCTTGCATTTCCTTTCACACCTTTGACTTTCCACACACTCCTCTCTCTCCTTTAAGCCCATTTCAAATGTTTGCCCTCTATGAAACCTTCACTTGTGACCAAAGTTATTTGCTTTATTCTCTGTGACCCCATATGACTTGGCTCATATCTTTTGTGTTATTGCTCCTTGGACAGGAACTTGTGTTTTGGTCTCTGTTGTATTCACTCTCTTGGGGGCTCCTTTTTGAGCTTTGCAATCTCAACCCATGGTGGGCACTCAGAAAAATATAATTTTAAGAGAAGAAATGAGTGAACGGCCCTGTAGGAGTGACCGAAGCTTTGTTATTGTGGTGTCCATTGGGAAGGAGTCTATGACATGCCTGCAAATCTTAGTCACTGGGGTGAATGGCAAACTTGGAGACTGAGAAATGGTATGAGCCTGATACAAAAAAAGCTGGACAAAATGTTTTCTTGTGTGCTGGAATTTGGAGACCTGGTTTCTGTAGCTAAACTTGGAGAGGGGGAAGATGCTTCGCGTGCATGCAGTATTGTACATTCCTGGGTTAGAACATGTTTTCATTGGGGGTTGTGGTTTCTTCCCCCCCCCTCCATATTTCTCTCTTACTCTTTCTCTCCCTAGCACTGGAAGTATCTGTGTTTGCAATAACAAAACAAAACAATACGAGTCTACTCCAGTACGAACCAGGAGAAAATTTGTACATCAGTTGGTGTAGGAAGCAGAAAACAGGAGGTGACGGTGGGGAGAAGAAAGGAAAAAGAGTTGCCATGAGGTGAAAAGAAGGAAATACCACGTGTGGCAGACACATGACTGGCACAGGGGACAGCAAGTTCTGTTGTCAAGGATACCGGTGTGTGCATGTGTGTGTGCATGTGTGTGTGCGTGTGAGTGTGTGTGTGTGTGTGTGTGTGTGCGCACACGTGAACAGACACCCAGGGTCTGTGCTTCAGGAAGCCGGCTCTTGGCTGGAGCCTTGCTTGGGTGGAATGCGGCCTCAGTGGCGGCCTCACGGTGGCTTAGATCTCCAGCCAACTTCTTCTTGCAAGTATATTGCAGGCTAGAATGGGTGGTGGAAAACAAGCCTGACAGGAGCCACAAGGGCCTCCTGACCCATTTGAATCATTCTCCTGCCAAATTTTCATGGCTGATCTTAAATAAGGAGGAAAGCCATGAAAAGAGTCAAAATGTGGCAGAAGACGTGTCTGCTCTACAGAGGGTGACTCCTATTAGGAGAGCTTCCCAAGGAAGGCTCCCCAGTCAGGTTGGGGCATTCTGCTGGGAGGACAGGATGGAGCTGTAGTTGACTTCCTCCACTGAAGTGTTGACACCAGCTTGGAGAGGAAGAGCTCAGGAGAGGAAAAGCTCCCTCAGAGCTGTGGGCCTGAAAGGACCAGGTGGAGTTGAAAGAAGAGCAGAGTTGTCCCTCCTCTCAGTTCTTTTTTGCTTGTTTGTTTTTATATATGACAGCACATATAGAGCACAATTTTTCATATCTCTGGTTGTATACACAGTATATTCACACCAATTCATGTCTTCATACCTGTACTTTGGATAATAATGATTATCACATTCCACCATCATTAATAACCCCATGCCTGCTCCCTTCCCCTCCAGCAACTTTGCCCTATCTAGAGTTAGTCTTAGTTCTGCTGCAGCTTTACCTGCGCAATTCCTGGGAGAGGCTCAGCTTCCTCCGTGGGGACTGCCAGGGGTTGGCACAAGGGATGGCCATCTGCAGTATTGCTATGTCCAGGCTAGGCCTGGTGCAGAACCCGCCCCCTCCCCCCACCCCCCGGCTCCATGATAAGGATGCCATTCCCATACATGAGTGTGGCATTTTCCTGTGTGAAGATGCTTTCACAAGCATTGTCTTATTTAAGACTCAACAGAAAAAAACTTTATAAGTCAACCTAGAGATATTTTTTTCCTATAGGAGTTAAGAGACTTTGATTGAAGTCACACAACTAAAGAGAAGAAAAGCAATATGAGCAACTAAGTCTTCTTTGTCCAGTGCACAAACAGCCTTCAAAGAGCTAAAGGGACCCTGGGAGTCCAAATTCCTTCCACCACACCAAAAGCCCTAAAACAGGGAGATGCTAACTATAAGCTCAACAAAAAAAGCATTCACTAGAAAAGACTCTTGAAGGAGTCATAAAACTCAGGGTCTTCTGTGAATCTTTTTACTCTGCACATGTTGGCAAAAATCCCCCTCTCCACAGTGGTGAGGCTGCTTCTTCACACCCCCAGCCCATTGCTGATGCTCTCCTCAACCTGTGGACTTCCTGCCTCATCCCTCACTGCAGATCTACTGCCACTTCACTGTGGTGAGCACGGGAAATGTAATGGTGAATAGAATACACCAGCATTCCCTCCCCGTGGAGCTCACATCCCAGTGGGGAAAATGGGCATTAAACATAACAAATACTACAAAGCAAATTAGAAAGCAATGAATCTCTAAGAAATGATAGCAGTGTAAAGCAGTTGGGAGGGCCCTGTGCTAGGGGATGGGCAGAGGAGGAGGGATAGAGGAGAGCTGTAGTTTTCAATCCAGTGGTCAGAAAGGGGACATTGGAGGGGTCATGTAAGACATTGTACAGACTTTGGCTTTTGCTGTGGGTGAAATGGGGAACTGTTGGGGGCCTTAGTAGAACAATGATTTAACTTGTATAACAACAGGATGTTCTGGCTGCGGTTAAGAAGAGGCTGTGAGGAGGGCCAGTGCTAGGACCAGCCATGGATTGTGGCAGTAGTCCTGGAAGCTGATGGTCATGGTTGACCAGAGCAGCCACAAGGGCCATGGTGCAAGGGGGTTGGCTTGTGGGTATACTTTAAAGGTACAGCCAATGGGATTGCCCAACGATGTGGTGTGGAGGGCAAGGGAAAGAGGAATTAACATGGCATTGAGGACTTTGACCTGAGCAACAGGATGGAAGAACTTGCCATCCACAGAAATGGGAAGTCTATACATAGAAATGAAAATCCACTGCCTGCAAAATATCTTGAATTCCATCTTCCACCCCACAGATTTTGTCTGTAGCCATTGTTACTCCCTTCCCACTTGATGCAGAGGCAACAGTAGTGTAAGCCCTCTTATCCCCTTCATCTGGGGTCTCCATCCCCTCACCCCAACTCTCTCACAGCCATCACACAGTTCTGGTTTCTCCATGGGCAGCGCCCACTCAGGTCACCACCTCCTTGTGCTGCCTGACTTTTGGAAATAATATTTTGACTTGCTGCATCCTGTGTCTTATCTATTTGTCAAATAATTGTTTCTCCTCACTGCATTGCCAGGAATTTGAGTGAGTGCCTGAATCGTGAACCTGTGTGTCCACTGTGCTACGGTGAACACTGTGCCCCAAAGCCTCCCTCCTTGTTTCCCTAAGGCCACACACTCCTCTGTTTTCTTCAAGCTTGCTAGTTACTCTTCCTCTGCCTACTCAACCAGCTTTGCTTCCTGTGTTATTCCCTGATATTGCCTTCTGCTGGCTGCCCTCCCCGTCTGCTCTCCCAGCTCACACTCCCTGTGTGACCTGGCTCACTCAGCTGCCTTAAGTGACCACCTAGACCCCCCTCACCTCTCAAGGTAAGTCCCCATAGAGACTGTATTCTTCAACTCCAGGCTTTTATTTCCAGTTCTGCTGAAGTCACTCAACCTAAAGCCAGGCCCATTCTGTTCTCCTATTGGCCTGCTTCCTTTTCTTTTTGAAGGTTAAGGTATTAAGCATTCATGTACCAGGTAGTTAGATGACTTCTTTCTGTATTGCAGGTATCTGTGAGACTGGCCCTCACCATCTATCCTTTCAAATTTGTTCTCTGTATTATAATCACTTTGGGTCTTATGTAATTTCTCCATGGGCCTTATCTCTAACAATGTATCGCATCTGATTTCATCGCTTCCTGGTGGAGAAATGCTTGAGGCTGTGAAATGCTTTTGGTAAAATGTTCATATCCAAAGTGAGGCAGCATTCACGATTACTTCCAACCTTGTCCCTGTCTCTCCTGCTTCTCCTGGGACTTCCACTTGTCCCACTCTCAGGAATTAGAAACATTGGGTACCTATACAAGCAGGGTGCAGGTATGTGTGTGTGTGTGTGTGTGTGTGTGTGAAGATCTCACAGTTAAAATCCACGTTTTACATTAGAAAGTCAGTAATGTCCTAAGTCAAAATAATCAAATTTAGTAGAAGTGTTTCATATATGTTATGTAATCATATATATGCACATATATAATATGTATTAAATATACTTGCAAATTCTAGAAGAAATAGAATGCCACAGAAATAAAAAGATAGCGTCTCCTCTGGGAGGGAGGCAGAGGGACGACAGGAACTGCTGACCTTCCAGATAAATGCAGGGTGTTGAAGGGCTCTTCACACCCAACATACGTATGACTTTTATAGAATTAAAATTAAGTTTAAGAAATATTACAAATAAACATACCTAATGAGGGTGGAGTTGAGATTTGAATCTACTAGTTAAGATTTTATATGAACATTTTCCCATTACAAATATTGTTTGCTTAACTTGAAAATAGTTGTAATCAATCATTTCAGGAGTGGTGTCCCTTTCTCTCTTGTCACTTTATTGTTGGAATAATCTAAAGAACAGATATGCAATGTACACACACACACACACACACACACGTATGTATACGTACATTTATAGGTGGACATATACAGAATTTATATACTTAGAAAATAAAGTATAAGAAACTTAGTAGGAAGTATTGTAGTACACGGTTATTGTAACAGACAAGAATTTAATAAAAATTATTCCACTTAAAGGAATATTTTAGTAGGATTAATGAGAACGACAACTTGCATGAATTTCCCAAAGAGCTTGCCTACATAACTATTTATTAAAGGAATCATACCAAATATCATGATGGTAAACAGTAAAATAATCAATGCCCTATAGAATTCATGAATAAGTCTCAGTGACTGCATTTGTGTCATGGTTAAAATGTATTTAAAACACATTTTCAGAACAAGAAGTTTTGTGGAAAGCAGAGCAGGGAGTTATTTATAGACTAAGCTCTGCTTACTGCTCTCACAACCTCAGCATAACCATTGGGAAGAAATGGAAGGACTGGTGGGTTGAAGAGAAGAAGGTAGCAATTTCAGGATACCCATTTTGCAGGCGAGTAATCTTCAAATTATCTGCAAGCCTGAGCTAGAAATGGAAAGGCTATAAAAACCAGAAAGACCCCACCCCGCAAAAGGGAAAAATACTTCTGAAAAAGGGTGGGGTGGGAGGAGGGAAAGGGAGAAGGAATGTGGTAGAGAGAATGAGCAGTGTGAGCAAGTGGCTTGCCCAGAGGCACAGAAGACAGAAGTCAGATAGCCCACCAGGATGGCGTGGTGGCTCCAGGAGAGCTTCAGACAAGCATAAATTCTCATGAATGTTGTTAATATAAATGAGGTTTTACAATTTGCATGGTTGTGTTTTTAATATTTTACATTTTAAAAAGCAGAGAGAAAAAAATAATGGTTTTAGTTTTCAAAGTGAAAACCTAGTCCTAATTAACATTTGGAGTCTGATTTTCAGAGATTCCAGCTGGAGACTCTAAAGTCAAGCCCTGAACCAAATGGGACTCTGAACAAGCCTAAAGACAGGCCTGGATTTTTAGGCTGGTGCATATATTGCACAAAACTGGCAGCAAAATTCACAAACAAATCTTAAGTGGGGTTGGAATTTGGCAGGTAGTGAGTCTGGAAGATACTCCAACTTAAGCTAATTTTCAGTTTCTCTATGGATTTTATCATGTCTAACACATATTTAGATTTAGATTTGTACACCACAGTATCCCTATCAGAAGACCAGTAGCAGTTGCCATTATTGGCTTCTAGGACATGATGATCCCTACCTGAAGGATCATTTGTATAATTCCCTCTCAACCCTGGATCCTAAAGAACCTGGAAAGAATTAAAAGAAATGTAAGCCCAGAAGATCTGTCCTTTAAGAAGCAGTGAAGGAATGTTTATGGTATCTGTTTTGTAAATAATTAAATTGTGACAAAGAGAAGTTTAATTATTGGCTATTATATAGATAATAAGGTATGAATTAAAAGGAAATAATAGAAGTTTAAAAACTTCATAATCACATGATGCTCAAGTGATAAAGTTCATTTTCTTTTATCACAACTAGAATTCATTTCGCTCTTTTTAAGACGGAATTCATAAAGTCGTACTCAAGTGATCAAGATCAGCAGAAATTTCATCCAGTCACACTTGGAATTTCATTTTGGATTGTTCTAATACTATCAAGTTGGCATTTATTAAGAGTGATCTGTGCCATCCAACAATGAAAGCCATGTTATTAGAGCATGGTGACAGGAATATTGTGAAAAGAAGTGGGGAGCAGCTCTCACTACACAATTGAGGGCAACAGAAAGGAAGGATAATTTGGGAACAGTGAGGGACATTTAGCATCGGGATGGTCTCCAAGTCCCTCAAAGCTGGCTCTATTCCACTGCCACTGTCCCACTTCTGGGACCAGTGGATCTCAAACCCAAGAGTGCACGGAATCCCTGGAGAGCTTGGTAAGAATGACTGCTGGACCTTGGCTGAGCGTTTCCAACTCACTTGAGATCCTGCATTTCCAGCAAGTCCCCGGTGGGGCTGCTGCCCTGGGACTAGGCCCACACCATGGGCCATTCTGGCTCTTTGCAGGCCCAGGTTTCAACAGCTCTGATTCTGTAGTCCCGAGGCTTTGAGTTCCATATGTGAAATGCCAAACCATCTACCTCTCATGTCTTAAGCAATTGACCTTGAGAGAAAACCCCCTTCCTGTTTTCCTACAGGTGGGTGTGAGTCTACTTCCACTGCCACAGGAATGCAGGGAGTCTGCGCTGGAGTCTGCTATGCACTCACTCATTTCTTTCCACCTTCTAGAACAAAGAGCTCTCACATTTATAGTTGTGCTAACAGGTTGTAGCATCTTGATGTGGAGCCTCATGTGGTCAAGCAGGAAGACCTATTACACACACACAGACACACAACATCTTGTCCTAAAATAAGGGGATAAATCGCTAGCAAGGCAAAGCCCTTCTTCCAAAAGGGGTCCCACAGGATCTGGAGGCCCATGTTCATAAGTATGCCTCAGGCATTGTCTCAGGCAGCCCAAACTGCCAATCTCCATTGCCCTCAGTTCTCTGAGCATCTCATTTCCAATCTGTATGCAGGTATTCCACACCCCAAAATAAAACACATGCCCTAAATAGGGACTCATTAGTTGGACTTTAGTCACTCTCTACCCCTTCTGGCTCAAACTCTGGGCAAGGAAAAAAAATTTGTGTAATAAAACTCAATTTGCATGCCACTATTTTCCACCTTGTGAATTATATATTGGCCTCTGCATCCCAAAGAATTACAGCAGCAAACCCATGCAGTGCCCATGAGAGATCAAGAAGCACATGTCCCAGACACAGCTAACAGGGCTACCATCTGGAATATAAATAATAACGGGGAGGCAGAGAGATCCAAGACAACAGAGAAGAAAGAATCCAAGGAATGGCTCCACAGATGGAGTGAATTAGTGATGGAAGCATCGTTGGTATCGGCTACCAGAAGTATAAAAACAGCACAATTCCCCCTACTTTCAGTAACACAGCCCCTCCAATGCAGCTGAGTTTGTCCCTAAGGACTCATTTCCCACTCCCAGTTCCCTCCTATATCAATTCCTATGGAAGTAGCACTCATAGGACTGACAGATTAAACAAAAATCTACACTGTGCTTTAAGAAAACACAAAAATCTCCACATTTAAATCCAAGGAGTGCTAGATTTAAAGGGAAAGAGAATACCAAACATCTTTGGTGTTTAATACAGGAAAAATGTTTAACCATGTCAGAGAGAGGAGGAAATGTATCCCTTTGAAACTCTCCAAAGACTAATATGCCTTTTAAACACTTCCCTTTATGACCTGTATAAAGTTAAACACTGGCAGGTCATTCTTCCATGGATTTACTTAAAATAGTTCATTCGCCATTTTAAGCCTATAATTTATCCTGTTTTCATTGGACAATGGTGAGTGTTAATTTTTCTCTATGTAAAATATTTAAAACATGAAAATATTTAATATATTAGTCTTTTTCCTTCTTAATTTAGGCTTAACAACCCCAGCTCTTTTGATTGTTCCATAAAGGATAAAGGTATTATCACACAGTTTTTGATGCCTTTTTTGTCATCCCTCAGCATGTTCTGTATTTTCCAATGACTGTGAAAACAGAATCAGATTGATGAGAAAACAAGGAAATGCTCAATTTTTTTGGTGGGCCCACTTACTCATATTAGCTTGTTCCAAGGACAGAGCTGTACTGCTATTTTACTCATGATGAACCATAATTTAAAAATATTTTACTATAATTTTTAAACAATCTAGGCTTTTCTGGTTTATGAAAATTGTAGTCTTGCCACTTTCTGCCAGACATTTCTACCTTTCTGAACTTGATTTTATCTCAAGTGATTCCTTCATTTATCCCAGAATGTTGGCAGAGCTATCCTTCTCTCCCACAGTGCCAGCTGGGCACTGCTATACATAACCCTCTGCTGGTGTATGAACCAATCCCTGTGCAGTGCTCCTCAATGTGCAGTTGATGACCACTTGGATTAGAAATACCAAGGGTTGGGGCTGGGGTTATAGCTCAGCGTTAGAGTGCTTGCCTCGCACATGTGAGGCACTGGGCTTGATCCTCAGCACCACATAAAAATAAATAAATATATTTTTTTAAAAAAGAAATACCAAGGATTATTTATTTAAAAAATATGAACTCTTGGACTTCAAAACAGTCTTGACATATAAGAACAAGGAAGGAACCTATGAATCTGCATGTTAAAAATAAGCACAAGGTGTGATTCTTAAGCAGGTTTCCTTCCTTCCTCCCTCCTTTCCTTTGGGGCAGTACTGAGCTTGAACTCAGGGGCACACTACCACTGAGCTATATCCCTACCCCCTTTAAAAAGTTTTTTTTTGTTGTTGTTGTTTTTCTATTTGTTTTGAGACATGACCTTACTAAGTTGCCCAGGCTGGCATCGATCTTTTGTTTTGATCTTCCTGCCTCAGCCTCCTGAGTAGCTGGGATTACAGGCATACCAGCTTAAGCATGCTTTAAAAAACCTTATCAGCTAAACCGATTGCCCATGGCAAAAGTTTAAAGACAAGGGGTGACAAGAACAAGTCCTGAGTGCTGCAGGGGACAGGGTGTGCAGGGTGCTGCAGGAGTGCATTTGGACCAGAAAGGATGTCTCCTTTGCCTCATGAACCAATCATTCTGTCACAGGACATAACCTCAGTATTCCTCAACAATATACAACTTGGGCTTAAAGAAATTTGCCCTAGAACGGTTTCAAGTAGCAAAATCAAACTTGTATACATGGAAATGTTATTGTTCAACTCCTTTGTCTTTAAAAATGGCAGGTGCTACTTGGCTTTTCTTTATTCTTTCATGAAGATCGAGATGAAAAATCACATTCTGCTGGGGTTCTAATGAAGCTGGAGCTCCAAATGGGCTCATTTAGCATCCTTAATCGGAGGTTCCCCCAGTCCTGCTTGGTTTCTTGATCTCTCATATACACACGAACCTGTGTACTGCAGGTCACTGTCTTGTGAGAATGAATAGTGGGAAAGTATCACTTTTGTTTTGAATGATAGAAGTGTTACTGATTGCTGTGAGTTGGCTAATTTCTATCTCACACTCACTGTTTCTTGGACAATCATGTACCGCATACCCTTTATCATGTTCCCATGTTCCTCGCCACCGTATCTTAAACTGTTTTTTCTTGCAAGCTAGTGACAGATTGAAGGTAGTACAACCAAATTCAGGTCAGGACTGGCTGTGGACAGATACCAAGAAAGGATAGTACAGGTTTACGAATAATAATTACAAAGAAACTATAGGTTTATGAATAATCCATCCTGGGAATAAGTCAAGATGAATCATGAAGATGGCATCTCTGAACAGGAGAGCCCTATAAGAGGACCTGTACTTGTAAATAAAGACCAAGGTCTATGTGGATGGCAGACCTCTCCCAAAAAATAATGTGGGCAGGCTTGCTGTTATTCCCGAGAAGTTAGCGTGAGCCATAGTCTCTGAGGTCCCCAAGTCATTATTGTGTGACTCCATTATTTCCTGAATCTGGAATATGACAACTTAAAGAGATCCATTTCATCTAATTTAAAAGTTAACAAAACTTAAATTCAGAGAAGATAACAAAATTTTCCGAGGAGCCATCTGTAAGGAGTGGGACTAAGGTTCTGGCCTGCCTCTACACCCAGCGCTCTCCTCTTCTCCTTCCTGCCACCCTCACTGAAGGGGCATGGCCTCTGATCCTACCCTGACAGGGCTTTACTGTCCACTTCTCCATCTATTCCAACCCTGCTGTCATTCCACTGGGCTACTTCACAAAGCACTGGCTCAGGACTCTGAGAGTCAAGTTCTATCTTCAATTCTCCATCTCCTTCTTCAGGGAACAGAGGCAGGTGTCCCCGAAGAATCAGATCTGAGTCCTTTGAAGGGGACACACAAGTGAACAGAACATGTCTCCTGCCACGCAGGATGCTGCGTATTGTTGGCGGCATAGACCTATTGGATAATCTTGAAATAGTGTGTTAGGAGACCCCATGGGCATTTACAAGGGAATATAAATAATTTATAGAATAAATAGCAGTTAAAGCCCCGAGAGATTTTTGAAATTGAGAAAAAAATCTTAAAAGTCTTCATAAATTTTATCAATGATCTCAAGAACATAAATTAACCACTGCTACCTGCAGTATTTAATAAAGAGTCATAAAGATATGAACTGGGTATAAGTGAGCTGATTCTTGAATCCTAATACACTGTTATGATCATATCCTAACAGTTATGCCAATCTTAGGCAATATTGCTACCAATATGTTATATTATTTGGCAGTTTTATACAACACTTTAATATTCATTATTTTACCTGAGCCTCACAGGAGTTCTGAGAGAAAGCAGACAGGTACTACAAGCAGCTAACACATGTCGAGTCAGAATTTGAACCTTACTCTTTCAACATAGTTCTGCCTTTGTCCTCCACAGCTCTTTCTTTCAAAAAAGAAAAAAGTACAACCTTACGAGAACCAACAAAGGGTTACAGAGAGAATGTGAGAGACTGTGTCTAACATGGAGACGGCCAGGAAGAAGAAGATGGACTTGCAAGAATTCGGCTGCCAGAAAACACAGAGCCAAGAAGGAGGTGGATTTCAACCACACGAGGGAAGGAGAGGCATCAGTGGTCAGCAAAGGAGGTGGCATGTGGCTCCATCCCAGGTGCATTCCCTAGAGATGCTCCAGGGGAGCCCGGGATTGTGTCATAATCAATAAATACAGCTTTATGAAAGAAAAGTAAAGGGAGGAATAGTGGAAAGAGAAAGGTGGAAAGAAAGGGAGGGAGGAAGGGAAGGAAAGAAGGAAGGAGACACACACACAGAGAATAACGTTATTTTAAAATACTTTTCTATCTGATGTTACAGTATTCCTTCTTTCTCTCTTTATGCTGGGAATAGAGTATATGTTGATGGACAATCATTGGATGGAATAAGCACTATTTTTCTAAACAGTTATCATAGAATATTTGTATATACAATTTTACAAGCAATTTGTAAATGAAATGGTATTTTCAATCAATGAATGTTTCTGGAACCTCGGCTGATTCTGACAACGTTGGACTTTAGCTACTCCACACACTGACTCCAACTTGTAGGTAGGTAGCCACGGTGTGTGAGGCAGACCCACCAAAACCAATACTTCCCCCAGGGTGATAAACAGTAAAATAAAGAGCAGAGCACATCGACATAGCTCAGATGGGGTGGGCAAGTACTGGGTGGGTGCTAGACAGCAAAGAGTCCCAGAAGAGAGAGGTCAGGAAAATGCATCAAGGCATCATAACAATGGTAGCTCTGACATCTGGGGCAGGAGAGTTCTGCCTTGTGGGGCTGTCCTGTGCCCCACAGGGTGTTCAGCAGCATATCCTACCCCCCAAGAGGTCACTAACTCCTGCTACTCTCCTAAGCATGACAACTAAAAATAACTTCAGATATTCCAAATGCCTCCTGGTGAGGGGAAGGGGGGCAGAACTGCCCTTGATTGTGAATTACTGGCTTATAGAAACATGGGGTGGGTCAGGAATACAACTCAATATATACAAAGATACAGGGCATGAAATAACATGGGCAACACCAAAGCTAATAGAGGGAGATAATATTCATTCTGCATTTTTGTGCACAGGACCTTAGGCTGAGTTTACTGCCTCTGATACCTCATTTATCCTCACAAAAGCTGTATGAGGTGGGCATTACTATTAAACAGTTTTACAAACCCTATAAAAACATGGAGAGTAGTTAGGCACAAGGAGGTAAAGTAACTTGCCCCGGATGGTTCCGGTGGAACCATCATGCACACCACACCAGGAGGACCCAGAGGGTGAAGCCACACACTTATCACTATTGTATGGTCAAAGGCTTTTCCTGTCTGGAGTCAAGAATGCACGTGGGATTTGAAAATACAAAGGTCCCGTGCTACCTACACACTGACTAGTGACAGAAATGTGAAAACAAGGGGGACAAGAGAGAAAAGGAGTTTCTGATAATTTTTCTTTCTTTCTTGTTTTTTTTTTTTCTTTTCATGAAAGAGAGACACAATCTTAAGAGCCCAGTGATAGGAAAAGACACTCTGCAGGCAGCTGCTTGGCACAGATCTGGGGCAGGCAGAAGAATGAGGAACCAACTGCCACAGCCCAGAGAATGTGACCACCTCAAGTAGGGAGGGCAAGAGCAGGAATGAGTAGAGCTAGGCAGATCATGCTCTGGTCACCAACAGGCCTGGCAGCCCACCAGGCAGGACAGCAAACTGTCTCCAAGTGATTTGTGAGTTACAGATCCCAACAGGTCTCAATGGGAATGTCCCATTTCCCTTCTTTCTTTTCTTTCCCTTTCCCCATCCTCTGAATATGCACCTGATCATATTAAAGCCACATCAGCAACAGTGGCCCTGCTCTCTGCTTCACTTATTCAGGGAACATTCCCACAGCAGCCAGTAACTCGCGAGAAGACTCCAGGCCTAAGAGTGTGCTACAGCCAGGCGTGACACTGTTCCACGTTCACTATCACCTCAATCCCTCCCAGGGACTTCCTGGAGCAGCTTCCTTCACCCACTTCCCAGGAGAGACACAACATTGAAGCTCACAGACCCAGGATTGGAATCTAGATTTGTTTGGCCCTTTCTCTGACCAAGTTGATATCCCTTGTCCATTTTTAACTTATACATGAAGGGGCTGGGGATGTGGCTCAAGTGGTAGCGCGCTAGCTTGGCATGCGTGCAGCCCGGGTTCGATCCTCAGCACCACATACAAACAAAGATGTTGTGTCCGCCGAAAACAAAACTAAAAAAACAAAAAAACTTATACATGAAGCAGAAAATGAAAGTCTTCATGTCAAGAAGGTCAAATGTGAGAAGCAACTAGAACAATCGAATTTAATGTATGAACAAGTTTGGGTTGCAGATGCGTGTGTCCACATGTTCTTGCTGGAACAGTGGGGACACAGTGACAATAAGGAGACAAAATTATTCCAGCCAGACTTTTTTAGAGGACACCCTGAAGGTGCCTCTTAAAGAATGCAAGAAGCAAAGAATAGTGGAGAATTGAAGACAGCCCTGCGGCAAGAGAGAGATGACACAAACAAGGCGCAGAAGAGGCACCAGGCGAGCTGTGGGCTGGGACAGGGAGAAGGCTTATTGCCCTGGGCTTGTTGGGAAAAAAATAACAAAGAAAGCACTCTTCTTTTTCAAGGCTGAGTGGCTAAAGGGGACATCTTAGAATTATATTCAGGACAAGAAAGCAAAACAGGAATCCCCTCTAGACACTGGGTAGCAAAGTGTTCCACCCTGCATTTTTGACACTCCTCCCACCCCTAGGCCCTCTGTGCTTTCTCCTGTCTCTGGGTCCATTTTTCCTCTGACTGTCTTTGACCCTTACATATTAAACTGACTTTTTCTAGTAAAGAATGAATTATCAGCTAGGTTGACCCTAAAGGACAACAGCCTCAGCTCTCTCCCTTCTTTTCCATGCCCACCCCCTCTCTCTCTCTGCATGTCTTTCTGCTAATTTTTGCAGTTGTCTCTCCTTCCCCCACCCTGTCTGGTTCCCTTCCCTTTCCTTTGAGTTTAGATTTTCCTTTTCTTTCTATCTTCCTTCCTCCCTCTTTGTGGGCTTTCTTATTCTCAGCCTTTGCTTGAAGGAACAGAATACAATAACTAGTTTTTTTAAAATCTTGCCCTACCCAGAGAATCTGGGAATGATACTGTGAAATAATCAGAACAGTGTAGGATAATCAGAATGTAAATAATGTTGGTTGGAATTATTCCTGGACAAAGAAAGCTCCAGAATAGGAATATACAAGCTGGGAAACTTCAGTGGTCAGGGTGGTGGTTCCAAATCCCCTGGAGGGAGGGCTTGCCTGGTAAACCAGACTGCTGGGCCCCCTGCACACAGTGTTTGCTTCAGCAGGGCTGGGCAGGCCTGGAATGGGCATTTCTAACAAGTTCCCAGGAGGTGCTGAAGGGGCCAGTCCTTGTAGAAACTAGCAGCTTTCAGAAGGTCAAGGATCAGCTGTGCGTGATGGAAGTGGGACAGGGAGATGACAGAGGAAGGGAGGTCTGTTCCTTGTCACATCTGACAGAGGGACTGCAGCAGCCCAGGAAGCCCTGGCTGTGGATCAGGAGGGTGTGCTGGGTCCAGGGAGGGCAGGACAGCGGGGAAAGCATTGTACTGTACCCTGGGAACCACCAGGGCCAGCTCCAGGCCTGCCATCCCTGCTCCCACTTGCGATCCCCTGATCCCCTGTGGAACCAGCAAAAGAGAATTCTCAGGTTCCCTTTGATCTCTTCCCAGCTCCACAAGGCCTCTGTCTGTTTATCTCCTCCTTCCTTGGCCTCCTCTGCCCCTTCCCCCTGCCCAGTGGATGATTCACTCCCCTTTCTGCCTCCCCACCCCTCTGCCATGTGTTTTCCTAATGATAGCCCAGGATGAGCTGTTTTGTTGGCCTGCGCTGTAATGAAGCGCACTCCACGCTAGCATTTCCCGATGCTTCTCAGAACGCTATTTTATGGGTATCATTTCCCCACCCAGTTTTCTCTTTTCTCTAAAACCCCACCCTTTCCCCTCTCTGGCTTCAAGTGCATCGCAGTTTCCCAGAATTAGATCAAGGGACACAGATACAGAAGAATAGAGGGATTATCGTGCACATGGCCTGGGTGGGTTCGGGGAGGATGTTGGAAATCGAGGGCAGCTAAACGGCTCTCTCTAGCACACCAGGAGTGGCATGGCTACCAAGTGACTCATTTTCTTCCAGAGAGTAGACTGAATGACAAAACCTGTAGAATACAATATTTGTATTTCTCCTAGGGTAGGAGGGCTTAAGTGGGGAGTGTCTCCCTTCTCTGTCACCCTCCTCTGCAAGGCTCTGCCCCATTCTTGACCCTTCATTGTTAGGTTAGCTGCAGTTATCCTAGCTGAGGAATTCACAGCCCCTGAAGCACACCACTGTAGGAATCCACTGTGTGAAGACATAGACGGGACTCCCAAAGGGAGCAATGATCCAGTGTGGACAACTCAACAGTGGGTTACAGGTCCACCCAAGAGGCCACAACCCTGGGTCCCCTGAGATGAAAGCAATGAAGTGTTGAGGGAAGCCCCCGGTATGTGGACATGGTGGTGGGGTGGGGAAGGACTGCACTCTGGGGTAGTGGATGCTATGCAGATCCAGCTAGTTGCTGCCATGATTGCTGGATGATCTTGTTCTATATGAGAAAAATCTTGCACAAAGAATGTTATTTATTTATTTATTTATTTTTTTTGTGTGTTTGTGTGTGTGTGTGTGTGTGTGTGAGAGAGAGAGAGAGAGAGAAAGAGAGAGAGAGAGAGAGAGGCTACATATGTACATAAGAATTTTATGTAAAAATCTCAATTTTTAAACTTTGGCAACCAAAACAAAATTGGTTTTAGACACTGTGCTGGCTCAACAAAACTGTCTGTGGGCCCTTTGTCTGCAAAATCCTGATCTAATTAAGCTGCAACACGATCTAGTTAGAATCACGAACATATCAGAAATTATGACCTGCTTTTTAACTTGTTTTTATTAAGCCATTTAAAATGGAACTCCAAGATTTGGCTAAAACAAAAATTAGGATTACAGAAATCCTAATTCCTGTAAGTTTGGAATTGCAAAGGCAAATACATTAAAGAAACTAAATAAAGGGCAGAGGAGTCGGGTGGGGGACAGGATCCTGAGCTAGAGGGACTCAGTGAATCCTACAGACCCCAGCTCTTCAGCTGGGTTTGGGGAAGAAGAGGCTGACTTACCTCACAGGACTGGATGCAGTGGACCAGCAAGGGGTCTGGGTGCCATTGACGGCGGCCAGTACACACGATACTCTAAAGAGGAAGGAGGAAAAAACAGTAACATGAACAGAGACTCCTGGTCTATGAGGGAGGGGATCCTGAGCTAGCCCACCAGTCCAACTCCATCTCTTAAGTAGCAAGAGCCTGACTGTGCCCCTAGAGAGGACCCAGGCTGCCAGCCCTTCCTGTTAAGCCTGCTGGATAGAGTAAGGTAGAAATTCTTGATGGAGATGATCTCTCCTCCCTCTCCAAATGTCCAGAGTGTGGTTCAAAAATCACCTTCAATATTATAATTAGCTCAATTTGTCCTTAGGCACACTACTGATTGCATTTGTTTTGAAATTTTAAACATTATAAAAAATGATAAGGTAGTTGTCTTGATGAAGCAGCACCACGGGTTTTCCAACACTGACTAATAGAAGTCTTTAACTACAGTGTATGTGATGGTCCCGGTTGGCTTGGAGGTGTGCCCACAGCTCAGGTGCTGTAGGCTTGGGGGTGTGGAGCGAAAGATTCTTTAGGAGGTGGAGCCTGATGGGGGTCCATTCATGAGGGATGAACACAGTTCTCTGGGACTCCACTTCTCTACTTAGTTCCCAGCAGAATGAATTATAAAAAGAGCAAGACTGGCCCTTGAATCTCTCACCATTTTCTCTCCTTCTCCAGAATTCTCCTGCTATGATGCCAACTGCTATTTGTGATGCAGCCAGGAGGCCCTCCCTGACCACCCAAATCATAAGCCCAAAATCCTCCTCACTTTGTAAAGTACCCAGCCTCAGGTATTTTGGAATAGCATCAGAAAATAGACTAGCACAATGGATCTCAGAATTCCTTGATTGTGCTGTGTATGTGTGTAAAGCCAGGACCAGAGGCCAAACAGCATTCTCTGCAACTCTTGTTAGCACTATGTAATTCTTCCTTCTAGGAAACAGAATCATGTCCACACAAAGTGGGTAAATAAGCTAATGTGAAGTCACCAGAACTCAAAATGGCACCACCTTGAATCGGGTGGGAACATGAACACTTCCATACTGAAACACCAGTAACACAGGTGAGCTAATGGTCATCTGTTCTTTGTTAAGTCTAATTCCATTTTCAATGAGTCTTTTCCTTTCAATATTTATATTTTAAAATTTCAAAGGATACTCTGCAGGAAAAGAGAAAGTTCCATAATAGGTTTTAGAGAGAAATACAGTTTCTCTCTGGAGCCTCCTTACCAACCTGCCCACCGGCAGACACTCATTCTCACGTTTTACTTCAATGCAATAAGAATTCAGTATGATTGGAAGAAAAACAGTACAAGGTGAGGGAGAAGCTTTACATAGTACTTCCACCAATTGGGGGTGAAATTATACATCCAGAATGCTGTTCAATAATCTGATTGGAGATATTCATATATATTAATATGCAAAAATATGAATATATACTTATGGTCGGTTATGAGATTGGTAATCTATAATATTTTTCTGGAGTCATTGCTACTGCAAACTAAAATTCTTCTTTCACAGATTCCTTAAAGAGGGAAATAAATAGAATAAATATCCAAAAAGTTTGATGTCCAAAACTATATTATTAGAAGGTGATTTGACTTAAGTTATCAATTCAATAAAAAAGGATTATTAAAGCAGATATACAAAGTAAACACAACAGGGGTGTTCAAACTACTGAAGAAAATGCTATTTTCCTGCAAATGGAGTCATTCAAACAGAAACATCTGCATATAAACAATTGCTATGCTAAGTAGAAATGACCCCTAGTGAAGGTAGCAGAAAAGAAGGCCTCAAGTTGCCATAGCCTTTCAAGGGACAAGTTACTGTGTTTTGCCATCACCACTAAGTGAAGACAGCAAACAAATATCAAACACCTATACTTTAAATAGCAAAAGCCTCAACCACTGCTACATAGAGTTCCAGTGAAATCTGCTTTGAAATACAAAGAAAATCACTTCTACTTAGCAGAGGGGTCATTCGGATGGCCTTAGGCTATGTTAGGCTGTTGCCTGGTTGATTTCTTGTTAAAGGGTAAGAAACTGCTAGTAGCCAACAGAAAACACCCAGTTATTATTATCTTTTTAACTGGTGATAATTGCTTGGCAGAAGGGGCTGCTGATCACAGCAGGCCACAAAGTTCTGCTACCACCCAGGTTTGTGACAATGTCCTCCTTGCTGTATATGTATGGCTCCTTAAATAAAACAGCATTGTTTTGCATGTTTATTTGGACAAAACCAATTTGCTTTGGTTCCTCTCCCCGACCCCAAGACTCTCTTGCTCTCTTCCCTAGTGATGAGACCCTCAATCCCTACAGGGAACAAATTCACGCTCAGAATAGATGAAGAAAGAGACCTGGAATGTCACCATGCCTGAGTCTACACCAATTTGTAGCAGTGTCACTGCAGCTGTAACACAGGGTTGTACCACCAACAGGACATTCTGGGGTCAGGGTTGAACCTTCAGAATCAGGAGGGACTGTGAGACCACTTTGTGGGAAGCTACTGCTTGTTCTCTCTTCTCATTAAACCATTCTGTTTTTCATTTAAAGGACTACTGATTCTTGGGGACAAATTTGGGAACACACAGTCAGAAACTGTGAGATCTGATATGACTGAGCAACCAGGGGGTGGTCCTGTGCCACCACCAGAAGCCTCATTAATTTGGACCTCACTAACTTATACTTACCATAGTACTAAAAAAAGAAAAGAAAAGCATTTTAAATCTGTTTTAAAAAGCATTTTAAAGCAAAATAACGGAGAAAGTAAGATGTTATGATAGAAACCTTTGAACTTCTGAAGGAAACACTTTAAAATATAGTTTAAGAAAACTCACTTACATGCAAACAATTGCCACATTATGTTAAAAAAAATCTCCCCATAAAATCAGTTTCCTGAAAGACCACTACTTTGAAAGTTGAAATATTAATTTTCCTGTTTTAGTCACAAGATATAATAAAAGACTCTCTTGACACAGTGGGTAAGGAGAGTCATAAAAGTCCAACCTTACACAGGTCTTTGGAATGACCAAAAGGTTTTCCTTGAGAAATGGCTCAGCAGGAGCCATTCTCTTCTCTGAGCTTTTTGGCTTCATGCTCTGAGCAGCATGGGGTATGGTCAGACACCAAGGAGACCTGGGGATGCAGGATGAGATGTCGTGCTGCCCTGAAGAACCTCACAGTTTAGCCAGGATTAGAATAACAAACAGAAGAAAAAAATCAAGAATGAAAAAATAGGGATAAGATAATCATAAAGTACTCTCAATAGCAGTCTGAGAGAAGCTTCTCCCACACCTTCAATTCCAGACTATCAGGAGCCCAGCAGCTAAGCAGAGCAGGGAAGCAGATGTCACAGAAAGGTCTAGATCCCCGTGTTTAACAGGAGAAGGAAGAAGACAACGTTACAATAACAAAGGCCCAGAAATCATTTGGGAACCTCCAACTTGATTGTTGTCTCTCACAGCCAGCACACCCTTGAAACACTTAAAAGTAACAGCATATTTTTATCCCTCTCAGTCTCACAACAAAACCTTTTAGAAATTGCTTCTCGAGTCCCAGGCAATCCAATTGGAAATGGTGAATAATGGATTAATTCTCTTTCTTGCAAGCTCAGTTGTCAAAGGGACTGAATAAAGAGAAATGATCTAGGCATTGTCCACACACACACACACACACACACACACACACACAGACACAAACAAACGATAGAATATTTTTCTTTCTCATACAGTTAGGTGGTGATATCTTTACAGAGATGGAGGATATGTCCATGGATAAAATTTGTAATAAATTAACCAAATATCTTTCTAACTTAATAAATGTGTGCTAAAATCTTTCCAAGATATTTCATGTGTTATTTTAAAGTTTTATAGTAATACTGCAAGATAGATAATATTTCTTTTACCCTTGGGTTGAGTATATGAGGCTTTAAAGAGTAGGTCACATTGTATTTGAACCCAGAAGGACCTTATTCTTTCTTTTATGTCATTTTCTAGTTTGAGCTATTTTTCATTGAAACTCCATAATACTTAAGCTCTCAGAAATACTTCCTTTAATTATTTATATAGATATATAAAATTCTAGGATTCAGGCACCATTGGAAGGAGAAAAAAAAAAAAAGACCACAACTAACAGGGTAATTCAGGGGATATCACACTGAACTAGGAGTCAGAAAAGATGATGACATTTCTTTTTCCATTTCTTGCTAGCTCTCAAATCTTGGACACATCATTCAAGGATCTGCCTAATGTTTATGTAAAATAAAGATAATAAAATCTCCTGTCCTAGATAATAGTTTGTGACAAGATTCAAACGAAATTATACACACACATCCACACATCCACACACACACACACACACACACAACTCTGAAGACAATAAAGTGTTAACCAAATGTGAGGTATCATTTTTTTTATTACAAAGAATGAAGTCATTGGAAGTAGAATAGACAATGATGCGATTTAATCCATGCTCTGTAGTCTTGCCAGATATGAAGTATTTGAAATATGGCAGATGGTAAGCATCACTTGCTTGTGACATAGGTAAGCATCACTTGCTAAACAAAGGAACCACGCACCACATAGGTGTGCTTGCACCTTAAGCTGTTCACGTTGCCAGTATCTCATTTTGTGACAGTAGGGTTCCTTGAAGTGTTACAGAGGAATTACCTGGGATGCTTGTTAAAGATCCCTATTCCAAGGCATTCCCAGTCTTCCTGGAGGGTGGAAGCTATACTACTCTTACACACTGCACAAATGATTCTTAAGGACACAAAAATTTAAGTTTTGAGTACAATATGGAGTGACTTGCAACACGAGTCTATTTGAATTGGAAGGATTTTACTCAGTTTGAGTAAATTTACTTAACACAATTGCTTTGGTTTAGGAAACATTTCTTCCTATTTATGAAGACAGGGTTAGCCTGAATATCCCTCGTGTGTCACTAAGTGCCTCAAAAGGAGACCATGAGATCATTCATAGTTGTTCAGAGTCTGGTCCTAGAAGACCTGAGGTACATAAGGGCAATGGTGTTGTCATCATTTTTACTGCTTCTATTAACTTCATTTCCTTATTTTTTTAAATGATAGTTTCAACTTCCTAAAGGCAGAGCATCCCTGCAAGCTTTGAGCAAGACTCCTCACTGTGTTATCTACACAAAAGCTGAGCAAGCACAGGTGTCAGTAAGCACACTGACAATTCCTGTTAACTGCTAATATTAGTTATTTGATTTTATTTTGCCATAAGGGATATTGATTGGGGTTCAGGAACACATAAAATGTTAATTACATTTTAAGCCTTTGAAATTATGACTTCTGGTTGTTTTCAGGAATAAATGACTCTTACAAGGTTTGGAAAACGTTGCTTTTGAGTTACCTCACTTTTCCCCTGACAATGTTGGAAACAGCTCATTTACTTCACTTTGTTTTCACATAGAAATACAACATGCATCTAAAGAGTTCCCACTGAAGTAATTGTGCCCCTCACAAAATTGCAAACTGTGACCAGCCATGTGGTTTAGGGGTATCCCTAAACCATACAGAGCAGGGCAGTATCATCACAGGTGAGAAGAGGTGGGCATAAGTGAGGGGAGCAACCTGCCTCAGGTAAAAAGGGAAACCCATCCAGAAGGACGGTTACACACCAAGAAATTAAATTCTACCCATACACTTCTCCCTGACTCATGCTAACCCAAGGAAATAGGTGTCTCCACTTACAACTGAGGAAAGGAGATTGAGAACAGGAAAGCAAGCTGCCTGAGGCTATGCAGTTCGTAGAAAACAGAGATTGTAAAGAGAAACTCATTTTTTAAAATATATTTTGTTTTAGTTGTAGTTAGACACAATAACTTTATTTTATTTTAATGTGGTGCTAAGGATGGTACCTAGTGCCACACCCATGCTAGGTGAGTACTCTACTGCTGAACCACAACCCAGCCCTGAAAAACTCATTTTTTAACAAATACATTTTTCATTTCAAGGCTTATAGTGTTTCTCTGATGCTATGGACAATGAATGTGCAAACCAAGAGTTGACAGTGTAGACAAGAGTCGTCACCAATGCAATAATACAAATGAAAATGTTTCATGTACTTGCTGGAAGAGAAATAAATATGCTACATATTCTTCCTGGGGTAGGAAACTAGACAAGGATATAATTACACAGGAGTAAGAAGCTGGTGAGTAAGAAGCTACACTCAGTTTGAAGAGAAAATACACATTTACTTCTGAAGTAGAAAAAAACAATGGTACCACAACAATTTCTTTTGCTCATTCTGCCAATGCTGATAAGACACTTATACAGTACCAGGCACTGAAAAAAAGCTCTAGGAATACAAACACAAACAAAATACTATGGGATCACAGTAAAGAATAATAATAATTATGATAATAACTCACTTATAGGATAGGTTGACAAGGGAGGCTTTCGTAAAATAGAGAAAATTGTTTTACAGTTTAGAAATGGCAGTCTCTATACTTGGCATTTCTGCTGTTTTCAGGAAGACAAATGAACCATCTTCTTCTGCATGTTCAGTTGTAAAGCAGAGGTGAAGGAGCCGCACTTTCTGGGACACTTGAATTCAGGCCACACTAACCCTGTGCCCACCCATGGATGGCTCCTATCTGTGTCTTGTGGGGTAGACAGTGAAAGAGTAGTGGAAGGATTTCTGCAGCAGTTTGTATCCCCAAAGGAAGAAAAGCTCTCACCTGTCCAAGCCTCTCCCCATCTGGCTGTTGACAGAGAAGTCTTTGTCATAGGAAACAGGGTTCATGGACCAGAAGAGAGAGCCAAGACCCTGCTGTGCACCACAGAACGTGAGGTGTGGTGCTATCCAGGGCACCACGCCTCTAACCACCACAGCTCAGCCACACCTATGCACACGTATGGAGTGGACAAGGTCTAGAAGGCCAGGTAGGGGAGCCGCCCAGGGGCTTCTCTGGCCTTCCTTTCTACTCCCGAGCAGCCTGCACACTGCCCTCAGGCATGTGGCTTGCTCCCTCTCCTCTGGAGGAGTTCTCAGAAGCCCTGCAGGACCTTGTTGGCCTATCTCTCCCTCATCTCATCCTTCCCCTCCATCTCCCCTATCACACATACCTTGTTTCAGCCACAGGGAACTTCTCACTATTCTTTACCCTCTAGCAATTTCCTCTGGATCATGGTTAAAGACTCAGAGGGAAACCTTCTGCAGTTTATCCTTCCACAATTCCACCTGGCTCTGGGGCAGAAGAGTCAGTTGCTTCCTCTCAGGTGTTCCCATAGCAAGTCCACAAAGGAACCATTCCCCATGTGGCACAATCGTAAACATCTGATTCCAAGGCCAGATTGTAAGTCCTCCAAACAGACAGACTACCATGTTTCATCTTCTCCTAGCACCTAGCACAGTTTCATGGCACAGAGTGAGGCTTAAAAAACTTTTATTGAATAAAGAACTAATAGAAATGATAGGGCTGAGCTATTCTCCACCTCTCATCCCAAATCACACTTAGAGAATGTTTTCCCTGATCTTCTGGTTTAACTCAAGTCTCTGCCAACAATAAAGCCCAACTAGCCAGTGATGAAAAAGGGGAGTTGAGAACAAAAAGGGGAGTTGGGAGTGGAACGTATGTGTCTGGAGTGCATATTTTGGTGATTCTATAGGAATACCACTGTCATGCTAAAGCAGTCCCATACATGAAGCATCCAAACTCCCAGGTTTCTAATATCCCTATCCTCCCATCTTAAGAACAGATGAGCTTACAAGATCGTCCCACTTAATGCTCGCTTAGCCTTTTCTATCTCTTTCTTATAGATTCTCATCCTTTAATCTTCCTTTAGACGGACCACTTTCTTCTCAAGCTTTGTTCCTGTTTCTACTTGGCACTTTATCCTTATCTCTATGAATGATCCACATGGTTGTTTGCTTCAAGGTTGCTTTGAAAACCTCTAAGTGCCCGCAGGGAGCATTCTGTCAGTTGAGGGCCACTTAGTAGCCTCACGTCTTTGGCACATCAGAACATCCCTTTTCTCACCTGGACTCTGACAGGCTCCATCCAGTACTCCAGAGTGTCAGCAGTGATGTTCTCCGGCAGCGTCACAGGATCGCTGGGGGGGATTACGCATGATGGGGTGCAAACTGCACCTGTAGGAACACAAGTTGACAACAAAGACTCAACTTCCTGATCTCGGTCTCTTTCATCTTGCAATCAGCAGCTTTGATTTTCTAGGAGCAACTGCTTTCTCCATGGTGGGTCTGCATATTATAGTTGCTACAGACAGGCCTGATACTCATCCACACTCACTGTAAACAGCCATGGTCATAAGGTAACTCTCATTGCACCAAGTGACCCTTCTCTGCTTGGACCAATATGCCCTCTCTTCTAGGATTCTGAATTTCTCCATGGCCCAGAAATTAAGGCTTAATTCCTGGCCCAGCTGATGTCCAAGTTCGCACTCCAGGATTTTAGCTGGCCAAACTCAATCTTGATTATCCGATACCTTGAAGTATGTTTCCTATCGTTCCTGCTGTATGGTCTCCTGGTAAATTAACAACTGCAGAAACTACCATCGGAGAACTTGATTAGCTGGGAAAAACATGACCCAGAAATTATGAAATTACTCCAGGGAATATCCTGTCAGTTGCTACACTGAAGATCATGAAATTGGCAGCCAGGAACCCTATGTGATTAAAGGAGGAAGCAAGGAAAAATCAGAAGCAGAGATTTTGATCATGTGCTGGTCTCTCAAAGGAAAATCTTTCTGTATTCCCTTGCATGTGGGGTCCAAGTAGCTCCTAAAATTCTATTCAAGGAAACACATTCAGGGTTTCTGATTCCTCATAGATAGGTCTGATGATCTCTAAGTTTCTTGCCAGCTCCATGTTTCTGTTTTTAAGTTACTGTTATGGTAATAACAAATCACATCACTTCTTAGGACTTTGGAGTGAGTATGTGATATCTTAATGCAGAAATCAGAAGCTTTGAAGATGAGTCTGCTCATGAAGACGCAAGAGACATGTCAAGCTTCCTGTACTCCAGGCCTGACCACAGACGCTACAGTGCCAACAGCGCCTTGAAATGGTAAAGAGCCCTTTCAGAAACTAATGAGGTTTCTGATGAACTCAAATGATCTTTATTGGCATTACACAGGTTAAAATGCCCTTTCATTTGCCCTACAGAATTTCTTTTTGCAATTTAGAATCTAGGATTGATCTTACAAGGTTTCATACCAAACATGACTCTCTTTTATGATGTTTAGGGCCATTCAGGACAAAGTTGGGTCAACATTACTATAAGTGAGCTCTGGCCTCTAAGACCCTTAATTGCAAGTACTTAAATAAGAAGTTGCCCACAGGCTCTGGAGCCTAATCCCCATTGAGGTGTAATGATGAGCAAGCCAGGCAAGTACAATCACAAATAATTCCCCATCACGAACTCTCCATAGTAAGAATGTAGGAGTCCAGCACATGTGTGGATGTGGCCATCCTCCTTTCCTCTTGGAATTACAAATCCTGCCACAAATACATCCACTTTCAGTCCTGCAGCAGAGTGGGTAGCATGACCATCTTGGTGGCTATACCAATGTTATACACAAATGGAAGAGTAAAAAGAACAAATTTGCCATGAATTTTGTTAGTTAGTTAGGAGCACTAACAAACCCAAGAAGCAGTTAACACTCAGTTTGCATTTCCATCCACTACTCAGGGGAACAGGGCATCTGCTCCTGCCAGGCCCAATAAGATGATGACTTGGGAACACCCTCCATCTCCCTTCCCATCCTTACCAATCCCGTATCCATTTTCACACTTGTACTCCACGAAATTCAGCTCCGAGGGGGGTGGTGGGCATTCCCCTTGCAGGTTCTCACACAACTTAAACTCCTGGGTCCACAGTCCTTCTTTGGTACAGAGGATGGGGAGCTAGGACACCAAAGGCAAAGAACATCTTTATTACTATTTACTTTATTCAGAATCGGGGAAAGGGGTCTGATTAAATGATGATGTCCTTCAACTTCTAGAACCTGGACTAAGAGATGCTATTGAGACAATGAAGTGTGTTGAAAGCAGTGAATACAAATCATGTGAAGGAGTCTTAGACAATTTTGCCATTAATGAAACTTACCAATAATGTTTTCCCCTTTGGATATCAGGATATGATGAGCTCTTGATTGTAGCCCATGTATTCTGAGATACTTTGGGGAATTTTTCCAAGTAGGGTTTTTGGCATTGATCATCCCTACTATCACATAAATGCTGGTTGTGGCAAATGTCACATTTCCTTCAAGATGAGCATCATCCAGTGAATGTAATTCATGATTTCCCTGGAGGTATGCTTTGGCCTATCTACTAGAACGAAAACATCACAGTAGTCTTTGCTGTCTTCCTTTCCTCTGTGCATGTACTGACTGTGGAGCCCTCAGCTTCTCACCCTCAATAGTTACAAAGAATGCCCTACCTAGAACAGAAAGAGGAGCACTAACTAATAAACCCAAGAAAATAAGGTTTTAGAAATGTAGATAACTCTCCTTTCTCTGGCTGCCTCCTTGGCTCCATACCAGTCCATGTACACAGATGTGTTGGATTTCTCGGAGTCTTCGTTTGTGGCCTATTCATTGCACATCTGTTCTGCAGTGCTTACCTTCAAGTGCTGGACACCAACTTAAAGACATGTGCCAAAGGAGCCAAGCCATTGATCTTTGCCTAGGAAGTCTGCTCGACTTCCTGTCTCATGGATGTGTGTGGTGCTTGAAAAGATTCTAAGACAAAATTGATTTTAGTCACACAACCACGATAAGACTGTGGTTTTCATTTGAGACCTCTTGTGCCAAAATCCTAGGGAGGATAATAGTCAAACAACACTTTGAGCTTTGCCGAGGAATTTGTGTTTCTGTTCAGGACTCTGTTCTGCTAAAAAACATATAAGCTAGCATTCCTAGCCAAGTTATGTCAGTGGCCATGCATGAGATGAGCCTGCATTACCAAATGAGGATCCCAGAACTGTTTGGAATGTCCCCTGGTGCCTTACTCATCAGGTTTTTCTTCTTATTCCAGAGGAAGTTCTGAACTTGGAAAAGAATGTTCCAAAAACATGGTATCTTCTATCCCCTTGTGAATAATATCAACACCCTTGGTTGTAATCCCAATTAGTAAGGCCCTGTCTGTTGGTCCTTTCTGGGATAGAAGAATCTTTGTTGGGATAATTTCTGCTCAACATTTTTTGTCATGGTCATCAAGATCAGATTATAGCCTCATTCAAAACCAAGTTCAAGGATCCTTCATTACCTTCGCACTTTCCTGGTTACAGTTGAGCACACACTGGCTGTCCAGGTTGAATCCATCACTGCATTCGTACATGCCTTCAAAAACAGGAGCAGGAGGCTCACACACTACCGGGGTACAGCTGGCTTGTTCCCACAGTCCACTTTCCAGGCACTGTATCTTCAGGAACTTGCTGAAGAGACATGAAGCAAAACAGCCTATAAGAATCCCTTCAAGGAGTCGTGGGAAAACTGGATCCTCAGCAATATGAGCCAAGCATTAGCAAACAGGCAGGGGCACATGGTCCTGGCCAGCCAAATGTCCCACCACACCAGTCCAGTCTCAAAGTCAAAAGGCTAAAATAGTGACATTCATGGATTAGCAGTGGGAGTAGGTGTTGCAGAGTGACACTAGATGTATTACTCTCATGGAAGTTGGGTAACTAGTGCAGCATCTAGATTGCCTATAGCTGGGGTTTCTTTGAGATGTTCATTTGGAGAATTCTCACATCTAAGTACCCTGGGGAATGCCAGAAAATGTGGAATACAGAAGAGGTTATCACACACACTCTCAGGGGACGAATCAGACATGAAGTGGGGATCATCAGTGCTGGAATGGTGACATAATTGCTGAAGTTGCCAAAATGTTTATCTCTTCAGAGAAGAGAGAAGGTGCAGCAAGATGAGTATGGTTTTAGAAGAGACCCCACCTTGCCTTTGGAGGGACTAACCTCCCAACATTACTGCAGCTGCTCTGATTGCTTTCAAGTCCAGTTTTCCTTGGAAAGGGGCTGAACCTTTCATCAGATTCCCCAAAACAGATACAACTCAATGCAGTCCTGGAGGAAGCACCCCTCCTTCCCACGCACAGACATGGCCTCCAACCAGACAGTGTCGGAGGTAGATGGGAATCCAAAGAATTAGGGTTCTCATCACCACAAATTCTGTTCCACTTTGCTTCTGACTCACTGCAGTTTGGAGGTGCTTTCTAGTTTTCCTGTTTTAACATATCCACCCGATTCAGAACACTACTGGTTATAGATAAGCTGGTGATCCTAAAATATAAATAACCCTGTGGCCATTGGCTTTCTCAACCACATGGTAGCCTTGAAGTGCTAGTTTTTAGTGTCGTTTTAAATTTAAATATGTGCACCCTCAATTCATGCTTGTAACTTATACCTGTCAGCTGTTCCCCGTATGCCCATCTCTCACACCAATATGGGCTTATGAATGTCCACTTGCCAGTCTTTCCCACTAAATTAGAGGCTTCCAGAGGGCAGAAGCTGTGTCTTATTCTTGTTTTTTTTTTTGGGGGGGGGGAACTAAAATAATATCTGGCTTGTATTTGACTTTAAATAAATATTAGTGAAATTGATCATTGAACCGAAATTAACAGCATCAGACCCATTGTAAGACACATCACATAAACTGAATCATAAAAACACTTCAGATAAAATGGTGTTTCTAATACCCATTTTATAGACAGAAACACATAGAGGGATGTTAAGTTCCTTTTTCAAGATCACATATCACAGAATGCATTTGATTTCAAATAATTTTAATAATGAAATGTTTTAAAAGTTGGATATTTTAATAGTATTTACTTAGAAATAAGTGGAGTATTTTATTTATCACTAGTTATTTAAAGCCTTCCCCTTGTTTTCAGGAATATTTTAGTTTATATATATGATTTATGACTGGGGTTCTTAAGCACTGTAGTCCATGTCAACATGTATCTACTGTTAATAACAAATAGCATTTTCGTCTGTATTTCCCTTGTTTGGGAAAAGATCTATGAACATTACTTATTTGAATCCCCCAAAGAATACTTAAAGGTACATGTTATTATCCACATTTTAGAGAAGACAACTGAGACTGAGAGAAACAAAGGTTACTCAAAGACCCATTGTAAAACCTTAAGGCAGGATGTGGACCTAGGTCTGTTGGCTGATGAAGCCCAGGGTCCCTCGCTGTGTCAGGATGGGGCCATTCCCACCTTGCTCTATGGTTTGCTGAGGTTATTAATAGCATCCCCATCCTGTTGAACCTTCCAGATATTCTTTGTCCCAAGGCTATATCCATACATGTGGCAAAAGAAGATTCATTTTAAAAAATTGAACTGAATGATAAATGACATAGAGAAAAACACCCCCATCTTAGTATACAGATTGAGGAATTTTTACATGTGAATACAGGTGGGTAACCATGGCTCAGGTCAAGATACAGAACATTTTCAGCCCCTTAGAATTCTCCCTGTAGCATCCCCCCAACACCCGCAGCACACAGTATTCTGCAATACGCTTCTGCAGCATGGATTAGGTTTTCTTGCTCCTGAGCTCTATACAAATGAAACAGAACACTATGTATTCTTTAAAAATGGCTTCTTTCTCTCAAGGAAGGTGTCATTTTAAAATGTCTGCTCAAATCTATTTTCAGTGAGGGGTTTGCAATTCTTTTCACTGTAATAAGATTCCCTCTGTCCCTCTCCTAAACTGGATATTTGCTCTTCCTTCACACTACAGAGTTTAAACTCTCCCAGGGACTCTCTCCTTTCTACCACCTCCCCCAGATGAAATCCTTCCCCTACCTCTGCTGAATTGACATCCCCCATCTGGAGAGAGCAGGCAATACCGCTGTCACCAGGGGAGAGACGAGGCTGTAAAATCCCTGCATGTCAGCATGGTTATAAAGGAAAACCCTTGCTTGGCCAGGATGATAATATTTTTACTTCATGTGATATTTTTCTCTGAATTGGTTGGAACACTTCAACCATGGAAATAGTCCTTCTTTTCCTTGCCCAGAGTGAGGAACCATTCAAGAATGCCAATTTTATATATTTCTTTGCCAGTTTAATAACCTCAGGGGTGAGGGCAGACAGATCAAGCTTGGATGGGGAAGAGTGAGTTTGGGTGTTTTGGGTGGTACCCAGACCATGTGACAGGCCCTGTGCTGAAACCACTGGCAAGACTGGAGGGAGACTCTTACATGGTAGAAAGAGGAGCACCACAATTCACCCTGGGGTCTCTGGGCCAGAGAGAGGACACCTGGGAGGAAAAGAGAAGAGGCTGAGAGGAGTTTTCTGATTCCTTAGAAAATCCAGTTTCCTTTCCACAGTTGTTGCTATGCCCCCTCAATTTCATGGAGTCTCCTTCCTCATAGTTTCTAACCCCCTTGTGAAGAGGATGGTCTTGTACCAACATCTCTCCAACAGCTTCTACCTCTCTCCACTTGAGGGGTGCTCTGTAGGTCCTATCCTCAGTCTTCTTCCAAGGCATCTAATTGGTTCCTCAAGGTCCAATAGCAAGGGCTGTTTCATTCTGCTTGGTGCCCACCTGCTGATTCTTAAGGTCTCAGTCTTGAGACTCATGATATGGAGCTTGGTGCATGAGTGCCAGGGCTTATTCTGGCCATTTTGACCATATCAGGAAATCAGAGTGTCTTAGATGGTTCCGGTTTCAGGAGGTTTGATTTCCTTCTGCAGCTGCTGAAGGAGACTGAAATCTAAATCACACCATTGATATTCTTCAGCTACTCAGAACTTTGGACCAAGTGTTTGTGCCCCCCCCCCCCAAACTCCCCAACTCATGTGGTAAAATTCAAACCCAAAGGTGATGGTACTAGGAGGAGAGTTCTTTGGGTGGGGGGCATGAAGATGGGACTAGTTCTCCTAGAAGAGACACAAGAGCTTGCCTTCTGCACTCTGTCCTGAGAGGGCACAGAAAAAGATGGATATTGCGAATTAGAAAAAGTGCCCTCAAGTAAGGGGTCCGCCAGCACCTTGATCCTGGCCTTTTTGGTCTCTAGACCTATAAGAAATAAATGCTCATTGTTTAAACCACCTACTCCATGGTATTCTGCCATAGCAGCCCCAACTGACCAGGATGCAACCATGGCCCTATTTAGATCTCCAGCAATGCTACAGCTGCCTTCGTGTTGCTTCCAATTTGGTGATGTTGAAAACTGGTCTCTGACCCTCTTAAGATCATTAGTGGAAAAACCATGGTTCATTCACAGTGGCCCAATCCCTTAGATAATATGTATAAGTCAGGAGCCAAGAGTTTCTTTAAAGGTATAAAGTAAATGGCTTTGCATCTTGAAGATTTTGGTGTGTGTATGAGGCCAGTGCAAGACAGGCCCTTACCAGGACAGAGATTCCAAGACTTTTCTGAAAGCTCACTCCAAGTATCTTTTGGGTAACACATTCTTAATCCCAGTGAAACAAGGGAAGCTAAAATATCTCATTTTAAGGGCAGGAAACTGCACATTGGTAACCAAGTAGGTGAGCTCCCCAATATCACCTAGCCAGCAAGTACCAGCAAAATCAAGAATAGATTCCAAAGTTTCAAGTTGCAGCAAAAATACCTCAACCTTTAGACCAATGGTTTGCAAGTGAAATTTGTTAACCAGTCCCATCAGAATCCCATAGGTGCTATTTAAAAACGTAGATTTCCAAGCCTATTGGACCAAATCCCCTGCCTCATTTTTTTTTATATGCAGTCAGGCTGGTAAACCGTCTACTTCTTCCCATGCTAGTGAAAATATGCCCCAAGTGAGAAAAACAGAGATTCAAATCAGTCACCCAGCAAGTCATTCACTACCCTGTTTGGTTTTTGCTAAGTTCAGCCTTTGGGCAGGGTTGCTAGCTGGGCAGCCTCACTCTCTGACTTCTTACTCATTCTGCCACTGGTAGCATGAGGAGTTCGGGTTAGGGTAAGGCTTGTATTTATTTTCCCTCTAACTTCTCCAGACAAATCACCACTATTTCCAAGTTAGAAGGTGCTTTTTCCAATTTCCAGAACTTGTGGTATCCACCTAGTGCTGAAAATCCAGCTGTGCTTTTTCTAATTTTTACATCATTGCCAGAAAAAAAGATCTTGTAATCAAAACTTGGCTGCAAGTTTGATTGATGTTGCTTAGAAGCACACATGAGTCTACCCCATTCTTTTATCACTACTAAAGAGTTTTCAAAAGAAATATTTATTTTCCATTAGAGAAACAGATGATTGGTTGAGTCCAAGAGAATTATGTCTTTGCCAATCAAGGGCATCTGGTGTCTCCAATGGGCAGTCTCTCATGGATAATAACAATAACAGAAAAAAATATTGAGCACTTCAGAGAGTCATTGTATAGAAGAATATATATCAAATAATTTTATCTCAAGCCCACCCTGCGTTATAGGGACTACTATCATCTGAGTGCTCGATTCCCTTCTCTCTACATATGCTCCTCTTCCTTCATTCCAGCTTCGTCAATGACACCACTACTTATCTTGTCACTCAAAATTGAAACTTAGGTGACATCCCGATTTCATCCTTTCTCTCAATCTTACTTTTCCTGAGTCCCGTCTGATCTAATGTAATCCATCAATTTGTCCAGTCACTGTCACCTCCCAAATATCTCTGGAATTGTCCCAATACCTCCACATTTCCACAGTCACATATGTCACCATGAGCTACCATCTCTCACATTCCACCTGGACAGCACACTTGTCCTCTGGCTCTCTTTCCATCTAGTCAGCAAGTACCAACTGGAGAAAATTTTCATAAAAATGAAGAAATATATTAGATTGTGTCATTTCCTTGTGTAGAACATTTCAGTAGCTTCTGCTTGCAAGAAAAATAAAAATCTGAACTTTTCATGTTAGTCTGTGAGCCCTGCATGATATGACCTCACTCTCTGTCCCCATTCCATGCCATATTCACTTTCTTTAATGCACTTCACACACTCAGGATTTAGAATTCCAAATACAACCCAAGATTTTTCCTTCCATGGGACTTGAGTGCTACTCAATTGTGCTACTCTCTCTGCTTGTGATCCTTTTCTTTTTGTTATTCTCCTGACTAGTTCCTTCTCTTTCTTCCTATCAAGAATAATTTTCACCACCCCAGAGCATCCTTATTTTATACTTATAACTGCTTTTTAAGTCAAAGCATCTTTGTTCCTTCCATAGAATGTGTGATCTATAATTGTTTTGCTTTTGGCTTTTCTCATCTCTTGCCAGTCTCCTCTTACCAAAATATAAGCTTGGTGACTTTATTTAATAGATCTTCAGTGTCCAGAACAATGCTTGGGATATAATAGGTACCGATAAGTTTTGGTTCAACCAATGAATGACTTTATTTCATAGGTGAAGTAAGCAAGGTATAGGTAATTAAAGTAACTTGCCTGGGGTTATGGAAATGGTCAGTGTGCTATGATGAGTCTGATATCACAGCCTACATCACAGGATGAAAGCTGTGGTGACCCTAGAAATGGAGCTGCACATACCTTACCTCCCCTTAGTGCATTTGTGCAGGTGCCCTACCCTCAGAAGGAGATGAAAGGAGAGAGGCCAATGGCATTATTCCTATTACACAGATTAAGAAAAAGTATTATCCAAAAAATGTTTCTGCATATAAATTGTATCAGAAAATAATATCAAAACATTAAACTTTCACCATTTATTTAAAAAAAAACAATGGAAGTATTAACTGGTTAAGTGTTTGGCTTGACACATGGCCAGTTTCTGAACTGAAAGTAAAGAACCTCTTTGCTCAGCAGATGGACTGGACAGTTAGCACTCACAGTGGCTGTGCAGAGTGGCAGTGCTACAGTCATCTGGGAGCTAGATAGAAAGAAATTGCAGGACTCGCCCCAGGGCGTCTCAATTAGAATCTGCATTTTAAGACCCTAAGTGATTCATAGGCAGGTCACAGTTTGACCTGCCTATGAATCTAGACCATTTTAGAAGGCATAGTCCTCTAACCCACCCCAAAGAGAACCACCAGCATTTCCAAGCCCCACGCCAGTGTTCCTCTTAGCAAATCGCAGGCCTGGTTTCTCCAGCCACCAGTATCCTAAAAGAGGAGCAGGCAGACACGAGACCTGACTAGCCCATGGCTGCTTGGAGTGGTCTGCATTCTCTGCCCCAGCCCTTTCCACTAGGCAAGAAGTAGCATCAGCCAGGCCACCCAGTCCAACACACTAGTTCTAGTCACTTTTACTCAAGGAAAAAACAAAACAAAACAAACAAACAAACAAAAAACAAGAGGTCCCATACCAAACTCTTTTCTATATAATATACAGCTGTCCATCAGAGTGAAGAGCGAGTTACGTCCTGTAAGTGGGGATTATCAGTTCTTCATCCCACTCCTTGCTTTTATCTTTGGACTTTCTGCTGCTAAATCTTCGTCTCCAGGTTGGCGGGTGCAGTAACACCCTGTGCCCCAGGCTGAACCACCTAAGCTCAAGTTTAGGGTCCCTTCTCCTTCTTCCACTGCCACTGTCCTCCCAGCCTTTCTCACTTCAACATCAGCAGCCCTTGCTCTATCTCTCCATGACTTTCTGGTCCTTTCCGCATATGACTGACAATAGTTTTTCCTACCAACATGTTCAAGTTACTCCCTGGACTGAAATCAATCTGAAGCTTCTCCAAGGCATGTGATTTAAACTGAAACACATACTACATACAATTTACTCCTCAGATCCTACTATCAACTCTTATCTGTGTGTGTTTGAGAAACTGGAGATTTCTTGGCCTTCACCATTTTCACCATTAAATTGTTTGTCCATTCATACATCCATTCAGCAATTATTCATGAATTGCTGGTATATGCCTATTCATTGCATTGGGCCCTGCAGTTGGAGAAACAAATGTAAATACTACAATAGGGCCAGAACCCATGGGAGCCCAAAAAAGTGAGGTAGCAACACTGCCTGCAGATTGCAGGGTGTCAGGAAGGGGGTAGTCTGAGGTGGTTCATGGGTACAGAAGGAGAAGGGTATGCCAGGCAGAAGGAAGAGTGCCCACCGGAGCCCAGTGGTGTAAAGGAAGCACAGGTTCCAGCCTTTGCCAAGTGTGAATGGAGAAAGGTGTGTCCGCCATCCTGGCTCTTCTTCCTTCTCTAGTGTAGTGGAGAAGGGTCAGTGCAGGGGACAGCCTGGTGGGGGTCCAGTAGGACAAAATTCTTACAGAAAAGGGTAATACACTGTGTACACTCATTTTTAGAGAGCAATTACTCTCATTCTCCCTTGCCATCTTGAAAAGTTTCAGTACCAATTTTTCAGTACAAGGATTCTTCCAGGTATTGCTGTGTCCCTAGTCCAGCTCGGTCCGACTCACAGGTGTAGGCACACACCCACGCTCATGCCCAGAGTTGACAAACCAGCCACTGCCGGTGTTTCTCTGTGGGAAAGCACAGATGTTGGCATGGTCCCCACTCCAGAAGCACAGCAATGAGACCTGAGCCCACTAGTGTGTTGTCAGGGCACCTGGAAAGCCAGCATCCCTCCCTAAGGACGAGGACTGCACACAGGTGTGTCCTGTGCTTGCCACACTCCTGACATCACAGCCCTTGATGTGGGATGAAGGGAAGAGTGCTGGTCAACATTTTCCTTGCCAAGTGTCCCTGCCCAAAGATGAAGAGTGAGAAGTCACAGGGCCCTTGGCAGGAGTGTCAGGGCCCTTACCAGTCCCCTCATTAGGGGCGAGTGTGGCAGAGTGGCTGAGAGCAGATGCAGTAGAACCAGGGGACTGAACCAGGCTACAGCCCTGATAGCCAAGGAATCCCTGACTTGGAATCCATTACTTGACCTCTTGTCCTCAATTTCCCCATCTGAAGAATGGAGATAACCACACATTCCCTCAAAGCATCATCAGATTATATAAATGGTTGTATTTAAAGTGTGTCATAAAAGGAATGTCCCACAAAAGATCTGCTCCGACACGCCTGCGGGGTAGGCGGACTTGCGACACACCAGCAGGACAGGTCCAGCGGCCTGCTGAGGGGCAGGCCCGCCCCCTCCCCCAGTGCCTGCAAGGTAGGCGGGACTGTGACCACCGGCAGATCAGGCCCAGCAACCTGCGGAGTGACAGAGCTGCCCCACGCGCCTGCGAGGTAGGCGGACCTTCTACCAACCGGCAGAGCAGACCTAGCCACCCGCCAGCGTGGTAGACAGATCACCCCAATTGGAGGAGGATCACAGCCACTACCTGCCCTGCAAGGGAGATTTTTCAACTATACAAGAACAATATAAATAAATAGAGGGAAAATTTCAAAAACACAACAGTTTCACCAAGCAGAAAGAAACGCCAGCAGTATGAAAAGACAAGGAAAGAAAGGACCACAAGCAATGCAGGTCAACTCAACTTTAGAAGAGGTAATAGCTGCAACAGATGGAATGTCAGATAAAGAGTTCAGGATATACATGCTTCAGATGATATGGAGTCTCAAGGAAGACATGAGACAGCAAAATCAGACAATGAAAGATCACATTGACAAGGAACTACATAAACAAATCCAGGAAGTAAAAGATCAATTTCACAGGGAGATAGAGGTAATAAAAAACAAACAAATAGAAATCCTAGAAATGCAGGAAGCAATAAACCAACTTAAAAACTCAATTGAGAATACTACCAGCAGAGTAGATCATTTAGAAGATAGAACATCAGACAATGAAGACAAAGTATTTCAACTTGAAAAGAACATAGACAGCTCAGCAAGTCTGCTAAGAAACCATGAGCAGAACATCCAAGAATTATGGGATAATATTAAAAGACCAAACTTAAGAGTCATTGGGATACAGGAAGGCACAGAGCTCCAAACCAAAGGAATAAACAATCTATTCAGTGAAATAATACGAGAAAACTTCCCAGACTTGAAGAATGAGACAGAATCCCAAATCCTAGAAGCCTACAGGACACCGAATGTGCAAAATCATAAGAGATCCACACCTAGACACATTATAATGAAGATGTCCAACATACAGAATAAGGAGAGAATTTTAAAAGCTGCAAGAGAAAGAAAGCAGATTACATTTAGGGGTAAACCAATCAGGATAATAGCTGATCTCTCAACACAGACTCTGAAAGCTAGAAGATCCTGGAATAACATATTTCAAACACTAAAAGAAAATGGGTTCCAACCAAGAATCGTGTATCCGGCGAAATTAAGCTTCAGGATGGAAGATGAAATTAAAACCTTCCACAATAAACAAAAGTTAAAAGAATTTGCAGCAAGAAAACCATCTCTTCAAAAAATCCTTGGCAAAACATTACAGGAAGAGGAAACGGAAAACAACAATGAAAACCAACGGTGGGAGGTAGGAAAGTAAAGGGGGGGGGAATAATCAAAGAGGAAAACAAATCAGGTTTAGTAGCATTAATAAACAAATATGGCTGGAAGAACAAACCATATCTCAATAATAACCCTAAATGTTAATGGCTTAAACTCACCAATTAAGAGACACAGGCTAGTTGAATGGATCACAAAACAAGACCCAACAATATGCTGCCTATAGGAGACGCATTTGATAGGAAAAGATATACATAGACTGAAGGTGAAAGGTTGGGAAAAATCATATCACTCATATGGACTGCGGAAACAAGCTGGAGTGTCCATACTCATATCAAATAAAATAGATTTCAAGCCAAAGTTAATCAAAAGGGATAAAGAGGGTCACTACATACTGCTCAAGGGAATCATACACCAACAAGACATAACAATAATAAATATATATGCCCCAAACAATGGTGCTGCTATGTTCATCAAGCAAACTCTTCTCAAGTTCAAGAGTCTAATAGACCACCATACAATAATCATGGGAGACTTCAACTCACCTCTCTCACCACTGGACAGATCTTCCAAACAAAAGTTGAATAAGGAAACTATAGAACTCAATAACACAATTAACAACCTAGACTTAATTGACATATATAGAATATACCACCCAACATCAAGCAGTTACACTTTTTTCTCAGCAGCACATGGATCCTTCTCAAAAATAGATCATATATTATGTCACAGGGCAACTCTTAGACAATATAAAGGAGTAGAGATAATACCATGCATCTTATCTGATCATAAAGGAATGAAACTGAAAATCAACGATAAAAGAAGGAAGGAAAAATCATGGATCACTTGGAGAATGAACAATAGGTTACTGAATGATCAATGGGTTTTAGAAGACATCAAGGAGGAAATTAAAAATTTCTTAGAGTTAAATGAAAACAAGACACAACATATCGGAATCTATGGGACACATTGAAAGCAGTTCTAAGAGGAAAATTCATTGCTTGGAGTTCATTCCTTAAAAAAAGAAAAAACCAACAAATAAATGATCTCATACTTCATCTCAAAATCCTAGAAAAAGAAGAGTAAAACAACAGCAAAAGAAGTAGAAGGCAAGAAATAATTAAAATCAGAGCTGAAATTAATGAAATTGAAACAAAAGAAACAATTGAAAAAATTGACAAAACTAAAAGTTGGTTCTTTGAAAAAATAAATAAAATCGACAGACCCTTGGCCATGCTAGCGAAGAGAAGAAGAGAGAGAACTCAAATTACTAGCATACGGGGTGAAAAAGGCAATATCACAACAGACACTTCAGAAATACAGAAGATAATCAGAAATTATTTTGAATCATTATACTCCAATAAAATAGAAGATAGTGAAGGCATCGATAAATTTCTTAAGTCATATAATCTGCCCAGATTGAGTCAGGAGGATATAGACAACCTAAACAGACCAATATCAATTGAGGAAATAGAAGAAACCATCAAAAGATTACCATCTAAGAAAAGCCCAGGACCGGATGGGTATACAGCAGAGTTTTACAAAACCTTTAAAGAGGAATTAATACCAATACTTTTCAAGCTATTTCAGGAAGTAGAAAAAGAGGGAGAACTTCATTCTACGAGGCCAACATCACCCTGAATCCGAAACCAGACAAAGACACTTCAAAGAAAGAAAACTACAGACCAATATCTCTAATGAACCTAGATGCAAAAATCCTCAATAAAATTCTGGCGAATCGGATACAAAAACATATCAAAAAAATTGTGCACCATGATCAAGTAGGATTCATCCCTGGTATGCAAGGCTGGTTCAACATATGGAAATCAATAAATGTTATTCACCACATCAATAGACTTAAAAATAAGAACCATATGATCATCTCGATAGATGCGGAAAAAGCATTCAACAAAGTACAGCATCCCTTTATGTTCAAAACTCTCGAAAAACTAGGGATAACAGGAACATACCTCAACATTGTAAAAGCAATCTATGCTAAGCCTCAGGCTAGCATCATTCTGAATGGAGAAAAATTGAAGGCATTCCCTCTAAAATCTGGTACAAGACAGGGATGCCCTCTCTCACCACTTCTGTTCAACATAGTTCTCGAAACACTGGCCAGAGCAATTAGACAGACGAAAGAAATTAAAGGCATAAAAATAGGAAAAGAAGAACTTAAATTATCACTATTTGCAGATGACATGATTCTATACCTAGCAGACCCAAAAGGGTCTACAAAGAAACTATTAGAGCTAATAAATGAATTCAGCAAAGTGGCAGGATATAAAATCAACACGCATAAATCAAAGGCATTCCTGTATATCAGCGACAAATCCTCTGAAATGGAAATGAGGACAACCACTCCATTCACAATATCCTCAAAAATAATAAAATACTTGGGAATCAACCTAACAAAAGAGGTGAAAGACTTATTCAATGAAAACTACAGAACCCTAAAGAAAGACATAGAAGAAGACCTTAGAAGATGGAAAAATATACCCTGCTCATGGATAGGCAGAACTAACATCATCAAAATGATGATATTACCAAAAGTTCTCTATAAGTTCAATGCAATGCCAATCAAAATCCCAACAGCATTTCTTGTAGAAATAGATAAAAGAATCATGAAATTCATATGGAAAAACAAAAGACCCAGAATAGCAAAAACAATGCTAAGCAGGACGTGTGAATCAGGCGGGATAGTGATACCAGACTTCAAACTATACTATAGAGCAATAGTAACAAAAACAGCATGGTACTGGTACCAAAACAGGCAGGTGGACCAATGGTACAGAATAGAGGACACAGAAACCAATCCACAAAGTTACAACTATCTTATATTTGATAAAGGGGCTAAAAGCATGCATTGGAGGAAGGATAGCATCTTCAACAAATGGTGCTGGGAAAACTGGAAATCCATATGCAACAAAATGAAACTGAATCCCTTTCTCTCACCATGCACAAAAGTTAACTCAAAATGGATCAAGGAGCTTGATATTAAATCAGAGAAGCGGCATCTGATAGAAGAAAAAGTTGGCTATTATCTACATACTGTGGGGTCGGGCTCCAAATTCCTCAATAGGATACCCATAGCACAAGAGTTAACAACTAGAATCAACAAATGGGACTTACTCAAACTAAAAAGTTTTTTCTCAGCAATAGAAACAATAAGAGAGGTAAACAGGGAGCCTACATCCTGGGAACAAATCTTTACTCCTCACACTTCAGATAGAGCCCTAATATCCAGAGTATACAAAGAACTCAAAAAATTAGACAATAAGATAACAAATAACCCAATCAACAAATGGGCCAAGGACCTGAACAGACACTTGTCAGAGGAGGACATATAATCAATCAATAAGTACATGAAAAAATGCTCACCATCGCTAGCAGTCAGAGAAATGCAAATCAAAACCACCCTAAGATACCATCTCACTCCAGCAAGATTGGCAGCCATTAGGAAGTCCAACAACAACAAGTGCTGGAGAGGATGTGGGGAAAAGGGTACACTTGTTCATTGTTGGTGGGACTGCAAATTGGTGCAGCCAATTTGGAAAGCAGTATGGAGATTTCTTGGAAAGTTGGGAATGGAACCACCATTTGACCCTGCTATTCCCCTTCTCGGTCTATTCCCTAAAGATCTAATAAGAGCACGTTACAGGGACACTGCGACATCGATGTTCATAGCAGCACAATTCACGATAGCAAGATTGTGGAACCAACCTAGATGCCCTTCAATAGATGAATGGATAAAAAAATGTGGCATTTATACACAATGGAGTATTACTCTGCATTAAGAAATGACAAAATCATAGAATTTGGAGGGAAATGGATGGCATTAGAGCAGATTATGCTAAGTGAAGCTAGCCAATCCTTAAAAAACAAATGCCAAATGACTTCATTGATATAAGGGAAGTAACTAAGGACAGGGTAGGGATGAAGAGCTAGAGAAGAAGATTAACATTAAACAGGGATGAGAGGTGGGAGGGAAAGGGAGAGAGAAGGGAAATTGCATGAAAATGGAAGTTGATCCTCAGGGTTATACAAAATTACATATAAGAGGAAAGGAGGGGTAAGAGAAGAATAATACAAGTGGAAGAAATGATTTACAGTAGAGGGGGTAGAGAGAGAAGAGGGGAGGGGAGGGGAGGGGAGGCGGGATAGTAGAGAATAGGATAGACAGCAGAATACATCAGACACTAGAATGGCAATATGTAAATCAATGGAAGTGTAACTGATGTGATACAGCAATCTGTATACGGGGTAAAAATGGGAGTTCATAACCCACTTGAATCAAACTGTGAAATATGATATATTAAGAACTGTGTAATGTTTTGAACTACCAACAATAAAAAAAGAAAGATAAACCATAAAATCCAAAAAATAAAAAAAAATAAAAAAGATCTGCTCCCTCACCAAGCCCACTCCAGTTTTCTCTGTGTGCAGAGTGTGGGGTACTATCAGTATCGCCACCCTACTTATTCTTCAGTTTTCTGGTGTCCCAGAGTTCCCCATGTGACAGTTGGGCCTGGCCCCACCCCATCCCTTCAGAACAAGGCAAGGTCACCATGAACATGCTCCCACTAGGCTGAAGACAAGGTGAGTAGAGCCTTCCACGTGGGGTGGGGGAAGGAAGAAAAGACAGTGTAAGTCTTACAGGGAGTTTCATGATAAGGTGCTGCCTTGCTCAGGATCAAAGGTCACAAGGAAACCTGTGAGTCCAGCAGTAGTATCTGAAGTGAGGGTCTTTGTGCCGATTGCCAGCCCTGCACAGGCTGCAGCCACAAGTTGGCCTGGACCCAGGTGTGTTTGCATGGACAAGGCTCAGAGCGGAGGTTCATTTTGGAGCCGAAAAAAAGCTGTAATAAATTAGCTTAAAGCTCACATTATCCTACGATGGCAAGAGAATTGAAGATTCTCAGAATAAACTTTGAATATATTTACTACAAACACTAATTATAAAGCCAGACAAAGTCTTAATGGAAAGAAAACAAATTCCCATTTCTCGCAGATGCAAGAATGTACACAGATATTAAAGTGTTTACCCTTCTTGGCAAATTGTAGATAGCACAGGTGAAGCATAGGCTTAGCCCCTACTCATTTACATATGTGTACCATGTTATGACTCAGAGCTTAAACATTACCTTGATTATTTTAGTAATTTTTAAAAGTTGTAAATCCATTGTCAAATGTGTGGTAACACATTTGCAGTTCATTAGTTGAGTCTTATTTTTTTCTTCCTATAGGAAGATAACATCAATTGTATCTCAGAAGTTCTTGAGCTATTGTTCAAAAAAATTAAGAACCAAAGTATCTATAACATCTGCAGGACATGCCCTGGTGCTTCTCCTTCCAGCCCAGCCTGATTTGCCCAGCCTAACTTTTGAAGTATTTCCAGCTCTATCTTGCTTTTTTATTTCCATTTCTTTTCTCCCATGTCCCTCTTTTTTTCTTTTCATCGTCTACTTGAAGCCACTGTAGCACTTGGATTTCTCATTGGGTCGAGAGTGACATGATTTGAAACACACAGACAGGGCTTTGACTGGGGGAGGGAAGTGTGTATGTGTGTGTATGTGTGTGTGTGTGTGTGTGTGTGTGTGTTTTATTATTTCATGAAATTTCTGTTTTGATGTGTGTGTTTCTTTTATTGGCAGAGGAATAGATTCTCCGCCATCTGCTAATTGAAGACCTGTACCTCCCACAGTATGTGCCAGTTCCAGTCTTCCTGGTCTCTCTGTTCTTTTTCTGAAGTACAGGAGGTAGCCACAGATAGGAGCCATCAGCCACTGGTAAGAAATGTGGCCGAGCTGACCTGTTAAACATACCAGAAGAATGCCAGGCCAGCAAGTTATTTCACAAGGGGTGTTAAGCTCCTGGAAGACATGTTGGTGCTGATGGTGGTGACAGTGATGATGGTGGTGGGGGTGGTGGTGGCAGTGGAAAACAGCAGAAGTTACTGCTGGACTAAAACTGAATATGGCCAGAAATTGTGCTCAGTTCTTGTATCTATTATCTCATTTAATCTTAAACAAAAAACCTGTAAGTGCTCCTATTAGCTCTCCTTTGTAAATAAGAATAGTAATGTTCACTACAGATCAGTAACTTGTTCAAGTCAAAGAGCTAAGAAATAGCAGAATTGGAATTCAGATTGAGATCTCACCAAGCCCAGAGCCTGTCTGATTACTAAGCCAGGAGATAAATCTTAGACTGAGTCAGCAGTTTGACTGAACTGCCTTCTTCAGAAATTAGAGGGAAATACTTGATTTTTAAGCTCAATTCTACAACTCTCAAATATTTTTCCTAACTTTCTATCTTCAGAGGAGACATAGATCTAAGTCCTCTTGGGTGTGAACAGAGAATGATGGACCAAAACCTATCTAGAAAGGAGAATAGAACTTTGGCTGCCCATTCAGACTGGGAGCTCTCCGAGAGTCACTCTAAGATCACCTTCAGCGTTTCCTACTAACTTCATGCCTGGGTGGTATTTGTGTTATAATGATCCCGGCCTTTTTTTTTTTTTTCTAGTGATAATAAGTTGGCTATATATCATTTCTCTCCATCGTGTGGGAGCAAAGTGTTAGTTCTTCTCATTAGCTGTGCTGTTACAGAAAATAAAATACAGACTTTTTGAGCTAGAGAACACTCAGACTTTATCTTACGAATGTGGAAAAGGAGGCTGACAGAAATGAAATGATTTCAAGATTAAAAGCCATGTTAGCCAAGAGCACAGGCTCTGGAGTTAGAGTGGTTTTAGCCACAGCCTCACCATTAATTGGCTGACCAATCAACAGGGGGTCATAATCACATCTGAGTTTCAGTATCCTCATCGGTAATAGGGGATAATCATATACTAAAATGGATTATAATATGCCAAATTATATATTATTGTGTCACAATAGATTATATTAGTGCTAAAATGTATTATTGTCATGAGAAATGAATGGGGTTATATATGCAAAATACTTGGCATATGGTGAATGGTGGTGAGGCATCCACTAATGCAGGGCCAGGCTTGGGCTTTCTGACTCGACGACAATGACCTTGCTGTGGGTTAGCTAGGGGTCTAGTGTGCACACCCAACTCCAGACCAGCCCTGGTTCTGCCCCAAGTCAGAGCATTCACCAACCAAGAATGAGATCAACAGAAAACACAGCGTGAGGCCTCCCTATCTCAGTTTTGATCTGAAGATGTGTTATAGAAGGTAAGTAGAGGTATGTGCTTTGGGAAGGTCATACTGTGGGTAACATCAGAAAAGATGGCTACGTCCAATTACGTTCAAGCAGCTCTGTCTACTCCAGCACCTTGCAGATGACATTTCAAATGGCATGTTGAAGGAGAGGTTGCCTGAACAAAGCTGGGTGGCTGGAATAGTTTAGAAGTTAAATTCTCAGCCTTGATGAGGTTAACTTAAACTGTACACGTACAGATAACATGTCATAAGAAAGAGGCCACTGTGGCCAGGAAAGATAAGGGAGAATAGGAGATGGTGCTTTTGATAACATATAAAAGTCAAACACATTTATGTTAGCTTTCTAGGAAGTCAGGCTAATGAAAGAACAAAGGAGTGATTAATGAAAACCTGTATGTGGAAGTTAATTGTCCAAGGGGAAAAGGAGGTTTGAGTGTGTTATGTGCTGCCAAGAGGAAGGTGTACCTGCGACTATAGACCCTTCACAGGCTCTTTGCAATTCTGTCCTTATCTTTGTTATCTTCAAAAATAAATCATTCCCAAAGTGACATGGAAAAATCTGCCAAGCAAAAGAACCCTTACACTAATTTTGGGAAGAGAAATTTTTTACTTTATTCATTTATTGGTTAGGAAGTCCAAAATCTCACCACAATAACGTCTGAGCAGGTACAGAAGTTTCCACTAGACCGGGGCTTCTCTACCCTGGCTGTGCACTGGAGTGACATGGGGGGCTTTTCAAAACACTGACTCCTGGTTCCACCCCTGGAGACACTGATATACTGATGTCCCTGAACTTGGGATGGGTTAAACCCAATAAGCCCTTTATAAACTAATTATATATATATATATATATATATATATATATATATATATATATATATATATCTCCACATAGCACTCAGGTTCCAGACAGTCACCCTCCTGGGCTCTGGTCATAGGGCTGACAGGAAGCCACGGTGCCTACCACAGACTGCTAAGTCAAAATTCAAAACTTGAAGTACAGTTTCTAATGAATGCCCATCACTTTTGCACCACAGAAAAGTCAAGAAATCATAAAGTGGAACCACTATAAGCCAGGGCCCTCTGTTGGCTGGGGCATGAGCTGGACAGCAGGATTTTAAGATGTCCCTGGGTGATCCTCATGTGCAGCCAAGTGTGAGGACGGCTGATGTAGTGAACTGAGAGCACTGGCCTTCCTCTGTTATTATTAGCTTGTGCTCATCAAGTGTAAATGTCTATGGGTAAATAAAATTAAAACTGTCTTTGGAGAAATGACCATTCCTTTTCTGATACTGCAAAAATTACTAGAAGAAAAGCATATGCATAAAATTTTAAAGTTTTCTTTCTCATTAAAGCACCTGAAATAAAGATCTCTACCAACTCAGATGAGAATGTGTCTCTTTCTTTTACCATCAGTTTGAAATTAACTTTCACATCAAAATCCTACCCTGGGTTTTCTTATGAATGCAGTGCTTTCCTCCATCCACACAGTATTTCCTGAGTTCCAACCTGTGAGCACACTGAGTATTGGACGCATAATGTGAAGCAAAATATTCATGGTCTATTGGAGAATGTGAAGGAGCAACAGGAACACTGGCAGTCAGGGGGTGGTTGATGTCACTGAGGAAGATCTGTTTGCTGTGCAAGTACACAGAGGAGCTGTTCCTACAGTCTGGGGCATCTGGTAGGCTCCTGGACAAAAATCATACCTATGCTAAACACAGGACAGTAGAATTGGGGGGGAAAAGGTCACTACTGGGAAGAGCTCTGGGCAGAAAGAAGAGCTTGTGGGTTGGCCCCGAGGCATGCTCCATAAAGCTTCTCAAAAGGAGCAAAAGAAGTTCAGTAGCTGTGAAGCCCAAGGTCCAGAAGGAGTGTGTGGGACTGGAAAGAAGTGACCCCAGGGAAGCAGTGAGAGCTAAGAGAGGTAAGCAAGGCCCACACAGATCACACACGACAGGAAGCCATTTCCTTTTAAGCTGTTTTCCCTGTCTAAATGGAATGGCAGAGAGGACGCTTATTCGGTTTTAAGTGAGCAATACCATAATTGAATTTGAGTTTTTTGGAAGACATTATTATTTTCCTTCAAATATCACATCAGAAGTGAAAAATGATAGTGGTCCATTATAGAGAAGTGGCAGCAGGGATAGGGAACTAGGGATATATGTGAGTCAGTAAGATAATGACACTCGGTCAGAGTTCATGACTGATGAGGGTGAGAGACACCGAAGAATCAGGTGACAGGCCCCAGGGCTCCTGTCAGCCTCGTGGAATACAGATGTGGAGATTTGCAAGAAATTATTAGACAGGCATCATTATCCAAAGTACATGTATAAAGACATGAATTGGGTGTCAACCTACTTTATATACAAACAGAGACATGAAAAATCGTGGTATATATGTGTAATAAGAATTGTAATAAAAAAAACAAGTATACGTATAAAGACATGAATTGGTGTGAGCATACTTTATACAAAGATATGAAAAACTGTGCTCTATATGGGTAATAAATACATTCAGCTGTCATGTATTTTAAAAAATAAAATCAATAAAAATAAAAAATAAAGAAAATGAAAAAAAAGAAATTATTAAGTGGTCTGTTTTATGTAGTTAAGAATTTGGAGAGACAGCTGGGATGTCCCAGTGGCCACATCTGCAGGCATTTGGCCTTACAGCCCTCAGAGCTTCAAAGGTAAGAATCTATGGTGGCAGGTAAGCATTTAGAAATCTTCAGTATGTGAACCACAATCCGTCTCTCAAAATTACTTACGTCAAGACAGAAAAGAGAACTCAGAGAAGCATCAAAATGGAAGATATGGGCATGGGGGGGAAGCCAGGTAAAGAAATTGACAAGAGACGGAGAGGAAGAAGGGGAATTGGGTATGAGATGGAAAGGCTGAAGGAGGGTGTGGCCCACAATGGTCTTACAAGAGCCTGCCTCTGTGTATTTTTCTTTTAAAATGAAATGAACAAGGGGACTTGGGCTGTGGCTCAGTGGTAGAATGCTTGCCTTGCAGGTGTGGGGCCCTGGGTTCGATCCTCAGCTCCACATGAAAGTAAACAAAGATATTGTGTCCATCTACAACTAAAAAAAGTATTAAAAAAATGAAACAAACAAGAAGTAAGACCTGGCATAGTATATGCAGTGAACTTCAGGGTTGTACAAAATGCTTTCAATACATTACCCAACTTTCAGTCTCAAAACAGTGCTGTTTCCTTCATATGATGAATATGAAAACTAAGACCCAACACAGATGTTGACTCTGCTGCTCGGAGTCACGCCAACCATCAAGTAATAGGGCTTTTCTCCACACTACATTGTACAAATGCATAAAATTAGCATGTCCCTGCTCTCTGGGGATTGATGCCCTGCCTGCTTTTCTCCATTTCTTCTCTTCATGCATGCAAGTCCCAGGAAGAACTTAGGGCCCCATTTGTACAATGTTGGGCTTTTCCCACATGGGAGAAACAAGGCCAGCACAGTGTGTTGGGTAAACACAAGTGGCAAGGGACAGTGATTTACACCCGACTTGCAAACTTCTGATTACCAATTCGTTGCCTGCTATGTAAACAGGTGTAAACTAAGATTTAATCAGTTTACACAGCACAGTAAATAATTTAATCTCTCCTTAGCACAGTGCTGGCGAATGTAAATGTTTAAGCCAACACTGATGCTGATGTTGCGATGAAAGTGTCCAGTTTCACAGCCAGAAAAGCTGAGTCCACATATGGCCTTCAAGTGCCCCTGACTGGAGACAGGCAGAACAACCAGAGCTCTGGGTGAAACCTCATTTTCGCCAACATAGAGCTCAGCTATTGGCCCAGAAAGCTGGCAATCACCTCTTGACCCTCAATTCCTCCTGTCCTGAGACATTATGGACCCCTAGATCATTCTTCACAGCACTGCTCTGCAGAGATCCCAGGGACTGCTACTATGTAAACAGGCAGGCAAGAAGAGATGGGGAGAAGCCGCAGCCTCAGGCTCTCTGTAATACCATTCTCACTGGAGACTCCCTGGGTGCTTCCTGCCTGGCAAGGTGTGCCTATGCAAATGGCACCTAGATCCTAGGAAAATCACCTGCAGATGTGCTCTCGGTTGTCAAAAACTATTCACTGCACCTGCTGGAGTCCCCTGCTGCAGAGGGTGCCACTTCCTATGAATTTTTCATCAGTGTGGCTTGTGTTCCAGTCAGCCTGGCTCTTCACCTGATGGACAGGTAGGGAGGATGCCTGCTCTCTCCAATTTGAGCCTGAGCTTTTTCCTGGAGTGGAAGGCCCTGGGAAAGGCCAGGGCTCCACAGGCCCCAGACTAAAATGGTAGTCCCATGGGAACCAGGCAGTAAGATAGTAAGAATCCTGATTTTCTTCTGTCCCCTTAGAGAAGTCAAGTTCACAAGTCAAGTTTGCATCTCCTGGCATTGTTGGTATGGTATGGCTGGGCTTTGTTAGTTCTTGAAACAAACAAACAAACAAACAAAAACACCATGAGGTCTGGGGTTGTGGCTTGCATGCGTGAGGCACTGGGTTCAATCCTCAGCACACATAAAATAAATAAATAAAATAAAGGTATTGTGTCCATCTACAACTTGAAAGAAAAAAAAAAAACTGTGGTCAGGCTTTGAATTAAATCCTGGGTAAGAAATAGATTTAATTTCTTCCTGTGCTTATATTATGAATGATAGAGAAAGAATACCTATTACTTCCTAAATACAAGGAGTTTCTTTTCTCTGAAAGCTTTTTGTTGTTGCTTATTTTTTTATTTGTTCAGAAAAAGCCTCTTTTTCTGAAACTGTTGAGTAGGTGGCTCAAGCTGGCCCAGTGTGATACTCATTATCTCAATCCTCAATGCATCACTCTGATGTGGGTGCTATACAACATTTACAAAGGTGATCAAGACCCAAAGAGTTAGGTAACTCACCTGAAGTTCCTCAGCTGGTAAAGAAGAGATGGGGATCTGAACCTCAGCATGACTCTTAAAGCTCTTCTTTTAAAATTATGCCTTAAAGCTTTGTTCTTTCTTATCCCCCAGGCCTGTAGAGGAGGGCCCCCTGGCTATGGCTCCAGGAGTAAGCACCCATAAGGTTCAGGGAGGAGAAAATGGAAATAGCAATAACAGCAATAATAACAGCTAAAATGTGTTGCTTGTTTGTTTTAAAAATAAGCTCCCTGTTTTCTTTTACATGCACTAATTCAATTCATCTCTATATCAGCTTTATCAGATAGCCTTCATCATCATCTTCATTTTATAGATGAGAAAACTAAGTTAGAGGAAGAATCTTCTGACCATTATGCATCTGGTAAGAGTCTGGATGGGGACCAGGCCAGGCAGTCCCCCTGCCCCTCAGTTGTAAGTTGACTGATAGAGGCAGTGCAACAGGTGACATGCATGACAGGAGGGCCCCAACACGTGATTGCAAGGAAAATGGCAACTAGGACAGACATTCTTCAAAAAGCACCTGGATGAGACTGGAGTCTCCTACGGAGAGAATATCTGTGAAGAAAACCCAGAAGGTCACCTGCCTTTGTGACTGGAGAACATTCCTGTTCAGGGGAGGAGGGACTGTACAGAGACCAAACAGGGCCAACAGTTGGCAGCCAGGGGACTCTCTGTGATTTCCAAAGGAAAGTTCTGGGATTGACACATGGGGAAGAGGAACAGGGAGGGAGGGCAGGTAAGCCTGAAGGCCCCGGCACTGCCACTTACTTCCTGGCTTTCCTCTCCACACCCCCTTCCACGTAGTAGCCGGGTTTGCACTCGTATCTGCAGATGCTGCCCACGTCGTGGCTGCCCTGGAGGCAGTGAGGCAGCAGCAGGTTGGCATTGGGAATAACAGGGGGAGCCTCACATTCCAGCTTGCAGTGGACTTCGGGGAGAGACCAGAGTCCATCTTCAAGGCAGGTCAGCCACGGGCTGAGTCCTGGTTCCAGGAAAGAGAAGCATAGGGTGCTTAGAATGGAGAGTCCAAGAAGATGGTAATAGCAGAGAGAATGAAAACCCACCAACGTATTACATTATTCAACAGACACAGTATTCCTTGGGGAGTGGCATTTCTTGTTACCATAGGACAAAGAACCAGTGTGGTCTCTTATATAGAACAGAGGTCACATAAACATTTGAACGAAAGAAAAGCTATCAACCAACTCCTGACTTCCCTCCCTACTTAGAGACTATAAAAAAACAGCAATGACAACATGAAAATCATGCTCGATGACATTTTTACAGTGGCTATCAATGCCAGGCACTGATTTAAGCCTTTTACATTTGTTAGCTTGTGTAAACTTCAAACCTCAAATGACCCTATGAAATAGTCTGTTGTTATTACTTCTTGTGCAGATGAGGAAAGTGGGGTTCAATAACTGGCCCAAGCTTAAAGGGGCAGAGTTAGGGTTTGAATCCAAGCAGTTTGGATGCAGGGTTCTATACTGAAACACACTGCTCAGGCCTCTGTGTCATTCTGCTTTTCCGGTGCAATCCATGGCTAAGTAACATCCCCAGCCCACCAGAGACGGACAACATCTGCATCTCGCAGAGGAGGGCCTGAGGTCTGCATTCGTCACAAATAATGGCTAGACATGCCAAAGAAGCCCGGTGAGGTAAAGAGCAAGGCACAGGGTCAGTGAGAGCAGGTTCCATCCCACCTTTATCTCTAATTAGTGGTATAGTCAGGGAAAAGTGACATAACTGTGTTTGTCTCATCTAGAAAATAGAACAAAACCCAAATCCATAGAATAGCTGCAAATTTTAACTTTGAACAAAGGACTAAGAAAGGAGGTGCCCTTTGGGACTTTTTCTGTTATCAGGAGGGGGTGTCACCATGGAGCAAATGGGAAGGGTGTGGGGATAAAGCAGAGAGCCTCAAGCTACCCCAAAGAGTGAGGGACCAAGGAGAACTTGCTCACAGCTGCTGGTTGACCAGGCAGTACCTTGGAGCTTGGCTGGTGGGACACAAGAGATGGAGCAGCGTCTCAGGAAATGGGTGCCCTCTGGGCAGGAGAAGGTGGCATAGTTCACCAAAGATGAGTCAGGAGTGCCACAGTCGAGGGGTGCACAGCTCACATCCTGGCTCCAGTGCCCAGAGGAACATGTGAGCAGAATCTCCTTCTATAAACAGAGATTTTGTTTCAGCAAATTTCCAGTGGTCATTTGTCCAAACATTTAAAACAGGTAAAACTCTTCTGCCTTGCTCCCTGTTTCTGCCTCACTGTTTTTAATGTGATGCTGACAGGAGCCTGTTGCATATCAGAGGACCATGAAGTAGCAATGCTCCTCCAGGCCATCGTGATTGCTATCTCCCCTTAATTTGCCAGATCTGTTCTCTGCCTCAGGGACACTGACCAGGAACACTGGCCCCTGTGGACTTCCTGCCTCTGACTTGTGCTTGGTTCTTCCCTAGTATGCAGTGGCTGAAGGGTGGAGAGGGAGAGAGGAGAGGAAGCCTCATGTTTAATCCTCCTGCTCCCTCTGACAGAGGGGGTTGCCCATCCCCCTTCATACAGCTTCTGCTCCTTTTCCCTATGGATTCTGTTGATCCCTGCATAACCTTTTAGGCCTAAGAGTGACAGCTGAGCCCCTTTATCCTGGGAAACTGCACCATTTCCTATGGCCTCCCTGTATCCAGCATTAAATTCTCTCGAAAATCCCACTTTCGAGCATATCAACTGATTCCTTTTGGCATACTTATTAATAAACCAACTGAAATTATTACTGAAAATAACTACCTCCCCTGAGAATGGTGCATAGTATCTAAAAAGAGCTGACAGTCAAAGCACACAAGGTACCTTGTGGTTAACTGGAGAGTCCAGTCATTTCCTGGGGGCTGCTGCTTCATGAATAAATATGAGTGAGTGCCCACAAGGGCCCAGGCCTGTACTAAACTAGATGATATCAAGGAGCTAAAAATCCACTGGGGGAGCAGATTGTATGTTAAAACAGTGGCTAAGAAAGTGTCTAAAGGAGGAAGAATGGAAAGGAGGAGAAAAGGAACAAAGAAGTCAGAAAGGAAGTAAAGAAGAAAAATGCTAAGGATTTTGTTGTTGTTGTTGTTATAAAATACCCGCTACCTACTTCTATATTGATTGGAGAAAATATGATATAAAGAATGCAAATAATAAAATAAAAGAACTAGAAACCTGGAGTTCAGAGGAAGAAAACAAACATGTGAAAGTGATGCCAAATCATATGGTACTGTGTCGGGTGGAGTGGGCAGCACACAGGGGCTGGAGGTGGGGCTGCCAGCCTTGGCAGGGAGGGACAGGCTGGGAAGTTCCCCAGAGGAAGCAGCACAGAGACTGGCCTTGACAGATGATAGAACTTTGAAGCAACTGGGGATGGGGGGTATTGGTAGAGAAGTGGGTATTGGGGGAGAAGAAGGTTTCCACAGCGGGGGGATGGAGTGAACATGAACCTGGCTTATTTGGAAAAATCACAGCCAACAGTCACTCAGGAAACTGGGTTAGAGGTCAGAGACAGAGAGGGGAGTTTATATGTCTTAGCCAGCCAAGAGACTACAGTGGCACCAAAACCAAAGGTCAAATATGTGCCAAAGGTACCTGTCACCCCAACATCACCTCCTGGCTAGCTGCTCCTCCCTGTACCCCAACGTTTTCCTGTTGCCTGCTTGAAGAACCCAACTCAAAGCCAGACACATTTTTCTGGTTAGCTTCAGTTCTTGTGTCAACAAAGACCAAACATCCCCACTGTCTTGTGATCAGGAGCTGGGATTGTGTAATTCCCTTCTTTGGGGCAGCCTCAGGTGACAGGCGCTCTGTTGCTCACTCCACCCAGTGGCTGGCAAAGGCTGAGCTCCCAGCTTCCCCTCCCAGTCAGGTTCTGCCCCTACTCACTTAGCCAAGAAATCTGGCTCAAACCACAAGAAGCCACTAATCATTTAAAGAATGCTCTCAAACATTGCATCTATTGCCTGGGTTTTCCCTGGCTTTGTACATTTTGCCTTGGATGGGTTCCTAATTTGTGTGTACCTCAAATAGTGGCTTTTCTTCTCTCTCCTTCTTTATCTACTACACAAGTGTATTCACTACCTACCTTTTTCCATTCTTTTAAATTATATCTTAATTTTATAGCTTTGCCTGAGTGGAGATGAATTAAGAACAGGTGACAAGTGCTCTGCCTTTCAACCAAAGCATCCGGGACCGTGAAGTTGGTACCTCAAGGTTCATTAAAATTGTTTCTCTCTAGGCAGAACCTGAACCCTTTGTAACTCAAGATTGTGTCTTTAAATTCTGATGCTCTTTAAGCAAGTGAAATGCTACTACATGCTCACGACCAGCTAAGCAATCAAATGGCACAAAATGAAAACCACTCCAATCTTCCAAACCATTGATATCTAACAATCACATTTCTACTCTTTTCTTGTGATAATAACATCTTTCCTCAAGCACCATCATCCTTTGGTTCTGTTTGAGCATGAACCTGGAAGGTTCCAAAGGATGATCATGATCTCTATCATGACCAAAACATGGCCATGTTTTCTACAGGTCTTTTCTATAGTTTTATAAACCCTCTGAAGGAAGGATGGAGAGCTAACTAACCTCTTAGTTGGGAATTCATTACCATGCTTGAAATAATGGCAGCTGAACACTAGAGTGCTATATGCCAATCATTTTACTAGAAGCTTTTAAATGATTTTCAGCCAGTCATTATAATGACTCAAAGAGATGAGTACTTTTTGTTCCAATGATTTTACAAATGTGGAAACAAGCTTAAAGAGATTAGTTTTATTTTGTTTGCTTTTATCCAAAGTTACATACCTAATACAGAGTGGAGCTGAAATTTCATTCAGATCTGTCCCTGGAGCCTGCTCTTAACCAATGTATTCCACTACCTCCAAACTACCTTGCAATCCTGGAACTGGTGCTGAAGAGACTTGGAATGGGGCTTGTAGAAACGTAGGAAATTCACCCAAATCCAGCACCATGGTGGAATCTCTGCCTCAGTAACAGATTTGATGCTTTGGGGAGGAGCAGGCTGTAAGGGTCCATCCTCTGGTAAGGAGGGCTGGGGCAGGTAGGGGATAATGTACCATAGACAAGCCACTTACAACCAAGATCACCCAACGGACAACTCTCCCCTATGGCATTCTCATCTCTAAGGCAAAAGCAGGGAAAATAATTTCTGTCAGGAAGATAGAAACCAGAGAGAAGAACAGAAACCAGAGAGAAGAACAGAAAAAGTATTAATACCCACTGCCCACCTACAGAGTAAGTGTGCATCCCAGTTCATGAAAGCTATGCACACTCTTCCATACCTCCTTTCCATTAAGACATGCTTCTCTTTGCTTTTTAGAGCCCCACGTTCTCCTTTCAAATGATTCACAAACACCTACCCTTCCCTCATCCAGCCAGGGAGAAAAATATGAATAGCTTCCTGCCCCAGGACCCCTGGCTCCATCACTTACTGTGGCTCTCAACTCACCTGAATGGGCCTGAGGTACTGCCCGCTGCTGGTCTGAAGGGCAAACCCCTTTTGACAGGTGATAGCACACTTCATGTGACCTGGGCCACTAGAGGTACAGTTCACCACATCCACGTGATCAAGCAGTAATGGTGCACAGCTGCCCTGCTCCCCACAGGGCCGATGGACGCAGCTGGGGATGACAGAAACAGAAGCATCTTAGCACTGGCTCAGAAGCCATAGGCAGCAGCAATGACTCCACAGCCCACTCTGGGAAAGCCTCCTAGACCAGAGAGAAGAATTGTTTCTCAAAACCTACACTTCATACACCATTTTCTTCTGAATTATTTTAGAATCAAGGGGCATTAGAAATAAACAAGGATAGTCAACAAGTAACAGTTAAACGACTTTCTATGGCCCTTCCAGAAGAATCAAATGGAATGGGATAAAGAGGACAATGGATCTCAAGAGCTTTGGAAATGTGGTAAATGAATAGAAGAGGGTGGTACTCAAATTACTGATCAAACAGTACTTTTGATTCCCAAACCATCACAACAAACTCAGGGAAAGCTTACAAGTGAATCCTGGAGACCCCTGGAGGTCAGGCATGGACCTTCCAGATGCCTGATCACAAGGAGGTCCAAGGGGGCCCTATATGAAGGGCCTGGGTATTTGAGATGACAGAAAACACAATGTCTGTTTAATTATTGGTATGAAAATATTTTGATACAGGCTCAGTTACAGAAGTACACACCACGGAATATCAGCATAGGCTGATCGTACAGTGGCCCGTTAACAGGAAGAGGAAATACACTCACTGGATACCTCTCATATATCTGACATTGTGTTAGGTACTTTCAGAGACATCCTCTCAGCAGAGATCTGCTTCCTGAATCGCTAGGGCCAACCAATCAGGAATAGGAGGTTGTATAAATTACCCAAGGCTCAAGAAGACCCAGCCTGAGCCTAGACCCAGACAGCTGCAAGGACACAATGGAGCAAGAAGAGTGCCGCCTGCCTGCCATGGAAAAACAATATGAGTGTTAGCACTAGACCAAAGGGCTCAGATCCTGGCTCCATCATTTACTATATGTGTGACTGAAGTGAGTTATTCATTCCCTAGTGTTTCACTCCTTCTATATGGGACAATAATGGTCCATATCTCATAAGGTCTTTTGTTTGTTTTGGTACCAGAGATTGAACCCATGGGCACTTAATTACTGAGCCACATCCCCTGCCCTTCTGTTTTCATTTTTGTTTGTTTGTTTATTTGGTTTTTGAGAGAGGGTTTCAGTAAGAGGCTTAGGGCCTCACTAAGTTGCTGAAGCTGGTCTCAAACTTTAGATCCTTGTGCCTCAGCCTCACCAGTCACTAGGATTATAGGTGTGCACCACCACACCCAACTTCTCACAGATTCTTATTGTTTCCAGGTTACTTCCCTCTACTGTTCTACTGCCAGTGGCCGGCGCCATACCCTCAGTGTTGTGTTTTGCTGTTGGCCATTCTACCTTTTAGTCCTCCCACTTCTATTTGTTGAGCTTTCTAGAAAGCCTTCCTTTTCAAAAAAAAAAAAAAAGAAAGAAAGAAAGAAAAAAAAAAAGAAAACCCTCCAGATATCTTCATTTAAACCTCTCAGTGAAATTATGGCAATAACTACTTTGTAACATTTCTTTTCATCTATTTTGTATTATGTATGTATTTTCTTGTTTATAAATTTGTTAATTAATTAATTAATTCAATCTCTTATCTACAAGGCAATTAGTATCTGAATGTCTCCTAAATACTAAGTCTTCCAAGTAGAGCTTGCTAGAGAGAAACACTCCCTCTTATCCACTTTTATGTTCATCTAGGCTTGGCTGCAGTAGACCCAGTAAGTTTGCTAAGTTAAATATGTTAGTATTACAGATAGCAAAGTAAGTCAATGCCTGTCAAGAAGTATTGAATTACATAGTAAGAGACGGGATCTGAAATACAAAATATTACCCAACAATGTGTCAACCATATTGCCCCATTTAATCACTCGTTATTAAACATCTACTAGCACTTGCTCTTTGCAAGACACAGGTCTCTGTGCTGCTGGATTAATAAGAACCTTGCCCTTAAGGAACTCATGGCCCAGCAGGGAGCACATTTTTTTTTTGCATGTGTTACCAGTGGTGCTAATTATTAGCCAAAATGACTGCTGTGAACCTCTTCACCATTAATGGGCTCTGTTTGCCCTTGTATTGTGTTAGAGGTCAATGAGTTTACCAAAGAGCTAGGTAATGCAATAAGAAAGCAGGAAATAAAATGTCATTGAGTATGCACACAATATCTTGGATAATTGAGAGTTGATTTTAAAAAAGCACTAGCCCCAAAAGGGTGGATTTGATCTAACTTTGAAAAATTTGCTGTTCTTGATCTTATACTTTTGGGATTTAAATCACATGTGATTTCTGTGACCTTCTCATTTTTTTAATTCATGTGTGTTAGTATGAGCTGGAGGAAGTAGAGGTGGGTGATGTGAAGGAAGCTGTTTTACTCCTTTATGCCTTAGTTACTCCCTATGATGACATGGCATCCCTTACAGGAACTGATGAGTCAAGGAAGGAGACAAGAGTTAAGAATCAGCATGACTTCCCAGGTCCAATGCTGAGTATTGGGTATGCAGTACAGGAAATAAGTCTTTGTTTCTGAGTCTTCATTCTATGTCTGAAAAAGGCAGGTAAAATCTGACCACCTTTTACAGGATGAGAGTGCCTCATTAGTGGTGCTAAAGAACTCCAGGCTCCATAGATGCTATATGCCACTGCTGTCCAAAATACATATCTTCTTCAGCATATTGAGCAGAAGGTACTGGAAAACAGAGTCATTAGCACACTTTGGTTCATGTTGGCCAGCTGCCAAGAAATTATCATGGAAGATGGCACCATGTTGGTTTCAGTGACTGCATCTGACTGATCCACATAAGCACTGAGGATAAACATGCTGAGCCAAGACAGTGAACAGATACTTTGAGTGAGCCTCCTTCCATTCAGAGGGGTGACTGCATGGAGCACTGCTGCTGCGACTACCAGGGCAAGAAGCGCATCCAGCACTGATAGTGGGAGGAGGAGTCAGCAGGGGAACACATGGATGGAGAAGTGGCATGCAATGAGATCAAGGCCAGAAAAAGGAAAAAGAAAAAAAGGGACCAACCCAGACCTGTTTATGAAGTGAGAAATGGTTTTAGGGCAGCTGCTGCAAATTCTTTCACTAGCTTATGTTTCCATTTGCTTCCTTTTTAAGGAATTTATTTTATGAGGACGGTGTTTGTCGGGTCGTTAGCTTCTGGTGGCATCTGATACTAATTCTAGACTTCTCTCCCTTGCACCCCAACCCCAAAGCCCCTTTAGTGTTTCTTTGTCCACTACAAACATTGCCTTTCTGAGAGAGGTGGTTGTGTTCTCCATTATTCTGTCAGTTCTCCTTTCTCCTAATGCCACGTAAGTCCTGATGTCATAAAGACAATGTGAATAGTAAAAGTAATTCATCTTAAAACTTCTCAAAGCTTTCTTTCTATGGTATTTGGACAAGCTTACAGACAGTGGCAGGAGCAGCTCTCACGATGCCCCAGAGAGGCATTTCTCTTGGTTTGACAGACTAGGAAACTAGAAGCAGGTTGGAGACTGGCTGGAGGCCACACAGAGTCAGGGGAAAATCCTCAGCCAGGATCTCAGAGCCCCTCTCTCAGGACCAGCCTAGGCCTTGAGGCCATCTCCCTGGGGCTGAGGTGTGTCAGTTCTAGGGCAGGAGCTGGCAGCTCTGCCTCCCAGGAGCTGCTCAGCAGGACAGGCAGGGCAAACATATAGACTGCTTATCTGTCCATCTTTGTTTGTTGCAGTTTCCTTATACAAATCAAAGTAGCAATCTTTGTCCAGCTGCATTTACACCCTTAGTGACACTCATTTTTTCAAGATCTTTCCACAGGCCTCATTGCAATGAGTTCTCAGGTAGGGATATGATGAATCCAAGCAGATGTGATTCACGGGCACTTCCATTTTAGCAAGGGCAACGTTTTAAGCAAAAGGATTAAATTTTTCATGATGGAATTTTAAGTCAGGAGGCCCTTAAAAATGACATTACATAGATGGCCACCTGCCTATAATTCTAGCTTTGGTCCTGTCCCACCACGTCTCTCAGAAGCCTCTATGCTCTTTCTTCTGGTCCTTCCTTACTCCCAAAGCCATTGCACTGAAGGCTTTTTGTTTGGTTTTTTTTGTTTGTTTGTTTGTTTTGTTTTGTTTTTGAGGGAGGAATCCCTGCACAAAATATAATTTAACCCCAGGTTAACCTCATTTCTGGAACTTGTCCAGGGCCCCTAGGTCAATCCTAGAAATAATGGTGTGCGGTTTTCCGTGGGTAGTTGGGTACATACAGGACATTGGAGTCTGGGATCCCCAGTGGGCATGGCTCTGTCAAAGAGTGGCCCTCATGTTCTGTGAAGCGGGCTTTCTTAACCAGAGCTGTGCAGCAGACTCACTGAAACAGCTTTTAAAAAATGTATATGTCCAGGCCTTATCCTGTGGGAATACCGACTCTGTAGTCCCATGGTGTGATCTAGTCTCTGTGATATTTTTAAGCTTCAAAGTTTTTGATGTTTACCAAAAGTGAAACCCAGCCCCATGAAGATCCGGATATATATAACCTGAAAGATATGTCAATAAATTCTGTAGGCCAAGACTATAAAATAGCATAGCTGACTCCAGAAGGAGAAATGGGCCCCCGCTTCATCCTTGTGTTTTAATGCAGTAAACATGAATTATCACATAGAAGCCACAGGGTAGATCAAAAGCATAAAACATTTGCCCTGTCCTGAAGAGAGAAAATAATTAAATTATGTGCTACTGATTATGAACTCATGACTCCTTCAGAGAAAGTTTTATCATTGCTTTTGACTGGATCTCAGTGAACGAGCAGAATTTAGAAAGGCAAGAAATGCCCTGGAAAGTTACTTTCAAGGCTTTACCGACAGGACACAGGGAAAGGCAGCAACCTCAAAGCATGCTTGGAAACCTCCTCCTACTATGGGGAACTGAACAGAATAGCATGTGTGGATCTCTTAAAATCTTACTAACAGAAAAGAGCATTCTATATTGAAATAAATCAATCTATATCTGAAGACAGACTTAAAGGCAGGTCCTAAAAGCCTTCCCATATCTTTCATTGGTTACCAGGAGATGGGTAAGGGGACACCAGAAAACAGACACCATTCTTTGCTGATGAAGTGGTCAGAACCACTAACAAACTTGACATGTGCACTTCCCCAGAGTACACCAATCCAGATGTCTCTTTTTAATTTTGCAGTTCTTGAGGCCACTTCAGGGATGTTGGCATAGCTTCTAGCCCAGGTCCACCTTGGGGAATCCCAGTAGCTCCCAACAAATGAAGGAAGTCCTGGCTGTTCTGCCTGTAGCTGTCCTGCAGTTTTGGTCCATGGTCCCTCTGAGGATCTGGGCCACCATGGAAGAACTTCAAGAGTCTGTGACAATATTCCAGAGATGATCAGAATCAGCACTAAAACCTTTGTTTCTCGGAGCTAAGAGTTGGGGAAGTTTATGGAATAAAGACTCCACTTCCTATTGTGACCGTTGCGGGTGGCAAGACATTTAACAGCCATCTTATAGTAAACTTGCTAAAACTGAAACAGACCTTAAAGATAATTCAACCTGAATTCCTCATTTTGGACATGAGAGAAGTGGGTCCAGAAGAAATGTGGGAATATTCCAGAATTTCCTACAGCGCTAAGGCTGTAATATAATAACAAACAAGCATTTAATTCATCTTTGACCCAAACACAAAATAAGATGACATCAGTTCATGAATTTTTCTAAAGTCAATATCTCATCCTCCCTGAGGCATCCAGAAAAGTCTGCCCATAAACGTTTTTTTCTTTTCCTAGAATCTAGATCAGTTTAGAAGAAACTGTCTGGCATTCATGCCACAAGTTTCAAGAAATAGCCTGGTGTGGTGGAGAAAGCAATAGACGGAGGCCATGTGACCCAAGTTCTGATCTCAGCTTGCCCCTTCTGACCTTATGACCTTGGACAAGTCTCCACCATTCTGACTCTCTCTTTACAAATTAAAAAAAATGACGAGGTTGAACCATGTTCTAACAAAGATCGCTTCCAATTTTAACATAGTGTTTAATTTCATAGATGAGGTGATGGTGGATTTGGGGTGGGAGTGCAGAAAATCCATGAATAGACAGGATGTGGTGGAGAACCCAAGAAACAGTTTCTCATAAGCCTTCTTACTCAGTATAAATCATTTGCTTAATGTCCCAATTTTTCAGTTGTTTAGTTAAACAATATATTGAATGCCTCTATCCAAGAAGTGCCACCAATTGACTAACTCACAATCCCAGTGGTTTCTCTAAACCAGCTTTTTAAGGTTAAACAGTAAAAGAGGGTCATATTTTTCTCCATTCTCCAATTCTGTTTTATTGATTCTTATTGAAATAAGAGGGTGTGGGCTAAGAAAGAAAGTATGCTCTGGATTTGGCAGCAGCTGGGAGTGGGATATGCAGAATACACAGTGGACAGCAAGTCACAGAGTCCTCATGAACCTCCCACTACCAACTGCAAAACCAAGAGTAACAACAATAGCATCCATCCTTGGAGAGCAAAATAAAGGATCCACTCTGTCTCTCCCTTCCACTTCTATCCTCTGGCTTCATCTTTGCTGTGAAGGGTAGGAATCAGTTAACTGCTAGGTAAATTCCTAACAGCTTTCTTGGGTAAAACCAAAGCTGGTACCTTGAGGAATTTTACTGAAGGAACATGCCAACTGGGAAGCAAAAATTGATTCAAGCTCTTCTCCCCTAAGGATTTGCATCTGAGGGAAACAGGAATCTCAGGAGTAATTCTGATTCTTCCCTCATATAACAGAGAAATGACAAATTACTGCACCCACCAGGCTTTGCCTTCAATTCCTCTATGCTGAGAAAGTGGAGGATCACCATGCCCCTTCCATTAAGTCTAAGCACAGATTTCACTCTTCAGGATAGTCCTCTCCAATGACCTCTGTGTAAGGTCAGGACTGGACTCCAGTGGCCTCAGTACGGGTAATTCACTTTGCTCATTTCTAATTCTGGGCATGGTTTTTACCATGTCTGGCTGTAACACTAGAAGTTCCATCCAAATGCCCCTGTCCTAAGGAGAAACAGATTTACATCAAACAGCCAAAAGCACTCCTTGTCAAAAGCCCTGCTTCACCAAGCTTTAGAACCCACGTTTTTCATGTAGATTATAAAATATGTGGGATACCAAAGAAAAAGTCAAAATAATTCAATTGTTGACTAACATGTAGAAATTGTGCTTCCTAGAACTTGGCCAGGGAAGCAGAATTACTCATTTGAAACAGCAAAAAGAGATATATCCATACCATATACACCAGGATCTACAAAGACAGGAGCTATCTCAGAAGCAGCATCTCCTAAAGGGGAATGAATGGTCACTAAAGTCCTCCAAATGATTTTCCCTTCCTACCTACCATTCATACCCAGATACCAGTTAAACTATTTATTTGGGAGTGACACTTCCCAGTCTGACCTGTGACTGGGGAATTGTAAAAATTGTGAAGAACAACACTGAAAAAGTTTAGTGGGCATGAGCTTCCCACAGTATCAGTCCTAGAACAGGACCTGCTGGGAAGGAGATCAGGCAGCTTGGCTTCTCTGTACGCTATGGATCAGTAGAGGGCTTGAAGGTTTGATTGAGTCCCAAATTCACACAGAGAAATAGGACATAAAACACGTGCCAGGCCCCTTTGGGGCTCTCTTTCTCTACTTCCGCCCTTACCTTCCTTTCCTTAAAGTTTCTGGACTCCCCAGCAGAAACTTCATGCTGCTCCCAAAATCCCTTAATCCCCAAATTTGCCAGTCCTTGGTTGACTTCAGATTTGTAATATTATTGCCTCTGTTTTTTGTACTCTCTAGCCTTGTGATATTAGTAACTCACTTGCTTATGAAAAAATAAAGGCTCAAAGAAAGGAAGAAACTAAAGCCATGTTTGAGCCCAGAAAATGCAGTGAAAGAGAGAGGCAGGGGTCTGGAGAGTGGGCTGGCTGCCTCCCCAATTGCCAGACCTCCTCTGCTGCCTGGCTCTGGCTGTACACAAACCAGACATGGCCTCAGAGTGGGTCCAGCCAAAGTTTATGGTCAAATCCGTTGATGGTGTCTGTCTGCCTGGCAGGCTGGCAAAATGACAGGACCCTGGAAATATTGGTTTGTTTTTATTTTCTGTACTATTTCCACCAGCTGCCATGAATACAGACTATACTGACAGGGCCAACCCAGGGCAAAATTGAGAAGTAGGTGACATATTTAATTAATCCCTCATTTTAGCACCACATTTTCTATTGCTCCTCTTCTCCCAGAACTTCCAGGGGCCTGAACTAGATCACATTCCAGCAGGTCCTTGGCTTACCTTTTGAGTTATCAATGTCTCCATAAGAAAACACATCTGGTACAAATAGTTGATAAAGACAGAAAACACATTTACTTTGAGTATTTAATATTCTAAAGAGACCTCTGGAGACTTTCAAGACCTCACGAAAATAATTTCTTATGGTGGAATTTTAGAGATGAGGAGTCACTGACTCAAAGACCTTGCTTTGAAATCCATCTACCCTTTTCAGTTGGACCCTGGCCATAGGTCTCCCTAAGAGTTTTACCTGTTCCTAGCTTTTGATTGAAAGCTATCATCCAATGTGTTCTCAGAGTGTATCCCACACAGAACAATCTCAGATATGCTCATGATTTAGTAAAGTCTGTTCTAGAATTGTCTTAGCCACATTCCATTAAGCCCCCAAATGAGACCATGCCATGGCCATTTAAATGTCCCTCTACAGCCCCATGAGGAAAGACTCAAATGGCTCACTGTGCATCCACTGCAGACCTGTTGGCCACCAGGCCATTTGTTATTGGCCAGGGGAATAAGAATTCTCTCTAGCGGGGTCTCCCTTTTCCCTATTATTTTAGAGGCAAATCATTCTGGGAAAAGGAAGTTAGGCAAGAAAGTTAGAACAACTGAACAGCTATAATTCTTTCTTGCTTAAAAAAAAACTGGGCAGAAACAAAAACAGATTCAATGCTAATTTGCTAAACTGCTCTGGGGAAGAAGATAATCAAATGAGTAGAAATGTAATACACATTTCATTGCTACAGTGACTTTCCCAGCAGCAAGAACATTTCCCACTACCCTGGAGCATTAAAAGGGAACCCCCCCACCCCCCACCCCCTCTAAAAAATAAAAGATGGGGAGCCAAAGAATAAGCCACAACTTAACTTGCAGGCCCAAAGCAAAAGAAAGGATGGAGCCCTTCACTTCATGCGGCTGTCAAAGGGAAGAAATCTGAAGACATAAGGCTGAACAGATGAAGGAGAAGTCTGGGAAGGTACTGGGATCTGGTCCAGAGGAGGAAGGGAAAGAATTGTCATTTCAAATCTGATCCCAAATAACCAAAACACGATAGGAATTGGTAAAGCATCAGCAATGAGGGCTCCAGTGAATACTGAAGCATGAGGTGGAGGGGCAGATAATAGAGATGGAATGATCCTATTACTAGGACGGGGCTTGAGACCTGATTCCAGCAGGATGGAGCACCAAGGCACTGAGCACACTCTAGCTCCCCACCCCTGGGTGGGGTTCCCAGGGACTATATCCAGGCCCCAGCTCTACTGGGAACTTCAAACATAACCAGGAAGAAATATTTTCACACCTGAGCTCTCACAGCTACTAAAAAGAAAACACACTACTTCCTCCCAGAAATTTTCTGTGCATTATTATGAACACATAACATTTGAATGAAGACAATGGGAAAACTGTTTTTCTTTCTACCTCATCCCTCTACTCCCAGCCCAAATCCCACGTCTGTAGGGAATTTTCTATGAACAGTGGAGTGTAACACATAAATCATCTGTATATGACCTATATAGCCTAAATCAGCAGACCCAACAGCTTTCAAAGGTGAAACTCATCTTTTGAGTCACAAGCATGGAGGTGCCATTGAAAGGCTATCTGAAGAAGCCAGGAGACTGGGGTAAGTCCACTGGAGAAGCACCTGCCAGATACCTAACTTCACAAATTGTGAATATAAAATTGAGTTATTTCATGGGAGCTGACTGTTGATTTTTCTCCCTGGATTATTTATTTTTCCAGATCTGAGGCTACAAAAAGACTACAAAGGTGACTAAAGTAGTATACACATACATAAATTAACAGATCTCTCTCTACCCTTGGTCCTGAGGCATTCAAACCAAACATAATATTTTTATTTATTATTACTTTATTTAAAAAATTACTTGATTCTCTTCTTTATGCAACTGTGGCAGGTATATTAATTATGTAGCTATATGAGAATTTTTACAATAAATATACAAGACATATAATTCTAATTGGAGTTACATATATAACTCCATTTGCTGTCCAAAATATCAACCTAAGAATAAATGTTATTAATGTAAAAGGTAAATTCTCAATTTAAAGATCTTTGCTTGAGTATAGAATCATATAAGAGTACAACAAGCTGTTCATTGTTTTTCCTTCATTCAAATGTTATGTGTTCATGAATAATTTCTGTAGAAAAATACAGATTCATGCTGAAAATAAAGAAAAGGAGAGAAGAAAAAAAGAAGAAAAAATTGGGGGATGATATTCCTATTTACAAAAATACTTTTTTTGCTTAAAAAATTACACACTTTATTACAAAACTAAACATACTTTCAGCCATATGATCCATAAATTTCACTTCTTGTTATTTATCCAAAGGAGTTAAAAACTTATATCCATGCAAAAACCTGCACATGGATGCTTATACCAGCTTTATTCCTAATTGTCAACACTTATAAGAAACCAAGAAGTCCTCCAGTAGATAAATGGAAAAATAAAATATTGTGTACACTCAGACAATGAAATATTATTCAGCAACAGAATGAAATAAGCTATCAAACTATAGGAAGACATGCAGGAACCTTAAGTGCATATTGCTAAGAAGCCAATCTGCTCTGTGAATCCAACATCACAACATTCTGGAAAAGGCAAAATTATGGAAACAGTAAAAAGATCGGCAGTTGCCAAGGAATTGGGGTGGCAGTGAGGATAGTGGTCAAGGTGAATAGGCAGAGCACAGAGGATTTTCAGGGCAGTGAATATGCTCTGTATGATTTTATGATGGCATACATATACCACTATACATGTGTCCATGCCCATATAATGTACAACACCAAGTGTCCACTCTAACGTAAACCATTGACTTAGGGTGACTTAGGTGTCCATGCAGGTCCATCAGTTGTAACAAGTTTGGATGGGAGATGTTGGCATTTGGATGGGAGATGTTGGCAATGGGGGAGGTCTTTCAGAAGCAATAACAACAACTCTGTGAACTTGGAAGTGGACTTCCCCAGTCAAGCCTGCAGATAAGAATTTAATTCTGGCTGACACCTTATTGTGACCTCACAGAGGACCCAGTCAAGACTTGCCGAGACCTCAGAAACAGTGAGATTATAAATGTGTTGGTTTAAGCTGGTAACTGTGGTAACACTGCTACTCAGCAATAGAAAGCTGACACACCCATAAACCAGGTATTCAAACTTGGGGTTTCCTCTTTCTGGGTTACCTGCACTTATTATTATTAACTTATTTTTTTTCTCTTCCTTAAAAAAAAAAAAAGATTCTTTTTGTCTGGGTTAAGACCACATAGGAGCTGGGTAAAACCTCTTTTCCTAATGACCCCAAGCCCTTGGATTATGCTTATGAAATTATCCTGGTATGGGTTATACATTTCCTAAACTTGCCTCAAAGTCCAAAGTATCTTTCCAATTCCATCCCTCGTAACCCCTCCACTGAATCCTTCCACTTTACCAGGTTCACATACTGCCTTTATCTGCCTTTCACCATTTCCTCAAAATAACATCTGTTACTTCAATGTATCCAAAATACAGGTGCTCTTAATTATTCTAGGGCCAGTTAAACTCTTGTTACACCAATCTTAATATAGTTGAGGCGGCAGTAGGATTTCTTGGATGGTAGTAGATATGAATATATTTCTAAGAGTTTGCCATTGTTTGAGAGGAAGCTTTCCCTACTAGGAACAAATGAAGAGGATTCTAGTCTTGGTTTTGCTTATCTCAACCAAGGCAAATTTGTGCACTGTAAGTTTCAGTTTCCTCAAAGGGAAATGATTCCTGGCATATTGTGGCAATTAAAAGTTTCTTAGATGATGAAGTCTATCTCTTTCTATACACAGTGGCAAACACACACACCAACTAGAATAATTAGGGTTTTTTTTGGTGGTGAGTACTGGGGAATGGACTCAGGGACACTCAACCACTGAGCTACATACATCTCTAGCCCTATTTTGTATTTTATTTAGAGACAGGGTTTCACGGAGTTGCTTAGTGCCATGCCTTGCTGTTGCTGAGACTGGCTTTGAACTTGCCATCCTCCTGCCTCAGCCTCCCGAGCCACTGGGATTGCAGGTGTGCGCCACCACACCTGGAGAATAATTAGTTTCATGGTTTGATTTATATTAAACTTCGCAGAAGTTACTTGAAATTAAATAAGGCTCTCTTTGACTTGAAGTAAAATATAGCAATGTTTATGAAACATGAAAACACATCTATCTATCTGTATTAGAGCTAAATTGTTATGAATATCAATTCTCAATTATCCACCATGATAAAAAGAATCAAAACATGAGTATATAGGTGGGGGTAGGCAAGAGATAGAAAGAAAGAACTCATGTTTCCACATGGATATTCATTTAAAAAGATTAATATCCTATTCAATTTTGGGCCCTTATTAGCTATAGTTGAAGGCAAACCTCAGTACTTGCTATACTTTTATGAGTATCCATTACTTGTTTTCCATCTCAATCAAAATGTGTACTTATACTAAATAAGCTAATATTTATACTTTGTCTTGGACTTATAATAAGTTCAAAACATTAAAATAAGAAAATATACATTTCTAATTAGCTCAATCTATTTAGAAGTTATATTTTTAAATAATCTTAATATTAAGCCCAGGAACTTAAAGGAAATCCTATCTTGAACAAAAGGCAGATGAAAGAGGATTTCCTTCTTGGCTGTTTGACAAGACTGTCTGCCAGTTATCAACTTCTTGCTGCTCAGTTCCAAATCCACACCTCACTGCCCTACTCTGTAACACTAGAGACAGACCATGCTAACGTTTCTATTGACAGCCAGCATGGAGTTTACCTGGGAGCCAGCACTGGAGAGACATTGTTGATGCAAGAGTTCCTTTCTTCATACCTGTGAGGCTTTCCACCCCTCCCTTCCACAGCACCCAACCTGCAGTCCTGTAGGGGAGTAGCCAGTGGTGTTTACCACCTAATAAGGCACAGTATACCCTGCACATTCTACAAGTTCCACCAGCAGCCACTGTCTCCCTAACAAGTCTCAGTGGAACCCTGTGGGTACCTTCTCATCAAGTTTTATCAGTGCCCCATGTGCCTCCAAGAAGGTTTTAGGTACATCCTAATGGCAGTTTTCTTGCTCAGCAAGTTCCAATAGTTCCCCATAATGCAGCTTTGTAATGAGCTTTCAGCTGCAGCCCACTGGGTGGTTTCCTGACTGCCAGCTCCATCCTGCAGAAACCCAGCAGACTTCTCTACATCCACTGACACACATACCCTCTCTAACGAGAACTAAATCCCATCTTGGAATGGAGAGCCTCTTCCATGTTTGTTCTTTCCTTTGATACTCTTCTAATCGTCTAAAGTTAAGATTGTTTCCTTTTCCAACTATTCCTCTATTCTTTAGAGTTTTCTTTACCCCTTAGGAGTTAATCCCCTGTTGCTAGTTATTAACTACATTAAACCTTTCCTATTCTAATTACTGTGTCCTGAAATGGTGGCAGGAGACATTCACAGAGATGGGATTTGGGGATCAGTTTGGCTGCGGCTTTGGGCTTAAGTACTGTACTGAGTTCCTTGTTGATGGGTCATGGGATGCTAATAATCTATGGCACACAGTGACATCACAATAGATTCATCCACGATCTTTGGTTGATTGTGAAGAAAACAAATGCCTTGGAAACCTAAGTGGCCGTGGAGCTCAGCTGTAGGTGTCATGTGCACCACTGGCTGAACACGTCACCACAGCAAAAGAGAAGCAGCACACACACAAAAAAAGAAGAAGCCAGGAAGAGAGCCCCTTCCTCTCATACTCAAAACATGCTTAAGAAATATGGCCCTGGTTGGCAAAGGATAAACACTAGCAAAACTCAGTTCTGGTATTGCAAGGCAGGTGATAGGGGTAGATTTGGAGCTGAGAGTCAATAGATTGATGAATAACTGGCACCCCTTCTAAAAGGAGGATGACTAAAAAATAAATAAGGAGGGGGAAAGCATGGAAACTGCCATTGGTGCTGCTCCCTCTTGATGCTAGAATGTTCTACAACTCCAGGTGTGTTGTTTTCAGTTAACCGCACAATAATACAATAACTTCTGCTTCCTACTCAAAGATCAGCAAAATTGAAAAATTTGAAACTCTTATCAATACCCCAAACCAAACCTGAGAGCTAGAATCTATAAGAATGTCTTCTTCATTGCAAAATTTATTAGAGTAAAACTCAGAAACATCATTGGACACCAAAGCATACATTTGTTTTCTGAAGGGGAAAAACCAAGAATGGATTTTTCTAAAGGAAAGAAGGCGTACCTTTGCTTCTCTCTCCTACACTCTCCTCCTTACTAAGAGAGGTAAACAAGTCATTCTTTCTTCATTCCCTGGCGGCTGTAAAGAACAGAACACCAAGAACTGCTTTTTATTGTCTGAGATCTGTTCTCTATCCATTATTCTCATCAGTGTCACCCTCCCTTTACTCGTTTCAAAACTTCAGGTCACAAAGGATAACGGTCTTGGTGAGGCAGGGAGAGGGAGAGTGGGGGTGTGCAGCCACTGACAAAAGCCATTGCATCTTGGGAGATAAACATCCCAAAGGCAACAGTGTTACAGAGCCCTAAAGGACGCTTAGGGCTCATGAGATAAATTTTCAGAATAAAGTTGTGAATTAGTTTTACACGCTGCTACTCTCTCTAAACAGTGCAGTGAAGCAATGTGCCCCGGGGCTCATTGGCAGTGAAGATAAAGAAAGGTTGAAAATAAAAGAAAGGCAAATATTCATCAAACAAATACAATCAGAGGGAAAGCAGAGATGGACATTTTCATTCCAGACACAGTAGAATTCAAAGCCAAAAGCATTTAAGGAGGCAAAAGGTTTGGCAAGAAGTAGGATCCTAATAAAGACCAACCGTCGCAAAAAGTTTTACACCTAACTGTGTTACATCAAATTAGAAAAAACAAAAGCTGTTTGAAATGTGAGGAAAATTTAAAAGAAGCATGATGTTTGCACTTAGAGAAATCTGGGTAAACAGAAGGGAAAGTGTAAATGTTGTAAGGAGAAGAGTAATCACAGACACTTCAGCCACTGTCGTCAGCCAGGACTTGGAAAGGGCTTTACCTCCAGCAACCCAGCATTGGGGACCCTGTGAACATGCCATAAGACAGGTCAGAGGAGTAACCATCAGTTTTTTCCAAAGTATTTATGTGACTGGAAGAACAAAATCCCATTGTAGGAGATGCCTCATATCCACCAGCAATTTCCTATTGGTCAGTTCTTCTAGATTTGACCTTGTAAATTTCTAAAGTAGAAAATGAAGAGTCCTGATTATCTGCAAACCAATCCACTCCTGTAAGTAAATTAACACACAAATGGCCTGGATTCTTTATCAGAAGCGCTCCAAATCCCAATACATTAACAAAAAAGATGGTTTCCACTTCTCAAAGAACTCATCCGAGATATTTAAAAGTCTGTCTGGTGCTAACACTATGCAGATTGTGCAGGATCTTTCCGCAAAGTGGGTACAGCTGGAAATGGTAGGTGAATAAGAATGTTCTTCTTGAGCATAGGAGCCAAAATCAGAAACACCAAGTTTGATTTTCGAAATTCTTGGGATTCATGGTCAGTGGAGTAGACCATAAACTGGACAACTATCCCAACAAAGTGGGTAACAAGACCAAGACACATCAGAGCCAAAGGGGTTCTCCCTTCCTTCCCTCCTTCCCTCCTTCCCTTTCTCCTTTCGTCCTTTCCCCTTCATTCCTTCCAAATCTCCACATAATCTAATCTACTTCTATGGCCTTAATTCTTAATCGTATCCATCCCAGATTCTGTCTCACCCAAGATCACAGAGAGCAGTTGTTGGTGGATTTTCTGACATGGATGCCTGGTAGAGATGACAGATTCAAAATGATCCAACCCTAATGTCTTGGTCTGCTTCTCCTTGGACTTGGCTGCAACTCAGACTGCCCATCTAAATAAATGATCCCACTGTTCACCTAAAAATCAAAACAGCCAAAGGGGCAAGGAAATGAAGAAGGAATGACTTATTTCCCTCTCTTCTTTCCGTATCTCTCTATTCCTTACTTGACTTTTCTTTTTTTCAGAACACAATTATATGCTTTGGTTCCAACAGTGTTTCTTAATTTAATACATTTTTGCAATCAGGAGGAAACCCTCACAGATATTCTCATGGCCAGGTTGGATTTTGGTTTAGCTAAGAATTTTTCTGCATTGTTAGTATCTAAATGGGAAGGGAGAAATTACTTTGTCCAAGGCAAAGATATGACTGTCACTGAAGAGCCAGACCTATGTTTATTGGCATGCCATTGAGATTCTGTGGGTCAGTCAGGTTGGTTAAAGATACAATGTTAAAGGAGAGACAGAGCAACAGTCACTAATAATTAAATACAAAGTAAACAACACATCTTCTATACCCAGGTATCTTCCCTACCCATGGAATTACTAATGAAATTCAGGTCAGGGGGTAAAAAAGAGGTAGCCGTGTGCAAATTTTGAGAGTTTCATATTATGGCATACCTACATTTAAAACTAATTGATACAAGGCTACAAAAAGACTTCTGTTTTTCAAAAGTACATAAGGAGTCAAACTTTAAATGACAAAATATATGAGATTTATTAGGTTTCTTGTGTATAAAAATTCACTATACTGCACTCATCTGCTGGCTGAGAGGGAAAAGCCAATTTGCATGGCTCCTGTCTGTCATATGTGGTTTGGAAATACTTACGCATTCCAGATACTCTCAGTGTAAACTGGAGAATCATATTCTATTTCCACTGGTTTGCATGCATGCATATAAAACTTATTTTCCCACAGTGCCACATGAAAATAAGTGAAGAACTAACAGCAATGATCACAATTAATCAATGTCTTTGTTGACATTTCACAGCTGTGATGCTGAGGGGGATTCTTGTCCTTCATGTCTACAGCTGTGTCTTCTACTTTGCTTGCTCCATTCTGTTCCACAGAGCATTTAAAATCAGCAACTATCATGGAACACACAGTTTCTGGTACCTACTATGTGCCAGGCCCTCTTCTAATCACTGAGAGATACTAAACAGAACTCCCACTATAGGGAGCTCATAGGCTAACGGGAAAGAAAAAGAAGTAAATAATAGCGACCACCCAATGTGACAGCCGCTTTTGTAGAGTTGGGGTTATATATTATGTCCTATGGAAACAGGGAGTTGCCAAAACTTCCCAGAAGGTGAACCTGAGGAGCTGCAGTGAAGGAGGACTGGAAGGCATTCCAGAAAGTGGGAACATTGTGTGCGAAGCTCATCAAGAACACATACTTCAGGGACCCGAAAGACATTCTGCATGGCTCAAGGCCAGAGGTAAAGCCAGTAGAGAAAATAATTTGAAATCACATGAGAAAGAAGCAATAACTCTAATAAGCAATGCTATTTTAATAGTCGACATTTTTGTGTGAATGTTTAAAGGTGTTTTCTCACTAAGAAAACTTACAAGTTGCAGATGAACCAGATGATGTTACAATGCCCAGTATCCAGGCTCTGTCCCGTACTGTTTCTCTCCCAGTACTTAGAACAATACTTGGCACATAGTAAGTGTTCAACTAACACAAACTACTAATACTGCACATGATAGATAGCCTCTAAGGTGGTCCTCAGTGATTTGTGCATTGTGAAAACCCTTTCCGTTGAGTATGGGATAGACTCATTGACTCATTTGTAATGAATAGAATATGCCAGAAGTAATGAGCTGTCAATTCCATCTTATGTTATAAAAAGACTGTGGCTTCCCTTCTGGGAAGTCTATCATGCATTCACCCTCTGGGGCTTACTTTTTCTCTTGGATCATTTGCTTTCAAGTCTCAGACACTGGACAGCTTATGGAGAGGCCCACATGACAAGGGACTGAGCCACAGCTGAGTGATAATGCCAACTGCCAACACCTATGTGAGGGACCATGGGTGGGGATCTTCTGAGGCCTACCAAGAGCTCCACACGAGAGCTTGGAGGGAATTCTCCAGTGCCCCTCCAGGTAGCAGCAAGACTTGGCCAACAGCTTGACTGCAGCATCATCAGAGACCCCAAGTGAGGGGCACCCAGCTGAGCTGCATCTAGATTCCTCACCCCCAGAAACTGTGAGATAACATGTGTATGTTAGACCACTAAATTTTGATATAACTTGCCTCGGAACAATATATAACCAAGATACTCTTGTGCTGCCTATTCCCCATTCTTCTCACAACCGGGTTCCTGGTGTTCCTCAAAGGGCACAGTGGAACTCGACTCAGTCATGGAGTACCACCTGAAACACCAGCATCTGTGATTAGGATCCCCATCACCTAGTGGAAAGTAGGCGATCTCACCTCCTTCTGAGGGGATGAACCCTGCTACCTTCAGTTCCCTTCCGATCACTGATGAGATGAGTCAACCCCAATCGCAGTGTAGACTGTTATATGTATTCTCCCTACCCCTGATCTTGGGCAGGCCAGTGCTGTGAAGTAGTCTCCTACAAGCTACTACTAGAATTCAGTGACCCTTGTATGTATAGAGGGTGACGATCACAGATGTCCACAGACAGACACATGAATATATTATTTTCCCCCCATAGGTAACACTAAATAATTGTGTGACATGTTTTAGCTAGTAGTTGTTAAACTTGCTGTCTACACTGTCCAGGTGGGAGCAGGTGGAACAATATACATTGCTTAGGGAACACTGAGTTTTTGGCAAAGAATTTTTGGCAGTTTATAGCAATGTTGATTTGAAGTTAGTGGTTTTATATGTAAAAAAAGATGTTAAGACCTTGTAAAGATGTTAAATATTTACACAAAAATTAAGCTCAGCTAAGAAAAGAACAGAAAAATTTAAAACCCATATGTACCTTCTACAAATTATTCTTTGCTAGTTCCTGGGGACTTTGTAGTAGTTTCTAAATCCATTTTAGGATATTAATATCAAGCAGCCACTGTGTACACAACACTGTGCACCTAAATGGTAACAGTACTTCATAGCCACAGGAAAAAGGGGACAAAGGAAGAAAGGGGACTTGGTACCTCTGTCCCTGATTCTGCCCCTCATGCTCTGCCATGCAGTTATCAGGAACTGAAGGACTGATGTGGGAGGATGTCCTTAGAGCCACTGCGGAGATGCCCACCAGTGGGGATGAGAAGTTCAGCAGCATGGACGTGGTATGGTGGGAGAGGACATTTGTGTGATGGCTCACATTGACAACCAGTGGGTTATGCTGGCACGACAGTTCATAGGTTCCTGAAGAGAAATAAGGAGATGAGAAACAATCCCTCCAGCCATTCAGCCAGCACCATCTTTCCACACCTATGTCCGTTCCATCCTCTCCATAGCTGTGTGAGGCAGGCGCGCTCCTGAACAACCTTGGAGATAGACATCAAGCCAACTCCTGGGTCAATGGATCATTCTCTAGTGGCTCTAAATGGACTATTCTCAGACTCACCAAGAAAGTGGTTGCTTCCACTGACATCAGTCAGGTAGAGGGTCACTGTTGGCCGCTGATGCTCCCCAGGGGCCAGGCCATCAGACGTCAAGAAAATGAAAATTGCCACGGCAACTCCTGGTCTATTGAAACAGACCTGGGCATAAGCACATATATGGACGAGTCATTATTTCTGTGGCAATCAAGGCATGTGCTGTGTCATCACTTTTCTTCTCAGATGGTTCACCATTTATAAAGTAAGAGATTTCTTCTCCTTTACAAATGGGAAAAATATGGAGTAGGCACAGAAGAGCATCCAAGGTCACACCCAAAGTCAAGATGAGATGGAAAGAAGATAATTTTCAGCTTCTAAGCATCCTATTTACCTTTTTCTGGAACTACATTTTACCATAACTGTTTCTTTTTTACTTAGACCCATCATTCTTTAAAATTTCCCAAAAAGATCACTCAAAGACAAGCTTGCTGGAGATAATAAACTCCACAGAGCCCTAAATGTCTCCTTTTCAGGAAAGTGAGAGAAGTGGACCAGGAGATCACTGAGCCAATATCCAAGTTAGCAAGCCAGCTGGCTCTGAACTACCATGTGTGCTGCACGGCCACACCTTGCTATCTTTCCCCATCTCCCTCTCTATCTGTCCCTCCCACCACCAATGTTTCTCAGAACCTGTAAGTCACCATGTGAACTATGACACGGAAGGAGGCTTCTGCAGGCGATTGGTTCTGAGATTAAAGCCTGAAAAACTCCTTATTTTTATGCAATTGTCCTGGTGTCCCATGCTCATCCACCCTGTCCTTGCCTGGAAAATAAACCCACGCTGAGACATAGAACTACTTTGTTATAATTTATAAGGACTATTCCTAGATGGTTAGGTCGATTAATACTATAACAGACTTTCAAAGTAAACTATGAAAATTTTGTCTCTGAGAATCTTTTAATAGAAAGGTAAACATCTTAGAGGTTCGAGGATGGAATAGAGCCTCTCCACAAGCCACTCCTAGGAGTTCAGTGCTTATTTTCCCCAATAGACTTTCTTGATGCAACAATTCTACTTTTGTTTTCTATACCTGCGTGTTTCCCCTGATTTCTGTAGAGAATAGTGCCATTTTTCCCTGGTGTCACATGTATGTTATATTAATAGAATAAGGATTTTAATGAAATTCTGTATGCATCTCTTTGGCTTTTTATCAGGTACTCAGGAAATTTGTTTTCAGTGTGAAAACAGGACACTGCTTCTAATGGCAGGGACCTCCTCTAAAGTAGGGAGCAGAAGAGTAAACACATTTTCCACTTTAATGAGAATTCCCTCTCGTCCACAGACTGGTGTCCCCTGAATCTTGGCAATGTGTTTTTAGTGTCCATTTGCACTGATGGCTTAATCAGAGTGGTTTTATGATTTGCAGTGGTCAAGACAGCACAGTTCTCCCTTCTTCCTCTCCTCCTCGAGGGAAAGACCAGCCACACACTCTTTTTATACTCTTTTTATTTTCCCTCTTTGAAGTAATAAATATTCCTTCATAACTTCAGAAGCATCCAGACCCATAGGTTATAGGGTCCAATAGGAAGTCCTCTGTCCCTGTCTGAGTGAGGGCTAGACATGAAAGCACCCCAAGGAAACCAGGAGCCCAGGGCAATGCTCTCCACTCCAATAGCAAATGACATCAAAGCCTCCTGGGAACTCCCATAACCTCTTCCTTCTCATATACCACAAAAGAGACCTGAGCACTAGAAGAAAGTTCTGGGTCATTTCCTGAGCCAGGAACAGACTGAATCCAAACAAGCACCTGGTGGGTCTCCCTCAATAGGCCTCAGACCTAAAGAGGGGGCGGCCTCAACAGGAACAGGAGAGCTCAGTCTTCCCAGCCTCTGTTGGGCCCCAAGTAAATGCCACCCACTGAAACTAGTTAGCAGAGGCAGGTCTCATGTTGTGAGCATTTCTGTTCTGAGAGCCTGTGCCCAAAGCTTCCAACCCCTGTTGTATCTCCTAGCAATGCCCCCTGTGTTCTAAGGCTTTTTGAATACCACACCCTTGAAACTCAGAGGCTGCTCCTGATGGCAATGTCTCTGTACCATGGATTGTGGGAAGAGGCTTAAGTAGGAAAACCACAGGTGGGACTTCCAAAGCACATGCAAGCCAAGGCAAGTCAGGCTACACAAAGTGGAAGGACAAGAGTTTGATCAAGTTATGGGATGCTGAGTCTTGGATATTTCCTCCCTCAGTGACATAGGAAAGAAAACTGCAGTTCATTCTTACCCCAAATATGCCCTGCAGCAGCAATTAGAAGCACAAGAAACTGTAAATTCTTTCACACAACAATTGGCATCTCCAAGCATAGATTAGCCTGAATCTGCACATACGTGCATCACCAGTCCAAGCAGAGGAAAGAGGAATGAAGCAAAGCTACAGACCAGAGGGAGCTGGCCAGGCAGAAGACCTGCATGTGGCTCTTGGATTAATCTCTACCACCTGGATAAATCTGAGTGATCCACCTCTCCTGTATGAGCCTGAGGTTCCTTTGTTCCCCATAATTGAGAAAGAGACTACCTATTTGACACGGTTACTATGAAGACTAGATGAAACTGTGAGAGCAAGGGAGGCACGCCTATAGCATAGTAAGGTCTAGTGTTAGATGATTTTTATACAATGTTTTTCACCTAGTTTGCTTTGTAAAAAGAAAAGGTGAAAGGACAATATTTTAAAATTAAACATTTTCATGTTTTGAAATATAGAGAATTATACTTTTCTGAATGTATAAGTTAAAAAGTTTTATTTCTGCTTTGTTCAGTTACCACTTGTGGAAATGTGGACTGTGGAAATGTGAAATGTGAACTTCAGTTCTGGTTTCATAGAAACTGTCAATATTTGAAGTTCTTAGTATATTATGTATCTCTATTTTATAAATGGAATATATAAAATACATTTTATATATGATTCTGTTAATTAGAGAAATTTAGAAAATTTCTAGTTTGCTGTGCTTAGAGACATAGAAACTTCCAGAATTGACAGTGGAATTAGAAAATTAGAAGTATATTCTTTATTTAAAGATATTTAAAGAGTCAAGTCACAACTATTTGAATATGTTAGTAGCCTGGAGTATTTTCACTTTATGTGAAATAGTGAATTTTACATTCTTAGACATGAAAGACAAGTAGTAGCAGGAGTAGAACAATTGGCAACAGGAAGCACTACTATTCTACCTCCATATCACCTCTGCCACTGCAAGGGTGACATCCTCTGATCACATTCAATGTGTGATTCTGCATAGCTATCCCCTCCAGGACCAAGTTCACATGAAGTACAACAGGGACTGTTCAGACCAGGTATGTGAAAGATTCAGAATGCTAGAAAGTCAAAAGCATTGCTAGTTTTATCTTTCACCTTTCAATATTTGTTCTAACAAGGGGACTACACCATAGGTTACATCGGCAATATAAAATTGATTTGATCATGTCTCTTACAAGAAAGAAAATGCATAAATACATATCAGGAAGGAGATAAGGTCTCTCAGAAAAGCAAACAGTTCTAAAGTATAAGAAATTGTTCCAAGATAGAGAGATTGACAGTGAAATCAACTCAGTAAACCTATCACAATGTATTTTGAAACAAAGAGAAAACACAGAGCAGAAAGATGACAGTGATGGATGACAGATATAGATAGGTAGATATAGATGATATATATATAGGAAAAGATAGAGTTTCTAAGGAGATAGAGAAGTAGACTAGATAAAGAGAAAATTAGGTAGATCTAGATAGTTTATGTAGAAATAGAGATAAATTATAGAAATATAAGAGATGGCTGGATGGATAGATATATATTATAGAGAAAGAAAAAGATATTAGATATGATGAAGTTGGTGGTGGACAGATAGATCTACCACAGAGAGACAGAAAGACACTGATAGTGGGGAAAGCCCAGCCCCACACACTAAGTTGCTTTTTCATTCAAAGACTGCACATTAACCACTCCATCTGACCGCTGGCCACTGGAGAAGGGTAAGGTTGAAAGAGTATCTCTCTAATGCTGAACGGTTTGGGCTTAAGAAATCCTTCTCCCGGCTGCCTGCTGGGCACGATACACTTGATATGCTCCCAAGTTAAGCATGTCAACTTCCAGGTCACCCTTTGTGGTGGTCACTGGATAGCAGACCCTAAAAGCATACCACAAACTTGAAAAGAATCTTCACTGAGGTTTTAAAATGCTTTTGGTTAGTGACTGGGTTGCTGTTTTCCTGTGCTTTTTCCATTTTTACTCTTCTATGGCACTTCCTGATTCCAGAGGGAAAGCAAGGCCCTGGGCCAGGAGAGAACAGGCGGCCTGACTTCCCTTTGCAGACCGTGCTTTGCCGGAGCCCCCACCGGCTCCTGGGGCTCATGAGGGTTTATTCTGAGTTGAGCGTTTTTATCCTCAGGATAAAAAGGTTGTATTATAGAAGTGGAAACAAAGATTCTCAAAAAGAAGTGTTTTTGTTTGTTTGTTTGTTTGTTTGTTTTGCCAGGGCAAATGCTAGAGGGGAAGGAAGAAACTTGGTTTTCCCATTTTAAGGTTTGCATTCTTCTGACTGCACCACTGTTCTTAATTTGAGGTGAGCAGGACAGCATAGATTCCTTAGAAAATGTATTGACCTTTGAGACCTCTCTCTTTCCCCCAAAATGAACTCATGTAGACACTTAACTAACAGCTTTATACAGTTTTAGGGAGCTGAGAGATAACTTTAAAAGCCATTTGTGGTTCAATTAGGGTCTCCAGAAATCAGATTAAGAATACCTGTACTATTGGTTAAAACATTAAATGCTTTTTAGATAGGTGGAAGGATATAAAATATTGCCAAATTCATGTCTCAATCTAATAATATATATTTGGGGGGTACTGGGAATTGAACTCAGGGGGCACTCAACCACTGAGCCACATCCCCAACCCTATTTTGTATTTTATTTAGAGACAGGGTCTCACTGAGTTGCTTAGCACCTTTCTATTGCTGAGGCTGGGCTTTGAACTCATGATTCTCCTGTCTCAGCCTCTTGAGCCACTGGAATTACTGTGCCCAGCATGACCTAATAATATTGTCAACTGTGTGGAATTCAGAAATTTTGACAAGGTGAAGACTGACTCCCAGAGTTTTAGGCTCTCCCCTAAAGTCCAAATCTAATTGAGGGAAAAAGGCTGAGAGGCAACCAACTTCTTGTCTTCATGTCATCTTGGCTGTATTTATATGGAGGATGTGTCAAATGGCATGGGGAGTTTTGACTACTTCCTCCCCATGTCTAAGCCCTGCCTCTCTGAATTGATCAAAGCCCAGATGATTTCCTGCATTTTTCTTTCATGGTTCAGATAAGGCTATAAATATCATGAGCAGCAAAATAACACCAACTTGTTATTTTGTGGAACGAAGAGGTTCCCATTGTTAAGGCCTGTACTCACTGTCCAGGGGTACACATTAAAAAATGTGTTTTTTGCCAATTAAGAGGCTTGGATCAAATCTGATGATTGCCTCAATTCCTTCTAAGAGCAAACCATGATTTTAGACACCAAGACTAAATCTACAGAGACTCTGATAGAAGTTTCTGGGACTCAGAAGAGGGTTAGAAGGGGAGAGGACCAAGTGGATGCTCTGATGTGATACACCCCACCCCTTCTTTCGTGCCACTCAGGTCACAGCAAAGTCTCTTTCTGGAAAATGACCTCCATATGCAAGGTCATTGCATTTTCCTGGAGTGGGTGTGGGGGGGGGGCAGTCAAGTCTAATGAAAGAAGATGTCTTTTGGTAGTAGTGGCGATGGTCGACAGGGTAAGACAACTCTGAAAGGCTACCTCAGCACCCACAGATGTTGATCTCAGGGGAATTCTGCATGCAAATCTTCATTCAGATCCTGAATTCTGGGGAAACCCCATTTAAGAACAAGCCTGAAATTGAGAAAAAATAATGCTATGGAAAACAACTAGAGAAGGTCTTCTTGGGACAAGAATGCATAAGTGAGGGAGAAATGAGAGTATTGCTGGGTGAAGCAAGTGTCCTTCCTGAATAGCTGTGAAACTGCCATGTTTGGGATTGGCAAAAGCTTCCATGTAAAATCAATGAAGAATGAGATTAGTAGCAATCAAATAGGAAAGGGGAAACCAGAGCCTTACCCTTGGGGAATAAACTATTCAGCCATGCTGACATTGACTTTTGGAGTGTACTAGGCTAGGTTTTGATTTTTGTGAAAATCACATACATGTAGTCATCCCTTTGCTTTTTCGAGATTCCCAGGGAAGGCAGGTATCCAAAAATGTCAATGTTCAGAACAACAGAATATTTTTCTTTGAAAAATCTTCAAAGCACGAGAACTTTTTTAGAGATTTCAATCATGCATATAGAAAAAATTCTAATATACCTAAGAAAATTTTCTGCCATTTTAAACAGAGAATTCTGTACTCAACTTAATTTTCTCTTGATGAATTAGAGGGAGTTTGGGAGCATTTCAAAATCAACCATTTCACTGAATGCTAAGAAAACCATCCCTAGAAGTAGTGCATCGCACAGTGAACATACACACACCTCACTGAGGATCTTGTTAGCATGCAGATCCTGCATGAGTAGAGCTGAGACCCTATACTTCCAACAAGCTTTCTGGGAATGACATTGTGAAGTAACAGGCTTTAAATTGCTTGATAGCATCACCCTTGCCCTTAGCAGTTAGTAGTTGATGACTGTTATTTATCATATTCATTTATTAGTTTCTCTTAAAAATTCACTATCAAGGGTAAGTTTAAATGCAGATCTGGAAGGAATCATCCAGTCTAAACACCACATTTGAAATAAACTTAAAGAAAACTCAAACCCAGAGAAATTACCTGACTTATATAAGGTTACTTGACCAGTTCATGGTAAAAAGCAGAGTTTGCAGTATTGTTTTTAAAGTCCACATTTTCTTCCAGTTTTGAAACCACTTACTAGTTTGTTGTTCCCTTTCTATAGGAGACTGAAAGTTCAGATAACTTTAATATTGTTAGATAAGTTTCTCTAAAAGAGGGTATTTTCACCTATCTTTAAAAAAAAAAAAATCCAAAGTAATGATTGGACAACTAACTGCCTTCCACATGTCACTGTTTCTCTTTCGCTAAACAATAAAATTTGGATAATTCCTGAGACATTTGTGGTCATTGCTGAATAAGTGATTAGCATCTGACTGACTAAAGAACAATTAGAAGAGTTCTAGGCTTAGTAAAAACAAACAAATCAAAAAACAGAATGTTCACTTCAATTTGAATATCTGATAAACAATGGATTTTTAATATTACTTTGCACAAATATTACATGAAGATATGCTACTTACGTAGTAAATAATATAGTATTGATAGATATTTATACTAAAATATCATGCACTGTTTATTTGAAATTGAAGTATAACTAGATATCCTCATCTTTAATCCAGTGTTAGAACTCACTTATAAAAGTTTGATTGTGGTAATCATTTCACAGTGTATACTCATATATACATATCAAGTACACACTGTAAATACATGCAATTTTTTTTTTGGCGGGGGGGTACCAGGGATTGAACTTGGGGCACTCAACCACTGAGCCACATCCCTGGCCCTAGTTTGCATTTTATTTAGAGACAGGGTCTGACTGAGTTGCTTAGTGCCTAGCCTTTGCTGAGGCTGGCTTTGAACTTGTGATCCATCAGTCAATCCCAGAGCCACTGGGATTACAGGCATGTGCCATTGCACCCAGCTAAACACATGCAATTTTAATTTGTCAGTAATTAAAAACAAAAAAGGTATCCAACTAGAAAAAATGAAAAAATAAAGACAGGGAAGGAGCAGGGAACAGAGAATGGAGGAAAGAACTTTGTAGATGATTTTGTTTATAATTATATACAGAGAAAATTAGTAAAAGTGGCAGATGCTTTTTGATGATCTGATGCAGAATACACATTTTATCGTGGATAGTCCTTAACTTCTGAGTGAATAAAGACTCAGCATTGAAGTGCTTCCTAATAAAATAAAGGACCAAAGGGAGGAGGAAAAAAACACCCTCTAATAATGTCACAACTGGCACAGTTGTTATGCTCTGAAAAATCCATGCTGGAAACAAACAAACAAATAAAATTAAACTCCAACAGGTTTTAAAAAGAAATTATGAGTTTTTACAACATACTTATAACCAAATGATGCTGAAAGCTCTATATGTCAAAATTATGGGCACAATTAATGTATAATTTAGAAGAAAACATTATCAAACACCAAGATCTATATGATTTCAGTCACTATGAATTTATTGAGACTTGTTTTATGATCCAGCATATGTCTGGTGTTGGGAAATGTAATATTCACCTGCCACAGTTGTTCAGTAGAGAATTTCTGTAATGTCAATGAGGCCAAAACATTGTATGGTGATATTGAAACCTGACACATCTCTCATGATTTTCTTTTGTGTTCTTGTCTTATCATTTACTAGAAAATGGATGATAAATTCCAGTTCTGATTATGAATTTGGCTGTTTTTCCATCAGTTCTCTCAATTTTAAATTCATCTATTTTGAAGTTCTGTTTTTAAGTGCTTCCTTTTTATAACAAGATTATTATGTCCTGATAAATTGACTATGTATCCTTATTAAATTCCCCTCTTTATCTCTCTGGCTGCTCAGTTTTGAACTCTATTTTGTCAGATATTACTAAACCACGTGAACTTTCTTGGGCTTAGAGTTTACATGGTACATCATTTTCTACCCTTTTACTTTCAATCAGCATGTCTTTAATATTTAAAGTGCATTTTTTGTAGACAGCATTAATTGTTTTTATTTTATATAATCTGACAATCTCTGCCTGTTTTGTGGCATCCTCAGACAATTTACATTTAACAGAATTAATGATATGGTTGGGCTTAAGTCTGCCATCTAAGTACTCATGTTCTCTCAGATCCGTCTGCTATTTATTTTTGGCTCTTTTCCTGCCTTATTGTGGTTGAATCGAGTTATTTTATTATTCCATTTAATCCCCTCTTTGGATTTCTTGCCTACAGCTATTTGTTTTTATGTGTACTTTTTGTGATTATTCTAGAGATTATAATATATCTCCAATTTATTCTAATATACATTCAAATGACATTACTATCCTATGAATAATGTAAGGACCTTATGGCAAGCAGCATTTTCCCACTTACTCCTGACTAGTCCTTTGTGGTCCTCTATATTCGTTCTAGGAGGGGTAGCTGAGCTTGCTCACCTTCTTTTTTCACCCATTCACAGCTCACAGTTCTTTTCCTTCCTTCCCCTAGATGTTGATTCCTAGGTTCCTCCTTTACAATTACCCTGCATGCTCAACTCTGCCTGAGAGCTCACTCTGAAGAAACCAACCTGACACAATTCAAGAGAACCATTCATTCTCCCTATCCTTGAAAGTTTCCCTTTGACTGTGCTTTTTTATTCAACCTATATTCCATATTTTTTAGAAATTTGCAAAAAAAAAAAGTTCTGTGTCAGTTTTTTGCTTCTGTGACCAAATTATTTGACAAGAACATCTTAAAAGAGGAATGATTTATTTTGATTTATGGTTTTAGGGGTCTCAGTTCATCCATGGACAGCTCCACTGCAGAAACATCATGGCATAAGGGTATGGCAGAGGAAAGCTGCTCAACTCACAGTAGCCAGGAAGAAAAAAGAAAAGAGAGGGAGGGAGGGAGAGAGGGAGAGGGAGAGGGGCAGAGACAGATATAGCCCCCAAGAAAACACCTCCAGTGAGCTACTTCCTCCAGCCGTGCCTCAACTTCCTACAGTTCCCAACAAAATAGTTCATTCAAATTATTAATCCATCAAATGAATTAATCCACCAATGAGGTTATAGCCCTACAATCCAATCATTGCCTAAACCCCCAATTCAGAATTTTGTAGCACTGGGGACAGTTTTAGTAAGCTTTTTGTTTCTGTGACCAAAATACCTGACAAGAACAACTTAGAGCAAGAAAATTTTATTTGGGTCTCATAGTATCAGAGGTCTTAGTTCATAAATCTCTGACTCCATTACTTTGGCCCCAGGGTGAGGCAGAACATTACAGGGGAAGGGCTCAAGAGGAGAAAGCTGCTCAGCTCACAATGGGGTCAGGAAGCAGAGAGGGAGAGAGGATGCACACAGTCACAGGGAAGATGCACCTTCACAGGGCACACTCCAAGTGACCAACCTCCTCCAGCCACACCCCACCTGCCTACAGTTACCACTCAGTCAGTGCAATCAACCTAGGATGGGCTGATTAGGTTTCAACTCTCACAATCCAATCATTTCACCTCTGAACACGCCTGCATCAACACAGGAGCCTTTGGGAGGACACCTCATATCCAAACTATAACAGGGCCCTTGCTTTTACATGTGAGCCTTTGAGGGGACATTCCAGATCCAAAGGATAAAGGGGCTTTCCCCCATTCTGGGCCTCAGCCACCTCTCCTTTTCAATCCAGCTCAGGCACAGTCCTATATCTTCACCTCTATTCTACATCTTGAGTAATATCAATATGCTCCCAATTGCCAAGGCTAAGACCTAATATCTCATTATCTATTCCTTAATTTACGCAACATTTTGAACATTACAAGTAGGTTTTCTGCTCAATGCTGGGCGTAGCTCCAGGACTACACATGATCTCTTCCTACAAGATCCATATAGTTCACAGGAGGGACAGACAGACAAGAGCAGTGAAGTATGCAGAAATGATGATACGTGTGCATTGAGTGGGGAGTGATTGACTATGCCAGCTGGGGTTCAGGAGGGAAGTTCAAGAAAGAATAGGCTTTATAAAGGAAACTATCCTTCAGCTAAATCTTCAGAGGTAAGTGTGCATTTATTGGGGAAACCAAGTGGGAGAAACATTTACAGAAAAATTTAAAAAGGAATTTTCCACCCAGGAAGTTATGGAGATGTAAAAATTCTGGCATATTCCTACACTGTTCTGCCACTGTTCAAGCCCTGAAGAATGGAGCTGTCTATGGACTGAGACCTCTGAAACCATGAGCCCCTAAACAAACTTTTCCTCCTTAAAATTATTCTTGTTAGGTCTTTTGATCACAGCAGTGAAAAAGCTGACTGAAACAGAAATTGGTACCAAGAAGTAGGATTGTTACTGTGTCTAACCTGATCATGTGGTTCAGATGCTTTAGGAACTTTTTGGAGTTTGTGGGAGGAATTTTGGAAAGTTCAGTGACTCAAGCTAGAAAAGCTTAGATTGTTGTAAATGGAGCTTAAAGGGTGACTCTGGTGGGAGCTCAGAAGACCAGAATGCTGATAGGACTGTGCACAGTAAAGAGTAGGGTCAGAAGGTTTCAGAGAAGAACTGTATTGGTAATTTGACTAGAGGCCATTTATGTTAAATTCTGACTGAGAAGTTATCTGCCTTTTACCTGTGTCCAGAGACTTTCTCTGAGGCTGAATTTAAAGACAATGGACTTCTTAATCTGGTGGAAGAAATTTCTAAGCAGCATAGTATTCAAGTGGTGGCATGGATATTGCTGGCAGCTTTTAGCCAAGTTTATTGTGATCACCAAGAGCGGAAAATAGATCTCACAGATTTGAAAAACGTGCAGTTTAGCCAGAAACTGTGAGTAAAACTGGGGCTAAGGAAGTGGTGGTGCCCAGGAAGTTTTTCTCAACATGCTCGGCCATCCAAGCACTCAGAGCCTGCTGTAGCCAAGGTCCCTAGAAGCTGTGCTACTGCTCAACATGGTGGCAGACCTTGGCTGCCCAAGATGCTGGTTCTGCTGGAATGCAGGGTACTGGAGTTAGGGGGTCATGGAGGCCTCCACCAAGATTTCAAAGGAAAGCCTGGGAGACCAGGCAAAGTACGCAGGGTCAGATCCCTGCAAGTTGCCCCTGAGAGCGCAATGTGAGGAGATGTGAGGAAGAAGCCAAAGCTGCAGTGGAGATCTCCCCCAAGATTAAGAAAGGCCAGTACTGTGGAATATCTGTTGAGAAAAGCTGCCTGAATCAGAGACGGGCCAACGGAGAGTGGTGTGGACTGCAACAAGCAAAGCCATAGGGTGGAGCTGAATAAACCCCTGGGCTGCCTACTTGCCTGCCCAGCTGGATTGTTCTGGTCCAATCCCTTCTTTCTATGCCTCTATTTCTCTTTTTTTGTAATGGAAATATTTACTCTCTACTTTTATATATTGCATACATGTAACTTTTGATTTTTACGGGAGCTCATGATAAAAGTTTGCCTTGAGTTTCAGAGAAGACTTTGGATTTGAAATTTGGGCAATCGTGTAACTTTTGAAACTGAGGACTCTATTTTGTACTATGAGATGGGCATGAGCTTTTGGGGGCCAGGATAGAATGTTATGGTGTCCCTCAAAATACTCATGTTAGATAATTCAAGAAAGCTCAGAGGTTATGAGAACCTTTAACAATGCATTAATCCCTACCAAGGGTGGTAACTGTAGGCAGGTAGGGTGGGGCTGGGAAGGAGGTGGGTCCTTGGGGGCAAGCCTTTGGGGTATGCGTGTTATCCCTGAAAAGTAGGGCTCTCTCCCTCTGCTTCCTGATCATCATATCCTGAGCCACTTTCCTCCACTACACTTTCCACCATGACATTCTGCCTCTCCTACAGCCCTAAAGAATGGAGCTAGCTGTTTGTCTACGGAGACCTCTGAAACCACAAGCCCCTCAAAAAACTTTTCTTGCTTGAAATTGTTCTTGTCAGGTCTTTTGGTCACAGCAGTGAAAAAACTGACTAAAAAAAAAAAAAAACCTGAAAGCTATTTTATGACGACCGCAGTGTGTGTGTGTGTGTGTGTGTGTGTGTGTGTGTGTGTGTTAAGATGTGATAAATAGAAAAACTCAGCCTAACATAAGCTTTATCTTACCTCCCTATTTCTGATTAGTTGCCATGTCTTTTGAGTCTGTTCTGTACTTTACTGTGCCTGCAGCACAGCCTATGACATTCTGTCTTCCACAATATTTGTGAACATATGTCTACTGCCATATATGCACCTTACAGATGAAGATGGTAATTCATTTATCTTTGAAGCCCCCATATTACAGTATATTGTTTATATATGGCAGTGTTCATTACATTGAATTAAAAGTAGACATTGTCACAGTGTGGAAATAAGTACTCATAAATACCTTATAGCATTTATTGGAAACATGATATAGACCCAGGCTTAGCACACTGCTGCCTGTGGGCCAGATCTAACCCATTCTGACCCCATTGCCTGTATAGCCTATGAGATAATATTTTTGTCATTGTTACATTTTCAAATGTTTGAAAAAAATAAGATGATTAATGTGAAAGTTATATAAAATTCAAACTTCAGTGTCCATAAATACAATTTTATTAGAACATAGCCATATTAGTTCATTATTATCCAGGACTACCTTCATACTGACAACAGTGTCAAGTAGATGTGACACAGATTGTATGGCCCATGAACCCCAAAATTTTCTTAAGTTGGCTCTCCACAGAAAATATTTCCCAACCCCTGGTATAGAGAGGAAGAATCACGGGTTTTGGAATAAACTGAATTTGAATTTTAAGTTATCTAAAGTGTTAATCATCTCTAATTTTTAGGATAGCCATTTAGTAATGAAGAAAATTATATTTCTAAAAGATAATTTTTATGAGAATTAATAATAAAATATCTGGAACACAGTAAATTTCAATATAGGTATTTCTTCCTTCCTGCATAGTGTCAGGGATACTCATCTTTTAAGTCCAATAAATGACACATGAATTGCATTTTCTGCTTAAGATCATACTCAGTGTTTATCTAGTTAAACCCAAACAAAAAGAGAAAGAAATTACAGTTAACGGGCTTCAGACTTCATGTAGCAAGGGTTTCCAGGCAAACGTCCATAATGGGTAACTGATATGGAAGACCCTGGTGTTTAAAGCCCTGTGAGCATGTGGTGGTTTCTGTTAGGACTGCTAACCAGTCCAGCTTGCGTGAGACCTTTCTAAATTGAAGACATTTTAGAACAACCATGAAAATAAACATGAACATACGATCTTGTATATGTTGATGGGCTCCCTGTGAACCAAACAAATAGCTCTTGCATGTCTGCTTCTCAAATTGTTTCATTTGTTGTCCATGTTACTTGCATTCAAAACACTTTCTGGAAGAAATAATGCTTCTGCCCCCCATCTGTCCTTTGCTGTATCTAGAGTTTACAATAAACACTTAATAAATGCTACAAACTAAGTTCATAGAAACAAGGTCCTACAAGGATTTAGAAGGAATTCACAAAGGGAGGAAGCCTTACCTTTAGAGTCTACATTTGTCTCCTTGTTTGAGTCACATTCCCTGTCTATCCTCAGTGCTTGGTTCTGAGGTGCTTGGTATAATGCAGGTGTTTAATGAATGCTGATGGTATGAGGCAAGAGAGTATAGAGGAATGAACACAGGACCAGTCAGAGGACTGAATTTGAGCTTTAGGTTTTCCATTTTGTACTTAAGTCATGTAGAAAAAGCACTTTTGAATCTTTGATTCTTACTTTCCTCATCTGTAAAATTGGAAAACATTTTCCTTGTCAAGCACATAGGGCTATTGTAGGGAGCAAATAAAATAGTCTATGAGAATGCACTTTGCAAACCATAAATGACTTCAAAATGTGTGTATTATTATAAATAATAAAAAGGATTCCAGGCTTCATGCTATATAAGAAAACTCATATTCTTGGCCTACTGGCTCAAGATTAGAGGAAAATAATGAAAACAGAAAATGTTACTTCAGTAAATATGGGCTACAATGATATAATTCTTATTGGGCAAGTAGCATTTTAGCAAATGAAAGATTTTGGAAAGATATTTTCAAAACTAATGTTTTCCAGCACTGCTGTTTCTCACTTGTGCAATAAGTTTGTCTCTGGTCCACTGCATACAAACCATATTTGTGAATCAAATCAAGATTAAATTATACTAAAAGGAAGAAGAAAGGATCAGAAATTCTTGTAGTCCTCAGAAAACTTTTCTAAAAAGAAAAAAAATCCTAACAGCTTATTTTTTAAAACCACATTCCTAATTTTTATTTGGTATCAAATGGATTTGTGAAATTTATATTTTCTTAATAGATTTTATGTATTTGCATGACTTTCAATGATATTCAAGATTTTTTTCCCCTAATATAAAGACTTTTCCTGGATCAATTGTAAGAATAGGGTACAAACCTAAAATAGATGAGGTAGCAAACTGATGTACATTAGTAGAATTCCAGTTGGAGATTTCTGCTTCCAGCTATGATAAAGTAGCTTATAATAGAACAAACACTCCTGACAAGAATAACCATAAAATATGAATTAAGTTAAAAAATGTTTGAAAGCATTTGAGAGCAACCAAGACCTAAGAGCCTAATACCGCCAAAGAAAAGAAATCACACTGAGGAGCTTAATGTCCTGTGCTGCTTCAGCCTCAGAGGCACTTTTCATATCCCAGGCTAGCAGAATAGATTGTTAGAAGCCAAGCAAAAGTTGGCTGGAGAGAGGCCCAAGTGCCAAGAGGAACTTCTGGCAGATATGCACTGCTGGAGAAAGAGACTGCAACTCGGGGACTGTCCAGGTGGAGGGCCCAATGCCAGCTTCCAGTGGAGCCCCAAAGGGCTAGGCCACAGCAGAAGAGAAAGCTGTAACCTATTTGGTCTCATAAATAAAAAGCACAAGTTCAATATTCTTAATTACTTATTGGACTAAGGTGATCTTTTCTGAATCTTAAGACATGTCAAAAAAAAATCATCTCAAAGGTATTATTAACCAGAATCTCTACAGTGTATTCTGTGCCCAAGTGCCAGGTAAAACATTATTCAGTACCTTAGTAGAAAGACCAGATGAATGAAAATTAAGAGAGAAAGAGTCAACATAAGTGGAGCTCGGGTCACTAAGATATTGGTGCTTTCAGACACAGATTTAAAAATGATTATGATTTATTTTTTAATAGACTATAGAATGAAGAACTTCAAAAACAATAAAAATATATAAGAAAAATATGTAGGTATTACTAGATATTAAAAATATCTATTTCTTATTTTAAAGAGAAAATTCACCAGGAAGATAAAGAAATTCTAAAATTATATACAGGCTGTTTCCAATTTACACAGTTCCCATATCCATAATAACATTAATAACAATTTTCTTAACTAAAACCAGTCTCTCAACAGCATGATTCAAACTTCAGTTAGCACATTATATGAACTGCAACTGAATGAAGTACGAACATCACTTCTAGCCTCTTAATCCAAATATCTCCATGCAAATAACAAATGGGCATCAGGACCCCTGACCAATCACATCACTTCTTTTAGAGTCTGTCACTGACTGGTCCCTGGGTATTTGTTATTTGGGTCACACAGACACTAAATATGTCATTGTGCTGATTTCTTGCTCCCAGCGATACACCGCTAGATACTGTGAACATGGATAATCAAAAGAGAGAACTGACCAATAAGGATGAAATTGTAGCAAAGTTTGATAATGCTACAAGTGAAATGTGATCCATGGCGAACAGATTGAAGAAGGAATCACTGACTGAGAATGTTGACACTGGTGCCATTCAAGAGACTCTCAACACACAGCCTGAGAGACTCAGTGAGTGGAATTGTCATCACTAACCAGAAAAGCAGTTTTGACAAAAAGAATGAACACATCCCAGAGGAAACAATGTCAGTTTGAAAAGTTCATGTTAAAGGAACTCTCACAGATGATGCATAACAGTGAAAGTGTGAAGAACAGCGGGCCAGAAACTGCGTAGCAAGGGATACGAGGATTCACCAAGGCACAGGGACACTGCTGGCTTTGCAATGTTATGTTGCATGATAAGAAAACAGGCAGGACGTGTTCCAGCTACTTATAGAACTTTTATTTTTTAAACAAGGAAATGCAACACTTAAATTCTCCATATTTCTAACATTTTGACTGATGGTAAACTAAAGAAATAGTAGTTTCACTGTTTTCTCATTGCCTAACATATGTATAACTGAAAAGTAAGAGGGCATTTAATGTTGTGGAAAAAACTTATAGGTCATGAAATGGTTGTGCTTCTCCCATGGACTACCATTTGATTTGCACAGTTTCAGCCTCATAGTCATTTGGAGATCCCCCCACACCATCAGTAAATTGAGGACTGCCTGCATAGTCACTAAGATAACCTCAAAGTGTATGAGTTAAAACTAAAGAAGAAATAGACAAACCCAAGATTTTGGTGGAAGATTTTAACATACATCTTTTAGGGACTGAGGGAAACAATGCAGAAAATATTGGGGAAATATATATAAAATGAAGATGATATAGGAAATTTTAAGAACATGATGGACCAACTTGACCTCCCAAATACACAGAATGCCATAGCGTCTGACAATTGCTAACTACATATTTCTTTATAGACAGCATTTGCCAGTATTGGCCATAACTCAAGTCTCAACAAATTTCAAAGGATTGAAACACATTAAAAAGACTGATTTATAGAATATCTGTAATTGAAACAAAAAGGTAACCAGGCATGGTGGTGTAGGACTATAATCCCAGCAGCTAGTAAGGCAGAGACAGAGAGGATCACAAGTTCAAGGCCAGCTTCAGCAACTTAGTGAGACCCTGTCTCAAAATGAAAAATGAGAAAGGCTGGGGATGTAGCTCAGTGACAAAGCACCCTGGCTTCAATCTCCAGTACCAAGACAAATCAAAAAAATGGTAACCAAAAATCCAAAAAATGTTTTAAACCCACTTAAAAATAATTCAAAGGTCATAAAAGAAATCACAATCAGAATTTTAAAACATGCTTGAACTGAATGGTAATAGAAATAAGGTATGTGGAAACTTGTGGAATGAAGCTAAGTTGTGCTTCCAAAGAAATGTAGGTCTTAAAGGAATGACATATAAAGGGGAGGAGTAAAAATCAGTATTTTAAGCATAATCTCAAGGTAGTAGAAAAAGAAAGCAAGTTAAAAGTAAACATAAAAGAAAAACCAATAGAGCTGGGGATGGAGCTCAGAGGTAGAGCACTTGCGTATCCTGCACCAGACACTGAAAAAAATAAACAACAGCAACAACAAAGGGGAAGACAATAATAAAAAATAAGAGCATACATACCTTTGGTTGATTGCAAAGACACATTAATGAAAAACTTATTAAAATGATAAATGCTTAGCAAGACTGAAAAAAATACATACAAATTAATAATAGCATGCTTGAAAAAAATATATCCCAGAGACATAGAAATAGTACAAAAAATAGCAAAATATCATAACAAACTTAGTTAAGTTTGATATTTTAGGGGGAAAAATAGGCCAATGATTTGAAAAATTCAACTTGCAAAATTGGTCTAAGAAGATATAGAAAACCTAAAATTTCCTATGTTTGTTTAAAACTTTTTTTAGGATATCAGAGATAATTTTATTTTTTAATTTTTAAAATTTTATTCTAATTTGTTACATATAACAGCAGAATGCAGTTCAATTCATATTATACAAGCAGAGTACAATTTTTCATTTTTCTGGTTGTATACACAGTAAAGTCACACCATTTGTGTCTTCATACGTGTACTTTGGGTAATGATGTCCATCTCATTCCACCGTCTTTTCTACCCCCATGCTCCCTCCCTTCTCCTCCCTTCTCTTTGCCCTATCTAAAGTTTGTCTAGTAGATATTTTTGAGAGAATATTTTCACTTGATTTTAGCCAAAGGCCAAGAAGTGATGAAAAAATATTTTCAGATGACTAGTTGTATTTAAATGTAGGATAAATATATCACAGAACAGTGTTTTCCAAATTGAAGGTGCATGTGGATCACCTGGGAATCTTCTTAAGATGCAGAATTTTATTCTGGGTTGGTTTAATTTATTATTATTTTTTTTCCTCAAAGAAAATTCCAAGCTCAGATAGCTTCAATGAGTAAGTACCTTAAAAATCAACAAAAACCTTACACAAAATATTCCAGAGGAGTGGAAAGAAAGACACTTATGTTAGGAGTCACACTCAGTCTTGAGCATAAAACCTGATAAAACAGTAGAATGAAGAAAATTAGGAGCCAAGCTCTCAGGGGAAAGAACAACAAAATGCCTTCAAGCAGACTTCAGCACAATTTCAAAAGGGGAATACATCACCTCTAAATTGATTTTTGTTTGTTTTTTCCTAAGGCATCTAAGGTTGGTTTAATGTTTTAAAATTTATCAGTATAAGCCAGGATATTAATAGAAAGAAGGAGAAATAAAATGATTATTTCAATAAATGCAGAAAAAGCATTTGATAAAATTTGACTCTTCCTTAGAAGACCATAAATGTTAATAAGAGAAATTAAAGTCTTAAACAACTGAAGGACTATATTAGAAGACTCAGTGTTTTAGGATGAAATTTCTTTCAAAATGAATTTATAGCTCTAATGAAATCCCAGACAAAATTGCATTTTTTTTCACATGTGCAAATTGATAAGCTTATCCCTACCTCACACACACACAGAAATCCCAGATGAATTGTAAACCTGAACATGAAAGGTAAAGCAATCACATTTCCAGAAGACAATATGGGAAAGCAGAACTTTTGTAATTTGTGACAGGCAAAGATTTACTACTACACTATACAAAATACTTCAACCCTACCACAAAAGAAAAGACTGTCTAAAGACGTCATTAAGAGTGAGGTACAGTTCTCAGGGAGTGCTGGAAGATACTAAAGAGCAAAGAGTTGCATAGGAGTTCATACGTAGAAAATGGCAAAATATCATATCAACTAAGAAGAAAATGACACACAACCCAATAAAAAATTGAGCACAAGACCTGACCATGCCTTTCAGAAAAGAAAAAGGAAAAAGATATACAGATGGCCAGTATAAATATAAAAGTTCCCAATTTCATTAACCATGCAATACAAATAAAAACCATGGAGGAATACCTTGACATGGTCAACAAAAAGGTTAAAATTAATACTTAAAATCCTAAGTATTGATGAAAAGGTGAAGTAATTAAAACATAAACTTCTGATAGGAGTACAAATTAGTACAACCACTGTGGGAAATTATTTGGGATTATCTACCAAAGCTGGCCTATCAGTGATCTATCATTTCTAAATATATTCATCAGTTTACATATGTTCACTAAAAGAAATGTACAGCAAAGTTTTATAGCAGAACAATTTTTAATAGTAAAAACTGAAAAACTAGGCATTATCCAAGTATTTAATATATGAAGATAACCAACAATATGGGCATTAGAATAATAAAATGTATCGCAAGTTCAAATATTGGAAGACTGCATTGCACTGAAAATTAACACTACCACCAGGGCAAGCAGTCAGAATTAAGTTGCATGAGAAAGACTCATACACAAGGGATATTGAGGTAAAGTTTTTCTAATAAAGTTTAAATAGGCAAAACTAATCTATGGTGATAGAAATAAAAGTAGTTGACACTCCTATAGCCTAACAATAGATAAGGCCACAAGAGAGCTGGGAATAGCTGATCCATGGGGTGGCTAGAGAGCATGTTCCACTCCTCCAAATTTACTGAGCTGTGTGTTTCTGATTTTTGCACTTTTCTGTGTGCATGCCACTTAAATACAGTGATCATGTGGACAGAAGTCCAAAATTCAAAAAGAGGTGAAAACAAATTCAAGATATAAACTCTTGGAGATAACAAAAGGAAATTTCCTGAAAAACAATTCAAATGGAAATTTTACATGCACACACATGCACTCAGGTGTGTAAGTGCATACACGTGCACTCCTATCTATAACTTTCACAGAAAGCACTGGGGCCACTTACTTTAAGCCAAACCTCATCTTCCTTCTCCAGGATACCTTCTGGCTGCTCACTCCCTTCATCCTGAGGTCTTTTTCCATTGGTAACACAGGGAAACCAGCCAGGAAGGGAATGTTGCTTGGGTAAATCTGGATGGTGTGATGTGCAAATCTGAAATGCAATCAAAACTTAAGTGTGGAATGTAAAAGAGAAGGAAAGACAATAAAAGTCTTCAGTGCAAAACCAAGTTGTTACTCTCCTCCTGGGTTCCTAGTAGTTCCATTATTGGAAGAAAAACTTTTCTCAATGTAGAATTTCTCAATGTTCTCTGTTAGCCTCAAGATATAACTTGCTCGGATAGAAAAACATAATGACAACTCTCAATGCACTAGGGATCTTGCCCAAATAATAGTTCTGGCAGATTTCAGGTAACTGTTCCAAAGATTAGCCATAGAAGTCTTTCAGGGATAATGGTTAGGTCTTCACCTTGTCTGAATAAAGCAGACAAGAAGCAAAACTCCAGGACACTTCTTCTACTTCACTTAGGAAAGACAGCAGGTTAGACTGAAAGCCACTTGAGAGAGCTGTCATTAACTTAGAATCTCCCAATTCCCTAGCTTCCTGTCACTAGGCAGGAAATCTAAGGAGAAAGATGGCAAATTAGGCAAAGAGAGGGTGGCAGAAAAGTCTAGTTGCCTGATCAGATCTATTTCCCTTTACCTTCTTATTAACCAATTCCAACTTTGTTCAAGTTTATTTAGTTCATAAATACTCAGGGTTCCTTACCACTAAGCTTGACAAAGTGGCCTAGATCTAACCAATAACATGGGTGAAGGCTTACAGTGTTGAACTTCCAGAAAAGCTGCCATTTCCCCTGCAAATGGAAAGGTCTGCTGGCATGCACCGATTTCCCTTTGGCCAGCAGCCTTCTTCTGCTTAAAATGCTGACTTCATGTGGAGGGGGAGCAGCAGGCATGATAAGAGCAGGAGGAAGAAAACTGCAAGCCAAGGATGAAAGATCTGGAATCTAGGAGGCAAGTGGGGCCTTGAACAGTCTCTGTGGAGATGTCTCCTTGTGTATAAAATGCAACTATTTCATTCTGGCCTGAAATGCTTGAAGGACTCTCTCAATTCTGTGAAAAGACTATATTGCCCATCATTAGGATGAACAGAGGAGTCTATTTGGCAGTGGAAGCATCTAGAATGACAACCAAGAGTCAAGAACCTTTAATCTTCTTTTAGTATTCAACTATAATTTATAAAGGTCAGTATAACATCTTAGAGTCCACAGAGGATGTCCTATCTACTTAGCTGGATATTCAGCAACTATATACCTAAGGATTTGCTTTTAGGATTTCTCCAATAATAATGATTATCATTTAAATAACAGTGTACTTTAAATCTTATTGGATCCTTATATTAAATCATTTAAATAACAGTGTACTTTGAATCTTATTGGATCCTTATATTAAATCTTTCAGTTAAATGCAACAGATACTAACATTTATTGAGTCCTGAGAAGATAAGTAACTTGCCATTACTCATCACCAATAGTGTAACCCAGATCCCCTGACTCCTTACTGTTGTTCTCTATTATTTTGAGATAAATTGTCTCAAACACAGAACCCAACTATAATTTCTGACATGTGTACTCAGGAGTGAAATTGTGAGATGCATGTCTACCTTGGAATCAGAAGTCCCTAGATGAAGCCAGGGAGGTCAAGTGGGGTGAACGCAAAGGGAGGGACTTCATGGCTAATCTGGAATCTTTCCACTTAACATGTTCTGAGATCAGTGAGGACAAAATTTGGTGTCAAAATCTAGAATATCCAGTCATAGTGGCACTGGGAGGCTGACGCAGAAGGATCCCCCGTTCAAAGCCAGCCTCAGCAAAAGCGAGGAGCTAAGCCACTCAGTGAGGCCCCATCTCTAAATAAAATACAAAATAAGGCTGGGGATGGGATATGGCTCAGTGGTCGAGTGCCCCTGAGTTCAATCCCCAGTACCAAAAAAAAAAAAAAAAAAAAAAATCCAGAATACAACGTGAGTGCCCTCTAAGTATGTGGATGCCTCACTTCACAAAACAGTTCATCTGGCTTCATTTACCATGGAATGAGGCTCTCCTGTTACCAGGGAGACAGGACACTTCTTCTTGTCCTCACGAGAAGAGAAAGCCTGGGTGGCCCACTGGTCCAAGTATCCTTCAGGAGTATGGAGGCCGCAGTCCCTGATGCCGGTTTCCTTCTCAAAAGGCTCACAAATCCCATCTCCCTCATATGTGTAGCAAAGGCTTGGTTCCCCTGCCGAGAAATGTGTATGACACAGTGTTTTTATATTTCGTGGGGAAAAAGTCAACATGAGAGTGCTGCAGCATTTCTCCTGTGGCCCCCTGAGGTCTGGTGATTGCCAGGTAGCCTAGCGTCCACCCCAAACACACATACTACCTCTCCAAGGAAGAAGGCTCCTTTCTCATTCCTTTCATTAGAATCCACCTCATGATAAAGTCATAGAAAGGGTGGGGACTGGGAAGAGAGGACAGGCAGAACAAAAGCAGCTGTAGGTCGAGTGTGGGAAGAAATTTTAAGTTAAATACTTAGAGGAAGTTGGAGGTACAAAAGAAGGAAGAAAAAGAACAAGGAATTCAAAAAATGGAGTATTGTTATTATATGCTTAAATCCCCTTTATAGTCTTTGAAATATTAAAATATTTAAGAGGGTTGTCCATTGAATTATTTCTTTTAATCATTTTTTGGATAGTGCTTCTCTCATGTAATTGCTTTGAAACTAGATGCATGGGTTTGAATCTTATAAGGTGTCCTGTGTTTTCTTTCTCTCATGTAGGACAATCATGTGAGGTGTGCGGTTTCTGCGTGTTTCTTTAGGGGGAAACCTGAGTCTCAGCACATCTACGTGACTTGCTGAGGCACGCTTGCCCCCAGGGGCAGGTTCACTTCCTCCTGTGGCTCTGTACTGTCTCCTGCTGAGGCAGCAGACAAGTGAGAGGGGACTGTGGGGGGCTGGTGGCTGCAGAGCAAGCTTGCGGGCCCTGGACAGGCGCCGCACTTGCAGGGTAACTCCCGCTAAGTGAAGAGTACTGCCTCCACACAGACAGGTAGGCTTGCTTTCTCCACAGGTGAAAGCTGAGAAGCAGTTACGAAACCATAGATTAAGTTCTGTTGTTCTTGAACCAAGATACTGGACAATTAATATTAAGTGCATGGTTCTTATTTCTCATACCTACCTAAATAGTAAGACATTAAAATAAGATCAAGATACAAAATCAACACCAAGATGCATGTTCAGTAAGATCACTACTAAAGCTCACCGTTACTGTACCAGGCTTTCTGTCTGTATGTCCTCATGGCAAGCCCACGGGGCTACTCCAGTGATTTGTCAGCAGCTCAGCTCCATGGTGACTCTATGTCTGTGCCCAGGCAGAACACTACACAGGACGCCATGCTGTTTGAGGCCCTCTGCTCCTGCATTCCATCCAACCTATGACCTACTCCAGCCTCTCCCCAAAGTGCCTTTGGAAGGACTTTCCCATATAATTCCCATCTTTCTCTCTTTATTTATAGTAATCACACGCACACACACACTCACACACACACACACAATGTTTTTCTATTTACAACCCAGTGACTGCTTTTTTCCTGTTGCCTATTATTTTTAAACATGGAATTAAAATTGTTGTCATGTTGTTTTTTCAAATCTATCTGAAAACAATAGACTACTTTAAAAACATATTTCCAATGGTTGCATCAAATCTAATCTTTTTTTTAATATTTATTTTTTAGTTTTAGGTGGACACAACATCATTATTTTTTATTTTTATGTGGGGTTGAGGATCGAACCCAGCGCCCTGCGCCTGACAGGCGAGCACGCTACCGCTTGAGCCACATCCCCAGCCCTCAAATCTAATCTTTTGAAAAACTAATGAGATAGAACTATATGCTTAACATAAAATGAGCTTATTATTCCCCCAAAAAGATGTTTAATGGTGGAACACACTGCTGTAAGTTTACCCAGTAAATAATTTAAAGATAGTCTTAAATATAGTATTTAAGTATAGTTAAAATAATTTAGATATAGTCTTACTGGAGTTAAAAGCTGAGGAAATATGAGTCAAACTTTATGGGATCCAATGCGATAGAAAAAGTAAAATCTACTCTTAGGTTAAATGAGACTTGAGCCGCACTGGGGGAGACACAGTGTTTGGGGAATGTATGTTTATTTTCAATATGAGACCACTATGTGACTACCAAAAAGAAACGATGCAAAGAGAGGTGGCATTAACAAATACTTGTGCACAAGGGGGAGGAAATCAGCTCAGGGTATTCTGCACAGTCAAACCACATCTGGAGTATTGGATTCCTTTCTGGGCATTGACCACACAAAGCATGCCAGTTTGGGGTAGAGAGGGAAGGGTCTGGAAACCTAATCACATGAGGGGATGTTTGGGTTGGCAAGGAGAGTAATGAGGAGGCATTTGAAATATCTGAATGGTAGTCAAATAAAACAGGGAAAAAATGTATCCTCTGTAGTCTCATAGCAAGGAAAATGCACTTGATTGAACACAGGAAAGCTGAGCTCCAGGGCTGGCTCTGCAGAGACCTTGTTGTATGCCCTAGGATGAGTCACCTAAATGTTCTGAGCCTCAGTTTACAGACTGGAAAAGGGAAAAAATTATAATAGTAAAGCTAAAGGCATTCTGCACTCTTGAATTATGTAAGTAAAAGCTAGGGGTCTCTTCCTCAGGAATTGGTAGAAGGGGTTTCTATAAGAGTGTGAAGCTAGATAGTATCATTAACATATCAGTTCTCTTCAAGACTCTTGCATATGACAGGCACTGAATTTGTGTTACTACTGAATACATGTACATTGTGGGCATTTGTTTGTTGAACAAATATTTGGATAGATAGATGGATGGATGGATGGTTACTAACATTCTACAATTTAGTTCTTGCTCAAGAGAGCAAGGGTATTTGTATGTTCTATATGTACCTGAAACCTTAATAAATTCTACATAATTGAAATCATAGGCTATTTCATCTTGAGATTTGGAGACACTGAAGTGTTTTTAAACACACTGCTGTTTAAAATAACTTTGCTGTATGGTTGTGCTTCACAGACTTGCTGTAATGCATGCCTCTGGGGATGGAAAATACTGCACTGAAGAAACCTTCAGCAATGGCTTGCATCAGAATTGGGAGAAGTGCTGTAGACTGGCTCCCGGGCCCAAGGGTCTAGAGCCAGAGTCACCTCGCCATGATCTATCACCAGAGATTCTCCTGGACTGAAATGATATGGCCTTCTGTTGTCCTTCTGAGCTTATCCATTAAGTACAGACTCAGGGAGTCAGCCTGCACTCTCTTTGGCTTGGAATGTTTCCCTACCCCTATTTGTATGTAGAATCCATGTCATTGTGCTACTTATCTGACATTTTAGTGTTAAATTTGAGGGCCAAAGAAAAATCCTTGGCAACATTAAGCCAGGAAACACTAAAACCTCATAGTTTGCTATAGTTTCAATCTAGAAATGTCCCCCCAAAGCTCATGTTTTGATAACATGGTCCCCAATAAAGAGATTTACTGAGGGAGGATTGACTCACATCAATGTTTTTCTACATGGCATCTAGAACACAATCTTGGAGGGCAGTACTTTTATATTTCTATTTTGAAGATAATCTACGCATATTGTGTATCATCTTGTTCAGTGCTGCCCAATAGAAATATAATGAAAGTTACAGATATAATTTTCAATTTTCTAGTAGCCATGAAGAGTAAAAAGAAGCAGGTAAATTACTTTTAATAATATTATAGCCACCTCAACATATCTAAATGCTATCATTTTAATATGTAAGTAGTATAAAATTATTGAGGTTTTTTTTAGGCAATGATGAGAGCTATAACCTCCTCAGTAGATTAACCCATTTTATTGATTAATAATTTGAATGGCCTACTGGGTGGTAGGCAGGTGAGGCATGGCTGGAGGAAGTAGGCTATGCCTTTGGGGGTTATGCCTTATGTAACTAGCTCCTCATGCAAGTGTGTCCACCCCCACTTCATGTCTGCCTTGAGCTGAGCAGATTTCCTCTTCTTCCATGATGTTCAGCCTCATCTCAGGCCCAGAGCAGGAGTCAGATACTGTGAAGTGAGAACACTGAAACTGTGAGCCCCAAATAAACTTCTCCTCCTTTAAGTTGTCCTTATCAGGTACTCTGGTCACAGCAACAAAAAAACTAATGTGGTTTAATTGAAATTCTAGAGCTGTATTCCCTTGGTTCAAATCCTGACTTGACCACTTCTAGCAAATAAGCACATGCAAGTTATTTAAGCCATCTATGTCTCAGTTCCCTCATAATCATGCTACATATTGAATGAGATAATGTATGTGGAATACTTAGTGCCTGGGATACAATGGAAATATCAAATGTCATTGCTATTATTGTTAACATTAAGCTATATGTTAGAAGATATTAGAGACTCACAAAAATAATTCCCAGGGATGCTTCTAAAAACAAGTTATAATTCTTGCCCGGAACCCCTGAACTCACCGACACAGTTGAAGCCTTTCTCTAGCTCACATGTCCTTGAACAGCCATCTCCATTCAGCAGGTCTCCATCGTCACACTCCTCTCCCAGGCTCCTAGGAATATATATAAACACACTCAAAATGTTCTCTCCTGTTCAGTTACCATCATTTTAATTTCTTAAATCTCCCCATTACATAACAATAAGTCAAGCTGGGTACAGCAGGAGTTAAGAGAATTGTTTTACGGGGGAAAAATGCATTCAAAGTGATACAATTTCAGCAAAAATTGTTTATTGGTATGCTCAGTGGGTTGTGGAAATTCCTAGAAGTTAAGTAGCCCATGTCTCAGAAACATCTAGAAAATCCCCAGGAGAGTTCTTATTGTGTTTCTGGTAGAGGATCTTGAACTTAGAAAAGGCTTACTAACCCCAGGATGAATAGTCTTAGAAATTGTTCATTTGTAACCTACAACTTGGCTAACCTTATTAGTTCCAACAGTCTAAAAACAGTAGCATTGCTAGACACTACTAGTCAATGATCTGAGATAGAAATCAAGAAAGCAATGACATTTACAATAGCTACCAAAAGATAAAATACCTAGGAATAAATTTAATCAAAAAGTGGAAGATCTCTAAAATGAAAATTATAGAATATTGGTGAAAGAAATTGAAAACACACATACACACACACACACACACACACACACACACACACACACACTAAATAGCCAAAGAAATCTCAAGCAAAAAGAACAAAGAAGGAGGCATAATACTTTAAAATATACTACACAAAACAGTATGGTACTGGCATAAAACTGACCCACAGACCAATGGAACAGCATAGAGGGCCTAGAAGTCAACCCATACAACACAGCCAACTGATTTTCAAGAAAGGTGCTGACACATACTGGAGAAAGGGCTTTTCAATAAATGGTGCTGGGAAACTGGATGCCCCAGGCAGAAGGAAACTTGACCCTTCTCCCTCATCAGTCATAAAAATCAACTCCAAATGGATTAAGACAAGTGTAAGACATGAAATTACAAGAAGAAGACATAGGGGAAATGCTTCAGGACGTTGGAATGGGTGAGGATATTTTGGACAAGACCCCAAAAGCACAGGAAACAAAAGCAAAAATAGACAAATGGGATTACATAAAAGAAAACTGGTGCAGAGTAAATGAATCAGAACAGAGTGAAGAGATAACCTCCAGAATGGGAGAGAATATCTGTGAACTATGCTTCTGACCAGGAGTTAATATCCAAAACGAATAAGTTGATTAAAATGGCAATAGACTTAAATAGACATTTCTAAAAAGAAGACATACCAATGGCCAACTTGTATGGAAAAATATTCAACATCACTTATCACCAGGAAAATATGAAAACCACAATGTCCTCACTCCAGTAAGATTGAGTATTATTTTTTTTAAGACAGAAGATAAACTTCTGGTGAAGATATGGAAAAAGGGAACCCTTGCACAACATTGGTAGAAATATAAATTAGCACACCTCTTAAGGAAAAAAGTACAAAGGTCTCTCAACATATTAAAAATAAAACTATCATATGACCCAGCAAGCCCACTACTGGGTATGTATCCAAAGAAAATGAAATCAGTATGCCAAAGAGACATCTGCACCACTGTGCTTACTACAGCACTATTCAGAACAGCTAAGAACAGAAAACAACCAAAGTATCCACTAACTGATGAAAGAATAAGGAAATATGGTACATATACACAAGGGAATATTATTCAGCCATAAAGAAGAACAGGACCCTGTCATTTGCAGTAACATGGATAGAACTAGGGATCAATAAATAAAATAAGCCAGTCACAGAAGGATTAATGCTGCATGATCTCATTCATATGTGGAGTCTAAAATAGTTAAATATTTGATCTCATGGAAGTTGAGAATAGAATGGTGGTTAGCAGAGGCTAAGCAATGGAGGGATGAGGGAGGGATAGGAGAGGTCAATCAGTGTGCACTAGTTACAGTAAGAAGTTCCGATATCTGTTGACGGTGAAGTAACTATCAATAATAATCATGCACTCTATATTCAAAAAGCAAGAAGAAAGGATTTTGAATGTTTTCACCATAAGGAAATGGTAAAAGTATGCTTAACCTGACTTAAACACTACACAATGTGTACATGTATCAAAACATTACATGGTACCCCGTTAGTATATACATTTCATTCTTTATGTATCAGTTAAAAATAAATTTAACTTAAAAAATCATTTGACCATTAAGAAAAGGGGAGGGGTTCAAAAAAATCCCATGTGGATTTTTTCTATTCATTTTTATCTGACATTTCTTTATATTTTAATCTCATTGTATTTCTCTATCTAGATGTAGTTGCAAAAGTCGCAGTTTTGCAGAACTCAAATCTCAGGTCTGTTTACTACCCAGAGACTTAGGTGGTGGCCCCATTGCAGCTATATCTCAGTCTAGGACATCTGTTAAAGATTCAAATTCTATTCTAACTCCCTACGATCACCTGGTGGAAACTACCATATATTTCAAGGGAGAAACAAGGCTGAGAGAAGAACAACGTCATTTTGGACCTCCCCGCTAACACAACTCATATAACTACACCGGGATTGAGATGGGTAAAATAGTTTAGAGTGTAGGAAACATGAAGCATGTCTGATGACAAGACATGTGTGGTTTGAGTGCTTATGAAAGAACTAAAATTTGACTGTTCTAAATGGTGCCATTTTTCTCCTTGATTTCATCATGTCCAAAAGTGAATACGTATTTTAACCCATCAAAATAAATTTTGTAATATGTACAGACTTTCAGACACAAGACATCATTAATAGCTCCAACCATTATTTAAAATGTATCTCATGGGATGGATTAACAATTAAATAATTACCTATGAGAATGCTTTAAAATGAAATTGAAGGTACAATGGATGCAATAGTGTAATAACCATGTTTTAAATGGTAAGCTTTTAAGGGAAGAAAGGATAAAAATAAAAAATAATAATTTAAGAAAACACTCTTTTTCTACATAAGGCAATGGAGTTCAATGAAAAGAGGCTACACTAGGGACCTTATCGGATGAGTGATCCCCGAGAAGTCTCCGAAATCTTTGCACCTTAGTCGGCTCATCTATAGAGAGAGGATTGACCCACATCAATGTTTCTCTACATGGCATCTAGAACACAGTCTTGAAAGGCAGTACTTTTATATTTCTGTTTTGAAGATAATCTACGCATATTGTGTATCATCTTGTTCAGTGCTGCCCAATAGAAATATAATGAAAGTCACAGATAATTTTTAATTGTCTAGTAGCCATGAAGCATAGAAAGAAGCAGGTAAATTACTTTTAGTAATATTACAGCCACCTCAACATATCTAAATGTTATCATTTCAATATGTAATCAGTATAAAATTATTGAGGTATGTTACATTCTTTTTTCAATTTAAATACTTGATCTTTATGTAGAACTCATAAAATATGTAGTTGAAAGAGTAGATTCACCCACCCAAGTTATTCCAAGTCTTTAAATTAAAGGTTTTCTAATAACTGAATCGAGTTCCAGTTTTTAAACTACATTACTTAAAGTTAGATACAATCGAATATTCAGTTTCTTAGTTGTATTTGCCACATTTCACAGCCTCAGGAGCCACATATGGCTGGCAGCTCCTGTGCTGGAAACACACACCAAGGGATCATCTTCTGAGGAGCTGCTCTAAATTCCAAGGGGCTTGCTGTGCCTGTTTTGACAGTCTTGTTGACAAGTGGTACCAGGTGGGTGGGATGGTTTGTCTGGCTCCTGTCTGATTTACATGTAATGGGTGTTTCCAGCTGAGGCAGAGCTAGGATTCAGTGATCATCTTCTTGCTGGGTGTCACAGCAGTCCTTCCTCCACACAGAGAGAGGGTACATGCATACGGCGAAAAGTATATTTTGACAAAGAATTTATACAACCCAGTAGTCAAAAAGTGCTGCCTCAGTTGAAGCTACTTCAAGACACAGGAACAAATGTGAATACATAGTTAGGAAGAAGGTTCTGCACACTGTTCTGCCCCACAACACCTAGCAAATGTAACACCTTGGGGCCTGAAGGTGGCTACATAAGAGATTGGCCTTCACAAGCCTATTACTTAAGGCAGAGTGTTTTGTTCAAGGAGGGCTCTGCCAGTGCAGCAGTCAGAACACAGCCACCCAGACACCTTGACTTATGGGCTGCAGGCCTGAAATGAGACAGCCAGAAATGGAAACCAATAGCAACAGTTGGTCTCATTCTGTGTGCATAGGAAGCCTCCCCAGGGAGAAACTGGATTTGAGCAGGGGAGATGCGATAGCAGGCTGAGGTGGGAGAGGCAGTGCACTAGCAAGGTTTGTGTAATAAAGTGACCTCATTTGCTTCCATGTCTGAAAGAGGTCTGGGAATGTTTAGTGTTTATACGTGTATGCAAAGGAGTAAACTTACATACAGCTTAAGGATCTTAGAAGACTGAGAAGATAAACAATGTTCAGTGATTGCTAAATGATGGGATGGGATCTCAGAATTGATTCCCATTAGGGCCATTCACCTGGTTTGGGAAATTAAAAATAGGCTACCTTAATAGAATGCAGATTCTAAGACAAATCATAGTAACTGGCCTTCCAGCCTCCTCCTCCCAGAAGATTTAACATAACTAACAAATCAGTCTACATGTGCATTAAGGATGCTTTGATGTAGAGTTGACAAACTGCCCTGGTTTTCCTGGGACTGAAGATTTTTCAGTGCTAAAATTGGAAAACAGAATGAATTAGTTCCCTATGTTGATATTGAAGGACAACAAGAAAGGAACATGGTATGTTAAGAAACCAAAGAGGTGTATTCCATCTTTATGTTGGTGATGTTTACAGAAAGGCTGGAAATTACATTTTAATTAGTTTTTTCAGGGGTCCAATGAGCAACTCACTTTGCTCAAAGCCATTTGGTAAAATCAAAATCATACAACTTATTAGTATAAGGTTATTAGTAAGGGTGGGCCATTGGTCCAAAATATATCCCCTTTCATCATCATTTGACATGGAGCTTTCTGCATGAATTCCTACCCTGAATAAGTGCCACAGTTATTCACTGAGGCTTTAAGGGGAGCCCTGGAGAATCAACTCCAATATCCCAATGCTCTGGGATGAGCTCTAGATAAAAGTGAAGAGGTGTCAGTGGCTTCTCAAGCTCATCCCAGGTCCCAGATTTTGTAATCTTCACACTAGAACCACCCAGGGCCTTGTCTCTACGTTTCTAAACAAGCCAAGCTCAAACTGGAGGCTAAACCTTTTATGACCTCGCTCACATACTCCCACACACGTAATACTTACCCTGCCACCTTCCCATCTCCACAGTAAGGAGCACCGTGGATGTGGTACAGAGGAGGTGAAGCTTCTCCCAATTCTGGTCCAGCCTCAGCTTGAACTTGGTACTGATACATCTGCCCAGGTATAACCTCCCTGTGGAAACCAATGGGTTGGTGACCATGACCTCCTAAAAATGGGCCTTTTGCAGATGGTTTTCAGGAATGTAAGTGAAATGTTATGGGGAACATAAGTATTAAACATACCACAATTATCTGAAGCAAAGATCAGGGAAAAATTGTATAAAGCAGCATGTTTTAATCCATATTTATTTCTGTATTCCCTTAACATTCATATAGTAGATGTACAATAAGTGTCTGCTGAATTAACACAAAAGGTAAATGTCCCAGACAATCTAGAAGAAGGGTATGTGAAGAGTGTTTTAACCAAGTCAAAACAAAACAACCATTGGAAAACCAGTGTTCTATATCTTCAAAGTAATCAGCCTGGAGAGGAAAGCTGAGGAATATGGGCTCAGTTGAGGCCATTCTTGGGTCTGTGGATTATAGTTCTCTTAGCTCTCAAAGGAATTCTTGTCTTAAGGAGACTTACCCTTAGGGGTAAGAGCAACTATCTCAGAGAAGAAGGTAAGAACACCTCCCATCACCATTTTGAGGAGGCAAAAATTCATGGTTAGAAAGGCATTAAATTAATGTCTATCTACAATACCAGGAACGTGGCTGCAGCAGTTGATATGAGAGTTGGAGGGAGTTTCTCAGACTATCTAAAGCCTAAGTACACATATCAGGTGGAGAAAGTGAGAGGCAGGGCACTTAGAAGGGGGAAAGTTCTGGAAGGGAGCTTCTAGTTCCAAAGACAAATTCTGCCTTCATCTTAATTTTGCCCAGTGCTTTCCCTGATTGGAAATCTACCACCAAAGTCAAGGTAGGAGGAGATTACCCAGGAAGACAGGATTTCATGGGACTGCTAAGGCTGTCATTCATGGCAGCCATAAATCCAAGACCCTCTTTGCTTTTTTTTTGTGGTGCTCGGGATTGAACCCAGGCCCTTGTGCACATGAGGCAAGCACTCTACTAACAGAGCTATATCCCCAGCTCAGACCCTCTTTTCTTGAACAGACTCTTCAACTCAACCACAAAGATTTCCCACCCTCACCTGATGTAGCAATAGCAAACAGGAAATGTTTTGGGATTAAAAAAAAATACCTTTAAAAACCTCTGTACTGGTTTTTAGGAATTTTAATAGAAAAGACACTCAAATGTTAAAGACTTTTAAATTTTCAAATTAGCTCTCCTTTTAGGGGGTGGAGGAGCAAGCTTCTCATGAGAGTGCTGGATATTTTTAAAGCAAAATCAATTTTATTTTATATTCTAATCAATGCTGATTGTTTCCCTTTATAGGGGTTTTCTGTGGGACTTCTTGTCCAACCATGAATAAAAGTTGGACACTGTTATGTGGCCGAGAAAAGGATGGATGGAAACACAGGCTTGTGTTTACTGTTCTTGGGGGAAAACTTAGCAGCAGGCCTTCAGTGCTCTGAGTTTGTAAAAGGCAGTGTCCTAACTGAGGAAGCAGGGTGGAAATGCAATTCAGTTGGGAAATCAAATTTAAATCCTGGTCTGCCATTCACCAGCTTGCAAACCAAACTGAAGTTCAGCCTCAGTTTTCTATCGATAAAATGGGATGTCACTAGCCCTAAACACTATGTGCATATGCATGTAACACCATGTGAACTGCCTTGTTAGAGAAGTTCAAAAGTGATATTTTTCTTTGTACATATACCTGTGATATGTCTATATGTTCTCCCATTTGCATTAGGTTTTTCATCATTTTACCTTCTTTGAGCTCTAGTTAAAAGAGCAAATATGGGAAGAAAAATGTATTGGAGCTTAAGATGAACATTTTCTTTAGATTTTATAGCTGCGGTAGTGTGCCAAAGGCCACCCCATGCAAGATGCCCCTCTTAAGAGTCTACTTTGCCAGCTCTTGAAGCTGGAGTTGTCTGTATGGCTCACTTGGGCTAGTGGAACATTGTCTTGAGCAACATAAAGCAGAGATTTGAGACATGCAGGCCACTTGGGGCTTGCCCTCCCTGCTGCTGGGAACCTTTCCACCACCATGAGAAGCAGCCCAGTCTGGGACTTGAGAGACCAAGCAGAAAGAAGCCCTCATCTTCCCAGCATGCCAGCTGTCTCTGCTGAGGCTTCCAATGTGTGCACGAGGTCATCCCAGGCCATCTGGCTCCAGCCAAGTCCATCCAGACTAGAACACCCAGCCCACCCATAGCATCATGAGAAGTAATGCTAGCTGTTCTAAGTCACTATGTTTTGTCATGATTTCTACCATGGAAAAAACTGATATAGCACCTCTAACAAAACTTTATTTTTCCCTTGTTCTGCCCTCAGGGCAGTCTCTAAGGAATTATGAGGTGAAGGGAATTTGTCTTTGGAGATACCCGTCTCCAAGTACAGATGTTGAATTCTTTGTAGGTAATCCCTTTATCTGAGTCTGTGTCCCCAGTACTGAGCAGACTGTGCCAGGAACACAGCAGAACTCACTAAGCGTAGGAAGAAAGAACAGAAATAAGAGAAAGGAGACTTGGAAGAGAAGAAAATAAGAAGAGAGAGGGAGAGATGAGAAAAGGGGGAAAGAATGAAACACACGTTGTGAGTGAGTCATGGGGCAGACTTTGGTGCCTGCAGGGCCTGTAGCCTGAGCTATAGCAGAGCTGACTGTAACTTGTGAATTTTACAGAAGCCATGTCAGATTATTAGAAAGCTACAGCAAGAATCAGAAAGCAAATTGTCATGGGACCAAAGAATCTAATTCTGATGAACTTACTCTTGGCCAGTACATTCAGTCCAACTCAAAGACCTCATATACTAACCTCCTTTCCCCTTAATCATAATGATGGCCTCAGCAATCAGAACATCTGCTTGCCCCTTTCTCGGAAATATTTTTCATCTCAGACATGCCACTTGAGAATAAAATCCTCCCTGAGATTCTCAACATTTCTCCAGCTAAATGCATATCAGAAGATTACAAAGTGGAAATAAAAAAAAATAAAATTAAAAAGTGGTAATCAAATTGACTCCCAAGGTTCAGGAAGCCCCATGATTTGGAAGGCCTTGCAACCCAACTCACGTGTCTGTAAACTTCCTGCGAAGGTGTGTCACCACCATGGGCAAGCCGCTGGCAAAGGGTGGCTCCCGGAGAACCTGGTACCTTACAGGCCTGCAGCCAGAGCATAAGGGGCTGTGGGGCTGGGAAGTCAGGAGGGCCGCGTCAATCTCCATCCGCTCATCAAAGGTGTAGACTTTCACCCCTGAGACCTTCCCAGCCACGTGCAGTTTGATGGTGAGTGGGGTATCACAGAAAGTGTCTAAGGGACCCAGATGCACAGACTCCTGGTGTTCCAGCAAGATCTCTGTATCAAAGAGTGCCTGGGAAGAGTCCATGGAGAGGTAAGTGACCCAGAGGGTGAGGGTGTCGGCTTGAACTGGGTGTTGGAAGAGCAGCTCCAGGCTACAGCCTTCTGCAGGGCAGGGCACCGTCATGTTCATATGGTACAGGTGGAGCTCAGGACTCCAGGCCTGCAAGCTCGGCTCACAGGGCTGATCGACATCAGGAGGCCCTGAGGCAGGGGAGCAGAAAGGCACATCAGGAACTGCTACTAAAATCTGAAAATGACCCAGAACCCCCCAAATAATAATAATAATAAAATAAAAATTTTAATCCGAAAATGAATGAGTAGCCCGTATTAGCTGTCAGAATGAGGAAAGAAGGTGGAGAGAGCTTAGAATTCCTAGGGAAGTTGGCCAGCATAGCAGGTTGTGACTTAAGGACTAGTAAGGGCAAAGCATAACAGTAAAAGGAATGATGCTCTTGTCACTGTCACCTCCACCTGGTGTCCTTTAAGGGATTCAGCAGGACCTGGGAATGGGACAATCAGATCCCAGATGGAACCCTGAGACTGATGCAGAGATGTCAAGTCATGTTCTCCAGAAATTCTTGGGCAGAGGAGAATTGCATACTGAGTTCATTAATAATGTATGGTAAAATTAGTGCTTCTGAAGCCCAAGGTTAACTTCAGTTTGTCACTATCCTCTCTGTAGTGTACTTCATAAGACTTCTTCCATTCCTTAAGACCCCACTGTGGCACCTCATCTTCTCGACTGCTGGCCAGACTCTAAAACCATGTTTGAATTCTCCTGTGAGGTCAGGTGCATGTGAGCAGGTGGGAACTGCAGGGAGGAAATGCAAACACAGAGAGAGGACTGTGGGGAAAGGTGGAACTTGGTAACCAAGAGAAAATGTAATGGTGAAAAATAAAATGCAATAAGGTCAGCTCTGGAAATAATCCGTAAGAATGGGTTTTATTTCATTTCATGTGAAGGGAATTGAAGAGAATGTGTTGGATTAGAGGTCAGCGAGGTTAGGCTCCAGCGGGCACTGTGCCCTTACCTTAGCTAGGCAGCCATAGTAGGCACAGTGTTTTAAGCTTTGATTTGCTTGTTTACAAAATACGCACTAATATTTAACTTCTGCCCTATTAGGGGAGTGTAAAATATCTATACAATATTTCATAGAAATGAAGTAATTACATTTGCAAAAGTAGAATTATTTAGTCCTTCAGAATTTGGAAAATAAAGAATGGCCAAAAGCCCAGCAGAATAAGTTGAAACATGTATGTATGTGTGTAAGATGGTCCAGTAAGGACCATGTTGGTTTTTTTGCCAACATTGTGAGTTGATTGGTTAATTCATTAAAAACCATGTTTTGCATTACACCTGGTGCCAATCTAGGTGATGGAGACAAGAGTGGTGAACAAGAGTGATAACAGTCTAAGCTTCACCCATCTTACAACAGGTGATAGATGTAACAATTATTAAATGGAAGGACATAAAGTGTAACTTCAAGTAGTAATGGCATCTTTGAAGAAAAATGAAGGAATATAAAGGAATAGAGAATTATGAGGTGGGGATGGGAGCTTTTAGATTATGAAGCCAGAGAAGTTTTGACCAAGAACATGATAATTAAGGAAGGCATGCACTTGATTCAATTCTGTATTCCCTATAGCATTTAGAAATTAAATGGTGATCAAGAAGAGTTAAGTAAGTGCCATGAAATACATTTTGTGACTGCATTAAATGTCTGTGCTTGCTCTGTTGAGGGTTCAATTACTTTTACTTCCTGTATTTTAATTACGACCAGGTCCTTCACTCTTTCAAAGTAAAGGAAGATCAGTTTTTTCTCATCCTAAGTTTCCAGTGCTTATCTCAAATGCCAGTAAAGAAAAGGCCTTGAAAGCCAACCCAGGGGTGGCACTGGCTGTCAGAAGCTCTTTATTATAATTTCATATGAAAGGTGAAATAAAGGACCTGGTTTGCCTGAAGATATAAGAATTAGGACCCAGAACTTCAAATTCTTTCACCTATGCCAGATAAATTTAGAACACTTCCAAAAACTGAAATGAAAAAAATTCTGAGTTAATGAGTCCAACAGATATAAAAGTCCCAAACTAGATCAGTTTGCCACAGAAAGGGGACTTCTATGAAATGCCAGACTCTAAACGAGTCTACTGCAGCTATCCTACTGTGGCTCTCCATCCTCCAAGGAAATCTCTCATCTGAGAAACACAATCCATCCTGCGGGCACTTCCCTCCAGCTTTCTCCTTGAGGCTCTGTCACTTGGGTAACTGGAAGCCTAAGATGACCTCATGCAGATACTCTTAGGTCACTGCCCTTTATTTCTTGTCACAGTCAAGACTGCAAATTAATTTAAATAAGCCATGTTTAACACATCTTACTGGAGTCTTTTTTGGGTCTTAAGAATTATAAGTGGGCGGGGGGAGCAAAGACAAAAGATAACTATTAGGAAAGCTGCTGCAGATGTCAGAAGACATCAAGCCATCCATCAGGAGGTGCTAAAAGTCATGTCAACAGTATTTTCTGGTCTGGAACTAGAAAACGATCCATGCTGAAATTTGTTTTTGGATCTCTGATGTGCCTATGTGAGTGCGTATGTGACTTTTTGAGAAGTTGGAGGAGGGTCAGGAAAAGAGATAACGAAAAACATCTCTCTTGTAGAGCTTAGCTCATATTCAAAGCACAACAAGTACCAGTGATTAATGGACTCGTAAAACAGCATAGATGAGAACGATCAGTATGGAACACCTAGTCCACCCCACCCCCACCCAGATGCACAGGGCCAGAGTGTTAGTTCCCAGCAACTTGCCGTGCCCCCTGTCAGTCTCCTGATACAAAGGAGGAAGAGATCAGCTTACACTGCCATGTGACAAGACTGCTCCAGAGACAATAGGCATGCGGAACACCATTGGCCCTGTCCCATCTGAAGTCACCCCTAGTTCAGCAGAATTCTCTGTCTCTGTGTGCTGTATGCTAATCTCTGCTTTATCACAGCCATTGGGCCTCAGTGTTGTGTGCTTATGAGACATTTGGCACACAGATGCACCAGGCAGTCTTTCTAAGGCCCTGGAGACACCCAGCAAGACACACATACACACACACCCCTATCTCTCTCTCTCTCTCTCTCTCTCTCTCTCTCTCACTCACTGCCTGTTCCTTACCATGCCACTGCTCTGCCCTTCCTTTACCTTCACCCCCATTGTCAATGGCCACTAAGGCTCAAGTTGAAAAGCTATGGTACTTTACCCACAGCCTCCTCTGGGGTCCAGTAGCCAGAGGAATCACACACTCGCCGAGAGGAAGCCCTGTGCACGTACTGACGGAACATCCCATCTTCTGTGCAGGCACCACACACGCTGCCTGGGGCCCTGGGGAAAGGAAGCAGTGAAGGTGGACATCCATTCTGCTGAGCTGGGACAAGAAAACTGAGAAGACCCAGGGGAAGGGCCTCTTACTGTGGGAGGCCCTAGAGGGCAATGGAAGCACAAGTGTTTGTCAACTCAACTTCCTCCTTATACAGATATCAAAATTGCAAAATTCATAGTGACATCAAAATCTGAAGGCCATGAAGGAGAAAAATTTAAGTCATAAAGGAGGCCTGTGGAATGTAAGTGGGTAGCTTCTGTCTTGGGAAAACTAAACACAAAACAATTACAATCTGAATTGACATAAAATTTCTTTCTATACTGACTGTTGATAAATTATTAAAGACCCCTTGAATTTTCCCCACTAAAACAGACAGTAGTTTTCAGAGTAAACATTATTTCAGACTCCCTATTTTAATTTCATACATAAAATAAAAGTCTGTGAAATATAATGTCCTTCATGTCTCCACTGCCTATGAGGACATATTTGAACCCCTCCCCACAACCCAAGGTATAGCACAAGTCAGCTCCAGCCTCCCCTGCTGCAGTTCCTTCATTAGAAATGAAGGAATGGTATATTTCCATCCCAAAGAACATATCATTATTCCATAAAGACATAGCTCCATGAAACACGCTGTCCCCCACTTCGAATGCCCCATGGCCTTTCCGAGCATCTCTGTCTGGCAAACTCCTATTCTTCAGGGGCCATTCTAATGTAGCCTTTGCAGGGGTAAACAGGCTGTTTCCTTTAAGTGGCCAGCTCTCCCTCTGTGCACCCACGGCACCCACTGGTTCCTCTCCTAGGAGTCTGCTCCGTGATGCTGAGAATTTCCATTTAACTTCTTTCCTTTGCCGCTAAGTAAGTCCTGGCTTATTCTCTTTCCATCCCCAGCAGTCAGTATAGGGACCAGCTCAGGAGTTTGGGGAAGTGCTTGTCTTATAGATGTCTATGAAATAATTATTGGTTAATGATTAAATACAAGCACCATATTTGAGGTAAGCAGAATAAGTGGAAATAATAATAACTAAACAGCAAAGGAAAATCACTTGATAAGGCTTGTCTTTGGTACTTGGACTGCTTTTAGAAGCCCAATTTTGAACAACACATCTGAAATGCAGGTGCTGAATCAGGAACACTCAATAGGTAGCATGTTAATAGCATATATTAATGTCATATTAAACATCTTACAATGTGCAAGAGAAACAGTGTTGTTAAACAAAGGGCATAGTTATGGCAGCAGCTCCCATGTATCAAATGCCCCCCATACCTGGCTGTGTGCCACATGTACTTCCCATAAATTATTTCTAATCCCTGTAACAACCCTCTGTTTACAAGGGAGACAATTCAGGCTCAGGGAAGCTAAGTAAATCGCCCAAGGTTACAAGTTCCTTAATTCTTTCAAGCAAGAGCAAGTTCCCAAACACCGTCTAGTGTCTGGTGCTTTGGCAACTAAGAGGTGTAGCTGAGGCCCCCGCTGACTCCAAGTAGAGCTCACTCCTAACGCAGATGCGACTCCAAACCACATGTCCCTGATGCACTTGGCCCTTCCGGAGCTGCTCCTAGTGCGTAGCTGGGGCTCCTTTCTGACATAAGGATTCCAAATACCTACTGGGGTAGAGTAAACATAACTCCAGGAATGACACAAATCACCGGGCATGTGACGTGAGTCCCCCCAACACGCGTGTTGGGAGGCCTCAAAGCTAGCCCACCTAGCTAAGGAAAGGAAGCAAATTGCAGTCCTTTCTGCCAACAGGCTCTCAGCACGCCAGCTCTGATGTCTGCTTTATCGTAACGCTTGTACCAGAGAGAGAATTGAAAGATTAAATTGTTTACATGTGTTACATAAACTGATGTAAAACTCCGGTTTGCGCATACCCACAGAGGACTTACTGTTCAGCCAGTCCAACCGAGGCTGCACAAGGTCACACTTGCAGAAGGATGATTCTTAGACACATCGCATAGATGTGAGCTGAATCACCCAAAGCAGCTCGGGGAAGCCTGGCTTCTGATGGCAATGCAGACGGTTTGGTAGGGTTGTGAGATCTCAATGATGTCATGCACTGAATGTGGATCAAGGTATCAGGGAAAAGGGCCAAGATCCCAGGAGGCTGAGAGTAACACTGAAAAAGGCCTCAGCAGCTCTGTCCTCTCTTCATCTCTCCCTGTTCTCTTTCCCAGGCTTGCAGTAAAGCTCCAGGGACAGTCAACTCGGTAGCTGGGCCCTGACACCCAGCGGGGAAGTATGGCACAAGGATTCAGAGAGATCATCTATTTCGTGTCCCTCGTTTCTGAATTTCCAGTGGATTCCCCCAGTTGACCTCTCTGTAGTTATAGGATCTCAGACTGGTTGTGTGTATTCTCTAAGCCTATATTTTTTAAGTAGGAGTTGAGCCTACCACAAGGACTACATAGGACAAGTACAAGAAAATAGCTACACAATGCCTCTCCCATCCCTCACGCAGATGTCATTCATTTTCTATGCTTTGTTTTTTGGCTTTTTTTTTTAAAGAATAATTACCCTGACATTCATTTATGCCAGTACACAAAAAAAAAAATATATAATCTAGTTTTAGGTCTCATGTTTTTCTTCAATAAGCATGTAGTAGGTGTCTATTGCAGCAGGTCAAGAATCAAACAAACAAAAAAGTTCCTCTCTTACTCTTAGTCATTGCTAGATGAGTGAGGCTGACAGGAAGACACAGCTAATAAGAGTTCCATAAGCTAGTGGTTCTGGGGGTGGGAGGAAGGCACAGGGCAGCAGGAGGCAGAGATGGTAGAAGAGATGCTACATATGTCAGTTGAGCCCTGATGCAATGCCCTGTGGCATGTTGTGCATTCCTATTCACCCATCTACCCGCCCAGTGGAAGCATGCATTCCTCTCTCCCCAGACACCACTGTGAAAGTAGCAAGCCACTGATGCATTGTCCCACCATGGAGGCAGGGGGCAAATGTCCTCTCAGTTCCTCCCATTTATCCTGATCACATTGGCTGGCCTCTTCAGGCCCCATCCTGAGGAGCAAGTGCTAGAAGAACAGGTGCTCTACTAAGCAGCCAGAATGCAGCAGGCTGGAAGAGGCAGCCCCAAGTGGAGAAGCCCATATACATAGTCCCATGTGGGGATTCCCCTTGCTTTACATTCTTCCTCTCCTACAAACCACTGCAAAGAAAATGCTGCAGCTCACCTCTGGCGAGCACCCCTCTCACCTGTCATATACAACTCCACTAATGGGAGGCAGCCAGTGGATAGTGAGGGACTTGTGGGTCTGCCCAATGACCATGGGTGGGATGGGAATGGGGGTGGGCTTTCTGCTTTCACTCCACTGCTGATAAACAAGATCCAAATAGCAGTGCATTCGGGCCACTTGGTTAGGGGTGAAGCTGTCAGTGCAGTCATCATCTGTGGGGAAAAAAAGAAAAACACAAATAATAGAGGTTTCAACCTGCAAACCACCAAGGCAGGGACAAATCCTGTCTTCTTAGTTGTTCCCAGCACCTAACCCAACACCTTGCACTTGTTAGGTTCAAAAAACACTCTTTGAAAGAATAAATACATTATGTTCCAGAAAATAACTAAGTTAGAAGAGGAAGAGAGAAAGAACCTCCTTGTCTACAAGCAAGGCCGTCAACTAATGTTGGGCTGGCCCAGGTGAGATTGGCACCCTGGAGCATAGGCTTGCTCTGAGCAAAGATTATTTACTCAGCAAACCACAAGATGGCAGTGTTTCAGCAGAGGGCCTGAGCCTGGGGAGCATGTAGAGTTATAGACACCTGCTTTATTGCGCTGTGATATTGGCCAAGGTTAATGAATTCTCAGGGGGAGACACTGGAGGAAAAGAAAACTAAAGTGTCAAGGGAGCAGCAGGGATGGGAGTGGTGGCCCAGTCTTACTTTTGGAACCAACAAATTCTTCCTACTAGGTACATTTCTCACAGAGTTACAAAGGAAGTTCTCTCAGTTTCAGGAACCTTTCCATTTAAAACACCAGTCACACACCATCTGGCTTCTTCAGTGTTTCCCCTGCCCATCTCAAAGATGGAGAACTTTATATGGAGCTCTTATCTCTGCTCCACATCATCCAATCTCTTGCCTTGGCAAAGGCCACTATGTCCTTGCAACAAGGGAAGGCAGAGGTGTCAGTGCTTATAAATTCAATACCCCTGAATTATTCACCAAAATGCAACTTGGATAGAAACATCTTGGGCTGGGGATGTGGCTCAAGCGGTAGCGCGCTTGCCTGGCATGTGCGCAGCGCTGGGTTCGAACCTCAGCACCACATACAAATAAAGATGTGTCCGCCGAAAACTAAAAAATAAATATTAAAAAAATTCTCTTTAAAAAAAAAAAAGAAACATCTTGGTGGGTCACAGGAAGAACTGGTGCAACACTCTTCCCTTCAAAGCCATGATGAGGGTCTGATGATCCTTTTATGCATAGTTCTAGAAATAAGAACCTGGAACTCAAAAAAAAAATTAACTTCTTTCACCATAAAATAGGTCATCAAATCAAATTAGTTCTGAATTTTTGGGGACAAATTTTCAGTCCATTATCAGTCTATTCCATATATTAGTGTTACTTTTTGCCAGAAACAAGGAAGATGTGAGAGACAGGAAAGAAGGAAAATCAAGGAGCTAAATTGAAAAAAAAAAAAAAGCCATACAATACAGTTTTCCTAGGATGAAGAAGATACCATCTTAAAAATGAAATGCATCATTCTGGGCAATGTGTTGGACGGCAAGCTAAGTCAGTGTTCAGCCAGGGTTTGAGAGGAGAATCTGATTTTTTTTTTTTTAAGAACAAAACAAAAGGAATCCTGAGCTTAAATGAACTAAATGGCCTTGTTGGCCAACTGTAAAAGTAGTACAAAGAGCCAACTTGACCCGGAAACATCTTTCATCCATCCTTATTGGACTCTTCTTTGGAGTAAAAGCCCCAAAACATGAACAAGAACAAGAATCACCAAGTTCTAGAAGTTGAAGAGATCTCAAGAGGGCTTTTGGCTTTGTTTCATTTTTACTGTCCAAGAAAGAAGTGTGCTTTTCTTTTGCTCTCTAGTGGAAAAGAATCCATTCAACAAGACCCCTTAGTATCTCAGTATTTCAACAAGATTCTTCAAGGACATGGAAGAAAAATGAACATCCCATAATAAGTACACTTCAGTTTTCTAACATTTCAACTCTCTAACTGCTTGGTAATCTCTCTGGCCCCTACTCCTCCACCCTGCCACCCCCCAGAAGCCCTCAGGTTATCTTAATGAAAAACAAAGGCACCAAGTCTGTTGGGGTACCTGTGTAGCTCATGTAGTTGCTGAATGGAGCCCCTGGGAAGTGGCTGAAGCCACAAGTGTCATTGGCAGGCTCAGGGTCCTGGCATAGCTTGCTCTTGGGAGTGGGGGCAGTGTCGGCACAGAGGTCTCCGGTTTCCATGGACGGCACCGTCTCCCTGCAGGGATCATCGCAGGATTCTCTTTCACTGACCCCTTTGAAAACATGGTAGAGTCCCAGAACATGCCCCACTTCATGGATCATGATGTTGGTGTGGCCAGGCATGCCATAATAGGCAGGATTGAGGACAACACCACCTGCAAAGGAAGGTTTGAAAAGCGTCTCTCAGCAGAGAATGAACATCAGTCCTCCCTTCAGTCTTTGATCATGTCTTCTGATCAAATCTCCCAGTTCAGTCTCCAGGGAGATACTTAATAAATAACTTCCAGTGGTACCCAAGTGTTGTGCTTCCCTCTCGTCATGAATATCCTCAGAACTAATCAATACACATTTCCTTATCCCCTATCTAGGTGAGTGTAGTCCTAGATATCAGGGATATCAGAATGAACCAAACAGCAAAAAGAAAGGCCAGGATTCCCAGCCCTGGCAGCACATTAAAATCACCTCTGGACATATAAAAAGTTCAAAACCTTTACACCAAAAATCAAATAACCCAATTAATAAGTGGGCAAAAGAATTAAACAGATACTTCTTAAAAGAAGAAATACAAATGGCTAAAAAAAACTTGAAAAAATGTTCATCATTAGCATTAACTGCAGATATTAGTTTCAAATGTATATATCAAAATGACACTGAGATTTCATCTCATGGCAGTCAGAATGGCAGTCAACAAAAATACAAATTATAATAAATGCTGGAGAGATTGTGGAGAAAAAGGAACACTTTTGCACTGTTGATGGGATTGTAAATTAGTACAACCTCTATGGAAATCAGTTTGGAGGCTCCCAAAAGACTATGCACAGAACCACCATATGACCAGGATATACCACTCCTTGGTATTTATCCTGAAGAATTAAAGTCATCTTACTGCAGTGATATATGTATCCCCATGTTTATAGCAGCACAATATACAATAGACAAACTATGGAATCATCCTAGGTGTCCATCAATGGATGAATGGATAGAGAAAATGTAGTGTATATACACAGTGGAGTTTTATTTAGCCATAGAGAAAAATGAAATTATGGCATTTGCAGGAAAATGGAGACCATCATGTTAAGTGAAATAAGTCAAACTGAAAAGGTCATGGGTCATATGTTTTCTATCATATGCAGAAGCTAGAGAGGAAAAGAAAAGTGGAGATAGATCTCCTTAAAATCAAAGGGAGACCAGTAGAAGAAAAGGATCAAGGATGGGAGGCAGGGATGTGGAGGAGAAGTGCTAGGGAGTTGATGTTAGCCAAATTATACCATTTTATTATGTATGTACAAATATGTAACAGCAAATCCCATTATACACACAACTATAATGCACCAACAAAATGGAGAAGAAAAATAAAATAGACTGGAACAAAAAAAATACAAAGGTTCAAATGCTACTCTCAAGAAATTAAATCTAAATATCTGGGGATATAATTCGTGCATCAGTATTTGTTTTTAATTTTCCAGGTAGAGAGCCATGTGTGGCAAAAGCTCATGGATTTTGGAGCCCAGGAAATTAATGTCTGATACTGGCCCTCTCCATACCTGCTTTGAGGACATCTAACTGGCCTCTGAGAACCAGCTTTGTTGTTTGTAGAATGGGAATGATCACACTATTGTTTGGATTTTTTTTTAAGCATTTGGCACATTCTAGAGGTTAGTGAACGACAGTTGCCTAAGCTGCTTCTGATTTCATCACCACTATTCTCAAGGACCTAACAGCCAGAGAGACAAAAGCTGAGTCTTGCTACCATGGAACTACCCCACATTCAGAATGTTGGGCACTGCAGGCACATGGCCAAAACTCACTCTCCAAAGACCTCCATGAGGACACCAAGGGACGTGTTTTTGAGAAGAGGTATCACATTTAGCGGGGCTTAGATGAACGATACAATGTGTCACTGTCACCTTACAGAGAAAAGGCAAAAGCCCTCTGAGTGTCCAAACTTCTGTCTGGTTGTTAAAACCCTAATCTCTATTTCCCTCTTCTCCCCAGGGTTGAGCCGTTGGACTTGACTGGTTTTCTTCAGCCCTCCACCGGGTCAGGATCAGATTGAACCTCATCTCTGTGCTGGCTTCTTTCCTTATCTCCAAGCACTCCCTACATCACAAATTGGGTTCATAAATTCTGATCTTGGGTGATACTTTCTGAAAACAGCAGCATTGTTGATGAAATGCATTCAAGAAAAATGCAGTGAGCCATATTTCTCCTGAAAACTTACAACTTCTATGAAAATTTGTATTAAAAGCTCTGAAAAGTACTGCAGTGATTTTGTTTTAACACTGTGCTTACCAGACTTATTTGAACATACAACCTGTTTGGGTAGAATACACTTTGATGTCTCTGGAATACAGATTTCTTCGAGCATCACTCAGGAAACACTATAAAAGATGAACAAACTCCCATCGATAATTATTTTTTTTCACATGTGTCTTATCTCAGAGAAAACCTCAAACATTCCCTCATGCTATTCCTGGACCAGCCTGTCCTTTTGTGGAGAAAGTAATTATAGATGAACAGATAGGAGGTTCCTGAAACAAGGAATAGAAAAAGCATCAGAACCCACAGTGGAAGAATGCCCCAGAGTATGGCTTTAGGGACAGTCAGGGGAAATGTAGGGGTGGCCATTACACTGATGGGCTTCCTGCTAATGGCAGAAGTTTCTGCCTAAACTCCAAGTGAGATATTTCCCAGTCTAAGGATATTTTGCAGAGGGGGTTTAGAGACAGCTTTCAATAGCCAGCGTGTATACAAGTGGAGCAAGAACCTGACAAGGCAAGCCCTGGATACTCCTGCAGGTCCCTTCACACCCAGGAGAGCAGGCCAGGTTCTCTTCCATGCACCCTTGATGACCCTTCCCTAAAAGGAGAATATGGAGTTAACCAGACAGGACATAAATTTCAACTAAAAACAAGCATCTTAACACATACTTGCAATAGCTATAATTTTTATTTCAGAGCTATAGGGTTTCTGCTAAAAAGTCATCAGTGTGGCACATTTAATAATGAGCTTATAGCTGTGTGTGTTATACAGAATAATGCACAAAATTTAGAAATGTGTGAAATATGGAACAAAATATTGCTCTAATTTAGGGATAAGTGCTGTGCACATCAGTACATTTTAAGAAAAACGTCCAAGGTCCTGGGCCTCTTGTAGCCATTCTACCTGTTAGTGTACACAGTCATGAATCACCAGACTAGAGATAAAGGCACTGGGAGTGCGGTCTTGCCCTGACAAGCTTAATGGCCTTGGTCCTATGCTTCAGTTTTCTCTAGGTCTCCTTAGCTAAAACAAGAGGGGCTACATTGACTTGTTAAATTTTTCCCTATTCTCATGCCAAGAGCTAACATGCAGGACTTTGTGAGACCATCATAAATACCACGTGAAGAAGTCTGTTACCATGGACCATCGGCCCTCTCAGCCTTATAGTCTGTGTTCCAAAACTTAGCAGCAGATAGAAGTAGAAAGCTGGGCAGGAGATGTCAGAATTCTACCCTCAGGTCTGCTGAAGATTTTCTAGTGGCCCCAGTTGGCTGCCCATGAATCCTAACCCCTTCCCACCTTTATGTTCCCATCTCCTCTCCTGAGAGAAGGGGTCCCACACAGTGCTCATTCACCTCTTATCCTCCCCCGCAAAACAAACCACCGTTGTTGAATTATTAGGAGAGTGTGTTTAAATCATTCCCTCTCTCTCTCTCCTCTCCCTCACAAACTCACACACACACACATACACACACACACTTATATCCATGTGGGCAAGAGAAAAGTGATGATTTAGTTTAGAAAAGTTCTTTCATGTTTTAATAAAAATCACACACACACGTATCCATGCCAAAAGCTGAGTGAAGCATAAAGACTTATTGCCCAAAATCTAAAAAGAGGATTGAAAGAACTTCTTTTCTTAATTATTTAAAAAAATAATAATAATAAAGAAGGAACAAGACTTAATAATAATAAATAAAAATGAAATTCCCAGATGTCCTCCCACCATCTGGGTCCACAGGGAGGGTCTAAGGGGCTGTGCATTTCTGCCCTCTCAGGGAAAAGTATAATCCTTTCCCAGAAGCAATACTGGGGCTTGGGGATGATGGAACAACAGTAGAACATGCCTCTGGCAAGTACCATTTGATATCAGCATTCACACAGACCACCATCCCCTCAACACTGACACCTGCAGCCTATGCTTTCCACCAGCTGCAAGGCCAGCCTCAGTAGTGACCAGCCGACCTTTATGACCTTTACATCAGTGTGTGGAGGCTGTTCCACAGATGGTTTCTGGAATGATCAGAGTCCCTTATTTGGCTGTAAACGTTCAGTGGAAATGTATTGATCCTTACCTTTGGGGACATTCTTAAAAGCTCTTGGAGCTATTTCCTGATCTATTCAATAGTAATAACAAGAGTTCCTATCTCAAAGGGCTGTTGAGAAGATTAAAGTAGTAATGTTAACAAATGAGCATTAGGTTTATTTCCTAGAGCAAAGCAACATAAAATATATATTAGACATTCGTTGACATGATTACAATTCCATGATGCAGCCAGGTAGGAAGTGCTCATTTGCTCCATCCCTGGGGCTCCTACCTAACCAGCTTCCTTCATCAGGAGAATGGAGGCTGGCCTGGCTGCAGGCAGGACAGATCTCTCAAGAGGAGGGCAGTCGTTCCAGGGAGGGTGGGAAAACACCTCACAAAAGCTTGATTTGCCCCTAAGCTGCTAACCTCGCTTCCAGGTTGCTCTGATGCTAGACTCATGGGCACCCAGAAGACAGGCAGGCCTTGGTCAGGCCTGAAAATAGACAAGTTCCCTTCCCTTCAGACATCACAACAGGGTTCAAATCATCCCTCACAGCCTGAACTAAGTGACTGTGGAATGAAACGCAATCTTATGGATCTGGGTCTGTTAGGGTAATTCTTCATAGATCTTAATAGGAGGTTAATTTACACAGGATATCCTTGTTCTATAGCACCAATAATTTTCCTTCTCATGTGGTTATTTAGATAGAATATAATTATCATTTCTTATACTCCAAACCACAGTTCTTTTTTGTCTTTCTTTTGTCTTGGAGGATAAAATGAAACCACAGGTAAAGGGTACAGTAGGGATGGGACTCCCTCCTCTAATGGGACACCTGTACTATGCTCTCTGCTCTCACCTGTTACATTGAAACAGGAAATAGAAATATATGCCACTCTCTATTTTCAAATAGATACTGGCTCCTTGGTCTTCACCCCAAAGAGGTTCTTATTCTGTTCCCAATACAGAATATTTGCAGGCCAATAGAATAAGAACCCCCAACAGCAGAGGGATTTGGACTTATGGTAGTGTTGGATTCCTGAATAAGTAGCCTAGCTCTAAAGAATGGCTGATGTGAGACCAAGCAGAAAGGTGACACAGACCTGCCAGAGATTCTCTGAAGGCGAGGAATCAAGGGTCATCTCAGCTGACCAGCAACCACCTGAGGACTAAATATAAAATGTGCCATTTTCCCTGTGGTCTTGGCCTGTAGAAGCCATCACCACTGGTAGGCTCAATTGACTTGGAGTAAATCTCTGCTACTCAGCAACATGGGGGCTCAAAATAGAAATTAAGTTGAATGATAGAAGAATAAAGTTACATTTCTTGCATGCCTGAATGTGTGCGCTGAGACTTGAACTTAATGCAGGCCAATAACATCAGATTGCACATGGAACACAGAATGAATGGAGCTCCCTGGATCTAGCAACTGGTGGCCACGTGTGGCACAGCTGTTCCTTAATGGACTGGCAGAGGAAATACAAACGCGCTGTCCTAGAAGATCTTTCAGCTTTGATTATGAGGGACAAGCTAGCAGTAAGGCAGAGTTGTTGTGTGGTCTAGAAAGTGGTGCAGAGGGAAAAAGGAAAGAGAAGTTGCTGAGTAAAGGGTGAGATCTTAGCAGCAGATGGCCAAACTTTTAAGGGGATGGTAGATTTCCAAGCTGTGACTGGTGTTCCCAGCTTTAACACAAAACCGCTAGTGGCTAGTGAGAAGATTGAGTCCCAAAGCCACTTCTATTAAAAGAAGAAAGAAAAAAAAAAAAAACCACCTCAGTTGGGCCATCTTAGAAAAGGACACTGGTTGAAATGACTTTAAAATGATTCTGTAAAATTTTTAGGGCCAAATATTATATGCCCATAAACGAGGGCTGGCCTGCAGGGGTCTACATAATTACTTCCAGTTACTGGTGAATATGCACTTCCCAAACAGTGAAGGGACCTGTGCGCCTTGGGACCTGAAGGAGGAGCATTCTGGGGTAGGGCAAGGAAAAAAGCAGCATAGGTGAATACAAACACAAAGGGAGAAGGAAATGGAAAAGATAAAAAGAAGAATGTCAAAGGAGCTAGAAAAAGGAGCAGACCTTTTACAGAATCAGCCCAGGAACAGTGCATCCCTAAGCCTTGGGTTTATAGCCTCTGGTTTACTGCATGGAAGGCCATGCTCCACACAAGACTGAGCCAGGACAAGAATGCGTGGAAGATGAAGATTTACAGAGCCTGGCATTGTTTCTGTCTCCTGTGCACTCTTTCACTGACTCCCACCTGAACTGTAAAGCACTCAGGGCTCTTAGACACCTCATATCATGGCAGAAGAGTAATCTGATTAATTAGTACTGAAAGTGCTGTTACAGAGGCACTGGAGACTTAATATATTATCATTCCCTGGCTTTTTCATGGGGGCAATGCTTCAAACACACACACACACACACACAAAACCTCATGACAGAATTTTAGGTACTACAGAGCATGCATTGGTGAAGCTATTTTCTATAATTTATCTACTTGTTAAATATTTATTAAGTATTATTTCTCTTCAAGGCACTGTTCTAGACCACTAAAGATTTAAAGAGGTGCTTTATAAAGAAACCTTTCAAATATCCACATACAAAAGTGATTATTTACTTCACATACTTACAAATACATGAGCCAGTCATTGTGGTCTAAAACTCTGGGATATGAAGTTCAAATGCTAGGATTATTTTGCCCAATATTTTTATACTTCCTGTTTTCCAAACCCTAAAGCATCCAGAATAATCCAATCTGATGAATATTATCTTCTAACAATTAAGTAATCTACAATAGCAACCAGCGAGATAATTCCCAGCAGCAGTCCTGTCTTGCTCATGTCACCCAGCCTACCTCTAAGAGGTCCCCACATAGATGCTGCACTGCAGCGCACATACTCCAGATATTCTTTCTCTCAAGGAAGAGTCACTGAGCTTTGGCATTTTAAGGATAACAATGGATAGCAGATGAGATTGGCATTTCTTTGGCCCGACCATCTAGTGATGGCCGCATCAGTACATGAACTTGTGAACATCCTCAGGATCCATGCTTGCTGGAGTGCCTCTGAGAGGGGCCACCTCTCAGGATTCCCTCTCCCTCAGCATTCTTCCACAGGCTGTAAAGATGCCAAGTCCCTTTCAATCTAAGACTTCCTTTAATTCACCACCACTGTCTAATTCTCACCCTTTGCATACCAGGACTGGATAACTTCACAGCCAGGCTTTTTAAAAGATGCACCTGCCCTTCTCCACCTTTGGTAGACTCAGCCCCTAGCCATGTGGTTTCTGCATTGGTGCCCTACAGAAGCAATCTGGCAGAGACAACTAGAGACTTCCCTCTTGTCAAACCCGTCGCTATTTCTTAGCACCTATTGCTCTCCCACATTGTATACCACAATCTATGTAATAATCTCAGTGTCCAACCATTTGTTAGGAGACAGTTGAGGCTCAACCCGAGGGCCCCTCTACAAAAGTTCTGAGTGGGGGAAAGGTATCTAAGCTAGCTACTGCTGTCATCCTCTTCCCTGTCTCCTATCTGCATTGCTTCCTCCTGAGAACTGCCACACCCACATCACCCCTGGAATAGCCGCTCTCCTCCAGGCCACTAAATCCAAGTCCTTCACAGCCTTTGCCCAGACAGTTGCCCACCTCCCCCAAATTGCCCACCATCACTTGCCCTACCCTTATCTCATGTCTAAGGAATCTCCTGTTACTTCTTATGAATAACTCTACCTCTACAAGCAGTTGGATCTCTAAAAACACATTTATTCCCTCTATAAAAGAGTGAACATCTTTCCAGAGTATTAAAAGATCTCTGGGTTGGAGGTGTGCAGCTGGGGGCACAACCACGAAGGACCACTACAGACATATAACATTTTGAACTTCTACCATGACTATGAAAGCTAAGTACCTACTATAGGCAAGGCATTCTTCTTCAGCTGATTATCTTCCTTTTTTATATGAGGAAACTAAGACTTAGAGAGGTAACCTACTCTCTAACCCATTTGTTGTCATCTGTTTGAAGCCATGGACCACTCTGTCACTCAGGAAAATGCTTTTTCCTACAAGACATATTACCTGGATTCTCTAGAGAATTCTCTATAATTAAACCCCCATGAAGTGTGAGCTTCTCCCACCGGTGCTGGGCCCCTTGCACACTGAGGCCTACTGCTTGTGATCTCATTGGGTCCTGGACATTATGTGGCAGCACAGACATTTCCTTGAACAATCAGGAAGATGTTAGCCCAGAGCACTCTGAATGTCTAACTTCTCTGTCCAAATGACCCACACGGCCCTCTAACCTGACCATAATGTCTCCATACTTCCTCTCTACACTGGTTGATGGATAATCCATGGGGGCCCTCCTCAAAACCCCCTCTTCTTTGGTTTCCCACTTCTGTGGAAGCTTCTTCTTAGCCAGATTTGTAGAATCCTCAAACTCATACATCCAAAACTAAACTGGCTCCCCATTTGCTCCTTCTCCTATATATTTCTACCATGGCACTACCATCCATTCGCAAACAGAGCTCTTTTCCCATCCACTTATTTATGTGAACAAAGTTTCTCAGTATATAGGGGTATAGAAGGAAAAATCAGCAATATAAATGACACTACATCCTATCTCATTATAGCAATACTTACTATCCATCCTCAGATAAGAGAACTAATTTTGTGTGGGGGGAGCCACACTCATCTCATTAAAATGCACATTTTCCATGTATTTTGTTGTTGTTGTTCACCAGTAATTCAGCAACCAGTTGAAATGCTTTTTGTCCAACTGTAGAAATTAATCATTCAAATAATTTTCCAATGGAGCAGAAATTTTCAATATGTTATAACTTATATGAGATGCTAACATTGGGGAAATGGGTAAAAGTAACTCAGAATATCTTTATACCATTTCTTACAACTACATGTAAATCCATAATTATATCAAAAAATTAAAAGTCTGGTTTGAAAAAGTTATAATCTCCAAGAGTTGCTTTATTCAAAATGTTTTAAAGCTGAGAAACAGGTGACAAACTAAAGATAATGAAAAGAATGTAGTAAGTTACCTTAGTAAAAATTTTACAGAAGAATTGGAACAAAAACATAAATTCAAAGAGAAAACAGGAACAATAAATATTCCCCAATTACTAAAAATAGGTGCATGACCATGAATATTTAAAAATAACAGCGATTAACAAATCAGTAATGTTCTGGGGACATATTACAAAAGTAAATTTAAGATTTATTTTTAAATTGTCAGCAGTTTAAAACAAGATAATAGCAGCTGTCAGCCATGCCAGGAGCCAGTCCTCTCACTCTCAAGCCCTCCTCTGCCTGTCGCACGAACTCTGCTTGTCCTTCTCGCCTCAAGCCTCAACACTCCAGGAAACCCCTCCTGATGCCATCAGTGCAATCTACCACACTTTCTTCCAAGCACCTACCTGGCCTCATGGGTAGCACCAGCACACAGGGTTTTTAATGTGTCTCATTGGTCTGTCTCCCAGTCACACTGTGCATCCCGCAAGAGTGAATCCCTTTCATTATTCTATCTCTGCATCACCACAAAATACATTCTGCATTTGTTCCTTGAATGAATGAATGAATGAATGATGAATGTGTTCTCATGAGTTTGTTATTAGTGGCTTAAAAAGAGCCTGGTCACCACTAATTCATATCTTCTATCTTTGAAGATATATCTTCAGTTCTGTGCTGCTTATTGTGGCTAACAATGTTCAAACCACTGAACATTAGAGGTTAAGGGGATCCCATTCATTCACTGATTCATGTACAAAAAAAAAAAAAAATTCTTCCCTGCATTTGCACAGCATTAGAAGTACAAAATCTGCTAAAAGGTAGAAATGGTGTTGATGGCAAAGCAAGACCAGTCAACAAATACCTCCATGTATCTACAGAGTGACTTAAGCCAATAGTAGTTGGAATTAGATTTAATTTTCCGACTTTTGGGCTGGCATGCTGATCTGTAAGTCACTCTGCTGACTTTCAAAATGTAGGGCTTTGCATGTTGACACAAACATATGTCACTATCTTGAATCCTGTAAAAGCTCTATTTAAAAACTTCCAAAAGTCTTCTCTAACATGTTATCACAGCTGTTTGTACTACTTTATACCTGATTTAGGTCAATACAGCTCCTTTATTCCATCACAGTTAGGATTGAACAAGAAGAAATAAATAAGAGCCTGAGCAATTTCATATGACTCAGATCTGCGAGCTGTTCAGTCTAGTATTCTACTTCTGAAAAGCAACATTAAGAACCAGGTCATAGGAAGCACTTATATCCCTCAAAAGTTTACAAACAAAATATAAATACCTTCAACTGCTGCTGCAATTCATTATGAGTCAACAACTCATGAGAGGAGGGAAACACTACTAGAAGCCATTTACATGCAATACCTTCTCACTTGTTCACTGACCCTTTCAGTCAATGAGACTCACAGAGCCCCTGCTGAATGCAAAGTACTCTGCTTATGCATAGAGGTCACAGACTTTAGATTTCATCACTTTCTAAATGTACTCTGTATGTGTGTACGTGTGTGTGAGAAATTCTCTGCAGTTTTATCACACATATACATTTGTGTAGTCACTGCTGCAATCAGCTTAAAGAACTAATCCATCACTGAGATCTCTCTCCAGTTGTCCTTCATAATTTTATCCCTTTATCCTACTTCTCGACCATCACTGCCCCATTCCTACCCACTGACAACTACTCATCTGTTCTCCACCTCTTTAATTTTGTCATTTTGAGAACACTCCATAAATAAAATTATATAGTATGTAACTTTTGAGACTGGCTTTTTTTTTTTTCACTCAGCATAATGCCCAGTCTGTCCAAGTCGTCGCTTTCATTAATACTTTGTTTTTACTGCAGAGCAGTATTCTACCATATGGATGTACCACAGTTTGTCCAGCAGCCAGTACTGAAGAACATATTTTATCATTTCCAGTTTTGAGCTATTATACATAAAGCTGCTGTGAGGATTCATGGACAGGTGCTTGAGTGGGCCTGTATTTTCCTGTCTCAGGGACTGATCACCAGGAGTACAATTACTGGCTCATATAGTAAGGGGTTCACAAGAAATTATCAGAGTGCCTGTGGCATATCACTTTCCGTAATAATTCCAGTTTTCCTGCATCCCCACCAGCATTTAGCATTGTTTTTAATTTTTTCTTTCTCTTCTACAGGCAGGTATATAATGGTGCCTCATGGTGTTTTAATGAGCATTCCTCTAACGGGGGCTATTTTCCATCTCTGTATCCTCTGTGGTAAAATAATTGTCCATGTCTTTGTCCATTTTATCATTCTACTTCATTTTATTGTTAAGTGTTGCCAATATTTGTGCTTTACAAATAGTTTCTCCACATCTGTTGTTTCTTTATGCAAGTTAATAGAGTCCTTAGAGAAAAAGTTTTAAATTTTGACAAAGTCCAATTGGTCAGTTTTTATTTTTATGAACCATGCTTTTGATATCATATAAACACTCTCTGCTTAGCCCTGCCCTAAAGTTTTTCTCCTGTTTTCTTCTAAACATTGTGAGCTTAGATTTTTTACATTTAAATTTATGATGTACTTTGAGCTAGTTTCTGTATGAGTCCTGAAGTTCAGTTGAGGTCCACCTTCTTTTGCCTGCCGATGTTCACTTGTTCCAATACCATTTGCTGACACTAACTGTTGGCTTTTAATGTCTATAGTAAATGTGAAGATGTTACCCCATTCACTCCCCAGCATAGTAATATATTCCTCTGGGGTCAAGTTTCTTTTTTCCTTGACAAGTAAGGCTTTCTAGGAATTTCCCAATCCTTTTCCCCTGAAAGGCTTTTTGCTCTGTTATTTTTTTTCTAATAAAAGTTTATTTTCTGTTTATTTATTTCTTCTCTTATTTTTATTACATCCTTCTGTCCTTATTCTTTTAGTTCAATATTTATTCTTTGTTGGTTTCTGGAGATAGGTACTTTCTTTTTTTCTAACATACAAAGCTATAAATTTCCTCATATAAGTCTTCTTTATTTTGTTTAAAATTTTTTCCTATTCTCATTATGATTTGCTCCTTAAGCCATTGGATAATTAGAAGTATACTGTTTAATTTCCAAATACTTGGGGATTTTCTTGTTTTTATTATCTTTTTATCATTGATTTTTAGCTTATTTCCAATGAGAGGAGAGAACAAATTTTGTGGTCTCAATCTTCTACAATTTACTTTTTGGTACAGATACCATTAGTAAATTTTCCATGGTATATGTTTTAGTCAGCTTTTTTGTCACTGTGACCAAAAGACCTGACACAAATAACTTAGAGAAGGAAAAGTTTATTTTGGCTCATGGTCTCAGAGTTTCAATCCATGGTCAGCTGACTCCATAGCTCTGGATCTAAGGTGAGGCAGATCGTCACGGTGGAAGGACATGGTGGAGGAAAGCTGCTCAGTTCATGAAATCCAAGAAGCAGAGAGCTTGAGTGCAAGGAGCCAGGGATACTATCATCTCCAAGGACATATCCCCAGTGACTTCCTTCCTCCAGCCATGCCTTATCTGCCTCCAGTTACTATGCACTAATTCATTCAAACTGTTGATCCATCAATTGGATTAATCCAATGATTAGGTTAATGATTAGGTTATAGCTCTCACAAACTATCATTTCACCTCTAAACATCCCTTCATTGTCTCACACATGAGCATCTGGGGAATGCCTTATATTCAAACCATAACAAGACAAGACAAGAATGTATATTCTATTCTGTGTTAATACACTGGTCTAAGTTTGTTACTGAGTCAAGTTTTTTAATCATGTTTTTCAAATATATTTACTGAATGTTTGTTTATTCTATCATTTTCTGAGAAAATTATTTTAGTACTTCTTTTGAGAGAGAATTTTTTAATATTTATTTTTCAGTTTTTGGTGGATACAACATCTTTACTTTATTTTTATGTGGTGCTGAGGATCCAACCCAGCGCCCCACACATGCCAAGCAAGCGTGTTACTGCTTGAGCCACATCCCCAGCCCCTGAGAAAATTATTTTAAACCAACAAGTATGATTGTGTATTATTTTATTTTTATTATCTTTTTATCATTGATAACATTTTTATCAAATGTTGTTTACATATATTCAAGGTATTGTTCTTAGCTACACTCAAATTTGTCATGTTACATTTTTCCGTTGAATTTACTTTTATAATAAAATTAGTTCTATTCAGCTCTGATGATACTACCTTAAAGTGTACTTTATCTGATGTTAGAAAGTTACACTGTCTTTTTTGGATTACTATTTGAATACATGTATTTTCCCATTCTTTTATTTTCAATCCTTAGAATTCTTATGTTTAAGATGTGTCTCTTAGAAATATCACATGGCTGGAGTTTGTTTTCAGTTTGACAATTTTTGGCTCTGAATTGGTGTGTTTAGGCCATTTATATTTAATGTAATTACTAACAGATTTGAATCAACGTCTTACAATTTGTTTCTATTGCATGATATTTATTACCATTTTCTTATCCTTTATTAACTTCTCTGGATTATCTCCTGCATTTCTAGTTAGCTAGTTAGAGATAATTCAATTAGTCTTCAATTAGTCTTTAACTTATTACTAAAATTAGTACCTTTTCTAGAGATATAGGCAAAGAAGCACTGTGATTTCATGTGCTTTTTTCCTGTCTTTTGTGATTCTATTGGCATAATTTAATTATGCAAATATTTTAAAGCCAAAGAGTCATTATTATCATGCTTTTAATATTTTTATCCTTTCCATAATTATTAATTTCTTTTGACATATCTCTGTTTCTAACTTTGGTTATATTCTTTCTGCCTTCATAACTTTATGTAGCATTTCCTTCTGCATTGGCATAAATTATCTCAGTTTTCATTTGTCTGAAAGTATGTTTAACTTCTTTCTTTTTAAAAGATATTTGCCAATATAGAATTGTAAGTTACTTTTTAGCATTTTAAAAAAGATATAAGTATGTTGTCTTATGACTCAGTTTTTGTTAAGAAGTCAGCAGGTCTGACTTATTGTACTTTTTAAGGTAACATATATTTTTTTCTCGTTTTTGGAGATTTGTCTTTGTCTTTGGTTTTTAGCTCATAATGAACCTAGATAAAATTTTCTTTCAGTTGATCCTGTTTGGGGTTTGCAAAACATCTTGAATCTGTAGTTTGATTTCTTTTGTTATTTTGCAAGATGCTTGGCCATTATCTCTTTGAATATTGCTTCTGCCCCCAATTTCTTTCTCCTCTTCTAGTACTCCAATTTATATTAGAAACATTTTATTAGTTCTCAAATATTGATCAACCTCTCTTATTTTTTTTCATCACTTTTTCTCTCTGAACTTCAGCTTGTAAACTTTCTAGACCTTTAATTCTTATGCTCATAAACCCATCTACTAATTTCTTTATTTGAGTTACTGGTATTATTTTTTAGATTTAAAATATCCACTTGATTCGTGATTCTAGATCCCAGCTCTCTGAACAAACTCTTCATCTTTTTATCTATTTTTTCATGTTAATTATAATCATCTTAAAACCTGTGTCCAATAATCCCAACATCTGAATAACCTAGGGTCTGAATCTATTGTTTGATAGTTTATTTTTGTTTTGTTTACATCATTTGACCCTGTCTTCTGGAATAACTGGTAATTTTTTATTAACTGATGGACATTGTACATGAAAACTTGTAGAGGCCCTTGATGGTATTGTCTCCCTCCGGATAATTTTTTATTTCATTTTGTTAGGCACTTAGCATATAGGAAGCTAAGCCTCTTCCAAATAAGGGTTAAGCGTATTTCAGGCTGGCTTGCTGCCTTTGTGTGACTAGGCTATTTCTGTTTCACTTGCATAGAGGGAAACCAAGTGCCCCCTCAACAGGGCCTCTGCTCCATCTTCTTTCCCCCTCTCATGAGACTCCTGCGATCACTGTTTAGATTTTTTTTTTTTAATCTCTCAGAGGTTATTTTCTACTTGTTTTCTTGGCCATTGGCCCTAAGAATGTGTAGTTTAATATCTAGCAAATGTTTTAAGAAAAATCACAACAGGAAATCAGGCTCACTTGTGTGCTTTCTGTTTTTCTGAAATCTTGGGCCTGAACTTGAATTTCTGTCTCCCCATTAGTGAGACTGAAGCAAGCTCCCAGCTGCTGCTCTCTAATCTGCTTTTATTCCTTTCACTGGAAATTTGACAATGTTCCTGAGTTATATACAGGGCTCACTTCAATGTGTTTTTCTTCTCTCTGGGATTAGACTCCTGAAATCCTTGTGCCTTGGCCTCTGTCTGACGCCTTCAAATAGTTAAGTTTTAACTAGTCTATTTAGTTGTTTAACATTAAATGAATCTTGCCAATGCCCCTAGCTCTGATAAAGTGAGGAAACATTTAGGGATCTGCTTCAGCCCAGTGATTCTTATCAGGCAATATTGTCTCCGTGATGGGCAGGAAGATCACTTTTTAAGGTTCAGTTCTCAATAATATTCTTAGGCCCAGGGAAACTGCTTCTGAGTAACTTTTGCTGTCAGGACCCCTTACAGGTGCACCAAGAAGGTTACCTTTGGTGATTTGGGAGGTGCTATCTTACGGCGTGATGAGTACCCTCTGCAACTGTCACTTTTGATGAGGATAATTCAAGTCTCGCAAACTCACTATTCCATGGATTATTTGAATATGACCTTCTAGTCCACTCATTGCCACCATGAACATGAGACTGGTTCACACTGGCTTTCACCTGGAGCACAGGATCCTCTTCAGTTTATATGACCATCTTGGATATGTGTGAAAGAAACCCACGACCATTCTCTGTCAGCCCCACCATAATCCTTCAGATTTTTTTTTTGCTAAAACTATCATCCACATACTGCTGCCCATCACCTACAAGTCATCTTTATGATGGCATCTACGCCCCAGCCAGCCCTCTTTCCCTGGTGATCTATCCACTTACAATAATTGCAAATGAACCTGAACACATGCTTTGGTTTGTATTGGATCCCTGGAAATACCAGGTTCTTAATTGGAGTACTTGAAAATAGGTCATCAATACAAACAATGTTCTTGCCTTAGTGGCCTCAGGTTACCAATAACATCATAAATTTCTGGTATTTCATGTACTGAGAACTAAAAATATGAAGCTCATGATGAAAGAACTGCTTTAGAACCGGAAAACTGTTTCAGATACAACAGAGCCAATAAAACTCAGCCACACATGTTAACGAAGCATTTGATTTAGACCCATATATACTTAATTTTATCATCCCTTTCATTGCCTGAGATGTGTGTATATATGTGTGTGTATACCTCAAGATAGCAACCTGATTCACTTCATGGTTTTCCATGTTCTGCTTCCTTCTTTTTTTAATGTATATATTTTTAGTTGTTGATGGACCTTTATTTTATTCATTTATTTATATGCAGTGCTGAGAATTGAACCTGGTGCCTCACACACCTGAGGCAAGTGCTTTATCACTGAGCCACAACCCCAGCCCCTCTGCTTCCTTCTTGAACAGAAACAATATATATGCTTTTTTATCTATTGCTAATTGACTCAACATCTTTCTCTTTTCCAATTGACAACATTAGCTATCTTTGGACATTTGCTCAGATTTTCTTTGTTAATTCAAGATGTCCTAGACTCCATTTCACAATGACTCTATTATACCTGGTGTGTGATACAGCATTATCCAATCTTCCTTTAATTTATTACTCTTTGCTTCACATTTTATAACCAAAAAGAGTAGCTTTTACATGACCTCTTTTAAGTCACCTATAAAATGATTTCTAAATTCTAGCCATTCTCTTTGAAATATTGAAATATTACTCCGAATTATGATAATTCATTATTAAAACAAATTTTGGTATAATTATATCTAATATTCTTTGAAAATGCATACAACTTGTACTTGATAATTGTTCTTTCTTTCACATGATAAATAAACCAATTTAATGACCCTTATTAGCTGGTATGATTCCCTATAGAATAAAAAGACACTGTAAAAGGGATTATCTTTCCTAAGTATACAGTTGTTATACTCAGTATCTGCTCTTCCTAGGTGGGCTGGCATGCCCCACCTTCTGGAATTTCACAGTTTCTCCTTGAAAGCCCAGTTCACACAAGAAGCCCACCAGTTTCTGGTACAGTGATCGCTGTAAAGCAGGTCCCATCATCTAGTCCCTTTTGGTTAGTTTTCCTCTTGGGGCTCTCTAAGACTTAAAATGAGTCTTATTCATACCAGCAATTTATTTGAGTCTAAATTATAGGTTCAGTCTAGAATATCTTGGGTGTTTGCCACTGTTTGCTCTAATACCTTTTATTGGCCTACACTGAGATATTTTGATAGAATCTCCAAAAACCTATCCTCAACCAAAGCAGTTAATTCATTGAGTAAATTTATTTTGTCATTCCTTCTTCTTTCCCCAAACTCACTTTCACAGATTTCCTTCAGACCTCCTTGGGTTTGGGGGGGGGGGTTGTTTTGTTTTGTTTTTCTGCCATATATGGCCTTTGTTTCACTTACCCAGGTGACTGACAGCTTCCTTGTCCCAAGGCCAGGTGGCAGCACCTGCCAGGTCTTCCCGCACTGAGCTGGCAAAGTAGACATTGAGGAAGTGAGTACTGTTGAGCTGCAGGGCCTCCTTCAGCTCCTTCACACTCATGTATGCCCTGGAGAGCATGAAAGAAGAGAAAATGTCACACCAAAGCATGGGTAATTAGAGAAAAGGAGGGCCAGACCTAAGCACTCTGATGGAATTCCCAGCCAGCATGACCTTTTGGAGGGATGCAGAGGCAGAGAGCAGGCTACCATGAAGATATGAAGAGAGGGGTTAATACACCTGTGGGGTATTATTCCAAGTTACATAATATGCTACATTTTATAACACTATGATATCTGTATGGATTCTCAGAATTTGACATCATTCTTAATTCTCCACTTACACCCCAACTATTTCTTCAAGAAAAAAAATCCAATGATATTACTAATTCTTTGCCTTCAGAATTATCCCCAGGTCATGGTGAAGAGCAACTTCCAACTTGTGGTCTCTGGTACTTTTCCTCACATTGAAAACTTATTACAACAGAAAGTCTAGTGAAGTCACTGTTCAAGCATATGTTTACTATCGGCATTTTTTTTTTAAAGAGAGAGAGAGAGAATTTTTTAATATTTATTTTTTTAGTTCTTGGCGGACACAACATCTTTGTTTGTATGTGGTGCTGAGGATCGAACCCGGGCCGCACACATGCCAGGCGAGCGCGCTACCGCTTGAGCCACATCCCCAGCCCATGGCATTTTTTTTTAAGGAAAAGGGAAAATAATGGCTAGAAAATTAAAGTGGTAAAAGAAGATTTATAGGTGTGAATGACATCATAAAGCCACTATAAATAATGGTAAATGTATGTATATTTCCCACTCCCACCCCTGAATCCACAGAAACTCACCCCCTACTCCTACTGCCTTGTGATATTTACTACATTATCTTTATTGGTGGCCTCCAAAGCACTAGGCAATATTACATGCATACTTATGCACAGAATTAAAGCTCTATTAAAAACACATGCCTCATGGACCACAAGAAAGGAAAAATGCATTTAGCCTCTTTTAGAAGCTCATATATAGTCAAAGACCTTCAGTTTTCTGGCACCAGTGAAATTTAAAACTTTCCATAAGCAAACAGAGTTTTATCATCCTCACTGAAGAGTGGTTTTAAGAAGGAACAACTTAATCAGAGCCCTGGAGCTCCTTAACCTCCCTAGTTGTTTTGCACAGCGGCCACGGTCTAGTATTGCAAATGAAGGGACCTATATCAGCAGGGAAGATAGCCTCCTCAACCTGCACTGGAAATTTCCTTAATAGATTTCACTTTGCGATCACTATTCCACCAGGCATTGAAGTCTTCCAACTCAGAAGCTCACTTTAGGATACATGACCCTTCTTCTGCTGCGCTGCCTCTCTACCATGCTGTCGATGCCATCTATTCACCCATGGGTAGGATGTGCTGGCAAGGAGCATTAGAGAAATAGAGATCCCAGAGAAGACCAGTTCAAAAGGAGGAATCAAAGCAAAGAAGAAGAAAAATAAGAACCAAAGATGTTTGGGAGAAAAGGGATAAGGCTTTCAAATAGCATTTTATTAACTTATAATATCTTGGAAAAATAGTTCTCAGCCCCAAGAAATCATCCAAGCTCCATGAGGTGACGTCAGATGTGATCAGAGGGATATTCCTTCCACTGCTTTCCTGGAGACACAATATTTTTGGGCTGTTGCCTGGTTTTCCCTGAACATTAGTCACATTCCCTTTCTCATTCCCTTTCTTCTTTATTAAAATAATTATAACTTTACTGATGGTTTGGAGTGATGACATCAAGTCAGTCTTCAATGTGGAGATGTTTCAATAGGTCAGGAGAGGGGAGGGGTAAGAAGGAGAGGAAAGGAGGAAATTAAAGACCAATACTACACTCAGCCCAGGGGACCAAGGCAATCTGCACCCTTTCTCTGTTCTGAGCCAGGTTCCCAATTCAGGTTGGGAATTGGAACCTGAACAGTTTTCTCTTTTTGCCTCCCTCACTTTCCCCCAATCCCCTGGGGCCTGGCAAGGTCGATTGGGCTATCTCTGTGTTACTGGCTTCTCTGTCTACCATTTACCAGGCTTGGCTGGCATCCCTCTGTCCTCCCTCAACTCAGAAGTTCTGCTCATTTCTCTTGAGCACCTTCCAAGAGGCCTCCTCCTCCACCAACCTCATTAGTTGGTTCTACTCATCTCTCTTTTCTTCCTGTCCAAGCTATAAATTACCCTTCCCCAGGACAGTGCACATGTCAGTCTGGTGGCAAACAGGGTGTGGAGCTTGGATCCCTGCGTGCCACAGAAATAGATGGAAGTCAGCAAGTCCAAGGGAGAAAATGCATTGTAAAGGCTAGAGGCGCTGGACAGGCATTAATTGAATTGATAAACAAAAAACTTATTTTTCTGGGAATAAAGACTGTGATCTAGATTACTCTCTAAATCAGAGAGGATAAAAGTGTGTGAGGTCAGGGTGACTGCTCTGCATGCAGAAGTCCCTTCCTGTTAGATCCTATGTAACCATTTCAGAGTCAATCAGAGCAAATCCAGATAAAAGTCTTAGCTTCTCAACTAATGTGACCAGAGCCTGACTCAGAGTAGGGCAAAAATGAATACAGTTCTTAAAAGCAAAGTTGAACAACTTGCTCTGATTTATTAAGGGATAAATGAGCTTAATATTCAAGGGAACAACATGAAATACATAAATGGAGTAAAATGTCCATAGGTCATGAACTGACAAGAACAATGCGTTCAAAGGGATGCATTTTATCTGCTTAATTTCTGCTGGAATCCCCCTTTTTCTTACCCTCTCCACACTCCAGTTGGAGATGCTGCTTACTCACCCTTCTGTCTGAGGGACTTGGACCATGCAAAGTGAAGTTGCATCTCAAGTTTCATAAAAATTGTCTCAGAAACCAGCCCTCCCCAAGGCTAATGCATCAAGTCGTTATGCCCCATGGCTCAAGCCTGTTATTTCTGATGAATCCCAGGAAGAATATATGCTGCTTGACCACTCTAAGACTGATTTGCTAATTTAGGATAGGCCCTTGCCCAGTTTCCACTCCACTGTGTCTCACCATTTCCTGGGCTTTGTGCAGTCACTCTGATTGCTGCCATGCACCCTGAGCACAGACCCCCAGCCACATGCTGGCATTTAGAGCACACACAAGTCCCAATGCTTGTTCAGTTTCTATGTAAAAGTGCATGAAGAATGACTCATTATGCTCTCATTTATTATCCATTAAGTAACCCTTTATAGACTAATAGAAATAACTCAAGAAGGCAGCCATAAAGAAGAAAAAGATTTTGAGCTATCTGAAGGAAGATGAAACAGTATCAAAAACTGGCAAGCTGAAAATTAAGACATAAGGGATAAATGTGCACCCAAGACCAAGATCCACAGACTCACCCAGAGCAAGTCCTCACTGGGAACTGCTTGCCCTCTGCAGGTGGGGAGGTGGCCTCCAGGAAACAAAAACACATGCCTCAAGGGCACTCCATAGGTCCTCACAAAACAACTTGTGCCAAAGCTGGATGTTTTGGTTCAGTTAAATCTAAACCTTCCCATCATTACTATAAACTATGGTTCTCTATCCAAAACACACAGAAGGGTTCCTGCCATGCCTCTCATCCCATCTGCCACTCGGCTTCCTATCACCTAGACTTCTCCCTGAACCCTTGCATTGTGCCTACACCTTAGGGCTTATGTGTCTACAAAACAACAATTGGCTTCTCCTAGCGGCCCAAAGCAACTTCAGAGACTTAGCTTTCTCTCTTCCTTTCAGATTCTTTCTGCTCTCCATCACCATACCAGCTCCACTCCCCTTCATTTCCCATTTCCTGGTTGTTCCATACAGGAAGAGCTCCGGCATCTGGCTCCATCCTCCCTTTCACCCCAGCTCTGATCATACCCTTTAGAAATGTCCACACTTATGTGAAACACCTCTGAGAACAGTCGTATTCTTGATTTCCTCGCCTCAGATAACCTGCACCGCATTCTCCTTTGGCCACCTATTCTCATCTCCACTCTGTCTAAAAAAATTTTTTTAGATTTGTGATCTCCTGCAGATTTTTAGTTTCACTTGTCTATACTTTCACTTGTTTATAATTATGTCCTCTCCACGGATTGCTTGAAATCTTCCATATTCTTCTCTTGCCCCTGTGGGCTCAATCTCTTACTCCCTAGATAATCATGCCTTCTTCTTTGATGATAAAACCAAAGCCACCAGTCATGGACTCGTCACTCCCTCCCACACCCATACCCATGTGCTTAAACTTATTTACTTCCTTACCTATTTTTGCTCTTTCCTCTGGTTCCACAGGATGAGGTTTTCTGAGCAAACTATAACTAACACCCTGCCTTTTTCCTTTTTCCTTTCCAATTCAAACTTCCTAAGAGAATAATTTCCCCATCTCCCATTCACTTCTTTTTTCTATCTACCCTTATAATGCCATTATAACCCAGCTTTCATCTGAATCATTTTATCAAAATTGTTTTCATTATAGTTGTCCGTGACATCTTAAGTTTTCCTCCCTATAATATAAAAAAAATTTCAGGTACCCTCTTACTGGCACGGAATGCTGCATTTTATATTATTGGTTACTTCCTCCTCCCCAAGCTCTCTGTATCCTTTGCTTTCACTGCAGTGCACTTTCCTGGTTTCCTCCTATTTTTGATACCATAGATTCTCAGTCTCCTTTGGGGGCTCTTCTTCCCCCTTCTAACCTTTAAGTTATGCCCCAGAGTCCTGTGTGTGACCCATACTTTTCTTGCTCTCCGTGTCCACCACTGAGAACTCCTCAATTTTAAATGTTCAAGCAACATCACTGCTTGGATGGCTCTAAATATGTAAATGTACCCAGTCCCACTTCTCCCTCCAAGAGTAGATTCTTACTTCCATCAGTAAGTGAATATCTACCTAGTTTACCCACAGACACCTTGACAGCACCATGTCAGTGTGATGAATGGTTCTACCTAAGCACTAAACAAATTCAGACACAGAAAATTTCAGTGCATTTAGAATAGTGGTCCTTTTGGCAAAGCTGTTGTAGCCATATTTTTCCATAAGTATATTTGCAAAAAGGGTTGAATTTTAGGTTACATGCAGAGGAGGTGCATGCCTGTGTCCATGAAAAGATAAAAAGTCAAGGACAAGGGAAAGAACACGATGGCATTTTGTGTCACTTACCTAATTTTACAAATTGGATTCTGAGCTCCTTGGGAAGAAACTAAAATAAGTCTTCATAAGAAATTTATGAGTCCCAGGATATACAGCTATTCTGCTCTAAGGCCTAATAAAAAGTATACAACCAATTGAGGATAAGGGTCACTCTCACCACTGCTGGCAAGAAAGAAGGGCTATCAGCACCATTCTGGCACTTGGGAGTTTTACAGCCTTGGGTTGCCCTAGAAGCCAGTCTTTGAGAAGGACAGCTTTTCCCCAGAACAAATGCAAGGGCAGAATACCATCTGGAAACTGAGTGTCAGCAGATGAGGTAGAGACCATTGCCAGAGTTCAATGGCAAACAGCAGGACAGCTGAGGGCACAGATCTTTAAGGTCCACTTTTCTGGGGATTCCAAGAACTGCTAGAGGAATGGGATGTTGTATGAAGATAAGATTTTGTAATTGTGCATTGAGCTAATGTAACTTGATGGTTAATAGTAGCATGAACTTGTTCATACCCACAGATTATGTGGACTAGAGTATACTCATTCTTTCCAACACTAAATTCACAAGCTTCCCATGCCCATTTCTCCTGCTGGGTCCCCCTCTAAATCAGTAGTACTCTTATTACCCTGCCATGAAAAAACTAGAAAACCCAGGATTTCTCCCTCCCCTTCACTCCCTCCAAATAAGCATCCATCTGACAATGACTACGGGAAGAAGAGACATATTGGTGTTTATCGTTTTCCTCCTAAAGACCACATAAAATAACAGATATCATAATCCCTAAGACAACATTAATGGGAATATATTTATTCCTTGAAATTTATATGAAGAATCTGACAAGACTTATTATACCTAAACTATTAATTCCTTTTGCTAATTCATATGAGAACAAACACTATTAAAAGGAAAATGGATTTTTTTCCCTCTGGAAATGTTAAAGTTTTATAAGAACTTGAGGTTTAAATAAAAGTAACTAAAATCTAGTGCCAGAATATCTTCTGGGTAGGCAGACTAATGCCCTCAAAGATGTTCGTGTCCTTGTCCCCAGAACCATAAATATGTTAGTTCACATAGTAAAAACAACTCTGCATATATTACAGAGTATAGCCTTCAAGATGGGGAGAGTATTTTGAGGTATCTGAGTAGGCCCAATCTAATTATGTGAATTCTTATAAAGCAAAGGACTTCTCCCTCCTGTGGGTGGAGGAAAAGATGTGGCTATGAAAGGAGAGTCAGAGAGATGCTATGTTGCTGGCTTTGAAGGAGGAAGGGGATCATGCTCCAAGAAATATGGATGACCTGTAGAAACTGGACAAAGAAGAGAAATGAATTCTCCTCTAGACCTGGGAAAGAAATGCAGCTCTGCTGCCACCTGATCACCCAGGATGTCAAACTTCTGACCTGAAGAATTATGAGATAAGCCACCAAGCATGTGTCAGCTTGTTACAGCAAGACTAGAAACTTAAACACTGAGCATAAAGGAAGCAGACATCAGGTTTTTAAAGATGTTTTAGAGAATTTTTTCTTAAATCCTTTTAAATCCTTTCCTTGCTTCCATGGGTATTCACAAGGAAACTATCCTTACTATGCCTTAGTTTCCTCAGCTGTAAAATGAGGAAAATAAAAGGGTCTACCTTGTATTATTATCAGGAGGGAAAAAAAGAGCAACATTAATCAAGTGTCATACATAAGCATCCAAGAAACCTTTTTATAAATAGCAATACCTATGGCTTTGAATGTTCACACAGTCAGCAACAAAGTTCAAAAATCAAAATACAGGAAAGCAAGCATCATCTCAGAGACTTGGTGGACAACTAATCATGGCTATGTCTAAAAAGGGGCAGGCCTTGCTTAAAAGAAGCAAATAAGCTGGGTATGGTGACTCATACCTGTAATCTCAGCAGCTCAGGAGGCTGAGGCCGGAGTATGGCAAATTCAGAGCCAGCCTCAGCAATTTAGCAAGGGACTAAGCAACTTAATGAGACTCTGTCTCAAAATAAAAAATAAAAAGGGCTGAGGATGTGCTCAGTGGTTGAGCACCCCTGGGTTCAATTCCTGGTACAAAAATATAAAATGAAATAAGGGCTTCATGAGGGTGGAAAAAAAGGATGCAAACACATGTCTCAGACCCAGGTAAGCTCACAACAGGAACCTTTAGTGAAAACAGAACAGAAAGTAAATTCTTGGAGGCACAGTTGGCTAGTTAGACAAAGAGGAATGCTGCTACTTCCCAAAAGCAGGGTCCAACCTCGACCCAGAACAAGTGCATAGAGAAGAATGAGAATCTCAGGAGAGGCTCTCACCAGCAGAGGCTGACTGCCCAGAGCAATAGCACCACTTCTCATAAGTAACCTTTCTTGACTTTTGCAAATTTCAGGAAATGACAAAGAGGCATGATAGCTTGATTTTATATTTTTTCGTGACATGGAATGAATAAGTTCCTTCAATAAAAGAAAAGGTGATACCCTATTATTCTAATAGCCAAAGCTAGACAAGTCACCAAGGACTCAGGCCAAAGTAAAACAAACTTCTAAGGAGGAGGAGTGATTCCATGTCCTGGAACACTCAAGGGGGGAAAAGGCCCTTTGGAAGTGGAAGGTTGTAAACCTTTAAAATCAATTTAGTTCTAGATCATCCTAACAAAGCTAGAGAGAAGATGCAAAGTGTCCAAAAGAGAACCAGATTTTGCAAGAGAATCTGCTGAACTAAAATTTTATGAGAACATATGTAGATTTTGGAAGGAGGAATTGCACACAGTAAAAGAAAAAGGATAAAAAAAGACAAAGTTCAGAGCTAGCATAAACAAGGAAAAAATGCAAAGAAGAATAAATTTTTAAATTTATATTCTTCAGAATATTAAGTAAAATAGAAAGAGAAATCATAATTACAAGAGACAAAAAATTCAGAAAGAAAAAAACTGAGCACCTGCAAGTCTAAATGGAAATGTGTTCAATAATTCACTTACCTAGGAATCATTTATTTCTTTCTGAAAATAATAATTATCATGATTAATTAAGTCCCAGCTATAGCCAGATGCTATATATATATGTGTGTGTGTATATATATATTTCACGTAAATCTGACTATAACCTTATGTGACTAGTATAATTTTTTTTTAATTTTACAGATAAGAAAATAAAGCTTACAGGGATGAAATATCTTACACAAAACCACACATCCTGCAAGTTTGGAGAAAATTTTAAAACTCAAATTCCTCTAAATCCAAAGCATGCGTTCTTTTTTTTTTTTTTTCCTATTCTTAATTGGCTCTCCATATTATCTGTGAGTCACTGTGTTGGGCTCTGGTAATGAGAAGGTTCATGACTCTTGTTTTCAAGACGCTCATTCTAGTGAGTAAGTCAATCGTGTAAACAAATCATTAAAATACAAGATGACAGGCACCATAATAAAAATGTGCACAAAATTATATGAGAGAATGGGGGATGAAATGGAAAATATGCTTAGAGAATGGGACAAGAATAAGGCGCTGAAGATGCTCATGATGAATGTTGTGAATTGGCTGGTGTGTGTCTGTTCTAGCCTCCTTCTAGAGTATTTAGCTATTCTATGAAATAGCACAGTTACAGTTTACTTTTTGCCAGCCTCTTAAACCCAGGGACATGCATGCCATTTAGATTCTGCCTGTCCATTGTGCTCTTGTTATAGCTAGAAGGTGGCTATGAGAGGAGGACCTAACTTCTGACTGTTTTCATTTCCTCTGTCTGCAATCATGGCTGGTCTAATACAGTGTTCTGACACCCTGCCATTAGCAGTGTGAGTCTTGAGGAGCAGGCTGTGTAGCCAGTGTACTTCACCGGTGTGAATCTAGCAGACACAGCACGGTTCACCAATGGCATCAGTGGCTTCCTGATCTCTAGATGTCTGTGGCAGTAGTCATGGCTTCCATGGCAGGTCAGTCTCCACCCTTCATCTTGATAGATGTTCCTAGATACCCAGCCTCAAACCTGCAACTTTGGCTCCTACAAAAATTGTCTTAAGTTAACTCGATTTTGTTGTATTAAATTTTCTTTTGTTGTTGCTATTGCTGTTAAATAGCTACAGTGGTTTCTGTTTCCTGCAATTAACTCTGGACTGACCCAAAGACAGTATTCCAGGTGTGTTGTTAATACCTGATTTTTGTTCTCAAAGTAGGAAAACCAGAGGAGATAAATTCCTGCTGTTCAGCCACATGACTGAAACTAGAAGTTCCAGTTAACTGATTAAATAATGCAAGAATGATTTGTGAATGAGTTAGTCTCCAGAATAAGAAGAGGAACAGCCTCAAGTCCTAAAAGAACCCATTTTGGTGCTTATATAACAATTAACACTCATCTTTGCAGGCAATGGAGTGATGTAAAAAGGCTAAAGACTGAAATATCTCAACTTCCTATAGAGAAAAAAAGAAACTTGGATATTACAGATTAGTGAGCTCAATGTCAATTGTCAGAAATATTTTAAATGTATTATTAAATAAATAATTTCTATTACTTAAATAAGAAAGATGTGACTACTGGACCCACCGTAAAATCATCACGAAGAAAGATGTAAAAACACATACAATTCTTTGGTTGTTGTTTTGCTGAATTCACTAGAACAGGATGCTTCCATGGTGAGAGTATATCTTAATTCAACAAGACATTGATAAATATCTCATAAGATCTTATTAAAAGAGGGTAGGAAAAAATGGGTAGAAAGTGTGTATAAGTACAGATTTATAAGAGTTAGTACCCAAACTTGGGACTTCCCCAAAGGAAGATTTTAATAGCTTAGTCCAGATCTCTGGGTTTATTCCTATTTCATTCGGTAACTGATTCAATATCTTCTAAGAATTCATACTGTGTAAGTTTATAGAACTCACAAATGACAAAAACATGAGAGATAATATTTAGTGTCAAAATGGAGGCTCAAGTATATCTCAAAAGCTGTAATAATGGGGATTAAACACAAAATATAAAATTCCACAGTTTCCAGGAAAAATCTGTTTAAGCATACATGCAAAATTGATAATAATTGCCCCCCAAAACAGCATTAGGGTGTCTGTTCAACAACAACTAATAGGAAAAAATACCTATAGGTTTCAGTTTCCAACAGTGTGATATGGGGCAAGATGTAGACTCCTAGGCTTCAATCCTAGGCACAGACTCAGTGCACAGCCATGAACAGATCTATGTGTGATCAGTGCAACCTTCTGTAAGGATACTGGAACTTTGAGATGCCTGCCCAGAAGAGATCATTGAAAAAGGAGGCAGATCTGGCAACCACACCAGGTGAAGAATGACAGAAGAAATTGAGTATATTTAGTCTAGATGGCAGGGGTGAGTCAGGGACAGCTACAGAACTGTCTGAAAATTTGCAATTCAATTATATGTAAGAGCCTGGCTGTTTGCTCTGGAAGAAAGATTTGAGATCAATGGGTGAAAGTATGGGATGCCATATTTTGTCTCAGTATTTAGAAACTCTTACCAAATTTTAATTAAGAAATGACTTCTAGTCCCCTGTAAATAGCTAAGCAGAAGCTAAAAGGTCACTTTCTAGAGATGGTAAAGGGATAAATCTTATATTGTATAGAATACTAAGTTGAATCATCCCTCACAGCTCTGAATTATCACAATCTTGGAGATCCATTGCTTTCTCATTAATTTAATGATTATCTTAATTCAAATGATTCCTACATCTGTATCTCCGTTTTTATTTTCTTGCACTTTTTGAATATGTGCCCTGGGATAGCCCTTATTGTGGATTCAGTTGTGTCCTGCCAATGGCTGGTGAAGTCCAAACTCCGTACTTGTGAGTGTGATTTTATGTGGAAATAGGGTCTTTGCAGTAACCAGGCTGTTGTCATTAGGGTGGGATTTAATTCACTATGACTGTGTTTTTATAAAAAGGGGACATGCGGGACGATTGCAAGTCAAGAAACACCTGGCCTGCAAGCGGCTCATGAGGGCATCCCTCAGAAGGAGCCAGCTCTTAGGACACCTTGATCTTGGACTTCTGGCCTCCAGAACTGAGAGACAATATTAAGTGCTGTGACTTGAGCCAGTCAGTGTGTGTTACTTTGTTAATGGTGGCCCAGGAAATAACATTACCTCCAATCAACAGATGGTCTACCACATGGATTTAATCTTCCCACCTGACCCAGATCTCTGGCTGAATTTAACTTTCTTTTCTATTCATATTATAATGTTCTACTAGTTGCTTAGCTTTACACTTACAGCTAGAAACCTAACTATTCAATTAGCTGCCAACTTTTATCAAATCTTCCTCCATGAAGTCTTTAAAATACATCCAAATTTTTCTGTTCTTTTGGCCATCTCCTAGAAAAGATGCTTTTTACTTTAGTTTTGATGTTTTGAAATGTCTTCTTCTTTTCCATTCTCTAATATCACATCCACTCTAGGCCCCCCTGAACAACATCAAACTGATGGCCAAGTCCACTCTGGATTTCTGTGGTGAACATGATAAAGTCCTGTCCATCGTTTTTAGGTTGCTGCTCAAGGCCCTTTGATCTGGCCCCAACCTACCTCCAGACTTGCCCCAGCACAGCTATGACATGGATTGAAATAAATCATTTACTCTGCTTTTATCCCCCTTTTGTTTGATTATTTTGTCCTCCTCTTACTTCTTCAATTATCAAAATTCCCACATTCAAACTCCTTTTCCTATCTCAGTTTTTCCAGGAAGCCCTCCCTGATCACTTCAGCCTAAAACTGAGCCCCTACATCTGGATCCCTTATCATTTAGTCTTCTCTGTACAAACAATAGAATTGTGACATGCAAGCCTGCTTTGATAGTAATTGTCAACAATAGAGATTCTACTTCTACATCTTTATCTTAAAAAGGTATTTGTATTTTTAAAATGCACATCAAAATGAATATAACAATTTTAAAAATATATAGTATAATGGCATAATATAGTATACTATGCTAATGGAATAGGATAATAGCAAAAGAGAATATACTAGCAAAATACAAACAGCAAATTTCCATTCACATGGATCTGGAAAGATAACATTCATATCATGTGGCCATTTAAAATGATGACCTAGATCAATATTTATTAAAATGCAAAACACCCCTATTATGGTTTGAGTTCATCCTCTCCAAAATTCAGCTGTTGAAATTTAATGTTCAATGTGACAGTTTCAAGAGATGGGCCATTAAGATGTGATCAAACCATGAGGGCTCCTTCTTGTGAGTAGGATTAAGGCTTCCACCTTCTACCCTGAGGACACAGCTTCCTGCCCTCCAGAGGATATAGCAACAAGTCTTCATGTTAGAAACAGAGAGCAGCCCTCACTGCACCTCTACCTGATCCTGGATTTCCAGCCCAGAACTAGAAAAAAATAGGTTTCCATCTTTCATAAATTCCCTAGGCCTAGGCACTTTGTTATAGCAGCACTAAGAGATGAAGACATCCCCCAACATATTATTGATTGATAAAGCAGATGATAGAACAGTAAGTTTGAAATCCTATCTATTCAAGCCATATTCATTTATCAAACTAGATCTCTAGAAGGAGATCAAACAGGTAATGGGATCTGAGGCAATTTTCTATGCTTTGCGCACTTCTGTGTATCTTTAAAAAAGTTTTCTAAAACACAATGCATTTCCGTAAGATATATAAATGTGTGTGTATGTATATATATAGTCTAAAAATATGTATATATAAAGTTAGAGCACTCATTCTTTTATTAGCTGGACAACATTCCCAGAAGGCAATTACTATGCTTTTGTCAGTGTGACAACAATTTAGTACATCATCTTGCATATTATCAAGTGTCTATTCAATATTGATTGACTATATAGTGATAGAGATGAACTCAAAGTGGAAAATAAAGTAGAACGCACCCTCATTATACCCCTATCCCAAGTTCACTGATATTGCTGTACTGTAAAATCCCCATAAACCAGACAATACAGTTTTATCTAAAAAAGTTGAACTTGAAGGAGTATATATAGGACCGGCCCCCTCTGTTAGGCAACAAGGGACAAAAAATACACCATGAAGTCACTCGGTAGTTTATTCATTCTTTTGTGCCCTTTTTTCTTCTCCTGAAGCTCTTCCCTCCATTTAGACAATCTTAAAATGTTCTCTTCCACTCCTGTTTGCTAGCAAGGCATTCCTCCTGTAATATGTCACACATGTATATGCATACAACCCCCAGAAGTCAGTTTCTTCTGGAAAAAAAAAACATTAAAATTCCCAAATTAAACTCAACAAATTAAATTCCCAACTCTCTTTTTTACTGAAAGTGAATGGATCATATAAGAACACCAATGGTGGAAAATCCCTTATGCTTTGATTTTAGAAAAGAGAACAACATGCTCATTAATTCTAAAAGGATTTATTGAACAAGTACATCTCAGGCCCTGTGCTGAATGGCCAGGAGACAAAGCTGGACAAGACCAGACAGCCTGTTGACCATCAGAATCTATGGCTAATAGTGGAGCAGACTAGGAGCTCTCTGGTAAGAGAAGCAAACAGTGCTGTCAGAGCCCAGGGACAGGAGTGCCTGGTCAGGACCTAGGGTATGGAGAGGTCTTCCAAGAATTGACACCTACACCAAAACCTAGCAGATAGAAAGGGGTTTTCCTGGGTGCAGGTGGCAGGGGAGGAGGAAGGATAATCCCCAGCTCCAAGGAGTTGGTTCATGAGAGTTATACACAGTAGACAGACGGATGCTGGAGAGGTTAGCATCAGTCAGATCCTGAAAGGTCTTACAAACCTCGGAAAGACATTCAGACTTTCTTTCTTTCTTTCTTTCTTTTTCAAATTTCCCTTTAATTCAAAAGGGCTTTTTATTTATTTGTTGTTTATTTTTTTTTTATGTAGTACTAAGGAGCGAACCCAGGGTCTCACATGTGCTAGGCAAGTGCTTTACCGCTGAGCCACAACCCCAACCCCAGACTTCTTTCATGAAGGGAAGCAACATGATTAAATTGCCTTTTAGAAAGATGAGTGTTGAGAGTATGTGGGGTTTGGTCAAGCCCACAAAACAGAGATTCTGCAAAAAGGCTGTGGTTGAATTAGAGTGATATTTATAAACAGAGCCATCAGAAATTGGAAATTCATTAGATGAGGTGGAGTGAGAAAGAGTCCACAATTATTTCTGAATTTTTAAATTCAGTTACCCAGGAGGTCAAGGTTTGGCTGATGATCAAGCGAGAGATGCATTTAGGTAGTTGTAGATGTGAGCAGAATGTAAGTTTAGAAAGCCTTAACATGTAGGATAATAATGAAGAGGTCATTCCTGGCTTCTTGATGGGTATACCCAGCACCACACAATGCTTAGGAAACCAGGAGAGAGAGAGAGAGAGAGAGAGAGAGAGAGAGAGAGAGAGAGAGAGAGGGAGGGAGAGAGAGAGAGAATTAGTTCATTTTCAAAAACATACCCAGAATTATGCAACCTGAACATCTAGAAGGAGGCAATATTAATTTTTCTTTGTTTAAAACAATAACTATTGCTGTGTATTTAATGATCCTTGAGGAGAACACTGTGACTGAAGCATCAAGCTCTAGGAATCTCAATCTTCCCTCCAGCCCCCTGATGAACTACTAATCTGGGAGCTAATGGCATCTATTCTACACGGACACCTGCCTACATGGCATGATTAGAAATTATAATGATGAAGATGATGAGTCTTCCAGAACACCCACATTCTTTTTAAGCTATTTCTGTGAAGTATGTCTACCGGAATCAGGTGGAGAACTTGCTTATTCTTTAATGTTTCTCTCCCTAAGTCTCCCAAAAACACTGGTAAAATCTAGGTGTGGATTTAAGATTTGTCATTAAAAATACATAAGTAATAAAACATATACCACATAATATAACAGTACAGAACAGTAAGCTAATAATTAACATCAAAAAGGAAAATCTTTATAGAGGAAGTGGTATGTATGAGATGAAAATTTGGAGTTGAGAAATTACTCTCTTGGTATTAGCTAAATTTTTTCAAGCAAAATTCAGGGAGGAAATATCAGGTCTGTCTGTTTTTAGAAATCAGTAATGTCAACCTTTCAAAACCAAAAATCTATTGTGTATGCCACTTTTCTTCATATTTGTAATGCTGCTTAAAAATATTTCTAAGCAAAAGATGTGGACCAAAATACATTGCCTACTTGATCATCCCCTGATATAGTACACTTCCTAATAATATGGCAATATTTTAAAATGTAATACTGCTGGACAGTAAGTAGGGTCCTGTAATGAGAAAAAAAGAATTTCAAAATTAGAAGGAAAACAGATTAAATCACACTTAGGAGTAAATGATATCTAAGAGTAGCAAAGAATAACTAGTGTACATCATTGCTTAAGGCCCTATTTTACTGAAAAGAGTACTAAATTTAAAGGGATTTATGCACATCAAAAAGGTGTTTCATCAAATTAAAAACAAACTTCTTCACAATACCTGAAAGGACTTTTAAAAATGCATACAAGATAATAAATATACATGAATATCAAGAATTTTAAGGATAGAAAAACATGAGATAAAGCTGGGATCCAGTTTCATCATTTGTTTTTAGTGTAGAGTACTGTACAAATAAATGCCAAGAATATAATCATCTCTGCCTCAGAGAGGTTTGTTATCTCTTGGTGGGAGAGACAACTATGAAAAAGTTAGAATAAAAAACAGCATAATAATTAGGAGCTTACTGTTCTGTATAGTTATAGTATGTGTGGTATGTGTTTTTATTATAGCATGTTTTATCTTGTATTTTAAGTATTTGCTCATCTTCCCTAGAAGACTGTGTACTACTTGAGGTCAGGAACCATATGTGTTTATTTGTCTGTTTATTGTGTAGTGATTAGCATGGTATCTATTGGATAAACACTCTATACATTCTTATAAAATCAATGAATACAAATTTAATAAAATATGTTGTTGTGAAAAAATACATAAGTAAATAAAATAAAGTAACAGTTCATCTTTTAACTGTGCATCATGGAACAGCAAAGGAGGAGATCTTTTCTGAGTTCTCAAAAGCCTATTTTGGCCAAGGAAAAGGTATATGAAGAGAGCAGAGAGGACATAGGACAAGTCTGAGGAATAGTAAATTTTAAGGAATAGGCAGAAGAGAAGCAATTGGCAAAGACATCTGAGAAGGAGCAATGAAGAAGTGGGAAGAAATCCAGGAGAGTTGGCTTCTCCAAAGCCAAGAAGGTCATTCCAAATGTTCCTGGCAATGGAAGTGAGAGAAGAACAGAAAAGTGTCTATCAGAAGTAGAATAAGGAGACGGTTGGTAACTTTGGCAAAAGTAATTTCAGAAGAATAGTGGAGACAGAAACCAGATTGTAGTGGGTTGGAGTGAGTGGGGCATGCAGAAGAAGATGGTGGGTCTGGACAGGAGTCTCTGCAGGGAAGGAAGACAGGGAGGAGGCCGGCAGAGATAAGTGAGGATGGAAAGTTTTTATCATAGGAAACTTAAGCATCGCCAAAGTTGCTGAACCAGAAAAAGCCAGAAGGAAAAAAAGAATGAAGAGTAAGGAAAGAGTGCAGAAAATCAAGAGAATGTGATTCAGAGCCCAGCAGGAGAGATGCACTTTAGACAGGAGTGTGGTGGAGCTATTGGGTGTCACCCAAATGGGCACCCCAGCCCCTGCTACTGGTAGCTAACTGCTTGCCCCATCTTATAGAATCCCTGAGTTAAACAGCAACTAGCTTATGGGAGGTTATGCAGCAGCATGTAGCCAATGACTAACTTAAAGAAGGGTACAAAAAGCCAATCCTTTTCCCAATTGTGGAACTGAATCCACAGTGAATTCATGCCTCAGAACTCGCTGAGATCCAAGAGGCACACAGTTGAAATCACATTTTGCTTAGTTCCTTACCATGCCTCATCCTGTTTCTCTCACTATCCACTAAAAGATATCTCAGTAAATCACCAGGAGCCACATGCCCAACTCAGCCTCCCCTTGTTGGAAATCCTCTTGAAGACAAAGAGGAATACTTGCCCATGCAATAGACAATAGGAGAGGAAGGGACTGAGGTGACATTGCACTAAGGCGCTTGCAGGTGTGATCCAATGGCACTTAGGAATTGCCAGAAGTTGCCTGAACCAGCAGTGGAGGCTCACTGGTCATCATGCCTCAGGAGACAGAGGACTCCTATCTGCAACCTTACTGAGAGCCATTGCCAAGTAGGAATGAGGCATGGCAATTTCTTTGTCAGCCTACTCCATGTTGCTTAGAGGAAGGACTCTCCATTGTGGAAATGGGCTTGCCTTTGGACCCAGGTCATTTGCAGTGACATTGCATGTATGCTTGAGTAAGGTGACTTTGTTCAAGGACCAGGGTTTAGGGCGATCTGGGTTTAGGGCGGATCAGGTTTTAGGGAGTATCAGGTTTTAGGGAGTATCCTGCTCCTTGGGTTTAGGGTGGTTCCAGGTTTAAGGTGTACCCTGCTGGGAATAGGGCATATCCTGCTGCCTCAGGCACGCCTGCTCCTTGAGTTCCCGTGGAGTTCTCGCGGGATTCAGAGAGTATTTGGGATTCAGAACGTGGATTTCCCCAGACCGTGTGCAGAGTGCCGGTGTGAGTTTGGGAATAAAGAATTGCTGTTTGAATCTACAAGGCTGTGAGTGGCTCGTGATTTTGTGCCCAGCCAGACTGTGGCACACCCTCTCCCCTGATAAATTTTCAGAAGCCACCAGACTCTATTCAAAAATTTTGTTCCATGCTTCCTGATGAAGACACTGAGCTTTTGATGGGGAAATTTTTGTTTGCTTTTTCCATTGTCTTTTGTGAACTTTGACTCTTTTCCAAAAGGCTGCTAGACCAACCCTGCCTGTCTGAATGTGCAATTGTGGTAGTGACCCAGCAGAGAGAATTCCACATGCACACAGGGGCATGCTCCATATCCTCCCTCCTGCACTCCCAACTCCTGGCTTTCTCTTTTCCTCTCCTGTCCTTTGAGAGTTAGGGGCCAGAAAGGCATATCCTTCCAGCCACTCTGCCATGGTTCCTTTTCTAGGACAGGCTAGTGTTCCATCTAGAGAGCACATTTCTTCTCCTAGACCTTCACCCTCTCCTGCCCCTGACAGTCATGTTTGAAGCAATCTGAGGATCACTTTTTGGCTGAGGGATCCTATTCAGACTATGGGTGGGTGGTGACTCATGCTCTGTGGCCTCCCTGTGTTTACCATGGACGTTCTTATTCCAGCTGGGTTTCCCTTTGCCCATGAAACCTACAGCTAAGTCACTTCTCCATTTTTCTCCTTCTACCCACATACTCTTTCACCACTGATATACTCTAAAAGGCCTGTGTGTGTGTGTATGTGTGTGTGTGTGTGTGTGTATGTGTGTGTGTATATATATATATACACACACACACACGTATATACTCTGGACCAAACATCTGCAAAATCTGGACTGAGGTTCCAAATCCAGCCTGTGACTAGTCTTGTATGGCCTATAAACTGAACCTGGTTTTTATAAATTTTGGAGTTGCAACAAGAACCAAAAAAAATGTAGAAAAAGAAGAAAATGTAAGCGAGATTATATGTTGCAAGTGGCGCACAAACCCACAGACTTCAGATGTTTACTATTTTGTCATTTACATAAAAAAATGTGTACCCCTACTTTACACTAAGGTATGTTTCTAGTGTGTGGGACTGAATTCAGTCAGACAGAGTTAAGTCCAGCTCTGCCACTTACTAGCTATGTGATCTGGACTAGCCTCTCTGAGCTTCTCATCTTCTTATTGATGTGAAGACAAAGATGGTATGCTAGATGGAACACTTAGCATAGTGCCTGCCTATAAAAAGGGAAGAATAAACAGCAGTTTTTTGTTGTTGTTATTTTTTGATTCAGTGAGGTCTAATATACTTTTCATGTTCCTTCAGGAAAAATTAACACTCAATAAAAAGCAAAATGTGTACAAACCAATGAGTGAACCAAGTCTCTCAGCTGACCTGTGATTTAATTTCTTTGCTCTCAAACAAGTGTCATGACATGGTTCTGTAAGAAGTGGAGGTAAGGCAATGTTTGTTTCCTGACTCCACAATGTCTCTGCAAAGCTAGCTTTTCTCCTGTTGTACTAGGGAGGAAGTCAGGAGTTGTCCTTTTTCCTCCATGTGCATTCTCACCACTTATGAGCACCCAGTTGCTGGAGCTCACCTATTTCACCTGTTATTTTCTACTCCATCCCCTTCACTTCAGAGTCACTGCCAGGGGTCCTCATTTCCTTTTGTCCAGCCTATAGCAATGGTCTTTTGTCTTCTTGCCATAGTTTCATCTTCCCCAAACTATTAACCACATAGCTGCTGGAACAACCCATCAAAGCCATAAATCTGACCAAGTAGTCGTCCTCTTCCAGCCACCTCACCTCTCGCCACAGACTCACTTGTATTTCAGGTTCCAGCGACATCAAGCAGCTTAGAGTTCTCCACCCAGCTTCTCTGTTTAGAGCTCTTGTCATTTTGCTTGTGGTATGCCTCCTAACTAAGCACGCCTCTTTATAAAAGTACTACCTACACATTATCAATAACTTAGAATACAAAAAACAACTACAAGAAAATTATTAAGTACCCAAATTCTAATCCCTTGGAAATTACTATTATGGATATTTTGATGTATTTGCTTCTATCGTTTTTCTATGTGTGCTTTCCACAATAATTGACATAATTGGGGGTACAGTATTTCTATCTTGATCTGCTGGTATTTTATCCTTTTTGATCTACACAATTTTTTCATTAACCAAATGCACAATCAACCATCCTTTCAATTATGTCATGTAAATACCCACAAACCACACACATCAAACACTAATGCCTGCCTCAGACCTTTACTTTTTAGGACAAAATACTTTTTCATATCACTCAGAGTCTTTCCCATAAAAGAAAGGACAACTTAGGCTATGCCCAGAAAAGAGGAACATTCATGGGATGAAAAGGAAAGTCTTCCTGTTCCAAAATTTTATCTAAATTTGCTTATAGAGGAAAGCAGCAATTTGGTTATAGACTCAAGTAGTAATTCTGAGGTCATGTATTCACACCTTTGAGCTGGCTTTGAGGTAAAATCACACGTGATCACAGAAACCTCCTTGACTGTCTGTGGAGCTCCTAATATGCTCCAAGGGTCTCAGCCTCTGTCACCAAGTGCTTCTAAAGACCAGCATGGGGATGAAACTGCTTGGTCTAGACTGAGCTTTATGAGAAGCAAAGGTTCCTCCAGTGCTGTTGGTGAAACAGGAGGGAACATACTCCTTGCCTTATTCTAAATGCAGATGGTTAAAAGTCCTAAACCTTCTGCAAAGTGAGGAGAGTGGCGAAGTCTTAGCCCCTACGAGTCCCATGTGCCAAGGGTAATGTTGGAGCCGATCAAGATTCTTGTATATTTTTTCTCTTTCTGGTTAAAAAGTAATCAGCAAATCCTGGGAGATGGCATAATTAGTGATAAAAATTTGAGCTTGGATTAAAATGACCCAGGTTCACCAGTGTTTGTCATTTTCTCCTTGAATGACTGGGGCATTATATCCTATCTCTAAAAGTCAGTTTCATGATATGAAAATGACCATGATCATTTTTAAAACAATCAAAATAGTATAAAAATGAGAATAAACATAGTATCTACCTTCTAAAATTGCTACACAGATTAAATGAAACAACATATGTAAAGCACATGGCAAATACTAAATATTTAGAAAGCAATTGCTACTTAATCTAATATTTTTCAAGCATATTTAAAAATGACAGTCAGTGAAAAGATGGAAAAAAAGTAGACAGGGAAATGAAACAAAGACAGAACTTATTACTGTTTCTTAACTGCTTGCAAATTCACAATGAGAATTTATTATTTTAGAAGAACTCAATTTTTAAAGAATAAAAAGGGTAAATTTAATTTTAGTTGGAATATTCACCCTATACTCTGAAATCTTTTTAGACGATATCCCAAAAGCAGCCTCACAATGGTAGGGCCAGGATGGACAGGCAGAGGGCCCCCAGCTTCCAAAGACTTGGAGGCTGAGCTTTTCCACATGAGAGTGTCCTGAGGCAGAATTTGGGATTCTTAGTCTCTATTATTCCCACTCTACTCTAGTATTTGGAATGAAAAGTCAGGTCAACCAATAATAACTAACAGAAAATAGAAACATTAGGGGAAAGGACCAAGTGAGTTCATCCTAGTTTTTTAAATCTGGCATTTCTCCCAAGACATGCTTGACAAGCTAAACACAGGATGGATGAGTTGTCTGTTTAGCCTCATGCGTTATTTAAAAAAACAAAACAAAACAAAACAAAACAAAACTCAGCATTCCCATCCCCAAGATCAATTCACCAAGTATTTTTTGACATGATGCATTCTCATTTGCCTGCCCTACGCACACGTGTGAGTACACACTCACATGCACTCACAGTTTCTTAGGACCCATTTTTATTTTTAGGCCAGAGACTCAGTGTTCCAGATCAAGGCTTTCTGCTCCTGAGCAGACATGCTAAAAGAGCTTTGTTGCCAGATATAAAAAGGCTGCTGTATAATTTATTAGAGGAACTTTCAGAAAGCTCTGATTACTTTTTAACCAGAAAGAGAAAAAATATACAAGAATCTTGATGGGCTCCAACACTGCACTTGGCACATGGGACTCTTGGGGGCTAAGACTTCGCCATGCTCCTCACTCTGCAGCCTGCTCATCTGCAGTGCACCATGGGAGGGTTCAAGTTCGTGGGCTTTCAGTCTTCTCTCTTCCTGTGAATGTGCAATTCCATTTTCCTAAATAATAGGGGAAACTGAGCCAAAAAAAACTCAAAACAATACATTCATTTAATACCTCTAATGGTTCTGCTGGGGCCTGCCAATGAAAATGCTGGCTAAATTGTTCCAGAGAGCCTTCTACTGGAGCTAAACAAAACCTGCCAAATCTCTATCCACCACCTTGTACTTCCTGCCACTTCATTTTTTTTCTTTCTTTCTTTCTTTCTTTCTTTCTTTCTTTCTTTCTTTCTTTCTTTCATTTTTTTCCAGTTTGGTTTTTTCCAATGTAAGATACCCAAAAAATGTTTTTATTTTCAATATGTATTATGTCTGGGGTACAAATACATGTTTATTTTGCAGGGTCTAGTGACCATATTTTCAAACCAGAAGTCAGAACATGGTTTTATAGTATAAGGTACTTTGTGAAACATTAGGATAGGATATTTGAAGCCATGCACATCCTAACATGTCTAAGTTGGGTCAACCTTCATTATTAAGGACATAAACATGCCTTAAATTGCATGACACATTTTCTCTAAAATTAATTTTTTTTTGACAATTTACTATTTTCTACCACTATGCAAGTCACTTGGGAAGATTCTGAGATGTTTCAACTAAAATGACAAGTTCTCCACCCTAAACAATAATTAACAAGTGGACCCCACCCTCTCCTTTCCCAAGGAAAAGGGTCATGGTGACCCTTTTAAGCAAACCTAAATTAGGGATTGAAGAATCAGGAGAAAAGAGGGAAAAATGAGAAAGGAAAAAATTTAAAAAACAGAATTTAGGATCAAAATATAAAATAAGAAAAGAAAAAAAGATGTGAGAGAGGAGAAAACTAAAATGTTCAAACAAGACAAGGGCACCAATTATTGAATCAAGAGCCAATGTTGTCCACCTATGTCTACCTTGTGTAAGAATAGCAGTTAAAATCAGACAGAATTAGAATCCATGCCTTCTCAACTTAAAATTATCAAAAGAAAGCTATCCAATTCTCTCAAAATTCCTTCAAAAGCATCAAACTGTCATTGTGATTTGAAACATTGCTTTCAAGTGTTCTCATCCAGTGCAATTCTTATTAAAACTACACGAGTTCCCTGTTTCTACTATGACTCACATGACATCTAAAATAGCTATAATGCCACTTTCCATGAGTTCACCTTGCTCACAAGCACTCAGAACTCCTAGTACATGTCTCACTGATATAATGATTCAAAAGATAGGGAAGGAGAACATGGAAATGTTGTTATGTGCATTGTCCCAGAGAGAGTCTGCACGTATGCGTTGACCTGACTCAACAGTGTGTCTTCTCGAGTCCACATGTTCTCATCTGTATTCCCCTTTATTCCACCATCCTGTGCCCCACTGCAAGCTAATTTTTCAAGAAATGAGTACCAGTCATATCAGTCTCTGCTCAAAAACCAACCATGGCTCTTTATTCTCCAATAACTAGTTTCAAAATGCTTAGTTTATGTTAAAGATCTTTTGTACTCTTGTTCTTTAGCCCTCAGCAAGTACCCTAATCAGTGGAATAGTTTTACTTTCTATTCCCTGATGATACCTAGAAATTTTCTTCAAACTTTTATGCATGCCTTCCCCCACTGCCAGCAATGTTACACCTGCTCCTCACAAGTCTTCTTGATTGGTGGATTTACCACCTTCAGAAGTGCAGCTTCATTCCTCCCTCCTCACTTGGGTTGTATTATATATACAGTGAAATCTTTTAATTAATTTTAACACATAACCAATTTTTTTACCTTGTTAAGAATTAATATCTGTGTATCTCCCTGCACCAGCACATTGTGAGTTCTTTTCATACATGTCTTACTCCTTTTTGTCTCTCATAAAGAATCTAGGTTCTCGAAGACTATACTAAATAAGTATTAATTTTATAAATGAATGAACCAAGGTCTTTATGTGCCAGAATGTACACTTGTTGAAACAGATTTCCAAATATTTTAAGCATCACAACTACCTCTCAGACTTGTCCAAGTTCAGTATCCAGGATTTTTTTCAAAAAGGCTGGTGGTTCTGCTGATGATCCTGATGCTCAACAAAACAAGCAAGGTGGCAATCCACAAAGTGTGATGATGGAAGACCATTTGACTCAGTGATCTCAAGTGATCCCAAATTTAGAAGTTGAACTCAGTCCATCAATTATACTAACTTTCTCACTGTAAGGCATGTTAAGAGAATCAAAATCATTTTCTCAAAGTACCCATTCTGACTTTCTACTCAGTTGATCACTCGAAGTTATTAACAGATACAGCCAACCTTTCTGAGAAAAAAAGGTGATTCAGAGATATTTGACACCTAATTAAATTAAGAGTATGTCCAACTCCACTACTGAAACCTAGTCCTGGCTCTAGATCTAAATTAATAGCTGAGCAACCTTAGTTTAAGCCACTTAAACTCTCAAGCCCCAATTTCCCCAATTAAGATATGAAAACACCTCTCCCCCCAAAAAGCACAGCCAATACTACTTAAAATTCTATATTTATCTTGGCAAAACAAAGAAGTTCCAGGAGAAGTCTCTGGTAACTTATGACTATCACCTTACTATTGTGTTTACTGACAGTGTCCCTTTCAAAATCTCCAAGCAGAATGCATCCACAGTATGCTATTTTATGTGGGTGTCACAGAGGAAGAAAGAGCATTGAGACATGGCTGTTTCATGCTCTTGACTATGGTTTCCTGGTTTCAGAATTGAAGACAAACTTCATCTGGCATTCCAGGATCTGTGGGTTCTGGGTCTCCAGGATTCATTCCTGGTAATGTCAGGTTAACTCAGGGCATTTGGCAGCTCTGTACGAGGTGCTGTGAGTAATATCAGTTTTGCAACCTCATTTGTCATATAATTAAATTATTATATAATGAAAAGTATGTACCACACAATAAAATGTTCATTCTCATATTGTGGTACAGTATACTTAAGCATAAAACAACCACAAGGGAGGATTGGAAATGACATGGAAAGGTCAGCCTTAAAATTATTTTAATTCATTTAGAAAAAAAACAATAAAAAGAAGAACAAACCCAGGAAGAATTAATTTCCAAACCAAAGGGACCAAGGAAAGTTGAGTGAAAAACAGGAAATTAAGGGAGACAAAAACAAATATTGGGTCAGAAAAACAGAAAGAGAATGGACCTTCAAGGTGGGGCTACTGTCACAATTCTCATGACACATTATAGAAGGCCATCAATTGAGAGTCATTACTATTGGCTCTTACTCTAAGATGGACTGGCCAAGCTCAAGAACTCCCAGCACTCCTCATGGCATGGAGTGTTGAGGGTAGCTATATGGAAATGTTTTCAAGCACTGGATTGACCTAGTATTGAGTTATGAAATAAATTTAGTGGGTTGCTAACCAGTATGCATTTAAAACATAAAAAAGGAAAAGAAAAGGGGAAATACCAGCACATTTCATACACTACTCACAATAACCCATAAGTATCTGGAAACTTATTGGTTATCCATGTCCATAAATACACACAGATCTATAAACTCAGCTGTCATAAAATATGTTTTTCTAACTGGTGGTCAGATAAAAACAAATTGAAATTTTTTACTTACATGAGTATTTTTTCTTCTTAAATCATCTTCTGTCTTCCTAGATAGATCCTTTGCTTTCTCCTGGTTTCTAATATGTAATCATTCCCCAAAAGTTTAGTCCTCAAGTAGAAATACATGAAACTTCTAGCTCCAGAATTTCTTTCTTTCCAAACTACAAAACTAAAATCATGGAACTAAAAGTGATTCCTGTACAATCACTTCATGCAAATGATCTAATTCCTGAAAGCCTCAGGTTGAATCCCTCAAGTTGTATATACAACAATGCATACCAAGTGTAAGAGTTCTTGGTGCTCACTAGGTTTTTAAATAATTAATAGTACCCTGCCCCCTTGAGCCCAATCTTTCATCAGATTTCCAAATTTTACAAGATGTCACACCTTTCCAGAACCTGAATTATTGGAACAGTTCAGGACTCCTTTTTTCCCTTGACCCACCTGCCACTCACTGAGTCTCTCCAATCCTATAGGGTGCAACTTGTTCACAAACCTTTGCATTCCTCATCTTCTCCAGAGCCAGCTCCACTTTATCCAAATAGACCCATCCATAGCTCCCATCTGTATGGACAAAGGTAGGAGGCTTGAAATCATTCATCTCAGAGATTGGCACTGCAGGCGCCCTTCAGCAAGTGACTCACCTCTTTGTACTTCAGTGTTCTCATTTATGAAAATTGAGATAATAAGCTTTCTTAACTCATCAATATTCTGTGAGTATTAGATTTAAAGCACTAAGACTGGAGCCTAATACAAAGTAAGTGCTCAAAACCTTTTCCTCTTCCTCCTCTTTCTTCTCCTCACCTTTCTTCCTTTTCTTCTTCCCCTTCCTCTTCATCTTCTTCTTCTACTTCCTCTTTTTCTTTACCCTCTTCTTCCTCGTTGTCTCCTTCTCCTCTTTCTCTCCTTTCTTCTTCTCCTCATCCTCCCCTATCTTCATTTTATTGTTTACTGTGGTTAATATTTTCTCCCAGATTCTTTTCTTTTTTCCTACCATTGAATTACATCCTCCATAGAACACACATTTTTAATTTTTGTTCTAAGAGTCCTAGGACCTTAGGAGGCAACTTGGTAACCTCTGAAGCAGGAAGGAGTCTGCTGAGAGGTATGTCTTCCAACCGCTTGTCTTGTTTCTACTAGAAGTTTGTTATTGCCATTGGAGGTTGTTATTAAATTAATTCCATTAAACAAAATAGCTCCATTGCTAAAACAAGGTTTGAAACATCTCCCAGACCACTGGACCACTATTGGCATGACCAGACTTTGGTTTCTCACCAGTGGTCACACCACGGGTCATGGTGGTCAGCCATTCATCTCAATATTTGATTCTCTGGTTCTCTTTACATGCAGTGTTCCCCAAAAATTTCAAATTTGAATCAATCCCAGCATTTGTTCTTCTTTCCAGTCCCCTGAGAATTGCTAGCACTGTACACATACACACACACACAAACACACCCATTGGTGTCACTACTAATTCTTGGTCTTTGACCTCAGTTGAATGCTTCTTGCTGCCCACAGTCCAACATGTCTCTAGTAATCTCCTTCCTTCACTTCCTTCACTATTAAAAATCCCCCTTCCCTCCCTGAACCACTTGCCAAGCTAAACCCCTACAGATTTGCTTCCCAACTTAATGAGGAAATAGAATCTACATGGCAGAGCTTCCTGAAATTGCTCCTGCCCAGCAACAAACGTCCCCCCTGTCTTCTGTTTCCTTTCTCCTATAGCTCATCTCCCCTCCTTTCCCTTCCACCTGTGTAATGGGTTCTATTATTTTCTACCTCACCAAATTTCCTTCACCAGCCACCCCTGCTCATGCTTGTATCCTGAAACTTTCATGCTCTCTTCTATATCAATGCAAAAAGGTCTTCCTCACTGAAAAGAAATACTGCCTTCACCGGAGCTTCCAGTCTCCCATTCATGTCTCAATCAATGTTGAAAGTATTCATCTCTACTTTTTCACTGCCATTTGCGCCTCTCCCACTATTATCTGCATTTTACTCCCTCATATCACTTAATTTCCCACTATATTTGCAAATGATTTCTCCAAATTGTGGTATACTAAGAGATTTTTCTGTTCTGATTTTGTTAGACCTCCCCACTGTACTTGATTTTCATACTGTGTCCCTTTTCTTTCCATTTTATTGAGATGGAACACATATACAATTCACTCATTACAGTTTGTTATTTTTGGTATAGGCAAAGATATGTGCTATCATCCACACAGACAATTTGGGAATATTTTCAATATCACAAAGAGAATCCCATGTCCTTTAGCTGTTATCCCCTGCTCCAATCTTCCTCAGTTTTAAGAAACTGCTAATCCATTTCCTGTCTCAATAGATCTGCCAATTCTGGGCATTTAACATAAATAAAATAATACAATATGTGGTCTTTGGTGTCTTGTTTCTTTCACTTAACATAGTGTTTTCAAGCTTCATCCATGTTCTGACACATATCAGAACTGGGCTCCTTTTTTGTGTCTAAATAATATTCCATTGTATAGATTCTATATTTTGTTTATCCACTATATTCTTTCAATTCTTTTCTTCTAAAATTCTGAGACAACATACCCTCTGGCTTCCTTCCATCTCTGTTGTTTTCCAGTTTCTTCAAAGAGGTTTTCTTCCAACTCCTCAACATTTAACTATCTGTTGTTAACACTCAAGAGACTTTCCCTGGATGAATTTGTCCAAATGTACTTTATCAATTCTTACCAATTTCTTAATGATTCCCCAAACAATATTTCTGACCTACATACTGTCTTCTAAGTTTCAAAATGTGTATTTGATTTTTCACAGATACATTTTATCTAGCTATACTTCTAAGTATTTCAAATTCAGGGGGTTTAAAGTCTAATTTCCTTCCTATGCCCACTCCCCATTTCCATGCAAGTTACTTCTCACCAGTTCTATATTATGGTGAAGAGTGTTCACTGTGTGGTTATCTAGGCCAAAAGTACATGAACCATTCCGTTCCCTCCTTCAGACCCTTCCCAGATTCCATTAGTTCCTGAAGCCAGTACAGTCCTCAGTGTCCCTCACACATCCATCTTCTCTTCTACATTTCTACTTCCACTGCCATCTTATAGTTTAATCACTTGTCATTTTAGGGGGGTAAATTACCAAAATAATCTCCATAATGTCCCCCCAAATTATTCTCTATATTTCTACAAAATGCCAGTCTTGTCATATTGTCTATTTAAGTAAACTTCAGTGGCTCCCCTTCATTATCCTGGCCTGATTCTCTAGTGTTATCAATGGCATTTCCCCCAATACACCTTTTGCTCCAGCCTCACAAGTCTTGATTGTCATTTAACCCTGTGAGTTTTTGTAGAAATTTATTTGCTCTAGCAAATAATATATTACATACATTATTTTATTATCACTTTTACCTAGCTAACTTTTTCTCATTACTCAAAGTTCACTATGTAGGGATGCTTTTGCTCACCTTCCTGGTCAGTGTAGATAATGCTCATTGGTGCCTCTGGTTATATACTGATGACATTATGATATAAAGTCTCTCTTCCACTGAACTTTGTGCCCCTGACTGCTTAGCACATTAGTATGTTTGACTGAGAATTATGTTTTTAGAATTTTATGTCTTACATTTTCTAGAAATCCTTCTACCTAGTATATTTTAAATAACTGACCTATGTGCTTTCACAATCTAACCTATATATTTTTTGTGATACCCATCACCTTGTACAACCATTATTGTTTATTTCCCATTATCAGTGTCCTCTCCAATGCCTGGTACATCATAGATGATCAATACACACTTACCTGATTAAAGAATATATGGAAGAGAATTAATCCGTGAAAGAAAGCTTTCATTCTAAGACTTTTACTGCTATGTGCCCTAGCATTGAACTTGGACCTGTATCATCATCCCTAGGTACCTTTCCTTATTACCTGCTCACTACCCTCAGCCCACACAAAATTAGATTCCATTCTAATTCACACGGAGACTCCTTTAAGGGTCTGACACTCTAAATAGGTCTTGATATCTGAGGCTCTGACAGATCCATCTGTGGCCAGTTGCCACTTGCCAAATTGCATATCTGGGATAAACATACACAAAATTTTCCAGCATCACTGTGATCACCCACATGGAGACCCCATTATTCAATATTTTAATCTGTCACTAATGATAAACAGGATACATTTCCTTTTAACAGGAAATATATTCTTATTTGGCTAAAATTATGTAAATCATGTTCTACATAATTTCAGGCAATACCAACCCAATAAAGGGGAAGCAGCTTTTGATGGACTAAGTTTCTCTCAAAGATTAAGAAATCATACTACCTGTATGTCCACTTTTATTGACCTACTCAGAAGGCACCTGGCCCTGACACTATGCGTGACCTCCTACTAGCATAAAGGAGTTATTGAAAAAAATGTCTTCCTCTGGCAAAATAATAAACTACAACAGATGGGGGTCAGGTTGGTCTGTTTACACCACTTCTTGATTGCTTTTCCATTGCTGGTGAAGGCCTATGTTTTATGGGTAGCATAAATCGCCACTTCAGCTTAGGATTCCATATTCAGCTGTTAACATAAAAGACCTGTCAAATGCAATACATCTTGTAAAGAGCTGAACCAGAAAGGAAGATTGAATTTTATCTGTAAGCAGGCCTTTAAAAATAGGAGGTTGCAAATCCATATTCAACACTGAGCAACAGTTTCAATTCCAGATGATAAACTAAATAAAAAGGAAAATATAGAATTATCTTTTTAGAGGAAACTTTGAAAGCCAGTCTTCATAGGCCAATCATATCTATTTCTACTTGGCTTGATTTTACTAACCATAGATTTATTTGTACTTATATGTGTTCAAGAGAGTAATCATTAAAAGAAAAAGTCTAAGAGTAATTAGATGACAGTATCATAGAACATAAGAACACTCACAGAGGCTTTAATTCCCTGTCTCATTATATTTTTACATTATGTCCTATTAATAAATTAAATTATAAAGCACTTTAGAGCATAAATCATTGAATATATCTTTGGGTGTCCATCACAGTCCCTCCCTACTCCTAGGGCAGTAGGGCAAACCTATGATTAATGAATGTAAGTAAAAGTCATACATACATTTAACCACTGTGCCCCTGTCTGAAGATAGTTCTGAACTTGGCAAATAGGTGTCAAGGAGATGAAGAGTTCTGAGGCACCGGCATGAAAGATTTTCATCATTAGACCTCTCCCAGCACACCTTTGACTTTACCTTCTCTTATTTATTTGTACTCCCTTGGCCAAACTCCAACCCTAGTTAAATCAACTTTTCAGAAGACTACCTACACCCAAGTAGCTTAAAATGGTCAGAGAAAAACACAAATACGATGTCTGGATTTCACTTAAAGGCATGATAATAATCTAAAGTGGGCTCCTTTGCCCCCAGATCCCATTGCAATTCCCTGGTCTGCTCATTTTCCTCTTAATCACTTTACACCTTTCTGCTCTTCAAACCTTCATCACCTACCTCCTTGCAGCTTCCTCTAAGCCAATTACCTTCAAGCTTCTGCCACAGTGAAACAGCATGAGAGGAAGATTCAACCAGGTCTCTCCATTGCATCTAACTCCCATCCTGCACACCCTTTCCTTGCTTCCTCTATTAGGCAAGGGAACTGAGCAACATCTGACCCCAAACCAATCCTCCTGTGTGTACCACACTCCATCCCCTCTCACCTTCCCTGGGACTCTCTCAGGAATTTTGTCCATGTTGAAGATTAAGTTTAAAAATAACAGGTTCCACTTCAGAGCATATCCTGGGTATTCCTTGCAAGGAAGGATAAATTACACTGTGAAAATGGATATTAAATAGTGAAAATAATATCTATGTTCAGGTTATTTTAAAAGAGTAATATCAAAGTAAAATTCAGTTTAGGACACCAACAAAATTAAATCAAAACCTGGAGGTGGCAGGAAGATCTTTGGACTGGAAACAAAGAGACCCAGGTTAAGTAACTGCTCCTGGGCAGCTCACTGAACCCTCTGGAGGTCAGACACAGAGATATTTACTATACCATTCAGTTATCAAATTCTTATCTAAAAGCTTTTAGTCAGCTTTTTTTGAAAAAAAAATTATGAGTAATATTGTGAACTTAATCTGACAATTATTTTCAGAACTGGTCAGTTGATAATATTTTGGATTTGATGCCAAATCAGTGAACACTCCTGGACATGGTCTTAGATCAAATCTCTACAACTGAAGTTAGTTGAGTAATCATGTACCTTCTTGACAGTAAAATTCCTTTAAAAAAAAAAGTGTCAATGTTTCTTTTGGTGCCAACAATATAAGTCTGGATGTACAAGACTGAATCATTAGAGAAATAGGAAAAAATAAAGGACACAAGAGGAAAAACAGGTGTGCTTTGCCAACTATCCACATACCCAATCTTATTGCCAAAAATTACAGGATTTCCTTCTCTGAGTACCTGGCCCAGAAATGCAGCAAGATTCTCATCACATTGCACTGTCAGAACTTGAAGTTTCCAGCTGTCCTCCCCAATCTCACTCTAATTATACACTCTCCCCTCTTCTTCATCCTTCAAATACCATCACTTTTGATCTCCATGTGAAACCAATTCAGGTATAAGTTCATTGATAAGACCTTTATTTTTAACCCAAACATAGTTTAAAACTTTTTGTCAAATAAATAACCACCCTTGACATATGCTTTATTTGTTTGGCTTTTCTGAAAGAGAGGCATGGATATACATTATGGCTCATTCAGAAATCTCCATCCCAAGGGTGAAAGGCAGATATTCTTTCCAATCATCCCAGGAATGAAATGTTAAAAAAATACTCTTATGAATATAAAGTTTAACTAAACAAGCTAGTGACATATAAAAATATATAGGAAGAGTCTATTTAAACATGGTTCAAAGCCAGGAAGGCTAACTATATAAATCTTAGGAATATATGAATAGATGATAAAAATAAAAAATAAAAAAATATTATCAGAAAAATTATCAGGTAAAGGAGGAGGGTGAAATCATAAACAGAAGGATGTACACAGGTCTTTTCTAAGGCATGATGATGTTCTGTATTGTCATGAGGGGTAGACACCAACTCTGTAATTTTTCTTTAAATAGCTCATGTATATTTTATATACTCTTCTCTATATATGAATTTTTTTCTTTTATTTCTTTTTTATTTTGTTGTATGTAACAGCAGAATGCAATAAAATTCATATTACACACATAGAGCACAATTTTTCATATCTCTGGTTGTACAAAAGGAGAGTCACACCATTCGTGTCTTCATACATGTACTTAGGGTGATGATGACCATCTCATTCCATGGTCTTTTCTACCCCTCTCCCCCGTCCCTTCCCATCCTTTCCCTTTGCCCTATCTAGAGTTCATCTAATCCTCCCATGCCCCACTCCCCAAACACATTATGAATCAGAATCCTTAAATCAGAAAAAACATTCAGCATTTGGTTTGGGGGGATTACAATAAAAAGTAAATTAATACCAACTTTATTTATGAAATAAATTCAAATTATACTTGTCAAAGATTTGGCTCAACAATGGGATGAGGAGATGGGAAGAGGAATTATACTAAACAATTTCAGATTGTATCTATAGGATCTACTGGGTTGGGTTAGTATTCTATTCAACTGTAGTAGATTATATAAGAGAGAAAGGAGGTATGTTTCTCAGAGGCTGAGAATTATGTGTGCATTTACTAATTCATGGCTTTGATCAGCATTTACTGAAAGTCTACTACATGTCAGGCCCAATATTAGGCACAAGCGATGCAAAACTGAACAAGACAAAAACACTGTTCTGTGTAATCCCCACCCCCCCCCAAGAAAGTGAGTATGAGATTTACTAACGTGACCTTCTCACTTCGGTTCATCCCCACCCCCAGCTGGAGGCTTTGACATTCTCCTCCTATTGTCTCTTCATCTCTAATTTCTAAGTCAACTATCTGGACAGGAGGGGTTTTTGTTTTGTTTCCATTGCTGGTGTGTTATTTTGTGTGTGTGTGTGTGTGTGTTGTGTGTGTGTGTGCTTTTTTATTTGTGTGTATGTGTTTTGTATTTTGTGGGTTCTTTTTCGGGGGAGGCAGCCTTGGGACCCATCACTTGGTGGAATGTGGAATTGACCAAGTTGTCAAACTCAGTGTCCAGCAGGTCAGAGTGAGCCCTGGCCTTCTTACCCCTGTGATGCTGACTGAATCTACTGAACAAATTCCCTTCCAAGCACTGGTCTGAATTCCTCCTGTAGACTGGACTGCCATGGATCCTGGCCCTATTCTCAGTTGAATGATCTCCCAGAATGTGGACCCCAGGTTCCTCCTATCAGGGAGGAACTCTGAAATGGCTCAGTGATCCTTGAATGCAGGACTGCCTATTGCTTATGCCCACCCAACACCCTTCCACCTGCCCTCACAGGAGTCCATTCTGCAACCGTTGAGGGGCTCAGTCCCAGCCCTGCCAAGTTCTCACTTTCCCCACCTTTCTCCTGAACAGTCCCAGGTGGATCTGCTCAAAAGCCTCCTAAAATCAGGACAACAGCCTTCCAAATGAAGCAATAGAGATGCCTATAGAGTGATGCAAAAGCAGAAGAACAGACTGGGGGTGAGAGTAGAAGGATAGTTCAGCTGGGTCTTAATAAGTTTACCAAGAAGGAGGAAAGAGGAATTCTAGCAGGCAAGAATGAATGACAGGGCTGGGAATTTAGCTCAATGGTAGACTGCTTGCCTTGCACGTGTAAAGCACTGGGTTCAATCTCATCACCACATTAAAAAATGAATAAGTAGAGATGTTGTGTCCATCTACAACTAAAAAAATTAAAAAGAAAATAAAAAGAACAAAGGATGTGTTCAAAAGCACAAATATAGAGAAGAAGCCTGGCATGTTTGGAAAACAATAAGATGTTTTTGGCATTTGTGGAATGGTGAAAGACAAGAATAGAACAATGGATAAAAGGAAAATAAAGAAAGATCTTAAATACGTTGCTAGTAAAAATATCTCAAAGTTGGTGTGCATTTAGGAAATTCCAATCATTAAAATGAGGAGGTAACTGGCCTGAAACACAAAAATGCATTCTGCTATTTGGGAATCAGTATGAATTCACTCAGTCATAATGTAAAAGGCTTAGTTTTCAAGGACCTCTAATTCTCAATGTGACAGGGTTGAGAGTATAACCAATCATAGGTACCATCTCTTCATTGAGGGGCTAGAAGTAGGTAGTCCACTACCCAGATGTGCAGTTATTTAAAAGGACTTACTTAAGGTAACAAAAGAAGGGGGAGAGGAGATGCATACTAACTGCTGGTGAGTGTGATTAAACTGAATCAGACAAAATCAGATCCTCTGGGAACTCCTCAGAATCCCCAATTCTATTTCTTGGAGATCCAGGACAGCTGGATCCAGGACAGTCCCCTGTAGGAAAGCCAGCTGTACAGGGAGGGCAGTCTTCAACAGGGACAGTCCCAGGTGAAATGAGGACTGGCTGTTTTCTTGGCCTTGCCACAGTGAAGGTTGGCTCTAGCTCCTCCTGGCGTTGCTGGAGTTTACACTACTCGTTTCAATGGCCTCCTGACTGCCAGATCCTCTTTGCTGCCCAACAATCCATGTGGCCAATAGTGAATCATCGGAGACACACATGGACCTGTTCACCCCTCTGAATTAGAGGCACACTGAGTCAGCCAAAAGGATTGCTCGGAACAAAATGAGAAAGGGCAAAACACTGGGCTTGAGAGTAGGAATGAAAATGGACGTTCTGGGGACAAACGTGGAATGGGTATAATAATCATAAAAAGAACAAAATATATTGAGCTATTAATTTGGTCAATGACTTCCCTCATCATTTACTATGGTCTAAATGTTTGTGTTCCTCTAAAATTACTGCACTGAAATCTAATTCTCAATGTGATAGGGTTTAATTTAGGCAGGCCACACCCTCATGATTGGGATGGGTGCCCTTAAAACAGGGGCAGATGAGAACTGGCTTGCTCCTTCCACCACATGAGGCCACAGAAGATACTGTCTATGAGGAACAAGCCTCACCAGACACAAAATAAGCCAGCACTTTGATCCTGACCTTTCTAGAACTGTGAACAATAAATATCTGGTGATTATTAATTGCCTAGTCTATAGCATTTTCTTACAGCAGCCCAAATGAGCCATTATCATTTCTCTTGGACTGAGGTGGGTATACCTGGAGTAGACACTTTGGGAAGCAAACAGAAGTTGGCAAATCAATTGTACCATCATGGTTCACTAGCTCTCTGTACCTCAATTGTGCCCAAAGTCACCATCCCAACCTCAGAAGGGATCATGCATTCTAAGACTCATCAGCATCACCGTAGCAATGGCATTTGCTTCAAGACAGCTTGATATCAAACAAATAAACAAACAAAAACTGGCTAATAGGGGACCTCCGGGGATAGTTGTTGGCCTAAGCTGATCACTTTAGGACCCTCAGCCCTTTAGAGATCACCCTCTGCCTCCTAAAGTCAGAGTTTTTACATTTATACTTTCAATACATTTCTGTAGCACCTATCTCTTGAGTACCTTCCATGTTCTCTATATGAGACTTCATAAGCAAACCGTGAGGACATTGGCTGTTTCAGTTATTGAATGAGGACAAACTCATTTTTCAAAATAGTAATTAAATGATAAAATAGATGTAAAATACTTGGTTTCATGCCTGACACAAAAGCAGGTCTTAATGGTCATTTTCTTCAATTATGGAAGTGCAGAGATAAATTGGTACACTTCTCCTTGGGGAACTAACAGGAGAAATCTCGCAGTGTCCTGAAGTACTATGAGCTAGAGGTGGACAGCAGTTCCTGACTCAGGTCTAAGCTTAATTCCCAGCATTCTCAGGGAGATCCCCCACGAGATGTTTTCTCCTGTGTACCTTCCAGTCCCAATCGTACCACCCACTTTAGGTACTAAAGTAAAAGAAAACTGTGGAATATTTTATATTTAAGTATAACTGATTAATGAGGACACCACGGAGGTGCTGTCAAGTGATGATAGACATGAATAAAAGCTCTGGCCCAACACACTTCATAATTTGAAAAAAAAAAAGGTCCTTAATTATTATTTTTAAGAGAGAAAGGCAGAGACAGAAATGTTCCCTGGCCTGTGGTGGTGTTGTATTTACTAGAGGCAGTTACTACAACAGACAGGCCATTGACCCCGCTCGACTCCTCACTGACAGAGCAGGTGCCTCGAGGGAGTCTTCTGTGCCAGAGAAAAATCGCTGCCATCAACTGGTCCTTCCCAATGCTTTTAATAGAATTTTAATCTTTAATCCTAAGAAATTGACTTTGTCAAAAACAACTTCCATTGCTTCTCTCTCTCCTTCTCTCTTTCTCTGTCTCCTCTCCTCCCCCCCCCGCCCACTTTCTCTTTTTCAAGTGTTTTTTTCAAACATAGGACCTACTATGCTAGGTTACTTGGAAAAATGAAGTTTGTTTGGTGAGTAAAGATTAAAACTAACTGAGATGTCAGTCATTACAGACATTGGGATAAGGAGCCAGGAAGCCAAAGTCGATTACTGTGAGAACAGTGGATTTGGTACTGTCTGTGACTGTGCCCAAAGCCTCATTAGGTTTTTGGATGAACCCATTCATCCTTCCGGATGTTAGACTTACTATCTTCCATTATAATGAGTATTTGTTAGATTAAAAAACAAAACAACTACTCAGTCTGGGGATATCTCAGAAGACCCCAAGAAGTTTCCAATTAATAATTATCAGATGTCCTTAATCTCAGAGAACAAATTGAGCTTTTAAAGACACACATGAAGCTGCAGTTGTTCCTATAATAAACAGATGAGCGATGCTTCCCTGAGCCTTTCAGAGCTCCCTCCAGCCTGGGGCTTGCATGGCTGCTGTCTTCTCTCTTAGGAGCCACTCTGTGGGCATCTGCTCACCTCCCCCATGATCCTGCTCTGTGGAGTTTGTTACATCTTGCTGGCATCTCCAGCATCTGTCTACCTAGAGACAGAGTGTACCTTCAGTATAGAGTGCATGAAGATGTATTACATTTTTATAAGGAAAACAATGAGGAGAAATTAAGTAATATCTATCTTAAGGCAATATACATAAATTTTAATGCAAATAGAAGTTTAATTTGCTATCAATCCCTTCTGAGAGTACTTGTTCTATAATAGAGTGACTCTCTGTAAATTAAGCCTCATTTTCCATCTTTTCCCCCATTGACTTCTATTGTCTAAGGGAGCTTGATATTGCCAGCACTCACCTGACATGTCAAGAATGAATTGGATAAATGTGTTCCCTAGAGCTACTTCTTTAACAAAAGAGGTATTGATAGAAATGTAGCAATAAAAATTCCAGGAACATATGCTCAGCAAACTCTTGTGAGGGCTAACAGGAAGAATTTTCATTGAACAAACTGGCCCTCAGAATGCATTGCTTTATGGGAATGGTCACAAAGCCTCAAAGAGCCTGCTAGTTGACTTCTTCGTTTAGAGACAATAGTTTCACACCGTTTTAAAAAATACTTTGCAAAGCCATCTCAGTCAACTGAATTGATCAGATGTCCTTAACCTCAGAGAAGAGACTGGCCTCACAACATGGCTTGTGGCTCTGGAAGTAGTGTGAGCTTTCATGCCCACTGCAAAAGGAGATGCTGTTTAGTTGCCAATCCAGCAGCCTCTCAGGGGCCCAGCCATGGCCAGCACAATCAGCCCTTCTGCTTTCCTGGAGGCACATTACCTGAGAGTCAGTTCTGGGCTTTAATCTTATTCTGAATTTATTTTCACATGTTCTTCTAATCATCCTTTGTATATTTTTGTTCCTTCTCCAGTACTGTCTACTTTGTTAACAACTATGAAATGTAATGCTGTTAATGACTGTGTTATGCAGGGCAGAAAAACATGTGACCACATAGGCAAAGAGAATCCATGTTTTCAACTTCTTCCGAGCCTCAAAGGATAGTTTTGAGACTATGGAGTGAGACAGAGGCTGGAAAATGGAAAATCTGGGGCAGAGACTTAGACCCAGTGTCCTCTGCCTCTTGTCTAATACCTTGAGTGTTTAGGGACACTGAGGAAAAAAGTGGGGCTAGCTTTGTCTGGAGACAAGCTTCCTCATTCATAACATGGAATGAAAAGTTGAACTATATCATCTCCAAAGTCCATCTGTGACATTTAATGGCTCTGAATCTAAGTAGGCTAATTATATCTTCCCAAATTTACCTGGACTGAATCTCCTTACAGATTTGCAGCAGCTGTTTTCTGAATCACTTTCTTTCCTATCAGTCACTTGAGTACAAGAAGACTAATTAGGAAAAATCTCCACCTCCCTCCAGCCCCTTCCCTGCTAGCTGCTTCCTTCTTTATCAGGAAGATCAAGCTCCATGCCTGCCTGGAGCTCATGCTTCTATGTCCACCCTCTTGTCCTTCCCCCTGGTTCTGAAAGAACATGGGCTTCCTTCAGTTCACACTCGGAGCTTGAGTTCTGAATCCCTTCCACCCTTCTCTCCATAGGTAGCCTACTCTCTAGATAATTATTCTTCCTTAAAACTGTTCCAGGATACCCGGGCATGGTAGTGCACACCTGTAATCCCATTGGCTTGAGAGGCTGAGGCAGAAGGATCACGAGTTCAAAGCCAGCCTCAGCAATAGTGAGGCGCTCAGCAATTTAATGAGACCCTGTCTCTAAATAAAATACAAAATAGGGTGGGGATGTGGCTCAGCGGTTGAGTGCCCCTGAGTTCAATCCCTGTTACAAAAAAAAAAAAAAAAAAACCTGTTCCAGGATAAAAGTATTCCATCAACTCTCTAAAGGTTGAAACTGAGTACATAAAGTGTTGTTTTACTTGTGCTTACAAGCAGACACCAGACTGACTCTTTAACAGAATATTAGATTTTTGCATAAGAGTTTTGTTCAAACTGCTGTTCATTGTACCCCATAGTTTCCTCTGTATGTGGTTCCTAGGAGAAATTTCTATCCAGTGGAATTACTCATGCCAAGTGTTCTCTTGAGCAGCTTTGTATTCATCTTAGAAGTAGGATGAACAATCTAACTATCTCCCTATGTATTGATTTTGGTAAAGTCAGAGTTAAATATGTGACCTAATCTGGCACTCTAATACATATGCAATCATTTAGCATAACAAAGTCACCATTGAATTCATACTTTTCTTATCTGTCTGATTTTTTTTCTTACCCATATTTATTATTTTAAATGTTGCTTCATGTGAAAATATAAATCCACCAAGCCCACCTGCGGTAAGGCATGGTATTAACTAGCACCTAAATAAATGAATAAAAATTTCTTCGGAGACCCTTCATTTAGAAATATAGATGCAAAATGTATACGGATTTCTGCAGCCAGAAATAAGTAGAAATAAAGTCCTAATATATAAGAAAGTAAAACCAAGAAGACAAAGGAGTAAGCCTTGGGAAAAGATTCCTTAGAACTTAAGGTTTAGTAATGTTCACATCTTGAAATAAGATGGTCCATCACATCGCTTGCATACAGATGCTGGGATTGCTCCCCAAGATCTGTAAAGATAGGTGACCTACAGCTACCTTAGGCTACTTAGAAAGGAAAAAATGTGATTTTATCTATTTACTTCTTTGGAAGTGCAAAAAGGTACCAGAATGACAGGACTAGGGACAATGACTTGCTTCCATTTTATTAAAATTTATGGAAAAAGTAGACCAAATTAATGAACAGAATAGTCAGGTATAATTATAAAACAAATTTAGCTGAAAATACGAGGCTTCACAGGGAGTCAGTTTGAATAGTTGTCCTAATGTTGCCCTGTGAATGCCCCACAATGTTTTCCTAATTTATAGTTATGATTAGTCTGAATAAGTGGCAGTTATTACTATGGTCATTTATTCCAAATCTTACACCATATGCCAGGTGCCAATTCTCTGTTGACTGTACTTTTCCATTTAATAAACTCTCCTGTCTGGCCTCTGCTACTTATCTTTCAAGAACAACTTCCCCATATTGAGTCCCTCCAGTTTGGAAGCATGGAACATGTAAATGATTCTGAGAGTGATCAATCAGATGATAGAAAATTAAATCAGAGTTAATTTTGGGCTAGGGTGAAGGGATACTAGAAATAGAAAGACAAGTTGGTTAGTTACCTTAGAAATTCAGATTTAGGAGTCCAGAGATGATTAGAGATAGCTCTTGATTTTATTCTCCTCTATACTGCAATTATATGCATATGTGCCTTTCTCCCACATAAATGAGGGTAAGGATCACATCCCTAGTGTCCACTACTGTGTCTAAACTATAATACACATTCAATCAATGTTTGCTATGAATTGAATAAATTAATGAGTGAAAAAGAATGGGTAGAGGGAATCAAATGCAAAAGAGGTCCCTGTGCCCTTCATACTGGCTCCTCAACCAAGTAAGAAGTAATACTGCACAGCTGACAAGAGCAGGGTCACTTTGTCATCCTGACCATTACCACTCTCCCAAACCTGGAGCTTCCCAGAGCTGAGCACAGACTCCAGAAGTCTGACCAGATCTGTGTCTCCAGATACTTCTCCTGCAGTGATCTGGATGCTTTATACTTTTTCAACAGAATCCCAGATAGCTGGCATATTTTTAGTGGCCTCATTATGCTTTTGATTCCTATTAAGCTTATGGCCCCCTGACACCCATGACAGCAAACACAGTCTCCACCAGCTTGGTTTACAAACACTGTATATCCTCTTGGTTTGCTAATGCTTTATATACTAAACTCTAAGTTCACCATGTAAGTATCCAGGGTGTTGAGTTCAACCCAGCACCCAATCCTTTTAAAATAATTTTGAGTCCTTACCTCTGTCTTAATTCTCAATGTTATGGCCTCCATCGTCCTAAAGCTTTTCAAAATTCATTAGGAAACTCGGAGTTACCTGCTAGGAGATACAGGCTTTTCTGAACAGCAAATCCTTTTGAAAGCACAGTAGAAAGGAGATGTTCATTATACTCAGCTTTGCATTTTTATACCCATATGAAAGAGGCCTCTGAGGAAAGACCAGGCAGAGGCTCCCTATGGGCCTCATTTCATGATGAATACTAATCAACCCTTCCCTGTGAATTCCAAACTGAAATGAACACCTTTTTCACTTTTATTTTGCAGTCACCTCTTTGACATCTCCTTGAGGACACCTACCATCTCTTCCATCTCACCACTGAATCCAAGGCAATGTCTCACCAAACACTGGCCCTTAAGAAATAGTTTCAATTTATGAATCATTTTGAGCCATCATTTCTCATTTGCATTTTGCAATATGGCTTTGAGTTTGCAGTCAGGCACTTCTTTGCGGATCCTCCAACAATATCATTCTATTGTTTTGTTGCTCTGCCGTTCAAGCCCTGCTAATGCTTGCCAGCTCCCAGAGAGAAAAACTGTGCTACAGCCTCCTAGGCTCTCTGTGATCTCTCCTAGCAGCTCATCTCTGCTCCTTTCCTTCTTAATTCACCATGCACATTCCCTGCTGCTCCCAATGCTAGGAATCAATCTCCCAGATTCCAGTGCCTTAATTCCTCCACATATCTGCTCTAATACGTCTTTTCAGTAAGGCACTCTGTGGATACCCTTTTATCGCTTCCTCCAAATACTCTGGATCCCGGGTGCTGCTGGATGTCTCCCTTCAGCACCTACCATGATATATAAATCAAGCATTCTCTTGTTTATTTGTGGATTGCTGGTCTTCTCACATTAGATTGTAAGCTCCAGGAGGGGAGGGAAAAAATTTCTTTTTCATCACCATACCTATAGGCCTCAAAAGGTACCTGGCCTAGAACAGACACTCAATGAATTTTTTTGACTGTGAATGAATGTGAATATGACTAAGCAAATGATTCAACAATGTGACCAGATCAGAGCAAGGATTAGAATCTAATTCTCCTTGCTTCTACTTTCCTAGTTCTTTCCACTCTGGCACAATGATCTCCCTAAGCAATTTTAACCTACTCTCTCCTGCTTAGGAGTTTATCAACACTTCCCTGCCTCCAGCCTCCCTGGTCCATAATATTCATTCTGCATGCTCCCTCTACATTTGTTTTCTAGAGAATCCAAAATACTCAATGACTTAAGACATCCTTTTCTGGCATAAGATGTTACGAAGCTCTGATCATCTTGCCACTGAAAATAGCAAAAACCAACTAATAAAATACAAAAATAAATTTTACATGCATTGCCAATCTGGGAGGAAACTGAGGAATATATTCAGAGTCCACATACAAAGTAAAAACAGGAATACAGAAAAGTAAACATTTCTTGAAGACACTGGCTACCTTGAGGGATCTGCTCATTCTTGGTGTTCATAAACTTCAGTTTTATGGCTTCATGAGCATCTTGAATAGAAATCAAAATTTAAGTCTCATTCAAGTTAGGGAATTCGATAAGAGAGACTTGTATAAAATCAGAGCACCCAAGGACTACACTGTCTATAAGTATCAAAATGGTAAAAATTAAAACTTTAACTTTATTAAGAACAAAAAATTATTTCATTCCTTGGTCTTAATACAAAACATATGGGTAAAACTTTCCTTGAGAATTGGCATAATTTGTACCCCCAATTCTAATAATCCATGGTCTAAAAAACACCTTCATGCTAATAATGAAGTGGTTTCATGTTGCTAGTGCTATAAGCAATTGCCAAAAGTAAATGAGCATATCTTCAATTTATACCCAGAAGAAAATGAACAGGAAAACTTGTAAGGAATATGGGTTAACAATCAAAAAGCATAAAGCATGGCTGGGCAATGTGGCACACAACTGCAATCCCAGCTACTCAGGAGACTGAAGCAGGAGGATCTCAAGTTCAAGGCCAGCCTCTGCATCTTAGTAATAGCCTGTATCAAAATAAAAATTAAAAGGCCTGGGTATGTTGCTCAGTGAAAGAGTGTCCCTGAGTTCATTTCCAGTATTGAAAAAATAATAATAAATCATAAAATATACATGAAGAAATAAGACATCATGAGGAAGAGCCAGAAGATATGAATAACAGAATCAGACTAACTGTTGTAAAATACAGAAGATGAGCCTTTTAGTTTGAGCCTTTTAGTTGAGCCTTTTCTTCTGAGTCAATTTGTAGATTGATGTTTTAGTTGAGCCTTTTCTTCTGAGTCAATTTGTAGATTCACATGTACTAGTAAGAGACATTGCAGAGCAATTCTGCATACACTTTACCCAGTTTCCCTCAATAATGCATCTTACAAAACTATAATGCAGTTTCACAACCAGGATATCTACATTGCACAACCCACTCATCTTGTTTAGCTGTACCCAGGTTTTCTCACACTCCTGTGTACATGTTGAGTTCTATGCAATTGTATCTCATGTGTAAGTTTGTGTGTCCATCACATTCATGTGTTTTTAAAAATAAAAGAGCATATCCATGATATGGATTAATAATAGAATTAATAAAAATGACTAAATAAACAAGGAAAAGAACCAAATATAATCTATGGAGATAAATACTATACTAATAAAAATTAAAAATTTATTAGTGGGTTATAAGAGTAAGTTAACCAAACCTGAAGAAAGAATCAACTGTGAAATAAACTCAAAAATAGTTATTCAAATGCAACTTTGAATAGCAAAGATATTAAGAAATCAAAGAGTTATCAAAAGATGTACAGGACAAAGAAAAGGGAATAATTAATATTTAATAGGAAATCCAGAAGAAGATAACAGAAAGATCAGAGAGATATACTTGAACAGATAAGACTCATTGTGTCCCAGAATTGATGAGGACATGTATACTCACATTAGGTAAAGACAATAAATCTCAACTACACTAAGAAAGAAAAATCACACCAAACATAACAGAGTGAAATTGTAGAACACCATAGATAGAAAGAAGATCTCAAAAACAGCCAAAAAAAAAAAAAGCCAAATAAATACAAAGGCAGGATGATTAGCTGAATTTTCAGCAGAGTCAATGAAAACAGAAAGCAATATTTCTTGGTGAGAGAAAGTGTTGAAAGAAAAAAACAGTCATTCTAAAACTATACACCCAACACAGGTATCTTCTAAGAAGCTTGGCACAGTAAAGACATCTGTAGAGATGAAAAAGAAAAGCATATGACAAACAAACATTTAATAAATGAAATTTTAAAAGATTTTTTCAGGAATAAGAAAATTTATCTCGGAAGGAAAATCTAAAGAGAGTAGCTATTTAAACTGATTATGTATATATATTTTTTTCAAACAAAGATACATCTCTCTGTACATCTTTGACTACCAACTGCTGACTCTTCACCCTTAACCAAACATTCGATGACTATTGTCCTAATATAATTTTTCTAGTTTCTCTCCTTCTTTCTGTTGTCTGGGGAACTTCCTTCCAGTGGTTATTCTAACAGTAGTCTTCATAGATCTGCATGTGACAGTGCATACCTTGTGTCACATCTTGTTCTTTGCCCCAGCAACTCTTCCTCCTGCTCTCTTCCTGCACATGATGGGGAACCCACTACCTATATGAAGTCCTTAATTTAAATAGTAAGCTCATATCTTCCTTCCCTCATATCTTCAAGTACATATTCTTTGAAACAATCACCATATAATTAAAATCAACAAATATTTATAGTTTCCCTCAATTAAGTATTTTGCTGGGGACATGAGACATATATCTGACACACGATGTGGGACACAGACTCTGCAGTCAGAACTTAATCTCTGTCCTGCCACTGATGGTTATCTGACTAACTAAATCAGCTTTCTCACATATAAAATGTAGAAGATAAAAACATTTACTTCTCAAACTCCTGTGAGATTGAATAAAGTAACCAGTGCAAAATGCACTTACTATCTTACTATGACCCAAGTGCTTTTAAATTCCAAATCATGGAATCCCAGGAATATAACTGAAATGAAAATTCCTGAGACTTTATATGATCAGGAATATCAAGGTTAAATGTCAATAAAGTATGCTTATCTAGAGTTTAATCTCCAAGAAGAAAATATGATAAACCAGCTCACTCTCCTCAGAGTGCTATACCAGCTGAGATAAGGAGTTGCCCTGAATCCCTTCCCAGCCAGCCTGTTTTGGGCCACAGACAGTTTCTGGCACCTGACATTGGCCAGAAGCCTATGGCTTCTGACCTCACACATAATGATGAGTTTGGTAAATTCCCATTGACAGTTCACTGAATTCGAACCAAGATATTGCAAGAGACTACAGCAATTACCAGTAGAATATGAATCTTCAGAAAAGGACTCAATGAGATAAAAATCTAGGAGCCACAGCAAGCTGAAGCAATGTTTTAGAAGCTCTGAGGCAATAGAAATTATGAGTGTCCAAGTAGCTGGCTATCAAGATCCGAGTGGTATAGAGCATTAAGATGTAGAGAAACAGAGTTCCAGAACCTGCCTGTCATGGGCAGCCTTCTGACTCCACTGGCATCCTGTATGTCTTTTTTTTTTTTTTTTTTTAGGTAACTTCAGCAGTTTCTTGGTTTTTTGTTTATTTGTTTGTTTGTTTGTTTTGTTTGTCTGTTTGGAAATGAGGATTGAACCATATCCCCAGTCCTTCTTATTTTTTATTTTGCAACAGAGTATCACCAAGTTGTATAGGGACTCACTAAATTGCTGACACTGGCTTTGAACTTGCATCCTCTTGCCTGAGCCTCCCCAGCCTCTGGGATTACAGATGTTTGCCACCATGCCTAGTTGTGGTCTCTCTTCTTTACAACTGCAAAAGCCTAACAAAAATGTTTGGTAAGAGTCTTGGCTAACCTGTGACATCATTGTAGAGACCATCTGATCTCTTTTTGGGGGACTGCGTTTTCACTCACTGTCTCCCCAGGTAAGGAGAATTCATTTTGCTTCCTGGCTATTGTACTAGACTACTTCTTTGCTCATCAAAACTCACTTCATTTTTCATTCTTTCAGAGCCATCTGGAGCACAGCTACTCAAAAGTTAAGTAAAGGACCCAAGGGCTTAGTGCTGCTCTAACACATTCCCCTCCACAGGCATCTCTAACTACCTTCCCTACTTTCGAATGTGGCAACAGTGATAGATCAGAACAAAAGATTACCAATGGAGGTTCCGTACACCCTTCTTCTTTCAACACAGAGAGATTTCTATGCCTTTAAGTTTCTACCCTCATTAAGCCTTTGCCTAACATTGTCAGTTGTCCTTCATCACTGATTTTCCATTAATATGTTAGGCCATTTTTACTAAGTTAATTGAGCACTTGCTGTGTTCCAAGAACCATGAACAGAGAATCTGAATTCTTGCATAAAGAGAGGAGTGGCAAAGGATGATTACAGTATATTAAGATAGATGTGCACCAGGGAAGCAGTAGACAAATGTTTCTGTAAAGGCCCAGATGGTAAACATTTTAGACTCTGTGGACCATGCAGTCTCTGTCTTAACTATGTAGTTCTGCCATGTGACAGTAGCAATAGACAATTAGGCAAACAAGTGGCTGTGGCTGTTCCAATAACATTTTATTTAGGAGAACAGAGTGGGCCAAATTTCATCTCCTGACCGTAGTTTGCCAACCACTGTACTGGAGGAGGAACTCTATGCCTTCATTCAAGTTATTTATTGAATATTTAGTCTTCCTTTTTCTGTTCTAGGTGCTCAGATGTGATAGTAACTCAAACACTCAAAAACCCTTTCTTTGTTACATTCCAATGAAGATTGACATTAAGAGAAATAAACAAAGTAGCCTGGTGGTGATGAATTCTAAAAAGAAAAATAAAACAGGAAAGAACACTGAAAGTCAAGGGAGTTGTAGAATTTTAGATGGGGTCACAGGGAAAGCCTCCCTTACGAGGTCACTTTGAAAAATGCCCAGAAGGAAGTGGGAAAGCCGACCGTACAGAAATCTGGAAGGACGAGCATTCCAGCCAAGAGCCACTGGAAAGGTCATGCATGTCTGACAAGTCAAGGCCAGTGTGGCTGGAATCTGGTAAAGCAGAACAGAGTGGCAAGAGATGAAGCCACAGAAGTCTCTGGTGCTGGGCGGGGTAGGTCTGTAGAACCCATGCAATTCATTGCCTCTGACTGGGTCTGAGTTACACTCTAATAAGATTACTTTGGTTGTTGTGTTAAAAACAGACTGGGTGGGAGTGCAAGTGCAAAAATCATGACTGCTCATGAGGCAGTTGTGATGACCCAGGTGAGAGACAGCAAGGCCAAGAGCAGGGTAGTGGCACCTAGTGGATCTGAAATGAGGGACTATAGCCATATTTTAGGATGAAGGAATGTTCCTAGGAAAGAGGAAATTTCATTCTGACAGACTTGAAGGACAAGTAGGAGTTAGTTATCAGATTGCTGAGCTTCGGAAATCAGGTCCATGGCTATTAGAGCAGTAGAAGAGAAGGGAGAGAAAACTTGAACTTTAGGAAACTCAAAAATAGTCGGCAGCTTTCTCTAGGGTGTGGTGCTCTGATAAGACACCCATACAGCTCTGATAAGGATGCCCATACCACTCTATGCTCCTCTACCATCCAGCCTATGCTCTGACATCAAGAGAATGAGGCTGTGGATTAGGGGAAGCCCCAGAAAACCAGATTTTTAGGTTTAGTTTCCCCTCCATTTCTTCAGGCACTATGATAACTCACAAGGTTCTCAGGAAGAGGGAGAAAAGGAAAACATTTGTAACTGTGCAATTGTCTTTCAGATTCCTAGGTTAAATTCCAGGAAGGGATCCCTAAGTGAAATCAATTGAGACAGGCTGACAGCTGACCAGGGGATCAGGGCTAACAGCCAAGCTCGAAGTAAAATGCCTAGCCACCTTGAATAACTGAATGTGGTTGGAGATTAGGGTCTCTCCTAAAAATTTTCTAAGAGGAAATGTTTGTAACCAGACAGACCACATGGCTCTCTCACAAGTCTGTATATTTGTCCAGGAAATAAACACAAAAAGGAGAAAAACAGCCTCTCCCCACTCACCTGGAGAAAAAAGTACACATAGCAAGGTGAACAGAAAAATTAAATTTCATTTGCACTCTAAGATGGTGCCTATTGGAACTGTGGAGAAATTGGCCTGGAGGAAAATAAACAAGAGATGCTTCTGGGATTAGGTAAACCTTCTGAGCTTATCTATCAGTCTTCTCATTTCTTCCTTCCTATCCTCTTTGCCAGGTGACATAAGAGAAATTAAGATGTGTCACTTTAGAATCTGCATACTTCCAGCACACTGAAATGGGGGGATTGGGAGATTATGTTGCTGTTCAGGTTTAGTTTCCCCTCCATTTCTTTTCACCCTGCTCTCTTCTACCCCTTACACTTATTTTCCCCATGCATGTTTTTTTGGCTTCAGGGAACTTTGAATCTTGACTTCAAAAGAAACCTATAATGAAGCCTGGCTGATGTTTAACAGACCCATCACTGCAGGGGCCCAGCCTGACCATTCCGTTCCTTTGGCTCCATAGCCACCAAGTGTGGGAGAACAGAGCACAGTTAATCCTGAGCAGCTAGGTCTGTGTATCACCAGTTTCTCCACCTGTTCCCTTTGATGCCACATGCATCAATCCTCATATCCCAAAAAGAGCTCTCCTTGAGTACAACTGCAAGTACCACTCTCTCTTGCCCCTGCCGGGCACCTCCCAGTCTTCCTCCTAAGGTCTTCTTCATAGAGAAGTGTGCCATTTGCTAGCATCCTCTGTGTTGCTTGAATCCCCAGCAAAAAAACGCAGGGACCAGACAGGGAACTGTCAACATACAGAGATGTTAGCCACCACAGGCTTCAGAAAGTAAACGTTAGAATTTGTTTTAATCTGGTGATTTTTTTTTCTTCATCAGCAATATTATAAAATCTGAGACTCAGAAATACGAAGACAGAGTGAGACACACAGTTCCAGACTTAGTTGAATACATAGCTGAACTCTGATGAAAAGGAGAGAAAGCAATGGATGGAAAGGGCATGCAGCACCAAGTACCTTAACTCTGAGTCCTTGTTTTAAATAGAAAAATAATGGAAATACAACGATCAAATGAAGGTGAGGCCTGTAAGTCAGGGAAGCCAAGTTCACCTTACAGCACAGAAATTCACTTGGCTTGTCTCCCTGAGATGCACCACAGGAAATGGTCAATGATATTTGTGATTTTACCTAAGTGAACCCTCAATCCCCTTCCTTCCTTCAACTCCTATGACTGACACACACTCCCTCCCCTCTCTCCCAGGGCAACTGGTATGTAGAAATAGACATCTGGCTTACGTAGCCCTCCCAACCTCAAGCCAAGTCCTTCTGTCTGGGTAATGTATCTATAATTCATATCTCTTCTGACTGGTCCCAAGTCTGATAAATACTGTGTTTGATAGGCCCATCTGGGTTACAGATGTTCAGTGCTGGATTCCTTAAACTCTCTCCTTCTTTCAGAGCCTTAAGGGAGGAACCTCTTTGGACTAGATTTCTAGTTTCTCACCAGGAGCCATTAGGAAGGTTGAGTAGGATTTGAGAAGTGAAGAAAATATTTGCACATCGACATCAATTACTAATGCAGGTTAGCTATCTATCTATCGGTCTGACCCCACTTCCTACCTCATTTCCTACACTTCACTGAACTGTGAAGGACTCTGTGCTGGCACACTCTGTCTGCTCAATAAATACCAGGCAAAGCATTTGTTGAAGTTGGATCCCTTCAGAGTAACAGTATAATAGAACTGTGAATTTAAACTCTGTGACTTAATTGTAATAATAAGGATGCTATATATGGGTAATTTAGTCCAGAGATGACCATTAATTCCACCATGCCCTAAGGACCTCATAGAAACCCAGATTTCTATGTCTCCATGAATCCAAAGTCCTTTTGAATAATCCAAGCATGGCTCAGAACAGCAGACCATAATCTACATTCTGCTTCTCATGCCCCAGCCTGGATTAAAATCCAGAGATTTCAGATCCTAAACCCTTCCTTGAAGTTATCAGCAGTTACTTTTCATATATTCTATTTGTCCCTCTGTTTAGCTTACCATATCTAGTACATCATAGGAACTTTTTAAATAAGAATTTTTAAAATATTCTTCTCATTTGCCAGTGAGAGCCATAAAAACATTTTTAATAATAAAAATTCAATACAAACAATGTATGGCAGAAGAGGGAGGAAATTCATACACAAAATGAATATGAGGGAGTGGAGGAAAAAAACCTCTCCCCTCTACCATCTTTCTACCTTCAGACTTCTTCCAAAATAGGAGTTTATAGATATTTTTCTTTCTTGAATTATTATAAATAGATATTTAAAGCTGTGGTTCTGTGAACCACACTAGACATGGTTCATGGTTTACCAGGCTGAAAGGTAGGTAGGAAAATTTTTTAGTATTATTTTTATCCTCACAAAAGTTCGCATCATTCAAATAAAAATAGACTAATACTAAAAAAAAAATCAAAAGATAAACCATGTCTTTAAAAGGTTTGTGAACTGGAGTACATATCAGTGGTGGAACACTTGTGTAATATGCACGAAGTCCTGGGTTCTATACCCAGAACTGTCAAAAAATTTACATATACACATTTACATGTAAATATAACTATTCACATATATGTGTATATATTTATATATTTTGCATATATCTTTAACAATAAATAAAATAATTAGAAAACAAAATCAAGGAAATAAAAAAAATGGAACAAAATAAGAAAGGATAGAACATGAGAGAAAAAAGTAAGGTAATTAATTCAGGAGATTCATTCCCAGGTGTCTCAAGGAGAAAATATAGAACAAAGAAAACAGAATTTAAAAATATCAAAGTAATGAATTAAGAAAATTTTCAGAGATAAGGGTCACAGTTGTCCAAACTGAAGAATCACACTGAGTGCTCATAGAAGAGAAAAAGGTTAACCCTTAGAAAAGTTATAATGGGATCCCTAAAGTAAGAGGCTAAGGATAATATTTAAGATTCCAAAATGGAAAAATGTGTGAATACATGTTTTAAAAGACCAAATAATAAATTATCAGAATAGATTCTAGAGGAAATTAATTTCTTTAATATTTGGGAAAAATGTTTTTTAAATCAGAATTTTATACAAAGACAAATTATCAGTTTTTTGTAAAGGCAGAATAAAAACACTCTTGATAAGTCATTTTCAGAGAAGTTTGCCCAAAACATCTTTTCTTAGAAAGTTACGTAAGGGTATTTTCCAGTAAAATAAAGTAGTAAATTCAGAGAAATTCATGTAATTCAGGACACATTGGCTGTATTTCAAAAAATTAGTGAAGTCCTAGAACACGTATGCAGCCTACCTAAAGATAACTGGCCAATCAATATTAGAAAAAGAAAATAGAAGATCTAGAAGGGAAAGCTTCAGGTAAGTGTGTTAAAAAAAAAAAAAAAAAAAAAAAAAAAAAAAAAAAAAAACCTGCCAGGCACGCCTATACCCCAGTGGCTCAGGAGGCTAAGACAGGAAGATCAAGAGTTCAAAGCCAGCCTTAGAAATGGTGAGGCCCTAAGCAACTTAGTGAGACCTGTCTCTAAATAAAATTCAAAAATAGGGCTGGGGATGTGGCTCAGTGATCTAGTGCCCCTGAATTTAATTCCTGGTATAAAAAAAGATACAAATAGATTGTGTGATAAAGCATTTGGAAACAATTGAGGGTATCAAGGAAGACTAAAATAAGGAAGGAGAAAAGGAAGAAGGAAAGAAAAGAAGTAAGAAGGGAGAAGAGACACACGTATAGGATAGGGGATGGGAAGAGGTTGTGTAAGAATGAAAATAGGGTGACATTTTGTTCTAGATCACTGCTGTAATGTTAATACACATACAGTCATCCCTCCATGTCCAGGGGTTCCACACCTGTGGATTCAATCAAGAGTGGATCAAAAATAGTAGAGAAAAAGTTGCATCTGCACTGAATATGTATAAACTTTTCTCCTGTCATTATTCTTACAACAGATATAATTAATTATTTATATGGTGTTTGCATGGTATCAGGTATTAAAAGTAATCTAGAGATATCTGTATATTATACACAAATTCTATGCCTTTTGTATAGGGGAATTGAGTATCTGCTATTATACACAAATACTATGCCTTTTGTATAGGGGAATTGAGTATCTGCAGATTCCTGTGTCCTGGAACCAATTCCCTAGGGATACCAATGGATGACTATACTGACTCAACTAAAAGTAAAAAAATAATTTGATTGGAAAGATGGAAAGAAAGAGAGAGACAATTTAAGAGAGTTGGTCTCATCTGTATCATAAGATCAAGTCAATTTTTAATATTGATGAATTAAACATTATAAATATATTTGGAGATATGTAGGTAACCAACAGAAGAGATAGGTAAAAGAATTATATTTGCCTACCTATGAGATCAAGGCTAGAGAGTGGAAAAGAATGGGGGAGAATCAGGCAGGAGTCTCTTGTTCTTTATAAATCTTTAGGTACAACTTGATATTTTTAACCATAAGCATTTATTACTCTGCTATTAATATTTTTAACACTCAAAACATAAATATTTAGGACTGGGAGTATAGCTCAGTGGTACAACATATGCTTAACGTGTGCAAGGTCCTGGGTTCAATCAATTCCCAGTACCACCAAAAATAAATCATATAAATATTTTCTTTAATTCCACAAAGCAGATATTCTGTGTCAGGATACTAAAGTCTCTATGAAGAAATGTTCACAAGCCTTCTGGCTTTACAGATAGAATGGGATGAGCCCTCATGGCAACTCAGAGGCAGTGAGGGGAGTGAATTGTAAACACTCAGATAAGGACAATGCAGAGGGAAAAGGCCACCCTGAGGAAAATGATGTCTGCGTGCCCTGAAAGACTGCTGTGGCCTGGATGGGTGTCCCCAGAGGTCCTTGTGTTAAAGGTTTGATCCCAAGGGTGGTGCTATTGGGATGTGGTGGAACCTTTGAAGGCAGGGCCTAGTGGAAGGTCTGGGGGCCATGGCAGGTATGCCCTCCGAGGGGATTGTGAGAGCCTGGTCTCTTCTTCTTCCTTTGTTGGTTACTGCTTCATGAGGTGAGCAGTTTGCTCAGGCACACACAGTCCTTCAATGATATGTCTTTGTAGGGGGCCCCAAGTGATAAGGCCACCTAATCTTGGACTATAAACTCCAGAACAATGAGTCAAAGCAAACCTTTTCTCCTTAGAAGGGGATTATCTCAGGTGTTTCCTTATAGTGGTGGACAGCAGTGGGTTGTTATAATGAGCTGGGGGAAAACTGAGAACAAGCCCAATTTTCCTATCTCCCTGGGGATCCTAAGACTTGTCAGCCACTGCTATTGGTGAGGTTTAATTTATGCTCAAGATTATCAAAATCTAAAACCCAAACCCAAAGAGAATTTTCTTAAGCAACTATTTCTGGTAATGTAATCAATTCCCTATGCATTATTATTATGTAACCAAAGACTTTCCATCTGTCAGTTCTAACAATACTAACTAATGTTATTTGTGTACATTGAAAATTTTAGAGGTACAACTTCCCTGTGCTTTATTTCATTTGATTCACAAAACAACTTAAGATAAATAGCAATACAAAGTATGACTGTAGTCACCCCCATTTTGCAGGCAACTCTCCTGAATTTCAGAAAGTGACTTTGTAACTTGCATACCAGTTCAGTAGCAAGGGCTCTAGGATTTAACTGTGTTCCTTGATTCCAAATCTTACACTCTGTCCTCAACACCATGTGCCTGAGCCACAGGCCAGTCTGTTAGTATTAACTGACAGCAGGAGGACTGCCCGTGGATACAGACACCATGAACTACTGAACAAATCATGACCAACAGAAAGGCAGCCATTCAGGCCCTGGGAGCTGTGAGCCAGTCCTCCTACCACCTGCCAGCCTTACACTTTAGCTTAGGTGTGCCTTTTCATAATTCCAACAAAGGTACCAGTTGTACTAGGGACGCCTTGTCCACATAGACAGATTAACAGGTTTACTGCCTAACTCCCTCCTTTCCAACCTCTCTCCAACATCCCCCCCACCCCCGCCTCTGGATCAGACACCAAATGAGAAGCTTTTTATCTATTTCTGTCTCAGAACAGAAGATACATCTGATGCATTCATTCATCAAAATAAACATGAGACAAATAATTCCACATTGGTGGCTGTTCAAGGCACTGGGAACATAGAGACAATACAGACAAGGCCCCTGTTCTCATGGAATCAGCAATCCAAACGGGAAAGACAGAAAAACATATGATTGCATAGAAAAAACATCTGAAGTGGTGTTGGGCAGGTGGTTAAAATTAGATGATAAGCAACTCAGTGAGGACCTGTCTCTAAGTAAAATACAAAATAGGACTGGGATTGTGGCTCAGTGATCAAGTGCCCCTGAGTTCAATCCCTGGTAACCCCTCCCACAAAAAAAAATGATTGGATAGCTGCTTTAGACTGGGGGGTTGGGAAAGGCTACCCCAGGAGGTAGAAGGTAGATCAGGTAGATATTAGAATGATGAGAGAGAACCAACCAAGGGAAGATCAAGGAAAAGAGAATTCCAAAAAGAATAGTCAAGGTAAAGCCTTTGGGGTAGGAAGAAGATTCATCTATTGAACAGAACAGAACAGAACAGCCAGCAAGGCTGTGCCATGTGGGCAAAGAAAGTGATAGAGAGGAAGAAGCTGACCATGTAGAAAGGGCCCGATCGCAGCAGGATCTGTGAGCCAGAGGAGGATTTAGGTATTAAGTGCAGTGAGGAAAAAGTCAGAAGGGGAATTACAGGATCTGATTTTCCCTCTACAAAAGACCCCTGTAGATGCCACATGGCAAATGGAAATTACCAGGGAACAGTAGAAGACTTTGGGAACCTGAGGCCAGGTGTAAAGTACACTTGTGCCCATGAATGCACTGAACTGCTCAAACTTCACCAAAGACCAAGCAGTTGTGAGATGTTTCCGTGGATTTGTCTGACTTTGGTAAGACCCTGTGACCACAGGAAGAACTGCCTATGGGAGTGCATTGACTGGTTGCTATCACGACCTGCAGTGTTTGTTCTCCTTGAGATCCTGGCCTGGTCAAGTACAGCGAGTCCTTCCACTCCCCTGTGCCTCAGGTACATGCTACACAGTTGTCTGCTCCACAGATCCTGAGTTCTGTGAAGACTGTCCCTTGTCTTCTGAGGCGCTAATTGCCTAACATGACACCTAGTCCTTCCTAAAAACCCAATAAAGTATGAAAGAGTGGCTTAGTGAGACCCTAAACAACTTATCCATACCCTGTCTCAAAAAAGAAAAAGAAAAATGCTGGGACATGGCTCAGTGGTAAAGTGCCCCTGGGTTTAATCCCCAGTACCAAAAAAAAAAAAAAAAAGTGTGAAGCCAAAGGGCAGAACAATGTTGGAAACGCCCTCCACACAAAGGACACCCAAGCCCACTTCCTTACCTGTGGGGTGAGTCAGGGTCGAAGCAGGTCTTGCGTACGTCAGTCACCTCCGGGTCACAGCAGTCCCCATCATCAAAGTCGTTCAGCATGTTGTTGCATTCCACGTGACAGAGCCCGTCCCTGCGGTTCCAGGAATAGCAGCGGCCCTGTAGGCGGCAGTCACCTCCATCATAGCCGGTGAGCGGGTGCTCACACTCAGGGTCGCAATGGTCGTTGCCAATCTTGCTGGGCTCACAGTTCACAAGCACAGCCCGGTGGCGCAGGGTGGAGTTGTGGACCTGGTGGATGCTCAGCTGCCAACTGATGTTGTAGCGACTGAAGGCCTCAGTCAGAGCCTCTTGCTGCCTGCGGATCTGCTCCTGGCTCACAATGGGATGCCCACCTTCATCATCACAGATGTTCACCACCTGATAGCGGATCACCTTCTCTCCCCGAAGGGGCCAGTGTCTGTTGTACTGGGAGATCAGTTCCACATTGTCACACACAGTTTGCCCACAGAGTGGGGGCTGCAACGGTGACATGAGCTCAGGCTCTGGCTGGTGGCCCTGGAGAACCTCCAGGCGGGGATATTTCTCATCCCTAAAGGGGACCCACTGTTCCTTCAGAGGATCAAAACTGGCTGTCAGGATTAGGGTGGTCAACTCCTCCACCCCACTGGGATGCTGTGGACTGTGCTGTAGGTGACTTTGTGCCAGGGCAGTTTCCCAGAAGACCAGAGTGCCCAGGTATCCACGGAAATAGTGCCCGTCCTCAGAGCTGTCTCCCCCCAGGAGCAGGGAGCGGCAAGAAGCCATGAAGGGGCTGTTCAGGGGTCCAGACTGGTCTAGACTACTAGCCACCCGGGTGCCATCCACATACAGGGCCATGCGCTGTCCGTCGTAAGTGGCTGCCACATGTGTCCATGTACCTGGTTGGTAGCGTTTGTGGCCAGTCACGATGGTGGCTTTCTTCACACGATCAGTGCGGAGGGAGAAGAAGAAGCGAGCGTCTCGCCTTCCCTTGTCCTTCCCTGTGCGGATCCCCAGGGCCCATCCCTTATCATTGACTGTGTGAGAGCAGTTATCAAACACGCCTGGGAAAGAAGAATCAAAGGGAGACATACCAGATACAAAGGGAGACGGAGAAAAGGAGAAGAAAACCCATGTAAATGGCCAGAATGTAGAGTTTTAATGGAAAAAAAGTGAGTGATACTGTTTCCCCACATGGAGTATCCAATGCAAATGACAACCATCCTTTAGCACTTCATCAGGAACACTCTTCATGTCCCCGGACTCTGAGTCCTGACCTTCCCTTACTGATCCTAACTCCTTTCCATTTCCTCAGAAGTCTTGTGGACAGTCCCTGATTTTGCAAACAACAGTAACCTCCTGTCCCCTCCAAAAGTCTTTTTTCTCTATTGAACATTAAAATGATGATTCTCATAGAGAAAATAAGGAGTTTGTGACTCAAGGAGTCTGTCAAAGACTATACATAACATTGTTCCTAGCCTGCTATTTCTTGCAGTACCTCTCAATGGGCAAGAATAATTTTTAAAATTTATTCATTTTTTTAATTTATATATGACAGTGTAATGCATTATAATTCTTATTATACATATAAAGCACAATTTTTCATATCTCTGGTTGTACACATAGTATATTCACACCATTTCATGTCTTCATACCCGTACTTTGGATAATAATGATCATCACATTCCACCATCATTAATAACCCCATGCCCCCTCTCTTCCCTTCCAACCCCTCTGCCCTATCTAGAGTTCATCTACTCCTCCCATGCTCCCTCTCCCTATCCCATTAAGAACCAGCCTCCTTATATCAAAGAAAACATTTGGCATTTGGTTATCAATCCCAGGGAACAAATGTTTCCCAGATAAAGCAAAATGGTATCAGTCCCAGCTGAAAAAAACAGGGAGTTGATTATGAGAATGACTGTTCTATACCCAAAGCTGCCCACCCACCATAACCACAAGCTGAACTTCCCAGATAAATGAAGGTCCCTGCCATTCACTGCCTCACCACCTTGCTCAGAGCAGGCACAGGACTGTTAAGTTGATTTGAATGAACAAAGGCAGGAATACCTGCGGATACCCAATCACTGCTATGTTGGCAGGAAGAGAGGGTAGTATGATCCAGTGTGTCAGGGCCTTGGGCACAAGGGAACCAGAGGCAATTTGGAGACCTTGAGTGCTCCCAGCAACCAGTGGCTGATTAACCCACCCTGTCTTCTGGGGGGCCTCTTCTTATAGTCTCAGGGGTTTGAATTTGTAAGATAATGAAGGCAATATATGCTGACATGGAAATGTATAATAAATGTTTGTTGATCTGATGAATAAACAATGGGAGAAATCGACTATCCTTAGATTCATGTGCCCAGCAATAGTAGCAAGAGTCCTTCTTCCCCAGGCTGTTGAACAAGAATTTTATTTATCCTTGATCTTTTATATAGTCCAAGCCAACACTACTCATCTATGGATTGTCTCGATTTACAAGTAGGATGCTTCCCATTCTGATGGCAGTAGCTGTATTTTTATAAATAACAGAATATCTGCTCTTATCCCAAAGTAAATTACATGTGAATTAAAAGATAAAAATTATTTTTTCCAAAGACAGCTCCTAACCGACCCAGCTCCCGTTTGGGTTTGGGTTTTACTGTTTTTATGACTAGATTTGTTAAAGAAGTTTAAAAATATTGCTTTGAAAATTCTTGTGTTAGGTAGATTTTCAAAAAGTAAGGCAAGCCTGCTCAGATGGATACTTAGTTCCCGATTCATATTTTCTTCTTGGTTCATATATTTTTATAAGTACTACAGAGCCTTAATTATGTGTGTCTGCTGACTTGTGAATGAGTGTGCTACAATATTTAAAATAAGTACCAGAGAGGTACTAATTTGTCAGCTATATGCTGGTTTTTAGGAAAAGAACTGGGTAGTCCAATTTATATATGTTACATATATAGATATGTGTATGAATTGGGGTATAAATTACTACATTTGGCATATAAATTACCAGATAATTGACTTGATTATCTACCAGGCATCTAGTTACCATTTTGAGCACTTTAATTTACTTAAGAACTTCTATTTAATTATCAATAAAATAATTATTTCTACTTACTTTCCTCAAAGGAAACTATAAAATTCACCATTGAGTTGCAAATTTGCCACATTTGCCAATTTCTGTGGTGTAAATTACTCCCACAATGGCCAATTTCAAGTTACCAACATGATGTCATAGACATGGGGCTGGAGAGAGAAACACACAATTGGCTCTGGTGAGCCAGTCTCAGCCTTTTCCAGCACTGCAGGACTAAACAGGAAAGCAGATGCAAGCTGCCAGAGGTCTCCTTTTCCCTCTGACTAAAGTAGATGTGGCTGCTTTTCTAATGATCTGATTTTCCTGTGATTTTAAAAAGGGTAAATATTGCCTCCACTCTGGGTTTTGACTTTAATAAGATGTCTACTTGTGAGCAGTGACCAATCAAACCTGGGCATAAAATGCATCCATCCAACACCTGCTTTTCAGTACCCTTTAACCACAAGCTAGGGTCACAGCAGCTGCAGCTGCACAGCCCCCACATACCCTGAGAAGGACCCCAAGGCCTGCTTTCTCTACCTCATTAAGCAGAAACAAGACAAAATATGTTTCAAAAGGGAAGTTACAGAATCACCACATTCGGGAGACTTCTCTGACCTCTCAGTCTAGTATTATGAGGGCTGACAGACCAACTTCATTTAAGCCAGCACAATCTCCACGGTGCAACTCTGAGCTTGTGTAACATTGTGATTTTATAACTTTGGATATACATGTGATGGAAGCAAGCACATTATAACTTGTTTATTCATCAAAGCCACATTCTTGGGAAGAACAGAGGGAACAAACAGATCATGAATATGATTTATGAAATCACTCAACACCACACTGAACTATGATAACTCATCGTTAGAAAAATCAGATCAAATGATGTAACTTAAAAGATGGTGATGGTGTTGAAGCCAAACATTCGGACCACATCATCTTAAAATTTTAAGAATAATTTTTTCATCTCTTGCTTACAACTACCTTCTGTTATATGTCAACATTCATTAAATTTAAACTTGTTTTAACACCTTATCTTGTATTTAAACTGAGTTTGGAAGAAAAAGAAAGTAAATAAAGTGAGCATATCTCTTCTATTGTATTACTGCCCCCAGCTCCAGAAATCACATTTAGAGACCATGGGTATCTTAAAAGAACAATACACTCATATGTGTCTTCCACAAAAAATCATTTGTATCCAGTTCTCTACTATTATTAATTACCAGCATTTGGAAATATAGAGTCAACTTTCCTCAAGGAAAAAGTCCTCCTCTAAAATTGGAATATATTCTTCCAGACTGATTATGAAAACCTCTACTGAAGTGTGACTGTCATAGTAGAGGTTCACATGCAATGATGTCAAATGGAGAAATCACAAGGTGTGGCTTCTATATGGGAGTAACCTTGCTTCTTTCCACTTATTGTGGTCTTTCTTTGCACTCAGGAGAACTGCTGCTTATGCCAAGAAAAAAATAGAGATTCAAACTGTCTCCCATTGGGTGTCTACTATGCTCTAACCACTGATCATGTAACAACCCTATTAAACTGTACCATAAATCTATGAGCTGGATTTCAGTATCTTCCCTTAAAGACCAAAAACTGAGCAAGTGACTCACAGTCACGTCTAGCAAGTGACAGAGACAGGACCAAAACTAATTTTATTTCATCAAAAATTAAATGTCCTTTTTAGTGCACTAAAATATTTCAAATACTAAACCAAAAATGTTTAGCTGTTGTTGTTTGGAAACTAAAAAAGTGACATGTAGCATTAATAAATTTGTACATCACTACTGGAAGATAACTGGGATCTGAATCTTTTAAAAATGTACAAATTTACATCCATATGTACATATTTCTCCAAAAATATTTTGGAGAGGAAAACAGAGTGGTGGGCACAACAGTTCACATCTCCCTGTTAGCCAGAGCCTGAGTTGACAGGCTGCCTCAATGAATATTTGGTAGAATTTTAGGGTGGCCCCACAGGGTCTTTTGTGATATACAAGAGTCAGTAGTTACTTCTAGGAGACCCAGAGGCAGAGGGAGTTTGTTATCCTGAAGCCAGGACTGTGAGCAAAGTGGGAGATGGTAACAAGAAGATGATTCACTGAAGACTCCCCTCAGGCCATCTCTATTTCCTTTTTGTCCTTGGTTTCCCCACTAGGTATGTAACTAGTAGAAAAAGAATCTGTACTTGAAGAGAATGTCATAAAAATAGGAAGAAGGATGGTCCATCTAGGAGCTGCTCCCACCTGGCCACTGCTCTAGCGGAACTGCCAGTGGAACTCCTAATTCTCTACCAGATCATCGCCTCCCCTCCTGACACCTTCTGTCAGTTGGTTTTGTCTGAATGGAGTTCCCTGATAAGACCAGATAGGAAGAGTGATGCATCTACAGTGCTCCTGGCACCAGAATGAAGAGAAGAGCGTTCTCTACTCCAGGAGTTGTAAAAGTCAATTATTGGGCAAGAAAAAACAATCTGAGATCTTTCAGGAATCCACAGCTTTGGCATGCTTATTTTATGCAAAAGGGAAAAGCACCATCTCATCCCTTTCTTTTCCTAAAAGCAGAGAAGTATCTGTATTTCAGCTTATTTCAAAGAACTCCAACAAATGGGAAAGCCAAATTGCCTCATTCTGAAAGGCCACATGGGCCCAATGCTGAGACCAATGCTCTGAGGCCCCATTCTCTTACGCCTCTCTAACTGAATCCCTCCTCCCTAGTCCACATGTGCTCCTGGCACCACGATTTTCCTAAACACTAACATGCCAAGTAGAGTCCCAGCCCCAGAAATGATATCCTGTCTGCCTCATTGTCTGAAATGTCTGCCATCTATGGGCATGCCATTCCAAAATTCTGAGAAGTCCTCCCTCATTGCCCTCATCAAAGGGATTTTCTATTGCCATTTGCTGAGCCCTGTGTCCTGCTGATATTTTCTTTATTATTCAAACAAGCAAGTTGAGACTACCTTGATGACAAGAGCCTCTCTTCAGTGGACTTCCTCCAGGGTCAAGGGAGAACAGGGTTTTGTTCTTTCATTGCTCCCATTCTGCTTTGGAAGTCACATTGAGTAATGAGGGTCTTGACCTAGAGGAAGAGTGTTTCCACCAATCTTGGAGGTCCCTGGTTGCCCTGCAATTGCATGTGACTGAGACAAATGTACCACAGGGTCTCACAGGTTCTCATTGTGGCTACAGATGGTGACACTGCCCAGAGGGTTGGGTGTGCTTTTCCTGCCATCACATAAGAAACTGCTTCCTTCTGAACCCTACTCAGGTGAATGACAACACCATGGTAAGACAGAGGCCCACCATCGAGGGAACATCTGTCCATGCAGAGTATGATAGATGAGATCATTTAGCAGCAAGCCCAGCTGACAGAAGGTAAGGCCAGGCAGAAACAGTGGGGGAAGCTCACATCCAGGAAATGGCCCCAGTGGAGCTCTGCTCTGTGCCTCTAGAGGATTAGTCAGGAGTGAGAACCCTGCTCCTCCAGGAAGCCCCAGCAGCTTCCAAGAAGGTGAGGCTCCACTCAGCAAAACAGAGTAGTCACACATGGTGTCATCCATTCTGGTAACTCAAAAAACATGCTGTGTGGTGCAAGTTTGTTTTTAGGAGGAAAATGAGCAAAAAACAAGGCCAGGGTAGGTCACGGCCATGAATCAGCCTGCTGCAAGGCAGGGTCCTTTCTCAGGATGTCATGGCTGAGGCTGCCCCACAGGAGTGTGCTGCTTCTGCAGACCTACTCCACCCCTGCCAGAGAGGATGAGGGGGGTGAAAAGGACAAAGGAGAAGGAGAGAAGCCATCCATCAAAGACCTCGCACACCTGGCAGAGAGCAGGACCATGAGCAGGAAGAGTAGGGGAGAGAGAGCCCAGGGAGGTGTTTTTCAGCTGCTCTAGATAATTCTTCCTCAAGACAGGAGTAGGCTCAGATTTTCATTAATGAGTCCAAGGATTTAAGAATTAGAGCGCAGAGTGGGAGCCTCCTGGGGATGGTTTCACTGGCATCTTTGCCACAGATTATTCATCCTCGCCTTATGGAGCACTTCTCACTTTAGTCATGGTCTCCTGTGTGCAAAGATGATAGGAACCCGGTGGAGGGGATTTCCCTGGCTTTCCACAGGCCACCCATGCACAAGGTGGGGGTCCATGAGGCAGGTTTGCAGGGAGAGGGCAGGGCTTCTTTAAAACTGCCTGAGTGAGCAAGAAAACACAAGAAGGACAAGATGGGGGAGAAGAACCTAAAGAAGTTCACAATTCAGGAAAAGCAACCCATGTGTGACACCTATAGAAGTGTAGTTAACAGTTTCTGGCATGGTGACATTACACGTTAGCTTCTCTGAGATATTATTGTGACTGATTGGGGGTGTGGGCAGGGCAAGGGGCTGACTCCAAAGCACACTCACCTTGTGTGCTACCTAGTTATCAGAAGCACTCGCATGAAAGTCAGGCTGAAATGGCATACAAATGACCCAGAAGATGAGGCTTCAGACCAGAGGCTCCAGTCTTCTTTCATTTTACCAGGGCTATGAAAAGCCCAGGAATTAAAGTATGTGGAATCTGTGGTGCCTGAAATCCCACCTCCCACAGGCCTCCAGGGGACTGATGTGCTGGGCCCCAGACTACACTTTGAGCAGCAGCTGTGGCTATAGCCCTTGTCATTGGTTGGTCGGGTGAGGGGTGGTTGTTTGGTTGTTTGCTTTGTTTGATTGTTTGGGGCAGTACTGGAGATTGATCCCAGGGCCTCACACTTGTTAGGCAAGAGCTCTACCACTGAGCTAGCCCTTCAGCTTTGTTTTGTGTTTTGGCTTGTTGGTTGTTGTTTTGTTTTTCTGTTGGTACTGGGGATCCAACCCAGGACACGCATGCCATGCAGATGCCCAGCAGCTAAGCTAGGACTTCCAGCCCCTCAGTAGCAGGACTCCAAACCAAAGCAGACTGTGTCTCTAAGGACAGGCCTTGTCAGCAGTGAATGATGAATAAAGGTTCATCTAGTGATTATATTACAGTTCACATTCTCAGGTGAGCCTCCTGGACTCCCAGCTTCACCTCACTTATTTCACACACCACACACACACATACACACACACATACGCACACAGATGCAAATACACACCATGGACAAGTCTGTATAGTGATCAACTGAGACACTTCTCTTTGCTTACTTATTACCTGCACAATATTGGGTGCCAACAATGGAGGAGGGAGCATAGTGGGTGTGAAGACATGAGAGGGAAAATAAGAAATAAAAATTTCAAGCGGAAATAAGAATTTCAAGTGTTCAATGAGAAAGAAATGCAAATGAAGACAAGATAAAAATTCTCATCTCTCAAGTTGGCAAATAAAGAACAGCAATAGTCTCTAGATTAGATGATACCGTGGAGAAAAAAGGCACATGTGCACTGCTGGAGAGAGAAAAACTTGGTAAACCATTCTGGAGAGCCATTTGAAAATCATTTCCCAAAACATTCAGGCCCTCCAGCCCCAGCATTTCAGTCCTAAGACTCCTCTTCAGGAAAACAGTCTGTGAGGTATATTTACAGGATGGTCACAACATTATTTAATCACAGAAAAATGACATTCCATAGCACCCTACCATTTAAAAAAAAAATCATACTTTTGAAGAATATTTAAGGACCAGGAAAATGTTCACAGCTTATTTATTAGAAAACAAGGTAAATTCTGAAACAACGTATATACTCTAATCCAAATTATTTAAAATAATAAATGTGTCTATTTCAAAAATTCAGATACATAGAAAAATATTTTTTAATTTCTACAATAAATAACCTAAGTCTGCTCATCCTGAAGGATTTTAAGTAGAAAAAGTGAGCTAATCGAATTTTGTTGGAAGATTAGAATAAGAAAAATGTAAGGACAAAAATAAGTTAGCAGTTATATAGTAAATTGACCATTTCCATTTCTACATAACCTTGAGGTTGAGTAAAGGAATTTTACATTTCCAGAAAAATCTATAGAGCAAAGGGCTCAGGTCCCTGTGAAGCCCATAGTTGTGAAGAACCAGGCCCAATGCTGCCATGACCCTGAAATGAGCCTGAGGCAACAGGAGCCTCCTTCTCCAGGAAGCTTACCTTGCCACCAAGCAAGAAGCCACATGGCTTTGGGGCTTGGCAATGACTACCTCCGTGCCTAGGTTACTGTTTTCTTGCTGAGAAAGCGACCCACAGAGAGAGACCAAGTAGTCGACCTAGAGTTGTAACATGCCTTGCCAAGAATGACCAGTGCCTTCAGAAGCTTTCTGAGTATCTCTTAGGATAATCCTGCCCCTTTCCCAAATTCTCCAGATTCTCCAAGGCCTTAGAAACCTAGAAGCCAACTGAAAACCAAAAAGATAGCTAAATCTGTTGTAGCTGGAAGATCAGGCTATGGAGCTCAAGAAACTCTGAGTAACCTGGTGCACTTCTCCAAACCTCACTTCCTCATCCACGGCAAGTGGAGGTCATAACCATACCTCACTTGGGGAAGGTTAAATGAATGCACACATGCAAAACAAAAGAGTGCTCAGTACTTACTAAGCATGCAATCACATTATTCTCTGCTAATATCATTGCTAACCTTTTTGCATATTTAGCCCTATCTCTTCAACAGTCTAATAAGCCTGGTGAAAGATGTAAACCAGCCTTATGCTCTCCACACTCCCATTGTATCAGGCAGACATCTAGCCCATGTAGGAATAAGTAATACATTAATGGACTAAATCCACAAAAGAGCATCCTCCCAACTGAAAATATGTCATAAGACACTAAAAATTCCATGATCTTTAACAAAGAAAAATATCTCTTAATCCTCCCCTACCTTCTATACCGCTTACTCCCCATAGTAGGAGCAGTTACCAATCTGGCCAGCACATCTCTGCCCCCAGTACTGGTATAAAACCATGCTGGCTTTCCATCTCCTTCTCTGTTACCTAGGAGGGACTAAGAAGAATTGAGCCACCATTAGACTTGCCACCTCATGACTCTTCTGGGCAAATTCCTCTCAAGTCAGTATTTTGCCTGATATCACCCATTATCTCAGAACATTTAGCAACTTTAATTTATCTTTCCCCACATAAGAAAATAAATAGATAACCAAAATTGAATAAGCATTGTAATGTTCCTTATGTCTAATCATTGCCATCAGGAAAAAGAGACAGACAGAGACACAGAGAAAGAGAACAGTCTTCAGTGTAATTTTAAACATGGATTTTACATATGTATTTATTTATCTACTTATTGTAATTCTATTTTGACCATTTTATATAACCTCTGAGAATGAGCAGTATGAAATTTCCTGAGCACTCAATGGGATTTGCTGGTCTTGTGACTCTGGAATTCTTTCAACAAGACATTAGTGCCCAGTGGTCAGCTAGTGTGGTCCGGAAGGAAGGGTTGAACTAATGTTCCTTAGCAGAGAAACAGACATGGAGAGCTGCTCTGCCAATCAAGCTGGCTTTCCTCCTTAACAAAACTAGGAAACCATGTGCTTGAAAAATCCTCAAAAGCAAAAGGTAGATCATGAAGATAGAGTCACCAAATCACGCACCAAATCACACACCTGAGAGTCTAGAATATGCTTCACCTTGATAAGTTACCCCAGCACCTGCCCATCCTGGGAAGGACAGAGTGGTACTCACAGAAGGATGCCATCACCCTTCTTCCCCAGCCTGACTCTATCTCTATCAAGGGCTGCCCAAGAAGTCTCTCTTACAGCTACTAAGCAGCAGCAGCACCAGCACCACCACCACCAATTCTGTTATTTTGCTCCTCTGCCAAATAAATAATTTGGATACTCTCAGAAATTTACTCTGGCATTTATTTTACCAAGTACAATTTACAGAATCAACACTACCTTAAGAAGTGCTTAAATAATATTACATACATACCCAATGATAGGAGTCACTATGTAAAGCAAGCCTGCAGGAGTCCCTCTTGCAATGAAAACAACCTCCTGATTGCTTGGAGGCAACCAACATCCAACAAGTACTCACTGTGTGCCAGCATTAGCCCGCTGTGTCTTATCGTCATCCACTGTATACCCTCTCTGCTCATTTAATAATAGCTGAGCATTTTTGCCTCCTCTATGCCATCACAAGTAACCCAGAGGACTCTGATTGCCTTCTAGGGAACAAGTTGAGGCTGCTGACCCAGAGACTACACACACCAAATACTGAGGCAGTCAAATACTAAATGCTCACTGCCCCTTTTCCACCAGTGTGAAAGTCTGGAGGAACTGAAGGACAGAGTGTGTGTTTCCAAATTGAACCCAGGTGAGTCTACAGAGCCCAGTGTTCAAAGAAGACACTTACATTTGGCTCCAGGAGTAAACCCCTGTGGTGACATAGCTTGGCCACTTAGCTCCTGAGTAAGAATGACAAAGAACAAAGGAAAATAGTGATCAATTTTATTGGCATTTCAGGTCAAATGAGGACTATGGTCTTCATCAGTTTTGTTTGTTTCATTTTCTTACTGAAAAATCTTCCTAAAAAACATTTTTCTCTGCTTTCCAATGAGAGATTTAAATCAAGCAAAGGCAACCTGGAAGAGTTGAAATCACATCAAATTAGAAGGCAAGAAACCTGGGAGCATAGTCTCTGCCTGCTCCTGTGTAGCATCAGGAAGATGCCTTTCACTCTCTGTGCCTCACTGTCCTGTTTACAAAGTGGAGACTGGGATGGGTTGTCTGTTGCATGGACAGATTGTCTGGAATCTCTGTCTCTAGGATTACTGCAGAAGGGTTTTCAGGTCATAGCTAGAACTGTTTCTTACTACCCCACCCTTCCTTGGCTGTGGCTATAGAAGGTGGAAAGGATTGGTTTAAATCCACATGTTAATGGGCTGGGTCTTTTCCCAATGGATTCCTCTTTTGAACTCATCTTTTTATCATGTACCCATGTCTCCTAAAAAGCACAATAGCTAAAACATAGTTAAGGATTCTGCTTAGATGAAATCCAATTAATCAGGTTTCATTACAATTACATGTTAAATTGTATCATATAGATATCCATGCAATAAAAGTTCTGGCGAAGGAGAGTATGCAGAACTAGAATGGGCAGGGAAGGCCACAGGAAAGGGTAACATGAGCCAGGGCTATGAATGTCCTGACAGCCAACTCTGGTCCCTGTGTGCCACAGAGCTCTACAGATGATAAAAACAGCAACCAACATCCAACAAGTACTCACTGTGTGCCAGGCACTGCTCCAAGCCTCCAATTCATTTTAACTTATTTAATCATCACAACAATTTTGAGACAGAAATCACCTCTGCTTCGATTTTGCAGATGATGGGATTGAATTTGCCAAGTGTATAGTGCTAGTAAAAAGCCTGAGCCCAATACAATCAGACCCCAGGCTAAGCATTCCTACCCACTACATGTAGGAAATGAATTTAGACAGACAGTGAGACTGATGCATGACACGAAGACAAGGGAACAACTTGCACAGAGATCAGGAACTGGTAATCAGCAGGCCATGTGGAGGGGAGAGAAAGGGGTGCCTGGCTCAGGAACGCACCTCATGCTGAAGGATAGAGGTGACTGGAAGCCAGAGGTGCCCCCAAAAGCCTACAGATGATCAGAGGCTACACCTGCTGCATACAGGAGCTTGAAAGGGGAACCACAGCATGCTGTATTGAAGAGCAGGAAGGCTGCAGGCTGGCAGGAGGCAGGCTAGGAGGATGATGTTGACTGAAGTGCCCAGGAATACAAGGGCAGCAGTTGCCTCCCCCATTGGCGCCTGGGTTTCTGCAGCATGCAGCGGCACACTGTCACTGTTCAGGCCCCAGAAATGCTGAGAGCAGAGAGGCAAAGAGGCAGAGAGGGTGGGATGACTACCTAGTGTCCCCTTCTCTGCCAGTGGACTAGGCTGGCACCTAGATGAGGTCAATCAAGTGACATCCTACATTCTGCTCAAAGGCCCAACAAGACTGCCACACCCAGGAAGGAAATCCTGCTAGGATGACCTCCTCCTTTAGGATCCATGCCACAGCTGTACCACCAGGATTATAAGGATATTCTATTGTGTAATTATTTCAAATTATTAATGTGCCTTGAAACAAACAATGTCTAAAATAGACCTCTACTGTGGTTAGTGTTTATAATTATTCTGTATGCAGTTGGAGTTCCTTTCTAAATTAGTTATTGAATACCTACTTTGTGCTCAATAAACATCTGTTGAATAAAGGAACTAGTGAGTGTCTGAATAAAAACTAAACTGATCTAGGAACTGCCAATGGATACATTAAAAGGATTTTACCCCCACAAAAAATTTATAAAAATCCCAGATTTTAAGAGGACTAGAAAAGGAACAGCCCTGGAAAGAATTGAAGCCTAAAGAACATGCCTAGGTCTTTGCTGGCCTCTTCATCAGGCTGGTTCTAGAGGCGCCCTTCTCCACTTCCACTGAGGGAATAGTGCACAAACACACACAAAAGCCCCTCGATAATGAGAAAGAGATTATGCATGCAAATCCAAAGAAGCACTTAAAGAGAATTTCTGAAATTTTGGAAATAATCTTGGTTAAGCCTAGTTATAAATTACATGAGATTTTTCTAGATTAGTTTCCAGTCAATATTTATCAAAGATAAATATATTCTGGGTGAAAAGGGAGGGTTGAGGCAGAGGATAAGTGCTCCTTCTAATCATTAGTGAGGAAATTTCAAATATCTTGACCATCTTCCAAATAAATAGAACTTTAAGATTACCAGACTTTCCTTGCCTACTTTCAAATGGAATAATTCTCTTCACAGTTTGTAAGACTGATTCCTTAGTGGCTTACTTATTCATTCACCTTCTTGTCAAATATTTATTGGAAGAGTTATTTGTTACTATCTGACCATGCACAAGGTGCTGGGGATGCGGCAATGAGCCAGGTACAGCCCCAGTCCCAGAAGGCTTATAGTGAGGATTGGGGAGTTAGTTTGGGATAGAAATGACCAGGAGGTAGGACTGCATCTGCCTGTTTAATGCCTTTGCCCAGCATGCTGCCTGGCTTTCAGCAGGAGCTCAATGAGTATGTATCTCATGAACAAAAGCAAAATGGAAATTATGGTAAGTTCTTCTAAGTATGTTGATAAAGCAGAGTAAGGGTCCCAGGAAAACACATTGGAGAACAAACCTAGATCAGTCTCTAGGAAGATCAAGGTCAATTTCTGGGAAGAGATATCTGAAAACTCAGATGGTAAACAAGAGACAGACAGGTGAATATGGTTTTGGGGAATGGTTTACCGTTAGACAAAGGGCAGACATCAGAGCCCAAGTCCAGAAAGAGATGATATATCTGTGCCATAACAACAGTTTGGTGCTGTTAGAAGTTAAACTGAAGGGATACATGCTTGTGAATGTATTTGATCATGGTTGTAAATGTCTGCTTGTGTGTGAGGCTGTGTGAGAGTAAGCATGTGAAAGTGTGCTTGTATATATATGTGTGCATGTGTACACATATGGGTGTGCACATATGTACATGAGTGTGTGTATGCTCATGTGTGTGTGTATGCTCATGTGTGTGTGCGTATGGGTGTGCATACATATATATGTGCATGGATGTATGCACATGTATACATGTGGGTGTGCAAGTGTATGCCTAACCTAGGGGCCAGTATGAACTTGAGGAGGTAAGTAGAGTGCCATTTGACATGAAGGTCATGAAGGTCATGAGCTTCAGCTTGAGCTGCTCTGCTTTTGAGAAAGCTCAGATAGTTTGCAGTCAAATAGATGAGCTACAGGCCATAGGGATGAACATAGCAGGGCCAAAATATAGTGCAGAGGCAAACCAGACATCATTTGGTGATTGATTAATGGTATTATATGTGATGTGGTAGAGCGTGAGGGGCAACAAAGCAAGACAGGGACTCCCAGAGACCTAGGCAGCATGGTAGGGCCCTTCATTGACTTGTAGGAAACAGAAGAGTAGGTTTAGGAGATAAGAGGGCTGCAGTTGAGCAGGTTGGGGCCCTTCACTCCTTATTTCTCCTGCTGTAAAAAATTAGAGACAGTATCACAAAGTAGAGAAGAATATGAGCTCTAGGGACAAACACCCAAGTTCAAAGCTTGGCTCCGCATGGGCTGGCCGTGTGACCTTAAGTCATGTCTTATTTCTCTCTGTGCTTAAGTTTCTCCATTTCTTCCCTTGAGGAGTTCTTGAGTTTATATTTGTGAACTGACTGCTGTTGGGCCTGGCACAGAGTAAGTACTACAGACATATTTGTCAAGGAATAATATCTGCAATAATTCTTAGAATGATTGAGTTTGCATATGCATGCTTTACTTTATATTTATCTTCTGATATTTTTCTTGGTTTATGCTGTCTCCCACTTGAGATTAGTAGTTCTTTAATAACAGGCCTGAGTCTTGAATCTTTCACCACAAAATGAAACCTCTCTGAGCCTGGTTCTATTCCTAATGTCTTCCTTCCTAGCTGACAGTCTGTATGTAGTGCACTAGACCTGCTATCTGTCTTTATCCATATTCTCTTCTGCATATCTCTATATACTATAATGTCATTTCTCCTCCTGGCTGCCAACTCTAGAGCAAACTGCTCTCTCTAAAGTCATCAGTGCTTCCTGACCTCAAGGTCCAAAGAACCCACTTCAGGTCTGCAGGCTTGCTTGGTGTTCCAGCACTGCCTGACTGTCTGACCTCCTTTATCTCCCCCACCCCCAATTCTACCATCTTCCAGCCCTTCCTCTGTCTCTCCAGTTACCTTTGGGCTCATCAAAACAAGTCTGGCCACTTCCACAAACCAGGATGCAATAATCCATTTATAGGAAGCCACCTACCAGACCATGAGCACCTTTAAGGTAAGCCTCTGTCTTAGCAGTTCTTGATTTCCCAGCATATGGCTAATTATGGGCTTCATAATTCACCTAATAGAAGCTCAAAAATGTTGAGCAAATGAACAAATGCATTATAGAAGCAAAGTACTTCTTTAATTTCCTGTCCAGAATGTGTACCAATTACATGTATGAAACTTAGCAAGTGCTGTGTCAGGACCTAAATGATGACTGATTGATCCACTAACTTTTAAGCTCTGTGACTTCTATAATCAAGCAACTAGACTTCTAATCCAGAAATGTGGCACAATGACTGGTCTTGATATCCTAGCTGGTTGTCATGGCAATACCTCAACTTCAGAATGCCCTGAGTCTTTGGGTTCCAGTTGCCATATTGAATATCTGAGCAGAACCACTTTTCTTTACCACTCATTTCTGACTCGTAAAGAGAACTGAGATATTTTTGATTGCCTACTGAGCTTTATTTCCTCTTTAAGAAAAAAATTCCAAAAAGGAGGATTGCTTTAAAGCAGGTAGTAAACATGGAAAGGGAAGAATGCTGTTACTTTCTGAACATGAACTTGGCATTGAAATATGCTTCTGGAAGGCGCTAGGACAGGGTGTGTACAACACGAGCAGAAATAGATTTGATGCGCCCCCAGAGTAACCTAATTCCATGTATTCCGGGGCTGAAGCCCAGGATTTATGTACTTGTTTATGACATCAGGAACCAAAGCATGGATATTCGGCATATGAGGCTCAGGATCCAGACTAAGGTGTTGCCTTCCTCTTAATAAACACCAAATAAGGTGTTTATTTGGCCTCCTCAAGGCATGGACTAAAACAGGAAAGAGAAGGAGCCAGACCTCCTGGCATGCACGTTCTGAATGAATTAGATGCTCAGAGGAACAAGAAAGAAGTGCACAGAGGAGTAAGCAGAGGTGATCAAGGATGTAGTATTGCTGGTGACAGGCAAAATGTTGAATTTATTTGGGCTACCAAAAGCCCAAAGAAAGTAGGTGAGACCTATTCTCCAGCCCTGCCTCTGTCACTCCTGAGTATTTCTAACATAAAGATGTACTTCACTCTAGAACTGCACCCAGAGTCCTTATGGGTTTCTATCTCATCCCAAATTCTGAGAGTAAATACAAGGCTCAAAGAGGATGGGGAATGAGTAACCATGTTACCACCTGGGTCTGGGTCGGTTAAACCTCACTCACTACATTGTCTCTCTGGGATCAAAAGGACTTAGGAGATTCTTTCACACTAACTAAAGGTTGGGGGAATGATGAGAGGGAGAGTAATTATAGGTGGTAGGCACTGAAGCTGCAGAGTGATAAGTAGGATGGTCAGTGCCATGCTCAATGGAAATCCCTCTTACCCCACACACACCCCAGAAAATAGCTCAACTCCAAAGTCCCAGATAGAAGCCTGGGACACCAATTGATTTAGACACCAATCCTTTAACAGAGTGGGCCCAGGCTCTCACCTGGGGCAAGACCCAGAAAAAGCCCTGGCCTCATAAGTGAGCTATGTGGGCTCCATCTTCCTCCCTGCTCTGTTTCTCTTCTCCTTTTCTTTCTGTATCAGAATCTGGTACACTGTGGCTTTTTCTGAGTGGCTGAGTGTCCCCCATAAGCCTGTAATTCAGCATTCATAAGGTGGGAGATAACATAAAGTAATGTACTCTGGATCAAAGATGAGCTCCCCAAATGCAGATACCAGTTCATGAAAGACGAATCCATCCTGGGATACCCACAAGAAGCTAGAGAAGAGAGCGTGACAAGAGTCCCCATTTCAACCAGTAAAGTTCCCTGGGATTGCAGGGGCCTTGGCATCAAAGGTCCAGGCATCTCTTCTGATTGTGCAAGACAACAGCACATTTCTCCAAGATCTCATGCTTTATCAGACATTCACAGTGACAAAGTCCTACTCACCAGTGATGCCACAGCAGACCATTTGATTTTCGAGGGACGGCATATAAAACCAAACCCTAATGAATTGGTGGGGATTGCAAAATGGTGCAGCCACTTTCTACAACAATCCAATCAATGCCTTGCAAGCTAAACATAAAGTTACCATCTGACCCAGAAATTCTTCTGCCAACATCTATCTGCCCACCAACCCCAAATAAAAAAATATGTTCCCCTGTGCATAATGTTCACAACAACTTTATTCATAATAGCCCAAAGTGGAAACAACTGAAATGTCCATGAACTAATGACTTTATAAATAAAACAGAATATATCTATGGAGTATTGCTCAACTTCAGAAAGGAATGAAGCTCTGATGTAAGGTACAATATGGCAAACCTCAAGTGAAAGAAGCTAAATACAAATAGCCATATATCTTATGAAATGTCCAGAACAAGTAAATCTGCTGAGACAGTGAGTAGATTAGTGGTGTGCCTATGCCTACGATGAATTTAGGAAGGACAGTGCTAATGGTATTTCTTTTGGGTCTGATAAATGTGTCCTAAAATTAGATTGTGGTAACAGCTGCATAATTCTTTAACATTAAAGATGCTAAAAATATTAAGCATACATACACTGAAACATGCTAACTTTAAGTAATAAATAATAAGTAATAGCATATCTCAATATACTATTTAAAAAGAACCTTAAGGTGATCACTGCACATGAATTTTCATCAATAAAAATATTAAAGACTAAATAAAATACATACAAACTTTACCCATAGTTAATGTTCATCCCTAGAAATTAGCATGACTATTTCCTGTGAACACTTTGCAAATTTTGTTTTTTAAAGCAAAAATAATATTTCTCCTCACTAGTAGTGCAAGAGTCTTTCAGTTGGCATTATTCTGGATGGTGTGGCACAGGAAGCAAAACAAGAGAGAATTGTAGAAGCATGGCATTTGGGGCAAACCCTCTATAGCAGGGGTAGGCCAATTATTGCCACCTGTTTTTGCAAATGAGAATTTTATTGGAACACAGCCATGGCAATATATTTATGTACCTTCCTTGGCTCTTTGCATGTCCTAATACCAGAATTAAGTAGATGCAACAAGGACTGTATGGTCTGCAGAGTCAGAAAAATTTTTGGATGTCCCTCTACAGAAAAAAATCTGCCCCTTCCACACATATTCTGCAGCAGTAGCACCTAGGAGCCTGTTAGGCAGAACCTCAAGCTGCCCCAGACCTACTGAGTCCAAACTGCATTTGGATTAGAAAGTTGTGTTAGCACAAGAAGTAGATGCCAAGACAGGATTAAATATGCAAGGATTTTATTAGAGGAGACAACTATGAGAGGAAATCTGGAAGGAGCCAGAAAAGGCTGGGAGAGCCACCAGTCCATGATGCAAGCCCGACCCTGAGAGAGGACAGAGGGAAGAGGAGCTGGGTGGAAGCCTTGTAGACTGCTGAGCAGTCGAAGAACTGCTCTGCTAAGCTTTGGAGAGTCCTGGAGCCAGAGTCAACTGTGTCCCAGGGCCTGCTCTGCCATTCTCCCTGCCACCCCCAGGGTGTGGGGCCTCCATGCAACTGCAGTGAGGCTCTTCAGAGCACAGTGCTGGGGTCCCTGGTGGATGCAAGTTTCCTTAGCTGTGCCCCTGCAAGCCATGTTCTTTATGTATCTGCTGCCAGGTATACTCCCAGAGCAGCTGTCCCAACTGATCTCTGTCACATTGACACTCCAGAAACAATGCTGAAGAAACAGGGGTTGGCAAACTTTTTCTTCAAAGTGCCAGGCAGTAAATATTTTAGGCTTTGCAGGCTATAAGGTCCCTGTTGAAACTACTAAACTCTGCCATTCAATAGAGAAGAAGCCACAGAAAACACATAATCAGATGTGTGGCTCTGTTCCAATTAAACTTTATTTAGAAAAGGCGGTTCTGGATTTGGAGCCAATGTGGCCCTAGACCATAACATGCCAAGAGTTGTAGGGTTTGAATTTTCTTAAAGTCATCAAAAGTTTTCTCATCTGAAATAGGTAAGAGAGGGGCTATTCCTGATGAAGTGGAGGAGAGCCCTGGGCTCAGCGGTTTCCCTAAGAAGCCCCTAAGACATCTCTGTAAGCAGCAAAAGCAGAATTTGAAAGCCACTGCCCTGGATCCTCACAAAGAGCCTCCAGCATCAGAAGTTTCCCTTTCCCTTTCACTCACCCCTGATGGGCATCCAGCAATCTAAATTTCTACATTACTCTACAAACTTAACTGAGATTCTAATATTGTGATAGATGTTTTGTGATGACAAAAGTCAATCATAAATGCATTTGGCTCCCAAGAAATTTTCAGTTGATAGAAATGACACACACACATACCTAGTAAGGAAGAAGCAACCCGCACCCCAGGAAAGCTCACACAAAGGATCGCTGGAGCAGAGAAGAGATGGCTCTCACATGGGGAGGCAGAGAAGTCTTCAGGGACAAGGGCCTACAGTGGGCTGCAAAAGGTCATGGTGGCACTCTGTTTTACCTCTCTAACCACACACCTCACGTCCCCATACTGCCTCTCTTCTGGAGGGTCATAAAGCCACGTTATGGGAACCCTCCTAGACTGAGTTGCTAGTTTACAGCCATCAGGCACATGCCCTCTTTGGACATAAAATTCATGTATCTCTTCATCATCACAGTGGCAAACCCGCCCCAGAGGCCAACAACACCTCGATGGGATGGCTCGTATAGCTCTTCTACACCAAGGATAGGGCTCTGTGGCCTTACTGCATAGCTAGGTCCTGGTTGGGAGCTGGCAACAGGAACTGGGCCATCCCTTTAGGGTCCTATGAGGACACACATTCTGACTTTGACTATTGCTGCATATGGGAAGAGAGCTAAGGAGGAGGGTCATAGAAACTTCATCTTCAGAGGAGCCCTGTGAAGAGTATGAATGTAAATCTGGAGTCCTGCTGGGTAAAGACAGCTACAGCACATGTGCCCCCTCCTTTCTATTTTCTTTACATCTATATGAATCTGTCTTCTGCAAAGCTCCATATTCCACTGAAAAACTCTTTACGCTGAATACAAAGCTCCCTCATTGGGAGAGAAGAGGATGTCAAGGCATCTGATAAAAATCTCATTTTTTAGATGTCATTCAAAACAGAAAAGCCATCAATAGGCTCTGAACAATGGACTAATGTCAGCAGACCCTGGCCATCGAAATCCAGAAAGCCCTAAATGTTATGTAAGCCATGTGAACATGTACATTTTTCTAGAGAGTGAGCATAGCTTTCATCAGCTTTTCAAAGGGCTTATAGTTCCAAAGAAACTTTAGCACCATTGTCCAATTTATTTGAAATAGTACTGCTGCCCAAGCTAGAAAAAAAAAAAAAAAGACAATTTTAAAAAATAAAATAAATGGATCCTTTTAGGCCTCTGATTCTAGTCCTTAATTATCCTGAGACCATGCTGTTTTTTAAAAAAAAAAGTTAATATCTCTAATATCTCACCTACAGTAAAATGAGAGGCTAGTAGGTTAGAACCAAAGAGGAATGGGTTGATACACAGCTCTTAGTAATGGAGCTACCCACTGTTAACACCTGCCATGTCATAAATAAGCCCCCTGGGTCAGGCCCTGTGTTGCACACTTTATATACATGACTTATTAAAACGTCATAATAACTCTGCAAGACATTATCTCATTTGTCTTCTGTTTTTCTTCTCTTTCTTTTTAAGATTTTTTCTTATTAAGATGGAATCATACATTTATATATATATACATATATATATATATATATATATATATATATATATAGTTGGGTTTTTTCTCATTTTTCAATTTTAACAAACCAAAATTCAGAACGTTCAGTGAACTGCCAAGGACCATAGCCCTGATAGTGTCAATAAAAGACCTGATTCCAGATCTGTCTCCCTTCCAAATTCCACACTGGGACATGCTATAAAACTTGGATCCTCAGAGGAGAAAAACTTGCCCTCGCCTCAGGGACAGTTTCTTAGACATCTTTGTATTCCCCACAGTGGCTCACTGCACTCTACATGGCCAGGCACTCAATAAATATTTGTTGGATGAAGAAACCTGGGCTCCAGTCCTGCCATGGACTTAGTGACTCAGTCTCCTGCATCTTGGAGCTGCAGGTGGTTACTCAGCTGGGCCACTTCAGGGAACATTTGAAATCAATTATGGGTACGGAGGAACCTATTAAATTTTCTCTTTTGTGTATGTTGGGGTTGAAGGAGAGGAAAGGAAGTTGAGAAGGCGGGAAGGGAACAGGATGGTTTCAGGGTTGGGTGCTGGAGCGACAAGTGTTCCCCCAAATAGGACAGAATTTGGCTTATTCCCCTACTCAGTTCCAATGGCCCAACCAAATGGGCCCCAGGCCTCCAACTACCCTTAGTGGCACACAGCCCTAAATGGCAGGCCCTCAACCAGCTGCTTCTGGGGGGTACCCTCCAGGGGAGCCATTGCATGCAGCCCTCCCCTAGACCTCAGTTGATCTGCATCAGCTATGGGAAATAGGTACCTGCAGAAGGCCTGCCTTGCAGGAAGCCCCACCTGCTTGGGGGCCAGAGAAACCCTCAGCACCTACAGTCTGTGAGCCCCACATCATCCTCCACCCTAAATAAACTATTCTGGCAGTTCATTCTGGAGTCCAGCTTCCTATTTTGAAAGAATGTGATTATTGGGGGTGGAAGGAGAGGACAACTCTGGTTGGCTTTGCTTTCTTTACTAGTTGCTACAAATACAAGTCAGTCAACCACCCCTAAAAATGCCATATTAGCTTAAAAAAAAAAACCTATATGAAGCTAAACCCCAGAGATGCCTACCAACAACATCCTGGGAGAGGATGATTAAATTGCATGCTGAGGCCAGGGCAGGACAGCCCTCCAAGAAATCACAGTCCCCCCTCGGGGGCTTCCTGCTCTCCTGTAATGAGGCAACGCTGCCACCTAGTGCCCTAAGTGGAAAGTATTCCTCAAGGCCCCACCTCTGGGGGTGGGGTCTTCTCTGCAATGGTTGACCTCTACCCAAGAGAAAACACCTCAAGTTTGGTAGAATGAAGACTGGGAAAGTGGGATTAGGTTAAGTAAGTATATGCTGATTTTTTAAAGCTGTTGGAAAAGAGTGTGGGAGCTAAGTCTTTGCAGCATCTTGGACTATCCTCAAGAAAGCAGAACTGCAGCAATTGAGTCATTGTAGCTCCCAGGGACATGATTCTGTATTGTTGTTCTGCATAGGGGAAGCCAACCATCCTAGGAACAGGTAGTGACCAGCTCAAGGACCAGTGCTAGGTGAGAAGGAATAGGGCTTCCTGTTGATAGAGGGGAGTAATTTGGTGCAATGAATTCCTGAGTCCTTGTTTGGTAACTACATGGTTCTCAATCACAGGGTCCACAGGTGAGTGCCGTGGTAATTAGTATGAGTAGACAGGATGCCTAAATCCTCAGGAGCCCATCTGCTAGAATCCTGAAGGATGGTGACCTTGTTTCCAACCCCTATCTTTTACCAACTTTTACCCTAAATCCTTATGGGGTACTTCCTGATGTACACAAGACTGAAGAAGAGAACAGAGTGGGAGGTGGAGAAGAGCTGGACCTGACTGTTCTCTGCCCTCAACCTTCCTGGAGAAGGTTGAGGAAATCCCAGTATACCACAGGAACCTCTTTGATTTGAATAGAAGAAACCTTGGAAGCTAGACTGACTGCAACAGATTTCCTGCCCAATTGTACGTGCTTAGGGAGGTTAAGAGAGTCAGATGAACACTTTGAAGAAGGAGCATGCACTGTGGCTGTGTGAGGGCTGTTGATGGTGACAGACAGACAGATGAGCAAGGGAGGGAAGCAGTATATTGGGGTGGGCTGCGGGAGGTGCATCAAGGAATGTGAGAACTGCAATCAAATCAAATCACTGCTTTCCTCTGTGTAGAGCATGAGACAAGACACAGGAGGGACAGGATAGCAGTAAGGTACCACAATCGTGAATCTGTTTCCCCAGATTTGAGCTTTAATAAGAGCCCCTCAGAGCCTCCCACATATTTTCCTGTTGGATCCTTCTCTAATTCTTTACAGTCAGAAACTGATCCCAGGTCTCTATGTTGCTACTGCAAGAGGAGGGGTAAGCAGAGTCATGGGTTTCAGTCTAGACGGCAAGCACGCAGTTTCCCTGGCAGATGGGTACTAGGAAGCAAGATCAGGCAGCAAGAAGAAGTCATCTGGGAGGAACTGTGAAACTGCCAGCTCTGATCAGATAATCATCTCATTATTTCTTCCATTTGGCCCCAGAAAAAGGGTTTCCTTCTACTCTTTCTCTGCTCCCACCTAGCTCACAGCCCAGCCCCTTCTCTCTCCCCTTCCCTCACCCCCTATTCCACCCCAAAATAAAGCAAAACCAAAAGACCCAAGCGTGCTCAGTGTCTGGGAATCCCAGCTTCCAACAGAGAAATCACAGCCAAAGGGGGAGAGAGAGAGTGTCCGGAAGGGATGTTCCAGTAACACTCCATTGGAAGAGGCTCCTTCCTTTTCCAGATTTCTTTCCCTCTTCTCAAACTTCTTTGCAGGGTTCCAGCAACCTGAGAAGTTTTTGTTTTGTAAAACTGTCAAGCAATTCACGGGCTCTGAAGTCCCATCCCCAGCCTACCTCTGGCATGTCTTGTTGCCTCAGTTTCTCCATAAATGTAATGGGATAGATAAAGATCAAAGGGTGCTGTGGATAATCCAAATTAATAAAATTAAATTGTTTTACTATGTGTCTTGTTTTGGGGTTAGGTTCTGTCATGGGAGATCCATCCAAAAGGATAATGAGATACAAGTGATGAAATAGAAAGCCTAACCCTAAACACCTTTCTTGAATCATGCTTCCCAGTCAGAGAGGCAGCTATTCTTACTCCACTCACTTCTTTTCCCTTCTGAGTGACTTTCCAAAAAAGCCAACATCTGGGTATAGAGAAGAATAAATATAGGTAAAACTTCCAGGCAGGTGTCTCTGATTAACATCGAAGAATTATACCAGGTTTCATTTGTAGATCCCTCTTACAACAGCCAGGGCTAGAAGCCAAGACCCTGGCTTATGAGTGCCCACCTTTTCCAGTAGACCTTACTGTTCCTAGTCTGTGTATACTGCTGTCAGGACAAAATGAAGGAGACCCCCAGATGTGGAATAGGTGGTGCCTTTCTGTGTACGTTCAGGGCTGCTCAGAGAAAAGGCAACCAGGCAGGACAAGATGGCTGTGTGCCTGACAGTCTTGTTCCCTCCCAGCCTGGACCAGCCCGGGCATGACTCACTGTGCAGGTCTTGGACTCTCCTCTATTTTCAAAGTTGTCTGGGTATCCCAAACTGACTATGAGAAACAGAGTATGAGACCCCTTCTCCTTTGACTAAGGATGAAAAGTCCTTTCCCTTTAAAAAAGGTGAGAGAGCTAAGCCAAGATCTCCTGAGGGCAAGCAGGATGCACAGAACTACATGAGATCCATACCAGGGGCAATGCTGTTATGGCAGAGGTCATTATCTTCTCTTTGATGGTGTCCAGAGTCCTGCTGTGCTAATAAATAAAGGGCTTGCCCCTCCCTGTCCCTGGCCAGCTCCCTGTCCTTATTCCTGGCTTTCCTGCTCTGACCCCTTCCCCACCTTGCTCCCTAGGTCTAACCCCATCAAAAATGGAGCCCGCTACTCCCCAGAACATCAGAAAGCCCAGGAGTGGGTCATTACCTGCGATGATGGCCGGGTTGTTCTGTCCTCCCTCTGGTCTCACCCAGGCTTCCACTGTGAACGCCTCCCGGGGAATCTCAGCCAGCACTTCTGGACGCAGCAGCAGCCTCTCCCGCCTCCCCGAGAAGTACAAGATAGACAATCCTCCTTGGGGGTTAAAGGTCTCTGCTTCCCAGTCAGGGCTTCCTCCACCATCTTGGATGCTGTCCTTCAACACGTTTCTAACCCTGTGCCTAAGGGGGTGCTTAGGCCAAGGTTGGAAATGCAGAGGAGAGATACCAGGGTCTCCAGGCACGTCCTCTGCCTGCCTCTTCACCACTCGGCGAGGATGCCTGGACTTGGCCCAGCCCTTTCCCTGGCTCTCCGCTTCAGGATCCTTCAGGTATGGAGAGGTGGCGGGAATGGCGGCAGCCACTGTCCAGCTTCCCCGAGCTACAGCCTCACCTAGAGACTCCTTGAGTCCTTGTTTGCCAAGATAAGTGTCATCATCTCCCGGAGGCTCTGATTGCCCAATAGGACTGTCCCCTACCCACAGGGCTACTGGATGCTCACTCAGCTTCCCCCCCACTCCCACTGTGTTTTCAGTCAGGTCTTGGAAAACAGCCTTTCTTATGGAGTCCGGTTTAGTACGTCCTGCAGGATAGGTTCCCTGATCCCTCACAGGGTAGGACTTCAGGTAGTTCCCAGGACTGCTGGGGTACACCCCAAAGAGGTGATGCTGGGGAACAGCTCTGGGTCTCTGAGCCTTGGCCCCCAGCCAACAGTGCTCCCCTTCCAACAGCACCTGATTCAGGTGTCCCCTCTGAGCCAGGGATTTCCTGCGTGTCCAGCCCAGCTCGGAGTTGGCAGTACCGAATGCCCACCCAGCCAGGATCACCAGGCTTATCCTCAGGATCTTCAAACACATCATCCCTCCCTCAGCTCTCCCACAGAGCCGGAAGTCAACTTCTGGGTACCACACTGGGATGATGGGGAGAAAAAGAAGAGTCAGCCTGCAATGAATGTGCAGTCACTGGGGAACTGTTCTCCTCACAAACCAAACTTTGTCAAGCTGCCCCAGTGGAGAGCCTCTCCTGAGGACCTGCTGCTCTGGTAGCTCTGCCAGTCACTTCCCCACTGCTGCACGGCAGGTGCTTCCCTCACGCAGCTCTAGTTTAGTCCTTGCAGAATGAAGCTAATTGCTCTTGGTTCCTTGGACTTTCCTTCCAGAGAGCTCAGGTTTATTTCCTTTTTCTTTTTGCTCCTTCTTCAATAATCCCTTCCCACACTGATACTAGAAAGTAGAGCATAAACCAAAGTCTCTCAAATAGCACACTCACCTATGCATACCCCTGGCTGCCCCCAAGTCATTCAAAAACACAGTATTTTCCAATTTTCATTTCCTTTTCTTCTTCCTTCCCTTGGGGTTGCCTTCTTTTATGTACTCCTTCACCCAAAATAATGCTCACCTTAAAACAAATTGCTAGAATTGCTATAAACAAATTTATACACAGACACACAATTTGATGGCTATCATCTAAAAATGCAAAAAGAATCTGGGAGCACAAAAATCCAAGCTGGTACTTAACTTTCCCTCTGCAGATGTCCTCAGCCAGGTCCCCATTCAGCTGCCAGTCTGCCAGCACAGGATAGGATACTACCCTCACTTGGTGCTCAGAGTTGTTGATGGCCGAAAGTATTTTTTTATCCACTTCCAACTTGTTGGTATGTGGTAAGTCTCCGTAAAGTTCTTCTCTGGGTTGACAGTCTGCTGTTCTCTTAACCAAATGAGTCTGAGAGCCCTTGACTTCACCTTCTGGGAGCCTTGTGGGTCCCTGGGAAAACAGGGAAAAGAGCAAAAAGAAGAGTGTGTACTTCAAGGACCTGTTCCCTCCGGTCTCTCCTTTCCCCTTCTCTCCCTTTCTCTCTGCCTGTAATTATCTTCTTGTTTTTTCATTTAAAGACAAGGATGATGTCAAAGCTAGTAAGTTTGGTGCATCACTCCACCTCCTCCTGTCCCCTCCTTCCTCCTGAAAACCTCCCCACCTCGCCCAGGCACAGGGGACAGCCCTTTTCCCCAGTAAACATCTTGGGCTTTCTCTCTCTGCAGCCGCAGCCTACACAATCAATAGCAAACAATCAATACTGTTTTGGAGCACTCTGTGTGTACCTTCTCCCTCCCTCCCTCCCTCTCTCTCTCTCTCTCTCTCTCTCTCTCTCTCTCTCCCTCTCTCTCTCTCTCTCTCTCACACACACACACACACACACACACACACACACACACATTTTGAAAGGACCTCCCTAATAAGCCCACATTCGCCTTTTAGGACCATTTGCATCTCTTTCTTTTGTTTTCTCACAAATCTCCTGCATTTTTTCTTATTTCAATCAATCATTTCAGATTTAAAAGAACAATACCTTAAATTCACTTCATATTGAACATTGGGAGAAAGGAGAAATCAATTATCCTGCTATGAGAAACATTAAATGGAAATGCCATGCTTTCATAGTACATAGATCTTCTTTTCCTCTCAGAAGTTCCTCAATCTGAAGTTAGTAAAAGTCACCATATGCTGAGTGAGCAAATAAACAAATGAGATGCCCAAAATAAGTAATTTACAAAAATGAACAGCTAAACTCAAGCAACAATTTTTTTCAACTGATTTGAAATGAATGGATAAAACAAGGAGGTAGATACTGTGATTCTAACCTCTGTCATGCTTGCCTAGATGCTCACACACCAGCTTTCTCAAAGGATCCCCATTCTTTATATACATGTATACATCTTCACACACAGACAGATGGACACACACAGAGAGCATTCTTCAACCCAAGTACATTTGACCACAGGTAGTACAAAACAGAGAGAGCAGTACACTGGGTCCTTCATTCAGGTCCTAAGAAAAATCACTTACACTTTTAAAATCATTGCTTGTGTAGCCCACATTCTAAAACATGCAGCCCAAATACCATAGAGGAAGACCTCACTGCCTCCTCAGCCTTGGGACCCCACATTGTCTTTTAAACTCCTCCACCCAGCTAATAACTCATCTATTTGCTATAAGAAGGCTGTGTCCTAACCACCCCACCCCCAGCACACCTTGTTTCCCCAAGAAGCATCTACTGGAGCCTCAAAGCAAGTCCCTTTGAGGCTATCAGTCCAGGCACGTGGGCATTACTAAGCAGACACCCTTCGGTCTGCTTATCCTTTTTCCTCTTATCACTTCTCTAGCTCCATTCACTTTTCTGACTCAGTTTTTTTTCTTTCTCCACCCCCCCCACCCCCGTAGCAGATCAAAATAGAGACTGAGTCTTTGGAGTGGGGAGGGGGGATGTATAAAGACAGAAAAGCAGGGAAGAAAAGGGGGGAGAGAGAGAAAGAGAGAGGAGGAAAACAAGAAGAGAGAGGGAAAATACTCAGGTAAGAAAAGAAACCAGCTCCCCCTCCACCATGCCACCCCAAGGACCCTGAGAAAAAAGGTTTCCTACCATTCATTTCAGGAAGGAGGGTAACCCATCAGGGAAGAAGGATTCCGCCTGCTTCTCCCCCTGTTAGAGTGTAAGGCAGCTTGCATCCCCTATAGGTCTCTCCTGGCTCCCAGCTGCTGGTAATCCATTCATAAGGTTTCAAGAGGCAACACAAAACTCAAGCTTCCAGCTTAGTTTCTCTCTCTCCCCTTCATTCCTTTGCTCACCACTCTCCTTCAGCTCTTGGCAGTCCAAAGTTAAAAAAAAAAATGTTGAACCATGTCTGTGTTTTCCTCCTGTTGTAACTTTGGCTGTGACATCATAACCCTGCCCACCAACACCCCACCTCTCTCCCTTTCCATCCCCCCCCATCAACCCCATACCCCCAAACACTCCCCCACCCACGGAGAAGAAGGGCTCCTGTCAGTTCCAATGTGTGAACACACAAAGCCACTGGAAGGTGCCCCCTCCTCCCCTCGGTGCCCCTCCTGGCTCCCCCTCCCTGCTTTACCCACCGCTCAGCCCGGCTCTCAAGGCTTTTAACAATGATCCCATCTGTTTGACATGTGCGGAAAGGTGGGTTGGATTCAAATAATCTGTCAAGTGAATCAGATCAAAAACACAGCACCCCCTCCTCAATTCCATCACACACAAACACACACACACACACCCCAAACCCGAGAAGTATGAGAGAAGTCAGACTTACACAGCACCCACCCTCCATGCCAGGGAAAAAGACACCAAAAACATGCCAAGGGAAGCCCAGATCTATACATATATAAATTCTGTTGCTTATGTGTTTGTGACAAACACCCACACCCCAAGTCCCCATCCCCTCTTCCTCAAACCCGCCACTCCGCAAGTGCAGGGATTTGAAAGCTGGTAGAATCTGTTTTGAAATCTCCAACAGAGGGTTTTTCCCCCCTTTTTTTTTTTTACTCCAAAGCACTATCTGTGGCGATCAGACTGGAGCAGGGTTGCCAGCAAATGCAGGAGGCCCCTTCTAGGGTACAGGCTTTCAAACCAGCAAAGCTGGAGGGAATGAATTTAAGGACACACAGCAGGAGCTGGCTGCATTCATTTTATTTTGACGGGGGTAGTTGGGGGAGGAATATAATTTCTGAAATGCCCAAGGAATGAAGGGAGAGGATGTGGATTTCTTAAACAGTTTTTGCAAGAGGAGCCGTGTCTTGTGCTGCAGGTAAATGTATAAGGCAAGAAATGGGAGCTCACAGATAAACAAGGACCAGGACGGGAGGCAGAGGGAGGGAGAGGGAAAGAGGGAAGAGAGGAGGAAGGAGAGGGGATGGGAGATGGGCAAGGGGAGAGAGGGGTGAAGGACAGAGAGGGGGCGAGGGAAAGAGAAGGGCAGGGAGGGAGGAGAGAGGAAAGAAAGGGGAAAAAGGAAGGGAGGGAGGTGAGGGGGAGGGGAGGGATGGAAGAGGGAGGGCAGGAGGGTAGGAAAAAGAGGAGAGGCTGGGAGGAGAAGGGACTGAAAGCAAGAAGTGGGGAAGAGAGAGGCAGGAGAGACAGAGAGGAAGGGGAAGAGAGAGAGGTGCTGAGGCACATGAAATTTGGAGACCAGGAAGGCAGTTAGACCAGGATGGCTAACCAGGAAGAAATCCCAGAAGCAGGTGAAGGGGGACTCTGTGAAATGGGACAGAGAAAACAAAGGACACACATAGAGGGACTGTCTCTGGGAGATTGTCACTTTTTAAAAAATCAGACTGCAAAGCTTCAACCTTGTCTCTGTAAGGAAAGCCCTGTCCCCTCCTCCCTCCCTGCCCACACCTCCTCCTTAACACCCACCTCCACCTCCCTTCCTTCACCTTGTTGTTCCTGGCAAATCCTCCCTTGGAGAATCTAGGAGTAAAATCCAGAAACCCACCCACTCTTAAGGGCCCCCTTCTTTGTTCTATGCACAAGGGTCTTGGGTCCTCTTCTCTCAAGATTGGGCTGTTTGTGATCATCTGTACTTCATTTCAATCCAAATTATAAGATGTTTCCTTTAAGCCCAGAAGGTCAGAGGTGCTCTGCATTGCTTACTGCACTGTGGGGCTGGTCAGTTTCCATTAGCATTCTCATTATTATTAGGAAGCTTTGAGCAGAGGGAGGAGCCAGTCCTGCTGGCAGCCACCTGCAGAACACAGCATTAGGGAGAAAGAGAGAGCTTGAGACCCCTGAGTATGGTCACTTATCCTTTGACTTTCTGATTCCAAAATCGGATCCCTTGACAGAAAAGCTTAGCTGGGAACCAGCCAAGGAGCGTAGTAATAAAAGCCTCCCAGAACACAATCAAACGCAGGATCTATATATAGGAGCCGGATCTGTTTTAGCTACTTGCAGTCTAAAATGACAACCGGAAACAAACATTTCAGCAATATGTTTATTGGAATCATGTTCAACTAGTGCTGGAAGGACTGAGCTCCTCTGAAGGATTGCGCTCCAAGGGAAGCTCTGGGTCCTTGCTTTGTGTGCCCTCCCCACCGGTGGTGCTCAGAACTGGGAGTCAGTGGCTTTATCCTCCAAGGGGTAACTGGAGATCCCCTCAGGGTATCCTACCTCAGCTGCCTTTTTCATGGGTGATGTAAACTCTCAATGAATGGCAGGGCCAGATATAGCATCCAAGTCTCCTAAATCATTGTCCAGTTTTTTTCTCCTTTAGCTACACATGGGTCTTTCTGGTCAGCTAACTGCATGTCATTGGGTGGGAAGGCAGAACTAGAGACTGGCCTCCCATGTTCCACATCCAGTCAAAAATGCCCTGGAAATCTTTGTTGGTCATATGTGCTCTGTAACTCAGGCTCACATAGCACTCAGAAGGAAATGCAAATGTGGATTTCACTCTCCTCTCTTGTGAATTTTGAGCCAAGAGAAGCCCTATCTTCTGTAGAACTGTTTGGTGCTCCGTATGTTAGATAATCCTATCTTTTTTCACAATACAATTACTATTATAAATTATTGGCAATGTTAATGGTTGTATTTTGAAAACTGCCTTTCATCCAAATAGATCAAGACCTGATTGGCTTCCCAGCACCTCAGGGGAGTGGTGTAGAAAAGGCAATATGCCAGAGATCTATATCCCCTGGTGACAGTCCTTAGTGGGTGTTTCCTGGAGGATTTTGAGCCTGGGAACCAGCTTGTGAAGTCCTTTAGCTGGGTTAGAGATTCTTCAGTGATGCTGTGCCCCGGCCTGCTCAGCACAGGAGGAAAAGCTCTACAGGGTTCACCTGTGGCCCTTCAAGGCAACTCACCAACCAGAGCAGTACATAGGCTGGTACATAGGCTTTTCCTCTTACCAAAAGCATATTTGTTTTTTCCCCCACAATGTTTTACTGGCAAATTACAGTTGTACATATTGTGGGATTTGTTGTTACATATTCCTACATGTACATAACATAGTATGATTTGCTCAATATCGTTTCCCAGTATTTCCCATTTTCCTCCCCTCCTCCCTCCCCCTTTTCCATTTCCTCTACTCTATTGATCTCCCTTTGATTTTTATAAGATTCCTCCTCACTACCACCTTTCTTTTCCTTTTTCCTCTCAAACTTCCTCATCTGAAAGAAAACATACAATTCTTGACCTTCTGAGCTTGACTTATTTCACTTCACATAATGTTCTTAAGTTCCACTCGTTTTCCTGCAAATGACATAATTTTATTTTTCTTTATGGCTGAATAAAACTGTATTGCGTATATATACCACATTTTCTTTATCCTTTCATTAGTTGATGGACACCTCGGCTGGTTCCATAATTTGGCTACTGTGAATTACACTGCTACAAACATGGGTATGCTTGTACCACTAGAGTATGATAACATTAATGCTTTAGAATAAATACCCAAGAGTGGTATAGCTGGCTTATAGAGTGTAATGGAAATTCCTCGTCTTTTGGGGAAACACCATACTGATTCCCATAGTGTTGTACTAATTTACAATCCCACCAACAGTGTAAAAATGTTCCTTTTTCTCCACATTCTCTCCAGCATTTATTATTATTTGTATTCTTGATGATTGCCATTCTGACTGATGTGAGATGAAATCTCATTGTAATTTTATTTTGCATTTCCCTAATTGCTAATGATGTGGAGCATTTTTACATATATTTATTGGCCATTTGTATTTCTTCTTTTGGTAAATGTTTGATTCGTTTTCCCACTTATTCATAGGGTTATTTGATTTTTGTTAAGCTTTTTGAGTTCTTTATATATTCTAGACATTAATCCTCTGTCAGAAGAGTAGCTCCCATTCTGAAGATCCTCTCTTAACATTTCTAATTATTTCCTTTGCTATGCAGATATAGTTTTCATTATAGAGTACTTCACCTCCTTGGTTAGATTTATTCCTAGGGTTGGTTTGTTTGTTTTAAGGATGTTGTAAATAAAATTATTTTTCTGATTTCTTCTCAGCAGATTTATTTTTGGTATATAGGAAAGCTACTGATTTTTGCATGATGATTTCATAACCTGCTGCATTGCTGGATTTGTTTATTAGCTCTAGCAGTATTTTAATAAGGTTTCTTGGATCTTGTAAGCACAGGATCACATCATCTGCAAACAGTGATATTCTTCCTTTCCTATTTTTATCCCTTGTATTTATTTCTCATGCCTGATTACTCTAGCTAGAATTTTAGTATTATATTAAATAGGAGTGGTAAGAGTAGTCATCCTTATCTTGTTTCAGATTTTAAAGGAAATAAAACTGTATTGTGTGTATATACCACATTTTCTTTATCCATTCATCAGTTGATGGACACCTAGGCTGGTTCCATAATTTGGCTACTGTGAATTATACTGCTACAAACATGGGTATGCTTGTACCATTTCAATTTTTCCCCATTTACTATGAAGTTGGTTTGGGGGTCTTTTGTATATAGCCCTTATGATGTTGAGGTAAGTTCCTTCTATCCCTAGTTTCTTCAGTGCTTTTTACCATGAATGGGTGCTGAATTCAACTTTCTTTGTTATCTACTGAGATGACTAAGTGACTTTTGTCCTAAATTCTGTTTATGTGATGAATTACATTTACTGATTTGTGTATGTTAAACCATCCTTGCATCTCTAGGATAAAACCAGCTTGGTCAGATGTACAATCTTCTTAGTTTATTATTGAATATGATTTGCTAATATGTTGTTTAGGATTTTTGCATATAAGTTCATCATTGATTTCTAGCTCTGATCTTAATTATTTCCTGCCTTCTACTGGTTTGGGAATTGGTTTGTTTTTCATTTACATGGTCCTTGAGAAACATCATTGGTTTTTTAATTTGGGATAGTTCTGATTTTATTATATAGATTCTCATAACTATGAACTTCCCTTCTAACACTGGCTTCATAATGTCCTAGAGGGTCTGGTATGTTGTATCACTATTTTTGTTTGATTCTAAGAACTTTCTAGTTTTTCTTCTGATTTCTTCTATCATATATTTATCATTCAAAAATGTATTGTTCAGTCTCCATGTGTTTATATCTTTCTATGGGTTTTTTTGTTATATATTTCTAACTTTATTCCATTATGATCTGATAAAATGAAAGGAATTATGTCATTTTTTAATATTTGCTAAGAATTGCTCTGTGGCCTAAAATATGGTCTATTTCGGAGATGGTTCCCTGGGATACTGAGAACAAAGCTATTATTGTATAAAATATTCCATAGATGTCTGTTAGATCCATTTCATTTATATTTTTCAGATCCAAAGAGTTTTTACTGAGTTTATTAGTGGATGACCTATATATTGGTAAGAAAGCTATGCTTAAATCACCCAGTATTATTGTACTGGGGTCTGGGGCTTTATTTCAAGTAGTGTCTCTTTTATGTAATTAGCTACACCCACATTGAGGGCACAAATATTTACAATCATTATATCTTCTTGCTGAATTTACCCTTTACTAATATGAAGTGACCTTCTTTGACTCTTCTTATTAATTTTGGTCTGAAGTCTGCTTTGTCAGATTTGAGAGTAGATACTTCTGCTAGTTTTGGACCTTCATTCCCGTAATATATTAACTTTCATCTTTTCACTTTCAGTTTGTGGCTGTCTTTGCCTGTTAGGTGAGTATCTTGCAGACAACATATAGTTGAATCTTATTTTTTAATGCATTATGCCTGTTTCTTTTAATTACTATGAAGTTGGTTTGGGGGTCTTTTGTATATAGCCCTTATGATGTTGAGGTAAGTTCCTTCTATCCCTAATTTCTTCAGTGACTAATTTACATTCAATATTATTATATAGAAAGGTTTATTACTTTCTGCTGTTTTGATTTATTTGTTTAGTGTGGCCCTGTTTCTCATTTGCTCAGCTACTCCTCAAATGAGTTTTATTTTAAAAAAAACATTTGTGAGCTCCGGGATTTATTACTGATTTCTTTCATGTAGAGTATTTCTTTAAGTACATTCTGTAGTGCTGGCTTAGTTTCTGCTTATCTAGGAAGGTTTTTATTTCCTCTTCAATTTTTAAAAATAGTTTTTCTAGATATAGCAATCTTGGATTATAGTTATTTTCTTTCAGGATTTGGAACATATACACGTCATTTCAAGTCCTCCTGACCTTTAGAGTTTGTACTAGAAAATCAGAAGTAATTCTGATTGACTTTCCTCTAAATTTGAAAATTTCCTCTTGAGGGTTTTTAAATTCTGTCCCTGTTATATATGTTACAGTTTGAATTCTAATGTGTTATAGAAAGTTTCTCTTTTTTTTATGTTGTCTGACTATGGTTCTGAATGTTTCCTGTATCTGGATGTCTATCTCATTCTCAAGGTTTGGACATTTTTCTGCTATTATTTAAATGAAAAGGTTATTCATTTCATTAAGCTACATCTTATACCCCTCTTCAATTCCAATAATTCTTAAATTTGATCTCTTAATGTTATTCCAGAGTTCTCATATATTCTGATCATGGTTACTTATTTTTTTTCTTTAATATTTTCTGAGTGTTCAAGGCTGACCTTTGTCTTCCAGCTTTGAGATTTTGTCTTCAGCATGGTCTTCTCTATTAGACTTTGAACTGAATATTTTATTTGCTTTATTGTGTCTTTAATTTCCAAGATTTCTGTGGTTCTTTTATAATATCTCTATCTCCTCCTTGAATTTCTCATTCATATCTTTACTTTCTTAATTCATTCAGTTGTTTTTCTGTGTTCTCTTGGAATTTACAGATCATTTTTAGAATCACTCTTTTGATCTACTTCAGTGTTTTGGAGTCAGCTGCTATTGAATTATGAACTTTAGGAGGCATCATGTTACCTTGTATTTTTCATATTTCTTGCATTCCTTGGGTTTTATGCATCAGTTGAAATGGATTTCTTTTCCATTCTTATGTGTGGACCTTTTTAGGGCACAGCCTTCTCTTACCAAAGTGTCCTAGAGTGATCTAGATTGAGACCCTCTCATAGGTTTTGTATCTACAGTCTTTGTGTTGATTCTGGTTTTGTTATAGTACTGGGTGTCTGTGACTGGGAAACTGAGGGCCCACCCCTAGCCATTTATACCTGAGAGCTGTTCATTGGTTTGAGATTTTATGTTTTCTATTCTTTGTTTTAAAGTACACCTGAAGTTTGAGTGTCATTAATTTGTGTGTGGAGCAAGTTGCACTATCATTTAGCTGGGTTTAGTTCAGCAGTAGAATCTCTACCCTGTGAACTAATAATGATCCTATAGTTTCCCAGCACCTCACTGAAAGGGAGAAAACAAACCATAGCAACAACTGATTCAAGCAATATACAGTATTAAAACAAATACCCATTTCCTACTGTGACATCTACAACACAGTTTTACCACAAAAAATGGGGATGGTGTTTTGCTGATTGCCAACAGCAAAACCAATAAATAACCATAAACTAGATCTGACATTAAAGCAAACAATAGGTGTTAACTATGTCATTCACAAATGTAATAACTGAAGCAATATGAATGGTGGACGAAAGTGTTATATAAAACAATTAGTTTAAAAGATAACATTAAAAATGTTATAGGAAGGTAGAAGAGAGTTAACAATGTTAAAAATGTGGACATAGAATGCAGAAGAGATGTAGAAGGTAATGTTTATAAGGAAAGAGGAAAAAATAGGAAAAACAACAAAGGGAGAGAGAAAGAGACAACAAGAAAATTTGGCTACTAGCAGAAGAAAGGAGATAAAGAGAAACAAACAAAAACAAAACAAAACTGAAATAAGCAAACCAAAACTCTAACAATCAAAAGACAAGGAAAAATAACTATATCTAAAAAATGGTAAAACAATGAAAAAAAAGTATATGTAATATGTCCACAAACCAATCAGCATAGCAGAAAACACACACACACACACACTACAGATTTTTAATGATAAATGAAAGAATCCTCTCCACTATGATGGTCAAAACAGTTGAAGAGAATGGATTGTCATTGCCTATTCCCAACTGCACTTGTTTTATTTCCTCTTGGGATAAGTATTGAGAGAAAAAGAAAGAGTAAGAGCTGAATGTTGTTCACCCTTTCCTCTTTTCATGTTACTTACTGCTTCCCTCTCACCAGTATAAAGTAGGATAGAATTGGAAGTACTATATTTCAAGTACTGCTTGACTCCTGAGCCATGGAGCAACTGAAATTGCAGGCTTCGTTTACTCCACCATCTTGAATCTCCACCCTATAGCACATTTATGTGCATTCTTTCTTCCTAACCATGGGATATGAATGCAAGGTAAGTGCAGTGATCATTTTACACAGGATACAGAAGATAAAGGAGGCTAGGGAACTTACCTTCTGTGCTGCAGGCAGTCAAAAAACAGCCAGGAAAAACCTCAAATGTATTGTGCAAAGGGAAAGATTCCAGACTCAAAAGATCATGTTCTGAATAGTTCCAGTTCTATGATATTCTAGAAAATGGAAGACCACAGAGACAGAGAATAGATTAGAAGCTGCTGGGAGATGAGAGTTGGGAGGAAAGTTGAATACAAAAATCTTAGAGATTTTGGAGTCGTGAGACTCTTTTAATCTTGATTATAGTGCTGATGACTATGCATTTGTTAAAACTTAAAGCATAATATCCTAAAAATGGTCATTATCTATAAGTTAAGCCTCAGGAAGTGGGAAGGAAGAGATGGAATCAGGGGTAAGGTCATGGTCTTTGAATTTTGAATACAGAGTTCTCTCTATATTTTGCAGGTGCCCAACGATCTAAGAACAGTTTGGCATTGATTGGTCATAGTTATGGGCCCCTCTGTGCCTAAACTATCCACTGATCATCTTACCTAGACTCTGAGAGGACCTCATGGAACAAGACTAGATGGACCACCAAGCTGATTTCATCAATTTAGATGATCCCAACAAGTCAAATACCAATCAGCAAATGAGGACTGGTCACAATTATGACCCTGTTCTTTTATTCAATAGCTGTCTGACCTTGGGCATGTTAATGAATTTCTCTGAGCCATCTGTAAAATGAGAAGACTGGAACTGAGTACAATGGTGCACACATGTAATCCCAGCAACTCAGGAGGCTGAGACAGGAAGATTGCAAGTTCAAGTCCAGCCTGCACAATTTAGGCAGATCCTGTCTCAAAATAATAAATAAAAAGGACTGGTATGTAGCTCAGTGATAGAGCACCCCCCTGGGTTAAGTCCCCGGTATCATGAATAATAAATAATTTTATTAAAATGACAAGACTAGAATAGAACACCTCCCTTCTAGGTTACACCTGAGATTCTTTAAATTTTCAGCCCAAAATTTTCCTAGAATCTGTCTTCTTGGTTATGAAAAACAGTCAATGTCCACTTGCTATAAATATGCCAGAGATTCAAGGGTACATAAACCTGAACACTCATGACATTTATTTTGGTCCTTAAAGACAGCCATATGTTTAAATGTAACTTCATTAAAACACTAATATGCAATAGAATAGAAGAATGAGATCAGGGGGAGGAAAGGGGAAGAACTAGAGATTTCGAATTAGCAAACTATGTTATATGCATTTACAATTACATTAAAACGAATTCCACTGCTATGCATAACTATAATACACCAATTAAAATATTTTTAAAATCCAAAATTAAAAAACACTGATAAGCAAAACATAGTTTTAGTGTTTTGCTATTTTAGCAAAAAAAATGTCCTGTACATAAATATCATTGTCATGTATTTTACAAATCAAATATTAGAACACATATCTTTTATATAAACATACTTAAACTGGAGCAATTTTTAAATTTGGGACTGTACCTAAATTTTAAAACTTGGTAATTTCCCCAAGATTGAAATAACATTAACAATAGTAAAAGCTAACACTCATTACTTATAATATGGAGGTACTGTTCTGGTCACTTTGTATATATTAATTAATTCACTCCTCACAATATTTCTGTGAGGCAAGCACTTTTATTATCCCCATTTGCAATAATAATAGCTAAAATTAATTGAGCACATATTAAAAGCTCAATGCAGCATCAATGTAAATTTAAATAATGTACAAACATTATCTCATTTAATCCATCAATTGACCTATGAGATAGCTCCACCTCAATCCTCATTTTTCAAGGCACAAAGAGTTCAAGCAATGGAACTCATCCACTGTCTCTGAGTCCTCACTCTTAATCACCATATTGCACTGCTTTTTCATAAGGGACATAAATATACACTGATTGTGACTTGACTTCTAAAATTTAAAAAAAAAAAAAACAACTTCTCCTAATGATTTTCCCAAAGTAATGGAAAGATTATCCTAAGGTCTTTTCTTAAAGTCTCCCCTGGGTGAGGGTCTGATGCCTCCAAGAAATGTGATCACAGCTAGTAACAGCATCCCAGTGTTCTGCCAACGAGATATTTTCCACAGGTCCAAAAACTCATGGGCCACCACCCTCCCTAACAGATCCACGATCATGTCTCCATTGACACCTGAGGGACAAATAACAATCAATTGTAAACAGAAAACCAGTCATTCCTCCTTATTAACTCCATAGGCATGGAGTTATAGCAAATGGGTAGCGTTAGCTTGTCTATTTAACTAACTCTGACCTTTAAAACTAATAGCAGCTGTTAGTTTATAGTTTATTACCATCAGAAATCATACATCATATGCTGTATTTTTACCTTATTCAAATGAAGATGTAATTATCTCTAATGTGCCCCTGATTTCTTCTACATTTCTGTATCAGTCAGCTTTCACTAGAGTGTATTATGCTAACAAACAACTCCAAATCTCAGAGACTTACATGTTACAAGAAGCTGTGGTCAGCTGCAGCCCTACTTGTCTTATATATATTTTTTTGAATTTTAAAGTTAAGGATAAGGGAACAACTCCTATGGGACAAGCCATTTTGTGTTAGGGCAGCAGCTCTTAACCAGGGATGATTGCACCTGCCCGGTGACATTTGGCAATGTCTCTAGATACCTTTGGGAGTCACGACTGAGAGAAGAATACCACTTGCATCTCATAGATAGAGGCCAACGGTGTTGGTACACATTCTCCAACACAGGACAGCCTCCATCCCTACTTCCACCCCAACAAAGGATTATCTGGTCCACAGTGTCAATAGTGCCCAGACAGAGAAACTCTGTACAGAAGGAAAATGAGCAAAGGCAAAACCACGGACTTATTCTGAAGACTTCTGCCAGGTGCTGCACAGGCCGTTCCTGTCTATTCCCACTAAACAAAGTAAGTCATGTCTGAGCTGGAAGACCATGAGGCAGGGAAGTCAGCTCATACAAGGAGAGTCTGCAGGAAGTCAAGTGGCGATAGGTATGGTTACATTACATTCTAATAGGAATGGCAACAAGTTATTGGGAAAAATAATGCAATCTACCTCAATTTATTAACTGAATTGACACAATCAATGCACATGAAACTGGAGAGTTTTGAGCTGCCCCAGGATGGTTGCTATGTGAACAGCAGTAAAGAGAATGTAAGGAACGCTTGGAAGATGGGGACAAACCCATAAAAAGCTAGACCTTTTCAAAAGAGTCATGTTAGCTTGCTGACATAAAGCTTCCATGTTTGCAAAACAGAGGCACTAACACCTATCACACAGGTTGTCCTGGGAGCTCATGAAACACGTCACCTGCCAAGTGCACTGAAGCACTTGGCACAGAGTGAACCAGCTTTCACTGTGCGGACTGACCGCCACATGCAAGCCAGAGTACTTTGGCCCACTCTTCTGATTAACTTTGACCTCATCATTTTGACTCAGTAAATGCTTTCAAAGCCCCTATTTTGGGTTCTGGGGAATAATCTGATTGCACATTATGAAAATAAATGTTAAAAATTAAAGCTCATTGATAATAAAAAATAAACATGAAATCAGCATTTTCCCAAAACTAATTAGATGTCAAGAGCCAAATTTATTAAGCCACTTCATTTCTTTGATAAATTCCTATTAGTGTTATTAAATGATGTTCATTATTTTCTATTTTTGTGTTTATTTTACTATAATCAACTTTCACCCAGATAATTTATTAACTATTGTCTTATTTAAATAAAAATTTTATTTATAGATTATGAAGCTGTATCAGTTACAATTTCCTCTTTGTGAGTTTTCTTATGGGAAAATTACTGCTACTGAGTCAATTTTCCTAAGACAAATCTTTTATATGTAAACTTGACCATGTGTAATTTCATTCCTTATGAGATTCATTTTGCACTGATTATTTCTGTTGGTAATATTCATTATGAGTTGGGTAGAATTTTGGACTATTTTCACCTATTTACTTATCTAGCTAATCTACAAGAAAAACATGAGCAATTTTTTTTCAAATATTCCAGAATTGCTCTCTTATTCAGGAATGATTGTCCTATCATATCACCAAACTAACTTGTTTCCAATTACCTTGTGTGTGGCATCCTAGCTACTTTACAAGAGAAACAAAACAAAAGCATCGGCAAAAAGAAGTTCCAGGCAGCATAAGTCATAGGGTCAAATGGGTAGCAAGAATTAACTTGCTCCAGCAAAGGGCATTACTGGATTTTAGCAGAGTTTCTCCAACTTCCAGGAAGCAGCCCTGAACAAGGGAGAGTAAAGCTCATGTTAAATTAATTAAAAATTAATTAATTTTGCATTTTACTCCATAATCTATACATACTTATTTTGACATTGATAAGCTTTTGAGTAAGATTGGTATTCCAGGAATAAACACACTATGCATCCTGTGTCCCTGCCTTCCCTTTGCACATGCCTGCCACCTCTTCTAATTTGAGAAGAATGCAAACAAATTACATGTACAAGAGGAAGATCAGTGTGTATTAAGAACTGGATCCTTGGGCTGAATGCCAGCTGAGAAAAGATAACATGATGCCAACAAACTAGCAAGAAAAAATCACCACTGGGAGAGAATGCTGTCACTCACAGAGGGCACTCCCTCCACTCCCCTGTTTACCCTTCATCTCAGATACAGAAGGCTATGTATCATGATTTATAATAAAAATAGACACAGTCCCCAATTCATGGGGGCTGAACATAGGACTTTTTGACCTTATGCTGGTATAAAAGCATGCCCATGTTACTATTCTACTTTTTCAAGTTCAGTACAGTGTTCAATTAATTGGACGACATATTCAACACTTGATTATACGACAGGCTTGGTGTTGGATAATTTTGCCCACCTGCAGGCTAATGCAAGTGTTCCAAATATTTTCAGGCAGATTATGCCAAGCTATGATGGCCAGTAGGTTGGATATAACAAATGCATTTTCTACTTATGATATTTTCAACTTCTAATCATTGTACATCAAGAAGGGTTTGTGTTTGGGCTTCATCCTCTCTGGAAGAAGAAGAACTACAAACCCTTGGTTCCCCAAGTGATTGGAGAGAGAAAAATGAAAGGCATATCTTTCCTTCTAATGAATGAGCCCCTGTCCATCACTCCTTGGTCTATGCTAATGAGGTGACTTGGAGGATGAGATCTGAGTACCCTGGGAGCAGAGGGTTGAAACTTTTGACACCAACCTGGAGATGGACTCAGTCACTAATTGTCATTAATTTAATCAACCATGCCTCCATAATGAAGCTTCCATAAACATCACAAATGATGGCTTTTGGAAACTTCCAGGTTGGTGAACATGTGGAAGTGCAGAAGCACAACAGTGGGCCCAGAGAGGGCATGACAGCCCTGAGCTCCTTATTCGTGCCTTGCCATGAGTGTCTCTTCCATCTGGCTGTTCCTGAGTCATATCCTTCTGTGATAAACTGGTAGTCTAGTATTATGTGAGCTGAATATTCTGAACTCTGTGAGTTGTTCTAGCATAAAAAAGGATCAAACCCAAGGAGGGAGGTTTGTGGGTACATCCAATTTGTAGTTAAGTTGGAGAGAAGCTGTGGATAACCACTTTCAATTGGCATCTGATGGTGGAGGAGGGCAGTCTTGTGGGACTGGGTTCTAATCTGGTCTGCACTAACCCCAGGTAGATAGTATCATAATTGAACTGAATTGTAGGATATCAACTGGTGTACACACAGAATTAGAGAATTGCTTGGTGCAAGGAGACAAAAAATTACACAACTGGTGGCCAGAAGTGTGTGTATACAAAAAAAAAAAAAAAAAAGACACCTTGTTTTTTCCTACTCAAAAGCAGTTGAAAAATGACAACAAGTACCACTCAGTATTAGATCCTGGGCTAAAACCTGAAATTCTGGATCAGAACTGACTCTGTTTCAGAACCAAGGGTTAATATAACAACTAACACATCTGAAGAACCTTTTGCATCCCTGTACTAGACACTAGGCATGCATCACATCTTCAGAGGTAGATGCTGCTAATCTTGTCATTTTTATGGATGCAGGGGTTGGTTCAGACTTGGATTAGTTGAGAAACCTTTTCAAAATGATCATAGATGTAAGTGACAGGACAGAGGTAAATCAGCAGGTTTCAGGTACATGGTGCCTCTGAGAGTCCTGTATTCAAGGTGAGGTTATTGTAGGCTTGGGATGTCAGGACTCCACAAGAGTCCTGCATCTAGAGGTGGACAGACTGGGGATATATTAAGCTCTCAGTTGAAAAAGATAAATTCCAAACCTAAAAAGCTTAAATAGTAGCAAGTGGTGATTTAATGCCCCAGATCTCTGCCACCTGGGCTCTAACCTCCCTTACAGTCCTCGAGTCCTCTGCCTTAGCCAGTGAGTAGGGAAAGAAAGGTGACCACTTCTCAACCACTTCATCTTGGAAGTAGCACAGATTATTTTCCATTGGAAAAACAGTCAGCATCCACACCTGGAAACCAAAGGGTTAGAAATGCTCCCTTGCTGAAATCAGCTTCCCGACACTCCCCCATCACAGAGGAGATGCGCAAATTCCCAACACACAGCTAGTTGTCCTGTCACAAGGGACATACTAACTAGCTCTTCCCCTATCTTAGGATGTGGCATTGGAAGTGGAAGGAGAAAGGAGAGGAAGTCCTGACCTGGGCTTTGAGGTTCTGAAAGGCTTGGGGCAGACAGTTTCTCCAAGTCAAAATTTTAGGAGCAGCCGAGCTATAGCACTGGAGGAGACTCTGGGGCCCCAGAAAAATTCCAAACACAAGAGGCTAGGTGCAGAGGTCAAGTTGGATCAGTGAGCCTGACATTGAAAGCATAGAGAAGAACAAGGGGTTTAGAGAAAATGCAGCCAGAGGAGCAGGGAGGAAAGACTTGGAGGGATCTTCTCTAAAGAGGCTACTGCTTCCATATAAAGCAATGGAGGGGACAGTTGGCTAATGAAAGGGGAAGGGCAGAATGGATGGCATGGAGAGACTTTCCCTAGACACACATATGGAGGTCTAGGGAACCACAGGTGGACTTTTTGTTCAGAGAATGGTTCCCTCTTCTTTTTCCTATGTGTGCTTCTGGACAATGCCACTCTGAGACAGTCACTCTGGGACTCTAGGGAAATCAGCATTAATATTTGATATATGTCAAGGTCATTATACTGTCATGTGCAACTAATTAAAACAAATTAAAAAAAATAAAATAAAATGAAGATATCTTTAAAAAACAATTTAAGCATAACTAGGAAGAAAAAAATATTGGGGATTCATTTTATCTCCATCTGAAATAGAGTAACAGAGATGTGGTAGGTGGCTGTGGAACTTCTCCTGTGCTTTGAAACTATAGGAAAAGGAGCTGGGGTCTAGGAATTTATAGAGATGACAAAGTTAAAATTGTCTTTTTAGAGGAATTTCTTTGGGGAAATTTGTATGGCCTGGGGCATTTAAAATACTTTGAAAAAGAATTCCGAATTCCTTTTTGTAATAGTTGAAATAGTAGAAATAATACTTGAAATATGGTCCATGTGGAAGTATCATTTCAAAATGGATAGGCCTCCATGTGTCTTTAGGAAAAGGAACAAGCCTATGGAAAGGACATATGCCCTTCTTATCCCCAGCCCAGCCCACACATCACAGCCACAACAGAAATCAAACCTCAGCAGTCTGAGGCCTTAAGCTTGTCAAGTGTCCTTGAAAGTAGTCAACAGAGACCCTGTCCAGTAGGTACCAGAAAATGTTTGTTTCTTATCCACAACTGAACTCTGGCTAATGAGGCAGAGTTCAGAAGGCAGGCTTTCAGAGGCTGACAGACAGGGTTTTAATCTGGGTTCTGTTCCCTGGCCTGTGGAATCCTGACAAGTCTCAGGGGTACGGAGGAGGATAAGTCCATGCCTATGCCATAGGGAAGATGCCATAACAGAATATTTCTCAGTAACAGATCTGGCACAAAGAAAGCACTTAAGAAAATCAGTACAGGCCTAGGGCTAGGGCTCAGCAGTAGCACACTTGCCTGGCATGTGTGAGGCACTGGGTTCGATTCTCAGCACCGCATATAAATAAATAAAATAAATAAATAAAGGTCTATCAACAATATCAGTAAAGAAGTCAGCTCCTTCAAATTTTCAGCTTGCACTAACTCCTAAGTGTCCATTTTGATGTCACTTCTCAGAGTACTCAAAAAAGTAATTAGTCCTTTCCTATGTTCCAGTTGCTTTTGTGTTTGTCTAAATCTGTTGTTAGCAATCCTCCCAGTCTCAGAAACCTCATTCTTATAGCAAATACTTCATATTGAAAATTCAACCATAGCGTAACCTAACTTGTACAATAAATTACTTTTTCAGTTAATGCATTACCAACAATGTAAAAGAAACATAAAAGTAAATAATTTGCAATGAAATAATATAAATTTTGATTTGTAAATATTTGCAATATTTGTAATATTTCTATTTTAGAGAACAAGTTGTATAATCAAATGCCTATACCTACTTTCCATGAATAAGTTTAGACTTAAAAGAAATATAAACCAGGCATGGCAGTGTAAACCTGTAGTCCCAGATGCTTGGGAGGCTGAGGTGGGAGAATTGTTTGAGTGGAATTGGTGGCTTTCCCAGGGAACATAACAAGACCTTGTGCCAAAAAAAAAAAAAAAAATGGAGGATAAATAGGAAAACACTCAATAAAAATTATAGGATTTTTTTTAATGCAGTATTGACATTGTGACTCAAGGGAGTACATTAGTTTGTTTTTGTCCAGTCAGCATGATCACAACAACTCCAAATGCTGACACAGTGGCTAACACAGGTATGTGGCATGAGTGACTCAAATACCATGGGCAGAATTGTCATTGTCTCTTCTGGGGATGGTGTTGAGGCTCGTGCTGGTCAGGGGCATGACCTGAGCTTGTGTTTAACTCCACATGCCTTCAATTTGCCCTTGGAAACCTCCTTACTGCCAGAACCCATATAGTTCATTCTTTCCCAGCTCATGCTGTATACCCCACACCAACCTTGGTGGATACTTTCCAAAATGGAGAAAAATTCTCAGTAAAAATTTTGAATAAGTCTAAAAGTAATATTTTTCAATAACATGGTAGCTGCATTCTTAAGAATGTATATTTGAAGAGTACAAAAAATATTTTGCATAAAAGAGTTTATATCCAAAATAGAATTAGCTCCCAGGCCTACATCATTATAAATGTGTTTTGCATTGACACAGATGTTAGCAGAACACTGAAGAGTCAAGCAGGATGCATGAAAATGCATTTTATGGGACTCTCCATGCACTGTAAGGACATCTAACATCTCTAGAGCCTGCTCTCTGCCAGTAGTAACTTCAAAATTTTTCAAAATGCCCCCTGGGGACAATATATCCCCCATTGAGAAACACTCATCTAAAACCAAGGCCAAAACATTCAGACCATTCTGGTTGAACCCTAGAATATGTAAAGATGGTTTTTGACTTATAATAGTTCAACTTGTGATCTTTCGCTCTATGATGATGTGAAAGCTACTGATAGCATTTGAGTAGAAATCATACTTCTAATTTTGAATTTTGATCTTTTTCCAGACTACCCTTATTCAGTGGGCCATTCTCTCTTGATGCTAGACAGCAATATAACATTGCTACTTATAGTCATTGATGTTCTAGAGAGTCCCGTATTGCTCAGAAATGATGCTGGGGAGGTTAGATATATTAAATGCATTTTTTGACTTATGACATTTTCACTCAACAATGAAAAGTAAGGTTGGAACCTGTTATTATCTACATATCCCCAGCTCTGAAAAAAACAGGCCCAGTTATGGAAACATGAGACAGTTGGATGACTGGAGAGAAGAAACTGTTTGAAGGAGGCAAATGGCCCTTCCCTTTCCTCATCTTCCTGGCGGAGAGCATACAGCCCTTCCCAGCAATCTGAGATCAGAAGGGGCATACAGAGGTTGCAGTACATATCATGGCTGTCCAAGAGACAAGGAAAGAGAAAAATGCTATTTAAATAGCCAAAGGTTAATCTGTTCCTCATTTCTCCTTCCAGAATCAGGTTCAGCGGAGACCACAGCTAGAGGGAAGTGTGGCCTCAGCCAAGGAGTTCTGTAACTTCCCTGCCCAGCATCAGTGTCTTAACAAGGAAAAGTGGAGTCTCACAGAATAAAGAGCGGGAGATGAGTCCTGCTGCCCAGGGGAAGGAGTGCTGTCTTAGGGCAGCAGCATTTGCTTCCAAAAGCATGAGTTTCTTCTCCGTGCCACAGCTCCTTGGGAAAAATCCACATTGCATTCAGTGGGAGCTTTAGAGCACCTCTTTTCCTGGGAGGTCTTCTCTCCACCTAGACTATGAGCTGTTTAAGTTCACAGATCTTTTCTTATTGAGCTGCATATCCCCGGGGCCTCATATAGAACCTGGACAACAAATGGAAGCTACAGTCAATGTTCATAGAACTTAACAGAAATGGAGGCCATGTCTGAAGATCTGCTCTTCTGGGGATGGTGTTGAGGCTCGTGCTGGTCAGGGGCATGACCTGAGCTTGTGTTTAACTCCACATGCCTTCAATTTGCCCTTGGAAACCTCCTTACTGCCAGAACCCATATAGTTCATTCTTTCCCAGCTCATGCTGTATACCCCACACCAACCTTGGTGGATACATGAGGAACCTAGGCAGCTTGAGTTCTCTGAGCTCTGCTGCCCAAGTGGTTCTTGTCTGCTTAGTAGAACCAGCACCCTGGCATTTGAACTGAAAGTGAGGAACTTATCCAGAAGAGAATGAAGGCCTTTCCCTAGCACCTATTTAGCTTGAATCCCAGTTTCATCCATCACAGGGTGAGCTTTAGGACCAGCCAAGACATTAGTATGTAGGTGAAAGGAAAGGGCTCAGGGGCGACTGAAGTCTCCTCAAGAATCTGAGGGATAATCCGTAAAGGTTATGTCAACAGCCATAATATTAACCAAAACTTTTTAAACCTGTGAGGCCAAGCAAAAACAGACTGTAAGACTTTTTAGAACCAGAATCTCAGCTGGCCTCTTTTATGAGTCTGCCTTTCAAAGATCTGTGAATGAAGAGTTGGCAGCAGGGTTTATAGGTGGCTTGGATTTGTGAAATGCTGGCTAGTGGTGAGGTAAAGGGACTTTAGAGAGGGATTGCCTGGATCTGAATTCTGCAGAGGAAATTTGGGCCACCACGGGTGAAGGGAAGATACTCAAGAAGAGCACAGTGACCCAAAAGGGAGTGAAGATAGGCTGTGAGTTTTGTCTCCCGGCCCCCAACTCTAAAAGCAATCATGGGAGCTTGTTCAGAGGAACATGACCCAGTTTGGCTTCAGGAAGGCTCCTGTGTTTGTTAGAGCATAGTAGACCAAGGCCAGGCCTTGGAGGGATTAAGATGTGGTTCTGGAGCCTGGTGTTGTCATTACCATCAATGTGACCTTGGATAAATGCCTTCTCCCCTCTGGGTCTTGATTTCCAGGGTATAAAATGGAGAAAAGAGCATTGACCTCACAGGTTGTCATGAGGATTACAATGAGGAAGGCTCACTCTGAACAATTGGAAGGGCTCCCATGCCCCTTCCTGCTCCAGGAATGAATGGCAAACCACAAAGGGACACTTGGAAGAGGCAACCCTGCCATCTGAAGTGTAAGCAGAACTAGAGAATAGGAGGGTGAGAATCTGTGTGTCCAGCGATGTCCAGATGAGGGGCAGAGGAGAGCCAGAGGAGATCTGCAATACTCCGAGCCTCCCACCGTGTTGAGATGATGAATAGAATTGGGCTGTGTCTTCCTCAGAGCTTCAGGGTCCTGAAAGAAGTGGGGAGGGGGAGGCAGGGGAAGAAAGAAAAGAAAGAAGAATAGGAGGGAGGAAGGCAGGCAGGCAGCAGGCCTTCCTAAATAGTCAGGACTTGGAACTCAAATGGGAAGAAGGAGCCCATGAAACCTGAGGTTAGATCATGCAGGAGTGGGTGGAGCTGAAAGAATCACAGAGGTCCAAGTAGCCAAGGGACTAGAAGGCAGGAAGGCCCAGGTCACATGGGTCCATGCAGCAGGTCTAGGGCCCCACAGATCCCTGTACTAACAATGGAAGATTCTTCTTCTAGGCCTGTTTGCACAGGCCTGGTTCTCAGATGAGGGCTGGTAGATAGAGCCGGGGAGAACCCTGAGTAAGGCATCTCAGGAAGGGCTGTTGCTGCAAAATTGAAGGATTGCTTCTTCTATGCTTCAGGACATGCTGCACTTAAATCCTTCCCAAATTAATTTTATTCATGGATTCATTGTTGTCAGGAAAAGAACACACATACATGCATACGCAAGTGCACATCATACCTCCCGCACCTAAAATAGTCACCTTCACTCCTTTCTCTTTTCAGCAGAACACCTTCACTCCTTTCTCTTCACTCCTTTCTACTTAAGCACCGAACAGAGATGGAACATAAATGTAAGAACACAGAACTTGGTGCATACACAAGGTACAAGATGTGCTCCAGGTTAGAACACCAATATCTGAAGTACCAGGTAGAGTGAGGGAATTTTTAAATAAGTCAATGTGGAACTGATTGAACACCTTTTGTATTCAGCTGACCCACTTAAAATAGATGGCAGATGAAATAGCATGAGTATCACTAGGTCCCAAGGGAACCATTACAAAGTGGTTGATAAGAGGTGCAAGATAGTATGGCAGAGAGGACAACCCTTGGGGCCCTTCACTTGTCTGCTTCCTGGGAGGTGAGTGGAATGAGAGGAGCAGCCAGTGGGCACCTGCTGAGTCAACAATGGGGAACAGAATCAAGTCTGTACCAAGTGTACTCAGAGCAAAGGAGCCATTAGAGTACAGGATCATTCCTACAACATGCCTGTCCCCATTATCAACCAGCTCCAGAAGATCTACCAAGAAAGATCTCTAGGAAACAAATCCTTTAGGAAAACATTCGCCTTACCTCAATGCTGCTGAGTGCAGGCAATCTGTCACACAGCCTAAATGCCTGTGCTTTGGTGTAAGATAACTGGGTTCCATGCCTACTCTATCAAACACTTAATGTATGCCCTTGAAAAGCCTCAGTCCTCATCCACAAAATCAGGATGGTAATTATACCTCTCTCACAGAGTTCTGGGAAGATTAGACGAGATGATATATGAACAGAGCTTAGTACAATGCCAAAGCAGACTCCATACAGGGTTGGGCATCCGTTCTCCTGCTGCTGTGTCTGGCCATGAGAGCAAGCCCAGGCTAACACAGAAGAGAGGATCATAATCCCAGTCGCCATGGTTGAGGCCATTCTGGATCAGCCAACCACACAGGGAAGCAATCCAACCCAGATCAGCAGATCCAGTCAGCTAACCTACATCTGGCCTCAGAAACATGAACTGGTCCAGCTGAGATGAACCCAGTCAAGTCCACTAACTTACAAACTTTTGAGCTAAATAACTATGTTGCTGTGTGCCACTGAGGTTTCTGTTATGTGACTGCTGAGTAGCATTGCAGCATGGATAACTGAGTTTGCTATTATTACTGATGTTGCTATTGTCCTCATTATTATAATCATTACTTTTAAGAGGAACAGAAAAAGACTCCCTGAGGCCTTGAGCTGTCAAAGAGAAAACATCTTTCTCACAACCTGTTATTTTTTCCTGAAGAAAGGGGAAAAAATAAAAGAAAGAAAGAAAGAAAAGCAGGAGACAGAATGAGCAGGTGGCTGCAGCTTCCAAGCTTTCTGCCTGCTTTCCTGACAGGCCGTTGCTAATGATGCTGTAATTTCTCTCGTGAGGAGAGATGCCCATGACAGTGCAACCTCACAGGCTGTTATGATGAGTTGTTAATTAGTTTAATTAGTGAAGAACCTTTCTCCTATCAACTCAGATTCTCGCCTTATGTGTTCTCACAGGGACTTTCCAGTATGAGGTCCTAAGAAAGTGTGCCTCAGGAGACCATCAAATCAAAGGCACAAGATGGAGTGTGTCCTCAGGGCTTCCTGCCTTCCCTAGTGTGTTAGTCAGCTTTGTGTTGCTGTGACCAAAATACTCAACAGGAACAACTTAGAGGAGGGACAGTTTATTTTGGGCTCACAGTTCCAGAGGTTTAGTCCATGGTTTGGCAAGTCCATTGGTCTGGGCCCAAGGTGAGGCAGAACATCATGGCAGATGGGTACATACAGCAGATGATAGCTACTCACCTCAGGGCCTCCAGGAAGCTGAGCAAGGGGTCACAAGGAGGAACACACCCTCACTGACCCACCTCCTCCAGCCACACCCCACCTGCCTATATTTACCACCCAGTCTAGTCAAACTAGGAGGGACTGATTAGGTTACAGTTCTCACAGTTCAACCGTTTCACCTCTAAACAGTCCTGCATTAGCACGGGAGCTTTGGGGGATACCTGTATCCAAACCATAGACGTTGAACGGGCACATCTGCTCTGTTCAGGGCACTATGCCAAGCACAGATGCACTATGCAGTATTGTCTTTATGCCCCACAAAAATTCAAGAGCATAAACTAGTTAGATCCCCAGTGTATGTATGAGCAAACTGAGGTCCCTAGAAGGAATAGAAACTTTCCCAAGACTACAGTAAATGCCACAGTTGGGATTAAGACCTGGGTCTGTCCCATCCCAATCTTGTAATGGTGGTAGGTGCTGCCTTTAGGACACTGGGCTCCTTTCCCCAAGTTGCTTGTCTGTTGTGTCTCTGTTATGAGAGAACTAGTTTAACTGTGAGGAAAAGCAAACTCAGAAGAATGGTAGGTAAAGCCAGATGGAAAATGTTGAGTTTACCTCTTACAAAAACGAAATCTAGAGGTCAGCAAAACAGGGTAGGTGTGAGATTCCCAGTCACTGGGAATCTGGTCTCCCTCACTCCTGTTGCTGCACAACTTCAGCACACACTTTTGCCTCATGGTGCAATGGGGCTGCTTGAGCTAGAGCTATCACAGCATCTACCCTCCAGTCAGCAGTGTGGGAGGAAACAAGAGGCTGTGGTCCTTTCATTTATGGACACCTTTTCTCATATTTTATTCTTTACTTCATTTTTACTTCTTTCTCTGCACTTTTTTCCCACAGTTTTCATCGCAACCTTCTATAGTCTCCCTCTGATTCTCTGATTCTCACTGGAAACTGAAGCATGAGGGACATGATAAAGAGGATTGGGATCTTCTTGCACCCAATTAAATAAGACAGTTAGTTTGCAAGGGATTTAACTATAATTTGAGCAGGATTCCCAGAGCAAATCATTTCCATTCCAACTATTTGCTACACCTCCCTCTTCTCATGGTTCTTCTTTCCAAATCCTACCCCATAGAGTCATATATACATGTGTTTGTTGTTGACTCACTTGCAACAAAATTGCGGGGATTGCAGTTTACCAGTTTGGAATGGTTCCACATGAGAAAGAAGCTCTGACTCTGGGAGCTCATGCTAGTCCCAGAAATAAATTGTTATACATGGGTTGTTTTTCTCAGACACACACCTCTCATACGCTCAGATTCCGGTAAGCCACAGCTCATGTTGAAATGGGCTTTCCTGAAGTTGACAAGCCTAAGTACAACTGTTCCCTTGTAACTGCAAACCCGTTCTGTTTAAGTCATCAAATGTCTTCACGCGTGTTCGTTATTTTTTTCTTTTTCTTATCTAATGGCAACCTGGACTAACCTGATGTTCTTTTCCTGTTCTAAGCAGCCAGGGTGGGTTCTTACAATCTGGGAATATTTGGGTCACCATCTAGATGAGAAGAAGCTTCTCAGAAGAAGCTATGAATGGTGGAGATTGGAAGGACTAGATCAGAAGCGAGTGAGTAGGCTAACCCAGAAAACACGCAGAAGTCAGTGATCAGCCTAGAATATAACATTAGAAGCTAAGGGAAATAGGCAGGGAGCCAACAGAAACCAAAACCTGGAACAACAGGGTAGGAATGGAAGAAAGCACCAGACTTCAGGATGATCCTGGCAGAGGTGACTCCTCTCCTCTCTATCACTTCTATTGGCACAATTCTCTAGATCAAAGCTATCCAATAGAAATGTAATACAAGCCCTATATATAGTAGCCATGTTTAATGAAAGTTAAAAAATGAAATAAATCTTAATAATATGTAATGTTGTAATGTAATAAAATACATTATTAAAATTTTATAAAATCATATATATATAAATATCATACTTTCAAAACATGAATCAATATATTAAACAATTAATAGGAAACATTTTACATCCTCTTCTATGTACTAAGTCTACATTCTGGTGTATATTTTACACTTATAGCAAGTCTCTGCTGTGATGAGCTGCATTTCAAGAGCTGAACAGTCACATGCAGCTAGTGTGTCCTTGTGCTGGACAGCACAGCCTAGACCCTTTCTGCTCAAAGTGTCAAAAGTGTGGTCCAGAGACCATCAGCCCCTGGGAGCCTTCTAGAATTGCCTTCTCTGAGATTTTCACCAAATCAGAATCTGAATTTTAACAAGATCTGCAGTGATAGGCACATTCAAGTTTGAGAAGTGCTGTGGTAGCCAAATGCTACCCTTAGAAGAAAATTTAAGTGGCAAACATGTACAAAAATATAAGCTTGGCTACAGAAGCAGAAAGGAGAGGGTGAAAAATGTCCTCACTCTTTTGGCTGATTGCTCAAATAAAAATGATTATAATAACATCATGATTGAGCAACAAATCAACACTCTGTGTCTCCTCAGCAGCCCAGGGCCTTGAAGCAGACCTGCACCCTGGGCTCAGCCATCGGGAAATGGCTTTCAGTGATGGTGGCTGTGACCTAGTCCTTTGCCAAGGCAGATTCTCTGCACAGAGTCACAGGGAATATTTCAAGCACAATCACTGCCTACCCCCAAATAACTCCCTTAGCAGTCTGCCAAGGGAACTAAAATCCTCACCATTTGACTCAGACATTTGGACTGAAGTGTTATTTCCAGAAAGCCCCTGGCAGCAGACAAAACTCACCCCTGGAGAGGGGCACCTGATGTCACTTCACCTATGCCCTGTGTTAAGAAGCTGTTTGTAAGACAGGTGTAGTAGAAGGCGAGTAGAAAAGCAAAGCTTTGACAGGAATAGGGAAAGCAAGAGCCCAGGAAAGACAAGCACCTGAGGAGGCGGCGGTGAGGAAGTGACCTCTGTGAGGATCCTCCAGAGCAACCTATACCACCGCCATGAACCAGTTTATGTAAATTCCTCCGTGTAGAGGGTGCAGGAGTGAGCAGAGAAGCTGCTGCTTCAGTCAGGGTGCCCCATGATTATGTTGATGCTGAACACCAGAGATGGAGGCAGAGACAGAAGTGCAGATAGATCTAGGGAGCATGGAGCAGTCAGGCAGGGCCACAAAGAAGACACCATGTGGATATGTGAGTATCTTGCATGCCTGGTGGTGGCCAGCATTATGCCACTCCTGTGTCTGAAGCGAGAAGGGGATGCTACATTATCCCAAGCCATGTGGGTACAGGAAGCTGCCTTTCAGGATCCTGCCCTGATAAGAGGTGAGGACCCAGGAAGGGCTCACACGTAAGATTTTCCCTAGCACACATTCATTACCAGTGGCCAGCAGGAGAGTCAAACAAACACTGTTTGAGCAGGTGCCCTTTTCCAAATGAAATTGCGTGTGGTATTTTTAATATCTCTTGTCCATCTGCTTTGGTTGTTTCCTCTGGCCCAGATTGGAAGGCTCCATCACATTACCTGGACACAGATTTGACCACGCAGTCACCTTCGCAGAGCTGCAGGGACGTGCTTGGCTTCCCTAATACACAAACCCCAGGAAGTATAAATAGAAATGTTGCTTTTATTTGTAGACTTAATGCTTATGGGGAAGCTGGCTCAGAGGCATAAAAGCTTACCTCTTCCAATTCACTGAACTTTGAGCCCATAATTCTTGCAGTTCAGAAAATTAAATAGAGGTCAGCAATTTATGCCTAAGGTACCGGAGGTAGAGAGAGGGAGCAGGGCTATTAAACCCAGCAAATGTGCTTATGTGTTTTCAATTTTCTCTTGTTGTTTCTGCCGGGGTCTTCCATAACCAAATTGCTGCTGGTTTATGGACTGAAAAACCTCTGAATGAGAGACAGCTTTTCTTTAGTGCTGTTGCCAAAACATCAGGGCCAGTTCTTGAGCTCCAGACAGCCCTTACATAGGCAGTCTCTAGGGAGCCCAGTTCCCAAGATACAGATGTGCCACCATTAGCATCAAACATCATTCAGTGCCCAAACTTGCCAGGGCGGCTCGTGCTCAGTATGAACTCCAGCAAGTACTAAAGAATATTTATTATATCAGCATCTTTAAAAAAATTGATCTATGTACTATTCACACTTCAGTGGGAAAGAAAATCCTGGAGATGAGCATAAAGAGAAATGCTAACATTTAGACCCTGTAATCAAAGGTGAAATGTGAGTTGATTATTAATCAGCAACCACAGCACATCCCCATAAGGAGTGTCCACACATGCTCGTCACTGTCCTTTATAAAGGTAGAACAGTGGCCAATTTGCTTGACAAAATTAATTGAAAATCTAGACTGTGTGGGATAACTTGAAATGGGTAAATACCACTTCAGGAAATATCATTAGGGCTTTATCCCCAGCACCTAGGATGGATTTTCAATTAGTATTGCTTGACTCTCATGGTAATTCTAGGATTGCAGCCATCTTCACACCATGCACATGACATTCTAAACATCCTAGTGCCCAGATGGGAGGCTCCTCTCAGATCCCTTCCTTGCTCAGGACATCATGTGTCTGGCAGCCTTAGCCTTTGATACAATACACTGAAAACCAATGATGGTGAACCCTAAACATCCCACAGGAGCCTGCTGGACTAACTTACATCAATATTAATGCAGAGCTACTGGAAGTAGGCAGAATCCAAGTTGGAACTGACTTGCTTGCCTGCTGCTAAAAACCATGTTGGTGTGAATACTCCTGTTTACATCAAAAGAGCTCTATATTTGCTTGGCAAATAATTCAATACAAATTAGAACATTCAGTTCCAGTTTGGCCTGGAGGCCTCATGTAGATGGAACTAAAACTTGGGTTGTCTTTTATGAACCACCAAAGTGGCCTAAGATATTGGGCCTAATGAGATTTTCATGTGGTCATAGAATTGATTCTCTCAGTTGGAAGCAAGAGTAAAAAATTGTATGAACAGGGGAAGAAAAAAAAAAGAAAAAAAATGTACAAACTTCCTTAGCCCTAAAAAAATTGGGGTTCCAGTTCTTACTCTGCTTCCTATACCATTTCAACTCCAATCTCTGAGAGAACCCCTTGAAATTCATGTCTCCAGTTTAGAATCATGCAATTTTTTTTTAACTCGTTCAAATAAAGAAATGAAGATCCGGAGACTTTAAATGACTTTTCCAAGACCACAAAGCTATTTGCTGGAAGTCTCTGTTTCTTAGTCTCAGCTTCCTTCAACCACATAATTTAAGAAGAAAAGGAGAATCTTCAACAGGTTTTTTTTTTAAAAAGAGATGAATGTATTTTTATTAATTTATGGAAGATGGATTGCTTTATTGCCAACTTGACAAGACTTTAAAATGAACAACACTGAAAGGTCTTCTCAAGGCACACTCTACATTGTGGTGGAGGGGGTGCTGGGGACCAAATCCTGGGCCTATGTGCATGCTAAGCACACTAACACTGAGCCACTCCAGCCTCCACCTAATTTTTATCTGATGCCTTTTTCCTACATAAGTCAAGTAAGCCAGGATCTCTGGAGACTGAGAGGACACATTCTGTAGTCCTTCTTTCTTCTTTCTTCTTTAATTAACTTTCTTCCAGTTGCTGTGGCTGTTGCTCTGCTCTCACAGGCCTTCTTCTGTTGAGGATATTATTATGGGTTCTCATGGTTTTCTTAAAATAAAGATGGGTCTGAAGCTTTACAGATTTCACAGCTTACAACTTAAGACAGAGTTTAGGGCTTGAGGAAAGAGTAAAGTTTTCCTTTTCTTACTTGAAATCAGGATTTGCAGTCCTGGCCATCCCAAATCACTGGGTTTCCTGATCTGTGTTCTAAAAGCAGACAGCCCACCAGCCTCCAAGAAGGGCTGAACTGAGAGACTTATCTTCCTTTGTGGCCCATATCCTATGCCCACTTGCAGAAGAAATTAAAAAGAGAAGTTTCCAGAATGTGTGTGAAGTAATGCTGTTGAGGTTTTTAGTCAGTCCCAGTGCATCAAGCTTTGGAACTTCTCCAGCCCATTGGTTTTACTTCTGCTGGCATCAAAGAAGGGATTAGAGAAGAAGCACTCTAAAGAAGTATGGCACAGATGGTAAAAATCAGGAGGGGGCGAAAAAGAAAGAAAAAGAAAACCTTGGCCTCAAGAGAAGGTAAGTAGCATCGTGGATACAAACATGCCCATAAAAAAGGCAAGTGGACATCCTAAAGGGATTTTTTTTTTTTTAAATTCTGGTGAAGGCTCACCACGCTGGCAAACCATCCACAGCATTGAAAATAAAGCTGGCCACACAATCACATCAGGACACCTCTGGAAGGATGTGTGTGGTGGGGAGGCACAGCAGGCCTGTTGCTGACCACTTGCTCACACAGCCGCTCTCTGGAGTAATAGCTACTCTCCTGCTCTCATCCCAGGATGGAAGAAAATGCCATGCAACTTTATGTAACTGACATCCCCAGCACCCCGAAGTGTGGACCTGGGCGATTTCAGCAGCCAAGAGATCTGATCCAGAGCATTCTCAGATTGTCTGTTTCCATCCCTTTAATGACAGGCTGGAACAACAGAATGCCTCCAAGTGGGCTTTCAAACCACAGGGAGGTGTGTTCTGACACTTGGCTGCACGTCAGAGATCAGCCTCTGGCTCCTGCTGAGATTTTCAGGGACATTCAGAATGAAGTGGGCTGTGGTCTGTGATGTTACATCTCTTTCTATCCTTGATTTTTTCCCCACCTGATTTTCCTCAAATGCACTCCAACAAATCAGCTTTTATCCCAATTACAAGTCACACTCTAAAGAAAAACTAAAAACTTCTTCCCCTGCCTCCACCCCACTTAATTATCTCCACTGCATTTCAATAAATATGTACAGAGTGCCTACTATGTGCACATTGCTATGCTAGGTTATCTTGAAGATTATAAAATAAAGTGAATGGCCTGTTTTCTGCTCACAAGGAACCTGGAATCTAGCACATTTAATTGAGTTATTGTGGGGAAAACTGAATGCAGAAAATATTGAACTTCAGAAGATCAGAAGAGGAAAGCATCCAGGAAGGTTTTGTGAGGGTTGGAAGGATGAAAGCACTTTGATAAGCCAGGCTAGGGGAGAGGGCATTCCAGGGGGAAGGCACAGCACAGGCAGATGCATAGGGGTGGACGCATGGGACACATCCCTGCTTCGCTAAAGCACAGGCTGCATGGAAAACATTGTGGGCTCTAAGGTGAGAGCTAAGACCAGAAGGGTCTTGAATGTCAGACTGAGAAATTTAGACCCGAGGCAAGGGAAACTGGTACTGGGTCAATCTAATCAACAGATAAAGCAAAGAAAAAGTAGTTATGTCCAACAGTCCACTTGAATGATTGAAATATTTTCCTTTCTATTTAGGGTGCCTTTTCCCTTTTGAAAGAGAAAGAAAAAAAAAAACATTCAGGCCAGACAGCCCTGTTCTATTCTACCATGATTCAGATGTGAGCCCCTGGGCAAGTCTTTTGGAGCGGATAGGAATTTGCTCACCTCCTTAGGTATAAGAAATGTTACATTCTCTTCTTTTTCTAAATCTGATTAACTCTGACTCTTCACTTGAAAGTAAGAAATGTATTCTCTGTCACGTTTAGGGGTGGGAGAAGGTTAGGGATTCAGTTGTCCGCCATGGGAAAAGTTCAAGAATCTCAGGAGATTTGTGCAGTCCAGAGAGTATGGGAAGAGACTCTGTTCTTCAGTTCATTTTGTGCAACCTGATCTTTGATGCCTGAGCCCTGCTGGTCCATTTGAATGTTGAAGGCTCCATTTTCTCCATGCCAAGCCTGGCATAACTATCTTTAACTATGGATAGTCATATATGAAGAGAATGACCAACTATCTAGCTTTATTCAGGATAAAGGGGTTTCAGGATGTGAAACTTTGGATTCAATTTTTGTTTGTTTGTTTGGTTAGTTTCTTTTGTTTGCTTTTTGGTCCTGGGGATTGAACCCAGAAATTTGTGCATGCTAAGCAAGCACTCTATCACTGAGCCACATCCCCAGCCTGGGACAGGGTTTTAAAGGGAGAAAAGTCCAAGGCAAACCAGAGAAGCCAACACTTTGCCTACACTCAATGTTCAAATCAGTGACATTACATCCACCCCACCAGAGATCTTCCCCCAACAGGAGCTCTGCCGGAGAGCTAGAAAGAGCTAGAAGGAATTGTCAGCCTGCAAGAGACTTGCTATTAATGCTCATCTATCTCTCAAATCCTCTTCTACCCCTAAATCAAAATGTCAGCTTGTGTAGGAGTTTGTTCTAAATGTCTGGCAACTTCCTTTTTTGTTTTAAAACAAAAAATCATAAAACAATTCCAAGGTTAAGGGAGTTCAGAAATCTAAACATACAAATGTGGCCATTCTACCTGTAGGTGAGAGGAAGAAGGTATGGGGGCAAAAAGCAAAGGTCAAATTACCCTTTTACTCCTCTGAGAGATTAATCCATTATTCAGCCAAACAAATACACATGGAGCATCTACTCTGTGCCAGCTCTGTGCTAAGTGCTCAGCATGCAGCAGAGAAGACATATTGGACTGACATTCTATCATTATCCTGTAGAAAGAAAGATAGGAAGGAAGGAAGGAAGGAAGGAAGGAAGGAAGGAAGGAAGGAAGGAAGGAAGGAAGGAAGGGAGGAAAGAAGGAAGGAAGATTGGTTGTAAAAAAAATTTACCCAGTTGCAAACCTTATTTAGGTGAGCCTCAATTTCTACATCTCCAAACAGGGGATAATAGTACATACCTCACAGAGTTGTCACAGTATTGAATGTGATAATGCATGTAAAGCACTGTCTGTTGAGCCTGCCACTCAACTCAGTTCAGGGCTCAGTAAGCCCTGGTAGCATCCTTTGGCTTTCTGGACTTGCTATTTGAAGCAACAAACTGTTCCTCTTTGATACATCCTTTGATACAAGCAGAAATCTCTGCTAAACTCTAACTGCATTTCTGAAGAGTCTTTAGATTCAAAGTTTTATTGCCAGATTCTTTTACATATGTTATCACATGTTATTCCCATTTCACAGGGGAAGAATGTCTGGCAGGATAAGTGATTAGTATAGGTCACACAGATCAGAGAGTAAGAACGAACCCATTTCTTCCAACTCCAAGCCCTGAGGTTTTGCCTATATCACATCACACTCCAGTAGCTTCTTTGAAAGACCTCTTCCCTTTTCTCATTGCTATGGGGCTCTCAAATTACAAGTGGGCATTGCAGGTACAGAGTCAGCTTTAGTACCCAGGGGAGAACCACTGTTGTATTAAATCACCCAGAAACTTCAGTGCCTTCATTCAGTAGAAGTTTTTCTCCTGATAAGACTGCCTACTGAGGATGCATACAACCCTCCAGAAACCAGCTCCTTCCAAGGTAGTTCTCCTTCCATGTTGTTCTTTTATCTTGGAGGACTCTTAAATTTGCTACATTCAGCCTCAGATGGGAAAAGAGAAAGAGCCCAAAGGATTAAACTGAAGCTCAATCATTAGGCTTGGAAGTAGAACATGGAAGCAGGAGAATTGATTTTACTCATGCCCCCTTGGCCAGAACTAGTTGCATGGTCACATCTAACTGCAAGGGATGGTGGACAATGCAATGTAGCTGTGTGTCCATGAGGATACAGTGATGGGGTTTAGTGAACCCATACAAGTCATTGCCAGAGTGGACAATAGCCCCAGAATTTAAATAGCAGCCATCTCCTGGATATTATACACTCTTGGAACACTCCACCTGCAAGAGGGAGGACTCCAGAGACTGTTTTCTCTGCATGGTTATTGTGAGGAATGTACCCTCAGAGACTTTTTAAGCCCTCCCAGTAGTCACCAAGGAGAGGAAGCAGCAAAAAGTGAGACAAACATGGCCTCTAGTTCTCTCTCCTGCTCCAAGTCACTGGGCAGGCTTTATAACCTCCTGAGCATGGAGCTACCTCTGAAAACATGAATACTAGTAACCCACATCACTCAGGATTCAAAAATAAATGGTTACCTATGTCCATTCAAGAAAGAGATTGGGCATAACTAAATGTATTATTGGAGAAAGACCACAGTATTTATTTTAAATCATCCAGAAACTTCAGTGCCTTCATTCAGTAGAAGTTTTTCTCCTGATAAGACTGCCTACATAGGATGCATACAACCCTCCATAAACCAGCTCCTTCCAAGGTAGTTGTGATGTGATATAGGCAAAACCTCCTTTGTAGTGTTGACTTATTTAAGCTTGTTTTCTTTGAAATACTTTCAAGGAAAAAATCTACTAAAATTTGCTAGCCACATAGCTCTTTTTCTCATGGCCTGAGTGTCAGCCCATGGCTACTGGCATAGCAGCCTGGCTCTAGCACTCTGGGCTACTTAAGAGTTAACATACCATATCATAAATGTTCCCTGATAGAGACGGGCTGCCATGCTACCTTGAGCTGAGTGCATTCCAAGAGAAGTAGTTGCATCACCAAATCCTCTTTCTGTTTGCCATTTGTTTTATGTTCATAGACAACAGTTTTGAGCCATAATGGCTAATAAATTGTGTGCAAACACCAGTGCTAGAAAGAAATATATGAAAAGCACTACATGCTGGATGTTCAAAGGTAAGGCTAAAAACAGCATGGGAATTCTGAAAGGGAATGGCCATGCATAAGAAAACAGAGAGTAAAGGACAGAAAGCAAGTAGAAACTGGTGGGAGCTTTGGATGTATTAAAGGGCCTAAAACATCACCTGAGAGGATGCCATGCAATTGTATGAAAGGGATTGCAGGTCATGACTTCATGGAATTTGAAGGGGAGAGAGGAACCACTTGCTGGTGTACAAAAGGGGGAACATAATTCCACAAATGATGCCATAAATAGCCCTTGTGACACTTATTCAGTTAGCTTTCTCTATCCATCAGAGCATCAGCCCGGTTACCTGTGAGTTTCAATTATTGTATTTCTCCTACTGAATTGTAAGCTCTTTCAACAAGAGATTATATGTCTTATTCATACAGGACTTTCTTAGGTTTCTACAACAATTAGGCCAAAAAACATTTCAAAGTGGTAGAGTAATACTCCATTGTGTATATATACCACATTTTCTTTATCCATTTATCTGTTGGTATGACATTTGCCAGTAAATGGGTGGATCTGAAGATTACCATGATAAGTGAAATAAGTCCTCAAAAGCCAAAGGTCGATGATATATGGAAGCTAACTCACAATAAGATGGGGAAGGAAAGAATAGAAATTCAGTAGATTAGACAAAGGGGAATGAAGGGAAAGGAGGGAGGGAGGAAAAGGAAAGACAGTAGAATGAATCTGACATAATTTTCCTATGTTGTATATATGAATATACCATAGTGAATCCCACCATCATGTACATCCACAAGAATTGGGTCCTAATTGGAATAAGATATATTCCATGATTGTATAATTACATCAAAATATATTATACTGTCATATATAACTAAAAAGAACCAATACAAACAGTGGGTGAATTAATTTCTAAGTGAAACAGACCACTCACCACCTCTGGCCTATCCCTTAGCAAATGGAAATATGAGCTCCAAACATGAATGGTTTTTGTCAGAAGCTTCCCAAGTGTCAGAGCTTTCGAAGGAAGACAAATCATGATGAACCCAAGGGAATCAGGCTTCTGCTGTGGAGACAGGCTGGAGTTTGTCACCTTCTCACCTTTGGGACGAGAGATAGCTGGTCATCCCTGGTTCCAGGGTGGGCCCTTTTTCATTGTGATCCATGAGAATAATTAAGGGAAATCTAGCCCCCAACTAAGAGAGTAGTCCTGTTCAGACTAGAAAACAGACTTCCTTGGCATTCAGAAGAGAAAGCAGAGAGGTGGGGGAAGTGGGAAGCACAGTCATTATCCAAGACAGTAGCAGTCATTCCTCAGATGTGTTTAGACTTCACAAAAAAAAAAAAAAAAAAAAAAGGCCACGGCCTCATTAGATCAAAACCAGTCTATGCGGTTTGGATAAGGTGTTCTAGAAAGCCAGGAGACATTCAGCCCACCCTAGCCATAGAGAAGCAGGCACACTAGGCTTGTGCATAGGAAGAATGAGTCATGTGTGCTCCGTGAATGGGGGAAGCTTTGCCTAATGGATTTGACTCAATGAATCCATTGGGGCACTTCATGTCATGCTGAGAAGTTGCTATCCACCCACTCCAATGCTTTGCCTATGTCCTCATGGATGTCCCATCTTGACTGTCCCCAGATCTAGGAGAGGAGTCTGGTGTGAGTGGAAGAGGCCCTGTGTTGGGAGTTACAAAAACTCTTCCCTCTGCACCTAGGCAAGATAGAAGGGTTGGAGAGAAAGCAGCATCCCAAGAGGCACCGGGTGGGGCACTGTCTCACCCTCTAGAAGGAAAAAGGGACAGATGCAGAGATAAGTCACAGACCTAGGCTTATTGTTTGGTTTTCCTCTACTCAATATTCAGAAAAGCAGAGAGAGGAAGAGGGAGCCACAGGAGGCACCTTTGCAGGAACCATAGTAATCTGAGTTCAGTAGACAGTGGAAGACTGCTGTATTATTACTATAACTGCCAGCAGCAAAATTGCTATGGGGAGAACTGTTTTTGCTGAGTGAATATCTCAATGAGCTGCTCAAGATGGAGAAGAGACATTGACACTAATAAACAGGAGAGCAGGAAAGGAAATTCTATTTGTTTATTTGCTACTAAGAGAGAAACCATGGCATAGTTGTTCAGTAAGTAGTTGAACAGTTATTGCTTGGACATTCTTCAGTGGCAGGGCAACCAAAGACGTTTTGAGAATGAGTATGGTCTCAGGTTCAGTTAGAAGGTCATGTTTCTACAATAGCAAATTCTCTTCTTACACTCCAGAATTCTTTATTAAAATCTGCTAATCACAAAAATTGCTTTTATGAGTAGAAACTGTGGAAATTAAAGGAATATTTCAGGCTGTGTCTAGGTTGATATTATATAAAACAGAAACCAAATAAAAGAGAGGGTAAGACCATCCATTAAAAGATGAAGCAAGGGTTTGGATCTAGGACTAATGAGGAGAAACTAATTCTCCTAGAAATTCACAGTGATCTTTGAGAGTCTTTCACAGAATGTGGAATTGGAGGTTTGAACCAATCTGAGTTACATCTTAAGGAGAAGACCCAACAAACCTGCATAGGTTAGGGTTCCCTAGTTGATGTCTACTCATTAATGTGGAATCTCAAGATCTCACCTTCACTGACATCAAAGTCTGTGCAAATTCCCCCTGAAGTTTCTCAGGGACATTCCCCACATATAGAATGAAGACTTGGTGGTCATCACTTTTTTCCCTTCCCCATTTGACCTCTCAAAGTGGTCACCCCACTGTCAACTGAACCACCTCTTACCACAGGTGAAGCTTCCACTGGCAGCCGCCCCTACTCCTGACCAAAGTTGCACTCCAGTTAAATTATTCCTTCCAAAGTGTGGGACTCCAAACATTTTGGTTATCTAATACTGAATAACAAACCACCACAAAACTCAGGGGTTTAAAACAATGACTTACTTCTCATGATCCTAAGGGTTGACCAAGCATTTCTCCTCCTGCATTTGCTATCAGGTGAGGCACTAGAGTGACTGGAAGATCAAGCCCGGCCTCATTAACAGTAGCTGGCATTAGTGCTGGGGGCTGGTGTGAGCTCCATCAGAGTTCCCAGCTGGGGCTTTGGTTTTCCTCTAGTAGATCTTATCACGTGGCTTCCCAGGCTTCCTCACAGTGTGGTGACTGAGTCCCTGAAGGAGCATTCCCAGAAAGGTGAAAGAAGAAGAGACCTGGCCTCAAGAGGCACACAGCATGATCTCTGCCACATTCCAGGGTGACATGCCAAAGGAGGGAAAACAAACTCCACTTTCTGATGGGAAGAATGGCAATAAAGGAAGGGAAGAAAAGAGAGGAGAAGAGAAGAGTGGAGAGGAAAGAAGGAGAAGAGAAGAGAAGTTAAGTTGTGGTCATCTTGAATTCACCACACCACCACCCTTCTCTCCCTCTCTCCCTCCCTCCCCCCGACTCTCTCTCTCTCTCTCTCTCTCTCACACACACACACACACACACACTCACACACACACTTACTCCAGTGCTGTGCTTTCTTACATCAAATCCCAGAGCATCTCTCTGATGCTAGCTTTTGCAGAGGGAGAGTCTTGTAAGAACTACTTGGTCTGTTTCCATTGTCTCCCTAACCACCTGAAGAGAATCTGGTCACAGGACCATCCACCTAGTCAATCATCCCCTGCCAAGCAGTCTCCTGCCCAGATTCCCTTGCTTCTCAGTCAGCCACCTTTCCTCTGCAACCAGCGCATTTATCACAGGGTCTGTATTTTTGTAGCTTTAATTTCACTGGCTTACGAAAAAAAAAAAAAAACACATGAATTCAACATCAATCAGAAAGATATGCATATGCCATCTTTGATAAGGGGCTCACTCTAAAATATCTCTGCTCCTCATACAATACTAGCACAGAGGTGACAAGATCGTCAAAGTGTCCAGGATAGCCATAAACCCCTGAAAGTTCCCCAAATCTACCCTCAGCTTAACTATTCTACTCTCTGAAAGTGGAGCTGAACTGTCTGAACTCAGAAAACTCTAGAAAGACTTCCAGTGAGTCAAAATTTCAAACTCAGCTGAATGGGGGTGGCTTTAGAGTTTTCAGGTAGTTTTGAGATCCCCAAAAATGAAATTTTCCCACCTTCCAAAACAAATCCTTAACACTGTACAGACTCTGACCAGCCTTGTATATATCCAAGACTAGCAAGAAGCCTGCAGGGTGCAGGACAGAGGAGGCAGAGTGGAGTGGGGAAGAAGAGGGATGTGAGATATCTAGAGTGAGCCAAAAGGCCACTAAAACTGCAGAGGGATGGCTTTCTTCTTGTCTCCTCTCCTGTCAGTCAAAATCTGAACTTGGCCAATTGCTAGGACTTTGCCCAAGGACAGTCACTGATTAAACAAGTTGAGCAGAGATAAGATACAGTGTCCCAGCCAAGTTTTTCCTTCCTTACCTTATAGAAGGACAGACAAGAAGAGCCAAGGAAGAAAGAAAGAAAGAGTTACTTCCTATTGTTAGTTCCAGCCAACTATCAACTGTCAGCTTTGCTATCTGGTTATGAATATTAAAAAGGAAAAGATAGAATCAGCAAGTGTGGGTAGTTTGTAATAAATCACCATACCTTGGCTTATATTGATTAATGGCAATTCATTATCCAGACAGGTGATGGGCATTTGTGTTGTTTCCACTTCCTGGAGATTATCAGCTGCCAAATCTTCCAAACACTTAGGTAGGAAAATAGAAGCAATTCAAGACAGTGAATGATAGATTGCTAAATGTTTTGTTTTATTGGTTTTTTTTCCTATAATCATCTCATGGAGAAACAAATTTCTAATTCAGATAACCCTGGACCTTTATCTTGAGGCAAGAAAGCAAAATAAGTTTTCCTCTAAGGAGAAAAATGGTATATATCAGGAAAAGCAGAGCATTTCATGCTGTGTACTTTTGCTATTGCTGTTAGGTCTGAAGGTCACGTACTCCCCACCCACCCCGCCTCCTTCCTTCTCCTCTTCACTGTCTCTTTACCTGTCCAATTCATGCTCAGACTCTTATCTTCTCCAGGAGCCTCCCATGACTCCATAGGTGAGGCCAGGTGCTGGTCTTCTGTGCTCAGTTGTTTCCTGTGCACATCCCCACTACTGCACTTACCCCATTTTGCTGAATTTGCCTGAGCATGTGTCTCCCAAGAGGAGAAGGCTGAAAAAGGGTAGGATTGTCTTAGATTCTAAACCCACATCTGGCACATGGAAAGTTAAGACCACATTGAATTCAACTGAAAGGATATTTAACATACTGCTGCTGTTTTAGCATCTTCTTTCATCTTCTTTATGTTACCAAATAAGTTATACTAATATGCCTCACAGTGATGATGCTAAGTTAAGTGCATCTCAAAGTTATTCTAAGCCCGCCTGGTCTCTGCTCTGTAGAATAATGTGTGTGAACATCTGTATCACTATAATCTAGCAGTAGTATTTTATTACTCTTTTTTTTGAGGTACCCCTTGCATGGCTTTTCCAGAGGGAAGTATCCTTTTCTAAGTCATCACATGCTCTACCGAATTCCTCCTGAGCCAAAGGCAGGTGTTTGTATTCTGAGAATGCAGTCTCACTGGATGATGGAACCACCTTGTGCCTTCTCCCCACCAACCCTTAGATGCACACTTCCACATGTGGGTAGGTTCATGAACAGGAATGTATCCATTTGTAGATGGTTTCTGAGTTTACCCTTCAAAAACCCACATGAAGCTTTTCAAAATCATAAGGACCCTGGAGGGATTTCAAATATATAGAATTATTCTACCACATTTAAAGGTATTAGTTTATCTTCTTGTCGAAATTACCAACATCAAACTTCAAGGCTTGAGCCTAGTCAGATGTCTCCCAGAAAGGTTCTTTTTGCCTTCCAAGCTTTCCATAATCAAAGGCAACCCTACAAAAGTAGCAAAGTTTTGCTGTTGACACTCTGATGGATCTGTGTCGCCCTTACCAATTCCCTGCATTTGGGTTGAACTGTTTAGCCCCCACTATGTGACTCTCCTGATCCTGAGAGGTGTGCACAGGATGTGGTACTCCTAATCTCCTCAAATGCATTTTTATGTAAAGTTAAAAATGCAGAAAGAAGTCTTGGAAAATCCTTCAGATTAGGAGTCAGGAGGTCTGTGGAAGGCCTCAAATACTTTAGAGAAAGAAGTGGTACATGAATAGGTAAATAGGTGAGCAGGTAGGTAAGTAAGGAGTAAAACAGGATTTCACTGCCAAACCTTCCTGCTGGGACTCAGTTTTCAGTTCTCTAAAATAAGAGGGGTTGAACTCTGCAAACAGTTCTGCTTTGCCCTGGAGCCTAGTAACCCGTGAGCTGCTTTCCTTCTCTGTCCCCTTCCTGACATCCTTTTCCATGGATCTTTTCAAGGTGACTCTAGACCTGCCGAGGTTTGCTTTCTTAAATTCCAGATCTTTATTGCCTTGGAATTCTAAGCTCTCCTCAGTTTATGGCTCCTTCCGTTATGGTGGCCAGTCACCTTTCAACCTTTAAATGTTTTCTTCATGTTAACAAGTACCAAAGAAAGGCACCTGACTTCCGTGTTTCCTGTTGTGAGTGGATCTGAAGTGACCTGAAAAGTCAGTGCAGCTTCCTGAAGTCCTGTACATACCAGTCCCAGAGCTGCAGAGTCCCTGGCTGCCCTGGCTCAGTCATTTGTTCACAATTGAATCGGTCCTTATATCAGCACAGGCTTTCCTTTCACAGTCGGGATGATCGGGTGCAGCCTTTCCTAAACACCTTCAACCTGAGAAGGGCTGTCATGGGTATCTCCTCACATCAATAGTTTTCTTTTTAATATTTATTAACACAAAAGTATTTTCCTCTCCCCACTTGAAATGTATATATTCATTCATTAAAACGCATTGATGTTGCTGAGGTAATGGCCTGTCGACAGATTTATAGCAGGAACTAGCTTACTGCCTGCAGGCCCATGCATTTTAATATAATTAAAAGGCTTCAGTTTGGAATCTTAGCTAATTAATATTCATGTTTTCCTCCTTCCACCTGCCATTCCCGATTTGCTGTCTTTTAGCAGATTGATTGTGGACCAATTAATGCCACCATCAGGCAAAGCCAGGCAGGAGGGGGAAGAAAAGGGGACCGCCATCATGGCACTGACTTTTATATGAAGAAAAGGGCACTTTAACTAATGGAAATCTTTTCCTGGCTTATGAAGGAAGTTGAGGTAGAGGCTTCATAAATATGAGAATTTGGTAAGAATGGAAATTGAACACAGAGTGTGGGTTAAGTTTCTCACACTGAAATTTACTAATCTTTAAGAGTTTTCACAAGTTTTGATTGTTCCAGAAATCACAGAAAAGGAACTTGAGAAAGCAGGTAATACATTTTTTTAATAAAGAATGAAATAAAGTTGAAAGTGGATAAACCATTCACATAGCCACTCATACAAATGAATGACTCACACACCTAGAGCCTTTGAAAGCCAATCAGATTGCTAGGGATAGTGAGATGAGTGGGTGCAGCCTTTATCTTACCTGTTCTTCTTGCTGTAAAAAAAATACTGCATACTGGAAAATTAATAAATGGGATAAATTTATTTCCTACCATTCTACAGGCTGGGAATTTCAAGATCAAGGTATGGATGGATTCAGCATCTGGTGAGGGCAGCTATCTGCTTTCAAGATGGTGCCTTATTGCTGTGTTCCCCCATGAGGGATATACACTGTGTCCTCAAATGGATGAGCCAAATTTGCTTCCTCCAATCATAAAAGCATAATTCCATTCATGAGAGTGGAGCCCTCATGACCTAACCAACACCTAAAGGCCCCAACTCTTACTATTATTGCACTGGGGCTTAGATTTCAATATGAATTTTGGAGGGACACAGCACTTAAACCATAGCAGTCTCTTAGTTTTCCTTGTCTCATAATGGAAATTGTTTTGCCTTAATAGCAAACAGTAAAGGAGAAGGGGGACAGAGGAAAGCTATGAGGACATTCACAATTAAAGTTTCCTCAGATATGTGAAAGCCTGTCATAAAGGAGAGATTTGAGATCTATTTAACTTAAAGTGATAGAAATAGAAATCATGGCAATATTTGTGATAAACATAGCCATGAACCAGTACTTGAGGGAAATCTAGGTTGAACAGAGGCAGAAATGTCTTTGGAGATTTGCCTTCCCCACAAGTTGCTCTTCCCAATCATGGGTATCTTGAGACATGTTGCTAGTGAAAGTGAAAGTAACCAAGAGCAACACCTCCCATTTAGGCTAGCTAACTTTGGCCTGGTTCTGTCAACACTCGGAGTCTTATCCATAAAATGGGATAACTATATTTCCATCAGGGGACCATTGTAAGGACTGAATGAGAGCAAGCCTTCAAGTGCCTAGTGCAAGGCTCCGTCAATATCAATTCTACTCATATGTCCACGGTGGACCAAAGTGCAGAAGTGACAGTTATTCCATGTTGTATGAAGAACATTTTTCCAGAAGAAAGAAAAGCAGATGGGGAGATAACAAACTCACTTTCTTGGCCACAAAAATGCATAAGTGAAAAAGCCAAAATGGATTTTATTACATCTCTAAGCCTGTCTTGCCCAGTGCACTGGGTATTAATCATGGAACAAAGAGGGGTTACAGAAGCAAGATAAAAATAAATCAAAAGCACCGGATTTATGCAAAAGGTACATGTAGTTTGTCCTGTTGATGAGTCACTGGTCTGAGCATCCATTTAGGTTTAGCAGGAAGTCCATGGACAGGCTGCGGCTTAATTGTCCTTTCACTGTGGTCACGACCATTGTGAGCTAGGGGCTCTTTGTTTTCAAAACATCCAGATGATCACAGTCCTCCTGGATGAGATCATGTAAGGACTTTAGGCTGACCTACCCAATGAGAATGCCTGTTGAGAGCCACAGCCAAAGGGGCCCAGCAAACTTCCAGCTGCAGGCTGATGATTGGCTCACAGCGGCCCCAGCAACATCTAGCTGATTGGCTCCTCTGCAGTGATGTTCATTGGGCTGTTTCCCTGCCCTTCAGACTATGGAACTGCTCATTGGGGGACTTCTTTGGCTCCGCCCATGCCACCCAGCCAATCGGCCTCAAGAGCAGGAGGATTGTGGGAGGTGGGGAGGTTTGTGTGGGAGAGAGGCTTGTGGAAGCCGGTGGTGGCAGTTGGGCTCTGAGGGTTTTTTCCTTTGGAGCTGTTTTGCTTGGCGTTTGTAGTTATAAAAATAAAGTTAGTTTCTTTTGACAAGTGACTCCTGAATTGTGCCCAGCCAGACAGCGGCAAATGCTCTTTTACAGTTTCCGGCCATCAAACTCCCCCTCATCCCTCAGGCCAGTTCAACTGTCCCTTCTTCTGGGATGTTATCCTTTCCACCCTGATCAGAAATAATGGCTCCTTTCTTTGGGTCCTGCTCTACAAATACTCATAAGTCCCTCTCCCCCAATGACAATAATGATGCTGTTGACTGAGAGTTATTGAAGACTTGTCAAGAACCAAATACAACACTCTGTGTTTTATGGGCACTATCTCAGATAATCCCAGGTGGTCCATATTTAAATTCTCCCTATTTTACTGCAGCTAAAAGGAAAGTCTGCCAAATATTGTGAATATTTTGCCTCCCTTATGCTCATTTGCAGTCAATTCCCTCACTTCTTGTTCCAGAAAGCCAATGATCCACTTTCTGTTGTTATATATTAGTGTTACCTGTTCTTGAACTTCTTGTAAATGGAGTGCTGGAGTGTGCACTCTTTCCTGATCTGGGATACTGCTTTTGAGATTTACCCCATGTTGCTGCATGTATTGGAAGTAGTTCCCTTCTTTTTATTGATGAGAGGTTTTCCGCCCCTGGCATATCAAAATTTACCACCTGATGGATGGATATTTGGGTGAATATGAGTTTGGGACTGTTATATGAACTATCGTCTACACATCTTTGTTTTCATTTCTCTTGAACTAAGATTACTGAGTCATATAAGTGTATATCATTTTACAATAAATTGCCAAAATGTTTTCCATGTTGGTTCCATAATTATACATTCGCACCGGCAATGTATGATAGTTTCAGAAGCTCCATGTTCTTCTTGCCAACACGTGATGTGGTCTTTTTTTTTTTAAGCCCTGATAGAGTTGTAGTGGAATGCCATTATAGTTTTAATTGCTTTTCCTGATGAGAAATGATATTAATTAACATGACAATGATATTAGCTACTTAAATGTCCTCTTTTATGAAGTGGTATAAAATATTTGCTATGTTTTAATGGATCATTTTTATTCTTATAAGAGTCCTTTATATATTCCAGGTAAAAGTCGTTTTCTGACATAAATATTGCAAGTATTCCCTCCTAACCTATAGCTTGAATTTTCATTTTCAACAGCACCTTTTCTTTTTTAATGTACTTATTTATTCTAATTTGTTATATATGACAGCAGAATGCATTTCAATTCATATTACACATATAGAGCACATTTTTTCATGTCTCTGGTGATTCACAAAATAAAGTCACACCATTCGTGTCTTTATACATGTACTTAGGGTAATGATGTCCATCTCATTGCACCATCTTTCCTACCCCCATGCCTCCTTCCTCCCCCTCCCTCTCCTTTGCCCTAACTGAAGTTCCTCCATTCTTCCCATGCTCCTACAACCCCATTATGGATCAGCATCCACAAATCAGAGAAAATATTCAGTGTTTGGTTTGAGGGGGTTGGCTTATTTCACTTACCATGATATTCTCCAACTCCATCCATTTACCTGCAAATGCCACGATTTTATTCTCTTTTAATGCTGAGAAATATTCCATTGTGTATATATAGCACAGTTCCTTAATTTCTTTATCCATTCATCCATTGAAGGGTATCTAGGTTGGTTCCATAATTTAGCTATGGTGAATTGTGCTGCTATAAACACTGATGTGGCTGCATTGCCATAGTATACTGTTTTTAAGTTCTTTGGGTATAAACCAAGGAGTGGGATAGCTGGGTCAAATGGGAGTTTCATTCCAAGTTTTCTAAGGAATCTCCATATGGCTTTCCAGATGGTTGCACCAATTTACAGTCTGATGAGCAAGGTGTGCTTTTCCCCCCACATCCCCACCAACACTTATTGTTGTTTGTATTCTTAATAGTTACCATTCTGACTGGAGTGAGATGAAATCTTAGAGTAGTTTTGATTTGCATTTCTCTAATTGCTAGAGATGTTGAACATTTTTTTCATATATTTGTTGATTGATTGTATATCATCATCTGAGAAGTATCTGTTCATTTCCTTGGCCCATTTACTGATTGGGTTATTTGGGGTTTTTTTGGTGTAAAGGTTTTGGGTCCTTTCTATATCCTTGAAATTAGTGCTCTATCTGATGTACATGTGGTAAAATTTTGTTCCCATTCTGTAGACTCTCTATTCACCTCACTGATTGTTTCTTTTGCTGAGAAGAAGGTTTTAAGTTTGAATCCATCCCATTTGTTGATTCTTGATTTTATTTCTTGCACTACAGGAGTCTTGTTAAGGAAGTTGGGGCCTAATCCAACAAGATGAAGATTTGGTCTTACTTTTTCTTCTATTAGGCACAGGGCTCTGGTCTAATTTCTAGGTCCTTGATCTACTTTGAATTGAGTTTTGTGCATGGTGAGAGATAGGGTCTTAATTTCATTTTGCTGCATATAGATTTCAAGTTCTCCCAGCACCATTTGTTGAAGAGGCTATCTTTTCTTCAATACATGTTTTTGGTGCCTGTGTCTAGTATGAATAACTGTACTTATGTGAGTTTGTCTCTGTGTCCTCTATTATATACCATTGTTCTACAAGTCTATTTTGATGCCAATACCATGCCATTTTTGTTATTATGGCTCTGTAGTATAGTTTAAGGTCTGGTATGGTGATGCCACCTGCTTCACTCTTATTGCTAAGGATTTCTTTGGCTACTCTGGGTCTCTCATTTTTCCCAGATGAATTTAATGACTGCTTTTTCTATTTCTATGAGGAATGTCATAGGGATTTTTATTGGAAATGCATTAAATCTTTATAATGCTTTTGATAGTATGATCATTTTGACAATATTAATTCTGCCTATCCAAGAGCAAGGGAGATCTTTCTATCTTCTAAGGTCTTCTTTAATTACTTTCTTTAGTGTTCTGTGATTTTCATTGTAGAAGTTTTTCACCTCTTTCATTAAGTTTATTCCCAAGTACTTTATTTTATTTTATTTTATTTTTGAGGCTATTGTAAATGGGATAGTTTTCCTAGTTCTCTTCCAGAGGATTTGTCACAGATGTACAGAAATGCCTTTGATTTATGGATGTTCACAAGTGCCTTTTCAAGAAAATATTTTATTTTGATAAAGGTAATTATCATTTATCTTTTATGTTTTATGCTTTCTATGTCAAAAAAATTTGTAATATCTCAAGGCTACAAAGAATTTTCTCTTTTGTTTTACCCTAGAAGTTTTATAGTCTTAGCTTTTATGTTAAGAACTATCATCCACTTCAAGTGAGTTAATGTTTTTGATACAATTTTTTTTCCATATAAATATTTAATAGCTCTGGCACCACGTTTTTAAAGACTTCTCTTTCTCCCATTCAATTTCCTCAGTCCTTTTGTCAATCGTATATGTGGGGTTCTTCATCTGGACTCTATTTTGTTCATGAACCATCTCTACATGAATACCACAATATTCTGAATACCACATCTCTGTAGTAATACTTAAAATCAGATAATGCAAGTCTTTCTACTTTATTTTTTCAAAATTATATATATTTTGCAATATTTATTGCAATATATATATACACATATACATATATATGCACACACACATATATATGAGATTATATATATATATATATATATATATATATATACTTATACAAATGTATTTATATTGCACACTACTCAGAGTTCTCCAGAGAAACAGAACCAATAGATTGTATGCAGATAAACAGAAATAGATTTATTGTAAGTGATTGGTGCACATAATTATGGAAGGTAATGAGTCCCACAGGCTGCTGTTCACAAGCTGGAGAAGCAAGAAAGCTGATGGTATGATTACAGTCTAATCCTGAAGGCCTGGGTACCAAGGAAGCCAGTTAGCGAACATCTCAGTCCAAGCCCAAAGGCCAGAGAACCAGGAGAGCCATTTTCCAGGACCAGGAGAAATTGGATGTCCTAGGCTCAAGCAGAGAATAAACTCATTCTGTCCACCTTTTCATTTTGTTCAAGACCTCAATAGATTTGAGGATGCACCCTGGTGAAGATGGTCTTTGTTACTCAGCCTACTGATTACTTACCTCTTCCAGAAATCATTATTTTACCACCTGACTGGGCATCTATTAACCCAGTCAAGTTTACACATAAAAATGACCATCACAACCAGCTAGCACTAACATTAAAATGTTGAATAGAAGTTATGAAAACAAACGTTCTCTAGTTGTTTACAGTCTTAAGTGGAAAATATTCTAATGTTTCCCATTAAGTTTGATGCTCACAGGCTTTTTGTAGATGCCCTGTAAATCAGAAGTACAAAAAAATATGTTTCTATTTCTAGTTGATTGAGAATTTTGATCATTTTGTATTTCTTCAAATGTTTTTTTGGTATCATAATTGTATCTTATTCTGAAATCTATTCTTTCTAATATTAGTATGGCAACTCTGGCACTTACTCAATTAGTGTTTGGATATTATATCTTTTCCTATCCTTTTACTTTTAATATATTTATGGCTTTACATTTAATGTATGCTTTTTATAGACAACATAAAGCAAGATTAGGAACTGTGGGTTCTTATTAATTTATTCATTCTGGTAATGTTAGTCCTAAAATTGAAGTGTTTAGAAAGTTTACAGTTAAAATGATCATTGTACGGTTAAGTTTGAATTGACTACCTTGATAATTGATTGCTTTTGTCCCGTTGACTCTTTCTGTTCTTCTTTTTCTGCCTTTTTTGGAATCAAATTAAATACTATATCTTTTACAACTGGGTTTTCTCTCTGCTACTGGCTAATTAGTTCTACCTTTCTGCTATTTAGTTTTGTGTGTATATGAGTTTGCTAAAGAGCTTGAAATCTATATTTTCACTTATCACAGCTTGAATTTAGATGCTTATATAACACTTACATGAGTATGCTTCCAATCCCTCCTTCTCATTTCTTATACTATTATATAGTTTACATCTGCATTTATTGTAAACAGTGTATTTCTAGTTTTGCTTCAAATAGTGAATTATCTTTTGAATTAATCTAAAAATATTTTTAATTTACCCACATATTAACAATTTGTTGAGATCTTTATTTCTTTCTGTACCTCTAAATTTCTCCCTCAAAAATGTCTTTTAATTTTTTTTATAGTTCAAATCTCCTGGATACAAATTATTTCAGCTTTTGCCTAAAAGCCATTATTTTTTTTTGACAGTTTAATGTTTTTTTTATTAAGCCAAAGAATAAACAGTAGGTCAATGACAAAGTTGTGAATCTGTTTCATGTGAGGCCATCCTTATATGTAACTCTTATTTGATTGAAATAAAATCTAAAGCAAACATAAAATTAAAAATCATATTTACATCAGGAAGTGATAAAATCTTTTGGACAGAAGAAATACACAAAGGTTTAATACACATAGGTTTACACATGAACACACAATCACATAGTTTACATGACTCAAAAACACTATATTATCAACCAATTATGGAAATAATATTCTGTATGCTATTCAGCCATTTAAAAGCCATTATTTAATCTCCATTTAATACAGAATTTTAGTTGGACAGGATACTTTCTTTTGTTTGAATATTTTTTTAAGTTTCAGCACTTTAAAAGGTGGTACTCTACTACCACCTTTTAAATTTTCAGATTTAAATTTTCTAGATGAGAAAACTGTGGCAACACTTACCCTTGTTTCTTTTCATAACATGCTTTCCCTTCTCTGCCTACTTTTTAAGGTTTTTCTCTAAATCACTACTTCTATAAATTTAGTTATGATGTGTTAAAGGGGTTTCTCAATGTTTATACTGCTCAAAGTTCTTGGAAATTCTCAGATATGTAGGCTTATAGTTTTCACCAAATTTGGAAATTTTCAGTCATTATTTTTTAAAATATTTTTCTGTCCTCCATCCTTTTGGAAATATAAATATATATGACTGCATGAAAATGTTTCCAAAGTCACTGAAGCACCATTCATTAATTTTTTAGTTTGTTTTCCAAATATACTTCATTTTGGATTGTTTTCATTATTATATTTTCAAATTCAGTTTTTTTTCCTACCTAATCCACTATTAATTCCAAACAGTGATTTTTCATTCCAGGTATTTTATTCTTAAAAATTAAAGTTTTTTATTTATATATTTCATTTTAGCATTGATATGTTTATATTTTTCTTTCAATAATTATATATATATTTATAGTATTTGTTTTAAATATTCTTATTTGCTAATTTCATCATTTCTGTCATTCTAGGGATTCTTATAGTGACTGGTCACTTTTTTACTGGATGTGGTTTATATTTTTCTATCTTCAGATGGTTACTAATTTTCAATTGAATATTGAACTTTCTTTTTGAATGCTGGATTTTGTGGTTTTCCTTTAAAGAGTGTTGAGCTTTATTCTGGTACAAATTGCATTGCTTAAAGTCAGCTAGGTCTTTTTGAAGGTTGTTTTTAAGCTTTATAAAGTGGGTCCTGAGCAGCCTTTACCCAAAGATATGTTAACTATTAAGGCATGGCCCCTCTGAGGTTACCACCAAATGCCCCAACGTTTTAACAAATTCTCTCCATTCCAACAGCTCAGAACTTGGACACCTTGCAGCCATGTATGAGCTCTGGAAATCTTTCAGCTTATAGCACCTTCCTCATGCTTTGACTGACCTCATGGATTTTTGCCCTTTGTGTACACTGCTAAGTATTCAGCAGCAGACCAATGGGAATCCCTGTAAAAGATATGGGCCTATTTTCTTATGACTCCCTCTTTTCCAATAGGGTCCCAATAATTCCAGTTCCTCAACAACCACTCTCTTTATCTCTGCAATTGAGCAATTCTGCAATGCTCTGCCTGGGATCCTTACCTTTGAACTAGGGATAGAAAGCGCCTTCAGACATAAAGCTGGGAAATCTTAGGCCTACTTCACTTGTTTCTCTACTTTCAGGGGTCACAGCTTCAGGTTGCCTGCTTTCTGCGATTCAAAAAAAGTTGCCTCATGTACTTTATCCAATTTTTTAGTTGTTTTTGATGAGAGGGGAAATCTGCACCCAGTTATTCTGCCATTTGCCCCAATGCATGCTTGTTTGTTTTACAAGCATGAATGTATTTATTTCTTTGATCTGGAGACAAAATAGCCTGGGAAAGTTTAAAAGAATTTATTAAACTGAATGAAAATGTTATAGATGTCAACGAGTATCATGTTATATTATTTTGGTTGGTTTTAAAAAATTATTTGATTAAATACATTTTGGAAAAGGAATCAGGAAAGATAAGGTCACTGGAAAACCATCTCACAACAAGAAGAACTATTTTGTTAAATATTTTCACATTCTTTGGCAACTCCTTAGGTTGCTTCCAACATCAAGTAGGATAGGCAAGATCATTCTTGTAACCAATAGTGGTTACTTGAAATAACCAAATTTTATTCTCACACATGCTATCTATTCATTATGGGTGGATTACAAGTCAGCCATACCATCTTCATGCTGTTACTCAGCAGAAGTATTTCCTTTCTGAGACTCAGTTTTATGACTGAGGAAAATAGACATGGAAAACCATAACATGACCCTTAGAACTTCTGCCTTGAAAATGACAATCTGCCTACCCTGCATTGGCTAAAGCAACTCACGTGGTCACACATTACTTAAATAAACCAAGAATATAAAATCTGTCTACAGGGAGGAGAACCACAGGAAGAGGCCAAAATACATTACACATGTTTGTACATCTTCTGGTACTCCTATATACAGAATGTCATCTTCTATTTTGGATTAGTTCTTACAAAAGAGCTAGACAGCAATAGGAAGTAAATCAACACATCTAAATGTGGCTTTCATCCAGAAACTGTACTGTCTTGCACTGAGATGACCACCAAGGCCATTACCAAAAATAGCAGGCAGCTACGCCTGCTGATATACAAAGACCTCCAAAACATACTAATTGAATGAAGATAAGATACACGCTAGTGTATATGATATACTTTCATGAAAGCAAAGAAAAGAATATATTTGTATATCTGCAAATGTGTGCTTGGAAATATTCTAAAAGAGTGCATAGGAAGGCAGACACTGCTACCCCAATGCCCTCCTACTATCCCCTAGAGGTCTTTTCTCCTAGCATGGCTGCCACTAGCACCTGGAGGTCTTCTCTCTGGGCACCACTATCACTGGTGTTTCTGCCACCAATCAGTTCTCCAAGTGCCCCTGTTGATGACCCACCACCCACTGCTGATCTGCTGCTGCCCCTGCCCAGAGATCCACTGCTAGAATGCCTACAGGTTTGGTTACAGGCGGCCACCTCCATCTTTGGACACTGGCCAGTACCTGGAGGGCCAGGGGGCCAACATCTGCCAATCATAAGGGGGCCATTTGCTACCACTGTCATCTCAAGGCACAACCACCTCTAACTGGGGACACTGGCCAAGAACTGGAGGTCCAGTGTCAGAGTTCCTACAGGATTGGCTGTGCCTGGAGCCTTCCTGTTGGGTGTGCTGGTGACTGCCATTTTGCAGCTTCTTTTCAGGGTGGCTCCTCTATATAAGTGCATCCTTGGTGGTCTCTCTGCAAATTGGAATAGCACTGAGATCTTGGGACTGCAACATGGCCAAGCCTGAATATCTGAAGCCCAGATCGGTAACTGGGTCTATGAGGACCAGTCTGGGCTTGGCAATCCCATGAAGAATCAGAGACAGGACTGAGAAAACTTTGAACTCTGAAGCAAACAGTTGTTCAGTTTTCCACTGAGTTTTATTGTTTTGTTTTTAAATATATATTTTTTTATCTTCTCTGACATCTCTACTATTTTGGGGACCAAGTATTTCGTGCATCAGTTTGTTGAGAACTGTGGTTAATGGATGGTATTTTGCAGTTTTGATGTGTATTCTAATATTTTTAATTTTTTATTATATATATTTTCCTCTTACTTGTCTGTTTTCCTGGACTCTCTCTCTCTTTCTTCTCCCTCTAACAATGAGTCTCTTTCAATTCCTCTTCCACCTTACTATGGATTTTTGCTTCTGGCATCTCTCCTGCTCCCTCATAAACATCATGTCCTACATCACTTCCTTTTTCTCTTTGTCCAACATTTGAAATTGTTATAACAAATTTGCTGTGTTTAATGTGGACAGTAATTGAACCCATTGCTTCTGTTTGTTGTGAGAAAACTGTGGAAGTTTTGATAGGATCTAGATGGTTTGGAGCTGTGTTTTGTTTGCATTGGGTACTGTTGATATTGGTCTCCCTACTTGAAGGCAAGGTGCTGGAAACCTTCAGGGACACCACAGGTCAGGAGAGTAGAATTTGTGCTGCCTTATGTCCATATTGTTAGATTGGAAAACACATAAACAACATGAAATAACATGGGAATACAGTGCCCCAAACAAACTAAGATGCTCCAATGACAGAATACACTGACAACAGGGTAGAACAAATGTCAGAGAAGAAGTTAAGAACGTACATAGTTAAACAGATCTGTGAAGTAAAGGATTGAAAGAAAAAATAAGGAAGTGAAAAATCACTTCAATAAAGAGTTAGAGATTGTAAAAAAATAAGCATAAATCCTTGAAATGAAGGAATCAATAAACTAAATTATAAATTCAGTGGAAAGCATCACCAATAGACTAGATTACTCAGAAGTCAGAACGTCAGGCAATGAAGACAAAATATACAATCTTGAAAAAAGAGTTGACCACAGAGAGAAAATATTAAGAAATCATGAACAGAACATCCAAATTATTGGAAAACATGAAAAGACAAAATTTAAGAGTTACTGGAATAGATGAAGGAACAGAGATACAAACCAAAGGAATACACAATCTTTTAATGATATAATGTGACAAAATTTCCCAAACCTAAAGAATGAAATAGAAAACAAAATATAAGAGGCTTACAGGACTCCAAATGTACAAAAATTACAGCAGACCCACACCAAGACACATTATAATGAGACTAACACAGAGAATAGAGATAAAATCTTAAATCTTTGAAAGAAAAAAAATAAATTACATATAAGAGGAAATCAATTCAGATCTCACCTGCTTTCTCAACCCAGACCCTCAAAGTTAGGAGACCCTGGGATAATACATTTCAAGCTCTGAAAGAAAATGGATGCTAAACAAGAATTTTATATCAAAATTATAGCAAAATTAAATTTCAGATTTGAAGATAAAATTAAAACCTTCCATGATAAACAAAAGTTAAAAGAATTCATAACTAGAAAATTCACAACAGAACATTCTCAACTAAATATTCCATGAGGATGAATTGAGGAAAAAAATGTGAAACCAGAAAAGAGAAGAACAACACTAAAGGGATAGTCAATCAAAGAAGAAACTAAGTAAAAAAAATAGAACAAAATAACTAGGAACACAAATCATATCTCAATAATAACCTTGAACATTAATGGCCTAAACTCATCAACCAAAAGACATAGACTGGCAGATTGGATTAATACACAAAACCCAACAATATACTGTCTCCAAGAAACTCCCATCACAGGCAAAGACATCCACAGACTGAAAGTGAAAGGATGGGAAAAAAACATATGATTCATATGGAAAGCATAAACAAGCAGGGGTTTGTATCCTCTTATCAGATAAAGTGGACTTCAAGCCAAAGTTAATCATAAGGGACAAAGAAGAACATTTTATACTGCTTAAGGAAATAATCCATCAACAAGACATAACAATCTTTATGTTTATGCCCCAAACAATGGAGCATCTACATACATCAAACAAACCCTTCTTTATTTATGCCCCCAAACAATGGAGCATCTACATACATCAAACTAACCCTTCTTAACTTCAAGAATCAAATAGACCACAAAACAATAATATTGGAACACCTCTCTCACTACTCAATAGATCTTCCAAATAAAAACCAAACAAAGAAACTCTAGATCTAAATAATACAATCAATAATTTAGAATTAACAGATCCATCAATGAGCAAATATACTTTCTTCTCAGCAGCACATGGATCCTTCTCTAAAATAGACCATATCTTTTGCCATAAAGCAACTCTTAGCAAATACAAAAAAATAAAAAATAAAAGAGAATCAATACTCTGAATCCTATCAGATCATAGTGGAATGAAATTAGAAATCAATGATAGAATAAAAAATAGAAGCTACTCTCACATATGGAGACTAAGTAATATTGAATGATGAATGGATAACAGAAGAAATCAGAGATGAAATAAAAAAATACTTAGAGATAACTGAGAACACCAATACAACATATCAAAATCTCTGGGACACCATGAAGGCAGTGCTAAGAGGAGAAAAGTTCATTTCATTGAGCTCATTCATTAAAAGGATAAAAAGTCAACAAATAAATGACCTAACATTACAACTCAAATCCCTAGGGAAAAAAAATAAAAACAAATCAACACCAAAAACAGTAGCAGACAGGAAATAATTAAAATCATAGCTGTAGTCAATGAAATTGAAACAAAAGAAACAACTGAAAAAATTGACAAAACAAAAATTGGTTCTCTGAAAAAATAAATAAAATTGTTAATCCTTAGCCATGCTAATGAAGAGAAAAAGAGAAAAAACTCAAATTACTAAAATACATGATGAAAAAGGAAATATCACAATGGACATGACTAAAATACAGAAGATCATTAGAAAATATTCTGAAAATTTATACTCCAATAAAGTAGAAAACCTTAAAGACATTGACAAATTTCTAGAAACATATGACCTACCCAAACTGAATCAAGAGGACAGACACAATATAAACAGATGAATTACAAGTAATGAAATAGAAAACACCAACAAAAGCCTACAAATCAAGAAAACCCTGGACCAGACGGATTCTCAGCCAAAAGAAAGAAATTGAAAAAAAAGACCTTAGAAGATGGAACCATCTCTTGTGCTTTTGGATAGGCAGAATTAATATTGCCAAAATGGCCATACAATAACTTCAAAGAATTAACATCAATACTCCTCAAAGTATTCCATGAATCGAGTAGGAGGGAACCCTTCAAACTCATTCTATAAGGCTAATATCACCCTGACATTCAAACCAGACAAAGGCACATCAAACAAAGAAAACTTCAGACCAATATCCCTGATGAACATAGATGCAAAAATTCTCAATAAAATTCTGGCAAATCACATATAAAAACACATTAAAAAGATAGTGCACCACAGTCCTGTATGGTTCATCCCAGGGATGCAAGGTTGGTTCAACATATGGAAATCAATAAACATAATTCATCACATCAATAGAATTAAAAACAAGAATCATATGATCATCTTGATAAATGCAGAAAAAAAATATTTGCTAAAATACAGTACCCTTTCAAAACACTAGAAAAAGTAGAGATGGTAGGAATATACTCAACATCATAAAAGCTATATATGCTAAACCCAAGGGCAACATCATTTAAGTGGAGTAAATTGTAAGTATTCCCTCTAAAAACTGGAACAAGACCACTGCTATTCAACATCATCCTTGAAATCCTAGCCAGAGCAATTAGACAAGAGAAAGAAATTAAAGGGATATGAATAGGAAAAAAAAGAACTCAACCTATCACTATTTGTCAATGACATAGTTCTATATTTAGAAGAGCCAAAAAATCCTCCAGAAAACTTCTTAAAATCATAAATGAACTCAGCAAAGAAGCAAGTTATAAAATCAACACCCATAAATCAAATGAGTTCCTGTACAACAGTGATGAATCTACTGAAAGAGAAATTAGGAAAGCTACCTCATTCACAATAGCTTAAAGAAAAAAAAACTTGGGAATCAATCTAACAAAAGAGGTAAAAGACCTCTATAATGAAAATTACAGAACACAAAAGAAAGAAATTGAAGAAGACTTTAGAAGATGGAACGATCTCTCATGCTTTTGAATAGGCAGAATTAATATTGTCAAAATGGCCATACTGCCATTATATAAATTTAATGCCATTCCAATTAAAATCCCAACTATGTTCTTCATAAAACTAGCAAAAGCAATCATGAAATTCATTTGTAAAAATAAAAAAACAGAATAGCCAAAGCAATCCTTAGCAAGAAGAGTGAAGCAGGAGGCATCACAATATCAGACCTTAAACTATACTATAGAGCCATATTAACAAAAACATCATGGTGTTGGCACCAAAACAGACACATAGACGAACTATACAAAATAGAAGTCACAGAGACAAATCCACATAAATACAGCTATCTCATACTAGACAAAGGCACCAAAAAAATTCACTGGAGAAAAGATAGCCTATTTAATAAATAGTGCTGAGAAAATTGGAAATACACATATAGCAAAATAAAATTAAACCCCTCTCACCCTGCAGGAAATTTAACTCAAAGTGTATCAAAGACTTAGGCACTAGACCAGATATCCTGTGCCCAATAGAAGAAAAAGTAGGCCCAAATCTTCACCATGTTGGCTTAGGATCTGACTTCCTTAACAAGACTCCTAAAGTGCAAGAAGTAAAATCAAGAATCAATAAATAAAATGGATTCAAACTGAAAAGCTTCTTCTCAGGAAAGGAAATAATGAATAATGTGAAGAGAGAGCCTACAGAATGGGAGAAACTTTTTACCACATGCACCTCATTTAGAGCATTCATCTCCAGCATGCATAAAGAACTCAAAAAACTTTACACCAAAACCCAAATAACCCAATCAATAAATGGGTTAAGGAACAGGACAGGCACTTCACACACACACAGAAAAAGAAATACAATTGATCAACAAATAAATGAAAAATGGTCAACATTTTAAGCAATTAGAGGAATGTAAATCAAACTACTCTAAGATTTCATCTCACTCCATTCAAAATTATCAAGAATACAGACAACGATAAATGTTGGCAAGAATGTGGGGGGAAAGGGATACTCATACATTGCTAGTGGGAATGAAAATTGGTGTAACCATTATGGATAGTAATATGGAGATTCCTAAGAAAACTTGGAATGGAACCACCATTTGGCACAGTTATCTCACTTCTCGGTTTATACCCAAAAAACTTAAAATTACCATATTACAGTTATGTAGCTACATCAATGTTTATAGCAGCTCAATTCACAATAGATAAACTATGGAATCAATCTAGGTACCCTTCAACAGATGAATGGATTAAAAAGGTATATATATATATATATATATATATATATATATATATATTCCTTTAAAAAATATATATATATATTTAATATATATATTAAAAAGGAATATATATATATATATATATATATATATGATGGAATATTATTCATCCTTAAAGAAGAATGAAATTATGACATTTGCCAGTAAATGGATGCAGCTGGAGAATATCATGCTAAGTGAAACAAGCCAATCCCAAAAAACCAAAAGCCAAATGTTTTCTCTGATAATGTGCTAATTCACAATGGTGGGGGGAGAATAGAGTTACTTTAGATTACCTAGAAGGGAGAGAAGTGGGATATGGGAGTAGGAAGGATAGTAGAATGAATCAGACATCATTATCTTAAAGAACTCAAAAAACTTTATACATATATAACTATAGGACTGGTGGGATTCTACACCATGTGTAAACAAAAGAATGAGAAATTATACTCCATTATATATGATGTATCAAAGTGCTTCTACTGTCATGTATAACTAAAACAAAAAATTTAAAAATGCTTAGGAAATTGATATTTCTAAAATAATATTCAGGAAAAATATTTTTTTCTGGAAATTAATGCTGTAATCGGGATTGGAAGACACCCTTTTCAACTATTTAAATTTTTTCAAAGGTGTTCATTATTTTCTTAACGACCTTTAAAAATCCCTGTATTAGCATATGCTGACAGTTTGATATCCGTGGACCAATTTCCCCAAAATGTTCCAGTATATCACAGAGAGTAAGGACAGTGGCACACTTACAGAAGGACCACAGTGGAAATCAGAGACTCAATCCACAGTGAACCTGCAGAGCTACTTTAAGAAGTTCTTCCCCATTTCCAGAGATCTCCCTGATAAAAAAGAAAAAACATGAAATTAAACTGTCAAGTAGCTTTGTCAGGTGGGCACTTTTCGTCCCACACAGAAATGTTTAACTCATAATACACCCATAACAGAAACCAAGCAGGACTTAATGTTTATTTGTGTTATTACTTTTCTATCAGGTTTTTTCTCATGAAAACTGCTATTGATGAACTATTCTATTTCCTAATCTGAAGAGCCATTCTGCAGCATCTGCGTTCTTTGCTAGGGAAAATGGAAACACTTCAGAATGCCAAGAGTCAATCCCATGTCTATGTCTTACAGTGAACATAGAACCACTATCCCAGAATTCCTCCTTCACAGTATTCAAGTCATGACACCTATACTCAAGAATAAAGTCTATCCCACTCTGAAATAATGAAAACATTGACTAAGCAGTTCTCATTTTATGGTGTGAATCAGAAACTTTCAGAGATACATCTATGGATATGTTTTAAAGTTTTTGAAAATTCTTGAAATTCTTCTGTTTAGGAAGGAGGCAGAAGAATGGCCATTCAAAAATGCTTACATCCTAATCCCTGTCATCTGTCAATATGTTCTGTGCAAACTACAAAAACAAATTACCTTATATGAAAATTAAGTTTGCAAGTGGAATTGCCATTGCTGTTTAGCTGTACTTAAATAGGAAGACTGTCCTAGATGATCCAAGTAAAGTGGCCCCAGTGTAATCAAAAGGTTCTCAAAAATGGAAATGGGAGGCAGAAGAGGAGTCACTGTCAGACTGATGACCAGCCACTGCGGGCCTTGAACATGGACAAGGACTGGCGGCCAAGGAATGCCAGCAGCCTCTCAACAGTGTAATAGGCAAGGTCAATGATGCTTCCTTGAGCCCCTAGAAGGAACATAGCCTCCCAACACTTTGATTTCAGCCCAGGGTAGTACAAATGAAATGTAGACTAATGACCTATGGAATTGAAGATGATATATTTTTTGTGTTCTTTTAAATTTGCAGCAATTTGTTTCAACAACAACAATATGAAAATAATACAATGTTTTTATTCCCTGGTTTTGTGTAAAGCACTGGAGTCTCATACTCAAGATATATACCACTTTTATTAACAAGCTTGGAAGAAAAACATGGGACATGGACTCCAAAGATATCTGATCATGTTACATCACTTTGCTTCAAAGCAATTAAGTGTTGAAACCCTTCTTGATAATCAAGCCACAAATGAACTTCAGAATCTTTAAGAAGAGGTCATATTTCAACTGGATGTGCAACAGGTTGTTTGAAAGAAAAACAACTTGATCAACCATGCCATGCACAAGTCTTCCATACTGCTTACCTGCCTTTAACTGGAGAGATGACACTGTAGTCTTACCATCTCGCCCATACCTCCTGGAGCATAGCTCAGGGTTGTTATTCACTGTAAGTTTGACCAGATGCAATATATTTCATTCAGAGTAGAGCAGGGCAGGATAAGATACTATTAAGAAAAATATGCACAAGCTTATTTGGCATAACCCAACAAAATAAATCTTTTCCCCTCAAAAATCTGGTCAATAATTGATCGTACCAATTGTATTAACCACTTCAGGGAAGGAAGTTCTAGATAGAGGAAGTATAACAGAATGGATGAGAATACAACTAGCTCCATCTCCGTGCTCAGAGTTATGTAAAGGTTACTTGTCCCATACCAAATGCCTCATATGGACTCCCCTACACCATTTCAATTTAAAGATGTGTGAATATGAACTTCTCTGGGGGCATCTCCATTTTGTTCCAATGGTCTCAAATGAGCTATCTGACTTCTGGATAAATGTGCTGACAGATAATATATCTTGAGTCAGAGGGTAGGGGAAAAATGAAAAATAAAACTTGCAAGGTTTTTCTTATTGCTTAGTAGGTCATACCTACATTGTTGAATAAGCATCAGTCCTGCTGATTTAACAGAGAACTAACCCCAGACGCCACTTTTTACACTACTGTAAGTGCATCACTTCTTCCCTTGTATATACCACAGGAGGTGGTCTTTTATTAGCAACCATGAGGCTGAACTACAGTGCATTAATTTTATAAATGAGAAGTTGGCGTCACTATCACAAAAGATTCAGAGAGAGACTGAAGAGTGTGGCATTGCCATGGCGACCTGCTGGGAGGGGAGGGCCCCAGGGCACTGGATCACAGGAAACCCATTAGAGAGCTCCCCTCCTGAGACGTCTTGTTGTGTTTTACTCAACCACTTAAGGAATGAGCAGGGCCACAAAGCCAAGGAAGCAATCACTCTTTTCTGACTCTTACAAAGAATGAAATGGAGTCTCCGGGCTCCTCTACAACCATTTGTACTGACATAACCTCAAGAAAGGCTTCCCCATTTCTGACTGGAAAATTACATTAGCCAGAGAGAAAAGGCTTATAAATGTCAAGGGATATAGTAGTTCATTGTTAGCTTGTTTGCTCCCATTTTAAGTTCCTGTAGGTTTTTTTTGTTTGTTTGTTTCATCAGTTTGGACAGATATAAGAGTATGAATTTTGGAGAAAAAGTAGCCTGAGGGATGGAAATGGGGATGAAGCAAGACAGGGCTACTTCACCTAGAAGAATTCTGCAGTAATAATATATTCCCTATAAAGACCTGTTATTCCTTATTTGTTTGCAATTACCATTCAAAGTCATAGAAATGAATTATTAAGGGGCATAACTAAAAACTAGACATGTATTTGTTAGAAGTCACTAGCTTTTAAGAGAATAAAATCAGAAAAGACTTTGGGAATTTGCTTTGCTGCTGCTCCTTCTGTGCTTTTAACTTTTGGATTCAGTCCTCTGAATGGGTTTCTATTTATTTCACATATATATTTTTTATGGTTAACATTTATAAATGAGTAGGGTTGACAACAGTCAGTTAATGCTAACCAAGCGGTGTTCCAGGTACTAATATATAACAAAGGAAAACCAATTTGCTCAGACTGTTAGCAAAGCAAAGCCATATTAGTCAATATTTTAAATGAGCTGCCTCAGAATGATTTCTCAAGGCCACGTTAAACAGACATGTTAGGCATTAGCCAATTAATATCGCTGACGTCAACAGTAACCATGGTTTGGGTCTATGCTATCACATAGGTTAGGGGAAATTGGTATTGAGTCATTACTTCCAGTAAGATCTGGTTATGTTTGATTTATTGCATGACTACAGAATGTACCTCTAATCTCAGCCAGAATTTTTTTTTTTAATTCATGATGGTAACAAGAGATTTGTGATAAAGAGGCCCAAATTACAATTACTATTATAAAATAGTACTAAGCTCATAAATCAGAGGTGATTGGTTATACATAGGTATGCCGCAGTCTGGCTGGTTATACATAGGTGTACATAAATTGGGAGGTTTAAGTTTCCTTTGCAAATTGTTGTGGCATTAAAAAGTTATTAGAAATAAAATATATCAGGAAATTGATTTTTTAGTGATCTAAAGTCACTTTTCCTTTTGTTTAGAAAAAAATTGTGTTCTTATATTACCCATAAAATCATTGTTTTTCTGATTCTTGAAATATAAAAAACTGGAAATGGAAACATGCATAGAAAAAATTCCAACTTGGGGATGAGCAAAGAAGCATAATACAGAAAGTTATTTTTACTGAGTTAGTGAAGCTTCACAACTTTCTACACACATTTACATATTTCTAAATGTGAAAATTTTCAAAAGTGTCATCTCTCCTTTGACTTGAGTGCATTTATCTACCTAGACACACACACTCATTTATCTTAGGATTCTTGTTTCTAATTAAATTGCAAAGAGCTGTAAATATTTCAAACCTAGAGCACGGTGTTCTCATTTATTATTGAAAGAACATGATAATCTCCAAATACATACATACACACAGAGACCCATCATTGACTCCGACTCAGGGAAATGCTGCAAGTATTTGTTCAGTTACCATGAGCCTGGAGAAGGATCGTGACCTATTCAAACCCAAAAGGTTATTAGTCACCCAATAAATTAAAAGCATGGGTTGGCCATTTGTCCAGGAAGGCCAGCCTGTGATGAGGCCAACCTTAAGCAAGTTCTCCTCTTCAAATCAGTCTTTCTAGCCTCAGAACCTTTGTGTGATGGGAGAAGTGGTGTAGAGGACAGCCATTGAAGGGGGCTGCCACCACTGTCTTCCCTCCCTAACCACAAGACAGGTCTGGACTGGAAATCAAACTCAGGGATCATGGATACACTCCATGGAAGCAGAGTCAGAAGCAAACAGTGCTGTCCTTCTCTTCATTAATATCTACCTAAATGTATGTTTCCTGGCCCCAGGGTAAGCTTAAAATCACTTTCCCAAAATGCAATAAACTGTCTTGAAAGTTTTTGTAGGTCTTTGAAAAAGTATGAGGCAGAACCTGAAGATGCAAGGATTGAGGTGATTAATATATACTCTGGGACCATGGCATGACTAGACATGTACCTCAAAATCCCGGCCAATCAAACTGAAACCTTGTTTACTGTTAACTTAGTATATGCTAAATATAAAGATTAAGAAAACATAGTTGAAGTCACTTTAGTATACAATTATTTCCCCAAACTATGTTGCCCTGAACTAATTTCTGTGGTTGTAGAAATCGTAGGAAATGAATGGCCTACCGCATTGAGGGATGAGTTGCTCTTTTAACCAGATAGCCATTGTTCACATAGTCATGTCACCTGAGAGGCTCCCAATATGTTACCTAGAATTTGTTGCTTGGGTGCCAGCTGGAGAAAGACAATTTGCATTAGCAAAAGAAAATTTTTATCAAGAAAATAAAAATAAGTGAGGGAGGAAAGGAAGGAAACAAGGAGAGAATGAAAAAGGGGGAGAAAGAATAGGGAGAAAGAGGGAAAAGAAAGAAAGGGAATACACTGACTTAAATAACCAAAATGTAGAAAGAACAGCCCAAGGTATGACTGGTACCAGAGACTTTCATGATGCTACTGGGTATTTGTCCTTGAAACTCTTCTCTCCACTTCTCTCTGTGTGGTAGTTTTTTCTGACCAGCATTTCTAACAAGCTGGGAGGCTGATCTGTAGCTTCAGATTTATATCCTCAGTCGTAGAAAACCAAATTGCAAGCTCCAGCTACAAAAGTCCTCAGAAAAACTCTGTTGTGGCTTGTGGCAATAGCCTTCTGGTCAAGGAGAGAGGGTCTCATAGCAGTTAGCAGTTCCCAGAGTAGGCCTGACCAGGAACAGGTCTCAGAGAAGAGGAGAGAACTATGTCCAGAAGAAAGAAGATATTATTGCAAACAAAATAGGCAATGTCTACCCTACTTCTTGCACACACAACTTACAGATTCCAAAGACACCTTTAACTTTGAAAAGGATAATAATAGTTCTAGTTCTCCATCACTGTGTTCGATTCTGGTACCTTGTTTCAAAAGGTGCCCACAGAGAGTCCAGAGAAGGAACTAAAGCTTTGTACCTAGAAAAAGAGAACTGAAAACAGAGTAGATTTTAAAAAGTATTTCATGTAGAAGATAAAGCAATTTGCTCCAGGCTGCCTAATTTCAAGGGTCACTAATGTAATACACGCCTCTAGGACTCAGAAAGGTAACATAAGGGAGTGAAGCTAACTAGATGCTAGAAAAACAACACTGTGTGCATGATAATAAATAATAAGTAACACTCAGCCTCAAGATGTGGATACCCCTAGGGAGTGGAGGGCTGTGGAGAACAGGAGAACTTATGGTCCATCTAAAGAAGGCAGCACCCACCCACTTCCAGCTAAGCCCTGCCTTATAGGAATGTGGGTGCAGCATTGAAGGTCCTTCTTTTTCAACAAGAGCCAGAAACCCTTTTTTTATGTGAAATCATTCAATTTCTTCAATAATGACTCATTATTTTTTTAAAATGAGCCTAAACAAAACACAGTTTTGAAAGAGATACCCATGAAACCTCAGTCTGAAATCTCTGCTCTAGAAAGTAAAACTAGATCTAGGGACTCAAAGTTCTTGAGAGACAGATTTTTAGTATAATCTATACATATTTTAGTAACTAGAACTATTTAATCATTATATAGTAGACACTGTGAGACAAAAGGTGCACCAACTTGGGAAGGATGTAAATAGAAGCTGATGACCATCATTGTGGAATAACAGATAAATCCTGCATTAGGTAAAGAAGCCCAAGATGAGTCTTATAGATTGACTCTGAAATTGTTAAAACAAGCTCAGAAAATGTTCTCCAAAAGGGATTCTACAGAAGTAGAGACAAATATACAAGAAAATGGGTGGGACTGAGAGAATACTATGTTAAGTGAAATAAAACAAGACTCAGAAAGTGAAAGGTCCTCTATTTTACATGTGTGGAAGCTAGGTAGAAAAGGGAGGAAAAGGAGGGGCAGATCTCATAAAAATAGAAGGGAGACCAGTAGAGTGGAGGAAAGGGACCAGAGGAGGAGGAACTGGGTGGAGGAAGGGAAAGGATTGAGGAATGAAATTGACCAGATTATGTTATGTTCACATACACGTGTGTAACAATGAAGCCCACTTTTGTGTACAATTATAATGCATCAATTCAAAAAACTTTAAAAAAAAGAAAAACTAAACAAAAAAGTAGTCAAAATATATAAGAACTATAAAATTTAATTGGAATTTGGACATATTTTTAAGGGACAATGAAGCAGCACGTTGTCTCTTCTATGTTATTTCTTATGTGGTGTGTTGCATGTCCTGCCAATGGGATAGAAGTTTAAGAAACACAAGCCCAAATAAAACAGACTCAGAAAGTGAAGGGTCCTATGTTTTACATATGTCTCATATGTGGAAGTTTTTTAAGCTTCTGGCCCTATTCTGTGTTTTAGGATGTTTGAAATGAAGGGAGTAGGATTTGGGGGTTAAATACCCTGGATTCTTGTTCTTGCTCTGTTATTCATGAGTCATGTCATCATAGACAAATCATATTCCTCACTCTACCAAAGACTTGAAATTTACCATCTTCTCAAATTCAGGATTGCTAAAATAATACCCCCACTGCCCTTCTCTCGTGCTCCGTTTCTTGATTTCCTTGCATCATGGGAAGCAGTAAAAGTTGATGTCTCCCTAGAATCTACTGCCTCTCACTTGCCTGATGCCATGAGCAATGTCTGCACGATAAGAGCATGCTGAGCTACAGAGAAAGATGGGATCAGAGTGCAGGAGGACAAAGTAAGGGATTCCTACCTAAGTCAGACAATGAGGGGTCCCACATTAGAAGCAGGTTTACTGCTGAGCCACCAGCCTTCTGAAGGTGCACCCTGGGTAACACAAAAACCAAGCCAGAGCTGGAAATTCCTCTACAGAGATTGAATTAGTTCTTAGACAAAGATCATGTTCTTTCCACTCTTGCCAGTAAGATTTGGAGCAAGATGGTTCCACCTTCTGGTTGCAGCTTTGTCTCTTGAACCTCCATATAGAGTGAATATTTATATATAAAGTTATATGTATTTGTAGATATGCTCCTATAAAGGAGAAAATGGCTACCACCCAAATTCAAAAGCAGCTATGAGAGTCAGAGTGGAGCAAGAAAGCCACAAAAGTGGTTGTATAGTCAGGTCTTGGAAACCGGTAGTGCTTGCAGCGCTACTGACCAACTGACTGAAGAGCAGACTGCAGAATTCAAAGAAACTTTTTCACTATTTGACAAGGATGGTGATAGAACTATAACAACAAAGGAATTAGGAACTGTAATGAGGTCTCTTACACAGAATCCCACAGAAGCAGAGTTACAGGACATGATTAATGAAGTGATGCTGATGGTAATGGCATAACTTACTTCCCTGAATTTCTGACAATGATGGCAAGAAAAATGAAAGACAAACAGTGAAGAAGAAATTAGAGAAGCATTCTGTGTGTTTGATAAGGAGGGCAATGGCTGTATTGGTGCAGCAGAGCTTCGCAGCGCAAAGACAAATCTTGGAGAGAAGTTAACAGATGAAGATGTTGATGAACTGATCAGGGAAGCAGGTGTTGATGGTGATGGTCAAGTAAACTATGAAGAGTTTATACAAATGATGACAGCACAGTGAAGACATTGTGCAGGATGTGTTAAATTTCTTGTACAAAATTGTTTATTTGCCTTTTCTTTGTCTGTAATTTGTCTATAAAAGATTTCCCCTACTGTTAAAAAAAATGCCTGTATAGTAATTAGGATTTCATTCCTCCTTTTTTTCTTCCCTATCTTACTGTCATTGTCCTGAAACCTTATTTTAGAAAAATTGATCAAGGAAAATGTTGCATGTGGCTTACTCTGGATATATCTAAGCCCTTCTGTACATCCAAACTTAGATGGAGCTGGTCAAATGAGGGAACATGTGGGTTATGTCTTTTTAAAAAATAAATTTTTTTAGGAATTACCAGCATGTTGCATTGACTGAGGACAGTCAACAATGTGCACTTGAGAGTTGCACTGTTGCAAATCAGGTGGATTATCCAGGTACTCATACACTATTTTTTTGTACTGCTGGTCTTGTACCAGAAACATTTTCTTTTATTGTTACTTGCTTTTTAAACTTTGTTTAGTCACTTAAAGAAAATCTGCTTATGGCACAATTTGCCTCAAATCCATTCCAAGTTGTATATTTGTTTTTCAATTTTTAAAAATTACAATTTACCAAAGAAAAAAAGCAGTTATGAGGCTGGGTGTGGTGGTGCATGCCTGAAATCCTTGTGACTAAGGAGGCTGAGGCAGGAGGGTCTCAAGTTTGAGGGTAGCATCAGAAACTTAGTGAAACCCTCATTACTGCTTTTCTTTTTGGTACTAGGGTTTGAACCCAGAGACCTTTCAGGGGATGTGACTCAGTAGTAGAGCATCTCTGGGTTCAAACTCCAGTACCAAAAAGAAAAGTAGTAATGAGAATCTTTCTAACATTGCCAAAGCATAGTCTAGGTACATTTAACTTTAAAAAGCAAGCAAACAAACAAATAAAAAACTACACACACACTCAGGCACCCAAATGAAAAATTAGCTGAAGGGGATAATGGGCTGTGTAACTTTTGTTAATTTGTTTCAATGTGCTGTATGTAAAATTTGTCTCTAAAATTCACTGCAAAATTCATCTCCCTTACTACTGAAACTATCAAGACTACAACACTTGGTTAGTCTGGGAGATTACAATATTACTTCCCATATTATAAAAAATTTCTGGTTCAAAAAAAAGAAAACCTTTTTTAAACAATGAAGACCATGTAAATGTTCTTGGCAAGCTCTTATTAGTAAATGTTCTTTTCTCTGTGGGATTGTCTGGCTATCAATAAGCATTACTCTACTAATAACTAATTAATGATAAACAATTCCTATATTTTAACTGAGGCCACTTAACAGAGTGAACAACAGTCTGACCTCTGGAGCCAGACGTCCTGGATTCAAATCCCAGCTCCACCACTTAGATCTGTTGAGTTTTTTAACTTCACTATAGTCTTCTCATTTACCAAAGAATAAATCTATATGGTAAGGTTGCTGAGGGTTAAATAAATTAATAAATATAAGACAGTGCTGTGCTTGACACACTTTGTAACCGCAAACCATTGTCTCTTGCCTTACAAAAATCCATTTATCCATTAGATACTTTCTGGGCTGCCTCCTCAGCCCCAGGCACAGAATGTCGTTGGTAGCATCTCCTATACCAGCAGCAGGAGACTGACATTAGCATAGGCAGTGTAATCTTAAGGGCAGAAATCAAACAGTAAGGTGGAAGTAGGTTATGATTCCTTCCTTGCCTATCTCATGGGCTGCCTAAATTAGAAGCTGAGTAAACTTCAAGAGGAGGTGACCCAGAATCTGTTTGTAAAATGTGCAGTTAAATAGTGACCCACTCACATGGCTTATACCCCATCTACCCTCCATGTATATTTGGCTTCGATTTTTGTGTTAGATGTAAGGCTCAGATCCCAATGTGGAGACAGTAAGGAATGAGTAGATCATGTTATCAGAAGGCCAGTGAGAGAGTTCTAATGTGAGCCTAGTGTGCCAGTTCTCATATGTCGATGGCCCAGGCCAAAATCTTCCCTCAGTTATGCATGCACAACTCTCATTGACGTCAGCAAGAACTGTTCATGTAACAAGAGGCAGAAATTTTGCTCTTTGATTTCAATAGAATTCAGTGCCAAAAGTTTTATTGATGCAGGTTGCAAATTTAGATCCTGAAAGGTCAGAAAAATGCAACAGAATATCGTTCTGTTGGCAATCTCATCTGTTGCCCAGGCCATGGAGTTAAGTGAATACCCAATTTTTCAAGTTGCACTTGGAAGCCCTTAATGCTATTATGCCTATGTGTTGTGTGTAGCCTCCCATTGCAGTAAGACCTTTCTGTAGGACTCCAAGATTAGTTCTGTGGCTTCAGATACAATCCTAAGACACAGCTTTAATTCATTATCGGTCACAGGACTACATTTCTAGTCTGAGCCTTAATAACAACACTAGAATCATTTAATGGTGCCAAGCAGACTCCACACCCCAAGTTAGATGATGGGTAAGTATGTAGTGAAAATATGGGCTTAGCATTCATGGAATATTCAATCTAAGTTTCAGTCTAATTCATGTTCATCATATCAATAGCTTTGTCTTCATATTTGTGTGTTTTTTAAAATTTAACATGAATTTTTGCAATAATGTTCACAATTGGGTCTCCCAAACCTGAGTATATGGTAATAAGATTCTGAGTGGTAAAACACAAGTCAATTGCAATATAAGTCAGGCTTGTGGCAATAAATAAATTCATAAATAAAATTCTCAACTACGATGTTTCTGGTTCCTTTAACCAGTTGCTCAAAATTCTACTTTCTGGTTTGGATCCAGATGTCTCCTGACCTGTTTAGAACTGAGATGCATAACTGAGCACGTTTCCCATGCAGCAAGTTTCCTTGTGGATGACACGACCAGCAGAGCCTTCAGAGCTGCTTCTCCCCTTCTCCCCTCCAAGGAAGGACTGAAGTCTATGAACAGTACATTTGGGGACAAGAGTAAAGCATATCTATTCCAATACTTCCTTCCTCTCCCACTCTCTTTGGTAATTTTCCTGCTTATGAGGAATATGAATTCTTCTCTGTCCCTCTGCTACAGATTTTTCATGAGAAGGGAAACAGTGTTGTCTGTAACTTCGAGGCAAATGGGGGAAAGATCTGTTTTGTTTAGGAGATTGGTAATATGAATTTATACCTAAGCCATATTTCCCACAAACTTTAGGAGCCATAAAACTGTTATCTTGATATCAAGTTGTTGGCCCAATATTTTAATAAGAGATGATTAGTAGACAGAAATGCATTAGCTAAAGTTTAAAACCAACAAATTACAAACTATATTTCTAAGAACATTACTTAGAAAGTGGGGTAAGGGAGAAATATCAGGTGGGGAAAAGATTTAAAAGTAGTTGGCCTGGAATGTTTTCTCTGATATGTGGATGATAATTCACAATGGGGGGGGGCAGAGAATAGAGGTAATTTGGACTAGACAGAGGGGAGTGAAGGGAGGGGAAGAGCCTGAGGGTAGGAATGATAGTAGAATGGATCAGACATGATTACCCTATGTGCATTTATGATTACATGACCTGTGTAATTCTACATCATGTACAATCAGACAAATAAGAAGTTCATGTATTATGTGCCAAATACATTCTACTTTCATGTGTAACTAATTAGAATATATATGTGTTTGTGTGTGTGTGTGTGTGTGTGTGTGTGTGTAAAATAAACGGGAATAAAAAAAGTAGTTGGACTTAAAAATCACAGCCTTTCCACAGTGCCTGGCCTTAGCCAGCATGTAGTGAATATCTGACATAAGAACAAAGCTATGTTTACTTCCCAAGACCTATATAGCCTGTGGGTGAAGTCACACGCAGAGCCAGCACTTGTAATCATGTTGTGAATCATGTTTCAGGCTGTGGAGACCACCACCTAGTTAACAGATACCCTACAGGAGGTGGGATAGTCTCTATTTTTTAATGTAAAATGTATGGTATCAAAACCCCCCAAAAGAACAAAAAAGCAACTATATTTTTAGCATTGAAAATCTTGGAGTCCAAGTAAACTTTAGGGCTCCTACCAAGGCTGTGGAGTGATTGTCAAAGGGACAGTCAAGTGGCCTGTTTCCCTTAATACTAAGAATCACTGAATCCTGATGGAGTCTTATTCCTACACTGGCTTCTTTGAGATCTGGTCACCTTAGACAAATGTGAACTCTGACTGAGGCAGCCTTTCCACATCCCTAGAGAACAAAAATGAACACATAGGAAATATGTGGAAGAAAAAACATAGAAATACATAACCAAGGACAAAATCATGCCAAACGTACAATGGGCTGTCTGATTTATGATTCTGCATCTGCCATCACACAGATATAATCTGGGATGGTTTTATAGACAAGTAGAGAAGTACTTGTGTTAAAGAGCCTTAGTACAGTCAGGCACTTCCCACTGGCTCAGTCCTATCCTAAAACACCTCCATTATCAAGCTACTTGATACGTGGAGATCTAACATCCAAAGTCTACCATTCCTTGAATTGATACTTACTGTTTTTATTAAATGTTCCAGAAAGGATACTACATTAATCATATTATGAGTTAGTTTATTAAATGCTTTGAGAGACAGAAGATGGCACAGAGGGTCCTGGTACATCAGCAGAGGAAATATTATCATTAATGGAAGAAGAGAATCAAAGAAAACAGACAGGATACCAAAGAGATTTCACCTAAAAGTAATATAGCCCAATAAGTCCCTGTTCTAATGCCAAGGACCCTCTATTCTTGTGTCTGGTCCAGCTGGCACAGAACAAGGTCAAGATGAAGGCACTCTTGTCTGGAGTTGCTTCACAAATTTACTTAAATTGATTTTACAAACACTTATTGAGTATGTGCTGTGTGCTAGGCCCTTTGATAATAATCTAGAGATAAATCACTAAATGAAAATGTGCTTTTAAGGAATTAATAGCTCAGTAGAGAGACAAATACATAAACTGGTGTCATTTAATGCCATAGACGCTAAGATCAATATAAAGTTCAAATTACAAAGAGGGCACTAGTGGACCTGGGACTTGACCAATTTCTCAACACTTTCATGTCTTAGCACCAAAAATATATCATTAAAAAGAGACCTAAATGTCTAGACTGCAAAGCAAATATGTCTAACATGATCCTGTCCTTCTTTAGAGAGAGTAGACAGAAACGATTTAGTCAGAGACCTCCTCCAGCCATCTACAGTATCTGCCATGGGACCTCAAAGTATACAACCACTGCAGACTAAGGTCATTCACCTGTGAATTGGGATGTGTCACCAGCCTCCCTAGAGAGCCAATAGGATCAATATGTGGATGTCTCCAAAGCATGCTACTTCTGAGTAAAAGCCACTTGCTATAAAGTATTCATAAAGGAAATTTGAATCAAGGCTCTGGAGACTGCAGCTCTTGGGATGCATCTTTAGGCATTAGAATCCCATATATCAGAAAGGGGAGGGTGCTAAGACCAGTGTTATTTGAACTCCAATCCCAACCCATGGCTGCTTTTGAAATCAATTAACTTGGCCAAGGCATGCAATGCTTTAATGACATAGATTCAGACATTGCAGGACAGAAAATATCAGAATATATCACACACAGTAATGGTAACCATTACATTGTGAAACTGATGTTTCCATTACATTTGTGAATGCAGAGGCTTGTGTGTACGTGCGTGTGCATGCACACAAATATACATCTCATGTGTACACACTGTAAACTGTGTAAAATGAGAGCAGTGGCTCATAGCTTGAAAAACTGCCTTTCACAGCATGGAGCCTAGCCTCCTTGTACTGATGATAGCTGAGATCCAGAGAATTGACAATGCTTTTCATAGTGGAAGAACTACACTAGAGCCTGGTGTTCCACCAATACTAGGTTCAAATTCCCACTTCAGTGTTTTCCCCCAAATCCTAGTGCAATCCACAGAGGATTGCAATGGGGAGGGCAGGGATGGCAGAAGATGAGGGGAAGATGGAAAGGGAGAGATAGGATAGAGAAGCTGAACCCTTGGGTCCCTTATACCAGTAGACACTGATCTTGCTAGATCTCTGTCCTTCCTCTTGCACAACCATGTTCCATCCACAGAGGAATAGTAATAATTGGTAGTGTCACACAGTGCTTCCTGTGGCCTTCCACCATACCTATGTAAAGTAGATCATCTTTTCATCCCAATTACTCAGGTGAGGCAACTGAACCTCAGAGAACAAGGCCACAGAACTCAGTGGTTGGGCCAAGACTTGCACTCAAAGCTAATTTCAGAGTCATTTCTTTTTATACTCTCTCCACCATAACCCTGTATCCAGAGGTCCCCATATTTGACCATTTTTCCTCTTTCTATACCTCTAAGTTAATTTTATACATTTTATAAACCAACATCTATGTATATAATATCTACACCTATCTATATGTAGAAAGGTAATATCTTTCTACATATAGATAGATATTACCTATCCCCAAACTTCGTTATAGTCCACACTTCAATTTGTGCATTATAGGATAAAGCTATAGCATCCCTAGGAAATAAGAACTTAATCTCAAACCAGTACTACTGTTCTCTTATTTTAAGTAATAGAGAAGATACCTATGAATATATAGTTACTCTGGAAATGACCTGGGTCTATTTTCTATTGACACGGTACAGCTGGAGAAAGAGCAGTACAAAATCATACTGAAAAGAATGAATACAATAATAATGTAAAGGCTTAATAACTACAAAAGTGTGTTTTTCCTCACTCTTAAAACAGGATTTAAAAGCAATGCCTTCCATATCTTTCTGCTTACCTGCCTGAAATTTCAAGTTAGATTCCCATACTCATGGCTTCTGTTGAATTTAGACATGGGCTCTTGCCTAACCTGGTGTTTCCTTTGGAATCTAAAGGCTGCATACTGCCAAGCTTGACCCAGCTACCTCTCCCCTTATTTAGCCCGTTTTGTCCTTAATTTCTGTGTTATTTGAATGCATTTGAATCCTACTTGGTTCTGAACCCCTTGAGAAGCAGGAACAATATTTTATTTCTTTTTGGCCCCAACCTCTACCTCAACCTGGTCCCAGTAAAATTGTTGCACATACTCACATTTAATAAATGCTTATTAGAATAAAAACAATGAACTCCTGGGAAAAGAACCCAGCCTAATCATCTCACCAGGCCTGGCTACTAGAGTGCAGGGTAAGTCGTGTTTATTCTGTGACTACTGACCCCAGCCCTGGCCAACCACTTGGCTTTTTCTTGCTTGATTCTTTATGTGTCTGAGTACTTTTGACCAAAACCAGAGTCTCAGGGACTGGAAAAATAATAAGAATTTGAAACAATAATCAATTCTTCCAAAATATTTAGTATATTTCTCATAATTAAATTTCTAATCATGATTCAGGATTTTCATTTTGAGAAATCATCCTTTTGCTTCTTAGAGTCTGACGACTACCTGACCATGGTTGCAGAGTTCAAAATAAACTCCAACAGAGAAGGGAATGGGACCCTCAGCTCTCCTAGGACTCGAGACTACATAGTGATAAGACAACCCTGGGGCAGAGATGGAGATTTGGGATATCTGAGTGATGCTAAGTTGAGGTCCTCTTCAAAGGGAGTTAACACAGATACACCTGAACCCATCATTTTATACAATTAATATGCACCAATAATTATCATTTTAAAAAAGAAAAAATTATAAGATACACTTAAAGGCAAAAACATAGTTTGAAGAGACAGACCCAAGTATCAAAACCAGGCTTAGATACGGCAGAGATGTTAGAATTATCAGATCAGGAGTTTGAAACAATTGTGATCAACATTCTAAAGACTCTAATGGATAAAATAGCACAACAGATGGGTAATACAAGCAGAGAATTGTAAATTCTAAGAAAGAGCCAGAAATAAATCCTAGAGATAAAAAAAAAGTCTACAACAGAAATTAGGAATACCCTTGGAGGGGTTCTTTGTAGCCGGACTGGGCTGAGGAAAGAATCACCAGTCTAAACAGAATATCTAAGACCTGTGAGATCACTGCAAACGGTGTGATACAACGGGGAATGTCCAAAGGAGAAGAAAAACAGAAAGGAACAGAAGAAATATTTGAAAGAGCAAACTGGGGATTCCATCTAGGGGGTAATACCATCATCCAGGTGAGAGACATGGTGGCCTGGACCAAGGAGGGAGAAGTGGTGGGGTCCAGTCCTAGTGGCATTGTGTATGTAGAATCAGCAGAAGTTGCTGACAGGTTAAATATGAAAAATGAAAGAAGGAAAAATTGACGACAGTGTTTTGGCCTGAGCAGATTCAAGTGTACAGCTGCAATTTACTGAGAGGCTGGTTTGATATTGTGCTATTTATTGAGGACTGGGTTCAGGTAACAGGAAGCCCTCGCCTCGCCAGCCATCATGGCCAGCTGCAGGCCACACCTTCAGCTTCTACCAGTGCTGCGCTCTCTGGCAAGTTTCTCCACCTCTCATAGGCTTCCCTTTCCTGAAGCAGTCATGGCCCCTTCAAAGCTAGAGCTGGGGAAGGGATCCTTCCTGTTCATTTCCTTCATCCTAGAAGTTGCCGCTGCTTTCACTCTATCTCTTTGTCCCTCAGAGTCTTCTTTATCCCTTCTCTTAACTATTGCATAAAGTAATATTCTAGTAAGAACAATACACTAGCATAGGACAATTCTTTGTTTTCTATTTTTTTTCTGTTCAAATCTCTGGTGTAGTTTCTGTTTGGGCCCCTGATTGACACAGCCAGGGAGTGAAAGGAACCAGCAAAGGAAGAGTCTACAAAGGACAAACAGGAAAGGGTGGGAACATCCAAATCCAAATGAAGAAACGAATGCAAGATGGCAGGAGTGAACTGTGTGTGAAATGGTGCTGATTATCATGTAAGGAGAGGAGCAAAAATTGACTATGGTGTTTCAGCAATATGAAGGACATTCGATAACCTTGAAAAGTTCATACGTCAACCTTACTGGCACAGTGTCTTCCCTTCAGTTCATGGTACAAGGACACTGACTTCCCCGAGAATGCCGTTCAGCCTTCTCTCTCCTCACAAATGGTTTGTGTAGGTTTGGCCCCAGAGCTGGGCATGTGACCTGAGCCTGGCTAGAGTGCCACATCTATTGGTTACTGTGACAAGCTCAGGGATGAGTACATTACCTAGATTGGACCAAAAGTGTTCACACCCAAGACTTTCACTGGAGCATCCAGGAATAGGAATAATTTCCCACTGGACACAAAGCTGAGAATAATAGGCAAGATGATCCTCAGCTCACCAACAGAACAGAGTCTGCCTGAGAATGGAGCCAACACAGAGAGCAGAGCTGGGGAAAAAACAAATTCCTGTGATATTTGTGTGAATCCTTGGATTCAGTTGGACCTAAAGCCACCCCTTGGGCTTTTTAGTTATACTAGATAATAACCTTTATTCTCTTCATGCCAATTGGAATTTAATGTTCTTCACTTTGCAACCAAGAGTCATGAGTAAAATAGTAACAGTCAATTAGTGACTGGAAAATGAAAAACAAGTGATGAGCTTAGGGATTTATCCAAGCCTATGACCACCACGCTGGGTCTATATGCCAGGCCTCCCAACTCAAAACTTCCTTCCACTCCACAAACCCTACTCTGAGGAAAGCAGCTGCATTTTTTATAACTGATATTTACATGTGACACTTAAAAGCTGCCATTATGCAGCCTAGAGAAGAGAAGGATTTAGACCCATAGATTTTGGTATAACTGAAAGGTTTTTCTGGATGGTGTTGAATGACTCTCTTCCCCTTATGATATGAGAAGTTCATGGTGAAAAAAGAGAATTTCAGAGTATCAAAGTGATATAACATTGTGTTCAAGAGAATAGGTGAAAACTCTTTATTTTGGTACTAATTAGGAAATTTGTAAGAACCCAATCTTGTCCAAGGTCAGAGTTACATAAGTCATAGCCTCAATATTTCTCATACCCCCAAATACAATAATCAAAGCCAATTTGCCCCTTCATTAATTCAGCTGCAAGTGGAAAGCTCATAGGACACTGGCCACCCCAGTAGTGGGTAGCCAAGGAGGTCAGCACTTCCTCAGTGAGTCACAAATGCAAGTTAAAGCCACTGTTTATCTTCTGGAAACCTTGTCTTGGCCACACTAGATGTCCCCGCTTAGATATAAATTTAGATCCCTGTGAGGTAGACAGATGACTGTCTCAAAACTACCACATGGCATTAACCCAGAGCCACGTCAGAGGCCCAGGCACCAGAGGACAGCAGGAGAGCCCTGTTACCAAAAATGTGCCGTGTGTGTGTGTGTGTGTGTGTGTGTGTGTGTTTTAAAATCTCAATGCTTAAATCAACCAATGAAATATTCATGGGATCTAAAGTAGTGGGCAAGCTAACGGCTTTCTTATGGGAATATCAATATCCTTGGAGCCAGTCTCAATCCAATATTCAGAAGCCTCTCTTCCTCCTCCGTCACTTTGGTTCAGACTTATTTTCAGAAACGCTCCACTCTTCCTTAATCCTGCTCCATTAATGGGATGGGTGGTGGCAGGTGGGCTAGGGGAAAGCCCCACAGGGTGTAGTGGGTCACACAGAGGGAGGTCTCCCAGAGGTCGTTACAGGCATAACCAGGAGCCATGTCTAGAGTGGTTGCTCTGGGAAGTTGGAGAATGTGTGCACAAGCGGGAGAGTGGTTTTAGTGTTTTCGTCTGGTCAATGATTCCAGGTGTGGACATAGGATTTTCCTTCCTGGCAAGAGTGTGAGAGAGGAATGGAGCAGATGGAGGGGGGTCCTAACCAGTGTCATGGAATGAAATTACTGCTGGAGAAAAATATATTTTCCTCCATGCATTCTTGCCAAACTTGAGTGCCCCTTGTGGGTGTATAAATGAGGGCCTGGATGTATGCTACAAAGACAGACCCTGCTCAGCTGGCAACTCAAGGGCTACGTGATATCTCCTCTGTGTCCCCTTCCTCACCTGGCCCTTCAGGCTTGCCCCCTTCATTCCCCGCCACCCACAGGCCTGCCCTTGAGGTGGGGTGGAATTCTACATTCTCCTTTCCCTTCTTAGCCTCTCAGTTCAGACTGCCAAAAATGGGGCCAGTTAGGATGGTGGTTTCCTGATGTGGGTACCTGTCCCTCAGGACTGGAATTAGGCCTGCCAACTCATTCCAGGTCTTCCAGCCCAGGAGCCATGGAGCAGCCCTTTCCCTGGGGCTGCTCTGTGTTACTGAGACTTATCCAGCCTGCCCTTTCGGGTGCCTCAGCTGCTGGGGAGGCACAGAGACTTCTTGGAGACTGTTGCATAGAGCAGTACTGCCAAGCCAAGCTGCAAACTGAGGAGGCCCAGTACAGGTCCAGAGAGGTAGGTGTGGGCAGCAGGACTGGGGAGACGGCTGCTCTCCACACACTCCTCCCCACCAGTTGGCATCACTCCCACACTGGTGCCAGTGAGCACCAGTGATGGAGGGGAGGCCTCGAAGGTGGCCAGCCAGCTGGAATCCCTGCCCTAGGTCCAGAGGAGGTAGACAGGGCCCCGAGCCACGGGCACTTCCCTATGTATTCCTCTTCCGTGGCAAAATCTTCAAATCTAAGCTTGTGGAAGTTGTTTTTAAAACTTTCTATGCTTTAAGGTAGATGTGCTATAAATTTGGGGAATACAGCAATGACAGTCAATGCTGCAAATCAAGCTATCATACATTTTATTATCTTGCATTCTGAGGCTTCCTGTCCCCAGAAATTGGAGAAGGAAAGCTCCTAAACTCAACACAGGGAACAAGGTCAACCTTATTAGGTCCTGAATAATGTAGACAGGCTAACAATGAAAAGAAGAATGAGGAGACCACAGAGGACTCTCCTTATTCATCACACTTCTCTAAGCAGCCCACTCTAGAAATGCTGGGCACACACCTGAAGGAAACCCCCAGAGTCTTGAGCTCACCACCTGTCTCCATAGCCCCCCTCCTCAGGCAACACTAAGTCAGGGTGTATGTCTTGGAGGCACTGGTATGCAGGGTCTGCTGTGTAATCATCCCCACAATTGCAAAGGCCAAACAAGAACCAACACCTTCTTTTTTTATGACTCTGGTGAGACCTTAAAAGATGTCACTACCCACCATTTATCTACTAACACCAGCTGGAACCAATATCTATCTCTGTGGCTAATGCTGCTTTTATTCTTATTGAGTCTGGCTCATGGTTTCCTGCACCCACTGTGTGACCTTGGGAAAATTACTTCACTTCTCAGCGCTTTATCTTATCTTCAAAATGGAAATAATAGTATCTATCCTATCTGTTGCAATAATAATTAAATGAGTTAATGTATATAAAAATGTGTAGAACACATAGCATTTGCCTATAGGCATAGTAGTAACTGATATTGCTACAATTAATATCACTGGTGTCTCCAAAATGTTATTGAGTGGAATTCTTGTCAAGTCCCTGTCAAGAAAATATTCTCATCAGTTGATTCATGTAAAGATCTAGATGTCAGTCCCCAAAGCCCATTAGAACTTTGATCTTATGTCAGTGCAACTTAATCCAGCTCCACTTTGGTCAGCAAAGTCCAACTTCTATTTCATAAAAAGCTGATTCACATGTAAATATGTATCTCTATACAAAGTGATATAAACAGGTGATCCACATATAAATATGTATCTGTTTATAGTATAATATAAAATATCATTATAAATGAGGACTCAGTCTTCCTCCATGATCAGCTGGAAAGGCTTCATCAAGGATTGGACAAGACTGCACCTTTTCTCTGAACCCAAGAGTGAAAACCTGAGTGTGGGGAGCATGTACCAGCCTTGCTGGCCATTTTCTGTTTGCATGGCCAACTGGTCGAGAATATGGTGGCATAACACTGAAGGTCAAGATAAGGTTCCTGTCCACACATTATCAGCCTGGTTGAGGTAACATTGAGTCCACTGTGGAACCCATGTCTGGAATCCGCTGCCATGAAAATCACTACATGGCGCTGGGACTGTCTGCAATGCAGACATTTTATGTTCTGGACATTTTATATTCTTTCAATTCATCCTCACCAGCTCTCTAATGGTAGATAGATTCTGTGTTTCCTATTTTACTGATGAGACAACTGAAACAGCGTAAGTAACTTGCCAAATCAGTGACTGAACCAGGAAGCAAACTGACGTTTACCGGACTCCTCCTGAGTCTATGATCTTAACAGGTATTCTTTACTCCTTGTTACTTTCAAGTCACTTTTAAAAGAATTACTGAATATATACCATTGGAATGGTTTCATGAAATCAACATGGATTCTTAACAAAGATTTCTCAGTGTCTTCTTATCAAAAGAAAATTAAGCACCTTTGATGGCTTATCCCATTGTAATCTGGCAGCTGTTTCTTCCTACTCAAAATATTCAGCTCTAGATCCTAGCCAAGGTGCTCATGCCAGCAGCTTCTTCTTATCGGCAATAAGAGCTACTCATTGAGGCAGCGTCATTGTAAGGAGTCTTTAAGGGAAGACAACTAAGCTGAGAACTTGTAAATAGCTCAAATTCTTCACTGCTGATTGTTTTTTCCACATCCATGCTGAAGATCTAGCTCAGTCTGGGATCCTTACAGTCGTGTTTTTCAAATATTGGATTGAGCCCCCTCAAGGGGCCATAAAAATACTTTTGTATGTGTAAGCCAGCATTTTTATTATTAAATAGACTAACATAGATTCAAGAATGGCATATACCACATGTGGTAAGAACAAATAGTGACCCTTGAAACTTCTTAAATTTGTGTGTAAGGATAATGATGCATCATAATATAAAATGAATTTTTTTCTGAATCACAAATAACAATGTTTGAAAGTCACAGTTTTACAAAGGTAACCTCACAAGCCCAGCTCACCTTCCCTTTGGCTCTCCCAGGGAAGTACCAGCATAGATGGAGGTCACAGAAACAGGAAGTAGGGAAAATGGTAGATTTGGGTGGCAGAAATAAAGGAATCAAAACTGTTTTCCTTGTGCAGAGCTGATTCCCTTTCTTAAGAGTAGTTAGGGCTGATTCCCTTTCCTGGGATTGAGAAGGCTTTTCTGTGGATTTGCCCTCAAAAGGCTGAAGAGGATAAGGAAAGTGCCTGGGGGAAGAAACCAGTGATTGTGGCCCAGCAGAAGTTCTTGTGAAAGCATTCAGAGGGCTTTGAGGTTCCCAGAGCTCTACCAAAATGGCATCAAGCTAAGAAGACCTGACTGTAGGTTTCACCAGTTAAAAATCCAAGTGTCCACAGAGGGACAAGGAGCAATTGTTTTCAAACTGGTTTCACATCAGAATATTTTCTAAAAATAACAAATTCTAGGAATTCCACCTTTAATATATATAAGAAAAAAAAAAACAGGAATCTGTAAATCTTCCCAAATTACATTGATGAAGTCAACCTAGCCATGGTTCTCAAGCTGCAGTTGAGCCAAGAGAACAGTTGAAATGAAGAGACTCCTTGAAGTGAGGGTCCAAGTTCTGGCTTAGCAGCTCATCCATGGGACCAATTTCAGCAATCACGAGAGGTTGGGAGTCTTTGAGTCCAGGCAGGAAAGAGGCACAGATCAGTCCTCCCACAGAATCCCTTCTATGACCATGCATTGAGAAGCACCAGCCTACTGGCTCTGGGTGCCCAAGAACAGCAACATGCCTGCAGTTCCACTTAGTCTTAGGCTACCTGAGGCTCCAAGCATCTGTTTTGACTGCTCCAGAGTCCTTGGCTCCCACTCATTAATTTCGGCAAACTTAAACATGCTTTGATTTCTAGGAGTCCTTTTGTCTCAAGCATCATATTTTGTCCAACAAGTGTTACTAGAAGAAACCAGTTCAAGGAATGGGGCCAAGAATTAAGCCTTCATGGCAGAAGAGCAGTTCCCTTTCTTTCTTCTGAAAGAAATCTTTCAAGGCTCTTATTACCACAGTCAAGAGCATGCAAACTCCTCCAAAGGCTGTTGCTTACATAATTCTGAAAGCTGCATCTTAGACTTGATGAAGAATAGATTCCCCAGCAGGAGTCCATTCTCCCTGAGGCAGAGGAGTGTTTCTTTTCATAAGCATTAAGTGCTCTGTGCCTGAGAAGTCTGAAAGTGAAGAGGGATAGATACCTCTTCCTGAATAGAAATACAATTTCCATTTTAACCAAAGTGGTTCCTTGCTCATAACCATGTGGGCACATGAAGCACCCTCCATATGATAGTGAAGTGCCCCCATCTAGAAATCCAGAGCACACAAGAGCCTTATCATAAAGAACAGTCACTGAAATTCACCAGAACCACTTACAGTTCCCAGTTCTCATCTCCCATGCCAGTGCTCACTGTTTTCTAACTTGTTCCATTGGAATTGGACGTCTGGTGTTTCCCTTCCTGAACTGTGACTATTGCCACCCTGATTTCCACTCCAAATGATGCTTTTCTGGACCTCCTCAGACACAGCTGTTGGTCTTGTGTTCTCCTACAGCTGAGCTGCCCATCCAGATTTTATCTCTGTCATTGTCCCATCACAATGAAGCAAGTTAAATGGAACCAGGGTCACTGGCTATAGGAGAAAATGGCAGTCACAGTCTGTTTTCCTTATCTAGAAGGGGATTTGAGCTTTAGCTCTTAAGTTCTTAGGATCAGGTATGGCAGAAAACCAAGTCTATTCAGTCAACAATAAACAGTGGGAAGCCCCTATGTGCTGAACACTATTCCAGCAGCAAGGTCCCCGCTGTCATGGAATGTACATCCTTGACATTAAGCACAAGTGCTTGCAGGTAGTTTCTGAACCACATTTCATCTCACTAGATGACTCAGACTTTGGAATATTAGCAAAATGAGATAGAGGCCTTCTTGAGACTGCATTTTCTACACTTAACCTTATGTAACTTAAAAGGACATGGGTCTGATCATCAGAAATGATGTCACAGGACATGAGAAATGATGCAAGTGATATAAATCTTTTATCCACAATCTACAAAAGTCTTTGAAAGTCACAACACCATATAACTACAATAACTCAGAAAAGCCAGTACCCTACTAACATTGAAAATTGCATACTTCTACAAGCCTGGTAATTACTTTTGGTTTCTGTTTCCCATTTCTATTATAGATTCTATTTAGGCATTTCAATAAAGATAATTCAGCTTATTCCCTTTTAATATTTAACCACTCTAATTTTTCACACTTTCCAAACTAAGTGGACAAATGGCCATGACTCTTTCCCTCATCCTTAAACCACTTCCTTCTCCCATCCTCCAAAAAATAGAGTGAAAGAACATACTGAATTGCTAAATTCATAAAGAATTGCTAAATTCTATTAAAAAGAATATAAGATGTTGGATTGTTTTCCTGGCCCAGTCAAGATATTACCAGATGACCTTTTCAATCCTTTTAACTTGTCTGGTGAGAGTTTTTTAAAATAAATATGCCTGACAAAATTGTGACCAGTTTTAATCCTGGAGGACTCCATAAGGACAGGAACTTCTCAACTCAGGGCTATCCCTGGGCATCAGGAGGATGGAGTGACAGCACAAGGGGTTCTTACAGCTTATTAAAAGAGGTCAGCGACTCTCCCCACTGCAGACCTTTCTCCTGTTAGGATGCACTGAGGCCAGAAACAACTGATGCTGGGCCAAGAGCCGAGAATCTGGGCTTTTCATTTTCAGTAACACTCCATTAAAAACTCCTCACCTATACTAGGCTTTTGGTTATTTGTGAGCCAAGTCATACACACACATATGTAATCATTCATTCATTCAACAAATATTTATTGAGCACCTACTCTATGCCAGCCCAGAGCTAATGACAGTGTGGCTTTCTCACCATAGGAAACCCACTGCACTTGTTTTAGATGAGCCATCCCCAGGAACAGTTTTATGAGATGGCTTACAGGTATTGTGTGTTATATAAATTTATACTGTGTTAATTTTCCATATAGAAAGTTTTAAAAATTAAAAGAAAAATATTACCAGTTCCAATCAGTTCCATTGTCTTCCCTTTTTTAGGTATCCAGTTTTTAACCTAGTTGTTTGGTGTAAATATATATTTATCACATGCATGCAATTTTCTATCTTTCTTGTTTTCCCCATTTATAAATTATATTTTTTCCAAATGCAAAATCCTGAATCTTGACGGCACAGGTATTTCCGGAATGATGGGAGGTCACAGTGGTTTTTATGGCTTCCTCCTTCGCCGCTCAAGTTTGAAAAACATCATATTTTCTGGTAGCAGCTGCCTCACATTTTTATACTATACCCAGTTCAAGAGTTGGCAACTGTAGCTTTTATTTAAGGACTGTTACAATCATGGAGCTTGCCATTAGCATGTGAGTCTTGGATAGGCTCTGCGGCTCCTCATTCCCACTGTTCTTGATGTCTACAGGGCTGCCCTTCCAGGTCTGCTGGGTGCTGCCATTTTCTGCTGGACTCTAGTCTCAGACAAGGCACTGCCATCACCACCACTGTGCTCACATTATCTGATAGAATGTAGTGGATGAAATGGAAATCACCAAAAATTCTTGCTACTTTCCCACCTTTCTTAGGGCTCTCTCAGTCAGGCAACTGTGTGACAAATGCCTTTCAAAGGACTGTGGACAGGGAAGGTGTGTGTCACCTCTAGTCCCAAAGACAGAAGAGTCGATGTAGAGCTTTCGTAAGACTCTCGCACTGATTGTAAGGCCATGTGTTGCAGGGAGTGCAACCACAAGAGGGCTTCAGTCTGGTCCTCAGTGATAGAACCAGTAAGCCCACCCCAACCTTCACTTACAGAGTGGGCAAGAAATAAGTCTTGTTGTGAAGCCCCTGGAATTTGATGCTAGTTTTTTATGCATCACAGCACTGTCTATCCTTAATGCTAGGGGCATTTTTAATTAAAGTCAATTAAAATAATGAAATAAAAGGTTTTTATATACAGATAAACCCCTCTATAAAAATCAAACATGTGGTCAACAGAAATAATACTCATTTCACTGCTCTTAGAATTGTCCTAATGGATTCACTCCCAGGAAATGTGCAAACAGTTTTCTAGTCACCTGTTCTACCAATTCATCAGGCATCTAAAGTCTACAATGGAAACAGCTTGGGCTCACACACAGTTGGCAACTGACTAATTTAACACACTGACCCTAAGCATGGCACATAATCATAGTGGGCAAAAACAAAACAAGATCAGAAAACAGGCAAAAGACCTGAATAGATAATTCTCCAGAGAAACTTTGCACATAGCAAATAACCATATGAAAAGATGCTCAGCAACATATGTCACTGGGGAATCACAAGTTAAAAATCAATGAAGGACGGGTGTGGTGGTGCTCGCCTATAATCCCAGTGGCTCGGGAGGCTGAGACAGAAGAATCACAAGTTCAAAGCCAGCCTCAGCAATGGCAAGGAGCTAAGCAACTCAGTGAGACCCTGTCTCAAAATAGAAAATAAAAAATAGGGCTGGGGATGTGGTTCAGTGGTTGAGTGCCCTTCAGTTAAATCCCCAGTACCCCCCCAAAATCAATAAAATACTACCACAAACCTATTAGAATGGTCAAAATCCAAAACAGTGACAATACCAAATGCTAAGCAGAATGCAGAGAAGCAGGAATTCTCATCCATCACTATGGGAATTTAAAATGGTACAGCAACCTTGCAAGTCAGTTTGGCATTTTCTTACACAACTAAATATGATCTTACCATGCAATCCAGCAATCTTACTCAGTGTTTACCCAAACTTGAAAATATGTAAAATACCTGAACACAGGTATTTATTGCAGCTTTACTCACAATTTTCAAAACTTAGAAGCAACCAAGATGTCCTTCAGAAAGTTAATGGTTAATATAATAATTAACCCCCATACACAGAACAGAAATTACCTCCCAGTTCTATTTTAGGTCCACACCATAATTCATCTCCCCATCCATATCAGGGAAGGAGGCAGGCAGAGCATTGACTATAAGGAGGAAATAAGAATACAAAACAGGAAAAAAAGAAAGTGAATGACTAATCTGTGGCACATCTAGATAGTGGAACACTATGTAGCACTAAAAAATAAATGAGCTATTGAGCCATGAAAATGCATGCAGGAAATATTAATCCAAATTAATAAGTGAAAGAAGCTGATCTAAAAAATAAACATATTTCTGTATGATCCCAAGTCTGACATTCTTGCCTAGGCAAAACTATGGAGCAATAAAATAATCAGTGGTTGACAGAGGTTGGAGGAGAGGGATGAATTTGTACAATCAGAATGGTTTAGGGCAGTGAGTCTATTCTGCATGATACTATAATGGTAGATATGTAGATGCATACATACTTTTTTTGGTCAGAATCCATAGATAGTACAGATTAGCAAAGAATCCCATCACAAACTGTGAACCCAGAGTGACAATGATGTGTCACTGGCCCTTGGATTACAACAAATTTCCAAATTCCTGAGAGTGAGGAAACTGTACATGGAGGAGGGGGTTATATGGGAAATCTCTGTACCTTCTATCCAACTTTTTCTGTAAACCTAAAGCCACTCTAAAAAAATAAAGTATTCAATTTATAAAAAATTAAAGTCACCAAAAATAAAGGTAAATTCAGAGAGCAAATGAAAAAATTTTAACTGTAAATAACTCTAGTGGTGGTGGTTATCCTTATCAGTCTTCTGTGTTCATAAAACCTATAGTGAGAATTTCTATTGGAGGTATCTGAATGAATCCATGAGGCATGTTAGTTACCTTTGAGAATGCTTTCTGTAGCTCTGTCCACTGGAGAGTCCTAGGAACTATGACCAGTAGTTTATTATTACTATACAGTAATAATAAACATACTTTGGACCTAGATTGTTGTTTTGTAATACCATTTCCCATTCAAAGAAACCAGTGATTCTTAAAGAAATGGCAGATTGCGGGTGTGGGACAGGAGTCTTATGAGATGAGCCTAGAACATCTTGTCAGGTGAGAGAGCAAGAAAGCTGTCAAAACCACTAACATCACATCAAAAGGATTCAAGTCCAATGCAAGAGGCTCTTGCTGACCAAAGATGAAGCAAATTAGGTTCATAAAGATAATATTTCAATGGCTTGAAACAAATCAAATATGTTGAATATGTGTACAAGTACATGGATACATGAGTTTATGATCATTAAAACTAATTTTTGAGAGGTGATGGGAAACATTCATTACCTTGAAAACTATTAAATAAAAGGAAAGAATCAAGAATTTGCTTTGCCTTTTTTATCTGAATTGTAGTATTGGTTAATGAAATAATAGATGAATGCTTTTTCATAGAAATATTCTAACTAATAAAAGAAAAATAACTAATAGAATATTTGTAGCCCACAATAAGTTTGTAAATCTAAACATTCAGCTTCAATATATGCCAAAATCACAAAGAGAGACAAGCAGATATTAGATACCTCCTGATGGACCACCTGTTATCTTGCCAGAGGATAGACCTGGTGTCTCTTCAAACCTCCAACCAGCTGACGGTTTGCAAGAAATACAGAGGCTAGAAGAACATGTCAAACCACACATAGAGGATGCACAGTTAGACTGCAAGAAACTGTAGATCAAAAGCCCTGGGTTCTTCAACAGAAAAAATTGTAGGACAAGAAAAATATGGAGCAGAAAACTGTAGGTTTAAAGAGACTTTAGAAATATATCAAAGATTTAAGAATTGGGCTGGGGTTGTGGCTCAGTGGTAGAGCACTCACTTACCATGTGTGAGGCATTGGGTTCAATCCCCAGCACCACATAAAAATAAAATAAAGATCTTGTGTCCACTTATAACTAAAAAATAAATATTTTAAAAAAGATTTAAGTATTGACAAAATTACTGCATTTAGGAATGCCACTTGGGTAGTTAAAAAAATAGAAGAAAGTGATTTCTATAGAAGTCAGTATAATAATTTCACCAGCGGAAACAATTGCTATTGCAAGGCCATGCAGAGGACTTCCAACCTGAATGATTAAGTTATGCTCCTTAATCTGAGTGATGGTTAAAAGGTTACTTGCCACATAACAATGCATCAAGTTTTGTACGTGTTGTGCTTGGTTTTCTGTGCTTGAGTTTTATTATTTTAAAAATGGTTTAAAATTAAACACACACACACACACACACACACACACACACACACACACAAATTGGAGAAGGCTTTAAAGACATAGTATAGCCTGAACTGGGTATTAAAAGATAAGGCAAAGGGCTGGGGATGTGACATGGTGATAGAGTGTTTGCCTGGCATATATGAGGCCCTGGGTTCTTTGGTCCCCAGCACTGAAAAAACAAAAACAAAACAGCAATAAATAAATAAATAAATAAAGACAGGACAGGGTCTGGAGTTGTGGCTCAGTGGCAGAGTGCTTGCCTTGCACATGTGAAGCATTGGGTTCGATCCTCAGCACCACATAAAAATAAAATAAAGGTATTGTGTTCACCCACAACTAAAAAATAAATGCTCTAAAAAAAAAGACAGAGCAAATAAGAGTTGGGAATGAAAATCAAACTGTCTTAGAGGGAAAGAACCTACTGAGGCAGGAACACCTGAAATCCCTTAGGCCAAGTCTGTCAAGTTCAAACTCCACCATGGCCTTCCTCCCCAGAGTGTGGCTGTGTTTCACTGCCCCTGAGGGTTCTTGCTGTTGCAGGTAACAAACACTTCCATTCCCATGTCCTTCTTGACATAAGGCATGATTCCCACCCAATAGGCACATCATGTTCACAAGCCACCACCCACTGTCTACAAGCCAGAGAAGGCAGCCCCTAGAGTCAACTGCTCCCTCACATTCTGAGGACGTGCTACTTGACCCAAGAAGCCCCTGGGGACTTTGAACTAAACCACAGGGCCAGTTCTTGTTCTCTTTCTGCCCAAAACTTTAAAAAAGGAATATTCAATGACCCAAAACAGTGGTCCCCAGATTAGAAACCAGATCCAGCCACGATTAGAGGAGACGCCACTTGGAGAGGGCTGGCGCAAAGCTGATAAGTGCAAAGTATTCTCGGAATTGTGTTTTAAAAATGATGGTGTTTTCATTTCACATTTTTTTCCATTTTTATTGGGGGTTGAACATTTCTCTGAATTCTCCTTTTTGTTGCCTGTAGGGACACGAAGTGTTTCTTTAGGAAGGCACTGCTTTCTCAATTTGGCTCTATTTTCTTTGTCTAGGACTGTTCCCTGAGGCCCAGGTGAACCTGCCTTCGGACTGGCATTCCCCAGCTCCATCACTCTCCTGTCCCCAGGTCTAGACACATCCCTCTTCTCGGCCTTCCCAACCTCCAGGTCTAGAAAGGTGGATGGTTGTGGAGATCCCAGCACTGGGAAACTGAAGGAAGGAGATTTTTTCCTTTTTTCTCCAGCTGTCCACTGGAGGATGGAGTGGAGGTGAGAATTCCTACTCCTTATTCAATGTAACCTCTGGTGGATGGATGAAATTGACAGAAATGGATGTCCACCTGAGCAAAATGAGAAGTTACATAGGCTGTTTTCCCCCAGCCCCAGGTCTCCTCCTCAACCTTGTGGTTGTGTACGTGAGGTTTCCCCCACCCCTGCATCCTCTCTCACCTCCGCCACTAAATCTAAGACCTTCTTGCTCACGTGCTGCACCACTTCTTGTTTGTGTATTCCTGTGAATTTCAGTTAGCATTTGCATTTGGGAATTCAACTAAACTAAAAGTCGTGTCTCCTGTCAGAGAAACTTTTCATGTTTCTGGACAGTATTTTGGAGGAAGAACTCCCTCATCAAACCCATAAAGTTTTCTATCAAATAGCTGGCAGAGGAGTTAAAGAGGATCAATGCCAAATGGGGATTAACTTCAGAGTGCAGCACATGGCTGGGAGTTGTGTGCTTGCAACCCTGGAATCAGCCTTTTCTGCAGGCTGTGGTAAAGCTTCTGATGCATTCCAGAATGACATGCACCCTGGACATCTGAGGAATGTATGAAGTGTCTTGGGACCTTCCATACCTGGGAGGTGAGAACATTCTTGTACAAAAGAGTTGGGGACACTTAACCCTGTAGATGTTCTCATGTGCCATTGGTCAGGTTTCCTTTCCTTCTCTACTGGAGCTGTTCTACCAGTCTGGGCAGAAAGTACAGAACTGCTAACAGAATCCCAAAAGAGCACTTTCCCAAGTGCCACCCCAGTAACAGTCTATCAAAAAAAAACTGCTCTGGTTACCTCTCCCCTAAATGCAACTAGTCCTGGACCATCTCCCACATATCATTCACGAGTGTGTTGGCACAGACGCTAGAGTGTTTTAGCGTACATGTAGGTACCACACCCATAGGCTTCACATACCCACTCACAGAAATCAAGAAGAAAATACAAGCAAAGGAGAGAAGGAGGGACAAGCGCATTTGGTGGACAATAGAGAGATCAGAGACATTTTTTTTTTCCAGTTGGAAAGTACTTCTCAAGCAATTCGGTTTAAGAGGGCACTACAAAGAGTTGAGGAAAGAAAAAAAGGTTTTCTGGACAAAAAGCATATCAAGGAAATCAAAGCAGAAAGAAGCATTGGTCTCTGAGACCCACAGCACTCCCCTCCTGTGGTACCTTCACAGGCATGCTGCTGGGTGTGTATGAGCTCCAAAATATGTGGAGGCAAGCCAGTGGGCATGTAAAAACAGTTTGAAGGCAACCTGGACTTGAACCCTACTTGTTCCACTTACCAACTACGATAAGGTATGAACTTCTCTACTCTCACTTTACTCATCCCTAAGGTGGGATACCAGTTTGTCTACCTGATGAGACTGTGTTTAATGAGATGATACATTTGAATCACAGGCTGTGGTGTACTTGATAGGTAGCTTATGATCCATTACTATATTATTATTATTGATTAAGGTATTTAGTAAAGATATATGTCTCACAGTACCCATGAAGGGCAAAAAGAAGTCTAAGCAAGAGATCAACATTCTTCATATATCCCTCCAACAGGGAAACTTTCTTTGAAAGAAAGGGTGGACCGGGACCCAGGAGGGGAGAAGGAAAGCAGACACCTCAAGGGCACACCAACCCTTGTGGGGTGAACAGCAAGTTGTGAAACAAAGCATACTTTCACATGAGAGACAAAGGTGGGAAGGGAAGAGAGACCACTGGAGCTGCTGCTCTGCACCTGCCAGGTAGTTCCTCGTTCTTTCCAAGCCAACTTCACACACCAGAGGGTTGGAGCTGGACTAGGTGAGGAGCTCTCAGCACCACGCTGCTCAGTGTTGAAAAAGGGGTAAGAAAGAAGAGATGGGACCCACACTTGGAAAGCTATCCATGACAATCTGAAAGCAGAACTGCCTCAGTTGACTGACATGGCTGCCTTCCAAACACATGCACCCCCTAGCTGTGGGAGATCATCCCTGTCTATTGCATTGTGCCCACTTTCTATTGTTCAGCCTTGATCTCACACCCCTGATACTTCTCATCCTCCCCTACCACCCTGCTTGGGTCTCTGTGTGCAAATGCTATCCTTCACATACTTATCAAATCCACTGGGTACCATTACAGAGGAAAGGTGTCTATGAAACTCAGTTCCTGGGCCCTTATAGTAGTTGCACAAATACTTATCAAATGGATACATAAGACACCCTGTGTGTACAGCATATCAGTTGCAAGGCATAGTTCACAATGTAGTTTGGGCTGAAGTACCTACACCTCTGTCCCCATCCTTGTGACTTATAAACTGACAGATCAGATTAGGAAGTAAAACTTAGGACCATTTGTGAAACAGAGTGAAGTTAATTGATTCAACTGAGTACTGAATCCCAGACCTGAACCTCATCCACACCTTGCTCTGCTAACACTAAATTGAACCCTGACTCTAATCCACTCACCAACCTATTGCCAAGATTCCTGCCCTTACAAGAGAACCCTTCTTTGGGACAAAGAGAATCGTCCACCTGTGAAAGCAGCATCTCAAAAGTTCAAATGGGGGGCTGGGGATGTGGCTCAAGCGGTAGCATGCTCGCCTGGCATGCGTGTGGCCCGGGTTCAGCACCACATACAAACAAAGATGTTGCGTCCGCCGAAAACTAAAAAAAATGAATAAATAAATATTAAAAAAAAATTCTCTCTCTCTCTCTCAAAAAAAAAAAAAAAAAAAAAAAAAAAAAGTTCAAATGGGGAAACTGAAGTCAGTCCCCTGTAGCATAGCTGCTCCTGATCTGAGCTGAACATTGATTGTCATTAGTGTTCCTCACAAGGATATTAAAAGCCCAGACAGGGGACAGCATCTCTTCAACATATTAATTTCAGTTCCTTTGGATGAATACCCAGCAGTGGCATTGGTGGATCATATGGGAGTTCTATTTTCAGGTTTTTGAGGAACCTCCATGCTGTTCTCCAAAAGGCTGTCGTAGTTTACATTCCTATCAACAAGAGGTCCCTTTTCTTCACCTCCCCACCACCATCAATTTATCTTTTTAATAATACCCATTCTAACAAGAATGAGGCAAAATCTCATTGCATTTGCATTTTCCTGATGATGAGAGATGTTGAACTTTTATCATATACCTGTTGGCATTCAAACTTCTTCCTTCGAAAAATGTCCATCACGTTCCTTACTCATTTTTTACTCAACATGCCTACTTCCTGGCTGTTGAGCTAAACTCTCATGTATCTTGGACATCAGCTCCTTATCAAATATATGTTTGCAGATACTTTCTGCCACCATGGGCTGTCTGTTCGCTCTGATGGTCCTTTCTGTGTGGAGCTCTTCAGTGTCAGCCTGTCCTAGGCTCCCGTCATGCTGACTTCTGGCTGGTACTTCTAAGACCCAAGAAATCATTGTCCAATCCAGTGTTGTGGAGTTTTCCCCCTGTTCTCTTCTACTAGCTTTACAGCTTCAGGTTTTAAATTTAAGTTTTTTGTTTATTTTAAGTTGATTTTTGTAGACAGTGTGAGATAAAGGTCCCATTTCATTCTTCTGCCTGTGGATACCTGGTTTGCCCAACACTGTTTATGAAAGAGACTGCCCTTTCTGGTGCATTTGTTGAAAATCAATTGATTGCAATATTTGAGTTTATTTCTTTCTATCCTGGTCAATTGATCAAAAAGTCTGTTTTTAGGACAGTCCATAATACTTTTTTGATTAATAGTTTTATAAAATGTTTTTAAATCAAAATGTTTTTAAATGTTTAGTGTGATGCCTCCATATTTGTATCTTTGCTTAAAGTTGCTTCTGTTAGTTGGTGATTTTTTCTGATTCCATAACAAATTTTAGGATTGTTATTCTACTTCTATGAAATACTGACTTGGAATTTTGATAGGAATTGCATTGAATCTATAGATAGCTTTAGGTAACATGGATACTTTAATAATATTTATTCCTCCAATTCATTGTATATGGGGTTCAGGAGTTGTAAGAGTTCTAATGGGATCAATGAATGGGATACACTGATTTCTTTGTGTCTTCTTCAATTTTTTCTATCAGTGTTTGACATCAATACCTCGCAGAGAGATCTCCACTCCTGTTTTCATTTCAGCATCATTCATAAGACCCAACATATGAAGCAACTTAAATCTCCATCAATGGATGGATAATAAAGACAATGTAGTGTACATACAGAGGCATACTATATCATCTTAAAATGAAGAAAATTCTATCATTTGTAACAATGTAGAGGGAACAGAAGAACATTATGCTAAGTGAAAAAAGTAGACACAGACAAACACAGTGTGATCTCTCACTCATGTGTGGAATCTGGAAAACAGTAGAACTCAGAAACAGAGATTCGAAAAGTGGTTACCAGAGGCTGAGTAAGGGAGAGGGATGGGGTAGGGGAAAATGTTGATTCAAAAGTACAAAGTTGCAGTTAATTTGGAGGATTTTTGGTTATATATGCACAGAGTTAATAATAATGTTTTGTGCATTTCAAAGTTTCCAAAATGTTTTTTTTATGTTCTCACCACAAAAAAAATGATAAATTGATGAAGTGATGAATCTTTTGATTAGCATGATTGAATATTTCTATAATGTATCTATAGATCAAACATCCTATAATACCCCATAAATATACACAATTATGTCAATTAAAACTAAAATAGAATAAAAACTCAGAAACAACTGAGAAAGAAAAAGAGGGAAAAAAACCCTCATCTCTCTTGGATTTATTCCAGGATGGCTGGGCCTCCAACACAGTCTCAGAGCTACAAAAATACAATATAGGATTTCTAAACAAAACAGAGGAGCCTAACACCAAAATTTCACTGTGGAGTCCCCAATTAGAGTTGCCCTTAGCTCTGGAAACTATTTTTTTCACTCTGTGTTGCAAGGAATATTTGTTCTCCCAAGATGATCAATCCCCTTTGGCCTCAATTTAACAGATAGTCTGTGCTGCAGTGAACACACAGGGCCATTTGCCCATGGCCAATCACAGGCCCCTCCACTGGGCAGACTGGGCTCAGTCAAGGCTCACTCCCTCCACAAGGCCTTTCCTGATTCCACAACCCTTAAAAAATTCCTCCTTCTTTGATTCCCTTTTTTGAAGATATTTAAGTGTAGACCTCTTTACCATAGTATTTGAAACTTAATGTCATTTTGTCTCAGATAATATGTGATTATTTAATGGGATAATTTAACTTGACCCAGGAAAGCCTAAATGTAGGTACAAGTAACTACTCATAGAGAATTGAAAGGGCGCTCATAATCACATAATGGTGCTTGAAATTTTACCATTAGAGTTACAGAGAGTGTCAAAATGACTGGCCATTATCCAGTGAGTCCAACCTCTTTCCCAATGCAAGAATCTCCTCTCCATTATCTGATATTCATTCAGTCCCTGCAGTGATTCCTGCAATTACAGGAATTTTATTTTCTTTGAAATAACTCATTCTCATATAGGATCTCACTAAGTTCTATTAAATTATTATTATAGAAAATAACAGGTACAAAGTTACAGTAGAAGGAATAAATTCTATTAAACAGCATGGTGACTATAGTGAAAAATAAAATAGATTTGTATGTTATATGCACATTTGTATAGTATATATTTTATATTTTAAAGAAGCTAAGAGGATTTTAAATGTTCTTACCACAAAAAGTAAAAAATATTTGAGGTGATGAATATGTTAATTGGATTAACTTGATTATTACCCAATGTATACATGTATTTACCCAATGTAAACATCATATTGTGCCCATAATTATATGTATTATTTGTTAATTAAAAATAAGGCTAAGCTGAGCACTGTGGCACAAGCCTGTAATCCTAGAGATTTGGGAGACTGAGGCAGGAAGTTCACAAGTTAAAGCCAGCCTCAGCAAAATCAAGTCACTAAGCAATTCAGTAAAACTTTGTCTCTACGGATGTGGCTCAGTGGTCAAGTGCCCCAAGTTCAATCCAAAGTACCCTTCCAAAAAAGCCAAAAACAGAAAAGAATCTCCCATATTTAAAGAATTGTTAAATGTAATATCCTTTCACAGAAATAACATGTTAAATATGCTTCAATATCAGTCACTAATTCTGCATATATCCGAATGTGTTTTTAAAAATCCAAGAGAAGTTAGCAGGTAACTAGTTTATAGATAACTAAGAGAAAGAGGAATGTTCTGATAGGAAAATGAGCAAAAGCTATAATTAGATAATTTTTAAAAGAGCTGGCATATATGGCCCATAAATATAGGGAAAGTATACCAAATCTAACAGATAATCAAAGAAATCCTGTCACATGTCAACTTAGATAACCAAGTCATAAAATAAAAATAGGCAGTACCAGGAGATTTGTGAAGTCAGGCCTGTTGTCCACCATTGGTCAAAATGAAGATGGCTCCAGTCTCCTGGGAGATTCTGCAGGTCATGTGACTCTGTACCCTTTAACCAGGAATTCTGCTTTTTGAAATTTATCCTAAGAAAATAACCAAAGATGCAGATGAAAATTTATATATAAAGGTGTTCATCCAAATGATATTTAACATAGCAAAAAACTGGAAACAACCTCAATACAACCACAATAGGGGGAGAGAGAAAATATATTGTAGCACATCCAAGTGCTAGAAGTCATTTTATGATGTGGGAAATGGCAAAAATGCAATTTTAAGTGAAAAGGAGGGATCCTAAAATTGCCTGAGTATTCTTATTCTACTTTTGTTTAAAAGTGTAAATATAAATAATTAAAATTGAAAACACTTACAATCTCACCATCCAGAGATGAGCACTACATACAGGAGATGAGATCATGGATGATTTTATATTTCCCTCTTGATAGTTGTTTTACATATTCCTAATTTTCTATAATAATTTCTATAAAATACTACTCTTATCACAACTCTCCTAAAAAGAAAAATATTTGTGTAATTTGTAATGCTTTACAGGGAGTTAGAAGAAACTTTTTAAACTCCCAGTGAGCTAAGATTGTGCCATTAGATGCAAAAGCTACATCTGGCACCTCAAGTGCCTTGCAGGGAGCTGGTGGCAGCCAGGGAAGAGTAGAGGAAAAGCCTGCATCTTTTCATCTTTGTAACCCAACACTTCATGTGGTACCCCACACAGGACTGGGTAAATAATTCAGGACTCCTTTTTCAAGAAATATTACAAATTTCAAGATAGCAACAGTAGCACATTAAACACACGTCAGGTCCTGTGTCCCAGACCCATGAGGCTGGCTCTGACCCCAGACCTTGTAGAGGGTTCAGTAAATACTCATCAAAAGAAAATAAAAGAGAGAGAGAGAGAAGAGTCCCAAATACAAACTTCCCAATTGTGCCTATTGGCAAAAGTACATTCACCAAGATTTAAAATAAGGGAGAGTATGAGATTAGAGACAGAGAAGAGCCCTCCATCCAGAATTTTTCCAGACAGTGTATATCCAGACTATTCTGCCCTGTAGTTCTCATCAATATATCTGTTACATCATGTTCTACAGCCTCTGTGTTTGATCTGGATAATATAGAAGAAATATCATTCCTTCTGTCTATTCCAATAAGATGTTTGCTCTGACTAGTATATCCTCCCTTCTCCACTTTCCCCCTCAACCCACTTCTGCTCTTATATCCCTCTAAGCTTAGCAACAGAACCCTCCCTGTCCCCCTTTCCTTCTTGCGCCCCATACACACCCCTCCTCTGCACTCCCTCTGCTTTCAGTGCAGCCAAGCAGACTCTGAACATGAGAAGGTGTCTGCAGAGGATGTGAATAACCCTCATCCTAATCCCCCCATGGTCTTCCTGCAGAGGCCTGGCCGAGGCCCAGGAGAACTGGAGTTGCCAGCTCATGGAAGCAGTGGCAGCCTGGGTCATTATAAGGAAAACAGAGACCGTTTGTTACAATTTATTAGACTGCAGAACAAAGCCTGTAAGTGGGAAGCTGACAATTGAGGGTAGGGGAATAATGGGAAGAAAGGTTGATGCCTCATTTGCCAGGGTAGCATCTCAGCCATCTGAAAATAGAGAAGATGAGAAGTCCAACATCCCTCACACAACCAAGTCAGCAAATGCCCAGCATTTTCCACAGGCATAGTGGGCAGGCACATTGCAGTGATGGTAACAACTGCCCCTACTACACAAGAGAGTGCTCCTTAATCACTGCCACATGTCACATCCCTTCTGATCCTCACAAGGACCTGTGATATAAGGTAGGACAGGTATTATGACCCCATTTTATAGCTTAGGAAACAGAAATATCAACCTTCAGTCTTTGGTTTGGGGGGATTGGCTTATTTCACTCAGCATAATATTCTCCAACTCCATCTATTTACCTGCAAATGCCATGATTTTATTCTCTTTTATGCTGAGTAATATTCCATTGTGTATATATACCACAGTTCCTTAGTTTCTTTATCCATTCATCTACTGAAGGGCATCTAGGTTAGTTCCACAATTTAGCTATTGTGAATTGTGCTGCTATAAACATTGATGTGGCTGTGTCACTGTAGTATGCTGTTTAATGGAGGAATGGGATAGCAGGGTCAAATGGTAGTTCCTTTCCAAGTTTTCTAAGGAATCTCCCTAAGGCTTTCCAGATTGGTTGCACCAATTTTCAGTCCCATCAGCAAGGTATGAGTGTGCCTTTTTCCCCACATCCTCGCCAACATGTGTTGTTGTTTGTATTCTTAATAGCTGCTATTCTGATTGGAGTGAGATGAAATCTTAGAATAGTTTGGATTTGCATTTCTCTAATTGCTAAAGATGTTGAAAATTTTTTCATGTATTTGTTGATTGATTGAATATCATCTTCTGAGAAGTGACTGTTCATTTCCTTGGCCCATTTACTGATTGGGTTATTTGGTTTTTTGATGTTAAGTTTTTTTAGTTCTTTCTATATCCTAGAGATTAGTGCTCTATCTGATGTGCAGGTGGTAAAAATTTGCTCCCAAATTGTAGGCTCTTTATTCATTTCACTGATTGTTTCTTTTGCTGAGAAGGTATTCAGTTTAAATCCATCCAATTTATTGATTCTTAATCTTATTTCTTACACTATAGGGGTCTTATTAAGAAAGTTGGGGCCTAATCTGACATGATGAAGATTTGGGCCTACTTTTTCTTCTATTAGGCTCAGGGTCTCTGGTTTAATTCCTAGGTCCTTGCTCCATTTTGAGTTGAGTTTTGTACATGGTAGAATTAATATTGTCAAAATGACCATATTACTAAAAGCAGTATACAGATTTAATGCAATCCCAATCAAAATCCCAATGACATTCCTCATAGAAATAGAAAAAACAATAATGAAATTTATCTGGAAAATGGGAGACCCAGAATAGCCAAAGCAATCCTTAGCAAGAAGAGTGAAGCAGATGGCACTACTATACCAGACCTTAAACTATACTACAGAGCAATAATAACAAAAACAGCATGGTATTGGCACCAAAATAGACTTGTAGACTAATGGTACAGAATAGAAGATACAGAGACAAACCTACATAAATACAGTTATGTCATACTAGACAAAGGCACCAAAAACATACATTGAGAAAAAACAGCTCTTCAACAAATGATGCTGGGAGAACTGGAAATCCATATGCAGCAAAATGAAATTAACTCCTCCATTATTCTGTTATCCCTGGCATGGGCAAGAGTCATACCCTAATCATCTTTATATCTCAAAAGCCTTGGAGATCGTCTAAGACAGACAAAAGTTGATAAATCTGTTTGCTAGATGAATGAATAAAACTGGTTCCTCTGAAAAGTTACTACTCCAAAGTTTTGGACCTCTTATTTGTGAAGTAAGTACCTGCCTGGCTTGCGCCACAGAAGTATAAAAAAATTTCAACATCCATTTGTTTATTGTCTGGCCCTCGCATATATATGCCCCAAATGCACACACACATACACAAAAAATAGTTTTTTAAAAAAAACCTGAAGCCAGGCGTGATAACACAAGACTGTAATCCCAGCAACTCGGGAGGCTGAGGCAGGAGGATGATGAGTTCAAAGCCATCCTCAGCAAAGGCAGGGCGCTAAGCAACTCAATGACACCCTGTCTCTAAACAAAAATAAAAAATAGGGCTGGAGATGTGGCTCAGTGATGGAATGCCCCTGAGTTCAATCCCTGGTACACATTCCCCACACCAAAAAAGAGCCTTGAAACTGTTGTTTATAGTGTGTTTCCAATGTCTACATTGGCACCTTAGTAAGTAAGTACCCAATTGATATTTATGGAAGAAAGAGCAGTGGAACAGAAAGGTACAGGGGAATACTTTATAAACATTCTTGCCTCCATTTGAAGTTATGATTTTCCTTCTCTACAGTTTGATCTCAAATGTCTCACAAAGGTCCGTGTGTTAAAGTCTTAGCCCCCAACTTGGCACTATCAGGAGGTGGTAGAAACTAAGATGTGGAACTTAGTGGGAGGTCCTTGGGCCATTGCTGATGTGATCTTGAAAGTCACTATGGGACCCCATTTTTCCTCTTCTCTCAAATTTTACAGATATGAGGTGAACAACTGTGCTGCACACATGCTCCCGACAGGATGTGCTGCCTCACCACAGGCCTAGAGGCAACAGGACCAACCCACCATGGACAGGAACCTCCAAAACTGTGAGCCAGATTAAACCTTTTATTCGTAAGTTTATCATTTTAGGTGTTTGACATATAGCACAAGAAGCTGATTAACACCCTCTCAAAGTATGATAAATTCTGATCATTCAGAAAGCATGTTGTGTTGCTGAGAGAAAAAGTCACATTTCCCATTTTGCCCACTTAGTCAAGAAGTCTTTTCTGTAATGAGGAGGATTGCACTCACCCTTCTCTTTCTCAGACAGAACCAATTTTCCTCCTTTCAAACTTGGGGATAGGGTGGGGAAGGGGGAAGCCATAGAGTTATATCAAGAAATCCAGCACCTAAGAAAATGAGCTGCCAAAACTAATCTGTGGGGTCACTAACCCAGGCTCTGAGGGACAAGGTGGTCCAGACAGAGCCTGAGGAGGAGCTGAGAGCTGTCCCAACCTATTCACCCCTGGAGCTGGGTGGGGGTGGGGTGCCCCTGTGGCCCACAGTCACATGCAGGAAAATCAGCACAAGCGCCTCCCAGGGAAACACAGAAAAAATAACACCTCAAACAACTAACCCCAGCCAGCTTGTAGATCCTCAGAAATTGTACAACCAGGTGCCTGTTCCTGCTATATTAAGGTGAAATGCATTTTTTAAAAGCCTATGGATTTTTTTTTTTTAATGGACAACAATATCACTGGTGCCCAGTGGGCCTTTCCACAGGCTGAGTGTCTCAGCCCAGAGGCCTGGTCCTTTACTCAATCATAATCCTTTCCTCTTCTTGCTACCTGCCTTTTTTTGTGCCATTTGCTTCTAGAATAAATTGGAAAACATCATATAAACTGGAAGCCTCTAGAATAAGAGAGATAAGCCCATCCAGTTTTCAAGAGTAACAACATGTGAGCAGGTGTCTAAGGCTAAAGGTGGGCTCAGTGTGCAGACAGGTGGGTAGAAAATTGCAGGAGAGACTGCCAAGGTGCAGAAATCCTCACTTGACTTCTTTGACATTGGAATTCCTAAAGAAAATGCAATTGTTAACTGGCAGAAAGAAGCCCTGAGCCATTTTTAGGCTATTAACAGCTTTGTTGCAAATGATTTGCCCCAGGCAGTGGAACCCAACACAGGTATTAATGGAGGGAGCAGGGAAGGTCAGGAATAAGAGAGGTGAAAGGGTGAAAAAAAAGTGAGGGACCTTGGAAGACACCCTCAGGTGGAGGGGTACCAGGTTCTTAGCCCACCAATGTTAAGGGAAGATGAAAAGTAAATGCAGATCTCCAGTGATTTGACTACATGAAGGACTTTTCCTAGTGCTGGCTTGGGGATGGTTACAGACAAACAAACCAGAAGACAGGGCCAAGAAGAGAGGAAGAACTGAAGGTCAAGGGGGTTGGTGGGGCAAGAGAATTCTTTTTGACAGTCACAGGAAATTTAAGCTCTGAGGGTTCCATCAACTATTAGATTACCCTTTGATAAAATAAATATCTCCCCTATGACTCAATTTCTCTACCAAGACAATCTCTTTTGAGGTCAGAAAGTCACTCTGGGGGACAAAGAGTTAATATCTGAAAATCTCAAGGAGACTTTGAAGAGCAAGATTCTATTCTAAGTGTGAGGGATTCCTATTATAAGAAATTCTGTAGATTGACAAAACTAAATGGCCTCTACATCATATAACCATAATCCTCTTCAGTGTACAAAAGTCCAAAAATAAAGACCAGATGTCTTCAAATTGCTGACGTTGGTTGAGCTGGTTCCACTTGCTTAGTGATTGCTAAACCAAGATTTCCCTGGACGCAAAGCTGAGGATTTCCATCATTTTATTATTCGCTTTTTTGCCACAATTTTCTGTTCACGTATATGGGCATCCTCTGGACCTCCTTGGGTTTGGAATGGAGTTTTCCACTCCTTCAAGGCTGTGTCTGCAGAAGCTCAGTTGGACCCCAGGAAGAGTTGCGCCTATTTTGGCTCAGAGAAGCCAGTTCTCATTTGCAGCTGTTTAGCACAGGGAGGCCTCCACCAATGCACACATTCTGCTTCCCCCTGCAGAACTTCCCGAAGACTCTTCCCCAGGGCCAGCACTCCCAACAACCCCCTCCCACCCCCCAGAGCCCAAGCTATGCTGTGATGCCCTGAGCTTCCTGTCAGAGAGCTGGGTGGCAGTTCTCCACTGCTTATGGATCCTCCCTGTCTCTTTCTTATAAGTTGTCAAACAACGTTATTCCAGTGTCTTCCTCATCTGTGTTTGCCCTGTTAGATCATAAGCTTCTCTTCCATGAATGTTGTTCTATCATTTTTTTTCTTCCCCTCCACTCTTGCAAGTTACACATGATGCCAATACATTAAGAGGAGAGTAGATTGTGTGGCTAATTCTAAGAGGGAGAGGGCTGTGGGTGTAGCTCAGTGGTAGAGCACTTGCCTAACATGTGCAAGATCCTGGGTTTGATCCCCATCACCATACACACACACACACACACACACACACACACACACACACATACAACTTCAAATTAAAAATGTAGATGTAAAATAAAAAGTGAATTGTCCTAATCAATTGCAGACCACAGCCAAGTAGGTATGCCGTGTGTGTGTGTGTGTGTGTATGTATGTATGTATGTATTTATCATGTATTCACTCATTACATAAATATGTGTTCAGTATTTACTATGTAGCAGGTACAAAATCAGGCACAGAGATACAGTGGAGAACAAGAAATATTAGGCCTGTCCTCCCTGAACACTTCTTGAGGATCTACTTTTTATAGTTTGTCTGATTCTTGAACTTCATGCTACATGTGTGTTTGTAGAGTTTATATCATAGGCTGAAAAGGGGTGTTATCTTTAGATATGCATCATGCAGAGAAAAGCTTTATGTGCCCTCTGAGAATATGCTTGATTGGGTCCAGGGGTACAAAAATCAGAAAGGGGTGTCAGCTATTATTTACAACCTAAGAGTCCCCCTGACTTGTGACTCTTAGATCATACCTGGAGGAAAGGACAGTACAACTCAAACACAAGGCCAACCAAGCCTTGCTTACCACTGGATAATTCAGGAAACCCCAAAGGAAGGATTATTACAAAGACAGAAGCACAGATTTCAGGCTAACAATTTTAGGCAATAAATATATGATTTCCAACAACTTGTTTGCTGCTTAAAGGATAGAAATTGCTTTCTATCTAATCTTGGATGCAAAAGAACCAACTTCTCATTGCTTTACTTTGCAAAACATAGAGAATGATTTATAAACAGGATCCAGCATCACTCTGATTACAACAGAAAGGTAGTTGGCGAGTATGATATCATCTTCTTGTCACAGGGAGATTGGCCAGATCACATGGTGTTGCTTTCAGGTAAGATGAGATTACAACTTCTGTGAAGTACTCCTGACCATCTGCTAACTTAAGGTGCTTTAAAATTTTATTTTTAACCTGATAATTTTATTTTTAACCTGAAATACAGAGTTGAAATGAGTATGCTCTTTAGTTCATAGCAAGATGTCATTGTCATTCCATAAAGGTTTTTCTGTTTATACTCCCTTTTTATACCTGATCCCACTCCTATGTCCCTCATTCCTTCACTTTATACACCTTCCTTTACTCTAAAGGCACCCACATTAATGTGTTAGAAGTGATTTATGTATGTGTTGGGGTGGGGCTTACCTTCAAAAAATAAATAGTAGTATGGTGTATGTTCATGTTTTAAATTTACTTAAAATGGTATTATGCTGAAATTTTCATTACCCTATTTCTTTCTTTCATTTGTTCTACATGTTCATGCCTCTAACTCTCTGCTTCCAACTCTGCTGCTCTTGTGAGTCCCCTTGAGCATACCCCTCTGGTAATGTGTGGGAAATACTCAGGCCTGGGGGCTCTGGCTCACACATAGGACCTATACACAGGCATTACTTCAGCAGATACTGCCAGGTTATTCTCTAAACCAGCTACACAAATGTATATTTTACCAGCAGCATATAAAAGTTCTAGCAACCCCTGCTTCTTACCAATATTTCTCATCAATATTTAAAAAAATGGCATTTCACTATTATTGTCATTTTCCTATGTCTGATTTCTGAGTTTGAGTGTATTTGTTTGCAAATTCAGATTCCCCCTGTGTGAATTGCCCATTCCTATTCTTTGTCCATTTTCTATTGAGCTTGCCAGTCTGTGTGGCTGAACTATAACAATGGCTTTTCTGATCTAGATATGAATCCCTTTTTGTTGTTTTGATTAATACAAAAATATTCTCCCAAAGTAGCCAGAATATTAACTTGATCTACGGCACTTCCATTGAAAAGAAATCCTCTAATTTGGTTGTAATTAGACACGTGAGCTGTTTGCTTTGTGAATTGTGCTTTGGGTCTTATTCACGAAGGACTCCCTCCCTCCTAACTCACAAAGATGTTCTTTTTTCATTATCTTTATGGTTCCATTCATGTTTGATCCTTCTGTAAAATTAATTAATGTCTTATAGGAATCTGACTTTATTTTTCTCCATATAGTGCCCTGATTTCCCTAACACTGTATATTAAACAACCTATTTATATGCCTATTTGTGATGTCACACTTCTCATATGCTACTTCTCCAAATAAACATGGGTCTACTTTTAATTCTTTATATTGTTATGTGGATTTATTTTCCTGTTCTTCTAATCATAATGCATTAGTTTTTACTACTATATGTTTCAATATATGTTACAGTGAATTCCCATTTCCTCTTCTTTTCCAAATTTGACTCAGCAGTTCATGGGCATTTGTTAATTTCTAAAAATTGTTGACATAACTCTGGGTGACTTCTTCACCTCTTTGATCCTGAAAGATCACATGGTCTTTTACTCCTGTTCCTCCTCCAGGTCATTCATCCCTATCCTAGCCCTTTATCTCCTATCTCTTCATATTTTAATTAATAGAAACAAAACTTAAAGCAATTTAGATAAAAAATAAGAAGAATGAAGAAGCACTCAGGACACATCATCCAGAATCTGTCTTTCCTCCACCTGTTTTCTCTGCTTTCCTCTGCGTTGGCTTCCATCTCACACTGGTTTTCTCCTGTAGTCAGTTTCCAGGTATATCTTATTTTTCTAGCAACTCAAGAAGAAAGAAGCTCCTTTCCTGGAAGCTTCTTCAGAGTTGCAGTGGAGTCCTCAGGCCTATTTTATCCTATCCTGAAATGAACCTTTCCTGAAAGAACTGACGTGACCATATTATAGGAGGCCCTGGGTGGCCAGGCCTGTGTCTTTGCCTGTCCACCTCTGGATCAGCCCTATCTGATAACACGAACCAGTGGGAAAGGAGGAGTTTCCATCAAGAAAAGCAGAAATACTATTTCTAGTTGAAAGAACAACACAGAGTAAGAAAAACTTACCAAGGACGAACTATCAAATTGTAACAATATGTTATACTTATTTATTTCTGATTCCTTCTACTGGAATGCAAACTCATTGAAGTCAGGATGGCCCTTTATCTCTGTGGCCCCAGTTTCTGTCAGGCGCTATTCCAAACATTTATTGGATGTGATTAAGGGAACGAATAAAAGAATACTAATCAGCAATAGTGGTTAGGGCTAAGTTCCATGAGGCTGCATCTTGAATGGAAAGAAAAAAATATAGCAATGACTACATTGGACCTGTTAAGTTGAGATTTAATAAGCCAAGACATTGAGCTAAGAGACAAGGGTCAACATTCCTCTATCACATGGTTATAAAATCTAAGTCAATTATACTACCTTCCCCAATGTCCCAATACCTGCTACAAAGGAAGCTACAATCATGTTTAAGAGTTTTAGAGTCTGACACACCTGGTTCCCATCCTAACTCTGACAGCTATTAGCTTTGAGAACTTGGCACATTTAATTATTTGGAGCTACAAGTTTTCTTCTTGCCCAATAGGAACTAATCTTAAAATATTTTCAAAGATAAGTATGTAAAGAGCAGCCTGTCAACCAAACTAAAAGAAACCCATTGCTGTACCAGATATTATTCAATCAACTACTGTGCCAGGCCACCTGGTTGGCTCTGAGGAACCAAACTAGGCAAGCTCCCCTGCCAAGGTGTCAGAATCTTTCAGGAGAGAGAATTGAAAAGCAGGAACACTGAATTACAATGAGCATAATGGGTGGAGAACTGAATGTTAGATGATCTAGTCTCTGATGATTAGGGAAGGCTTCCCAGAGGTCGTGACATTTTTTATGAAACTGGAAAGATGAATTAAAATTATCAAGGTTAAGGGTGACAGTGTTTAAAGACTATTTCAGAAAGATAATTGGGCAAAGGATGCCTCAGAATTAGAGAGACCATGGCAAATTCATAAAGAAAAGCAATTCTTAATGGTTTTCAGTAAATGTCAATTAATATTAGTATAACTATTGCTACTATAATGACGTTATTAGTAATATCTATTAAGTCTTATGAAACCCTACAAGAGAATCCTTTCTCTTTTCTTAAAAACTCTTTGTTGACATTCACAAAAATACAGATTCCTTGAATTTCAAACTGGGAAAGTGTGCCTTGGTTAAAGGACTCATCAAAGATGAGTCAGAGGGTGGGTGCTTCCACCTAGCTCCAGGGAGCACTTGTTAACTACAGGTTCTGATGAAGAGAAGCTGGAAAAACAATGCAGAGATCTAGGAATGGGGTGACCTTGCAGTATGGTCAGGAAATTGGTACCGTAAACTTCAGCAGATCTTCCATCCAAGAGAATTCTTTGCTACAAAGAAAGTGGCAGCAAGAACAAGAAGGAGATGGAAAACAAGGTAGGGCTCTTGTTTTGTCCTTTTGTCTTGACTTATGGATCTGATTGCTACATATCTTGTATGTGTATTGAATTTCTATACTATACTCCATAAATATGTACAAATATTACATGTCAATATTAAAAAGGAAGTGAAGTATTTTTTTTCTTTCCTGTACATTGTACTTTAATAAGAAAGTTTTCTTGTGACAGAAAGAAAGGAAGGAAAGAAGGAAGGAAGGAAGGAAGGAAGGAAGGAAGGAAGGAAGGAAGGAAGGAAGGAAGGAAGGAAAAGAAAAAGATCTTCAAATTTATGGGCTCTCCACATTCAGTGGGACTATTACAAATGAATCATCTAAAAATCAATTAAACCTTTAGTACTTTTTTCTGATGTTTGATGTGGATGTACCCTGGTCATCTGCATGCTTTCACTCTGAAGACAGGCACCTGGCCTGGGATACAGTGAACCTTCATTTCAATGTTGTCACTGTGCCCTGAGTAAATTCCTCTCCTCAGTGGTGTGCAAGTATGGCTACATGACAGTGTCACTGCAGATTGTTTAAAGTTATGTAGTTGCCCAGACCCGAACCTTATAGAATCAGACCCATCAATCAGCATCTTTGAGATTCGATGCCCCCAGACCACTTCACTCTTTCCAAATGGGCCTCCTTGCTATTTCTATAAATTACCTATTGCTATGTAATGATTACCTCCAAACTTAATGTCTTAAAACAATATTTATTATTTCACAGTTTCTGTTAGTTAGCTATAAGGCACAGCTTATTTGTATAGTGTCTGACAATAATAGGTAACCCAACAATTGCTGAATGAGACAATTGAGGCTGTATTCAGAATATTTTTTGTAAAACCTTGATTTCACTTGGGAACTACTTTATAGGAAAACAAGCAGCCATCCATCTATACATACCCCTCCCTCCAATAACTGTATCTTTTCTCCTAAATCCAACTACTTCCTCCTAAAATTTTTACTTTATTTTAGGGCCATTAGGACTTAAAAGCCAGATCCTTCTTAAACAGATCTGGAAATGAAGGCTCCTACACATGTAATTTATTAAGGAAATGTTCCCAAGAGAAACTGGTGAGAAAATGAAGTAGGCAAGATGAGAATCAGCAGTGTTCAAGCAAGGGTGTGAGCAGGAAAAGTGGACCTAATCCCACAAGGAGACTGGGAACATGAGTTATGACCTCAGAATGACCAGGAATTTAAGCCTGTGACTCCACAAAGTCACCCATTGACCAGTCATCATTGACTAGTCATCCATAAACTGAGTAGCTCTGGTAAATCAAGGGCAGTTCCCTGGGTGAGGGAATGTGAGTCATTGGAAGCCTGCGTACCAGGAAGAACCAGGGCAGGGATCTGAGATCTGGAAGAGGGAAGTGTGTCCACTGAATGGACTTCAAGAAACAAGCCTCTGGTTCTCTCAAATCCAGCTACCAATTGAATCCAGAACATGATGAAATTGTCATTATAATACATTTAATCCTTACCTAAAGAGCTATGAGACAGTTACAACTATTATTCCTGTCTTAACCAAAGCTTGAAGAAAGTAAGGAACTTGCTAAAGATTATATATTGTTAAGTACCTGAGCCAGGAATCAAACTCTGGTTTATGTGTCTCAGAACCAATTTTTTTGTTACTATTTTATCATTTAAAATGTGATTTTTCTTCCAATTTTACTGATGTGATAGAGCAAACTCAAACTTAGGCCAGTGTCCATTGATGGAAAGAGGAAAGGTTGCCTAGTGTGTTGATCCCCTGCTCCAGTGCCTCCAGAATGGTAAGTACTCAGAAAATATCTGCTAATGAATGGAGTAATAAGTATAATACAGGAGCTCCGTTTGACAAACAGAACTCAATATTTATAAGTTGATTGAACACAAGTCTAATTCCCATCCCAAGGTGCTTAAAGGTGGGAATAATATTTTATTCTGCACTGAAGTGGTTCAATAAGACGTTTGGCATGCTGAAAAAACTCCTTGTTGTACAGTACAGATGTGGATAAGCCTAACCCAGAAAGCTTTTTGTCTTATTTCTCCTTTCAGGTTAATTCAAATGAACCTGCAGAGAGTAACAATTCCAGAGAGAATTTTTTATAACATGAGTGGATGAGAATCTGGTTTCACCAAGGGTGATGACAGAGAAGATATATGGAGATCACCAAATTCAGTCAGAAAACCTCCTGCCACAAAGGACAGATCCCCTCATTTGATCCCACGCATCTACCAGGGATGCTCTCTTGAGCAGACAGTATCATTCTTTCCTGTCAGGTTATGGGAGCCCACCTGGTGCCCTCTAATTATACACAGGCCAAAGGTATAGAGCACTTGTGGTGGAGTGATGTGGTAATACCAGTCAACAGGGATTTTTAAACCTGTAGTTTTACTCTTGCATCCATTTGTTGTTTGGTTTGAATTATGCTGACAGGTTTACAGTAAGCTAGCCATCAATTCCATTCTTTCTAGCAACCAACAGCAATACCTTTCCTAGGGGACTCTTAAAGGCTGGAGTTTAGCTAAGCAATCACAAAACAGAATGACAAAACAGCCTGTAACTCCTTTTACCTTCTTATTCAATTTAATATATTTGAAAAAATGTGCATATATAGAGAGATTAACAATTTTCACAAACTGAGCATGTCTAATTGCCACGGCAGGAGCCCCCATTATGCTCTCTTCTAGTAACTGCACACATACACAAACACACACACACACACACACACACACACACCAAGAGCAAAAACTCTCCTGACTTCTAACACCATGAATTAGTTTAGTCTTTTTCTGTACTTTATATAAATGGAATCATACAGCATGGATTCTTTTGTGCAACATTATTTGTGGAAATTCATCGATGTCATTGCATTTAGCTGTAGATCATTTATTCTAATTTATGTATATTATTCCTTGTGTAAAAACACCACAATTTGCCCTTTCTGCTGTCAATGGGCATTGGTGACATTTCCAGGATTCGACTATTATGAATAATCTTACTGTGAACATTCTTGGGCATGGTACTTTGGTGCAATTCTTCCGGGTGCGCACCCACAAGTACAACTGCTGTGTCCTAGCGGAGGTATGTATTCAGTTTTAGTAGATAACACCAAACACTTTGAGGTAGTATTTTCACATGTGATTTGTCACTTTTTGCCTGTGATTTTCACCCTCCAACCTGAGCATTCTTAATAGGAAAACAGTACAGAACGACCCAGTTAGGAACTGTATCTCTAAGCCTTACCCTTCCTGAGAAGGTAAATCCTTGAAGAACTTGGATTTTCTGGAGTCTCCAAAAGTATTTAAATTCTGTAGATGCTCTGAAAACATTATCTTCATCCCAGCAAAGAAACAAAGGCCAATGGATGGCAATTCTGTGCTGTTGGTGATGAGACCAGGATGGAAGGCTTATAGCATTTGAAACCAGTTTTTGCTCTTGGTAGGAGGAAAGTTTCACAAAGTCCAAAGTAATTACAAAGAAGACTTTGCAAGAGATGGAGATTGGATCAGAGCTTTTCCACTTTCCACACACACCACAGCAGAAGTCCCAGGAGGCCCATTAGAACAGAGATTGGCTGGTCCCCCTTATAATCCCAACAAGAAGCCATCCGGACAGTCTCCAAAGTGGAGTGTAAATCACAGCTGTGTGAAGCTTTGAAAATCTATCTTTTGTTGCTAAATCTCTCTGTTCTGAAAAGAGAGAGGGAGGGAGATGTATAAAGGCCTGTAACTCTCTGCAAATCAACAAACAAGTTCCAGACAATAGTCCCTGCCCTTGCCAAAGTTGTGGTTCTATTTTTTAATAAGCTCATTGGGATTTATTCTTGTTACTGTACTTTACTAATTAGCTCCTTGAAGTTACTGTTGGGTACCTCGGGGTGGAGGCCCCAAACTTCAACATTCTTCTAAAGGGCTCACCACCACAGGAGAGAGGAGGGTGGGGCCTTGCTCATGTCCTCAGCAAGGTGCCGCCAGCCTGGATCTCCTCCCTGGAAGGGGAAGGAGCCCTGGGATTGGCGCCAGCATTCATACACAGGACAGATGTAACAGGCAAGGCGTCTGCCTGCATCGAACAAGAGCTCCTCAACACATGGAGTTCCAGTGATGCAGGAGGTCTTGGGCTTTGGATCAAGCCCCTCCCAAACATCCTGCATTGCCGTTTTTTACAGTTTTCCCATGAACCCGGGGTAAAAAGAAGCCTGGGAAAAATACGCTTTGGCCCATCAGAATTGCAAAGGTGTGGAGACATCATTTCCTTGGACATTTATCTGATTAAAATCCATCTACAACAGGGTTTCCAATCTAGGGCCATGTTTTCAATTTACCATAGTTCCATCATGGCAGTATACTTGTGAATCATTTTCTGACAGGAATTTTATTCAAAGAGGGAAGAAGAGAAATAATAAGTTTTTTACAAAACAATGACACCAAATTGAAGTTTTATAGGAATATGCTGCACTTAGCACTTGCTGCCGCTCACCCTTCACCATAGTAACATTCTGTTATGCTCATTATGCTATTATTACATTATGCTAATGCAATTAGCCCCTTCCCAGGCTTCTCAGTGGCTTCCAAAATCAATTTAAACTTCTTGCCCTCCCTGTCAAGGCCCTTCCCCACTCAGTTCCTAGATGAATTTCATCTTGTCCCAACCTCCTCTCCTATATAATTCTTATACTAAAATTAAGTATATTTTTTCTGCCTCCTTTGTTTCATGCATTTTATTCTATTTGCTGGGCTTGATGAAAGACCAAATTGTTCTCTAGATGCTACCTCAGCACACCTGTGACTCCATCCTAATTCTCCTTCTGGTCTATTAGAAGAAAGGAATCAGATTCATCACTGAACATATGAAAAGAGGGTGAAAAGTTCTCCTTAAAAGGGTAATGTTATACATACACATGTTGTATATAGCAAGAAGAATCTGAAAAGACTTATAATTTTATAACACAGTCTTCCTCGAAAGTGTTTTCCAATTTGTTTTTCATTTGTCTACACATCATGCCTAAAGAATATGAGCATCATTTATTATTATACCTTATGTGAACAAAAAGACAAACAAGTAACCTGACCAGCCAGCCATCAGGAAATTGTGAATTCATGATAAATCTTTATCAACTGAGCTCTTTATTTCAACAAGTATTCCTTACATTAACATGGCCTATTTTTATGAATTTTTACAGTTATCCGTAAGAACTGGTAGCACACATTATCTTACATGTTTTACAAAGTCTTCCAAAAAATGTTAGATATTAATTCTCACAACAATTTTTTGAGGAGGTGGAGCAACAATGGCAGGTCTAATTATATGAAGCATTCCTGAAACAGAGTTTAGTGGATTGCTCTGTATTTCTAGCTCCTAATTCATACTTCTTCCATTATAATATACTTCTTTATAAAATTTGAGCAGCATGAAAATGCCCTGCTACATAGGTATATTACTTTAATAAGTATGTTATAACACCTCAAGTTATACCACTGAGGATCCATTCCTTTAAATATAAGTATTTAAATCATAAACTTAAAGCCATAGTCATGAGAACTAGTTCTAACATATTTGTCATTTTCCATAGCTACAAAGAAACTAAAGAATCATAAATAAGGTGTCTAAGGTCCCAAACCTAATGTTTGCTAAAACAGTAAGAAAAAATACGCTTGAAGAATAAAGTATGTAGCCTGTCTTCATGATTTGTGAGTTTGTGACCTAGGGAAAATTATCTTAGAACAACAATTTCCTTGTCTGTACCTAGATGCCCTTCAATAGATGAATTGATAAAGAAACTGTGGTATATATATCCAATGGAATATTACTTAGCATTAAAAGAGAATGAACTCATGGCATTTGCAGGTAAATGGATGGAGTTGGAGAATATCATGCTAAGTGAAGTAAGCCAATTCCAAAAAAAACCAAAAACTGAATGTTTTTTGTAATATGTGGATGCTGATCCATGGGGATGGGGGCAGAGCATGGGAGGAATGCAGGAACTTTGGATAGGGCAAAGACGAGGGAGGGGAAGAGAGGGAACATGGGGATAGGAAAGATGATGCAATGAGATGGACATCATTACCTTAAGTACATATATGAACACATGAATGGTGTGACTCTACTTTGTGTACAACCAGGGAAAAGAAAAATTGTGCTCCATATGTATACTATGAATCAAAATGCATTCTGCTTTCATGAATAACAAATTAGAACAAATTAATTAATTAATTTAAAGAATAGTTATACTATTAAAGTGGAATAAAGTAGTGAAGCCATAAACCAGATAAGTACACTCCAAGAACACTTAAGTTACTTCTAAAATGTTAGTTTCCACCAACATAATGAGTTAAATCATTAAGATCTTCTTAAAAGACTGATAATCTTTATAATCTAATTTGGGATTAGCAGAGTCATTCTTGAAAATAACATTTAGAGAAGTTATAAAGAGTCATGGTGGCAAAGCAGTTCTTCACTATTAAGTTAAACTCCTAATCCACAGAGCTTTTTTTTTTTCCATCGTTGGACATTCCCACTCATACTGTGGTCTAAGGATTCAAGTCAGGGTGGAAACAGACCTGGAAGGTCCAATTCTGTCCATGAGATTAGTTCTAGAACAAAGCTTAGCAAAGAAGGGAGACCTACAGAGCTTCCAGGGGTTTCCAAGAAACGCTAGGGGAATGACAAAGCAAATCTAGTCAAACAAAGGTGAATAATAATTTTTTAGATAATAATTCAACCTCTTATTTGTTCATTTATAATTCAATAAACATTTGTTGAAGGCCAGCATTGATCCAGGTACTTGTTAAATTTAGGGGCTTTAGTAGTGAAAAAAAAAAAAAAAAGATGTGATTCTTCCCTCAGAGAGTTTATTAGCTAGTTTCCATGATAGAGGAAGTATCAATCACATAATTCCTCAATCACATAGTTCCAAGATTAATTCTTCAAGATGTATCAAAACCCTGTCCTAATACTTTAAACAATGAAAATATTCATTAAAATCTCCCAACCATATGAATCCATTTCCTCTCCATAAACTGCCCTGATCCTCCCCACTTTGCTTACTAGTCCCTGGACCTTGCTATAAAGTATAAGGTTTCTTTCCTGCCATTTCCATGACTGGCAAAAATCTCCTAGTCACGGAGAAATCCCTCCCTGTCTTCAAAGGAATAGTGTCCATCATTCTACCTACCTATCCTCACTCCCTAGGCTTCCGCTGAATTAGACTTTAGTTCCTCTAGCGTACCATTCCCATTCAGCTTCCAATCCTGCTGCTTACAAAGTGCCCCCCTCTAGGAACTGTCCCTTCTACTACCTTGACTAACTCTTACTCTCCCTTAAGGCCTTGGTTTATTATTAGTGGTACAAGGAGGCCACCCTGACCCCTTGGTAGAGTTCCACTGTTCTGGCTCCTGCACCTCTCATGTGTTCCCTTCATATCCTTCTTCATGATCCACTTCACACTCATAGTCATGGTTCAATACTGAAAGCTCCACTAGGGGATTGAATTTATCCCCAGCACCTAGTACATTGTGCACCATGACATATAACAAATACTTTTGCATGATTAACTGAATTTCAACTACCTCCTACTCTAAGATGAATTTTAAATATGCCTGCTTACTTCTCTGAGTTCACATTTTTCTCCCTAATCATGAGAGTTCATTCCTTCAGTCTATGATCTCCTAGGAGCATAGCCTTTTACCCACCATGGGCATCCATGGCACCATGGCACCATGTGTATATTAAAAGCATAATCAAATGTTCTGTAGTTGAAATATGGTGCGAAAATGACTCAGTGAGAACTGTCCTTCTATTGTAGAACTAAACAAGATACGGAATGTTACATGTTGTCAGAAGAGTATGAAGTTAACAAAATCAAGATTAATGTGGATATTAGTGGCTTGCTATGTCCACAACAAAACAGGAATCTGACATCATCCCAGTTGGGGGCAGGGGGTGGTGGGGAGTAGAGAAGGTAGAAAGCTAATGTTTCTTAATATATCTTCACTACTGTGAATTGCAGAGAAGGTAGGATTATTCAGAACACATGGAGCACTTGGGGCAAAGATCACAAAACACCAAAAATTCAATTCTAAAGGAATAACTTTGTGTCCCACCAACAAAGTACACTTTCATCCAGATAGAAATTTCATGGATAAGATCAGGGAACCAAAGGAGCATTTGATTATCTGGCAACTGAGCTAGAGATGCTTTTGCATTCAAACTCTTCCTTCAGATTTTCACATTCAGCCCCTCCCTCTGCCACTTCTACTTGGGTATCCCTGGGCATCAAATTCACTCTTCAGAGTCCTTTGCTCTCTTTGTGAGTCTCTTTGCAATCAAAGAAAGTGGAAGATTTTCTTTCACCTCTTTGCCACCTAAATGGCTCAGGTGTCAGCATCTTCATAAAATTCTGCCCCCAAATGGCGCTTCATGATGCATGTATGTGAAATTCCAAAGAAGTGTGGGCAAAGGAGGGGACCAAGGTGAGGTGCATTGATCAGGTCATGGAAACAATGCATTCTTTCAAAAAAGAGAAAGACATCTAGATTGGCTCCACAGTTTAGCTATTGTGAATTGTGCTGCTGTAAACATTGATGTGCCTGTGTTCCTGTAGTATGCTATTGTTAAGTCCTTTGGGTATAGTCTGAAGAGAGGAATAGCTGGGTCAAATGGTGGTTCCATACCCAGTTTTCCAAGGAATCTCCATACTGCTTTCCAAATTGGCTGCACCAATTTGCAGTCCCATCAGCAATGTAAAATGTGGCATATACACAATGGAATTTTACTCAGCATTAAAAAAGAACAAAACCATGGCATTTGCAGATAAATGGATGGCGATGGAAAAGAATGCTAAGTGAAGTCATCAAATACCCAAAAAACAAATAACGAATGTTTTCTCTGATATAAGGAGGTTGACTCATAGTGAGATTGGGAGGGAGAGCATGGGAGGAATAGATGAATTCTAGATAGGGAAGACGGGTAGGAGGGAAAAGGAGGGGGCAGGGGATTAGGAAGGATCTTGTATGAAGATTTGAATTGGGTGTCAACATAAGTTATATACAAACAGAAATACAAAAATTGTGGTATATATGTGTATTAAGAATTGTAATGCAAAAAAAAAAAACCGAAAAGCATTACCTTAGATTAGGTAGAGGGAAGTGAAAGGAGGGGAAGGTAGGGGATGTGGGGATTAGAAAGATAGTAGAAAGAAACAGACTTTATTACTTTATGTATGTATGTGACTGTATGACCAATGTGATTCTACAATATGTATAATCAGAAAAATGAGAAATTATATCCCATCTATGTATGATATATCAAAGTATAGAAGTGCATTCTATTGTCATGTATAACTAACTAAAACAAATTAAAAAATTAAAAAACAAAGGCATTGTATACAACTAAAAGAAATAAATATTTTTTAAAAAGAAAAAAGAAATGCTTTTGGAAAAAATAGCCAAATCTGTGAGTCTGTACTTCAACTAGAGTCCCTTTCTTTAAACACAAACAGATGTATAAAGTCCATCAGCATCCAGTGGAGCAATAAAGTCTAAGGACCTAGCGGCAGAATGTGGCTGAATCTTCATGAGGAACTATTATTTAAAGTTCCTATTGTCTAGAGAGCTATAGTAAGGACAATCAAATTCATTCTTTATTCAGCTAACATGTACTGAGCATCTACTCTGTGCCCAGAGACCTTGCTCAGTGCCAGGGTGCTAACAGCGGTAAGAGGCCTGGGCCCTAGAAGAGCTCATAGTCGAGTGGAGGAGACAAGACATCAAAACTGTAATAACCTTGTGGGGAAGGTGAGAAAGTGGGGAGAGGGAGAAATAAGTAATGATATGGTAAGACAGGAGAAGAAGTTCCTAAATCTACCTGGGAATTCTAGGATGACCTCAGTCGATGGCATTAATAAGAATAATTAATAGTGACATTAGTGATAATCATTATTGTCACTTGTATTTTCATATCTTGGTGAATCTGGGATGCTATAATGATGTGAATAATATGATTCTAGTACATTAAAATAATTCCTTTTTAGGTTAGAAAGTCCCACTATGTGAAACACAGGCAGTGGAGAACTGTGGGAAATTATTTTCGCTAATTAACAGGAAGGTCACTGTATGACAGGACTCTGACAAAACTGCGAGGAGGTCAAACTATGCCTTGTTAAAAACTTACCACTTCTAGGCTATATGTGATATTTTAAAAGAGGCATTCAAAATAATAGAATATTGAAATTGAAAGAGACTTCAAGGAACACTGTCCTGGAGGCTGGCATTCCTTCATAACATCCATTTGTCTCTCTCCCATCTGCCCTATTAGTCTGTGTGTGATTTGAAGACAGGGTCTGTGTTGTATGTATTTATACTTTGATATCTTAGTGTAGTACTCAACAGAAAGGAGAAGCTCAATAACAATTTCTGGAAGACGAAAATGAGAGATCATTTGTTCAACCCTTTTAGTTTAAAGATATAAAAACTGAGCCCCAGGGTTATGAAGGACCAAAAGTCAAAACACAGTTTATTAGTGGCAAAGACAAAAGTAGAGTCCAGGCCTCTCGATCCCCCAATGACTGTCCATGACAGCAGGGTGCCCACTTATAATCAATCCCTAGTCAATAGAATGAGTGCAGCCAGATGTTCCACCACAGGGTTTCTACGTATCGATGATCTTCTCTCAGCTTTCCCTTGTGTACACCTCCTCCCTTAGATGCCAAAAGAACAGAAGTCAGATTTGGAGCCTCATTGTTAAAAAGTTGATCATTGAAATTCCAAATCTCATTTCTGACATTGTTCCCAAATTCCCAGATCCTTAAGACAGGTGGATGTCCCAACAAAGAATGTAAATACCAGTTTCCTGTGGTTTTGTCCACTTTCTACTGGAAGCCATTAGCAAGATTATATTGTAGGACACATATGTTTTTCACTGTCCTTCAAATCATACCCAAGTGGGTAGTTCCCTGCAAAATGAATGAGCAACCCTGGTCCTGTGCATTCCAATTAGCACCACAGGTTCAGCTGCTCTCTCATGTCCTAGAAAGGCTTCCTCTTGGACTGACACTGTTTTTATTTCTGTATACCTTGTACTACAAAGTTGATGATGGGGGCGGGCGGGTGATGACTGTTATTTTCTATTTGTCTTTCATTATAATTTATTGCATTTTACATAAAGGTTTGCAAATAAAAATTTAAAACAGTAGGGGCAATAAGCTTCAAAATGTTTCATGAAGTAATAAAGGGGAAAAGTAGGTAACAATAACACTGCTTTCAACACTGTTTTGTTTTATTTTGCTACCAGATATTGAACCGAGGGACACTAAACCACTGAGCCACACCTCCAGCCCTTTTTATTTTTTTTATTTTGAGACAGAGTCTTACTGAGTTGCTTAAGGCCTCACTAGGTTGCTAAGACTGGCTTTGAACTCACAATCCTCCTGCCTCTGCCTCCCCAGTTGCTGGGATTATAGGTATGTACTACCGCACCTGGCTCAACACATGTCAACACAGAGTTTTTCATCTAATTCACACAAAGCAAAGGTTTTATTATTATTTTATAAGTAAAAAAATCTAAGCGTCTGGTGACTACCCACACTCACATAGCTAATGAATGTTAGTGCTGAGATGCCAATCCAAGACTTTTTACTCCAAATCCACTTGGAAATTTGTCTAATACAAGGCAGGGCAAAAGGTAGTTAGCAAAACCTACCAGGTGAAAACTAATTTCCCTTATGAGTAAACTGAAGAACTATATCAAACTATAATTAAATGAAGACAGTTTGGAAAATTGATTTTCTTATCTCAACCTCACTCCCCATATGGGGCCACCAATCAACCCTAGAAAACAACAGATTTTGATCATTCTCTTGGCTTAGCAAGAAGATAAAACAACTAAAAGCAATTAGGAGAGGCAAGCAAGTAGAAGAATGTTTTGACTTCAGCTGGTGTAGAAACAGGTTCACTGGGGAAAAAATAAAACACACACACAAAAAAAAAAAAAAAAAAACAAGCTGCAAGCTTCCATTGTGAGACTCCAGAATTCATTTGCCAGGATGACATCTGATATTAAATCTTAAGTGAATATTGCATAAGATTTTGAAAACTCAGCACCTCCAACTACGGCCACACCTTTGAGAACATCCTCCCAGCTGCAAAGGGGGATATCCTGAGGCAGAAAGGTACTTGATCAAGGAACCCAACTCAGCATACTGAGTTCCTGAGTTTTTCCAGGGTTTTCAGCACTTGATTCTTCAGTAAGATCAGCTAGTTGTATTGAATGTTAAATGTATTCCACTGGTGCCAGTTATTGATGTATTTATGAACACATCACCTGATACTCTCACTTAGTAAGCAGATGTTCCACAGGGAGCTTGTCCCAGGAGAACTCGATTTTTCTTTGTCTCCTCAGAGATCTCAATGCATTTCTCAGAGCAACACTTATTCTCCAGGGTCACTCAGACTTCAAACATTAAATTATCCAGGGCAGGCAGGGGAACTCAGCAAATCTACACATGGCTTAAATGAACATTTGGGGAATTGCTGGAGCCTCTCAATTATATCCAGGAAGCATTCATAATATAACTCTCTCTTTCAATTCATTGTATGTGCTGAATTACCAACCATGTGTAAAGTACTACACTAAGTGTGATAGGGTGTCTGAGGGTAGAAAATTGAAGGAATTCATTCATTTAATAGGAGACAAATATCTAAGACCTAGGAGGACTTTAGAGGTTGTCTAGTTAAGCTTTATACTCAGGAAGAGTACAAAAACCGTCAAACCAGAAATGCAGAGTATTCTAATAGTTAATATCTGCTCCTTTGCCACCCTCAGATTGCCTCCGGCCAAGAGTAAATACCATGCTTAGGTCTAGATTGAATTAACAGCCTGACACTAGTATCTGCTAATACAAAGCACACCAAGAATCTTCTGACAGGCTAGAATGACTAAGAATCAGAGTCCCCCTCCATGACTCTCCCTCTGCTTTGGCAGGCCTTCTTGCATCAGTCTTTCTTAGCTCCTCCTCTCTCTCTCTGCCCAGTCTTTAGCCCATCCCACTTGCCTGGCCCTAAATTATTCGATTTGTTCTCCCCTGATTTTAGACCCTTTGCCTAAGTTTATCCCACTGCCTTGTCATGACATGTAGTAAATCCATGACATGATCGGATTGCTGAATGGGCTTCTGACTCCTGGAAAGCTTTAACATTGGTCCTTAGATCTGGCCCACTGCAGGTATTAGCTCCATCTCAGTCTTCTTAGTCCTGCCTGATCCCTCCTGGGAGGTACAGACAGAGATAGCTGCAACAGAGTGTGCAGAATGCAGTGATGGAAACTGGCTCTGGATTCCATAAGAACTCATGGAGTAATAAAATATGAGCCACTTGTTTGAAGAGAGATAATGGAACTAAATTATCTAAGTAAAGTGTTTGAATTAGAAGAATCTTAGGAAAATAGGATTCATCTGCATTTGACCATAAAAAATGTCAAAATTATCTAATATAACACCCAAATAATAAAAATGAGTGTTGGTCTACAGAAGCAGCTACTTTCTGAGAATTTCATCTCTTAAGGTCCCAATATATCATAAAATCAAACATCTAGAAGTTAAGGACTTCGGGTTGTCTAATTAAGCTTTGTGCTTGGTTTTAAAATCTTCTTTAGAGTATCCTTGTTAGGTAATCCTTCAACTTCACACAGCACAGATGATAATTAATCATATACTCCAGGCCAGTTTCAACTAAAGTAAGAGACACAAAAATAAAAGAGAAGTCTAGGCCTCAAGAAGCTTCCAACTAGGTGAAAAATGATTGCACTACAAAATAATGCATGCTGTGATAGACACATGCTCAGGATTCTATGGGACCCACAGGGGTAAGGAATGGAACCTCACTGAGATCAGAGTAATGGAGAGTAGGAAGAGGTATGAGAAATAGCTTTTGGGGAGGGGACACTTGGGATGAGCTGGAATGAGCTGTATAAACACAGAAGGCAAAGCATGCATGAAGGAAGAAGGCAAAACGAAAAGCAAAAGAGGTAAGCAAAAGCTGGATCACAGCCAACCTTATCTATCCCAAGAAGTTTGAATGGAACCCTAAGGGCAGTGGGAACCATGGAAGGATATCAAGTGAGATAAACAGTAAAATATTTTAAAAAATCACTTCCACAGCAATGTAAAGGGTGAACTAAAGGAGAAGACTAAGCTATAGGTAAACTAAGCTTGTGCCTCTGAGGTAGAGGAGTATAGGAGACCTATACAGCTCAATCCCAGGGTCAAGAAAACATGTTGAGACATAGGTAGGAAAAAAGAAGCAAGCAGTATAGAAGCAAGAAGTATGGCCACATGCTCTGTAGCCATACCAAATTAACTCCACACCTTCTCTTCAAACCTATGGGACTTCCAGGAGTGCAGACACTGTAGCATGCATGGTTTAATGGTACCTGTTTTTAAATATTTATTTTTTATTTTTTAGTTGTACTTGGACACAATATCTTTATTTTTTATGTGGTGCTGAGGATCGAACCCAGGGCCTTGCACATGCAAGGCAAGCACTCTACCACTGAGCCACAACCCCAGCCCCATGGTACCTTTCTTTAAATCTCAAGTACTCTCAGGCCCAACAGTGTCTGAGTCTTCACTCCTCCTCTGACTTTCTGACATATGACTGCTAGACAGTTTTTAATGGATCTTATTTTTCAGTCAATTTGATGCTTGCAGGAGAATAAGAATTTCTATAATGCACTTCTGTAAGGATCCGAGAATGTCAGATCTTGCACTGAGTCCCATTTTCCCCTTGCACCATTGAACTGGAGCTTACTGGAATTAAAAGACAACTATAGTAGTCCAGATTAGAAATGATGAGGGCCTGAACCAAGGCAGAGGAAGTATGACAAAGACAGGGAACATATTAGAGTGGCCAGAGCTATGCCCAATGGATACTGGAGAAGGTTAACATTTAGGCAACTTTGTACTATTTCTCTATCTGATGCCTCCTCTGAATGGAGATGGGGAATAAGCATATTTGCTAGTCAGTGGATTATTAAAAACACGAAGGTGAAGTGCTTCCTCCTGAGGTCTATAGAGTTTGTTGGTTTCAGTGGCAATACTGATCATCTTCCATTTGAGAGTGTTTGCTGGGTGCTCATTTACCCTTAAGAAATAGCAACACAGATACCTTCGCACAGTTCTCCCCAGACATGTGAACTGTTCCTAGGCTTTCCACCTGTGTTAAAACACATCATGCACAAGTTGTATTTGATCCTGTGGAACCGTTTTGGGAACTCTAACCACTGGCTCTCTTGTTTGGAGAGTGTACTAGTTTCTCCTATTGCTCTTTGACTTTTGTTGCTTGATAAATTCAGGGATCTAGTTTAGGGACAGTAAATGCATTCAGGAACATCTCAGGGCAACTAATTTCCTCCTAGAATTCCACATTACCTGTGCACAAGGTGAGCAATGATTGCTGCCAAGAGTCTGTTGCAAAGGAGCTCTCTCGGGTGGGCCGCCCTGAAGCATTTGATCAATTCCAGGCAGACTATGGTGGGAAATTCTATCCTGGGCTCAAGAGGTCACACAAAGAAATGCATATGTCTCAACCCTGGAAAAGTGACATCGACATTCCAGCAGCAAACTGTTTTGGAAATATTGTCTCTCAGAGGAATTCATGCCAGACCCAATTAAAGTCATGGTAAAAAAGAGTGTGGAAAGATGACACAAATAGCTATCGAGAATTGTTAAGTGTTAGGACTGAAAGAGCTGTTAGAGATAACCCAGTCTAACTCACACATTTACAACAGAGGAAACTGAAGTCCAAAGCATAAGACTGTCCACAGCATACCACTGTCCCCAGATCTCCTGACTGCAGGTTCAGCTTCCTCCCTATTGCACAGATCCACTTCCTAGAACTCTGAAGTTGTATGTAGCAGTGCATTCTGGCTTAGATTCAGATAATCCACCATGGCACTTGTAAGCCAAGAATTAGGCACCTCCTGTTCAGAGGTCATCTGTGTGCACCAGGCCATCAAGAGTAACTTCAGTGGAATGTTTGTATCTAGCTGCATCCCTTGACTGGTATGGGGCCCAGGGACCCCCAGGGAAAGAACTTGAACTGTGTCCATAATTGAAGTCTAGACAAATACAGACATTTCTGATAGATTGGGGAGGTCACAAGGGAAATCATGCTCTAAAAAGCCACAACAAGGACACCAAAGTTACCATAAGTGGGGAGAAGTCCTGGGAGGGATAGAATTAGTATCAGGCTCTGATTGTAGGAAAGGGAGCAGTTATTCTGGGTATAAAATGAGGTTATCTTTAAAACACTCTCCATCTACCCCAGCCAGTCTGCTGAGATATCTGTACATCCAAGGCAGGAAAGAGTTGCATGAAAACAAAAGAAGAAAAATGAATCAGTAAAAATACCTGCATTTTACATGAGAAAATGACCTCCAAAGAGGGCTGGATAATGGAAATGAAAGGCTTCACCAAGAGGGAGCCAAATAGTTGTGCCAAAGGACACATCTACAGGTGAAAGACACAGGAGTGGGAACAAGTTTCCTCACCAGCCAAAGCTGCAGAGAACCAAGATAGGGAGAGGAGAGAGAGAGAGAGAGAGAGAGAGAGAGAGAGAGAGAGAGAGAGAGAGGAGCTTCTATCTAATATCAGTGGATTGGAGGCTGAGAACAGAGGTTCAACTCCTCCTCCATGGCATCCACAGCCAAGGTGCCTAGTGTCACACCACAGGAAGTGAGGATACACAGCTAACAATGCATGGCCAAGAGGAGCACAGCAGCACCCCGTGAGTGTCAACAACAAGGCAGAGCATGTCTTAACAATGTTATCTCAGAGTGGGCCAGGACAGTTTCTGGAACAGACCACTCCGTAAGCATATCCTCCTTTCACTGCTATATTCCAGACACTAAGTACTTGCTCAACAGGAGAAGGAAAAAATAAAAGCAAGTGTCATAGTTTGGATCTGGAATGTCCCCCAAAGGCTCATATGGTGTCTGAAGGCTACATATAGTTAGTGCAAGGAGTATCTGCAACCTTGATCAGGATTCAGTGGCGTTCATAAGTCAGAGTGAGGTTGCAAGAAGTTGTTTTGGCAGCCACATGACACTGTTGGCCTACATTATACTTACATTCATCTGAAACTCCAACCAACTACCCTCATCTTGAATTGACACAGCTGATTTTGTTAACTTAATTATAGTACTTTTCTCCTACCCCTATTAAATTTTATCTTACTAGTTTCATCTCATTGTTCTAATCTGTCAAGAGCCTTTTGAATCTTCATTCTATCATCCAGTGTATTAGCTATTCCTCTCAGCTTTGCGACATCTGAAATTTTTGTAAGAGGTTTTTTTGTGTGTGTGCATGTCTTCTTTATAAAATTCAGTAATTAAAGTATAAAACATGACAGTGACAGAGCCAGAGTCCTGAAGTATATCTTTATAGATATCCTGTCAAAGTGACATAAACCTGGTAAACATTTTTGGAATATGGCTATTTTACCAACTATAAATCCACCTAACTGTGCTTCTTCACTCAGTTCATACTTGCTCTTGTCAAAAAAAGAAAATGTGAGTAGAACTTGATGTGCTAGAAAGAATGCAGAATGAGTCTTGAGTTTATTCTTACTCTGCCTGTTACAAACCTGCTGTGCCACATTAGGTCATATAGTTATTCTCTCTGATCTTCCTTTTTTCACTTATGAATGAGGAATTTAATCTGGATGATCTCTAAGATCCCTATCAGCTCTACAATTTCACAACTCTGGGTATCGTTTTGGAATACAGTCCTTCTGTAAACTCCTAAGAGAGTAAAACATGACTTTTTACCAGTGAACTTGTCCTAACTCCTAGTGAAAACGGCATGTCTTTTCTAAATTCCCAAAGCTATTTATTTAACAGTTCATTCTAAAATGTAACAGTTCTAGCTCCCCTTCTGGGCAAATGGAAATCAAGAGGCTCTGGTATTGGGCTGTAGTACAGAATCCGGGAGCTGCCACAGCATTAAGGCTCCACTAATCCACCATGCTAAACATGGGCATGGACAGGACCACCTGGAAGGTTGTATGATTCAACTTCAACATCTCTGCTCTACAGCTCCTGAAATCTGTAGTTGCCATCTTGAAAGGTGAGATGTTTTGGGCTATCCTTTTGTGCTACTTTTGAATGTGTTCCCCAAAGTTCAGGAGTTAAGAACTCAACCCTGGGGATATGGCTCAGGCGGCAGCGTGCTTGAGTGGCATGCATGCGGCCAGGGTTTGATCCTCAACACCACATACCACAAAGATGTTGTGTCCACCAATAACTAAAAAATAAATAATAAAAAATTCTCTCTCTCTCTCTTCTCTCTCTCTCTCTTTAAAAAAAAAAAAGAGAGAACTCAACCCTCAGTGTAACCGTATTGGGAGATGGGACCTATTGGGAGTGATTAGGCTATGAGGGAAAGTGAATAGATTAATGTCATTATCAAGTTTACTTAGTTATTGTGGAGTGGATTGTTATAGAAAATGGAGTTTTTCCTTCTTTTGTCCCTCTCTTACCCATGTGTTGCCTTACACCATGTTATATAGCAAGAAGGTCCTCACTAGATGCCGGTCCTTTATCTTGAACTTTCTAGCCTGCAGAGCCATGAGCCGATAAATATCTGTTTATTATAAATTACTCAGTCTCTGATATTCTACTATAGCAGAATAAAATGGAATAAGGCATTCCACTCTGCCATGTTTTCTTGAAGATTATTAGTAGCAGTAATACACATACTACCCATTTTTTTACTTCCTTGTGGTATAAAGATCAGCATATTTAAAGTAGTTGGATGCCCTATTGCTATTATTTATTCACCTCGGGTTCTAATTCTTTATTCTGCATTTCAGGTTTTAATATTTTTTTCTTGAATAGATAAGAATGAAAAAAATAGGAGTTAGATAGTCTATATTAATATTGCCTGGTACATATTTAAATAAAGGAATAAACTTTTTGTATTTTTCTTGCTCCCAATTGTGTTTCTTCAACCCTTTATTTAGTCATTTTATCTTTTACTTAGTCTTGCATGATATGATGATACTTTGTTTGATGGCTTTAAAATGTTCACAAGAAAAAAGACTGGACACTTACAGTAGTTAAGTCAAAAAGCAGAGAAGCTAGGGACTGAGGTTGTGGCTCAATGATAGAGCACTTGCCTAGCACATGTGAGGCACTGGGTTCCATCCTCAGCACCTCATGAAAATAAAATAAAGATATTTTTTAAAAAAGTAGAGAAGCTGTCTTAGCCAGCATTTTTACCACTGTGACCAAAAGACCTGACAAGAACAATGTAAAGGAAGAAAAGTTTATATTGGATTGTGGTTTCAGGGGTTCAAGTCCATGGTCAACAAACAAGTTCCATCGCTCTGGGCTCCAGCGAAGCAGAACATCATGGCAGAAGGGCATGGCAGAGGGAAACAGGTCAGAACATGGCCCAGGAGTCACAGAGAGAGCTCTTCTCACTAGGGACAAAATATACACCACAAAGTCATACCCCATGGAATTGCCTCCTCCAGCCACACCATCTGCCCAGTTTCCACCAAGTTAATCCATATTAGTGGATTAATTCACTGTTTAGGTTATACCTCTCCTAATCATTTCACTTCTGAATATTTTTGCATTGTTTCACACTTGAGTTTTGGGGGGATACCTCATATCTAAACCATAACAGAAGCCATTAGGCAAAAATAAATAAATTACTAAACAAATAAATAAAAGGGTGTGGGGGACAAAAGGAGGAAGAGATAGAACTCTGAGTTAATCAGTCAGAATCAAGCAGCTATTTGAGAAGGCCATTTCCAAGTCCTCAGAGAAGCACCAGAAGATTAAACACAGAGACTCTGAACTCTAGAGCGCAGACCAACAAAAATATATGACTACCAGAAATTAAATTAATTTAGTGCATACAGAATAATAGGTATCTAAAGTCATTAAAACAACCAGTTTAATGTTTCATTTTATCTTTGCTCTGAGATTTTTATTTATGAGAGCATAAAAATAGTCATATTATGTGTTGATTTTCTGATAAAGGTATTTTAAAATAAAAACCACAGGAGAGTACAATCTAGTATTATATCCATGCCTTTCTATTACTCGTATCTAAAAGTCTACACACTGACTCTAGTCTACTTCCAACATACCCCATCGATGATTATCGTAACTGGGCAAAAATCAGACATAGTTTCTAGAAGTTAATTTTCTCTAGAGTTAATCCAGCTCCTTTAAAGTTATTCTTTTAAGTTAATGAAATTGTCACCAAAAAAAGTTAACTATACAATATGAGATTCAAGTTTATTTCTTGGGACTAGACGTACTATTAGATAGGAATGAAACTAAAAGAAGACACCAAAACTTAAAGGTTTTGGTCATTTTTCCTTACTTTGTCACCTCTTGAAATACCATAACTAAGATCACCTAAGGAAAATTCCAGGTGTTATGTTTTCCCATTTTGATCCCAGATGCCAGAAATTAAGTTTCAGTAGGATGCCCAATTTTTAAGCTTGTTTTTAGTGCATTATGATTGTACTTAAGAGTGCAGTTCATTTTGACATATTAATGAATGTGTATAATATAGTTTTCTCCATTTCAATTCCCAGTGCTATCCCATTCCCTCACCTCCTAATCCTTTAAAGTGACTCCAAATTCCTTTTCTAGAGCTGTATAGAAAGTAAAAGTCTAATAATCTATTTTAAAATATCCAGATTTCAAATCTCTACCCCTCAACCTAAGGAGAACAGTATAAAGGACAACTTGATAAATGCTTAAAGGAAAAGCTGGTTTATATTGATTTTTCTTATAAAGATCCCAAAATGTGATAAACAGCATCAGTAATTAATTTTGTAAAAGTGTTATACAGGAGTCTTATTAAGAAACTTGGGGCCTAATCCCACATGATGAAGATTAGGGCCTACTTTTTTCTTGTATTAGACACAGAATCTCTGGTTTAATTCCTAGGTCCTTCATCCACTTTGAGTTGAGTTTTGTGTATGGTGAGAGATAGGGGTTTAATTTCATTTTGTTGCATTGGATTTCCAGTTTTCCCAGCACCATTTGTTGAAGAGGCTATCTTTTCTCCAATGCATGTTCTTGGCACCTTTGTCTAATATAAGATAATTGTAATTTTGTGGGTTAGTCTCTGTGTTCTCTATTCTGTACCATTGGTCTACCAGTCTGTTTTGGTGCCAATACTATGCTGTTTTGTTACTATTGCTCTATAGTATAGTTTAAGGTCTGGTATAATGATGCCACCTGCTTCACTCTTCCTGCTAAGGATTGCTTTAGCTATTCTGGGTCTCTTATTTTTCAAGTTGAATTTCATGATTGCTTTTTCTATTTCTATGAGGAATTCCATTGGGAGTTTGATTGAAATTGCATTAAATCTGTATAGTACTTTTGATAGTATGGTCATTTTGATAATATTAATACTGCCTATCCAAGATCAAGGGAGATCTTTCCATCTTCTAAGGTCTTTGATTTCTTTAGTATTCTGTAGTTTTCATTGTATAGATCTTTCACCTCTTTCATTAAATTGATTCCTAAGTATCTTTTTTTTTGAGGTTATTGTAAATGGGGTAGTTTTCCTCATTTCCTTCTCAGAGGATTGTCACTGATATATAGAAATGCCTTTGATTTATGGGTGTTGATTTTATATCCTGCTACTTTGCTGAATTCATTTACTAGTTCTAGAAGTTTTCTAGTGGAGATTTTTGGGTCTTCTAGGTATAGAATCATATTGTCAGCAAATAGTGCTAATTTAAGTTCTTCTTTTCCTATACATATCCCTTTAATTTCTTTTGTATGTCTAATTGCTCTGGCCAGTTTTCCAAGAACTATGTTGAATAGAAGTGGTGAAAGAGGACATCCCTGTCTTGTTCCAGTTTTTAGAGGGAATTCTTTTATTTTTCTCCATTTAGAATAATGTTGGCCTGAGGCTTAGTGTAGATAGCCTTTACGATATTGAGATATGTTCCTGTTATCCCTAGTTTTTCAAGTGTTTTGAACATGTAAAGGTACTATATTTTGTCAAATGCTTTTTCTGCATCTATTGAGATGATCATATGATTCTTATCTTTGAGTCTATTGATGTGATGAATTATACTTATTGATTTCTGTACATTGAACCAACCTTGCATCCCTGGGATAAATCCCACTTGATCATGGTGCACAAACTCCTATAGTGCAAGAATTAAAACCAAGAATCAATAAATGTGATGGAATCAAACTAAAAAGTTTCTTCTCAGCAAAAGAAACAATCTGTGAGGTGAACAGAGAACCTACATCCTTAGAGCAAATTTTTAGCCCTCACACAACAGATAGAGCACTAATCTCTAGAGTATATAAAGAACTCAAAAAACTTAACACCAAAATAACAAATAACCCAATCAGTAAATGGGTTAAGGACCTGAACAGACACTTCTCAGAAAAGCATATATAATCAATCAACAAGGACATGAAAAAAATGTTCATCATCTCTAGCAATTAGACAAATGCAAATCAAAACTATTCTAAGATCTCATCTCACTCCAGTCAGAATGGTAGCTATTATGCATACAAAGACCAAAAAGTGTTGGTGAGGATGTGGGGGAAAAGGCACACTCATACATTGCTGGTGGGATTGCAAATTGGTGCAGCCAATATGAAAGCAGTATGAAGATTCCTAGGAAATATTGGAATGGAACCACCATTTGACCCAACTATCCCTCTCCTTGGTCTATACCCAAAAGACTTAAAAACAGCATACTATAGGGACACAGCCACATCAATGTTTATAGCAGCACAATTCACAATAGCTAAACTGTGGAGCCAACCTAGATGCCCTTCAGTGGATGAATGGATTAAAAAAAGAATGTGGCATATATACACAATGGAATTTTACTCAGCAATAAAAGAGAATAAAATCATGGCATTTGCAGGTAAATGGATGGCGCTGGAGAAGATAATGTTAAGTGAAGTTAGCCAATCCCCCCCCAAAAAAAATACAAATGCCAAATGTTTTCTCTGATATAAGGAGGCTGATTCATAGTGTGGTAGGGAGGAGGAGCATAGGAGGAATAGATGAATTCTAGATAGGGAAGATGGGTGGGAGGGAAAGGGAGTGGGTAGAGGATTAATAAGGATGGTGGGATGTGATAGGCATCATTATCCAAAGTACATGTATGAAGACATGAATTGGTGTCAACATACTTTATATTCAACCAGAGATATGAAAAATTGTGCTGATATGTGTAATAAGAATTGTAATGCATTCCAAGGTCATTTATTTTTTTAAAATCAATAAAAAAAGAAGATGCTCTTAAGATGAAAATTTCAAAAATTAAAAAGTAATAAAATAAAAAAGTATTATACAATCAACCCACAAAATAAATTATGCAAATAATAGTTCCAGTGTATCATCATTAGCTATATTCACAAGAATATTAAAAAGTATTTAAAATTTGTACAGTATAAACTGGGCATCAAATAATAGATCTTTTTTTTTCTTCTTCTTTTTCATTTTTTGGTACCACGGATTGAACCCAGGGGCACTTAACCACCAAGCCACATCCCCAGCCCTTTTTTTGTATTTTATTAGAGACAGGGTCTTGCTGAGTTGCTTAGGACCTCACTGAGTTACTGAGGCTGGGTTCAATCCTCCCTCCTCAACTTCATGAGTCACTGGGATTATAGGCACGCACCACCTTGCCCAGCCAAATAATTGATCTTCAGGAGTAGAAGCATTATTGACCAACAGAAGGCATTTCCTTCTTCCAAATAACTATTTCAGGCAGTTGTAATAGACGGTTCGTCTTTAACATTGTACTAGAAGCCTTAGTTTGCAATAATATATGAAAGTTTTGCAATAAGATATGAAAAGGCAATAAAGGATGGTGTTGGGGAAGAAGAAATAAAATTATCCTTGTTTGCAAATGACATTGTCATCTATGTAGAACAGAAAGAACTAACAAATTAAAAAAAAAAAAAACTCTCCTGGAACTAATAAGTGATTGTAGCAAGGCTGCAGGATATGAAACTAGTATACAAAAAAGAATTACTTTCCTACATACTATCAATGATCAAGTGGGGTTTGAAATATAAAACACATGCTATTAACATTAGCATCTAAAAAATTAAAACTTAGGTATAAAATATGTACAATATCTACACAAGGAAAACTATAAAATCCTGGTGAAAGAAAATAAATAAAAATGAAATAACAGAAAGACATTCCATATCCATGAATAAGAAGACAAATATTGTCCTCTGTACCAAACAAACAAACAAAAAAAGAAACAAATAAGCAAATATATATATATATGTATGTGTGTGTGTGTAATAAGAATTATAATGCATTCCGCTGTCATTTATTTTTTTAATCAATAAAAAAATAACAAAAAGAAGATGCTCTTAAGATGAAAATTTTAAAATTAAAAAGTAAGTAAATAAAATTTTAAAAAGTGTTATTCAATTAACCCACAAAATAAATTATGCATATATATGTATAATATTTATATATATTATACATATATGTATATATGTATTTATACACACAATGTCAATTCCTCCAAACTTGATCTATATGTTTAATACAATTCAAACCAAAATCCCAACAAGTTATTTTGCGGACATTGGAAAACAAATTCTTAATTTTATACAAAGAAGAAAAAGACTCAGAACAGCCAACACAATTTTGAAAAAGAAGAACAAAGCCAGAGGAGTCATACTACCCAACTTCATCACTTACTATAAAGATACAGCAATCAAGGAAGTGGTACTGGTGAAAAAACAGTCAAACAGATCAATGGAATAACAAAGAGAGACCTGAAATATGTTCAATTAAACTTTGGCAAAGGAACAGAGGCAATGTAGTGGATAAAAGATAGTCTTTTAAATAAATTGTGCTAGGATAACTTCCAAATAAAAAAATTAAATCTAAACATAGATATTACACCTCAAAAAATTAACTCAAAATTAATTAATTAAGACCTAACTGCAAAATGTAAAACTTTAAAAGTATAAGCTAATACAGGAGAAAATCTAGATTAATTCAATTTTGGCAATGACTTTTTAGATATACACCAAAGGTATGATCTATGAAATAAAGAATTTATTAACTGGATTTATTTAATTGAACATTTTGCTCTGCAAAAGATACCGCTGAGAGAATGAAAAGACAAGCCACAAACTGGGAGACAATATTCACAAAACACATACCTGATATAAGACTATATTATCCTATACATTCAAAGAACCCATAAAATTAAACATTTAGAAAACAACAACCCAAACAAGCAATTTTAAAAATGGGTTAAATACCTGAACAGAAGCCTCATCAGAGAATATGCACAGATGAAAATTAAGCATATAAAAGATGTTCCACATTATAGTCATCAGGAAAACAAAAATTAAAACAATAATGAGGTACTACCACATGCATATCAGAATTACCAAAATCCAGAACACTAGGAATACGAAATGCCGGCAGTTCCTTACAGAACTAAACCTTCTCTTACCAAATGATCCAAAAATTGAGTTCCTTGGTATCTACCCCAAGAAACTGAAAACATGTCCACACAAAAACCTGCTCACAGATGTTTATAGCAACTTTAATTATAATTGTCAGAACTTGGAAGCAACCAAGATGTTCTTCAGTAGATAGATAAATAAACTATGTTATATCTAAATAAAAATGTAATCCAGTGCTTCAAAGAGCTATCAAGCCATGAAGAAACATAAGGAAAACCCATATACATATTTCTAAGTGAAAGAAGCCACTCTGAAAAGGCTATAATGTAGTGCATGGTTCCAAACAAATGGCATTCTGGTGAAGGCAAAACCAAGGAGGCATGAGTAGGCAGAGCAAAGAATATTTTTTAAGGCATTGAAAATATTCTATATGATATTTCAGAGGTGGACACATGACATTATAAATTTATCCAAGCCCATAGAACATATCAAGAGTGAAGCCTAATGTAAATTACAGTCTGGGTGATAATGATGTGTCAATGTAGGTGCATCCACCATGCCATGATGCAACAAGAAAACCCTTGCCTAATGCCAGCTCCTCAATTTTGAACTGTTTCTAGCATTCAGAATTGTAAGAAATAAATTTCTGTTCATTATAAATTACCTAGTTTGTTGCATTCTGCTATAGCAGCACTAAGCAGTGAAAGAATGGAGGACAATATACTTATGTGGAAGCAAGGAATAAGTGGGAAACCTCTGTGCCTTTTACTCAGTTGTATGGAGAACCTAAACTTCTCAAGAAATCAAGTCAAGGGGCTGTTGTTGTGGCTCAGTGGTAGAGCATTGCCTAGCATGTGTGAGGTACCAGGTTTGATCCTCAGCACCACATAAAAATAAATAAATAAAATAAATATATTGTGTCCAACTACATCTAAAAAAATCAATCATGTCAAATAAATAAAATAGTTTTTTTAAAAAAAGATATACATAAAATATACAACAAGTTATTTTGAATTATAGTCAACCTGATTCAGTCATTACATATTGTTTACATGTATGAGATTATCACACTGTGCTCCATATGGACAACAAAAAATGATAATGCAATAAATATTTTCAGAAAGTTATAAAAGAAATGCCCATGTCCTAACCCACAGATCCTGAGAATATAAATTTATTTGGACAAAAGGCATTTACAAATATAACTAAGTTGTCAAGATGAGGTTATCCTAAATTGGTGTGCTTTAAAACCAGTGACAAGTATCTTAATTAGAAATCAAAGAGAAAATGTCAGAGAGAAGGTCAGGTAAAGATGGAGGCAGAGATTAATGTTAGTCCTGTGGACACCTGGATTTCAGACTTCCAACCTCCAGAACTGTGAGAAAATAAATGTCTGTTCTTTTAAACAACAATGTTTGTGATAAATTTTTGCAGCAGTCACATAATGCTTATCCAGTGGTGTAGTAGAATATAATGATTGACACAGTTTCAAAAACCCATCTCCCTTTACTGGGTACCCATGTCCCTCCACCCTCTTCAAAGCCAGCAGTGCTCAGTCAAGCTCTCACATCAATGTGCTCTAACACTGCTTCCCCTGTTGCTCTACCTGCTCTTGCTCTCCTGCTTTCTTATCTCGTTCACTTATGAATACCTTGAAATTACATGAGTTCAATCGCATATCCAGCACAATCTCCCTATCTCAAGATCCTTTGTAGAAGTCCCTTTTACCATGTAAGCAAGCATAGGCACAGGTTCTAGGAATTAAGAAAAGGACATCTTTGGTCCTTCCACAAGACTCACCTAGCCCCACAGCGCCAACAGAGGCCTCAGGGCCCTCCCTGGAGGGGAGCGAATCCAGGCACATCTGTCAACAGCCGAGGCCGAGCGAGACAGTTCTGTTTCCAGCTTCCATACCCTTCTGCCATGATGTCTGTCTCACCTGCAGCCCCAAGGAATGGAGCCAGCCCTCTGTGGACTGAGACCTCTGAAACTGTCCTTGTCTCATGATGTTCTGCCTCATCTCAGGCCCAGAGCGCTGAAGTCAACTGATCATAGACTGAAACTCTGAAACAATGGAGGGGATAAGTGAATATGAATTAAAGACGCCTCTAAGCTTTTTGACAGTCAGCAAAGAAAACAGGCACCTCAGTCCTGTAACCACAAGGAACAGGAGTCTGTCAACAGCCTGGAAGAGCTTGGATGGGGAATTTTCCCAGAGCCTCTAGAATGGAGAATTCCGTGGAAGCCCGCCAGCCAAGCCAGCACTGACCCCCGGGCTGAGTACGGGATTTCAGATGGGGAAGGAAGCGGGACAGTCCCATCCCCCACAGCGGACACTTCACAAAGGCAATCAGCGGCCACCATCTTGGAAAGCTGAAGTATCCACCGCCACTCTCCGACAGATTGCAACAACAAAACAGGTGTGTGTCACTCAGCACATCCCCCAGACATCGGGGAATCTGCATAAAATCTCTCCTAGGCTTTCCGGAGGAGGGAGTATCAGAGTGAGCCTGCATAAAGACTAGGGGAAAACTAGAGACACCTGACCTTCAACCCCCCCTCACATCAGCAGCCAAAAGGAAACCTGTCTAGCCAGCGCAGGGGGAGGGGCAAGCAGAATAAATCAAAATGATAGAGTGCCGGGGATCCGAGATCCAGGGGGACTGATTCGCGAGGCCTGCCCCGCGGCTACAGAAGGCGTGGCACCGCAGAGAAGCAATTAATTAGCAAGCAGGGAGATAAGTGGCTGGGATCCCACCAGCCAAGCCCGCACTGACCCCCGGGCTGAGTACGGGATTTCAGAGGGGGAAGGAAGTGGTACAGTTCTATCCCCCACAATGGAAACAAAACAATAGAGTGCCGGGGTTCCCAATAGTCACCCTCCACACCCAACAAACGGCAGGCCCAGAATACAGTTTGAACTGCCGAGAACCATCACTCAGGGGAAATCTGGTCTAGAAGGAGAAACCAAGACTAGCAGGAGAAACCAGGGGACCAGAGGCAAGGCCCTCGCGACTGGGCGGCTGGAAACCGTAGGCCCGCCAGCGACAGTTCACCCACTGCCCGCGTAACTGGGTGGTAGGAGAACGCCCGCCCACTGGCCACCGATCTCGGCCTGCAATACTGGGCGGCTGGAGACCGCCAACCTGCCGTGACTGGGAGCTGAAACCAAACAGAGACAGTCCAGTCACACACCCCCATTAGGACACCCCGGCAAGGAGCCTGGGGCCCGTCAAAGCAGAGTAGTGTCATCACTGGAGCTCAGACGTCAGAATTCCTTCCCAGCGGAATCCACGTTAGCAGGCATAGTTTAACAACCCAAAGGAGAGACATCAGATTAATACAGAACCAAAACAAATCTATAGAAGAGAGCAGAAACACAACAATCAAATAGAGCTGGAAAGTAACGTGGACAACATGAGAAAACAAGGGAAAAAAGGAGTACAAACAATGCAAGACAACTTAATTCTACAGGAGGACATAGAAACATCAGAAGCAGGGATAGGGAAAGAACTCAAGGCATACCTAACTCGAATGGAAAGGAATATTAGAGAAGACATGAGACAGCAAGTTGAAGCAATAAAAGTATATTTTGAAAATGAATTAAACAAACAAATTCAAATGGCAAAGAACGAGCTCTACCAGGAGATAGAGATCTTAAAAAAAATCAAACAATAATCCTAGAAATGCAGGAAACTATAAACCAAATTAAAAACTCAAACGAGAATATTACAAATAGACTTGATCAAGTAGAAGTCAGAACATCAGATAATGAAGACAAGGTTTATCAACTTGAAAAGAGTATAGTCAACACAGAAAAGATGCTTAAATCCCAAGAGCAATCTATTCAAGAGATATGGGATGTCATAAAAAACCAAATTTGAGAGTCATTGGGATAGAAGAAGGCACAGAGATTCAAACCAAAGGAATGGACAGCATATTAAATGAAATAATTGTAGAAAACTTCCCAGAGATGAAAGATGAAATGGATTGCCAAATCCTGGAAGCCTACAGGACCCCAAACATCCAAAACCATAATAGACCAACTCCAAGGTTTTGCTTTCACGTAATGGGGAGCTGAGCACTTACTTCAGTGGGACTTGGATGTCACCTGTGAGTTTCAGAGATGCAGGAGAGCCTTCTTTTTTCTCTCCAGAGGGAGGCCTCTCGGCCTCTTTAAGGAGCGGAGACAAGAATATGAGTTTTGTCAGTTATATTTGTTGCAAAAAAAGTAGCAAAGAGATCCAACATGGTGGCCGGTGAGGAAGCAGCGATTCCAATGTCTCCACTTTAACGGGATAAGAAAGACCCATTGGAACAGATGCAGCCTACCTACGGAGGAACTTCTAGCAAAATTCCCTTAGGAGGAGAGCTGCCGTGAACTGGTAGGTTTATTCGAAGTCACAGTTTGTCCCAGAAAAGTGGATCTTGGCCGGCGACTCGGGCACAGAGGTCTAGTCCCGCAGCCATCAGCCGCTCCTACAAGCGGCTCTCCCGGGAGGACGCCCCACCCGCCAGGTTCTTAACCACGCGGCCGCAGCAACCCGGCTCTACAGGCAGCCCCGCGGCGGGTGCAGAAGTCAAGTCCTGCAAACAGCAGCCGCTTTTGCAAGCGGCTGGCACCAGGAGCGGTTTGGCCCGCCCCGCCGGAACCGGCAGTTGGCCTCCACCATCCGGGCTCGCATGGGAGGCCCAGGTCTCGCTCTGTGAGCGGCCGCCCCACCCGCCCGGTTCTTACCCAAGCGGCCACAGCTACCCGACTCTACAGGTGGCCCCGCGGCGGGTGCAGAAGTCCAGTTCTTCAGCCAGCAGCCGCTTTTGCAAGCGGCAGGCACCCGGAGCGGCTTGGCCCGCCCAGCCCAAACCGGCAGACGGCCCGGCCAACCGGGCTCTCACAGGAGGCCCGTGAGCGGCCGCCACACCCACCCTGCAAGCGGCTGCCAAACCTGCCTGGCTATTAACCAAGCGGCCACAACTGCCTGGCTCAACAGGTGGCCCCCCCCCGGAGGGCACAGAGGTCCAATCCCGCGGCCCCCAGCAGGTTCTGCAAGCGGCGGCGGCCAGGAGCGGAGTGACAGCCCAAACCGGCAGACGCCTCCGCCATCCCGGCTCTCCCGGGAGGTCTTGCTCTTGCTCTGCGAACAGCCACACCACCCGCCCGGATCACACGCAGACGCAGCTGTCCCGCTCTTCAGGCGGCCCCTGCGGCCCGACTCAGCTAGAAGGGTCCCCGCACTCGCAGGGTGGGCAGACCTGCGGACGACCGGCAGAGCAGGCCTAGCGGCCGCCTGCAAACTAAGCACATCACCCCAATTAGAGGAGGAGCACAGCCACTACCCGCCCTGCAAGGGAGATTTTTCAACTATACAAGAGCAATATAAATAATTAGGGGAAAATTTCAAAAACACAACAGTTTCACCAAGCAGAAAGAAACACGAGCAGTATGAAAAGACAAGGAAAGAAAGGACCACAAGCAATGCAGGTCAACTCAACTTTAGAAGAGATAATAGCTGCAACAGAGGGAATGTCAGAGAGAGAGTTCAGGATATACATGCTACAGATGATCTGGTGTCTCAAGGAAGACATGCGAGAGCAAAATCAGACAATGAAAGATCACATTGACAAGGAACAACATAAACAAATCCAGGAAGTAAGAGATCAAATTCACAGGGAGATAGAGGTAATAAAAAACAAACAAATAGAAATCCTAGAAATGAAGGAAGCAATAAACCAACTTAAAAACTCAATTGAGAATACTACCAGCAGAGTAGATCATTTAGAAGATAGAACATCAGACAATGAAGACAAAGTATTTCAACTTGAAAAGAACATAGACAGCTCAGCAAGTCTGCTAAGAAACCATGAGCAGAACATCCAGGAATTATGCGACAATATCAGAAGACCAAACTTAAGAGTCATTGGGATACAGGAAGGCACAGAGCTTCAAACTAAAGGAATAAACAATCTATTCAGTGAAATAATATGAGAAAACTACCCAGACTTGAAGAATGAGACAGAACCCCAAATCCTAGAAGCCTACAGGACGCCGAATGTGCAAAATCATAAGAGATCCACACCTAGACACATTATAATGAAGATGTCCAACATACATTATAAGGAGAGAATTTTAAAAGCTACAAGAGAAAGGAAGCAGATTACATTTAGAGGTAAACCAATCAGGATAACAGCTGATCTCTCAACACAGACTCTGAAAGCTAGAAGATCCTGGAATAACATATTTCAAACACTGAAAGAAAATGGGTTCCAACCAAGAATCTGTATCCGGCGAAATTAAGCTTCAGGATGGAAGATGAAATTAAAACCTTCCACGATAAACAAAAGTTAAAAGAATTTGCAGCTAGAAAACCATCTCTTCAAAAAATCCTTGGCAAAACATTACAGGAAGAGGAAATGGAAAATAACATGGAAAACCAACAGTGGGAATTAGGACAGTAAAGGGGGGAAAGTAATCAAAGAGGAAAACAAATCAGGTTTAGTAACATTAATAAACAAATATGGCTGGAAGAACAAACCATATCTCAATAATAACCCTAAATGTTAATGGCTTAAACTCACCAATTAAGAGACACAGGCTAGTAGAATGGATCACAAAACAAGACCCAACAACATGCTGCCTACAGGAGAGGCATCTGATAGAAAAAGATATACATAGACTGAAAGTGAAAGGTTGGGAAAAATCATACCATTCATATGGACTGTGGAAACAAGCAGGAGTGTCCATACTCATATCTAATAAAATAGATTTCAAGCCAAAGTTAATCAAAAGGGATAAAGAAGGACACTTCATACTGCTCAAGGGAACCATACACCAACAAGACATAACAATCATAAATATATATGCCCCAAATAATGGTGCAGCTATGTTCATCAAGCAAACTCTTCTCAAGTTCAAGAGTCTAATAGACCACCATACAATAATCATGGGAGACTTCAACACACCTCTCTCACCACTGGACAGATCTTCCAAACAAAAGTTAAATAAGGAAACTATAGAACTCAATAACACAATTAATAACCTAGACTTAATTGACATATATAGACTATACCACCCAACATCAAGTAGTTACACTTTTTTCTCAGCAGCACATGGAACCTTCTCAAAAATACACCATATATTATGTCACAGGGCAACTCTTAGACAATATAAAGGAGTAGAGATAATACCATGCACCTTATCTGATCATAATGGAATGAAACTGAAAATCAATGATAAAAGAAGGAAGGAAAAATCAAGCATCACTTGGAGAATGAACAATAGGTTACTGAATGATCAATGGGTTTTAGAAGACATCAAGGAGGAAATTAAAAAATTCTTAGAGTTAAATGAAAACACAGACACAACATATCGGAATCTATGGGACACATTGAAAGCAGTTCTAAGAGGAAAATTCATTGCTTGGAGTTCATTCCTTAAAAAAGGAAAAAACCAACAAATAAATGATCTCATACTTCATCTCAAAATCCTAGAAAAAGAAGAGCAAAACAACAGCAAAATAAGTAGAAGGCAAGAAATAATCAAAATCAGAGCTGAAATTAATGAAATCGAAACAAAAGAAACAATTGAAAAAATTGACAAAACTAAAAGTTGGTTCTTTGAAAAAATGAATAAAATCGACAGACCCTTAGCCATGCTAACGAAGAGAAGAAGAGAGAGAACCCAAATTACTAGCATACAGGATGAAAAAGGTAATATCACAACAGACACTTCAGAAATACAGAAGATAATCAGAAATTATTTTGAATACTTATACTCCCATAAAATAGAAGATAGTGAAGGCATAGATAAATTTCTTAAGTCTTATGATCTGCCCAGATTGAGTCAGGAGGATATAGACAACAAAACAGACCAATAACAATAGAGGAAATAGAAGAAACCATCAAAAGACTACCAACTAAGAAAAGCCCAGGACCGGATGGGTATACAGCAGAGTTTTAGAAAACCTTTAAAGAGGAACTAACACCAATACTTTTCAAACTATTTCAGGAAATAGAAAAAGAGGGAGAACTTCCAAATTCATTCTATGAGGCCAATATCACCCTGATCCCTAAACCAGACAAAGACACTTCAAAGAAAGAAAACTACAGACCAATATCTCTAATGAACCTAGACGCAAAAATCCTCAATAAAATCCTGGCGAATCCGATTCAAAAACATATCAAAAAAATCATACACCATGATCAAGTAGGATTCATCCCTGGGATGTAAGGCTGGTTCAATATACGGAAATCAATAAATGTTATTCACCACATCAATAGACTTAAAAATAAGAACCATATGATCATCTTGATAGATGCAGAAAAAGCATTCGACAAAGTACAGCATCCCTTTATGTTCAAAACTCTAGAAAAATTAGGGATAACAGGATCATACCTCAACATTGTAAAAGCAATCTATGATAAGCCACAGGCCAGCATCATGCTGAATGGAGAAAAATTGAAGGCATTCCCTCTAAGATCTGGTACAAGACAGGGATGCCCTCTCTCACCACTTCTGTTCAACATAGTCCTCAAAACACTGGCCAGAGCAATTAGACAGATGAAAGAAATTAAAGGCATAAAAATAGGAAAAGAAGAACTTAAATTATCACTATTTGCAGATGACATGATTCTTTACCTAGCAGACCCCAAAGGGTCTACAATGAAACTATTAGAGCTAATAAATGAATTCAGCAAAGTGGCAGAATATAAGATCAACACGCATAAATCAAAGGCATTCCTGTATATCAGCGACAAATCCTCTGAAACGGAAATGAGGAAAACTACTCCATTCACAATATCCCCCCAAAAAATAAAATACTTGGGAATCAACCTAACAAAAGAGGTGAAAGACTTATACAATGAAAACTACAGAACCCTAAAGAAAGATATAGAAGAAGACCTTAGAAGATGGAGAAATATACCCTGTTCATGGATAGGCCGAACTAACATCATCAAAATGGCGATATTACCAAAAGTTCTCTATAAGTTCAATGCAATGCCAATCAAAATCCCAACAGCATTTCTTGTAGAAATAGATAAAACAATTATGAAATTCATATGGAATAATAAAAGACCCAGAATAGCAAAAACAATGCTAAGCAGGAAGTGTGAATCAGGCGGGATAGCGATACCAGACTTCAAACTATACGACAGAGCAATAGTAACAAAAACAGCATGGTACTGGTACCAAAACAGGCGGGTGGACCAATGGTACAGAATAGAGGACACAGAAACCAATCCACAAAACTACAACTATCTTATATTTGATAAAGGGGCTAAAAGCATGCAATGGAGGAAGGATAGCATCTTCAACAAATGGTGCTGGGAAAACTGGAAATCCATTTGCATCAAAATGAAACTGAATCCCTTTCTCTCGCCAGCCACAAAAGTTAACTCAAAATGGATCAAGGAGCTTGATATCAAATCAGAGACACGTTGTCTGATAGAAGAAAAAGTTGGCTATGATCTACATATCGTTGGGTGGGGCTCCAAATTCCTCAATCGGACACCCATAGCGCAAGAGTTAACAACTAGAATCAACAAATGGGACTTACTCAAACTAAAAAGTTTTTTCTCAGCAAAAGAAACAATAAGAGAGGTAAATAGGGAGCCTACATCCTGGGAACAAATCTTTACTCCTCACACTTCAGATAGAGCCCTAATATCCAGAGTATACAAAGAACTCAAAAAATTAGACAAAAAGACAACAAATAACCCAATCAACAAATGGGCCAAGGACCTGAACAGACACTTCTCAGAGGAGGACATACAAGCAATCAATAAGTACATGAAAAAATGCTCACCATGGCTAGCAGTCAGAGAAATGCAAATCAAAACCACCCTAAGATACCATCTCACTCCAGTAAGATTGGCAGCCATTAGGAAGTCCAATAACAACAAGTGCTGGAGAGGATGTGGGGAAAAGGGTACACTTGTTCATTGCTGGTCGGACTGCAAATTGGTGCAGCCAAAGTGGAAAGCAGTATGGATACTTCTTGGAAAGCTGGGAATGGAACCACCATTTGACCCAGCTATTCCCCTTCTCGGTCTATTCCCCAATGACCTAATAAGAGCATGCTACAGGGACACTGCTACATTGATGTTCATAGCAGCACAATTCACGATAGCAAGATTGTGGAACCAACTCTGCATTAAGAAATGATAAAATCATAGAATTTGGAGGGAACTGGATGGCATTAGAGCAGATTATGCTAAGTGATACTAGCCAATCCTTAAAAAACAAATGCCAAATGACTTCTTTGATATAAGGGGAGTAACTAAGGACAGAGTAGGGATGAAGAGCAGGAGAAGATTAACATTAATAGGGATGAGAGGGGGAGGGAAAGGGAGAGAGAAGGGAAATTGCATGGAAAGGGAAGGTGATCCTCAGGGTTATACAAAATTACATACAAGAGGGAGTGAGGGGTAAAGGAAGAATAATACAAGTGGAAGAAATGTTTTACAGTAGAGGGCGTTGAGAGAGAAGAGGGGAGGGGTGGGGAGGGGAGGGGGGATAGTAGAGGTTAGGATAGAGAGCAGAATTCATCAGACACTAGAATGGCAATATGTAAATCAATGGAAATGTAATTGATGTAACTGATGTGATTCAGCAATCTGTATACGGGGTAAAAATGGGAGTTCATAACCCTTTTGAATCAAACTGTGAAATATGATATTTCAAATTAGATGTAAAGTTTTGAACGACCAACAATTAAAAAAAATAGACCTACTCCAATACACATAATTATGAAGATAGCCAACTTACAGAACAAGGAGAGAATATTAAAAGCCACAAGAGAAAAGAGGCAGATTACATTCAGGGATAAACCAATTAGGTTAACGACTGACTTCTCATCACAGACTTTGAAAGCGAGAAGATCCTGGAACAATGTATTTCAAACGCTGAAAAATAATGGATTCCAACCAAGAATACTGTATCCAGCAAAATTGAGCTTCAGATTTGACAACGAAATTAAAATCTTTCACGATAAACAAAAGCTTAAAGAATTCGCAGCAAGAAAACCAGCATTGCAAAGCATTTTGAGCAAAATACTACAAGAAGAGGAATTAAAAAATACTGCCCAAAACTAACAGCAGGAGGTATCTCAGTAAAGGGTGAGGAAAATAACCAAAAAGTAAAACTAGCCAAACTAGAATAAATAAATAAAGAAGCATGACTGGAAGTACAAATCATATCTCAATTGTAACCTTAAATGTTAATGGCCTAAACTCACCAATCAAGAGACATAGGCTAGTAACCTGGATCAAAAAAACAAATCCAACAATATGCTGCCTTCAAGAGACTCATATGATAGGAAAAGACATACACAGGCTGAAGGTAAAAGGTTGGGAAAAATCATACCACTCACATGGCCCTCGGAAGCAAGCAGGAGTGGCCATACTCATATCGAATAAAATCAACTTCAAACCTAAGCTAATCAAGAAGGATAAAGAAGGACACTATATACTGTTAAAAGGAACCATCCACCAACAAGACATAACAATTATCAAATTGTATGCACCAAACAATGGAGCTGCAACATTCATAAAACAAACTCTCCTCAAGTTCAAGAGTCAAATAGACCACAACACAATAATTATGGGTGAGTTCAACATACCGCTCTCGCCAATAGACAGATCCTCTAGACAAAAACTGAATAAAGAAACTATAGAACTCAACAGCACAATCAATAACCTAGACTTAACTGACATATATAGAATATATCAACCATCATCAAGTGGATACACGTTCTTCTCAGCAGCACATGGATCCTACTCAAAGATAGACCATATATTATGCCATAAGGCAACTCTTAGTAAATATAAAGGTGTGTAGATAATACCATGCACCATATCTGATCATAATGGAATGAAATTGGAAATCAATGATAAAAGAAGGAAGGAAAAATCCTACACCACATGGAAAATGAACAATATGTTATTGAATGATCAATGGGTTACAGAAGACATAAAGGAGGAGATAAAAAAAATTCTTAGAGTCAAATGATAATACAGACACAACATACCGGAATCTATGGGACACAATGAAAGCAGTTTTTTAAGAGGAAAATTCATTTCTTGGAGTTCTTTCCTCAAAAAAAGAAAAAACCAACAAATAAATGAACTCACACTACACCTCAAAAACCTAGAAAAGGAAGAGCAAAACAACAGCAAATGTAGTAGAAGACAAGAAATAATTAAAATGAGAGCAGAAATCAACGAAATTGAAACAAAAAAACCATTGAAAAAATTGATAAAACTGAAAGTTGGTTCTTTGAAAAAATAAATAAGATAGACAAGCCCTTAGCCATGCTAATGAAAAGAAGAAGAGAGAGAACTCAAATTACTAACATACGGGATGAAAAAGGCAATATCAAAACAGACACTACAGAAATACAGAAGATAATTAGAAAGTATTTTGAAACCCTATATTCCAATAAAATAGAAGATAGTGAAGATATAGATAAATTTCTTAAGGTATATGATTTGCCCAGATTGAGACAGGAAGACACACACAATTTAAACAGACCAATAACAAAGGAAGAAATAGAAGAAGCCATCAAAAGACTACCAACCAAGAAAAGCCCTGGACCGGATGGGTATACAGCAGAGTTCTACAAAATCTTCAAAGAAGAATTAATACCAATACTTTTCAAGCTATTTCAAGAAATAGAAAAAGAAGGAGCTCTTCCAAATTCATTCTATGAGGCCAACATCACTCTGATCCCAAAACCAGACAAAGACACTTCAAAGAAAGAAAACTACAGACCAATATCTCTAATGAACTTGGATGCAAAAATTCTCAATAAAATTCTGGCGAATTGAATACAAAAACATATCAGAAAACTTGTGCACCATGATCAAGTAGGATTCATCCCTGGGATGCAAGGCTGGTTCAATATACGGAAATCAATAAATGCTATTCACCACATCAATAGACTTAAAGACAAGAACCATATGATCATCTCGATAGATGCAGAAAAAGCATTTGACAAAGTACAGCATCCCTTTATGTTCAAAACACTAGAAAAACTAGGGATAACAGGAACTTACCTCAACATTGTAAAAGCTATATATGCTAAACCTCAGGCTAGCATCATCCTAAACGGAGAAAAACTGAAGGCATTCCCTCTAAAATCTGGAACAAGACAGGGATGCCCTCTATCACCACTTCTATTCAATTTAGTTCTCGAAGTTCTAACCAGAGCAATTAGACAGACAAAAGAAATTAAAGGCATAAAAATAGGAAAAGAAGAAATTAAATTATCGCTATTTGCGGATGACATGATAATATACTTAACAGACCCAAAAGGGTATACAAAGAAGCTGCTAAAGTTAGTAAATGAATTCAGCAAAGTGGCAGGTTATAAAATCAACATGCATAAATCAAAGGCATTCCTGTATATCTGCAACAAAACCTCTGAAATGGAAATAAGGAAAACCACTCCATTCACAATATCCTCAAAGAAAATAAGATACTTGATAATCAACCTAACAAAAGAGGTGAAAGATTTATACAATGAAAACTACAGAACCCTAAAGAGAGAGATAGAAGATCTCAGAAGATGGAAAAATGTACCCTGTTCATGGATAGGCCAAACTAACATCATCAAAATGGCGATATTACCCAAAGTTCTCTACAGGTTTAATGCGATGCCAATCAAAATCCCAATGGCATTTCTTGTAGAAATAGATAAAGCAATCATGAAATTCATATGGAAAAACAAAAGACCCAGAATAGCAAAAGCAATTCTAAGCACGAAGTGTGAATCTGGAGGTATAGCGATACCTGAGTTCAAACTGTACTACAAAGCAATAGTAACAAAAACAGCATGGTACTGGTACCAAAACAGGTGGGTGGACCAATGGTACAGAATAGAGGACACAGTAACCAATCCACAAAACTACAACTATCTTATATTTGATAAAGGGGCTAAAAACATGCAATGGAGGAAGGACAGCATCTTCAACAAATGGTGCTGGGAAAACTGGAAATCCATATGCAACAAAATGAAATTGAATCCCTTTCTCTCGCCAGCCACAAAAGTTAACTCAAAATGGATCAAGGAGCTAGATATCAAATCAGAGACACTGCGTCTGATAGAAGAAAAAGTTGGCTACGATCTACATATTGTGGGGTCGGGCTCCAAATTCCTTAATAGGATGCCCATAGCCCAAGAGTTAATAACAAGAATAAACAAATGGGACTTACTTAACCTAAAAAGTTTTTTCTCAGCAAGAGAAACAATAAAAGAGGTAAATAGAGAGCCTACATCCTGGGAACAAATTTTTACCCCTCACACCTCAGATAGAGCCCTAATATCCAGAAGGTACAAAGAACTCAAAAAATTAAACAATAAGATAACAAATAACCCAATCAACAAATGGGCCAAGGACCTGAACAGACACTTCTCAGAGGAGGACATACAAGCAATCAATAAGTACATGAAAAAATGCTCACCATCGCTAGCAATCAGAGAAATGCAAATCAAAACCAACCTAAGATACCATCTCACTCCAGTAAGATTGGCAGCCATTAGGAAGTCCAATAACAATAAGTGTTGGTGAGGATGTGGGGAAAAGGGTACACTTGTACACTGCTGGTGGGACTACAAAATGGTGAGGCCAATTTGGAAAGCAGTATGGAGATTCCTGGGAAAGTTGGGAATGGATCCACCATTTGACCCAGCTATTGCCCTTCTCGGACTATTCCCTGAGGACCTTAAAAGAGCGCACTATAGGGATACGGCCACATCAATGATTATAGCGGCACAATTCACAATAGCTAGACTGTGGAACCAACCTAGATACCCTTCAATAGATGAATGGATAAAAAAAATGTGGCATCTATACACAATGGAGTATTATGCAGCACTAAGAAATGACAAAATCATAGAATTTGCAGGGAAATGGATGGCATTAGAGCAGATTATGCTAAGTGAAGATAGCCAAGCCCTAAAAAACAAATGCCAAATGTCTTCTTTGATATAAAGAGAACCAATAAGAACAGAACAGGAAGGAAGAACATGAGGAAAAGACCAACAATAAACATGACGATTGGGGGGAGAGAAAGGGAGAGAGAAGGGAAAGCATATGGAAATGGTAGGAGACCTTCAATGATACACAAAACTATAAGAGGTTATGAGGGGCAAGGGGGAGGGGAAAAAAGGGAGAGAATTGAACAACAGCAGAGGAGGTAGAGAGGGAAGATGGGAGGGGAGGGGAAGGGAGGGGGGATAGTAGGGGATAGGAAAGGTAGCAGAATACAACAGTCACTAATATGCCATTATGTAAAAATGTGAGTATGTAACAGATGTGATTCTGCAATCTGTATTTGGGGTAAAAATGGGAGTTCAAAACCCAATTGAGTCAAATGTATGAAAGATGATATATCATGAGCTCTGTAATGTTTTGAACAACCAATAATAAAAAAAAGAAAAGAAAAGGACATCTTTGGGTGTTGGGAGTGGGTGTATTATTCTGCCTACCACACATAGCTAAACAAGTGATCCTTGATAATTTACCACAGAATGATGATAAAAATGTCCACAAATCACACAGAAAGGTGGAGGGAGCAAGGGATAAAGGGAAAGAAAAAGGGAAAAAATCAGCAACTACAAGGTATTCATGACAGCAGCATCTGCACAAAAGAATCAGAGGAAAATGGCAATATCTGATACATCTAAGAACATGAGATCTTCTGAGTCTTCACTAGGTGCCCACTGGAAAGGGTAATGGGCTGATCTGAGAGCAGTAGCTGTTTCAGTTTGAAGCATAAGTGCAAGGAGTTCACCATAAATTATAAAGGAGCTGAATCATCTAGGCTGAATGAATTCCTAAAACTAAAATGCCCATCCAGGATAAAGCCCAGCAAAGAAAAGAAATCCCTAAGAGTTTATTTAAACCAGAAAGAAGCAAGAGCAAGAAGCCATGCCAGTATAGGGGAGGAAAATCTCAGAGAGCATGAGGCCACTTGTCAATCACCTCGTGAAAACAATAGAAGAGGAAACTTCTGAGCCTTGATGTATGAAAAGCTACCTTGGCCCATCCCACCATCCTTAAAGTACAGAAAAACTCATTTCACTTAAAATGAGCCACAAACAAGAATTGTGGTCCAATCCCATAAAATGTTATAATTCTTATAAAGGAAATAAAGAGCAAAATAAAATCCTTTCAGAAAACAAAGGCATGCCAAAAGGTCATGTCTATGAAACAGATGAAAACTATAAACTAATATTTAAAAATGAGCTAAAAATCAACTTAAGAAATGATGGGAGCATTTAAAAAACAACATATATCATAATTGAAAACCTTGAAAAAGAGGACATAGGATTCAGAAAAGAATTATAAATAAAAGAATACATATTTTCAGTAATTAAGACTAATGGATCTAAATATGTGCAGAAGATCCCTCTTGAGTCTTCATCTGAGTATTAATCACTCCATGCATGTGAGAAAACTGCTCAAACCAGGGAAAGAACCACCATAAAGGATTAGATGATTCATAGGGAACAGTTCTTGGGGTTCTTGGGAAGTAATTATTTTTTTTTATTATTTAAGAACTTTTTAAAATTTTTTTCTAGCTTACTATATATAACAGCAGAATGCATAACAATTCATCAGACATATAAAGCACAATTTTTCTATCTATGGTTGTATACAAAGTACATGTATATTCACACCATTTGGTCTTCATACATGTACTTAGGGTAATAATGTCCATCTCATTCCACACTCATTTTTACCCCCATGCCCCCTCCCTTCCCTCCCACTCCTTTGCCCTATCTAGAGTTCCTCTAATCTTCCCATGCTCCTCCTCCCAACTCCACTATAAATCATTCTCCTTATATCACAGAAAACATTCAGCATTTGAATTTTGGAGATTCGCTAACTTCACTTAGCATTATATTCTCCAACTCCATCCATTTACCTGTAAATGCCACGATTTTATTCTCTTTTATTGCTGAATAATATTCTGTGTATATTTATCACATTTTCTTTATCCATTCTTCTATTGAAGGGCATCAAGTTTTGTTCCACAGTTTAGCTATTGTGAATTGTGCTGCTATAAACATTGATGTGGCTGTGTCCCTGTAGTATGCTGTTTTTAAGTCCTTTGAATACTTCTCTTTTCTAAGGGATCTCCATACTGATTTCCATATTGGATGCACCAATTTGCAGTCCCACCAGCAGGGTATGAGTGTATCTTTTTCCCCACACCTCACCAACACTTATTGTTGTATGTATGCATAATAGCAGCCATTCTGACTGGAGTGAGATGAAATCTTAGAGTAGTTTTGATTTGCATTTCTCTAATTGCTAGAGATGTCAAACATTTTTTCATATACTTGTTGATTGATTGCATATCCTCTTCTGAGAAGTATCTGTTCAGGCCCTGGCCCATTTACTGATTGGGTTATTTGTTTATTTTGGTGTTAAGTTTTTTGAGTTCTTTATACCCTACAGATTAGTGCTCTATCAGATATGCAAGTGGTAAAAATTTGCTCCCAAGCTATAGGCTGTCTATTCACCTCACTGACTGTTTCTTTTGCTGAGAAGAAGATTTTTAGTTTGAATCCATCTCATCTATTAATTCTTGATTTTAATGTTTGTGCTATAGGAGTCTTATTAAGAAAATAGGAGCCCAATTCCATATGATGGAGATTAGGGCCTACTTTTTCTTCTATTAGGCACAGGGTCTCTGGTTTAATTCTTAGGTCTTTGATCCACTTTGAGTTGAGTTTTGTGCATGGTGAGAGATAAGGGGTTTAATTTCATTCTGTTGCATATGGATTTCCAGTTTTCCCAGCACCATTTGTTGAAGATGCTATCTTTTCTCCAATGTATGTTTTTGGTGCCTTTGTCTAATGTAAGATAACTATAATTATGTGGGGTTGTCTATGTGTCCTCTATTCTGTATCATTGGTCTACAAGTCTATTTTGGTACCAGTACCATCCTGTTTTTGTTACTATAGCTCTGTAATATAGTTGTAATATAGTTTAAGGTCTGCTATAGTGATGCCCCCTGCTTCAATCTTCTTGCTAAGGATTCTTTTGACTATTCTGGGTCTCTCATTTTTCCAGATGAATTTCATGACTGCTTTTTCTATTTCTGTGAGAAATTTCATTGGGATTTTGATTGGAATTGCATTAAATCTGTATAATGCTTTTGGTAGTATGGTCATTTTGACAATATTATTTCTGCCTATCAAAGAACAAGGAAGATCTTTCCATTTTCTAAGGTCTTCTTTAATTTCTTTCTTTAGTGTTCTGTAGTTTTCATTGTGGAGGTCTTTCACCTCTTTTGTTAGGTTGATTCCCAAGTATTTTTTCTTTTAGGCTTCTGTAAATGGAGTAGTTTTCCTAGTTTCCCTTTCAGAGGATTTGTCACTGATGTACAGGAATGCCTTTGATTTGTGGTTGTTGATTTTGTATTCTGCTACTTTGCTGAAAGTAGCAAATTCATTTACTAATTCTAGAAGTTTTCTGATGGAATTTTTTGGGTCTTCTAGTTATAGAATCATATCATCAGCAAATAGTGCTAATTTGAGTTCTTCTTTTCCTATGTGTATCCCTTTAATTTCTTTCATCTAATTGCTCCAGTCAGTATTTCAAGAACTATGTTAAATAGAAGTGGTGAAAGAGGGCATCCCCATATTGTTCCAGTTTTTAGAGGGAATGCTTTCAATATTTCTCCATTTTGAATGATATTGGCCTGGGGCTTAGCATAGATAGCTTTTATAATGTTGAGATATGTTCCTGTTATCCCTAGTATTTTTAGTGTTTTTAACATGAAGGAGTGCTGTATTTGGTGGAATGCTTTTTCTGTATCTATTAAGATAATCATATGTTTCTTATCTTTAAGTCTATTGATATGATGAAGTACATTTATTGATTTATGTATGTTGAATTAACCTTGCATCCCTAGGATGAACCCCGCTTTATCATGGTGCACTAACTTTTTGATATGTTTTGTAATTGATTTCCAGAATTTTATTGAGAATTTTTGCTTCTATGTTCAATACAGATATTGGTCTGAAGTTTTTTTTTTTTCTCTTTGATGTGTCTTTGCCTGGTTTTGGAATCAGGGTGATATTGGCCTCATAGAATGAGTTTGGAAGTGCTCCCTCTTTTTCTATATCCTAAAATAACTTGAAGAGTATTGATATTAGTTCTTCTTTAAAGGTATTGTGGAACTCGACTGTGTATCCATCCAGTTCTTGGCTTTTCTTGGTTGGTAGGCTTCTGATGGCATCTTATATTTCATCGCTTGAAATTGATCTGTTTAAATTATGTATAAAATTCTGGTTCACTGTGGGCAAATCATATGACTCTAGAAATTTGTCAATGTCTTTGATATTTTCTATTTTATTGGAGTACAGTTTTCAAAATAATTTCTAATCATCTTCTGTATTTCTGTAGTGTCTGTTGTGGTATTTCCTTTTTCATCATGTACGTTAGTAATTTGAGTTTTCTTTCTCCTTCTCTTTGTTAGCATGGCTGAGGGTTTGTCAATTTTATTTATTTTTTCAAAAGAACCAAATTTTTGTTTTGTCAACTTTTTAAATTGTTTCTTTTGTTTCAATTTCATTGATTTCAGCTCTGATTTTAATTATTTCCTGTCTTCTACTACTCTTGATGTTGATTTGTTCTTCTTTTTCTAGGGCTTTGAGATGTAATGTTAAGTCATTTATTTGTTGACTTTTTCTTCTTTTAAGGAATGAACTCCATGTTCCTCTTAGTACTGCCTTCATAGTGTCCCAGAGATTTCAACATGTTGTTATCTGTGTTCTCATTCACCTCTAATAATTGTTTAATCTCCTCCTTGATGTCTTTTGCAACCCATTGTTCATTAGTAATTCTGATTCCCACCAGTCAACATAGAGAATTTAATCCAAGGGCATTTGGTAAAATAGTCAAAAGACTTTTGCCACAATATTGGGGAAAATTAACCCTATACCAAATGCTGTTCTGGACATATAAGAAAAATTTAAATCAAGACCAAAAAGGATCAAACAGTTTCTAAGAAATTAAATGGTGTCTTAGAATTCTGAGAGCCGATTTTTACAAAGGAACCAAAATACCCAGTACCAATGAAGTAAAACTTACAATGTACCACCATCCAATCAGAGTTTCTAGATATTAGAAAAAGGGGAAGACCTGCAATAAGGGACAGGGGAGAATACAAACCCAATGATGTCATAGATAGAATTAATAGACTAAGATATTATAATGATTATTTTCCAATGATGTGTTAATGTCATATCACACTGGCTCACAAGAACCAATTGTTCAATTACTCAAAATAATTGAGTATTTTGCAAGCCAATTATTAATCAGAGCCATTATTTTAAATTAAATTATATAAATTAATAATTAGCTTATATTTAATGAAAAGGCAATAAATACTAACACTCATCACTTGCTATTATTTTGCTGCATTTAGTATAATCTATGGTGCTGAAGTCATTTAAGGTTATTGTATCATTGAAGATATTGTGTAATAGTGTGCTACCATTGTGCATCTCCTCCCAAACAGACATTTAATGATGACATGTCAGTCATGGAGGGATCATTTAAAACACAGATAAAGGCAAATGTGAAAAAATTATAGGTTTGTAATTTTCTTTTCCCAGAGAATCGGTTGTTAAACATTTGCCAGAACACTATAAATTTTAACTATATTCACTATGACAAGAAGCTAGAGAAAACATGAACTGTGGTAAGTAGAAACATTAAAAATGTGAAATATAAATAAAACTTCTAGAGATGCAATGTGTGAGATGAAAACACACTGGATAGATATGAAAGTAAATTGGACTTCAAAAAAGAAGAGATTAATAAACTAGAAAACAAAGCAATAGAAACTGTCTAAAAAAGAACATACAGAGAAGAAGAAATTTCAAAAATAACAGTATCCATGAAATATAGGGCAACTTCAAGTGACATGTGTGTGAGTCAAGACCCCAGGTAACATAAAGGGAAGAAACAAAAAAGCTTTGAAGGCAATAGTGGCCAAAAAATTCCAAATTTAATAAAAAAAAAATTAAAACCACAGTTCAGAAAAGCTTGACAAAATCCAAGTTCATGAGGGGCTGGGGTTGTGGCTCAGTGGTAGAGCGCTTGCCTAGCATGTACAAGATGCTGGGTTCAATCCTTAGCACCATATAAAAATAAATAAAATAAAAGTCTTGTGTCCAACTACAACTAAAAAATTTTTTATTTATTTATTTATTTATTTATTTATTTATTTATTTATTATTGGTTGTTCAAAACATTACAAAGCTCTTGACATATCATGTTTCATACATTAGATTCAAGTTGGTTATGAACTCCTATTTTTACCCCAAATACAGATTGCAGAATCACATCTGTTACACATCCACATTTTTACATAATGCCCTATTAGTAACTGTTGTATTCTGCTGCCTTTCCTATCCTCTACTATCCCCCCTCCCCTCCCCTCCCATCTTCTCTCTCTACCCCATCTACTGTATTTCATTTCTCTCCTTGTTTATTTACCCGTTCCCCTCGCAACCTCTTGTGTGTGATTTTGTATAACAATGAGGGTCTCCCTCCATAAATCCAACTTCATGAAACATTAAGAGAAGTACATCAAGGAACATTATAACCAAATCACTTAAATCCAGAAATCAAAAACACCTAAAAAAGGATGGCACATTATATACAAAGGAACAGAGTATCACCATAAATAATGTAAGCCAGATGACAGTAGAGCAACACTGAAGAACTGAGGGAGAAGAAAAAACTTCAATCTAGAATTCCATACCCAGTAAAAATATCTTGCAAAAGACAAGGTAATAACATCATATATTCAATCATTTTTTAAAAGCTGAAAGAACTCATCACTAATAGACTATACCAGAAGAAAATTTGAAAAATCCTTCAGGCATAGGTAAATGATAACAGATGGAAATGTAGATCTTATAAGAATTAAGGATACTGGAAATGAAAACTATGTGAGTAAATTAAAAGACTACTTTTATCCTTATTTAGAACTTCTTTAAAATATCATTGACTATTTAAACAAAAAGATAAGCAATGTGTCATAAAATTTATATATATGTTGTAAAATATATGTGAAAACAATAGCAAAATGCTCTGGAAGGGAGAAATAGCAATATGCTGTTCTAAGGTTCTATAGTATATACAATGTGGTGTAAAATCACTTGAGGGTAAACATTTTAAAAATATATACTGTAATCTCTAAATCAATCTCTGAAAAAAAAGAAAGAAAAAGACAGATTTAAGGATAAGAAACCCAAAAGATTAAAGACTAAATAGAATCATAAAAAGCAATCAATCCAAAAGACGACAGAAAAGGAACAAAAAAACAGATTGGACAAACAGAAAATACACTGCAAGATGGTAGTTTATACTCAACTACCTCAATTATCACAAAAACTGAATTGAAAAGAGACAAATATTATCAAATTAAAAAGCCAGTCCCAACTATTGTTTACCTATCAAGATCCATTTAAATACAAATAAAAGGATAAGAGCACAAAATAATAGAGAATATTAACTGTGATCAAAGGAAAGATGGAATGGCTACATCCATAGCAAACAAAGTTGTTTTCAGATCAAAGAATATCACCAAGCTTAAAGTTCACTTGACAATGATAAAGAGATCAATTCATCCAAACAATATAACAATACTAAAAGATCATTTGCCAATAACAAAGCTTTAAAATAAAAGTAGTGAAACCAATAGAACTGTAAAGTCAAATCCATAATTTCAGAGATTTCAATACCTATCTCTTAATAAGTATTGAACAGTAGAAAGAAAATCATCAAGTATATAGAAGATTTAAATGACATTTAAAACAATTTGTTCTTATCGATATTTAGGAAACACTTCAACACCACACATTCTGAGTGTATAAAATTTTTGCATATATAAATCATACTCTTAAGCTATTAAACTAGGCTTAATGAGCTTACGAAAATTCAAGTAATACAACAAATGTTCTCAAACCACAATGGAACTAAATTAGAAATAAAACATATAAAACTATATAATAGAAAATATCTAAACAAACTCTGGGTCAAAGAATCCCAAAAAAATGTCAATTAAGAAGTATTTTAAATTTTATGATGCTGAAAAGGAAATTCTCAAAATTTGTGGGAAGCAGTCAAACAGAGATTGAAGGAAAATTTATAGTAATAAATGCCTTTATTAGAAAACAATAAAGTTTTCAAATTAATGACATCAGTTTCCAACTTGTCAAACTGGAAAAAAGAGATCAAATTTAACCTATTGTAAGCAGAATAAAAAGTAATAAAGATTACAATAAGAACTAATCAAATGTATAGGAGAAAAACAGCAGAATCAATTAATAAGTAGTTCAAGAAGATAAATACAATTTATAAACTTCTAGCAAGATTAATAAGGAAGAAAAGAGGGAAGGAAAAATTCTCAATATCAGGAGTGAGAAAGGTGACATCACTATAGGACCTATAGATATTAAGATAATAAGAAATATAATTAGTAACTTTATGCCAATAAATTTGACAAGTTAGATTACATGTAATAATAAAGAAAAAATAAATTAGATAGTTATATATCTATTTTAAAAATTGAATCTGTACTCTAAAACCTTTCCACAAAGAAAATTTCAGCTATCATAGTTTCACTGTTGAAATCTACCAAACATCAAAGAATCAATACCCGTTTTATACAAACTCTATCAGAAAACTGAAGACAAGAGAATATTCCCCTTTTATCATATAAGACCCAGATTACCCTGATTCCAATACTAAACAAAAATAGCATCAAAAAAGTAAATATCTATCATGATGCTTACATTCTAAACCAAATTTTATCAAAATTCCTCACTTTCTCTCCCTCTGTCTCTCTCCATGTATATGTTTGTAAAATAAAATATATAAAATAAAAATAAAGAGAGATGTTTAAACTACATAAAGAATATTTATATGATATATTTGCAGAACAAACAAAGTAGAAGGATGAATCATAATTAATTAAAAATTAATTACATAGAGTGAAGAATATTGTAGATTAGGCAGGGCCATTTAGGATTTCTTTGAATACATCATATTTTATAGATTTAACCTTGGAATCATGTACACAGTTGTAAAAAAATTAATCATTTCTAAAAATGTTAAGAGAAAATGAAACTAAAAATCTAAATGTGTATCCAGCTGGTCACAGAACCACATGGAGAGGAAGACTGAAGGAACTTCAAAAATAGAATCCAAATTACATTGTTGGTGGAAAGCCTGGTGCTATTATTCTGAGACTGTTGTGTATGTATTGTGGGATAAAGCAAATGAGTAACTATGTGATATGCAATCATTTCTGTTGCAAACCAAGTATTTCCAGCAATACTTAGAGATTTAGACTTCCTATAGTCACATAACTCAAGGGATCCAAATACTGTCATTCAATATTATAGAATGCAAAAAATTGGTGAGTCTGGAAAACCTGGCCACATTAATTTACATTTGGCTCCTAAGTAACTGTGAATCTCCTATCTCTAAATTTTCGGGGAAAGATAATATTAGTAGAAATAATAAACAATGACTCAAAATTTTCATTGAAAAGTTAAGTTGTATTTCTCCTGACTGAATAAGTACAATTAGCAATTGAGACACTAGCTCAAGTTACAAGTGATACATTCAAGGGCAAGAATCCCAAACCTTATGTTCAAGCATTGAATTCATTAAGGTCAACTGTACTGGGGACTGTGAATTGGATAATCTCCATGGTCTCTTCAAGTTTCCTAACTCTGTCGTGGTCCCAGTAAGGATCCAAAATGCCATCAGCAGCCCATTCCTTCAATTCAGTAGTTTCATTAGTAAATAGGCTGACTCATCAGCAAATGTCCAATCTCACATGAAAGGTGTATAGTATATATTTTTAAAAAAGCTAATGATATCTCAAGCCTCCACAACCAGACCACAGCAGAACATTGGCACCAATATGTTTATCTGGAAGAAAAAGTAATGGAGACTCTATCATTAGGGAGGATAACTACAATAAAAATCTCAGGATTGGAAAGCCTGAACAATACCAATCTACCACAAGAGTCCACAGATTGAAGGCCATGTTTGCCAGACATGGAATTCCTGAAAGGATTATCCCCTATGATGAGCCATGGTTGTCCTCAAAGGAATTTCCACGTTTTGCCAAAACATGGGATTCTGAATACTGCATAGTCAGTCCACATTACCACAGAGCCAGGCCCTTTGCAAGGGGGTAGTGGTGAAAAACTGAAAGAATGAACCTCTAAAACACATTGGACCATGCTGAGACTAATGATAAAAGCCCCTGCCTCCAACTATTTGGAGCAAGGAATGCATTGTGGGCAGCCTTCAATTCCTTTCCCTAGTTATTACAGCTTTGTCATCTCCCCTCAGCACTATGGTCTATGCATGGAATGTGAAGGCCCACAGCAGCCAGTGTACCCCTCACACAAACACTGTAATACTGAATAAAAACAGATACAACAAACAACTCACACCACCAGGCCCTGGCCTAAGTCTTCAGTCTGTGTGAAATCCTATCCCTTGGAAGCTGTGTTTGACACCAAACATTGAAATAAGAGGTACTCTTGCTGGTGTTCATTATGTTTAAGAGAATGCCATAGTTCCACAGGAAATATCCTAGAAAAAAAAATCAAAGGTCTGCTTAATTAGGTCAGCAACTGTGGTTTGAGAATCTAATATGGACTAGACCTGAGCTGATGGAGTACTATCCTGTGTCAGTCAAGGCTTTTTCAGTAGCAAGTGATAGAAATCATTCAGGCTCATTTAAAAAAAAAAAAAGAAAAAGAAAAATTAGAATATATTGAATAAATGTATGGAAGCCAAGAGCAAGTAATGAGGTTGGTTCTCAGAAGGGCCATAAGTAGGAACTGGATAGATACCAGGAGTCCAGGCAGATTGGGGACCTAATCTCCAATTTTTTGTGTGCATCTTGTTTCTTCCCTCTCCTTCCTCATAGCACAAGATGGCTGTCTATGGTGGCCAGTCTCTAAGATGATTTCATTGATCCCCACATCCTAGTATACACATTACAATAATTCTCTTTACTTGGAAGATTGAGAGTAACTCAATTCTAATCCAGAATACAACCAATATATTCACCTGTTACTTCCAAGATTAGGTTAAAAAGAATGTGGTTTCCATCCGAAACACTCTCCCTCTCTTGTTCATTCTGATTGAAGCCTTGTGCTACCTTATTACCTGACTCATGAGGCTATCTATATGGCAAAAATCAGCAAGATCTCTGAATCATGGCCAGTTGAGAACTGAGGCCATCTCTTCAAAAGACCATTAGAACTGAGTCCTGTCAACAACCACATGCATGACAGTGAGCTTGTCCTACCACAGTTGAGTTTTCAGATGGGACTGCAGCACTAGCTAAAAATTTGATGATAGGCTTATAAGAGATCTTGAGGCAAAGGTACCTAACTAACCCACACTCAGCTTTCTGACTCATGAAACTTGGCATAATGAAGCTTGTTGTGAAAAGTCATTAAGTTTGAGGATAATTTTTATGTGTAGGTAACTGAGACAAATACTATAAAAATACTTGGGGAAATGGAACTAACTTTGGAACTAGGCAGTGGATAGAGATTAAAAGAGTTTTGAGGAGCATGTCTAGAGAAAACTGAAATTATCTTGAACATATTTTTAGTAGAAATATGAACTCTAGGAACCCTTCCAATGAGGGCTTACAAAAGAAAAAAGAAGTTACAAACAAAGGATCTTCTTAAAAAAAAAAAAACAGGTGTCTTAATCAAGCAAAGGAAAGACTGTGGGAAGAAAGAGAGTTCTTAAGGATTAAAGATCTTTCTATGACCAGGAGCAAAGGGTCAGGATGTCAGGAAAGGGGCTTCTGGATCCCCATCCTGGTAGTAAAGCTTTCCAAGTGCTCAACAGTAAATATTAGCAGAATGCTGGTCTCGGTGAGTGAACAGGCAAAAAAGGGGAAGAGCAAAGGTGGGGACTGACCACACAGAGAAGCAGGAGGGGAAAACTAGACATTCGAGAATATGCTTTGAGTGTAGAAGAAATGATGATATAATCTGGTGACTTATAGCACTAATTCCTACCTAGAAAGTGAAATTTAATAATTTTAGATAGAGTTTCAAAGAGTAGTGCTTCCAATCTGTCACTGAAGTACACTAGGAATCTACCAAAGATTCCTTGGGTGTATAGCATCAATACTTACCAAAGATAGAAAGAGAAAAACTATAATTATTAATTGTAAAACCCCACTCTATCCCCAACACCTGATGAAAAACTGTTCCAATTTTTTTGCTGCAACTGCTTTTCCCATCCCTAGGTGGTTCACAGTGCTGTTACTACCATGACTAGTAATATCACCAACCACTGCTGCTTACCAAGTCCTTCCTGCTCAAAGCTTAAACACTGGAAAAAGCACCTGGGGTATATAATGTCACTTAGTTCTCACAATAATCATATAATATGTGTGCCATTCATATAGGTAAGGAAACTCATCTGAGTTTGTCCAATGATACACTGCTGGAATAGAAAAGATGGAATTCAAACTAACTTACACAAGATATCCTTCCATGAGATTTTACTGGCTAAGCAGTAGCTTTGTATACATTCTCTCTTTCTGTTACAACAGCCCACAAGGTAGATTGACATTTTACAAAAGAATAATCTGAGTACATAAAGAGATCACCAGGCTATTGTGTCCATTGACCCTCTAGCTAAAATCAACCACTACTTAAGTCATCAACAACTACAAAGAGAATACTTAATAAGAACAAGCTTTGTAGACAATGTGTTCTATCATGACCATAATTGGTGAACGATGTACTAATATCATACAGGGAACCCCTGGTTCCAAGGAGTCCTGAACTCATGGTAAGTTAGTTATCTTTCTTTTTTCACTTCAGAGGTCAAAGTAGCCCCCTTCCTGTTGTGTACGCACTTTCCCAGCTACTACTTGGTGAGTGTTTCAGACAAGACAAGACAGATGTGGCTGCTAGGGTCCCCTGGAAGGTGAAAACCAGCATACAAACTGCTGTGCTTATGTTGTTCTATGTTGACATCTGATATGACTGTCCTTGTCTGTGTTTATACGTCCCATTCATCTGGTTCAATTAGACAGAGTTTAAGTAATATTATTGATGGTTGCCATAATAACAAGCATGTAAATATACTTTGGCTATGAAATTGTGACAAGTATTTGGTTGATCACAGTCTGTAAATTGCATCAGAGAGATGATCTCCAGAGGTGAAAGGAAACGGAACAGGACATCACCAATGGACATTTGCTTTGATCTCACTAAGGAAATTTACAGAGTGATTTCTCCTGAAAAATTTCCTTTCCAGGGGCTTCCTCTGGAATTTTGGAACTGTTTGATCCTTGGACAAGAACCAATAACTCAGCCAATGCCTCCTCCTAGACTATAAATAGCACTCTGAGTTTGCATCCTCCATTTTCACTGCTCTCTCCCTCTTGACCTTCTCAGTCTCTTCAGGATTCGGGGCATTAATGGGATAAAATCAAACACTGGAAATTGGGTGAACTTTCTTTGCTGCTTTTAGGTCTAGTTTCTTGGTTGACATTCTTTTGGACAACAAATACTTGGTAAAGTATACATTGGACATTGTGATGGGGGAGAAGAAGAGGTAAGATGATAAATAAAGAATATCTGCCATGGAGTAATTGATGGTCTTGTTTAAGGTATAGGCTGACTGAGGGAGTTTCCCCAAGACCTAGGACTTTTAGTTTTAAAAGAGAAGGAAGTCCAGGACAAACAAGGATGCGTTACCCACTCTGTGAAGTGATTTGGGAAAATTCACTTCCCCTAAATAGACCTTATTTCTTTCAACTCTAAAATAATTGATTAAAGTTTTTAACTCCCTTGCCTTAATTCATAGTAATCCATATTCAAATAGAAGAAGGAAAATGGATAAAACATTTTTTAAAAAAAAGAACTGCAGAAATTCCAACCAGGTCCAATCTTATAATACTGGCTCCAGAGAGATAGGGAATCTGGACCCCTTGACAAATACCTGAACATCCATGACTTCAACAGTTTAGCTTCTGCCTGGGTGCACCTGGTCTCTTTGAGGGAATGGAGTACTATTTAACAAATTAGCTCCCTAAACATGTTTAAGTGATTCCCCGGATACAGCTTACACATGTAAATATCTGATTCAATCAATATTAAACTACCAATTTTGTAACTTCAATACGCCATGGATTGTTTAGTATAAGACATGATTAGCAAAACATTTTTATCACAAGTGATACAACCTAAATACAGCAAAGACAACACTGGATTGAGGTGGTCCATCTGTTGTATTGGTTGAGAAGGAAAAAGAGAAATCAGGAACAGACAGTAAAGCTATCCTATGGTTCTTTCCTACTACCATTTCTCTTCCAGTAACAGATTCCAGTAACATTCATTGGGTGCAGAATCATCTATTCTTTAGTTTCTCTAGAGAATGGGAGTGCTACAAGAATTATGGATTAATGCAGGGGAGGGTTGCATTCATATTCTGCAATGCACAATTTAGAATGTAGTTGGCAGCGAGCGCGCTACCGCTTGAGCCACATCCCCAGCCCAACAAAGAAGAAACAGAGTCTTCTTCAGGACAGTAGCAAGGGCAATTCAGCCCAGCCAACAAACTAAAAGATCCGTCACGCAGAGTGCTATCAGAGCTTATGGTCTTTGTGTGGATGAGGCCAAGGGAACAGCTATGATACAACAAAACTATAGAAAACCCATCACTTTGCTTTCTGTGTTCAGGAGCACTTGAGATATACGTTGAAGTCCCCTAAAAATATATGCTGAAGTCCAACCCCGGTGCCTGTGAATGTGACCTCAGTTGAAAATACTATCTTTGCAGAAAATAGTGCCTAATCAAATGCAATGAGGTCATTTTGAGTTAAGATGGGCCCTAATCCAAAAACTTTTGTCCCTATAAAATGAGGAAATTTAGATATAGAATCTCGAGAACATCCTGTGACAACAAACACAGATTGGAATGAGGCATCTGAAAGCCAAGGAATGTGAAGACCACTTGAACCACTGGAAGCTGGAAGAGATGCATGGGATACCCTCTCCCTCAAAAGGAACCAATCTCTCCAACACCTTGACTTTGGACATTGACCTTCAAAACCATAGAGAATAAACTTCTATTGTTTAAAGCCACCCAGTTTCTGACAATTTGTTATAGCCACCTTAGGACGATAATACTGAGGGCAAGAGGTCTGTCCCTGGAAAAATAATAAAGAGATATCTCTGGAACCTGAACTTCTCACTTACTTGGTATTCTCACCACTTTCCATCTTACTTACCTTCCTAGCATCCTCCATGCCTAAGCTACAGACTTAATACTGAAATTCAAATCCTTCAATAGCTTCCTACAGCTCACACAAGATAAAAGTAGACCCACAAAGCCCTGCCAGATAATGGACACTGTCTAACTCTAGTCCCCTCTCTGACCTCACACTACTTCTACAGAGCCTTAAAACTACTCTTCTTCCTCAAACATTGGTGATTTCACACAGACATGGTCTTTGCCAATGTGAAGACTTACCTCAGATATCACCTCAATAGGAATCTGTTCTTCACTCCTGTGTTATAATTCGTCTGGTCCTTGATTTCTGATAAACTCAAATACCCTTGTAATTTCCTGGGTGTTAAGAGTGTCTTTGTCATGCGAACAATATGACTTATAGTAGTCCCCAAGACAGCTGCAGAATGAGGATGATCATCAGAAGGGAGTTGGGACTTTCAGGCACTGGACTTCTAAGGAAGGGAACAGAACTTGAGAATGAATTCAATCACATGGCCAAGGATTTAATCAACATGTCCATGCAATGAAAACCCAACAAAAACTCAGACACTGAGGCTCATGGAGTTTCTGGTCATTGAATACACTAAGGTGCCAGAAAAGTAACACATACTGAGTCCACTATGACAGACCAAGGAAGTTCTACATTTCCTCCTAGATTTCACCCTGAGTGCATCCATTATAGTAAAACTATAATCACAAGCATAGCTCTTTGGTGAATTTTACATGTTATTTCAGCAAGGTGTCATAGAAATCCCCCAAATTCATATCTAGTCAGTCAGATATGCAGGTGATCCAGGGATCCCCAGAGTGCAGGTAGAGCCAGAAATAAGGGCAGTCTTGCAGAGAATTGATCCTTTAACTTGTGGAGTTGGTTTTCTCATCTGTAAAGTGAGTAATATTTGAAGATGCTCTAGAGGAGAACATTCTTGACTGTAATACTTCTAAATCATTAATTAGAAACTTCAACAGTGACTGCCAAGGGCTAACTCCAGATGATTGGCATCAGAATCGTGCTGTACTACATACCTGGTTGGATTTTGAAACAGAAAAATCCGGTTCCTCCTCTCCACATCCCCTCCAGCTGGTGAAGCAGTCTGTGTCAACTCTGCACTATCACAAGGAATCATCCTCCACAATCAACCCATGTTGCATGAGTGAAGCTAATCTTATTTCTTTAGCTCTAGGATAAGTATTAGACATGGACCTGGCCACTAAAAGTAACACATCTTCTTTAGTTGCTTTAGGATGGGCATGTTATTCAAGTCAGTCCAACGAGATCAACTTAATAGAAAATGTCCTCTTCCGTTAGTGTTGCTAAACTGATAAGATATAAGATCACAGAACTCTCATCCATCCTTGGAGTCATTTGGGGATAGACTGCCTAAAAATGATGTCAACACATAGGAAAGAATATCTGAGAGATACTGTCCTGAGAAATGCTTTAGAGACTCCAAATATAGCTATGTTTGAAACCAGAATTAACTTCTGGACCTTCTAGTCACATGAATCAATAATGTATCTCTTTTATTCAAATTGATTTAAGCCAAGAGTTCTGTTGGTTGTAATCAAGAGGATCCTAATAATATACCATCCTTCCAAAGCAGACTCATGGCTCTCATTTCTACCATCACACTGAGTTTAATTGTTGATTTCTTTGCCCACCTCAGCCTCTAGACCATGAATTCAGGAGAAAAGCAACCAAGTTGCATTTATGGTTAATGCCTGCAATGACTACCTCAGTGCCTAGAATCCCAGTACCTGCTCCTTGAGCTAATGTTGTATTGCTAATCACCACTTCTGTAAGTGCTCATTTCCTCCCTTCTGACCTCCTTTTCTCTCTCTCACCTTCACCTACCCACCCAGTCTTATTCACAGGTAACTGAGAAGAAAATACATTTGTCTAAAAATTGAAAATAATTGAATTGAAGCCCTGGTTCTGCTTTTGTCCAGACATTTAACCTTAAGTGACTCTTTTTTCTCTCTTTGGCTTCAGTTTCCTCATCTGTAAAGTGAATAATATTTGAAGTTCTTCTAGAGGAGAACTTCCTTTAACTTTAATACCTGCTAAATTGTTAATTAGAACTTCAACAGCGATTGCCAAGTGCTAATCCAAGTTTTCCTTGGAGGAGCTTCATTTTAATAGATGATTCCTGAAGACTAAGAAACCTTAAAGGATCAAAGAGACACAACTACAGAGGCAGAATAATGAGATCTCAGTGGCCCCATCCATCACAGCATCCTTGACATTTGCTATTGGCAGCACTACTGCAGAGAAACAGGACAGGACAGACCACACAAGAGGACCTTTGGTCCCCAGTCCACCCAAAGAGGAGCTACCACCACTCCAGCTCATATCAACAGAATGACCCATGAACCAGAACTTGCCCCAAATCCAGAATGGATAAATGGCTTGTTCCATGGCTTTGACACTGTGGCCCCAGGCCCCAAAGAAAAGTATCTGATATAGGTAAGAGACAGTGGAACCCAGTGACAAAAGCAGGCTAGGTCTCTCAAATCTTCTCAAACAGGAGTAATACCTGGGCCTACTATCTACTCAGGAGATTGCCACAGGTCTTCAGCTTCTTATTAACAACATCCTTTCTTCCTGAGGGTATAAATTCTTTATTTAGGCCAAATTCTCCTCCAGGGCAAAGCCATGGAAGACTTTCAAGAGATGAACCACTGAAAAAGACACATTTAATGAATCTTATGTACTAAACACCCACCTAGACTCCCAGAGTGAGTTCTAAAAGGGCATCCAGAAAGTAAGCATTAACTGGGTGGAAGCCACTTTTGTTCTAGCCAAAGTCAGAGTCCATGCTTGGAGGGAGAAGCAGGTAGGGGGAGAGAGAGAACCATCTCAGTTGTTTAGACCCTGGATTATTCCTACTGCCTTCCTAGAGGTCAAGGAAGAGTGGATAGTGAAGAGAAGAGAGAATAAAGAGTAGGGGAGAGGTTTTTCAAGTTTTCTAAACCAGATTATTATACAATTTTTACACCTTCCTTCTTAAAGCAATAAATGAACTACAAGGAGTGTCACAGTAGTTATAAGGTGCCAATCAAATGCAAGATTGTTCATGAGGAAAGGATTTCTTAAAACTCCAGGGAGAAAATACTGATACTCCCAAAGTTCCCTACCTACCAGGTCCCCTGGACATAGCTCCATAGAACCTTTTAGCCATAAGGTGAATGAGTTTATATCCTTTACTAAAGTAACTTTGATTAATGAAGGAAGCCAGGAAGGAGGGAAAAGGTGAGAGAGAAACCAAGTGATAATGCATGAACCTGTGCACAAAAGAAAAAAAGAAGGCTAACATTATTATGCTCATAACTTTGCAAAAGAAATTGTCCTATTAAAGCAAAATCAGAACTTCCACTATTATAACTACAAGTAAACTAAGAATCTCTCCTGGGGAAAACCCTACAGTTCATGGAAATATGCCCTGCACTGGAATCACAGGAAGTGCTTCCTCCATCTTTGAACATCATCAGAAAAACCTCATTTCCAAACTGTCTGTTCTTCTTTTTCCTCCACCCAGACATAATCTGGAATTATTTTATAGAGAATTAAACATCTTCCTGCCAAATCTGGCCTCTCTGACATAAGCTGTGGGAGGCTACAGGTCATTGTTCTGTACTTTGCAGTTTCTGAGCTACTGCAATCCCATTATTTCTAAAAAAAAAAAAAAAAAAAAAAAAAAAAAAAAAAGCTAGATCTTCAGGAAATACTTCAGCCATGCCCTTAAACTGTGGAAGAACTGCCAATTTTCTCTTGGGGCAAGAGCACCCTCTGGTGGAGAATGTCTGCATTGTGTAGACATCTGGAGACTGATGCTCCTAACTGGGCTCAATCACCAAGCCTTCCAGATGGAAGCTATTTCAGGATCTCTTGGAAGCAAAATGATCCGCTGAACTCAAAGTTATAAGGTATGGGTTCACAACTTTTTACTAGTGTGTAGCCTTGACCTAATCACCTCCCTCAGCCTCACTGCTATTAAAAATAGATGTACAATGCAACCTCAGGATCAACTGAAAATGCTTGCAATTCACTAAAGCACTATATACATTAAAAATAAGAGATGCTATGATGGCTTAGCAAATGTATAAAGACTTCAGAACCAAGTGAAAAGTTCTTAATATTATTTTCTTCATGTTTTATGAGTATTGCTCTTACAAAGTTCTAAGAAGCAGCTTCTTCCAGATAACTGCCCTTGACCTTTTCCTAGTCCCTTATTAGTTTAAGCCTGTATTTCTGCTACAGACTGGTGTTTCTGCCTCTGGTTTCTCCTTCAAGTCACCTTGACAACTTCTCTATTAACCTTAAAGGTTTGTTCAGGAAGCTACTCCCTAGCTTTGTGATCAAGGACAACTTCCCACAACATTGAGCATGAATCTATAAGAACCAAAGATGATCTTCAATCAGAGTCCACCTGGTAGTTCTCCACATCTTCCACCATCATTAATTGGCTTTGTGTTCTCTACTTTTCTGAAGGCTATCGGGTTATTTATCATCTGGCACCTGGTCTTTTACCTCATTCTCCTCCACTCCCCCACGTGCATGCCACAGTCCACCTAAACAGATCTGTCTGTGGTTCTGCATAGTGCTTTCTCCTACCTACAAGCCTTTCTACATGGGTTTCCTCTGCTCAAAGCAAATTTCCCTCACTTCTCTACTCATCCAACACCAGTATGAACAGCTCACAGAGGCCTCCACACTCTGCTGTCCACTCCAAGACTGACTTAGGCATATTTCTTTAAATTGCCATGGGACTTTGTGGTTGACACTATCATAGCACTTCTCCTATTGTAGTCTAATTGTCTTTTCCTTGTCTCTCTTCCTGTGTTGCCTAATATAATACTTGGCATTCGACAAGTACTCAGCATAACTTAGTGAATAAATACCAACTTCTGTGTTAAAAGTAATGTCAAAGGACATTACTTTTGTTGCATCTTACCTGATTCTATTTTGCTCCCCTGGCTTTTGTGATACAAACTCTTCTGATGTTCTCTTAGTTCAGTCTCCTTTGCTGGAAATCCTAGATGCTGTAGTGCCCAGCACTCTGACTTGAATTTTCATTATTCTCTTTGTGTACACTTTCTCTAGTAACCTTTCATGGTCTCTTGGATTTGAATGTCACCAGTATGTCTCTAGCTCTTACCTGTCCTAGAAACCCTAGAATAATATATTAGATAGTTTGATAGATTTCCATTATAGACTGATAGGGAATAAATATTGGTGTCTACCCCCAAAATCCATGTTTTGGAACCTACTATCCAAAGTGATATTAACAAAAAATGGGTCTTTGGGGAAGTGATTAGTCATAATGGTTCTACTCTCATGAATGGGATTAGTGCCTTTTCAAAAGATGTTGAAGGAAGCTGTCCTGCCCTTTCTGCTATGTAAGGCTGTAGAAAGAAGATGCCATCTTTGAAGCAAAGAGCAAACCCTCACCTGACATTAAATCTGTCGCCTCCTTAATCCTGGACTTACCAACCTCCAAAACTGTGAACAGTAAATCTATGCTACTTATATAAATCACCTAGTCTAAGGTATTTTGTGTTAGAAGCCCATTGGACTCTGTTGTTACACTATCATAGCACAAAGATACATATGGATCTTAAACATGGCCAAAACAGAACTCTGTTTCCATTCCCCCATTCCCAATTTACTGTTGTTTTGGACCTTCCCATTCTATTAGGTAGCCTCAGTAGCTACCTACATGCTCAGGCCAAAACTTAAAAAAATTGTCCTTAATCCTCTTTCTCCTACCTCTCAATTCATCTCCAAACTCTTTCAATTCTATCTGCAAAAGTCCCCACCCCTTTCACTGCTCAGTGCCTGCACTGCTATGCCTTCTCAGCACTACCATCTTAACACAGACTTCTGGCCAGCCTCCTGAACTCTGTTCTTCCTCCACTCCCACCTACTTTCCATATCATATACAGGGGACTTAAGACATATTGCAAAGTTGTAAATTGCAATGCTAGAGTTGTAACCATTAGCCTTCATCTTGATCACTTGAGACAGTACCTTCCAGCTTTCTCCACAGCAACATTATTACTCATCTTTGAAATTAAAAAATATTTTGTGGGAGGATAATTTGAAACCATACAAAAATCTCAATTCTTGCCCTACTTTTACCCACTAGTTTTAGTATTCATTGATGTTTCTCGTATAAATTAATTATTCCTCTGATGGTTGTCCACAGTGATTGTGTAGTGCCATCATTCTTCTACAGTCTCTAGCTCCCTATTATAAGGAAGGGCTTTGTCTTCTCCCCATTTATGTATATCAATGAGAAGTCACCAGTTCCTGTTTCTTTGGTACATTATCTCTGTAACTATCAGCTTATTTTGATACAACTTCTAGATTTGGTCCATGGGAGCCCTTCCAGCTGTTTCAGTACCCTTGCCATGTCTCCATCATTTGTTTTTTGTTTGTTTGTTTTCTTACACAGCAAGCCACTCTAAGGTCGCCTACTTTCTCTGACCCAGTCCCAGTATCTAGCATTTCTTCAAGTAGAGATAATGTTTGGAAATCAAGATCTGGGCTAGAAGCTTCTAGGGTAATGCTGCTTCCAGTCTCTTTCATTGGGCAGAACTAGAAAATATATGCACATGTATAAACAAATATACACTACAGATACTACATAAAAATAACACACACATATATGAATATGTTTACACTGATTTTATGTATATCCATAAGTATAAATTTATGGATATACATAAAATTTTTACCTCCAACCCAATGACACATGGTCCATTCCATTTTAGTTCTGCCTCCTTCCATATTTTTTCTTCCTTATCTTAAAACAAAACAAAACAAAAACAAATTCTCATACTCCCATTTTGAAGTTAATCTCCTGACCCTGCCAAGTGCTGCCCACTTGTGCCTCAAGAAAGTCCTGTTTTGTGCTATCTTCATACACCTCACCCTATCTTATTTCTCCAAAAAGTACACACTTTTAGCCTACACTAATAGGACATAAAGGCATCTCTAGAACCTCATGCAATTTTTTGTATATGTAAATATGAGCTGGGAATCGTGGATGGTGGGAGAGGAGGAGGTGATGGATCACTGATGGACAGTACTGGCACGGGTCCTGAAGTCTAAGTCCTATGGGATGGTAGGGGCTGTGCTATAATGGCCTTCTTTAGGAAAAGATAATCATAAAGGAAAACCAGTGAAAACCTTTGTATAGTAGAAGAGTTAAATTCAAAGGGCTGAAGGCATTCCCGAAAGCAAAAGAGGGAGGATTTCTGAAGTCAATCAGGAATAATATACAGACAGAATTGATGAAAGGACTTCTCCAGGAAAGATATGTGACCTGCAAAGAGTTAAGAGAAAAGAAAAAGTTAGAGTAAAAACAAAAAGAACAAAAAGAAAATGGAATTGGTGACCAAACCATTGAAACCTTTCAGCCACCTCAGAAGATAGGGGACAATGTACTCCAAAATTGCAAGCAGAGAAATGCTCATGAACAGAGGTGAAGTTAAAAGCTCCTGGATAACCAAAGGCCAACTGATGGCAGGAACTTGGTTACCAGGCATGGCTGCTTTCATTTTCTTACCAAAAGGTCTTGTTGAGGAGATGAAGCAATTGCATGCTCAGAAGTAAACCCCACAGCAGGACATTAAGGGGGCTCAGGAAAGTGGGGGGAGCAGTTCAAAGTTCAAGAACATCTCCACAGAGAACATGGGACTGGATCCCAGTCTTGAAGGGAAACTAGGCTAAGACAAAGAAAAGGTAAGGAATACTGAAGCAAATAGGAGAAACATAGAGAAGAAACAAGGCAGCAGGCACACGGATGGACTGCAGAGGGGTGCTGAGGCTAATTTTTCAACTTATAGTGAAAATATTAACACCAGATGTCCTTTAAGTAGTACCTTGCCCTCTGCCTGCCACATCATAAAACTGGGAAGTCTGGGCATATGCAAGACCCAAGGCTGCAGCCAACCTATTCCTTTGGGTAACTGTGAGCCTGGCTAACAATTGTATATACACTATAGAGAGTGTCAGAAAAGGTTTTAATTGTTTCTAATAAACTTTAGAGAAAGGAGAAAACACTGTAAACTGCATTCCGTTCACCAGTTCAATTAAGAAGAGCACACTAAGGGGAAGAAGATCATGCAGTGATGGCGATAACTGAGAAGGTGACTAGCATCTATGAGTGATATTATATTCCAGGAACTGTTATTTACCTGCATGATTTCATCATTGATCCTCACTGAAACCTCATGCTATTTATTTTTAGAACTTTTGGTAACAAATTATATGAAACCAACTCAAAATAACTTCACCACTAAGGGAATTGTCTTGCAGAACTGGCAAATTCAGGGACAGATATTCCTGGCTTCAGAAATGGCTGCAACCAAGGGATCAAATGATGCTACCAGGATTCTGTCATGTTTCTTATTTCTCAGCTCTGCTGGCTGCATTTACAGTCACTCTTGACATACCTTGGGAAATTAACTGCTGGAAGCTCCAATCTAACACACCTGCAAAGACAGTCAAAAAGGAAAAGAAACATCATTGCTCACTCCCTCCTTCTTGCTTTCCTTGCCTTTCCCTCTCCTCCCAATCCTGGAAACGTTATAAATGGCCTTGCTGGTCTTAGGCACCACAAACAGACCAGACACTCATGGGCCAGGCTTGAGCATCCTACCCCACTAGAGATAGGTAGATCATGGAACTGGCAGACCCACAGGCACCATGAGTTCCAGTGGAAAGCAAGCTGCCAGGAAAATTTCCACTCTAGGCAAATGCTGACATTGTCCTTATTTAGCAATGAGAAAATTTAGGCCTAACACCATTGGGTTTGAAACTAGGCTTTGGAATAAAATGGCCCTTTGTTAAGCCAATATTGTTAAGGTTGGAAGCTATAAGAAAGAACTTGCTCTGAGCCCCACCCAGATAATTAACTCAGAATCCAGAAGACAAGAACAATATAATAACAATGTAATAATATAACATATAACATAATATAATAATAACAACATAGGGCTGAGGTCCTGGCTCAGTGGTAGAGTGCTCGCCTACCATATGTGGGGTAATGGGTTTGATTCTCAGCACTGCACATAAGTAAATAAAGGTCCAACAACAACTAAAAAAAATTTTCTTAAATAATAATAACAATATAATAGGTAAATGTATCTCTTCAACCTCCTCAGGTAATTCTAATATATAGCCAGTACTGAGGACTCCCATCCTCAGCATTCAGCTCCATTAGTCATGAACCTCAGACTGCACAATATACTGTGTCCCACTTGGCCCCTGCCTTCATCCAGAGTAATGCGGAGCTGACTGTATCACTTGCCACCTCCCACGCTCATCTTTACAACAATCCATATTTGCAGCTACAGTCCCTGGTATGTCATCTGACATCATAGACATTAAATAAATATTTTGTTAAAGTGAATTGATGTATCTCCATGGATTTTTGAACTAATACTCTTGCTAGAATAAAGGGTTCATTAGAAAAAATAATAAAACTATCTCCATGATATAGCAGTGGTGATGTTGACAGGAAGGAAGAAAGGATAATAATCCATTGTCCACATTTTCTGAATCAAAAAAAAAGGAAAAGGAAAAAAAAAGAGGTGCTCAGGAGGTAAGATTATCATACTGCATAAATTACTTTTCAAATTAACATAACCCTTCAAGCCAGCTCTTCAGCTCTCATTCTGCCAAGTTGCTTAATTATGACATCTCTGTTCCCCAATTAAAGGCTAATTAAGCTTGTCAGCACCTTTCTAGAATATTAACTATTTTATTCTTTTAAATTTAGGCTTTATTAAATTGAAATCCTTTATGGAAAAGCAGTATATTTTAAGGACTTCTTGATCTCTCATTTCCTTGACTATACCATACTAAATAATACTCATATTCTTATTAAAAGTTTAAGATGAACTGTACTGCAGCAAAACTGTGTGTGTGTGTGTGTGTGTGTGTGTGTGTGTGTTTAAGCTTCTATTGGACTCACTAATATGATAGCCATTGGTTCTGCTATCATTTCACTTTGTTCATTTCTGATCTTTCCTACAAAATAACTGGATGGTCTCAGACCCACATTTTCCCTGTAGTATTCCTAGAGTTCACATTTCATCTCTTTCTGGGTGTGGAGGTGGGTGCAGGGCAACTAATTTTTCCTACTTGCCTGATTCTCCTTCCTAAAATTTCTCCATTTTCGGCTGTCCTGGGATTTCCCTTTAAGCTGCACCTGCCCTGAATCTATGTTCCATCCTAATGTGGGCCAAGTTCATAGAGTTTTATGGGTTTGTCTGCCACGGACCACTGGTTCCAACCCAGAACATCTGCTGTTTCCTTGCCCTTCTCTCAACTTTCAGTGCCCACTGCGCTGGACTCAGGCATGTCTTCTGTCCAGAAGGATTCTAAGTTTTGCATGTCTACAGAATCATCTTATCTTTGCTCTGCCAAAGAGTTTAGTTCCAGAAAAAGGATTTGACACTAAAGTGTGTTTCAGACAACTCAGCTGTGCCTGGAGGCTAAAGAAATGTTTGCTTAAAAGGCCCCTTTCTGTGAAACCCAAAGGCTGCTGGCAATCACAGCCCCTTTTCAACATATTTTTCCAAGGTTTTTGTTCTTCCATTTTTATTGTCAGTAACCACTGAAAAGCACATTCTAATTTGAATCCAGGAGAACTGCAAAAATGTACAATTTCCTTTAGAAACTCATTGTCCCCAATCCCTTGACTGCTACTGTCAACACCCCAAGACTTTACACGTGGTAATTAAGGAATCCATTGATTTCTTTGCTGATAATTCTTTGTAGACTCAAATACTTCTTTCATCAGATAGTTTTATATGTTGGTAGCATCTGAGTTCAATAGGCCTTGAAGGGCCAGCATGAGAATCTACACTGCTCTTGTGGGAAGATGAGTTATGAATGCTCAGATATAAATTTGCATGAATAGGAACATGTCTCCCTACCTCATCTCCATGCTAAGTGCTCTACCTCTAACCTCAATAAAGGCATTGGACCCTCAGCAGCAATAGAAAGAACATAGCAGTTCAACTGCTCACCATTCCTTCCTATACCTCTCTTCTTAGTCCAATCTTATTCTTCCTGAGTCACATCCTTTAGCAGTTTCTTCAGCAAAATTATTTTTTGCTAAATTCACAAAGTTATTTGTGGATTTTATTGTTGTAATGTTTGGGGATTAGGGATTCCTAAAAGACAGTTTAGCTGGATATAGAATTTAGGTTAATATTTGTTTTCTCTTAACGTTGTTTAGGATACTATTCAACTATCTTCTGACTTCTATTATTGCCTCTTGAAAAGTTTTTAGCCAGCCAAATTATAATCATTTTATTGGCAACTTTCCAATAATGCTAAAGTTTCTTTTATGTTATTTTTGCCTTTGTTGTTCTGTAGCTTCACTAAGATGTGTCTATATGTGGATTTATTTTGCTTATTCTGCCAAGAAACTTGTCATGCTTCTTAAATCACAGGACTCTGTTTTTCATTAATTCTAAAAATATCTTATCTGCTCTATTTTTAAATATTACCTCTCTACCCTCTCTTTATTCTTTCTAACTGAAACTCATAGTAGATGTTTGTTTCAACTTTTTATATGCTCAATGTCTCTTGATGGTTCATATTTTCCAAATTTTTTCTTTTCAGTGCTTTCCAAATAATATCTATAGATTTATCTTCTACTACATAAGTTTTTAGCTATAGCTAATGTTTAATCTATGCACTAATTTTAATGTCTATATGTTTCATTTCTATAAGTTCTAATAATTTTTTAAATATGCCTATTCTTTTTAATAATACTCTTATGCTTTATCTTATTCCTTCTTTTATGTCATTATAATTATGCATACACATATTTGACAGTGCCATTGATATTTCTATTGATGATACACTGTCACAGTGAATTATTTCATATATATATATATATATATATATATATATATATATATCACACACACACTTTTTTTTTTTTTTTTGGCACTAGGGCGCTCAACCACTGAACCACATTCCCATACCTTTTTATTTTTTATTTTGAGACAGGATCTCTCTAAGTTGTTTAAGGCCTCATTAAGTTGCTAAAGGTGGTTTTGAACCTGTGATCCTCCTACCTCAATTTTCCAAGCAACTAGGATTTTAGGCATGTGCCACCACACCCAGATGGTATTTTATAATTTTGAAATGTGATCTTACCTTCACTCTTAACTTAAGTATGGAAATCTTGTGTATTCTGGGTTGTAAAATGGATTTTCAAACAAATTTTGCATTTTCTTTTTCTAGCTGTGAGAGGCTAAATTTGTATGCTATTCTCTCAGGTTAGGAGTTCCCAGCTGTTGTGGTTTAGACATTAGGTGTCCCCCAAAAGCTCATGTGTGAGACAATGCACGAAAGTTTAGAGGTAAAATGATTGGGTTATGACAGTCTTAACTAATCAGTGTATTAATCCCCTCATAGGGATTAACTGAGTGGTGACTGCAGGTAGTTAAGATGTGGCTGGCAGAGGTAGGTCATTAGGGGCTATACCTTTGGGGTATATATTCTGTGAGCTGAGCTTAGTTTCTCTGCTTCCTGTAGCCATGTCCTTAGCTACTTTCCTCCACCATGATGTTCTGCCTTGCCTTAGGCCCAATCGGCTATCTATGGACTGAGACCTCTGAAACCATGAGCCTCAAAATAAACTTTTCCTCCTAAAATCTTTTTTGTCAGGACTTTTGGTCAAAGAAACAAAAAAGTTGCCTAAAACACCAGCCATTCATTTATTTTCACATGGTTTTTGTGCTCCCCAAGGGTCAGTTTCAATCTTCACTGTCAAAATCAGTCCATAGCTGCTTCTTCAAATGTTCAGACAACAAAGCAAAACTATGAGAAACATGAAGAATCAAGAAAAAAACAATCAAAGGAAGAAAACATGTTTCTAATAACCAACCCAAACAAAAGTAGATCTATGAATTTCCTGAAGAAAGAATTCAAATTAATCTTTAGAGAGAAGAGATATCCCAATTGAGACCACAGAAATACAAAGAATCATGAAGGACTATTATGAAAATTTACATATCAACAAATTGGATAACCTAGAAGAAATGGATAAATTCCTAGACACATACAACCTACCAATACTGAATGATGAAAAAAATATCAACATAAAACTATGATAGGATAAACAATCAATAAGTAAGGAGACTGAATCAAGAATAACATCAATGAAAAGCCCAGGACCTGATGACTTCACTGATAAATTTTACTAAACATCTAAAGAAGAACTAACACCAGTCCTTCTCAAACTATTTTTAAAACATGAAAGAGGAGATACTTCCCATCTAATTTTACCAGGCCAGCATGATCCTGATACTAATGCCAAACAAAAAAATGCTCAAAAAAAGAAAACTAAGGTCAACATGTGATGAACACAGATGTTCTGTGATGAACATAGATGAAAAATTCTTCAACAAAATACTAGAAAACCAAGTTGAACAACACATTAATAGGATCATTCATCATGGTCAAAAGATATTTATTCCAGAGACACAAGGATAGTTTATCATATGAAAATCTATGAATGACATAAGCCACTTTGACAGAGAGAAGGACCAAAACCATATAATTATATCAAAGTACTTGACAAAATTCAACATACTTTCATAATAAAAACTCTCAAAAAATTGAGTGTAAAAGAATATACCTCAATAAAATGAAGGCCATCAATAGCAATATTATACTATATTATAGCATACTCTATAATAAAAAGATGAGAGCTTTTCTCTAAGAGCAAGAACAAGACAAAAATGCTCACTCTCACCAGGTCTATTCAATACAATACTGGAAGTACCAGTCAAAGTGATTAGGCAAAAAAAGGAAATAAAATGCATTCAAATTGAGAAGGAAGAAACCAAATTGTCACTGTTTGCAAATGACACTATCTCCTGTATAGAAAACCCTGAAGATTTCATCAAAAATCTTTAGAATTAATAAATGAATTCAGTAAAGTTCAGGATACAAAGTCCACATACAAAAACCAGCAGGAACTAGTAACAAAGTATCCAAAAAATAAATTGAGAAAAGAAAATCATTTATAATATCTACAAAAAATAAGATTATTAGAAATAGATTTTTCCAAGGAAGTGAAAGATCTGTATACTGAAAACCAGAAAACACTGAAGAAGACACATAAATGGAAAGATATTCTGTGTTAATAAATTAGAAGAACTGTTATTGTCAAAATGTCCATACTATCCAAAGCAATCTGCTTAAATTCATCTGCCAAATTTCCCTAATTTTCTCTTTGCTTTTAAAGCCACAACTTTGTCTCCCTCAGTTTTCTGTAGTGTTAAGAACACAGACTCTGAAATCTGAGAGACGTGGCTTCCAATTCTAGTGTTTTGACTTTATAAATGAGAATACATTCAGCAACATGCAGCTAAAAACCAGCTAAAAGCAGCTTAGCTGAAGAATATCTGATATTCTGTTAGTTCTGTGGGAGGTCCTGAGACAGGGTGGGGTCTGGATGGGTCAGTATCGGGGTCCTCACATCTCTCTAGGCTGCTGTCTTCAGAATGCGCCTTTGTTCTTTGGTGTTCTCCCTCCATGTTTGCCTGAAGCCTCAAGAACTCCATGCCACAGCTTCACACCACAGCATCCAGAGACAGTAGGGTAAGGTGTTCTTTTAAGGACCAGGATAAACTTTCCAGAAGCCCCACAGTGCATTTTTCTTCATATCTCATGCACCAAATTGTTTCATTCTCTTGACTAAAACATTTATTCAGCACAGAGGATTTTGCCATGATTGATTTAGACCAACTAGAAGGCACCTGTTGTCATGAGAGAGCTGCCAGTCCCCTAATGTTGAAAAATGTTAGTAGTGTTCTTGAAAAAAAATTAAATGGAGGAATCAGCTATTGGGTCTCTAACAAACAGTATTTTCTCATCTTTGTTTTAGCTGTGTGAACATGGAGAGGTTACCAAACATCGCTCCACCTCAGTTTCCTTATTAATGAAGATAATAATTGTACTTACTATGTAGAATTTTTTGTGAGGTTTAAATGGGATAATTCATGAACAGCACTTACCACCACACCTGGCATATAAGAATCCAATAAATGTTAACTATTAATTTGTCACCCAATTCTCAATGAATATTGTAATTAGATAATTTTTTGATGTCTCATCTGACTCTCCTTCCTCTAGCAGCTAAAAACATTATCTATAATACTTCTTCACATGATTGAAAGCTTTTCTGCTTTATGTTTATTGAGGTTTTTTTTTTCTTTTCCACTGTCCTTTTGCCATTTATCCAGATTACTTGAAGAGAAGTACAAAAGTAGTCTCAAGGCAAAATCGAAGGACTGAGAGTACTACTACTAATAAAATTACTATAACTGTGGCTATAATTCAGCTTATTCCACTTGAAATGTCCAAACAAAAGGCTCATTTTCAGAGTAAGCCATTGTAGACTCACCATGGTGGCTAGCGGCCGCCACAGCCTCTTGCCTGGCTGTGTCTGGCACTTCATTCTCCTGGCCATTGTTTTTCACTCACATGTCCCTATGGTTGATTTGGGATAAGCGTTTTCATTTTGCTCCATATGAACATATGGTTCCTTTAAGATTCCTGCCTCAGATGCCTATGAAACAGAAGCTCCAAAGGGAAATCTTCCAAATATAAATTTTCAGCAGTTTGAGTTAATAATATTATCCTTGTGGTGATGTAAAATTCTCAGAAATTAGGTGAGGAATGCTATTAAATTATGTATGCATAATTATATGCTGTTTAAAATATTGCTAAACTATGCATGTCTTAAATAAGGTGAGTAAAAAATATATAAATCATCTGCATATTTCAATGTTTTTTGTGTTCTTTTGATATTTTGTGATGATTTCTTTGGGCAACCCTTCAGGATTATTTTAATAATGTCAGCTTTGTAAGTGAGGCTTCGAGAGACAATGAAGGAACTCAGCTTGGGAAAGGTGAACTAGGATCCAGCTTTGCTGCCTGCTAATTATCTGGGCGGCATCTTCTCCCAGCTTCAGTGTCCTCATTCCCCCACTGACTTTTAAAGCTGTGAGATTCTAAACAGAACTGGTACTACCAACCTTGGCCTGTCCTAGCAGCAGCATGTTTACTTGGTGTCTGCACAAGTGAGGTACCTGGCACACTCTTCACACTTACAGGCAAGCTGCTCCCCTTGGCAGACAGCTGAACTTTGTCCAGGTGCTACCTTGAGAACCTGCAGTTGTGTAATCTGCTCTCTATGTGTCAGAAAACCAGATTTCTGGTGTCTTTTGAAAATGGGATCCAGCAATGCAGAAGCATGACAGCAGCAAAGCCTATTAGCAAATACCTGAAGGAAGTGTCCCCATATTTCTGACAGGCAGACTGCACAGGTCCTAGAGATCATTGAGAAACCTCCTTCACACACACCCCTCATTTTTCATATAAGAAAACATCAGGGAGATCCAACATGGCGGCGGGTGCGGAGAGATCAAGTCTCTGACCTCTTCAGCTGCGCGGGCATAGGGAGTCGTAAACCGTCTAAATGCTGTTTGCTCAGGATGTCTATGCAATGCTAAGCTGATGTGGATCTGGGGCGAACAGTCTGGGCCTCTCAGAACACACACCGAGCCGGGATCGGCTGAATTCAAGCTCCCGTTCGCCTGCTTCTCAAGACAAATTGCTGTGACTCAGCACTAAATGATCCCACTGAAACAACCGGTCCGCCCTTCTGAACCTACGGAGGTTAATGCCAACCGAGCCTTCATAGGTAGTGGCCACAGGATTGAGTTCAAGTTCAAGGTTAGCCTCAGCAACTTGAGGAGATCCTGACTCAAAATAAAGTAAAAAGGGTTGGGGATTTCACTCAGTGGTAAAGTGCTTGTCTCATGCACAAAGCCCTGGGTTCTATCCAGTACTGAAAAAAAATTAAGAAAAAGATATATTAATGACCCAATCAGTTCTTAAAGGTCCCACTACCTCTCAGAACTGCGCATTAGGGACTAACTTTCCAAAACATGAACTCCCAAGGACATAATCAAACCAAAGCAGTGACACATGAAATATTAATGCACAGTGATATGAATGGGCAGTTCACACAGACAAAAATCACTGTATAAGTATTTTCAATGCAATATTTTCAGTATATAATATTTATAATTTGTTACATTTACAATATGAACTACTGCATAGCGGTCAGGGAGAGAGCTCTAGCAATCCCATCAGAGTTTGAATCATGACTCTTTTACTGGCTGTGTAACCATGAGTCACAATCCTCATTCATATGGCAGAGATAAAATTGTGACATGTATATCACAAGATTGTTAAGGGAATTAAATGTGATATTGCATATAAAGGCCTTAAAATTGTACTAAGCACAGAATAAGTAGACAGTAAGCATTAGGTATTGCTGTTATTGTTGTTATTTATATTAGGGGTGTCACATTATACCCATGTTATGGAAATGGAGATCAGAGAAGTTAATGATTTCCTGAAGCCCCCAAATCTCAAAAGGCTTTTTGGAAATTTGTCTCTTGGAACCATATTGAAGATCAATAGTGTCAGATTGATACCAACATCAAGGAGAGGAGTGGGGAATTACAGACTAGTTGAGTGTGAAAGACCTCTAAAGGATAGTGTGAGAGAGAGCCCTAGGCTGCCTGCTCCCAAACTTACACTTTCATTATATTTAATGAGAGAGCACTCTGTGTAGCCTGCTTACCTCAAGTGACTTGGTTTTCTCTCAGAGTGTGTCAAGCACAGAAGAATCAATCAATCGAATTAGGTCATTTACTAAAACAGCCTTTAAGCAGAAAGCCTGTTATGCCTGGGTATCTACCACTTGACATAATAAATCTGCTAAAATTTAAGAGCATATCAGCCACATGGACACAATCTTCTGATGAGGTCTCTAAGTTAAGAATATTCTTGGCAAATAGTAAAGATATCTCCACTAAGCTATCTCTAGTGCAGGACGAGTTGTTTTTGTTGTCTTTGTGGCTTTGTTTTCCAATCCATCCTGCCCTAGTCAATACCCTATTGAATGATATAAGTCCACTGGTCACCAGTTTTTATTTTGCAACATGTAAAATTGTTATAAAGAGATCTAAGTTCTTTGTCTCCATTTATTTTCTTATCTCTTTATAGAACAGGAACAAACGATCTGTGAACTGGCATATATTAATCACAGTTCAAGAAATCTCAGCATAAATACATGCACATTTACTGTGGACTTCATGATAAAGCCAGAGGTCATCCTAGGAGTAATTTTGGGATCAATGCCATTAACAAAGACCAAGTTTCTTTTTCATGGTACCACTGTGCCATCAGCAGGATATTCATTTCTGTCCTTGAGCTTCTAATCTCATGACCAGGAGTCCTGATCTCTAGGTGTCCCATCCTCATTCAACATTACCCACAGCAAGAGAGAAGGATGAATCTCATTCAGAAGTGAGTCACAGCCCTCCCCTTTACCTCATACAAAGGAGAATGGGATTGCTAGTGTACTGCCATCTGAACATCCAGGACTTCAGTGAGGAAGAAGGAAGAGCTGTTGGGTAAGGATGGAAGTGTCTACTAAAGAAGTCTGAGCTCAGCCCAGATCATGCAAAAGGCTTAAGAAGTCTGCCCTCAGAGATAAAGTGGCATTCTACAAGAGGATAAAGGATACATACAAATTTTTGAAAGTGATATAAATTTCATATCTTCTAGAAATTTCTGGAATTCAGAAACTACCCAAAGGCAGATCTCCTATTGATTACCTTTTGAGCAAGTTTTCTCTTTTGACTTTGTAAGCCTTGTTTTCATGTTTGTAAAAAGGGAGTGGTAATGGGACTTTCCTCAGGAGTGTGTTTCAAGAATTATAAATCAAGAGAAGGCTTTCTGAATAGGTTTTGGATACAAGGTAGATCTAAATAAATTTAACTCTATTACTATTGCTAAGTGGTTATGCAGATTGATTTTTAATTTATATACAAACAGGGTCACTGTCAGAAAATGGAGGTAAGTATCTGGGACCTGTGTCACATAAATGTATAATAAGAGGAAATTGAGCAAGAAGAGAGAAAATTTATGGGCCACAATGTGACTTCTAAAGAAAGAATCAAGGCATTCACTGGAAACCGATGGATACCCAATGGACCCACTCTGTTTCAGTGTCCGGAAAATCTCAGGAAGCAGTGTGAAGTTGTGGGCCTTTATGGAAGTCTCACTTCCACAAGTCACTTTGGAGGCCAATCTGAAGAAGTTTTGATAAGAGCAGTCGAGCACTAGAGCTGTGATCTGCCCTTACAGGTGTTATTGAGATTGTGACACTGAGCTGTCTGCCTGAAAAGTAACTATTCCAGAAAGAAGAGACTGGAATGACCCACATGACTTTCTAAGAGATGTTGACAAGAGCAACTAGGAGTTACCATAATCAGTAGAAAGACCAGCTGCTGCAAGTCACTGGATGCAATAATATAGAGAGGAAGAGTCAAGAGGAGTGAGGCCACTGTCATCCTCTATCACTGAGGGCTATGATCCACAAAGGCTAGTGCCAGCACTTCTAAGACAGTGCTAGGAATTAGTAATGGATTTGACTCTCATTTTCTGAAGCAGCAGACTTAGGTCAAACCTGGGATATCTTGTTGCTCAGAAGTCTCTGGCCCTCTTCCACAATCATTGAAGATGAGGGAACAACACAGACTTGGAATGAGAAGACCTGGACTTGAGTTCTGGATTTCGTGTGCAATGACCTTGAGTTAGTCCCTTAAACTCACTGCTTTTCTGAGGGATTAATGAGACAATGTATATAAAAAAGCTTTATAACATATAAAACACCATAACAATTAAAAACATCACTGTCATTATTTTTTCAGTATGTTCCTCAATGAAGAGCAAAATTAACAAGTTTTCATAAGGAACCTAATGGGAATATATATAGCCACAGAAAATCTAGGTGGGAACTTAAGCCAGTTCTAGAAACCTTTAACAGGAATCTGGCCCCATGAAAGAGATTTGGAGAAGTCTATTGATTTCACTTTGTCTCAAAACACACACATGTACACACACACACACCTGAAAGTTTCCTAAAGAGAATTTTTTTAAGGAAAAACTCTTAGTATAACATGTCTGTGGCTTATCTTCTATCAGTAGGGTTCTTTTCAAAGTTCCTCTGGAAAATGGGAAAGCAGTGATGTTGCATCAGCTGGGAGAGGACACACCACAGGAAGCAATCACAGCTGCTGAGTTAAGTCAAGACACCCTTTGATACATGCAGCCTGGTACTAGTTTGGGTATCCATGCTCCTCTGGCCTTCACCTCCAGTCTGCTAGATTTCCTGCATACATCAGACTGGTGGAACCGTCTCCTTGCCTCCCTTGACTTGGGCACTGTCTTCTGTTTTGGCCAGTGATGGTGCTTCTGACAGGCTCCATCTGCCTATTCACTTTGAGTTTCCACTGCTCTGACATCTGCGATTCAAAATCATTCAATCTACTGTCAACAGAGTCTTCCTTTTAAAAGGGGGGGGGGGAAATAGTCAAGCAGTAAAAGAATCCAACTATTATCTAAAAGAAAACATAGAAGTAGCTTTTTTTTTAAATTAGGGCTTTCCATCCCTCACATGGTTTGTTCTATAATTAGAAAGTGTGTTGTTGAATGGGTGTTATGATCACCCTTTAAGAATCTTGTTTTTGTAATACTGAATTTACCACATGATATTAATTTGGAGAATGAGAGAAAAAAAAAACAGTAAAGCAGCCACAGCACAAAGAGTTCTGCAGTGCAGTACTATGGAGTTTCAGAGGCAAAAAGAATAGCTAAAAGAATGTACACTAATGTTTTCAGACATGAAATTGTTAGTTCAAGCACTCACTGGCTCTTGCCTGGATATTTGCAATACAACAAATTTATGATCCCAATTGTCCCTCCTCTTGACCCATGGGTCCAACTATGCCCTTTCTCCAGCCAAACCTCTCTAGTTCCTCACCACCTACAGAACTAAGGCTGCCCCAAAACTTGGTAGCTCCCTCAATCAGTTTCTACGGGATGATACTACTCCCCTTGAGGGCAGTTTGAAAATGTTGGGGGAGAATTATTTCTAATTATCCCCATGATTGGGAGCACTACCAGCTTTTAGAAGACTGGGACAGTCTTCCCAAATATTAGTAGCACACCCACTGAGAAACAATCTAAATTTCCAACTCCATTTCCTATTCCTTCCTTTCTCCTATCCAATACTCCATACCACTCCAGCCACTTTCATTAGTCTCATTTATTTATTTATTTATTTGGCAGTACTGGAGATTGAACCCAAGAGCACTCTAAACTAAGCTACATCCCAGTTCCTTCTATTTTTTATTTTAAGACGAGGTCTTGCTAAAGTACCCATGATGGCCTTAAGCTTGTGGTCCTCCTGCCTCTCAGCCTCCTAAGTAGCCCAGATTGTAGGCGTGTGTCACTGCACCAGGCTTGATCTCATTTCTAACCTTTAAGGTTGCATTCACCCTCATCTCTAATCTGAAATGTTCTTCCCAACTCACTGACTTTTGCCCCTTCAATTCTTCAAGACCCAGATGAACTGTTACTGTCCGGTGCACTTTTTCTCCCACTTCTGTATGGCATGTCACATTATTATACTCCTGCTAGCACATCACTGCCTTTTTACTACTCTACTTCTTCACTGATCTACTACCAAAATATACATCTTTTGGGACTAAGGACTGTCTTTTCATCTTCATATTCCCCAAACACACAGGCACACACACACACACACACACACACACACAAAAACTAAATTTAGAAAAACTACTAGTGGATTTAATACTAAAGTCTTACTTTTTGAGTTCTTCATAGGAAAAAAATCTGATTGAATAAATTTTTGAAATGGTTGGTTTCCTGACCCTAACATGGTTAAATCCTTCCAGAAGTAACAGTCAGAAGGAATTAGTCTTTCAAAGTCACAAAGAAAAGGAAAATGTAATTTTTTACGTTTTACTGTGTTACCCAGTGAGATCTTTGTGTACACATAGCTCCCCAAATGACAGAACTTTATAAATTTCACTTGAATATAATTCAGCTTTCCAAAAAAAATTTAAGTCACCTTTGGACTGGGATGAAACATGGAAAATTTTAATTCAAAATAAGATTATTTTTTTCTAGGAAGTTGTGAGCAAATGAAAACAAGTGTTGGCAGAAGCACTTTACCACCTCTACCAGAGGACAGTCCCAGCCAGCATTATACTCAGTGATGAGACATTTGGCAAAAGGCTTTCTGGAGAAATACAGTCTATGACTTTATTTTGCTGGAGATTTCATCTGTAAAGATTTTCTTTTCCAGTTACAAAGTTCTCCCAAGAGAGACATAGCTGCTTTTTGGAAACCTGTGAACTACTGGCAAGTCTTGCCCTGTTTACCATGGAAACTTGTGCTGGGATAGAATTACAGTGTGTGACCTGGTACAAGCATCCATGGATGTTTGATGCCTGCTATTTTCTCTTATGTTGACTTGAAAATTATAAATCACAGATTCAGATCAAATAACTTTGATCTTTCCAATTCATTCGTTCATCACAGCACAGGTCATACCTGCACAGACTAGAAAATACATTGGCAGATGACAGGACACATGTGATGATTAAGATGTATGGGTTTGGTTCTAATTAGTTTCCTGAAAAGGAAGTACACTATTTGTAAGCACAGATGAGTGCATGTCTGCTTATCTATTGTTCTCTTCTTGAGGAGTTCTAAAATATGTTTTTGAAGTTGTATTGACAGGTTTTGTTTCTCTTTGTTTTTCTAATACAAGAAATTAACTAGCACTGCCTACAAGCAGATATGATCTGCTTTTTCTAAATAACTCGTTCAGCATCTGGCCCAGGATTGTGTAAGACGTTTGTTTTCATGTCTTTGGGAAGCTGTTGACAGTCCAGCTCAGGACCTCATCACTGCCCGCCTGGATTATTACAATAGCTTCTAACTTGACCCTGGACCATGGCTCCTCACACCACACCCTCGGTTCGTTTGCCACACTCCTACTGGCACTGTCATTCAAAAAACAGCTCTGGTTATGCCAATCTGCTGATCAAAACCCTCCCAAAGCTTAGGAGAGGTTTTAGGGAAAAGTACCAAATTAGAACTGCATTCGGAGTCGTGTCCTGGCCTTACCTCTTGCCCTGCACTGTGTTCTAGCTTCACTACACCACGTGTCCCTCTCTCAGGTGTCACTCAAGTGTGCCTGTCTATCTTTGAACAAGCTGCTTCTAGGCATGCAATGATTTCTAGAACTCTCTGCCTTTCCACAGCTTGCACCTTCATTCAGTTCATGGGCCACTTCCTTCAGAGACTAGCCTGAGTCTTCTCATCTAGGACATGTGGCCCTTGCAAGTGTTCCAAGAACACTTGTGCGTATCTCTAGGTGGCAGCTATCACACAGGCCCTGTAGCTGCCACCTTAGAGATGTTAAGCACAAGTACATACATATTTGTAGATGGACATAACACCTTTATTTTATTTATTTATTTTCATGTGGTACTGAGGATTGAACCCAGTGCCTCACACTTGCTGGGCAAATGCTCTACCACTGAACCACAACCCCAACCCCAAAGTGCTGTATTTTAATCCACTCCTCATTGTCTGCATTTCCTGCTGGCCTGAAAGTTCACCCTTTTATACAGAGCCCCCCAAAAAAATCCCAGTAAGTAGAAAATACTCAAGAAAATTCAGTCAGATTCTGAATGAACAAAAGGGTGAATTAAGGAAAATATTCTTATGTTACATTACACTTATTTGTGTTGTGGTGGTGGTGGTCATTATACCCTTACACACCAATATTCTTGAACTTCCCATTTTGAAAGGATTTCAGTTAAGAATTATTTTTTCCCTTTCTACAAATTTGAGAAAACAAAGCAGAATTAACTTCACTTGAGTCAGAATGGCAAGTATCAAGAATACAAGTAACAGCAACTGATGGCAAGGATATGGGGAAAAGGAAATGCCCATATATTGCTATTGGGACTGCAAGTTGGTGCGACCCCTCTGAAAATCAGTATGTATATTCCTCAAAAAATTAGGAATGGAACTACCATTTGACCCTGTTACCCCATTCCTTGGCAAATATCCAAAGGATTTCAAATCAGCATGCTACAGTGACACAGCCACCTCTGTGTTTATAGCAGCCACTTCTGTGTGTATATCAGCTCAATTCATGATAGATAAGTTATGGAACCAACCTAGGTACCCTTCAACAGATGAATTGGATAAAGAAATTGTGGCATATATACACAGAGGAATAAACCTTTCCAGTTTTAAGTTGATTATCTCAGGCATTTTGTTATAGTAACAGAAAGATGAATAATATTCCACCATCCACCTACAAGTTACAAAATCTTTAGATAAAATACTTCATAATTTGAATAAAATTAAATAGGGTAATTAATTAGCACAGTAATTTGGCAACCACACTCAAACTTACTTGCAACTGTAAAGTCAACCTTGTCTTTTGCTTTTTAAGAGTATATCCTATACTTTCATGTAAAGCAATGAGGGTTTTTACTTCTTATACTTAAGTGTCTAGTTTTATTAGTGATGTTTCTATAAAATGGGCAAAGTTATTAGAACAAGTATGGTAATGCAGCTTGACCTCTTGGGGTTGTGTGTCCTTTCCGCGTCTTGAAACAATCCCTTCCTAGCCCATTTTCTTTGCTTTTATATTTTATTGTTTTTCTAATCTTTACTATGATCCACAACCAAGTCCCTCCTCTCTCAAGTTTTTCCTTCCTGACACATTTATCAGCCAGTGATCTCAATCTTGCCTATTTCTTTGGTGCTATTCAGCTTAATTTTTGAAAACTCTTTTCTTCTCATAAGACATACTTCTGATAGCTATCCTATAAACTTTATGAACTGAGTCCTTTAAGGTAAGGAAGTATATATTTTAGAATTATAATAAGGCTAATAGAATTCAATTAATGGTTTTTGTATCAAAAATATCACTGATTTTAAAGTAAGAGTTTCCACTGCAGATCATGTGTTTAAAACTTTCAGTCTCTTCTCTTATCATAGTTTGGATTAAATAAACCATATAGTCACATGAAAAAAGTCTCCTTATAATATAATATATTCTATATTTACATTGAATGAAAAAATATATTACTTTAATTTTTGAGATAAATCTATTGGGCTGCAATTTTGGGTGGGGGTATCATCACTATTTTCTTGTTTTTGAGGTATAGATACAAAGTAATGACCCTTATTTTCCCAAAAACAACCAAAAAGTAATTGAAGCTTGGAGATTCTTGTGTAGATTGACTTCAGTGAGATAATTTTGGTGAAACACAGAAAAAAAATAATAAACTCAAACTAAATGTGATTTGAAAACATTTCGTGAGCAACGAAGAAAATATTCTTAAAGATTATATGGATGAGCCTTAGGCATTTAGAAATTGAGTGAAGTTAAATGACTCAAGATGTAACAATCCCAAACTCCAAGTGTCACCAATTACTCCAAAGATAAAGGTTTTAAAACTAATTAACTTGGATTTGCCTTTAAATGTCTGAAATACGTATGAGGCAATAGCATTCCTTGATACAAAACATAACCAAGCAATATTCAAATGCAGAATGACCATTTCCACTTAGCTGTCAAGCATAGATGCAGTTGTTCCTCTAGAGACAGTTCTAGAAAAGACCATTGATCAGGAAAGTTAGCAACAGTATCATGCCTTCAACACTTAAAGTACATAGTATCTTCTAGAAATGCCCCAAAGAGCTAACCAGACCTGACATTCATCATGCTTCAAAGCCTTCCACTTTCTAGTTTTCCATTCCATAATCCTACTCAAACCCTACTCTCCAGTCAAACCAAACTCCTCCGTGACCACCCTGCCTAAGATTGTCCACCCCACTCATGCAGTCAAATACCTTGCTTTATTTCCTTCATAATATTTGTCTCTATCTAAAAGTATGTAATTGATTTGTTCACCACCCTCCCTCACTTCTCAGAACGTAAGTCTCATGCAAGTGAAGATTTTGCCTTCTTGGTGCTGGATCTCAGGGTCAAGAACAGTGTTTGTTGCATACCAGGTTCTCTATAATCATTTATGGAATGTATGAGTGGACTTTTTCCTATAAACACCTGACTTTCATTGCCTCATTCCATGGTGTTTAAAGTCTCTTCCAACTTGAATACCTACACTTTCCTCCTCCTACACATCATCATAGTCCAGCTGAAGAATCAGAGTTTCTAGGCCTGTGTGAGAGTTACCAGTATGAAGCTGCAGCTTCTCTCCTGGAGCAGAAGATATTCAAGGGTGTCAGCCTTTGATAGTTTAAGACTTTTCACACATACATACTCACACTAGCACAGTGTCAGTAAGCATCTATTATATTAATGAATTAGAATGACATACCATTCAAGTTCCAAGTAGAATTTAACAAGGGAGCCTAATATTTGGTTAGTGCTGTGTGATGGCAGGAGAAATACATAGATCACATATTGAAATAAATAGATAACATATAGAAGCAGCTAGATTTGCAAAATTCTGATGTAAATTCATGTCATTAGCCATGATAAAACTTATTTATTAGATCATGAGCTTCAGTTTACTTTCATCATATCAAGCTTAGTTCCTGGGACCTATCTAAGATTCCCAATGGTACTGCAGGGGGAATTTGGAAAAAGTGAAAAAAAAAGAAATAACACAAAACAGAACCTCCCAACTTTAAATAAATCTGCACAAGTCTTTTGTCTATGGGATTATGTCAGGCTGACCTCCTCTGTGCCCTGATTAGAGAATCAGGCTTGAATAGTTAGATATAATTTATGGTAGCAGGAATAGAAATGCTTTTGCTCACCCCTTGAACTGACAAGTAATAGTACTACGTCAGTCATTTGAATCCCACTCCTTCTCACTTCTCTATTCCCTCTCCATAAACTCAGTCTCCAACAGACTACTCAGTAATGAGATAAGTTCTTTCCACTGTACGCTAAACAAGAATTCCATGACTCCTAACAATAGTGATTTTGAATAGAAAAACATTCACATTTAATCTTGTGCTTTCCCTCTGTTATTCCTCTGCTCATTATGTGCCTTGTAACACAAAAGGAATGCCCATAAAAATGCCCTTTTTACTGGCCAAAAGAAAAAGAGAGAAGACTCAAATCAACAAAATTATAAATGAAAAAGGAGATATCACCACAGACATTTCTGAAACCCAGAGAGTTGCTAGGAATTACTTTGAAAACTTATATTCCAATATATTGGAAAATCTAAGAAATATTGACATATTTCTGGACACATATGACCTCTCTACACTGAACCAAGAAGATACAAACAGACCCAATATCAAGCAATGAGATTAAAGCAGTATTGAAAGCCTCCCAACAAAGAAAAGCCCAGGACCAGATGGATTCTCAGCTTAGTTCAACAACAACTTTAAAGAACTAATGCCAGTCCTTCCCATATTATTCCAAGAAATAGGAAGGGAACCACTTGATTCTATAAAACCAATATCATACCAAAACCAGATAATGACACATCAAGAAAAGAAAACTACACACCAATGTCCCTGATGAACATTAACGCAAAAATCTTAATAAAAATATTAGCAGTCCATATTCAAAAGCACATTAAAATTGGTTCCATCCCAGGGATGCAAGGTTGGTTCAACATACGCAAATAATATGTGCAATTTACCATATAAATAAAATTAAGGATAAAAATCAAATACATGGGTCAACATTTAGAAGATCCAAAAATCCACTAGAAAACTTTTACAACTAATAAATGAATCAGCAAAGTAGCAGGATATAAAATCAATACCCATAAATCAAATGCATTCCTAAACATAAGCAATGAATCCACTGCAAGAGAAATTAATTCACAATAACCTCAAAAAAAATAAATAAATAAAATAGTTGGGAAGCAATCTAACAAGAGGTAAAAGACCTCTACAATGAAAACTACAGAACACTAAAGAAAGAAATTGAAGAAGATCTTAGAAGATGGAAAGATCTCTCATGCTCTTTAATAGGCAGAATTAATATAGTTAAAATGGCCATACTACCAAAATCGTTATGCAGATTTAAATCAATTCCTATTAAAATCCAAATGACATTCTTCATAGAACTAGAAAAAGCAATCGTGAAATTCACTTGGAAAAATGAGAGACCCAGAAGAGCCAAAGTAATCCTCAGCAAAAAGAATGAAGCAGGAGGCATTACAATAACAGACCTTAAACTATACTACAAAGCAATAGTCACAAAAATGGCATGGTATTGGTGCCAAAATAGACATGTAGACCAATGGTACAAAACAGAAGACACAGAGTCAAATCCACATAAATACTGTTATCTCATACTAGACAAAGGAACCAAAAACATACATTGGAGAAAAAATAGCCTAGTCAACAAATGGTGCTGGGAAACTGGAAATCCATATACAGCAAAATGAAATTAAACCTCTAATTCTCACCCTGCACAAAAATCAACACAAAGTGCATCAAAGACTTAGACAAAAGAATAGAGACCCTAATAAAAGAAAAAGTAGGCCCAAATCTTCATCATGTTGGCTTAGGACCTGATTTCCTTAACAAGACTCCTAAAGCACAAGAAGTAAAATCGAGAATCAATAAATGGGATAAATTCAAACTAAAAAGTTTCTTCTCAACAAAGGAAATAATCAATAATGTGATGAGAGAGCCCACAGAATGAGAAAAAAATATCTTTACCACACACACCTCAGATAAAGCACTAATCTCCAAGACATAGAAAGAACTCAAAAAACTTTACACCAAAAAAACAAATAACCGATCAATAAATGGGCTAAGGAACTATACAGACACTTCACAGAAGAAGAAATACAATCACTTAATAAACATATGAAAAAAAAATGTTCATTATCTCTAGCAATTAGAGAAATGCAAATCAAAACTAAGATTTCATCTCACTCCAGTCAGAATGGCAATTATGAAAAATAGAAGCAATAAGTGTTGATGAGAATGTGTGTGGGGGGAAGTACACTCATAAATTGCTGGTGGGACTGCATATTGATGCAACAACTATGAAAAGCAGTATGGAGATACCTCATAAACTTGGAATGAAACCATCATTTGACCCAGCTATCCCACTCTTAAGTTTATATCCAAAGGACTTAAAATCAGCATACTACAATGATACAGCCACATCAGTTTATGGCAGCTTAATTCACAACAGCTAAACTATAAAACCAACATACATGCCCTCATCAGATTAATGGATAAAGAAAATGTGGCACATATATACAATGGACTATTACTCAGCCTTAAAGAAGAATGAAATTATGGCATTTGCAGACAAATGGATGGAACTAGAGAATATCATGCTAAGAGAAATAAGCCAATCCCAAAAAACCAAAAGCCAAATATTTTCTCTGATAAGTGGATACACAATGGGGTAGGTGGGGTAGGGAAGAATGAAGGAACTTTGGTTTGTGTAGAGGGTAGTGAGGGAACGGATAGGGCTCTGGGGATAAGAAGGACAGCAAAATGAGACAGACATTATTACCCTATATACATGCATGATTACATCACTGGAGTTACTCTGAACATGTACAGCCAGAGGAATGAGAAGTTGTGCTCCCATTTGTGTACTCTATGTCAAAATGCATTCTACTATATATAAATAAATAAATAGATAAATAAATAAATAAATAAATAAAGATGCACAAAAAGCCTTTTACACAATTCAGTACCCATTCATGGTAAAAACACTCAAAAAACTAGGAATAGAAGGAATTTACCTCAACATCACAAAGGCTATACAAAACAAACTTAAAGCCAACATCATACTGAATGAAGAAAAACTGAAAGCATTTCCTCTAAAATCAAGAACAAGGAGCTGGGGATGCGGCTCAAGCGGTAGCTTGCTCGCCTGGCATGCGTGCGGCCCAGGTTCGATCCTCAGCACCACGTACAAACAAAGATGTTGTGTCCGCTGAAAACTAAAATAAATAAATAAATATTAAAAAATTCTCTCTCTCTCTCTCTCTCCCTCTCCTTCTCCTCTATCTTTAAAAATAAATAAATAAAATAAAATCAAGAACAAGACAAGGATGTTCATTCTCACCATTCATATTCAATATAGTACTTGAAACTCTAGCCATAGAAATCAGGCAAGAAAAGGAAAGTAAAGAAATAAAAATAGGAAAAAAAGAAGTAAATTATATGTTTGATGGTGACATGATCCTATAACTACAAGACCCCAAAAGACACCATCAGAAGACTACTACAGCTCATAAATAAAGCAAATAAAGTAGCAGAATTCAAGATCAACATACAAAAATCAATAGCTTTCCTATACTCCAATAATGAATCTGCTGAAAAAGATATCAGAAACAATTCCATTCACAAGTTTAAAAAAAATACTTGGGAATAAAACTAAATAAGGAGATGAAAGGTCTCTATAATGAAAATTGTAGAACACTGAAGAAATAAATTGAAGGCAGAAGATAAGACTTATGTTCTTGGATAGGCAAAATTAATACTATTAAAATAGCCATATTACCAAAAGCAGTATACAGATTCAATGCAACCTCCATCAAAATACCAATGACATTCTTCACAGAATTAGAAACAACAGCCCTAAAATTCATATGGAAGAAAAAAAGACCCAAAACAACCAAAGCAACAGTGAGCAGTAAGAGCAAGGCTGGAATCATGACAAGACCTGATCTCCAATCATACTCCAGAGCTAGAGTACCAGAAACAGTATGGCACTGGCATAAAAACAGACACATAGACCAATGAATAGAAGACACAGAGACAAACACACACACTTACAGTCATCTGATCCTTGACAAAGGTGCCAAAAACATACACTGGAGAAAAGACATCCTTTTAACAAACAGTGCTGGGAAAATTGGTTATCCATATATAAAAGAATGAAACTAGATCCTTCTCACCCTGCACAAAAATCAACTCATAATGGATCAACCTAGGAATTAGTCCAGAAACTTTCCAACTACTAGAAGAAAGCAAGGCTCAACATTCCAACACATTGGCACAGGCACTGACTTCCTTAATAAAACCCTAAAGCTGAAGAAGAAAAAGCAAGAATCAATAAGTGAGATGGCTTCAAGTTAAAAAAAAAATCGTCTGCACAGTAAAGGAAAAAATTAAGATTGTGAAGTGAAAGCCTGCAGAATGGTAAAAGTCTTTTTACAGGAGATTAATATCCAGAATATATATAAAGGAATCTAAAACTTAACAACAACAAAAAAAAAACCTCCATCAATAAATGGGCAAAGGAATTTAACAGATATTTCTGTAAAGAAGAAATGTAAATGGTCAACAAATATATGAAAAAATATTCAATATTCTTAACTATCAGGGAAATGCAAATCAAAAGTACACTGAGATTTTATCTCACTCCAGTTATAATGCCAATCATCAAGAATACAAATAACCATAAAGGCTGGCAAGTAAAGGAAGGAGATCATGGGGGAGGGAGGAAGGATGAGAAAGTGGAGAGATGAAATTGACCCAGCAATGCTTTGTGCACATATGAATACATCACAATGAATTCCACTTTTATGTAGAACTACAATACACCAATCTGAAAAATAAACTAACAGAAGAAAGACCAATAAAGAAGAATAAGGAGATCAGGAGGAGGGAGATAGGGAGGAAAGGAGGTAGCATTGGGGTTTGAAATGGAGAAAATTATGTTATATGCATTTATAAATATGCCAGCATGAATCTCACAATTATGTATAACTATAATGCACTAATAAAAATGTCCTTTTTAATTCAAATTGCTGTTCAATGTAACTTGCTGGGTACAGAGAGGAATGAAATCCATAGATGAAAGTGTGGTTGGTGCATTGTTTGGGGGTTATTTTGACAGCAAGTATGACTGATGAGTTAAAAATTGGCCAGTGATCCCAAAGGCTCATTTTTTGATACCTAAGTCAACTATTCCCATTTATAACCAAGTGTATCATAAAATGCTTAAAACTAAATTAATTAGGATTTACTTTTAAATTCCTAAAGTAAAAAGGGAGCAATAACATTTCCTGATACAAAACATAACTAAAGTTGCTGTGCCTGCAAAGAGATTAGAGTCCATTTCCTAAATATTGCTCAGGTTTTTTTCTACAAGGTTCAAATGTTTTACAATGATAATAATTTACATTTTCTCCAAATTACTTTTATTTTAAAAATATTTGTACTCCTTTAAACCCTTGGAAATATAAATCTGTTTGTGGGATAGACATATTGCTATTAGGAGTTGCACCACATATTCCAGGGTCCAGGTAGGCTTGCTGTCCACAGAAGACAGAGCAAGAGTTACTCTGTGGCAAAAACACAGAGGATCATGTGCACTAACACTAATTCATTCTGCTAATGTTGGTGTCAGACGTGAGTGTGGTTTAGTCACAATATGGCCTCCAAACATGGTCTCAAACACCTGGTCAAGTTGGGATGGGAATTAGAAACAAATAGAAAAAAGTCAAGAAAGAGTTAACCTTGCAGACTCAATCCCCACTGAATGTGCAGGAAACTGGAAAGTGTTTTACTTGGTACCAGTAAACTTAGCACAAGTAACATCTGGTGCTTATTTACTTAATATACTTAGAGCTTATTACTTAGTGTTTAGTTAGTATTTGCTATGTGCCAGGCATTGTTCAAAATCCCTCAACACATGAATCATTTAAACCTGACAGCAGCCTTAGGTAGTAGGCACACACATGAGAAGAATGATGCTAATCCAAGAGGCTGAGTTACTGCAAAGCAGAGCTGGTGGATTAATTTCAGACTGCTGTTGTTGAGGTGGTACAATACTTGCATCATCAATAGGTGAAACATGGCAGTTCCAAAACAGGGAGCCATTAGAAACCATCTAGAAAAGTTGTACATTTTTGTTGACAAATCAAATTAAAGATGATAATGCTAAGTGAAGTTAGCCAATCCCAAAAAACCAAATGCCGAATGTTGTCTTTAATATAAGGAGGCTGATTCATAGTGGGATAGGGAGCGGGAACATGAGAGGAATAGATGAATTCTAGATAGGGCAGAGGGGTTGGAGGGGAAGGGAGGGGGCATGGGTTTATTATTGATGGTGGAATGTGATGATCATTATTATCCAAAGTATAGGTATGAAAACATGAATTGGTGTGAATATATTGTGTATACAGAGATACAAAAAATTGTGCTCTATATGTGTAATAAGAGTTGTAATGCATTCTGCTGTCATATATATTTAAAAAAAGAGTGAGAACTACATTCATGACTGGCACAAAAATATCCTTCAGACAATGAGGAGCTGTAATCAGTAAAGAGCAGAATGGGTTCTCTATTACTAGCTAATTTTTCCTTTGCTATTTACTTATTTTCTATTTTTTCATTTTTTCTTCTTTCTCCTCATTGTATCAACATATGGGGTAATGATATACAACCCTCAAGAACGGGCCCTCTAACTATGGTGGAGGTGGTTAGCAGCCCCCAGACATGCCTGGATTGGTGGAGCCTATCACATGTTGTGTTCGCTTGGTAGAAACAAATATTCATGGAGATTACTTCATAGAGCCAGGTGGGGAAGTATTCAAATCAATGCTTTGAGCAGAGCAAAACCTCAAAATAGTGAGTGTTAGTAAATAAATAAAATTCAACTATTCAGCAATGGGAAATGTCACAGTTGCCATTACAGTCATCACTGAGAAGAGTAATACCCCAATGCCCATGTCATTATAAGTGAAATAATTGCTTGTCTTCTAAAATATAGGTTTGATATTACAGTCAATAAAATAATCACATGAAATGCACATTTCCAATCTATTCAGTTACTTCAGTAGTTCACTTAGATGATTATGTAGCCTTAACTTAAAATCCTGTGTTTCAAATTAGAACCACAAATATTTCATATTGATTTATTTGAGTAAAGGAAGAATTTAAAATTTAAAATTGAACTAAATCTGCAAATGGAAGACAAATTATAGAAACATATTTAATCATTTAGAAGCACCATTAAGATACTTGAATCAGAGATATTCAGAACATTTAACCACATCTTCAAATAATACCTGTTGGTGACACATGAGTTACTATTAAAAACTTCATTTAAGGCTTTCTTATTTTTAAGAAGTTCTAGACTCAAATCTTCATCAATGGTATTTTAACATTTACTACCATGCTCCCTCCATTGATATATAGCCTAATACAATTATAAATAAATATCTTATTATCATTAAGATCCACTAAGATAAAAATACACCATAATTCTAACACATTTCTTAATAAAAATAACTTAAAGTAATAATAACACTGAATTATGTGATGTTACAATTAGAACAGCAGAGATCTTGCATTCTTAAATTTTCTGAACTAAAACTGTAGTATAAAATCTTACTAAGGTCATAAATTAATTTCATTCATTTGTTCAACCATTCAACAAATATTTATTGAATATATATAAAATGTATTATATTGTACTCCCAACTTTTGGTAAGTATTAAAATACTAATTTATTGTATTTATTTGTTCATTTTATCTATTTTAATGAATAAACAATATTGTTTTTCTTAGTTATATATAATATAATCAATGATAAAATTTGTGAGGAAATAATATATAGGTTTTTTTTTAAATGTTGTCTCTGGAACCTATCTTTATCTGCAAAAAAAAAAAGTTCATTACAATTGAGGGTGATTGGCCATGACAGGGTCTTACCCCAAATGATTCAAAGGGAAAAAGTTACTTATACCTTTTCTGAAAGTAATATTTCCATTTCAAAATAGATTTGAGGGCTGGGCCTATAGCTCAGTGGCAGAGCCCTTGACTAGCTTGTGTGAGGCACTGGGTTCAATCCTTAACACTGCATAAAAATAAATAATAAAATAAAATAAAGGCATGCTGTCCATCTACAACTACAAAAAAAAAAAATTTTTAAATAACAGATTTGAAAAAGGGACAAAAAGATAGCCTGGAAATTGCATCTTTTCATTTAACAGCTCTACAAAGAATCAATCCCAGAGCTGTAAGGCCTTCTGCTCCACCTTCCCCACAATGGGCCACTTCTATCCTAGGACCTCTGCATTTAAGAAGGTTCTCTCTGAGGAAATACCAGGCCCTGAACATGCGCATGGATTTGCTCCTCACTGCATTCAGGCTCTGCTACGACATCCTCTCCTCTAGCAGTGGAGACCTCCATTACTCTCCATTTTTCCCTGGTGCTGTAGACTTTGATGTGAATCTGTTTTGGGTCATTGTGCTTGAAATAGCAAAAAAAAAAAAAATCATATGTAATAGACTCCAGTGTTAAGATGGCTCCATGATATGGATCCTGAAGTAAATTGTAGCATTACTCATTCTTAAACATCAATAAAGCTATTTCCAGACATAATAACATCTACTGGTTTGGAAACTATTGCCATCTTCATATTAAAAAATACTATTTTATTAAAAATTTCTTGGAGATCTGATGACATTTGCAGATTGAATTGGAAAGTCAAGTATAATGAGAGGTTCCCTCTTATGTACATATGGGTTTTAAAGTTAGATCTGGCTTCAGCTCTCAGGTCTGCAATTAACTAGCTGTGTGAGAAAATCCCTGAATTTATTCTCATTAAAAGCACTGAAAACTTTCTGGTTAAATATCATAGACATACTTCAATTCTTTGACTGCTCCGAATTATTTGATGCTAAAAACAGCTGAAATTTTATTTTCCTTCTACATTTTTGGGTGTCCCTTGTCAGTCACCTTTTCAGGCTTTGATTTTCAAATACTGACGTTCTTCAGAGTTCTGAAATAGGCGCTTTTCTTTTCACTTCACATTCTTCCTTGGTATCATTAGCCTTTCCCATTTTCAGACATCCAAAGTATTAGCTTATAGCTGTCTCATAAGGACCAAGTATGTGCACAAATATCTACTCAACATAAACATATAAACATCCCAGAGAAACTGTAAGCAGATCATGTGTCCTAACAGGAACTTTTTACCTCTTTCACAGCCTATTTTCTACTGTTCTCTGTGTCAAAGAAGGCATCATGATGCACTGAGCCAACCAATTCATAACCCTGTATCATATTTACTCCATTCTCACCTTTGTGTTGCTCTTCTCTGATGGGTAACAAAGTCTTATCCCCATCTACCTCCTATATGCCTCTCAAATCTGCCTGCTTCCCTTATCTGCACTGCCTTTACCCTGGTTCCATGGAAAATATCCTCTCTCTCCTGGATCTCCTTCGCCATCTCCTGTCTCATTACACCCACATTAGGCTGGCTCATTCTTACCCTGCATGTTGCATAGAGGTAACTTCCCTTTTTAATCTCTCTTGGTTTGCTGCCAGAGCCCACAGGATACAGGTCTACACATTACAAGGCCTTTTATTTTTCTGGTTTCTACTCACCTCAACAGACTCATCTCTAAGTGCTCCCTCTCCTGCATTTTACAGAGTGAATATATTGAACCACTTGTGGTTCCAACACCTGGCCTTCACACACACTATTCTATTTGCCTAGAATATGATTCCATCTTCTTTGCCCCAATATTTACTATTTGTCTTTAAGTTTTACTTCAGTATAATCATTTCCAACAAAATTTGAAAACATGCAATGGGTAGAAGGAGTGAAAGGGAAATGAGGAAATAAACATAAGCTTTAGCTCACAAAGCAAGCAGGGATCTAGATTTGCAATTAGAGCTCATGGGAGATTCAAAAGGTCTTGTTTTTTATAAGATGGGACAAGATGAGTATTTTTTCAAGTTTAGTGGGAAGGTGTCTACAAAGAGAGGAACAGGCAGAACTGACGGCAAAGGTCAGTGCAAAGGTAGATGGAAGGAACTAAGAAGCATAGGGTTGAGTCTCACATGGGAAAGGAAACCTCCATGGGGATTGCAGGACCAAGCATGGGTAGAGGCAGAAATAGGTAGTTCTCTTGGGGTGGGGAGACAGGAAGTTAAGGGAACTCCTGTAAGACAGCTTCTGTGTCTCCAAAGAGGTAGGAGGAAAATTTTATGGAATCAATCATAGGAAGATGGTGAGGAAGTAATTTGGGGGAAAACAGAAATCTGAAATAGCCACAGAGAAGTATATGAAATAAAGGAGTGGGAGACCAGGAACTGAATTTGTTGCAATTATAAATATTTTTTAAATTGTCTGTTATATTCTTAGATTGTGTCCCAAGCTTAAGTCCTGATAAGATAAAATCATGCCATCACTAGAGAATGCTTACACCTACAGCATTGCTATGGAAGATAGTTAATGAGCAAGTCTGAGGATTTGGAGTAAATTAGTGTTTTATTCTAGTGAATTCTGACTGTCACTAAAGGAGAAAGTCATTACTCAAAGGACTTTCTTGGGAGTCAGAGAAAAAGGCCTTGATAAGTTTAACTTGTGAGAATAATTAATCCTGAGGCAGAAGATAAACATTTGGGGCTCTGGCTAGGACAACAAGCCACCAGACACATGTCTGGAAAGATCCATCAATATGATTCTACTTGGTCCAGAGTTGGTTAAACTGAGAATTGTACCAGTTAAAATTAATAAGAGATTTAGAATTAAGTGTATTAATAATGATATACTAATACTAGTCAATTGTTAGACCTATATATTAATAAGAATGTAATGCCTCCTGTGACTGATTCAAAATACTAAAATTACAATTGCATAAATTTCTACTTTGTTTAAAGTATATTGTTTTAGAAAAAGCTACTATTGCTGACTTAAATCACTACTACTCTTACAACTTAATAATAAAAGACAACCCAATTAAAAAATGGGCAAAAAGCCGTCCCTTGCCAGGTGGTTTCTTTCTTCCAGTCAGTATGCCTACTTTAGATGCTCAGAAGAGGGACTAAGAAAATTCAAGTATCAAGGCAAAAATGTATCTGTGAGGTGGCAACAGAAGATAGCAATCAGTCTGAATCTCTGGAAGGCCAAGGGAGATGAATAAGTGTTAAAGAGAAGGAATACCCCTCATTTATCCCCCAACCAAGCTTCTGAAAAACCAGCCAAAGGCATCAGCCTCACACTAATTGAAATAATCAAAGATGTGAATAGCTCCATCCAGTCCTATGTTTTCATGTCATTTGGGCATCCAGGAAAATGTGATTCCAGGAAAGAAGCCCTTCTCTCAGACTGACTATCAAAGCAGAACTCTTTTCCAGAGTTATCTTCTTCTAGAGAAGATAATGCTAAGTGAAGTTAGCCAATCCCAAAAAAACAAATGCCAAATGTTGTCTTTGATACAAGGAGGCTGATTCATAGTGGGATAGGGAGTGGGAGCAGGAGCATCGGAGGAACAGATGAACTCTAGATAAGGCAGAGGGGTTGGAGGGGAAGGGAGGGGGCATGGGGTTATTATTGATGGTGGAATGAGATGATCTTTATTATCCAAAACAGGTATGAAGACATGGATTGGTGTGAATATACTGTATATACAACCAGAGAGATGAAAAATTGTGCTCTATATGTATAATAAGAATTGTAATGCATTCCATTGTCATATATACATAAAAAATAAATGTAAAAAGTGTTGAACATTTTATTAAATTTTAAAAACTTATATTTGTGATATGGTAAGAAACAGTAGTGCTGCTTCTCAAGTTATTCTTTCATATTTAGTTAATGCTGCAGTTTTTTATTAAGTACTTCATGTGTTCACAGTTTTGGTTTAGTGCAAAGGTAGATGGGAAAACTGTGTCATCATCTTCTTTCTCACCAAAATGTCTCTCAAAGATTTTCAGAACATAGGCTGGGATTGTGGCTCAGCAGTAGAGTTCTCGCCCAGCACATGTAAGGCTCTGGATTAGATCCTCAGCACAACATAAAAATAAATAAGTAAAATAAAGGTATTATGTCCAACTGCAACTAAAAAAAATAAATATTAAAAAAAAAGATGTTCAGAGCAGTCTGGCCAATCTGATGGTCCTGGTGAAGTTGTAAAGCCCTAATTCTATTGACCTTCTGAGTTCTTCTACCACACAGGCTTTCCTTCTCAAACAGTTTCTCTACCAGGAGCCTGTAAGAGATGACACTGAGGATGATGAGAATAATCTTCCATAATTGGGATAATTAGTATATTCAACTGTGGCCCCAAGATTCCAGAGTGGACAAGTGGGAACAACTGGTCCACAGTGGCCCCCCATTGCAAAGTCGGCCACCATCCAGACAGATTCCTTCTGGACTTTGAATCCTCATTTTTTAACAGAGCCACTGAGGAGGCAGCAGATTAAAAGCCATCAGCTGCCAGATGTGCTGATGAGTGTCGGAGCAGTGAATAAATCATTGCTTTGGACTGTCCTGGACAGTGGATGCCCCCCTTGGGAATTTCTGATGCAAAGGTGCCAAGAAAACTGCCCATTTGGGGTGGTGCCTGTTAAGAGGAAAAATTCTGTGCCTCTGGGTTCAAACTCTAGCTGCCCAGAGGTAAATAGATATGGACATGCTCAGAGCCTTGAGGCATCAGCTGCCTGGAAGCAGAAGAGTTTGAGCATGAGCTGATAACCTTTAATTGGGCTGCTCCCCTCCTGAACCTCTTTTTTGTTTATCTTGAAGAAGCTTTCTCACAAAAAATCTTTTTGATTTTTAAACCTATATAATAAACTTGTGAGCCTGCTCTGGTGACAGTCATGCCTCATCAGGGCTAGCTTTCCCACTGGGTTCCCCTTTCTCTATATTTGTGTGTTCATCTTATTTCCAATCCTCTCACCACCTATATTCAGAGAACTGATCAAACATTGTAGCAGATGGGCCCCAGTGGCCACCTTGCTCAGAGCCCAGGCTGCATCCTTTCGGGTAAAATGCTCAAGGCGCTTCATGAGGTGGGTTAACACATTCAGCATGCCTGCATTGATGGCCAGTTGGGTCTGTGATCCATACCTGTGACAACATTCCCCATGGTATGGAGAGAAAGGGTCAAGATGTTGAGTTTTGAGCTGGTGATAAGCTCTACCAGCCTGGACAGAAACTCCTGGGTCAACCTCTTGGCTGGTGTGCTCATTGCAGCCATTGGTGAAGTAGGACAACCCAGTGGGTATCTGAGAAAATCTCCCTATTACAATGTGGTAAGAGGTAGGAGGGGATGGACAGCATTTGCTTGACTGTTTTCTTGAAAGAATATGGGCTCTTGTTTCAGCACAGGTTGAACAAGGACCATGTGACATTCCACAGAAATGATTGGTATGGTTGATAAAACCAGGGCCAGCAGATGTGGGATGCATTGCTTGAGATAATGACATCTCTGAATTCTGGGTCATCACATACTATGTTACCAAGAGCCTGCTCACACACAGTTACAGTGGCAGAAGACAGGAGCTCAGTCAAGGATGAGATGGTGCCCTCCACAACAGCTCAGACATGTTCTGAAGTCCCTGAAGCAATGTTGGTCAGAGCCCAGGCTGCCTGGAACTGCAGTAGGGGTGAAGTGACCACTTAGTAATTTACCTGCAAATGCCATGATTTTATTCTCTTTTATTGCTGAGTAATATTCCATGTGTATATATGCCACATTTTTTTTATCCATTCATCTATTGAAGGGCACCTAGATTGGTTCCACAGTTTAGCTATTGTGAATTGTGCTGCTATAAACATTGATGTGGCTGTGTCCCTGTAGTATGCTGTTTTTCCTGAGTATACCTTTCCACCCCATCCTCGACAACACTTATTGTTGTTTGTATGCATAATAGCTGCCATTCTGATTTGAGTCAGATGAAATCTTAGAGTGGTTTTAATTTGAATTTCTCTATTTGCTAGTGATGATGAACATTTTTTCATATGTTTGTTGATTGATTGTACATCATGTTCTGAGAAGTGTCTCTTCAGGTCCTTGGCTCATTTATTGATTGGGTTATTTGGTTTCTTTTTTTTTTTTTTTTTTTTTTTTTTTTTGGTGTTTAGCTTTTTGAGTTCTTTATATACCCTAGAGATTAGTGCTGTATCTGGTGTGTGAGGGGTAAAGAGCTCTCTATTCACCTCACAGATTATTTCTTTTGCTAAGAAGAAACTTTTTAGTTTGAGTCCATCCCATTTATTGATTCTTGATTTTAATTCTTGCACCAGGATTCTTATTAAGGAAGTTGGGGCCTAATCCCACATAATGGAGATAGGCCTACCTTTTCTTCTATTAAATCCTTGATCCATTTTGAGTTAAGTTTTGTGCATGGTGAGAGATAGGGGTTTAATTTCATTTTGTTGCATATGGATTTCCAGTTTCTCCTTAATAAAAACTTCAGCATTAACTAAATATGAAAGGATAACATGAGAAGCGGCACTCCTATTTCTTACCATATTACAAATGTAAAACTTTTAAAATTTCATAAAACGTTCAACACTTTTGTAAAAAAAAAAAAGAAAGAAAATAGGCAAATGATTTGGATAGACATTTCTCCAGAAAGATATACAAATAAGCATTAATTACATGAAAAAATGCCCTACATCATTAATTATTAGAAAAATTCGAATCAAAACAATAAACTACTATCCCATATCTTCTAGGATGGATATCATCAAAAAGCCCAATACTAGCAAGTGTTGGTGAGGATGGAGAGAAATTTGAAAACTCCTGTATTATTGGCAAGAATGTTAAATGGGAAAGCTTATTTGGAGAACAGTTAGGCAGCTCCTCAAAATGTCATCTTATGATCCAGCAACCCATTCCTAGTTATATGCAAAAGAGAAATGAACACATATTTACACACACACACACACATACACACACATACACACACACATACACACACACAAATGCACATGAATGTCCACAGAAGCACGATTTATAACAACCAAGAAATGGAAACAACCAAATGTCAATAGCTGATGAATGGATAAAGTGTGATGAATCTAACAATAAAATATTATTCATTCACAAAAAAGAATGAGTTACTAATCCATGCTATAACATTAAATTTAAAAAAAACATAAATTAAAAAAAGCCAGATACCAAAAGCCACAATCTGTATTATTCTATTCATATGAAATGTACGAATCATGAAAATCTATAGAAACAGAAAGTATTGGCTGCTTAGGACTCAGAGGAGTTAGGAGAAAAGGAAGAAGGAGTCAGGGAATGACTGCTGATGCATAAGGGGTTTCTATTGGAGGGAGAACAGAGTTCTAAAATTAGATTGTGGTAATGATTGCACAGTCCTGTTACTATGTATCAAAAAACACATTGTACATTTTAAATTGGTAATTTATGGTATGTTAGTTGCATCTCAACAAAAGTCAATTTCTTTATTAAAAAAAAGAAAGAAAGAAAAGAAATAGTAACTACATGACCTTTTAATCAATACTGTTAGTTATAAATGTGTTTGATAATCAGGGTCAGAGAACTGATACTCATTTAAGCCAAAAGGATTTTACTTTTCTCACAAAACAAAAAGCCCAAGGGGAGGTGACTATTCTTGGCTCTGGTACTCCATGGTGCCTGCATGGAGTCAGGCTTATGGGTCCCTGAATCCTTCTGTTGAACACCTGATGATCACAAGGTGAAAGCTAAGTCTCCACACATCACCATCAAAGCCAGAACAAAACCCAAGAAGGATAATAAGAGTCACTTATTTCTGTTTTAGTCAGCTTTTTCACTGCTGTGACTAAAGAATCTGACCATAAAACTATAGAGGAAGGAAAATGTATTTGAGGGCTCACAATTTCAGAGGTCTTAGTCCATAGAAGGCTGGCTCCATTTCTCACGGCTCAAGATGAGGCTGAACATCATGGCAGAGTGGGTGGCAGAGGGAAGCAACTCACATCATGGTAATCAAGAAGCAGAGAGACAGAGACTCCGCTCTCTAGATACAAAATATATACCCTGTAGACACCCCCTAATTCCCATCTCCTCCAGCCACACCCCACCACTTTAATTAATCCCATCAGGGATTAACTCACTGTTTGATTGCAACGCAATCATTTCTTCTCTGAACCTTCCTGCATTGTGAGTTTTGGGGGGACACCTCACATCCAAACCATAACACTGTCCTTTGTTATTATGAAAGTAAAAGCTTTCCAAGATATACCTGCAGAAACACTTGCACCTTATGGGTCAGAACTGTATCACACAGCCATCTCACCTGCAAGGTCTGCTAAAAATGTATTTTCACACTAGTGCCCCAAATGAAGTAGGAGTTTTCAGGCCATGAAGGGTGAAAGGATACTGGGTAGAGAAATAAGTGTCTGTTTGAACTTCTCTCTTCATGTACATACCTTGACAACCCTACTAGCACAGAATTATATACGCAATCTTGATTTCAAAACACAGAATAGATACCAGTGTCCTAATCAGTAAAAGAAGTAGGCCAATCACCCTTCCCTTCACCTTTACTCATCCCTTTCCTGTCCACTGTGACGGCTCTCATGACACTAAGGCTATCTTTTGAATGCTTCACTTTCTAGTAGTCTCTGGAAATCCCCATTTTGGGTGTGTATTGAGTAAAGAAAAAACACAACCACACAAATCCTGACCATATGTGAAATGCTCTCTGATTTCATAAGGAGGAAGGAAGCTTGATTTCTCTGGCCATAACCTGCCTGCTTCACATCCTCCAAACCCTCTACACACACTCACACACACATACACATGAATTTCCTCCACAGACATATGTCAGTCGCTCTTTGGTCTCTCTCTATATTTACCTCATCCTCATTTTTACTGAAATAAATCCCAATATTATATCCATGTTAAAATAACCTTCATCTTTCAGAAAGAGTCGAATGTGGTGGGATTGTGGCTATTATCAGATAGATGAAGAGTTCTCTCAGAAACCATTCTGCTTCAGAGCTGCACACAGACCTGATAGTTTCTATCACCCTGTTTGAGAGTTTTCCTCTAATTGAGGAAATACCTTGTTCCAGACACTATGATAAATTCCTAAGGCTCAGCATCACTACTGCCCACATTAACCTCTGAGGTTAGTGTCCTGGACCCAGAGTAGTTGAGTTACTTCCCCCCATGCACACACAACCAATTATTTGCAGGCCTGAGAATTAAAGCCAGAGCTTTCTAATTTTAAAACCCACATGCGTAATGCAAGAGAGGGAACATCTCTCCTTATTCTTTCAAATTAAATCAGTGAATGTCATCAGACCTCTAAGAGACTTTTAGCAAAAGTAATATTCTTTTTTTTTAATATTAAGGTGAAAATAGTTTCCAAACCAGTAAATGTCATTATCTGGAAATAGACTCTTCATTGACATTTAAGGATAAGTAATGCGACGGACCTGCTTCAGGATCCATGTCATGGAGCCATCTTCATGCTCAGTCTGTTACACATGGATTTCTTTTTACTCTTTTTAACACAATGGTCCAATACATACTCATGTAAAATTTTATTTTCTAAAAATGAAATACTAAATACCAAATGTACTTACAAAAAAATTTTATATTATCTGTTGAGGTAATTTGAAGAATAATATAACATCCCTGACTGATTTACTTTTAAAACTTTATTTTTAACTATTAATTCACTGAATTTCTGTAACTCTTAAATTATAAAGAAATTTTGAGCAGAAGTTTTTGAGATTTAATTAAATTGGAGTCCTTGATATAATTTTTTTAAATCATTTGGTGTTTAGAAATGTAGGTGGGTAGTATATTCCTTAAAGTCATGAAGTACAATGCTATTGACTATTTATTCACCAAGACAGATGAATATACAACTCATTTATTCTTAGGAAACAACTAATCATTGACATCTCTGATTATGTCACTCCTCATTATTTTGTAGGACACAATCTCTGAGATTCTTCTGATATAGAAGAATAATGTAGTTCTCATATTTTGCAATAACCTTCCCCAAAATATTCTAGTTGAGAATATTGTAACTTGAAATTATATTTTACACAATGATGTGATCCTAACACGAGATACTGGGTCAGCCCCAAATATTGGCGAGAAAATACATAGAATTTCAAAGACCAAATACTTCTGGTGAATCTAGTTGCCATACACTCTAATGTTTTAAAGGTAAAATACATTCAAACTGATTATTCAGGACATCAAAGTCACGTGCTCCCCACAGAGACTCTGAAATAAGGACAACACATTTCATTTTACTTTCCGTTCATTTTATGTCAAAAAGTATTTCTTGAACATTGTCTATACACCTACACCTCTTTCTTCACCTCCTACCTAATGAGGAAAGGAAGAAATACTTCTCTACCACTCTCACAGCTCATAATTCCACATGGTGAGGCTGAAAATACAAGAATGCAGTTTGAGATCCCCTCCACCACCACCCAACTTTCTTTTGCTTTTTCCTCTCTAGCTTCCATATATGAGAGAAAACACAGGATCCTTGACCTTCTGAGTTTGGCATTTTTTGCTTAAGATAATAATCTCTAGTTCCATTCATTTTTCTGAAAATGACATAATTTCACTTTCTTTATGGCTGAGTAAGCCCCACTGTGGGGTGTGTGTGTGTGTGTGTGTGTGTGTGTGTGTATGTGTGTACACATATTACATTTTCTTGATCTGTTCATCTGTTGGTGGACACCTAGGATGGTTCCATAGTTTGGCTATTGTGAATTATGCTGCTGTTAACATGGAGATGCAGGTATCATTTTAGTAGTATGACTTTAATTCTTCAGGATAAATACTGAGAAATGATATAGCTGGCTCATAGGGTGATCCATGCCTAATCTTTGGAGACACCTTCATACTGATTTCCATAGCAGTTGTATTAATTTATAGTCCTATCAACAGTGTGAGTGGTCCTTTTTCTTCACAGACCCTCCAGCATGTATTGTTTGTATTCCTGATGACTGTCATTCTGACTGGTATGAGATGAAATCTCAGTGTAGTTTTGATTTGCATTTCCCTAATTGCTAATGATGTTGAACATATTTTTGTATGTTTATTGGCCATTTGTATTTCTTCTTTTGAGAAGTATCTATTTAATTCATTTGCCCATTTATTCATAGGGTTATTTGGTTTTGGAGTGTTAAGTTTTTTGAGTTCTTCATATATTCCAGATATTAACCCTCTGTCCAAAAAGTAACTAGCAAAGATTTTTTTTCCCATTCCATAGGTTATTTCTTCACAACCCTAATTATTTCCTTTACTATGCAGAAGCTTTTTAATTTGATGCCATCCCACTTACTAACTCTTGGCATTATCTCCTGAGCTTTTAGGGTCTTATTGAGAAAGTCACTGCCTGTGCCTATTTGCTGTAGTGTTGACCTTACATTTTCTAGAAGTTTTTTTGTGTGTATATGATGCTGGGGATTGAACCCCAGGCCTTGTGCATGTGAGGCAAGTACTCTACCATCTGAGCTATATTCCCAGCCCCTTACACTTTCTTTTAGGAGTTTTTTAAGGTTCTGGTCTAATTCCTAGGTCTTTCTTCCATTTTGAGTTGACTTTTGTGCAGGGTGAGAGATAAGGGTCTAGTCTCATTCTTCTATATGTGAACAACCAGTTTTTCCCAGCACCATTTGTTAAAAACGCTCTTTTTCCCAGTGCTTGTTTTTGGTACTTTTGTCAGGGATCAGATGACTGTAGTTTATCTTTATCTTCTATTCCATACCATTGGTCTATGTGTCTGTTTTTATGCCAATACCATGCAGTTTTTGGTATTGTAGCTCTGTAGTATAATTTGAAGCCAGGTATTGTGATGCCTTCAGCATTGCTTCTTTAGCGTAGAATTACTTGGTTAAAACAACTACATTAAAAATGCTAAAAATGAGGAAAATAGAAACAAATATGTATGTGTATACACATCCAAGAACTAATCAGCATAGCAAGAACACACACACCAAGGAGGGGGGGGCAATTCTTAATGAAAAATGAAGCAATCCTCTCTACTGATGTGGTCAAAATAGTCTATGAGAATGGATGGTCCTTGTCTATGCTTAACTGTCTTTCTTTCCATTTCTTCTTGGGTTATATACTGAGTGAAATGGCTGGGGGTTGTAAACTCCTTCCCTATTTTTGTGTTGCTCACCAAGCTGCCAATTGGAGTGGCCTAAGATTGACACTGGTTGAAATAACTCAGCTTCCTTTCTCACCACTATGAGGTAGAATGGAGTAGAATGTACTGTCAGTTGGAGTTCTGTCTGCATAGAGCAATCCATGCACTCCTAGGGTGAAGCTTCTGCAGAGTTCTATGAGTGGAGTTCAAGCAGGTGGGGCTTAGGTCTAATCAGGCCTCGGGGGCTTTTTGGGTGGTGTTTGCTCTGGTGAAATTAGGGCCTTGCAGATGCCAATCTCAGAAGCCTCCCCAAAATTCTACTCATGGGGCAAGGAAGTCAATCCTCCACATACTCTGCTGCCCAGCAGCCCTCCCAGACTTAGTCCCTGAGAGTTTTCACACCCAGCTATTCAGATTTCCAACCTGCTTCAGCTAGTCACATGAGCTGCCAGACTCAAAGGAGAAGTGAGTTAGGCTCAAATTTGCTTTTCCAACTTGAATTCCTCTGGATACAATCTTCTCTGTGCCAGTTTCACTCACATTCTGCTAAGTACACACTAGGCCACATGGCAGGTACTTGCCAGGATACCTTGGCAATGTTTGTTCTGATCTCCCAGCTCCCCAGCAGCTGCTGCAGAGAGGTCCCTCAAATGACTCCACCTCAGCTCTCCAGTCCCCTCAAGAAACAGAGCAGTTTTCAAACACTAGTTCACAGAGCAGTCTCTGAATCGGTTAAGTTCAGGCCATGTTTATGATCTCAGGTTTTTCCCATAGCAAACCTATCCATTGTATTTCTCTGTGTGTTCTCCCCACCTCTGTGGTGAACCAGCACCACTGCCACTGCCACAATCAGCTCAGCTCCAGTGTTCTCTTTTTCTTTGTACAATATACCCAGATGTCTGAGTTGCTAAGATACTCTGTCTGTACTATTGAATTTTAGTGAAATCACTCCTTCACTCATCTTGCTGAGAATCAGTACTCTGCTGCTTGAATCCCAAGTCATGGAGCAACTATGAATGCAGCCTTTCTCTACTCCTCCATCTTTAAAGAAAAATATAACTTTTAAAAAGACCTTTTGGCTGTGTACTACAAAACTCAGGGGATAAAACTAGTTATAGACACCAAATGGCTTGTTGGTCCAAACAATATAATCAGATTGCTTTCCCCTTCATATGTGGACTCTGCTTGTCTCAAAAATTCTCTTCTAAAAACAGTCTTTTCACCTGTGACTAAGGAAAATGGCCCCTGGAAGTAAAAAATTAATTTCATTTATTCCTACTTGTCCTAGTAGAAAAGGCCTAATTTGGTATATCAGTTTGGCTAACATTTTAGTTCTTCTAAAGTGGTTACAAAATTTAGACATTTTGCTCTATAATTCTTATAGAACCTCATAGAATAGAAAAAGATGGAAACAACTCTTAAAAAATAATTCTTTAATTTAAAACTTTCCCACATAAGCCCAAAAAAACCCTTCTAGATTCAGATGGTTTCACAAGTGAATTCTTTCATATATTCAAAGAAGAAAGAATACCAATCTTACATAAAACAGAAGTGAAATTTTACCAATTTGTTTTATGAGGCCTGATACCAAAACCCAAAAACATATTTTTTAAAAATGAAAATTGAAGGCTAATATTTTTTATGAACACAGAATTTAAAAAGCCTCTACAAAGTACTAGCCAATGATACCCACCAAATAGAACAAAGATGACCATAATTAAGAAGGTTTATCCTCAAAATGCATAATTAGGTCAACTTCAGAAAACCAATCAATGAATGGGTTTCACCACATTAACAAAAGAGGAAAAATTATCATCATCTCAGAATAAAGAAAGAACACATGATAAAATTTAACAAATGTACTTATTACAGTTTGCTAGTTGCTCAAATATAAAGTTTATACTATAGTATGCAAACTTTATATTACTACTTTCAAAGTAATTGTTAACTAAATTACTTAGTGATCAGGAAGCTGTGTTTAAACATTTTAAATAATATTATAATGTTATTTGTGCAAATAATAGAAAACTACACACACATACACACACGCACACACACACACACACACAAACACACAAACACACATTCTATAAAGTTTGGATGTTTAAAACTAAAAATCTTCCTTTTCCTGGGACCTCCTCCTTCCAAGGCAGATACTGGCCACTACTGTCACACTGGCAAGTCCTGGAAAACTGACCAAGCCAGCAGACCCCTTGCACCCCCAAGGATTCCAGCCCAGGCTGAGGCAAAATCCAATACCCTACACCAATTTTTTTTGTGCATATACAATAAAATTTCCCTTTTTCTGAGTAATGGTGCCTATTGATTCTCATTGCTTCAGTGTCTGGCAACAGTAATCAGTTTCACCTCCCTAAGAGTAATTGAGATGCCCTTGCTGCTTTTTTCTTTGTTGTCAGCATGCGTGACCTGCACACCAAGATATAGTTCATCAACTTGCAACTAGTTTAGAGGAAAGATCTCCTCTAAACTCTTCCTGGTCACATCCATTGTTGTCCTCATTGAGAAAAGACACTCTTCCAAAATCATCACCATGGTACTGATGGCAGCTGTCTTCTCTGGCCATGATGACTACCTCACCTTTTCTTTGCAGCAGCAAACACTGACTACACAGGCCTTCCTTTTTGTCTGTGACCTACAAGTAACTCCTCCATTAGCAATAACTCTTCTCTGCCCCACTGTAACTACCAGCCAACTACCAATACCCTCTTGGGATCCAATTGCTGTTATCAGGATAATTTGACCTCCAGCCTGCAAATCATTGCTACCTGTGGCCACCTGCTGTAGTAGCCCAAAGGAAACCAGTTCTATCTGAGTCATGTAACACCTAAATTAAGTCACAAAGTGAGGGGGGGAGGCACCTACAATTTCAGACTCCAAACCCAAGGTGTGACCCAACTCCAAATAATGTCCTCAGGATGGAGAGTGGTTATGGGGCACATAGCTGAATAATAAATCAATATCTATGAAACAGGAAAATGAATAAACCAATTATTTGATTTTTAAAAGGAGGAGGAAATGCTCTACCTGAAGAAAACTTAACAGGGAAGACACTTATTAGGTAGGGTATGTTTGTGCTGCTTGCACTTGGGTAAATGTCAGAAAGCAGAAAGAATGACACTATCTAAACTGCCACTTACTCAGACTAAATGGTTGACTCATTGTTTTAAATGCCTATATTCTACATAAGAGGCTTCAATGGCAAAAGGACTTGCCCAGGAACAGCTGTTTTAAGATACATTTTGCTTTTTCAGAATGCTCATGTCCCTCTTCATCTCAGTTCATTCTTTGTCACACCATGGGATGTGACTATCTCACTATGTACTCATATTCCCAGAAGTACACCCATTACTCCTCTTACCATGCCATTCCAGATTTAAATTCTCCTTAGTAAGGATGGCCCAGCATCTGCAATCCAATGGCCAATCCCTGCCTGGGTCCTGGAAATGGACCCATTGGGCTGACAGCAAAGGATCAGATAAAGACACCAAATGTAGACTTTCTTCACCTCTCTCTTTCTGGCCTGGTTAGCACTTGTACTCACCCTCCATTTATGGTAAATCTTCCTCTGCAGATCCATACCAGAAGTGAGCTTATTTTGCAACTCTGAGAGGAAACATGTTTGGGGCATGGAGTCTGCTCTAGTACTAGAGTCTGTTTCTGAGTCTCACAAATGCATCCTTGGTTAAGTAGAACAGAAGCCATAACAACCTGGATAAAACCACAAAGTTATAAATGAGTCTTTGAGATACTTTATGGAATGCTTTATTTGAGAAGCGGCCATTCTAGAAAAGGTCAGCAAGATGATTTACCCCTCCAGACTTCCTAAAATGATCAGTATTATAAAGAGTAATTTGTTGTTATTTTTTTAAAAAAATGAAATAGTACATGCAGAGTGGTGGCGAGGGACCTTAAAATGGAATAATAGGGAGCTCCTTCCTATTACAGACCCTTGGCCAGTTATATCTCAAAATTGCCTCTATTAAGAGTTTCTTATGTTTCCATAAGTCCTATGCAGTTGCATATGTATATGTGTTTTAATAGCTATTTAGCTTGTTCCTTTGCTTTATACAAATGTATAGATATGACTTGTTCTGTATTTTTTAACACTAAACTATCTTTATTATATGATTCTTAAAAGCCATATATATTATCTCCTATTGCTGGACACTTAGGGTGTTTATTTTTTCTCATTACAAATGATGCTGTAATATTTTGCACACACATCTCTTTGATTATATGGGTGCACACCCATTGGATGAATTCCTGAAATTCCTAGATAAGAAGCTATGTGGGTGGTTATTGCTAAATTACCCTCCACAATGTACTTTGTACCATTTTGTACTCATACAGGGAAAGTACACTGTATCCCTGTATCCTCAGTAACATTCTTGTATTAGTCAACTTTTTAAGCTGAACTTTTCAACAATCTGATATGTAAAAAATGATACTTCTCTTGGTTTTTTTAATTTCAGTATGCATTTCTTTAATTGTGAATAAAGTTGAGTATACAGTCAGGTACATTTATTTCTCTGTGAAATGTCTATATTATTGGCTTTTTATTTTTGTAGCATGACTATTTCTTGTTGACTTGTAAAAGTTCTTCTATGTTAAGAAAATTAGTATTTTCCTGGAGTGGTTTATATACATATAAATATATATGTTTACATATAATTATATACATGTGTATGTATATATATATTGTAATTTTTCCAGTGGTCTTTTGACTCTATTTAGAATATTTGTTGCTATTCAGAATGCTTCTCTTTTCTTTGATATATAGCTACTTATCAGTATTTTTTCTGCCTTTATGTTTTTATATCTTGGTTAGAAAATTCTTCCTTACTCCCAAATTATTGATTTTTAAAAGCACATGTTTTTCTTGAATACTTTCTTCTTTTTGAAACACTTATTTTTACAATTTAAAGATTGGTAGAGATTCATCTATATTATTTTTCCCTAAATGGAAATAAAGTTGATCTAATACCAAACTAATAGTCTATTTTATTTCCCACTGATTTGGAAATTCACATGTAATTCTGTGTTATTCTGAGCCTATCTGTACACTTTGCTATCCTCTAGAGGGAGTGTGCACTAGGCAAGCCTTCACAAGCTAAGAGGTGCCAAAAATTGGTCCCTGTGGCCCCTGGGGCAGCTTAGCTATGGGCCTGAGGTTGCCCAAGACTTAGCTAAGCCAGCTGCCTCTGCAAGCAGCCTGATTAATTTCCCAGTATTTCATGAAAATATTTTCCTTTTCTATATGCACAGCACCCAAAGAAGGCTGGGGAGCACTGAGGCTGTGTGTAAGGATTTAGGCTTAAGTCATCTCTGGGCAAAAAGATATCTAGGTTCAAAGTTCTATCTTTATTAGTTATATAACCTTGGGTAACTGATTAACTTTATGTTCCTTTGTTTTAAATGGGAATTAATGCAACTTGCTGTTATTATTATTTACTTGTTTTTCTTTTATTAGGAGTGGATATTGAATTATATCACAATTATTTATCCCTTAATACCTTACAGACACACTACTTTAACTATTAATATATGTTTTAAATCAATAGATTTCTTTTTTTTTTTTAGAGGAGAGAGAGAGAGAGAGAGAGAGAGAATTTCTTAATATTTATTTTTTTAGTTCTCGGCGGACACAACATCTTTGTTGGTATGTGGTGCTGTGGATCGAACCCGGGCCGCACGCATGCCAGGCGAGCGCGCTACCGCTTGAGCCACATCCCCAGCCCCATCAATAGATTTCTTAATATTGAACCATTTGTTCATTCCTATGTGTAGGAATGAACAGAAACTATGCCTAATATATTTTGGGGTTTTTTTAAAAATTTTTAAATTATACATGAACACAATATCTTTATTTTGTTTATTTATTTTTTATGTGTGCTGAGGATCAAACCCAGTGCTTCACATGTGCAAGGCAAGCACTCTGTCACTATCCGCAACCCCAGACCATATATTGTTTTCTGTATTAATGGATGCCATTAACTAATTGTTAGTATTCACATTGATATTCAAAAATTACATTTTTCAGTTTTCTTTCCATCATTTTGGTATTACTGTTTTCTGGTGTCACAGAGAATATTTGAAAGCTTTCCTTCTCTATGCATTGGAAGAGCTAGAATAATATTAAGAGGTCCAGAAATATCTGTAAAGATCTCTGAGCTTGGGATAGGGTTGTATCTCAGTGGTAGAGCACTTGCCTCGCAAGTGTGAAACACTGGGTTTGATCCTGAGCACCACATAAAAAAATAAAGTTATTTGAAAAAAAAATCTCTTGGCTTGGTATTTCTTACTGAGTAACTCTTAGACTTTCTCTATTCTAAGAAAATCAATCTGTTTATATTTCATATCTTTGCTATTATCAAGTTTGGTGTCTTATAGTTTCCTAGAAAGCTATCTATTTCAGTGACATTTTCAAATGTATTTGTTTAGAATTGATCAAAGGATTCTATGATAACTCTTTCAAAGTCTTCTGTGTCTGTGGAAATTTTTCTATTTTAATATTCAATGGAGTTGTAAACACATTCATATAATTGATAAAGTAACATGAGAATCTAACCCCTCCCAAAAATCTATTAGTATCTAGTATCTACTTAACATTATAATTGAATTGAGTAATAAGCAAAATTTTAGAGTTTTCTATATATCTCCTTTCATCAACCATGACTTGATAAGTATTTTGATCAGCAAATATGTATTAATCATCTACTAAATAATGTTCTAGGTAACAGAAATAGAGTGGAGAAAGGGGTTTACGTACTCAAACATAATCGGAAACTTGCTCATAGTAATACAGTCATTAAATTTAGTTAGAGCTAGAAATAGAAATATATAACTTTACTGAGGGATATTCATTGCAACAATTTCAAGAAAGGGAAAAAGAGACATTCAGTAACTGGATTTAGCTTGGTGTTTGCAACCTGGTATCCCTTAATACCATACAGACACACTACCTTGAAGACCCCAATGTCAGGGTCTTGCCCAAGGCAAGACTTACAAAGTCTGAGAACCTATCTACCACTTCCTCAACCACATTTTTGCATGCCTTGCAAATACAACTAGTGCTTTTCTTAAATAATAACCTATTCAATTTTATAGAATTCTTCTGTATACAAAAGTTTTCTTTAAACGCAGTACATAGGTAAATAACGCACAGCTTGTTGGTGATCCTGAGGGACTCTCCCTGTCAGGTTCAGGATATAAGCATCTCCTCTTACTGTATCTTCTGTACCATTTATTGCCAATTTCTCTCAGTGATACTAATGGTAAATATGTTGGACATACGCGCTGTGCCAGCTATTAATTTACTACCTTTCCACATAAAATTGACCTTTGTTGCCTGTGAGAATGAAGTTAGACCCTGAAATATTTCTCTTTGGACAGCCAACATAATGTTAATGAAGGACACTGGGGAGATGCTAAAAAGAAGGTTCTCATCCTGAATCCAATGTGTCCCTCTGGACAGCCTCCTGCCATACTTGCAGATTCTGTCTGGATCCAGCAGCACACATGGTTTTGTAGTAGCAACACCTCTCAGTGGCCAAAAGCACATAGCAATTTCCTTGGACCAGCAGCACATGGCATCTTCCCAAGGGAAACTTCCCTCAGAATGCTCTCTGCCAGACCAGTAACTCCTCATAGACAGTTTCATAGCCTCTGCAAATTTCACCTTCCAATAAGTCACAACACAATCTCTGCAAAGTCTGGATCATAGACCTGAGGAGAGGTTTGAGTCAGCTTTGCATCACACTAATGAAATACATGACGCAGGCCACTTTTGAAGTAAAAAAAAAAAAAAAAAAAAGAGGTTTAATATGGTTTGGGCCTCTGGCAAAGATGACACTTCAAAACAAGAGCCCATGTTGGAGCATATGCTCATGTCTCAAGCCAGGAAGCAATGAGAGACTGAGAGACTGGGGTACCTCAACTCCCTTTGAGGGCACACCACCAAAGACCTAAGGACCTCCCCCTATGCCTTACTTCTTAAAGGTCCACTGCAACTCCCAACGTGGCCACGTGGGGTCTAAGCCTTTAAACACATGGCCCTTAGGGGGCATTCAACAATAAAATGGTGGCAAAAGGAAAGAGAGGTTTCCCAGAACCTGGTGACCTATCTTCCTTGAGTAATCTACCTCTTCTCTAGGGGTGGTAGCTGCAACCCATATCTGCTATTATTAGCTGTTATGGGCTGAATTCTTCCCTAAAAGAACAGAACAGGTGGAAGTCCTGACCCCAGTGTTTCTTTTTTTTCCTCACTTTTTAAAAATTGTAGTTGTACATATTGATGGGATTTGTGGTTACACATTTGTGCATGTATACAATATAACAATATAATTTGGCCAATATGGCTCCCCAGACTCCTCTTTCCTCCCTCACTCCTCCCCACACCTTGGTTCTTTTCCTATACTGATCTCTCTTTGATTTTCAAGATCCATCCTCATCTTTGTTTTCCTTTTTTCTCTCGAGCTTCTGCATATGAGAGAAAACATAGGACCCTTGATCTTCTGTGTTTAACTTATTTCACTTAACATGATGGTCTATTCACTTTCCTGCAAAAGCCATGATTTCAGTTTTCTTTATGGCTAAGTAAAATTCATATATATAATTTTCTTTATTCACTCTTTTGTTGATGGACACTTAGGCTGGTTCTATAGTTTGATTATTGTGAATTTTGCTCCTATAAACATGTGCATGCATGTGTCATTGTAATAAGATGCCTTTAACTTTTCAGGGTAAATACTGAGAAGTAGTATAGTTTAGTCATACAGTGGTTCCATATCTAATCTTTTGAGGAACGTCCATACTGATTTCCATAGTTAACCCCAGTATTTTAAAATATGACTCTTTGGAGAGAAAATCTTTAAAGTGTTAATTAAGTTAAAATAAGTTTTTAAGTGTGGACCCTAATCTTTAAGAAGAAATTTAGATCAAGACACACAAGGAAAGAAAAAGACAGGAAGACACAGAGAGAAGACCATGTGAACTCATGGGTAAGAAAGATATGTAGAGGTAGAGAGGGCCCCAGAATAAGGAAACCCTTCCAATACTTTGATCTTGTCTGCTAGCTTCCAGAATTATTTAAATCAAAATAAACTTCTATTGTTTAAGCCCTCAAATCTATGGTATTTTGTGAGGTCATTGCTCTAGCAGATTACTATACTAGGCAACTAACTCCCTATTACTCTAACTTCTTGTTGTAGTCAACAATTTATTATATTAAATTTTCCTAGTTCCAATTGCTATTGACTGGACTCTTACTGTACACCTGTCATATACATATTGTTTTAACAATTTTCAATTCTTTATTCTTTGTATTAACTTTTTTGAAGGGGCAGATACTGGGGTTTGAACTTAGGGGCATTCGACCACTGAGCCACATCCCCAGCCCTATTTTGTTTTTTATTTAGAGGCAAGGTCTCACTGAGTTGCTTATTGCCTCGCTTTTGTTGAGGCTGGCTTTGAACTTATGATCCTCCTGCCTCAGCCTCCCAGGCCACTGGGATTACAGGAATTCTCCACCACACCTGGCTCAACACTTAAAATCTTGTTGATATCAAATACTTACGTGACATGCTCAGCTTATAACATGTCTTCTTCCCATGGGACTCATGCCCAACTTTGTATTTGGTTCCTCTCTATACATATTGCTTTAAAGTGTAAGCCCTTGAAAGTCACTTCCAAACCTTTTCCAGGTTGCTGAAGACAAGCCATGAGGTGAGTTAGAAAAACAGGTAAGTCCACAACTACATTCTTCTCAGACACTTCCTACCATGCTGGTTGCTCCACAGTGCATCTCCATGCTTGCAGTGCGCCATGCTCCACATAAATGGAGTGCTTTCTTCGTGGCCACACCATCTACATGCTTTGCTCAATGACCAGCAGATGCAAAGTAGATTGTCACTCACTTTCATCTCTTCACTGTGTCATATCACTACTCTTCCTCATGAAACGGTAGCTTTGTTTTCAAATTCCTTAGTCCTGACTCTCCTACCACTCTATGAGGGTAGAATAAAATTCAGGTTCCATCCTAAATCTACCTACATCTAAGACTTTGCCATTCCAGTTAAGGGTATTGTTTATGCTTTTCAAGTCTGAGTCATCTATTTTGGGGAACTCTGAACTGCTCAAAAACGGAGAGATATAGATTCGTTTCACTATTCCCTTTGTTTCATCTGACTATACAAATGTTAGTTGTACATCATCATTAGGGTTGTGATTCCTACTTGCATCAAAAAAGATGCCTTCTACTCTTTCTTTAACCTTTGAGTTGCTTTTAAGTGATTTCAGATATGAAAAGGGGATAAAATTACCTAACCATCTTTAAGCACATTTCCTAATAATTAGCAACTTGAACAGTCTCTGACAGTTCATTTTACCCAGATGAGAAATATAGCAACTGGAATGGGCTCTCTCCCAGGGGATCTCATCAGCCACATAGCCCTGGGTCTGAATTCAGTTGCAAAACACTCCTCAGCCCAACTTTCTGAAAATCACTACCAATTGACTAAAGCTGGCCCGTGACACAAGAATCATTTGCCATTCAAGGTCTATATTTGTGATTCTTACTAAATAAGTAATTCACTTGTGAAATCCTTCATATGTAGCTTCAAATAGCCACTTGTACAGATAATTTTAGGGATATTTTCCAGTGACACCACTAGTGAATCATCTGTGCTGATGTTTGGATTCCCAAAAGTAGAACTTAATTCAGTCTTGACTTCCAACAAGATCCATAGTGGGGAAAAGTTTTAACACTTGTGCTTTTAAGGCACAGACACAGATTAGAGAAATTTAAGGAAGAAGCATTGCCAGAGGCTGGTCCAAAAGGGTCTCTTCATCTGTGAGCCACAGAGATTAGTAATTTCCACTTTTGTTCACTCTTTATAGAATCTCAAGGTTTAAGCTGAAATTTATAAACTGAATATGAGTGGAACAAATTACTAAAATAAAATAAATTTTCTATTCATTCTGAATGGCCTAAAATTAGCTAAGCTTCTATCTCTAAGTTTTATATAGCCTTTGCTCTCTGAAGGATGTGTATATTTATTAACATCATCATTAAAAGATAATCCACAAATTTTGGATTTATTCTCTTTGTATAGATCACTTTTTAAAGAAGATATGCCTAGTAGGGTTTTACATTTTAGATTTCTTGTTCTGTTTTTAGTTCCATAGACATCCCAAAGTCTGAGAGCAACAAAAAAAGGACTCACATACTCACAAAAGCAGAGTGTCACACTGCCTTTTCACTCATTCCTGCATATGTGCAGCTATATCTCCCAAGTGCCTACTATGGGTTAGGAACCCTTTTACAACCAATGGCATAGCACTAACCATGACAGAAAAAAATACCCACTCTGTTGCCACTTTCATTCCAGTGGACATCTGAAGACACAGGGAAACTAGTTCTTCAGTCATTAACTTCCAATTTGTCTAAGCTCTGTCTAAGAGCGCCCTGAGCATGTGGAAAGGCTCCTAAGGAGACTTTCTGTTGGAGTGCTGCAAGTTCCCTCACACTTCCACTCACATCAAGCCAATTGAGGGAGGTTGCAAAAGGACTCTTTGGAAAATGAGTATCCATCCTCTGGAATTTGTGGAGCATAGGGGCAAGTTATCTGACCAATTACTGAATAACAAACTACAGGAAGATTCCTTCTCACTATAGTAAAAATAACTACTAACAAGAAAAGATAAACATTAGAAAACAAATATTGGTGAAGATGTGGAGAAAAAAGGAACTATTTATGTTGCAGGTGGGAACATACATTAGTACAGCCACTATTAAAAAAAAGATACAGAAGGTCCCCAAAAAGCTAAACATAGAGCTAGGTATGATCTGGCTATCTCCTTCTAGGTATATATCTGAAGGAAATGAAGTTGCACACAACAGAGATACATGCATAGCCACATTTAGTGTAGCCAAGATACAGAATCAGCCTAATTTCAGGACAACAAATGAATGCATAAAGAAAATGGTATATATACACAATTTGACCATAAAGAAGAAGGAAATCTTGTTATTCACAGGATAATGAATGGAACTAGAGAATATGATGTTAAGAGAAATAAGCCAGACACAGAAAGACAAGTAACAAGACCTGGAAGTAGAAAAGAAACTTGTCTCTTAGAGATAGGGAAGGCCTGGAACAGAGGGGACAGAAGACAGAGGGGGAAAGGGTAGGGTAGGAGAAAAGCAGGTAGACATGATCAATTCATGATAATATGATGTAAGGAAATACCACAGTGAATTCCATTAATTCACACAATTAATAAGTATTAATAATTATAATTTTTAAAATATATGCTTAGACTTTTAAAAAGCAAAGGTAAATGTACTAGAACTGCCTATAGAAGAAAAAGAAGGCTGTACCAATAGCAAGTGACACAACCATTGAAAGCAAAAGTCTGGTTTTGTGGAGCAGATAGAAATCTGTGGAATGATGTTGGCTGATAGGCAAGTCAACTGGCCAGCTGTTAGTCCACCAAAATGTCCTGCCAAGAATGAGGCAGCTGAACAACAGGAGGATGGAGGAATGCCCTAGAGGCAGAGTGGGTAAAGTCAGTCACATGGAAGCAGTGTCACTCCTGCCAGGAGCCACAGATGAAAGTCTCTGGAGAGGAAGCCACTAAATTAAAGGAATCAGCCCAGGAAAGCAAAGGCAAGTCCTAGAATCTTCCTTCCCCTGATGTCTTCATCCCCAGATTATGGCATCCCAGGTCCAGAACTTTCCTGCCCTTTACCTCTCCCTCTCCTACTCTAATATTTTATTAGGTAGAAAATGCAATCAAAAAATGTCAGGTCAAAAAAGTCCCTCCCTTCCCACCTTTTCTCTCCCAAGCAGAGACAAGCCTCAGCTGAGGACAAAGAAATTTTAAACTGAATAAGATTTGGGGCTTTTTTAATTTGTCAATACTGTTGTTCATTAAAGAAAAAACAAATAAATTATATCCTAGGGGGTATAAAGAATAAGACAAAAAGAATAAATTAAAGATACTTTGCTTCATTCTACTGAAGGCAGTTCATTAAATAAACTGTTAAATAAGTTTAGTTTCTTTTAAGTAGAAAGAAATCCAGAGTTAGGAAGGCTTCTGAGTTAGATTTACAGGGAGCATAAGGTGATATGACTGTGGAATCTTTTAGTATAAAAAGTAAAGATACGATGCCTCCTTGGCCAATTTCTAAACAATCTGTGGTGATGGAAGATTATAAATATACAAAAAACTAATATATACTCCATTATTGTGCATCATTACTAGGTTTTTCAAATAGCTCTGATTATTTCTATCATCTACTGTCAGAATTGGGAGAGAACCTTAGAGCTCTCATTTTTTTCCTAATGCTAAATTTAAGTGTGAAGCATGTAAAAAGGTCAAATGGTGGTCAAATAAACAGTTCCAATCACCTGTGCAAGAGGATACAAAGTTCATCCAGAACAGGAGATAAATGAGTCAAAGATAAATTTAATGGATGTTTTTAGATCAGCATGCCCTGGTAGGATAGATCCAGGAATATTTAAGACATGTCCTGAACTTAGCATAGAAACAATCTTTTTAAACACATGGAGGACAGCTATGAAGCCTAAAACCTGAGAAATGACACATGCAGGGCTTGCAACTAAAGAATATAAAGTTATAATCCTCAAAATTGTAGCATGGTCACCTTAACTTTGATATGTGAAAAGACCAAACTCATTAATCATTTCATTAGTCTTCCAGTGAGCAGTCAGTGGGACTTTGGAAATGATTAATCAGCCGAACCTATGTAATACTGTTCTATGACAGATTGCCAGGTATTATTGATGGAAAGAAAAGAAAAAAACACTTTAATCCTGGTCTTGAAGGACATGCTCATAAATAAAGCTGGAGAAAATATTTTTAAAGTGCATCACTATATGAATTCTCAACTTATTAGAAAGCAGAACAGATAGAGTTTTATTATTCTCTTTTCTTTCCTGAACAAAGGCCAAGAGAGATGGCTGACCCTCTACTAGATAAAAAAGAAAGGCAGGAAGGAAGGGAGAAAGAGGGAGGGAAAAAGAAGAGAGGGAGAGAGAAATCTTCCAATTGTTATAAATTAAGAGGGTGCAATTCATATTGCAAATAAAGAAAACACACTATAAAATGACTTTGCAGATGGATTTAAATCAACCCAGTGGCTCCCGGGGGGGGAAAAATGAGAGAGGTTCTGGGGATTCAGAAAAAGAAAGCTAGCTGGGGACAATCAGAACAGGCTGTTCAAAAATAGAGCACTTCATGGGACCTGAGTAAATTTCTTCATGCTAAAGAAATGGAAAGAAGTCTAATCCCCACGGATGGAGTCACAAGAGGACCGGAATGGAGTGCAGGATTCCACTGACTCAGAGATGTGCGTGTAACCTGGAGCCAGGGGCATTACTGGGACAGAGGCATCACGGGGTTTCTCGAATTGTGGACAGAGTGTCCTCTGGAGTCCCAAAACTTGCACAAATGCTGTCTCAACTGAAACATGGCTGACTTTGATGATTCAATCATCCCACTGATCTCTTCCAAGAAGAAGGCATTCTTTTTGCCCCAGTAACCAAGCAAATAGAAGAGATAAAGCCCTGGATGTTTCTTTCTCCAAATTGTTCCATCAACAACTCGTGACAGCTTTTTAGCACCCTTATTACCAGTACTTACAGGTCATGTCATATTCCTGATGCCTTCAATAAATGGTCTAGTCTTCCTATTCATCTCATTCCTTATCTAATCCCACTTCCTTTCTTACTCACCTTAACAACTAGCTTTTGGGCAATCACATCCCTTAGCTCCAGGGACATCTACTAACTTCCCTTCAGTTACAAGATGCCCAGCCTCACTTTGGATTTATATCAGTGCTTCACCACCTAATTCATAAAGTCAGCATTTATGCTACATGACACTTTCATTGCCTCATTTGTACTGAATTTCTAAAAAATTTTTTTAGTTGGAGATGCATACAATAATACCTTTATTTTATTTATTTATATATGATGCTGAGGATCAAACCCAGTGCCTCACTTGTGCTAGACGAGCACTTTACCACTGAGCCACAACCCCAGCTCTGTACTGAATTCTTTTTAAAACCTCATGTAACCTTGAAAAATTGAACACTAAACAAAACTAATTTAAATATAAAATTTTACTCTTACAATCCTATGACTTCAATAAGTTATTCCATAACCTGAGGATTTTTTTTCAGGCTGTTTCTCTGAATGACTATATACCAACTTTGCCTGAAATAATTTCTCACACTCAATTCACCATTCAAAATCCATGATAACACAGAAATAATAACAATGAAAAGAAAAAAAAAACTCACCACAATGTTATAAACTAAAAATAAGAACTTACTGCAAGTCCAAGGGGAATTTCTATTTAGACACATTGTTAATCAAAATTGATTAAGAAACATTTTTGAACTATACATCACATTTTCCACAATCTGAATAAAACATAGAAAGGCCCAAAAAAGGGAGAAAAAGGCTTTGACTACATGTCTCTAACTCTCAAATATAAGAAATATAAAAACCAGCCAAACAAATTATGGTTTTCCAACTATATTAGTCAAAGCCCAAATCACAAGCAGCCATGTTATCTGACACTCTTTGATTTTCTCTTCTATATTTACTCAACAACTACATTCTCTAAAGCTCAAATGAACAGAAAACAGGGTATTTGGTGGTAGAGTGCATCCACTCATTCTTAGTTACCTAAGTAAGTCTACATGAAGTCATTGAGAAATAGAAAACAGAAGTTTGCCATGATTAGTATATCTAGGGATATAATTTTTCATATAACACTACATCAGAAAAATATTATATCATGTTTTAATAAATCAAAAAACCCACTTCTTAAAGAGCTAATGCCCAATGCAGCTCACCAGCATAAGATAAATGTTTCCTATGAACATTTATGATTATACACACTAACCTACTCATGATAAGATAAAATATTCTCTTTAAGAAACTAATTTCAGGGGATCCAACATGGCGGCCGGCGAGGAAGCAGCGATTCCAACGTCTCCACTTTAACGGGATAAGAAAGACCCATCTGAACAGCTGCAGCCTACCTACGGAGGAACTTCTAGCATAATTCCCTTAAGAGGAGAGCAGCCGTGAACTGGTAGGTCTATAGGAAGTGACAGTTTGTCCCAGAGAAGTGGATCTTGGACGGCCACTCAGGCACAGAGGTCTAGTCCCGCAGCTCGGCAAGCGGCTCCCCCGGGAGGCCTAGCTCTCGCTCTGCGAGCAGCCACATCACCCGCCCGGTTCCTAACCACGCGGCCGCTGCTACCCGGCTCCACAGGTGGCCCTGCGGCGGGTGCAGAAGTCAAGTCCTGAAGCCAGCAGCCGCTTTTGCAAGCGGCTGACACCCCAAGCGGCTTGGCCCGCCTCACCCAAACCGGCAGTCGGCCTCCGCCATCAGGGCTCCCCCAGGAGGCCTAGAGCTAGCTCTGGGAGCAGCCGCCTCACCCGACCGGTTCCTAACCACGCGGCCGCAGTTACCCGGCTCCACAGGTGGCCCCGCGGCGGGTGCAGAAGTCAAGTCCTGAGGAGGGAAGATGGCGGCGAAAGGAGTGCATCACCCCAGTGCGCCGCATCACTGAGCAGGAGAAAGACGATGTGAATCGCCTGAAGGCTATCTTGTTGGGAATTTCCAGTGAAATTGAGGTGCTCCAGAATCTAGTGGACAGATTTCTATCGTGCGTAGTTCGACTGCGGGAGCTCCATTTCTCCGCACGGAGGGTCGCATAGCCTGACAGGCAATCGCCCCGCGGCTGGAGTCTGTGGCGCGCGCTGGGGAGCGGCAAGGTGCCGGACGGGGGAGCAGTGATACGGATTCAGGGGGCTCCCGCCAGTGGTACATTGGCAGCACTGAGTGCTGAGTTCCGGCTTTGAGACAGAGGAGAGAAGCGGTCCAGTTTGGTTCCAGACACCGGTCGGACCACAGAGGAGGTCAGCAGCTGCCATTTCGGAGAGACGATGTAATCATCCCCATGTTCTACTGATCTCAGCTCATTCAGCTACGGAATAGGTGATTTCAGGCTGCTATTTGCCTGCGTCTAACAGACAGATTTCTTGCTCAGGCTCGGGACTGGGGATCTTGCGGAGAATACTCCTAGAGGCTCGTGCCTGGCAAGGCATGCGCCGGGCACTGAGCAGCTGGATTCTGCTTCCCGGGGCTAACCTGGCCCAGGTCTGAGGAAACTGCGGAGACTGCCGGTGGAGGCCAGCTCCAAGTGGAGCGTGCGCTGAGCTTGGGGCGACTGAGTTCTGACTCCCGGAACAGTTTTGGCCTGGGGCTGGGGAACCTGTGGGGGTCGTTCGCTGGAGCCAGCTCCCAGCGGAGAGTGTATCGGGATCTGAGAGGCGGGGTTCTGGCTACTGAAGCTGCTTCGGCCCAAGGCTAGGGAACCAGCGGTGACTGCTTCTCAGTCAGGCTCCTGCTTGGTGCTGTGGGGCAGAGTGGAGCTTCCACCTGCGCCCAGAGCAGGCCAAGTGACCCTCCGGCATGGTATCATGACACACCAAATACAGCTGGGGCTGAAGAGAGTAGCCGCCCACGCCTAGAATAGGACCAGCGACCCCGCGGCACGGTAGCCAAGTAACCTCATTTGGAGTAGGGGCTGTGCAGAGCTGCCATCTGAGCAAGCAGGGCAGGCAGACCTGCGGCCCACTGAAAAGACAGTCCAGGTAGCTGGCCAGCGTGGTGGACACGTAACACCAAGGCAGTCGCGTCACACTGGTTGGAGTGGGGGTGGAGCAGGGTCGCCGCCCAGGTCCGGAGGGGGCTCAGCGACCCGTTGGAGAGGTAGTCAGGTACCCCCATTGGGAGTGGGGGCTGTGCAGAACTGCAACCCACCGGCCTAGAGGCCTGCCAGCGTGGTAGACACGTCACACCAATTGGAGTGGGGACCCAGCAGAGCCTTCACCCACATCCAGATCAGGACCAACGACCCCAGGGTGTGGTAGTTACGTTACCACAATTGGAGTGGGGGCAGAGCAGAGCCACCACCCGTGCCCGCAGGGGGGGCAGACCTGCGACCGATCAGCATGGTAGACAGATCACCCTAATTAGAGGAGGAGCACAGCCACTACCCGCCCTACAAGGGAGACTTCCCAACTATACAAGAGCAATATAAATAAATAGGGGGTAAATTTCAAAAACACAACAGTTGCACCAAGCAGAAAGAAACGCGAGCAGTATGAAAAGACAAGGAAAGAAAGGACCACAAGCAATGCAGGTCAACTCAACTTTAGAAGAGGTAATAGCTGCAACAGATGGAATGTCAGATAAAGAGTTGAGGATATATATGCTTCAGATGATCTGGAGTCTCAAGGAAGACATGAGACAGCAAAATCAGACAATGAAAGATCACATTGACAAACAAATCCAGGAAGTAAAAGATCAATTTCACAGGGAGATAGAGGTAATAAAAAACAAACAAATAGAAATTCTAGAAATGCAGGAAACAATAAACCAACTTAAAAACTCAATTGAGAATACTACCAGCAGAGTAGATCACTTAGAAGAGAAAACATCAGACAATGAAGACAAAGTATTTCAACTGGAAAAGAACATAGACAGCTCAGCAAGTCTGCTAAGAAACCATGAGCAGAACATCCAAGAATTATGGGACAATATCAAAAGACCAAATTTAAGAGTCATTGGGATACAGGAAGGCACAGAGCTCCATACCAAAGGAATAAACAGTCTATTCAGTGAAATAATACGAGAAAACTTCCCAGAATTGAAGAATGAGACAGAATCCCAAATCCTAGAAGCCTACAGGACACCAAATGTGCAAAATCATAAGAGATCCACACCTAGACACATTATAATGAAGATATCCAACATACAGAATAAGGAGAGAATTTTAAAAGCTGCAAGAGAAAGAAAGCAGATTACATTTAGGGGTAAACCAATCAGGATAACAGCTGATCTCTCAACACAGACTCTGAAAGCTAGAAGATCTTGGAATAACATATTTCAAACACTGAAAGAAAATGGGTTCCAACCAAGAATCGTGTATCCGGCGAAATTAAGCTTCAGGATAGAAGATGAAATTAAAACCTTCCACAATAAACAAAAGTTAAAAGAATTCGCAGCTAGAAAACCATCTCTTCAAAAAATCCTTGGCAAAACATTACAAGAAGAGGAAATGGAAAATAACATTGAAAACCAACAATGGGAGGTAGGACAGTAAAGGGGGGAAAGTAGTCAAACAGGATAACAAATCAGGTTTAGTAACATCAATAAACAAATATGGCTAGAAGAACAAACCATATCTCAATAATAACCCTAAATGTTAATGGCTTAAACTCACCAATCAAGAGACACAGGCTAGTAGAATGGATCACAAAACAAGACCCAACAATATGCTGCCTACAGGAGACGCATCTGATAGGAAAAGATATTCATAGACTGAAAGTGAAAGGTTGGGAAAAATCACACCACTCATATGGACTGCGGAAACAAGCAGGAGTGACCATACTCATATCTAACAAAATAGATTTCAAGCCAAAGTTAATCAAAAGGGATAAAGAAGGACACTTCATACTGCTCAAGGGAACCATACACCAACAAGACATAACAATCATAAATATATATGCCCCAAATAATGGTGCAGCTGTGTTCATCAAGCAAACTCTTCTCAAGTTCAAGAGTCTAATAGACCACCATACAATAATCATGGGAGACTTCAACACACCTCTCTCACCACTGGACAGATCTTCAAACAAAAGTTAAATAAGGAAACTATAGAACTCAATAACACAATTAACAACCTAGACTTAATTGACATATATAGACTATACCACCCAACATCAAGTAGTTACACTTTTTTCTCAGCAGCACATGGAACCTTCTCAAAAATAGACCATATATTATGTCACAGGGCAACTCTTAGACAATATAAAGGGGTAGAGATATTACCATGCATCTTATCTGATCACAATGGAATCAAACTGAAAATCAATGATAAAAGAAGGAAGGAAAAATCAAGCATCACTTGGAGAATGAACAATAGGTTGCTGAATGATCAATGGGTGTTAGAAGACATCAAGGAGGAAATTAAAAAATTCTTAGAGTTAAATGAAAACACAGACACAACATATCGGAATCTATGGGACACATTGAAAGCAGTTCTAAGAGGAAAATTCATTGCTTGGAGTTCATTCCTCAAAAAAAGAAAAAACCAACAAATAAATGATCTCATACTTCATCTCAAAATCCTAGAAAAAGAAGAGCAAAACAACAGCAAAAGAAGTAGAAGGCAAGAAATAATTAAAATCAGAGCTGAAATTAATGAAATTGAAACAAAAGAAACAATTGAAAAAATTGACAAAACTAAAAGTTGGTTCTTTGAAAAAATAAATAAAATTGACAGACCCTTAGCCATGCTAACGAAGAGAAGAAGAGAGAGAACCCAAATTACTAGCATAGGGATGAAAAAGGCAATATCACAACAGACACTTTAGAAATACAGAAGATAATCCGAAATTATTTTGAATCCTTATACTCCAATAAAATAGAAGATAGTGAAGGCGTCGATAAATTTCATAAGTCATATAATCTGCCCAGATTGAGTCAGGAGGATATAGACAACCTAAACAGACCAATAACAATAGAGGAAATAGAAGAAACCATCAAAAGATTACCAACTAAGAAAAGCCCAGGACCCTATGGGTATACAGCAGAGTTTTACAAAACCTTTAAAGAGGAACTAACACCAATACTTTTCAAGCTATTTCAGGAAATAGAAAAAGAGGGAGAACTTCCAAATTCATTCTACGAGGCCAACATCACCCTGATTCCGAAACCAGACAAAGACACTTCAAAGAAAGAAAACTACAGACCAATATCTCTAATGAACCTCAACGCAAAAATCCTCAATAAAATTCTGGCAAATCGGATTCCAATACATATCAAAAAAATTATACACCATGACCAAGTAGGATTCATCCCTGGGATGCAAGGCTGGTTCAATATACGGAAATCAATAAATGTTATTCACCACATCAATAGACTTAAAAATAAGAACCATATGATCATCTCGATAGATGCAGAAAAAGCATTCGACAAAGTACAGCATCCCTTTATGTTCAAAACTCTAGAAAAATTAGGGATAACTGGATCATACCTCAACATTGTAAAAGCAATCTATGATAAGCCACAGGCCAGCATCATTCTGAATGGAGAAAAATTGAAGGCATTCCCTCTAAGATCTGGTACAAGACAGGGATGCCCTCTCTCACCACTTCTGTTCAACATAGTGCTCGAAACACTGGCCAGAGCAATTAGACAGACGAAAGAAATTAAAGGCATAAAAATAGGAAAAGAAGAACTTAAATTATCACTATTTGCAGATGATATAATTCTATACCTAGCAGACCCAAAAGGGTCTACAAAGAAGCTATTAGAGCTAATAAATGAATTCAGCAAAGTGGCAGGATATAAGATCAACATGCATAAATCAAAGGCATTCCTGTATATCAGCGACAAATCCTCTGAAACGGAAATGAGGAAAACTACTCCATTCACAATATCCCCCCAAAAAATAAAATACTTGGGAATCAACCTAACAAAAGAGGTGAAAGATTTATACAATGAAAATTACAGAACCCTAAAGAAAGATATAGAAGAAGACCTTAGAAGATGGAACAATATACCCTGCTCATGGATAGGCAGAACTAACATCATCAAAATGGCGATGTTACCAAAAGTTCTCTATAAGTTCAATGCAATGCCAATCAAAATCCCAACAGCATATCTTGTAGAAATAGATAAAAGAATCATGAAATTCATATGGAATAATAAAAGACCCAGAATAGCAAAAACAATGCTAAGCAGGAAGTGTGAATCAGGCGGGATAGCGATACCAGACTTCAAACTATACTACAGAGCAATAGTAACAAAAACAGCATGGTACTGGTACCAAAACAGGCGGGTGTACCAATGGTACAGAATAGAGAACACAGTAACCAATCCACAAAACTACAACTATCTTATATTTGATAAAGGGGCTAAAAGCATGCAATGGAGGAAGGATAGCATCTTCAACAAATGGTGCTGGGAAAACTGGAAATCCATTTGCATCAAAATGAATCTGAATCCCTATCTCTCGCCATGCACAAAAGTTAACTCAAAATGGATCAAGGAGCTTGATATTAAATCAGAGACACGGCATCTGATAGAAGAAAAATTTGGTTATGATCTACATGCTGTGGGATCGGGCTCCAAATTCCTCAACAGGACACCCATAGCGCAAGAGTTAACAACTAGAATCAACAAATGGGACTTACTCAAACTAAAAAGTTTTTTCTCAGCAAAAGAAACAATAAGAGAGATAAACAGGGAGCCTACATCCTGGGAACAAGTCTTTACTCCACACACTTCAGATAGAGCCCTAATAACCAGAATATACAAAGAACTCAAAAAATTAGACAATAAGATAACAAATAACCCAATCAATAAATGGGCCAAGGACCTGAACAGACACTTCTCAGAGGAGGACATACAATCAATCAATAAGTACATGAAAAAATGCTCACCATCGCTAGCAGTCAGAGAAATGCAAATCAAAACTACCCTAAGATACCATCTCACTCCAGTAAGATTGGCAGCCATTAGGAAGTCAAACAACAATAAGTGCTGGAGAGGATGCGGGGGAAAAAGGCACTCTTGTTCATTGTTGGTGGGACTGCAAATTGGTGCAGCCAATTTGGAAAGCAGTATGGAGATTTCTTGGAAAGCTGGGAATGGAACCACTATTTGACCCAGCTATTCCCCTTCTCGGTCTATTCCCTAAAGACCTAATAAGAGCATGCTACAGGGACACTGCTACATCGATGTTCACAGCAGCTCAATTCACGATAGCAAGACTGTGGAATCAGCCTAGATGCCCTTCAATAGATGAATGGATAAAAAAAATGTGGCATTTATACACTATGGAGTATTACTCTGCATTAAAAAATGACAAAATCATAGAATTTGGAGGGAAATGGATGGCATTAGAGCAGATTATGCTAAGTGAAGCTAGTCAATCTTTAAAAAAACAAATACCAAATGACTCCTTTGATATAAGGGGAGTAAACAAGGACAGAGTAGGGACGAGGAGCTTGAGAAGAAGATTTACATTAAACAGGGATGAGAGGTGGGAGGGAAAGGCAGTGAGAAGGGAAATCGCATGGAAATGGAAGGCGATCCTCAGGGTTATACAAAATGACATATAAGAGGAAAGGAGGGGTAAGACAAGATAATACAAATGGAAGAAATGATTTACAGTAGAAGGGGTAGAGAGAGAAAAGGGGAGGGGAGGGGAGGGGAGGGGGGATAGTAGAGAATAGGACAGACAGCAGAATTCATCAGACACTAGAAAGGCAATATGTCAATCAATGGAAGGGTAACTGATGTGATTCAGCAATCTGTATACGGGGTAAAAGTGGGAGTTCATAACCCACTTGAATCAAACCGTGTAATATGATGTATTAAGAACTATGTAATGTTTTGAAAGACCAATAATAAAAAAAAGAAACTAATTTCATATCTTCCACAACAAGCTATAAGATAAAGCAGGAGATAGAGATATAAGAGAAAATAAATAAAGCAAGGTAAAGGGAAAAGAAAGATAACTGAAATGAGAAAAATTCAAGGAAATTCAAAATACAATGCCAAATTAAAATCCACATCTGTGATGGTAAATGAAAAAACAGACATGATGGGAACTTAAATTTTAATCCAAATTTAAAACCAGCAATAAATAAAAGGGTATGATTTTCCAACCAAATGAGGGTTCATCCTGGGAATTTAAAGTTATTCCAACATTCAAATATCAGTATAAGCAACATATTAACAGACTAAATGAGAAATAATGATCATTTCATTAGCTACAAAAAAAATATTCAGCAAAATTCAACATTCATTCATGATAAAAACTCTTAGCAAAGAATACAGTTGAACTTCCATAACCTAATTAAAGATATCTATACCTACTACTAACTATTCTACATTATGGTGAGAATGAGAGACTGAATGCTTTCTTTGAGGATCATCTAGAAAATCCTGTCCATTGCAATAAGGCAAGAAAAAATAATAAAAGGCATATAAATTGAAAAGAGAGAACTAGAACTACCTTTATTTGCACATAATATTTTTGTGTATAGAGAATTCCAAAGAATCTACAAAACAGTTATTAGAAATAATAAGCAAACTAAGCAAAGTCATGGGCCCAAAGTAAATATACAAGTCAATTGTATTCCTTTATATTAACAATGAACTATTGAAATTTTAAAGTAATTAAAATGATATTGCCACATCACAAAAATGTGAAACACTTAAGAATAAATCTGGAAAAATATGAACAAGTTCTATATGCTGAAAACTACAAATCAACAATAAGAGAAATCAAAGCTACAAATAATTGAAAAGATAAACACATTCATGAAAAACTCAATTATTAAGGTACCAATTTTCCCAATTTGATTCATAAGGACCACACAATACTAATAGATATCCCAATAGAATTGTTGTAGATATTGACAAGCTTATTCTAAAATTTATATGAAGCTAGATGTGATTAGACATCCTGCAATCCTAGCAACTTGGGAAACTGAGGCAGAAGAATTACATGTTCAAGGTCAGCCTTGGCAACTAAGCAAGACCCTATCTCAAAATAAATTTTAAAGGAGGTTGCCTAGGAATTTAGCTTATAGATACAATGCTCCTGGATACAATCCCCAATACCACTAAACAAATAAATACTAAAGTTTATATAAAAAGTAACTGCAACTACCAAAACAATTCTGAAAAGAAGAACAAAGTTGGTAAAATCAAGGTTATAGTAAACAAAGAGAGTATGGTATTGTCAAAGGGAATGAAGGAATATAGTTGCCATGTGAAGAGGTCCATGCTCTCCTGCTAGATACTGGAAACATGTGGCCAGCCTAGTTCCTCCACCTCCCCAGGCAAGTGAGTGAATCCATTAGGGACTCCACATTCTCCTATGCATCTTACCATCTACCTGCCCCACAAGTGAGTCCAGGAAAGACCACCAAAAGAAACTTCCAGCAGAATCTAAGAAAAATTGCCCACCCACAGACTTTTAAAATAGTAAATGTTTATTGTTTTATATTTGGGGTTGGGATTTTTTCATAATAATAAATTATAAATATACCACAGGAATTCCAATGTCTACTGATAATAGTGGAAATATAAATATTGGAAAACCAGCAAGAAATAAATAATGCTTATTTGATCTGATGGTGTTTAGACATTTTACTTTTGCAAATTTTACAAAAATATATTATCATATGAACACATTGCCCAGACCTGGCAAATTCAGTGGGAGACTGCATTTGAAGCTTCACTCAAAGTAAATCTACTTCTAATAAGTATCATACTTAACACAGAAATACTGACAACATCTTATTTAATGTCATAGGGAATAAAGGAATGCCATCTGTAATTTTACTATTGTAGCATTGTTCTACACATCTTTCCCAGGAATGAATTACTGTTCATTGCAATTATTTTACTTAATTAATTACAACAGAGTGAAACAATTTGAGATGACTGAGAGCCAGAATACACTTCATCTGGTCATGGAAGATGCTAATGGAGGAATGGTATTCAATTGTCTGCTAGACAAGGACTAAATAAAAGACAGAGGGCCAAGAAAAACTTCTCAAGTCTTCTGTGTAGTATTTGCCCCAGAAGGAATATTACTCATAGGGAACAAAAGTCATAAAAATTCCTTCTGGATATTAACCTTTACATAAATACAGCAGATTTTGAAAATTTTAGTTTTTTTTTTTTTTTTTTTAGACTTTGGATTTTAGACAAAAGTTCACTGTTGGCCATAAACTGGACAACTTCTATGGAAGTTCTCCCTTATTCTCTGGAACTTCTCCAGGGCCAATGATAGGATGGCCTTATGGACATCTAGAGTCCTCCTCTAATACCATAATACCTACCTTTTGATGGGGAGTACTTCTAAGACCTGTAGGAGCAAGTACTGAAAGACATGTACATCATTCCTTTCTTCATATCCTTAAAATGTGAAAACTAATAAGAACTTCCTGATTCTCAAACCCAGTAAGGGAAGCAATTTAGAGGACACCATGAAGCATTTATATAAAAACATGGGCCAGCAAGAGGAATTAAGGCCTTACATCAAGTCACTCTGTGACCACAAAGATTCAAAAAAGAAAAAAGAAAGGAAGGAAGGCAAAAATGAAGAAAGAAAAGAAAAATAATCTCTGACCTGCAGATAAGGACCCCCACCCAGGACAGCCTTTAGTATGGCCAATGACCTCCTCCTTCATCTACAGCACCAGCAGTATAATGGAGCTTCAGGTGAAGCCACTGCCTCCAGCTGTGTACTCCAAAGGGGACTCCTCTATACCAGAAAGCTTAATGCTGAGAACCAAGTTCATCTCTGTGGTAAGAACCAGGGCTGCCAAGTACCCACTCTTGTGAACTTTATCATAAGACAACTTTGTGTCATGTCAGCCAGAAAAATCTGGCATGCATGCAGTTCAAAACAGAGTAAAGCTGATCTAATATCTCACGTAGGCAGCAGAGCCAGGAATAAAACTCAAGAATTTAAAGAGATCAAGCCACACTCCCTGTACTTTACATGAAATATAAAGATCCTGAGTTCCATGGAGCCCTGTGACATGGTGCAAGAGATGACACAGTATAGAAGGCTGGCCAGGTGTACGGAACAAACAATTTGAATGGGAGCTGGGCAACAAGCACATACCACTGCGTGACAACAGCACACCCAGCCTAGAGGATATTACGTAGAGGAGGATGAATATGTGCCAACAACTATGATGTTCTCTGAGTGGAGTTCAAGTCAAGAGGTTATCCAGAAATTCCATGGCATCAAATCATTATGCAAAAAAAAATATCTGTTGGGCTTAAATATAAAGGATGACCTGGAGCCACCTAGGAAACAAGAAGAGAGACTAGTAGGTCCTAATTGGAGGCAGGAACCCCATGCACTAGCCTGGGAAAACTGCAGACCTGTGCCCTAACATGGGGACCTTCTTTTAACTGCTCTTCGCTATATATCTTTCATATTTGTGGGAAGGGGAGATGCTTCTTAGAAGTCACTTAAATTTGTTTCTTCCAGATCTTATAGTCAAAAGGATGGTCCAGAAGGATATTTCACAGATATTTTAATCTTTTCCATCCTCCTTGCTATGCCTGGTCCAGTTTGAGGAGTATGTAGTAATGTGTTACTTGGAGTTAGTCTGAAAAACAGAGAACTTCTACAAAGGATCATAAGAAGCCTAAGAACAGCCAGACCCAAGGACTTATCTCATGTCTGAGGGGGTAGAACATAATGAGGGGTTTCCAAGAGGTAGGGCAGGGTGTGCCAGCTCAGGAATGGCCTATGGAAGAATGTAGATAAACAGCCAGGTGAAGAGATACAAAGGGCAAAATATATGGGAAATGATGCAAAGTTTCCATTTCTTCAAGTACATTAGCTTTTTAGCACCTTGGCCTATTTAGCAACACAGCATCTCTTTGTACCCCATTCTTTGGGTTTTGTTTTGTTTTGTTTTGTTTTGATGAAAGGTTCATTATTATGGGCAGATTTATTAGATCATTGGTCACTGATAATCAATTCACACTTAGAATCTCTTCCCTTCCTAGAATTTGGGGTATGGGGGTGAAAATTCCAACCCTATAATTACATGATTGGTCCCCATGGGAACCAGTCCCCTTCCTGAAGCTATCTTCAGCTACCAACAATCTGACATCTCATTAGCATACAAAAAGATGCTTATCACTTTTGGTTTTAGGAGCTCTGAGACAGGAAATGGAAATGAAGACCAAATATGTATTTCTTTTTATAAATCACAATCATAGATAAAGATTGATAGATAAATGATAGAAAATAGATAGATAAATTGATATATAGATAGACTGATAGTTATAATTTGGATCTTAATTATCTCCCAAAGGCTCATTTGTTAAAAGCTTGATTCCCCAGCTTGGCACTCTTGGGAGGTGGTAGTAACATTTAGAGCTGAGGCCTAGTGGGAGGTCTTTGGGTCATTGGGAATATGCCCTTCATGGGAATTGTGGGATCCTGTTCCTTCCTCTTTCTCTCTTTTGCTTCACAGTCATGAGGTAATTTTGTTTTGCTACATGTTCCCTATAATGATGGGCTGCCTCGCCACAAATTCAAAAGCAATGGAGTCAACTAACCATGGAATGGAACCTCTAAAACTATGACTGAAAATAAAACTAATCTCTTTTTTTTTTTTTTAAGAGAGAGTGAGAGAGGAGAGAGAGAGAATTTTTTTTAATACTTATTTTTTTTTTAGTTCTCGGTGGACACAACATCTTTGTTGGTATGTGGTGCTGAGGATCGAACCCGGGCCGCACGCATGCCAGGCGAGCGCGCTACCGCTTGAGCCACATCCCCAGCCCACTAATCTCTTTTTAATTAACTTATTTTTATACATGATAGTGGAATGTATTTTGACATATTAGACATATATGTAGTACAACTTCTCTTTCTTCTGGTTGTTTATGGTGTGGAATTACATTGGTCATGTATTCATATATGAACATATATGAACATAGGAAAGTAAAGTCCAATTCATTAAATTAACTTTCTTACTCCCATCCCCCCTCCTTTCCTTTTATTCCCCTTTGTATAATCCAAAGTACTTCTCTTTTTCCCTACCCCCCTCATTGTGTATTAGCATCCACATATCAGAGAAAACATTCAGCCTTTAAACCTAATTTCTTTAGAAGTGGGTTATCACAGGTATTTATTATAGTGGCAGAAGGCTGACTAACACAGATAAGTAGGTAGATAGATAACATAGGGCAAGTGAGCTTAAACACCACAAAACAGACTTTTTATCATTTTATTCAATTTAATTTAAATTTACCTCTTTCAATGTCCTCCATTTTTCATTTTTTTTAATAGTGGGGATTAAACCATGGGCAGTTTACCACATCCCAAGCCCTTTTTATTTTTTGAGACAGGGTTTCACTAAGTTACTTAGGGCCTCCCTAAATTGCTAGGCTGACCTTGAACTTTGGGTCTTCTGATCTCAGCTTCCCAAATCACTGGGATTACAGACATATGCCACCGTGTCTGGCTCTATTTTTCTGCCTCTGATTTTCCTTCAATTGGAAGAATACCTAGCAGAATTTCCTTTAGTGTCATCATTCAGTTTCTGTTGATCTGAAAATTTCTATATTTTAATTGCTATATCTAAAGGCTATTGTCAGTTGGCAGAGCCTTCTATTTTAGCTGTAACTTTTTCAGCACTTCAAAGATACCATTCCACTATTTTCTGACCTTCATTTTTGTTCTGAGAAGTCATCTAAAAGTCTAACTGTTGCCTTTTTTGTGGTAATCAGCCTCTTTTCTCTAGCTGCTTCAAAGATTTTTTCCATTTGATTTGATTTATGCAATTTCTCTGTGAAGTGTCTTTTTATTTAGCTAACATGGGATTTGATGGACTTCTATGTATTGATGTCTTTCATCAATTCTAAAAAATATCAGCTATCATCTCTTCAAATGTTTAAAACATATTGCAAAATATCACCCTTTACAGCTTTTAATTTTCTGGCAAATTTTTCTGAGTTAGCTGTTCTGTTCATCATAGTCAGCATCATTATTTTTTAGATTGTCTGATAGTCTATAAAATATTTCAATATCCACATCTCTAAGAGTTTGTATATGTTGATTTCTTTTTGCTAGTTTTCCAAAATTATTTTGTCTCACTGTTTGCTGGTCTTGTTTTATTATATCAAAGAAACCCAAAATATTTCTTCCCAAAATATTAAAGATTGTTGAGCTAATTACAATTAAAACACAGGGGGGCACTTTCCTGCCTTTTGTTTGTTTGCTTAACAGCAAGACATAAATTCTTCAGTACTGGAGATAGCTGCTTATCAGTTCAGAGATAGCACCAGCAGACACCAGTAAAATCTGAGAGCAGAACTTACTTCATTAGAAGAAGGACCTTCCCTGTCTTTGATAGCTATACTTGATCTCTCTTATCTTTTCACTGTTCTAAGTTCTTCCTCTTTGTTAAAATGCCATTTAAGCAGGCTCCTAAGCCATGGAGCTGAGTTACATTTCTCCCATCTGATGGGCATGGCATACATTGGTAAACAGGCTTGTTTTTTGTTGTTTTGTTTTGTTGTGTTGTTGTTGTTGTTGTTGTTGTTGTTTTGCTTTCTTTCTCTCATTAATCTGTCTTTCCTGCCAGGAGTGTGTCTCATCTACAGACTTATCTGAGGTGGACAAAAGAATATATAATTTTCTCCCCACCAGTGTTCAATGTTTTATTTGTAAACATATTTATAGACACATTTAAGACTACAGCTATTATTTTTCTCATGATAACACTTAATTTTCTTCTTCTTGGTTCTTGTGGTCTAGGATCACCTTATTCCAAGTTTAAGAATCAAGATATCCCCAAACTCTGATTCTGGTCCTCTTAACTCCCCCAAACACTGTTCATTCTATCAACTGCCAATTTCAGAGGAGCAAAACATGATGCTGGTGTTTCTAGACTGCCCTGTATCTCAGTTCTGTAACTGTCCATTGTCTTGCATGGACAGTTTTATATATATACATTCGATTTTTCCAATAGAAGCATTTTCCCTAATGACAGTCTGGTATTATTGGTCTCTACTTTTCTATAACTAAATTCATCTCATTTTTAGTCTCTTACTTGGTAATGAGGGAAAGAAATTTGAACTTTCCAACTATAGTCTTTTAAGCTTTAAAATAGCAAATTGCCAGTTGTGGTGGTGCACACCTGCAATCCCAGCGGTTCAGAAGGCTGAGGCAGGAGGATCACGAGTTCAAAGTCAGTCTCAGCAAAGGCAAGGTGCTAAGCAACTCAGTGAGACCCTGTCTCTAAACAAAATACAAAATAGGGTTAGGGATCTAGCTCAGTGGTTAAGTGCCCCTGAGTTCAATCTCCAGTACCAAAACAAAACAAAACAAAGAAAAAAAAAAAAAACAGCAAATTCAACCTCCCATGGAAAGAAAAAAACAAACTTTGGGGACAAATACTGAGTGTTTTTAAATTTTTTGCCCCAGATGTGATCAGGTATAATTGAAAGCTTAATTATCCTTGAAGAAATGAGGGAGGTACTTTGAGTTCATTTGTATGATGTTAGACTAACCTCCAAAACTCACTTTTTTCCAATACTGAAATCAGTAGGAATGTTAGTGAGACTTCTATCACTCTAACAAAATACCTAAGAGAACCAACTTTGGCACAGTTTTACAGGTTTTAGTCCATGGTCACTTGGCCCTGTTGCTTTAGGCCTGTAGGGGCACAACACATCATGGCCAGAGCATGCGGTAGAGAAGGGGTGCACAACTCCTGGCATGTGGAAAGAGAGAGAGAGAAAGGGGCATAGGGTCCCCATATTTCCTTCAATGCCCCCAATGACCCCCAATGAACTAATTTCCTTGTATGAGGAAATTTCCTAAGATTTCACCACCTTACAAGCATTTAAAATATGGGTTTTGGGGGGACATGTAAGATCCAAGCAATAGTGATAGATAATGAAATTCTTGGTCCATTTTCTATGTACAATCAGAGTGAGCTCTTTCTGATCAGTAAATTTATACAATTTCCCATTTTTCACTTGGATCTAAGTTCATGGAAATATTCAGATCACTTATAGAAAATGAAAATGCTATAGATTTATAAAACTTAAATCATAGTATATAAATTTCAACACCATTACAAGTTTATCAAATTTATTAACAGAGTTGCAAAGTATTGCTTATATTTTTTCACTTTTCTCCGTTTCTTGTGATTTCTCCCTCTTCATCCTGAGTTTTCTGTATTTACATTTCTTCTGTCCTTCTTGAGAGAATCAACTATTTAATAAAGTTTGTTTTCAAGAAATAAGATTATATATTTACTCTTTTTTCCTGCCTCATTTATTAGTACTTTTATCTTTAGTTGTTCCTTTTTTTTCTGTAGGGTTATTTGTTCTTTCCCAACAACTAAGATCAATATTAATTGGATTTATTTTAATTATTTCCCCTTTGCTAATGAAAGTAATTATAGGTATACATTGTCTTCTGAGTCCACCTTTTAGACATGGAGGATATAAAGAAAATTTTCATCTGCAATTGGTTGAATCCTTCTAGCAACCACTCTCATAAATAATATTATTTTATTTTTCATTATAATTAGAGAATATGGTCTCTATTCTTTTGATATTTTTTATTTATTCAAGGTTTCTTTTATGACCTACCACATGGAGAAAATTTATAAATATTTTATGAGTTAGAAGAAACTGCATTATCTGTTTGCTAGGTGTAGAGCTGAAGAAAAGTATACCAACTAAAACAATCTTATTAATTCATTGCTTGTCTCCCTATCGCTCTACATATTTTTTCTCTATCACACAAGGATAGTAAGGTTAAACATTTTTCTATTAATATTATATTTTATACATTTTCTCTATATTTCTGAAAAGAATTTTTGACTCAAATATTTGTAACATCTTCATTTTGATTATATCCTGAATTATCATAAATGACCTTTTTATCATGAATTCGTTTTTCCAGAATTATGATTGTAAGTTCCTTTTTTTAATAGCTTTTTTTTCAAACATTTTTTTCAGGTGTTGTTGGACACAATGCCTTTATTTTATTTACTTATTTTTATGTGGTGCTGAGGATCAAATCCAGGTCCTTACACGTCTGAGGCGGGCGCTCTACCACTGAGCTACAGCCCCAACCCTTGTAAGTTCTTTATTGCATTTTACACTCATATTTTTAACTTGAATCTTTGTAAAAATCTCTTTTAAATGTTTTACTTATTTATTTATTTTTATTAGTGCATTATGGAATAGTGGAATTTATTGTGACATATTCACACATGCACTTAATTTGATCAATTTCTTTTCCTAATATTGTCCTTTTTCTTCCTATTTTCCTCCCCACCAAAACCTTTCCTTAACTGTATTGAACTGGATTGTTTGTTTGTTTGTTTTTCATTAGTCCTCTTTGTACTCTTTCTCTCAGCTATGTTCATTTTCACTTATGACAGAAAACATGTGATCCTTCACTTTCTGAGCCTGGCTTATTTCATTCAACATGTTTTTCTCCAGTTCCATCCATTTTCTTAAAAATAACATAATTTTGTCTTATTTATGGCTGAATAAACCTCTATTGTTTATATATTCCTCATTTTCTTTACCCATTCATCTGTTGACAGATACCTAGGCTAGTTGTATAACTTAGTCATTGTGAATTTCACTGCTATAATCATGAATATGCATGTATCACTATAGTATGCAAGCTTTCATTCTCTTGGAAAAATTCTGAGTAGTGATATAGCTGGGTCAGATGATGGTTTCATCCCTAGTCTTTTAAGGTTCCACCATACTGATTCCCATAGTGGTTGTACTAATTTACAATCTCACCAACAGTGTTTAAGTGTTCCTTTTCCCCTATACCCTTCTCAGCACAAAATATTTCTCTTATAAACAGCATATAGTTGCTTTGCATTTCTTTATTTGATTGTTTCTTTATTCAGCCAATGATTTTAGTCATTTTAAGTTATGTACGTGTTTATGTGTGAATATATAGACAAAGCAAGTTTTAATTCTGTATTATTTTGAAACATTTTTCATTTTTTGTTGATATTTTATTTGATTTATAACTTTTATATAGTTTCTCTTTAATTTGTTTGCTCTTCATCCCATCTTCTGACAAAGAAATTTGGAAGCTATACTACGATTTTTAATTTTTAATAATTATAAACTTTAAAATTTTAAATAAACATATTGTTAAGGTTTAGATACTAGGTATCCTTTGATAGCTTGAATGTTAGACAGTATAAGAAGTATTAGCAGTGAAATGATTGGGTTATGAGAGTCTTAACTAAATCAGGAATTAATCCCCTGATAGGGATTAACTGAGTGGTAACTGAAGGCAAGTACGGTGTAGCTAGAGGAGATAGGTCATTGGGATTGTGCCTTTGGGGGTATATATTTTGTATGTGGCTAGTGGAATCTCTTTCTCTCTTTGCTTCCCAGTGCCGTGTTCCCAGCTGCTTTCTTCTGCCGCACCCTCCCTCCATGAGTCCTGACTTACTGCAAGCCCCAAAGAATGAATTCAGCCATCTATAGACTGAGACCTCTGAAACTGTGAGCCCCCCAAATAAACTTGTCCTCCTTAAAAAAAATTTTTTTTAGGTCTTTGGTCACAGAAGTGAAAAACCTGACTAATACACATATATATATTCCTCAGTTTCAGAAACAAAATGGTAAAAGCATGACAACTCTCAATTTTTGGTCATGCTCCAAGATTTTATATAATTATTCCCAAATTATTATTTTTGTATTATGGAGTTTTTGTTTAAATAATCATAACTGCAGTCTGCTTTAAAATGTTTCTGCTTTTACTGAAGTTCATGTTGGCAACTCATTGTTTATACTAGATCTTCTTCAGTTATACACAATTTTTTATTTTATTTTATCCTTTGGTGAAGAATTTATTTCTGTTATTGCTCATTATAATTTGGAGACAACTTAGATATAGAATTCTTGGCTTACTCCTTTTGGTCAAGTATCAGTTAACAAAATTACTCTTTTTCCCCAATACCAAGGATTGGATCCAGGGATGTTTTACCACTAATATACCCCTGAAGCCCTTTTTTATTTTGAGACAGGGCTTCAATTGCTGAGGCTGACCTCGAACTTACGATCCTCCTGCTTCAGTACTACTGAGTTGCTGGGATTAAAGGAATGTCCCACCATACTGGGCAATAAATTATTCTTGAGTATCTACATGTGTCAGTAATTGTATTAGATGGTAGAAATAGAGAAACAATTCCTGCTCTCACAAGAATGATGTTGAAGAAGTAATTTCAAGGGAGTTAAATATTTAAAAAGGTGGCAAACAGGGTGACAAAAGAATCTAGAATAAAAAAATTAATATAAGCTTAAATTTAACTTTCAATGTGAAGAACAAAGAATAAAAATATATTGACACTTTATAATTGAAAGGGTAAAGTTTCTAAGCTGCAAAGCCTGAGTTAAAATGTAAAGGACCAGGCATTGTAAACCTGCTTTTAAACTGCAAAGCATGGGTTAAATTCCTGAGGCAGTTAAGGCAAGGCTCTACTGGCCTTTTAGTTGATTTATAGCCTAGGACCCTACGTAACTTGTCACGTAAGCATTCAAGACCCTGTGCAGTCCAGCACGTACACACCTGAGGGCCTAAACCAATCAGTTTAAATGTAACCCCCTCCTTAGGAATGACCTATCACTCCAGCTCGCCCTGTTCCCGCCAATGAATGTACTAATCAAGTCTAAGAATTATTGTTTGATTTTCCCGAGGTGTAAGGTGATTTGTTAAAGGAGACTGTGATGTATGCAAAGCCCCCGTCCTCCCCAAAAAGTGTACTTAAGCATTGTTCAACCCCTGCTCTGGGCTCTGGGCTGCTCTCCCTTCCTGAGTGAGCCTGGAGCCTCAGCGCGCTGAATCAGGATCCTCAATAAAAATCCCCTTATGCTTATTGCATGAAGCCGGTCTCTTGTGGTCTCTTCCTCCGACATTTCACCGGTCCCCTACAATAATCACTATTATTTATGGGGTATAATTTGATGTTTCAATATATGTATATATTGTATATTAATTCAATTGGAGTGCTTAGCATTTCATCACCTTATGCATTTATCACTTCTTTTGGGGAGACATTCCTGAAGAAGTAAGACTTAAGACCTAAAGAGTGAGTAGGAATCACAGGGTAAGTGATGAGAATAGGATGGAAGAAAAGCAGGTAGATGGTAGTTCGTACAAAAAGCTGCAGAGGAAAAATGACAGGTTTTCAAAAAAAAAAAAATACAATAAGAAATACCTTATCTACAGAGACTTTAAAGTAAATTAAAAATTGCTAAAAATAAATTGGGGCTAGAGTTGTAGCTCAGTGGTAGAACATCTGCCTAGCATGTGTGAGGCACTGTGTTTGATCCTCTGCACCACATAAAAATAAATAAATAAAATAAAGGTATTGTGTCCATCTACAACTAAAACATCATCATCAACAACAACAAATAAATTAATTAATTAATTAATTAAAAAAAGTGAAACATCTAAATGCCATGTAATCAAACTGAAATTTTAAGGAAGCAGATAGATCCCTAATAGTAGAGTTTGTTTTGCTTTTTTTTAATGCAAACTAGAGATTCCAATCTATATGAATCAGCATAATAAGGGAGTCCCCTTTGCTTTAACTCTTAAAAAAAGTAACCTGAAATAACCTAATATTAACCAATCAATTTTTTTATATTGTTCTTTTTACTTATTCCCACCTCATAAACCCACTGCCCAGTGGGAGTTATTGTTAAATTTTATAGAATGGAGACTACCCTAATTTATGAATTGCATACAAGGGCCAATTAGACTTACAACTAAATTTGTTGTAATTTTGTCTTTTGACCACATCCAAACTATGAGATGATTTCAAGTAGCATAAAATATGTGTAATTGGAATACCAAAAGAAAAATAAAATGGAGACAATATATATACACATATACATACACACACACATATGTATATTATTTGAAGTGATAATGGCCAAGAATTCTCCAAAATTTATGACAAATATTAAAGCACAAATTCAGAAAGTTCAGGGAACATCAAGCAGGATAAATATGGGAAAAGAAAACCTATATTTCAACATATTGTATTCAAACTGCAGAAAACCAAAGTTTTGATAAATACAGTTTTTTAAAAAACACCTTATATATAGGAAAAGAAGGACAAGAGTTGTTGAGGGCCATAGCTGAGTGGGGATGACGCATGGCATTTTGCTAGAAGGGAGTGGTTGAGAGGTTACACCAGAGAGCCATTGAGATGATGGTGGTTATGTTAAGCTGTGTATTCAATTGTATATATGACCTTTACTGTCCCGAAATAGGACAGCTCTTGCTGCCTCAGGCGCCCGCTACTTTGGAGTTCCCGTTGAGACGGTGGAGGAGAGTTCCCGGGGAGTGTGCGTGGAGTGCTGGTGGAGTTCGGGCAATAAAGTTTCCTGTTTGAACATACAAGTGCTTTGTGGCGGCTCAGTTATTTGTGCCCAGCCAGACTGCGGCAAAGAGTTAAAGTGGGTTTCTCATCAGAAAAGAAACCATGAAAGCAAGAGAGTGGTTGGAAATAAAGGTATTGAAAGAAAAAATCTTCCAACAATTTAGAATTTTGTATCCAGTAAAATTAAAAGGTAAGATGAAATAATGGTTTTCTTGTATAAATAAAAACAGAGGGAATTTATCACCAGCAGACCTGTCATTTAAGAAATATATGTTAAACACAAGTTCTTCCAGGAGAAGAAAATGATATAGGTCAGAAACATAGGCCACATAAACAAAGAAAGAGCATCAGAGAAAACAAAATCAATAAAGGTAGAATGAAAATTTTTTTTGCACTTATTGGTAATTAAGATAACTTTGTTAAAAACAATAATAGTGATAATATGTTGGGTAATTGTTACACCTGGGTAAATATAATGACCGATGGTAATGTCAGTGGAATTGGGAATGCACTAAGATACCTGCACTCTGTGTGAAGTGGCATGGTACAATTTAAGAGGGACTTATTAGCTAACAACATATACTATAAACTCTAGGACAACCAGTAAAGACTTTTAAAAGAAGTTTAATTGATATGTTAAGAGATAAAATGTAATAATATGAAATGGGTCAGTTAAAACTACAGAAAGAGGATCTAAGAGAAATCAAAAACAAAGATCAATTGCAATAAACAGAAACTACTAAAAACAGGACAAGTATTAATTCAACCTTATCAACAATTACTTAAATGTGAATTATATAAATATACCAATTAAAAGATAGAGACTACCAATGTGTATGAGTAAACAAGACTCAAATATATGTTTCCCTAAGCTTAAAGACTCTGGTAAGAAACAAAAGAATAAAGAAGACTATAACATGCTAGAATCAATCAAAAGAAAGCTAAAGTAGCTGCATTAATTTCAGATAAAGCAGAGTTCAGAACAAGGAAAATGATCAGGTGCCAATGTCTTAGCTGGGCATAAGATCACGAGCCACTCACAGCTTTGTAGATTCAAACAACAAATCTTTATTCCCGAACTCACACCGGCCTCCACGTTCAGGGGAAATCTCCGTTCTGCCGCCACCCCATTCACCTACTCCACGAGGCTTTTTTCCAAATACTTTTTGAATCTCACGAGAACTCAACGGGAACTCAAGCAGCAGGAACACCCTATTCCCAGCAGTAATAATCTTCAACCTCCAACTTCCATAAAACCCATATTGTCTTAAACCGGGAACGCCTTAAACTCAAGGAGCGGGATACTTCTTCAAACCTGATCAGCTCTAAACCTGGATCCGCCCTGGTCCTTGAGCAAGGTCACCTTACATGCAATGTCAACAGCGAAATTCCAAGGCAAGTCCATTTAACATGGGGTACGCTGGCAAGGAAATTTCGATGCGTCATTCCTACTTGGCAATGGCCCTCAGCAATCAGGAATAAATCACATAATAACATAATAACAAAGGAGATGATTTTGTCTCACATAATAACAAAGGAGATGATTTTGCAAACAATAATCCTAAAGGTATATAAATCTACAACACTGTATCCAAATACACACACACACACACACACACACAGAAGCCCCAAAATGGATTAAATTAAAAGAATAATAGAAAAATACACTATCGTAGATGTTTCAAGGCCTACAACATCTATAATAGGTATAGTAATAGGTAAAAGGAGATAAAATGCATACATATTGGAAAGGAAGAACAAAACTCTTTACTTACAAATTGAAAGGAAAGTGACCACAACACTCGGAGCAACCAAAAGATCTTTATTGCAGCAGTGCAACAAAGAGAAAAGAAGGAAGGAAAGAGAGAGAGAGAGAAAGAAGAGAAGAGATGAACAGGGAGAGAGCAAGAGCAAGAGAGAGACAGAGAGTGCATGCAAGAAAGATGAAGAGCAAGAGAGAGAGAGAGCAAGAGAGAAAGAGCAAGAGAAAGAGAGCAAGAGAGAGGGGGGCCTGGCAGGAGGGAGTTTTTATAGCCCAAATCTAATGGGGCCTCTGGGTCTGCAAGCTGCCTTGTTGGCCCAAGGGGGGTTGAGTGCTCAGCCTTGAGCGGGACTTGACACAAACAGGTGATAAAGGACCAGACAGAGGGGGGTTTGAGTGCATGGGCTATCTTGCAGCCAACATCTGTTCAGCCTGCCCTGCAGACAACACAGTTCAGCCTGCTCTGCACCCAACACAAATGACATTGTTGCTTATATAAAAAATCCCAAAAAATTGATTAAAAAAAATCTCAAATTAAGAAGCAATTATAGAAGCTGGGTTTGTGGCTCAGTGGTAGAGCGCTCACCTTGTACACGCAAGGGCCTGGGTTCCATCCTCAGCATCACATAAAAAATAAATAAATAAACTAAACAGCAGATTGAATAAATATATTTTTTTAAAAAAGAAGCAATTACAAAAAGGTTTTAGTATATCCTTGTGCAGAGAAAGAGAGGTGAGGTGGTGTGTGTGGGTGGGGGAGATTCCACTACAAACCTATTTAAACAGCTAAAATCCTAAACATTAGTGAGGATGTCAAGTATCAATGTTACTGGACTGGAGTATTCTGGGAAACAGCACAAAGACCTCCCCTTCAACCCTCATTCTTGCGATCAAGTTGTTGAATTCTACCAGACATTTAAAAAGAACTAATACCAATTATTCTCAAATTATTCCAAAAAGTTGAAAAGAAGGGAATTCTTCCAAATTCATTCTGTAAGAAGGGAAGGAAAGGGAAGGAAAGAGGAAGGTATGGAAGGAAGGAAGGAAATGAGCTAGCAATAGCCAATATTACTGAGAAACAGATGCAAAAATTCTCAACAAAATACTAGCAAATCAAATCCAACATCATGTTAAATAGATTATTCACCATGTAATGGGGACTTATCCCAGGGACAATTGATCAACATATGCAAATCAATAACTCTGATATACATATAACACAGCATGAAGGACAAAAACCATATAATCATCTTGATAGATACAGAAAGAAAATTTTGATGAAATTTAACATCCCTTCATGATAAAAACTCTGAATAAATTAGCCAGAGAAATAACCCACTTTTAATTTGACTCACAATTTCTCTTCTTATAAAGCCACCAGTACCAAATCATGGAGCTCCACCTTGACCTTATATAATCCTAACACTTCCGAAGACTACACTCTTAATTATTATAGTAAGATCAAGATTACACCTGCTAATGCCTAACAGGATAAAATTCCAACATGAGTTTCAAAGGGGACAAGCCATAGTCAAATCATGGCATTACCTTACCATCTTTTAGGGAATTTGTTTATTTACTGATTATTTTAATGAAATCTTTGCTCTTCAGATACACACACCTCATACACATATATACCCCCTATAAACACATACTGCTAAATCTACGATTGCTCCTTAGAGAGGTGCAGCTTTGGGTACAATCTCTCACACTGGGATGGCATTTGCTCTTTTCCTCTCTATCCCTGTCTTCTGCCATTCCTGCTAAAATTCGTCTAATTGCTGGATGATTGCTCTATTGTTTTCAACAAAGCCTAGGAGCATCAATCATTCTACAAATGTATTCAATCAAACAAGACTCCTTTTCAGGAATGGTTTCCTTCTTTCCTTTTTTTTTTTTTAAACTAGGGATCAAACCCCAGAGGCTCTTTATTACTGAACTACATCCCCAGCCCTTTTTATTTTTTATTTTGACACAGGGTCTCAATAAATTTCTTAGGGACTTGCTAATTTGTTGAGGCTGGTCTTAAAATTGTGATCCTCCTGCCTCAGCCTCCCGAGTTACTGGGATTACAGGCATTCACCACTACACCCAGTTTGCAGGAATAGTTTGTGAGGTCAATATCCAATATTTTTTCTGACCCATGAGGACTTCTTCCAGCTGTTTTACTCCCTAATTCTCTTATAAGCCATCCAGTTTCCAGTCTAGTTTGTCTTTCCATTAAATCCATAAATATCCTCCCAACTGCCCTTAGACTTTAATTCCCCAAGTGTTTTTGTAATCAGTTCCTTTGGGAAGAGATTAAAAGTTATTTATTGTATAGCCTACTTTTCCTCCAAGGCAAAATTTCTGAGCCAAGGGTTTAGAATGGAGTTGGGGACAATGGCAATCTTCTTTCTGAATGACACCCATGCTCTAGGACCTGAATGCTTGATTTAGCGGGCGAGGCATCAGCCTGAGTTCCTCTCCAGGTCCATGAGGCCCCAGTATTCCAGTACAATGTGATGAAGGTCCTAGAGTATTCTCAACTCACACAATAGCCTCTGCCTTCCAAGTTTGCAGTCATTTAAGTCATTCTTGCGTCTTCGGCTCAGCAGTGCCATGAACACCCACATGTGTTCCTTTGATATTAATAGAACATTTCAATCCATTCTCTCTTCTGCCTACTGCAGTCAGAATGTCCAAATTTATAAATCATTCCTTTATAACAACCAGAAATTCTCATTCTTTTCTGTAAAATAAGGGCTGTAAAATATGGCTTTCCTGCCATCTTTCCTTTGAAAAGCGTGAAACAGTCAAACCTTTATTGACACTCAATTTTTTTTTAATCAGGTTGAGATATCATCTTTTTCCCAATCTTTTTATACTTCTCTGTCCTAAAAAAATAGGACTTTCTGAGCTTTATTTCAATAATAATAATAATAATAATAACAACAACAATAGTAAACAGTTTAATACTTGTTATATATTTGTCTTCATTGAAGAATTTCTTACAAGGTAGCATGATACCTGAAGTCTGAAAAGTAAATTAGGGATGTAGAAGCTGAAGGCTGAATTCTTTAATATTCAATTTGAAAGTCTATAAATTAATATTGAAGTGAATTGTAGTGAAAGGGAATATAAAAAAACACTGGTACACAGATTACTACATATGTTGTCTCAAATATGAGTCTGAAAATATTTTTGTCAAGTAGGGGCATGTGAGTTGTGAGATTCACATGGTGAAGTTTCCCTTACATCCTTTCTGCAAACACATGGCAATGAAAAAAGTGCACAAAAATTTAAAGGACTTAGATGAGCTTAAAAACAAGATAAGCATTACTTTGATTCATAAACAGACCAGAAGGGCAGAGATCTACCTATGAAGCTTCAGACTTGGGATCTGGAATTAAAAAAAAAAAGAGAGCACTATCACCAGAAGGGATATAAGAATGTCTCAGAGAGGAAGACTTCAATTCAGAATGACAGGGTCCTTGACATATGTAAAAGAAAATAATTGCAGTCCATCAGATTTTGAGGCACAGATTTATTTATGAAAGCAAGGACTACACATTTGAGAGATAATATGGCCCATTTGGAGAATCAGAGATGATTTTGGGGTTCTCAGGCTCTTCTTTTAAAGGAAACTTGGTGATGGGTGGGCATGGGGAGGAATGTAGAGATGACATCAGTCTGTCATTACAAGATGGTTTATGGTGGTTTGGCAATTCTCAAGATCCTTAGGTTAACATCTTCTCCATTATATTATCAATAGATCATGTTGAGAAAATACCCAATATATCTTGGAAAGTACCCTATATCATAGGGTTTGCATATCCCTTTATTCAATTGTAAGGGGGGGTCCGGCGGAACGTCGGAGGGAGAGACCACACAAGAGACTTACTCCATGCAATTGGCAAAAGGGGATTTATTGGGGATCCATTCCAGCACGCTGGGACTCTGTGCCCACTCAAGAAGGGAGCGAAGCTCAGAGCCCAGAACGGAGGTCAGGTGGAGCTTAAGTACACTTTTTGGAGAGGGCGGTGGGCTTTGCATACATCAGAACAAACCATCATGAGGCGCGGGGAAATTGAACAACAACTCTGAGACGTGATTGGCGGGAACAGGTCGGGCGGGGGTGATTGGTCATTCGTAAGCGGGTTACACATTCAAACTGATTGGTTGGGCCCTGTGACTGCACAGGGCCCTAGGCTAAATGGCCAGTAGGGCGTTGTTTTAACTATCTCAGGAATTCCAAGTTCTGGGTGTAATGGAGGAACTTAATAATACCTAATCTTTTACATTCAAGCTTTCCAGCTTAGAAACTTTACCCTTTCACAATCTGTTCTAAAAATACATGTACTAGTGAGTTCATTAACAGTGCACAGGGTAATTTTCCTAAGTGTGTGAATTTCTAGTAATTTTCAGATTATTAGTGAAGATACATATATTTCCCAGAAATTTAGAAGTGACAAAACTGGGAGAGACAACTGTCCTGAGAAATGAAGATATAAGGAAAAGGCTTTTAGATTAAAGTTATATTTACCTTCTACTTTCTTTGTCTGCTTTTTACCTAGATATTTTTTCTATCCTACTTCAGAAAGTGTACAATGGCTACGGCCATGAGTGATTATCATAGTAAACAATTTTGTGTTTTAAGAAAGTGATGCTAGGCTTCTGATTATCAGTAACATGAAAAATGGGACAAATCAGTGAGAATGTATATAAAATATAATTCATCCTTATCTTATTCAGGAAGATAGATAAATATCTTTTTTCCAATAATGTAACATAGGAAAGAAGAGGGGAAAGAATGAAATAAATAAAAGAATAAATTAAAAATTAAAATATTATCATAATTAATAAATCCACAAAGATTAATAATCACTATAAATACAAATGGATTTAAAACATGTATTGAAAGAGACAATCATATTAAATTTTAAAGCCATCTACATGCTTTCCATGAGGTACAAAAAATATGAAAAGTAGAAAATAAAGGAAATAATAACTAAAAGAAAACTGGGGTTAGATATTATTAACAGAAAAATTAAAATTTAAGAGACTACTTAACAGCAATAAAAATGATACTACATCATTGTAAAAGGAACAATGCCCACTAAGAAGAAATTATAATGGGAAACTATATATGAATTAAATATTATACCTTTTAAATATATAAAGCAAAAACAGATAAAAATCACAAAAATAAAGATTTAAGAAGCTGATAGCACAAGCATATGAAATTTCAGTAAGAAGGGGCTGGGTGTGGAGCTCGGTGGTAGAGCTACTGCCTACCAGCGTGCACCATGACCAGGGTTCAATCCTCAACAACTCAAAAAATATTAATAATAAACTAAAATTTCAGGAAGAATATGTAAAAGACTTGAAAATACAATGCTAATATAGAACAGTACATCTAATATATGGAGTTTATATATTCTTCTTGAAAAGATACAGAATATTGAAAGCAATAAGCATCTGCTAGAACACAAAGGTCTGATTCCAGGGAACTGATAAGATATATACAGGCAAATTCTGTGATCATAATACAATTACATTAGAAACTAATAACAAAAGATGAGCATATATGCTACCAAGTTGTATATTATATTTACAGCTTTATATTATATTATATTATATTATATTATATTATATTATAATAAATAACCCATGAGTTGAAGGAATTAAAATGCAACTCAGTGATACAGGATAAACTAGCCACCCCTCTAAAAAAAGGAAGTGTGGCATAATCAAAACTAATAAGACATAAAAAAAATGCTACATCATAGAATTGTCCTCTGCAGACATTAAAGTAGTATTATATTTTTTACTATGACCAGAAGGAATAAAAATAAATAAATGATAATTTCAGAAGAATAACAGAATAAACACAAATAAAGTAGGTGTTAATTCTTTATTTAATAGACTAAGGGAAAAGAGACTCACATCAGACATTAACTAGGGAATGGTGTTCAATTAAACATACAATTTCATAGCAAGAACAACCAAGAAAAAAAGAAAAGGAAGAAATACATAAATAATAAAAGCATATATGAAAAGTGGAAGATATAACAGCACAAAATATAGAATTGGTAGAGGTTTAAGAATCATAAGCAACTTAATGTCAACAAATTTTAATATTTAGATCTAAGAAATTATTTTAGAAACAATACATTATTGATTAAATTATCAAAATAAATTATAGAAAAATAAACTGAATAGCTATGCCAAGGTACTTTAAAAAAAAAAAAAAGAAGATGATGATAACGTCTGATTCTCCTTTAGACTTTCAGAGAAATGAGGAGGAAAGTTATTTAACCCTTTTTGTGAACTTAAATTGATATCCAAATTAGATAGGACCAATAGCAAAACAAAAAACATGACCAATCTCATTGTTAACACAGATGCAAAAATCTCAAAATATGAGATGATTGAACTAGTAGTATACTTTAAAAATTATGATGACGATCAGACAGAGTTTACTTTAGGAAGAAAAAAAGATGAAATTTGCTAAAGTAGCAGATTGAAAGAGAAAAACACATGATAAATTACATGTGGAGGAAGTATTTGGCCCAGCACAACTGTTCTTGACAGAAGCTCTTTCAGCTCAGAAACAAAACACATTCAGGTTTTTCAGTGTCTACCTGATATCCATCTACAACAAAAAGCAATATAAAGAAATACTGTAGAAATACTTTCATTAAAACCCGTAACAAGAATGCTGTCTATAAATCAGGGGAAAGCAATTTGCAATTCATAAAAAACCATTTTCCCCAATATTTAAAGAACCCTCATAAATACAAAAAAAAAAAAAAAAAAGTTTGCATCTCAACTAGAAGGAACTCTTCATGAGGACAGAAAGTATCCTACTCACTTTTTTATTCCGAGGACATAAAATGATGCCTGGCATACTGAATACTTATTTCTATTTGCTGAAGGCAGTAGATTGCCAAAATAGCTTTGTTGTTGTAAGGAAAGAGAGTAATGATTTCTTTACATTTTAAAGCTGAAGCCAGAAGCCAAACACCATTTTGGACACATTGCTTTTGAGTAAAGCTTTTAAACAGTGGAAAGTGGGGGTATGTGCAAAACACAGTAATTTGTACTCACTCCAATCACTTGCATTTGAAAGGAAGCCTTGGAAACATAGTTAAGAATCCATGCTGGAATTCATGGCTGCCCTAACTCCCAGGCCTCTACTAAAAATTTCAGCTTTTAAAGCCCAGTCTGTCACACCTTTTCACTTCTGAGCACTAAGCATCTAGTTTCCTAAATTATATTTTCTCTCCACCAGGACCTGCAGACCCTGAGGCAATTCCAGCCTCCTTGTACAAAACAACAAAACAAAACAAAACAAAACCTTGGTCAGTCAGAAGAGTATGATGTTCCTTAGTAAAATTTTGCTTAAACTCTGCTTCCTCCAGTCCCCTTCTCTTTGTCCCATCACCAGCCCTTCTTGAGAACAAAGGGATCTCAGGGTGAAATATTCTCTCATCTACCATCGGAAAGTACCACCCATTCATTCTACTTACTGGTATCTGCTTCTTTCTATCTTTGTTTATTTCTAGCTATAAAAGCAAAAGGTTTTGCTTGACTCTCAAGTCACTTGTAGGCCTGCAGAAAAGCATTTTCCTGATTGTGCTGGGTGTGGTGGCACACACCAGTAATCCCAGCAACTCAGGAGGCCGAGGCAGGAGGATTACAAGTTCAAAGTCAGACTCAGAGGACTAGTGAGGCACTTAGCAACTCAACGAGACCTGTCTCTAAATAAATTTTTGTTTTTTTAAAGGGCTGGGGATGCGGCTCAGTGGTTAAGCCTCCTGGTTCAATGCTCAGAAAAAAATAAAAAGCATTTTCCTGATTGCGATAGTTTCCTTCCCCTGTTACAACAGTCCCTTGGCCCTGTTGCAATAATCTTTTTCAAACAAGTCTCTCCTTATTAAGTTCAGATTTAACTTTTATTCCACAGTTTCACCAGTGATTTTTCTTGGTATTGCCTACTCTGTGACATCCTGAATTTAAGGATTCTACATTTTACATTTAACCTTAGGTTAATATTCAGAATAAAATAATGAGACAAATATATGCAGTATTACTTAGCATCTGCAGTTAGAATAAAATAATGAATCCAAGTGAAACCTGAAGAATTTCCCATCTGAGCTCAGTAGAAATTGCTAAACCGTAGTGTCATGAATTAAGTGCATGGATGTTGTTTAAGGTTTATGAATGGCTGTTATGAAGCAATAGATTAATGAAACATACATTATTGCATATAGCAGTAGATTCATGACAGAAAAAATTAACCAATGAATAACATTAATCTGGAGATTACATTTAAGGTTTCCCATGAAGGAAGAAGGCAAACAAGGACTTCCAAAGCAGATTGTTACTAGGGCTCCTAGTCTGAGGTGACACATAGGATGTGAACTAACAAGAACAAAAATACATCTTTTTGGTGTATTTTTGAAACTTCAATTGCTATGGAGATGTTTGAGAGTGTATCAAATGGTGTCACCCACCAAAAATATGGAATCATGATATTAAGAGGATAGTAATTAGTTCTCTGAGTCATGCATTCATCCTAGACTAAAAAATATCTTCATGATGTTGTACAGAATAGTCACAATTAAATAAGAATTTGCATTCATCTTTATGACAATTTTTAAAATATGAAAGTATATTAATTCAACATCTATTCAGGAAAAACATATTAACCCTGCTTTTTATATACCTGGTACATTGCCAAATACTGGGAACAGACTAGAAAAGACATAGTCAAGAATCTGACAGTCTAGCTGAAATATACTGACAACTTACATGCTAACTACAATGACAGAAGAAATTTATTGTCTGTGTAAATATACATTTTGGGGTAGTGCTAATAGCAAGCATGACATGAAGCCCATGAGGCAGGAAACTTCTATAATCAGTATACAGCTTAATATAGCAGCTGATGAATGGTAATACTTGCCCAATTAAATGCCCAACAAGTATTTATAGAATGAATGAATATTATCCCTAAAAGACACATAGACTAAACCACTGAACATTTTTGAATGAATAATTATTGGTTGTTATCTACCAAATTTATCAGTTTTAGGAACCAAAACTATTTAGTAGAAGTGCAATAGTTAATAGGAGAACAACTGATGGATCCAGCCATAGAACAATTTAGTGAGATAAGATAGAGAAACTCTCCTAGAAAAGAAAAAGTGAAGAGCACAGGAAAAAGCCAAGAGACATAGAAGATAGAAATACTAGTGCCAAATCCAACTGATAGAAATCTCAGAAAGAAAAAGGACAAAATATATGATGAAGGAATAAACATTAACTTCTTCAAAATAAAGATGAACACTGCAGATTGAAAAGGCTGATAGAGTAATAAACAGAAGAGATAAGAAAAAATAATCTGATTTTAGATTGAAATACTAAGAGGGTGGGGGAATGACACAAATGTAAGCAAGCTCCTACCCTACTCCAAAGCCTGTGATTGTACTCACTATAACCTAAGCATTGTAGTATACTAATATTATAAGGTTATGAAAATGAGCAAAGTGCAATGCAAAATTTTAAGATGCATGCTTATATAATCCTAGCAACTAGGGGGACTAAGGCAGGAGGAATGCAACTTCAAGGTCAACCTCAGGAACTCAGCAAGACCCTGTCACAAAATTAAAAACTGAAAGAGCTAGGGATGTATCTCAGTAGTAAAACTCCCCTGGTCTCAATCCCCAGTTCCAGGGGAAAAAAATCTCAAAAATAATAGCTATTATCTGAAACTTTGATTTGTCTTGGCTATATTTTTTGCATGGTGTGAAGTAGGGATTTAACTTATTCTTCTAAATGGACAATTGCTCCTTATTTATTGACTAATGACAGTACAGTCTCTTATGTCTAATACTTCTTATTCCTTTTACTTTTTCAGTTCTTGCTAGGAATTTGAAAAGCATGTTGAAATTTTTGTGAATCAGAATTTCATACACTAGTTGCTGCAACCCACAAACCTTCACATTTCAGATATTTTGTGTGAGCTTTGGGATGCTTTCTCCAGCCTCAAGTAGTGTCCTCACAGGGAAGTACCATTCAGCACTCAGTTACTATTTGAAGGCTTGAGAAAGAAGCCTTTCAGATGTCATGAGCTCTTTGTATAGCTTTTTCCTTTCTTGGATACCTCCATGAAATCGCTAGCCACCAGATTCCCAGTCACTTCTCAGACTCCCACATCTTTCTCCTTATCTGAGAGCAAGCAGCTAGCACTGCCTAGGTACCTACTCCCTTTCTTCTGGAGTAAGTGGAGGCAATTATAGGCCTTACCTCATTTCTGGGCTCTTTCTCAGGAAGCACTGTCCTACACTACTTGATATCTGAGGTCTTAAGAGTGTATAATGTGTACATAGTTTTCATAGTTTGATGCAGGTGGTAAATTTTGTGCTGTTACTCCATGCTCTTTGGAAGTAGAAGTCTTTGTGTTCTTTTGTTATTTTGTATGCTAGAGTTTATTCTTATGCAATTTTTTTTCACAGTAGATTATATTTCCAAGAATAAGAATCAGAAATGAGAACTGTTGTAAAAGTTAATGATTTGGGGTGTGCTCTCAGGAGAAAGGCGAGAAGCAAGACAGGCCAGGGGAAGTAAAGTAGGCAAAGTTGAGGTCTCCCCTGGAGGCTAATGTCAGCCTAGTTCTCTGGGGAGCTCAGGAGCGCAAACAATGTTTGTCCCAAGAGAGCTCAGATTTTTATATTTTATTTGATTTTTGGGTCAGTCATTGGTCACTGGCTGCTGAAATGGCAGGGAAGTGGAGGGATAGGAGTAGTTTTGAAAGGTGATGCTGGGCTCCAGTTCATATCAGGTACATGTCCAGAGAAGGCAGCTGTGGCTAACATGTAGCAGCTGGGTACACTGGCCAAATATAAGGAATCTGTATGTTGGAGTTTATTCTTAAGCAATTTTTTTCATCAGTATTTAGTGTGGGTAATGAGCATTTTAAGTTCTTTTATGTATGAAAATGTCTTTATGTTGCCCTTGCATTTGATTGACAATTTGGTTTTAAAATTTTAGGCCTAATGTATTTTTTTTCCTAAGAACTTTGAAGATATTTTTTGTTGTCACTTAGTAATTAGTGTTGTTTATGATGTATGTCATCAACATGATCCTCATTATTTTAAAGTAATAGTTATTTTTCTCTGTAGAGGGAATCATTAGTATTTTCTTTCTGTCTTTGATGAACCGAAATTGCAGTGGAAACAATGTTGGTTCATATAAATGCTTGGGACTTCTTGGGTTTTCTAATCTAACCATAAAGTTTTTTATTCTGGCCTGGAAATTTCTCTTCTAAAGTTTATGTATTTTTTCCTTTCAATTATCCTGAATTTATTTCTCAAATCTCTGAAATTTTCTTTTTTTATATCCACAATTTTTTTTTATTATTATTAAAACTTCATTTTTGGGCTGGGTTTGTGGCTCAGTGGCAGAGTGCTTGCCCAGCACTTGTGAGGCACTGGGTTCGATTCTCAGCACCACATAAAAAATAAATAAATAAAGTTTAAAAAAATATGTAACTCTTTAAGAGAAGTTTTAGGTCTATAGAAAAAAGGAGCAGAAAGTACAGAGAGGCCCCATGTCTCTCTTTGCCCCAACAGTTTCTTCTATTATTAACATCTTACTTTACTGTGGTATATGTGTTACAGTTGATGAATGGGATGTTGATTCATTATCATTAACTCTCACATAGTTTACATGACAGTTCACTCTGTGTCATACAGGTATGTGGGTTTTGACATAGGTGTCATGTCATGTACCCATAATTACAGTATTATTCAGAATAGTATCCTACCTTGCAGGTCCTCCTTCCCTCTCCCCTGAATCCCTGGCAATCACTGGTAAAAAGTTTCGCCTCTTCCAAAACATCATAGCTGAGATTGTGCAGTATGTAGCCTTTTCAAATTGACTTCTTTCACTTTTCAAAATGCATTTAAAGTGTTTTAATTCCTCACATCTTTTTTCCATATTTCTAATTGGTATAATAATACATTATAGGGGGATTTGTTGCACATAATAATATAATAATATAATTTGGTCAATATTGTTATCCAGTGCCTCCCCTTTTCCTTCCTCCCCTACCCATCCCATCCTCTTCCTCTTCTGCTCTCCCTTCTGTTTTTTTTCCACCTCCCCACACACATCTCTTTCCCCCCTTTTTTCTCTGTAGCTTTCACATGAGAGAAAACTTATGACCCTGGAGTTTCTGAGTTTGGCTTATTTCACTTAAAACGATGTTTCCAAGTTCCATCCATTTTTCTAAACAAATAGCACCATTCTATTCTTCATGGCTGAGTAAAATGCCATTGTTTATGTATACCACATTAATTTTATCCATTCATCCACTGATGTACAACTAAGGTGTTTCCATAGTTTCACTATTGTGAATTGTGCTGCTATAAACATGGATTTGCACATATCACTATAATATGATGACTTTAATTCTTTAGGATAACTACTAAAAAGTGTTACAGTGGATCAAGTGGCATGCATAGTCTTTTGAAGAACCTCCATACTGATGCCCATAGTGGTTGTGTTAATTTACAATCCCACCAATAGTGTAATACTCTCTGGCGTTTATTATTGTTTGTATTTTTAATGGCTGCCATTCTAACTAGAGTGAGATGAAATCTCACTGTATCTTGATTTGCTAAACATGTTTTGAACATTTTTTTTCATATATTCGTTGGTCAGTTGTATTTCTTCTTTTGAGAATTGTCTGTGTAATTCAATTGCCCGTTTATTGATTGGGGTGTTTTGGGTGTTAAATTTTTTGAGTTGTTTATATATTCTGAATATTAATCCTTTATCAGAAGAGTAGCCAGGAAAGATCTTCTCTTATTCTATAAGTTCTCTCTTCTTGTTTCCTTTGTTGTACAGGAACTTTTTAATTTGATGCCATCCCATGTATTAATTCTTGGTATCATTTCCTGAGGTAACTCACATTCTTTTATGGCTGAATAATATTTCATTACACTGATGTGCCACAGTTTATCCTTTTTATGTATTTTTACTGTACCTTCTGGGAATCATTTCACTTTTATTTTCCAAATTACTAAATTATATCTTTGCACATTCTACTTGACATTTCATTTTGGTTTTTTTATGTTTAATTTCCAAGAACTCTTTTTTCAGTCTTTAGATTACTCACCCCCACCTTTAATAAATTGAAATATGGTATTGCTTCATGAATGCCATATTTTGCTAAATTCTTCTGAGAATACCAAGACTTTGAAAAAAATTTTATCATCTCTGTTTTATTTGTAATTGTTTATTATGTTTGTCTTGGTCTTTAATTTTCATGCACTTGATCCAATTTAATATCTTTATTGTCAATTCATATTTATGAATAATGCAAGCCAACATTCACATTTGCCATGTGTCATCAGTGCTCTAAACATTTCAATATTATAATTAATCCTCAATTTATTTGAATTAATCAGACAGGTATGTACCGCTCTTTCTTACTCTTTCAAATGTGATTTTTACAAATGAAGCTGAGAGAAGTCAAATACTGTAATTTGCAAATAAGTGACAGAACTGGGATTTCAGAGTACATAGGTGTACTTTCTCACAAGACTCTCAAGGGACCAAGCTTTTAGGTCTATGTTTATGAGGAGACACATGATAGGCTTTCTTTAGTGTTCAAGGATGTTGAATGTTACAGTTTGGACATGAGTGTTCCCCAAAAGCTCTTGTGTTAATGCAGGAGGTGAAATTATTAGATTATGAGAGTTGTAACCTAATCATTGGATTGATTCATTTAACAGATTATTTGAAATAATTATGGTAATTGTAGGCAGGGGGCATGGCTGGAGGAGGTGGAATACTGGTGAAGTGGCCCGTAGGAGTTCATCTTCCCTGGTGCCCCTTCCTCTTTCTCTCTCTGCTTCTTGGCCACCATGAACAGAACAGTGCTCCTCCACCATATGGCCTTCCACCATGGTGTTCTGCCCTATCTCTGGCCCAGAGCAATGGAGTTGGCCCACCATGGACTGGACCTCCAAAACTATGAGTTAAAATGAACTTTTCTTCTTTAAGTTGTTCTTGTTTTTTTTTTTTTGTTTTTTTGTTTTTGTTTTTTTTTTTTGATCAGAACCAAAAAAGCTGACTAGCTCACTGAAGCAAGCAGATAAGTGGTGGACTCTCACAAATGACAAAGATTTCATTCAAGTGGTGATATTCTCTATGGCATTTAATTATGTAGTGAAGGTTAAATTTCCATTTTTCTTCTTTTTTCCCCTTACCTTATGTCCATCACGTGAGTTCAGAATTATCTCAGGATTTATTTGGCCCATGTCTTTCCATAGACTCACCCATGTTAGAAACCTACTTATCCTTATCCAGATAATGCCTTTTTTTTTTTTTTTTTTGCTTTTGCAGTACTGGGGATTAAGCTAAACAGCACCCATGATTCACTTGCTTTTGAGAGCTCTTCTTATTTTTTAGCTTAGGCACAAATACTATTACTAATAGCCTTCTAATACACAGCTGAATGGGGAAGAGCTTAACTAGACCAAAGGTTCCAAAGTCACTTAATTATAATTAATGGTAGAGGGTTTTATCACATTTTGGATTTTATTGGGGAAAAAGTCTTTTTGCTTTGCAATAAATCAATACATTTTGGACTATGATCTCTTCTACTCTGACTTGTTCATTAGTCTACTATCTGTGACATACAGACATATATGTATATATGTATTCATACATATATACACATATATGTATGCACATATGTATATTTACTTCTCTTTATCACTGTTGGTCTCCTCTGGTTTATGCTGCTGTTACTCTTTTAAAAGATATTATTCCTTTAATTTTCAGAAGGAAAGAGGTAAACATGCAATCCTGAACCAGAAATTACAATGAGTTTTTTCATTCTAGCATGAATTCTGTTTTTGTGTTGATGTACAGAGTAGAATGAAAGGAATAAACTATATGCTGGGAAACAAGAGTTTCAAAGTTCCTCAGACTTTTGACTCATTACTTGGGTGAAAGAATCTCTTCTAATATAAAAATACATTAAATATTATAAAAATGAGAATAATATCTCCATCAAAAAAGTAGGACATAATTTTTGCATGATATACAAAGAAATAATCATGATTTCCAAAAATGAATATCTAAATTAGCTGTCAATATAAATCTGTAATGCTGTTATTAAATTACTCAATGTTTAATAAGTGTAATGTGTAGAGTGCAGTTGCTCAAACTTAGCATCTGAAGGGTGAGATGACTAGTGAGAAAAGGAACACATTTTTTCTTTTAGTATATTTGGCTTTCCATATCCATAGATTCAACAAACCAGGGATTCAAATTATTAAAAAAATTGTCTACATAAACATGCACAGAATTTTTTCTTGTCATTATTACTTATGTCATATAGCATAAAAACTATTTATACAGCATTTAAATTTTTTAATTATTAAAAGTAATCTATAGATGACAAAGTATACAGGAGGATATGTATAGGTCCTATGCAAATACTGTGCCATTTTATATAGGGGACTTGAGCATGTGTGGATTTTGGTACTTATGGAGGATCCTAGAACCAATCACTCCACTGACACTGAGGGATGGCTATCTCTTCAGAGACCACTCAAAGGGATGAAAAAGGTTATTATTCTACTGCATGGGTAGGCCAAAGAGTACTTCATATTACCTAGTCAATGAGTATTCATCAAGCAATATATAATCTGCACTGCACATGATAGAAAGACTAAATGCCACCCCTAACAACACTCATGCCCAAATTCCTGGAACTCAATATATGAATGTTATATGTCAAAGAGACTTTGTATATGGAATTTTCTGGCTTCAAGACCAGGAGATTATCCTGGATTATTTGAGTGTGCCTGTGTATTCATATAGGCTCTTAAAAATTGAGAAAAAGGCAAAAGTTAGAGAGATGTGGTGTATGAATGACTTTCCCCACTGTTGTTGCCAATGAAGGAGGGCAGGGAGCCAAGGAATGTTAGAATGGCTCTTAGCTGTCAGTGGGTAAGAAAATAGACACTTTAATCCTAGAATCATAGGGAACTCAAATCCAATACTCTGAATGAATCTTGAGGCAGATTATCCCCTAGAGTGTATAGAGTAATACAGCCTTGCTACCCCCTGATTTCAGTCATATGAGACTCTGACAGAGAAACCAGCAGAGGCTAAACTCTGTTGTTTTAAGATATTAAATCTGTGATAATTTGTTATGCCAACAGTAGAAAAATAACATGTTGTAATTGGTACTGCAGTAGATGGCAACACTTCATTAGATCTTCCGTATAGAATTCAACTTGTACTTTCATCACAAGTATTACCCACATCTAGTTATATCTTGGTACAAACCAAGTGTTTGAGAGTCATATAGTATGATATCACAAAGGAAAACTGGTATATTATTTGTAACTTTGCTTCAATTGATTCAAAATTAGGATACACACCTGTATCAGTTGAAAAGAGAAGAGTCAGATTCAGCAATCCTCAGCCACTGTACAGAAGGTGGAGTGCCAAGATGTTAGCCACCAGCTTTATTGCTCTGACCTAATTTTTTTCAAACTGAAAATGAGATAATATCAGTTTCTATTATCTCACTACAAATTAGTTAGTGCAAATGCTGTTGAACTGGTTTAATGAGAGATGCTCAGGCTCTGTATGGGAGAACTGATGATTTGGGAAAGAAATACTTGTTGTATCTGAATAAAGTAAATTAAGAATATAAGAATTTACATGATTCAGAAAATAGAAAGAAAAATATCATCAGAAGAATGATTGTTTTAGATGACATTACCTTCAAAGTTTAACTATTGAAACTATTTCTCTTTTAAGCTGACATAAATCTAACTACCATTGTTATGTTCAAATTTTTTCCATTTTTCATCCTAGGTCTTTTTTTAAAATCCAGTTTCACAATTTAGTGCTACTTTAGCAGCCCCAATTTTTACATAACTCAATGATATAAGCCCTTTTTTTTTTTTCAATCTTTTTTCCCCAAGGACGTGGGTATGAGTCCAGGGGCACTGGGTTGGAAGGCAATCTGTGTAGGCCTCAACATACTCAAACTCATTCTCTCTAATAATCATGCCTATCCTTAAACAAATCTGTACATCATCTCTCTCTACCACCAGGTGGGTTTCCTACCATAAAAATTACAAATTGCTCATGTAAAGAAGCAATCTTAGGCTGGGATTGTGGCTCAGAGGTAGGGCAATCGCCTAGCATGCCTGAGGCACTGGGTTTGATCCTCAGCACCATATAAATATAAAATAAAGACATTGTTTCCACCTATAACTAAAAAAAAAAAACAATCTTTTTGACATGACTAAATATGAACACACCAATAAAGTACAAATAGGATAAGATTTATGTTGGGAACTAGAGTTAGTTTGTAATCTCTTTGTCTCTCCAGGAAACTGAACACTTCCTTTTCCACACAGCTTCATCATTTCATTTTGTTGTCTCATCTTGACTATTTTATATTAAGCCCAAAATACACAGTATAAAGATTAACTTCAGAAGTGATATAGAGACTAGTGGGACTATTACAGTGGGATTTCCTAGAAACTTCACCTAAATTCTCAGGGGTCTAAGTAGAAAAATATCACTTATGATTTAGGAAGGTTTCTTAATGCAAATTACAATCAATAACATACCGTTTTAAACATTTCTTGATTCTTGTTCTAGATTTTTTCCCAGATCACTCAGGTTACATTCTGTCCAAAGGTGGTTGAACCCATGGAACAAAAGACCAACGATGTCACTTGCCTCGGTCTTAATGTGAGGTGATTTTTTTTTCTTCCTTTAATACCATGTCATGATAGCACCTTTTGGCTTATAATCTTTAAGTGGATCCAAACCTTCTTACATGTTCATAAAATATGTACATGTTCACTGTATAGAAAACAAGAAAATGTTTTTTCAGTTAATGATGACTTTTCCTAATCTGGGATTTTTTTTTTTTTTTTTTTTTTTTTTTTTTACAGCTGACTAGCTCTATTAAGTAACTTGTGCTCACATTCATACAGCTCTGCCTATTATCCTTTATTGCTACAATACTTCTGGTTAGTTCCAGCTATATTTTGCAACTGCCTTGACTAAAATTGTTAGCAGCAATATGCAAAGTAAGTAAAAAGGAAAATTAATTTTTAAAAATATGGTGACTGGGCTGGGGATGTGGCTCAAGCGGTAGCGTGCTCACCTGGCATGCATGCGGCCCAGGTTTGATCCTCAGCACCACATACAAAGATGTTGTGTCTGCCAAAAACTAAAATATAAATATTGAAATTCTCTCTCTCTCTTTTAAAAAAATTATAGTGACTGATTTATTAGAGTACCAGTGTTATTTATCTTCTCTAAAAAATGCTTGTAATTTTATAAAAAGCGAAATGATGAAACTATACAGCGAAAACAGTAGGACAGACATTTTTGAAAAAGGGTTTGTCTTCAAATAATAAGCTTAAGATATTATAGTTCTCTATAGTCTGTTTTAATTTTTTTACTTTTTTTGGGGGGGTTGGTGGGTACTGGGGATTGAACTGAAGGGCACTCAACCACTGAGCTAGATCTCCAGCCCTATTTTGCTTTAGAGTCAGGGTCTCACTGAGTTGCTTAGTACCCAGACATTGCTGAGGCTGGTTTTGAACTTGTGATTCCCCTGCCTCAGCCTCCGGAGCTGCTGGGATTACAGGCATGTACCACTGTGCCCAGCTACATGTTTTTAAATGAATAAATTGGAGCTTTTCATTTTATGAATATATTATGGATTATTTTCTGCCAGATGCATTATTTTACCATTGGATTCACAAAAACATCTCTATTTTGTTCATTTACACACAAAATATAATGTTTCTCATTTTTTTTTCAGTTTAGCTTTTTAACACCAGATTTAGTTTATTTCACACCACTAATTTGTTTCAATATAGCAACCACATTAAATTAAAAAAACAAAACAGAAAGCAATTGTTTGAGATTTGGTTGGACAGCAGAGCAACCTGGGTAAACAGGCAGCAAACCCTCCAGGTGAGTTAGGCAGATAAGCTTTTTAAGCTTATCCTTTTGGATGACTGTTTACCAAAGGGTAGGACCAACTGAAGATGGAAACCAGCAGACTTATCTCCCTAAAGTATTATAAACATATACCTTTCTATATTATTTATATGTATATATTATATGTGACACTTGAGAAATATACCCAGGAAGTTCCATCCTCTTGGTAACTCCATTTCAATCTTAACTCCTTCACTAGTAGACCATGTTTTCATTGATCATTTTTGTGGTTCATAGGATTAGTACATTTAATAACATTATGTAATTTTTTTAACTATTTGGGCTTAAGTTTTATCTTATATTTACTCTCATTTTTAAAATATTTTTTTTTCTATTTGCATTTCTCCTAAGTTGTCTGACTTCCTTTTCTTCTTCTTTTTTTTTTGTGTGTGTTTTGCCACGCTTCCTCTTTTTTTCTTCTGCTTTCCCAATAGATGTTGCCAGTAGAAACTAATAAGGACTGTGTACTTTCACACAGTCTTTACATGTTTATCTTGTACAAAGGGAAATTCTATTGCATCATATTCCATCAGCTTCAGTTTACCAATTAAGACTGCTCTGAAGACAGATCCCAAAGAGGTAATACCAAGAATTGATGAATTGTTCCTAAGAGACTTCTCTGTTTGGGCCATATTTGTCTCCTGAAGAGGCTATTCGGAAAGAATAGACTATTTCACACATTTAATTTACATTCCCTGCATTATCAATCAGTGTTTTCAAAGGGTTAGTTATCTGCATCAGATCCACCTGGGTGCTGGTAAAAATGCATATTACTGAGCCATACCCCAGGTCCAAAGAGTCAGAATTTCTGGAGGTGAAGCTCATGAATATTCAGTTTTTAACAAACTTTCTAGATGTTCCTTCTCTGGAACAATGTTTGAGAATTGTGGGTATAGCAAAATGTTCATGGTTTAGTTTGAGTGTGTCCCCCAACTTCCTGTGTTAAAAGTTTGGTTCCCAGTGTGGTGGTATTGAAGTGGAGCAGTGGAGCAGAAGGTAACTAAGTTATGGGGGGTCCTGGCTAGAAACCCATTATGCTGGTCTTGAAAAGTGAGAACAAGCTGTTCTCTCAAGAGCATGTTGTTTATAGAGCAAGACCACCCCACCTGCTTGGCCCCTTCTGCACAGGGCTATTTTCCTTTCTGCTTCTCCAGTATGTTGAGATCAGGTCAGTGAGGTCCTTATCAGGAGCCAAAATAAATATAGCTATCCAATTTTGGACTTTCCAGCCCTTATAATAGTGAGTAAAATAAACCTCTTTTGTTTATGTTATGGGTACCCTCAGGTATTTTGTCATAGCAACACAAAATGGACTAATATAGCTCACTGGTCCTTAAATACACTTGATGATTGATACACTATCTCCTTATTATATTCCAAATATTTCTCTCATATATTGAATATTCTCCTGGGACAGAGCTTTGTGTTATCAGTCTCTATCTGGATATGTTTACTTGAATGTTTTTCTTCCCACACTCACTCAAGAGATCCCAAATTAAACTATCCACCAGATGTCTCCAACTCTGTTGTCATGTCTTTGTGTTCCATCATTTTTTTTTTTAATATTTATTTTTTAGTTTTCGGCGGACACAACATCTTTGTTTGTATGTGGTGCTGAGGATCGAACCCGGGCCGCACGCATGCCAGGCGAGCGCCCTACCGCTTGAGCCACATCCCCAGCCCATGTGTTCCATCATTTTGATATAATACATTGGCTATTATGTAGAGCACTAAAGAAGAAATTATTTTAAAAAGGCAGAACTGGTTAATGACCTCTAGGGTCTAAAAGATTCTTTTACAGGGAGTAACTTAATTCTATTGTTCTTTACTTGTTTTCTCAGAATAGTCCCTAACTTACCTTGTTATCACCTTAATCTATAATCTTCACACTTACGAATAAACCGGTACAATTTTTCCTAATTAGACTCTTTGCTCTCTAATATCCCGCATCTTCTGAAACTTAATCTAATAAAGACTTTTTATCTCACTTACTGCCTGTTCCCAACTGTTTACAGACTACCTTACAAACTAGATTCAAGGCTCTTTACCATCTAGCTCCCGAATACATATCTCTGGAATAAACGTCTACCTCTACCAAACAGATATGTGAACTTGATGTAAGCATTTTATTTTCTGGGCTCATGATGTTAATTGACCAAATTATATTTTTCTCTTAAGGCCTGATTCCTTCTCCCACCAACTTGGCTGGCCCTCAGAACTTACTTTTTCCAGCTCTTCTGGTGATTCTATGCCTTTTGTAATAAAAAATATGCATGTGCACCTTGGTATTATCTTTTATTTTTCTAATTCCCCAGTTACCCTGTTAGCTTCCTGAATGTAGGAACAATATTTTGTTAACTCCTTTCTCTTCTTTGTCTAGTCCAGACTTATGTCTAGTAAGTGTTCAAAATACTGAGCAAATTTATTTATGCATTCCTACATCAAATAATTATTGAATGCCCAATGAGAACAAATATGTTCCTTGCTTTCATAGGACATATATTTTAGTTGGAAAGACATTAATGAGATAAAAAATAAGATGATCAATAGCTCTATTCTTTTTTTAGTAAACTGTTTAAGTACCTGTCATAAGCCAGGCATTGTGTTCAATACAAAGCTGAGGCTGATAGGTTTGGGAGGAGAATTATATATAAACCACTAAACTATAATGCTATACATGGGAACAAAGTACCCTAGAGCAGAAGAACGAGTACAACTATCTCTGCCAAGGAAAGTCTGCCCACTTTCGTTTGGATCTTGAAAGTGAATTTATAAGAGGTTCAATAATGCAGTATTTTTATAAGAAGGGTCATTCTCAGAAACCTGATAAGCTGATTCCTATGTCATTATTCTGAGCAGAAATCTGAGCTAGGTCCAAGAATCTGGAGATATGAGTAGGCTAAAGCACAGAGGAGGGTGACAGTGTCAGACTGGTTTGCTGTCAGGTTAACAGCCAGGTCCAGGCTAATAGGCCTTCCTCCTGGCGCCTCCCTGGCTCTGCTGCCTTTCGCGGAGTTGTTATTCCTAGTTCCTAATTCCTCTTACAAGTTCCAGCACCTAGGACAGAATTAAATCGGGGATTTCCTGTGGGAATCACGGAACGATAAAGTTGGAAAGAAAAGGAAACAGAGAATCATCCACTTCGGTTGTGGTTGTTTCAAATTTACGTCCCCCAGAATCTTAGGGGTTCGCAAAGCAGCAAGTGAAAATCTGCCATCATTTTTTTTTTTTTTTAGAGAGGAGGGAGGAGGGAGGAGGGAGGAGGGAGAATTTTTTAATATATACATATATTTTTTTAGTTTTTGGCGGACACAACATCTTCGTTGGTATGTGGTGCTGAGGATCGAACCCGGGCCGCACGCATGCCAGGCGAGCGCACTACCGCTGAGCCACATCCCCAGCCCCTGCCACCAATTTTTAACACTCAAAGGAAATCTACCAGAAACGGTGCCTTTCCTGGTGGTGGTATTAATTGAGGTGACCTGGTTCTGTTAGAACCACAACAGACCCACACTGAGCCGGGTTCTGACTGAGCTACCTTAACGCCTTTCACTGACTACATCTCGGTTTGCTGCCCGCGACGCCGCGGAATCGCCCAGGACCAGCAGGGCCGGGAGCAGGCGATTCTGTCCAATGCGCTTATAACTGCTCCGGGATTGTGGCTTCGCCCGTGTGTCCCCGGCCCATAGCGATTCCCTTTCATGATGTGGAAGCTCCTGTCGTGCCCGGCCCACAGGACACACCGCCCGCGTCCCGGGAGACGGCGTTCTCCACAGCTCCCGGGCGCGTTCAGGAACGCGGCGCGCTCGCTCTCGCGCATGCGTGACGCGGCGACTCCGCGCTCCCCCGGCGGACACCCGGGGAAACCTCAAGCGTCGGCGCCCAAGGTGCGCGTGCGCATTCGCCTCAGGAGCCCCTTCCCGATCCTCCCAACCAACCCCTACCCTGCCATCCACCCCGCTCCCTTCTAACTCTTTCGCCCCTTTAAATCAGCCGGCCCTCCTGCACGTCACGGGCGAAAAGAGGTCCCCACAGGGGGTCTCCAGCCGACGCAGCCGCCGTGCGCGCCCGACGCCGCCCGCGGCGTGCAGAGACCCGCCGCCCCGCCCCTTCCGCCGCTCGCGCGCGCACGGCCCTCCGGGGTTGGCTGCTACGGGGACCGCGGCGGCGGCCTCGAGAGCGGCTGTAGCTTTGCCTGATTAGTTCCCTCCGCCCCCTCGCGTCGGGCGCTGTGGTGCGGTTGCCTTGAGACCCCCAACTTTATTGTTCTTCAGCCCCACCTCCCGGCGCGCGTCCTCGGGATGCACTGAGCTGAGGGGAGGGGCGCGGCGGAGGGTCGCGGTCGCGGTCGCGGTCCCTCGCCTCCGAGCGCCCGGCCGGAGGGGCGGGAGTCACGATGTCCGGTAGCCGCCAGGCCGGGTCGGGCTCCGCGGGGACGAGCCCCGGCTCGTCGGCGGCCTCCTCGGTGACTTCCGCCTCCTCGTCCTTATCCTCGTCCCCATCGCCGCCTTCCGTGGCGGCCTCGGCGGCGGCGCTGGGGTCCGGCGGGGCAGCGCAGGCCGCGGGTTCGGGCGGTCTCGGCGGCCCGGTGCGGCCTGTGCTGGTGGCGGCAGCGGTGTCGGGCAGCGGCGGCGCGAGCGGCGGCGGGGCGGTGTCCGCGGGCCTGTCCCGGCTCAGCTGCGCGGCCAGGCCCAGCGCCGGCGTAGGAGGGAGCAGCTCCAGCCTGGGCAGCGGCAGCAGGAAGCGTCCTCTGCTCGCGCCCCTCTGCAACGGGCTCATCAACTCTTACGAGGACAAAAGCAACGACTTCGTATGGTGGGTCTGAGGAGCAGCCCCCTCGCTCAACTGTGCGTTCCCGCTGCTCGGTCTGGGGGGCTCCGGCGGGGGCGGCCTCTGGAGAGCCGGGACCCTGGTGCTGTGCAGGGTCTGGTTAGGGGCGGGGAAGCGGGGGTGAAAGTGAAGAGCGCTAAGTGCGGTGGGCAGGAAGTGCAGGGAGTTTAGGGAATGGGGGGGGGGCAAATAAATGATGGTGGAGAAAAGAAGAAATTTGGGCACGGAAATTGGGTTTTGAATTTTTTGGCTATTTGGCGGACAAAGCGCCTAGTCTGGGATACTTGTTCAGCTACAAGTAGTGGGGTGGAATTGCTGGTCAAAATCTGCTTATTGTAAATATGGTAGATGATGCTCTAAACATGGGTAGGGATGTTTTAAGTAGTCTTTAAATACCCATTTTGGCTACGTGTAAATATGTCCTATTTTAAAAGGCACTTGACCATGTGTGGAGGATACTGTAGTCAGTCTGTTCAGGAAAGGTCCACTTTTCAACTGAATAACTTGAACGAGAGATCCACATTTATTAAATATCTATGTGTCACATGTATCTTTATTACAGCATGCTGTGTAACAGTATACTGAAACTTCTGGCCTGAGGGATGCTCAGGTAGAGACATTTTGTTGTCATGTTTAGCATCTTGAATGATACAAAGTAATATTCAGTCATATTTGGTGTAGTGGGGCTTACCGCATTTAGTGAAAGATGGAGTGGATAGTCTTGGACAGAGTTTGAAATTCTCATTTGTTTTAGTTATTCTTTGTAGGATTACGAGAGAGTAATTGCTTTTTGCTGATTAAGAACTGGTAGGGCTTTGTGTCTTTTCTCTGGAGTAAGTTGATTGACTTAGAATATTAATAACCTAGGAAGTTGACTTGCAGTCGTTACTGGGGAAGTCGATTCACTTCAGGGGTGAAGGGGGCCAGATTTGGTATTTTAACTATGATAGGGCTAGAAATTGGAAATAGGAGATTTCTGTTTATTGCAGAAAAACAATAATGTTTTTATTCATATTTCTACATTTATATTCAATTGTTCTGGATTCAGAATTCATTTTTCATTGAAATTGGACTATAATTGTGAGTGTTATGTATAAATAATTTAAAGTATATCTAAGAGATGTTTGCTTTTTTACCCAATTAATAGTGCCGCATGCTGAAGTAGAAGCTAATAAAACAAATTGGGAGCTCGTGGGATTTAGTTATTGTTTTTAGAACATTCACATTTCAATTTTCAGTTGAATAAAAGAAAGCGAACATGCCTGTATCCACATAGGTCTCTAAAGTAGTGTAGATGTGAAAAATGAGGAAATTAGTCATTCAGTCATTCACCAGATACTTATTTGACATTCATCATCTGCCAGGCACCATCTTAGTTTCAGTGTACTACAGTTAAAGCTGTAAGGAATTAGAGAGGAATGTAAGAGCACCTGACATCCATCATTGATCTCCCCTCCCAGCTTCATGGCACACAGGTGTGCCAGCAGTCAGGAGTCTGAGGCAGAAGGACTACAAGTTCAAGGCCAACCTCAAGGGCTTGGTGAGATTATCTCAGAATAAAAGATAGAAAAAGGGCTGGAGATGTGGCTCAGTATCGCCCCTGGGTTCATCTCCCAGTATTGCAGAATGAATGAATGAATGAAACTGCAAAAGTTTTTCTGAAGTTGCTGTACCCCTTTGCATTTTTTACTAGCAACATAAAAAAAAAAATTGTAATTGTTTTACATCCTTGCCCACATTTTGTGTTTTCAGCCTTTTAAATTTTAATCACTAGTGGATATATGGTGGTTTTGTCATAATTTTCATTACCTTAATAACTAATGGTGTTGAGCATAAGTCAACTACTTATTTTTTATTTGCATATCTTTTATGAAGCATCTGTTCTAACCTCTTGCCCATTTTTCTCCTAAGTTGCTTGTCATTTTGACTTGTAAGGGTTCATTTTAGATTCTGGTTACATGTCTTGTCAGTCTTAGGTAGTGTGATAATTTTTTCCCAGTCTGTTGTTTACCTTTTCATTTTTTCCCTAGTTTTCTTCAATGGCCAAAAAAAAGTCTAGTTTATTGATTTTTTTTCTTTTATTGTTTGTGATTTTTTTTCTAAGAAATTGTTGTCTAGCATGAAGTCACAGAGATTTTCTTCTAGAAGATTTATACGTTTCTTATGGCTGAGATCCACCTCCTTTCATTATCCATGGAATCTGATTATCCTAGCACCAATTGTTGAATAGACCATCTTTGTTCATTAGGGTTTCTTAGTACCTCTCTTCAAATTAGCTATTTATGTATGAATTTTATGGAATTTGTATTCTGTTCTATTGATTTATATGTTTTTCTCTACACCATTACTATACTGATTTATAACTATTAATCTTGAAATCAGTATAATTTTGTTCCTGTATTTTCAAAATTGTTTTGGTTATTAAGGTTCTTTCCATTCCCACATACATTTAAAAATTATTTGTGAGGGCTGAGGGCATAACTCAGTGATAGAGTGCTTCTTTAGCATGCACAGGGCCCTGCATGGGATCCCTAGAACCATAAAGAAAAAAAATTGCCTGCCTGCCTGCCTGTCTGTTTGTTTTTCTCCCTCCCTTTCTCTGTCTCTCCTCTTCTCCTTCCTTCCTTCTTTTCTTTCTTTCCTGGGAGCATTGAACTCACGGATGGTTTATCACTGAGCTACATCCCCAGGCCTTTTTATTTTGAGACAGGGTCCTGGCTGAATTGATGAGACTGGCCTGAAATTTGCTGTCCTCCTGCCTCAGCCTTGCAGAATTGCTGGAATTATAGGTGTGCGCCAGCATGCTCACTGCTTGTCATTTTGTATTAAAGAGGATGGAGGCTCTTAATTTGGGTTTCTTTCAGTCTATTACTCAATTTAGAAAAACTTGGCATCTTAAAGATATTGAATTGTTTGATTCATAAACATAGTGTGTTTCTTCAATTATTAGGTCTTCATTAATTTCTCTGAGCAACACCTTTTACTTTCAACTACCTAAGTTTTGCAAATTGAAATTAAAGAGGTCCTAAATATGATAATCAGACATCCATGGGAGGGTGGGGGAAGCCTTCAGCCTTTACAACATACAGTGTGTGTGTGTGTGTGTGTGTGTGTGTGAGTATGTGTGTACACACGCAAACATATATATACCCGTATATATGTGTATATATATAAAATATATAAAAGCTGGCTTGAAATGGGTTATAGACATAAGAGAACTAAATCTTGTAGAAGAAAATATTTTGTTAAATTTGTCACTAAGTATTTCATGCTTTTGATGCTGTTGTAAATGTTATTTTAATTTTGGTTTCTAATTGTTTCGAGCATATAGCAATGCAGTTTATTTTTGTATATTGACCTTATTTATATCCTGTGAATTTTAAAATTCACTTGAATTGTTTTTTGGTAGAAGATGGGATTTTCTAAGATAGCGGGGTTAACTGCAAATAGTTTTTTCCTTTCATTCCAATTTGTATGCATTATTTAAAATATATTATTGGATTTTTGAAAAAGTTTTTTTTTTCTTTGTGAGTGATAGTGATCTACGGTTTTCTTTTAATTTTTTCTAATTTTTTTTCTATTTTTGGTATATGGTGTATTCATTTGCTAGGGCTTTCATAACAAAATACCACAGAGTGGGTGGTATAAACTTTACAAGTTCTTTTTCATGTAATTCTAGAACCTGGAAATATGAAATCAAAGTGTACACAGGTTTGATTTCTTCTGAGTCCTCTGTCCTTAGCTTGCAGATGGTTGAGATTTTTCTCTTTTTCTTTGGTCTTAGCAGTGTAAAAGCAAGGTATGTGTTAGGGAATCTTGTTTTCAAAAATCTTTTTTGTAATTTTCAGAGCTTACATTTGTGGTTTGATTTCTATTGTTATTTTAAAAGAGTTGAGCTATTACCTCTATACATAGTTCTTTAATCCATCCTCTTCTCCTATGACTTCAATTACATACTTGCTACATCATTTGATATTGACCCGTGGCTCTTGGATACTCTGTTCTTTTTTTTTTTTTCGTAGTGTTTTAATTTGAACCATTTCTGTTGACCTCTTTTCATATTTTTGCTTCTTTATTTGTGTTTTGATGAGCCCATCAAAAGAATGCTTTGTCACAGATCATGTGTTTTAAAAAGTTTTAGCAATTTCATTTTATTTTCCCTTTTAGTTTTCATGTCTTTGCTGAAATTCGTTTTTCATGCATATTGCCATTTTTTCTACTAGATCTACTCACATTAATCATAGTTTTTGTCTCATAGGCTTACCATTGGAATTTTCTCTTGAAGCTTGTTGATTGCTTTGGCTTTTGGGATTTGTTTGTTTTTGGTTTTATGTATATTTCATACTGGAGATTGCATGTCCAGTAGTGTTGATGCCTGAAAATAATTACACCTCTCCTGTTAGGTTGAGTCAGTGTGGTCAGGAGTTGGGCTGAATTTGGATTTTGTTATTGCTGTGTAGTCACCTTTTTTCTACCAAAGGCTTCACATTTCACCAATGTTGTCTTGAGTGTGGGGTGAAGTTTGGGATGCCAGAAAGCTTTTCTTCAGTTTTCAGCTTCACACCTACTTTTCAGAAGGGTTGTGTGCATGCTCTGTCCCCATCCCTAGCAGACACTGTTGATGTGTGTGGCTTTGTGGTAGACTGGGTTCTCCTTATTGCTGGGCTTTATTAATTTATTGTGATGTATGTTTTAGTTTATTGATTTGAGAGACTTAGTATCCCCAGACCATTTCAGCACTATCAGATTCTTCAGTGATTATTATGTACTCAACCACAAATTATAACATTGTCTTAATTCAGTCAGCTTTAACAAAAATACCATAGACTGGGTAAGTTGAACAAAAGAACATTTATCTCTCACAGTTCTGGAGGCTGTGAAGCCTAAGATGAAAGTATTGGTAATCCCATCATGAGGGCTTTTCCACTCTCTCACCCTTATCTGAACCCAGTTGTCTCCAAAAGACTCTATCTCCTAATTCCATTACATTGGGAGTTGAGGTTTCAACATGAGAATTTTGTCATCTATTATAAGCATCTATCACCTGTACCAGTTTCTGCTGCTGTTCTCAAAATGGCCTCTCAAAATTTCTAAGAATTTTTGATTAATTGATTCAGAAATGAGTGTGTGACATAGGCTGGGTTTATCAGAAGGACTCCTTTTGGAATTTTTGACCCAAAATACTGGGAAAAACTTTTTTTTTATGATTCAGTTTCACTGAGGTATAATTTATAGTTTACTGAGTTTTGTTACATATATGTACCTGTGTAATCCCTAACATTTAAAATATAGGACATTTCAATCACTCTAGAAAGTTTCTTCATGCACTTTTACAGTTAAATCTTCTTTACTCTCATTCATGGTTGCCATTGATCTGACTTCTATTTCTTGATAGTTTTTCCTATTGTAAAATTTTATGTTAATTCATGTATTATATGCTCTTTTGTGGCTTGTTTTACTAAGCATGTTTTTTGAGATTAAACTATATTGTTTGTACTGTAGTTTTATTACATTTTTCTCTTTTCTTTTTTTGAGGCAGATTCTTGCTATGTTTATCTGATCTTGAAATCCTGGACTCAGCTGATCCCTCTACCTCAGGCTTCCTAAAAGCTGTGACTGTAGGATTGTGCACTTGTCAACTTTTTTAGAATTATGCTTTCTAACTTTTTAATTATGCACAATTTGTCCACTCTGGATTATTTCAATTTTTTGACTATTTGAATATAACTCAAGAATATTTGCTTATAAGTAATTTTATCCCTGTATATTTTTTATTTTTCCAATATTGTTTTTGCTTGTAGGTGAATTTTTTATTGTAGATGGCATTTTTCAGTTGTAGAATTCAGTTTTTGTTTTATTTTAAAAAATCAGTGCTATCTTGTTCAATATCTGAAACCAGTGTTTCCTTTATTTTTTCACCCAGTTTTTTGAGTATGTATGGTCAGAGGAATGTTGTTTCCAGTTAAATGTTGACCTTGAGTGCAAGTGAATTAGTCATGTTTCTCATTTCAAAAAACACTGTCGTAACACCAATAGCTTTTAGTTCTATTGTGGATTCCCTTAATAAATGCCGCATCACCAAATATTGGACAGTATTGTGTGGAAAAATCTAGATATCAGTGATGAGCGAAAAATAATTCAGAAAAGTTAGACACTTAAAAATGAGAATTTGTAGGAAACTCTAGTTTTTTCTGTCTATATTCACAAGAGTGCTATGTGACAAAACTTGTGTAAGTCTAAATAGTTTCAGGAAAAGCATTAAACAATAAAATTATCTTTTTGGCTAGGGTGTAGTTCAGTGGTAGAGTGAGTTCTTAGTGTGTGAAAAGCCTGGGTTCAACTCCTAGCACCAAAATGAATGAATGAATGAATAATATTACTTTTATCTCAGGGGTCCCTTTTTTTAAAAAACATTTTTTTAGTTGTAGATGGACACAATATCTTTATTTATTTATTTTTATGTAATTGGTGAGACCCTGTCTCAAAATAAAAAAGAGGGCCATAAATAAATATAGTTAAAACATACAAATGTATACATACATATCCATAAAGATAGATATTTTTTAGAAGTACCACATGCCTATATAAGTGAAAACATATATAGACATGTGGTACTTAGTTAACACATAGTAGTACTTGAACACATTTATAAGATACATGTGTACATTGTGTAATAATCAGATCAGGGCAACTGGCAGTCTATCACCTCAGGCATTTATCATTGTGTTGGGAACATTCAGTATAGCTATTTTGAACTCTCAGCTATTTTGAATAATATGAAGCAGTCAATCATCTTGCTATAAGATATTAAAAGCTATTCTTCTTGTCCAGCTTCCTTGTCCTCACAAACCTTCCTTTCTCCATCCTCCTTTCCCAAACCCTTCCAGTCTGACAGCCACTATTCTATTCTCTACCTCTTTGAGATCAACTTTTTAGCTTCCACATATAAGTGAAAACTGGGTATTTGTCTCTTTGTGCTTGCCTTATTTTTACTCAACATAATATTCTCCAGTTCCACTAATGTTACTATAAATGACAGAATTTAATTTTTATGGCAATATTAGTATTCCATTATGAATGTGTACATACCACATTTTCTTATACAGTTTTTAAAACATTTTGTTTTAGTTGTAGATGGACATGATAACTTTATTATATTTATTATGTGGTGCTTAGGATCAAACCCAGGGCCTCACACATGCAAGGCAAGCATTCTACCACTGAGCTACAACCCCAGCCCTCTTATATAATTTTTTACTGATAAGAAAGTTTTATATTTACAGTTGTTTCTATTTTTAGTGGTATGTAATGGTACATCTCATTACTGAAGACATCTTAGATCTTACTAAATAGGGGATTGTATTTCCCCCCTTATTTTCTTAATCTCTATTTTCATTTTCCAAATCTCCAAGTTTCCTGTTCAGTTGTGGTGTATATAAATGTATTGTTGTGAGATATATTTTTATATATGCTTTAAGTTTATATAAATTTATTATGCACAGGTCATTTTCATTTTTGTTTTCTCTTTATAAAGCATCAAGCCATTATGCTCCATGTGCCTTTGGCTCATTCCTTCTTTTTTTTTTTTTTAATATTTTTAGTTGTAGATGGACAAAATATCTTTATTTTGTTTATTTGGTTTTTTTAAGTGCTGCTGGGGATTGAACACAATGCTTCATGCATGTTAGGCTAGTGTTCTACCACTGAGCCACATCATTCTTTCTGACTCTTGCATGATGTGCACACATTTTAAAAAAATTTTTAATTTGTTTTAATTAGTTATACATGACAGTAGAATGCATTTGTGCACTTTGATATACATAGATGGGATATAATTTCTCATTTTTCTGAGTGTACATGTTGCAGAATCATATTGGTCATGTAGTCACATATATACATATAGTAATAGTATCTGTTTCATTCTATCTTTCCTATCCCCACATCCCTGCCCCTCCCATTCCATCACTTTACCTACTTTAAGGTAACGCTATTCTTTCCTAGCTCTCCCCACCCTCGCCCTGCCTTATTGTGAATTAGCATGCACATATTAGAGAAAATATGCAACCTTTGGTTTTGTGGCATTGGCTTATTTCGCTTAGCATGATATTCTCCAACTCTAACCATTTACTGGCAAATGCCATATTTTCACTCTTCTTTAAAGTTGAGTAATATTCCATTGAGTATATATACCACATTTTCTTTATCCATTCATCTATTGAGGGACACCTAGGTTGGTTCCATAGTTTAGCTATTGTGCATTGAGATGCTATAAACGTTGATGTAGCTGCATCACTATCGTATGCTGATTTTAAGTCCTTAGCTGGGTCAAATGGTGGTTCCATTCCCAGTTTTCTGAGGAATTTTCATACTGCTTTCCATAGTGGTTGCACCAGTTTACAATCCTACCAGCAATGTATGAGTGTACCTTTTTCACTGCATCCTCGCTAACATATTTATTGTTGCCTGTATTCTTGATGATTACCATTCTGACAGGAGTGAAATGAAATCTTAGAGTAGTTTTGATTTACATTTCTCTAATTGCTAGAGATGTTGAACACTTTTATCTCATATATTTTGCTGATGAACTGTATTTCTTCTGTTAAGTGTCTCCAGTTCCTTAGCCCACTTATTGTTTTTTTTTTTTTTGGTGATAATTTTTTTGAGTTCTTTCTATATCCTAGAGATTAATGCTTTATTGGAGGTGCATGTGGTAAAAATTTTCTCCCAATCTGTAGGCTCTCTCCTCACATTATTAATTGTTTCCTTTGCTGAGAAGAAGCTTTTTAATTTGGATCCATCCCATTTATTGATTCTTGATTTTACTTCTTACACTTTAGGATTCTTGTTCAGGAGTCAGATCCTAGGCTGATGTGGTAAAGATTTGGGCCTATCTTTTCTTCTATTAGGTGCAGGGTCTCTGTTCTAGTGCCTAAGTCTTTGATCCACTTTGAGTTGATTTTTGTCCAGGGTGAGAGATAGAGTTAATTTCATTTTGCTACATATGGATTTCCACTTTTGCCAGCACCATTTGTTGAATAGGCTACCTTTTTATCCAGTGAATGTTTTTGGTACCCTTGTCTAGTATGAGATAACAGTATTTATGTGGGTTTATCTCTGTGTCTTCTATTCTGTACCATTGGTCTACAAGTCTACTTTGGTGCCATTAGCAAGTAGTTTCTCATTTGGTTGAATGTCCTTTTATTTACTGTAGATCCTCCCTTTGCTGGTTTTCACTTTTTTTCCCCCCCACTTCATCCTCATGGAATATTTTGTTGAGAATGCTCTGTAGTTTAGGCTTTCTAGTTGTGAATTCTTTTAATTTTTGTTTATCATGGAATGTTTTAATTTCATCTTCAAATTTGAAAGTTAATTTTGCCGTGTATAAAATTATTGGTTGGCATCAGTTTCTTTCAGAGCTTGAACTATATTATTTCAGGACCTCCTAGCTTTTGAGGGTATGGGTTGAGAAATCAGTTGAGATCTGAATTGGTTTCTCCCATATATAATTTGATTTTTTTCTCTCACAGCCTTTAAGATTTTATCTTTGTTCTCTGTGTTAGTCATTCTCATTAAAATGTGTCTTGGTGTGGGACTGCTGTAATTTTGTACATTTGGGGTCCTGTTAGCCACTAGTATTTGATTTTCCATTTCATTCTTTAGGTTTGGAAAATTTTCTGCTATTATATCATTGAAACGATTGCGCATTCCTTTGGTTTGTTTCTCTGCTGCTTCATCTATTCCAATAACTCTTAAATTTGGTGTTTTCATTTATTCCATAATTCTTGCATATTCTATTCTTGGTTTCTTGCCATCTTCTCCACATGTTCAACTCTACTTTCAAGATTATATATTTTGTCTTCGTTATATGAGGTTCTGTCTTCCAAGTGATCTAGTCTGTTGGTGATTCTTTCTATTGAATTTATAATTTGTTTTACTGATTCCTTAATTTCGAGGATTTCTGCTTGTTTTTTTTAATTTTCACGATTTCTCTTTATTGAAGTGGTCTTTCACTTCCTATATTTTTTGTTTGATTTCTCTCCTTGTACTATCCTTTACCTCACATATCAATTTAACTATATACAATCTGAACTCCTTCTTGGACATTTCTTCTGCTGTGTTTGTTATCTGTGGCTTCTTTGGTTGAAGCATCTTGGTTTGTTTGGAATGCTTTATTCCCTTGTTTTTTCCATGTTGTTGGTATGCTTTCCCATCTAAAAGTATGGATCTAAGGCAGGATAAATTCTACCCCATAGACCTATAGTGTCCCTAAAGGTTTCCAGTGCTTTATCTTTACTGTTGAGACCAATATCAACAGCACTCAGTTACACAATATATAGCCTTAAACCTAATAGCTCCCACTAAGGCGTCTACTGCTTTCTCAAATTAAACCAAAATGATGAGTTCAATAACTATGTATAGTACAGAGTATTTTAAAAACAATTCAAAATTTCAAATGATGGATGAGAGAACAGAGGTAGTATAGTATGCAGTATTTGTGAGGGAGGAAGAGAGAAGCTAGAAGCAAAAATTCACAGGAATAGTGGAAGAGGAGATTGGCTGTTGGTTGGAGAAAAGTTTGGAAAAGAAAATAGACAAGAGAGGAAGAATAAGAACAAAAAGAAAAAATTAAAGACACAAAAATACAACAAAAATGCGAAACACCATTCATATATCATTGTCCTTCACACACTGATGCATAAAAAACATACTGTTCCAAATATGGTAGAGAAATTAGTAAATCAAAAAATAAATCTTGCTGGAAAGTCGAACTGTCTCTGTCAGTGTTCAACAGTTTCTCAGCCCTGTCTCTGACATCTCTTGGGATCACCAAACCCAGATCAGCTCTTGCAAACCCAGTCTTTGTCCCACCGATCTGGGCTTCAGATACCTCAGGCTCAGCCACACTGCATTCCCAATATCTCAATGCTGTTCCTACTTGCAGAGAGACCACCAGAGGATACACTCATGCAAAAGAGCACCCCTGAGGTACAGCACCAAGACAAGGGCCACCAGCACTCTCAGCAGGAAGACCCCAGGCTCCTCCAAACCCGCAGGCACCCCCCACTTTGGACCTGAAGTTCCCAGCTGCAGTCCCTAGACAGAGGCTCTTGTGGTGGTAAACCTGATGGCACCCAAGACCCAGGCCTTGGCTGGTGTCCCAAAATGGGTGCAGCCACGTGCAACCAAACCTGGAGTCTCCCCCAAAGCAGTCCTCTAGGCTATGGTAGCAGTGGTAGTGGCCATGGTTGTTGGCAGCAGGCAGTGGGTCAGCAGTAGCGGCAGCTGTAGCTGTGGGGGCAGTGTCACCAAGTGATCTCTGGGGGTCATCATCAGTGTTGGCTTCAGTTGCATCTGGGGCAGCAGTTTCTTCTGTGGCAGCAGCACCCAGAAAGAAGACCTCCAGGTGATCTCAGGTTGGCAGCAGGGGAATCAGAGGCAGCAGCATTGGCGATAGTTGTACAGGCGGTGGTTGATTGCCACAAACACATTTTACAAGCACATTTTACTTTTTTATTTTACTCATGATGAACATCTAGGCTGCCTTTGATTCAGTACTATCACAATACTGCTGCTGCATAGATATTCTCTTATTGACAAACATGGTTATTTGGGATATGATATATGTATGTGAATACACATACACACATGTACACATACACAAAAGTGCACACATACATTTACATACATACCCACATAGACACATAGCCATATACTCTGATGTGTGTGTGTGTATTTACATAAAATCTCAGGAGTGGAATTTCTGGATCATTAAATATATGAATAATTAATCCTATATTGCCCACTTGCTGTGTATGAAGATTCTTATTTCTTTAATATCTAACATACTTGATATTCTAATTTTTTAATAATTTAGTAGAGACAGTATTATTTTATTGTTTTAAATTGCATCTTTTACTAGTGAATTGGAATAGTTCTGGACACTTGAAAGACATTTTTCCTTTCGATGATTAGTAATTCACATCTTTTCCCATGTTTTTATACTGGTTGTATATGTTGATATATAGGAATTGTTTGTATTATGGTGGTACAGAAGGTATAAACAGTTCCAGCAGGGACTTTAATCCATTTGTAAATTCTTCTCTTTTTTGATAATACCACTGTATTCGGGAGTCCATAAGAAGTTCTGGGAGATAAAAATTGTTAGCAGTGATATGGATTAAAGGGAACCTTGGTATACCTTGGTATACTGTTAGTGGGAATATAAATTAGTTCAGCCATTGTTGAAAACAGTATGGAGGTTTTTCAAATACAACAAAACTACCATATGATCTTGTATCCATGGGATCTGCATCTGTGTATTTAACTAAGAGGTTGCAGACTGAAAATATTCAGAAAAAATATCTCTCTACTGAACTTGTATAGGCTTTGTTTCTTATTCTCTAAACACTGATTTTATAGAGCATTTACGTTGCATTAGGTGCTGTAAATAATGTAGAGAAGATTATTTAAAATCTTGTAACTATGCAAATACTATGTCATTTTATATAAGGAACTTGAACATTTGCAGATTTTTATATCTGAGTAGTCCTGGAACCAATGCCCTGTGGATACTAAGGGATGCCTTTGTAGCAAAACAAAACAAAACAAAACAACTATGTATATATGAATGACATGTTTGCACTACCATATTCTTTCCTGTACCATTTATGCTAGTTGAGATATGGAATCAACCTAAATAACCATTGATGGGTAAGGAGAAGAAAATGTATGCGGTACATAATGGAATGTTATTCAGTGTCTTAGTCTGCTTGTATTGCTATAACAAAATAGCTGATATTGGGTAATAAATAATAGAAATTTATTTCTCACCATTCTCTACTTCCAAAATGGTGCCTTCAACAGTTTCTCACATGACAGAAAGTGGGAGAGTATAAAAAAGAATGAACAGACTCCTCTCATGGCAGAAGAGAGCAAACCCACTTCCTGAAGCCCTTTTATAAGGGTCTTAATCCCTCTGCCAAAATAATTTAATTACCTCCTTACTATCCTACCTCTTCATACATCACATTAGCCATTATATTTCAATATAATGAATTTTGTCAGATACATTCAGATCATAGTATTAAACCTTAAATAAGAAGGAAATACTGCCACTTGCCACAACACAGATGAACCTAAAGGAGTTTGCTAAGTGAAATAAGCCATGCATAGAAAAATAAATACTTAGTGATCTTACTTAGATCTGTGTAGATTGTACTTATTTATGTGTGTGATCTTACTTAGATGTGTTGATCTCATAGAAACAGGTAAAACTGGCTGCCAAAGGTTAGGAAAATTGGGAAATGGAGAGATGGATCAAAAGATACCAACTTTCAGTTATGCATGATGAATAACCTTTGGGGATTTAATGTATAGCATGTTGGCTATAACTGGTAATGCTGCATTAGACTTAACTGGCCAAGAATAGATCATAAATATTCTCACTACAAAAAGAAAAGGTAACTGTGAGGTGATACATATGTTAATTAGCTTGATTATGTTAAGCATTTCACAGTGTATATGTGTATCAAAACATGTTGAATACCTTAAATATATAAAAACTTTGTCAATTAGACTTCAAAGCTGGAAAAAGTTTTGGGTATTTGTGAGATATTTTGGGAGTCTAAAAGTTTTAGGGATTTGTATCAAGTTCCAGGCATCTGTATGTTTGGCCTGGCTGCCATTTTTGGTGTTTGCTATGCTTGTGCTTGTGCTTGGGTCTTTTGACCTATCCTTTTGTGAATGCTATCAATTGGCAGAATAGGAGGGGTTCTAAATGGATTGTTAAAGGTTTCTTCCTGAACCTACTCTGGATGTGTTCTTGCCCTTAAAAAATTGAAAAGAAAATGTGGTGTTTGGGCGATCTCCTTTGAATTGCTGTAGTTCCTGTCATCTGCCTTCTATTTCTTAGGAAAGGGAGTGGTTGGTCAACCCTTTTATCTTCTTTTATTCTATCTTCTGCCTATCTAATAGGAATTCCTTCAAGTTTTTTGCTTGGATGGATGCCACCCTTTCAAAATGTATTATTCCATTCAAATTGGTAAAGCAAAATAACATAAATAAGATGGTTTATAAACAACAGAAACTTATTTCTCACAGTTGTGGAAGCTGGCAAGTTTAAAGTTAGTCTTCTGGCAGATTAGTCATCTGTCAAAGATGCCAATTCTGGTCCATGGATTATTGGTCTATGAAAAATGGCATGCTTACTCTGTCCTAACATGATGGATGGAACAGTCTTGCTCCTTGGGGCCTCTTTTTTAAGGGCACTAATCCGTATATGAGGGCTCTGCCCTCATTAGCTCATCACCTCTGAAGGCTTAGACTTCAAATACCATCATTTGGGGGGGGGTTCAGCTTGAATTTGGGGGGCGGGAACATATTAAGATTGTAGAACCAATTTTATCACTGGTACATAATTTTCCATATTATCTCTTCTTTGTTTATTCTGTCACTAATGAAATACTGTATACCAGGCATAGCACTGAGCACTTTGTAGATGTCTTATTAATGAGTACAGTGGTTCTGTGATTTAAATGTTATCCCAGTTGTATAAATGAGGAAATGGGATTACAGAGATTAAACTACTTGTCCAAAGTCATAAAGCTGTAGATAGCATAGCTAGGATTAGCTTCAGTTAATTTTATTTTTCATGAAGGTCATAAAGCTAGCTTTTGATGACAGGAATGAAGATTTTCTTCTATTTAATTACTTAGATGATATTCCTTAAAAGCTACGGGTTTAAACTGATCTGATGGTAGTTTTTAAGTTTTACAACTTTTAGTGATAGTGGAGCATATTATATGACATGGCACCCACTGCAGTTCTCTTTTAAAACAAAAGATTAATTAATGGATGATAGAGCTTCATGTAAAACAAACCTGCTGTCCAGTCCAAGAGTATTTCTCACCTGGAGTATATAATAGCTTCCATTACTGTTCCTACTTTTGATTCCTTTAGTCTCTTTGTGTCAGGTGGAGTGATTTGGTTCATCATTTTGTCTAACCATGTCATCACATCTTTGTTCTCAACCTTCCAATGAATTTCTGTTTAATTTACTGTATAAAGCCAAAGTCCTTAACTTTACTTTGAATTCTTCAAGTTGGCTCCTGTAAACTCGACATCTCTTTAGCTTTGTCTTGGTCTTCTGCTGTTTTCTCACTTGCTTATTCTGCAGGTCTTCTTGCTAGTCTTTGAACATGTCAGTTATATTTCCTGCCTTAGGACATTTGTACTTATTCTTCTGTCTGCCAGATAATTGTTCTACTAGATTGCCATGTAGATGATTTCTTCACTACCTTGAAATATTTACTAAAATGTCAGCTTCTCATTGAGTCTTCCCTGACTATCCATTCCCTAAATTTACAACCCATTTCCCAGTGCAACCCTTTCTATTCCCTTTCCTCACTTTATTTCTTCCTTAGCATTTATCATAATCTAACCTTATTATAGAAGGGCTTCATTTATCTTATTTACTCTCTGTTTCCTATTAGATTGTAAATGCTGTGAGGGGATTTTTGATGGATATTCACAGTTGGTTCATTGTAGATGCCACAGCCAGCCATAAAATGTCCATTGGAAGCATTATTACTCACATTTATTAATGTATTTAATTTGGAATTGGAAAGATCTATCTCCTTTTTCTTATTTTAAAAATGCCTTGTTATAGGAGCTATTTGAAAGATTGGTATGTTAATACCTAGACATGTGGTAGAAAATTTTGTATATTTACTATTGTCCAAGACTGTTTCTAGTTTTAGAAATTAGTATTGAGACTATAGAGTTGCTTTCAGATGGACTTTTTAAAAGTCATAATTATGTATGATTTATTTGAGACAAATGAAACTGAAGGTCATTATGTTAAGTGAAATAAATCAGGCGCAGTTCAAGCAAGGACTGCTTGAACTCTCTTACATGTGGAATCTAAAGTAGTTGATCTTGTAGAAATAGAGAGTAGAATAATAGTTACTAGAGGCTGGGTACAATAGGGGAAGAAGGGATTAGGAAAGGTCTATTAATGTACACTACGATATGATTTGGAGAAATAAGTTCTAGTATTTTATTGCACAGTAGGGGGAGTATAGCTAATTACTGTATATTTCAAAAAGCTAAAAGAGAAGGCTTTTAAATATTATCACCTAAGGAAATAATAAATGTTTAAGGAGCTAGGTATGTTTACCCTGATTGGAACATTACACAGTGCATACATTTTTTGAAACATCACATGGTACCCCATAATTATGTGCAATTTTTATGTGTCAATTAAAATTAAATACCATTTAAAAATAGATTTAGGCTAAAATGTCTTATAATGAATGACAAGAAACAAAACTTCCCCTTCAATATTCCTAAGATAGTCCTCTAAGAAGCAATCCTTTCAATTCTTGTAACTATTTCTTTTGGTGGAATTAATCATCAATGCCATCATCCTGATATTTGAGTGCTTATTTGGTGCTTACTAATGTTGCAAGTAGGTTTTTTTTTTTCCTTTTGAATTGAATTGCCTTGTGAGGTTGATGCTGCTGTTATATGCATAGTAACACATGAACAAGCTGAGGCATAGGGAGATTAAATAATTCATCACATTTTATAATTAAAAAGTAGACAGGCTATGGATTTAACACAGACATCACGACTTCTCTCCTCTATTATGTACTGCTAACTAGATTGCCTGCATTTCACGAAATAACATGGTTGTTACAGTTTGGATCTGGATGCTCCCCAAAGGCTCATGTGTTCTAGGATTCATCCCCAAAGATGGTTCTATTGTGAGGCAGTAGAAAACTTTAGGAGGTGGTGCCTAGTTGGAGGAAGTTGGTCACTGGGAAGGTGGTCTTAAAAGCTGTATCTTCTTGGCTGCCATGAGTTAAAAGCAACTTGTTTAACAACACCCTTCTACCATGATATTCTGCTTTACCAGAAGCCCACACTGATGGGACCAAGAAATCATGGACAGAAACCTCTACATCTGTGAACCAAAATAAATCTTTTCTCCTTTTAAGTTGATTTTCACAGATATTTATCACAGAAACAAAAAGCTAGCAATAATACTACTGTTCTTGACGTATTACTTGAACTTGCTATCATAGATGAAAATTTAAATATTTCAAACTGGTGAGCAAGTAGGTAAGTGCTTGGCTAGGTAGTTCTGGAAGAGGTAGAAGATTAGGGTCCTTTGTGTCAGTGCTATTCAAACTATCTGTGATAATTTTTTTTTCATTTTTTTGGTCATATTTATAATTTTTTAAAATTTAGTAAAAATGAATTACTACAAAATAAGATTACAAACCCCATATAATGCAATAAAACTCATTTCAGTTATATTCAACAACATTCTGTCAAATTCCCCTACAAGATGAAGGTTCTATACTTCAAATTTCTATACTTCTTCAGAAGTTGGTAACATAATGAATCCTGCAATCCTTGGACCAGCCCTGGCCCACGAGCTACACTGGATGGTGCTGTCCTGCTTATACTAAGTCTTCCAGTTAATCCCTCTGTTTTCAGTCAGCCTGCCTTTTTCATGTTTATCATCTCCTTGGATTGAGCCTCTTTTGGGGTAGGCAGGGTTGATTGGCCTACTTTTTAAGTTTTATCCCTTTCAGTATGTACTCTGATCTGTGGCCTTCTCTATCTTGGTTCTTCATTTACCTTTGTGTCTGCTTTTCTTCCTGTGGAGTTTGTTCAAGTATCTATCATTGATAAATATTTTTCTTTTCATTATTGAGGCTTTAAATCCTGCATTATTTTTATTCTTCTATCATTTTAATAGGTTTAGGAGGAAAAGTAGAGAAATGTTTTTTAGTAAGTTTGTTGCTGTTGTGACTTGGAGGTCTACCAAAGTTTTATTTTTTCCTTCTAGATGTGGGCAAGAGACTTGGCATTTAAGGCTATTAGATACTCTTATGTGGGTTGCACACTGAGGAGTCATATCTGATCAAGGGGAGATAGATCAAGGGCATGAAAAACAGTTAACATTTTACTTATTAAATCTTTTGCCCTTTTGTTGGGACTGAAAGAGAGACTGCCTGTTTCTAATTCCAGAAAGTCACCAAGTTATATATGTGATTGTTTTGCCACATCTAACCTAAGGGAGTGCCTTTTTTTTTTTTTAATTTTCATAGAAGTGTTGTATGTCTTAATTATGTACTTGAAGAAACTCAAACATTAAAATACCCTTTTTTCAGAATTTTACCAATTTGATATACATTATATTGTATCAGATAACTCCTGACATATTTAATGAATTAGTTGGTTTGTAATTCTCTGTTCCCTAATCCACAGATCTCAAACATCTTTCTCCTGGGTCCCTTTGTAGCCATTGTGGTAATTTTCCATAACATGTTTGACTCTATCAAAAGACTTTCCAACCCCACTTTCTAGGATATTGTTTATAATCAGGAAATAATCCTTGAAGGAGTAAATTTTCATTTAAAGTTTTAAATGTTAATGTGTCATTAGTAAGATTAGGATTTGTATACTAGTAAAGAAAAGTGGATAAATGCTGGATTAAAGGGGGATGGATTTGCTTTTATCTTGCAAAGAGAACTTCAGAGATAGATAATCTAGGATTGATAGAGCTTTTTGAGGATGTCATCAAGGAACCAGTATCCTGTTGTAAGCTTATGACTTTTGTCTTCTCAGTCACAAATGGTGGTTGTATCTCTAGACATTTCATCCGTTTAGACCTAAATTTGAATTTTGGCTTTGAGATTTTTACAGCTTTGTGCCTCAGTTTCCTCATCTTTAAAATGGATCCCATAATATGCACCTGTCTCATTGTGTTGTAGAAAGATTAAAACTATTTAATGTATGTCTCAGTTCAGTAGATCTAGTTTGTTATTTGAAATAGTGATAACTATTATCATTATCTACAAGCATTATTGAAACTAGAATTCTAAATTTGTCACTTGAAGAATTGATATTTTGGGGGATAGAGAAGAAAAGAGGTAATGTAGATTAACAGGTCCAGGTAGGTACTCTTGAATACAGGAATGTGGAAGAAGATGGTAGAATTTTCTTAAGGGCTTTGTGACTGTGTTGCACTATAAAATTATGGACTGAGTAAAGTATTTAAACCAATTAAATGTACTCATTACATTCTTTTACTACAATCTTTGTAAAGTTCAGCTCAGTAGGAATTTCATCTTCTATTGATAGGTTTGAAGATGTAACTCAAGTATTTGCTGAATCTGATTTCATTGATATTATTAATAACCTTTTCTAATTTGTTGACATTCTTCTTTAAAAAATTTTTTTTTCTTTTTTTTTTTTTTAGCCCCATCTGCTTTGATATGATCGAGGAAGCATACATGACGAAGTGTGGCCACAGCTTTTGGTAAGGTGATTTTGTTCAGCGAAATAGTCTTTTTTTTTTTTAAACTTATATGTATATGTAAACCAATGAGAAATTATGCTTTTTAAACTAATTTTATATTGTTTCCTTGACTGATCTGTGTTACAGGGTTCACAGTTCAAGGTAGTAACATATGGTTGCTATGAGTTCTGTTGAAATATTTTATCATAGGTTTTTAAGATGGATTTTAAAATTTTTTGTTTATTAATTATTAACAGGAACTAAGCTGTTTCAGAAAATGGAGGTTGATGAGCATAAACATAAACACCCATTAGTCACTTGTTGGACTAAGCAGAAGAACCAGTAAAGCATGCTGGGGAGGATGTGGGGAAAAGGACATAGAGGATTAAAAAGTTCTCTGTTTTCTTGTTTAACATTTTGTTTAGTGGTATCTTGAGATTTTTTTTTTTATGTCCCATTAGTGTGTATATTAAAAAAAACGTAGTTATAAAATTGACACATAAAATAGAATTCACAGTTGTAGGCAGTTTAATGTGTATACTTTAGTAGTGTAAGTTATGTTTGTTTTTTGTACACTCTCCAAAACTTTTTCATCTTATAAAACTGAATCTATATACTCACTAAAAACAGCTCCCCATTTTCCCTTCCCATCTTCACCTGGCAGCCACCTATTAGTTAGTTTGTATGAGTTGGACAATATACAATATTTCTCCTTTTTGTGACTGACTTGTTGCACTTAGGATAAAGTCTTCTGTGTTGTAGCATTGTGTGTCAGAATTTCCTTCCTTTTTAAGGCTGAATAATATTCCATTGTATGTTCATTCTACATTTCATTTATTCATTCACCCTGCACCCCCCCCCCCCCCCCCCCCCGTAGACAATGTGTATGCTTCCGCCTCTTGACCCTTGTGAATAATTCTGCTGGGAACATGGATATACAAATATCTCTTCTGGCCCCTGCTTTCAATTTTTTTAAAAAATATATTTTTAGTTGTTGACAGACCTTTATTTTATTTATTTATTTATTTATTTACTTATTTATTTATATGCGGTGCTGAGAATTGACCCAATGCCTGACACATGCTAGGCAAGTGCTCCACCACTGAGCCACAACCCCAGCCCCACTGCTTTCAATTCTTTTGGATATCTACTCAAAAGTAGAAATTTTGTTTTTAACAAAATTTTGTTTTTATGTCACATTAGCGTGTATATATTTTTTAAAAAAACGTAGTTATAAAATTGAGACATAAAATAGAATTCACAGTTGTAGGCAGTTTAATATGTATACTTTAGTAGTGTAAGTTTTGAGGAACCACCATACTGTATTCCAGGAGTTACACCATTTTATATTCTCACCTGCAGTACACAAGGGTCCAGATTTCTTCCACATCCTTGTCGATGCTTGTTTATCTTTCTTTCCTTTTCTATTTCCTTTTCTTTCTTTCTTTTTTTTGATAGTAACCATCTAAATGAGTATGCAATCTGTATTTTTTAAAATTTTGCTGATTGATTACAAAGGATACAAATGAAGCACCATATACATCAATATATAGAGTATGAGATAGATGGGGAAAAAGGCAGGGAACTTTTAGGCATGCTACCCTCCCAGCACCTCCATATGTTCAGCAACACACAGCTCTCTGAACCCTGGTTTTTACATGGGCTTCACTAAGTTGTCATATTTAATTAAATAATTGGCCATTGGTGATCATCTCAACCTTCAGCATTCTCCCCTCCCTAGGGATGGAGGGGGCTAAAGGTTCCAGCCTTATAACTCCATGGCTGTTTTCCCTGAAAACCAGTGATCCAGAGTCTATCCTGGAGCCCCCAGACATTGTCATCTCATTGTACTTCTTTATTCTTTCATTAGAGGTGGCCCATCCTATTTATGATCAGTCACCTTCATGAATAATTTACCTATTTCCTTGGCATATTAATTTAGCATTAGTCTTTTCTGTTGTGTTCTAACAATTCTTACATTCTCATTCATATTGAGGATGAATATGATATGTAGCATCATATACTATAGTTATGAAGAATGTTGGGTGTGTTAGCACCAATCTAAGTTCTTTAGTTTTGTCTGGTACATGATGCTTCATTGACTGGTATTTCCAGTCAGATGGTCCCTTAAAACATTTGGAATGAAAGTAGCTTTCTTTATTTGCATTGTTTATATTGTTTATTAAAATAAGATTAGAGCAATTAATAATTCTTGGCTTAGAAATGCAAAATTTATTGTAACTGAAAGATATAATATGAAATGTGAATTTCTCTTCCTAATCTTTCTTTTTTTTATTCTAAGAAGTTATCACTGGCAAGCAGGGAATGTGTAGCTTTCCAGAATCTTTTGCCATTTAAGACTATGTTGCTGTCTTCAATAATTTTTATCTGTTAGTATATTATTATGCTGTCATTATTGATTCATGAATTACTTCTTCCTCTGAATTTGCTAATGAATTTCTGGTCATCTGAATCTTCTTTTTAGGCCAATACCTGTATGGATTTGGTGTTTTTAGGCTGATTATTTAACAGTTGTAAATTCCTGAGTTTATAAATTGATTCAGCACCTCAGTATTCCAAATACTTCTCAGAATTTGGATTTTGATTATAATGGAAAATCGAATGTTCTGGAGTAGACTTTTCGCACCTTGGCACTATTTCTGTATAGTACAGCAGAGATTTTCTGTTGTGAGAAACTCTCCTGTATATTGAAGATAGTTCAACAGTACTGTTGGTCTCTCTTCTGTAATAAACCCCACCCCCATGTGATAACCAAAAATGCCTCAGACATTGCCAGACATCCCTTAGGAAACAGAGTTGCCCACAGTTGAGAAATATTATTGATGCAGAGCAATCTCTTTTGGTCATAGACCAGGGTACTACTTCTGGATCTAAAACTTACTACTATGTCAAGTCACTTAGCCTATCTCCTCTGCTGCCTTTTCTTTCTCCTTCTCCCTCCTTTACTTCTTCCCTCCTTCTCCTCCCTCTTTTTCCTTTTTCCCTCCCTACTCCTTCACTTCTTCTCTCTTCACAGGCTTAAAATTCTTGAAGTAGTAAACATTGTAAAATGGGCTTTTTAGTTTTTTAAATTGTCCTTTAACTTACACATTTATGATGGTATTTACAAGGGCTCTGGATCAGTTCAGTAATTTTCTGTGTTGAGAGGATAATAAATTACTGATTGAGCTTATAATTGGAAATCCTGGTCTTTTCAATTAATCCTATAATTTTCCTGGTATTTTCAGGTCATTGTTGGAAACCCCATTGGTTTCATAGTTTTTTTTTTTCCTCTTTCAAAGTAGAACAATTTAGGCTTTGATCCTTGTTACATTTGAAGTTGTATTATATCCTGACGTCAGTGCATTTTGGTTTTGGTAGAACAGAGACCATCATGTTAGCAGGAGCTAATAGGAGTGGAGTCTGGCGGTCCCGGTGTGAGTCTTGGTATACTGTGAAAATTCTTTTCAGTTTTGTTTAAAGCAGAAGTTCATAATTATTTATCTAATGTGTGAGGCCCCTGAAACTTCAGTCATAAAACATAGCCTCTCTTCTGTGTGTTCTTGCTGGTAAGTTAGAGCCAAGTGATATACCGCTCAAAGCTGCATCCAGATTATTAGCATTACATCAAATTGGACCATGTCAACTTGGTCATATTTCATCTTACATATAAGTAAGTCTTCCTGTTTGCAGGTTGGAGATGAGATGGCAGACACGTCTTTCACTTTATTTATTCCCACTTGAGAACTCGTCTTAATCTCTTGTGATCCTGTTATTAAGCTATATAACCTTACTGAAACTCAGTGATTTAATCGTCTGCTTCTGCATAATGTAAAGATAAAACTGGGGTTTTTCTCTTTACCCCTTTGCTGCCAAAAGATAGTTCCCTGTATCTTATTTCTCAGACCTCATGTCCTAATTTACTCTTTTGCTAGATTAAGCTAGGCACGGTGGCACAGGCCTGTAATCCCAGCAGTTTGGTAGACTGAGTAGGAGGATCATGAGTTCAAAGCCAGCCTCAGCAACTTAGCAAGGGCCTAAGCAACTCAGTGAGACCCTGTCTGTAAATAAACAAGGACTTAGGATATGGCTCAGTGGTTAAGTGCCCCTGGGTTCAATCTCCAATATCTTAAAAAAAAAAATTTCAGGCTGGAAATAAAATCTACATAGATTGATGCCTGGGTGTCAGGTTGTCTTTTGTGTTCCTAGGCTAATTCATCATCTTATACCATGCTGTTAGTCTTCTTGTATATCTGGTTAGTACTGTTTTTTTTTTTTATCTATTTTTTACCTAAAATTTTCTAATTACTCAGTTTTCTGTATCTACTCATCCTTGTTCACAAAGACAGAAAAATGTTTCCATATTTTGTAGATCGTTATATGCATAATGGAAGAAACAGATACTTTCTGTTTCTCTAAATATGATATGCATATTTAGAGAAATGTCCATTTTTATCATATATTTTATAGAGAAAAAAGGTATCCATTTATGTCAGTTGTGAATAGCTTGAAAATTCTGAATGTACCCAAATGCATCCTGTTTATCATTTTGCCCAACTGTTTTGACTACCAGTCTAGTCATTTATCTTTCTCTTGGCATCTTGGAGTATTGAATGTGGACCAGTGATGGTCAGGTAGGATAGATGAATGAGAATGAATGAGAAATAATGAAAAATTCTAGTACTGTTATAATATAGAAAGGAGCAGAACGTGTTACTTGTTATATCTGTTCCTTTGTGGGTTTGGCATTTATTGATTTGAATTCTTAACAGGACTGTATGCTAGATTTTAAGGGTAAGAGACGAGTGAAACCAATCCTTTCTTTTAATTGGGAAATGGAAGAGGGGTTGACCAGTACATACAGAGATAAGTTCAAGATATGATGTTACTGTTCTTTAAACTATAGCAGGACCTACTCTGGACTGGCAGTGAGGTAGTAGATGCTATAAGATGCATCTTATTGTTAGTATTTTGATGCATTTAAATTTTATAGATAAATAGTATATATAAAGTCCAGTGCAGAAAAGTCATCTGGACTTTTGTTCTGATGACAATTATTATTTTTTAAATATGTTTTTTTATTTTATTTTATTTATTTTTATGTGGTGCTGAGGATCGAACCCAGGGCCTCATATGTGCTAGGCCAGCACTCTACTGCTGAGCCACAATCCCAGCCCCTGACAACAATTCTTTTTGACTATATATAGATTACTTTTTCTTCCAAGAGGCATTATTTGGTAGTAAACCAATTGATAGGAAGTATGATTAGTGTGCCAAAGAAAAGAGGATGCACTTTTCTAGATTCTGGAACAGTTTTTTTTATAATGAAAAAAAACTCTTGACTTTTACAGATTTTGTAGTGCTAGAGATTGAACCCAGGGCCTTGTACATTCACATCCACCATTGAACTACACCCTTAGCCCTTAACTTTTTGTCATATTAGTGACCATTTTTGACCTATTTTTTAACCAAAGTCATTTGCTATCACCCAAAAGGTTCTTTTGCTTCTCTGTCACCCTCTCATGTTTAGTAAACTTTCTAGATTCTCTTCTTTATGATTTTCTTTATTTGAATTAAAAGTCTTGTCATATGTGAGTATTTCCTGTAATGTTAACTCATTCCCATTATCTGGTAAGCAGGCTATATATTTCTCCATGTTGGGAGAAATGTTTGTACATCTATATAATGCTTCTCTCATAATTAAAATGAAAACAAACATTTAATATTTTTTTTGGCTTCACTGAATTTTCCATATAGGAAATTTTTTGTCAGATATAGGCATATCTTGTAAAATATGGTAATCCTACCCTTGTCATAGTTGCAATAGGTAATGATGTTTCTGGAATACTGTGCAAGTTATTTGTTTAATAGGTTTTTGAGTTTTTATTATGTGCCAAGTATTTAGTCCAAATTTTAGGCTCTTGTGCTGTGCCAAGACTAGTGTTACTTTTTTTTTTGTATCTTTCTTTTTTTTTTTTTTTTTTGTTTGACAGTAATGAATGTGAGATGAGAAATAGTTGATAACCAAAACGGTAGAAACTGATGGATGTAGGGTGTTTTTGTTTGTTGAAAAGTAGAGTAGGGTAGGTTGATAGAATAGTCATCTTCAGTTTATAAAGCTGAGGTAAATTTATAATAATTAGGATACAGAACAAAAAAGGTACTTTGGGAATGATCTTTCTAAATCACCTTTGTAATTTCTTTTTTTTAATATTTATTTTTTAGTTGTAGTTGGACACAATACCTTTATATTATCTATCTATCTATTTATTTATATGTGGTGCTGAGGATCGAACCCAGGGTCTTGCACGTGCGAGGCAAGCGCTCCATCACTGAGCCACAACTTCAACCCTCACCTTTGTAGTTTCTTAAGTCATTTTTTTGATAAAAATTTTGTATATTTATGTTAGAAACTAAAGGATATCTATAAAAACATTCTGTATAACTCACAAATACTCTTTTTCATTGGCAAATACTCTTTTGACATTGTGGTGAATGTCTTTTTCAATTTATTTAAAATGTACATATATAAAAATTGTTTAAACAAATGTCAGATGATATTGTAGATACTGTATCATAGGTCATTACTTACTGCAGTGGTATATTGGTAGGGTGATTTTTTTTTTCCTCATGTAAGTTTGATATTTTTCTGTAATTTGTTTGAACAGTATTTAGACAGGAATTTAATATAAGAAAGGGGAAATTTTCTGTAATCACATTTTTTCCAGAAATAACTACTAATAGGTTATTTTTATATCATATATTGAAAAATGATCTTTATTGTCAGTATATAGAATTCATTGAATTGATATTTACAAATTTCATTTAGTTGACTTCCTAGTGTTTTGATTGCTTTCATTTTAGTTGAGTCTTTACAGATAGCCCTTCATTGAACACCTTTCTACCTATATATTTTCTTAGAATAAATTCTGTTTTAAAAAAAAAATGTTCTAATAGTTATACATGGTGGTAGAATGCATTTTTGACACATCTTTTATAAATGGAGTATAACTTCTCATTCTTCTGGTTGTACATGATGTAGAATTACACCAGTAGTGTAATCATATATGCACACAGACTAATAATGTCTGATTCATAAAATAAATTCTTAAAAGTAAAATCCCTATGCTAAAAGGGATGCAATACCTTACCAGTTTTCCTGTAACTTTCTCTCTAGTAAAATCATGCTGGTTACATTTCCTGCAAAAATACATAAAATGATCATATCTCTGTGTCTCCTTCTGTATGACAGAATTTTCTTTGTGTTTCTCTCTGACTAAAAGCTAATATATAGATTTGGATTTTGTTGTTGTTACTAGTGAAGGTAATGGTTTTCTCATGTGACTTTTTGTATTTTTTTTTCTTTTCATTTTTATTTGAATGCACTCTTAGTATATTAAGGACTTAAGCACTCCAGTAACTAAAATGTAAGCTTTGCTTGCTTAAACTACACCATAGACATTTGATTTTCTAATATTATTTTATACAATGTAAATTTTATAAACTTAAAATTTAGTACCTTTAAAAGTTAACATATAATAAACTTGCAATTTGAGTTTATTTTCACATAACTTGTATATTATTCATGCAGTAGATGCTCTGTATATATTATTCATGATGTAAAAATAAAAGCTGAAATGAATTGTTAAGATTATTTATGTTGATTTAGGAATATATGACTGTCATTTTGTGACCAGTTTTAATTTTTTCAGTTTTTAAATGGATTTAATTAAGCTTGTTTTATTTTTTCCCTGCTAATAGCTACAAGTGTATTCATCAGAGTTTGGAGGACAATAATAGATGTCCCAAGTGTAACTATGTTGTGGACAATATTGACCATCTCTATCCTAATTTCTTGGGTGAGTCTTTGGAATTATTTTTACTTTATAAAAGGATGATTTGTTTTCCCAAAAGTATGTACTGGCACTAATTTGTTCAGAAAACCTAGCTCAGAGGTAAGCAAGTTTCTCTCTACCACCCACCAAGGTACTTTCTTCTTTTTTGGCATAGCTTCAATATGTTGTTTATAAATATCACATTTAAGTTTCAAAAAGAAAAAGAAAAAATGAGCCAGGTACGGTGGCACATGCCTGTAATCCCAGCAGCTTCGGATTCTGAGATAGGAGGATTATTGAGTTCAAAGCTACCCTCAGCAATTTATTGAGACCCTAAGCATCTCAGACCCAGTCTCTAAATAAAATTTAAAAAAAAAAAGGGCTGGGGACATGGTTCAGTAGTTCAGTGCCTTTGAGTTCAATCCCTGGTACCAAAAAAAGAAGAAAAAAAAAATTAATGCTGCCTTTACAATCTTTTGTAGATGGGTGGAGAGGATGTGAGGCTTAAGGAGAATGCTAAAGGTCCAGAACAACTTTATTTCTCTCTATGCAATATTACACATTCCTCTGCTTCTCCTGCTGGATCAGCAGTGAGAAGTAACAGGAAATGGTTCACAAAGAAGGGAAATCCATGTTTGGTGAATATTGTGGAAAAGGGGAGAAGTTGTATATGAGAATTTCTAAATAAGGGAAGAGAATGTGTGAACTGGGAAGGAGTTGAAAAGTCAGAGCTGGGGAAAGAAGACAGACACAGTATTTTTACACAGAAGTGGTAAAAACTGGAGAGGAAAATCGAATTATATCATGACCATGTATGAATATGGCATAATGAATTACACTGTTATACATAATGTACTAATTAGAAATCTACAGAGACATGCATCCATAAGAGTAAATAGTAAATGCTTAGAAATAGTATATAATTAGAAGCTGATGGGAACAATGAAAAAAAAAAAAACAAAACCTCTTCATGTCAGATTGCCTAAGATATTGTGGGATACCTTTAGTTTGAGTATTTGAATAGGAAGCCAGATAAATTGTCAGATTAAAGTAGGCATATCAAATATTGATATGTATCTTAAAAGGTTGACTTCATTCTAAAGAGTATTAAACTCAGAGATAGGTGTTGTGACTACTTGTGTATTCCGATCAGCCAGAAAATCTCCACCTTCTATTTTCATTCTCTTGTCTGTCTCTTCTTCCCTCCAGGACACAGTCTTTATGCTCCTCTGCGTCCCTATCTATCTATCTCCTTGGGTCCTGAGACCTCTCTTTTTTTCTCCTAAGTGTTGTTCAGGTTGGGGCATTAACACTCAATACTCTACATAACTGAAGTACCTCAGCCTGCTACATATCATATTCAACTTCAATGTGAAGTTTTGGGCCCATCCTCAATATGAATAAGAATGCAAAAACTATTAGAACACAACAGAAAAGACTAATGCTAAATTAATATGCCAAGGAAATAGGTAAATTATTCATGAAGGTGACTGATCATAAGTAGGATGGGCCACCTCTAATGAAAGAATAAAGAAGTACAATGAGATGACAATGTCTGGGGGCTCCAGGATAGACTCTGGATCACTGGTTTTCAGGGAAAACAGCCATGGAGTTATAAGGCTGGAACCTTTAGCCCCCTCCATCCCTAGGGAGGGGAGAATGCTGAAGGTTGAGATGATCACCAATGGCCAATTATTTAATTAAATATGACAACTTAGTGAAGCCCATGTAAAAAACCAGGGTTCAGAGAGTTGTGAGTTGCTGAACATATATGGAGGTGCTGGGAGGGTAGCATGCCTAAAAGCTCCCTGCCTTTCCCCCCACCTATCTCATACTCTATATAATATTGATGCATATGGTGCTTCATTTGTATCCTTTGTAATCAATCAGCAAAATTTTAAAAAATACAGATTGCATACTCATTTAGATGGTTACTATCAAAAAAGAAAGAAAGAAAAGGAAATAGAAAAGGAAAGAAAGATAAACAGGCATTGACAAGGATGTGGAAGAAATCTGGACCCTTGTGTACTGCAGGCGAGGACATAAAATATTGTATCCCCTGGAAAACAGTTTGGTGGTTCCTCAGAAATTTAAAAACAAACAAAATTTCCACGTGCTTCAGCAGTTCTATTTTTGAGTGGATATCCAAAAAAATTGAAAGCAGGGGCCAGAAGAGATATTTGTATACCCATGTTCCCAGCAGTGTTATTCCCAAGAGCCAAGAGGTGGAAGCATACACATTGTCTATGGGGGGTGCAGGGTGAATGAATAAATGAAATATAGAATAAACATACCATGGAATATTATTCAGCTTTAAAAAGGAAGGAAATTCTTTTTTTTTTAAAGAGAGAGTGAGAGAGGAGAGAGAGAGAGAGAGAGAGAGAGAGAGAGAGAGAGAGAGAATTTTTAATATTTATTTTTTAGTTCTCGGCGGACACAACATCTTTGTTTGTATGTGGTGCTGAGGATCGAACCCGGGTCGCACGCATGCCAGACGAGCGCGCTACCGCCTGAGCCACATTCCCAGCCCGAGGAAGGAAATTCTGACACACAATGCTACAACACTTTGAACTTATGCTCAGTTGTCCTTACCTTAATATACTCTTTCAGTCATCTTCTCTTCCAAGACTTATTCTGCAGCTGCTCCCTACCTCCCCCACCCTGTGTGTATGTGTACGCATACATTTGGTTGTCTTTCTATCTTCTCTCTGTGTCTCTCACTGTCTCTTTCTCTAGCTTTCTCTGTCTTTTTATATAGAATTTGTAAATTAAGTTTTATTACTTTACTAATGAATGGTCCTCTTACTCATTGATGTAGAAGACACCATGCATTCAAAGTTTAAAATCCATGTTTAGAAACAAAGTAGATGGAACCTGTCTCCTTACTACTATCAGGCACTATCCTAAGTGCTGTGGACTTAAATTCATTTAATTTCTGTTGCAGTCTTTTGAAATAGGTACTGCTGTTACCATCTTCATTCCCTAAGTGAGCAAACTGAGAAGGCAGAGATAATGGGTAACATGGATAAACTTTTATGGGTAGTAGGTTGTGGAATTGGTATTTGGCCCTAAGCAGTCTGGGTTCAAGAGTCAATTTTTTTTTTTCTTTACTGTCTTGGCCTCTGAAAAGACAATTGCTAGAGTGGAAGCTTTAGCAGTAAATACGCATTTTTCTCCTACCATGGATATTCTAGGGCTCCATAAAGTTAAAATTAACAAGTGTATAGACAGTAGTGCAAGTTTAGATCTCAATTTTGCGAACTAAGTTTTGAAACGAGGTTTCAAGTAAATGCCTATTTGGATTTAGAAATATAAAAGTGTTAAAAGAGACATGTGAAAAGGTTATGTTAGTAAGGTTTAATTTATTCACTCAACAAACAGTGGGTGCCTACTATGTGCCAACCACTGTACATTGTTGAATATGTTAGAGGTTGATTCATTAAATGCTTTAATTTGTAGATTAAAGAAACTAGCTGGGTTTTTTTTCCCCACTTTTCCCCAGACAAGAAAACATTGATTTTTTTAAAAATAAAATTCCAAAGTTACAGAATGAAACTGATTGTGTTGCTATTCTTGTTTGTCAGTTATGGCACAGTTTCCAAATGATTTTCCCTTTCAATGTGTGGCTGACATTTTAAAATTTGCATGCTTAGCCCATCATATATATCTTGGATTTTAAGAAAGTTTTTTTAAAATTTTTTTTTAAAAAAATATTTCTGTATTTACTTACTTACTTATGATACTAGGGATTGAACCCGGGGGTTCTCTACCACTGGGCTACCTCCCAGTCCTATTTATTTATTTACTGAGGCTGACCTTGAATTTGTTGTCAATGGGATTGTAGGTGTGTGCCCCCAGGTCTGGCTTTTGTTCAATTTTAAAGTACAAAAATTAAAAAATTCTTCATGGTGAAGTAATTTCAGTAAAATGTACTAAAAAATTTTTTTTTAAGTTTATTACCCAGGAATTATTTCTAGTCATTATAGGATTTTTTTAAAATATTTTTTTTTAGTTGTAAGTGGACACAATACCATTATTTATTTATATATTTTACATGGTGCTGAGGATCAAACTCAGTGCTTTACACATGCTAGGTGAGCGTTGTACCATGAGCTACAACTTCTGCCCCAGGAATGGTTTTTAAAGAAGAAAATATGATTTATTTATTTATTTATTTTTAGGTAGCTACATGAAAAGTCTGTTCTAGTAATAGAAATTTTAGTTTTGGTAAATATAAAATTTTTATCTATTATGTTTTCTTTTTAGCTTTTATCTGCTAGAACCATTTTTAAATTTTTTTGGCCTTTAAAAACTCTTATAAGTGTTATAATAAATCAAATTCAGTGCTATGTGAAATTTCTTATTAAAATGTAATGACATGGAAAATGTTAGTTCTTTAAAAGCCATAATTTTTTTAACTGTTTATATCTGTAATTCAGACATTACACTCTTGTTTACTTATTCCTGTTTATTCCCTTGTCTTATTTCAAATTCTCTGTTTTTGTCTTTTCTATATTATAATGGCAATTTTGGGAAGTACATACATTTCAGGCTCTTTAGAGTCAGACTTATATATGCTCACATTTGTACTCTTAATTCCTAACTTTTATTAATCCTTCATATAATTACTCTCTGTATTAGGGTTCTCTAGAAGAATAGAATCTACAGGAAGTATAATTATAAAAAGGGGACTTTTTAGGTTGGCTTTTGTGACCAGAAGCTGGATAGTCCGCAGTGGCTGCCTGTAGGCTGGAGAGCTCGAAGAACCCGTAGCTGCACAGTCCAAGAGGCTGAAGCCCCAGATCAAGAGGGATCAGTGGTGCTACTCAAGTCTTGAGAAGGAAAGCTTCCTGAGGGTCACTGTGAAAGTCCTCTCTGGAAGAGTGAAGAAGCAATAGTTCGATATCCTCAGAGGACTGCAGCAGCAAACAAGAACCTGTTCAAGAGACATTGAGCTTGCATCTGCTGCTGCTTCCTGTTCTTCCAACTTTTATTCCATCTAAGCCATCATCCTATTGGATGCTGCTACCCAAGCTTAGGGAGGGTCTCCATATCAGTTGGCTATGCCACGTGCCAGTCATTCCTAGACACACCCTCACTGACATAACCATCAGCCTCTTAATCCTTGGCATCTCTTAATTCAATCAAGTTGACAATTTAAATCAACTATTACAGACTCCATGTTTCAACTATATCTATTTTAACTCGTCTCTAGCTGACTTTGCTTTTCTGTGTTTTTCTCATACACATGCTTTTTAAATTTCTTTTCCCATTCTTTTTCTGCTTTGTGAATTTCTCTGTCTTTATGTGGCCTAACTCTTTCACCTTTATGTGAATCCTGCATATTAACATTTTGATTGATACAATTTGTGTACTTTGTAAATCTATTTTCAGTGATAGTATTGATTATCACATTATGTTGCAACTACTGCATCATATCTGTCTTACTATTTTGAGTTCCTTGAGATCTTGGATTGTTTTATTTATCTTCTAATATGGTTTTGATATTTAAAAAAAAATTTATATCTGCATTGTGGCACAGTGGAAATTATTAGATGGTTGAGCTTGGATCCCAACTCTGATTTTATATTGTCACTGTGAGTGCTTTATGCTTTCTGTCCTCATATTCCCTCATTTCTAAATAGAATAATGTGTAAGATAATGTCTATAAAGTGAGGTACATGACATGATAGTGCTAGTTTCCTGTTAATCTTTTTTTTTTTTTTGTATTAGTATGTGTTGACTAAAAAAAACACTCAGAAAAAAATGCAAGTAAAAGTGACTTAAACATTATGGAAAATGTATTGATTGATGGGCAAAGGATTTCTAGAACTTGTTAATCCAGTACTGTGTTGATAAGTTCGTTCTTCCATTCCCAGCATGTGCCTTGGGCCTTTGGCTAGGCACCCTCAAGTTTGAAAAATGGCTCAAAGCAATTTCATGTACCTTCCCCTTATGAAGGCAGGGGAGAAATTTGTTTGTTCGTTTTTTTCTGTCCTCTCTTTGAAAGGCAGCGTACCTCTCATTGGTTAAAACTGGGTTGTATACTTGACCCCACGTCATTGTTGGGAGGATATGAATGTCTAGATTGGCCTTTCTTAGTCAAGAACCATACTGTGGGGCTGGAATTGTGGCTTAGCGTTAGAGTGCTCTTCTAGCACACACAAGGCCCTGGGTTCAATCCTCAGCACCACATAAAAATAAAATAAAGGTTTTGTGTCCAACTATAACTAAAATGAAAAATATTGAAAAAAAAAAAAAGAACCATACTGTGGGCTTGGAGAGGGATCTAGGCTTTCTGAAAGTTAAGTTACAGTTTGCCACTTAGAAAATAATCTTTTTACCAAGAAAAAGGATAAGATGCATTTGGGATAGGTAAATGACGGTGTCTTCTGTGGTATTTTTTTGAAAATTTACAACAAAAACAAAACCTTTTAGTGTTTATATCTTCTTGTAAATACTCAGATACCCATTCCAGTCACATGTGGAACATGAGACACACAGTGTTGAATTCTCTTTTCACAAGTGTCATTAATGAGAAATTTCATATTCTGAAGAATTTTTTTCTGTGGTAATAAAAGTTGTAATGGTAACAGGTGTGGGAAGATTGTACTTTGAAATAAAACGAAAAGATAATAACACTCTTTTTAGCATGTTTTTAAGTTTGAACTTTGTAAAGTTAAAGTAGAATCCATCTGTGTTAGTCAGCTTTTCTGTTGCTCTGACAAAAATACCTGACAAGAACAACTTATAGGAGGGAATGTTTATTTTGGCTCATGATTTCAGAGATTTAGTTCATGTTCATTGCTCTGGGCCCAAGGTAAGGGAATTATGATGGAATAGTGTGGTGGAGAAGCGCTGCACCATTCATGGCTGGCCAGGAAGCAGAGAGAGAGGGAAGGGGTAAAGTGGCCATAGCGAAGATGCACCCTTCCAGGGCAGGTTTCCAGTGACCCACCTCTTTTCAGCCTTGCCCAACCTGCCTATAATTACCACCCAGTTAATCCATTTAAACTAGGATGAACTGTTAGGTTAGAGCTCTCTATCCATTCATTTTACCCCTGAATATTCCTACATTAACCCAAGAGCTTTTGGGGGATACCTCATATTCAAACCATCAAAACAGAACTATTAGAAGATGTACCCCCAAAAGTACAAATTATGTGAATATTTTGTTTGTTTTTAGTGAATGAACTCATTCTCAAACAGAAGCAAAGATTTGAGGAAAAGAGGTTCAAATTGGACCACTCAGTGAGTAGCACCGTATGTTTCAACTCTTATTACTATTTTTAATAAATTCCATTTTATTGTTTTTATTTAATATTAATAGATGTTAAAGTTTAGTATATAACTTACTTTTCTTAAATAAAAATCGTGTAAGATTGTTCTATTTAAATAACTTTCTTGACTATATTAATACTTGGCTAGAGTTTTGAAAGTTCTGATGGGATCACACTGAGGCAGAGTTGGCTGGTAATATGTGTCATTTGAAGGAATATATGGCAAAGTGGAAATAATGGGCAGATACTTGAAAAAACTGTTGAAAAGATTCTCAGTTCAAAGGATTAGCCCCAAATTACTGAAGTCAAGTGAGCTTAAACTAACACCTTACCAAGTACAAAGTCTGATAATATTGGTAGACAAATAATTAAAATTGTGTTACTTATTTTGAAAAGAAATTACACTTTCAGAGGTTCTGGTTTAACATTTGTCTTTAATGTGTCTTTTGTATGTGTTATCAAAATTTATTTAAGGGCGAAAAGTTTTTAAATTATAACTAAAAGGCAGTGGTAAGCCACTAGTTAGAAGGAGTAGGTTGGAACATTATTTTAGTATATTTTTGGTATCTGTGTAATAGAATAGAGGAAATAGCAGGTAAACATTTGTTTTAGGGTCTCTAAAGTAATCTTGTCAAGAAACTATTGTGTTTCTTCTTTTCATTTTTAGAATGGTCACAGATGGCAAATATTTCAAGATTTGCTGGGAACTGATCAAGATAACCTTGATTTGGCTAATGTCAATCTCATGTTGGAGTTACTAGTGCAGAAGAAGAAACAACTAGAAGCAGTAAGTGGAAGCAAAGTTTAAAAAACAATAATTTAATTTTAAATGATGATCCGTTTTTACAATGAAAAGATCTGTAAATTTAGGTCAAGTTTTATTTTTATTGGTCTAAAAACATCTGCAAAGTTATTCTGACAGACTTTTCAAGTTAAACAAAAAATTCCATTTAACCTATCTGAAATGGTCAGTTTGTATTAATAAAAGCTGAATGTTAAAGACCATGAAAAAGTAAAGTTTTATTTTAAGAGGAAACAGTTATATTGATTATTTTCTTCCAGTGACTGTCTTCCTTGTCATATCCTTTCATACTTGAGATTTAGAGCAGAAAATAGAAATTATTTTTATCTCTATAAAATAACTTCAGCAGTTCTCTGGTAGCAGCAACAGTCTCTGGATTAATTAAGAACATTTATAGAGTTGTGTATATCTAAATATACCTTATTTCATGTAATTGAATGAAAATAAAGGTAGAATTTTGTTTATATAAATAGGTATAAAAATTGTAAATGGGTTGTATAAAATGGGATGTATTAGGAATTGAATATGATATAATAAAGGCAGTACACACCTTAACATAAACAAATACCCTGACTGAGCTGAAGATAAGGGGTATATAGCTTTAGAAAGGGTGTCTGAGTAGCTTACATGTACAGAAAACATGAGCTGATCAGCTAGATTGAGATTAGAACTTTCTTCTCTCGAAAACTACAAGCAAATGAGATTTTCCAATATTGTTGGGAGTCTTTCATTTATTGTATAAAATATAAACAAAGAAGGTCTTTTAAACTTCATTTTAAATTCTGCAGCTATATACTGATTAGTTTAGCTTGGATTTGGATCATCCTGAATAGGCTGGGAATGTTTTGGTAGGGAAAAGTGTTGAGGTTGAATCAATGAGAATGGGTATCCAAATATTCCTTTCATATTTGATATTTTATGAAATATCAAATATGAAAGGAATATTCCTTGGCAGGAGTATTTTGTAAGCTATAAAGCAGTTGAATGCAAAGTAAAAGATTTATAGATATGATAAAACTGTGTGCTAAGCAGCAGTTAGGGCAAGAGCTAAGAGCTAACCCTTATTTATGTTGTAGGGAGAGATCCTGCATTTGGGGACATCAGGTACTTAATATATTAAAGGTATATCACATTTGCATGTGTTATCATTTTTCTTCTGCTTGAAGGAAATCCTTTATTATTTCTTTAGTGCAAGCCTCTGGTGGTGAATTAATACTTCAATATATTTAAGTCTTTGACCATTGTGTTTGAAAGGTGCTTCTGTATAAATGTAGAATTCTAGGTTGACTTTTCAAAAGATGTTACTTCAATGTCTTCTGCCTTGCATTGTTTCAGATGAGCAGGCTACTTTTATTCTTATCTATGGTCTTCTGAAGGACACCTGTTTCTCCCAGTTTATTCTTTTTATGGCTTTAAGTGTTTGATTATGCTGCACCTGGATATAGGGGACCCCCATCCTGTTTCTAGTTATTGGGATTCTTTGAACTTCTTGAATATATACATTTATAGTTTCCTTCAGATTTAGAGATATTTCAACCAATATTCAAATATTTTTCTCCTCTTCCAGTTGGAAACTTGTTTATTAGTTTGAAGTTGTTTCACAGACATTAATGAACAATTCTGTTTATTTTGTTATATATTTTTAATCTGTATAGTTCATTTTGGATAGTTTCTCTTGTTATTTTCAAATTCAGTAATCTTTTTGATCTTCTCTGTCTCTCCTTAACAAGCTTATTGTTTTATGTAACTTATTGAACATGCTTACTTAAAATGATGCTTTAATCTTTGTCTTCTCTTGTCCGTATCGGTATCTGCTTAGTTTGAAGTTTCTGTCTTCATATTTTGAGATACATTTACCTGTCTCTTTGCATGTATATTAATTTAATTATTGGATGCCAGGAATAATTAATTTCATCTCGTTCTATACTGGATATTTTTGAGCTGTGTTCTGACATACAGTTAGGTTATTTGGAAATAATTTTCATCTCTTGAAACTTGTTTTTAAGTGGGACCAGAGTAGTTCTTTTGTCTAAACTAATTTTGCCCGACTGCTAAGAAAACCTTTTTGGGTGTTCTTTCTGATTTCTGTCGTCTTTCTAGATTTTTTTTTCATTCAGACTGCTGGGAGCCTATGATATTTCTGGTCCTTTGAGAGTTGTTGTTTCATATAGTTGAACTGATGATTTGATAATGGTAGGAATGTAAATCTTAGTTCCTCTTCTACCATTTTAGCCAAGAGTGGGAGCTCATTTATTTGCTTTTAGTTCTTTAAAATTGATTGTGATTTTTAGGATATGGCCTGTTTTGTTCAAATGTGACACTTGCATTTGAAAATATTGTCCTTGGAGTGGTATTATAAATAGTTAGAATTGGTTAATGTTATTCAAATCTTTTTCTCTTACTTTATCAACTATTGATAGAGGTATGCTTTATTTTGATTATCTACTTTTTAATTATGTGGTTCTTTTGTTTGTTTCATGTATTCTGAAGCTCTGTTATTAGGTTTATATAATTTAGGATTCTTATGTCTCCTGATAAATTATTTGCTTTATTATTATGAAATGTATAATTTTATTGCTAGAAATGATCCTAATTGTGATGTCTACATTGTCTGATATTGATAGAACAATAGCACCTTACTTATAATTGTTATATTTTTTATCCTTCTCTTTCATTCTGTCATTGTCCTTTTAAAGTGTGTGTCTTAATAGTATATATGGTTTATTTCTGTTCTTTTTTAAACACAATAAGCTCATTTAGTGCAAATGCAATTTATGTTCATTTAAAGTGTGTGTGTGTGTGTGTGTGTGTGTGTGTGTATGGTGCTGGGGAGGGAACCCAGGACTTGCATATATTAGATAAGTATTCTACAACTGAGCTACACCCCCAACCTCTAATATAATTATTGATATGGTTGAGTTTGAGTCTACTGCATGGTGTTTATTTTCCATTCCTTCCGTCTATTCTCTATTCTGTTTTTCACATTTTGCCTTTTATAGAAATCATTGAGATTTTAGTTTTGTCTTTTAGTATGCAATTCTATCTTTTCCATTTTTTGCATAGTTTTATTGTATTCTTAATGGTTCCTGTAAAGATTATACATGTCTTTTTCTTTTCACAATCTCGAGTTTATAATATCACTTCAAGGACAATATTTATAGTCAACCTTGAATCTTTATTATGCCACTTTACAGGAAAACATAAAACTTTAAAATAATTTATTGCCAAACTGCTTTTTGAGGTTAAAACTATGTTATAAACTCTGCTAAATATTGTTATTTTAGCCTTAAAGAGTATTTTGAAGATGTGATTAAAAAAACTTTGATGTACCCTTTCTTTTTTTTTTTTTTTCCCCCTTAGATCTGGGCTTTCATCTGGCTTATTTTTCCTTTATCTGTGTAACTTTCTTTACTCTTTATTGTATAGTTGCTTGTTTTGCTATATATAGAAGCCTAGAGTTTTTTTTTTCATTTACCACTTTAACAATACTTTCATTTTTTTTTTTTGCTTCCTTTGTTTTTGATGAAATCAGCAATCATTTTTACTGTTTTACTAAAGATAATACACCCCTTTTCTTTATTGCTGCTTTTAAGATTCTCTTTTTGACATTGGTTTTCAGCTGTGTGACTATGATATTCCTAGATTTCATTTTCTTTATGTTATTCTGGTTGTGTATCATGGAATAGAAATATCTACTGTTTGAATATTGTCAACCATTTTGTTCAGCACTTTTTTCTCTTGATTTTTAGTAATATATTATTATAAAATTTCATTAATCACATATTCCTGATGCTCTGTTCTTATGTTTTTACTTATAGAAAGTATAAAATAAATAAATATACAACAAAATAAATTAATTATATGTACATTTATATTCTGTGTATCAGATTAAATGATACATATTGAACTTTTCCTTTCCTTTGTTGTGTTTAGTCTGCTTCTAATCTCATGCAGTATTTTCTGTGTCTTTCCCTCCTACCTCTGCCCTTCTTTCTGGAACCCAGGGAGAGACCCTGCAAGTACTTTACTACTGGGCCACACCCCCAGTCTTAGTGTTTTTTCCTTAAAAATCAGACATTTTTTGTTTCATTTTTTCATTTCTATTTTTTAAAGAGAGAGTGAGGGTGGGGGGGAGAGAGAGAATTTTTAATATTCATTTTTTAGTTTTTGGCAGACACAACATCTTTGTTTGTATGTGGTGCTGAGGATCCAACCCGGGCCGCACGCATGCCAGTCGAGCGTGCTACTGCTTGAGCCACATCCCCAGCCCTCATTTTTTCATTTCTAATAGTTACATTTCTTTCATTTCTTTTCTATAATTCTGTATCCTTTGCTCATTTTGTCCACTTTCCCTCTCAACTTTTTACCAACTTATAGGAATATTTTAATGTCCTTTGTTGCTTATTTAGCATCTGGGTTATCTGAATTTACTTCTGTAACCTTTTTATCCTTTGATTTTTCTACTACTTTTCATGTCTTGTAATTTTTTAAAAATTCTGTCCTATATGTTCTACATTCATGAGTGGTATAGAGACTAAAGAAGTTAACATATATTTTTCCTGAACAGTCTTATTTTTCTTTATCAGGGAGAAAGGATGAGAGACTGATTTTTGGGGGGAGGGTCTAAATCAGGACTTATATCTAAATTGGGGCTCAGTTGCTGCTTGAATTACTTTCATTTTAGTGGCATCTGATAATAATATATTTTTTGAGTTCATATACTTTTTGTTGTAACTGTAAGAGCAACTTTTATCTTTTAATCTGAAATAGATCTGTTCCTATTTTTTAATATCTATCTTTTTGTTTATTTTATTTTTATGTCGTGCTGAGGATTGAACCCAGTGGCTCATACATACCAGGCAAGCTCTATACCACTGAACTACAACCCCAGCCCTGTTCCTATTTTAACATGAGTTTTGTATTATGAAAGTGTTATCTGTGATAGTAGTTCTTCCAAATTTTAGTTTTCATTCTATGAACAAATATTCTTCTCATGCTTTGAAGCACATGTATTCTTAAATTGTTTTGAGTTTTATTTTAGTCAACTTTTTCACTCCTGTGACTAAAAGACCTAACAAAAACAATTTTAGAGGAGGAAAAAATTTATTTGGGGGCTCATCATTTCAGAGGTATCATTCCATAGATGACTGGCTGCTTTCCTCAGGGCTCAGGGTGAGGCAAAACATTGTGATAGAAGAGTATGGCATTGTGATAGAAGAGTAAGGAGAGAGAGACTCCATTTACCAGATAAATATATACCCAAAGGCACATCCCCAATGACTGCTCCTTTAGCCACTCCCTCCCTGCCTTCAGTTACCACTCAGTTAACCCCATCAGGGGATTAATTCACTGCTCAAGGCTCTCCTAACACAATCATTTCTCCTCTAAACCCTGCATTGTCTCACACTTGAGCTTTTTGGGGACACCTCACATCCAAACCATAACAGATATATTTATGTTCTTTATATTTAATTTTTAATCAGATTTTCATATCTTCTTTCTACTTAAAAAAATTTCTTTTAAAATTAGTTTATAATAAAAAACCCTGTCTAGTACAGAGAAAATTATATTAGTTTACTAATGTGATTATGGATTTTTCAGTTTTCCTTCCATTGTTAGATCTTTTAGTTTTATATCCTCCACTGTACTGAACACATAGAATCGGGAATCCCTTCACTTGTAAGAAGATTCAGTACCTATTCTTTATTTAGAGCTGTTCACTTTACCAAACAGCAATGTTTTAAAATTGTCTTGTCTTAAAATTGTACCAGATGCTTTTATGCCCCAGGACCATTCAGCAAGGTAAACTTCTGGTTAAGTAAAAGCCTTTTTTTCCTTCTATCATGTAAAGAACAAGTGAGAACTATTAAGAGAAGTAGAGTTATGCCTGGTAAGCAGATCAATTGTATGAAAGAGAAATATGGAAGGTTGAATATTTGTGAATGAATTTCCTAAAACCTTCTGTGCCATATATACTATGGATCTGTAACCCAGTGTGTAGGCTGCTGTTGACTTTGCAACTGGAATTTCTTTAAATTTTTTGTTTTAAATTAGATTTAAGGAAAATAATTTGTTGATATAAAGAAAAATTGAATAATTGTTTTGTCATATATAAGGTATGACAAAATGATTCTTAGTTTGAGAAAGGTTACCTGTTCATTTTTATTGATAGGGAATCTGAAGTCAAGCAGCAGGGAACCCACTCTTAAAATTAGGTAGTATTTGGGTTGAAATCCCAGAACCCTTGACTTATCACATCTGGAACATTCTTTTTTCTTTTTCTTTCTCTCCCCTTGGCTTATTACTTCCACTTGCTTCCCTTACTCTTAAAATAAGTCATAAACACATCTAATTTACAATGTCAAATGTTATTAATAAATAAGTTTTATAGCAAGAATTAGCATTCCCTAGTTTTTTATCATTCTATATCAGCTGCCTAGATAAAACCTTTTCAGTTTTTTATTTTACTTTTATATTTCTATTTATTTTTAAACTCAACATGAAAATTGTACATATTTATGGGGTTCCATGTGTTTTGATATGTGCATACCTTGTGTAATGTTCAGATCACAGAGTAAACCTCTATTTTCTAATAGACTTATTTCTTTGTGACAAAAACATTAAAAATTCTTTGTTTTTGTTTTTTTACTTTTTTGAATAATGTGTAGTGTATTATCATTATCTATAGTAATTCTACTTTGCAAAAATAACACTCTTGTATTATTCTATTTGGAAAGTCTTATGCAAGTAGAAACATTTCTTCCCTAAACATGCTAGATGTTCTGTTGAGAAGGTACTGTAGAGTTCCCAGTGCTTGGGAGGATGTACTCTGTAAATAAAAGCATAAGGACCAAATTATTCATCCATAATAAATATAAAAAGATCATCTTCATGTTACCATGTTTTAAAAATTTATTTAATTGTAAAACATTAATTCAGTTGTGTTTTTCTAATTTTAATATTCTATTGAGATTATAAGTTTTTGTTTTTATCTCTCCTTGTTTGCCTCAACTTAAAATTTTCATTGGTCTGTTTCATTGCTTATGCTTTTAAGTGCAAAGATCCCCACCCTCTCTCCAGAAGAATAGATAAATTTGGGGAATGAGTGTGAAGTGCTTGTGGTTTTTTTTCTTTTTTAAGTATGTATTACATATTAGTGATTCTTCAGATTTTAATGGGCTTATTTTTATCATCTGGATCCTTATTAAACAGATTCCTGGCATCTTTTCTAGAGCAAGAGAATCAGAATCTCTAAAATCTGACCCTGACTCTATTTTAACAAATGCTCCAGATAATTCTGTTTCATGATCAGATAAATGGAAGTTTTATTAGTCTTTCATATTTATTTTTGTTTTGATATTACTCCACTAGACTTTTTTATTCTAGCTTTCCAACAAAAAATGTTTTAAAATTATATTTGTTTATGAACTGTCTTTATGATTACTCTCTTTTTAGCTTTTGATATTCTTTTTACATATATTTATCAGATTCACTTGTAATTCCTTGGTTATTTGGTGAATTTTAATGGAAAATGTGAATATTTATTTTTTATGTTTTGATATATAGTAAATGTCAAGGCTTACAATTATCACTTCTCAGTTTCATCTTTGTTTCACTTACTAATTAGGAGTAACATGGTTTCTATCATAAATGGTAGGTGTGCATTTTTGTGTTCATGCACACCCACCATTTATGATGGAAACCATGTTTCCAAATGTTTGGTTTTGGCTAACATGTTCTACAAAAATATATTAATTCTCACACCCACTGAGTAGATAATGGTAAATTTGGCTTTTGAAAACCATGAATTTTTTTGCATTATGCAAAAGGAAATTTTTATGGGAAGATTGATTTTTATGTCAAGAAATTGTTAGTTCCTCTATGAGTTTTGTCTTGATATTTGACTGTGGAAGAGAAGCCATTGCCCAGAAATATATTCTTCAACGTGTAGAACACATGTTTCTTAAAATTAACATCAGTTATTTTCATGGAAAATTGCTTGCTTTTTGAAATGTCAGCCAAGAAGTGGGAAAACCGTTTAGCTAGAAGCAGTAGACTAATTGAAATGAGTGTGTAAAGTTGCTCAATGTTGGTTATACTGTGGTGTTAGTGATAACTCTGAATTCAAAGTGATATTTTTAAAAGAACAATTACAATTTTTTGTTGTAGGAATCACATGCAGCTCAGCTACAGATTCTTATGGAATTCCTCAAGGTTGCAAGAAGAAATAAAAGAGAGGTATATTATTTTGTGTTTTACATAATATTTTGTGTACTATTGTTGACTTTTCTTTAGAAAAACGTTTCATGCTAATGAAATATTTAAATACTTAAAAACATTGACTTTCAGGACATTTTCTTAGGCTTTGTTTTACTATAAAAATTTGATTTTTTTAATCCTTTTTTGGAGATGTGCTTAAAGTTTTCAGAAAGATTTACACTAATGATTAACCTTAAAGCTATAAAAAGAGAGGATAGAATTATCAAATGACAGCTGAGGTTGTGGCCCACTGGTGGAGCTCTTGCCTGCCATGTGTGAGACACTGGGTTCGATCCTTGGCACTACATAAAATTAAAAAAATAAAATAAAATAAAGGTATTAAAAAATAATTATCAAGTTACAGACTACCCTTTATCATGGAAAGAAAATTTAGGGAAATGTAATTAAAGCCTTCAGGGTTAACAGTTTTTCTTACAGAAAAAAAAAATGCTTGTAGGGAAAATAAGTAAAACATAGCCACATATTTAGAACTTGGAAAGTCTAAATCATGCAAAGTAGCTAAAAAAGCTTTATTTTAACTGTTTTAAAACCAGTATTCTTATTTAATATAACATTTCTCAAGTCATTTTCACAAATGTATAAAATATGGAAAAGTCAAACAGAATTTGCATAGCATACGATAGTTACTCTGATATCTTGTGTATTTCTTTCAAGTCTGACTATCTCAAATCTCTGATATTTTTACTTTAAAAGTTGTCATATTTGGGCACTTTTTACTCTTTAGAAAAAAGCATAACTATTATGTTCTGTGTTCTTGACTATCTTCTTTTTGAAAATAAAAAGATGAGAGAGGTTTTATTTGATGAAATATTCTAAGTGTACACTGCCAGAACTTACTGTTCCTTCTTTTGGTTATTCTTTGTGTCCTATTCTTAACTTTTTCTGAGTTGTTTCAGATTAGATTTGTCTGGATTTTGCTAGTGATGATAGCTAAATACTCAATGTGATTTGAGACTGTATTTGTCTTACCCTTAACTTTTGCTAAGTCAACAATTATGATTGTAATGTCTGTTTATGAAAGCATCTTCATTGTATTTTTAAGATTTTTTTAGTCTGTTTGTTCCCCCACCCCTTCCTTTGGGTGGGAGAGGGGATGATGTCTAGTCATTCATTTGTTTAAATGTTCGTAGCATAGTACTTCTTAAACTACAGTATACATGAAAATCACTCAAGGATGTGTTAAAATCCAAGTTCTCATTAAGGGGGTCGTTTTGAAGCCTCACAACCTGCATTTCTAAAAAGCCCCATGATTTTGAAATTCATAATCCTTGTACTACACTTTGGCACGGCTAAAAATTTTTAAATATATGGTAATAAATGTAATCCAACATGTGAATGCTCAACATTTTTTGCTATAGAAAATTCTTTGAAAAAATAAGTTTTTTATATTTTATGCATACCTCTTCTTTTAAACAGAATGTGAAATAGGGTTGCAGTTATTTTGTATTTTTCTTTTTTGTTTGTTTTAGACTTTGGACTCATTTTCTCTTCCACACTTGAAACTCATTGGATTATTCCGTAGCTACACGAGGGTGTGAATATCCAAGAAAGGAGTATCTTTGGAGGCTATCTTGAAATCTGTGTATCATAGCATTTAGTGTTTAAATGTATTGAGATTATCATCTTTTTGTCTTCCTTCAGGTTTAATTGAACAAAAGGACTTTGGGTCTCACATAAAAATCAGACTTATCTGTTCAAATCTGTACCAGCATTTGAACAATTGCTTTGTATTTCATTTGATTTAATTACGAAACAGACTTTTGGGCATTTGGGGTACTACTTTTTTGAATAGAATATTTTGATAAGTCTTAGTTACTTTTTGGTTTTATTTAGAATTTAAACGAATTAAACTTTTACATGAAATAAAACACAGAAAAATGCATAAATTAATTTAAAATAGAGTGACCATCTGTGTAATTGCTGTCCTGATTAAGCAGAATATTGCTGGGACTCCTAAAATTGCTTACCTTGTACCATTTTCAGACTATGACCTTCTTTCTTATCTATTAGGTGACCAATATCCTGATATTTACAGCAGTCTATTGCCTTTCTTTAGTATTTTGCTGCTTAAGTATTTATATGTCTCTCTATATTTGAGCTTTGTATAAATGTTTTTGTGCACTATGTAATTTTTTTTCTTCTTTGACTCAGTGTTAAAGTTCATCCATAGTATTGTTTATGATTATAGTTGATTTTGTTGCAGAGTGTTTCTTTAAATGGATATGGCCTGTTTTCATAAAATAGATGTTTATGAACATTTGGGTTGTTTCGGTTTTAGGTTGTTCATAAACAATGGTACTTAATAACAATGTGTATCCAGGTATGTATTAGCATACATATATGTATGGGATATATTTTAAAATGGAATCAATGAGTCATAGGGTATGCATATCTTCAAATTTAATAATGTAACAGTGTTTTCCTAAGCAGGTTGTATTAGTTGTTCCTCCTACAAACAGTGCATGAGGGTTTCTGTTGTGCTGTGTTTTTGATAGAAGTTGGTATCAGTAGACATTTTCCAGTTTAGTTGACCTTGGGGGCTGTGTATTGCTATCTCTGGGGTTTTAATTTGCATTTCTTTGGTAACTAGGGAGGTTGGGCACCTGTTTATTAGCCAGATGGAGTTTTTAAAAATTAATCTGTGTCCAAAGTACTACTTATTTAAGACATTTTGTAGTTTTTCTGTTTTGATTTTTATTTACTGGCTTGATGTTTATATATTCTAGACATAAAATCTTAATCAGACTTATCTGTCACAAATATCTTTTCTTCTAATTGGGCTGCTTTTTTCACTGTCTTACATTTATTAACAAATTTCCAACATGGTCATTTTATCTTTCCTGTTTGAGTGTCTTTTGTAAAGATTCCTTCACCTGTGTTCATGAAGATATTTTCTGATATTGTCTTTCACTTGAAGCTTTTTTTCTTCTTTTACATTTAGATCTATACTCTGCTTAGAGATTTATTTTTGTGTATGATATCATGTATAGGGATCTTTTCATTTGGACACCCAGCTGTCCAAAGCATTCTTTTTTATTAAGAAGTTCATCATTTTAACTGTTGCTTTGACATTTCACCTGTGATCATATATGCGTGTGAGTTTCTAGGATGTCTTTTCTGTTCCACTGTTTTTGTCTATCCATTGACATACCACATTTTATTGATTACTAGAATTTTAAATTACTTTCTTTTTTCTTCAGGAAACGAGGCTATTCATGGCTCTTTGTATTTCTATATTAATTTCAGAATCTACTAATATATTTCTATGGTAAACGTGCTATGATTTTATTGAGATTATTTTGTAGATAAATTTGGGAGAATGTATCTTTACAATAATTGTGTCTTCTAATCCATGAACATGGTATTTCTATTTATATTTAGGTCTTTAAAAATATCTTAAAATTTTGATATTTTTTAGGGTATCAGTCTTGCATATCTCTATTTTAGATTTAGTCATTTTTGATGCTATTATAAATGATGTCTGTGTCTTTAATTTTAGTTTCTTATTGCTGCTGGTATGTAGAAATACAGTTGATTTTTTACATACAGTTTTTTAAAATATTCAGCATCCTTGTTAAACTTTCATTAATTCTAGTTTATTTGTAGATTCTTTTATGTTTTCTGTGTACACATCATAATCTGCAAATAATAAGAGTTTAGTGTCTTTCTTTATGATCCTTATATCTTTTATTTATTTTTCTTGTCTTACTCTGCTGGCTAGGACATCCGGTACAATGATGAATAGAAGTGGTGATAGCTGGGCATCCTAGTCTTGATGCTGATCTCAAAGTGAAAGCATTCGACGTGTCTCCATTAGGTATGATGTTTTCTGTAGGTTTTTTGTAGGTACTTTTTAATCATTCAAAGAAATAAATTTCTATTCCCAATTTGCTAAGAGGATTTTCTTTGCTTTAATTATGAGTGTAGTTGAGTACACTCCAAAATTTTTGGGCGTCTGAGGCAATCATTTGATTTTTCTTTTTTCATTCTATTAATGTAGATAATTATATTGATTTAATATTAGAAAGTCAATCTAATTTTGCACCTTAAGCGACAGCCATTTCAATTAACCCAGGTGTATCCTTTCTTAGAATGTTTATAATTCTAGGAAACACCATCAGGACAATTGAAAGAGCTTCTTTGCATCCTTTTGTGGAAACCAAACTTGTTTGTTATGCATATGTTCTTCTACACAGTTTGGATTGTTAATACTTTGTTAGGATTTTTCATCTATGTTCGTAAATGAGTTTGTGGGATTTTTTTTTTCTTACACTGATCTTGTGCAGTTTTGCTATAAAGATTATGTTAGCTTTGTCAGATGAGTTGGAAGTTATGCCCTCTTTTGCTGTTTCTTGGAAGAATTTGTGTAGTCTAGGATCAATGTCTGTTGAATTTAAAGATCTTGCTGGAGAAGTCATACACCTATGATTTGTTTGCAGGAACTTTATAATTATGGATTCATGTAGATGAAAGTGTATATGCTTTTTAGGTTTTTATATTGTATATTACTTTTGATATGTAATACTTACTTTGAGTTGTCTGCTTTATCATAATTTTAAAACATATTGGCATGAGATTGTCTTTATAGTCTTAGGTTTTTAGGTCCCCAGGATTTTTAGTGATGCCTTTCATTCTTGATACTGTGTTCCTTTTTTTGTTTGTTTGTTTTCTTTTTTTCTTGACCAGTTCTTGCCAGGAATGGATCAATTTTGTGAATTTTATTGACGAGCCAATTTTGACTTTATCCTCTCTCTCATGTTGGTTTTCCATTTTTTAAATTTATGATTCTTATTACTATCTTTCTACTTGGTTTAGTTTTATTTCCTTGTTCGTTTCTAATTCTTTGAATTGGATGCACATATCATTCTTCTCATGTAGACGTTTATGGCCATAGTTTCTTTTTTTAAAAATTTTTTATTCTTTTTAATTATACATGACAGTAGAATCTACTTTGATATATCAACCATAAATGGGGTAATCTTCCCATTCTTGTGGTTGTACATGATGTGGAGTTACACTGGTTGTGTATTGATATATGAACATAGGAAAGTTGTGTCCAGTTCATTCTACTGTCTTTTCTATTCCCAACTTCCCTTGATTTTCCTTTATCTAATCCAGTGTCCTTCTGTTCCCTCAGTCCCCTGTTTATTGTGAGTTATCATGTGTATATCCAAGAGAAATTCATCCTTTGACTTTGGGATTGGCTTAATTCACTTATCATGATAATCTCCAGTTTCATCCATTTATGAGCAAATGCCATAATTTCATTCTTCTTTATGGCTGAATAATATTCCATTGTGTGTATGTACCACATTTTCTTTATCTATAGATCTGTTGAAGGGCATCTAGGTTGATTCCATAGTTTAGCTACTGTGAATTGAGCTGCTATAAACATTGATGTGGCCATGTCACTGTTAATATGCTGATTTTAAGTTCTTCGGGTTTATGCTGAGGAATGTGATAACTGGGTCAAATGGTGGTTTCATTCCAAGTTTTCTGAAGAGTCTCCATACTGCTTTTCATAGTGGTTGTACCAATTTGTAGTCTCACCAGCAATGTATGAGTGAACCTTTTCCCCACATTCAGCCAACATATATTGTTACTTGTATTCTTGGTAATTTTATGGCCATAATTTCTTTTCTTTTTAATTTAGTTACATCTAATGATTTTGGTACAGTATTTTGTTTGTTGTTGTTTATTCCAAAAGAGTTTCTAATTTTCATTAGTTTTTTCTTGGGCCTGTGGATTAGAAATAAACAACTTATTACTTCAACATGAGGATTATCTTATTTTTTCTTAGATTTCTTTTTCAAATATATAATAAAATACCTTTTTATTCCTTTTTATGTATCTATCATACCAGCTGTTAATTGGTTAGATTTTGAAATATTTGTGTTTAAAAGAATATGTTTTCTGCAGTTGCATGGTACAGTGTAAAGTTGCTCTGTGGAGAAAATGTTCTGCTTGCTTACTGATTTTTAAGTGTTCTTATTATATTAGTTACTGAATCATTATATTTGAGGTGAGTTTTGGACTATTTTTTTTTAATCCATTGTCAGTCTCTGTCTTTAATTGTGTATTTAGGTCATTTAGTTAATATAAATGCTATAGCTTAAGGTTGCCATTTTATTATTGTTTTGTTTCTTTCCTCCTTGTCGCCGTCTCTCCTTCTATCACTCATTCCCCTTTTCTTTCCTTGTGGGTTCTTGATCTCTTTTTCAGAATTTTAATTCGAATCATCTCTTAATGTTTTTGAGTGCATTACTTTGTATAGTTTTTCAGCAGTTGCACTAGTTTTACACCATACCTTTGTAATTTATCACAGAGTGCTGGTGTTAACATCCATTTACATTTGCTTTTAAGTAAACCACCTTATAACTTGTCCCCTCTATTTATTTATTTATCTATCTATCTATCTATCTATTTATTTATTTATTTTTGTTCTTGCTTATTCTGTTTTCTTCTGATCTTTAAGAGAAAATTTATCTGGGAGGGTTGAAGGAAATCTTGAAATCAAGTCTGCCATTGGAGTATTAAGGGCATGTGTGGTTGAGGATGGTGGTATGGGACAGTAAGGGTTTTGGCTTCCTGAAGTGTGTACTTCCTCAGCTTCATTTTTGGTTGTAATTTTTTTTTAGAATTAATATACATAAAATTTTGCTATTCCTTACCAGCTTTTTCCCCTTAAAGTGTAATAATGTATTCTTTTGTTCATTTGGAATAATTACATATAATTTATTCCAAATTATATTGCCTTCTAAAAGCCAAAATTCATGTAATAAGTTTAATGCTGAAACATATCTTTATCAAACTAGAAGTGAAGGTCAAATCATCAATGAGTACCAGAGATACCTACCTGCACCAAAGGCGATATCAATAATAGAGGAATTTAAAAATTTTGAATTCTTCACATTTTCATCTTTTAAAAAATATGTATTTAGTTGTAGATGGACACAATATCTTTATTTTTTATGTTGTGCCAAGGATTGAACCCAGTGTCTATCACATGTGCCAGGCAAGTGTTGTACCACTGTTAATATAAATTACCCCCGCCCCATATTTTCATCTTAATAAGCATTTCTGAAGCTCTTTTGCACTTTGTTTAAATGTTTCTATAAATTTTCTTTTGGCTTTTGACATTGTTGCTTTAATGCTATTGATGCTTTAAGACCATCCTCTGAAGTAGCATTGTCTTAGTTCTTTGTCTTATATATTATATTTTTAGTAACTCCAAACTCCATGACGTTGTTAAGACAAATTAGTCTCATGTCCAATTTGTGGTTCATTTTCATTTAGGTAATAATAGTTTGACTTCATGGGCTTTTCTTATTGTTGTTCCAATATTCTTGTACTTTTATGCATTCTTTTATTCTAGGTTCTGATTCTCTAGTTATGATGTTTGCAGAGTGAATATAGCCATTAATTCTTTTTTCCACCTCTTTTGAATTATTTGTCTTTTGTCTTTCCTCCGTTTACTAGTACTAAAATGCTTTGATTTGATACTCTAATAATTTTGAGAATCTCATTTTGAAGTGAAATATATGTAAAGTTCAATAAATACTTTTTAAGCAGTTTTCATTCTTTCTCACTTTTTCTTTTCACTACTTTTTTTTAAAAATATTTTTTAGTTGTCATTGGATACAATATCTTTATTTTATTTATTTATTTATTTATTTTTATGTGGTGCTGAGGATTGAACCCAGGGCCTTGCATGTGCTAGGCAAGCACTCTACTTCTGAGCCACAATCCCAGCCTTCACTACTTCTTAGCTGACAAATTTTCAGACTCACAGATAAGTTATATCATTTTGGTTTACTGATGAATATATTATATATAATATTTATGATGGATACATATTATTATATAATGTGTTCATCAGGACAACACTCATACCTTAGTTGTTTCATTTTAAATAAATCTCATGAAATTGTTGTTTTTTTAAAATAAAAATTGCTTGAGCCAGGTGCAATGGTGCATGCCTATAATCCCAGTGGCTCAGAAGGGTGGGGCAGGTGGATTTTGAATTTAAAGCCAGCTTCAGCAACTTAATGAAACCCTGTCTCTTAAAAATAAAATAAAAGAAAGACTGTGGCTCAGTGGTTAAGTACCCCTGGGTTCAATTCCTGGTATCCGAAAGAAAGAAAGAAAAAGTTTGAATATTGGCAGTTTCATATAGCTCACCTTCTTTATATTGGTCTTTATATGTGATAGCAGCAGTATTATACACAAAAGCTTTGGGGCACTAGGAAGATGGGATGTTATCTCCAGAGAAAAGGACATTAGAGTTAAATATTTGTGATTTCAGGTGACACTAGAATTTTTTTTCTGGCATTTCAAGTCCAGAAATTATTGTAAATATTAATTTGATCTCAGTCATGCATTATATATAAGCTATGTTTGCTGTTATGGTGACATTACATTGACCTACATCCTTTCTTTTAGACATATTTTTTAACAGTCATACTAAAGATCCCTCAGAAGAAAGCATTTGTTTAAATAAAATTTTAGAAGTAGAACATTTCAAAGTAATTAAATGAAAATATTAAGAAGACAACCATGATTGTGCTTTGCAGAATTAGAGTTTGGAAGCACTGGGATTGTAAATGGTCATGAGCCAAAAACCTTTAATGATGGTAGGGTAAAACAGATAGTTATGGTTGACTAAAATGAGTAGAGAGTGATTTAGCTACCTAATATGAGCTAGACAAGAGTAGTGTCTTATGTTAGGATGGAAAACTAATTACAGGAAATGACAGTGAAAAAAGTAGAAATCCTATGACCATGCACATTAAGAATTTCTCAGTTGATCAACTTTATTTGAAAGAATTCTAGGACAGTTATCTTCAAGGAAGAAGAATGTTTTAGTTAAGGTAGTAGTATTTGACAAATTTTAAGGTGGAGGAAAGTTTATTAAGTAGATGGATGAGTAAAAGCATTTGGCAGTGCTAATCACTTTTTTTTTTTTTTTAACCCCAGATTTCTCTAATAATATACTGTCTTTTCCTTGGGTTTCGTGGCTTCCATTTGCTTTCTTGCCCTTCCAGTTCATAACACTTCCTCCTTTGCTAATCTCTTTAACATTGATTGATGTTCCTTACTACCCAGACTCTTCTCTTATCCTTTCTGATTATATGGATTGATGTTGGGCAGTTTTACTCTTTTTTTTTTTTTTTTTGTACTTTGTTATTTCCCTTGCTCATAGCTTTTGAACCCTCACATATGTAATTATTTTGTCTTTTCCCACTGTTTTCCACTTGGACAAATTCTATTAGTCCTTTAAGGTTAAGTCTTTGATTTAATTTTAATTTCAGATCTAATTTAAGTTATCTAGTTATTCACCCTCCAACCTCCATTCTACTGCTATTTTCAGTGCTTAGGAAAGTACCTAAAATTGGTAAATATTTAAATTAACGTTGTCAATTAGATTACCAGTTGTGCCTGTATTGTCACAGAAAAGAACATGTTAATGCTAATAAATTTTTTAAAAACCTGTTAACCCTTAGCAGTCATTAAAGAAATAACAAAGAGCTGTTTTCAGGAGGTACTATAGCATAGTTGCTAACAGCTTGAATTTTGGAGCGAGATGGCTAGCTCTGATGGATGTCTTGATTTGGCTTCCAGTTCTTCTACTTACTCAAAGGGTGAACAATTGACATGCAGAGTTTTTAAATTTTAATCATTAAATTAGATAATATGAAATATCTTTGAATATCTTGTATTTTTAAGCCACTTATTATCATTGTTAATTTTATTATTGTAAAGTCAGTCCCTGTTGTACTAACTCATTAGTTCCCAGATTTTCAATTCTGTGAATATTTCAGTGAAATTGATACAGGTGTATTAAAATAGGTTGAAATCATGATCTAGAGTGTATGTGTTTCAGTCTATTAAATAATTCTCATTAACATCATTATAAGTATATTCTTGCTGGTGTTGTATATTATATGCTATTTAAGTTTTATTTATATTTTGCATCTGAGATGATGGGGTGAAAAGGGTTAAAGAAATACAATGTAGTGTTTTCTTAAAGACTGACTCTCCATTTGCATTTTAACATTGAAACTTACAGCTGTGAGTTTTATTTGTTTTTGATAATTCTTCATTTCTCCAATTTGCTATTAATTTCCAGTTTTCTAGAAATCATTTGCCAAATGTACAGTTAATTTGTGAATATAGTAATGCCAGTGTGGTTTGGTTTAGGCCTTTTTTTCTTTTTCTTTAATCTGCAGCAACTGGAACAGATCCAGAAGGAACTAAGTGTTTTGGAAGAGGATATTAAAAGAGTGGAAGTAAGATATCAAGAATTTTTCAGATCTCTAGAAATTTTTCAGTTTTATGAAATGATCACTTTTCCTTTGTATTGCCATATTAAATTTATGGGACTGGTCTTAATTATAAAGAAAGTAACAAATATTACTTATTATTACATATCTATTATCTTCAGTTCCAGTATCCTGGAAACTTTTTAAATAAACATAGTTTACTTATAGAATCTGTTGGAAGATTCTTGTAAAGTTTATAGGCTGCCATGATGTAAAGTTATTGCTTTTGCTGTGTTTAAATGTAGTATGTTTTTAAAATTATTCACATAATTCTTTTGTTGATGTATAGATCATATTAAAGGATATGGATTCAATGTTTAGTAGATGTTTAGTATCTCATGTGACATTCTCAATTTGCTATATTTATGGTACTTGTTTGGATGTATGCTTGACCTAAGCCTGAATTAGCCAAAAATAATTCTACCTGATTATGCATTTTAGTGGTGACTTCAAATATGCTGTTTTTTCATTAATCAAATGTAGCACATAAAAAAGGAGGCTAGTTCTCAAAATGATTCTGAGACATAATTTATGTGATAATCATTGATCAAGAGGCCTTTTCCTGGCTTAATGATCAAAAATTAGAATTTAATGCATTGTTAAACACAGCTAATATTTTAATCAAGAAGAGTGTTAACTTTTCTTACTTTTGTAGAAATATTTTAAAGTAGAGAATTGCACAACCTGGGTTTTTTTGTACTTTAAAGCCTTGAAACTTGCCATCATATTTATCCTAGTATGTATCACTGGGTCATCACCTGGATGGATGATTAGCTGTTTCACTGTTCTCATAGTGTGCTGCATGTTTTCTTTCAAATATGTAGTTTTGCTTTGTCCATCTTGGCTTTATTATGGATGAACAATGTTATTAGAGAATTTATAGCTGTTTAATAATATGTACTACAGAAAAGATTGGCCTTTCATTTTCAGATTATTTTTACTTTGGTATTCTGTGGAGAAGAATTGTTGGGAAATATGAATGTTGAGACAAAAAGAGACTGATGAAAACCCAGGATTAAAAAGGAATATGTCAGGCTGGAACTGTAGCTTAGTGGTAGACCGCTTGCCTAGCAGCATGAGGCACTGGGTTCAATCCTCAGCACCACATAAATGTAAACAAATAAAATAAAGACATAAAAAAATAATAGCATTATTTTTTAATTGATACATTATAATTTTACATCATAGTGGGATTTGTTGTTGTATATTTGTACATGAATGCAATATAACAATATAATTTGGTTCCCAGTAGCCTATTTTTTTTATTTATACATTTTCTGGCTGGAGTATCTGCTTTAATTCAAATAATTGTACTTTCAGGAAATGAGTGGCTTATATTCTCCTGTCAGTGAAGATAGCACAGTGCCTCAATTTGAAGCTCCTTCTCCATCACACAGGTACAAAGTGCACATGCAATATTAGTCTTGGGATAGTTTTAAATGCAATGAGCTAAATCCCTAAGAAATTACTTTTGATCAGGATCTAGAAGTGAGACTTGGATGGTCCATCTTTTCTCTTAATGCTTTGGATTTTCATTTTAGGAATAATCAGTGACTAGAATATTATAATATTTTGAGTTTACAGTTGTATTAAGTTTTGGTGAATTTCTTAAAATAATGTTTTATATGTCTTGTGAATTAGAGTCAGAAGACATTCAAAATCTAAATTTTGAAATATGAAATGGTAGTATTGGGGGGAAATGTGTTAAGAACCTTGAAGTTTTTTCCTAACATTGAATGTTTTGGGGTGATCACTTTCCCTAGATTCAAAATAAGGGCAGTAGATAGATATGTTAGTTTGTGTCTCCCTAGTATTTTCTTATAACTTCCTGTTATTACCTTATAACTTCCTGTTATTTAATTTAATTAAGTCTTCATTTCTGGATATTCTGGTAGAGTAGGAATTATATTTGTTTTGTCATGACTGTCTCTCTAGATTTTAGAATGATACTTAGCTTAATTTAGTTGTTTATAAAATAAAATGCATGAATATGATTTCTTCTAGTTCTAAAATTCTATTTGATGAAATATATACTACTAAATTTTGAATTTTTGTGCTTGAAGTTTTGAAACAAGAGCAATTTTACATGAAGTAAGTCACTTGATTTATTATTTTATTAGTCCATTAGGATAATAATGGTCCAATGGAAACTTTCCAAAAAAAATTGGTTTTGGGTAACATGTGGATTATTAGGAAATCTAAATGCTAGTACAGTGAATTACATTAATATTCAAAACATTTATCAGTTCAGGAATACTATTTTGAGTTTGGTGCAGTATGTGGTGAAAGAGGTGCAGGGATATTTTAATTTAGGAGCATTCTTGAAAGTTTTATATTTTCCCCTAGTATGGAGAATCCTTAGGAGTTTTAGTTGATTTCATGGTCACCATAACTGTGTAATTAATTCAGCTGATTTTCCACCAGATTTAATTTTTTTTTTAAACATTCTGAAAGACTAGGCCTGTAGGAATACTGCAATCTTTCAGTGTGCCGTTCACTTTCTGATACATGGGAGCTTTGATAACGGTATATTTTATGAGTATTCAGTGAAGCAAAACTTGTTGTGTCACAAAACAATGTTATATTTCTTTGTTTATTTTTGTCTGTTGTGTTCAGGCCTTTGCTACTCAATCTGTTATTTGCTACTAATTGTTGAATTTTATGGACATATGACAACAGTATATTCACTGAATTGCTCTATTTATGGAATATCTCAAATGGGTTAAACACTGTTCTAGATGTTGAATCTAGCTAACAAAAGCCCTATTCTTTGGACATTTTGGGATATGCATATAGTGGGAGGTTTGAGGAGACACTAAACAAGCACATATGTAACCTGGTAGTGGTACATACAATGTTACCTTAGAAGAAATGGTAGACTCGTTGGGGGTTTGCAAGTGGATTTTCTTTCAGTTTGGTAGATGGACTTACCTTAGGACATGACATTTAAGCCAGTACATGCAAGAAAGTATAAGTATGATGGAAAGTCATTGGATAGTGTTGTGCAGGGTCTGGTTTAGATTTTTAAAATGTTTATTTGATTTCCTGTGTGAAAGATAGAGGAAAACATTATCTGTATTCTTCCCAACTCTGGGCCATTGGAAATAGGGAGTAAAGTTAGGAAGCACTGCAAAAGTCCAGAAGAAGGTAAATGATAGTTTGGATTAGGATTTTATTAGTGTAGGAGATAAGAGTAGTTAGTTAATTGAATTATAAGATAAAGTAGCAGATATTGTAAAAGATATAAAATTTTATAAGGTCTATGAAATATTGAGAATTGCTAAAGTTATTTGAAAAATTGTTGTCAAATGAAATTTAGGCTTAGTTATATTGGTTTACAGTTAAAGAAGGGCAAATAGACAATATTTTCTTTAAAAGAGTGTTTTGATATTTAAGCAGTTGATTCAAATATCACTCAGTGATTGAGATAGGTACTTGAGAATATGAAGTCACCCTTAAATACTCTTGTGTATATGACCCTTAAGATAAGAGAGGAACTCATTGCAGTCAGAAATGTTAGACTAATTTCTTCATTTTTAAGAAACAGCATTCAGTTGCAATTATATTAACCCTTTTTCTTTCATACATATAAGAATTATTACTTAAATAACTAGATAGCTTATGTATATATTCCTCTCTAAAAAATTTTTTTAGCAGAATTACTTTTAAAAGCCCTTTTCTAGATTTATTTTTCTATAATGAGGACCTTTTTATGTCAGGTCATTGACTCCCTTAGATAGATTCTGGGTTTAAACTATGTATGTAAATGAAATGAAAAACAAAAACCAAATAGTGGAAACCTTTGCCTGCCCTAATTTGAGTAGCCTAATTGTCATATCCTGTCTTTTGCTCTTCCTTATGCTGTTAGATATCTGTATCACATGGAGTCTAGCAATGGTCTTTTCACCTGTCCTCTAACACATTATTGCCAGAAATAGGAACTTGTTTGCCTGCTTGAAATCTTTCAGTTGTTATTTATTATATAAGTTGTTTGAGATCTTTTTATATACACCTACATGTATACTTTATATAATAATTTTATCTCTATCTTACAATTTTTTTTTTTGTACTTTAAAATTGAGTGTAGCTGAGTACAGTGGTGCACACCAATGATCTCAGCTACTTGGGAGGCTGAGGCAGGAGAATTGTAAGTTTGAGGTCAGCTTGGTCAATTTTGCAAGACTCTGCTGCAAAAATGTAAAGGACCTGTAGTTCAGAGGTAGAGAGCCCTTGGGTTTAATCCCTGGTAACATGAGGGAAAAAAACAAAAAAAGTCAGTTGAATATTACTCTCAAAGCACGATGTCAAGGTAAACCAGGCATGATGGCACAGGACTGTAATCCCAGCATTTTAGGGAGTCTGAGACAGGAGAACGCAAGTTCAAGCCAGCCTCAGCAACTAAATGAGTCTCTGTGTTAAATTAAAAAATAAAAGGGCTAGGAATATAGCTCAGTGCCCCTGGGTTCAACCCCAGTACCAAAAAAGAAAGGGTGAAAAAGCCGTGGGTATTTTTGCTGATACTGCATATTTCTTTTGCCAAGAAACCTCTCCTGGATTAATTTAATGGATTCATATACTGAGTAGTTTCTCCCTCATTAAGGTCTTCTCCTCTTCCTCCAAGTATCCAACCAAGAGTGAAATCTTCTCTATTCTTTTTATAGGTCCATCTAAAAAATGAGGGAAGGTGTAAGGGGAGCAGGGGATAAAATTAACCACTTTAAAAAATCCTGTTTTTTGTTCTGTTTCTGTAGTAATGTGTTAGTTTGTGTATATTTTCCATGCTTTATGGTACTCTTGTGAATATTGTATTTTTCTTATACTTGTACATTTTATGTGAACCTTTATACATAACAGAGATTTAAAATGTTTTTGAACAAATATATACTTAGAATGTCACTTAATTTTTATAGTTTATGACATTTTGATTGAAACATGACCTGTAGTATACTTAATAAATAAACTAATTACTTTTATCTTATTAAAAAAACTGTCAGCTAAGCTTCGTTGGGGAGGAGAGAGGGTGAGTTTATAACTATTTCCTTGATAAAACCATTTGAATTGGTTTTAACCATCCTTGCCAAATTTTCCATATTTGAATTGATTCAAACCAAAAAGATTTTTCCTCGCAGGGCCTTTAAAATCTGCTTTAGATTTTGATGAATGGTCTTCATGATTGTATAAAGTACAGTTAACATTTTATTGTTAACTATTGTTAAGTTGCATGTGGTCATATAATGAGTAATTTAGAGACCAGTAGGCAGATCTTGAAATTTACCTGTTGCAAAGTGGAATTGGTCCCTTTATTGGAGAGAGTGATTACAAGCATACATGTCCTCTCCTTTCTTCTAGGGGATTAATATTCCAGCACTTAAAAACTTTTTAGCTCATTTAAATAATATAGTGAAACTTTCTGACATATTTTATTTCTGGCAAATATGAGGACAATGTAAATTTTAATTAAAACATTTTTCCCTCAGTTTTTAATAGATGTAAATGGTGTGGGCTCTATCTGGATTAACAAAAATGGATTTCAGACCCTATATTTAGTTTATAGGTGTAAATGAATAGGAAACAAAGCTAAGTAGCTTATTACTAAACCTGTGAAGCCAGAAGCATAATATAAACCTGACCTTGGTTCTTGTATTAGCTGTAAGTATGGTGGAATGAGAAACATTCACATATATTTCCTTAGAACTTAAATCCTATTCAAAGTCATTACCCCAGTATTTTTGCTTGTAAATTTCTATGTTCTTCACATCAATGTGATTTCTGTTTTAGGAAAAATTGTTTGGTAAATGCTTTAATCTTTGTCTTTGACCTAAACAAATACTTCAGAATTGTCCATTATTAGTCTGTTCCCTATGTTTTTGGAACTTCAGAGAACTTGTTTTGAAGATAATGTGTTAGTTGAGTTTTTTTAATCTGGTTCAGCTGGATTTGCTTTAGTATAATCCATACAGTCACTGGAGGTAATTTTTATCCTGTTTCCATAAGATAAAATAGTAAGTAAATGCAATATAAATACAAGTAGTAAAGATTTTCTGATCCTTAATCTCTCGTTTTAAAAATGATTTTACTGATAGAAATTTGCTATTGATTTAATTCTTTGGAAGCGGGGGAAGACATACATCAGTCAAAGTTCTAAATTGCTTTGTAAAGGTTTCTGTGGGAGAGAAAGAGATTTATAAATAAAATATAAGTGAGAATTTTATGTAATTTAATTTTATTAATTGTTCTATCAAACATTTTGATACTTTTCACTAGTGTTTCTATTATTTTGGCAAAGGCCCAAATGAAACAAATTATAGGGATAACACAAGGGAAAAGCAAAGAGTCACTTTATGTATGCTAGGAATATTTAACAAATATTAAAACCGTATATGTAGAAGAATAACCGAAATTCTTGTGAATTTATATTGTTTTGTAATTTCAGTAAATTAATGTCATTCAAGAAGCTGAATAATTGCATAATGGCTTCTGGACTAGGTGGAAGAATGCCCCCTTTTTAGCTTACCCACGTGGCTGTGTTCAGTTATACTTTCCTCCAGACATTAGAATACAGTATGTCTGTGAATGCGGGAACTTGGGGTTGACTGTTTGGCTCACTTTTCATCCAATGTACCATCTTTTCTTTTGTACATGTTGGATCTTCTATTGGATTATATCACCCATGATCAATAGTGGTATTTACAACTCCTTTTTCACATGTAATGCTTATATGAACTTGGTGCTTTTTGGCAATTATTACTGGTTTAACTGCTTTATTTCACTGGGAAAGATAATTTTTTAAAAACATAGAATCTGAAATGTTTTTATGATAAAATCTAACTCTAAATTCTTATAAATTTGTCACTTTATTAATTGTGCATTTTAAGTAGATTTTACTCTATAACCATAAATGTATTTTTATGTAACCTTTATTTTCCTTACCTAAGAAAGGAAGATTGTAACAAACCAGAAATTTTCTGTATGTGAGCTGGTATTTTTTTTCCAAATCTCCAAGGTTAGAGTTAGATGATTACATATTTTAAGACACCTCAGCTACACTTGCCTGGGGGACTTTTGAACATCAGTTGTGTTTTGCAGTATTTTAATGAAGTGTACCTGTGATGTTTGAGTATTACATGTTTTGAGTAGTACAACCAGTTGATTGTTGCATTTTATATGACTCTGTCTTACTATGACTTTATACCTTGCTAAGGAGTTAAACTTAACGTAAGTTAAGCTTAAATGCAATGCATTTTAAATAAACTATAACAAAAATACAAAGAGAAGAAACTTTCCAGATAATGATAGGAGGGTATTCTTTGCATATCTGTAATTTCTTAGTAAAATTTCTAGGTCATAGAAATACAACAAGCTATGTAAACCTTGAAACAGTATAATTTTCTTTATTTAGAATATTTGAAGAACTTATTTACAGTCAGGCAGCCAGTATTTGGGGCGTATCAAGTATATATAAACACTGTTAGATTCCAATATGTAGTTTGAATATGGAAGATCCTACTCTACTCCATGATTACACACATAGTCTTAGGATTGAAAATAAGGTATGATGGTTAATAGAATATTCTGTTTTAAATATGGTATAATGTGGACTTTTAATAGTATGAGCATCCATCAAAATGCATTTAATTCTATTGATTTACAGGCATTTCAGGATTTTGATAACAGCCCTTTGGGTTCTTGTTGTAAACTGTAATTGTCACTGCTTGAGGTAGAGGGTAATAGTTCATTTAAATTTTGGAAAATGGGGTCCTAAAGAGTCCAAATTCCAGTGTCTTTTAGTGTCAAGGAAGACCTTTGTTTGAAATGCAGATTTTTTAACCTTATTACCAAATATTAATTGAGATGGATCCTACAGATTCAAATGCAGGCTTGGGGGTGTGGGTATAGATAATACTTCAGAAAATATGGAAAAATTGTTTTAGTTGATTCTGAATATGCCTGTATTGTTGACATGTTTTAAGTCTCTAAATCACATGCTTATTTTCCTTTTTATAAAACCTCACATATTCAACAATAAAGTTTTATAAATCTCTTCAGTATGTTTGATAATTTTTAAAGGATGGGATAAAGATTTCTATTTTTTTCTTTTTGTGTTTACACATTCCTTCATAATGTCATTAAAATAACTCAAATTTCTGGAGGTTAGTCTCTTCAAGGCAACCAAATTCTATGTATTTACAATTGTTTCCTGTAGGATTCAACTCACTCCTATACTGTGATTAGATCTTGTTCTTTGACTTTTGGCCTTTTCAGATTAGAGTCATAAGAAACTCTCAGGCCTTTGATTATTATATCTTGATCCTGAGATGTTAGGAATGGGAACGGCTAGGGAAACTAAAACTATACATAGTAAAATTGGTTTAGATATAAAGACAACTGTATACAAACATAAAATTTCACCTGCTGTCACCATTTTCCATTTCTGCAATTTACTGTCTCTTCCCTACCCAGTTCCTACCATATTTTCCCCATTCTTCTGATCCCCCAACCTTTGAGTCTTTTCTTATTGTTTTGGAATACTTTCTCTAACTTCTTTACTTTTAATACCTTTTTCTGAGGTTATTTCAGATAATGGACATTTTTAATAATTCTAAAAGCTGTAGCAACTGTATCACCTGCTAATTAAAAATTTCTCTGGGAATTGCAAATAAATTATAATCTATTCCAACTCATTGGGAGGTAATGATAGTATATAAATTAGTCAAATACAGCATTTTTGTAACAAACTTTTCACTAATTTCTTTGGAGGTAGATGAATCTGGTGAGCCTTATTTTTTGCTTTTGAACTTATATGAAGCAAAATTGTTTACTTAAAAAGGCAGTAAAGCAATAAACTCAGAGCAATTTTATCTTTCAGAAAATTACCATCTATTTGCCTTTTATATTTTTGAGTACTAAATTTCTCCCTAAGGAGAATTTCTTACAAGAAAATTTTAAAATAGTTGCCCTTTTGTTTTTCATTGTAACTGCAAGATGATTGTAGAATAACAAACATTTTGAAAGGCAGTACAGATATTAACTTTCATAGTTCCCTTATGCATTAGGTAACTGCAACTCTTCCTAACCATGAATTAATTAAGAGAGGACAGGAGATTACTAGGGAAAATTCTTTGCTGCAGTTCCAAAACATCTTGCATCAAAATCAGAAGTCTTTACTAGAAATACTGTTCTAGAAGAGAACTCTATTGACAAAAGCTGCAACAGTTGGAGTAATATTGTAGCTGTCTATTTTGTACTGGTCTGTAATTTACGTGCTTTGTTTCATATAATACTCATAACAAATTCTGTGTGATAAGTTTTATTATTTTTAATTTTATACATTGGAAGACTCAAAAGAGATGAATTAATTTGCCCACTACCCAGTGATATAACTGATTTTCTAATTCAGGCATCCTTTCTTAAAGCTTCTAAAGCCTTGGTGAATGAGTGGATTGTGGAAGTCATTCCAGAGTTGAGAAGAAGATAAATAATAGAAACTCCCATTTGAATTGTTAAGAAGGAAGACAAAGGTCACCCTGGCAATTTTAGTATAAGGATTCTGGAATTAAATAAAATATGCATGAAGTTTGGGTTTGAATTTTATTTCCACAAGTTCTTGCCTATTTGACCTTCATAAAGTTTGTTAATTTCTGTGAACTTCAGTTTAGAAAGGATAGTAGTACTTGAGTTGATTGATAAATTGTGCTAATATATTTGAAGAAATGAGAATAATGTCTGGCACATAGCAAAAACTGAGGGGCTGCTGCTGCTATTATTGTTAACAGTTGATAGATTAGTCACAATGATTTTGGGTGATTTGTTTGACTTTGTGTTAATTGTTAAAGGGTATGTGGAATAAAGAAGGAGGAAATGAACATGAATGCTCATTTTTCATATCTGTGGAGGTATCTACAAAATTGAGTCTACACTAATTTTAGTTATTAGTAAATGAGACCACTAATTTGAATCTAGTTCAATAATTTAAATGAAGAGTGTTGGAACAGAACAGAACTTTTCTATAGTCCCATATGGTTTATTAAGTATAGAAGTTTATTTTTTCTCTTTCTTAGATTTATAGTAAAAAAACAAATTCCAAGTCTTAATTTCTTTTATATACTTGGCATTTTTTGGTTTATTTAATGCCGTTATTAATTTAAAAATCCCATATTTATAATGTTAATGTTCAGCCTCAATGTACTTTATTTTGCTTATCAATTTAAAAAATCATCTTTATGATTTAATTAGCTAATGTGGTGTATACACTTTTTTTATCCTTTATTTTATTTATTCATTTTTATGTGATGCCAAGGATCAAACTCAGTGCCTCGCACAATGCTGTGCAAGTGCTCTACCACTGAGCCACAACCCCAGCCCTGTCTCTTCCTCTTTTTCCTCCTCTCCCTTTTTTTCCCTTCTTTCTTGAAAAGAAATTCAACACAAGTGTGCATAAATTCTTGATAGTGTAAAGGCTTTTTCTTGGATAGTTGAATTTTATTCTAGGAATAGTTAAGAACACAATTAATTAAGACCTATATAATAACATATGCTGCTTGACTACTGTGAAGACTGTTTTATATGATTTATCATATTTTTGGAATGGTGAGGTTTTGTGTTTTTGTTAATATAAGCTAAAGTTCTAGCATTGTTCTGAGAAATCTACATACATAATCTCATTTAAATATTGTAAATTTTTGACATATATTTGTCATTTAATCAGTGAAATAGCATGGCATAGTGTTGAATGCCTGTAATCTATTGAGGAGGCTAAGGCACAATTGGGAATTCTAGATCAGATGAGCAAGTTAGGAAGACTCTGTCTCAAAATAAAGGCCTTGGTTCCATTCCTAGTACTGAAAATGAGTGAATGAATGAATGATAGAGAAACTAATGGTGAAATAAGATTAATAACTTAAAAAATAAAAATTTTAAAAAATGATTTATAACTTAGAGTCAGATTATTAGCCACAAAGGAGTGACACTGAAACTCTGCATTCCTCAAAAGTACCTCTCAAAGTTGCACCTTTGAGATTATTTCTGTACTTAAGTAATTATTTCTGTACTTAAGTGATTTTGAGCATTTTTGTGGAGACATTTAAATTAGTATCTTCAATTGGTTATATTTTGTTAGGGTAGACAAGAAAATAAATGTTTATTGTAAAAATAATAATATCAAAAATATAAATATCAGTTTATCATTATTGTATATGTGTAGATAATTTTTAATTGTTGCTAGTTTCTATGGACCATCATTTTGTATAAAGATGGGAGGGATATAGGAATAGAGAAATAATAAGTTTGAAATGGTAAACTTGAGGAAGAACAAGATAGTGTGGGCTTCTAGAGATTTTTTTAGGGTACATTTTTAGGAAAATGTATACATAATATAACCAAATAAAAAGAATGGATGTAGAAAACGGACTATGCTTGACCAGGAGAGAGGAAACTAATGTATAGGTTTTGGGTTACGAAAGATTTTTGCTAGTTTGCATTTACTCCATTTCATAGCTTTCTTTTCTGCTAGGCTTTGTCATAACATTTTGGGGCTGGAAACATAAAATTGAAGTAGCTAGTCCCCACTCATCTCAAATGAGTGATTGTAAGGTAATTTGTCCAGGAACACATAACTTTTTAGTGGATAGCATGGTCTGTTAAACATAGCTTTTATGTTGCATGCTTATTCTCTTTTCCCAATACTGTATAAATCCTCTTTTCCTTAAGGTTCCAAACTATTTATTAACCTATCTGATAATGAAATAGAGACAAATATAAATCTGTATGGATACCTTCCATGCTATTATTTTTGATTGACATTTTTGGCGTTTATGTTAAATTACTTAATTATTTGCTGATTTTATGTTTATTGATTTGTATTTGATGTCTAGGTAAATAATGGCAATAAATGTTTTCTTAGACATTAGCAATTTTGGATTTATATATGATGAATTTTAGATCACTTTTTCTGTTGCCAAAATAATGTAAATACTGAAATCACATTTTTCTTTCTTCATTTTGCAGTAGTATTATTGATTCCACAGAATACAGCCAACCTCCAGGTTTCAGTGGCAGTTCTCAGGTAAACTATATATTTAACAGTATGTTTTAGTGGTACCATGAGTATAATCACCTAAGTTGTAAAATCATAGATTAGTTTACTGAAATGTCCTGACATAAAGATGTGCATTTCAAATGCAAATCTGTGGCTTGGAGTGGACTTGGATAACTCTGATGTATAATAGTAGAATGACCTGTTGAGTTATTGTCAATGATAAAGAGTCTTTTTAAAAATATTGTTTTTAACTTGCTGATAATATCAGACCTTGAGAGGAAGAAAATACTTTAGGAGGAAGTTATAAAAAATCAGGGCATTGTTTGTCTTAGAGATATGAAAGTTGTAATCTATTAATTATTCAACATTGTATTGAAACATTAGCTTTTATGATATTTGGACTACAAGCTTGAGTAAAAGAGACACTTAACTTCATCTCTTTAAATTAATTATAATTGACTTTTGCTTTCTCCACCTTTGACTTGGGTATACTGATATTTGTCATACTTATTTTTTGAGTTCTGATTGTTTTTGTACTTCTAATGCTGAAAACTTCAGATTTAGAGAAAGGTAACAAGAATATAAAAAGAATTTCTTTATCTTCTTCACATAGATTGTCCAAAAGTCCCTCTTTTACATAGATGTGCATATGATTTTTTTTCCTCTAGATTATTTGAGTAAGGCACAGGCACCTATTCCTTTATGCTTAAATACTTCAGTGGATGTTTCCTTTTTTTTTTTTTTTTTTTAAAAAGGATATTGTCTTATGAATGCAATACTCTATACAGTCTTATAATTTGAGAAGTTAGCATGGATATAGCACTATCATCTAATCCCTAAATCTTATTCATATTTAATGATTTATCCTAATATGAAATGTTTTTAATTCACATTCATTTGTATATTCACTTTATGTGAAAAAAATAATGCAGTTTTTTAATGTGAAAAGTAAATTCTTTTGATCACTTCTTTTTTCTTTTCGTAAAGTTGGATGATCACTTCTACTACTTTTTCTATTTTTCCTGACTACCAGTATTGCCTTTATTGAGTTTTTGTGACTTTTCTGTATATCCTTTATTGCCTTCATGTACGTGCTGGCATTTGTTCTGTTTGTTTGTAGTAAATTCATAGATTGGTTTGTATCTCTTTCCAACCATTAAAACATCAGATTTATGTATTTTTATAAAACAGTGGGATATTTCAGGAGAAATTTTAAATCCTTAACTTGAAATATGCTGTAAGAACTGGAGAGAGAAAAAGCAGTCCCTCCATCTGGAAACTGACTTGGCATTCATAGCTAGGCCTTTATATTCTCCTTTTGAACATAATTTCACAGAACATTAACATTCAGATACAGCCATTATGTGACTTTGACAAAGTGGAATGAAAAATAAGATTACTCCATAAACTTGTTTAAGCATAGAAAAAAGTAAGGTCACCAGAAACCACAAAAAAATACCAAACATACCCCAGTCCTGAGTAGTATGAGTGATTGCTACTTTTTTTTATCAGATATGACTTTAGCCTCACTCTTTTCTTCTGTCCTAAATAAGGCTTATTGTGATACTGAAAAGATAGTTAGTCCCACATGGTAGTATCCACTCTAGAGCAAAGCCCCATTTTCTTGAGTACTCCTATAAATTATATAGTGTGTTCTTAAATTCTGTAAGTTGTTTCTAACACCCTGTTATTGAGACATCTCTTACTGAACCATAATGCGTTGTCTTTTTTGTAGTGAGTAGTAAATCAAACTACAAGAGTGTTCTTTTTGGTCTTGGGCTAGGAAGCATTGGAAAACTATACATAGAGAAATAAGAAAAGGTTTTCATTGTTACTGTTAACATTGTTCTGAAACTTCCAGTAAATTCCATTACCTAGCAAAATGTAAAAGTGGAATCTAGAGGAAAAAGAAAAACATTAAGAATATAGAAAAACATTAAGAATATACGATGGTTGGACTTTGTGGTTTTTGACTTCACAATTGGTGTGAAAGCAGTATTCATTCAGTAGAAACCAGACTTCGAATTTTGAATTTAGACCTTTTCCTAGATAGCCATATGCTGTATATCTGTCTTGTGATGCTAAGCAGCCAACTGTAGCTCCCAGCTAGAGAAGCTGTCAGTAATGTCAACAACCAATACTCTGCTGTGTATTGTGGTGCTTAGCTATGATGTTCAGTGGGTTAGATGTATTCAATGCATTTTTTAGTTAAAATGTTTTCATTTTATGCTTTATTAGGGCATAACTCCATAGTAGTGAAAGAACATTTACAATATTTTACAGAATATTAACATATTGTATGGCTGTACTTAACTAATATATGGTATGTGACTGAGACAGTGTGGTAATCTCTTCCTAATTTTCATCTACAAGGAACCCCATTGATGTATAGCTGTCTCTATTGATTTAAAAAAGAGAAAAAGAAATCCTTAAGGAGTGCTGCCTAATCTAATGAGTGCTGTGTGCAGAGTAAATGTGGTTGTAGGGATTGAACAGTCTACATATCCTAGGAGAATCCAATCTTAGCATCTATTAAAGGACAGGGCAGTTGCTGAAGAGTAAATCCTACTAGTATTTCTGTAGTATGGAACTGATATAACACATTTCACTGAATGCCTTACCTTTCATGTCTAGCTAGCTCTGTATGAGACAGAAATAAAATAAATTGGTACAAAAAGGATTGAAAAGAGGAATAGTTAAGGGTAAACTTAGCAAATATAAGCTAAAGAACATAACAAAATCAAAATTGTATTGACCAAAATAGAACTTCAGGATAAAACAAAAGAAAACAAAAAGTTACAATTTTCACATTTATAAAAGACATATATTCCCCCCAGAGCAGTAGTAATACAGTAATCTATCAGTATTTGGCAGGGGCTTAGTTCCAGGACACCCCCTCCCCTGCAGTAACAAAATCTGTGTATGCTCAAGGACCTTACATAAAAAGGTATAGTGTTTGATATAACCTGTGCACATCCTCCTGTATACTTCAGATCATCTTTAGATTATTTTAAATGCCTAATTCAGCATGAATGCTGTATAAATAGTTGTTACAGTATATTGTTTAGGGAATAATGACAAGACAAAACTCTATACATGTTGGGTACAGGTGCACATTTTTTTTCAGAATATTTTGTAACTGCTGATGCCGATGTAGATTCTGCTTATATGGGGGGCTTATTGTACTGTGTTATAATAGATTGGAATTTGTATGAAGTAAAAATTGTTAGAAAAGAATTTGGTAACATTTATTTTACAGTTATTTTTATAGATACTTCCTGTGTGTTAAATGCTTTAATTTTCACTATTACCTTATAAGCATTATTTTTTTATTTTACTGAGAAGGAAACTAGAGCACTGAGGAGTGAAGGAGGTTGTCTAAGGTGATATAACTAGTAAGAGGCAGAAGCTTAGATTTTTAAACCAGGTATTATAACTTCAGAGCATGTACTTTTAAATATTACTTTATTCAATCATTAATTTTTTTTGAGTGCCTGGTATTTATGAGGTTCTGATTATAGGTTCTAAGGACACATCATGTAACATAACCAAAAGATATAAAAATCTCTGATGCAACTGAACTTCCAAGTTGTTGGAAAGACACTGAGTAAAACAACAAAAAAGAAGAAGAAGGGAGGAAGCAAATCATCTGATTATCTTTGGGGAGAAGTTTTAGGCAGAGGGATAACAAGTAAATAAGTCCTCTGGTCCGACTAAGCCTAGTGTAGTTCAGAAGTCCAGTGTGGCTGATGAGGAGTGAATAAAAGAAAAGTAGGGTAAAAAACATTAACAGATTGTTTATAGTTTTCTTAGGCCATTATAAAGTCTTCGATCTTTTTTTTTTTTTTTTGAGTGAAACAAGGTTAGTTTAAAAAAGCACTTGTATCAACTTTATACTTTTCATCAAAGGATGCACATTATTTAGTTCTTAGAGCATTTAGAAGAATGGATTGGTTGTAAAAATAGGATAAATCTGATAATAAACAAATAGAAACAGGTTGACAGTTAATTTGTAAGAGAGTAAACACTTCTCTGAATACCTTTGTGTCAGAGTCATTCCAGATATAGATATAAAAACTCAAAAAATAATACCAGATAGAAAACGTTACACATCAAAATTAATGAAATAAAATTAGAATTGTACTATAACTTCATAGCACTAAATGCTTTTGTTTTAGGTAAGAATGAAAATAAGGCTGGGGTTATAGCTCAGCAGTAGAGCACTTGCCTAGCACATATGAGGCCCTGGGTTCAATCCTCACACCACATAAAAAAATAAATAAAATAAAGGTATTGTGTCCAACTACAACTAAAATATAAATATTTTTTTAAAAAAGAATGAAAATAAATGAACTAGGCATTCACTTCAGGAGACTACTGCCGCAGTCTGACTGGGCACAATTCAGGAGCCACTTGTCAAAAGAAACAAACTTTATTTTTAAAACTACAAACGCCAAACAAAACAGCTCCTCAGGAAAAACCCTCAGAGCCCAACTGCCACCACCGGCTTCCACAAGCCTCTCCCACACACCAACCACCACCTCCCACAATCCTCCTGCTCTTGAGGCCGATTGGCTAGGTCGCGTGGGCGGAGCCAAAGAAGTCCCCCAATGAGCAGTTCCGTAGTCTGAAGGGCAGGGAAACAGCCCAATGAACATGACTGCAGAGGAGCCAATCAGCTAGATGTTGCTGGGGCCACTGTGAGCCAATCATCAGCTGGCAGCTTGAAGGGCAGGGAAACAGCCCAATGAACATCACCGCAGAGGAGCCAATCAGCTAGATGTTGCTAGGGCCACTGTGAGCCAATCATCAGCCGGCAGCTGGAAGTTTGCTGGCAGCTGGAAGTTTGCTGGGGCCCCTTTGGCTGTGGCTCTCAACATCTCCCCCTCTCTGTTTAAACGACAAGCATGTGGCTTAGGGACCGTGCCTGCCTTAGGTTGTCCAATACTACATATGGTCCTTACCCGTCTTCGGATGAGCTGACCTCAGGGCGTCAGCCTCCTGTCTTAGGTTGGTACCATTGTAATTGGATCTTACCCGTCATTGACTACCGGTCCAGTATACAGCCACACCTGTGGAGAGGTACCAGCGGGGGGGGGTGAGGTTCTTTGCCTCACCTCTGTTGGCCCCCAAATAGCTGAACGATCATTACAAGCAGAAGGGAGGAAGATATACCAAATCAATACTCCAATACTACCACAAGTCGCTGCACCAACAGATAGTTCACAATGCATACAAGTGAGTTCACAATGCATACAAGTGACACATAGTTTAGGCAAGTTCTGTAAGCGGTTCAGTGATGGCTATTGCAGAGACTGTAGATTAGTTTTATCTTTGTCTTCACCGGCACAGGGATGAAGATAGGAATTCTGGCAATAATGGCTAAAGAAAAAATTATATAACATTCTAGAAGGTACTAAAAGAAAACAATTTTCTTAACAATTTACATTGTCTTCACCGGCACTGGGATGAAGATAGAAAGTCTGGCAATAATAGCTAAAGAAAACATTGTGTAACATTCCAGAAGGCACTAAAAGAAAACAATTTTCTTAACAATTTACATTATCTTCACTGGCACTGGGATGAAGATAGAAATTTTGGCAATAATGGCTAAAGAAAACATTGTGTAACATTCCAGAAGGCACTAAAAGAAAACAATTTTCTTAACAATTTACATTATCTCCACTGGCATTGGGATGAAGAATTTTGTCAATAATGGTTAATATTAATAATTGTGTATCATTCTAGAAGGCACTAAAAGGAAACAATCTTCTTAACAATTTACATTATCTTGAAAAGAATTATTAAATATAATGAAAAGGATAGGTGAAAGTAAACAAACAGATCTGTTAACCTTTTTTTGTTTACATATTAAAACAATTCTTAACAGTTATTTACCCAATTTAAATTAAACCATTTAAATCACGTGAATAAAAAAAAAAATTTTTGGATCCATTTTTTTTTTTTTTTATGAGCGCTCATCATATATGATATATGGACATATGTACATTCAAACACAAAACACAAGTGTGCACACATAATATAATACATACAACACATAACATAATGGTAAAGGCCTTATAACTTTTTACAGGTGAAATCTCCATTGCAATGTTTAAAAACTCTATAGTAAAAAAAAAAAAAAAAATATATAGAACTGATCAGCAAAACATTAACCTAGGTCTATATGAGCTCAAAAACCAAAATAGAATAAAATAGATATTGAAAAAAGCATCCTGGTTCTGTTGCAGATGTAAGGATAGCCAAATTGGAGTTTTGGATATCAGCTGTTATGGATTTGAGCCAAATCATCTTCTTTTTGGTCTGTAGAAATTGCTTTAGTTAATCTCTCTGGAATCCAAATCGGCTGCTGTTCTCCCTGTGGAAACACAAAAACAGGCCCCCGACTCCAGACAATCACTGGGTCAGGACTTTAGTTAATCTCTCCGGAATCCAAATCGGCTGCTGTTCTTCCTGTGGAAACACACAAACAGACCCCCGACTCCAGACAATTACTGGGTCAGGACCTTTCCACTGTCCTGTTAGAATATCTTTCCAAAGTACCTTGGGCTTATGTACATTTTTTGGACACATATGCCTTTCTGCAGCACTAAGTCCTGATGAATCCAAATTTAAAAAGTTTAGAGTAAAAAGGGTTATTTTAAGTTTATCTTTGGGGAATATATACCCCTTCCCAATTCCGTCTTTTTGCTTTAATAAGTACATTTTAATAGTTTGATGAGCTCTTTCAACTATGCCTTGTCCCTGTGGATTGTATGGGATTCCTGTTATATGAGTAATGCCAAATGATGAACAAAATTGTTTAAAAGAAGTAGACGTATAACCAGGGGCATTATCTGTTTTTAACTGTTTTGGAATGCCCACAGTGGCAAAATTTTGTAAGCAATGAGCTATAACATCTTTAGTTTTTTCTCCGGCATGAAGGGAGCCCATCTAAAATCCAGAAGAAGTATCAACTGTAACATGCAAATATTTTAATTTTCCAAATTCTGGCAAGTGTGTGACGTCCATCTGCCAAATATGGTTAGGTATCAATCCTCTAGGATTGACTCCAAGATTAACTTGTGGTAAAAAGGTCACACAATTTTGACATTGTTTTATTATTTGTCTAGCTTGTTCCTTAGTTATTTTAAAACGCTTTTGTAAAGTATTAGCATTGACATGGAACCTTTTATGAAAATTTATAGCTTCTTCTAGTATAGAGAAAATATGAATGTCATGTGTAGTTTTATCTGCTAAATCATTGCCCAAACTAAGGGCTCCAGGCAATCCTGTATGTGCCCTGATATGTCCTATAAAGAATGGATCTTTTCTGTCCCAGATTAAACTTTGTATAGTGGAAAACAAAGAGAAAACAGTAGAAGAAGGGGAAATCCTACCAGCATCTTCAAGGGATACTATAGCATTAACTATATACTGACTATCAGAAAATAAATTAAATACAGAATCTTTAAACATCACAAAAGTTTGTAATACTGCATTAAGCTCTACCTTTTGAGCGGATTGTTTGGGTACTAAAAATGTAAAAGTTCGATCAGGGGTAACTATTGCTGCTGTACCATTATTTGATCCATCAGTGAATATATTTGGAGCATTCATGATAGGTGTTTTTCTTGTCATTTTTGGAAAAATTACAGGATGCAATGACCAAAAAGACAATAAAGGATTAGATGGTAAGTGGTTATCAAATGAAACATTAGATTTGCACATGATTATTGCCCAAGTATTTAACTCATTAGCTAATTCATCAATTTGATTCATAGTATATGGAGTAATAATTTTATTAGGAGAAATTCCAAACACTGCCTTTGCTGTTTTTATTCCTTTGAGTATTAATTGTCCTACAGCCTCAGGATATCTAGTAAGAATATTGTTAGGAGAATAAGATAAATGTATCCATAATAATGGACCTTCTTGCCAAAATACTCCTGTAGGAATAGTTTTTGTTGATAGTACAATAAATAATAAAGGCAAACTTATATCAATTCTATCCAAATGCATATTTTCCATATATGTTTCAATGATTTTTAATGCCTTTCTTGCTTCAGGCGTTAACATTCGGGGTGAATTTGGATCTGATGGACCTTTTAGGATATCAAATAAAGGTCCCAATTCTCCTGTTGGAATACCTAGATAAGGTCTTATCCAATTTATGTCTCCTAATAACTTTTTAAAGTCATTAAGTGATTTGAGTTGATCTACTCGTATTTGAATTTTTGGTGGACGGACCATGGTTGAGGATAATAGAACTCCCAAATAATTAATTGGAAAATTTAATTGTACTTTATCTATTGCTATCTCTAGATTATAATTTTTTAATAAGTTTGTAAGTGTGGCATAACATTCTAGCAATGTGTTTTTAGCTCTGTGTGCTAATAATATGTCATCCATATAGTGAAATATTTGTAGCTCAGGATTTTGATTTCTAAGTGGCTGGATTACTTTGTTAACATAAATTTGACACATAGTTGGGCTGTTAGCCATCCCTTGAGGGAGTACTTTCCATTCATATCTCTGATCAGGACCTTCATGATTCAGTGCAGGGATAGTAAATGCAAAACGTGGACTATCCTCAGGATGAATTGGAATTGAAAAAAAACAATCTTTAATATCTATAACTAAAACATACCAAGTTTTTGGCAAAGCAGACAACTGAGGAATCCCCGATTGAGCAGGTCCCATAATGACCATTTCATTATTAATGGCTCTTAAATCTTGCAATAATCTCCATTTACCAGATTTCTTTTTGATGACAAAAATGGGAGTATTATGGGGAGATACAGAAGGTTGTATATGTCCTTCCACTAATTGTTGTTTGACCAGATCATGGGCTACTTGTATCTTTTCTTTAGTCAAGGGCCACTGAGGGACCCATACTGGTCTTTCTGATTTCCAGGTAATTTTTATTGTCTCAGTGGCCCTTTGTGAAAATCCAACCCATGTCTGTCTGTTCCTTGATTTATTTGTATTGGTGCTGCTATACCTTGTTCTTGTTTTTCTAATCTTTTTCCTTTCCTAAAACCTTGTCTAGCCATAATAGTGGGTGCATTTTGATTGATATTATTTGTTAATGTCAAACCTAATTGATCTAAGACATCTCGTCCCCATAAATTTACAGGAAGATGATCCAATACATATGGCTGTATAGTTCCTTCACATCCTTCAGGATCCTTCCAATCTAATACCATTGCACTTTTATCGGGATTATTCGCCACTCCTAGGCCTCGAAGCGTTTGAGTGGCTTGTTGTAATGGCCAATGTTTTGGCCATTCTTGACGAGAGATAATGCTAAGGTCTGCACCTGTATCCAGTAGCCCATTAAATTCATGTCCTTGAATATTTAGTTTTAGCATGGGGCGAGAATCTAAATTTAAAGAAAGCATAGCCCAATCTACACCTGTGGAGCCTAATCCCTTGGAACCTCTTTCTACAGTATGATTGGAAAATTTATCATGTAGGCTTGGTATTATTAGTAATTGTGCTATTCTATCTCCTGGTGAAATTACTGATATACCCTTTGGAGAACTGGCTATAATTTTTATTTCACCTTCATAATCGGGATCAATTACCCCAGGACTTATCAAAAGTCCTTTTAGAGTAGAAGAGCTGCGTCCCAATAATAAGCCTACTGTTCCTTTGGGAAGAGGTCCTTTCACCCCTGTGGGAATGATTTGAACTCCCATCTCTGGAGTTAGTACTGCTCTGGCAGAGGCGCAGATGTCCAACCCTGCGCTCCCTCTGGTTTGTCTGATGGGGGATCTGATGCCCTGGGCACTACCCTGATGGGGTTGCTGGGGTTGCTGGGTTCCTCCAGAGCTCCGTATATTTGTGGTTTGGGGCCCCGGAGCATTGGGGCCCCCTGTCCGTTTTTTGGCAACGGAGCCCGATGCCTTTGTCCACGATATTGTGGATAAAAACCTTGTCCTTGTTCGTTTTTTGATAATGGAGTACCCTCTATGGTGGTTTGAGAACGGCATTCATTAGCCCAATGTCTCCCTCTACGGCATCGTGGACAAATACCCGGTATTCTATTCCTTTGATACCTAGTATTGTTAAACCCTCCTCCTATGGGGCAATTCCTTTTAAAATGTCCTGCTTGTTGACAATTGTAGCATGTTCTTAGCCCGGCATCTAAAGCCTGTTTTACTGCAGCTGCCACAATTTGCCCTTGTTCATTAATGTCTCTGGCATCTAAAGCCTGTTTTACTGCAGCTGCAACAATTTGCCCTTGTTCATTAATGTCTCTGGCATCTAAAGCCTGTTTTACTGCAGCTGCCATGACTTGCTCTTGTTCATTAATGTCTCTACACAATTTAATATATTTGTTTAAATCTTCCTGTTTCCATGGTCTAATGATATCTCTGCACCAACAATTCGCTTGGTCATAAGCCAGTTGTTTTATTAATGGCATTGCTTGTTCTGTATTCCCAAAAACTCTGGTAGCTGTTTGAATAAGCCTATCTACAAATTCAGCATAAGGTTCATTAGCTCCTTGTATTATCTTAGATAATTGACCTTGTAAACCTCCATGTCCTTGTAAAGTCTTCCATGCCTTAAGTGCATCTATAGCAATTTGTGCGTATACACCAGGATCATATGCAAGTTGTTGCTGCCGATCCTCATAAGGTCCCTTTCCTAACAACATATCTAGATTTCTCTGAGGATAACCAGCTGCTGCATTTCCCATAGCTGTCTCCTTGCAAAATTCCTCATTAGCAACCTTCCATAACAGGTATTGTCCTCCAGTTAGCACAGCTTTACACATATTAGCCCAATCTGCTGGCGTCATGTTTAAGTTGGTAATGGATTCGATCAAGCTTACAGTGAAGGGTGCTTGAGGACCATAGGTTGTTACAGCCTCTTTTAGCTCCTTCACTGTTTTGTAAAATAAACCCTGGTGAATTCGCTGCCCTCCTACCTCAAATACAGGGCATACTTGAGATCCTGTCTCAGGATCCCAACTATCAACTGCGGGGGTTGGGAGTCTCTTAGCATATGGAGGTGGTGCTGTTGATTGGAGACTTTCGCTCTCCGATAGAAAGGTGTTATTAGCAGTCTCCTGTTGTAACTTTTCCCCTGATGGCTTTTTCTGCTCTAAACTTCCTTCCTCTGTCTCACTAGCTTGAAAGACCTTCTCTTGTACTTGAATCTTTTCCTCATTCTGACTAACTTGAGAGACCTCTTTTACTTGAATCAATATGTCTTCTCCTTCCTCTACCTTTGTCTGATCTGAAGGCTTTGGACTAAGCAAACCAGATACGTTCGCCCACAATGTCAATGTGCCAACTGGCAGAGTCCCTGGGTTGTACTAAATTTGTTTTCTTTTAGTACCTTCTAGAATGTTATATAATTTTTTCTTTAGCCATTATTGACAAAATTCTTATCTTCATCCCTGTGCCGGTGAAGACAAAGATAAAACTAATCTACAGTCTCTGCAATAGCCATCACTGAACCGCTTACAGAACTTGCCTAAACTATGTGTCACTTGTATGCATTGTGAACTCACTTGTATGCATTGTGAACTATCTGTTGGTGCAGCGACTTGTGGTAGTATTGGAGTATTGATTTGGTATATCTTCCTCCCTTCTGCTTGTAATGATCGTTCAGCTATTTGGGGGCCAACAGAGGTGAGGCAAAGAACCTCACCCCCCCCCCCGCTGGTACCTCTCCACAGGTGTGGCTGTATACTGGACCGGTAGTCAATGACGGGTAAGATCCAATTACAATGGTACCAACCTAAGACAGGAGGCTGACGCCCTGAGGTCAGCTCATCCGAAGACGGGTAAGGACCATATGTAGTATTGGACAACCTAAGGCAGGCACGGTCCCTAAGCCACATGCTTGTCGTTTAAACAGAGAGGGGGAGATGTTGAGAGCCACAGACTACATTATCATGAGATAGCAAATATAGAAAACAAATTTAATAAAAGCTCATATGCAATATAAATCAAAATTAGCTATTGTCATGATGCAAAATAGATTAAAATAAAGTGCAAATGCATACTAATAAAAATAGAGGTCTTAATGAAATGTGCAATTTTCAAAAACTATTAAAATAGATTAAGTCAATTGTAGGACAGTTTGCATAGACTAATAACCATAATGCTAAACATGATGCCAATTAGTCAGACATTAAAAATAATATTTGATAGTTAAAATTGCATTGAAAAAAATGTTTCTCAAAAATTGAAATTAAAACACAGATTTTATAGATATTTTATACTTTTGAATTTCTATAATTGCCTGTTGATTTTGCTTTAAATTTTTATATAATCATAGTACATTTAACAAAATTAGGAAATTAACATTAGTAAAAATATCATGAGAGAATTTTAAATTTTTTTGACACAATTATCAAAATATTTATTCACTTTATGATAAATATAAAAATCCACTTTTTAAAGAATATATTCAAATACCTTATTTATTGACGCTGATAAAATGACATCAATTACAAGGAACATTCTTTTTTAAAAAATTTATTTCTTACATACATGATAGTAGTAGAATGCATTACATTCATAATTATGCATTCACAGCACAGTTTTTCATAACTCTGTATATAAAGTATGTTCATGCCAAATTATGTCATTATACGTGAGCTCTTATTTTTTTTCATTATAATTCTTAATACACTTATACCACAATATATCATATTTCTGTTTGTATATAAGGTAAGTTGACACCAAATTCACATCTTCGTATATGAATTTTGTATAATGATGACTGTCTCCTTCCACCATCCTTGCTATTCCCCTTCTCCCTCCCTTTCTTTCCCACCCCTGTTTCCTATCTAGAGGTAATCTTCCTCCCATGCTCTCCCTCCCTACCCCATTTTGAGTCACACCCCTTATATCAGAGAAAACATTTGGCATTTGTTTTTTGGAATTGGCTAACTTCACTTAGCGTAATCTTCTCTAATGCCATCCATTTCCCAGCAAATGCCATGATCTTATTCTTTTTAGTGCTGAGTAATATTCCATTGTGTATAAATGCCACATTTTTTTTTAATTCATTCATCCACTGGAGGACATCTAGGTTGGCTCCACAGTTTAGCTATTGTGAATTGTGCTGCTAAAAACATTGATGTGGCTGTGTCCCTATAGTGTGCTGTTTTTAGGTCCTCTGGCTATAGTTCGAGAAGAGGAATAGCTGGGTCAAATGTGGTTCCATTCCCAGCTTTCCCAGGAATCTCCATACTGCTTTCCAAATTGGCTGCGCTAATTTGCAGTCCCACCAACAGTGTATGAGTGTGCCTTTTCCCCCCGCATCCTCGCCAGCACTTGTTGTTGTTTGTCTTCCTAATAGCTGCCATTCTTACTGGAGTGAGATGGAATCTTAGAGTAGTTTTGATTTGCATTTCTCTGATTGCTAGAGATGATGAGTATTTTTTCGTATATTTGTTGATTTGTTGTATATCCTCTTCTGAGAAGTGTCTGTTCAGTTCCTTGGCCCATTTATTGATTGGATTATTTGGGTTTTTTTGTGTGTGTGTGTGTATGTGTGTGTGCTTATCTTGTTGAGCTCTTTATATATCCTAGAGATTAGTGCTCCATCTGATGTATGAGGGGTAAAAATTTGTTCCCAGGATGTAGGCTTCCTGTTCACTTCACAGATTATTTCTTTTGCTGAGAAAAAACTTTTTAGTTTGAATCTGTCCCATGTGTTGATTCTTGGTTTTAATTCTTGTGCTATAGGTGTCTTATTAAGGAAGTTGAGGCCTAGCCCCGCGTGATGAAAATTAGGGCCTACTTTTTTTTCTATTAGATGCAGAGTCTCTGATTTAATTCCTAGATCCTTGATGCATTATGAGTTAACTTTTGTGCATGACGAGAGATAGGAATTCAATTTCATTTTGTTGGATATGGATTTCCAGTTTTCCCAGCACCATTTGTTGAAGATGCTATTCTTTATCCAGTGCATGCTTTTGGCACCTTTATCTAATATGAGATAGTTGTAATTTTGTGGGTTAGTCTCTGTGTCCTCTATTCTGTACCATTGGTCTACCAGCCTGTTTTGGTACCAGTACCATGCTGTTTTTGTTATTATTGCTCTGTAGTATAGTTTAAGGTCTGGTATAGCGATATCACCTGTTTCACTCTTCCTGCTTAGAATTGCTTTAGCTATTCTGGGTCTCTTATTTTTCCAGGTGAATTTCATGATTGCTTTTTCTATTTCTATGAGGAATGCCATTGGGATTTTGATTGGAATTGCATTGAACCTATATGGTACTTTTGGTAGTATGGTCCTTTTAATAATATTAAATTTTTTGAAATTTATATTTTTAGCAGTTTTATTACTGCTGTCCTCTCTAGGAAAAGGAATATATATAATTTTCTGGCCCAGGACATATTTAGAATTACATGTTACATTTATTTGTCATGTATTTTTCAATTCCTCTGAACTGGTATAATTTCTCATTCTTTCATGACATTGACATTTTTGATAATTTACTTTTAGGATGTCCCTTTATGGTATGTTTTAATGTGTTTTATGGCTGTGCCCTCCTGGCCCTATAGCTTTGCCTTTTCAGTGTTTTGCAGAGTATTCCTTCCTGTTTGTATTTTCATATGAACATTAATATTACTGTATTCAGATCTATGAAGAATCTCTTGGGATTTTTATTGGAACTGCCTGTAACTTATAAATTATCATGAGAAGAATTGATTAATTTATGATTATTGAAGCGAGTCTAGGTTTGCTCATTTCTTCATGTTCATTCCTACGTATTTTTGAATGTTAGTTGAAAATTCGCTTTTAAAAATAAGTTTTTAAAATTACATTTCTTTGGAATAACTTATAGATTTAAATGCAGTTCTAAAAAACATTTTGGAGCCATTTCCCAGGTACCTACTTCCCCAGGAGTAGCATGTTAACGCAGTCTAAAATTGGGTTGGTGGAGAGCCATATATTTGCTCTACAGTGAGGGCAGAGAATGGCAGCACTTCGTGGCTTGAATTTATGTGTAAGCAAGCTTACATAGGAGCAAAGAGAAAGAGGCAGGAAGGGTAGAGCCAAGCTTGCTCTTTTTATAGTAACACTCTGGGAAGAACTGCAGGGGTCACATGGGAACTACTTCACTTCCCCAGTGACTGAGGAACCTCTCACTTTCCGCCTCCCAAAGATTTCACCACTCCCACCAGCACAGCCTAGGCACACTTTGACCACAATGGACCACGGGGGCACTGACCTTATATTCAAACTATAGCAGAGGACATGAAGCAAATTATGAAGTGTTCTTTTTATGAAAAAGTTTGTATAAGATAAGTATTATTGCTTTCTTGAATATTTGATAGAATTACTGAGTGAATCTCTTTGGACCATAGAGCTAGGTGTGGAATTCAGTGGTTTGCAAAGTGTTCATACTGTCTCTGAATGTCTGTACCCTCCCAACACCTAAATATCTTCACCAACCCAGAAACTCACCTGGTCTTTTTGCTGAATTTTTATAGAGCTGAATGTATGTTTTATATTTTGATTTTTCTCTTTTAAAAATATTCATCCTACTTAGATACTTAAGAATATTTTTACTTCTTTAGTATTGGAGATTGAACCCAGGGTCGCTTGCATGCTAAGGAAAGTGCTCTACCATTGAGCTATATCCCCAGCCCTTTTTGGTTTTTAATTTTTTTTAAATTTTGAGTCTTCTTAAGTTGCCCAGGCTGTCCTTGAATTAGTGATCCTCCTGTGTCATGTTCTGAAGTTGCTGAGATTATATGTGTGTGCCTCCATCCCTGGCTTAGATCTTTTCTTATAAACATTTAAAGCTATAATTTTTCTCTCTAAGCACTGATATAGTTGTGTCCCATGAATTTTGGTGTGCCAATTTTTTTTCATTATCCTTGATTTTAAAATATTTTCTAATTCCCTATATTTGATTATTTTAGCTTTGACCCATGCATAGTGTAGAAATGTGTTTTGATTTCCAGATATTTGGATTTATTAAAAATTGTGTTGTGATCTGAAAGCATACTCTATTATTTCAGTATCGTTAGGTTTATCAAAAGTCATTTTAATTTTCTGAGTAGTTTTTGTGAATACTATATACATTTGAAAATAATGTTTTTCAATTGTTGGGTTTACTGGTGTATGTTTGGGTCAAAGTAGTGGGAAGTTTATACAGATCAAGTATTTAGTGCTTTTATTTTCTGAGGATATTAAATTTTTCTGCTGTCATTGCTTTAGTGTCTTTTGATTCTTCATGTATAATTTATGTAGATGTAATATATGTAGCTGTTATAGCATAAAGAGTGCAAGCAATGGGAAGATATGCACAATTCTTTTGAGGGGACAGGTACTAGGGATTGAACTCAGGGGCACTCAACCACTGAACCACATCCTCATCCCTCTTTTGAATTTTATTAGAGACAGGGTCTTATTGAGTTGCTTAGCGCCTCACCATTGCTGAGGCTGGCTTTGAACTTATGATCCTCCTGTCTCAGCCTCCCAAGCTGCTGGGATTACAGGCGTGAACCACATCGCCCAGCATATATGTACAATTCTAAACCTAGAGATTCTACATTTTGATGAAGTTTGCAAAATTAACTCATGTGTATATTCAAAGATCCAGATTTAAGCCAACTAATTTACAATTAATACTGTTAATTTTTACTACCTTATTAAGGGCATTCTTTGTGAAACTGACTTACAAGTTGTATATGTATATATGATTTAGCTTTTTATTGTGGTGAAGAATGCAGTATCAACTAAGTGGTGTTTGTTGCTGTTGCCTTGATTTGTGGTAAGAGGCCCTCAGTTTCTTACTGACCTTTGTTTTACATCACAAATATAAGCACAAGCACAATAAAAATGGCACATAGCATCTTATTATTTTTATGAATATTGTTTTAATGTCACAAATACTCTAAAAAGATCTCAGAGAATTCAGTCTTTGGAAATTATATGACAATCCTTATTTTAAATTCTCCAGTTTTTTTCCTTTAAAGCTAATCTTTATATCTGTTTGTTTCAAAATAGGAGCAAGTGTTTCAGTTAATTTATTTTAATACTTTGCACTTGCTACTTGAATTTACAAAGATTACTTACCATATAAATAATTATAATTAGTGTTTAATTCAGTGTTAACTTATTAAATCAATTTGATATTTGTATGTTAGGAAATTTTCAAATTTCAGTTAAATGTACATTTTATGCTTCATTTGGAGAGGGGGGTCACTTCTTAGTGGAATTGACATGGAATGTTTCTGTCATAAAGTCATTCCTCTCATACAAACATTGATTTCATTCATCTTGTTGTTCTAATACTCTTGGCTACTATTTGATATTAACTATATGAAATGGAATTTCCAGTTTTGAGTTTCTTTTTTCTATTTGCAGTTTTATTGTCTTCATGGAGTATCAGCATTTTGTTAAATTTATATTTCCCATCATTTATAGGGACACACTGAATGATATTTTTGTATAATTGTTTAATTTGCTTTTTTGTGCTTGTTAACTTTCTAGCAATTTTTCAAGGATTCTTTTACTTTTTCCAGTGACCAAATAAGATATTTTTATACTCCCTTTTCTTTTTTTGCTGTAGTGATCTTTAATTATTATTGAGTTTGATGAGGTCATTTTTTTGAGCAAATCTAGATAGTTGAACACAGTTCATGAACATTTTCTTTATATTTACATGTAACCTACAGAGCTTATCCTGAGATTATGTTCTGATAATTGGCCTTCTGAATTATCTATAACCAATTTGTATTCTCAAAACATTTATCTTTGAATAGTTAGTATATTTGTGTTTTTATTTTTTTTAACATTTCAAAATATTTAATCATAGTTTTATTATTAATTATTTACAACTTGCATGTCCACAATCTTTGTGTTACCCACAATACAACAGAATTAACTTACTCCAAGTTACTAAATTCTTCCTTTCTATCGAGGCTGATGTTCCAGGAGTAAAAGCTAAAGCCTAGGAAATGACTAATTGCCAGTATTCAGTCATCAAAGATCTTAATTCCTGGAGAGCCTGGTCTGATTTAAAAAAAAAAAAAAATTATACGACAAGGAATGTATTACTATTCATATTACACATATAGAGCACAGTTTTTCATATTTCTGGTTGTATACAAAGTATATTCATGCCAATTCATGTCTTCATACATGTACTTTGGATAATTATGTTTATCACATTCCACCATCATTGCTAACCCCATTTCTAACCCCCTGCCCTCTCCCTTCCCCTCCCACCCCTCTGTCCTATCTAGAGTTTGTCTATTCCTCCCATGCTCCCTCTCCTGTTATTTGTGAATTTTTGAATGATGTGTGAAAATTAGCTTAGCATTGAATATTTATCAACAATTTTGAAGCAATCTAATTATGAATGGATTAGAAAGGAATTGCACTAGGTTTTTTAATAAGTCCAAGAAAAGCTAAGTATAAATATTGACAAAATAATTGTGAAGATGAATTTGTCGTAAAAACCGGAAAGTCAAGTAAAACAATGTTGTTGACCAGTTCTTGTTGATTTTATGTGTTGTATTTCTGATATTTATTATTATTTTTCTCATCTTTTAAGCTGTAAATTTTTGTTTTTACATTGAACTGATCACTTTTTTTAAAAAAATTACTTTTTTTTCTCCTAGAATTTGTAAAAAAAAAAGTTGATATATACAGAAGAATATATTCATGAATATTGAAGTTAAGAGATATAAGTATAATAAAACAAATTTTTAAATGAAATAAATTATGTTAATTACTAGAATATTAAACTGTAGAAGTCACCCATGTTTTGCTAATAAATTCTATTACCCTGTAGTCTGTCCAGAGGTGAACACTTTTCTGATATTCGTGTACATCAACATGTTGAGTTTTTTAAAAATCACAGCACTCACTGTTTTATTTGTTTGGCTGTATTTGAATTTCTAAAAATGATATTTTTGTAAGCCATTTTCAGAAATTCATTCCTGATATCTGTAGCTATGTTTGGTTCATTTTCACTGCTGTATAACCTTCCATTGTGTTGTTATGCTACAGTTTATCAATCACCAAATCCAGGTACATTTGATAGGTTTCTAGTGTTTCGCTATTAAAGATTTAATTGTATGCATTTTCTAATAAACAGTGCTGCAAGAGTTTCTCTAGATTGTGTATTTAGGAGAGGAAATGAGAGTCATTGGGTATAAAAATTTGTATTTTGAGTTAATATCAAAGTATTTTTCAATGTGTTTTTTTTTAGAGAATGTTTTTTTAATACCTTTATTTTGTTTATTTATTTATTTTTTATGTGGTGCTGAAGATGGAACCCAGTGCCCCACAGGTGTGAGGCAAGTGCTCTACCACTGAGCCACAACCCCAGCCCCTCAATGTGTTTTATCAGTTTAAAACTCCCATCATATGGGCATATGAGTTCCAGTTTCTCCACATTCTTGCCAATGATTAATACTGTTGAACTTGTAAATGTCTTTCACTTTAATGATAAATGGAATATGGTTATGGTTTAAATTCATATTTTTCTGTTATTGTAAGACCAGTACCTTTTCTTACATTTATTGACCATTCATGTTTTATCTTGTATGAAATGAGCATAGCTTTACCTATCTAAAAACAATGTAAACTCCCCGTGCTAGTTTAAGCCTTAGCTCCGGTCCCTGACATCACATACCAAAGGGTTGTAGCTTCTTGCTCTTAAAATGGCCCATACTCTGCCCTAAATGTATCTCTGCTGTCCTAAATAAATTGGTCTGTGCCTCTGTCATGTCCTTAAATTCATTTCTGCAGTGTTAGCCAAGAACTCTACTCATCCTGAGTTGAGGTCCCTCTCATCTGGGGAGTCAGGGCGGAGTTATACAGTTTCACACCAGTTTTCCCTCTGCTTGTGCATTGCTTCACATCATGTTGAGTTTTTTTGACAACAAGGGCCAAGGAGGGGGAGGGGGTTTCTCAGGCGTTGGTTGTTTGCTTCCAGTGGTTCATAGGCATTTATGGGTCCTTCTCTATTGAGACTCCATGTATTTTGCTTTTTCTGTATACCCCAAATCTTATCTCATTTTCAGTAGTGTCTTTGAAATTTATTTACACTTATTTCAATACTTAGGGTCTCAATTATTTTCCTGAAATATGTAAGCTCTAGAATACAAACTTTTATCAATCCTCTCTGACATATATGTTATTCTTTGGTTATTTTTTGTCATATTTTTAAACCGTATAAAATTAGATATTATAATAAAAAACTATTTTGAACCACTTATTTTGTTGCTAGTTTCCTTGTCTTTTTAATTTTGTATTTTAGTCCTTCGGGTTTGTGTTATTAATAGTTTTCAAGTGTACAATTCCAGAAATTGTTTTAGAAAGAACTCAATTGGTAATAGATTTGTTTTCATTCACATGAAAATATGCTTTCTTTACATTGCTGCAGGATAGTTTTGTTAGGTTCTGGGTTTTAAGTTGGAGCTATTTTCTCTCCTTTTTGAAGTAATACAGATTTACTGTGTTAATAACATCAGTGATTGCTATTGAAAAATATTTTGTTTCTTGTTCCTGTTATCTTTACTGTTTATCTGATTTTACGATCTTATTTCTGCACTTGAACAAAAACACAGTTTTACCTTAGTGTGTCTAATTGTGGATTTTAAAAGATTATCCTGGTTGACAGGAATAATTACTGTGTCTGAATTTGTGTTCATTTTCAATTCTGGAAAATTCTCAACCATCAACTCTTAAAATATTTCTTTAACTCATTTTGTCCCAGAATCCCAGATTTGGAATGCCTATTAAAAACTTAAATGTAGTATGTAATATAATTTTAGAATATGATTATAATGTAACAATTGTTTTATTAATATACGTTTAAGCTCTAGACTGTGGTTTCCATCTATTTTAATGCACCCATGGCAATTTCATGAAAATATTTTCAGAAATGAAAATGTCTGTACTCTATGAAAAAATTTTTGTTGATATTTGTCCCTAAATAACGGTTGCCTTTCTTTTCTACGTACCCTGTGCCTTTGTTATATTTTGTTTACCATCAATTCTCTTGAATTCAACTTCTTGATTATCTGAGTGGAAGTTTATCTTTTATTGTGAGTCAGGCAGTATTTTAAAATAGAATTCTTCCCATTTCATTGATTTAGAGTGACTTTGCACTAGAGTGTTTAATGTAGTGCCCTGGTACATCTTACTTTATACATTTGGCATGATACTAGTAAGTTGTTGGTGAATTTGTGTCGTCTCAGGATCTTACTATGTTTCTTAACGTCTGTATCTTCTGATATGCCATTAGAATGATAGATGACCATTGAAGACATGCAGCATGGGATGTACATTTAGGATCATGGACCTTTGTTTTTGTTGTTTGTTTTTCATGGTACTGGGATTGAATTTAGAGCCTCACATGTACTAAGCAAATATTCTTCTACTAAGCTATATCCCCAGCCATTTTTTAAAATTTTGAGAGTAGATCTTGCTAAATTGCTCAGGCTAGCTAGTCTTGAACTTACGATCCTTCTGTTTAAGCCTCCCAAATAACTGAGATTATAGGCATGTGTCACCATTCCTATAGAAACCTTTGTTTTTATAGGGCTTATATTCCACATATTTCAACTTTGTTGTCTTTGTATCTGATTTTAGTATTCTGATTCATTTTTCAAACCCTTTTTTATATACATGACAGTGTATTTTGATGTACTATACATACATGGAGTTTAACTTATTCTAATTAGGTTCCATTCTTGTGGTTGTACGTGATGTGGAGTTACACTGGTCATGTATTTATATATGAACATAGGAAACTAATGTTCGATTCATTCTACTCTCATTACCTTCTCTTCTTCTCCCTCCCTGTATTGTGATTTAGCTTCCACATATCGGCAAAAAATTCAACCTTTGGTTTTGGGGGATTGGCTTATTAACATGATATCTCCAGATCCATTCATTTACTGACAAATGTTGTAAAGTCATTCTTCTTTATGGCTGAGTAATAATCTATTGTATATATACCACAATTTCTTTATTCATTCATGTGTTGAAGGGCACCTAGGCTGGTTCCATAGCTAAGCTATTGTGAATTGAACTGTTATAAACATGGATGTGGCTGCATTACTATAGTATATAATTTTAAGTCTTTTGGATATATGCTGAGCAGTGAGATAGTGAGTCAAATGGTGCTTCCATTCCTTATTTTTTGAGGAATCTCCATACCACTTTCCAGAGTGGTTGTATCAATTTGCATTCCCACCAGTAGTTTATAAGTGTACCTGTCCCCCCCACACACACATCCTTGCCAACATTTTTTGTTACTTGTATTCTTGATAATTACCATTCTGAGTGAAGTAAAATGGAATCTCAGTGTGATCTTACATTTGTCAAACTTATCAGTATTATTCTTAGATCTTTCCTAAAGTCAAAACTGTTTTATAATTCAAAGGGTAAAAGGCTATAATATAGGGATGATGAAGAAGTATTTATCTTTCTATTTGATAATTGTTTTCTAACAATTTCTGGATATTAAAAGTCCCCTAATTTTATGTTTCATAATGGCATTATAATGTATTCTATCTTCATTTAATTTGAAGAATTGAGAGATGTTTCTCCATTTAACTTCATAAAACTAGTGTTTAGAGCTTATTTTAAATTTTTGTTCTGTTCTGGTTATTCTCAGTGGATTTGTTTCTTGCTTTCACTTTAAAAGAAAATTTGGAAAACATGATCTGAGGATTATGTAGGTTTTCGCCATTTGATATCATTTTATTTTGATGTACTTTTGAAAGTAAATCTCTAAGCATTTAGGTATTCTTTGTTAAAGAAGAGTGTGGTGTGGTGTGTTCTGAGTTACAGGTCTCTTTTCTCATTACCTTAGACAAAGAAACAACCTTGGTATAACAGCACATTAGCATCAAGACGAAAACGACTCACTGCTCATTTTGAAGACTTAGAGCAATGTTATTTTTCTACAAGGATGTCTCGTATCTCAGGTACATTTAAGAATTGTTTTATAAAATAGCAAATATATGTTTCAGGTCTGTTTCTAGAGATTTATGCAGAATTTATAGGAAGTCATAGTTGCAAAGAAAAATATATTTGACACAGTCTTTTCTGAATACTCTGGAGTTCTTAGGGGTCTTGGAGAATGTTGTTTTCCAATGGCAATTTTTTGTCTGTTTGGAATTTTTAATCTTAATATTAAGTTATAAAGCTATGTAAAGCCATAACCATGTAACTAGCAAAAATAATTTCCATTCAGTTGCCTCTTACTCGGCGTTAATTATATTTCTAAGTACTGACTTCTGTGCTAAGAATAAAAATGTAAAAGAACTGGTTCTTATTGTGATGGGGTGTTGTAAATACAGCATAAGAAAGCAACAGGTAAGTAATGATACTATGTGAAATTGTGTGACATATAAATATGCAAAGGGTGTTAGGAGAACAGAAGAGAATATCCAGTAATACAACTGGGAGTGAAAATTTCATACCATATTGAGAATGAAGAGATGTAAAGAAATGCTCTGTGCAGGGATTTTGGAGGAATTATATTTGGGACAGGCTGTATGAATTGAAAAAGGAAATTAGAAACATTCAAAGTAGAGGAAATAACATGAAAGACATGAGTACAATAGCTTAGGATATTTTTATTGCTTTAGAGAAGTAATAAAGTTCCCTGTTCTCTGTTCTTCAGCATTTTTTAGCATTTTGCTCATCACTGAAGTAGGGACATTAATATCAAACTCATAATAAACATTTTAAGGGTTATAGGTAATATATACAAAACACAATGCTCAGTACTTGTTGTGTGCTCAAATATTTGATGCCATTAGTAGTATACTTCTGCTAAATGAAGACCAGTAAGCAAAATAAATGTCTGATAGATACATTATTGGTTGTTAAAAAGTAGATCTTGCTTTTCTCATGAGTAAACATGCTTCATGTTATAACCCATACATTACTTAAGTTCTTCGAACAAATTTGGGATTGGTGATGGAAATTACACAGAATTTTTCCTAGGAAGTTTAAGGGGAAGCCAAGATTCGTTTGCTTAACATGTTTGAAATTAATCATAAACATTTTGTGTAGATAGAAAGCTGGCATTTACTATCTGGGAGTTGAGTTCTTTCTTGGGTGTCTAAAATAGTGTATAAATATAAGCTACATTAGGAAGCTGTTAAATTAAAAGTGGGCTAAGTCCCGTATTCTGATTGGCAGAGAGTCAAACGTTAACTGGTGTTATGTAGTAGGACTAGCGGCAGACATTAAAAAGTTTTGAAAGAGAGATGAGAGAAAAAGCTTTGGGTAAGTATCAGTAATCTTTAAGTCATTGGCAACGCAGATATGCTATGGAGTAGTAAAGGTATTCACTAGATTCTGTGTATTTTGGGGTATAGTGTTTTAGGAGGTTAGAATAAATAATTAAAATAAGAAGGAAAATTAGATAATTATTTGTGTGATCTGGCCTATATTGTACTTAAAGCATGAGGAATCTCAAGTATATCTTATTAGATTTGCACATTGGCTACCATGATTATATGAAATACCTTTTAATTCCTTTGGTAACAAAGAGGGAATTTTTAACTTTTACATAGTGGAGCACGTAAGAGACTGATTATCCTTGTGTATTTTCAGAGGACAATCCTCAAATCTGCCCACAACTCAACTTTTATTTTCAGTTTTTGAAAATAAGTGGTGAATATTAAGAAATTAATGTCTTAGACCCTTAATTGTAATTGAAAGAGGATGTAAACTAAAAAGCATTAGGAGAAAGAAAATAGACATAGTATATACTTTTACAAACTAATCTATTATTAGGAGAGGAGATTGGCCAGCAGATATATATGGATATTTATCATAAAATAACCAAGCAAACAAAATTCTACCTTTTCATAATCAGATAAATTAAACACGAGTTACTATATTTTCAGATATTGAAGTAACTAGTTTCATTGTCATCTAATAGTTTCTGAGGTTGTTGATATTAATGAGCTTAGATAGTAGCCAGAAGTCCATTTACCCTAGAAAAGGATGTGTTCTTCAACAGAATACATATTCTTGAATTCTTGTAATTTATATGATTTGAAATTGATGTCAAAATGTGAAAGAATAGGTCAATATTAAAACAATTTTTAAAAGAATAAAGAAACTCTCCATTGCTTATTACACTGAACAACTCAGTACTAGGATTGCATATAAAAAATATCACATAACTATTACATCTTAACCACTCTGGATTAGAGTTGATAATTTTGTTTTGTTTTGTTTTCCTCAGTAATTTATAATTTATTGAATTTACCAAGAATAATTTTTGTGGAGCCAGAGCTTTATGTTAATACCATTACAACATCACATACTAATTAGGTTATTCCTTTTCTTGTGTTTAGAATAAAAACTACATTAAATTGGACCCTTTTAATCTAAATTGTTACATGGATTTGCTTAGTGTTTAAAATTTATAAAATACCAGGGACAAAATCCTCAAGTAATTGTTACTTATTTTTCTTTATTATAATTTTTAAATTTCTTTATGTCAATAAATTTTCTTCAAGATAACCTAATATTCCAGACAAAATAATAAATTCTTTACTCTGTATCATATTCACACAACTGTTTTTAATTAATTATTCTTGTGTTTTAATTTTATTATGTCCACCATTTAGGTGGCATTTAAGAAGGAAAAACATGAAAGTGTACCCTGAAAAAGCTGTGTGTATGTGAGGGTATAAGTATCAAATAAGGAAGAAACTATGAAAAGACAAATGTTAAAACAAACTTATTTCAAATTTTCAATCTAGGAAGCTTAAAGTCATGGTCCCCCCACCTCCCTTCCTTCTTTGGAAAAGAGAATTAGTCCAGGTTTCAAGCACTTTTGGAAAAAAAAAAAAAAGAGCTTTAAAATTTGTGCTTTTGCTAGGCCTTCTTCTAAATTGAAGAATAGATTAGTTGTATTGTCAGGTACTTTATAAGCTGATTTTATAAGTTAAAACCCACATGATTTTAGCTTTCAATAGTTTACTGAAGTGGCCTTTACCCAAAGTATTGAATAGTGATCCATTGGATGGAATTGCTGTTTTCCATATTCTACCAAAACATTTGAATGAAACTATTTTTTCTGGTTGAAGTTACTCTTTGGGATAAATGGGAGCCACTTCAAACATGTTTTGTTTTTGAGAATCAGTAGTTTATATATTGCAGCTTTCTACTTCCTTTCAGTAATAGGATTTGAAGCACCTGAAAGTATTACATGAACAAAACATGTTTTATTTAAAAACTATTTTTTATCTAAAATGTGTTATAAACTTTGTTTTGAAAATAGAGAAACTTTGGCATAAATATATATCCCTGTGAACATGTTCCTTTAAACAAATACTCTGTCCATATGTATAATTCTCTTCCTAAGCTATCTTTATTGATAAAGGATTTTGTTCTAATAAATTATTTAACTTTTCTTAAGTAGTAGTTCTTTCAATGTTTTTTTTTTTCCAAAGAAGTTTTTACTAAAAAGAGGAAAGAGTATCACTGTTGTTCCTATTGATGTAGAAAAAGTGTCTTTCAAAGAACTACTGAGATATTTTCTATTAAAGTTGAAAGATCGTCTAATTAATTTGAACATATTGATCTTCTCTAAAGTCTTTTAAAATGATTTTTTGTACTTATAATATAATTTTTAATCTATGTATATTATTCTTACTTTGTAGTGGAATTCATCTGTTTTGTTTTCTTTCTATAGACGACAGTCGAACTGCAAGCCAGTTGGATGAATTTCAGGAATGCTTGTCTAAATTTACCCGATATAATTCAGTACGACCTTTGGCCACATTGTCATATGCTAGTGATCTCTATAATGGTTCCAGCATAGTCTCTAGGTAAGTATTGAGCACTGTCCTTACTATTTTCTTTGATAAAAATATCTAGAATCTAGTTGAATTTGATAAGCAGTTATATCGTTAAAATCCTAGGTTCTGAAGTTATGTTGCTGTCAGTTATTAGTATTGTAATCATAGGCAAGTTTATAAAACTCTTCGTTGTTAAATTTTATCATCTCTAAGATGAAAAGATTAATATCATACATTTTATAAGGTCGCTGTTTCCTTTCTTACAATCCTTGTTTGTTTGTTTGTTTGTTTTGGGGGGTACCAGGGATTGAACTTAGGGGCACTCAATCACTGATTCATATCCCCAGCCCTCTTTTGTATTTTATTTAGAGACAGTGTCTCACTGAGTTGCTGAGCGCCGCACTTTTTGTTGAGGTTGGTGTTGAACTCTCACCATCCTCACGTCTTAGCCTCCCAAGCCACTAGGATTATAGGTGTGCACCAGCCCACATCTGGTTTTGATGACAGAATATGTCCTCCTCATGAGTGCTCCCACTTTAATTTTCTGGAATTTTGTATAGAATTGGTATTATTTCTTTCTTAAATATTTTGTAGAATTCTCCAGTGACACTTTCCAAGGAACATTTTTTATTGACAAATTGAACTTCCTTAAGAGTTTTGATCTATTCAGGTTATTCTTTTCTTCTGACTTGAACATTATTATTAGTTTTTGTCTTTTAAAAAATGTGTTCCTGTCATCTGGGTTGTTGAATTTATTGGCATATAGTTTTTTATAGTATTCCCTTGTTGTTCCTTTAATAGCTTTAGAGTCTATGATAATGGTCCCTCTCTTATCTCTGACACTTTCACAATTTTCCCAAGCAGTCTGGCTTAAATGTTTATCATTTTTATTGAGACAACTCTTAGTTTTAATATTGTATATATCTGTTTTCATGGATTTTTGTTATTATTTCTTAGGCTTTTAATTTGTTCTTTGTTTTGCTAATTTCTTAAGGTAGAAACGGAGATCATTGAGCTGACAGTTTATTTTCTAACATAGAACTTTTGTGCTAGAAATATTCCTAAGTTTATTTTTTGTTGTTTTTAAAATTTGGGGGGCGGCTGAGAGGAGTACTGGAGATTTAACCCAGGGGCAGTTTACCACTGAGCTACATTCCCATTTTTTATTTTGAATCAGTGTCTCACTACTTTGCTGAGAGACTGGCCTTGAATTTGGAATCTTCCTGCTTTGGCCTCCTGAATCACTGGAATTATAGGCGTGGCCACAGTACCTGGCTGTTTTTAATTTTATTTATTTATATTTTTTGGTACTGGAGATTGAACCCAGGGGCACTTAACCACTGAGCCACATCCCCAGTACTTTTTTATTTTTCATTTTGAGACAGGGTCTTGCTGAGTTGCTTAGGGCCTCTATAAGTTTCTAAGACTGGCTTTGAACTTTCGATCCTCCTCTCTTGGTCTCTCAAGCCACCAGGATTACAGGCATCACTGTATCCAGCTTTAATTTTATATTTAAAATTTGATAAAATTATATATTTTTTTCATATATGGCATGACATTGCAAAGTGTATATCAAAATACTCTTTAATTTCCATTTTTATTATTTGTTTTTGACCCATGAATTGCTGAGATATATTTTTAGTTTTCAAATACTGGGATTTTCCAGTAACTTTGTTATTGATTTATACTTTGTTATTTTCATCATCATCTTGCTGATTATTCTTTTTAAGTTTCTTAATTCAAATTTCTATTACACATAAAAATGGAGGGATGGAATAATAATTCCTCATATCACATCACTCAAATTCAGCAGTAAGATTTTATTATACTTGGGGCACTAGTGCTGAACCCCATTCTCTCCAGAAGAGAGTTTCCCACCCCATCCCTTGAATAAAACTTATTTTTCTGTGTGGGGGTGTTCATTATACTTGCTTCATGTGTTCATTTTATTTTTATTTTCTTAAGTTTTTTAAAGCAAATCTCAGATGCTACATCATTTCATTTATAATCTCCATTTCTTAAAATAATGGACATTGTAAAATTACAAGGCTAATCACATCTTAAGACAAAGCAGTAATCCCTTGGTTTCTTCAAATTGCTCATCCACATCAAATTTACTAGGTTGAATTAATCTTGAAGAGATGTTTTTGAGATAGATCAGGAATTTGACAAGTTGTTTGTGTTTTTGGTGCTGGACCTGTGACTGATCTACATCCTCAGACCTGACTCATTTTAACTTGTACAGTTTACTGAAACTTTGCTTTTCATTTGTAGGACTAAAATATTTATGTGTATGAAGATTCATTCTCTGAAAAGAATATTTGCAGGAAGTCTTTTAATGCATGCTAACTGGTTGCTAACTAAATCAGTAATGAATAAGACAAAAGTCAGACATTTATTTTTTTTTTATTTTGGCAGTGTGAGCTCTTCTTCAGTACTGGGTTAAACAAAATATGAAAATGCAGCAGATTATAGGTTTCATTTAATTACATAATTCAGTAGCAACAAATTATTGACTACCTACTAAGCTAAATGTATAACCATAAACAGGCCAGACATGATGCTTATTCAGGAAAGCTCACAATTTATTTTAATGTCTGTATGATAAGAAATACAAGAAATTATGAAACAATTTAGCTTAAAACAACAGATTAACATTATTGCTTAAATTCTTAACAACAGCTAAGAATGTTTATGTTAATAAAAGGCCTCAGAAATGTAGTTTAACTATCAAGTTATTTTATAATATTGATGTGATACGTATACACTTGTCTATAATTTTGTGAGTTATAGCCAAGCCTAAATGTACCATAGTAGATCTCGTTATATAAACTACTTTCTCTGATTATTTTGAATCTAGCCTGCATTTTATTTTCCTTTGAATACCTTGAATTGGTTCATCTTTTATGCTAGCATCCCTTCTTTTATTTCAATTAAACTATATTAACATTCCTAAATGAAAAAATTCCAATTTTTAAGGTTTGTTAGGACAGATGAAAACTGGTAGGTAAGGTAGCAAGAAAAGATATATAGCGAAAAAAGTGAAGGGGCATTGAAAGTGATGGCCATTTATTGAGTTTCTGATTTCATTGTGTGTGTGTGTGTGTGTGTGTGTGTGTGTGTGTGTGTGAGAGAGAGAGAGAGAGAGAGAGTTTTGGTTTTGTTTTAGTTTCTTATAGTCAAACGTGTTGATAATAAGTTCATTTTAAAGATTTCTAATTCCTCTCAAAATAGAAAATTTAATGAATTTATTTCAGGAAAAGGATGGAAAAAGATAATATTGAATTTGTATTATTTCATAGACTAAGTAATTATTCTTTCGATAAAACTGCATGAAATATATCTCATGTTGATCACTTACTACAGTGAGAATCTGAGAGAAAACCAGAAGCTGCTTTTTCAATCTTCCTTTGCTTGTTTGTGTCAACACTATACCTAGCATCCACAAGGTGGCAGCATTTATTTACAATATCTCATCTATGAGACCATTTACAAGGAGTGAAAATTGGTGGCTTATAGTGGAGTTCATCCTCCTGATTATCTACCAGATGGTCCTAGGTTAATAACATCAAGTAGTGAATGGAAAGGAGACACTTTTTTGCTCTTCATACACAGCAGTAACACACATTTTACATTTTGTCTGACATTAGATTTCCTGTGGCACCAGACATTATTGTAAAGTTTAAACTTACATGGTATTTAGTAGTGATGGCCGTTTGCTGAGTTTCTGGTGTGTGTGTGTGTGTGTGTGTTTTGGATTGAACCCAGGCCAGGGCCTTGTGCATGCGAGGTAATCACTCTACCAACTGAGCTATATCTTCAGCCCCTCCATGTATATGGTCATTTATTTAAAAATAATTTACAATTGCTATCATTTGTGTGTGTGTGTGTGTTCATACATGTACTTAGGGTAATGATGTCCATCTCATTCCACCATCTTTCCTATCCCCATCCCCCCTCCCTTCCGCTCCCTCCCTTTTGCTGTATCTAAAGTTTCTCCATTTCTCCCATGCCCCCCACCATCCCTATTATGAGTCAGCATCCTCATATCAGAGAAAACATTTAGCATTTGGCTTTTTTGGGATTGGCTTACTGCACTTAGCATAATATTCTCCAACTCCATCCATTTACCCTGCAAATTCCATGATTTTGTTCTCTTTTAATTCTGAGTAATATTCCATTGTGTATATATTTTCCCTATTCATTCATCTACCGAAGGCCATCTGGGTTGGTCCTCCTGATTTGATTTTTAAATACCTAAATTGTTATGGTCAAAATTGTTATACAATCCACCACAGAATATTTTAACATTTTTGCTTATGTTTATTCAAATTGTTGAAATTGAGTTATGTCAGGCATTACTAAATTCATGAAAAGAAAATGTTCATATATCGAAGCATTCATTGATGCTAACTCAATTTACTTCTCAGACACCCATAGGAAAAGTAATTCATTCTTTTCAGGTTCTGGTACCTCTATTATTCGCTTGTTAACTAGGCCTGAATGATGAACATTTTTTAATTTTAATTTAATGTTGTTACATTCAAGTGGTCTCTTTTTGCATAGTTCAAAACATTCAAATTTTGTTTTTAAAGTAGCTATTTAAAAAGAAAAGATTATTTTTGCTGAACATCAGTTTATAATGAATTTTGATCCAGATCAGATTTAGGGTAACTGTAACTTTTAACATGTTTATGTTTTGTTTGATACCAGGGATTGATTCCAGGAGCACTTATCCCCTGAGCCACATTCCCAGCTGTATTTATTTTTTATTTTGAATCAGGATCTCACTAAGTTGTATAGAGCCTTGCCAAGTGGCTGAGGCTGGCCTTAGAAGTTGGAATCCTCCTGCCTCAGCCCCATAAATTGCTATGATTACAGGCATATAACATCATGTCCAGCTTTAATATGCTTTTGATTGTAGAGTGCTATTGAATTTTAAATTTTTATTTAACAGATCTCCAAGCACTTATTAACTGGATTTATAAAAAAGAGATATACTTTTAAGGACTGCCAGTATCCCCCCCACAACACACACACACACACACACTCACACTCACACACCCCTGCCCTGCCTCTCTGAGTCAGAATATATTTCTATCATTGTCTTAAAAGTCACTGGCTATATAGGACTGCGGAAAAATAAGATGAAAGGAAGTGCAGAAGAGAAGACTTTCTTCCTAAATTTTGCCTGGGATCCATCTTTTAAAGCAGTTATTTGCTGAACAGTGTTTTAGGCTGGAAGTTCCCTGCTGGGTAGTAAGAGGAAAGGAGAAGAAAGTGGGCATGGAGGCAGATACTTTGGGAGATTAGGTCACTGGGAATTAAAAAATCTTTTAAGAGCTGTACAGTTTCCATATGTCATCTTACAGTGATGGGAGAAGTAGTGGTTGTAGTTTGTTATGACATTAACATACTTTCTTCTATTCTTTCTTTATATCCCAAATCATGTTGTATGTCATTTTTTGCATAACTTTGTGGTTGAAAGTAGAAATTGTTGTTAAAAACTGGGCTATCTTTGTGCTTAGCAAGTTTAAGGGGAGGATAAACTTTGAGCATAGCCTCTGGAGAAAACATGTAGAGGAAAGGTAAAGAAATATAATTCACATATATTCAGTTGTGTAGACTACCTCTGCAGGAGAAAGCCTTTATGAATCTTTGGAGTACAACTCCAAATTTGAAGTAGGGGCTAGAAAGAGCAGATTGCATGAGTAAAGTTTCATTTGGATGAAAAAAAAATGTGATCTTATTTCTTTGTTATCTATCCTATATAGAAATAGGCCCAATTAATCTTATTTAAATGAGATGAAATGAGAATTTGAAATTATTCTAGCATTTTATGTGGCACATTGTAAATACTGAGTAAATGTTAGTGTTATAATTTCAGATTTACAAGCTTACCCTTAGAATAGTGCTTCAGAATTAGAACTAGAGCTTGTTAAAATAAGATTGCAGAGCCCCACTCCCGTAATTTCTGATGATCTAGTCTGTATAGGGGGAAAAAAAAAGTGGATTTCTAACAAATTCCCATGTAATACTAATGGTACTTGTCTGAGAAATGTTGCTGTAGATTAAGAGCTTTGAAAAGAAGAAATTATGATAGAAAATATTTATAATCTTCAGGGAAAGGTCATGATTATTTTTTAATAAACCATATGTATTAGAACAGTTTAATAGCCACATAATAGACAGTATAATGAATTAATCAGATACTTACACCTATTTAAGTAATGAATAACTTTGGAATGTTCAGTATTAGAAGTGCAGGGTAGTTTGTCTCATAAAAGTGAGGTTCATTTTCGTGCTTAGATAATTTATAGATTTTGAACTTGCACAAAGGTGAGGTGTAAATATCTTTGAAAGTAGAAAATGTGGTCAATATAATCAGTAGGTGGGAAGAGGGAAAGCAAAAATAACTGTCCTGTGTTCAGGGTAGAGACTAAATAGATTCATTGAATTCTGTATTTCTACAGTAATTTATAAGGTAATTTTTTTGTTACTAGGCAGAAATACTATGATTTATTCCCATTTATAAAACAACAAAGAGAAAACAGATGATAAAAACTTCTTTTAATTGAAAATGCAGTTGATTTCAGTACGTTTCCTAACTGTAACATTGAAAACAAGTAAACAGTAGAATCGCATTATCAAGATTCTAAAAGTGATAGTCAAGCTAGAATTCTCTATTTGGGAAAGTTATTTCAAGATGAGCATAAATGCAGACATTTTAAATTAAGCAAAAATGAAGGGAGTTTAGAGAATGTTTGACATGTGCTTCAGGAAAAGAAATGATTTGAGAAGGAGACGTTTAAATTGAAGTAGTCAGGGTTCAGTCAGAGAAAATAAAGAATTTAAATGTTTCAAGCAGAAAGTAATTAAAATAAAAAAATTGGGAAATTTAAAAATTGTAATAAGGGATAGAAGATCAAAGTTGAGCAGCGGAGATTGTAAACCGTACATAAAGCAGCAACAGTAGCTTCCTCTTAACTCAATGTATATTATGCAATTTAAATGGTAATGCTGTGTCTATGTGCCTCAAATATACCATTCTGTTGGGCGATGTCAATAATGGGGAATGCTATGTATGTTTGGGGGCAAGGGTATGGAGAAAATCTATACCTTCACTAGTTTTGCTGTGAACCTAAAACTGCTCTAAACAATAATGTTAGTTTTTTTTTCTTTTAATGAGATAGGACCAAAATATCCCCTCTAAAGAGGAGTGATTGACATCTAAAAGAATTAAGAGTTTGATTAACTTTACAGCGTCTTAATTTAACATGGATATTAACATCTCTTTGAAAAATAATTAATTAAAACAATTTGGATCTGGATCTCTTTAAAAAAAACTCAGTTGAAACAATACATATTATCACAGAAAATGTGATAAGTGTGTATAGGCAAAAACTCCTGTCAAAAGGAAAAAACTTTGATGATAAATGACAATGTAAAACACGTGTGTGTGCTGTATTTAAATAAGAGTTCTTAAAATACAAGAGCTGTGAGTGTTGAAAATGAGATTTAATTCATGTTAGAAAGCATTGAATTTCAATTTCTTAGTTTCTGTCCTTCACTCTGCCTTAATCTGCCATTTTTTTTTTTTTGCGCGCGCGCACACACACACACACACACACACACACACACACACAATGTTGTAATGATTGAGTCCAGTCCATGGTGGAGTTTAAGTAAAAATCCCTGTATTAACTCTAAGAGAAAAGAAGCATATTTAAATATTTAATTGAGACTTTAAAGCAGATCCATGACAGGCTGAGTGGACCAAAAATAAAACTATGTAAGTTTTAAATGGTTTTCTAACTAACAAGCTAGAGCATATATACAAACACTGATAAAGAATAAACTTTTCTTTAAACTATCTTTGGAACATCAGAAAATGTGCAAAATCTTGATCATATACCAAACCTTAAATTATAGAAAAATAAAAGAGCAGAGAATGCATTCTCTGATCACAATATGGAATAAGATGATTAGGAGATAATGGAATGAGATAAATTTAGGAGATGATAAAAACTTATCGTGTTCCAGGCATGGTTGCACACACCTGTAATTCCAGTAGCTCTGGAGACCAGGGCAGGAGGATGGCCTAGTTCAAGGTCAGCCTCAGCAATTTAGCAAAGCCCTAAACAACTTAATGAGACCTTGTCTTAAAAATAAAAAAGAGCTGGGGATGTGGCTCTTTGGTTAAGTGCTTCTGGGTTCAATTCCTGGTAGGGGGAAAAAAACCCAACCTACAGGCAAATCTAAATGCTGTTAGGCAGCTCTAAAGATCAAAAGGGAGATGAATCTACTGTGATGAAACTTCTCTGTGTTGGAACCTGTAGAGATAGCTCAGTGCTGAGAATGAACTTCTTGCTTTCAGCCCTTACTGATAAAGAAAATACGGGAAGAATGTAGTTAAGCACCTAACCAAAGAAGCCAGAGAAAGAGCAAAATAAATCTAAATAAAATAGAAATAAGTAGGATAAAAGTAATACATTATGAAAATAATTATTAAATCAATCCATAGTCTTTTTAAAACAGATGATGCAGACTGCTAGTTCACCTGATTAAGTAAAACTAGGAGAAACCATGAGTACATTAAAAAAAGAAAAAGAAACCGGGGAAATGACTGCCAGTACATAGGAAGAAAAAAACACTAAGAAAAAACTGTGCTCAGACTGTTGTAGGTAATTTGGGGAACTTGAATGAAAGAGATTATTTTCTAGGGACTGTAAGTGATCTAAACAGGCCAGGCCCTAAAAGGAAACAAAAATCTTTATGGACTAATAAATTATGATAGGAAAAAATAAAGTTGACAAATAGAAAATAATCTAAGGACACAAACTAACTGGAAAAAGTGAGACATCTAAAAGAAGAAAACTTTAAATTTTGTTTAATTAACAATATCTTAAACAAATAGAAACAACATATTCCTAGATGGAAACACATCATAAAAATCGGTGTATAAATTTTACATGATTGTAATGAAAATGCCAATGGGTACATTTGGTTTAGGAAATAGATAAGTTGTTTTCAAACTTTAAAATACAGTTTACCAATGTGAAAATTCAGAGGATAAAGAATAATGAGAAGGCAAGCTGGGCAGGTTGTTGGGGGCTGAGGCAGAAGGATGACAAGTTTGAGACCATACTCAGTAACTCAGTGAGATCCTGTCAGAAAACAAACCAATCAAAACCAAACCAAAACAAAAACTCCCCTGGGTTCAATTTCCAGCACCAAAAAGCAAGAGTAGGGGTTAATGAGAGGGCACTGGTTCCTACAAGATGTTACCACATATTATGATGAAATTTTAATTAAAACTGTGTGGTGTAAGAATACAGAGAATGTCATCCCACATTCTTGTAAGAATTTAGTAAATACAGTATAAACATTATTCATATGAAAAGTAAAATACTTAGTGCACTCCTCATAAAACAAATTCCAGATAGATTGAATATTTAAATAGAAAAAAACGAAACTGGCAAACTTTTTAAAAAAAAATCAGGATACAGTTGTTTAAAATCCTATGAAAAACAGTAAAAAAGGAATAAAGAAAATAATGCAAGGAAGCATGGGATAGAGGCAGACTCAAGGTAGCTGCTTGAAGCAAGTTAGGTTAATGGCCTTAATGAGAATCTGATGTTGAGTTAAGACCTAATGGAAGAGAGGAAGTGTTTGCCATGTGCATACTGAGAGAAGAGTACTACATCCTCAGGTTTTATCAGGTGCTGTATGCTTGGGTGGAAAGAGGTGTGGAATTTCTTAGGTGTACCCTTGAGACTAGGGTAGCTGGAACAAGGGAAGCTGGAACAAGTGATTACCATTTTGTAATCACTTCACCTTTTTCAGAAGGTTACATAATAAGCCATTAAGTATTTTGAACCAATGGAATGATGATGTGACTTGTGTTGAGAATAGATTATGGATTTTAGGACATTAAATATGGAAGAAATGATACTAGTAAAGAGCCTTTTATAATAATACAGATAAGAAATATTGTGACTTCATTGAGAATAGTAGCACTGAGCCAGTGCTTTGGTTTAAATGTTTTTGTTGTTCCCCCTTTACCACCACCACCACCGATATTCATTTGTAGAAACTTAATCTCCAGGATGAAGGTATTTGGATGGGGATCCTTAAGAGTGAGTGGAATGTGTCCTTACAAAAGAAGCTTAGAGACCCTCTATCCCTTTCTCCATTTATTGCCACATGAGACTCAGGAAAGAGGCCATTGCAAGATAACAAATCTTTATCTTGTACTTCCATCCTTCAGAACTGTGAGAAATAAATTTCTCTTTAGATTACCCAGTTTTAGGTATTTTGTTACAGAAGCCCAGAAAGACTAAGAAATCAGCAAGGAGTTCTTAGACTTTGGATATATTTTAGAGATAGGGCTGAACGATGTTGTTGGTTAAAGTTAATAAGGAGATGGTTAATTAATAAGATGAAGCTGATGTTTGGCAGGGTATTCAGAAACTCAATTTAGGACAAAGATGCCTGTTAAGTTAAAATTGGAGCTGTCAGGCATGAGATATTAGTGCAGAAAGAAATCTGGTATCTGAGACACACATCACATAATCATGAGTGTATAAAATTGTGATAGGGGATAAGACCACCAAAGAAATTCATGAAGATTAAAAGGTGACAAGGTACATAGATTTAGCTCTGGGATACTTAAATATAAAAGTGATGATGAGGAGGAAGTAGAATGTGACGTAACTGCCAATGGGGTAGGTGAAAAATAACCTCTTTCAAGGAGAAGACAGAGATCATGTGTGTTAGCTGTTGTTGATGTTCAAGTTAAGAATTCACAGTTAACTATTACATTTAGCAACCTGGAGGTCATTGTTGACCTTGTAACAACACTTACAATGGTATAAGCTTGGTTCCAAGAAGTTAAAGAGAGTGGAGAAGACAAATTGGATTGAGTGTGAATTTTTGTGTGTGTGCAAAGTTCTTCTGTTAGAAAAGCAACAGGATGGTAGCTAAAATAGGTTTGCAAGAGATTTTTTTTTTTTAAACTTGATAAGAAAGAAAAACTTTGAATGGCTTGTGGAAAAGATCCAAGGTAGATGGAAAAGTTGATGATATGAGAAAGGATGTAGAATTTAGGAAGGTAAGCAAGGGATGGGGCCGAGCATACAGATGACCTTTTGATCAGATCTGGCAACTTGGATCATTCATTTTGGAATGACAAGAGAAGTGACATAGTAGATCAAAGTATGTTGGGATAAATGCTGGTAAGTGAAGATTGTGTTGATGGGAGCTGTTGAAAATTACCTTCTTGTTCTTTTTATATTTTCAATAAACTGAAGAGCAAAATCGTCTGGAAGAATGGGGATTGTTGTCAGAAAGTGCTATGTCAGGTTAATTTGATCTTATAGAGGGGCATAGTTAATGCATATGTTTAGGATATGATCATTGTTGTATGGAGTGGAAAGAATAAAAGATCTTTGGAGAAGAGGACCTATAGATGATAAAACTAAGAATTGTGACAGGAGTGGATTTGGAGGCAGAAACAGTGAACTGATAATTAAAAATTTCCAAGAATGCATGGGGTGATAGAAGGAGTAACAAGGAGAGAAATATTGGGTGATTTATGTTACAGGAGATTTTTGAGCTGGGGCATTTAAGAGGGAAAATGGTTAGAAGATGCTGTATAGCAAGGAGAACACTGACTAAGTCTCTGAACATGGCTTGCAGAAGGGCTTCAGGGAAAGCAGTGTTTTCAGGGGTGAGCAGATTCAGTTAGATAAACAGAATAGTTAGGGAAGGAATGGACGTAGTTAGGAGCACTAGAGGATGGTGAGAGGTTTATCTTTTACTTATATTAAAATGCACATAATGTTTGATGTAGCACTTATGTCCTGGGATACATGGACTTAAACATTTAAGAATGTTCTTCAATATGTGAGAAATAACAGGAGGATATAATTGCACAATAAAACTTTAGAATTAATTATTTTACTCAATTAATTATAATTACTATAGTAAACTGATTAAATTCATGATATATTCATGTGATGGAATTCTATGCAATCCTTGGGAAAGAATGAAAGAAGGCTAATATATACAGATATGAAATGATACTGTTAGTTGAGGGGGAAAAACACTTATGAAAACCAGTATGTATAATGCCATTTCACGTGTTTAGTTCAAAAATGTGAATCCCCACGTTTGTGCATAGGAAAATTCTTATTAGGATATAGAAACTAAAATTATTGGACGCTTATTTGGAAATCCTGGGAGGAAGACCTTTTTTTTCCCCTGTACATTTTTACTGTTGGCTACATATTTTTTTTTAATAAAAAAGTTTCAAAACATTCAAGCTGTGTTGGAGGATTTTCCACAATAGTGGGAGATTAAATTTTGCATCATAGAAAATGAAAATTATGTGACATACTTGACATTCTTCTATGGATCTCTCAAATACTGTTTGTTTTTGTTTTGTTTTTAAAATATTTTTTTTTAGTTGTAAATGGACACAATATCTTTACTTTATTTACTTATTTTTTATGTGGTGCTGAGGATCAAACCCAGTGCCTCACTCATGCGAGGTGAGTGCTCTTCCACTGAGCTACAACCCCAGCCCTGTTTTTGTTTTTTAATATCTTGATTTTTCATTGGCTCAGTCAGTATCTGGCAGATAACAGGCCCTCCAAATATTTGATTACTGAAAATATTCATGCATCATTCTTTAATTTAGGTGGGCCTCAGGAACCATTGACTTCTGAATTCCTGTGCGTGTTTTAACTTAACTGATTTGATTATACTATGTACAATCATTCCTACTATTATGAACCCTGTGAGCCTACCTTATTCTTTTCCCTCCTCATATTAACTTCTTGCTCAAGTTGAATTTCTGTTGTTATCACTATGTATAAAATAGTGTATAGTGTTATTCTTTGTTGTTGTTCTTGTCTGTGTGTATGATCTTTAGAGACCAGCCCATTTATTAACATTACAATGGCAGTTTGCATAATGATTGGGAGCATAGACTCTGAAACTAGATGGTTTTAATTATGTAACATAATCTTGGTCAAATTATTGAACATCAGTATACCTTAGTTTCTTTATCTATTTAGTAAAGATTTAATTTATGTACAGTTCTTAAAAACAATGCTTGACATATAGTAAGTATTATATATGTAGAGGGAGTTTATCTATTAATGTTGATTAATTTGAGGGGAGGCTTAATGACACCAATTCTTTATTGACCTTACTCATGTTTGTGTTCTTTAAAGATCTGCCCATTTCTTTTCATTAATGATCAGTTTCTTAATGTATATTCTGTTTCTTTGAAATTATGGTTACCTGTTATTCTTGTGACACACTGATAATAATGAATGAGATTTTTTAACAACTGTTCTTACTTGATATTTTCCTTTGATAAATTAGGTTCCAGTGTTCAGGGATATTAATCTACCTTGTTTGTTAATATATATTTTATAATTGCAAAAAGGTATAACAGACTGTAGGAACACTGACGAAATTCATTTCTTGAGCATATTGACAGCTTTGCATTGCTCGTGTGCCACATTATACCTGAAGTATGCATTAATCTGCTGTCCTATGTGGTCTGTTGCTTTGCTGCTTAATCAGTTGATTGATGGCCTTTTGGACAAAGAATATAACTAGTTTTCTATAACTGAATTGTTTTTCAACTGTTCACATAAATCACTTTCTTTAAACACTTGAAATATTTCAAAGTATGAAAGAAAAAAACAGCCATGTTTAAAGTAAGTTTCCAGTATATTTTTCAGAGGAAATTTGTGTATTTTGAATTAAAAATATCCTGTGAAATCAAATTTATCATTACAGTAAATTTTTCATAAACCAGTGGGTTTAATAATTGCTGGTGATAATATAGGGCAGAAGTGGATTTTATATAATAGCAAGACTTCTTACAACTATTTTTAAGATTTAAATTGCATAAGCAGATACATTTCACTTAATTTGCTTACCTTTTGTCTCAGCCTATCTAGTCATGGTACACTTTTGTATTATTTTTGTGTTATGCGACTATAGTAAAAGTGAAATATCCAAAACATAAGAAAATAGTAGCAATGAAATCAAATCAAAATGTTAATTTTTTAGTGTGAAATGTAAAAGTGGACTAATGTAGCTAAATAATAAACTGGGTTACAAAAAAGGACAGAACTGTCTTTAACAACAGGGTATCAGAAAAAATAATATACTTTAAGTCATTGTATCAGCTGTTTTGATAGTTTGTGTCAGTTTTCTCTGCAGTATCTTTCAACTTGATTTAATAAGTTGCTGTTTAATATTAAAGCTTTTTTATATTAAAAACTAACAGTTTACTAATGATATGTTTTTCAGTGGCATACTTTTACTAGTACAACATTGTAATGCTGTTGTTGTATTAGCTGTGTTTGTTTATAAGTGAGCAAAAGAGCATTTAGGCATGATTTAACTGGTTCTCACTTGAAGTCTCAGGCACACCAAAACCTCCTAAGTTGAAGACAGGATTTCGGTTTTTGTAACTCTGTTATTTACCAAATATAGTATTATTTCTCCTTCAGTGACATGAGGCTGTGAAAATAAAATTGAGTTGAGATACATGAATATTTGCCATCAATAAAATTCTGCTATGATAGTGTCTACAGCACAGCAAATGGTAGCTGGGCAGCAGTTCAATTAAGATTAGTGTACAGATTAATCCATTACATTGCTATATAGTCATATTTTATTGGAGGGAACATTTGCTGAATTGTGCCATAGTTACACTTAATGAAATTCTTGCAAAAATTATGTAAAATTAAAGAAGAAACTAAAGTTCATTAATAAATTGACATCACACTGTCTTGAATGGAAGTATTCTTAATGTGTACTTACTCTTTTTTATCCATCATCACCAGCTTAGTAAGTTTCTTATTAAATGATTACCATTAATTGTTCAGTAAAGGTATATGACATCATGTAGGTGTTTGTATTTATATGCCTTTAATGAACGTTTGACATTTGCAAGTATTTGAGAAGAAATTCACACACATGGTTGCAGAAGGCACATTCATACATAGTTTTATTTGATTTTAAGCCTTAACCTTTATACTTTACATTCCGACTTGTACACAAATAATCATTGGCATCAACTCTAATGCCAGATTACCTCATTTTTTAAAAATGCTATCTCAATCACATGTAAGATAGCTGATTTTGAACAGGTTACTTTAATTCCTATTGTTCTCATCTAAAAATGTGGATGATGATAATAAATAATAACCACCTCATAGGGTTGTTAGATTAAATGAGTTAATACCTGCAAAATGTTTAATAGTGAATCATACATGGACATTGTTATTATTATATAATTGTAGATCAGTGAGAATTATCATGTAGTCTAGATTTATAGCTAAATGACTAGGGAGCATGCTTAAATCATGTGGAGAAGTAATGTATGTGATGATTCTTTTCAATTTTTACTTCCATTAGGCCACTTAGATTCCTAGCTAGTTATATAACAATGACTTTGTTGAGGCTCCACCTTAAGTTCCTCAAAAGTTAATAAGAGCTTGTACTTTGCTTTGAAATAGCTTACTTTGAAATTTGCCTTTAAACAAACAATAAGATCACTAAGAAATAGGACTGAATTCCCCAAGTTAACTCTAACTGAAGAGAAAGAGTTTAAGGATTGCTGCCCCTATTTGTAATATAAGTGATATGTATTGGTGCAGCAGTCTGGCTGGGCACAAAATCATGAGCCACTCAAGCAGGAACAGACTTTATTTCTGAACTCCCTTGAACGCCCAGGCAGACAGCAGGGGTCTAATATCCAATTGAATACTCATCTTAACATAACCATTATCATCTCAATGGCTTGCTGGCATCACCTTTCAACCAAAAATGCCATGCTTCATTCCTACTTCTCTATGGCTCTCAGCATATCCCCTCTTCTGTTTAATTAAGCACCAAGCATGTGGCTTAGGGACCGTGCCTGTTAGGCTGTCCAATACTACATATGGCTCTTACCCGTCATAGGATGAGCTGACCTCAAGGCGTCAGCCTCCTGTCTTAGGTTGGTACCACTGCAATTGGATCATCCCGGTCACTGACTACTGGTCCAGCATACAGCCATACTTGTGGATAGGCCTATGCACCAGTGGGGGGGGGGGGTTTGTGAGGTTCTTTGCCTCACCTCTGTTGGCCCCCAAATTTGGCCTTTGCACCAGTGGGGGGGTGAGGTTCTTTGCCTCACCTTTGTTGGCCCCCAAATTTGGCCTTGGTGCCAGTGGGGGGGTGAGCTTCTTTGCCTCACCTCTCTTGGCCCCCAAAATTTAGACCATCACTAGCAGAAGGGAGGAGGATACAGAAATGCCACAACACTAAGCCAATTGACGGCTCCTTTGAAAAATTGTACCACCAGTGACATCATCAGCAAAAATACTCCAGCATTACTACAATTCGCTGCACCAACAGATAGTTCACAATGTATACAAGTGATACATAGTCCAGGCAAGTTCTGCAAGCAGTTCAAAGCGGAGGAATCTATCAATATGTCCATTTCCTCCCAAAGTAAATCGACTCCTTGATTGAGCATTACTTGTTGAGTTATTATTCATTGATGCATCAGTTTATACAGTTTACTGTGATAGCTATTGAAGAAGCTGTAGTTTGGTTTTATCTTTGTCTTCACCAGCACTGGAATGAAGATAGGAATTCTGGCAATGATGGCTTAAAAAAAAAATATGTAACATTCCAACAGGTACTAAGAAAACAATTTTCTGAACAATTTACATTATCCTGAACAGAATTATTAAATATAATGAAAAGGAAAGGTGAAACTAAACAAACAGATCTGTTAACCTCATTATTTGTTCACATTTAAAACAATCCTCAACAGCTGTTTTACCCATATTGGAGATCACTTTTGTTTGGGAGATATATCGGGAATGGATTTGGAGAAAAGTAATGACAAAAATGGCTCCATTTTTATGTGTGTTCTGTCCCTTTTTCATCACCCAGTTCAGTATTTCGGCTTGTATGCTATTTTATTAAAATAGCATTAAGTGCTCTGAAATCTGTCACAAAATGATAGGAAAAGAAATAACTAGAATTTGTGCAAAAATTAATTGATAATATTCTTTTGACATGTTTATAATGTACCAAACCATTCAAACCATTAAATTTTACTATGGTTAATAGAGCTGAATTGAAAAGCATATCAGGTGTCGGGAACAAAAGCCTGTCTGCAAGCACAGCTGTATATGCACAGCTAGCTGTCTTGGTGTATCTTGATGTGTTATCATGGACATGGGCCTAGCATAATTTGAACATATTTCAAATAGATCTTTTATCCATGTAGATCAAATAATTTTCATTTTAAAAATAGAAAGTATAAAATTCTGAAAATTGTTTTTGTAAATGTCACAAGGATAGGTAAATGATTTTAAGGGATAAACTATATACTTTTTCCTCCTTAGTATTGAGTTTGACAGAGATTGTGACTATTTTGCAATTGCTGGGGTTACAAAGAAGATTAAAGTCTATGAATATGGCACAGTCATCCAGGATGCAGTGGATATTCATTACCCTGAGAATGAAATGACTTGCAATTCCAAAATCAGGTATTTACATGGTTTTCTTGTCCTGATGCAGTATGTATATAACAGTTGGTATGTATAATTAATGAGAGATTGTTTTACCTTTCCATGAGATTCCTTACACATTCATGGTGAATGATGTAATTGCACTGCATATATGGAGGATGTGTTATTGACTTAAAACAGAATATCTTTTTAGATGTTGTAGAATTTGGGGGAATTGAGAATAGCTAAAACCGTAAATGTTGAAAGTTTGACTTTGTTAGAACATTTTAATTGAAATTTCAGTCATAAGTTACATTGGTCAAGGCAAAATTTTTTGGATATACAGAAACCCAGTTCAAACTAGTTTATTTGGCTTGTGTGATTCTCTACAACTGAAAGCTGTAATCTCATATCCATCTTACAACTAGTGATCAGAGTAAAAAGGGTTAAAGGCCATTACTTGATTTATTACTTTCAGTTTAAAAATCTAGGAGTTGTTGGTAGAATTGCGATTGTGAACTTTAAATAAAAGCTGCTCTTATTATTTATATGTAAAGTAAGTTTTAACTTTCTTTCAGCTGTATCAGTTGGAGTAGCTACCATAAGAACTTGTTAGCTAGCAGTGATTATGAAGGCACTGTTATCCTATGGGATGGATTCACAGGACAGAGGTCAAAGGTCTATCAGGTAAATTAAGGTACTAGTTATATAAGAATAAGAATTATATTTTTGCCTCATTTTCTTAACAATTATAGAACTTCATGTGTGTTATGATTACAGATTTGGAGACTATTTGATATTTTTACACATGTGTGATAATTGTAATACCTCATCCAAAGGATTTCTTCAGACTTTGATGTTTTTATCAATCTCTCAAATAAATTTCCAAAAATAATAATATTAGTAAATGTATATATAAAAAGATTTATAATTGCTTTGCATCAATATTTTAGTTTGCTTTTTTTTTAGCCTCTTGTCTTTCCTGCCCTTTCATAGCAATAAATTGGTTATCAGTATTTTGTTGTTTCATTTTACTTTATTTATTTTAAGATCTATATTCTAAGTCTTTTTGTCTTCCTTCTATATCCAGGAGCACGAGAAGAGGTGTTGGAGTGTTGATTTTAATTTGATGGATCCTAAACTTTTAGCTTCAGGTTCTGATGATGCAAAAGGTACTATTTGAATCTCTCTCCTAGCATTACCCTCTCCTGCTAATTCCTTTAATTGGCTGAGATACAAACACTTAGTGAAAGACTCCTGTTAATCCTTTGTGATTACTGATAAACTATGCCAAACATAATTTACAAAAATCAGTTTCTCTTTTTTGAGTGAAGGAAAAATGAATGTATTGCATTCTTATAATGATGTTTTCTGGATTTGTGCCACATAATGACATTTTAAATTGCTGTCATCTTATAGCCAGGTCCTTTGGAAGTTTTGGGTGTATCCTAAAGTCTCTTCACAAAGTTTATAATATTTTAAGGCAAAACCTCTGTATTTCTTTTTGCCTGTTTAATTGACTTTTTCTCTTTTTTATCCATCTTTGTTATCATTTTCTGTTATTCTTACTGTGCTTCTCTGATATGATTCTTCTATTAGGTTTATAAAGCTCTGTGGACAAATTTCTTTTACCTTACAGTCAGTAGCCTTAAATTCTTTGCCCTTTTGTTCTTTTCTTCATGTATCTTCCAGACTAATGGTTAGATAGACAAAAATAGGTCTGGCATTGCAAGCATTCTGTTTTCTCTACATCCTTTCAACACTTATTATTTCCTTCCTTCTTACCTTCCTCCTTCCTCTTGCCTTTCCCCTTTTAATTTATTTGTTTATATTTTTTTAAATATATGTTTGAAGATCCTAATATTAGGAACAAAGTGGTAGCTCATTGGGGTTTTTATTTCTGCTTTTTTGTCATTTATTCAGACTTTGATGTTTTTATCAATCTTTCAAATAAGTTTCCAAAAATAATAATATTAGTAAATGTATGTATAAAAAGATTTATAATTGCTTTGCAACTATAAATTCATTTTTTTTTTGAAAAATTATCTATTCAAAGTCTCCTCTTTTAATCAGCTTATTTGTTTTTGTTTTTGGTTTATTTGCTTGGGTTGTAAGAATTATCTGTATATTCTGGATGTTAATCACTTATCAGATATGTGATTTGCAAATGTTTTCTCCCATTCTGTGGTTGCCTTTTTAATTTGTTAATAATGTTCTTTGATGAATGAATTTTTTTTAATTTTGATGAAATTTAAGTTGTTTTTTGTTGTTGTTGTTGTTGCCTGTGCCTTTGGTGTCATAACCAAGACATCACTGACAAATTAAATGTCATGAAGGTTTTCTCCCTTGTTTCCCTTTAGGAGTGTTTTAGTTCTTACATTTATGTCTTTGATCTATTTAAATTTTGTGTATGGTATAGGATACGACTTTATTCTTTTACACATGGATATCCAGTTTTCCCGGGACCTCTTGTTAAAAATACTGTCTTTTCCTATGTTGAATGGTGTCAGCACCCTTTTCAAAAATCATTCCACTGTCCATACAAGGTTTTATCTCTGGTTTTTCTGCATTAGTCATTGGTTTTTTAATGTATGTCTTTGTGCTATTACCACATTGTTTTGATTAATCTAGAGTTGTTTTGAAATGAAGAAGGATGAGTCCTTCTTGTTTGTTTCTTTTAAAGATTATTTTGGCTATTTGAGACCCTTGAAATTCTGTATATTTTTTTTCTATTTTTGTAAAATACTTGGGGGTTTTGGAAGGGATTGCATTGAGATTTCATTGATTTTTTTAATATTTTCTTCTTGATCTGGGCTTAATTTCCTCTCCTTTTTTGAGTTTAAGGTGAAGTTTTGTCACCGTTTTGAGACCTCCTTTTTTCTAATCTAAACGCTTTGTTACACATTTCCCTTTAAGCATTTCTATAGACGGTTCCAAAAATATTCTTACATATGAAAATATATGATGTTTGTCAGAGTATGTACACTTAAGCACATATTTAAATAATACTATAATGAATGCACATGTAAGGGATATGCCACCTTACTCTAGATTGCTTGTTTTGTTAACCTGTCCTTTTAATTTAATTTAATTTTTTTTTTAATTTTACTTTGGTACTAAGGATTGAACTCAGAGGTACTCAACCACTGAGCCATATCCCCACCCTTTTAAATATATTATTTAGAGACAGGATCTTTCTAAAGTTGTTTACGGCCTCACTAAGTTGCTGAGGCTGGCTTTGAACTCATAATACTCCTGCCCCCACCTTCCAAGCTGCTGGGATTACAAGTGTGCGCCACCTTGCATGGCTTGTTACCTGTCTTTTAAGTTAAGTTTTCTTGTGGGTCTGAATTACCTCTCAGTATAAAATCATTGTTTATTTTGGCTTTGACATTGAAGCTAGACTTTGTTGGCTTCAAATAAGTTGTTGTGTTCTTCAGGCATTCTGTTTAAACACTTTTTGGTCCTGGTAAACCAAATTATTTTACATTGGCACAAAGCACATCAGTCATAACAAGGAAACTTTTCAAGTTACAGAAGTACTTGCTAATGTATTTATTTCTCTTTATTGTCTTTCCCTTAGTGAAGCTGTGGTCTACCAACCTAGACAATTCAGTGGCAAGCATTGAGGCAAAGGCTAACGTGTGCTGTGTTAAATTTAGCCCTTCTTCTAGATACCATTTGGCTTTTGGCTGTGCGGGTAAGAAATGAAAGCAGATTTATTTGATTGATGTGGTTATCCTGCCTAGAGGAACTTTTTATTTTAATAAATAGCTACCTTTGTGAGCTTAAATTTTGTTCTCATTATTAGACTTGAAACTAGAGATATACCGTCCTTATTTACATAGTTAATATATCTTGATTGCACTATTCTGTCACTCTTTATTACATAATTTGAGTTTGTTGATTTTTTGCCTTATGAAGATATTTAAATAAGCTATATTCTGTAGGCACAATAAAGCTTTATTTATTTATTTTTTTTAAAGGAAGCCTATTCCTCTGGCAGTTTTTATTGTGCCTACTATGCAAAAACTAGGGACAGGGAATAATACAGTCTTTTATCATGGAGTACATGCTAATAGTATGTATATTGGTTTTTGTTTAATAGCAAAGAATCATTTGCTAAAGTATATTTCTTAACCTCAGTTACCATCTGTCTGGATTTCAGTGGGGCATTCCCACATTACACCTGTTGTACTGTCATTTTACTGTTAGTGTCCTTTTGCATTGTAAAAACAATCACGAGTTAGAAGATAAAACATATGGCTACTTTATTCTCAATTCCTTTATCTGCTGTATCTTTTCCCTTCTTGAATATTTACTAAAATATCAAATACCATAATTTAACTTCTTCCTGGTAAAAATCTGATTTTTTAAAAAATTAAGAACATCAAGGTTTACAAAAAAGATAAGTTATCAACATAATATGAGAACAATAGCAAATTTAAGAAAAGGGAAAGCATACTTTAAACTTTGACATTATACCTTTCACTGTTTTTTAACTCAAGTTGTCTTTCGCTGGGAAACTGATAAAATATCATAAATTTGAAGAGGGCATGTAGGTATGGGTAGAATTCTTTTTATTAGCATATGGAATTTTCTTTATAATGATTAGCTGGTACTTGCTTCCATTAATCTCTGCATTGATGATTGTGAAAGAAGGATGTTATGCATAAAACTCTTATAAAAAACACTGTGGCATGCATTAATTCTTTAGTTGTTTTCATTATTAATATTTTATCATGCATTCAATTAAAACATACTTAGTTTATTGTTATTAAGGTATTTTCTGTTTTATAAACACACATTAACCATTACCCATTGTTTATGGTAGATTATATTATCAGCATTAAATTAATATGCACAGATATGCATATCTTCAAACTTTTTCCTTCTTAGAAGATCAGAAGCTATTTTTAAAATGCTGGTAGGCAGTCTTACACCTGTAATGATTAACTGTATAAATTTTCATACATTTCTTACTTAATTTTATTATTTGCTTTTCCATGTAAGCTTTTTAAAAATTAGTTAATTAATTTTACAGTAAAATGAATTTTTACATACAGCATGCAAATGAAGCACAACTTCTCATTCCTCTGTATATACATGGTTCAGAGTCACTCCACTAGTGTAATCATACATGTATATAGAGTAATAATGTTGGTCTCTTTCTACTGTCCTTCCCATCTGAATAATCCTACCCATCCCCTCGCTCCCCTCTACACAAAACAGAATTCCTTCATTTTTCCCTATCTCCCTGCCTCACTATGAATCAGCATCCGCTTACCAGAGAAAACATTCAGCATTTAGTTTTTTAGTATTGGTTTATTTCACTTAGCATGATATTCTCTAGTTCCATCCTATTACCTGCAAGTGCCATAATTTCATTCTTTTTTAAGGCTGAGTAATATTTCATTGTGTACATATACCACAGTTTTTTTTTATCCATTCCTCTGTTGAAGGGCATCTAGGTTGATTCCACAGTTCATCTATTGTGAATTGAGCTGCTGTAAACATTGATGTGGCTGTATCACTGTAATATGCTGATTTTAAGTCCTTTGAGTATAGACCAAGGAGTGGGATAGCTGGGTCAAATGGTGATTCCATTCCAGGTTTTCTGAGATATCTCCATACTGCTTTCTATGGTGGTTGCACCAATTTGCAGTCTCACCAACAATGTATATCTTTTTCCACACATCACTGTGAACACTTATTATGGCTTATATTCTTGATAATTGCCATTCTGATTGGAGTGAGATGAAATCTTAGTTTTAATTTGCATTTCTCTAATTACTATAGATGATGAACATTTTTTCATATTTGTTGATTGATTGTATTTCTTCTTCTGTAAAGTGTTCAGTTTCTTATTGATTGGGTTATTTGTTTTGTTGTTGGTAAAGTTTTTTGAGTTCTTTATATATCCAGGAGATTAGTGCTCTGTCTGAGGTGCAAGTAGTAAAGATTTTTTTTCCCATTATGTAGGCTCTCTATTCATGTTATTGATTGTTTTCTTTGCTGAGAAGAAACTTTTTAGTTTGAATTTATCCCATTTATTGATTCTTAAAATTCTACTTTTTGTAGAAGTCTTGTAAAGGAAGTCAGGTCCTACGCCGACATGATGAAGATTTGGGCCTACTTTTTCTTCTATTAGGCATAAATGTTTTCAACTATATTTCATTATAACCTATACTCTTTAGCAGATGAAGTTTTAATTGTTTTTAAGTGTCCATATGACTCCAAAGAAATGGGAATTACAAAATGTAACCACCTATTCTTATGGTAATTACTTCTAACCGAAAATTAGAAAAAAAATAGTTTTGGAATAAATGAATGAGTTCCATTTAATGAAAGCAAAAATTATAACCAGGCAGCACAGATTTTCTTGCTGTAATAATCAGGAATTAATTATCTAATTTAGCAACCAGCCACACTTTGTCTGGGTTTGCGCTGATGAGAGCACATAGTGATTGACAACTGGTATTGTCCGAGAAACTTGTGGGTAGGGGTCAGTCTGTAGCGCAGTATTTCAAAGGAAATGCATCTACATACTTGTTCTCAATTGTACAAATGTGAAGTTGCACTCCTTTCATACATACACTCAGTTCTTCTTTTCCTTTGCTCTCTATTTTTACCTTAGATCAAATTCTACCTCTTTTGTACAAATGAAAGTTCTTTCTGTACTTTTATAATACCCATTAAAAACAAAGATACAATATGAATGCTTCCTTTTTTGAAGAGGAAAGAGAAAATGACTTCTAAGATGCAACCCCAAAATGAAAGAGCTCTTACAGGCAGCCTGGTTAAGTGATCCTTAATTACAGCTATAAAACATATTTATTTTTGGCCCTATTTTGCCAAAAAACAGCAGATACTCTGATTAATATATGCCTCATAGTTTTAGACCTTTTACTGTAGGAGCAGTCAGGTTGAAAGTATGCTTATGCACATATTTAAATAAGCTTGAAATTTTTCCTACAATTGTTGCTTTCAAACTATAATCTTATGGCAGTAGTAGTGAAGTTGTAAGTATACCAACTATGAATGGTCCTTTTGGATAAATGAAAATAAATTAAAATTCTGTCACTAATTTGGGCTTTTGACATAGTGATGTGGTAAATTGAGACATTTTAAACATCACTTTAGTCCTTTACAAATCACTTTAGTCCAAAAGAGAATAATATAATTGTTTATGGTTAGCTAGGAGAACATGGATTAAAAATTATACCAGGAGTAAAACCACAGCAGGAAGTACAGCTAAGTCAGTTTGCTCATTAAGAAAGAAACTTAAATCCTTTTTTTTTTAAATTTTTTAATATATATTTTATAGTTTTCGGCAGATACAACATCTTTGTTTGTATGTGGTGCTGAGGATCGAACCCGGGCTGCACACATGCCAGGCGAGTGCGCTACCACTTGAGCCACATCCCCAGCCCCTTCAATCCTTTATATTCCTTATACTGATCCATTGAGAGTAAAATAACAAGTGGAAAAAGTTTAATTATAAAATTATATTCCTAATTATCTCTAGTATTATCATCTGCTTTTTTATTTTTTTCCTGGTTAGGAAAATATGTGAATCCTATTGACTTTTCATTATCATATTGTTTGGAGATAGGCATAGTGTATAGAATGGGTGTGTGTATAGAGAGAATACTCCCTCTAGCCAGAATACAGTTTTGTTTTGAGTCTTGCATTCTCTAGAAGGACTTATCCGATTGATTAAGATGATATGGCAAGCCTGCTGCTTTGGGCAGTCTATTAATGAAAAAAAAAAAAAAAAGAAAATCTTACCACACAATTGATGAATGTGAGCATAACCATCTTAACTGTTAGAGTTTATTCTCCCATCTGTTTGGATTGCTCTCTTACTTTTAATAGAAATAAAATTTCTACTTACTACATTATAGATATTTGTAGATTGATTATCCAGTTATTGCCTGTTAAAGCTATCAAATAGAACTTACTGCACTAATGGACATATTTTATATTTATATTGTCTGATGTGATAGTTCTAGCTACATGTGGCTGAGGAGCATTTGATGTAGTTGCCATGACTGAGAGACTGAATTTTTGGTTTTATTTAGATTTAAATAATTTAATCATGGAGCTGGGGTTATGGCTCAGTGGTAGAGCTCTTGCCTAGCATGTGTGAGGCATTGGTTTTAGCACCACATATAAACAAATAAAATAAAGGTCCATTGACAACTAAAAAATATTTTAAAATAATAATAATAATTTAATCACATATTACTAGTTGCTACCATATTAGAGAAAAAGCACAGTTCGGAATCATCTATGAAGTATAGGCTCTGAATCATTGCCATCAAATTATTTATTTTTATATCAACTGAAACTGACAGATATTAAAATTTATTTTAATTAGAAAAGTTTGTTTAAAGAAGAATATTAACAATGGTGAAAGCTTTTCTTTCGCTGTATATAGCAATTCCTTAGAGGTAAAACTAGTCTTTTAAAAGTATTTTAACTTATTGTAACTCCTCTGAAGAATGTTTACATTTACACTTTCATTATAAATTACATTTATATTATAAATGGTGATATTATTTACATTGGCTTGTCATTTTAGCAGTGATTTTCCGAAGGGATAGTTTTGATACCTTGTTGGCCTGCAAAGGATATTCATGGAATTTTGTTACTTGGTTGTTTGCTGGATTAGCATAGTTTGGTTATAAAATTAAAAGGACGAATTCTCTTTACACTGACAAGGCCAAGGGGGTAAGGAATCAAATTTAGTATCACCATTAGAACAAACATGTATTTGCTCATATAGAAAGGACAATTACCTTGAAAGTATTCTTGTCCAAAACATTTAGCTTCAACATCATAATAAGACAGGATTAATATGTGTGGAAAAATATTCTGCAAAACAACACAAATAGCAATATTGTGAAATTTTCTATATAAAACACTGAGGATACATGACAAATATAAGGAGTTGTGACTTCAGAGTAGAAACCAAATAAATGAATAGTAATTAGGACTTTAAAAAAGAAAAACAATTGAGATATTTGAATATATAGTGTGTGTGAAATTATATTATGTCTACATTTTCTTGCGTATGACATGATGTTATTGTGGATACATAGAAGTTCTCATATTTAAAGGGTAGATGATAAAAAAAAGTAATATATCCTGATATTTAAAACTTACAGATAGTTGGAGAGGGGACACTGTATGTATGTAGAGTGGGGATTGTGCAATGATGAAACATTAATGGTTAGTGAGTCTGAAGTGAAGATTACTTATTTTGTTTTTTTTAAACTTCTTAGCAGGTTTGGTTTTTCAAATTAAAAGGTTAGGTGGGGAAGAAATAGGAGTTAAGACCATACCCTAATCCTAAAATTATTAAGCATGTTTTTAAAAGTATGGCAATATTTCAGAAATATAAAGAGACCTCTTTTTATAAAAGGAAAAAAATTATCAAGAATTCCCTTATGGATCTAAACTGTTTTATCACAACTTTGATAAAGTACATGTATAAATGTAAAAATCACGCACCATCTACATATGTTTCTAGCTCGTATACAACTTTTAATTCATATTATAATTAAATATAATCAATATATAAAATCAAGAAAATTCAAAATAACTAATGGAATAATACTAGTAGGATGGACTAATACATACTGTGATGAAAATGTTGCCACTTTACATAGCAAACTGGTTTGGGGTACTTAATTATAATTTTTTTTTTTTTTTTTTTTTTTTTGCTTTTGAGGTTATCAGACCTGTATTAATAACTACGATTTGATATTCACTTTCCATGCTACTTTTCTCATTCCAGCTACTGTAAAACTTAGTGTAGTGCAATTACAAAATTTAGTCTTTACCTATGTACTGTATCTTTTATATTTTATGTCCTCTTTTTATTAAACTGAAAATAATGTATACTTATTATTTTCATAATACAAATTATCTTTCACTTATTAAACAACTTGAGAAATTAAAGACTTATTTGAATATTTTTCACCTGGGAATATTACTACAAAAACAAGGTTTAATCCTTGTAAATGATAAATTTAATATTAGCACAACAATTAAAGAATGAAGTAGGATACATTTTTCCTTTTTTATTATTATTTTTCTTGGAGCCAGGATTTCACTGTGTTACCTAGGCTGGCCTCAAACTCCTGAATTCAACCAATCCTCTTGCCCCAGCCTCCCAAATAGCTGGGACTACAGGCATGTGCCATTGTGCCAACTTAATTTTCTCACTTTCACTTTGGCATGTACCAAATTGTTACTCTGTATTTGAACTTCTAAATCAAAAACTTCTGGATCAACAATGGAATGTTGTCACTTAAGGTGATTGCCTAATACAATTATAATAATAAACAGAAAAGCCATTGCAAAAAAATACTGGCAAAATTATCAAGACTAATCAACTCTGTACAACAAAACCTTATAAAACATGCAGTCACCACAGGAGAGAAGCTGGTTGTCAAAATAACCCTTCCTGAGAGTATTATTGGTATTTGACCTAACCCACAGTCTCCATGGGGAAAGACTATACTCAGAATTCAGAATCCAGAAGTGAATCCTAATATATATTTTCTACGAAAGTGCCAATGCAGTTCATTAGGAAAATGAATTTGTGCTGCAGTAATTGGGGATCACAAGCAAAACAATGAACTTAGACCCTTATTCCATATCTTGCATAAAAATTAACTTAGAATTTTATGAACTAAAATAACAAAACACTTTAAAATAGGAGTAAATCTTTAAAACTGTGAATTTAAAAATATGTAACACAAAAAGTGTCATCCATGAAAGAACTAATCAATAAATTGGACCTTATCAAAATTCACAACTTGTGGTATTCAAAATACACCATTAAGATAATAACAACTCATGTAACAGTGTTTGAAAACACAACTCATGTAACAGTGTTTGAAAACAGTAGCAAAAAACATCTGATAAAGGTCTTGTATGCAAATATTTCAAAGAACTCAAACTGGAATTTTCATGTATTTCTGATGGGAATATAAAATGGAGCAACCAACAGCTGTCAGTTTCTTAAAGAGTTAAACATAATATTATCACATGACTCAGATCTGTGCTTTTAAGGTGTCTTCCCAAGAGACACAAAAATGTGTCCTCACAAAGATTTGAATCTGATTGGTCATAGCAGCATTTTTCGTGATAATCAAAACCATGGAGACCTATTTCAACCAACTGATGAGTTTCCAGACAAAATGTGATAATATCTTTACAGTGGCTACTATTTGGTAGTTAAAAAAAAAAAAAAGGCACATGTTAAAACATGGATGAACCTCAGAAACATTATGCAGTGTATAAGAAGCCATACAATGGGGCCACATTATTTCATTTTAATATTCTGCAAGTCAATGTATACGGAGAGAAATAGAGGTTGGCTGGGTAGTGGGTAGAAAGAGGTTGGCTGGGTATTAGTGTGAAGAAAGTGTTCTAAAACAGATTGATGGCAATGGTCATGGTTATACTACTAGGTAAAAGTCATTGACTTGTATACATTCAGTTGATAAATTTTATTATATGCAAAATATGTCTCAGTGATTTTTAGAAAAGTGGGAAATAAAATTATTTAGCATTATTTTTTATAAAACTATTAGAATGTCACGATATACTTCAGATTTTTAAATATTCTGAACCCCTAATATTCTGTTTTTAGAAGTTAGATAAGAGGAAATATCTATGTAACTCCATATCAGACTAACACTGGCATGTATATGTATACACTTATTTGTAATCATATTTTGACAGATTCAAAAATAAAACAAAATATGTATCTTCCTTATTTTTGAAAATGGTCATATCTCTTAGTTTTCTGGCTGTTAGAAATGGATTGTTTATTTAGTTTAGGGATAAATAAAAATTATATATATGGGGTACGTGGTGATATTACCATAAATGTATACATTGTATAATGTTCAAACTAGGTTACATAGATATATTTCTTCAAATATTTGTCATTTATTTGTGGTGAAAACACCTAAGATCTAGCCAGGAGGTGTGGTATCGCACACCTAAAATCCCAGTGGCTCCAGTGGGAGCCTACAAATTTTACGATTGAATTTTCTAGTTCTTACAAAAATGTCATTAGTGTTTTGATGGAGATTTCATTGAATTTATAGATCTCTTTAGACATTTAACAATATTGATTATTGCCAGCCTCAGCAACTTAGTGAGACTCTGTCTCAAAAAGTACCATGGATGTGACCCACTGTTTAAGTGCCCCTTAGTTGAATCCCTGCTGCCAAAAAGAAAGAAAACTTTGAAATTCTTTATTTCCATCAGGTATGCACACCAACTCCAGTGACCTGCAAGACTGAGGTAGGAGGATCTCCAGTTTGATGACAGCCTCAGCAATTTAGAGAGATCCTGTCTCATAATAAAAAGTATTGTGGATGTAGTTCAGTGGTAGAGTGTCCTTGGTTTCAATTCCTGGGACACTGCCCCCTGCCAAAAAAAAAAAAAAAAAGAAAATCTTTTTCCTAGCTTTTCTAAAAATATAGTGCCTTATCATTATCCATAGTCACTCCAAGAGATAAACACTATCCTATTAAAATTTCATATTAATTGACTAACCATTCCTTTTCTCTTTTCCCCATACTCTTTCCAGTCTCTCTAACCACTGTTTTTTCCTCTCAACTTTTATTTCATTTTTTTTTCTTTTTTAAGATTTTACAGAAGAGTGAAATTGTGTGATATTTCTCCCTTTGTGCTGGCTTACTAGGTGAAATCTTAACATCACCTCCAAAAAGTTCTTGCCCTGTTCAGTGTTCTGAAGCATTTGATGTTTTTTTTCTCCTAGTAGTTTAGTAGTTATGATCTAATATTTAAATTTTTAATCCAGCCAGGCTTAATGCTCACACTTGTAATCCCAGCAGCTGGAGAGGCTGAGGCAGGAGGATCACGAGTTCAAAGCCAGCCTCAGCAATAGTGAGGCACAAAGCAACTCTGTGAAACTCTGTCTCTAAATAAAATGCAAATAGGGCTGGGGATGTGGCTCAGTGGCTGAGTACCCCTAAATTCAATTCTTAGTCACCCCCCCAATAAATAAATCTTTAATCCATTTTGAATTGATAGTTGTGAATTGTGAAAGATTGTATCTAGTTTCACTCTTCTGCATGTGGATATCCAATTTTCCCAGCACCTTTTATTGAAAAGATGACCCCTGTCCACAAAACATATTCTTAGCACTCTGTTGAAGATTGGTTGCCCATAGATATGAGTTTTCTAGATTCTTTTCTGTTCTATTGGTTCATGTGCCTGTTTTTATGCCAGTACCATACTGTTTTGATTACTGTACATTTGTTTTGAAATCAGATAAGCTAATGCTTCCTGCTTGGTTCTTTTGTTTAAAAAAAAAAAAAGGAAAAAAATGGGGGTCTCCATGGTTCCATACAAATTTTATGATTGAATTTTCTAGTTCTTCGAAAAATGTCATTAGTATTTTGATGGAGATTTCATTGAATTTATAGATCTCTTTAGGACATTTAACAATATTGATTCTTCCAGTCTGTGAACACAAGATGTCTTTTGTTTGTTTCTGTTTTATTTTTAGCTATTGTACATTACGAGATTGGGTTCTAGATATTTCAGATAAAGCTCTCACTTTGCCTATAGAAACACTACAGATTTTTCTGTATTGTTTTTGAATTCCACAACTTTCTGAGTTTATATGTATGTGTGTGTGTGTGTGTGTGCGTGTGTTTTGTAAGGTCTTTGGGGTTTTCTGTATATAAGATGTTTTCTGCAAATAATGACAGTTTGCTTTTCTTCTTTCTACTTTCATTACCATTTCTTTCTTTCTTTTGCCTGATTGCTTTGACTAGAATTTCCAGTACTATGTTGAATAAAATGATAAAAGTAGGCATCTTGTCCTGTCATATTTTGGAGAGAAAGCTTTCCTTCATTAAGTATGATGTTAGCTTTGGGCTTGTTTTATATATATGGCATTTATTAGGTTTATTATGTTCCTTCTATACCTTATTTATTCAGCATTTTCATCATAAAGACATGCTGAATTTTTGCAAATCTGTTTTTTCTCCATCTGTTGATGATCATATGGCTTTTGCCCTCCATTCTGATGATATGATGGATCACCTTTATTGATTTACATGTGTTGAACCATCTTTCATCCGTGAAGTGATGTTAGCAATCTTTTTAATGTGCTGTCAGACTTTAGTTCACTAATATTTTGTTTAGGGTTCTGTGTTCATCAGGGATATTGACCTCCAACTTTGTTTTTTGTTTTCTTGTCTGGTTTTGATATCAAAAGTAATTCTGGCTTCATAGAATAAATTTGGAAGAATTCTTGTTGAATTTTTTTTTTTTTTTTTTAATGTTTGGTAGAATTCAGCAGTGAAGCCCTCTGATTTGAGGCTTTTCCTTGCTGGGAGACTTTGTATTACTGAGTTAATTGTTATATACATTATTGATCTGTTCAGCTTTTTTCTTTTTTCATGATTCACTCTTGGTAAGGTTCATGTATCCAGGGATATGTCTGTTTCTTCTAGGTTATTAAAGTTTTTGGCATACAGTTTATTATGATTTAGATATGAGATGTCCCCATGGGGGCAGGGAGCAAAAACAAAACTCATATGTGAGACAACACAAGAAAGTGTAGAGGTAAAACAGATTGAGTTATGAGAGCCTTAACCTAATCACTGTATTAACCCAGTGATAGAGATTAACTGGGTAGTAATCTTAATCAGGTAGGGTGTAGCTAGAAGAAGTAGGTCAATGGTCTTACCATTTCAGTTTATGTTTTGTCCCTGGTGAGTGGAGCTCTCTCTGCTTCCTGATTGCCATGTCCTGAGCTGCTTTCCACACCTTTATGTCATAATGTTCTGCTTCATCTTGGTTACAGGACAACACAGTCAACCGATAAACTTTTTTTCCTCTAAAATCATTCTTGTCAGGGCTTTTGGTCATAGTGATGAAAACACTGACTAAAACACTTTTTATAATAGTTTCTGATGATCCTTTGTATTTCTGTGGTATCAGTTTTAATATTTCATTTTTATCTCTGATTTTATTTGAGTCTGTTGAAAGGTTTATCAGTTGTTTATCTTTTTAAAAACTACCTTGTGTCATGACTCTTGTATTTTTAATGTACATTTCACTTGTTTCTGCTTTGATCTTAATCACTTTCTTACACCAATTTTGGGAATGACTTGTTTTTTTAGTTCCTTGAGGTGTGATTATAGGTTGAGATCTTTTTGCTTTTTTGATGTAGTTGTTGAGAGCTGTATACCTTTAACATTGCTTTTCCTATATCCAGTAGGTTTAGGCGTACTGTGTTTCCATTTTTATGAAAACTTTAAATTTATTTTTTTGTCTTTATACATTTTTTTTAAGGAATAAGTTGTTTAGTTTCTGTGTAATTGTATAGTTTCCAAAGTTTGGTTTTATCATGCTGCAGTGGGAAAAAAATACTTGATATGAATTTTGTTCTTGATGCTTGTTGGTATACAGAGACAACTATGTAGTGAAGGATTAGGTATTTATTCCAGCCTTTATCATATGGCTTTGCTTTTACTTGTTCTTCCAGAGAGTCTATGTAGGCTGCTTATTTTCTTTGAGCTTGTAAGCAGTGCTGCTATTTCAGCACTAGAGAGTGCCCTAAGCCCAAGATTATTTAAATTTGCAGTATAAGTATTGTTGAGAACTGGGGGAGTTCTTTAAAAGGGTAGCTCACCTGCAATCACTGATCTGTGATCAGGTGTCACATGGTTCTGCCCGGCAATGAGCATCACTGCTCAGTTCTTCTATGAAATGAGTTGGCACCTGCTTCCCTCATATTACCCAAGTGTATGCCCTCATCTTACCCAAGTGTATGATGACTCCATCTATGTTGTGCTGCCTGGGGTTGGGACTGGGATAGGGTAGTCAGTCCCCTGGCCTACCAACATGATAATGCTGGGTTATATCTAGAATCCATAGCCTACCAAGATCAGCACAGCACTAGGGCAGGATGTAGGCCTATATTATTTATGCCCTGTCTGCTGCTCCGGTATGCACATATGGCCTGAAAGTGTTATAACCAGCCACAGATGATGCTAGCCTGAACACAGGTGCACCTAGTTGTCTCCAGAGGTTTCCACTTGACACCATGGTAGATTCAGAGGCTCTGTCTGCAGGACAATAGCCATTGGGATCCACGCAGTATTGGATTTAGTTTGCCTAACACTGAATTCGAAGGCAAAGTCTGTGATTACTTTGTCCTACCTGCAGAGGCTGAAGACTTATTCCATGTTGTACTGTCCAAAATTGGGGAAGGATTGGTGGAAGCCACCAGGCTAATTCAGGTCCAAAGCCCATAGGCACTGCCCTGGAGGCAGGAGCTGTAGGGTTGTGTCCAGTACTGGATTATATCATGGTGGGCCTGTGTTCTTAGACTTGGACCCTGTTTCTTCATTCTCCCCTCCCCCACCCCCAAGTAAGAGGCTTCACTCCATACTATGTTGTTTGGAGTTGGGAGAGAAGTTCCTGGGTAGCTCTTTTCTTCAGTGCATTTTATTTATTTTTTATTAGTTTACTAAAACAGGTACTGTGATTTCTCACCTGACCTGGTTTCCTTAACTCTTGTAAAAGTAGTTCCTACCTAAGCAGCTATTCAAATTGATGTTTCTATGGGACAGGGTGTGCTAGGGGTCACATTATCTGTGGAACATTTGATGATAAAAACCAAATCCACTTAAAATTAGCTTTGTTTTCCATTTCTGTATTTACTAACTTTATTGCATTTTGTTTTGTTTTAGATCACTGTGTCCACTACTATGATCTTCGTAACACTAAACAGCCAATCATGGTATTCAAAGGACACCGAAAAGCAGTCTCCTATGCAAAGTTTGTGAGTGGTGAGGAAATTGTCTCTGCGTGAGTATTACTCTCCCCTGAGGGTGAGCTTAATACTGAGCTCTGTCATCATTTGCCAATTCATAAAATAACTATAGTTGTATGTAAAGAATAACATTGGGTTATATCCACTTTTTCTTGAGTGGTAGATTTCTATATCTTACCCATTTAAAATACACATATATTCTGATCTGTATTGCTCATTTTTATGTTATTTGTGAGTAAAATTTATAAATTCTAGTTTTTAATGTAACCCTGAATCTAGTACTCCTAAGTTTAGTGGCATTTGAACTTTTAAATTGGGTTTCAGTTATTAATTCTCCTGAAGAAGAAAACAACCTAGTCAATGCAATAGAATGAAAAGAATTTTATTAAAGTCAACTAATATGCTATTATGTGTTTACTTAAAGTATAATAGTAGCATATTTTGGGTTTTAAATAAATTGTTGACTTTTACACTAACACTGACCTCTGATTTCATGGTGGGTTTTAATTATATTTTTTGTTTTGTTTTGGGTTGGGTTTTTTGGGGGGTGGGGGATGCTGGGGATTGAACTTAGGGGCATTTGACCACTGAGCCACATCCCAGTCCTATGTTGTATTTTATTTAGAGACAGGGTCTCACAAAGTTGCTTGTTGCCTCACTTCTGCTGAGGATGACTTTGAACTCATGATCCTCCTGCATCAGCCTCCTGAGCTGCTGGGATTACAGGCTTGCATCACCGAGTCTGGCTTAAATATGTTTTAAAAAGAACTTTTCTAAGTTTAACTACTTATACCTAATAAATCCTTTGAAAAGGCTTCTGAGCTAGAAAATAATAATATAAACTTTCAGTTGTCTTTTTCATTTGTTTAAAGGTAATAGGATTTCAATGAGGTAAAGAGCATTCAGTTGTCAAAATATATAAACTAACATAGTTTTGTTCTCATAATATGAGAACTAACTAAAATATTCCACTAACATAGGCAGTCACATTTTTGGTTATCCATTTTGTAATTTTGTAGTTTCTTCATTTTTCCCATTCTTATTTTTTTCGTTTTATATCTAAGCTTTCATCTCAAGCTTAATGATATATTTTTTTCTTTTTAGTTTCTGATCTCTCTCAGGAAATTATTAATGCCAGTGCCTTATATATGGTTTCCTATCACATCTACCTCCACACTTATTGCTCTAAATAAGAACTTGGTAATTTGAATTGAGTAACAAAATGGGAAACAAGCTTTCCATGAGAACTAACGTGGGTAATTAGTTCACAAATATTAAATTAGGTGGCAGTCAGTCAGAAATATCCCATCTTTAAGAGAAAATATAATGGACAATGAATAATTTAAATATTACTCAGATTTCAATGTAGATGATAGTTTATATGGCAAAATTTTTTTTCTTTGATTTCAGATTTATTCCTTTTTTAAAAAATTCAAATTTGTAAATGTTTAACCAATTAGTTGCCTAATTTTGAATTATGTGTGTACTTAAGTACAAATTGGAATTATGTGTGTACTTAAGCATAAATTGGAAATCTTAGTTGATCTTTTTAATATATATTTTCACCAGTCTTTTTTCCTTTTTAATTTTAATACATCACAATGATTTTTTTCCCCCTTGGATGAATTTGAACCTTGGAAATACCCAAAACAAATTTAACCACAAGTGTATTTGGAAATAGTAATGTTAACATTAAAATGTATTTTGAAATAGCAGCATAAAGGGATATTCAGAGCAACATTGTTGAGCAAAACAAATTAAAACAAATATCTAAAAACAGATGTTATGTTGAAAACATGACAGGCAATGGAAAAATATTTTAAAAGTTAGAAATTCAGCTTCTGCAATCAGTTTAATTCTTGGCTATCCTGTTTATTCACTTTGAAAACATACTAACTCTTCTAAACTTGTTTCTCTTGTCTCCTCTGTGGAGCTAATAGTAGTACCTAGGTTGTGAATCTTTAAGTGATCTATGAAAAATCTTTAGAACGATGAGTCTTTGAGTAAGAAATAAAATGTTGTATTGTGCAGTCATTACAGAAAAATATAAAACAAGCTATAAAGTAAAGAAAAGCAGTTTCCAAAGTTATATGTGTAGTAAGAGCCAATTTTTATAACAGAAATTCGGAGAAAAACAAAACATGATTTTTTTAAAGTCCAAAGATTATATGATGGTTACCATTGATTTTTATACAAAATTATTTTTTGGTAAATAACTGCATTTGCATATTCTTTCAGCAAGATAAACTGATCTACTTGATGTAGAAAAGCAAGATCTACTTTATGTAGATCTTTTAACCATATCCCTTTTCTGTAGGGATAATTAAACTTAGAAAGTAGTTTGTGTTCCTTATACCTATATAATTCAACAGTTGAAAAGTAAATCAAATCAAGAAGAACAAATATCTCCCTAAAGTTGAACACATCTTCCAGTAGAGCGCTGTTATTGTTTGATTGGTAGTCATATGGTGCTGTTGACACCATTGGAATTTATTGATCACTTCCTACATATGAAAAGTGCTATTGAAAGTATTTTAAATTATTTAATTTTCTCAGTAATTCGTTAGATTTATTTTAATTCTATAAAGTAGTAATCACTATATTCATATTTAACTGATGAAAATCTGAATCCAGTGAGGTTTCATAACTTGCCCAAGGTTAAAAGCAAATTAATAGCAGATTGGACATTGTTACTTAGACATCTTAGCTCCAGAGTCTGCTTTCTGAACCACAATACTGGATTGCCTATAATTAGTAGGGGATGTGTTTAATGCCATGAAATCTTAAATATCTTCCAACTTTTGTGTTTATCTCAGCTCAACAGACAGCCAACTAAAACTGTGGAATGTGGGGAAACCATACTGTCTACGTTCCTTCAAGGGTCACATCAATGAAAAAAACTTTGTAGGCCTCGCTTCCAATGGAGATTACATAGCTTGTGGTAAGTGACACCAGCTTTCGGGGAACTTTTTAGCAGATATCTGTCACTGTAGTTTAGGAGAAGTGGTCTATAGAAGGCAGCAGCATAGTTCTGAGCTTAGTTCTATGAATTTTTCTGAAAGAGCACTAGTCCTTTCATTTCTCATTGAGTACAAACCCTGAATACGTGATACAGCATGACATTTTAAACTGTTTCATTTAGTTATTTTCCAGTGTAGCATAACTTGTATAGCTATTCTGTAGAAGACAAAAAAAAATCTTAATTACTAAAAATAATTAAGGAGACAAATATTTGTCTTAAGATTGATATTCAGTTTCTTCTATCTAGTGTTCTCTTTAGTAGGTGGTCTGCTTGGGTAACGTTGATCTATTATTCTAGGTCTTTTATTGTTGATAACTTTTATAAGTTTAAATCAGAACAAGAAAAATCAAATTTTATATTACTCAAATGTTCTAATATATCTAATGAGCTTTCATCAGTACTTTTAAGTGACTTAACCTTCATTCAATAAATTTTATTCTCTCTACTTGTATAAACTAAGAAAGTAAATATCCAGCACAGTTATCCAGCCTTGATAGATTGTTCAAAAAGTATACTTTCCTAATAGAATAATGTGATTATTCGGAAATGGGAAATAAATTTTATAGGTTATTTACATTTGTCTCAATTTCCATATGGTAATTTGGTCCAAATGTAAATTAAGATTCTTATAACTAATTTCTGGTTCTGTTGTTGATGCTATCAGTGTTTTATATATATATATGACAAATTCAACTTTAGAAGTATCAATATTGTTAAATTATATAACATTGATCATTTCTTTAGATTATTAGTAAACCATGGCTCTTGTCCAAGAATGCTTTTTTCAACTGATTTCCAATTAATTCTGTGATCTATTCTTTCAAATTTGACCATAAAAGATTATTGGTCTCTGAGTTAAACTTTGGCTGGTAGTTACTATTTAACTGTGATATTCTAATTCCAAGTTCTCCAATTCTAAAAAAATTGTTTTTTATTTTTTTATTTTCAGGAAGTGAGAATAACTCTCTCTACCTGTACTATAAAGGACTTTCTAAGACTTTGTTAACTTTTAAGTTTGATACAGTCAAAAGTGTTCTGGACAAAGACAGAAAAGAAGATGATACAAATGAATTTGTTAGTGCTGTGTGCTGGAGGGCACTACCAGATGGGGTAAGTTTTCATATCAGTTTTTTTTTAAACCTTGGTATCTCATGTAATGTTTTATGTATACACAGGATTTTAAAATTTTTTAAAATATAAATTGATATATGTATTTTCTTTTTTGCTTGGTATTTGCTTGGTTTGTTTGAAATGTCACAATATAACAATGTCGTATTGACCTAGTATCCCTTCTATGCATCAAAGTATCTTATGCATATTTATATTACAAGCACTATCACATTGTCTGCATCTCTTCTATATGACAGGAAATTCCTCCGAGTACCCACGGTGTCGCATTTTCCTTAATGATCACATGCAGTATATACTCACTAAGCATTCAGCTGAGGTTGTATTTTAACAATAGGAAAAGCATTTGATGTAGGTAATAGAGTGGCCTATATGTGTATGTGATTAACTGTTACGTGCCTAGTGGATATTATACATATACACACATGTAGACCACTCTGGATTCTCTAGAATTGCTCTAAAAATGCACTTATGTAAGATTATTTAAACATATTCAATTTGTTGACAAGAAAATTATACTAGGTTGTAAAAAAAATGTTTCTTTTTTTTTTTTTGGTTTTCACTTATTCCTGTATTATATGAATAAATAATTATTTACTATCATGATTTATTATATTCTATAGCCATTCATTAGATTATCTTCTTAAAAATAGTTTTTTAGGTGCTTGGTTGGTTGTTGGGTTTCTGTTGTTATTCTTGTTTTTGTGCTGGACAGTGAACTCAGAGCCTCACACAGGCTGAGCATGTACCACTTAGTATTCTGTGTTCATAAAGTCTACAGCATTATAGAGTAGTGTTCTAGGACTTTACATTCACTCACCACTCTCAGAACAAATTCCAATCCTGCCAGTTTTCATGTAAAAGTGTACCATTTTTTTAAATCTTGTATTCTGTAGTTTTTACTCTGCCTTTTCTATGTTTAGAAGAATGAGTATATACCATTGTGTTCTGTTTGTCTACAATAGCCAGGACAGTAACGTACTATACAGATTTGTAACCTGGAAGCAATAGCCTATAACATTCAGCTTAGGTATATAGAAGGCTATGCCATCTGGATTTGTTGAAGCACAGTCTATGAGGTTTGCATAAATTGCTAACAAGGCATTTCTTGGCATATATCCTGGTTGTTAAACAGTACCTTCAAACAAGATTCTGTATTTTAAAACAGAATCTTGTTTGAAGGTAATGGAAAAGAAATAAAATCAGAAGAATCATAAGACTAGGACTGCTGTTCCCCTGTAAGCATTTGATGATTTTGGTGGGGTGGCTGGAATCACTTATGGCAGCTTTACAGGGTCACAGAAATTGGAGTGCACTGTCATTATGAGTGACTATCATCATTTTAGGTCCCCACAGTAATATAGTCTAGGATAAACCCAATAGAAGATAAGCTTTTATATTGATTGTAATTCACCTTCATATCATATCAGTCCCTGAAAATTAATTGAGGTGACCCTGCTAGTGTTCACAGGATATAAACTTAAATTCCTTCTGAAAGAAGGTAACATTAGCAGGTTTTTCCTTCATTTTTCCAGTTTTGCAATTATAGTAACTAAAGCACAATAAAAAGTTAGTAATAAAATCCAGCATAGCAACATACAACAGAAACAGAATCATAACATAATTCTTAGATATAAGATTTACCAGACATAGCTTGAAAGTAGCCATGCTTACAAGATGAAAGACAAGATTGAAAGTTTTATTTGGGAATTGGAAACTATTTTAAAAATGAAAACCTTAAAGCTGAAAAAATTACTATTACCAAAAAGAACTACTCAGGATTTGTTGAATGTAAGTAAAGTAGAAAAAAAGAATTAACTGGTATATAAGTTAGGAGAAGGAAACATGAGAAGAGAAAAATTATTTTAAAAATATATAAAAGAAATAGGGAATAAAGTAAGAACATTTAACATGTTTAACAGGAAATCTAAAAGGAGAGCAAAAATTGGAAGGGATTATTATTGAGAACTTTACAGAGTTGACAAAAGACATCAAGGCAGAGAGAGATTCATTAGACCTTTCAACTGCAGAGAATATATAATGAAATATATATATATATTTTTTTTATATATAATGAAATATATATGGGCTTGTCTTGGATCTTATCTTGGGTCTGCCTTCTCATAACATCATTTCCTTGGAAATATATTAAGACAAACACAAAATATTATGGGTAAATTCCTTTATATCTCTTAAGGTTAATACTAAAACCCTTTCTGGTGTTGCATCTGGACTGGGAGAACTGTAAGTTGGTATAATACCTTTGAACAGTATGAGACTGATAGAAAACCAAGGCACATCTGTATTGAGGTCAGCTGCATGCATCTCTGTCTCTGGTGTCAGTGGATACTCTTAGTATGGGCGGAGGAGAAATCTAAGAGGCTATTCATGTGAGTGATTATCTGGCCTCCCGATCAGTTTGAAGATATTTGTGCAGACTGAATTTCCTATTCTCTATTCTTGAAAACCAAGTAATGTAGTGCTAGATTAAAGCCAGTTGTGTCTGATCCACCTTGGCATAATATGATAAAACTACTAAAAATAAGGAAAATACAAGGAAGGTTTTTTTCATCCTTTAAGTTATGTCTCTTATTATTATTGACAAATAATTATGCATGTTTACGGGGTATAGTTTGATATTTTAACATATAAAATGATTAAATAACATCAATTAATGAAGCTGTCACCTAAAATGTTCATTTCTTGGGGTGAGACCATTTCAGATCTATTCTGTTAACAATTTTGCAGTATACATTATGTTATTACTATCTACAGGCGTCACATTGTGTGTAGTAGGTCTCAGAAACATTCTTCCTATCTGAAATTTTGTACCCTTTGACCAGTCTCTCTTCTTCCCAGCCTCTGATAAACACTATTGTACTCTTCTTCTATGAATTTAATCTTTTTAGATTACACACAGAAATGAGATCATGTAGTATTTGTCTTTCTGTGTGTGGCTCATTTCACTTAGCATAATATCCTGCAAGTTCATCCATGTTGTTGAAAGGATTTTATCCTTTTTTCATGACTGAATAGTACTATTCACACCACATTTTCTTTATCTACTCATCTATTGATTATTACCTAGGTTGATTTCATATTTGGCTATTGTGATTAATGATGCAGCAAATATGAAAGTGCAGATGTCCAATGTACAAATTTCAGTTCATTTGGATATATGGGATTGCTGGAACATATAGTAGTTCTACAATTGGATTTTTTTTTATAAACCTCCATATAGTTTTCCACAATGGCTGGACTAATTTACCCTTCTCACCAACAGTGTTTACAAGGGTTTTCTTTTCTTCACATCCTTGCTAATACTTAACCTTTCTTCTTTTTGATGGTTGAAATCCTGACAGATGTGAGATAACCTCATTGTGGTTTTAATTTGCAAAGTCCTAATAATCATTTTGAACATTCTTTTCATATACAACTTGTTTCTATTGAGAAATGTCTGTTCAGGTCCTTTGCTCATTTTTATATTGGATTGTTTCTTGCTGTTTAGTTGCTTTTGCATGATTGTCTCATTGCTTTGTTGTTATGTAGAAACTTTTTACTTTGGTCCACTTCTATTTATCTGTTTTTGCTTTTGTAACCTCTACTTTTGAGTTCATGTTCAAAAAATTATTGCCCATGCCAATATTATAAAACTTCTCTCAATTTGATTCTTGTTGTTTTACTCTTACATTTAAGTACTCAAAATATTTTGAGTTTTGTGTGTGTGTTGTGGTCCTTTGTGTAAGAGTCCATTTTCCTCCTTCTCTATGTAGATATTCAGTTTTCTTAATATTACTTTATTGAAGAAACTGTGTCCCCTCTTCCCCCCAAAAGAGGGACATTTAAGGAAAAAAAAAAAAAAGACAGTATTGACAGCTAAACTAACAGCCAACTTCTCAGTGAACAAAACATCAGAATCAAATATTCAGCATATGAAGTAAAATACCTGCCACCCTTCATCTAGTGAATATCTCTCAAGCAAAGTGAAAATAAATATTTTTAGATGTATAAATCTGAAGTTTTGCCATCAGCTGACCTATACTAATGAAAACTTTAAGATATTCTTTAAGGTAAAAGGAAAAACATCCCAGCTAAAAGTGTTATCTTTTGTATTAACATTATTTAGAGGCTGAAGTTAGGTAAAAGATCTCCTGTGCGGCATGATTCTTGTTTGAAACCACTGGAATGAAATAGAAAGTGTTTCAAGTATACAAATGAGCATCTTTGTTTCAAAGTGATCATGTGTATGTAAATGGTCAGCATATTTTTGTTGCAAGTATCCTCATACTTATACTGTCAGCTCCGTACCACATGTATCATATATATTTACTAGGTGGCTAATGGTTAAAGCGAGTACTTATAAAAGACATTTAAGACTCCCTAGCTCCTTTAAAGTAGCCCCCCAAAATGTATACTCTGTCCTCAGGAAAAGCATTGAACATTTCCTCTTGTGGCTTGAGACATCAGGAATCATGGCTGCAGAGTAATTTCCCTCCTTTGAAATTAAGGGCAGCAATACTTGGCTTAGAAACCTATCATCTATGTTATCACCTATTCTGTGAAAATTTATGTCTGTTTTAGATGAGAGCACCCATGTCTTATGTCATATAATGAAACGTATTCTTTCTATTCTTATTCTAATGAATAAATCTTTTTGTGTATAATAAAACACTTAACCATGAAGCATTTTAAATTTTGTGTTAAGATCTTCTTTACCTGATTTTCTCATGATTCCTATCCTTTAAAATTATTTGTTGAATGAAGTAGTCCTGATATTGGGTTCACATGCTGTTGCTTGGGTCTCCTACTAACCTATAGCCTCCTTATAAAAAGCCGTCATAATCTCAAGATTTCCTACTTGCCCACTCTGAGACCTTGCCCAAGGTCCTAACCACACTGATTACATATAAATATGTACTCCTCTGTAAAGTGCTGAGGATAATAGCAGCTTTTCTCTTTTTGGTTGTCAGAACAATAAAATGAGGTAATGCATAGACAGGGCTTAGAACAGTCTCTAGCACACAGTAAGAAGTACCGAACTCTTTGCTATTGACATCATTCATTTTTAAATTACCCCTACCATTACATGGCTTGTGCACATATAATGTGAAATTAATTTAAGTTTTGGAATGAATGATACAACCTTTCAGACTTGGCTTTTATCTTGTTTGTTGCATGATTAACTGATAGTCATTTAAACCAAAGAAATGCTAAAATATAGATAGAAGATAGTTTTCATAACTAATAGATTTGAAACTCAGTGGTAAATTTTGAGACTATATAAATTTTAAGAAAACTAATTTTCCTGACGAGAACCATTAGTTATATAATTATTTCAAAATTACTGCTTTTCCAATTAGAGTATACTCTACCATATTTTGCCCATTTTTGAAAGTGACAGAAATGTTTTTTTTAATTTTTTAAATTCTTATTTTTCAGTTGTAACTGGACACAATATCTTTATTTTATTTATTTATTTTTATGTGGTGCTGAGGATCAAACCCAGGGCCTTGCACATGCTAGGCAAGCGCTCTACCATTGAGCCACAACCCCAGCCCCAACAGAAATGTTTAAACATGCAACTGTAGGGGAAATGTCATTTGTTATTGGCTTAATATTTTTGTTAGAGTTATAGTATGTTCTTCCTTCTCTTACTGTATTGCATTAAAGACCTATCTATTTTTTCTAATTCATTTAAGTTTTATCTGGAAAATAGGCATCCTTTTCTGATTTATTAGTAAACACTTTTTTGTAAAAAAAAAAACAAAAAAAAAAACACCAGATTGCTCTAAACTAGGGAAGTAAAGTAAGTTCAAGGATCCATATAATACTATAAGCCATATAGTACTTTTTGTATAAAGCACCAGATTGCTTTAAACTAGGGAAGTAAAGCAAGTTCTAGGATTCATACAGTACTATTAAAGTGCAGAAGAGATCTCTAGAATAAAACTTATTTATACCAGTGATTCTCAAACCTGATTGATCATCCATATCACCTGGGAATCTTTAAAAATCAGTTAACAAAATATATGAATAAATATTTCAGGGAGAAAAGGAGAAGGGTAAGGATCTGTATTTTGGAAAGTTTCATAAATGTCCTTGGGAAATTATATGAACAGGCAAGTTTGAGAAAGATGAATCATGCTCCCACTCGAAGAAGGTTATATTACACATAGCAGCCAGGAGACCTAAATGGTTCTCAGGCATCTGCAAGCAGGAACAATTGTATTATATTACTGAGTCTGTTAGATATTGCTACACCCTCATCCACTTAAGCAGACACAAAACCAAAAAATAAAACAGGACCTTTTTCTTTTCTTCAATTAAAAAATAATTATTATCTTTAAATTACATGGACTTCTCACACTTGCAAGCTATTTCTTATCCAGAATTCCTTAGTAAACACCGGAATAGACAAGAGAGGAGTTTCTTTCTTTCTTCAACTGTTTCTCTCTTTCCTTTTATTTTTCCTCTCCTTTCTTCTTTTCTCTAGCTGGATGGTTTGTAACACTTTAGAAAATTTTCCTGACTGGAAGAGGGCCAATCTGAATGAACTCTTATCTGTCTTGGGAGAGGAAGGAAAGAAGATTCTGAGCATGGACCCTGACTTCCAGGAAGACTGTGGCTCCCATCTTCTCCTAAATGCCCCACTCTTCTTTCCCAGTGTCCAGACTAGAGAAGGGCAGGAAAGGAAAAAAGGGAGGAGACAAGCAGGTGGTGGAAAACTGAGGCAACCCTATTAGTTACTTCCTTCTTAAAGTAAATTTACACAAAGTATAAATATTCCATATCTTTAATGTCCACTATTGTGTGGATAGCTTCCAGGAAAATATTTGTTGCATTAGATATTTCATAGTGAATGTTGTAATTAAATCAACAAAATATGATTTATAGAGCTTGCTAGTTGACATTTTAAATATTTCATTGTTATGTTTATACTTACTGTAATGGAACTTGACTTATTAGAATGATTCTTACATATTTTTCTCATAAATCCTTTTTAAAAAATAGTATATCTTCTAGATATGCCAATTTTGAAGCATAGAATTGACACAGATCTTTAAGTTATTTGCTTTTTTGTTGTTGTTGTTCTGCCTTTTTGAGAGAAAAAAGAAATATTGATCGGAGAATGCATTCTAATTATGCCATTAGCCTGAACCTTCATTATTACACACCATGCCTAAAAGCATCCAAAATACTTTGAAATTTCAGTTTGGTTTCTGTGTGTTTATATTTTGACAGTTCCTACCAAATTTCCATAGTAGTAATAGAGGGAAAGAAAGTGGATATCAAATATCATTTATTTGAACATTAAGGTTTTTAATTAATACTGTTTGAATTTGTTAAATATGCTGAAGTGTACATAATGGGAAAACGTGATTTTTTTCTAAATGAATAAAAATGTATTTCATCAATAACACATAATTAAACAAGCAAAAATATATTTTTGGCCTAAAAAGTAGATGGCAACTTTAAAAGTGTTTCCTTCTTATTTTACCTTATATTCTATTTGGGTGAAAGAAAGATACTTTTGTATTTTACTGGTACAGTCTCACATTAACCCTTATTGTTCTCAGGACACTTTACTGTATGGATGTGACATCACCCTGAGTTGCAGAGTGAAACTGTTAAGTCTGAATACATGTGAGTGAATAGTTAGGAAGATATATGCCTCACTTCTTTTAGTGCTGTGTTTCTTTCTAGTTGATAAGTGTTAGTTACTTTTTTAAAATAAGCATGAGGTTTTGTTTAGTTGTATCAGCATTTGCGTTTGAATTATGCCACTTCTCACTATGCTTACTAAGTTATACAAGTTGTAATCAGAAGAATGAAAACAAATCTAAGTAACCACAAGCTTCCTCCTCAGCCTTCAGTATTTGAGCCATGTAAATGATATTAATTCAACAGACTCTTTTTTATCCCTCTATCATTTGTGCCTCAAAGTTACATTTTCCCACATAATAAAGAACTTTTAGAATATAAAGAATAAAGAAAATTAACTTGTAATTCTATCACTTGAACATAACTATAGTTGGTGTTTAGATGTTTGTCCTTCTTGTTTTTAGACTACCTTTAAAAAATCAGTTTTACAGCATAGGTATATTTCTGATGTAAAATTCTATAAGTGGGAAAAAATCTGGATCAGAGGATCCAAAACTATTTTAACTCTTGATATCTGTTTGTTATTTTGATATGTAGAAAATAAGTTTCCAATTTTGTTAACCATGCCAGCATTTGTTATGGGGGAAGGGAGAGAGAGTGAGATTAAGGGATAAGAATATTTGTGTATATATATTTCTATTTACATGTAGTTCTGTTGCTTGCTATGGATCCTTGGAAAAGTTTTTTATCCTGAGTTTACTTCTTCATTTCTAAAGTCAGTACTTAGAAGTACTCTTAAGTACTTCTAAGAGTTAATTGGGAAATAAATGACATCATGCATTTGAAACATTTATACATAATATGTTTTCAATAAATGGTAGTTGCTACAGTGTATAAGAATTAAGAAATTAACATATATCCTGTCTTCATCTTGCTTGGTATTTTATATAAGTTATTCAGACTTATTCCTGGTATTTCTAGCCAGAAGGAACTGTGTGCACATAGATTTTGAGAATGTGAAAAAGTATAGAGTATGTTTGGAGCTGCTAAGATGTAGCTGGACAGGTGAGAGATGAAACTCACTAATTAGGGATTAATTAACTAATTAGGGATTCATCTATGAGTAGATTCATAGATTCATTTGCTCAATAAGAATTTCTGAAAATAATCAAGGAAACTTCAATTTCTCTTAGAAAATTTTCTTTAGGAAACTTAGCCTATCTTGTCAGCATCAGGAAATTTTCCATTTTGAGGTGAGTTATGCTCAACTGACAGAAGGGTTCCTTCCTTAGGTTAAGTGACATTGTGGAATAGGAGGCAATACTTCTACCAGAAATGAGTTCAAGAGATGAATTAAGAGTTCAGGAGATGATCAGTTGGAGAAATTTTAAAGAATCCTTCTATATTTTGATTAAGGTAGACTATAATAGACGGGAACTTCTTTGAGAGTTTTACTTTGCTCTAAGAATTTGGGAGATGTGTTTGAAAGAAAGGATTCCCTTTCTAGTAAAAGGGACAATGACTCCAGGTTTATAGCGTTGATTAGCTTTTCTGATTTTAGGTTACTTAACATATCTGGTTCTCATTTCTCTTTTTTCTAACTTGAAGGAATTATATACTGGATTTTTGTTGCTAGTGGTGTCTTGTAAAATCAATGGTGCTTGTAAGAAAACTACACTGGTTATCAGTAAGTCATTTAACAAGTCAAACCTAATTTTATCCTGTGCTTAACAAACTCACCCAATTGTTGTCTGAGAAGTTCTTTGATTTGTATTTATCGCTCCTCTTAATTCATCTCCTAAACTCATTTACAATAAAATATCCTCAACCCAAAAATGGAACCCTATGGTGTGGGGAGTGGTCTGATGGCCAGCAGTGTCTCATTAGAGGATTCTTCCTACCTAGGGAAATCCAAGCCACCCTAAAACTTAAAATCTCAAATAATTAGTAAATAACAAAACACAAATACTCAGAAATATATTTACAAAAGAAGAAGCCCCTGATAGATCTACTTCACATGGGTTCTGGAACTAGACAAAGAAAAAATGGCTCTGATGGTTTGTTTAAGAGAGTACATCAAAGGCAGGGATAAGGTTTCAAGGGCAGAGTCTTGCTTTGTGATATCTTAGTCAGTAAGTTGACTGACATCTTGGCAGGTCACACCCTCTCAGGTGCTGTGTGGGCCATGGCAGGGTGGGATTGAGATTCACATTGTCCCTGGGCAGTTGACCAGAGGAAATGTCCACTGGTCATTCCCAGACGCCAGATGTCTGACCACCAGGCTTCCATGCATGGTGACCCACATGCAACCCATGGACAGCTCCTAACAGAACCCCTTTGTCAGTTGAACATAACTCACCTCAGATTAGAAACCTTCTTGAAGTTGACAAGATGGACTAAAAGTTTCCTAACTGAAATTTTCTAAAAGAAATTGAAATTCTCATTGAGCAAAGTAAAAGAAACATAATTTATTTGTAAAATCTCACTAATATATGTTTTGAATCTTTTCTTACCAAGCTCTTTACTATTATATTCTTTAATGTTTTGGTTACTGTAATTAGTGCATTAACTTTAGGAGCTTATTTATACTATTACCATATGTTCAGATAGACTTTTATTTGAGTTTATAGTGTATCTTAACACCTGCTCACATGTTCTTCTAATGAAAGACTTCTGTCCTAATCACCTAATATTTCAAAGGATTATGTGAAATGGAAAAAATAAAAAATAGACTAATGGGATTTTCCTACCGTTGCTCTAAAGTTTCGATGACACATCTTAACTATCTGTAAAGTGAAAGCAGTGGTACAGAAGCTTCCATATTTCCAAATGTAGTCTTTAAATATTTGCATAAGTTAGCCCCCTTTCCATTGCTCTTTTAACAATGAAACAGAATAAATAGTAATTCTCGTGCTTTATGCTAGCACTGAATTCATTGATGTGATTGACTAGTTTTCCAGAACCAGCCCATTTTTTAAAGCTTCTTATTAAGTCAAATGTGGACATTAGTTAAATTAGCAATTATCTCATTTGATTACTGTTTATGATCCTTTGGGGGCTCTTTGAAAAAATTCTTTGGGACTTCTTTGAAAAAAATTCTTGGAGTTCACAGAACTCTCCTGCCTTACAAGGATCTTTAGGGCATTTTTTTGTTACACTGAAGTTATGAAAAAGTTTGTCATTCCCACGTAATTGTTTTTTAGGAAGAGTTTTAAAAATGGGTAAGCATTATAACTAAAATTCAGTGCTCAAAATTTGTCTATATTGACAGATTGGCCACAAATTAAATTGTACTAAAATACCAATTACCAAAACTTAAAAGTGTTATTTTTCTGCCCTCATTTTTAAGTTTGTTAATATTTATATAGTTGGCAGACTTTAAGTGAAATAAATAAAAAGCTACAGAATTGTATAGATGACTCTTTGTTTTAATCCTTTCATTCTTTTTGTCTGTTGCATCCAAATCAGTTTGCTATTACCTGTTATTCTGTAGTCTAAAAGCAAGAAGGAGCAGGAGGAATTTTTGTAACCTTTAACATCTCACTTTGCTTCACTAGACACACTGTCTAATAGAGTTGTTCTAAAACTCAGATTTTTAGCTGTGAACAAACATTTTAACCTACTTAATGTCATTTTCACAAAAGGTACATGTGTCGTATTCAGAACAGACAGTTGTAGAGAAGGATTCTACATTTGTTAATGCATAGTTAAGAGAAAATAACTTCATAAAAGTTTCTATTAATGCACACATAATCTCACAAATAGAAATCAAGACCAGGTAAATAAGATTATAGAGACATCTTTTTTTTCTTTAATCATTTAAGCATATTAAGTGTTTATGAAAAGAAAATTTGAATTATATATGTATATATATAATCAGTTATATTTAAAAGTGAGATTATGCTCAGAAATATGAATTTCTACCTTAGGACAAATAGAAAAAAAGAACATATTTAACTTTTAACATGAGCTTCATAAGCTTTATAGAAAGTATTGTTGAGATTAAGTATTTCTAATTTGAAATAATAGGAGTGCGACGATAGTTTGTGTATGATTTAATTTAATTAATGGATTGGAATATGGATTTGAAGTCCTGGCGATAAGAGATTGTTTTATTAATTTAATCTATTTGCTCTCTCTATCCAGTCACTATTAAAAATATGTATTTTTTTATTTAGAGCAAGTTTGATACTGTACAAAATAACATGATTTGCTAGTGTATGGGTTTTTTCTTATCTTTATTTTGTTTATTTTTTCGAACCCAGTGCCTCACATGTGTGAGGCAAGCGCTCTGCCACTGAGCCACAATATAAATTTTATCTCACAATTTTTAGGGGAATAGAAGTATTTTTGCTTCTTTTCCTTATAAATATGCATGTGTGTATGTATGCATATATTCAAAACCCATATGAGTCCAATAGTTGAAAACTGTAGTATTCAGTGTTGCCAAAACACTTAATTTTTACTATCTAACTTTATTTCCTTCTCTTCATCCTCCATTCTTTTTCTCCTTGAAAATGTTTTAGACATTCTACAGTTAAACATATCATGTGAAAAGAGTGACAGATAATTTCTATTCACTCTAGTGTCGTTTATTTTAACTCCTTTGGGAGAAAAGCCAATAATATCATCTATGTGGGAAGAACATTAATGGTCCAGCATTTGAAATGAAATGTTAATGCACAAAGAGCATCTAACAGATGTCTTTGTCTTTGCATTCCCCTGATTATTACCACTATTTTACCACTCCTTTTAAAACACACATACACACACAGTTGAGAAACATGGTAACATGTACTTAAGACATAAACTAACCTTTTAATTTTTAAAAATATTTTTAGTTGTCGATGGACCTTTTATTTATTTATATGCAGTGCTGAGAATCGAACCCAGTGCCTCATGCATGCTAGACAAGCATTCTACCTACCACTGAGCTACAACCCCAAGCCTCCTTTAATTTTAATGTTGACCCATTTCATAAATTTTTAATAACTTTCCCTTGAGGTATCTGTTTAACCTTAGAGTTATTTTGGAAATTTTATCTTTCTATAAATCTTGAATGCATTAAATCCTATGCCTCCTTCCACTATTTGATGGTTTCATCATCCCCTGCCATTTTTCTTAATAGTTCCAGGCTTATATATATTGTTTAAAGCCTATCATTGATGCCCCAGTGATTACAGAATAACATTTAAGCTTTTTTATGTGACCTTTTATGTGCCTTCATCACACTACCACCTGCTTCTCCAGCATGGTCATGTCTCACTTGCATAGGAACATCTGACACTCTGGCAACATTGAACTGAGTTTATATCTTCAAATACTGTGCTGTTTTATTGTGTTTACATCTTTGTGCCTTTGATCTTACTGCTAACTGTGCCAAGGCACCCTTTTTTTGTTGCTCTTCTTTGTTGCTTATGATGTGCCAATAGGCTGGTAGTCCTATAAGTACAGTATTGAGTTTTGTAGCCACAGAAATATTTAGTGTTGTTCATTAGGTATATGACTACCATTAGATTGGCAATTTTGGCCATCGTAGGAATCATTTTATCACTGGGTATAGTGGTGCATGCCAGTAATCCCAGTGACTTCTGGAGGCTGAGATAGGAGGATCACTAGTTCAAGACCAACCTGGGCAACTTAATGAGGACCTTGTCAAAACATAAAAAATAAAACCCCCAGTTTAAAAAAAAAAAAAGGAAGGGAAGGAGGGAATCATTTATATCACATATCTAATGGGGGTGTCTTTAAAACTTTTGAACACATGCTGACAGGGAAATCCTGCTTAACAGAGCAGCCTGTTATATTTTTCAATAATTCTACCTCTTGCTAAGTTGTCCCAGAAGAATAGGGCTAATCTCTTCTCTCCATTCACCTGGTAAACGTTGTATCCACATAATGGGTAATGTTTGGTAGTTTGTAGTTCCACATGGTCTCAACGTTCTCTGAATTCAATGTTATGGTGATAATTCACTCTTTATCTCTATTTTACTTGAATCCTCTGGGGTATAATGTCAACTTGGAAAATTAGCCACTGAAGACTAGAGTCTTACAAATTTGTTTTCAAAATTGTATCATACAAAATTATACTGATTTCAGACATTTTATTATCATGGACTAATTTAGAATATGAGAATAAGATAATGAAAGAAAAGATAATTTATACATAAACTGTATTTGTATGGGTATTAACCCATACAAATGGTTTCCCGTTCTTTCTTATTTTAAATTCTCATAGGTTTTCATTTGTGAAGTTAATTTTTCCACTACATTGCCATTAAGACTATGTAATTCAAATTCTAATATTATAGTATTTTCAAAAATTTATGTAGAATCATAAAAGTTTTTTTTAAATAAAAATAAGCTTTATATGCACTCATTCTCAACTAAACTCAAAAGCCTCCTAAGGTTAAAAACCCTTGTCTTTTATTTATTGCTATTCTCTGGTAAATGATTTGGTAAATGGGTACTCAGTTTAAAAAATTAAAAAAAATTAAGTGAATGAATCTTCTCTACTTCCCTCTCACCTGCCCCCTCACCGAAAGCAAAAATATGCAGATTTCTCTTTCCTATTATGCAGTATTTGTAGACAGCTTTCAACATCTAGACTAGTGTTTTTCAAAAATATAGTCTGCTGATGATCTACTTCAGACTTAATAATTATCTGATATACATATTAAAATTCAAATTTCTAAACCCTAAACTTATTAAATCAGAGTTTCTGAAGTTAAAACCAATGGGAGCCGGGCACAGTGGCACATGCCTCAAATCCCACCAACTCAGGAGGCTGAGACAGGAGGATCATAAATTTGAGGCCAGCCTCAACATCTTAGTAAGACCCTGTGTCAAAATAAATAAAAAGAATTGGGGATGTGGCTCAGTGGTAAAGAGCCCCTGGGTTTTAAAAAAAAAAATTTAAAGGGACCTCCTTTTCATTGTTATTATGGAACTCATAATTCCCTTCTTTTGCTTTATGAAAGTGCCTCAAATTACATGGGAGGCAAAGGTCCTGTCCATGTCCATCCAGTCTTGAGCCCATCTGTGAAAATGTACAGGGCCAATAGTGTTCCCATCTGGGAAGAGAAAATGCCAAAGTGTTTCCAACAATGACCTCTACAGGCCTAGTCTTCCTTTCATAGGATTTACTAGATAATGTCACAGACTCTTCAGAGAACCACATCAGGGGGGCTCTCCATGGTCTGTTTATCACATTAAAGATATGAGACCAAATTCAAGAGAGATATCAGATAATTGGCTGGGATTCTTATTCGTCTACTCGGGCAAAAACAAAGGCTGGAAATTCTGGTGCTGTTTGTAGTAAACCAGGATCTTAAAGCTGAGTCAAAGATCTGTTTCCTAAAAGGCACTACATCCTGATATTTAATCAGCCAAGTTCAACCAAACATTTACCAGTATATTATAAAGGATGCAACTCAGGATGGCTACATGGAAGAGATGCATTGTATTAGTGTGCTTTCTGTAGCTGTCACAAAATACATGAGAAAATGAACTTACAGGAGGAAAGATTTATCTTGACTCCTGCTTTTAGAGGTTTCAGTCTATGGTTGATTGGCTGCCGTGTTTCTGGTGAGGCAGAACATCATGACAGAAGGGCATAGTGAAGCAGAGCTGTTCACCTTATGACAACTGGGAAGCAAGAGACAGAAAAAGAAGGGTCAGGGAACAAAACATTCCCTTCAAAGGGAGCTGCTTACTTCTTACTAACTTTATCTGCCCCACCTCCTAATAGCCCATTTATTAGTGGAATTATCAATGGGCTAATCCATTGATGAGGATTTTAATAATCATTAACCCTCATAACCCAATCATTTCCCAAAAGCCCCACCTCTGAACACTGCTGTATTGGGGAATCAAGCTTTCAACACATGAGCCTCTGAGAGACATTTCAGACTCTGTGCTCTATCCTGTAACATGCATAGAGCCTCCATGCCCTCTTTGGTTGTGCCACTCTCTGAAAACCCCAATCTGTTCACCAGTGTGGAAGTTTCCTGTGTTAGCTCACTTTCTACTACTCTGTAAATATACCTAATAGTTAAATTTAAAAGAGGAAAACCTTATTTGGCTCACAGGTTTAGAGGTTTCAGTCCATGGTTTGTTAGCCCATCACTTTTGGGCTTATAGCAGTATAGCACATCATGGCAGGAACATGTGGTAGAAAAATCTGCTCACCTCATGGCGAAAAAGGACCAGTGTCCCACACCCCCAGTGACCTAATGCCCTCCCACTAGGCCCCACCTTCAAAAGTTTCCACAGCTGCTGGTAGAACCATGCTGGTGATCAGGCCTTTGACACAAGTCTTTGGAAGACATTTTAGATTAAAACTGTAGCACTTCCTGTGGGAATGTAAACCAGGAAATCATGAATGTGGTTAAAATAAAGCAAGAACAGTTGTATTTGGGTACAAAATAGATTTGTAAGTCAGGAACACAGGCTCGCTCGGTTAGACTAAAAGAAAATGGACTTGGGCTTGTATTAAGTCCAGTAATTGGAAACTGACACAAATAGGAGTGATTGTAAATTCTGCAGTTCAATTGGAATATCCAAGCCAAGAGAGCAAAACTGTTCACTCTTGATATTTCTCAAACCTTACAAGGTAATGTTAGATTCCAGAAAATTGTTCTCCCTGTGTAAACAGTTGCCAATATCATGTCCACGTGGAAATTTACCCCATCAGTAAAATTTCTAAGACTTAGGAAAGGATTTTTCTCTTTTTTAGTAATCTGCAGCCATTTTGATTTTGTTACCAGTCATCATATATGTTTTCATCAGCTTTCCATCACTATTCTGAAATACACTAGATAATTAACTTGCAAAGAAAAAAGGCTTATTTAGGCTCACAGTTTTAGAGGTTCCAGTCTGTGACATAGTTAACTGCTTTGGACCTCTTGTGGATGTGTTAGATGGCCATTGTGGAAAGCTTATGATGGAGCAAATTGCCCACCTAATGTCCAAGAAGATAAAAGAGAAAGAGGAAGGGACTGGAGTTCCACTGTCCGCTTCAAGAGACCAGCAGTAAGGACCTCCCTGTAGGCTCCTCCTCCCAAAGATTCCAATTCCTTTCAGCAGTTGCCACCTGGGGACCAGACCTCTAACACAAGAGCCTTGGATCAGACAGTCAAGATCCAAACTACAGCAATATGTAATAATATGCTATAAAATAACTTTTTGAGCTTGTTTCTCAATGTGCATTTGCTTAATATTGTTCATTTAACACATTAAATTTTATCTGATTAATTAAATTTTCATAGACCCAAATGACAAAAAAGAAGCACTTGCTCTAAAGCTATAAATATAGCAAGTAAGGTCAATTTAAAACAAGCAGTAGGCTCTTTGGTATTCTATTCTGCATGATAAAAAGAAACTTATTACAAAATGTTATTCTTTTGATTTTTTTATTTTCACATTTGATATATTAGCATCTTTGTTTCCTTCTGCCTTTGTCATTGTTAAGTCATTTAAGCCTTAAAGTCTAGAATTATTGCATCTCTGTATTTTCTAATTATTCAACAAATAGCAATAATGCTTTCTTTAAAATATTTCTTTATTTGTTCTTTTTTCTTTGCTTTCTCGTCTTCCCATGCATGTTCCTTCCCTCAAATTATTTCCAACCACTTTATGTCCCCTTCAGACTGTCTTTGTGTGCTCCTACCAAACATCCTTCATCTTTATAGAGAGAAAACATTGCTGTTGTGTAACTTCATTGACCTCAAGTCATTCAGAAAACTTTCCTTTTTTTGGTGCCCAGGATTGAACCTAGGGCCTTGTGCATTTGAGGCAAGCACTCTACCAACTGAGCTATATCCCCAGCCCCTCTGAAAACTTTCTTGCAAATTCAACATTTGCATCTAACTCTAGGTTGTACACAGGCTGCCATTAAAAATTAGAGGAAATTTTGATAAATGTTATTACACAAGCTTGGCAATTATTTCACCTCTTTCACTTCAGAGAATTTTAACTAATTTTAAAATTAAATTTAAAATGTGTCCACCCTCCTCATTAAATACTGTCCTTTAGAAAACCCAAAACCAATAGAAAAAAAATTTTTCAAAGCTCAAATTTCAAATAGTAATTAATTAGGAAGTCAGCCTTTACAATTCCCATTCATACAATTCCCATTTCTGCTGCTAACTTGTATTCATATTGTTATTCAGAATATATCTATATTGCCTTGCCCTCTTACTTCTGCTCTTTTAAGTTCTGTTGTCCTTCCCAAACACAATCCCTGTTTTTCTATTCCTCCTTTAAACACTTGATCTTCTTCATTTATGACTTCTCATAGTTGCTGATGTAGCTATAGTATGCACTTTACCAGCTAGCTGCCATTCAGATATTCTTTAATAATTGTCAGTTGTACATCATTGGTGTTGCCCCATTTACATTTCTTGCTTCCATTTTGAGAACAAAAATATACTAGCAGCTACCAAAGTGAGAGTCACTTATTTTTTTTAGGAAATTTAAATAGAATTAAGATCACATCTAAGTATTATTTTTACATGTTTTATCACTTTCATAAAATCGTAAATATGCTGAATAGAATGATACACTAGATTGATTCTAATGATTGTTGCTTGAGATAACTGTCCTTTAAGTTATAAACAAATTTAGGTTATTGTATATTTAGTAAGAATAGCTCCCGTTTATTTGGTGTATCCAGCCAGTTACTTTTTTTAGGAAGGTGCTGTAGGGAAGAATAGATTTTTTTTTTTCTTACCCATTACTGGGTTCATGGTTGAAACCCACATAATAAAACAGGTTAATGAGAGAAAAATGTCAAGCTATTTAATAGATCTTTATAATACAGGAACCTTCAGAAATGAAGACTTAAAGAAACAGGTAAATTTGTATATTTTTATTCTTAGGTTTGATGAAGAGAGAGATAGCCCTGGAGCTGTATATTTGAATGACAAAATGATGTGACTTAATAGTAATAAAATAGGAGCAATATAGCATGGCCTGTTGATTCAAATTCTTCGCTGGGGCCCTATATCCTCAGATATATGGACATTTCTTTTCTCTGGGTAAAGGGTGGGCACCTCTGCAAGAAAGGTCTTCTGACCTGGACCTGCTTCAGAGGAAAGTCTGAGGATGCTTTTATGGTTTGCTTCATGCAAGAAGGGCAGGAGGTCAGTGAGAACTTCCCACGTCTGCTCTTTCCTTAAATGGCAAGGTGCAATATTTTGGAGTAGGGAATTCTGCACCTCATTAGTGTCCTACTCTGTCTTCTTGTTTGTTTGTTTGTTTTTTATTTATATATGACAGCAGAATGCATTACAATTTTTATTACACATATAGAGCACAATTTTTCATACCTCTGGTTGTATACACATATATTTATACCAGTTCGTGTCATCACATTCCACCATCATTAATAACCCCACTCCCCCTTCCTTCCCCTACTGTGTTTTCTTGAATACATACAAAGACTCAGGTATCTAAGATGATCTCTTTTATAGATGAAAAATTTGAGTCTTTAAAAGGAGTAAGTAGTTATGCAGTAGAACCAAATTGTTGATCCAAGTATTTATTTCGTAAATTCATCGCTTTTTCTACTTTCACTAGGTATCCCTAAAATAGTACAAAACTATAAATAGCTAGCTGTATCAGTAGTCTAGAGGAAATTTGCAAAATCACCCTTAGAAATAAACAGTTCTGTGTTCAGAGGCTCTTTTTAATATTCATCAGCAGCACAGTCTTTTTTTTCCCTATCTTCTATGTCATTCTAAGCATATTGTTCTCAAGCCTTATTCAGGATATCCAGGGACCAGAGATTCTGACAGGTGACGCAGGTCAAAGTTGTCTGGAGGTAATATTTGAGTTCTGTGTAGCAGGAATAATTATATTGACTAGGGCTGCTTAGAGAGAAGACTTTGGAAAGCATAGGAATGCAGGAGGATATGGTGAATACATGTGTTTTTGTGTGTGGTAGTCCTTCTTTACGTGTTCTGTGGGTAACCTTTTCTCTATACAAATCACTTTGACTTTGTATACTAAAGTGTCTTTTTAATAGTTCTTTCTTATCTGAATCTCGTTTTTTTTTCAAACTTGTTTGATGTATTAACGTGTATTTAAATGAAAATTCTATGTAGTTAAAAAATTGGAACATGAATAGCCAAATAACAAAAGTCAAGTCATCATATAATAAAACACACCAAAAATGGAAGCTGCAGGAACCAACCATGTAGACAAATGAAAAACTCCCCTTTGTCTACAGTTTGCAGCAGTCCTACATAAACATGGAGGTCTCTGTCTGACTTAAGTCAGCTGGCTAAGTCTGATCGTTCCCCTCCATACAACTTGAAAACTATCACTGTATACTGCTTTCCTGGCCATTTGGTTTAGTATCTCTGCCAGGTAAATAAATGAGATTATTGAAAAAATAGGCAACCAAGTAAAGTTATTTCTGCATCATTTTAATTATTTTGAGATATTTTATGTTTTTTGAAAGTAGGTATTACTACTTACTTATTTAAGGAACCTACAGTCAGGAAGTGGAATGAGCATAGAAATATTTTTCTTATGGACCGGATTGACTTATAAGTAAAGGTTATAAGTAATCATCTAAAACTGATTTATATGTAGAACAGCTGATTAGAGGTAGCTTTCATGAAATTTTTCACTAAATTTTTTTTTAACCAAGAAAGTAAATTTTTTTCCAAAATACATTTTATGTCATCTTTTAAGTCTAACCACAGTTCAAAGAAATGACCATTTCTAAGAAAAGCTGGATACAAGTGTTTGGATATGAGGTGTCGTCCAAAAGCTCTTATTAATGCAGGAATATTCAGAGGCAAAATGATTAGATTATGAGAGCTGTAAAATGTGATTGGTCCCTCCCAGTTTGAATGGACTGATTGATTATAGGCAGGTAGAACATGACTAGAGGAGGTGTGTCACTGAGGGCAAGGGTACATCTTTCTCTAGGGCATCTTCTTCTCTCCCCCTCCCCTTCTCTCTACCCTCTTTCATAATCTGCTTCCTGATCCACTATGAGCTAAGTAGTGTTCCTCTACTGGACCCTTCACCCCATGAGGTTCTGTCCTACCTGGGGCCCAGAGCAGTAGTCAGCCCTCTATGTTCTGAGTCCTGAAACTGTGAGCCCCAAAGAAACTTTTCCTCCTCTAAGTAGTTGTTCTCAGGTGTTTTGGTCACAGCAAGCAAAAGCTGACTAAAACACCAAGTATTTACTTCTTGGTACTGAATTTGAAATCTTGTTTTTTCAGACTGTGTTCTGCTAAGTTGATGAGGGGAGGTGTAAGGATAGGAGCTAAATGGCCTTTCTAATGCACTGAGGTGTGATACGTAGCAGATAAGTTCCTGCTAGTTTTATCTAGAATTAATTATATGAAAATCCTTGTTTATGATTCTGAAACACCCATATTTCTTACCCTGAGTAGTTTTTGCACCATACAGTTGTAATGTGAGTAGCTTTATTTTTCTAGGCTCATTAAAAATTCCTAGTTTACTCTGTTCTTTATTTCAGTGAACCTTATCAGATTTTCTACTCACTGCATTTATTTTTTTCTGTGTTTTTGAATAATAAAATTAAAATCTACATCCAAGACCCTTCACTAAAATGACCTCTAAATATCAGCAACTTAAATATTATGTAAGTGTAATTCAAAGGAAAATTATGCCTTATGACCAAAATGATCTTAACTTATGTTTACAAATATATTTGAGTAGTATCTTCACCACTGTTGTTACTTTCTAGAATGCCTCAGTGAAGAAAAAGAAATATAGTATTTTCCCTTTGTTTCTTATTTCTTAAATCCTTTTGCAGTGCTTTTCTTTTTTGAGTCTCCTTGCTACCATGCCCTTCAGTTTGTTCTCACATGGAACTGGATGTGTATTTCTTCACCCTTTCTGGCCAAATCTTAGCTATGTGCCTCTCAGCTATCTTCTCCACAAACCCCACTGAAATTATTATGTAAAGTCTACTCAAATCAGATATGTGAATATAGGAACCAAATGTTCCTCATATATGTAACAAATCAGAGTTAATGACTTTCATCAGAGGAGAGCCTATTTGAAAGTAAAGTGTTTGGCACACTGTACCAAAGCCATTATTTACATGGCCTGCTCTGCTTTATGGTTTGTGGGAGCTTCAGGCTTTGATCCTCACAAAATGAACTTTAAATCTTATGATAATATAGAGATGGTTGTTTATTATTATATTTACCATTATGCTTATTATTATAATTAAGAGAGCAAAAGAAACCATAGCTACTTTTATGGGGAAGGAATAATTATAAGCTAAAATCAGGGACAATTAGGTATGTAAGTAGTACAGTTATACCAGTTTTTATGATAGGTTTCTATCTGTACCTGTTAAAAATTTTTAACACCCATCTCTGAGAACACCTTGTGTCATGCATACTATAATTATGAATGCAAGTTTCTCTGAGACCCAAATAAAAACAAGAAGTCTTAACAGGAGGAAAAAAAGAAAAAGATGAAGGGCAGAAAGGAAATGGGACAGAATCTGGTTATTCTGGTAGAGGTAGATTCTCCATTGAGGTAGGTCTTCCTTTTCCTTTCTATGTGTGTGTTTATGTCTGTCTGTCTACACACACACTTCATTCTGAAGTAACAGGTGTGCATTTCAACTGTTTTGAAATCTTTACATTTTTAAGGTATTCAGTTAGCCTTTCAAAACATTAAACTCGTAGATGCCCTATAAAAAAACAGAGCTTGGGCTGGGGTTATGGCTCAGCAGTAGAGCTCTCTCCTCAGATGTGCGAGGTCCTTGGTTTGATCCTCAGCACCATATAAAAATAAATAGATAAAATAAAGATTATGTTCAACTTCCACTAAAAAATAAATATTAAAAACAAAACAAAGCTCACTAGACTAACCTATATGATATGTCCATTTATCTAGAGAGAACTGCCCATACCAAATTATTTTTAAAGAATGTTGAGGGATTTTTTTTTTTTTTTTTGAGGGTGGGAATACCAGAGATTGAATGCAGAGGCACTTAACTACTGAGCCATATTCCCAGCTCTTTTTTATTTTTATTTTGAGATAAGATCTTACTAAGTTGTTTTGGTCCATGCTAAATTGCTGAGGCTGGCTTTGAACTTGATCCTCCTGCCTTAGCCTCCATCCTAAGCCTCTGGGATTACAGGTGTGCACACCACATCCAGCAAGAATGCTAATTTTATGTTTATTTAGTAGAGATAAATTCCAATGATAAAATTCAGGAGCTTGTGGTTTATGTTTATTTTCATGATTATATTATGCCTAGACATAACATCAGTTTGCCATAAAGGATCTGTTTCACCTTGTCTTAGAATGATGTAAAAAGTCTTCAGTAAGAACTATTTACATTGTTTATTCAGGAAAATCTTTAAAATTTTGGAATTGAAGATATTATAAGGCACCAAATCTAGAAATCCTTTTGATTAGCAGTGTAAATCAATTTTCCCACTTGTTAGATTTATTGTAAGAGCAGATATTTGTCTGAAATTCAGTCAAAAAAATGGAAGTATAATAATTTACTAAAAGAAGGATTCTTGCTGGGATTGTGGGTCAGTGGTAGAGCACTCACCTAGCATGTACAAGGCTTGATCCTCAGTAACACATAAAAATAAATAAATAAAATGGAGGTATTGTGTTCAACTACAACTAAAAAAAAATGTATATATGTGTGTGTGTGATTATATAAAATAATCCATTCTACCAAAGATTGTGACTTACCCATTTTATTCATAATCATCTTGATAGTTTAAAATGAGAAGGGATTCATATCATCCTAAGCAGGGATACCTAAGTTGAAAGGGAAGAGAGAATTTGTGTTTAAAGGATGCTTTTGAAAGTGTTCCCTTATGATTAAAAAGAACTCCAGGATCCAGGATCTCAAATTGGAATGGGAGAGGGGAGCTAAATCCTATATTCTGACTATGAACACTTCCTACTACTTGGTTCTGTGGCCGAGCCCTTTCTTTAAGTGATAGCCCCTAAATCATACAGAGATAAATAAAAATTCAAATTTTGCATATTTAATAAAGCACTTAGGAATTTAGCTGTATGAACTTTGACATATAGTGTGTGAGAACTGAGGCACTCTTGCACATGTTAAATACTTGTCTCAGACTCCTTTCTTCTGTTCCCATTTAGTAAATTCATGTGCCCAGACATGTGATAAGCTCCCTCAGTCAATATTATACAAACCAGCACTAGTGTATTTATCAGACTACACAAGTAGATTCCTGGCTTTGCTATTCCTTAGCTGAGTATATGAATTTGGAGAAGTTATTTAATCTCATTGGATAGTTGTGCAGATTAAGTGAAATAATCCAGTAAATCTCTAGCCAAAGTAACTGGCTTAAAAGTGTTCAATAAATGGTTATGATAATGTCAGAAATTTTGAGACAGACCCTTACCATGTTGCTCAGACTGATATCAAACTTGTGTGCAGAGGTGATCCTCCCATTTCAACATCCCAGGTAACTGGGGCTACAGGGTATCTTTTCCTAATATATCTTTAAGATAGTGAAATGAGACATAAAGTTCATTTATTGTCTGTCTTCAAACAACTAATACATACTTCAAACAACTAATTACATCTTTTTAGAATGCATGGAGGGCTAACCATAATAACGCTTTAGAGTAAATGGGAAAAACCTCTTTTTGATAGATTATGGTTTTTTTCTTCAGCATATTTAAATATACTTTTTCCAGGTCAATTCTGGAAAACCACATACTGAAAGAAGGGTCAGGGACAAAAACTGTTGAGCTTATGAATAGCATTCCTTCAAAACCTTTGAAGATCATCTTGGAATCTTTGTTTAAATATCGTTATATAGATTTTCACATGCTGTCCACATTCAGTCTAGCTTTATAATTGTATAAAGGCAAACTTTTGTTCACACAGGGGACTCTTTTGATTAATCAAAGCCCAACAAAAATGTATTTAACTCTAAGATCCAAAAACAATTAAAAACATGACTTTTCTAAAAAGAAGATCTACTATAAAGTGGTTTTAACAAAAAAATGATTTTGCATGTCAGCAAATCAACTACAGCTTAGTATGATGAAGCATCAAAATGTCAGAAGCTTGAGTACTTTCTCTTCTGAATTTAAGTCAGAGGGTAAGAGAGGTAAGCACCTGAAGGTTTGGGGATGTTACGAAGTAAATAAAAGGGACTGATGGAATTGGATATTTGAATATTGTCACTTAAAGCATTGATCTAAGAAAAATTGTTAAGAATCTACATATTATATCTGTATCTGTTCTAAAGAGAAGTGATGTGGATGTTCATAAGGCAGCTGTGGATCATTCATAAAAAGAACAACTGAGCCAGGTGCAGTGGCACACACCAGTAATCCTAGCAGTTAGGGAGGCTGAGACAGGAGGATTGGGAGTTCAGGCCAGCCTCAGCAAAAAGTGAGGTGCTAAGCAACTCAATGAGACCCTGTCTCTAAATAAAATACAAAATAAGGCTGGGGATGTGGCTCAGTGGTCGAGTACCCCCGAGTTCAATCCATGGTACACCCCCCTCCCCCCCCCCAAAAAAAAAAAAAAACACAGCCAAAAGGGAAAATTGATTTGAAAGTATTCTTTGGCTGCAAGAGGATCCTGAGTAAACAGTGTATTTGTACACACCATCCATGAACTACATGAGGAGAAAAATCGTTTTAATTTTCAGGATGCAGTTGAAGTACAAATACTAATACCCTTTTACCTCTTCCACTTCAGAGAGAAAAAAAATTAGCGAAAACCCATACTTTTGTGTTTATAACTTTGATATGAAAAAAGCTTAAAGTGGCTATGACACAAATCATCACTCCAACTTAACACTCTCCTAAGCCAGGTGTGGTGGCACATCCCTGCAGTCTCAGCATTGTGTTGGCTGAGGCCTGAGAATCACAAGTTTGCCTCAGAGATAGATCTAAGTTTCTTACATGTAAAGCACTCCTTTTTCAATCCCCAGTAACATCCCCACCACTGGCCAAAAAAATAAATAAATAAAAAATAGCATACTTTTTTTCTGGCAATGAGAAAACCAGAAATCTATTTTCATAAAGAAAGTAAATGGCTTTGTCCAAATAGGACAAGAATCTCAATGGAGAGACTGTTATAGAATTGACAGTTATAATGTAGATTGTGAATTTTTCTTGTTTGAAGCCAACTTATCTCAAATACATTTACTTCTTTATTTAAAGAGAAATATTAAATTGAACTGTCTTCCTTGCTGTTCTCTATCCTCTAGGGATCTTTATTTGCAACCACTGTATGATGATGTTCAGAAGGATGTACCCTTTCACCAAACATATGTCTAAATGACTTAAGTAGATATACAGTTTTAACTTAGTGAACACCTGAAGAAGAATATTCAGGGCTTTTAAGGCAAACTGTTGAAGACTGAACTGCTTACATTAATTTTCACTGGCCAACTTAACTACATTTTTTGCTTTTTTTAAAAAGAATTATCACTAGTATTTCAGTGTATTTTATATTCCTCATGTCTCTAACAGTGTTCTGTGTGTTACTTTTAAGAGGAAATACAAGGTTAAAGATTATAATCTTCAGAGAGTTTGTCTTACTTTGTTTTATGACACAAACTAGAAACTTGTTTAGGAGAAAATATTGGTGATTTTTTTTTTTGAGGTCCTTGTGTGGCAGGTTAGAGCTTTTAAAACACTAAGCATAGAGGGTGATGCATATATCATTTATATCTTCTGTCAGAGGATAATGATCTGGTTAGTGCTGGAGCCAGGTTGCCATATTGCTTCCTGTTGCCGTCATGTATAAGCTGTGGATGACTTACTTAAGTAGATATTAAGTAACTTTGCATGAGTTACTTAACCTTTCTGTGCCTCAGAAAGGTTTCTATTCTATGAAATTAGAGTAGTATTTTCCATATAATGAAATGGATGGTAGTACATGCTTGTAACCCCAGGTACTGGGGAATCTGAGGAAGAAGCATCACATGTTTAAAGCAAGCCTAGGCCACTTAGCCAGACAGAGGGAGAGGCACTTTCTTCTGTGGACATTAGATAGCTCCCAATGCTTACTGGGCTGGAAATTGAAATTGCTAAATAAGAATACTATAGCAGTAGCTAGCCTGCATTGTAATGAGAGAAGATTAAAAATAGAGTCCATTATGTAGTTATTAAGTAGTTGAGTAACTTTTTTTTTTCCATATTTAGTTTCCTTTTAGGAAATAACAGAAAATACTTACATGTAACATCTATCTTTTTTAAAATGTAAAGGTTGGACCCACATTACAATTTTTTATTTAAAGATGTAAATTTTGAACTGTATTTGAGGATGTAATTATAATCTCCCACCTCCTAGTACACAAAATTTTATTTTGCTTTTCTAGAATTTAACTTGTTTAACTTAATATGTGAATTTAAAAGTTTTATTAAAAGATAAGATTAAAGAAGATAACTCTAGGTACCTGGAGAGGCAAATGTGAGGTGATAGATACATCATTGAAGGAATGGAACACTGGAAGGGAGGAAAATTCTCCTCTGCCCACTTAGATTCTCTGGGTATGCAAAATAAACTCACAGCAGATTGATTAAACAACATACAAGTTTATTTGATGTTCATAGTTTTTATATGGCACCAGGAATAGTAGAAGGAGCTTTATAGAGACAATTTAAAAATCCAGAGAATGTCTTAAGTTTCAAGGCTTTTAAGCCATGTGGACAAAAGAGGACAGAATTGACAAGAGAGGGACTTTGAGCTTCTAAGGACAAAAAAAATGTAGGAAGGCAAGTATATGAGAAACTAATGATAGTTAAGGGCTAATTAGTAAGGTTGGTTTGTGTAGACTTTTGGTGCCATCATATCTCCAGTGATAAGAGTGCCATCCCTTTCCTGGCATGATAAGTGTCTGGGGGTGTGGGATAGAAGTATATACCTTCACAAACGGAATTTGTGATCGGTTTTCAAGCAGATAGAAAGAAGGTAGAGAGTTTGTCCCTTGTATGCTTTTCTCCGTACCTTCCACTAAAAATAATCCTAATGCCAGGCTGGCATATTTTTGGGTGGAATATTCTGATCTCCTAGAACATCAGAGAAAAACTAATTCTTATCTCCTTGCATAAAGACAGCCGCTAACTTCTTATTATCCATAAATAAAATTCTAACTCTGGTATGGTACAGTTTTTTATGCTTACCCCACCTACCAATCCCATCTGATCATCTAGTATGCATACACTTACACAAGCTGCTTTCCAGTCACACAATTTCTCGTTATCCCAGAACCATTTTTTTTTAATTTATTTATTTATTTTTAGTTTTCGGTGGACACAACATCTTTATTATTTTCAAGCCTTTTTCATTTCTTCTGAAGGAAGATCACTCAGTTGCCCCTTGAAACTTCATATTTCTTAAAATACAAGAAGGTAGAAGCTGGGGATATATAGCTCAGTTGGTAGAGTGCTTGCCTCACATGCACTAAGGCCCTGGGTTCAATCCTGGGTACCAAATATATATACATATATATATATAATCAGTCTGTCTCCCCTGCTTGTCTGTAGTCTGAAGATCAAACTTGATGTCTTCTCTTCAGAACTCCAGTACACAGAACAGAACAGTGTCTTCTGTGTACTATCTACCCTAATGATGACTAGTTGGATGGTGATGGATGAATAAAATTGCTTAAAATTAATAAACTGTATGCCAAAGCCACAATAGTATCATATAGTATAATGATGAAATTTTATTATCTTTGTGAAATTAGTTGAAAAGTTATCTTATGTATTGGAATTCGAGAGAGAGAGAGAGAGCGAGCAAAATAATAGGATATCTGTAAGTAGATACATGAGAGGGATTTACTAGGGGAATTGGCTCATGAAATTATGGAGGCAGAAAGGTCCCACAATAGGCTGGGAAGGCCAGTAGCATGTCTCAGTCCAAATTCAAAGGCCAAAGAGCCAGAGAAGCCAGTAGTGTAACTGTCAGTGCAGGGCAGCAGGCCTAAGAATGTAGGGTTGGGAGTGGTGGACCAGGTATAAGTTCTGGAGCCTAAAGGCTAGAGAACTAGGAATTCTGATGTCTAAGGGCAGGAGAAGAAGGGGATCCCAGTTCCAGGAAGGAGAGTTGCTTTTCCTTTTCCTTTTTTTTTTTTTTTTTAATGCAGTCCCACAGCCAATTGGATGGTATTTTCAACATTGAGGGCATATCTTCTCTACTCTGACCACAGGCTCACACCAACATCCTCTTTCCAAATACCCTACACACTTTATCAACTCTCTAGGCATTTCTTAATCCAGCCAAGTTGATGTGTATAATTAATTTATTCTTACCATCTTGGAAGCCAAGGGAAGGCTTTTCTAGAGAAGTGTCTGTCAAGACCAGTTTCTAAAGGCTGAGGTAGTCCCTTTATAAAGTGACTTTATAATACAGACTTTATATAAAAGGCCCTTTATAATATAGACTTTTTTTTTAAGGTATTGAGAATCAAACCCAGGGTCTTGGTGCATGCTAGGCAAGCACTCTACCACTGAGCTGCATCCCAGCCCTCTTTTATTTTATTTTGAAACAGTGTCTCACTGAGTTGCTTAAGCTGATCTCGAACCGAGTTTGTCTTATTTTACTTAACATGATGGTCTCTAATTCTATCCATTTTCCTGCAAATGCTATAACTTAATTTTTTCTTTATGGCTGAATAAAACTCCATTGTGTATACATACCACATTTTCTTTATTCACTCATTGGTTGATGGACACTGAGGCTGGTTCCATAGTTTGGATATTGTGAACTGTACTGCTATAAACATGGGTATGCATGTACAACTGTAGTAAAATGACTTTAATTCTTCAGGATAAATACCGAGAAGTGGTATAGCTGGATCATATGGCAGTTCCAAGCCTAGTCTTTTGAGAAGTCTCCATACTGATTTCCATAGTAGTCGTACTAATTTACAGTCTCACCAACAGTGTAAAAGTGTTCTTTTTCTCCCCATCCTCTCCAGCATTTATTATTGTTTGTATTCTTGATGACCACCATTCTGATTGGGTTGAGGTGAAATCTCAGTGTAGCTTTGATTTGCATTTCCCTAAATACTAATGATGTTGAACATTTTTTCATGTATTTGTTGGCCATTTGTATTTCTTCTTTTGCCTATTATTGGGTTATTTGATTTTTTTTGGTGTAAAGTTTTTTTGAGTTCTTTCTATATTCTAGATATTAACCCTCTGTCAGAAGAGTAGCTAGCAAGGATTTTCTCCCATTTTGTGGGTTGTTTCTTCACATTCCTAATTGTTTCCTTTACTATATAAAGCTCTTATCAATTTTTGGAGTCAGAAAGATATGAGTTCAAAGCTCTAACATTTCCAAACTATGTCATCAAGGGCGAGTTACTCAAACTCTCTGAATCTTAATAAAGCTGGGATAAGAGAAATATTGTTATGGAGAAGCACGATACACACGGGCCTGAAATAAAGGATATATCTTACAAATGACTTTTCTTTTAGTGAAGGAAAGATGTTCTGAGCTCAGGTATTCAAGGAAAGCAAGCAAAGTAGCCCAAAGTGATCAAATGGGTAGGAAGAAAATCTGAAGATTATTATGCAGGCTAAAAGAATACTTTAAAAACCCAAACTGTCAAAAATCATGAAATAAAAAAGTTACTTGCTAATAATGTTATAGGTTATTTAACCTTAAAACCAATTCTATCTAATGATCTGCATTATAAAGCTGGGTGTGGTGGTATATAACCCTGGTTCTTGGGGACGTTGAGGTAGGAGACTCCAGGAGACTGGAGTGAGGTGATATGTTAGAGTAGTTTTGATTTGCATTTCTCTGATTGCTAGAGATGATGAGCATTTTTTCATATATTTGTTGATTGATTGTATATCCTTTTCTGAGAAGTTGTCTGTTCAGGTCCTTGGCACACTTGTTGATTGTGTTATTTGGGTTTTTTTTATTTAGTATGTTTGTATGAATATGTAATAACAAATCCCATTAATATGTACAACTATAATGCACCAATAAAAAATGTGGGGAAAAAGAAAATAATGGTATGTGGAGGGAAAGCTTTTTATATATTATGTTAAGAAATCAGAAAACATTGAAATTATGAATAATGACTTTTGGTTGGTTAAGTCCAATACTGGATTTAAAGTAAACATGAAATGCATATAAATATATATATATGTGTGTGTGTGTGTGTGTGTGTGTGTGTGTGTATGTGTATGGTTGAATTCTCTTTACTGGTATTTGATTAAGATTTTTTACATCTGTTTATAAAGGAAATTGGTCTTTTTTTTCATGTCTTTCTCTAGCTTTGATTCATAGACTGAAAATATTTCTTGCCCCTCAATTTAAAAATTTTTTTTCTTCTTTATATTAAGGAATTTGCATCTTTCACATTTGCATCTTTCACATAATTGTTCCTTTCATTACCTGTCACTTTTATTGGCATAAAGTTGTTCATAATATTTATCTCCTGATTATTGTTCTAATACCTGTAGCATATTTCATGATATCCCCTAATTTGTTCCTGATAGTAATTTATATTTTTCTTATCTTTTTGTAGAGGTTTATCAATTTTGTTGATTTTTTTTCCCCCAAAGAACTGGGTTTTTGTTTGATAATTTTTTTTTTAATATTTATTTTTTAGTATTTGGCGGACACAACATCTTTGTTGGTATGCAGTGCTGAGGATCGAACCCGGGCCGCACGCATGCCAGGCGAGCGCGCTACCGCTTGAGCCACATCCCCAGCCCCTTGTTTGATAATTTTTAATCTGTTTAGTCTATCTTATTGATAATCTGCTTTTTACTACAGCCATTTTTGTATGTATGTTGTGTGTGAATTGCTTTTTTCCTAGCTCTCTAAGGTGCAAGTTATTATATTATTAATATTAAAACTTTCTGCTTTACTAAACATTGAAAGTTATAATTTTCTAAGTATTGTTTTAACTGCATTACACAAATGTTGATGGTTTTGTTGTCTTTTTAGGCAAAATAGTTTCTCATTTTCCTTTAAGTTCTTATTTGACCTTTGAATTATTTGAAGTATGTTTTCCAAATTTTCAAATATCCAAGGATTTTTTACAGATTTTTTTTGTTATTGTTTTTTACTCTAGTGAAGTTTTATCAGAAAATATGCTTATATGATTTCACTCCTTTAAATTTACTGAAATGTGTTTTCTCTACATGGTCTGTCTTGATGACTTCTTCACATACACTTAAAGAGGATCTATATTTTGTCATGTTAGTAAAATATTTCTTTAAGTATTAATTTGATCAATTTGGTTTTGAAAATGAAGTCATGTATTTGATTTTTTCTGTCTACTTTTTGATTATTGAGAAGCATGTTAAAATCGACAAAAATTAGTATTGATTTATACTTAATTCAGTTGTATCCATTTTTGTTTCGTGCATTTTGAAGATCTGTTTTAAACATGTATGTATTTAAGAATATATGCACCTAGTTATATAATTATGAAATGTTATTATGTATCTCATATTTGTCATGAAATCCACTTTTTCTTATATCAGTATAGCCATTTCAGTTTTCTTGTGATTAGTCTTCACATGGTTTATCTTTTTTCTTTTACTTTATATCTATATTTTTATATTTAAAATGTGTTTCTTATGGATAGAATTGAGTTAGATCTTATTTCTATCCAGTCTTATGATCTCTGCATTTAATTACAGTATTTAAACCATTTACATTTAATTATCAATGTGGTTGGAATCATGTTTGTCATCTTACTTCTTTTTCTATTTGTCCTATCTGTTCTATGTTCCACTGACCCTTATTTCTTTTCTTTTCAAAATTATGTTTATAATTTAGTTGTCTTACTAGCTTATTAACTTTATTATTTCTTTTACATTATTACTGAGTTTTCTAAAGTTTATAATATTCATGTTGAAGTCTCTACATTCTATGCTTTGGATTATATTTTACCACAGTGTATAATGGAAAAGCCTTACAAAAATATGCTCCTGTTTTCCCTTTTTATCCTTGTGCTTTTGATATCATATTTTACTTCTGTAAACAATATGCTCCTATTTTCCCTTTTTATCCTTGTGCTTTTGATATCATATTTTACTTCTGTAAATATTATAATCACCATAATGCATTAGTATTATATTACATTTAGCTTAAGTAGTCAACTATTACTTACATTTACTTTAAGTAGTCAGTTACCTGTTAAGGAAATTTTAAAACAAACAAATATATTTTATATTCTCCTACATATTGACCATTTTCAGCAGTTTGCATCTCCTTTTTTATATATGAATTCTCATGTAATATTACATTCCTTCAGCTTTTAGAACTTTCTTTAATAATGTCTTATAGTATAGATCTGCTTGTAAAAAAATGATCTTAAGATTTGTTTTCTCTGAAAATGTTTTGTCTTCATTTTGAGATAATATGTCTAGATTGACAGCTCTCTCTTTTCATAATTTTAAAGACATCATCTTCTGGTTTATACTGCCTCTGATGCTAAATTGTTTCTTGTTCCTCTACATATAATTGTCTTTTTTCCTCTGGATATTTTCAAAAATTTGTTGTTTGTTTTCAGCCACGTAACTGATGTGCCTTGGTGTGGTATTTTTTTCTGTATGAAAATCGTTAAACTTCTAAGATATGTGGGTTTTTCAAATTTGCAAATTTGAAAAAATTTTATCTCATGTATTCATATACTTTTTCTTCACTCTTCTATTTGGGATTTTAATTATACATTGATTAGATTGCATATTGTCCTATATAGGCCATTAAAATGCTAATCTCTGTTTTTCCCCCAGTCTTTTTCCTCTGCTTCAGATTTGTTTTGTTTCCTGTTTGTCAAATATATTATTGTGTTATTCTCCATTATGTCATCTTTCTCCCTGGTTATGCCCATCCAATGAATTTCTCATTTCAAATACTGTACTTTTCAGGTAGATAGGTTCCATTTGGTTTTTATAACTATGCCTTCCATTGCTTTTCACATTAAATTCACTGTTTCCTTTAAACACTTGAAACATAATTATAATACCCTTGAAAATCCTCATGATATTTTTATTGTCTTTGTCATTACTTAATGTGTTTATTGATTTTTCTTTCATGGGTTTGTTTTGCCTTTTATATGCCTTGTTGTTAAATGTCTAAATTTTGTTGAATTCTTAGAAGTTCTGAAGTTTGTCCTGACAAAAAGTTATGTTTTTAAAATAAACTTGGTTCTTTGACCCTTGTTTTCTAGCTTTGTTGGGTAAATCCAAAGTAGCAATCAGGACACTTGCTATGAAGGACTAGATAGCAAATATTTCAGGTTGTATAGGCCATATGGTATATTATGGATCATTGACATTGCCACTACAGTGCAAAGGCAGCCATAGATAATATATATAAATAAATAATGATAGCTGTGTTCCATAAAAATTTAAATACATAAATACAGGCAGTGGCGTGGTATATATATATATATATATACAGCTATAGTTTGCTCTCTTTAGATTTAAAGAAGCATTTACTTTACATTTAGCTTAACCCTACTAAATTCAGCGACTCAAGGGACTTTGCTGAGTGCCCAGTGCTAGTCTATGAGGTCTTTTCGCTCTGGCTGGCACTCAACACTTGAATATCTCTCAGTCCTTTGTGAACTCTGGAATTTGATAATGTTATGCATTCCCAATATTCATGTTTTCTGTATTTATTGTTATTTTCTCAGCCTTGTAGTTTCACCCTAATGTAGAGTTTATTATGTGGACACAGAGTCAAAGGGACCCCTAACCAAATTGCCAGAGTGCTACTTCTTTGTAGCTTCCTCCTCTGTGGTACTTTTGCCTTACAAATTCTACCTGTCCCAAGTCTCTGTCTCCTCAAGTCATTAAACCCACTGTTTTGCTCAAACTCCTCTCTATTCTGTTTGGATTCCCCTTCTTTACTTTGTGGTCCAGAAATTACCTCCCAGCAGAAAGCAAAGGTGATGGTAAGACACCTCACTTATTTCTCTTCTCTTGGAAACTAGAGCCCTGCCGTTCAGTATTACCAGACACATTTTGTTCAGGTTTTTAGTTTATAGTAAGAGAACAAATCCAGTTTATTTAATTTGAAATAGCTAGAAATAGAAGTTGTTTTTATTTACATATCATAGGCTTAAAATATAATATAGATGTTTATGCCTATAATAAAACTTACACTTAAAATCAATTATATCTGTCTCCAGAAATAAATTCTCCAATTGCAAACTAAGCAGATAATTATTATTTTTCAACCTGCTCAGGATTTTAACATTGCCTATAATGGCTCTTCCGCAAGCACACCACTAAAAAGGAAACTGTTCTACTAGATGCAGATTTGTTAGTTTAAGTTAGTTCACTGTCAGTGGCATTATAAGCAAGGTGGTTTATGTTGGTATATGTGATTTTTGTTTTTATAAAAGACCTGCTCACTTTTCCATTGTCTTTTCTTAATTGCTTCATATTAAGAGAAAATAGAAGATACTTTATTAGTTTAGCTGTGAGGAGAGTTTGGCAGTAGAACTACTAAAAAAAAGAATATATTTACTTTAGGTTCTGCATAGCAGACTACAGCTAGCAATTACCAGCCATCCAAAATGCACAGGATTCATTCAGAACTTCTAACTGTAGTAACCTGTACATATCACTGCCAGACCTCTATAAAATAGCTTGTTTTATTTTCCTGTTGCATGCAAAAATTAATTTATCTTAAGCTAATATCTGACGGCCTGACAGTTTAGTTCTAAATTATTTTTTTGTAATTACATGGTCTCTTGAGAGAGGAGGAATACTGAGATGTGCAAAGCTATTATTTTTCTTTTCTTTGTAAATTCAGTTAGTTTTGAATGTTTATGAGAATTCTTAGAACACTATGTCATTTGTGTCAGCCCTAGAAGATCATTTGAACTAGGCAGTCAGTTCATATGTTGGCTTTTTTCTAAATGAGGTATTTGGGTTGGAGATGTGACTGAGTGGTGAGCACTTGCCTAGCATACACAAAGCCCTCGGTTCAGTCCCCAGCACAACAAGAAAAGGAATGGATATAGATATAGAGATATATAGTTAAACAAGCTATTTCTCTTTCTCCACAAGTGAAAGTGTTAAGAGTAACCCTCTAATAGCATCAAACATGACTATTAATGCTATAGTTTACCGGTGACAAGTCCTTGCTTCCCTGAATGCTGAAGTATAATACCTGAGAAGCAGGCAGAGGCAAGTTTAGAGTGAAAAGTAGAAGCTTTATTAAAGGCCAGCAGAAAGAACTTTTTCCCAGAGGAAGATGGGGACCCAAATCTATGGAAGGATGAGGTCTTCCCTTTTTTTATAGCTAAGGTCTTCTTTCAGCTTTCCCACACTCAGTCTTTTGTTTCCCTTTATCTTACAGTGATAGAATGCAGGTGGGAAGGCCCAAAAGGTGGGAGATAGGAGGGCTGAAGGAATAATCTGGGCAGGAAGGGCCTGGGGCAGCTTTTGATTAGCATTTCCCTGTTTGCTGGGAGCTGCTTCTTTAACAGTTCCTTAGAATGGGTTCCCAGGCCTTGGGGACACTAACATTTCAATTTCCCCAAGTGCTACTCTGGTTTCCTAGACTCCATTCTCTATAATGGCCTCCATTTTGTTTATCTTACTCTTTATTAGACCCGATTTACCTAACTACACTAACTACCTATCTTTAAATCTGGCTTCAGTGCTAGGGTTACAAAAAGAAAGGGTTTCTTCATAGTGGGTAGTTATCAGAAGTCTTCTTTTCTTTAGTGTAGTAGAGACTTTAGACCTCTCCTCTGTGATTATCTAGATAAATTACATTTTTTATATGGAGCCTAATCTTATACCGTAAGATAATACAGATCAAGCATCACTAATCCAAAAAATCTAAACTCTGAAGCTTTTTGAACACCAATAAGTGCTCTATAAAATTACCTTCAGACTGTGTGTGTCTATAAGGTTTATATCTAATGTAAATGAATTTCATGTTTAGACTGGTCCCATTTACAAGATATCTTATGTGTAGGCAGATATTTCAAAATCCAAGTCACTTCTGGTCTCAACTCTTTCAGATAAGGGATATTCAACCTTTACCAAGTTTTCCTTCCACCAGAAATCATTTTTGAATTATGTTATTTATAATCCCTGTATTGGGCAGAAATGGGTACCCTGCTACCATCAAATGAGTCCTCATCTTTATCAGGTTTTGCTATCCTCCTCCTTTGTATTAAAAAGTGACTAGAACATAAATGGCAGAAAGAGATGAAGCTTTTGATTGTCACGTTGTCATGATGTTTTGTGTTCACTTAACAGAGGGAACAATGCGTGATAGCATATAGTGGTGGCAGCTCCTGGCAATAGCTTTCTTGGAAACTGGAATCTTCTTAAATAGCAACAAGACTGATTAGTGCTATTTTTGACCTCATTTCTGGATGATTTTTAAGGGAGAATCATTTTTCTGAGTCTGTAGTGGCAGTTTCAAAGCACAGCTTTAAGTTTTTGTTAGAAAGAAATTCCATACAGTTCCTCTTTTTGCAGGCTTCTGAGTCAACCATAGAAATTCTGCTTTCTCACTAGCTCAGAGTGAGTTAAATTTCCTAAGGAGACCCCAAACTTTCTCCAACCACTTTCTAAATTGAGATCACCTGAAACCTCCAATATGGAAGTACTGATTCTATTAAATCCCTGAGACAGTCTGTAATTCCCCAAAGAGGACATGTAAACTAACTCCAATTGTGATTTCTAAAAGTATTCTAATTTCACCCAAAATTCTGGGATAATAGAAAAACTTGTCTTTCCTTATATGCCTATAGTAACAAGATGAGCAATTTTCAAAAGTAGCTTTACTAAAAATAAAAAAAAAAGTAAGGTGGTTTAAAATTCCTGTACCATATTAAGGAAATAAAATTGTTAACTAGGCTGAAGTAACTTTTCCAGCATTTGGACCAAAAGCTTTTTTCTCTGCATCACTTGGTCCTGAAGCCTGAAGGATATTCAGGTTGATCCCATGCTTCATTGAAATTGAACCACTATTTCTCATAGTTACCATCATATTTGGTCTTTCTGTCAACCACATGACCCCTCTGGCAGTCTTGAGTCTGTTCACCCCTCAGCTCTCTATCCTGGAGAGCAAAAGACCCTTCCAAATTCCAGAGCCCTATTAGATGCCCCATTTCTAACAGAAGGATGACACAACTCTTCCTGCTTTCTGAGATTCTTCCTTGATGAATCATTCTAGACCATTCCTTTTCCTGCCTTTCCTACTTTCCAGAGAAATGTTTTCCCCCTAAGGTATAGAATATGAAAAAATACTTCAGGACATAAATTCTCACTCAGTTAATCACCAAGGCTATTAATAATGTGTATTGATGATAGAATATTTTTTAAAAGATAGTCTTTTTTTCTCAAGACAAGCATTCCCATTTTCTTGTTTTCTTAATTATAAATGTTTTTTCATAGAGACTTGTGCCAAAGTTATTGGCAGCATTTACATCAGTTACTGGTATTGAATGGTGAAAATGAATGAAGGAGGAATGTTTTGGGAAAGCAGTTGCTCATTTTTTTTTCCTAAAGTCATTTGTATTTTATCTCATTTTTTGTTTTTCTTGGCTTCTTTCCATTGGCTGTCCTTTTCCCTTTTATTTTTCTTTATATTAAAAACTTTTCTTCTCCTGGCTTTTTAAAATTAAAACTTAATTCTCAAAATATGTGGTTTTATGTTTAAAACTCCATAGTTAAAAGCATATTAAAAATTGGCTCTCCACTCTAGATTCTATTGGTAGCTTAGGGTGAAGTGAAGAAAGAAGGATGAAGAAGAAATCATTCTCTTGACTGTACTTTAAAAGTTTTTGTTCTTTTCCAGGAGTCCAATGTGCTGATTGCTGCTAACAGTCAGGGTACAATTAAGGTAAGGTATTTTATAGATCTCCATTTTTAAACTCAGATCCATTTTTAGACTATAAAAAGATCATGGAAATATACAGTTGTAGTGAACCTTATAGGTCATTTCAGATTATGGGTCTCTGTCTCCTTGTAAATGGCTTGATTGAAGGGGAAAGAAAGAGCTTGCAGCTGTGGAGATGGTAGTACTTGTAGAGGTTTATGAATGCTGGATGGATTGATAGATGGTCAGATGAAAAAGACTGAAGCATTCACAGTGGGCCAAGCGCTGTTGAGCTTCTCTTCTCTTACACTGTAGCTAACCAAAGGACATTCCCTGCCCAGGTCCAAATACAGCAGGAGGTGCATATACATCCACTAGATTTAAATTTATCTTACTCTCATTTTACTTTTCCTCATGTTTCTCTTCCTTTTCTTTCCTGACAAACAGGTTTTTCTTCACTTGTCAAGGTGGGAGTTGAGAGTGTGGGAAAAAAATTTAGCGTTCAGTTGAAAATTGGTTGATCATGTGATGCCGTTACTATAATCTGAAAATTTGAGTGCCTCTTGGTAGTCTCAATAATAAACTCATGATACAGTTTTCCACAGATTTTCCTTTGTAGTTAGGAGCTCAAAAAAATAAAAATGTTATCCACTTATACTATTGGATAGGTTAGCCCTTGGGCATAATACCTTAGATAAGCAAATTATGAGCTAAGCAAAACAAACTTTCTAAACAAAACACCATTTGGGTGGCTTTTAGTACATGGATTTGATTAGCACATATTCCGAGAATACCTGTTCTTTCCACATATTTTTTCATGAAATATCAGGAAGCATTTTTTTTTACATATATAACGTATCTACTTTACCTGCCAATGGGTATTAAATTTGCCATGAATTCCTTCAGCTCATCCTAAGTAGAGAATAACCCAGCCATCAAGGGAGAAAATTCAGTCCTAACAAGTAAGATAGTGAGGAAATGGGCAAACTCAAAGCAGAACTGCATTGAACTGGTCAAACTAATTCATGGTGACTACTTTTGCCTCTTCTAAAGAAAAACCATGGACAGCTTAAATGAAAACTAGGTTTTTGAAATGATTAACATTTGTTATATTTTGAAGCCTCAAGCAAGATAGAAGGTCTTAGAATCTCTGATTTAATTGTCTCTTTTTACTCTTTGGGTCTCTCTTTATCTTAGCCTCATGGAATGGCATGAGTTAACAAAAAGAAACCTTACTCTTCAAGAAGTTTGGCCTTTGGATCAATTGAAATTACTAAGATCTCTGCAGGAATTCAAAGCTACATTCATACTCATAGAGCCTCATTGATAAATCTAAGCTTTTTTAAAACAGTTTAGACCTCTTATGTTAAGTAGCTTACTTGTCCAATATAAAGACATCATTCCAACAGTCAAGTTAAACCTTAGCAGAGTAGCAAAGGTTGCATCTTTGCCCCCCAAAATTTTAGTCTCCTTGTAACTTAATTCTTTTTGACAGTGTCTCATAATTATCCTTGTGTTCATGGTCTTTTCTTAGCTATTTGCTCCCACTTTTTCTTATCTTTAGTTGTAGCAATATCACAACTTATTTTTATGGGAGGGTATTGCTTTAACACTAAAAACTAACAAAATACCTTGACACCAAATGATTAACCAGAAAATGAAAAAACTAGTAGAAAAAGGCAAAGTTTTATGTGCTATATACCTTGATCACTGGTGTTTGGTCAGTGGTTTGATCAAACTAGTGCTTATCAATAGAAGTAATAGATTATATCCTAATTAGTAATGTTTCAAGTTTTCTTTAAAATGTGGAAGAATACCAATAGACATTCCATAAATGTATATCCATGCCACGTATCAGCCAGTTTATTTATACATGTTTTATCTTGAAGGCTCCCTAATTAAAATGGAGATAATTAATCTGAAAGAGATCGTATAGTGGTTGATTTGAACGTAAGAAAGGGCTTATGTTCAATCCCTTCAAATTCGTTAGCATTATAACCAGGTGGTAAACATTTTTTATTTAGTTTCCACTGGTAAATACAGTAAAGAGTCACTTTTATGTTGTAAAGCTATTATATAACACTAATCCTTTTTTTCCCCATTAGGTGCTAGAGTTGGTATGAAGGGTTTACTGAAGTCAAGGGTGTGTTTGATCCTGCCTAATACATCTGCAGCTGACAATGAGAGAAGAAACGAATGTCACATGAAGTCTCGCCCAAAATCATCATGGGATTTGTATTCTTTTGAGTACTTTATTTCCTTTTTTTCCTTCTTTATGACCTTGGGACATTGGGAATGCCCAGCGAACTCTCCGCCATCAATGTAACTCCATGGACTTTGCTGCTGTTGGTGGTGTGGTTATCTAATTTTTGTGATAGGGAAACAAATTCTTTTGAATAAAAATAAATAACAAAAAATAATAAAAGTTTATTGAGCCAAAGCTGAGCTGGGAAAAGTTTTGTCAAATGTAATGAGAGATACTTTTTTCAAGAAGTTGCACACATGAATTACAGAGGAATGTTTTAGTGGATAATTTTAAGATCCATATTTCCCAACCATTTTGAAATTATGTATATCAACTTAAAGTATGTGGGTATCTTCCAGAGAACTTAATGTTTACAGTAGAAAAGATTACAATAACTAGTTCTCTTTGCCTTTTAAATGTCACATATATATACCCTAAATGTCAAACAAGTCAATTTATTTTATAAAAATTATAGGTAACCCATCCAGGGTTAGACAGTGATTTGGATAAGGGTAAGCAGACTTTCTGGGAAGGCATGATGGTAAATATTTTAGGCTTTGCAAGGCCATGTGGCTGTGTCATAGCTATTCAGCTCTTACGGGAGAGCAGCCACACATATATGTGAATAAACAGGCTGGCTGGGAAATAGGAGGGGCAGACTTTGCCTGAAAATCATATCTTGCCAAATCCTGACTTAGAGGAAAACATTTCAAGCCATATCATCTCTTAGATTGTCTAATTTTATAAATTGTCTTCAGACTACAAAAGGAAAGAGGTTAGAAAAAAGCAGGTCAAGCAGAAGTAACATAACGGCTCCTTTAAAAGTCTGAACACTTTTTAAGCAAAAGATAAAAGCAAAATTATGCTCCATGTTTTATAAAAGTAAACACTTGGAAAAGGTTGGTTGAATAAAGATATTCTTGACAAAGGTAATCAGAATATCCTCAACTTAAAATTATGAAACCTATGACAAGATCATATTTTATTGTCTAAACCTCTTGAAGCCAAATGTTTTGGAACTTAGAATCTTGAATATTAGAAAATGTATAGAATACATATACTATATAAATAATCCCCAACAAAGTCTGGAGCAATATTCCACAAACTCATCAACACTTCTGCAGCAAAGCAAATAAATGTTCACACTATATGGGATTAATTAACAAAAGCTAAAAACAGTCTTGCATTAGTTCAAGTCAGGTTTTACCACCATGCAAGTTTGCCTCAATGTAGGTGAATAATTTTAATTTCCAGATCTTCAAGAGAATTACATCCTACTTCTGGGAGTTAAGACTTTTTGGACTCAATTCTTAGAGAAAAGCTATACCTGTCACCAACCAGAACCTGATACTCCGGATATGTTTTCAGAGAGTATTGTGCTTTTGTGAAGATGCAGAAAGAATAGTCAAATGCAGATCCTTCACTTAACGAACCTCACTTAGGGGATGTGTGAACTTATAAATCATTAAGTAAGAAGCAGAGAGTTAATGCCTCTTTGCATGCACTTAAATAGCAGATTATTATGTTGTTTTATTTGGCCTTACTTTTTAAAATATTTTTTAGTTATACATGGACACAATATCTTTATTGTTTTTATGGGATGCTGAGGATCAAACCCAGCGCCTCACATGTGTGAGGCAAGCGCTCTGCCACTGAGCCACAACCCCAGCCCTTGGCCTCACTTTTTTATGTCTTATTTCAAGCTTATTTCTATATTATAGAGTCATGTTAATTTCCATATGTTTGAAAGGATATTATAAGGTACATTTAGTTATCAAAGGAACTCTATTTTTTAGTCATTCTATGTTCTGATATATATTCATTTATATGAGAAGGGAACTAACATAATCTATAAGTAATGATTAGAAATGATGCACATTTTAAGACCAAAAGTACTTATTCAAGATTAGCATAGGTTGTTGATAGATTTCAGTTTAATCTTCATTTCAGTACATATTTGTAGGTCTTTCTCAGAGCTTGCTGTTGTTCCCAAGCACACACTTGTGTATGGGAAATGTTAAAGGTTGAAGTACACTATGAAGTTCTTGTAAGACGACTGAGCTACTGAGCATCAAAAGATGGAGGGAACTGAATTTTTTTGATGCATTCAGAAAGATGAGCCTGACTGGAACATTAGCAGGCAACGAGGAGAGAAGTATACAGTGAGTTTGAAAAGGTAGAGGAGCTGATAGGTAAGAGCTTCTAGGGCATGGGTGAGAGTTTAAATTTTGTTAAAGCAGGTGAAGGGAAGGGTTAATGAGAATGGCATGTTCTGATGGCTGGTGAATGGATGAATGAGACAAGAGCTGCAATTACATGATTAGTCAAGATTTGGTCCATGGGGCTTGGACCAAAGGTAGTAGCATTGTTCCACTCAAAAGCCTGTTTCAGCTAGTAGAGTTTGCCACAATCTTCATTCCTGTATCTTGGAAGATTCTTGGTTAACTTTTAAAGTTATTGTTTTATGCTAACCTGTCACAACAAAGAATGTAACTCAGCAAATTTAGTCAATCCCCAATCAGCAGTGAGTAAGTCACGTAGAAACTTCATGGCCAAAATGTTCATGAGCCACTTAGAGAACCATTTCACTAATTTAAGCAAATCTAGAAGCTGTCTAGCTCTGGTTCTGAATATAAGGGTAATTGGTCATTGCCCTTAATGTAATTATACAAACGTAACTGCAATTTATAGGAAACTTCTGCTTATCCTGAGCCACTTAGGTTACATGGTTAACACTAACACCAGTAACAGTAGCACCTTGCAGTTCCTTCCTTAGCAGTTAGCTGTCAACTAATGTGGCTTCTAGACTCAAACTGAATATTTTAGAAATATTTGTTGAGCTGCTACTTTGTGTGAGGAACTGTGTGCTACATACTAGGGATAGATATAAAATAAAAATATGACCCCTATCCTCAAGAAGCTTATTGTGTGGTGGGAGAGACAGGTAAGTATGCAGGGTATGAATACCTTTGTGGACATAAGCCTCAGGTTATATTGGAAAAGCATATAATCTAGAGGAGTAAAAAATGAAGGGCTGAGAATAGAGGTAGTTGTCAAGATTTTTTTTTCCCCCTGAAGGAAGTAACATCTAAGCTGAGTTTTGAAAAGTAAGAATTAAGTGCTAAGAATGTTTGCTGTAGGCAAAGAAATGTTCAAGATCAAGGGGTGGAAATAGAAAACCATGAGTAGCTCCCATGGCCTTAAACTAGGACTATTGAGCAACAGAGTAATATCAGATTGTAATCCAAAGTATAAATTAATATCCACGAAGCCATCATGCAAATGATTTGATAAATAAATGGTAAAGAAGAGACAATTTTTCCACACAAAATTCCAAATTCCTTATATAGATGCTTTACCCTCAAGGAAATGGAAATGTCATGTTGATAGTAGGCAATGAAAATTTTAACATTGTGGTCTTTTTTCAAAAAATAATCCCATAACCCCAATATAAACATCAAACAAATCCTTCTTGAAGAACATATGACTAAGTACCTGACCAGTATTCCGTGCTTTCAAAGTCATCAGAAACAAGGCCTAAGGAACTATCACAGCCATGAGCAGCCTAAGGAGTTGTGACTAAGTGCTCCTGCTCTGTGCTACCCTGTGTGGGATTCTGAAACAGAAAAGAATATTACATTAAAACAGGAAATCTAAATTATATGCTTTAGTTGATATTAATATATCAGTGTCAGTTCATTAACTATGACAGATATTCCACACTAATTTGTTAGTAGGAGAAATTGGATGTGAGCTATAAAGGGACTGTACTATTTTTGCGATTTTTCCATAAGTCATTTTTATAAACCTCAAAAGTATATAAAAATGTATATTTTTTGAAGCATGAAGATACATCATTATATACAAAACAAAGTGCAGGACCAACAATGGGAGAAAGACATAAGTAACAATGGCTCTCTACCAGATATCATTCTTTAGAAAGGCAAAGTATAAGCAGTTTGGAGGAGATTGACATTCCTGTCTCGACTTTATCACCAAGAAATCATATAATTTTGCAAAAAATGATAAAAACTCTTTAATATTTGTCTCTGAACTCTGCTTCCTGAAAATGACACTCTCAATAAATAAAATTCACAAATCATGAGATTTCACTATACAAAGTCCTTAGTCATTCTTGTAATTTAGTCATACAGATATGAGTACCTATAGTTTTTATTATTTTACCTAAGATTATTACAGCTTCTCTGTATGAGAATTGAGAAATCTTTTCATCCCTATACAGTTTTAATTTCTCAATTCTCTGTAAGTTGTTTGCCCCTTATCAGTTTTAGAAGCAAACTCTATAGTGCCCAAATTCTAAAAAAGATCTGGGGTTGGAAGTGGGTTGGGAGTCTCATGAATTCCAAGTTCAGGTTTCCACTGATAATAGCAGTCAAGGCGTTATGAATTTCCTTATACGAATGAACTTGCTTTACTGTCAATGATAATCTGTGATCAAAGGTTTCAGAACCTTTTTGGAAGAACCATGTAAAGTCTTTAAGATTTTCAAGAGAAAGAATCAAGTCAAACACAAGTAACTAATTATATACTCAAAATATAAATGTTTACCTTTAGTTTTATACATCTAAGAGAATGTTTTATCCCAGAACTTAGGAGTGAGCTTCAGTGGAACAGCAACCTAGTCAGTCCCCTCCTGGGTTGGCGCCTCTACTCCTGGTCTACAATGGATGTGGAAGATTGCTCAGGAGGGAAGGTAAAGTCCTGACTTCATGTCTTCTAGGTCAAATAAATATTCTCTTTTTTTTTTTTTTTCACTTTTCTTCCCTTTCTGGTTCTTTCAGCCTGTGCTATTGATATTTCCTTACTGAATATGAAGTTTTCCAGGCCCTTAACATTTACATGAAGACTAGGAAACCACTGTTTTCTTGAATGATGATGTCTCATAAAATATTCAGACATACTTTATGATAATGTTCATACTCTGCCTAATTTTGCAAAGTTAAATTTTGAAAAAAAAAACATGTTTCTCCTAATTAATCATAGTTAAACATTAGCCCATTTTTCAGTTTGTTTTGTTTAATATTTAAAGACCAAACTCTGTTATGTTTTTATACTATAAGAAAGTCCTCACTTGCACTTCCCAGATTCTGCCTGGTCAGTCCTGGGAGCCACTTCTGAGCTCCATGGTACCCTGGGCAGATACGAGCTTCTATTCTTAGAACTGGGTCGTGATGCTCATGTGCTACTGAATTGCAAGGCTTTTCTATAGCTTCGGTTACATATATATAACTTCTCTGGAAAGGCCTCTGGCACTCTTGGAAATTAAAAGTACTCCATGAATACAGGGCAATATGGTATTAAAAATTTAATCACTTCAATTTTTTCCATGAAGAATAAAGAACCATGAGGTATAAAAGTTACCAAAAAAAAAAAAATTAGAAGGTCAAAATTTAGAAGATGAACTATTCTGGAAGTTTCAACAGGCCTATAAATGGTTTTGTTGCTTGTGCTCCCTGAATGTAGAATCTGCCTGTCTTTATGTGAGCTGAGCTATCAAAGACCATCTTCACAGGGGCAATGAAAAGCTAACTTAGAAGAATGGCCAGAATGAAGCTTTCCACATGTCTCCTCCAGCCACATGCCCAGTGCACTTTGTCCCTGCAAGGCAGGATCAGGTGGCCACTGGTTTGAAGAGCAGATTGCCTCTGCTGTCCTTCCTATGCTGGAGTGGGGAAGGGAATTGTGTCAAGGAAAGTGAGGTCAGTTCCTAGGGAAACCCTTAATATCAGTCCTCTCTGTGGAGCCCCCTATTTCCCACTGTGGAGGCCAAAGATGATTTCCAGTGTTTCAATCAACCCCTGAGGTGTTCTTATTTTCCAGCAAGTGTACCCTTCTAGTCATCTGATTGCATTGTGACATATCTTTATGACAGAAAAATAACCTTTTCACCATTTCTTCTTGGTGTGGTAGTGCAGATAGTCCAGTAACTGAATATTTATCTGCATACTTGTTTCCATTATCCGAGAATCCCAAGGGAATCTTGACATTAGTTTTTGCCACCTCTAGGCTAAGAGATGGAAAAGTTGGGTCAGAAGTTTAGGCAGTAACCTAGCCCTCATGAACTTCATTTCAGAACATACTCCTTCTTTTTTACTCCAAAAGACCTGTCCTCAAACCCCTAATGAATTAAATATCCTAAATCAGTGCAAGAATTCCTTATGCAGGGGCACTGTGGCCAAGAGAAGTCAACTAACTCTCTGCCACTGATATGAACTGTAGAAGAACCAAGCACAGCAGAGATCCTTCAAGTAAAGTCACAGCACAACTTGAAGCTTTTCCAGTTGGTTGAGGCCTACTCAGAATTGACCAGCATACACCAGGACAGATGAAAATCACACTATGAACCTGGAAAGCTTTGTCTCAGCTCTCCTGCTGACTACCCAGTCCCAAATTAAGGGAACAGTGGTAGAATGTCAGGAACGGACTGATGTTCAGGTACTGGCAGCAGCTGCTTAAGTTTGGAGATAATCTAGAGAAAGGCAAAGACAAAAAGCGGAGCCTAAAAACTCTTGTGTTGACCTCTCAGGACTCTTTACTAAAGGAGATAATCCCTACTCTGGCCAGACTCCGAAGATAGAAAAGGAAGAAGAGAAAGCTATTGTAAAGTGTAGGAGAAAGGCCTGTGAAAGACTAAGGATGAGGTGGTTGCAAAGACTGGGAAGTCAGAAAAGCCTAGTAAGAAGAAACAGCTGAAAATACTTGGCAGTTGGCTCAAAAGTGACAGTTCTGTGAGTCTCAAGTCTTAGGTGGGAGCTGATGGCCATCTGTGTCAGTGATCTGGGCTTTGCCTGATCTGTCCTTGCCTTTTCTGGCAGGTAGTGCTCTGCTTATTCTGTTTCCTGTGAGAACTCCCACTTCCCATCTGGAGACAATTAAGTGTAAGGTGTTGCTGCTGGGATCAGCCCTCTTTTATTCCTTGTCCTCTGTGATACGCAGACAGGTAGATATGCTGCTAAGGAAAGTGCCTTTCTCCTAATTATCCTGTAGCCTACTGGGGAAGAGACATGTTCAGATCAAAGATGACCACATTCTGTACTCCAGAGGGACTGTTCATGGACCTCCCTGAAAGCAGGGTGCCAGAATTAGTTAATGTGTACCTTCTGGAATAAAAGAGACACAGAGAAAAGTGCCAGTCTCACACCATGCTGGCACAGCACCCCAAAATGAAACAAATCTTTGCATCACTCTGGGCCTTAGGAAATAACAACACAAGATATGGGGCCAATAAAAACAGCTACAAGAAAGATAAGACCTGGCCTGTGTAAAACAATGTTCTTTGTTATGAGCTCAATTAGAAGGGATAAAATTTTCTATAAAAGAATTACAAGGGATAATTTAAAAAGGACATTCACCCTCACAATACTACCATACAATAAAGAAGGAAGGTAAATTTCATGAAGATATGTAGATTGGTATGAGATAATGCATCCCATCAACTCCCATAGTCACTACCCTGCAACTGTTCTGACTCTGATACCATCATCTGCAAAGAACTGCCTGCAATCAATCTAAGTTCGGCTTTCCCACCCCACCCCCTACCCCATCCTCTAGTGGATATAGTCTAAATATTTGCTTGCTTTTATTTACAAAAGAGCTCAATATTTACAACAAAGTATTCTCCAAGAGTTTGGGGGCTCCCCTACTATTTTCTCTAGTCATTTGTAGGAAATTTGTCCCACCAAGGAGACCTATGATTAAACAATATTTGCACGTGAAGGTTTGCCTACAGCCTCAAAAATTAAAGAGCAGTGCACAACTGATGCTCTACTGCAATACTTTGCTTCCAGGTCATAAAGCCTCGGTAGACAAGTTGCAGCACTGCCAAGCCAAAGTCAAATATTAGAGCATCTATTGCAGTGAAGTCTATAAGGTATTGCAATCTTGGGGTAAAGTGATTTTGCATACAAGAGGGTACTAGGCAATGGATCCCTGCTTTTGTTTGTTTGTTTGTTTTGTTTTCCTTCAGTACTTGGGCCTATACAGGGCCTGGTGCCTGCTGGGCAAGCATTGTACCACTGAGATACCTCTCCAGTCCTGGATCACAGCTTTTGCCAAGTGTAGAAAACCTCTGGCAATCTGACAAGCACCTGCATAACTTTAGACATTCTGGTCTGGTCCTTAGAATCTTAAGAAGCATTTGAACAGCTGAAGTTGGATATTGCCTCTCCTCCAGCTTTGGAGATTTCAGATTTTGAAAAACTTTTCCATTTAAAAATAAAGAGCATTGACTTACAACTTAGGATTGGAGTATAGACAAACAGTTTACTCCTCAATTCTAGGTGCCACAGTGCTGGAAGTAATGTGGCTCTGTGAATAAGAGCCAGCATGGCATTCTTACTGAAAAGGCGCTCTGACCTTGGTCACTTGATTTATTTGCATGCCCACATGCTACAACCTTGGAGCATACAAATCCCAGCATTTTTCAGGGAACTATTAACAATGAGCAAGCATTATTTTCGAATCCTAACATTGTACTCTGGAGGTGCAATCTCCTAAACCTTAGTGCCTTCTTACCAAGTCCTGATTAAATAGATGACTCTGGTTGTGCAATTATAATAGAATATATCAGGATCTGACCTGATTTATCAGATGTTCTAGGCCAAAATGCAGATTTGGTCATGTTTTCTGTTGGGTCATGCACCTAGGATAAGAAGGACCAACTTCCTCTCCTGTGGTATGTGATGTTGGAGGCTTGTGTCTTCTCTGGAATTAAGTTGGTACAAGTAGTAAGTAAAAGCAGTTACCAGAGCAGTTCTTGGTTCTGGACTTTCATAGTAGGTAGGTCGTAAATATTTGTTGTCTGTCATGCAACAGAGCAAAAACAAAAAAATAATAATAATTTAAGTAGGGGAGTCAAACTTAGGTGAGAACTAAAAACAATCTTCTGTCAAATTGACAGCAAGTTTGCTGGGGTTTTACAACTGCTTGCTCAAAAATTATTAGTCCATTTTGTCAACAGAACCGCAAAGACCACTGTTAAAACAGCAATCTCCAAACTTACAAGCTTCTTTTTTTAATATAACAGGAACATTTGTTCATTTGCAAAAACATGCTTCACAGAAGGAAATGAACAACAGAATTATAAAAGGGACTGAAAGAAATTTGACTAGACTATGGGAATTACCTAACAAACTAATTCCTAAATCACAGTCCCCATTTGCTTGGTTAGGATTACATAAAAAGGGGAGGCAGGATTTTTGAAAACACTAAACTCTTAATATACCTACCAAAAAGATAAAATTGTTAAAAACATGAAAAAAGAGATGTGCTATCTGTAGCAGAATTTTTTGCAGGCTTCTCAGGGTAAGGCCAGGAAGTGCTCCCTGACCAACCTTATCAGGAACCTGGTGGCATTTGATTTCCTAGGATGAATGGATGCAGAAAGTAAGAGAGTCTGCCCCCAAGTGTGGGTGACCTCTGGGTGCCCAAAGGCTTTGCTTCCTCAGAAGCCAGTCTGCAGGCAGTGGGGGATGCAAAGCACAACCAATCGAAGGGCATCATTTTATGTCTTCTGTTTTTCTGGAATCATGCAGATGTTTGCAGATTCCTAAAAGCCCCAGTCTTCTGAGGAGTGGAACAAAAACCCCTCCTTGGATAAGATCCAGTCATATACCGGTTAAACTGACCAAGAGCTTAACCACTACCGTTATTAAAAATTAGAATGAGAGTTGGGGTGCAGCTCAGTAGAACAGCAGCACTTACCCAGCATGTGCAAGACCCAGGATTTCATCCCCAGCAGCTCAATAAAGAAAGAAATAAGAGTGAAAATAAAATTAGAATGAGTGCTGCAAGCAAGCATGGACTTTCTCCTTTGGAATTCGTATCAGCAGGCCTGTGAATTTGGCTCAGAGGCTAAATCCTGTGCCTGATTAGACTGAATCCTCTCATTATCTTGTTCAGTACTTAAAAGGCTTTCCTCTTCCCCTCAGAAATTCTGAGTCTCAAATTCCTACATCATAAAGATCTAGAAGAATCTGCCAGAGGAAGTCTGCCACACCTCTCAACCAGGACACTTGGTCTACATGAAAGCTGACTGCCACCGTGCTGAAAAGGGCCCTTTCAAGTGCTCAGGTGACCCACTCAGCTATCAGTAAAGGCAAATGGCTGGGATCCTGCTTCTGTGTGAAGCCAGCACCGCAGGAGGGCTACACTGTGGTCCCCATAAAGGACCTAAAACATCAGTTTCTAAAGTAACTGGCATTGAACTCAACTGCAAAGAAGCAGACTGGGAAATGCATTGGTATTCTCATAGGCTGCTTGGTCTCCTGTCATTCCAGTTACTGTGAGGATCACATTTACTGGAAAACCGCATTCTTTGTTCCACTTCTGTTTCTCTGCATTCCCAATAATATTGCCCACAGCCACACATGTCTGGCCAGCTCAAAATTGTGCTCCCAATATGGACTAGATCTGGAAATAGGGTGTCCAACAGGCTGATTTTGGCAGAAAACAGTGAGACCATCTGCTCTAGTACTTTTTGATAATAACCAAGTAAAAATTAATGTTCATCTAGGTATTCAGACTCTAAATTTGGCACAAAAGTATTTGATTGAAAGGATGATGTAAAAGAGGAAAGCATTTAATTGAGAGACAAACTGCAAAAGACAGGTCTTGACCGTTTTTCATTTCATCTGCCCTTTACCATTAGCTTTTTGTGAAGTTGGGTTTGTGCAGAAATGCAAAACCTCCTCCTGAATGAAGCTGTGTGTGAAGCTGTGAATGAAGCCCTGCTCTCATTTAGGAACCTGTCCTCAATGATCAGGCTCAGTCCTTTGGAGGAAAGGAACCCCTGACCACTCACTCTATTGACCACCCCCAGGAGCCTCTTTGCCCTGTTCCCAGTTTGATTCCTGCTTTCTAATTTGGATTTTTTTAATCCTCAGGAAAAGGGCAAGCCTCCCCTTCTCTCCTGATTCTACTACCTCCCCATCCCTAAAATTTGAGCATCTAACAGTGAGCACCCAGAGATGTGTTTCTTTCCCTCTTTCTCCCTCCCCGCCCCTCCCTCCACCTCCCTCCCTCACTCCCTTCAGCCCTAGAGCATCCTTGAATCTCCTCTTTCTAACCCTGCCCACTGGTAAGCACTGCCCAGAGTGCCCTTCCAGGGTGGACCCACTGTGATTTCACAGCACTCCACTGCAGCCACCCTGTGCACACACCACCATGGCTGGTTCATCCTCAGCTCTGCATGCTGTGTGCCAACAGGAGCACAGGTCTGCCCAGGTTAAGTGAGCGCACATGGCTGTCACACTGGGAGCTCCACCAGGCTCAGCTGACTCATCTCTACATCTGAGTGCCTGTACTAGCAGGCCATAGGGAAATGTTTGAATCAAAGTCCTGTGTCCCTCTGGCTAGAGAAAGCAACACAGCTGGTCCTCCCTCTCTCTCTTTTCTGACTCTGTAGCAGCCTGCACAGGAGCTGCCCTTCAGAGGGAGTTCCAGCACTGAGGTACAAATATTCATAGGCCACATCATTTACAGACCAGAGGGGCATGGCAGTTCCCCTCCAGTCCTTAGCTTTAGCCACTCATGGGAGGCTACAGCAGTCTTACCCACCTTTAGACTCCCACGAGAACCAGAGGCCTTCTGGACCAACCCCTACATGCAGTGCTGACTTTCCTGGTCATTGAGCATGGGCACCCGGATGCTGGGGAGGCTGCCTGAGACTGTGCAGTGTGACTCATCTGAGGGAGGAGGCTGGCCTGGCCATGCACCACGTCCTAGTGGCAATCATATCCCAAATTCACCCAAGAACAGACCTGTCTTCCCACAGTCCCTGGATGTGGCTCCTTATTATAGGCAGGACATAGCTTAGAGACTAACAGCTGCTTCCAGAATTCTTAAGAAGCACTGGATCTGATTTGGGCAAGTAAATACCACCCAGCCCCTTCCTACTCTCCTTTGCAGGCATTCTAAAACCCAGAGGGGTTGACAGGAGGTGGGCAGTAAGGACAGATGGGTCCCAGGGAAACCTCTGGGTACCATACCTGCACTTCAGACAGAGAGGAAGGCTTGGCATTTGTGTGATACTTATTGATCTTACCTGTGCACCCGGCATTGCTGAATTCTTTGCATTCATTATTTTATTTAAGTCCCCCAAACAGCAATAACAACCTACTGATAAAGTGGATGTGTTCAGTAAGTGAGGCCTAATTAAGCTGCATAACGTGTAATTGGATTATGTTCAACTCTCCACACATGTTATACCATCATTTAAAAGCCCTGTAAAGCTCATGCTGTTGTCCTTTTTTTTTTTTTTAAAGAAACTAAGTCAGTTTGATCCTTGAGTTCAGATTCATAACCACTCTGCACTACAAAGTGTCTCCAAGGATCTGTGCTCAACAGGACTGCCCAGAAGGGATGCCAGCACCCTCCAAGCCACCCTTCTCACATGGGATCCCATTGAATTCTCTCCCATCCTTTGGACCTGCAGCCTCCACCCCTGCCCACCTGCCTCTCACTTTGAGGACAAAGACCTTCATGAATTTCTCACCCACCAAACACAGCTGGAGCCTTCAGGTTCTATTTCTAGAAGCCATTCAAAAGCTCTCAGCTCTGAAGAAGAATGAATCAGGGATTATGTTCACTTTATGGATACATTAATTTTTTAATGAAGGAGTTCATTCTGTGGGTTCCCTCACCTAACAGCTGCTTGGCTTCCCTAGGAACACTCTGAAATTTGACCCATAACTAGCCATACAGCAGAGCTCCTGAGGAGACAGGAGGTTGCCAGAGAGGATTTTGATCTTCATATAGAAATCACTGATACTTGAAAACAAAAGCATCTTTGGAATTTCAGCGAGTTCCATGGGGAAATACATCATTTTGGTTTTTTGTGTTTCATAATAATTTTTGTCATAATAACCCTCAAGGGTAGTGCCTATAGTTCAAAATGGAGGAGTAGACAGAATATAGAGGTGTTTCCTCAACCTTTTGATGGACAGCCTCCTTGGTCTCAGGGCCTTTACACTGGCTGCTCCTTCCTCTTAGAAACTCCCACCAGTTATCTGTGTGGGTGTTCCCCCTTCCTTCAGGTCTCTGCCCAAACTACAACTTCTCAGAGAGGCCTTCCTGAACCATCTTATATAAGGTCCCCACACAAACCTGCTCCCTGCTTTCCCTTGCTTCTCCTACACAGTGTCTCTTGTCTGACTATGTCCACACACACACATTTTCTTGATGGTATGTTGCCAGTCTCCTCTCACTGGAATATAAGCTTTGTGGTGGCAGGTCACGAGTTCCATCCTCAGCATGGTGCACAGGACTAACACATAGTAGGTATTCCATTTAATGCACTTCCAAAGTTGGTTTTCCTTTTGGAAACTTCATGTGTTTTGTCACAGATACCAGCCTGCTTCATTTAAGTTTCAGTCTGCTCCCGCCCGGCTGACCAGCAGCGTCCTCTTTCCCTCATATCCTCTATGGGAAGTCAGCACTGCAGCCAGTTTCCATAAAGACATAGACAGGGAGGCCCCAGTTTCCATTTTCAACACAGCCAGGAGGGACCTGGGCTGGTGAGCCGTGTCCTTCCAGCCTTATTCCCAGCCTCCAGTGAGCACCTCCCAAGGGCAGGCCTGTCCACATTCTTCTGTTTTATCTTCTTCCCGGCACCAACTATTGTACTTGGCACCCAGCAGGTACTCAAATCAATTTTGGAAATGAGAGTGCACAACCTCTCATCACACACTGAGAAATGTCCCCAAGATGCAGACTGAGCACTGAGCTCACACCTTCTGCAGAAGCTGAAACATAAGATGACGTCCCTTACCACACTCCCAGGAGGAGCTTCTTGCCACATAGGGATATGTGTGTGTGTGAGAGAGAGAAAGAAAGATACCAGAGGCATCATACACAGGCCAGCTGTCCACTGCTGTCTCAGAGATCTGTCACTGGGGTAAGGGAGGGGACAGAAATGGCAGGCTGGGGCAATGGCTGCCCAGGTGCCCATCACAGGCTAGCTTTGTTTTTCTTTTCTTCTCTTTTCCAGAAATGGTGGGGGAAGGTTCCTAACTCCTGTCTGCCCACTCTTGCAGGGCCTAGTGTCAAAGGCATAGACAGTGTCTGCAACACCCACTCTCCCCTCTGTGCCCCTGCATCCTGGAGAAAGGGGCAAAGCCTGTGCTCCAGTGCAGGATCTCCTGGGCCTCTTCTACGGAACTCAAAACGGAGAAAGAGGCCACTGAAAAGTGAAACAAAACTCAAAAAATTCCTGGCTCAGATGATTAATATTCATTGAGATCTACCTAAATCTGCAGCTCCTAGAGTGTCATGGAGCAGACCAGTTTACAAGGTTTGGATTCAAACCCGTCATTAGCCCTTTGCATCCAGAAAGCCACAATCCCCTTAGGGTCCCATCTGTGCTCTCCCAGTGTGGGTTAGAAGCAGAGAAGCAAGGCAGAGAGAGCTGTATAGAATGTCTGTGCCCCATGGACTGAGAGCCCTGACACAAACACCAGGTGCTGGCCACAGAAAGAGAACATATACAAGGCTTGCCCTTGCTCTGAATCTCAGTGGGAGGTGCCATCCTTCCCCACCACATGAATCCAAGTGAAGCATCACTAAAACCATAAAATGGCAAGTGATAAAACAACAACAACAAAACACTCTTGAACTTTCAAAGTCACATCACTTCCTAGATTGAGACTCTGGGCTTTCTTTGGCTCTTTTTATTGGTTCATCTAGACTGTGCTCCTGGCAAGCAGGATGTAAGGGAGGGGAAACATCCCCTCTGAGGCTTGATGATTGAGCCTAGAAAATAAACTGGCAGTAGGCAGACTAATGAGAGAAGGCTCACAAGCATGTGGTGCACTTGGACGTCACGTGAAGGAAAAGTGGATCCTGCAAAACCAGGAGGTTCCCCCAGAAGCTTGCACACGCACTCCTCAGGGCAGAGCCGAAAGAGGCGGGCAACTCAAGAGAGTAGATGATCTCTGGAAAAAAGGAATGGGCCCTCAGCAGAGTAGGCGGCAAAGCCTGCCTCTAAGAGATCCCAGGAGGCTACTGATAAGTAAAGTATAGGTTGTGACAGTTGTGACCTGTCTTTAAGGGCGTCCAGAAAATACCTCTGCTTGCGCTCACTGACCCCAGTGACCTCAGTGTGCTGTCATCCGCAGACCTGAGCAGCAGACTTAGGGTGGCATTTCCAAAGCTCCTATGGTGCCGACACCCCACATGTCTTTCAGCTCACCTCACACAGGACATGGCACCCCTACGTGCATGTGACTTACTGCCTACCTCTTTGGGGAATAAAGAGGAGCTGACTGTTCCTGGGTGGTTAGAACTGATGCTTGAGGCAAAGTGGGCTGAGAAGCCCCTCATCATCAGAATGGGGACCCTGAGGAAGTGAGCTGCCACAGATGCTTGCTGTGGGCGGCTAGGCATCCAGGGATAAGGATGTGCCCGGCTGCCCACTGAGCACCGAGTGCTGACACAGTTCAATCTGGGGCAGGGCCAAGGGTCAGCATCTTAATCAGTCTTCCGATTTCCTGCAGTTTGTGGCTTCATTTCTTTGTGTCTTCTAGACACAAAGATATTGAGAACTATGCACCTGTCTTCACCACTGGTTCCTGTCACAGAGCACCTAGAGGCCTTAGAGCTGCCCGAGGTTCAGAGTAAGAGGACTGTATTCTGTTACCAATAAGGAGCTTCACACCTGAGTTTATGATAATGAGCTGGCTCTGTAAGGATGGGAGCTGGTCACTAGAGGAACCAGTCATGGGATTGGAGAGTTGGAACTTCCAGTTCCATCCCCAGACCTCCAGGGAGGCAGGAGGGGCTGCAGAAGGACTTAATCACCAGGGACAGGGACCTGACCAATTTTCTCCATGTAAACCTAGAAGGAGCCATGTGTGGTGGTACACTCCTGTAGTCCCAGCAACTCGGGAGGCTGAGGCAGGGGGATCACAGGTTCAAGACCAGTCTCAGAAACTTAGCAAGACCCTGTCTCAAAAAATTAAAAAGGGCTGAGGGTGTAGCTCAGTGGTTTTGCACCACTGGGTTCAATCCCCAGGACCACACCAACAACAAACCTGAAGGAAGGTTTCAGAGAGCTTCAGGGTTGGGAAAGCCTGGGAGGGGGTGTGCCCCAACCATACTAGGATAGGCGTTCCTGCACTCGGGGCCTTTCTGAGCTTCACCCTGAGGTCATCAGTCACTGTGGGGACCCTGCATTTGTAGCCAAGCTGGCCAGCATGTGGAAACCCAGGACTGGCAATTGGCCTCTGACATGGGGAGTATGTGTGGAAGAGCCCCTCACCTGTGTGCACTGTTCTAACTCTGGCTGAGCACTCAGGGGGCTGAGCTGTACCTCTCCCTGCTGGGCAGTGCACCCACCTTATCTGCTCTCTTGAGGACTGAGGGACAATTCTTGTGATAAGCATTTCCTCCCCCATTTCCTAGGTAGGAGATGGAGCACTGCTGTATGGGGTTCCTGCTGTCCCCTCTCCTGCTACAACCTCTGACCTGCCACCTCTTGGGCAATTGGTATCTTTGTGAGGCACAGAATTTAAGGCAGAAGTTGAATTATCGGGCTTGGTTATAGAGGGTTGAGAGGGCAGGGATCATGTCTCCTCTGTCATGGGGTCTCTGGTGCCTGGAGCATAGTTGGTGGCAAAAGATGAGCTGTTCATGAAGCAATGTAGGGGCCTGTGGTTGACTTCCTAGGCAGCGCCCCATTTAACAACCAGCACGTCATTTCAGAGAAACTCAAGCTCTTCCTTCCTTTTCTTGAACAGGAAGGGAGATAGGCAGGCCACAGCAAACATTCCTCTCACCATGGCTTCCCTCACAGACTGGTCTTCATTTGGAGAGGCTCAAATCTCTCAAGGGACAGGGAGGAAGGAGGACTCTACATTGACCCCCAAAGTTCACTGTTTCCAGTTCCAGCAGGTCCTGTTATAAGGTCCTGTTCTCTGGGCCCCTGTTATATATGGAAGGGCCGCCTTTCGCATGGGCAGGCGGGAGACAATGTCACAGGGCAAAGCCAGAGCTCCCTCTCTTTCATGAGAGATGTGACAGTATGGACCCCAGGGATGTATGAGGTGGGAGAGGAGGAGAAGAGAGGGGAGGCTGGAGTGCCTGTCCTCCCCCAAACACGTGTGCCCAGCAGGTCACCTCCCCACTGTGTGCCCAGTTTCTGTACCCCAACACCAGGCGCCCTGCTTCACGTAGGTCTCTGCAGGCCACCAGCTCTGCAGTGCCTCTGGGACGGCATTCCTCCCGAAGGTGTCTTTTGTCTTAACTTTTCCAGGGAATTCCAAAGTCATAGGAGGAGAGCCTTTGAGGAGAACAGGGTGTGGTCCAAGACACTGTGCAGGAACAAGACAGAGCTGAGCACTGGGCCAGGGTTGTCTGTTGCCAACAGCCAGGGTGCACAGGGCTGGGTTTCCACTGGCTGATTCCCTGGGGCGAGGTCCACCACCTCCTTCTGCACACTTCCCTCTTTATTGGCGTGTTAGTAGAGGAGGGGTTAGAGGGGAGCAGGCACCTAGAGCCATCTTTTCATCCCATGGATCTGTAGTCTGAGACCAGGTGGGAAAAGTGAGTGAAAGAGGCACTGGTGTGCAGGCTTTTGTGTTGAGTCACATGGAGCCGAGTCCTGGCCCCTCCACTTGCTGTGTGACCTAGGACAAGTTCCTTAACTCTCCTGTGTCTCAGCCCTCATCCACAGGAAGAGTCTGTGCCTGACTCTTGGATTTCTTGAAGAACAGAACGTGGAAAAACACACAGGGCTGCTTCAGCACGGTCAGCCTGAGGGGCTGAGGGATTAACAGTGTCCAGTTCTCCAGTTTCCCCTGAGGCTGAGCTGTGCTGTCCCAGCAGCTCCTGGAGAGGAGGGAAGGGCTACAGAGGTGGGAAGGCCCTGGATCTGAAGACCCAGAGAGGAAATCTCTCGGAAACAGGACAGCCACATTCTTAAGGCTCCACTCCACCACCTCCAATCCTTGAGAAAGAAAATACCCGTACAAAAGCACTTTAGAGAAGCCACAGGGTGGTCTGAGTGGGGCTTGTTTTAATAATCAGCTTATCTTGATTATACTGTCTAATCCAACTTGTCACAATCCCCACAAGACAGTTGAGGAAAACAGTAGGTGAGAGGAGGAGGTGGACCCCAGGAAAGCCCGGCTGCTCTCTGTGACAGCGAGGAGCAGGACTCGAGTGACCCCCTGCGTGGCCACCCTGAGGTTGGCAGCACCCGGAGCAGGTGGGCCCTTCCCCCACCCCCTCCCCCCTTCCTTAGCTGCCTATGGCGAGACAGCTAGACCCAGTCCTTGTGGTGCTCATGCCTGGAGAGGACAGCAAGGAGATGAACAGATGCCAACACCCTCATCAACAGATGCTGTTGGGAATAACAGGGGCTGCGGGGCCCGCCCTGTCTGAGGAGATGACACTGGGACTGAGACCTGAAAGAGAAGGAACAGGCATGGGGAGATTTGGGTAAGAGCTCTGCAGCACAGGGATGGTGAGGGGAGCAGGGCAAGGTGGGGCGCCACCGGGCAAAGAGGAGAGAGGCCATGGGGCTGCGGCATGGTCCTGGAATGGATGGGGGATAGGGTGAAGGGGAACCCGCTGGATGGCCATGGAGAGGGAGCCTCAAGCCTTCAGGGGCATCCTGTGCACAGCCATGGCCCCGTTCTAAGCTGGGGGCGGTAAATGTGCACCTTCCCAGTCTCTCCTGTTTCACACAGTGGCCACACAGTAGCTTTTGTCCTCAGACATCGGTTTCCACCCACCATCACCTGCTCCAGGAGTACCATCTCTTTGCAAAGATCACAGAAGCCAACAGCCTCTCTAGCTGCATCTGCTGGCTGCTTACCCACACCTGGGATGCCACAGCCCCCAGGGACCAGGCCCCTTCAGTGTCCTTGCCTCCTCCCAAACCTGCTCCTTCAGCTCCCCGCCCTTGACAGGCTTCTTCCCTCTATATGCCCTTCAGTGTCCCTCACCCTGAAATCAAAATCATTAAGCAGAGCACCTCCACAGCCCAATGTTCTTGAAGGTGCCCCGCCCTGTGTGTCTGCTTCCTCCTTCCCACCCATTCGCCAGAGTCTCCAGTCCATCTGCAGGTCCTCCACCTCTCATCTTGTGCAACACTGTTGTTCCATGGCGCCCTCTGTCCATGCTACCCATCCCTTTGGTATGGAGAGCTCTGATTAGAACAGGCAGAGCTGAGAACTGGGCCAGGGTTGTCTGCGGCCAACAGCCAGGCTAGCTCCCTGGGGCCCTGTGGATGCACAGGGCTGGGTTTCCACTGGCTGATTCCCTGGGGCAAGGTCTGCCACCTCCTTCTGGGCACTTCCCTCTTTATTGGCATGTTAGTAGAAGAGGGGGATAGAGGGGAGAAGGCACCATCCAGTCATTGAAGAATATTCTACATATATTGCCAATGGTCTCTCCATCCACCCAGGTCCTCCAGGATGGGACATGTACCTTAGCTCCTAGCTCCTGGGTATATAGTAAGTGTTCAAAAAAATTCCGTCCAGTGAATTAGCAGAAGGTGGGCTTCCCTGGAGGAGAGAGGCTGTGAACACTCGGTCTCAGAGGTTTGGGTAAAATTTTGGAGGTGCCGATCATACAGAGGGGCCCAGGGGGTACAGAGCATCCCAGAGCATGACTTGACTCATCCAGGAGTCTCTCCCATTTCTGTAAATCTGCCTGACGATGACAGCACACCAGACGTTCCACAGGACAGACAGGCCGGCAGCTGGTTAATGCTCAGTCAGTACTTTCAATGCAAATGTCTCTGTGTTTATGTGAATAAATATACAATCCACAGTCATATGTGACACTGGAGAGGCCTGATGACGGGCCCATCTGCAGCTCCAGCACTGAGTCACTTGTGCTTCTTCTTTCCACACAGGTCCAGGACCCCCTTTTCTCAACAGTGCATTCCATGCTACAGGCAGGAAGGGGCTTCCTCACTCCCGGCTTTGCCCTGTCTAGACTAATTCTCTATGTCTCAGTTCCCTCATCTTTAAAGTGGGGAAACTACTAGCATTTACCTTAGGGGATTATTATGAGCATTAAATGCACTATTGTGAGTAAACAGGTCAGTACTTAAGATAGCACCTGGGCCACAGAAAGCTCCAGAAAGCTCCAAGTGCCAGCTGCCATCCTGCTCTTAGTCTCTCAGAGCTCTGGGGTGTTGGCTACCCTCTCTGAGCAGCACCCACTTTTGTGCATGTGTAACACTCTATAGGCTTTGGGGTGAAATCCAGGAGGCTTTGTTGGGGCTCAGATTAGGAATGGATGCCCTGGGGAGGGGAGGTGAACAGATATAGCAAAGAAAAATACAGGCCACCAATTAAACATTAATTTCAGACAAACAGAAAATAACTTTTTAGTATACATATATTTCATGCAATATTTGGGATGTAAAATGTTATACTTAAAAGATCATATATTAAAATTCCAATTTAACCTGGTGCCCCATGTTTGTACTGGCAACCCTCCTGTGACCTGGTAGCTGACAGTCTGCCCATGTGGAGAAACAGGACAGAAGCCAGGATATAAACCAGTGGCCATCCTGGTTCTTCCCTGTGTTCCCACAGTGCGCAGCACGGCCAGAGCGGGCACCCAGAAGCAACTGTGCTGACTTGGCCTAAGGGGTGGTGGGGGTGTCAGTGGTTAGTTATAGTGGATGGGAGGCCTCAGACTTGACTGTCAGAGACCCATTCCTCTGAGTTCAGCATCTGTCCACCTTTAAAGTGTGGTTGGAAAGGGCCACACTAAGCTGCTGTCAGCCATCTGTCCCCCCTGGGTGGGCTCTGTGAGTCATGCAGTGTGATTCTCAGGGACCCCAGGGGTCAGGATGCCTGCATTTGAATCTCAGCCCTACCCACTGAATTGGTCTTTTACTATCCCCATGTTTTTCCCGTCTTCTACTTCAATTTGGCAGCCTCAGAAGTTGCTCAGAGGCAACTGCTCTCCATGCCTTGGTGCAAGACTAAACGTATTGAAGAGATTATTCCAAAGGCCATTGAAGAAAAAAAGAAAGAGGGACGTTTCCCCAGAATGGAATGGAGCAGAGTGATGATTGGGAACCATTTGGTAAAAGCAAGTTGGGAGATTACAGGAATTTAGAGGAGTTTTCTGGTTTCTTCCCAAAGGTTCCTACACCTTAAGAGTGGTGTGGGCCTGGAGGAAAACAATGAGGACAGGAAAATGAGTGTCTCAGTAATAAACAGCATAGAGAGATCAACAACAATGTTAGCAGAGTGCTCTGTGCCTGGCACTTTCTACAGGTTAATTCACTGAGTCCACACAGTGGCACTTCTGTTTTCCCCATGAGGCAGCCAAGGGGCAGACAGTTGAACTTGGGAACTACCAGAAGGTCTTCTCTAAAGTCTGTACTTGTACAAGATCCTGAGGGAGAGGATCTTGCATAACTGAGGATAAGCTTCCCTTAAGCTGGAGCAGATGGAGACCAGAACTTGAATTTGAGTCAATTTAAAGAAGAAATGTGGCATTTGGTTTGCTGATTGGAATACCTGTACACATTTATTAAGGATATTCATTGTTTTGATTGTCCTTTGCTCCAGCCTGACTTGGCTCCTGCCAAGGGTGAAGTAGAAGGAAACTTAGGCCTCAGAGTGCTTCTTCCACCTTCCCTGTACAGTGCCTGGAAAGGGGCTTCTACTTGAATTAGCTCTTGTCATTCATCAGAGCATTCCCCGGGGAGGCTGGGGTTGGGAGAGGGTGGCAAGAGCTTTAGTAGCAAGCACCCAGTAGGCACCCTGCGCCCAAGCTGTCCTTTCCTTCCTGCCAGCTCTGAGCACCAGAAAGGCTCTGAGCCAGCCTGAGCGCAGCGTCTCCAACCACCACTAGGGGCGATGTCAGCCTGCGGTTCCTGGGCCAGCTGCACGGGCTGCTGGAGTGCGCCGGGAGGAGCTTCCTGCAGCCCGCGGATTCAGACACAACCGCTGGAAGTTCTGATTCAAGGGGTCTTGGGAGGAAGCGACTCCAAATGACTAGGCAGTTTTGAGAAGCACAGATCCAGGTCCTCTGACCACCCAGTTCAGGCTTCCTGCCCGTCCTCCCGGTCCAAGTCCCACCTGCAGGTCATCCAGCCTTGGCTTGAACAGTTTTCCTGCTTACATTTTCCTTCTTGCATAGGCACTGCCGGGTGTTCTGGATACTACAAAGTTTTTTATCCGCCTCCCACTGTCCTCCTCTGGTCCCCGCCCCCCCGGGGTGCCATGCTGCTGGCACCTCCCCAGCATCCTTCACCTATCAGGCCTGCCTGGGTCCCCTCTCCCTGCCAGCTGTCCTGTGCAGCCTTCCTCCAATGGCACAGGACTCCCAGACGGTCACCAGGTACTTGTTCGCATCCTTGTAAAATAATGCAGTCCAGAATCAGCCTTGGCCTCCAAGAGGCCTGAGGAAGAAAGAGAGGCAGAGTGCCTGCCCTCTCCTGGGAGGACACTGCCCTTCCGTGGAGGGATATTTAGGGCTAAAAGTTAATGCTGCCAAAGGGAAAGTGAAGTGCGGTACAACCCTCTCACCCTAGCCTAATTCCACAATAGCTCTTGCCTTTAAAAACTTTACCTTACTGTAGTTACTCTGTGTCAACCAGAGTTTGTGTGCTGCTTTATGTTCCACCCTTTATAAAGCCCCTTTCCCCAGGTCTCTGCAGTCTTTCTGATTGTGCTTGTGAGGGCGGCACAGCACTGCACCCTGTGCCCTGGGTTCCTGTCCTCCAGCGGCTGCAGCACCCTGGCATGCCTCTGCTCCTCTCCATTAGCAGTCTCACTCCCATGTGCCTGGCATCTAGGTCCATTCTCTTATTTTGTCCGCAGACTCCCATTCCTTTAGCCATGCGTGGGATACAGGTGACACTGTGCACTGGAGGCCCCAAACCAGTCATTTCAGATGTTCCCTGTTAGACCACCTTTTCTAATAACTGCCATCTTTGATGGAACTAGGATAACATGAACCAGCCCTGGGATGGGCATTTGATGTATATTATATCCCAGGTGATTCTGAAGGGCACTCTGTGAGATATTCACACACACACACAGTGCTTTACAAACAAGTTATCCATCATCACACAGTTCCAGGGCAGCAAGTAAGAAGGTGAGCTCAGGTCTGTGCTTATGCTGCTACCCTGCTGCATTTCAGGAAATACGATCTGGTTCACTAGGTATTTGAGCCCTTGTGAAATTATAACAATATAACAGCATTGCAGCAGGTTTCTTATTTTTCCATCCCAAGGTGAGAGACATGCTTTTCTTCTTGTATTTTCCTCCTTCTGATGGGTGAGAAACCTGCTTTCCCAGCCCACTGTGCAGACTGAGCAACTGATGTCCACAGGAGGCTGCTAGGCTAGAGGAAGGTGGGGGACCAGTGTCAGAGAGTGGTGGAAAGCCAAGTGAGATGCCCTTCGTGGGAAAGTCCATCAGCAGTTCCACCCTGTTGAGCTCCTGGGACCCGGGTGAAATTTCCCACCAGTGCACCCTTCCTGTCCACCTCTCAGGAGGGGCCCTCGCCCCAGCTGTGCCTAACCCAATGCTACTTGCACTGGAGGGCCAGCTCCCCTGGCCCTCCTCCCCAGCCTCTCCTGGCCGTTCTGGCCCAGAGCAATCACGCGCTCCTCTGAACTCTGCAATTACAATTTCAATAATTCATTTGGCAATTAATCATATCCTGCCTTGTGACATCCCTTCTATTCCGTGTTGAGCTGTTATTTAGAAGTGCAATTGTTTAACTTCCCATGAGCAGCATATGCTGCCTTGCTAATCTAGTCCGAGTTTTTGTTTTTTTCTTTGCTGGCAGTCAATCAAGCAGGAGGAGCAGTTCGAGGTCACCCTGGGGGAGGGGAGGAGGGAGCAGTAGGGATGCTCATCAGGAGGCCCTGGGAGCAGAGAGCCAGGCCCCCTCCAACACAGATTCTTGGGGAGCCAGGCAACCCACCACATGCCTCAGCCTCCTTCCTCCTGATTCCCTAGTTATGAAACAGCTCTGGATCCAAATTGTTTCAGGAATTTTCCATGCATTGTACAGTCTCCTTGCCTGGATTCCATTTCCTGTGGGCAAGGACCATTCATTCTATTTTCACTAAGCTGTCTAACAGGATGTGCTGAGCTCTGAAATTAGACAAGTCCCAGATTCGAGTCTCAGCTTGGTCACTTGCTACCTGTAAGCCCAGGTAAGTCATTTCACTTTTCTTAGCCTCAGTTTCCTCCTCTAAAATAAAGAGGAAGTAGTTATCTCATGATGTTGCTTTGAGAATCTTGAAATAAGCGCTCACAAGAGCATCCTCTAGGAGTATTCCAAGAGCCTTGCACACAGCAGCCCGTTTAACTTTAAACAGAAAACCGTTTATTTTAACCATTTGCTAACTGTTTAAACAGAAGTAGATTCTTTTTCCATTTTTCAGGTGGAATTCAGGAGTGAGAGGAAGGGAGTGCAGGGCGGTACTCTGGGGACACAGGGAAGCCCACCTAGAGCAAGGGGGAGGGAGATGAATGGAAGGAAAGGAAGGGGGAAGCAGGGCTAGCAGGGGTGGTCTCTTCATGCTCCCAGGAGACTCCAGCCTTAGGCCTCAGAGGTGGCCTGAAGGATAGTAGTGGTGTGTGTCCCTGGCTTCAGTAAACCAAGGATCCGTGGGTTTGCTTGAGATACACTGGACAGGGGAAGAGAAGAACAACCTCAAGGAAGGTGGCAAAGCTGTGTGGAAAGTGAGCAAGAAATAAATAGGCTAAAGAGTTTCTCTCCATTCCTGCCCACTTTGGGTCCTAGACCCTCCTAAAGCCAAGGACTGGGGGAGGAGGGCATTTTAACACAAGTCGAGCTGGGGAGGGATCATAAGTCTCTCTGCAAAGTGACCAGTGGAAGCTGCACCAGCAAGAACATGGGCTTTTCCCTGCCATCTTCCCATTGTTCTGGGTGTTCTCAGGGACCCTGGCTCAGCCTGAGAGCCCCTGCTCCCTGCCCTGCAAGGCCTTCAGGATTAAAAGCGCCCTGTTCTCTCTTTCCCCAGGCTGGTAACCTAGCCAGACAAGCAGACAGGGACTGGCCAGGAGCAGATGGGCTCTTAGGAAAGGGAAGGCAAGGGTTCAAAGGGCAAGTGACTGAGGGGCTGGGACGGAGGAGGCTAAATACTGACCAAGGACTTGGCCTCGAACATACATGCCCAAGAACTCAGGACCAAGAAGGACCTGGAAACCATTTGGCAGACTAGCAGAGTGACTTCTGACCTCTCTTCTGCACTCCAGGAGGGAAGCCACCAGCCACACATGGCTGTCAGCCCTGGGAATGTGCCTTTTCCTCATTGTAACATGCTGCAAGTGTAAAGGCACACCCCATTCAAAATGGGACATGAAGGAAAAGAACGTAAAGTATCTTGTTGGTGATTTTTATACTGATTACACATTAAAGTCAGACTTAGAATATATTGAATTAAATAAAATACATCATTGAAATCACTTTGACTTGTTTTTAAAGTTGGTTTTCCTCCCTGCTGACAGGAGGGAGGAAAAATGGCATATGTGACTCATGTTGTATTTTTCTCGGGCAGAGCTGTTCAGACCCTGCGGAGCCCTGGGTGGCTGGCTTGCTGAGGGAGAGTGTTCCCTCAGCTACTCTCCTGAGCAGGGTTCACAGGAAGGAAGGACCGTGTAGAGCAAGGCCTAGACCAAGGCCTAAAGGGAAGAAGAGAGCCAGCCCTAGGGCTAAGAAGGACAATTCTGTTTCTCTGGTTCATCTTGTTGGCTGAACTCAGAGCAAAGCACCACTGGAAGAGCTAGGGGGACAGGAAGTCACAGCACCTGTCCTCTAGGGGCTCCGAGTCAAGTGGAGTGGGGGATGCTGAGGTATCTTAACGAGCCTCTGTCATCAGAAACACCTGTGCCCACCTGGGGCCTGCGAGGTGAGCAGCATTTCACACGGAAGCAGGTCTGGAGAGAGCCAGGATGCCGGGAGCAGGGGAGGCCGGAAGTGGGGAGCCTTCGTCCAGAGCCTCTGTCTCATCTGGCCCTCAGGTGATGCTGCTGCTGGTACTCTTGCCTCTGATTACTGGTGAGGAAATGGAGGCTTAGATAGCAAAAGTAGCTTCCAAAGTCAAGAGCCACTAATCCCTCTAAAATGAGTTCTTTTCTTGGCTCTGCCACCTACAAGTTGGGTCGCCCAGCTCTCCTGAGCCTGTCTCCACCACACTCAAGGATCCTGTGAAGACGAGGGAGAAGATACCTCCTGGCCTTTGCCACTCACGGTCCAACAGGCATCCTAAACTCCCTGCAACCAAATTTGAGCTCCTACGGCTCCCCTCCAAACCTGCCCTATCTTCTTTTGCTAAGGACAAAGACATCAAAACATCACAGCTGGTAGCAGCTGGAGTCAGGACAGGGCCCTGATACGTGGGACCTGTCCTCACCTCCTGTGTGTGCTGCTCGCCTCCTCACCTCCTGCCTCCTTGCTATTTCTCCACGGGCCCCCACACTTCGCTCCCAGGGTTGCTCTGCTCCCACAGAGCTGCACAGCTTGAGTCTTCCCATCCTTTGCCACCATCTCCTGCCCAGGACCCCCTGTCCTCTCCATCTGCTTGATTTTGTCTTCAGAAAACTTAGCACTGCTAATATCTTACGTAACTTATTATCTTCCCCCTTCCACTCCTCCACAATGTTAAAGAATTTTATCTGGATCTTGATTTTTAGAATAAAATCACGGTAGCACTGGAGGCTTTGGGGAAATGTTTGATGGGTGGATGAAGGAATCAATGTGGAGGACTCCCTGGGCCGCCACCATTCCTACACAGATCTGCTGGGTGAAGACTGCGTCCCAGGGAGCAGAGGGGTTACGGTGAAAACCGTCCATGCTGTTATATGCATGCTGGGGCCTTTAACCAATGACAGAGCCCGTGTCTTGCCCTCTGAAAGAGTCCGTGGCTTGGTGGATCTGCCTTATGGCCCCTGGCTGGATGTTAGAGCAGGCAGGGATGTGTTCCTCTTCCAGTGGGAGCAGGAAACAGAGGTTTCTGCCCTCTGGCAGGGCCCCTGGGGTGCAGTGTCTGCATGGGAGGGCTCCTGAGAGGGCAGTCGGGAGAAGTGGGCAGAGGCAGATCACAAGTGTCCTCACAGCCACCTTGAGAGAGCCACGTGGAAGGGTGGGCAAGGGGGACGTGAAGATGTGTCTCCAGGAAGGTGAGGTAGCCATGAATCGGGACCATCTGTGCTGTTATTAGACATTCTAAGTCGAGACTGGCTCCTGGAACAAAGAAAACAGCCCTTCAAAGGGAATTGGGGGGGGGCACAAAAACACCGAAGCTGGCACCTGCCCATGTGCACCCCCATCCAACCACAAAAACACTTTCTACACAGGCTCCAGAGCCGTCCTTGGGAGGGGTGCTTGAAACATGCATTTATATCTGATCTATCCCTGAAATGGTAACTGTCAGATTGCTCAGAAAATGGCTCTGCTTGGACAGGTTTTCTGGGACCTTCATTTCATGAATGTTGAAAACAGAATTTTTATAAGACAAATGGAAGTGGTGGCAATTGTTCTTGAAGCCCCCTTCGGATTCCCTTCCCCAGTCTCTCCTCCCATGCCCCCACCCCCATCTTCCCAGAGGCCACTGCGGCTCTCCCCGAGCTGTTTTTTCGACAGCACGGGTCAGGTCTGAGGAGAGTGGGTGGGTGCAGGGACAGGCCCACCTTAGGTGAGAGGACGGATTGTAGAGCCCCAGTGGCTGGTCTGGCAGTGCTCACTTCTGCAGGGCGGGTGAGCTTCCACCTGACTCTCAGGCCTCCATCTTCCCATCTGTGTGCTGGGAGGATGGACCAGGACGCTGGTGAGGACTGGAGGAGACAGTGGATGTCAACGGGTGCAGCGTCAGCGGGTCCTGCAGGGAGCCTTGGTGACCCTTTTCTCCCTGCTTGAGGGAAACCCCAGCAGAAATTCTACTTCTCCTAACATTTGAAAAACCAGGAGATGAGCTTGAAGGCAGGAAGCAGAGAGGAGGGGCATGAGATGTGGGAGTTTGGAGCAGTTGGCCGTAAGCAAAGGGACAAAGAACAGGTGTGTATGAAGAGGTTCCTCTGTGGCAGATGGCTGAGACACTCATGGAGTGGTGCTCCTCTCCCAGCCTCCCTGCAGGAGGCCCCCTCTTACCCGTGGTACAGAAGGGAGAGCCAAGACTCAGAGTAGAAATAATTTGCCTGGAATTCTGGAACTGGGACTCAATCCAGATCTGTCTCCTCTTGGTCCTGCTCCCACATACGAGCTAGAAGGTCTTCAACACACTCGGACTTGCATCCCTCTTCTTCCACTGATTTGCTCTGTGACCTGAGGTAAATCACCACCCACACCTGGGTTTCCATACTCTCCTCTGTAAAATGAAGGGGGCGGGGCCTAGAGGACTGCAGTAATCAGGCCGTATGAGAGGACAGAGGTGGGACTGTCAGGTTGTTCCTGGAGGGTGAGTTCCCTCTCCTGCCCACTGGCAGCAGCTTGGCTGCCTGATCTACTTTAGCCAACGAGACGTGAGCTGAGAGAAGGTTCAGCTGTTGCTTCTTCCCGCACCAGGAGGGGCTGCTTGGTTCTTGAATGAAGAGGTCTTGCAACTGACCTCTGCCCATGGCCACAAACATAAATGTGAACAGGAAATACCTCTCTGCCATTGTAACCCATGAGGATCTCGTCATCTAAGTATTGATGAATTTAGCTTAAGTTGACAGAGATAATGATTATGCAAAAAAAAAAAAAAAAAAAAAAAAAAAGGACAGAGAGGAGAGATAGTGCCTCAAGGAAAGGCTGATTCCCACCTTCCTGAGTGACAGGAGCCATGAGATGAACTCCTGCAGGAACTTCTGCCAACTGAGTCCTGGGAGGGCGAGGGGTGCTGATACCACAACAGAGCCTGCAGCCAGAGGGTTGGAAGCAGTGAACCACCTGAGAAGAGCAAGGAGAAGACAAGGGTGGGCACAGAAGAAGATGCCATAGACATTTCTTTTGTTTCTAAAAGAAAAAGTCTTTAGGGTAAGAGAAACTCTTAGGGTTCAACAGCGTGCTGATCTAACGGGCCAGGAACTGGGCCACAGAGGTTAAGTGTTATAGCTCACAGCGCAGTTGATGTTGGAGCAGAGACCCCTGCCAGGCCCCGTGAGCTGGTTTGGGTGGCACCTTTGGAACCATTTCATGATGAACAGAAAAACCTTTCTGAAGAAGAGCGCCAGCTGTTGGATTTGAAGGAAGGCGCCCAGGTGGGAGCTGGGGATGGGGCTCCCGGACCTCTGGGGACTGTGATGGTCAAGTGGTGGGAAGACAAATCAGGGAGACGGCAGCCGGCTCCGCTGGGCAGGTGAGCCTATGGACCTAACAGGAGGTGTGGGCTTCCCGGGGAGAGAACAGAGAGGACCCGTGAGCAAGCTGCCTAGCTACTTGCACTGAGGGCTGAGCCGGTGCAGGCTTTTCCAGCCCACTTACCATTTGATCTCCCTGTGGTCCTAGGACACAGGCATTTAGCACAGGAGTCAGTCGAGGTACAGGAAAGTTTGCCAAGGTCTTGTGGCTTGTAAGTGTCAGAGCTGGGATTTGAACCCATGTCAGTGTGCGACTCAGAAGTTCCTGCTGAGGGAAGAAGGTAGAGAGAGGATAGGGACAGAGAAAGCAGAGGAAATGGTTGCTCATGTCCAGGCCACAAAGCCACAATACCTCTGGCTCAGAATCGTCATCAGAACTCCAGGCCAGCAGCTTGTGGCTGAGGCCCCTGGAGCTCACCAGGAAGGGCTTATACCCATGACCAAGGCTGCCTGGGTTCCCTTTGCCACTGAGGTGTGGCTGAAGTCTCCCCAGCAATGCCCCCATCCCTTGCCTGAGCCAAGGAATGAGTCAAGGTCACCAGTGTGTCCTTGGCTGCCAAGAAGTCACATGAATCCCTGCAGCTTCTGGGCCACCTGTTTGGGACAAACCCCAGCCATGGCCCCACCAGTATAGGAGTCCTGGTGGGGAGAGACTGGATCGAGGGTGGGGTTCCTGACACCAGCGTAGGCCCAAATGCATGCTCATGGTTGGGCATTTCCTCCCAGCTAATAAACAAACAATCTTTATTTTTCTCTGGCCAAATGGAAGCTGGCCTCAGAGCTCTCAGGGAGAGAGCAATAACTGTGGCTTATCGACAGACAGGGAGCACTTAATAAGCCACAGACCGATGAGGAGCCGAGATGGATAGGGCTGGGCTATTGATTATCAGAACCCCTCCAGTCCTCCCAGAGGGTCTGTCCACCTCTGGGCCTCACACAGGCTGGCTCCAACAGCTTTCGGGCCATTAGCTGGACTGTGGGGAGGGCTGGGCCCCACACAAAGACCAAGGGGAAGGAACATATTTGTAATTGTGGGAAACATAATAGACTATCACGGGTACATGACTTCAGCTACAAAACTTGGGAGCATAAGTCATGGTTCTATTTTTCTTCTACAGCAGAGCAAAAATAGCAGATTTTTCATCAAGATAGAAGGCAAGTACCACAAAAGTAGCCTCCCTCACCCACTCTCATCCCTTTATGGCCAGAGGCAAATAGGCTGAGGAGACTCCCTCTGCTCTGGTTGAGCTCAGGAGTCCTCTGTACCATGGATGGGGGAAGAGAAAGGAGGTGTGACTGCCCCCTGGTCTATACTTCATGGCCAGGATACGGAATGGCCTCGCAAGAGGAAGGAGAGGAGGCTAGCCTCTGGGCCTGGGTCCATGGGGCCCCAGAGGTTCAGCACACCCAAATCTTCTATGTGTAGATTTATGAGATTTTCAGAGGGGTCAGTGCAAATTAAGTCCCAGGATCTTGTCCACTGCTACCTCTTCCCTGAGGGGGGAGAGAAGGCTCCCTTGGGGGCTCCTTAGCATGAAAAGTCCCTGTGATTCATCTGCCCTTGACCTCCAATGAGCCCACAGGCCCTATCCCCTGCGTCCCATGGGCCCATCAGGCCACGGCTCTCCCCTCGTGGGCAGATGCTGCCCCATCGTTTCCCTGCCTGTGACCTCATCTGGAGCAGGTCAGCCCCCCGCCCTCCACTGAGTGGCTCAGGCTCCATTCCCACTAAAGAAAGGCAGGGACTCTGGGGTGGGCTGGTCACCTGTGGGCAGTGCCCTGGGGCCAGAAAATGCCCAGCAGCCTGCTGCTGCTGAGTTTCAGGAGCCTCTCCTCAGGCCACCTTGAAGGACTCACAGCCAGGCTTGGCGATGGTCTTCTGGAGCCTCAGAGGAGAGCCACCAGGGTGGGTGGAGGGCCGGGAGGTGCTCCCAGGGGGGAGAGAGAGAAGCGGTAATGTTAGCCTGAAGTGGGCAGGTCTGGGGCTGAGAGATGAGGGTTTCCGGGTGGGTGGATGGCTGCTACTGTTATTCTCTGCCGCAAAAACCTTGGTGAAGTTTTGTTATGGTTAGGATATGAGGTGTCCCCCCAGATCTCCTGTTAATGCTGGGATATTCAGAGGTGAGATGATGGGATTGTGAGAGTTGGCACCTGATGGGTCCATCCTAGTTTGAATGGACCACTGGTGGTTAACTGCAGGCACGTGGGGCACTGTGGGGTGTGCCCTGGGGGGTGTGCCCTGGGACTCATCTTCCCTACGCCCTCCCCCTACTTCCTGACTCCACCCTGAGCTGAACTGGTTTCTTCCACACCCTTCCCCCAGGAGGCGCTGCCTCACCTTGGGCCAGAGCAATGGAGCCGGCCACCTAAGTGTGACTGAGACCTCTGACCCTGTGAGCCCCCATCCTTTTCCTCCCCTCAGTTGTTCTTGTCGGGTGTTTCAGTCACAGTGCCGCAAAAGCTGACTATCACAAGTTTGGAAGCCAGGGATGCCCGAGGGAGAAGTTTGCTTCCAGGAGGGGCCGACCGACGGGGTATACCACAGTCTCCCTTCGAAGGCCACCTTTGCCCATTGCTGCACCGTGATGTGTGTGCAGGCTGCTGGGGCCTGGCATGGCCAGCAGGGCCTCTCAAGGTATCTGTCACCCTGTGACTGTGAGCTCTCCTGCTGGACTGAGGTCAGGGAGTGGCTGCCAAAGAGCAAGGAGATCAGCATGTGGCAGCTGTAGGAGCTGGGAAAAGAAGGAAAGCCCAGGCCCCTTCAGGTGGAGAATATGAAGGAGTCAGATCAAAGCCGGAGGCTGGGGACATCCTGCACAAAATCATCCCTGACCGCCAGCTGAGCCTAGGAGGAGCTGGCCCAAGGAAGAGGCAGAGACAGGAGAAGGCAGTGGAAAAGGCTAGTTTTACCAAAGGCCTCAGAGGAGCAGAATAGAGCAGGGCAGCCTGGGCTCCAGCCAGCCAGTTCCTAGTTCTGTGACTGGGCCTGCTGCTCTGTTTCTTTTATGTATATATATATATATATATATATATATATATATATATATATATATTTTTTTTTTTTTTTTTTTTTTTTTTGTGGTACTGAAGTGGAACCCAGGGGCACTCTACTGCACCACTGAGCTATATCATAGCGCTTTTTATTTTTATTTTGAGACAGAGCCTCACCAAGTTGCCCATGCTGGCCTTGAACTTGAGATCCTTCTGCCTCAGCCTCCTGAGTTGCTGGGATTACAGGTATGTACCACCATGCCTTGCAAAAAAAAAGTGGAGTTTGGGATTCTGGGTTGTTGAGAGGAATGTAAAGCTGTGTTCCACAAAGGACACAGTGACACTGAGGTGGACACTTGAACTCTTCCATCTGTCTTCTCAGGTCTTAAACACACCGGCTCCCGGTGCCTGGGTTCCGGGTCTGAGTCCAAAAGAAGGTGGAAGCACAAAGAGATACAGACGCAGATCGGCTGGGCCAGCTGGGCCACCGAATGTGCGGGGAGGAGCAGTGAGGCAGAAAGGCAGTTGGAAAGGGCCCTTTGGGTTGGCTCTGCTTAGGTTCAGGAGGCCATTTGCCTCTCGTCTGAGTCAGTGGACTAATGAGGGGTTGTGGCAAGGATCCCCATTGGAGCTTACGTTGGGACTTGTTTTTTCTGATGATGGAAATGTTTATTAGATTTAAAACTAACCCACTGTCCCTGTTAGATAGTCCTGCCTGGGTCTGACCCCTGGCCTGTCTCCAACGGGCCTGGTAGGGGACCTCAGCCTTGGCTTGCCCCATGGCACCTGCCCCATGTGGAGCACCTGCCCAGCGCTGGCCTTGGTCTTCCTCACGGCCCACTCTATGTGGAGGAGTTGATTTGTGTCACAGTGGTCTTGAAGATAGCCTTCTGAGGGTACTCGGGGTGTCTTGGGTTCCTGGAAGATGGGGGACACCTGGGTCCCTTTTTTCCCCTGTGACTGTGGTCCCTTTGGGCACAGCCTTCTGGCCTTCAGAGCCTGTGCCTCAGCTTCAGTTTCCAGAGAGACAGGGGCTTCCTTCTTGCTTTTAGCATCATATCCGAAACAGCAGACTCTGAGCTGAGCTGGCGTCACAGCCCCCGGGAGTTGGTCCTGGTGGTGACAGGGCGTTGGCAAAGGTGGAGGGAGGGGAGGGAGAAGACCACACGGGCTACCTCAGCCCCTGTCCCTGGGCTCTGCCCCACACGTGGTGGGGAGGAGTCTGCAGCTGAAGCAGAAGTTGCCATTGTCCCCAGGACTCCACGAGGAGGTGGCAAAGGCATCCTCAAAGACAAGGACACCCCCACAGTGGTGGCCACGTAAGGCGTCCCCTCTAGTGGCTTCAGCTCAATAATGGAGGGGAAAGTGTGAGAAAGAGAGTGTAAGAAGGGACTGCACAAGCTCATGTGAGCTTCCCCGGGGGCTCCAAGATGCACCTGAGGAGAACTTGGGGACAGAAAGGGCCTGGAGGTGCTGCAATCCCAGGTGGACCCTAGCCCACAAACTCCAGCTGAATGCAGGGGGCAGGGGCTCCATGGAACCACAGGTTTGTGGGAGCCTTGGGGACCTCCAGGAGGCATGGCACTTTAGGGTCCTCTCTCTGTTTCTCACCTGAAGACCAAGTGGAACCTAATGGTCATTCAGTTGGGGAAGAAGTAAATTCATGAATTTCTTGCTGGTGGACAGTAGACAGATCCGTTGCCTGGTCAACAGTTCTCTTTTGGGGCTGTGCTTCAATCCCAGCCATGAATAGTCCCTAATAAGCTGCAAGGGTGGTCGAACTTCACAATTCTGAGTGTTGACACGGGGCACTCAGGCACAGACAGCACTTCGGCTGGTAGGTCTTCTGGCGTCTGTCCAGTGTCCTTCTGATGGCTCTCTGTCATTCCTGCAGTTCTTGCCCCACCTGCTTCCCTGGCCCAAGTTGCTTTACTCCAGGGTGGTTTCTGGTTTGACTTCCCCCTTACCAGCCACTCACCCAAACCTGAGCCTGTTGGATGATTTAAGAAACTGACAAAAGGCCCAGAGTCCAGCCAAGGCTCTGTAGTCCTTCCTGATGTCCATGTGCTGTCCAGACGCTTGTCCTGGCTTCTAGAGTCCACCTGAGATCCTTGGCAGGTGATCTGATCTGATCTTCCTCAGTTTTTCCTGACAGGGGACCTGCAGTAAGTCAGGAGATGGCACATCAGGCCCAAGATACATGCTCATTGAACATTTAAACTTTGGTGGCCCATACTTGAATAAAAGGACAATTAGCACTTTTCCAATTGCTCTTTCCTGCTGTGAAAACAGGCACATACATACAGTGCTCGTGTCACATGCATAAGCCACACTGGAGGAGGGGAGGGGGGGCTGCTTTTCCCACGAGCCAGTGAACAGAGCACCCAGATGTTTATAAGTCAAGTCAGGAAAAAAGGAAAGAGCTCTGACCAAATCTACCAGCTTAACATTTCCAGCATGTCTCTCTCTGCGGTTATTGTCTTATCAAAGATTTATATCTGTCTCATAAGTATCTTTAAATCCTTGGTCTCTTGTGAGGCTTAAAGCCAAGAATTGACATTTCCTCAATGTAAATAGGAAATATTACAGAATGAGTTGAGGTTAGTTTTGTTAAAAAAAATTGCTTTCTTGACTTTTAACCCTACAGTCTTGCTGACTATTTAATTCTACTTGCAGTTGCTCAGAAATGAGACTGTGAATTCTTCAGTCTGATGCCAGGCTTTCAAAACAAACCATCTACAGTTCCAAATAGCAGCTCAGGTCTGCTGGTGCAAGTCACAGAACAACCCCTGAGTAACAAGGGGGAGAAAGAGGGTCCCAGGGAGTATCATATAGCTGTGGCCACGGTCCCCAGCTTGTGGCTGAATCCCAGTCACAGCTCTAGACAGTCAGGTGCTGGCCCTTTCTCAGGAAGTGGAGATAGCAGTGGGGTCCCGGGCCAGTTCCTACGCACCTGTTAAACCCACTACATTCCAGGCCAGTTCTGTTGTGACTTCTTGCTGCTCTTTATGGGACAGTTGTACTGGGTCACTTGACACATTACCTTTCTCCTGCTCACCAGCCCCAGTGTGAAACTGCAGGATGGGTCTTGTTTAGATCATGGAGCAGGACAGTGGCCTACAACTGCACTCTAGCAGAACAAGGGCCACACACCTGTCTGGAGACAGGGGGTTGAGGTGCGCGTGCGCTTGTGCATGCATGGCATGTGTAGCAGAGGTGGGGGTTGGGGGTGAGGTCGCGATGAGGCAGCAGAGGCTGAGGACGTGGGCAAGAGGAGCTTCCTCGGTCCCTCTCCATCTCCCTCCAAGTGGACTTTCCTCTCCTGACCTTGGTTCTTCCTGGTCATCTTCACCCGCCTTCCCCTCACCTAGTGCCCAGCTACTGAGCTGCCTTGTGTAGTCTCCAGGTCGCTGGGGACATGGAGGGTGGGAGGGACTAGCGGGGGTGATGACAGGGGGACTGGAGTGGTCATGAGAGCCCCCAGGATGTGCTGAGGGTCCCCCGACTCCCTCCAGCCTGAGAAGTCTGGCTTCTGGAAGCTCGCGGGGAACCTTTCAGGCTGATGGTGGTGATGGTGGTGCGCTCACACAGGCGCCATCACAGGGAAACTCGCTGGAGGTAACCTTAAACCCGAGCTCCTCTGGTGCGTTCAGAATGTCCATCTGAACAAAGGACGCTCGATTGGCACTCTGATTTATCGAGAGAGCAGAGAGTGAAGGCACCCGGATGTGAGAGAACTGAGGAGTCCACGGATTCTTTCTTTCTAGCGTTTTCCTCCCCTCTTGTCTTCAGGCTCCATTTTCCCCGGTGGTCCAGGTATGGCATATGTAGCAGACGTGGGACCCTTCTTTTGAAATGTTAGGGTTTCCAGGCCTCGGTGAAGCTGCCGTTGCCTCTTGGTCTGTGCCCTTCCTAGCCCCATGGCAGGGGCTGCGTTTGTCTTGACTATTGTTCCTCCAGCGCCTGGGCACTGCCTGGCTCAGGGTCGGAGCTCAGAAAATGGAAGAATGACTGGCTTGATTGCCTTCCCACCAGGTCTTGACCTCCTCCTCCCAGGCCAGCCAGAGGTACTGATTTTATTTTCTCTCTTTTGCCTTCATGGTGCCTGCTCCTAGCCTCCACAGTAAACTGGTGAAGTACAGTTTGGCCCTTGGGGACGCAGAGGGGAAGGAGGAAGGAGAGGTGGAGATTGTGCTCAGCGCCTGCGCTGGGGTTCTTCAGGGGCCGGTGCCTGGGAGCGGGGAGAGCTGCTGAGAGGAGGGGCTATTTCTGGATCAGAGGAGAAGCTGCTGAGCTGAGCGGGCTGGGAGGGTATTTATAGAGCCAACCTTGGAGAGCAGGGTGCGCACATCCCTGGAACCTTCCCCCATTTAGGATGTCTAAAGATAGATCAGCGTGGCATGTGGTATGAAACAAGGTACACTAATTCCTTTTAAATTCACCGACTGCTTTCTCCTAATAAACACCGACCCTCACCACCCCACTCTGTCCTGCCCCTGGTCTTAGCTCTTGATGGGCATTGTGGGTGCAGGCTAGGAAGCTGCTTCACTTAGGGAATCTAGCATCTCCCAGGCAGCTGGTGTTTTCTGAAAGCCCACTGCAGGCAAGCTCTGTGCTAGATGTTATGATGCCCGTCTTACAGGCTGAGAAACCAAGGCACAGAGACTGGCCTAAGATGGCCCTAAATTGGTAGGTTTGAGATGTTACCCAATTCAGCCTAAAAGACTGGGGAGGAGGGGAGGAGAATAGCGCCACTTGTTCCCCTATTTCAGATGTGCATTTAGAATCACTATTCCTAGTGCTAAGTAGGTGTCTGTTGAGTGACAGCTCTTCTCTCACATCTTTTGTCCTGGAATGAGAACAATTCCATCAGGTCTTCAGATCAGGCCTGGCTGAGCTCAGCCTCTGGGGTGCCAGATCCTCTTCTGACCCCAAAGGTGGGACCCTTCTTTTGAAATGTGTCTGTCCTGCTACCTATCTAGCAACCTTGTCTAAATGAGAAAGGAAATGAATGGATGGATATTCGTCAAGCACCTACTGCATAAGACAGACACCATCTTATCGTGTTTTTCGAGATAGACACATTTCGATTCGTCTGGCAATCTTATGAAATAAGTATTTTCTCTCCGGTCCACAGATAAGGAAACTCAGGTTGGAGAAGTTAAGTAACTGGCCCTGAGTCCCACAGTGGGAAGGGGCCCAGCTGAGTCTGAGCCTGTCCACCCTGGTTAGCGCCTATTGACTTCCTGGCTCTGCTGCATCTGCACCGGGATCGACCCAGCGGCAGCCTGTTTGGTCTGTTGATTCTGCCGCTTCTCCATCGACCGCTCCATATCCGACAGCCCTGGCTGTGCAGTGGGTAATGGGATTTGATGGGTAAGGTGACCCCAGCTCAGCTGAGCCACAGCCCATCATCCCTCTCTACCGGAGCTCAAGCTGCTTCCAGCAACGTCAAACTGCTCCTTGTTTGAACGTGAAACTCAGTGGCCAGGCCTGTGGGAGCCTGCCCCTCTCCAGGTTGGAGCCTGGCCACTCTGCTCTTCCTTAAGGGCCTGTTGGAGGCTTCCTCCTTCTAGAAGCCTCCTCATCCTGTCTCTCTCAGCCTCCCAGAGCGCGAGTATTGTGCTGCACATTCTGGAACTGCAACGTCCGTGACCTGCAGAGCACATGGTCAACCTTCCGTTCACTTCTGGAATTCTTTCCCCGTCCTCTCTCCTATGTCCTCCCCTGCGTGGTTCCCTTCACTCTAAGTAGCCCATTCCTGGGTGGGACAGCGTAAGCCCTCAACAGTTCTCTTCTCTACCAGCAGGAATGTGCCCTGTAACTGCCCTCCAGTGCATCCTGCCCTCTGGACCTGCTCCTTGGGTAGTCTGCAGAGCTTTGAAGAGAGCTATCACAGCCCTTGAGGTCTTCCCTCTCCACTGGTCCTTGAGAACCTCAAGTGGCACGGTCTCCAGAACCTTCACCATCTTCTGAAGATGGCTTCTGGGCATGTGTGTCCCTTTCCAGCGAAAGGAGCAGGTTGAGCACCCCGTATGTCCCCCGAGGCCTTCAGAGGGCGGCATGTGTGGGCTATTTGCGGCGGTATACATTCCAGAGGCGCAATGACATCATCTCAGCAGAGGCTCATAGAAAACTCCATTATCCTTGGGAGCACAGGGGGAGAGCAATTCTCCTTAAAGGCAAATTCAACCTAGAAAATACACAAAATTAAGCAATTGTAGTTTTAAAGCCCTTCAATTGCTAACCTCTCTGACAAGACTGGAGGCTTGGTTGAAAGGCAAGGATGAGAAATAGGTACAGAACTGCAGCAATCTGTCCCCCCTGAGGCCATGATTTAAATGAAGATCCCTGAAAAGCTGCCCAAGAGCCAAGCAGGATTGTCAGCAGAGAGGAACAATGTGGCAGGGGAACATGAGAGCTGGGGGAGAGGACAGTGGTGGGCCCACTCTGGGCTAAATGCTTTTGTGTGCAGCTCAGGAATCCCCCATTTTCAGTTTCACTTTTGGTGTTTTAGTTGCATGCAGTCAACTGTGGTCTGAAAATATTAAGTGGAAAATCTAGAAATAAACAATGGATAAGTTTTAAATTGCATGCCATTCTGAGGAGCAAGAATGAATCTCACTTTGTCCTACTCCACCCATCCCTGGATGCCAATGATCCCTGTGTCCAGTGTATCCACCTTGTATATGCTACCCACCCATCAGTCACTTAACCATCTATCAGATCCAGTCCCTGTCATGGTATTGGTATCACAGTGCTTGTGTTCACATATCCCTCATTTTAACTTTATAATGTCCCCAGAGTGCAAGTGTACTGATACTGGCAATTCAGATATGCCAAAGAGAAGCCATAAATTGCTTTCTTTAAATGAAAGGTTGAAAGTTCTCCATTTAATAAGGAAAGAGGTGTTTAAGATCTACAGTAAGAATGAATCTTCTGTCTGTGAAGTAGTGAAGAAAGAAAAAGAAATTCACACTCATTTTGCTGTCACACCTCAAATTGCAAGTTCTAACCACAGTGCATGACAAGTGCCTAGTTAGGATGGAAAAGGCATTAAATTTGTATATATATATATACATCTAAGAAAAAATAATGCTATACATATAGGGTTTGGTACTATCTTGTGGTCCCAGGCTCCTGTGGAGGGTCTTGGGTACATGTCCCACTGCTAAGAGGACTGCCGTCACAACCAGTCCTCAAAGCAATAGTGCAGAAGTGTTTATCATCCCCATGTTATAAATGAGAAAATGAGGCTTAGTAGGATCCTGGCACCAGAGAACAGCCAGTCTGCCTAGTCCAAGGTCACGCTCCCTCCTCCTATTATATCACTCTCATACCTTCTCTTTGTTGTTGTTGTTTTATGTGTGACAATCTCAGGTCCCCAGGGGACTGTGTGGCCCCTGAGCCCCTGATCAGGACTCTGAACTCTTCCACTAGGATCATCCATCCCATGGGCAAGATAGACACTCAGGAAAGTGAATGCCGTTGGTTCCGGGTGGTCTGCCATCCACTGGGACATGGGGGAGAGAAAGCAGGCACCCTGCCCAGGGCTCATCAGCTGCTCTGTAGAGATACCTGCCCTGCCCCTGGCTGCCCAGCACCCCCCAGAGCCAGGCAGAATGCTGCCCTCCCTGTCCCCCTCCCCAGCACTCCAGTGATTAGGCCAAGGAAGAAGAGCACCAGGTCCCACCCGCTTCACCCCAGGTGGTTCAGAGGAGGCTCCTTGAGACAGATGTGGATCTGGGGATATTATTGTTATGATCCTATTAAGAGCCATAATGATCATCTTCACAATCGCGGCTTTTATTGGGACCCCATGGACACTCAGGAGTCCCAACTCACCTTGGTTAGTGACCTTCAACTCCCTAGGTGCCCCTGTGCACTATGCTTGTGGAAATGAGTTGAATTGCTGAGATACTCGTTTGGGAACATCACAGGATCTTGATCCAACTTCACATTAGGAAGCAGGTTTAGCAGTCAGCTCTGGTTTCCATTGTGTGTAGTTTTCTTTTCTCGTTTCTGTCCTCAAATGTCACCATGGGGTCCATCTCAGTGGTGAGCTTGCTGTAATTTAGAGAAAAGAACTGGCAGTGGGAGACAGACTAGTGATTTTGCATCGGCCTCAGCAGAGACAGGATAGATCCCACCACTCAATTGTCCCCATAATTCCAAAGGAACAGGAGAGGTGGCCACCAGAGGCGGGCCCAACAGCAGGAACTTAAGCTCTGCATCTGGAAGACGAAGGGCAGAAGAGCAGGGGTCTAAGAACCTCATAGTTGAGAGCAGTGGTTCCCAAACTTGGTACAAATCACAGCTAACCAGGTGCTTGATACAAACACAGGTTTCTGGGTCTCACCTGGGGATGTCGCCAGGACACAAGCTATTGCCCCTCACTATGCAGAGGATGGTGCTCAGAGCCCCACAGGTCCCCACTCCTTAGTCCTCAAGACTGCTGCAGCAAGCCGCGCTCCTCTGCGCATCCTCCAGGTGAGAGGCAGCGGGTAGCAGAACCTGGATTTGAAGCCTCCCTGCTCTTTCCTGGAGGTTTTGACGGGCCCTGGGAGCGGCACATTTTGGCGAGTGCCAGGAGTCTGGGGACCATCCTCAGAGGGCCTGAGCTCCGAAGATGGAATGCCCATCACCGGCAATTTAATCTGCTCTGCAAAATGCTCCCGAGGCCCCCAACTCCAGTGACCCAGGAAAGGCCGCAGAGCAGATTGTGCCAGGAGGGGCCAGCTCTAGTCTGCTGAGAATCCCACAGGAAGCCCCTGAGCTCCGACCTCCACAGGAAGGAACGTGGACTGCTGCTGCAGTCTCAGGGATGCCCGGTGAATGAGGCCAACTCCAGCCCAACCATGAGGCCAACAGCAGGACTCTCAGGCCTGGCCTGGGAGGGTCTCTGTCTGTCTACCTTCCCATTCTCGTAGCCTCAGATTCCTCTCTTCAGACTGTTTGTGGATGAGCCCTGATTCCTCTGAATGTCAGCCACTCACATGTCTTCTCCTAGGGACCCTACAGTCTCTGAGCATGGCCTGCAAAATTATTTACTTAATATATTTTAAATGACTCATGCTTTTTAACTTACCATTAATTTTTAAAGGAAATGTTTATGCTAATTATGATGATTCTCAAGCATAGGATCCAGCCGGGGTGAACTCCTGTCACTCCACTGTCCGCACAGTCTGGGATCACTGTGGGGGTGTGGGGGATCCCAGCTCCAGGGAGTGAGAGCTGAAGGAGGAGAGAAGCCAGCACCCTGGGACCACGCTCTTCCCAAGGCCGCGCGCCCGCTGAGGACTCAGGAATGGGCTCGGCTGCTCTGCGCCTGAGTTTTCACACCCTCGCTGCTCTTCAGGAGGCCTGTCTCTGGTCTGCCCCAAGGACTTGCCCTCCTCCTTGAGATGTGCTCCACTGTGGCCTCTTGGTGATGCTAGTCACCCCCAGAGTTTTTCAGCCAATGCTGTCTCTAGAGCGAGCCGCACGTGTCCCGGACTCTGAGGGCAAGGCCGGACCAGGCGGGCACTGCGGGTCTCTGTTCACCCAGTGCCTGGCAGAGGTTTCCTTTCTCCTTTTTTCCAAAATGATCATTTTGGAATGATTAACATGTAGCGGGTTCTGTGCTAGGAACTGTCCATGTATTCCATAATCCCAGACCAACTTCCAGCCCACATTGCAGTTGAAGAAAACGAGGCCTGAGGAGTTTCAGGCTGTGCTCGACGGAGGCAGAACGCAGAGCGGAAGCTGCAGCCTGGTCTGGTGGTTTCAGCGCCCACACATTGAAACGTGCCCCATTTGGCAATGACCGTTGGGGGCAACTGTGTTTAGTGAATGAATGAATGTGCCAACAAGTGAATGCGCGAGGGAGAGACGGAGCGTAGTGGTCTTCTCTAGGGCTCCATGGGCAGCCTGAACAACTGGCCACATGCTGGCTCTGGGTCCGAAGGTGGGAGGCCATTGTAAGTGATGCTGGCCTTGAAAATCAGGATCCGATCCTCCTTCCCTGGTGGTGAAGACTAAACACCTGGGAAAATAAGTTTTACTTAAGGGATAGGAGAGAGAGAGAGAGAGAGAGAGAGAGAGAGAGAGAGAGACTTGCTCCTCCAGAAACGAGGGGTCCAGAGCTGGTGCCAAGAGAGTGGGGGTGTCCTGCCCCTTTGATTGGTTTCAGGTTTCCTTTCTTCTCATGCCCATGTGACCTGAAGTCAGGAAGGAGCCTTCCAGGGGTGACGGTGTTGGAAAGTGAGATCCCTCCCCTCCCCCAGAGGCGGTAGCAACCCTCCCAGGAGAAATGCCATCTGCCCTGTTCCTTCCCTTTGATAACCGGCTACCTGTCCTTGGTCCTGGCCTCATGAGGATGTGTTAAGAATGGAGAAAACAGCGTGTTCGGGTTTCAGGGGGTGGAAGAGAGAGGGGAGCCCTGAAGGCACCTTGTTCCTCTGCCCAGCCTCAGCTCCGGAGCACTGACTTGTTGAGTGGGGTCTGCTCTGTGTCCTCACTTTCTAGCCCTGTTCCTAGCAAAAAGAGGGTGCCCAGAGGGTGCCTGAGGTCCTTCACTTTACACGGGCCTTCACTCCTGCTCCGCAGGCCTGTGCTGGGCCTCACAGTGGCCTTTGTGGGGGGCTCCCCCGCCGCTGTGCACAGTGGGGCTCCCTCTCTGGGCCTGGGTTCCCTCTGCTGTAACTCCCACCTCTAGACTGGATTCCAGGGAGTCCTTGAGCCTAGAACCCAAACAAGGTGGGGCTTGGAGACTCTGCTCCCTGAGACAAAATTGCCGGCCTTTCAGAATGGGGGGTGGTGGGGGGTAAAACCCTGTGTTAGTGCCCCTGGTGCTGGCAGGTGACTCCTGGCACAGCTGGCACAGTGAGCTGCTGCTTCTGCACAGACAGGAGGCCTTGGAAATTATTCAGGAATAACAAACAGGCCAGAAACATTTGCATAAGGAATCACGCAGAACAATACATGTTATTTAAACCTTCTCTGGTTGGCAACTGAAGCAAAGGCAGCTGAGATCAATCTGCAATGCAAATCGGCCTTATTTGGAGCAGAGCCTGGCGTGCCAGGGAGGGGCTGCATCAAGGGGCTCCCCAGGAGCGAGCCTGGCCACTCTTCCCTGGCCTGCCTGGCTCTGGCTCACGTACTCACGCACGTTCCCTCATTGCTCTCCTCCCCTCCCTTCTTCAGAGATTAATGGAAACAATTTGTCTTCTAATGTGACTACAGCTTATGAATTCTTTGTCTCACTCTAATCCTTTAAATTATCCACATAATAAAATATGTATCCAGTGATTTCAGGTCATAATTTGATCTTCTAGGGAAGTGGGGAGGGGGAGCAGCCAAGCAGGCTCTTCTCACAGTTGTTCCTCTCCGTTTATCTTTATTTGTCATTTTTTCTTCCTAATGATCTTCCCCTCGCCTCCTCTCCACTCCCGTGCCACCCCAAGGCTGTGAGGTGAGGCCACGCTCCCTCCTGCTCCTGCTCCAGCGTGATGGTGGCCTCTTCACGGCCTGGGAGGATCCCACAGCCACAGGCCCAAGGGTTCTGGAGAACCAGGCTGCGGGGGGGGGGGGGGGGGGGGGGGCTCCAGCCAGTGCAGTTCCACAGAGGCCTTGAAAGCCCCGATCTCCCAGTCCTTTAAGCAAAAGATGGCAGGTCCCTTATTTGGGTGTTGCTCCTCATCTGCAAAACATCGAGGGTCAACCCTCTCAAAGTACACCCCAGTGCTTCTGGGAGGCTGTCGTCAGTCCTCTGAGATTTCCACTCAACAAGTCAGACCCCACTCAACAAGTCTCATGTTGGTTGCCCCCCAAACCATTTAAGGCTGAGCTTCCCTACTGCTGAACCACGGGCCTCTGAGGGGACCTCCTATAATTTGCATAAAAGCTTGGTGTTATGGTTTGCCTGTGAGGTGTCCCCCCAAAAGCTCACATGTGAGACCATGCAAGAAGGTTGAGAGGAGAAATGACTGGGTTGTGAGTCTTAACCCGATCAGTGAATTAATCACCTGCTGGGGATGAACTGAGTGGTAACTGAAGTGGTGGGTGTGGCTGGAGCAGGTGGGCATTGGGCTGGCTTTGGGGTGTATATTTGTATCTGGTGGATGGAGTCTCTCTCTGCCCCCTGATCATCACGTGAGCTGCTTTTCTGTGCCACCCTCTCCCGCCGTGATGTTCAGCCGCACCTTGAGCCCCGGGGAATGGAGCTGGCCTTCTATGGACTAAGACCTCTGAAACGGTGAGTCTTCAAATAAACTTTTCTTACCTGAAATTGCTCTGATCAGATCTTTTAGTCACAGCAGCAAAAAAGTGGACTAAAACACTTGGTTTGCCTTTGTCACCATTCAGGTTGCATGTTGTGTCCTGGGCCCCAAAGTAGCCTTGCCTATGTGCTGGGCACTCGGTGTCCTGGGTGAGTCCACTCCTTTACATCCACCCAGGGAACCAGCAGAGGCAGGGAGGAAGGCCGGAGCACCATCACTACTGCTCCACTGCCCACAGGCAAGACGTCTCCTTCAGCCTCCTTAGAGGCTCCTCATCTCAATCTGCATGCTGTCTGCATCCCGCCCCTCAAGTGGCAAGAGGAGTGTCGCCCAGCTTCAGCTGGGAGGAGCCTATAGAATGAGAGGCCTGGCTGGTGGACGGGCCTGGTGCCTGGGAGGAGCTCATGGTGGATGTGGGCAAGGGACTTGGCACAGTCAAGACCTGTCAGGAAGGTCATGGAGGAGGTGAGGACGTAGTAGAGGAGCCGGCTGCAGGAGGTGCTGAGTGACAGCAGGTGAGGCTGGGGGCCGGTCGGGAGGTGGCAAGTGGGAGGTGCATAGCCCAGGTGTGGGAGGAGGCAGGCCCACCTGGGTCAGGCTGCACCTTCCTCATTGGCAGGTCTGGAACACAAGCCCAGAAAACAGAGTGGTTGCACAGCTCATTTGGAGGCAAACCCTGCAGGAACCTCGCTATTTATAGTGTTTTCTTTATCCCACTTGGCGTGAATATTCATGCCTCACTCGGAAGCACATTAATGTGCCTGACAGCAGGAGCTGCCCCAGGCCAAGCTGGGCCCGTACACTGGAGAGGGGCCAGGCATCAGGTCACTGTCCTAACATCCGAGCCTGTCTGAACCCCAGAGCTCATCTGCAGGTTTGGGTGGGGGTCTGTGGACCTGGGACGTATGTGGTAACACTTTGTGTGAGCCTGTCTGGTGGCATGGGGACAGCGGTGCAGGCAGAGGGGCAGGTGCTGTCCAGATCTGGGGATGAGGAGGACGAGGGGTCAGGATGGAGCGGTGTGTGTGTGTGTGTGTGTGTGTGTGTGTGTAAGGGGGGTGGTGATCAGGCTCAGGGCCAGGAAGGGGAGGGACCTCCTTTTTACTTCTCCATCAATGTGGTGGGTCCAGAGTTATTTATTTTCTATCCGAAACTCTGCCTAGAAGACCTCTGAAGGCTCTGTCTTCCTGGGCCAGGCCCCAGGAAGGGCTGCTGGGCCTGACTGTTGAGGACTAATGGTACCTGGTAGCTGGGTTTGCATCCAGGCCATACCTTCCTACCCGCCCCTCCCATAGCTACAGGCCTCTCCTGGCCTGTCTGGTGTTCTGGGTCTGCCATCACACTCTGGGACTTCAAGGAAAGCATATCAGAGGATCAGGTGGCAAAGAAGTGCAGATTCGTTGATTCTGCACCGAGAGAGAGAGAGAGAGAGAGAGAGAGAGAGAGAGAGAGAGAGAGAGAGAGCGAGCCTCCAGAGATGGCCACAGGTGGGGACCCAGCTTTCTGGACTCACAGACCCTGAAGGAACACAGGGCTCAACAGCGGAGGACCAGGTGTAGGGAGGAATGGGGGAGAGGAGCCTGAGATTGGAGGATGTGGAGACCCTGCCATGGCTGCAGGCCTGCATCCCCCACTGACTGGCTCTGTAACTTTAGACAAGACACTTGACCCCTCTGTGCCCTATCCTATAAAATGGAGACACGGAGACTACTAACCTTATATAGGGAGAAAGCATGATAGGAATTAATTTTTAAAAATGCATATAGCAGTATCAAAAATGTATTTTTATGAAAAAAAATTGCAGAGTCCAGCTATAAAAGGATTAAGTGTTGATACAGATTCCAATATCGACGAACAATGAGAACATTATGCTAAGTGAAATAAGCCAGGCCCCAAAGAGATAACATTGCAGGATCCCACTTCCATGAATGATCTACAACAGGCAAATCCACAGAGAAAGTAAATCAGAGCTCCTGGGGCAGGGAGGAACCGGGAACTGTGGCTTCTTGGAAGCAGAACTCCTGTCTGTCCTGGTGGCGAGAAGCTCCTGAGCAGACGGTAAGGATGGTCGTAAGACCATTGAGTCTGATCAGCTTCACGGAATGGTTAAGAAGGCAAATTCCATGTTATCGATATTTTGCCTTAATTAAAAAAAATAATCATGTAGAATATGAAACCTGTTGGATTGTGCACTTTAAACGGTGCATGATGTGCTGTGTGGATCCGAGCTAATAAGCCGTTAAAGGAAGATGGGAAGACAGGTGAGGAGGTGGGGGGCTGGGGCGAGGGCCCACCTGGCTGGATGTCTCCCAACCCTCCCTTGTTTTTCTGGTTTTCTGGGCTTTGTTGTCTTGAAAGCACCTTTCATCATGTCCTCACTGTCACCCTGCAGGTGGGGTGGCTTCCTCACTGTGGGGTCTTCCCGGCACCCCACAGTTCTCAAATGTCACCAGATGTGGCTTGGACTGTCAGCTTTGGTGCTCTGCTCTGGTGCTCCCTGCAGGTGATGGCGGGGCCAGGACCCAGGAGGGCTCCAGGCAACACCCTGGCAGAGCTGAGTCTACTCTTGTCCTGCACCCTGTTCCCAGGGCACTTTCTCTGCTCCCTGAGGGACCCACACTACACTGCAGCTGGACATGGAAACTATTTCTATTGTTGACTTGGGTGGCACCTCAGGGCCCTGGAGAACCGGTCCCACCCCTGTGCTGCAGGGGAGGAGAAACCGAGGCACAGCGGGGGGAAGTGGGCCTGGGCCTGCGCTGGAATCTCCTCCTGCATCCTACTCCATGCTCCTCGCCAGCCACCCCAGCCCTCCTCATTGGGGGTAAAAAGCCCTCCCTCCCCGGGACTCGCAGGTTTTATATATTTGGAGACTGTTGTCATGTCCCCCTGGGGCTGCTGCTCAGCCCGGCCACCCATGTGCATTTAAAGACTCCTTTTATATTTATTTATTTAGTACCGGGGATTGAACTCAGGGGCACTCAACCACTGAGCCCAGCCCCAGCCCTGTTTTTTATTTCATTTAGAGACAGGGTCTCTCTGAGTTACTCTGATGCAACCTTTCTGGCTGCCCCTTCCTGCTACAGCGCCCCTTCCCAGCTGGACCAGCTCCCCCTCTCCATTACGAGGGCCTCCATGGTACCCTGACGCTGTGCTCATGGCACATCCTGACTCCCAAAGCAGGACAGCTGTGGCAAGGCAACTTAGGGGGGAAGGTAATTTGATATTGAATTTCCCATGAAAATCCAGAAGGTGTAGTTTAGTTGTTGATTCCACTGGCAAAAAATGGGTATTAATTATAATGATTAACTAGTTAGTGCATCTGACACTTATTCAGCATATTTTAATTGAGTTCATATTCTATATTTTCATTTAATTCCCTCAAGTATTAAGGCAAGTGTTATTATTATTATTATTATTATTATTATTGAGATCCCTGTTTTACAGATGAGAAAGCTGAGCTCAGAAAGGTTAAGTGACGTGACCAAGGTAACCTAGAACTAAGAATAAACCACCAGCTATTGTCCTGTAGACCAATTAAGTCTCTCCCCATTCTAAATCCAGGAAGATGAGATATTTCTTTGCTCACCAAATCCATTCCTTTGTAAAGATTTCATGCCTTCCAAAGTCAGGAGTTAGAAAGGAGACATAGGAGGCAGAACATCCACGCAGTGGAGCACTATGCAACAGGACAACAAGGGTGAGAGGAAGGAGTACATGGAGAGAGGAGAGAGTGTTAGAACGCGCACACAGTGAGATAATACCCTTCAAACAGGTGAATCAGCACCACCACGGTTCAAAGTGACACACGCTCACGGTACACCCCAGGAATTATGATATTGACACTGGAGAAGTGAAAACACCCTCACAAAACCTCTACCCTACTGTCAGTGGGAGCTTTAATTATAACATCCCCAGACTGGGTGCACTCCAAATCCTCCACGTGGGTGGTTAGAGAGCTGGGGCACGGCCTAGAGCGGAATCTGACTCAACAGTAAAATGAGAAACTATGACCTCACAGGGTAGGTGCACCTCAAGCATATTACGCCTCATAAAAACGCCAGTCTCATTTGTGCACTAATTCCATTTGTGAAACTTGAAATGTCAAAATCATGGAGGCGGAGGGTGGCTGAGCACCTGCTGGCAGTGAGGGAGGAGGGAAGGCGGCTGCTCTGTGCCTTGATGGTGCTGCCAATCACGCTGCCTGCAAATGAGACAAAATTGCACAGAGCTAGATTCACACGCCTGAGTGCATGCAAAAACTGGGAAATCTGAATAAAGTATGGTGGTACTGACGTCAGTTTCTAGTTGGGATTTTGCGCTGTAGTATGCAGGATGGTACACTGGATGGAAGTGGGATTTCTATACTACTTGTTATGAATGCCTGTGAACTGACAATCATTTCAACATAAAGTGTTTTAAAAATAGCATGAAGTTGTTCATGCATCATGGGGCATGCCTGTAATCCCAGCGACTCAGGAGGCTGAGGCAGGAGGATTGCAAGTTTGAGGCCAGCCTCAGCAACTTAGCAAGGGTCTAAGCAATTTAGTAAGACCCTGTCTCAAAATAAAAACTATGAAAAGGGCTGGGGATGTGGATTAGTGGTTAAGTACCCCTGGTTTCAATCCCTGGTACCAAAAAAAAAAAAAAAGTGTGTGAAATATAAAGATCAACTTGAAGATGGTGGTAATGCATTGGGTGGGAGAAAAGAGAATGGATCGGCTTTCACTGGTCATTTTCAACACCTTTACTGATATTGCATTTTTTTTAACTTGCATACTGGATCCACAGTTGTTCGTGGCATTATCTGTTATTTATTTTGGTAAGTCTGAATCATCTCAGTGTCAAAACAATAACGCAATATTTTTAAAAAGCCAAACAAAAACTCTTTTCAGAAAGAGGGCTGAAGCCGAGGTGTTCAAATTTGGCTGTGAGTCTGTTTTATCTTGCGTCTTACGCAAAGCTCTGTCGAGTGAAAAGCTGCCCTCGTCCGCTCTCTGGCAGATAACCAGGGGAAGTTCAGCCGGGAACCGCGCTCTCAGCCCGGGCGCAGCTGGACCAAGCTTTTACACCGCAGGCGCCTGACCGCAGGCAGCACCGACCGGCCACCGCGCTGTCCAGCGGCTCCGCAGGGCTCGGGGCTCTGCCGCCTCCTTCTGCTAAAACCCCAGGAGCCGGTGCGCAGGGTGGGGCGTGGCGCTGGAGGGCAGGGCCCGCGGCCGGGATTGAGCCGCGCACCCCGGGGGCCCTGGGATGGCCCATCGCGGCTCCGTCTGCAAACCCCCAGGACCTGGTGTCTGTGAAGTGTCATTAGTGCTCTGTCCCCGCCCCGCCGGCTCACCTGGGAAATGCCTGGGGATCGAGACTCAGTCACACTGAGATCTAAGGAGCAGCGGCAGGAGCAGCGGTCTGGGGGGGGGGGGGGTGGAGCCCAGGGGTCTCCCACCTCCTTTTCCTAACTGAAGCCGGTTCAGCCCACCCAGGCTCCCAAGCATCAGGCTCTGCCGAGGGCCAGGTCACCGCACACAGCATGCTTTGTCTCAAAAATCAGCCACCAAACCAGGGAGATCAAAGGCTACGCCAACTTTGAGAGAGGGATGAAAGGAAGCCGACCCTGTGGAGTTTTGGTCCACACTGCCTTCCAGGGTGCCGACACCACGTAGGTTCTCCACCAGTGGTATGACTTAAAGTTGGGGAAAGAGCAAGTAAAAGGACAGCAAGGACACTTGCTAGTCAAGGTCAGAAGGGATGCCCTGGAAGTGGCTGGAGTCTGTTTCTCAGCAAGTATACCATGGATGGTGGTGCAGGATGTGCACTGCCGAAACCCAGCACATTCTAGGGGCATGACGACTTCTGGAGCTGGCAGTGTACAACCTGCACGATGGTGTGTGGGTGGCCCTGGGAGGGGTCCAAAGGCAACAGTATGTAGCTAACATCTGTCAAACAGCTCTTCTGCGTCAGGCACCATGCAAAAGGTTTTGAGTGCAATTTGGTCCTCACAGTGATTCAGCAAGTAGAGATTTTGCCCTCCGTGAAAGGCAAGATGTCAAGTCTTCACTTCCCACGTAAATGGGCCCTGCTTTCCACTGACTTCAGGGCAGGTTTGGGTTTTCAAAGTGGGTGTGCTGCCTCCTGGGAACCGGGAAGCCGAGGGCTCCCTCCTCACCTCCCCTGAGACGGCCATTTAGGGAGCAGGAACGGGCCGTGGGGTTGAGGGAGCCTCGGGAGGCAGGCTGTGGACCCTGCTGGAGTGGGAGCCCCGGCGCCCCTCAACGTCCCCTCGGCCAGGGCTCGGTGCCCAGGTCCCTGAGGTTGGGAGGGGGCGGAGCCTATCCGGAGCGCTCTGGAAGGGGACAATGGGCCCGCCCCTCCCTCTCCTGCTTCCTGGCCACCAGGTGGGGTGGCTTTCCCTGCCAAGTGCCAGGACACGCCACCTCGGGTCCAAAGCAACGGGTCACTCCATCACGGACTGGACCCCCCCCCCCAAAAAAAAAAAAGTGGGAGCAAAATAAGGCTTTCTCTGTGCGAGTTTCTTATTTGGGGTCTCTGCGTGACAGTGACAGCCCACCCAATCCCAGCGGCGGCCCCTCTGCCCTCTGTCCCCGTCCCCCCCTCTCCAGTCCCTTGATGAACCCCTCCAGGCCCCAGGCTGGCCGGCCCCTCCTGCCCCACCTGCCCTGTCTGGGATTCCAGACCCTGGACGAGAGTCTCTGTTGCTGCTTCCAGGGGCGCGGCCTCTGCACTCCCCAAACCCTCAGGAGATGGAGAGCGGCTGGGCAGAGGGCCCTGCCCTTCTGGGGTGGGGGCTGGGGAAGGAGCGGAGGAAGAGGGAGATTTGTTTCAGGGCTCGGCTTGCCAAAGTGTGCGTCAGTTATTTGACTCCAGATAACGCGGTAATTAATAATGTAATAAGATGCAATTTATAGGCACTCAGGCCTGAAGGCCTCGGGTCCCCAGGCCCTGGGTAAAAGGGAAAATTAAAAGCATCCATAATCTCCAAGCGGACAGCGTGACCACACTGAAAGGCGGGGCCCACAGGGGACCGCAGGTTAGCCCTCACCTTCCCAGAGGACCCCACGGCAGTGTCCAGCCTCTGAAGGTGGGGAGTGGGCACTTGACGGCCACCCTCCCTAGGTGCCACCGCAGACCTGCTCAGAAGACCTCCATCTCCGGATCTCCCCAGCGGATCCCTGCTCTGCCATTTAAGGCTGTTGACCTTGAGCCTCAGTTTCCCCTCACAGGATGGTCACAGGGAAGAGAGACAGCTCAGGCCCTTGTCAGTTTACAAAGAGCTTTTTCCACATCGATTATTTCCTATCATTCTTCAGCATCTCGCCAAGAGGCTTGGAGCAGAGATCACTCCCCCAACACCTGTTCTTGCCTGCTTTCCTCCTAACAGACCCCCATTTTGTTCCAGGTAGCAATGTTCAGAGCTAGAAGACACTCCCCAGCCTCTCTTACAGCTAGGGACGGTGCAGGAGATAAATTGAGGGGTGGTAGGAGCCCCAAGAAAAAAATTCAAGGCTGCTGACTCAGCTGATAGGCCCTTCTGCCCATCCCTTCCTTATAATTCACTCCTAGCATTCAGGCCAGATCGTTGGTGCTCTGACAGCCGTCCTGGAAGAGGAGGTATACTTGAAGCTAGAATCCATGTGACAAAACAGTGAAACCAAAACAGAAAGAGCCCCGAGTCTCCCATGACTAAGGTGCCATCGTATAGGCTCAAAACTGTCTGTGTGGCTTTTCTTTACATGAGAAGATGGTCAACTTTGATCGTGTTTAACCAAGGCAGCCCGTCTTACAAGGGTACGTGTGATTAGTCTTTCGAAGGAGGAAACTGTGGCTTGGCAAAGGTAAGCAGTTTGCCCAAAGCTACTCCTTTAGTCAAAAAAGAGGCTGTAGACATACCGTGAGAGAGCAGCACCTTTCCCCACATCCCAACCCTTCTTCAGTTTGCAGAGACTCGTGACCTCATCCTGGTGTGCTCCTCTGTGGCCTGGCATCTAAGCTCCTGCTCTCTTGGAGCTGCCACTTCCTGGGCTCTCCTCATTTCCCCCTTTCCTCTTTTCTCCCTCCTCTTCACCCTGGGCTCTTCTGTCTTCAGTGCTTCCCAAGGCCATTTGAGAGGGCTCTGAGCCCCAGGCCAAGCGTGAGTGATAGAGGACAGAGGCAGCCCCCGCTTTCCCTGGGACACAGCTGCTCCACCCCGAGCTCCTGCCCGCTTGGGTTTCCCAGCCCAGGATCTGCAGCACTGCCAGGCTGGAGGACCTAACCTAGCTCTGCCCCTGCAACCCCATCCCCCTCCTTCTGCCCACTTGAATGAAAGGAGAGGCCCATGCATTTGCCGTCAGCCTCTTGGAAGTCTGAGAGAGGTTGGCAGGGGTGACTGCCAGCCTGCCACAGGAGGGGAGCTGGGGGAAATCAGCCACGGCTCCTTTGGCCCCTCTGCAGCAGGCCGAGGAGCAGGCTGTCCACGCCACAAGAACCTGCACACAAAACACATCTCCATGTGCCTTCCCAAAGAACTTGTGGCGTTTGCCATCTTCTGACCCATCCTCTAGCTAAAAACCCAAATATTGGCCTTTGGTTTGGCAGGTGGATTCACGAATGCTAGGCTAGATGCAGTCTTCGCAGAGAGCTTCTGGGAACAGAGCTGGCCGGCCGGCCACGACCCGTACGGGCTGGGGTTTTGATTGCCAGGTGGGCAGAGGAGTGCTTGAGAATCAAAGACTCGGATGATGGTGATGTTTTTTCTTGTACAAAGAGATAACAAAGGGTCACATCCGAGGAGCCTGGGGAAAACGCTTCCCATTTCCACTGATCGGCCATAATAGGTCACACCGAGGTCCCCCGCTGTGCCCGGCTGGAGCACGGGCTTCACAGAGGAGCTCCTTTACCCTCATGATGACCACCTGCAGTGGGGATTGTTATTGTGCTCATTGTACAGATGAGAACACGGAGGAACAGCGGCTTGGCAACCTGCCCCACACGCCTGGGCCGTCCACCCAGAGACGGTGCTCTTGGCCCCCACAGCTCCTGCTTCTCCAAGGTGCTGGGCGTTGGGCTTCCTGCACAAGGACGGGGAGGGTTGCTGTGGTTCAGGGACTAACTCTGCCACTTGTGGACTGATCAAGACGGGAAGGACATCAGCACCAGCAGCACCCGAGGAGCGTGAGAGGTGAGGCCCACCCCTGCCACATACTCCATTACTTTGTGTGTGGTCTCTTTTCCCCAAACAGTTCTCATTTCCCAATCCTGTGTTCCTCTGAACCTCACAAAACCTCCAGGGAAGGAGTGAGGCGGGTGCAACTGTCCCAACCCCCGCGCTGTCCAAGAAGACGGTGCCTAACCGTGCTTCCTACGACCTGACAGAACACTGTATTCTCTCTCTCTGCTGCTTTTTAATTATCTTTAAAAATTCTATTCATTTTTTAATTGACAGAAACTGTACACATTTATGCTATACAACATGATGTTTTGAAATATGCATGCATTGTGGAATGGTTAAACCAAACACACTCTTATTTATTTTTTTTCCTGCAGACAGCCCGGGTGCTCTACCACTGATCTATATGGTCAGCCCTTTTTACTTTTTATTTCAAGACAGGAACTTGTTAAGTTGCCTAGGCTGGCCTCAAACTTGTGATCCTCCTGCCTCAGCCTCCTGAGTTGCTGGGATTGTAGTAGAGTTGCTGGGATTGTAGTAGTGTGCTTGTCTCACCTGACTCCAATTTTTTTCCTTTTTATTCTTCTTTTCTCCCTTTCTCCCTTCCTCCCTTCCTCCCTTCCTCCCTTCCTCCCTTCCTCCCTTCCTTCCCTTAGATCTATTCTCAGTGATTAACCGTAGCCACGGTGTGGTGCAATGCAGTTCCTGTCCTCTCATCTGAAGGTAGTTGGGATTCTTGGGCCTCGTCTTCCCTGTGGACCCCTGTGACCACGGCTCCCTCCTCTAGGTGTGAGGGTTCATCATCAGTTAGGGTCATGAGTCAGCGAGGTCTTGGTCATGATGAGCTTCTGAAGCCATCCGAGGAGCGCGGAGTGGCCTTCTTGGGCCGTCCTGAGCATCCAGGCCCTGTTGGTGTTGGCGTCTCCTTCCCGTCTCTCCTCTGCGGGGAGCTTGCCTGTGCTCCTCGTCCTCACTGTTTGCCTGAGCTTCCATGCTCTAGAGGCTGCTCTGCTTTCTGAGGGGCCCTGATGTTCTCCAGCGCAGCTGTTCCTTGATTTGCTTCTCCCCTCTCTGTTGTGGGGCATTTAGGTGAGCCCAGTTTTTATCATCACTGTGAATGCTCCTCATCACACATTTCAGGACCCATGTGCAGTGACGTTCATTTCTAGAAGCATAACTATGGACCTAGCAGGGTGGATGTTTAAATATTTAAAGTACTACCAAATTGTACTTGGAACAATTTTGCCAAGTGACTTTTTAACCGACAGATTCAAGAGTGGCTATTCCTACTGGGCTGTCCGTGCTTCATAGTTCAGATTTTCTATTTTTTTTTTAATTTCTCTAGTGGGCAAAAAGATATCACCCTATTTTTGTTTTAAATTGAGTTTCCCTGATTATATGGTTGAGCATATTTTTTAAATGTTTATTAGCCATTTGTATTTCTTTTATAAAATATCGCTCTCTCCTGTTCTCCTTCTCCCCTGGGCTTTGGATTTTGAGTGGTAGCTCTCTATATTCTAGCTATTGGTATTTTTCTGTTGCATATATTGCCAGAGTTTTCCCTGTAGTCTTTTTTGCTCGTCTTTTAACTTTGTTTGTGGTGTCTTTTGATGTATGCAAGTTTTAAATTTCTATGTAAGTATTCCCTCTCTTTAATTTTCAAATTATGGAATATTCAGATTTATAGACAAGTATAAAGAAGAATATAAAATCTATATACTCACCACCAGCTTCATAAAACCTCTGTATCTTGCCACGTATAAATTTTCCTACCAGCTTATAACTTTTATTTGGTGTTTTAGTTTTACCCTTAAAAAAAAAAACGAAATATTTATTCTTTTACATTGAACTGCAGCTGCATTTACTGCTGAGTTTTGTGGACCTCTGTGCTCATCATTGCTTCTCATGGGCTACACCTTCCCTCTGGTTTTATTTTATTTCTAAATAGGCACATCCTTGATGATGCTTTTAGTGAGGTCTGAGGATGTTAAATTCACTTAGTATTTTTTTTATAACTAAAAAGGTTTTATTTTGCCTCCTTAAACCCAGTAACTGTGGCAGACTGCTAGTTAACCCTCATCCTTCTCCTTCTGCTCCAGTTTCGATCTAGAAATGTCCTCAGAAAAGCTCGGGTTTTGAAGACATGAACCCAAAGCCCCAAGGTTCAGAGATGGGGCTTCTAGGCAGTGATGAGGCTGTAACCTCAGTGTGGATTAATCTACTTGACAGATTAATAATTGGAATGGACTGTGCAGTGGTGACGGTAGCATGTGGGTGTGGCAGGAGGAGGCAGGTCACTGGGGTGTGGCCTTGGACTATACTGTTCCAGGACCCTCTTCTTGGTCCTCTGCTTCCCAGCTGAGCGCTGAGTGCTCCCCCATGGTGCCCAGGCACCGCGAGGCCAGGATGTGCTGCCTCCCCCTGGGAACAGACTCAGCTGACCATGGACTGAACCTCTTAAACCCTGAGCCAAAGTAAACTCTTCCTCCTCTGAGTTGCTCTTGACAGGGGTTTTGGTCACAGGGACGCAAACCTGGCGGAACACCTTCCCCCTTAGAAGCAGAACCGCAGTGCTGATTTCCTTGGGAAAGCCCTGTGCTCAGCAGGAGGACCACATTCTGCAAACTCTTGGAGCCATGAGTGGCCAGCAAGATGCAAACGGAACACTGGGGCATGGTCCTCGCAGGGGCTGGGAGGGTCACTCTGCTGCCCTTGCCCTTCTTTCCTTGGTCACAGGAGCTTTGTGAGAGAACCAGAGAGAAGCTACAAGGTGAGGGAGGGAGGTGGCGTGGAGACAGGTGACCTCAGGGCAGGGAGGCTCCACCCCAGCCTGGAGTTGCTCCCTGTGCCCCAGTGACGGGAGGCAGCGTATCTTCTCTCTGATGTGTTGTGGCCTCTGCCACTGGTCTTTGCCACACCACTCAGTCTGGGTTGGCATTTATTTTCTTTTCACACGCTGAGGTGGTATTCTGTTGTCCTTGGGAATCTGTGAGCTGGCCAAGAGGTTGCCGAGTCTAATGGTTCTATCTTCTTGTCTGGGCAAATTTAAAGATTTCTCCATGATCCTGGTCATTCCGTAATGTGCCTGTGAGTGCATTTATTTTTATTTATTTTGCTAGATATTTAGAATTCATTTTCCACTTAAAGACTCTTGTCTTTATCCAATTTTGGAAAGTTTTCAGCAATTACCTCTTCAAATATTGATTCTCTGCCACTCCTTTCATTTTCACTTTTTCTGGAATTAGATAAATGTTAAGCATTCGATGGATGTTTCTCCTTGTCTCTTAACTGTATTATAAGTGCACACACAAGTATGGACCTACGAGAGTCCTGGGTTCTGGGTAAATTCCCTGGTTTCATTTTCCAGATGATGAAAAATGTTATTTCCTTAACTGCCCATTGTAAGAGCTGGGGATATAGCTCAGTGGTAGAGCACTTGCCCATCGTGCTTGAGGCCCTGGGTTCAATCCCCAGTGCACAAAACCCAAACAAAACAGCATCTAATTCTTATGTTTTTATCAAATATTGACTTTTAAAAACTCAATGATATTTTTAATTTATAGGATTTCTTTTTTTTTTCTTTTTTTTTTTATTGGTCGTTCATAACATTACATAGTTCTTAATACATCATATTACACGGTTTGATTCACGTGGATTATGAACTCCCCCTTTTACCCCATATACAAATTGCTGTATCACATCAGTTTCCCTTCCATTGATTGACATATTGCCTTTCTAGTGTCTGATGTATTCTGCTGTCTGTCCTATTCTCTACTATCCCCCCTCCCCTCCCCTCCCCTCCCCTCCCCTCCCCTTTTCTCTCTCTACCCCTTCTACTGTAAATCATTTCTTCCATTTGTATTATCTTGTCTTACCCCTCCTTTCCTCTTGTATGACATTTTGTATATCCCTGAGGATCGCCTTCCATTTCCATGCAATTTCCCTTCTCACTCCCTTTCCCTCCCACCTCTCATCCCTGTTTAATGTAAATCTTCTTCTCAAGCTCTTCGTCCCTACCCTGTCCTTGTTTACTCCCCTTATATCAAAGGAGTCATTTGGTATTTGTTTTTTAAAGATTGACTAACTTCACTTAGCATAATCTGCTCTAATGCCATCCATTTCCCTCCAAATTCTATGATTTTGTCATTTTTTAATGCAGAATAATACTCCATATTATATAAATGCCACATTTTTTTTATCCATTCATCTATTGAAGGGCATCTAGGCTGGTTCCACAGTCTTGCTATCGTGAATTGAGCTGCTATGAACATCGATGTAGCAGTGTCCCTGTAGCATGCTCTTGTTAGGGCTTTAGGGAATAGACCGAGAAGGGGAATAGCTGGGTGGAATGGTGGTTCCATTCCCAGCTTTCCGAGAAATCTCCATACTGCTTTCCAAATTGGCTGCACCAATTTGCAGTCCCACCAGCAATGAACAAGAGTGCCCTTTTCCCCGCATCCTCTCCAGCACTTATTGTTGTTTGACTTCCTAATGGCTGCCAGTCTTACTGGAGTGAGATGGTATCTTAGGGTAGTTTTGATTTGCATTTCTCTGACTGCTAGCGATGGTGAGCATTTTTTCATGTACGTGTTGATTGATTGTATGTCCTCCTCTGAGAAGTGTCTGTTCAGGTCCTTGGCCCATTTATTGATTGGGTTATTTGTTATCTTATTGTCTAATTTTTTGAGTTCTTTGTATATTCTGGTTATTAGGGCTCTATCTGAAGTGTGTGGAGTAAAGATTTGTTCCCAGGATGTAGGCTCCCTGTTTATCTCTCTTATTGTTTCTTTTGCTGAGAAAAAACTTTTTAGTTTGAGTAAGTCCCATTTGTTGATTCTAGTTGTTAACTCTAGCGCTATGGGTGTCCTATTGAGGAATTTGGAGCCCGATCCCACAGCGTGTAGATCATAACCAACTTTTTCTTCTATCAGATGCCATGTCTCTGATTTAATATCAAGCTCCTTGATCCATTTTGAGTTAACTTTTGTGCACGGCGAGAGATAGGGATTCAGATTCATTTTGGTGCAAATGGATTTCCAGTTTTCCCAGCACCATTTGTTGAAGATGCTATCCTTCCTCCATTGCATGCTTTTAGCCCCTTTATCAAAAATAAGATAGTTGTAGTTTTGTGGATTGGTTACTGTGTCCTCTATTCTGTACCATATAGGATTTCTAATGGGCTCTTGTTCTTACCTTGCTATCCATATTTTATTGCTGAACAATTTAATAGTTTCTTATTCTTTTCAATCTGGAAAAGAATAAGAAATTCTTCTTATTATTCACTTTTCCCAAGAGCATCCTAAAGACACTGTGCTTAAAAGTCTGTCCAACTGTTGTATAAATTAATTTCAGGGTGAATTTGTGTTGCAACTGCTTTACTGGCTGTCTGTATTAACTCCTAGTTTCTTTGTATAAATTGGAACTTTGGTTTGAAGGCTCATTTTGGGGGAAGGTTTTGTTATTTCTCTTCCTTTCTCTCTCTAGCTGTTTCTGTGGTTTCCCTTGAATTGCCAGATAAAGTACATGATGCCACTGTATTTGAATTTCAACTAAACTCCAAATCATTTTTAGTGTAAGTATGCCTTAAATATTGAATGAGATATACTTAGGCAATAAAATGATGCGTCGTTACTCTGAAATTCAAATTTAAATGAATATTTTGCATTTTTATTTGTTAAATCTGGCATCCCGGTAGGTAGCTGACCCTCTAGATTCCCCACCGGAACCAGATCTTCAAGGGGATTTGAGTTCTACTTCACACTGGTAATTAGGTTATCAACAAAACAAGACAAAGCAAACCCAAATAGAATAGAGCAAAGCTAAACAGCTGCCTCTTCAGGGGAACAGGGAGAACTCTTATTACCTGGGCACTGAGAATTCCCTCCCCTGGGACAGGACCTGCCCCATGCTTGCCAAGTGGGAGGAACCGGTGCTTGAGGCTCAGCCCTTGCTCCCTGCCCCTCTCTGAATGAATGCCCCCAAGTGTGTCCTGTGAGTTGATAGCTCAGGAAGTGAGGAATCGGCTTTGGTCTTGGGTCAAGACAGCTGTTGTGAAATCGTGGCTTAGAGAAGAAAGAGGCCTTGCCTATCCCCAAAGAAGTCAGACCAAACATGAGAAAAAAGATGGAAGAATTACAAAATAGACACAAGTGTCAGAGCCGGCCCCTCAGTGCTGGCTGGTTACCCCTGGGAGGTGCTGGGAATGGAGGTCAAGGAACAGTGCTTGATTTTAAATGCAAAGTCAGCAGAGCTGCACCTTGCTCTCAGGGGACTCTGCACTCCGCTGTCTGGCTTCCCCACGCTGTCCCAGAGGCAGACCTTGGACACCTCACATTCAAAGGCATCAGCCAAGGTCTTAGCAGAAAAGGAAAGGACTCAGACCTTGGGCCACCCATGTCTGTCTTGACGTCTACTCCCTGACTTCTTTGGGCCCTAGACTAATTCCGGAGGGTTTTAGAGTAATTTGAATCACACGCTAACTGCTGTTATGAGATAAACCGCGGCTGGGATTTGATGGATTCCCTTGGAGAGTGAGTTATTGTGCTCTGAGAGAGCTGGGGCTATAAAGTTTTATGTCCCTGAGTTGGAAATGACTGTGTTTCCTCAGAATGGCGGAGACTCCAGTAACTTATTTCTGTCTTCTCAAATATGTGTCAATGGAGCTCACAGTACTGCATGCTGTCCGCCTGGGCTCGGCCTCGGCTCTTCTCTGGTGCCTTGTCCACATCTTGTGCATAATCCAGCGGGTGTGTGAGGGATGGCCTGCAGGGAGGATGGAAATTTCCCTGGGCTGCGGTGGACGCCAGAGGTAGCAGTGTTTATGTGAGGTTGCTCTGTGCACAGAACGGGGAGGAGGCTCACTGTGCCGGAAACCTCATGACTGAGTTTGTGGGTTTGAACTAAGAGCAGAGGAGAAATTGAACAGCCTGGATGATGTGCCCCTCATTCCAAAACCCCTGAGAAAAGCAGCAGAGAGGATGGAGCCAGCCGGGTGCAGACTGCCAGTCACCCACACCCTGTCCCCGGCGTCAGCGAGTGTGAGCAGGCGGGTCGTCGCCTTCACACTGTCACCTCATGCTGGGTTTTCGTGTAATTTTCTATTTCTGTCTGCTCACTCTCATGTGTGCATTTATGCAGTGTTTGCTGAGAGCCAATTTGTCTCAAGCAAGTCCTGAGCCCCGGGACACAGTGATGAGCAAGCACCAACCAAGTCCGCACCCCAACGGAGCTTCGGGTTCAGGGGGACAGGCAGACACAGCTCAGTCAGCAACCGCAGCCATAGACAACCCAGAAGAATCCAGGACATTCTGGAGACATATTTGATGTTGCGGGAGTGGGGGGGGGGTGGTGCAGGAGTTCAGCAGCAAACGCTGCAAAACCCCACCCCATGAAACGCTCATCCTAGCACAGGTGGTGAAACCCAAGTAGACGGTGACTCTCAGGTGTGCGCTGTAATTTCAAGTGGTGACCAGTGTCCTGAGAGAAAGAAAGCAGGACAAGCGGTTAGAGCAAAGTGCCTGGCCATGTGGGCAGGCGGGCCCTCTGAAGGCTGACCCTAGGGCAGACAATTGGAAGAACTGGGAGACTCCTGCCAAGAGCTGGGGGAGGGTAGTTCCAGGACGAGGAAACAGCAGGCCCAGAGGCCAGAGACTGGAACCTCTGTGGCTGCCGTGGGGACACACAGCAAGATGAAGCCCCTGAGCCAGCAGCGCCTACCCTGGAGGACGAGGCCCGTGCTGGCTGAGAGGCAGGGAGGGCCTTGGAGAAGAGGCTTCATCCCTCTTCCTAGACAGGGAGGCCAGGGCAGACTTCCTGGAGGAGGAATTCTGAAGGCCGAGTTGAAGAAGCCAGGCGTAGGTGGCCGGGAGGACATGGCCGTCCAAACGTGAGCGAGTGGGCACTTGGAGGGAGCAGGTCCAGTCAGAGGGCTGCAGAGAGGACTGTGACCCTGGGCAGGCACGAGCTGAGGGGCCCCTGGGAACAGCCAGGGCACTGACCTGTGGGGCTCAGCAAGCCCTGTGCAGGGTGTGGGCTCCATTCTGCGTACTCTGAGGAGTCACAGGGGGCCCTCAGCAGAAGTGGCACAGTTGGAGCTGTGTCTTGGAAAGACGCCTGGATCAGAGCACGGATCAGATCCACTTGTCTATTTGACATTCCTGTCTGGCGAGGGGGGGGGGCTCTCTCTTTCTCTCCCTCTGTCTTTGTTTCTTGCCGTACATATCCAGTTCTTTTTTATTTTGAGGGAGGGTGTGGGAGACCAACCTTACATGTGACTGAGTCCACTCCCCAGCTGGGTGCTGAGGCGCTCAGTCACAGAAATGTGGCAGAGCTCTCCCCACCCTTCTTGGGTTCGAGAGTCCCTGTCTCCTGCATGGGTGTGTCTTGCTACAGCCCCAAGGGTAAAGCTATGCTCACCTGTTCCTTTATAATATTACCCTTGCCCTGTTTAGGATAGAATCTTCCATGGAAGTGCCTTGTGTGTGTCCTCTTCTCTTACTGTGTTCTTGGGTGTGACCTGCCCAGGCGTCAGTCAACCTGCTGACAGTGGACATCAATGAAGATAGACTCAGCCCCCTGACACCTGACCCCTTGCCTCATTTGAATAGCTTCTCCTCAATAAAAGGGGTCAGCGCGTGCTCTCTCTCTCTCTTTCTTCGGACCCTTAAGGTCAGAGGAGCCGTCACAGCAACCTCAAAGAAAAAGGTATTTGTGTCTCTTGTGTGGCTATTTCATGCAGCCCAGTCAGCCCAGTTCAACTGGAGTAAACCCTGAGCCTTTTAGAACAGAGAGTCTGGCTGTGTTGCCCAGGCTGGCCTTGAACTTGTGACCCTCCTGCCCAAGCTTCCTGAATTGCTGGGATTATAGGCATGCATCACGGGCTGAGGGCGGTTCCCACCCTACCAGGAAACCGAATCTCGGCAGGCTGTGGCACTGGGCCAGGATCCACAGCATGGCTGACCCACAGCCCTGGGCCCACTCTCATCCTCACCTCCCTCTCTCCCACTTGACTGGAGAGGTGACTGGCTCCTTCCCATTCTGCAGGTCATGGCCTCCCCCTTTCCATCTTTCCCTGGTCTTGACTTCTTTTTCTGGGTTGGAAAGTTTCCAAGATGCAGGTGAGGTCTTCATTTCTACCCCAATTGCATTTTTGAATTAAGTGCCTCCCTTCGTGGGGTTCTGGAGGGCGGACAGTGTTAATCACCATCATTCATTCCTGCCACCAGGACCCACCCACCAGTCTGTCCACCCACCCATGGTCCGTCCTTCCTCCTTCCCTCCTTTAACTTTGGCTGGATTCACCCTGTGCTCCAGACCCCAGGGCAACAGACAAGATCCTTGGTCAGGTGAGGAAAAAGATCTGGAAACCAGTGCTCAGAGTTTCAATGGATGACCGTGTCTGAGGACGTCGGCCAGATGTGTCCCCTTCTGGTAGAGGTGGGAAGGGACACAGGAATGGGGGCTGAACAAAGGAAAAGGATGCAGAAAGAGCATCTCAAAGAAACTTGCAAATCAACGGTGGCAGTCCAAGCCACAGGAGCCACTGGGTAGAAAAAAAGTCTTTTAAAATCTTGGTGCCAAATCACAGATGTTGGTAACCAGGAAGACGCAGCCCTCAGAGTGTGGAAATTTCCGCAGCTGTGGAGTAAAAGCCCAGAAATGGGGCTGTTGCTCCTCAAAGTCACCTGGGGGGACACCCCCCCCCCCAGAGCAGCCACTTTGGAGGCCAAAGCCTGGGGTGACTCTCCCTGACCCCTGCACTTCCCTGCACAAAGTTCAATTGATCATTTGGGCGAGGAAAGTGGTTTGGGTGTTATTTATGGTTTGGGGTGTGTGTATTTATTTACTTATTTGCTTTGCCAGTCAAACTCAGGTTTATTGACAGGACTGAGCCTGCCCCAGGCTCCTCCACCCAGCCCACCGACCGCAGTGCATGGAGAAATAATTAGTTGCTGAGGTGTCAGGAACAGATGTCGACCTGACATCTTCCCTTTACTAGTGTCAAATCCAGCAGTTTTCCTGCCTCCCAATAAATTACCAGCCGGTCGCTGCCTTCCTCCTGCCACCGGCCTACCTGGTGGGGCTTTCCTGCCTCATTAAGAGCAGAACAAGTACTTCCACTGACCTAGGCCTCTGGTGCAGTCCCCATTGTCGCCTCTTAAATCTTATTTGCAACTCTGATGGACCTGGCCGGAGGAGAGTGTGGCTCAGCTAGGCGCTGGGTTCCCCTCTCCTAACCCAAGCTCCAGCTCTCCCTGCTTCTGGGGACTGGGAACCCCCTTCCTAGGCTATGAATCGCTTGTTACTGGGGTGGTGACCTTTGTCTCCACAGGGCACCAGGAGCCTCTGTGCAGATACCATGAAGTCCAGAGCCTTTGGGAAGCCATGCTCAGTTTCTGAACAGTATAGGACTCACGTGTTCTGAAACCTCCAGAAAAGCAGAGGGACCTTGAAGTGTTGGGGAAAAGACCCAGGTGGACCTCGCCAGGAGCACACTTCAGAATACAGGTGCGCCAGGCTTGGTTGGAGACGCGGTCAATCTGTATGGGGACTGGCAGGAAATTCACTTATTTGTCCCCTCTTAGGTGGCAGGCATTGTGCTAGTTCCCGGGCATGCCGTTTGTGGTCCCTGATCCCAGGGAGCCTGCAGCTGGCTGGCCACAGTTCCCTGAACTGCTGAGCCATGTTAAAGAGCCTGCTGAGTAGCCTGGCTTTTATCACCAAGGGCTGGGGAGCAGTTTTAGGCAGGGGAGTGATGTGGTCTGATTTGCATTTTGGAAGGATTGTTCTGGAGCCCCAGGGGCTGATTGACTGGGGCTGGGAGGGGGAGGGGAGGGGGGGACATCAAGATCTCACATCTCACTTGGATGCTTTTGTCATGGTTTGCCTGAGGCGTAGGTGTGTCTAGGTAAAAGCGAGGAGTGCAGTCTGCGGAGCTGAGAGGTTGGAAACTCACCGTCTTCCAGCGCAGAGAAAGTTGCAGAATCTGCTTCAGGTCACATAAGACTTGGCAGGACCAAGATGTCACTTCAGCCCTCACCCCCAGCCCACCTTCCTCCTGAAGATTCAGGTCACCATTCAGAAGCAGGGGCCTCCCCCTCCAGATAAAGACCCCACAGTTGCCCACACCATCTCATCACGTGGGATTGGAAGTGGTCTTCAAGGTGGGCGCAGCCATCAGTTCACAGTTGCCAGCCCTCTATGGCCTTCACACCAAGGACGGCCGGCACCTGGACTCGGGGGCCTTAGCTCTCCTGGGGTTGCCCCCGTCTTGGAGGGCTTCTTCCCCAAATGACCCCCACCTCTGCCCATGATGGATGGTTCATCTGCCCTCGGCTGTTGGTTCTACTCTAGGAGGTCACACAGACAAGTCAGAACGTGCAGCAGGTTGAAAGCTCCCGATGGACAATGAATTCTCATCCCAGAAGCAAAATCTGCTTGGGAGAAGGTCTCCCGCTCCAGGGGAGGGTGGCCAGCCATGCTTGTCACACCTGCAGAGAGGACCCAGCTGCTCCTGTGCCTGGGCCCTGGAGCTTTCATCGGGCAGTCCCAGAAACAGGTTCATCGCCTTTCCCCAGGGAACCCCGGGGTCTTCCCTCTCCTGCTCCCTGGATGCTGCAGTGAACCACCAGGACCTGTTTGTTCCTGGGAATGCCTTGCTCCCTCCCGCCTACGATGATGAGGAGTTAGTCCCGGTGAGACCTGATCCCTTGTCCTATTCAGGAAACCTACCACCCGCCTAATTATCCGCTGGGCCGGCTCCATGCGAACTGCACTTCCGCTCCATTTCTAACACTTAATTGGCTGTAAGGGACTGTGTGGCCGTGACCTCTTGCTAAACTCTACCCATTAAGCTTTCATGTTTACATAGCACCATAAATTCAGCTCATCAGTCCTCCAGAAACTTCCCTACTTTCTGCCCCATTCTGGGAGGCCAATTACCTTCTGCCTGTGGGGCAGGTTGGCCAGAAGGGGTCTTTCCTGAGCCGCAGGGACAGCAGGTGACGGGCCCTTCACTTCCCTTCCCCTCCACTGGAGGCATCCTGGAGCTTCCTCTTGTTCAAGCACCTCGGGGTCCCTCAGCCCTTCTCCTTGGGTCACCTGTGACTGGCTGCTCGGACTTCTTCTCTGCCAGGCGGTGGCACATTGCAATTTTGTCTGAAGGTCCCCGGGCCCCCTCTTTCCTACAGTCACCCAAATTCATGCAGGTTATGCAGCATGAACAAAAAAAAAAATTATGCTATAAAAACTGGAGAAACTATGAAAAGTGACAGAATGAAATAAACATATATATGAACCAGGCATCAGGAAACAGAGAAAGCACGCCAGGGGAAAAAATTCAAGATTTAAGGATTAATACTGGGCTGGGGACGTGGCTCAAGCGGTAGCATGCTCGCCTGGCATGCCTGCGGCCCAGGTTCGATCCTCAGCACCACATACCAACAAAGATGTTGTGTCCGCTGCTGAGGGCCATTGCCAAGTAGGAATGATGCATCGAAATTTCCTTGCCAGCATACCCCATGTTAAATGGACTTGCCTTGGAAATTTGCTGTGACATTGCATGTGTGTTTGAGAAAGGTGACCCTGCTCAAGGACGAGGGTGGATCCAGGTTTAGGGTGCATCCTGCAGGTTTTAGGAAGTATTCCGGTTTAAGACAATCTGGGTTTAAGGCAGTTCCAGGTTGAAGGTTATTCCTGCTGGGAATAGGGTGTTCCTGCTGCCTGAGTTCCCGCTGAGTTCTCGTGGAATTCAGAAAGTATTTGGGACGTGAATTGAGCGGGCAGAACTTGGATTTCCCCAGAACGTGTTTGTAGAGGGCAGGTGTGAGTTCAGGAATAAAGAATTGCTGTTTGAATCTACAAAGCTGTGAGTGGCTCATGATTCTGTGCCCAGCCAAGACTTCGGCAGTCTGCCAAAAACTAAAAAATAAATATTAAAAAGATAAAAAAATATATTCTAAGGATTAATAATGATAATACAACCAGGTACACAGTAATACAAACACCAAGCTGAGATGGGGGCTACGGCACAGATGTTGTGCAAAAAGTCAAATATTGTCGGAACTGAAAAAATGGCAGAATCCACACTGAGACAAATTGCTCACTGAGACTGAAGACGAGATGGAAAACTAAGCAACAAACAAATTAAAAAAAAACAAAGAAGGATGAAATAAATAGGTAATTGTAAGGCATGAAAAAATAATAAGATAGGAAAATTTTTTTTCTATGGAAGATAGCGAGCAGGAAATTTAACAAGTGTGGAAGCAGTAAAGATGACGCAGGAGTCGAAGGTTTCTGAGAGGTTTTTTAAAAAATAAAGAATTTAATCTGCAGAGAGTCCCTTTCAAGTTTAATTACCAGAGAAGGATGATCAGAAAATACTCCTGTAAAGCTTTAAAGACAAAGAAAGGTTGCATGATGTTAGTAAAAGAAGAGAAATACACTTCCAAGTGGCTGAGGTCTTGCAACCTGAACTACAGAAGCAAGGAGGATTAGAGAAAGCTTATAAGATTTTAAATCCAGTGTGACACATTTACACTCCCAGACTCCAACAGAGAAAGAGGAAAACGTACTCCCGAATGACAAGACGAGCTCCCGAGGAGGAGGATGGCGTTGGGCTCTGCTTTATCTCACAGATGCGATTCCATTAAATTAACAGTGAAAAGACTGCATAGGATGAAATACAATTATAACACAGGAAGCAAATTATGGAGAGCACCATCTATTTCTTCCTTCTGTAAACATTTAAGGAGCTACTGCTCTGTGCCAGGGTCAGGGCTGTTTTGCTGCAAACTTGTTCTAGCAGGCGTTTTTTTTTTTTTATTTCATAGCAACAATTATTAAGGTGCTATCAGGAGATGACAGAAATTCTAGAAAGAGACTCTAAAGGAAGAAATATTTTAAAAATATGTGAGAAGTGAAACATAAGGAAGCAGAGGGAAATAAATAATTGTGTGCTTTGTTGGGACAGCTGGAGCAAGGCGGAGAAAAGTCCAGATCTGTAATTCACAGTTTGCAGCATCGACTGTGTGGGGACGGTGATATTCAAAAAACTAAAAGGAAATAGGATCTTCCCCTCCTGCAGCTTTGGAGGGATTTAATTTCATCCTTACCTGAATCAACACCCTCAGTGCTAAGGATGATGGGTTAAGGTCCTCAGAGATTTCAAGCTTCATGAAAGACAACAAAACTCAGATACCCAAGGAAAGAAATGGGAAATGCATATCATAGAGAAGCTAGAGAAAATTCTGAGTTCAAAGTGCCTTGAGGGTCCGTACACATCTACTGGGGAGGAAACCCTGTGTCCGTGGAATCTGCAGCTGGACAATGTAAACAAGTAGCAAACGCAGTAGTGGAGTGAGGAGGGAGGCAGTCATCTCACAGGTGAGTCAGAAAAAGGGAAATAAAAGACAGTAAAGCTGCCCCTTCCTATTAGCCAAACCAAGCCCCAGTAATAAAACCCAATGTTGGCACCTTTCCCTGCAGACAGGGTTCTCTGGGATCACTGAAGTTGGTGTTGGACGGCAGGAGGACAGGCGGGGAAGAAAAAAGTCCTGTGAGCACGAGCTTCCCACCAACTTCCCTTAGGTTGGAGTGGAGAAAATTACTGCATATAAATTAAAATATATTTTATACAGAGGTTTACGGTGGAATTGCTTACAATAGTGCAGACCCAAATAATCACATGCTGGGAGAGGGGAAGCAATCCAAGCTTGAGTTCAAAACCCTATTACAATACCACCGACCACAAGCTGAAAGCCACTCGGGTCCACAGAAAGAGGACCCACCAAACGTTTAAGCGAAAAGCACGGTGAGGTCTGTTCACATAACTAATTAGAAATTACGCATATGATGGAAAATGAAGAGTCTCTGAGAAGTGTTGATGTGTATGTCGATGACAAAATCTGGCTTGGCTAGCTTTTATTCTTACCATGTCATCTGCTGCGCAGTCTTCTGCATGAATATCTCATTTAATTTATCTTACTTAATCCCAACACTACACACAGTAGGTAGCTCTCTAGAGGACACTGATGTATGCCAAGTTAACTGACTTGCCCAGGGTCACGCAGCCAGGATCTGAAGATCGGGGTCCAAGCCACAGCACCCTCAGTTCCCTTTGCTGTGCGCATTTGACGTGTTCTCTGGGCCTCCTCTTAGAGCAGGCCCTGGCTGGCGGGTCTTGGGGAGCCGGGAGGAGGCGTCTCCAGCAAGCACTGGCTGTATCCCTTCAGGGTGCCACGTCCTTGCTATAGCATCAGCGAGGCCCAGTGGCAGTGTCAACAAGGCTCACTCTCACTCTGAGCCCCTTCTGGTCTAGGTCTAAGTGGAATAAGCCCCCTGCCCTCCTGCGGTGATGTCAGCACCTGGGACCCCACCCGCAGCTGCAGAACAACAAGTGCTCATCTCCCAGGAGGCTGCGTTCCCTCTACCCTTCTCTCACGCCTCCTGCCTTTCCAGATGAATGTTTAGCACCGACCTATCTTAAAATGACTCTAAAAGCATTCTTCTCTGAGCCACGTCTCCTTGAAGGGCCTTTGCCTCCCGACTCACCTCCCACACACTTGAATCCTGTCCAAGCAGCTGAGGAGAAGCACTTTTGAACATTCCTATGGCATTTCCTTGCTGGGATACTGCATTAGGGGTCAGGTGGCAGAAGAAGCCTGGGCTGTAAGGGAGTCCCCAGGAGCCCTTAGGGGCCACTCCAGAGCTTGGGACCCTGGTCTCATGCACATCAAGCTCAGTACGAAGTGACCAGGTGGCCAGACTTGGTCACAGAGATTGAGGGCTCAAGGCAGAAGAGGGGAAGCCTCATTGCCTCTGCCTGTTTCTGTAGGACCCGTGAGCTAAGAGTAGTGCTCACACTTTTAAATGATCAAAAAAGACTTTTTTTTTTTTTGGCGTGTGACATGGGACAACTATACGACATTCAAATCTCAGGGTCCATAAGTAAAGTTAAAACACAGGGAACTTGTTTTTCGCTATAAGGGACAGCTGAGTTGTGTGGCTGTGGTAAGGGACCATGTGGCCCTCGCTCAACACTTAGAACGTCCACTCTCTGACCTGGTTCAGAAGCCTCACTGACCCCTGGTCTGAAGGAACAGCCCGTGTCCTTAAGAGCTGCTTCCTCTGAATGGAAACTTCCTGCTCTTCCTTTTTACTGTCATTTTTTTTTCTTTTATCTGGTGCTGGGGGTTGAACCCAGGACCTCACAACATGCTAGGCAAGCATCTACCGTGGAGCCACACGCCTAGCCCTTTATTTATTTATTTTATTTTCATTTGAGACAGGTCTCAGTAAGTAGCCCAAGCTGGCCTTGAACTCACCATCCTCCTGCCTCAGCCTCCTGAGCAGAGGGATCACAGGTTTGCACCACCGGCTTGGCTGCTCTCTCCGTTTTGAACTTTACACAAAAGAACCCCTGCCCCTCTCCTCTTCCTGTCACCATATGTTTTATTCCAGGACCAAAGAATGAGTCTCTGCAGAGGAAGGACTTTGAGATCAGGCAGCCACCTAATAACCTATGGCCCAGGAGGGAGCTAAGGGCTGGATGGAGAGGTGGGGGCATGGGGGCTTCGAAGCCATTCCCTACTGGTAGAAACAGAAGGGTTCTAGCATGTTCCCAGCCCTCTTGAGAGATGCATGTGGCCTCACAGGAGTTAAATGGAACCCCCAGAGTCCAGCAAACCATTTCTTCCTCTTGTCTGATCTTACCCCACGGTGAAGCCTTTTTTTCGGTTCTCATCTTTTATCTCCCAGTCCTTTCTTTGGAACTCCCAATAAGAGGTTTTCACTTTAAAAAAGAAAAAAGTTAGACCCTGTTCTCAGCCCAGAGAGTTCATCTTACAAAGATGTCTCAGCAAGAGAAAAAAGAGATACTGTGACTCATTGGGATGGGGAGATATTGTGACAAGAAAGACGTTAACATCTTAATGAAAGCCCTGAGGGGAAATTTGCATGAAACAGTCTCTTTGTTGCTTAAAAAGAGCCACTGATGCCTTATTTAAAAAAATCAAACTCCGATTTTGTTAAATATTCAGGCTGGAAGTGATTTAGAGTATTTCCCTTATCTTCTGGGCGATTTTTTTTCTTTCCTTGACAGATACCAAGATACTCAGAGTTGAAGAGGCCGCCCCCTCTTCCTGGCCCGCCTCCTGGAGGCCCGCGGAGGACACTGCCTGGTTCCCGTAGACCCTGAAGCTTTCTCAAGTTGGGGAAGAGCTGGGGGGGGACTGCTCCTGGGACTTGGGGCTCAATAGTCAGGAACCCCCCTCTCAATTCTCTCGGCATTCCCACACCACTCCACTTTGTCCACTCCATTAAAAAAAGTTCTCAATTGGTTTTTGAGTCTCTTGAAATGTATCTTTCGTGTAAAGTTTGCCCAATATTCTTGACATAGTGTTGCTTGAAAACCCACAGGGACAGAAAGCTCGCTCCCTAGGGCAGGAAGTGCCACACGGGGCTGGAACCTGGCTCCCATGAACCCCTCCAGCAGGTCTTGGTCTTTCTTTTGGAATTAATAAAATAGCAAGGGTTTTCTGTTATTGTTTTCAATTAGATACAACAACACTGAGAAGTCCCACGTAGCCCACCTCTTCAGCTGGGTTCCTGCGATGTCACCTCCAGCAGGAGACCATCTCCCTTTCCTTATGCAGAGGCTTCTCCAGGAGGAGGAGCAGAGGCCAGGCCTGTACTGAGGTGGGAGCCCACCGCCCAGGTCAGAAGGCTTCCCTGCAGTGGCGCTGGGTGGTTTTCAAGGTATTCTACAGCCTGCACCCACAGGGCGGGACTCTGCAGCTCAGTGTGGGGACAGGCACTCTGCAGCAGGGGGATGTTTATATCCTCCTGGTACATGATACCCAGGCAGGGAAGGTTTTGCCTGGGGGTAAGAAGAGCAGGGTATCCCTGCTCAGGGACAAGGACGTCTGATCATTGGGGCCTCACTAAATAGGAGGAGGAGGGGGAGGTTCTGAATGGAGCCTATTCAGACTGTGGTCAAGAAGCAGCTCAGAGGGGTGGGGGTGCCCAGGCTTCTTCCCTCCCTCATTCACACCCCCTCATGGGAAGTCCATTTTCAAGGCCACATACATTCCTACTCCCCCAGCAGCCCGACTGCTGTGGGCACCAGATCATTGCTGTGCCACCTGCCACCCTGCACTGCAGCAGCCCTGCATCCTGCCCACGGCTGCAGTCACTAGTCTTTGCAGGTTCTAATGGGGACAACAAACAAACCACCGGGTAGCCCTTCTGTGGCCCAGTTTCCCAGGTGGAGCATCTATACATAGCCCTTCCCTAGCAGCCAATGCAGGGCAGGAGCCCGGCTGCTGGGGCGGCAGGCAGCTCAGGCCAAGCAGGACCACAGAGGGGCTGGCCGAGGAATAGCTGGGGCTGTTGACTGCAATCCAGCAGCCAGTCTCAAGGTGACTTTGTGGATAAGGGAAAAAACAAACAAAATCCTGCAAAAATGGACTTAAACATTTTCTGCCACTTCATGTTCCTGCTTGACTCAAGATGCCATGGCACGAGTGTGGGGGGCAGAGCCTGACCTTTTCCCTTTCTTGTCCTTCCTTCTCCCTGAAGAAGCACTGTGTGGCTCGTAGGGCAGTGACAAATCAGCAAGGGCACCTGGCTCTTGTGCCCTGGGGAATGTTAGGCCTGGCAGGACCTTAGAGGTCCAGGTCCTTTTCTCTTGCAGCCCAAGGTCCATGGCTGAGGCACCTGTGATAAAAGGCCAATGAACTATTTAGTGTAAGTTTTATGTGTCACAGAGGCTTCAGAAACAAAGACCTAAAGAAACCAACAGGGAAAACTGTGTGTTCGTTTTTGTGTTCTGTATGGGAGCTGGAACCCAAGGGTGCTCTACCACCAGCTATATCCCCAGCCCATTTTATTTTCTTTTGACACAGGGTCTTGCTAAGTTTCCCAGGCTGGCCTCAAGTTGCAATCTTCCTGCCTCAGCCTCCTGAGTTGCTAGGTGTGAACTGGAGAAAACTGCCTTTTTATGCTAAGTGTGATGCAGAAGTGCACGGATGGCGTGGAGAAAGGTGACCACGGGACATGAGTGAATGGCAATCAACTGGCCTGTTTGTTCAGGTCTTCTTGGCCTCTCTATGTCTTGGAGGGTGTCATGGTTTGGATGTGAGGTGTCCCCAAAAGCTCACGGGTGAGACCATGCAAGAAAGTTTGGAGGAGAAATGATTGCATCATAGCCTTAACCTGCTCAGTGAATCAGTCCCTGGTGGGATTAACTGAGTGGTAACTGGAGGCAGGTGGGGTGTGGCTGCAGGAAGTGGGCTTTGGGGCGTGGCTATGGGGTATATATTTGTATCCCGCAATTGGAGACTTTCTCTCTCTCTCTCTCTCTCTCTCTCTCTCTCTCTCTCTCTCTCTCTCTCTCTCTCTCTCTCCCCTCTCCCCTCTCCCCTCTCTCCTCTCTCCTCTCTCTCTCTCTCTCTCTCTCTCTCTCTCTCTCTCTCTCTCTCTCTCTCCTCTCTCTCCCCTTTGCCACACTCTTCCTCCATGATGTTCTGCGTCACCTTGAGCCCCAAGGAATGAAGCTGTGGACTAAGACCTCGGGAACCGTGAGCCTCAAATAAACTTTTCCTCCTTACAGTTGCTTTACTTGCATCTTTTTAGTCACAGCAGTGAAACAAGCTGACTTAAAACAGAGGGTAAACGCATACTTTTTCTGCAGGGAAAGGAAGGGTACATCTGGAGTGAGGGTCTTCTGACCTACTTCAGGGAGGAAGGTTGGGGATTATGTCCTGCTTTGGGAGAAGGGCAAAGAAAACTTCTGCTTCTGCTGTGTCCTCAAATGCCAAGGAGCCAGTGTTGACCGGTGTGTCCTGAACCCATCACTTGCAGTCTCTTGGTCACTCACTCTGAGCAAAACCAGCACCATCCTAGGAACACCCAAGTGTCCTTAATGGGGAGAGGTCCACATGGAGAGGACCTGAGGCCTTCCACCAACCGCAATCACCATGTGAGGGCACCGTCTGAAAGTGGATCTTGCATCCCCAGTCAGGCCTTCAGGAGGCAGAGCCCTGCCAGCAGCTCCACTGGAGCCGCACTGGAGACTCTGGGCTAGGACACTTGGCTGGGCTGCTCCTGAGTTCTGATGCTCCCACACTGGGTGCAATAGTAATGTCTACCTTTGGTGCAAGCTGCTATATTGGGAATATCTGATATGCAGCAAAGAAGGATGAATCCTGTCACTTTATATAACGTGCCCAACGACTGAGTAACGGGCCGCCCAGCTTACGGCACAGAGTTGTCATCCACCACTCTCTCTCACCCGGTTCAGTTTCTGAAATTCTTGTCCCTGAAGGTCATGCTCCTCTGGACATCACTTTTCAGGCGTGTCATTTTGACACTAGTACCGCTGTGTGCGCTTTATTTTGGCCTCAGACTGCAACGAGGGGAGCCTGGAACGGACATTGTCCATAGCCCGCTGGGAAGAGGATGCCCCTGGGAGAGGGGATTTGTGGATGAGAAATGCAGCACACCATGGCTGTCCGTGAGAAAGGAACGGAGGACAGACTCAGAGCCAGGCCCTGAGCCACACGTTCATGGACAAAGCTCCTGTAATCTCATGAGCTTTAGCTTCCCTGTGAGTTTGGTGCGAACAAGAACCCATTTCCCTCAGACCTCTCGGCCCTCTTTGGCCCCCACGAGGATAAGCAATAATAACAAATGAGGAAACCCTTTCTAAGCTGGAAAGATTTCCACAAAAGCTTGCTTGTTTCACAAAACCCCAGTTTCCCAAAGTGGGAATAGATGCCGACTTTCCAAGCGCTTTTTCTATGCATTATTAAGAGCCAGGACATACGGAAGAATAAAATGAGTTTCTTATCCTCAAGGGGCTCACAGTGATGGGAGTGATAAATAAGAAAACAGGCAATTAGTATCAATGTTAAAAGTGCTAAGCACAGGGTAATTGATTCATTTCTTCATCAAACATTTATTGAGGTCCTTCCCCCACAAGTCAATGTGCTGGGTGGTATTGATACAAGGACAATGACTAGGAAGCCCCCCTGGGCATGCTGCCTGCAGGAGGTACCACTGAGCTGACTCATCAAGTCTGGGGTGGAGAGAGTCCTGTGAAGTTTAAGGCTAAAGGTACTGCAGGCAAGAGGCACAGGGACATAGAGGCATGGGAGGTCACAGGCCTGTGACTTAGGGCCACTTCCTGACCTCATCATTGACAGAAATTCTATGGAGGATGACTGCAGAGGCTGGGGGCCCAACCCACTCAGAACCCTGTTTCCCCAGACGGCTCTCAGTCAGCAGCGTGCCTGAGATCCAGGTGGGGATGCCCATCAACTCCCAGTTGCCCATCAGGGTGACCTCAGCCCCTGTGCTCCCATTCTACATGCTCATGGGTCCTTTTGTTCTGTGAGTGACTTAGAGAAAACCAACCAACTTAAATATTAGCCCAACTGATAATTAGGTTAATTAAGCTAATAACTAGGAGGATGGATTTATTGCACAAGAAGCCATCCAGGGTATGCCAAGGCCAATTAAAATTAAAATTAAAATTAACTGCCGTTTGGGGTTCCCAGCGTCTCTGACCCCACTGTTGGCTCAGCTCGCCCATCCTTGACAGTCCCTTCATGCTCACGTTGGCCGCCCAGACCTCACAGCTGCAGAGAGCAGGTGTCCTTGAGGTCACAAGCCTCTTTTCTGATGCAGAGAAATCTCTTTGCCTTCAAATGAACAAAGTAAAAGATCAGCTGATTTCATTTCCTCATAAAGATGGATGATTTCCAAGTGTTGAAATTGAACTCGATGCTTAAAACCCATTTCCTCGCCAAGCCCAGGCCTGGCGGCGTCTCCTCCCCCCGCTGCTGAGCCGGGCCGTGGAGACATGCGAGATGAGCTCGATGTGAATGGGAATTTAATTTGATTTCCAGGATAATGTATCCCCCAAAGGTGCAGAATCCCCTAAGGAGATAAGATGGGCTTATTATTCTCTGAGCAGTGTGACGCACACGCCCTTGAGTCAGATGAAGCAGAAACGCACCACATCAGTGGGTACCGCGGGTTGCCACCTTTCCCCAACGAGACTCGCTTTTTGAAGGATTTCCCTTCTGGGAAAGGAGTCCCAGGGTTTTGTGTCACTCCTGCTTGTCTCTTACACGGGGTCTCTTCCAGCTTGTGACCCGCTGCGCTCTGAGGCATTTCTACTTAGGAGAATAAAAGGAACGTGTAAATCTCGTGTCTTCACGCTGGCCGGGAGGAGAGGGTGACATTTCTCTTGGGGTGAGTGCACTTCACAGCGCATGGCTGTGCCTGGCTGGTGTGAGTCCCTGTTTCAGGACCAGATCAACTGGTCCTACTCTTTCTTTGTCAGAGATCCCAGGAACTCCTCTCTCCCCTGCAAGCAGCCTCTCTGGCCCCAGGATTCTTGGGTCCCTGGGGCTCTTTGGGGGACGTGGTGCTGCTATCCCTGTTCCTTGCTCCTTTTTGATCTCACAGTGACAAGCACTAAGGTTCGCTTGGGTTTGCCTTTTGCTTTGGTGTAATCCTGAGCGTTGGCCTGCAGTTTTTATTCCTGGGGGTCCCAAACAGTCACGCAGAACAAGCAGCCTCCTAGCTCACGGAGCTGAGACTGTGCCCCTGCAACGCCATACATCTCTGGGTGACAAAAGTCTTTGAAGCTGTTGGTGGATGGAGAAGGGGATGATGTTAGCATCCTAGATGTCAAAGTGCCACTGAGTGATGACATTAGTATAAATAGGAAATGAGGATCTACTTGGTAATGGTGAAGACCGGATATTCAGCTTGAGGATATCCAACCTCCACCCCAGCTCTAATGCTCAGGCCTGTGGGCAGCTGGCGAGCCTCAGGCCCCTGCTCCTGCAGCCAAGCCTTCCACACTGCACAGCGCTGGGTGCGTGCTTGTCCTGGGGCTTGTTTACAGGGGCTTCTCGTGTGGACCTAGTGTAACTTGACCAGCATAACTTCCTGGGACGTAGGAAGAGGAAGGATGTTCATTACCAGTTAGGAGATTTTTTGTCTGGAAACTGATAATAGGAGAACAACAGGAGGCAGAAGGTTGTTTTAACACCAGGGGAGACACCCGCGGTGGAGACAGCGGGTCGTGGGGTCTGAGCAGAGACACAGATTAGTAAGTCAAGCAATCGGAACCCACTCACAGGCCAAAGAGGCAACTGAAGGACATTTCAAGGTTTCAGGCGGAGGCCACAGAGGGGCTCATTTTTAGCTGTTGGGGATCCAAGGAGGAAGATGTGGTGGGAATGTTTTAAGCAGCTCGTGGAGGTGGTGGAATTAGAAGTTAAAGGAGTCCTGTCTTAGCCGCTCTCTTCACTGCTGTGACTAAAAGACCTGACAAGAACAGTTTTGGAGGAGGAAAAGCTTATTTGAGAGCTCAGGGTCTCAGAAGCCTGGATCCATAGACGGCCTGCTCTATTCCTCCAGCTCCAGGTGAGGTAGAACATCATGGTGGAAGGGGCTGGCGAAGGGAAGTGGCCCACATGATGATCAGGAAGCCGAGAGAGACTCCCCGTCTAGAAACAAAACTATAACCAAGGGCGCGCTCTGCTCCCTGTCCTATCCTACTCACCGTCAGCCACCACCCAGTTAATCCCGTCAGGGGTTTCATTCACTGATTGGTTTAAAGCTCTCAAAACCCAGTCATTTCTCCTGTAAACCTTCTTGCATGGTCTCACACATGAGCTTTGGGGGGAACACCTCACATCCAAACCACATCAAGTCCTGATTCATGGTCTTTTAGTTTTTGTGTATAAATTTTAACTGGAAAATTTCTTAGACTTTTTTGATGGAATCAGTGAATTTGGCCTTGGGTGTGTCTGAGTATCCTTGTCTGTGCTTTACAATTAGAAACCTGGGCTGGAAGAACACTGGGGGTCACCCATGAGCAGAGGTAGAGGTGTGGATCTGAACCAGATGGCGTGGCATGTGGGAGAGTCTGGAAAGAGGAGCAAAAGGAAGACCCAGGGAGGTCCCCGGGAGGAAGGAGCAGTAATTAAGAAGAGCCAAAAGGGCATTGCTAGGGTTTAGATGTGGTGTCCCCCAAAAGCTCACCTGTGAGACAATGCGGGAGAGTTCACAGGGGAAATGATCAGGTGGTGAGAGCCTTCAACTAATCAGTGAATTAATCCCTGGTGGGATTAACTGAGTGGTGGGTGGAGATGGGTGGGGTGTGGCTGGAGGAGGCGGGGCACTGGGGGCGTGGCTCTGGGGTACATAGTTGTATCTGGAGAGGGGAGTCTCTCTCTGCTTCCTGGTCTTGATGTGAGCCACTGCCCTCCACCACACTCTTCCTCCATGCTGTCCTGCCTCACCTTGAGCCCGGGGGAATGGAGCCTGCTGTCTATGGACTGAGACCTCTGAAACCCTGAGCCTCAAATAGAGGCTTCCTACTCTACAATTGTTCCGGTCTGGTCTTCCAGTCGCAGAGGTGAAAAAGCAGAGGAAAACGGGAATGCTGCTCTGGAAGACAGTGGAAGGGAAGTTTTAAGGCCAAGAGGTAGGTCAGATCAAGGTGGGAAAATACCCACTGCATTTGATGCTTAGGAAATTTGGGTTTCTCAAATGAGTTCTGGGAGACAGCAAAAACAGAAGTAAAATTGCATCAGGTTGGCTGAGAATAGTGAAGACACTTTTAAATGAGAAAAATGAATCTTTTCAGTCGTCAATGCTGGATTAATTGTACATTAATATAAAAAAATTCAATTTGGATTCCCCACATATAATTTCAAATAATAATCAAAGACATGTGATAGATAAAACACCAAATCTTTTTAAAGATTTGTGGGATAATATCTTCATGATTTTAATGTTGGCAGATATTTTTTAAACAGGGCACAAAATCACTAAACATAAGTGAAAAAGATAAATGGAACTTTGTTAAAATCAAGAACCTCACTTATCAAAAGACCTATTAATGTAGTAAAAGGGCAGGCTGCAGAGTGAGAGAAAATATTTGTGATACTTACATTCAATAAAGAACTCATATTCTGTATATGTAAAGAACTACACATCAATAAGAAATATTAGGCCTATTAAAAAATGAGCAAATATTCTGAAAAGACAAGTTGAAAAGAGGATAGACAAATGGCTCAATAACTCGAAAGGGGCTTAACACTAATTAGTCATGGGGGGACTTTAAAATAAAGCCACAGTGAGCTGTCCATCATATACACAAGCTACAATGGCTAAAGTTAAACACACTGAAAACATCAAGGATTGTGAAGAATATGAAGTAAATGAAGTTCCCTTACTCTGCTAGTGCATATTTAAGGAATATAATCATTTGGGAAAACTGTTAATGATAGTATATTATTAACTTGAACAGAGAAAGAACTAAAGTGGAATGTGGATACAGATAAGTTTGTAGGTGTGGTGGGGACTGGAAGTTATAAGGGTTCAGATTAATGCTCTTTTAATTTTTGTATTTAAGTTTATGTAGTTAATTTAGTGGATTTCTTTTTTACTAGCTTTACAATAATTTCAGTTAACTTCTTTAAGATCTTCAGGATAGAGAATCATATAAACTCCTGAGAATTAAAATTCAGAATTTTATTAATATTTATGTTTAATTCTTTTTCTTGTCTTACTGCATTGTCAAGGATGTGAGAACAATATTGAATAGAAGCATAATTATTGAGCATCCTGTTTTATTGTTGGTTGATTGGCAGAGCTTTAAATGTTTCACTATTAAGCATTTTTGTTGTAAGATCTCTGGTAGATATGCTTCAAATAGTAAAAACATTTATTTACATTTTCATTTTTCAAAGTGTATTTTTAAATAAAAAAATGGATGTGGAATTTCAGTAATGTCTTCTATCATCTATCGAGATTACTTGGTTTCTGTTTGTTCTTTTCAGGCAATTATTTGCATTACTTAAATTTTCATTATAGCTACCTTCTGTTTTCAAAATGAGCCTGACATGGTCATAATGAGCATAGAGACTGTGTATGATGGATTAAATGTGCTGTTATATTATTTCATTGAAATGCTATTGAAATCCATATTGATATGCAATTTAAACTTCCTCTTTTATTCTACCTATGCCCAGCTTTAATATAATTATGCCTTCTTTTTTAAATAAATGGGAAAATTTTATCTTCTTAAATCCACTGAAGAGTTAAAATAACAGAGAGATACTGGTTTATGAAGATTTTGTAGAATTCATCTTTAAACCTGTCTGATCCTAGTGACTTTTTGGGAAGGTAGGTTCTTTTTATTTTCTACAGTTATTGAGCTATCATGGGCTTACATTTTTTAAAAAAACAATTTTATTAGTTTATGTATTTCTTGAAAATAATCCTTTTGACCTAGATTTTCAAATTTAGTGGTAATCATTATATATGATCATAAACATTTTTATGATCTTTAAAATTTTCTTACATAGTTGCATTTATATACTCATTTTCATTCTTGATTATATATGTCAAAACATTGTCCTTTTAAAGTTTATTCATTCTGTTTTAAATAAGTCATTATTTTCAATTATCTTTGTTAATTCCTTTTATTTAAAAATCATTTTGCCTTCTTTGATCTTATAACTCCTTTACTTATACTAATTTTAATTAGATTTTTTGTTTGACTTTTCCCCTTAGTTCACCATATCATTTTTAATGTTCTATTCATTTCTATATTTTATTAACTCAGGTAAAATGTTCCTAGAGTAAAATGAAAAGATCTTTGGGTACAATTTAGTATGATAGAGCCTAAAGTCATGTAAGATATAGAACATTTCCCGCCTGCTACTATGTCGTCAATCTGACCCTTCCATACACAATGACTGTTCCAGTTTTTATTCCCTCTCAATACCTTTGCTTGTTCTTGAATTCTATATACATGGAATTTTATGTTACAAACCTTTTTGTGTCGGGCTTCTTTTACTCATCATGTTTGTGAGATTACCTTAATGTAAATTACATATAGCAGTGATTTCTTCACTGTCATTGCTGTGCCATACTTCACTGTAATTGTACACATCTGATTGTTTCCCTTCTGATGGACATTTGGACTGTGTCCATATTTTGTTAATTTTAAATGAAGTTGTTAAAAATTGTTTTACAAATCATTTTATGGACATGCACTTAAATTCTCTTGGATGAGATTGCTTAGGTATAGGATAGGTGCAAGTTTCATGTTATAAGAAATTGATAGGCCATTTTCCAAAATTGTAGAAGCATTTTTGATTTGAACAAGTAGTGTATGAACATTCTAGTTCTTCCAACATTTGATGATGCCCGCATTGGCATTGTTAATTTTAGACATTTTTAATTGTTAGTGTCTCCTTATGGCTTTAACCTGGATTTCTATATTGACTATGATGTTAAATGTATTTTCATCATTGACCATTTATAAATTTTGTTTTGTAGAATGCCTCTTCAAATTATTTACTCAATTTTTATATTAGGAAGCTCATTTTTATTATTGATTCATAGTAATTTTTTTCCCTATATTTTGGATGCAAGTCTTTTGTCAGAAAGAAAACACTTAACAGCTGATTAGAGCTTACCTTTTCATCTCTTCAAAGGTGTCTTTTGATGGCAAGATTTGATATCTAACTTATTAACTTGGTTTTTTTATGTTTAATGTTTTTCTTTTTTATTGTTAATAAGTTGTTTTCCTAGCACAAGTTTACAAAGATCTATTCTCATGAATTCATTTAGAAAATTTATGGCCTTCACATTTATAGTTAGACTTCCAATATTACTTTTTAAATTTAGCTTAAAGTAGGAATTGAGTTTATTTTTTCATTTGTTCATGTAGTTCTGGTACCATTTGTTGACCAGACTTTCCTTGTAACTCCTGATACTTCTATCAATAAATGTCTGAGTCTATTGTTGTTTTCTCTATTTTATTCCATTGATCAAATTTTTTCTTTGATTAGATACCACAGTCTTGATTACTGTACATCATTGGTAATTCATTTTCTGTATGAACAACATAATTTATTATTAGTAAAGCTGTGATTCATCTGTTAAATATTTACATATATGATTTCTTATTGATTTATGCTTAGGAACAAAAATAAAATCATGATATATCATTGTTAATTCTTAAGGGCAGAGAGGACAAGTCATCAGACTTGGTTCTTTTTTTCTGTATGATGGTTTTTGCTATGGTAGGATATTTATACTTCCATATAAATTTTAGAATCAAGTTTTAAAATTTTACAAAAACCCTGAAGGAATTTTGATGAGGATTTCTGAATTTATAAGCCAAATTAGAGATATTTGATATCCTATTAATATAGACTCTTCCAATTTATGAACATTGTATCTCTATTTACATCTTCAATTTCTCTCAGATTGTCTTTTTTGTAGGCTCAGTGCCAAGGCCTTTCTTTCATGTATGGGGTTAAGCTTATTTTTGAATTTTTCCATACTACTGAGCGGTGCATTATAGTTGTACATAGTGGTGGAATTCTTTGTACATATTCATATATATGCAAAATAGAACAATATAATTTGGCCAATATTACTCACCAGTATTTCCTCTTTCCTTCTCCTCTTCCCTCCCTCTTGTCCCTCTCTGTCCTCTAGTGGTCTCCCTTTGGTTTTCATAAGATTCCCCCCACTGGATCTTTTCTTTTTCTTTTTCTACATGTGAGAGAAAACATATGAACCTTAACTTTCTGATTTTGGCTTATTTTGCTTAATATGATATTTCAAAGTTTCATCTATTTTTCCTGCAAATGACATAATTTCATTTTTCTTCATGACTGAATGAAACTCCATTGTGTATATATACCACATTTTTTAAATCCATTTATCCATTGATGGACACGGAGGCTGGTTCCATAGTTTGGTTATTGTGAGTTGTGCTGCTAAAAAGGGTATGCGTGCATGACTGTAGTGTGATGACAACTTTGATTCTTAAGAATAAACACCAAGGAGTTGTATAGCTGGGTCATATGGTGGTTCCATTCCTAGTCTTTGGAGAAACCTCCATGATGATTTCCATAATGGTTTTTTACTGTTTTAAAACTCCACCCAGAATATAAAAGTGTTTTTTTTTTCCCTCCAGAATCAATTATTATTTGTGTTCTTGGTGACTGACGCTTTGATTGGTGTGAGATAAGTCTCAATGTAGTTTTGATTTCCCTAATTGCTAACAATGTAGAACATTTTTTCATACATTTGTTGATCATTTGTATTTCTTCTTTTGACAAGTGTCTGTTTAGTTCATTTGCCCATTTATTAATTTGGTTATTTTATTTTATTTTTTTGGTATTAAGTTTTTTGAGTTCTTTGTATATTCTAGATATTAACCCTCTGTTAGAAAAGTAGCTAGCAAAGATTTTTTCCCATTATTAGATTCTCTCTTCCTATTCTTTTTTTTTGAGGGGAGAGGAGGAGGTACCAGAGATTGAACTCTGGGGTACTCAACCGCTGAGTGCTGGGGCACACATCCCCGGCCCTATTTTTAATTTTATTTAGAGACAGGATCTCAATGAGTTTGCTTAGCACCTCACCATTGCTGAAGCTGGCTTTGAACTCATGATCCTGTTAGAGTCTGTAAACAAGTCAGGATGGCGCCTGGCATTTTGCCAGAGGGAGTGGTTTGTGAAGTAACGCCAGCGAGCCATTAAGTGTGGAGATTCCTTATTGGTTGACTGCTGTGTGGAGTTTATGTTAATTAAGATAAGCTGTGTGAAATGTATATATACCGTTCCTGTCCTACAATAAACGGCTCCCACTCCTGCTGTATCAATGTACACAAGTTGCTCGTCACGCCCCCGGTTATTTTGCTGCAGCCGGACTGCAGCATGGGCATGATCCTCCTGCCTCAGCCTCTCCAGCCACTGGGTTTTTAGGCGTGAACCACCGCACCGGGCTGGCTTCACATTCTTAATTGTTTCCTTTGCTGTGCAGAAACTTTTAATTTAATGCTATCTCATTTATTAACTTTTATCATTATTTTCCAAACTTTAGGGGTCCTATTGAGAAAGTTGTTGTCTATGCTTATATGCTGGAGTGTTGTCCCTACATTTTCTTCTAGGAGGTGCATAGTTTCTTTCTTCAATGTTCTATAGTTTCTATTGTAGAGGCCTTTCATTTCTTTGGCTGTATTTTTTTCATAGTTTTTTTTTTTTAGGCTATTGTGATGGGATTGTTTTCCTAATTTCATTCTCAGCAGATTCATTATTGTTTGTTGCATAAGAAAGCCATTGATTTTGGTATGTTTGGTTTTTGGAACCTGCTATTTTGCCAATTTTGTTTTTAGTTTTAGCAGTCTTTTGGTGGAGTTTCTTTGATCTACTAAGTATTGGATCATATCAACTTCAAACAGTGATATTTTGACTTCTTCACTTCCTATTTTTATCCCTTTTATTTCCTTCTTTTGCCTAATTGCTCTGGCTAGAATTTGTAGAACTACATTGAATAGGAGTGGTAAGAGTGTGCATCCTTGTCTGCTTCCAGGTATCAGAGGAAAAGCTTTCAGTTTTCCCATTCACTGTGATGTTGGCTTTGGGTTTATACCTGGACTTCATGATGTTGAGGTAGGTTCCTTCTATCCCTTTCTTCAGTGTTTTGTCATGAATGAGCACTGAACTTTTGTGGAAGACTTTCTCTGCATTGAGATGACAAGTAATTTTTTAACCTTAATTCTGTTTATGCGATGCATCACATTTTTTGATTTGTGTATGTTAAACCATTCTTGCATTGCTAGGATTAAATTAACTTGGTCATGATGTACCATCTTCTTAATATATTGTTGAACACAATTTGCTAATATTTTATTAATGATTTTTACATCTAGATTTATTAGGGATATTGGTCTTTAGTGTTCTTTCCTTGATGTGTCCTTGTCTGGTTTTGGTGTGAATGTGATACTAGCTTCATAGGATGAAATGGGAAGTGTTCCATTCCTTTCTGTTTCCTGAAATAATTAGTTCTCCTTCAAATGTCCAGTAGACTTGAGCTAGGAGTCTGTCTGCTCCTGGGCTTTTCCTGTGGGAAGGCTTTTTATTACTGCTTTTCTCTAACTTCTGGTTATTGGTCTCTTTAGGTTTTGTATGTCCTCTTGATTCAATTTTGGCAGATTGTATGTATCTAGAAATGCATCTACTTCATCTAGATTTTCCAATTTATTGAAGTATATGTTTTAAAAATAATCCCTAATGATCATCTGGATTTCTGAGATATTTGTGATGATTTTTCCTTTTTCATCTCTAATTTTATTAATTTGGTTCTTCTTTTTCTTTTGGTTATTTGACTAAGGGCTTATCAATTTTGTTTATCTTTTCAAAGAACCAACTCTTCATTAATCCTTTGTATTGTTTATTTTTAATTCTGAATTTTATTGATTTTGGTCCTAACATTAATTATTTACTTCCTTCTACATGTTTTAGAATTGTTTGTTCTTGTTTTTCAAAGACCATGAGATGCATCATTATATTGTTTATTTGGGAATTTTTATTATTTTCTTATTTAGGCACTCATAACTATGAACTTTCTTTTTAGAACCACCCTCATAGTGTCTTGGTTCTGGTATGTTGTATCACTATTTTTGCTAAGAGTTGCTTTGTGGCCTAAAATATGGCTTATTTTTGAGTAGCTTCCATGAGCCACTGGGAAAAATTATATCTGGCTATTGTTGGATGAAATATTCTATAGATATCAGTTAAGTTCATTCCATTTTTAATATTTTCATGTCCAATAAGTCTTTACTGAGTTTATGTCTGGATAAACTATCTACTTGTGAGAAAGATATGTTAAAATCACCTGGTATTATCGTCTATCAGAATCTTTAATTAAGTAGTGTCTGTTTTATGTAAGTAAGTACACCAGTGTTTGGGGTATAAATATTTCCTATTGTTATTTTTGTTGTTGTTGTATTGTTCCCTTTACAGTATTAAGCGACCTTCTTTTTCCTTCTGATCAACTTTGGCTGGATGTCTGTTTTGTCAGATATGAGCATAGCTATACCTGCTGGTTTTCAGGCTCCATTTTCGTATCAATTTTCATCCTTTCCCTTTTAGTACATGGGCTGTCTTTGCCTGAAAGTGAGTCTTTTGCAAATAATATATAGCTGGGTCTTTTAAAAAAATTATTCTGCTAGCCTATGGCTTTTAATTGAAAAGTTGAGGTCATTTACATTCAATTTATTATAGAGAGATGTTATTAATTCCTGCCATTTTGGTTCATTTCTAATGTTTAATTTGTTCCTGTTTCTGTTGCTTAGCTACTCCTCAAATGAGATTTGTTCATTTGTGAGCTCTGGGGTTCGTTTTTATTTCTTCTGTGTAAAGTATATATTTAAGTATTTTCTGTAGTGCTGGCTTAGCAGCCATGAATTCTTTTAGATTTTGCTTATCTTGGAAGGTTTTAATTTCTTACGCAATTCTGAGGGATGGCTTTGATTGATATAGAAATCTCAATCAACAGTTTTGTTTTGTGTTTTTTTTTTTCATTTCATGACTTGGAACACGTCTTTCCAAGTCCTCCTGGATTTTAGAGTTTGAGATGAGAAATTGGAAGTAATGCTGATTGACTTGCCTCAAAATGTAACTTGACACCTTTCTTTTGAGGCATTTAAAATTCTATCTCTGGGGCTGGGGATGTGGCTCAAGCAGTAGCGCGCTCGCCTTGCATGCCTGCGACCCGGGTTCGATCCTCAGCACCACATACCAACAAAGATGTTGTGTCCGCCGAGAACTAAAATATAAATATTAAAAAAAATAAAAAAAATAAAATTCTATCCCTGTTCTGTATATTAGGCATTTTAATTATAATGTGTGGCAGAGGGGTTCTTTTTGATTTTGCCTATTTGGGTTTCTGAATGCCTCCTGTATCTGGATTTCCATCTCATTCTCAAGGTTTGGAAATTTATCTGTTATTAATTCCTTGAAGAGGTTATTCATGCCATTAGCCTGCCTCTCACAATCCTCTTGTATTCTTAAATGTGGTCCCTTAAAATTGTTCCAGAGTTCTTGTATCTTCTTTTCTTTAATACTCTGAATGTCCAAGGCTGGCCCCTTGATCTTCTAGCTTTGAAATTCTGTCTTCAGCATGATCTACTCTATTAGAGAGATTTTTAACTGAACATTTTATTTGATTTATTGTGTCTTTCATTTCCAAGATTTCTGTTGGGTTATTTTAAAATATTTCTCTCTCCTTATTGAATTTCTCATTTGTATACTGTGCTGACTTCCTAATTCAGTTATTTTTCTGTATTCTCTTGGAATTCATTTGATCATTTTTATAATCATTTTTTTGAATTCTTTATCTGGTATTTCATCTACTTCCATATCTTTGGAGTCAGTTACTGGTGAAATACACACTTCTTGTATTACACTGTTGGGTTTCATGCATCTGTTGGGATAGACTCTTCTCCCATTATTATGTGTGGGCCACTTTGGCACACAGTCATCTCTTGCCAAAGTATCCTAGAGTGATCTAGAGTGAGACCCCTCATAAATGTTGTATCGACAGGCTTTGTTCTAATCCTCTGTTTTTGCTTTAGGAGTGGATGTTCATGAGTTGGCCCTGAGTTCCCACCTGGCACAGCCATTCCTCCTTGGGACCTGGTTGTAAGTTTGTGGGTTTTGCTTCTTCTATTCTTTGTATTAAAGTATAGCTGAGGTTTGGATGTGGTTAATTTATGTGTGGAGCAAAGTGCACTCTCTATCCTGTGAACTTGCACTGTCCCTGTAGATTCCCAGCACCTCACAGAGAATGGGGAAACAAATAATAGCAACAACTGAAGCAAACAACATATGACATTAAAATGAATACCCTGTGCCTACTATGACATCTACAATACTAAACTAGGCATTGTGGGGTAAGCAATCATAAACAGCAAAAATAACAGATAGGTATGAACTACACAGGCATTAAAGTAAACAGCAGGTGTCAACTCTCCCACAGTACCAATAACTGCATCAACATCAATGATGGGAGCAGGAGTTACATAAACCAAATAGTTTTAAAAGATGGTAAAAATACAGTTAATTAAGATAAAATAAAGGGTGATAGGAAGGTAGAGGAGGATTTGAAATATTCAAAATCTGAAGAGAATGCAGAAGAGATGTAGAAAGTGATAGTTTTAAGGATGGAGGACAGTAAATAGAAAAAAACAAAGTAAAGGGAAAAAGAAGGAAAACAGGAGCATTTGACTTTAGTGGGAGAAGGAAAGGGAGAAAAGGAAAAAAAATGAAACAAAAAAGAAAAAAATCCATAATCCTCAAAAGACAAGGAAAAAATAACAATTGTAAATTAATGCTAAAGAGGAGAAAAAGGAAAAAAGAAATATGTGTATGCATATATCTACAAATCCATCAGCACACCAAGAACCCCCCCCTCCAAAACAAAACAAAACAATACAAATCAAAACCAAAGAAGATTCTCAATGAAAAATGAAAGAATTTCTCCATTGAGGTGGTCAAAGCAGTCAGCAAAGATGGATGGTCACTGCCGTGCCTAACTGTCCTCCTTTCTCTTTCTCCTGGGCTATGTGCCTAGGGGGTGGGGAGTGGATCTCACCAGGATGAGGTGGGATGGACTGGGGAGTACTGTCACTTGGAGTCTCTTTGGCACAGAGCAGACTGATGCACTCCCAGGGTGGGGTTGCTGTGGAGTTTTATGAGGGGGGTTCTGGTGGTTGGGGCTTAAGTCCCATCAAGCTTTAGGGACTTTGTTGGGTGGCATCTGCCCTGGAGAGATTAGATCAGCACGCTTGTAAGGCAGGGCATTGCCAATCTCTGCCAGGAGTCTGGCTCTCAGGGGCCCCCAGAGGATTCTACTCACAGGGCAGGGTAGCAAACTATCTGCTCACTCTGCTGCTCAAAGATAGGCTTCCCGGGATTAGTCCCTGAGGGTATTCACACCCACCTGTGGAGCTTCCTGTCCCTCTTCACCTGGTCACATGAGCTGCCAGACCCACAAGGAAAGTCAGTTGCTGTCCCCTCCATTTATCTGACTTGAACCCCTCTGGGTACAGTTTCCTCTGTGCTTGTGTCACGTCACTCAGGTTCTGCTAGGTGCACCCGAGGCCGCCACCACGCCGCCACCACACTGCCACCACGCCGCCACCAGGCTGCCACCGCCTCCGCTACAACAGGCCTGGCTCTCACCTGTCCCTTCTTGATCCTTGTTCAATGCACTTGAGTCTCTGAGAGTCTGATTGTCCAGTACTGAATTTCAGTGATTCCTTCACCCACCTCACTAAGCAGCTGCTGGAACCCTGGTCCCCAGATCGCCTGGAAGTCAGTCCTCTTGAATCTTGGATTTCTTATGTTTTTGAGGCAAAAAGTAACTATTTAAAAATTATTATTATTTTTTTTTTGCTGCTAGTCTATCAGTAATTTCTTTTCATGCCACTGTGGTGAATTCAATTATTGGTTTATTAGCTTTCTCTGTAGTTTTCCAGGATTTTCTACATCCATGATAAAGTCATCTTTAAGAAAAAACCATTTACTTTCTTCCTTGTTCATTTGTATGGTTTTTTTTTTCTTCTTTCCTTTGCTTTCCCCCACTGGAGAGGACCTTAGGTGTAAGTTTGAATATATGAAATGCCAGCCTGTTGCCATTGTTACCATTAAGTGTGGCACCAGCTGCAGGTTTTCAGATTCCTAGCATCTGACGGAGGAGGTCCCCTTCTGCTTCTGTGCTGGCCACTGCTTTAAGAACGATGATGGCTGAATGTTGTCAAAGGGGCTTTCTGCCTCTGTGGAGCTGATCAATTTTTTAAAATCTTTTATTCTGTTAATAAGGTAAATTTACATAAATTACTTTTTAAAAAGTATTAGTTTTTGACTGACACATATAACATTTGCATGTATTTATGAGGTGCAAAGCGGTGTTTTGATTCATTTGTACATTGGGTAGTGATGAACTCTGGATAATTAGCATATCCATCACCTTAAAGTCTTATCATTTCTTTATAATGAATACATCCCAAATCCTCTCTTCTATTTTGAGATATAAAATACATTATTGTTAATTATATTCTCCCTTTTGTGTCATAGAAAGCCAGAATTTATTCTTCCTATCAAATTGTAATATTCTACCTATTGACTGGCCTTTCTCTGTCCTCATGAACTCATTTTAAAATATTAAATCTACCTTCCATTTCTAGAATAACTCCTATTTTGTGATGATGTATTTTTCTTTTTGTGTATTTCTGTGCTCGACTTGGTAATATTTTGTTAAGGATTTCCGCATTAATTTTTATGAGGATATTTGTATTTTTCACAGAATTTCATTGTCATAGTTTGGAAACAGGGTGATGCTGACCTAACATAACACATTTAGAAATATCCCCCTTTCTTCAATATTTTGCAATAGATCATGTAAGATTAGTATTATTTTTTTCCTTAAGTGTTTGGTGTTTGATAGAATCAATCAGTAAAACAATATGAACTTGAAGTTTCTTTGTTTTAAATTTTTTAATTAGGAATTCAGTTTCTTGAATAGATATAAGGCTGTCCAGATTTTTTTGTTCCTTTCTTATGTGTTTATATTTCATAATTTTTAAGAAATTTTTCATTTCATCTAAGTAATCATGCTCATTAGCATGAAGTTCTCAGTATTTCCACATGGTACTCTCGGTGTCTGTGGGTTGGTAATACTGTTTCCTTGTGTTGGTCATCTATTGCTGCATAATAAACTACCCCAGAAATGGGGGGGCGCTTCATGCAATAGGAATTTACATTCTCACCATTCCTGTGGTCAGGACTCTGAGCCTTTCCCATGTGGTTGCAGTAGGATGGCAGTGCGGCTGCCGCTACCTACCAGGCTTCATGTGTTGGAAATTTAATCCCCAATGCAAAGGTGTTGGGAGTAGAAACTGTTAAGAGGTCATCAGGTCGGAGAGCTGGACCCTCATGAACGAATTAATGTTGTCACCATGGAAGTGGGCTAGTTATCACAAGATGAGTTCGTTAGAAGTTTGGCCCCCTCTTCTCCCTCATGTGTTCTTGTCCTTCCACCATGAGATGATTCAACCCAAAGGCCGTCAGATGCAGTCCCTCTGTCTTAGGTATCTCAGGCTCCACGGCTGTAAGAAATAAGTTTCTTTTCTTTATCAATTATCCAGTTGGTGGTATTTTGTTATAGCAACATGAAACAGCCTAAAGTATGCTGTCCCCAAATTTCCCAAGGCCCACTCCAATATAGCACCCACAGTCTCAAAGTCCAGAATCTCATCCTCCAAGTCTGCTCTAGATTCAGGTGGAAATACTTAGGTAAGATCCTCCAGTACAGTTCCCCTCCATATGGAGACCCGAGAACTAAGAAGATAAGTTGTCTCCCATCCTCCCTATTCCTCAGTCACACACGTGCAATAGTGGGACAGTAGACAGAGACAACTTCTGTGAAATTCTGCTCCAAACAGGGGACCAGGAGAGGAACAAGGAGGGCTGGGTCCACAGAAATCTCCAAATCCAGTCAGGCAAATGCACCAAGTTCCTTGATGAGGACATGGTTCTCTCGATCATGAGACTTACTTTCTTTGGTTCTCAACTCTTCCTCTGAGCTCTTGGTCTTACCTTCTGAGTCATCTTTCTTTTTTCTCATGAAAGGTAGCATGCTGCTGCAGCTCAAGAGTCTCTTTAGTCTTTTTCCTGCCAGTAAAAATTTGAGGGTCCAAAGTCTTTGTTCACTTTCTCCTGGATCCTTTCAGCCCAAGATGGCAGTTTCCATTTATATGATTCCTTTGAAAGCCTCTGGATCTGCTGGGAATCTTATGGAGATCAATTCTATTTGGTAAAAGTTACACCCACAAATCTCTTTGAAATAAACTCTTCTCTGTCTTGTGAGCTTGCAGAGGAACGCACCGGCAAGCTTCTTAGAAGCCCTATGATTCGTTTCAGAGAATCTGTTAGGAACACCCTTGAAATCTTTAGAGGGATTTTTCCCCTTCTCTTCTGACTAAATGGTACACTGATGTGGCTCATTTGATCTTTCTGAGATTTTTAACAAAGGCCATACAGAAAAGCCAGACCCTCAGCTTCATCTTCATATGTTTCCTGGCAGTGCCCTGGATGTGATCTTTGCTCTATTTTAGCACCCTTTGCAGTCTAGAGAGGCTGAGCACTTCCAAAGCTCCTTCATGTCCCACGGTTTTTCCTTAGCATCTCTCTCGCCTCTTACACTTTACTATAAATACTCTAAACACTTTGCCTGTGCAACTTGACTCCCCAGTTCCACTGACTACGTCTTCTCTTTCCACATTACTTGGAGTGACAGTGTTGCTAAACTCTCTACCACTACATCACAAAAACCCTCTTTCCTCCAATTTCCAACAACGAACATAGCACAAGAAATCCTCATTGTGGTTAAAAAAAAAAAAAGGTTGGATATTGGTCAATTAAATGCAGATCACCCTGAAGATCACCCATTCCTGTTAGTTTAGAGAGTCAGAGGATTACTGACTGTCTGCACTAGGCACATTGTTCTTCAACTTGGTTGCACATTAGAATCCCCTGTGGGAGTGTTTAAATAGTTTAGAATTCAAGCTGTACTCCAGCGCCATTTGGCCAGACCCTCTCAAGTTTGAACTCAGTCCTCACTAAAAGCTCCATAGGGTCAATGTTTGGCCAACCTGGAGAAGCGCAGACCCAGGGCACATGCCGTGAGAGTTATCAGGATCAAAATGGACTCCCTTGTGTCAAACAGAAACAAATGAAGCTGTGAGGTTAGGAGCGAAGAGCTCCTAAGTGTAGTGGCTGATAGTGACTATCCTCAAAGACTGAGAGCCACACCTTCAGGAAGGCACCATGACCTTACCCAGAGGTACTTGTGTAAGGACATCTGCCCAGCAGCTGTCTGACGTCACCCTTGTCATTGATCATCGTGACCAAGGATTAGTGCTTTAAAACATTGTGCCTAATCTTCGTCATCTTTGCCTTTAGGAACCTCCCCTTGCTTCAACCTCTTGAATAGGCTTGATCTTGCTTCAATTTAAGTTTCTTTGCGTTTCTCTTGGTTGATACATTTTCTGGGATTGGACTTACGTGGTCTAGGACATTTACCTGCTTCTCCAGCCCTGTTATGGCTTGGATGTGAGGTGTCCCCCCAAATATCATGGGTGAGACCATGCAAGACGGTTCAGAGGAGAAATGATTGGGTTGAGAGATTCTTTTTTTTTTTTTTTTAATGGTGCTGGGGATCGAACCCAGGGCTTTGTGCATGTGAGGCAAGCACTCCACCAACTGAGCTGTATCCCCAGCCCCAGGATGTGGGAGTCTGAACCCAATCCGTGGATTAATCCCTGATGAGATTAACTGAGTGGTGACTGAAGGCAGGTGGGATGTGGCCAGAGGGCGTGGTGAATTTGGAGAGTGGCTAAGCTGTTTCCTCCCCCACCCTCTCCTGAGTGATATTCAGCCTCACCTTGAGCCCTGAGGAATGGAGCAGCCTTCTATGGACTAGGACCTCTGAAATTGTGAGCCCTCAAATAAACTCCTCCTCCTCTATAATTGGTCAGATCCTTTAGTCGCAGCAGCAAAAAAGTTGACTAAGAGAAGCCCTAACACTGATTGGAAAGTTAAAACTTGAATGCTAGAATTTCCCTGTTAGAGGTCAACATCTGAAATTCATTTTGAAGTAAACAATGGAATAACTTGTTCTGAAAGTAGAAAATTAGAATAGCTAACCCATCACCCTGTGCTTAGTTAATTTCCTTTATTATGCCCCCTGGTGCCTGTGATTTTAAGTTTTCTCTGGGGAACCCTGGGAAATGTACACTTAAAAAATTCTGCTTGTTGTGTCTGTAGGTTCCTTAAATTTGTGAGGTTTGTTGCAACCACCCCCCCTCCCCACCGCCTTACCTTTCAGACCTGTCTTCTGGTTGTAGAGTGCTAGTTGGTTCCTCTCTTGGTTTTCCAGCACTAATAGGGTTTATTTTTAAATACCTTTATTTTTTACTTTAGTGAGTACCCAAGAGGAGCCATGCAATACTATGAATTCAGGTAGTTAGTTAATGTTCATTGAGCACTTAGTATGTGCCAACTCCTTTCCTGAGAGCACTTCATCTACCAGACCATTAATCAACTTGTGAGGAAGGTGTCACTATTATTTCAGAGATAAAGAAACCAAAGTCTGTGGTGGGTTAATTAGCTCACCCAAGATCACATGCTGAGCGCTGGGGCTGGGAAAGGAGCCCTGCGAGTCTGGCTCCAGGGAAACGTTTGTAGGCACAGGTACGATTCTTCTCTATCCTCCGTGCCCCTTCTTGGTGCAAGTTGCTGAAGGCTGGGGTAGAGCTGGGAACCTGAGCATGTGGAACACTGGGGATAATTGATTTGTAAAGAGAAAGATAAAGCTCTTTAGGGACCAGGGAAAAGATCCCCACCACACTGAGAGAGCAGGCGAGGGAGCAGGACTGGAGGGTAACACCTTTCACAATTCTCCAGGGGACCATATTTCTAGAGACCTGTCTGCTCTGCACTTTGCAATTCTTTACAATAGACCTACAGAACATTTTTTTCTTTTAGGATTATATTTTTTAAATTTTTTCCTTTAAATGTTCTATTGCCAATGCTTAAGAAAAAGCAAGAAGGAAAGGGGTGATTTTTTCCCCCCCAAATAACAAACTTATGAGAATTAGAAAAGATCCTGGGACCTTCCAGAATTCCTATAGGAAATTCCTCTACTTCTGATTATTTCTGTCTTTTAGTAGCTGGAAGATCTAATGGCCTTTTTAGTTCCTGAGGGTAGAACTCATGGAAAACTAAAATTTCAGGACTATAATTTTTTCAGGCAAAATTTTACTTGTTTTTCCAATATATAAATACTTCAAGGTAGCATTCTGGAGATACAGGTTTATTTAGCAAATATGTACTTATGCATTTTCCTAATTATTACACAGTCAGTTGATGGGAATACTGAATCTGCTCTGAAGAACACTAAAACTGGAAATGATTGTGGCTGACATTTGTAGTCTTACATATGTTTCAATATGCAATTTACTTCTGTAATCTGTTTTGAGTATACAATATTAAGAAAATCCTGATCCAAACAGATAAGTAGCTTACCTTGCAATTTCAAGATTCTCTTCAATCCAACTGATGAAAGCATTAGAGAGGATTGTAGGACTTTTTTTTTGTTTCAAAGTTGAATTGCAGACAATATCTACCAACTAGCTCACTTCCTTATCATAAATATCTGTCAGTCAATAAGCATTCTATGCTTGCAATAAATGCTAAGTCTATCCATTTTATGACAGTAATATGATGAAATGTATTCTGATATTGCGTGTTAGTTATAGCTAGGACAGGCTGAGTAAATGTGCCTGAACCTTCATGGCTCTGTACAAGGGCCTAGAGGAGAGCCTACTGTCTTGCAGGCATACAATAGATGTTTGTTGAATGAATGAATGAATGAATGAATGCACAAACCAACCGTGACTGACATCTTTTTAAGCATTGGTTTATGTCTACATTTTTATTTTTAATCTTTGATTTTCACTTGTGCATGTTTGAATTTTTAAAAGATCAGTGAAGAGCCACATGCACCATAATCAATGACTCATTTACAAGAATTTCAAATATATCCGCAGATCTGGCAGAAGAAGCTTTTTTTTTTTTTCCTCTAAGGTCTTCCTTGAAAAGATTTGCTAGGCAGTCTGAAGTTAACCCATTGGTGGTTGTTTGCCATATCAAATTAAGCATGAAACATGTTTGAGATTGTGTTGATTCTTATTATAGTTTTGGAAAATTAGATGAAAAACTTGAATCAAAACGTTGGTAGAGCCCAGTATGGTGGTGCACAACTATAATCCCAGAGCTCAGGAGGCTGGGGCAGGAGGCTCACAAGTTCAGCGTCAGCCTCAGCAACTTAGTAAGGCCCTAAGTAATTTAGTATGACCCTGTCTCAAAACGAAAAATGAAAAGGGCTGGGGATATAGCTCAGTGGTTAAACACCTCTGGGTTCAATGCCTAGTACAAACAAATAAACAAACAAACATTTGTGGAACCCCAAACCCATCATGAGCTCAAGTAGCCTGGGTTCCAAGGCCAGCAGTTGGAATCCACTCCTGATGTTTGTGTGGACTACTTCCTCTAGGAAGGCCCATGGTCACCATGCATCAAGGCCGTGGATGTACTCGAAGGCCATTCCTGTGCCTCGTGGATTGAAAATGTCACCCCCACTCACTCAACCAAGTTACATGACTGATTTTTTAAAACCTTTCTGTTCAAGGTACCACCTAAAAACTTTACATTTATTGACTCATTCAGTACTGAAAACAACCCTCTTCAGCAGCTGTTAGCTGCTCACCATTCCTATTTACAGTTGAAGGAACTGAAATAAAGACGTCAAACAGCTGGGAGATGTCAGAGCAGGGACTTGATTTTCTCTTCCTGACCCACTCTGAAGCCTGTACCTAGGCCACCACCCTACGCTGGTAGAAAATGGAGGCTTCCTGAAGCCAACTTGCTGAAAAATGCAGCCAGAGACTGACTTTTATATTTTTCCTTTATTTGGATCTCAATAATAATGATATCAAGACTGTACATAAGTATATATTGGTTCACGTGATATTGGTAAATTCAGGGCTTCGTTTTAATTCCAGACAATAATATATCAACTTCGAGCAGAACTGTCGGCACATCAGTCTCAAATCCCAGTTCTAATGAGATGTTATTTAGAGATTCTTTAAAGGTATCTCATTTCTTTAAAGAAAAGATTAGTACTGCAGATTTTACTGAATGCAGACGTGTCACACGGAGATCCAGTACCCTGTCCTGGTGGAGTAGATAGGGTAACCCGGCTCTTCCAACAGTGTTTGGCATGTGCACGGCTTGGGAATCTTTGTTCACGCAGAGGTGTGGCCTCACACGGTTGGGCCTTTGGGTGGCTCCCAGGCCAACAGGAGCTTGGAGTTCCAACCCCACAGCGCTGCTTGGTTCTAACTCCATCATATGGTTCCATTATTTTTAAGGTTTTGATTAAAATAAAAATCACATAGAGAACTTGGGGACTACTAGGAATATACCCAGGGACAGCCCCAGCCCCAGAGGTGCTCGGATTCTGGTTTGAGAGACACACACTTCATAGTATTTCCTCCCGTCTCAGCTTCCCTGGGGTGGACTGACCCAGCTCAGTCTCTTCTCCTGGGAGGGCAGCTACCATCAGCAGGCAGGAGTGGAGGGGAGGCCCGGAGAAGCCCCTGCCCCTCTGCCAGACCTACCTGTCAATGCCAGGCAGCTGCACAGGCCAGGTAGGTGTCTACTCGCCACTGCAAATCGAAAAACAGATGCAATTTTGACTTGACTTGGTGCCTCTGCTGGACCATGCTGGGGGCCCTAGTCAGTGCCCCCGCAGCCTCCCGTCATCCTCGGCACCTTGGATCAACATTTGCCGTTGCTCCTGCCCCCCTGTCCATGCTCCCCGGAGCAGAATCCTCTGGCTCCCTCAGCTTTCCCTGGTGTGTGATTCTGGAGGACTTTAGGTAGGACTGAGCCAGGGTGCGGGGAAGGCACGGCAACACCCTGTCCTCTCCAGCCCCCAGGAGCCCTGTTTGTTACCATCTCATCATTCTGCCTGTCCGTCCCCGTCCCTGACCCAGATCCCATTCTCCACCCTGGCCCTGGCTCTTCTCTGGCGCTGGCCTCTGCCACCTGGCTCCGTCTCTGACAGGCAGCCTCCCCCAGGGTCCGCAGCCTCCCCCAGGGTCCGCAGCCTCTGGTGCCTGTGGCCAGGTTCCTGAGCCCCTCCCAGCCTAGGGCCCCGCTGCTGTCCTGCTGATATGTTCTTCCTCCCTCTCTCCATCTAACCCCCTCCCTATCCACTGGGACCCCTTATCTTGTTTGGTTTTTCTCTGAAATCCCGCCAAGTTCTCATGTGGGGGACATGCTCCTTACTTCTGTCATCTATTGTGAATTATTTATGTCATTTCTATGAGAGGGATTCCCAAGTCCTTCAAATGTAAATATCACCTTTTCCTGCTTAAAAAAATTCATAAAAGTTATGCTGCATTTGTGGACCATGAATCAAAGTGCATTCTGCTGTCATATATCCCTAATTAAAATAAACTTTTTAAAATATCCTGAAAAAAAATTTCATAATGGACATTTTGGCACAAAAGAAGGAGTCTAGGGAGAACGCGACGTCTCCTTGCAGGCTGCTCGCGGGGCTTGTGGGCCTTTGCCAAGTGTTTCTGCACCACCTCTTGATCTCTTTATTAACATAGTTAAAACATCAAAAGCAATGTCCGAACCAGCAAGATAACAGTTCTGTAACATAATCTGTGCTCAGACTGCACTCAAATGGTCCCAAGTGACTCTGCAATGTCCTGTTTTGTTGGTTTGAGGATCCAGTCAAGGGCCAGACACTGCAGTTGGTTGGTTGATCTCTGTCTTTAAACCTATTGACATCCCCCCATCGCCTTTTAAGAACCACCTATTTGTTGAGGACACAGTGTTGTTTCTGTAGTAGACGTTCTAGATTTGGCTGATTACACCATTCTGGTTTCATTCGCTGTGTTTTTCAAGACCCCATTCTTCAGAATTTTTTCAAATCACAACTTCCATAGTTTTGCTTCTGCCCTAAGCCTGGTCTACAAGTTGCACCCATTCGTGGCTCCTTTGTGTGTGCCTCCACTGAGAAAAATCCAGAATGACAAAAGTCCACTGTGACTGGACAATGTTATGCAGCAATCTGGAAGTGAGTTTTACTAGTCACTGCTGCATTACCTATCTCTGAAAAACAGCAGTGTTCTCCCATGCACGAGAGCTTGGTTATCAGCTTTCAATATCTGTAGTAAAAGTCCAGGGTCCCCGAAGTCACTAATGCTTCCTCCCCTCCATCGGTGGCTACTAGCCGTAGGACAGGTTACTAACCACTGCTGCAAAATGACAATTACCAAGAACAATTCAATATGCCGCTTCTCTGAGAGGTATTTGCCTTAACAGGAAGAAATACTTCCAGCCCTAGGAGGGGGTTGTTTGGGGCTTTCGGTAAAGCCGATGGGACTCTTATGATTTCTTAGCTGCTCTTTCTCTGTGATGGATTTCAGAAGTAGTGTGCTGGAGCCGCTGGCAGGGGCTCATGGAGAGCTCACCATTAAAATTTCACCATGTTTTATATCAGTAGCTTGAAATGGGGCATTGTGGGAGCATTTCCACTAAGGAAATCTGCAAATGCTCTGAGTAACCGCATCCCTGCACTCCGGAATACCACTTTAAAAATGTTCATCAGTCCGTTGCTGGATTCTGGCATGAAATATGGAAATCATATGAAGACATCTGAGGCTTATTCTTCCTTCCCTACCCTTATAACACTCTTTTCAGCATCAATATGAAATAAATTTCTTTGTTGTTTGGATGAGAAAGATGAGGGAGCCGGAACCTTCTCTTTACAAACTTGTCTCCACTCCTCAGAAAAGCCATCACTTGGGAAAATTTTCCTTCCCATCATTTCACTGAATGGTTCCAGGATTTGCCCCTGGGATCTGTGAGCTGGATTGTCGAGTGTGCGATGGTCAGCCCCCTTCTTAAGAGGGGAAGGACTCTCGGCCCTGGTGGTGGGACGGTGATGAGAGGGGAAGCCCACGCTTGGCTCTGGGAAGACGGAGCTCTGCTTGCCCTCACCTTTTGCGACCACTTTCCCCGTGAGTTGTCCTTCTCATGCCTGGGGGTCCTGGTGGCTGGGTCCCGTCCTTGCATACCTCAGTGATGTAATGCGTATCATGCGTGTCCCCCACCTTTGCTCATAATCAAGATCAATTTGTCTTAAGGACAAATCTTATCAATAGTTCACCCCGTGAATCAGGGTTCATCTTGAGGTTGCCACCTGCAGGTCCCTCATCTGGAAATACTCCCGAAGATACCCAACCTCCTGGGGGAGTCAGGAGGAGCCATGCAGGTAGCGCTTACTAACAGCGGGGTCTGGAATATTGATTTCCCCGGGTTGTGGGACAGCCAGCTTCCTGTGCCTGTCACCTCTGGCTTAGAACAAACTCTGACAAGACTCCAGAGTCTTTCTGGTGGGCACAGTGTTCTATGCCAATGTTGCCATTTTATCTTTGAGCCTTTTCTGGAAAAGAGTGGGGGACACGGAGGAAAGCTGGGTATGAGAAAGTGTTGTTCGTGTCCAGAGAAGTCGTTGCTCGGGATTTTCCTGGAGGACAGATGGAGTGTCTGACCGGCGGTAGTGATGGGATTCATGTCTACCGGTTCCAGCCAGGGTTGCTCTCCTTGGCTACGAAGAGGGAAGCTTGTGTGGATTTCCTGCTCATTTTTCTCAAAGTTGAGGAAGCAGGCTGAAAGGGTTCACTGGAAGGAACCTGGGGAGGTATGTGAGCACCCACACAGGCCTACAGCAGTCATAGGGGGAGCTATTACCCAGCTTTTCAACTGAGCAATGGGTGGGCTCACGGCTTAGTTGGTGAGAGTTGCCCTCATCTGTTGGACTTAGGCTCAGCCCAGCCGCTGTTGTCTTGCACTTATTTTCCACAGTACCAACAAACCATCCTTAACACTCCTCATGAGGAATTTTGGGAGCAGCCACAGGAGCAGCCCTGAACCATGTAGCTCAGAGATGCAATCTGGGGTGGGAATAAGAGGCAGGTAGATGACAGGAAGTGCTGGGGGCTTTGTCGGAGACAGATGGTCCATGTGAGTGAGTCTAAAGACCACCACAGGGGTTAGAAGGAACTTGATGGACAGAAATCCACATCCCTCTGGAAGAAGCCCTCTAGATGTTTTGCTGTGGCTCTGAGCGAGCTTTTACTTATTTGGTGTGTGCATGAGCACACTTTGCGCTGCCTTTTTGAAATGCCTGTCAGAAGAAATGTATGTTCTAGAAACGGATGACAGGAAAGACTTGTTTTTTTGCAAAACAGCATGTGACCAAGGTCACGCCGTAAAAGAAATCTGGCTTTTCTCTTTTGATGGAATTTAGCAGTTTATCTTAAGAAAGTTATTGAAAAGCTAATTCACCTATTTGAATAATGATAGAATGTGCCAGAATTTCTCCTTTTTGCTATTATTGATGAATAGAGACACACAAAACCTCAGTAAAGAGACGCAAAAGTCACCGAAGCATCCTCTGGCCCCCTTTATGAACCAGTCAGCCTCGACAGTGAAGGTGGCACTTCTCTAAAAACATCTGTAAAAGCTCGTGTCATGAACAACTGCCCTTCTTGTGTGGCATTTGCTATCATGTTATCTTCACACGAGGGACCACACCGTCCCTCCCCGCAGCGGTCTCCGTTGCTCCAAGAACAGAACAGCTTGCCATGGGCCATGGAAGTAGTTCCTGATACCTTCCTCTACATGGGGGTTGGAGAAAGGGAGAAATCCTAGATAAACTCACTCATGGCTGGCCGTACTGTCTGGAAAGGTCATTGCATGAGACAGGAGAAACCCCCAAAGCACAGCACCCAGCTCCTGTCCAACCCCTGTGGCGCAGGGCAACATGACTGTGCACACTGAGTCTCCAGTAGGTGCCCAGCCCCACCACCCTTCACACGGTTTCATCCACTGTTTCTGGGAGAATTAAACTCACCCCCGGGTGGCTCCGCTGGACTTCATCCCAAGCACCTTTCCCTTTGACCGACTTTAATCTGTACCCTGCAGTCTAACAGCTGGAAAGTGGATGGCACTTCTTTCCTGAGTCCTAGGAGTCCTTCTAGACTTGTGGAGCCCACCATGGTCTTGGGGACCCCTGACCCAGATCCTCAGACGCAAAATTTGGATGAAAGGTGCAGAGTGGGGAAAAAACTTGGGAGTGTCCTGAAAGACCCTGCATTCCATAGGAAAGCCCAGGAAGCTACGGTGCAATGGATCTAGATAGGGAACAAGTTCTTCGGAGTGTATCTGCAAAGTTTCTCATGAGAAAACAGATCAGACCTGGTCCTGTAAGGAAGGAAAGGATGAGTCCATCAGTGAGTGACTCCAGGGACAGGCTCTTCTGCAAGACCCCCAGGGTGCATCAGGAGTAGATCCTGATACAGGTGTGACTTGATTCCCGCCTCACCCTTGTGGGCAACCTTGAGCTGGAATTAGGAAATGTGAGGTGTGAGGGAAGGCTGCCAAGGGAAATGGCTCCTTGCTGACCATCTTCAAAGAGCCTTCAGACTAGAGAACTAGGTTTAAAGATAAAACAACAATTCCTACTCTTGTCAATAAAATCAGGTGAAGGAGTCCCCTGTTTCAGATGCCTATAGACAACACCAGCAAAAAGAACTCGGGGCTGAGGATGGTCCTCTGTTAGCTGAAAACAGAAGGTAAAAATCACAGATATGGCCAGAGCCCCAAACTTGACGTTCTCTTCAAATGTCTGCAGAATGATTTCCTATTTTCCTCCACAATAGTTTTGAATATGACTGTGGTTTGCTGCTTCTCCAGTGGATGGATTATTTTCCTTGCCAAAGTGTATAGCTCTGAAGGCAGTGGGAAAAAAATTGCTTGGTTTCTGTGTTCCCAACCTGGGGAATTCCAGTCTATTTCTCTGGTGGCAGGGACATGCGTTTTACTGGGACTTACATTAAAGAGCTCTGAAAAACCTTTCCACTTAACCCAGAAGCCTTACGATCCACAGGCATTAGTCTGCTTTTTGCTACTATAAAAAAATACTGAGGCAGGCTAACGTTATAAAGAAAAGAAGTTTGTTTAGCTCTCAGTTTTGGAGGTTTGAGTACATGGCACTGACTCATGTCACTGAGGAGATGGGATGGCCCAGGGGCCAAGTCTGTGTCATTGCCAAGGTTCTGCCATCACGTGGCACTGCACAACTCTCAAACTCCACACCGTGTGCTCCAGCACCGCGCGCTCCAGCACCACGCGCCCCAGCCCAGGGCCAACTTTCCACTGTCCCGGGAGAGCAGCGTGTGTGTAACTGTTACTCAGGCACAGGACGCTGCACAAGCCTGCCGTCTCCTGAGAAGCTACTGAGCCTGAGGGGGGACCAGGGAGAGGTCCTAGCCTGGACCCTTTATTCTGGGGCAGACTCACTGTGCTGTGAGAGGTCGAAAGTCAGAGATCCCTTGTGGTCTCCAAAGGTCAGGTGAGGCCGAGGGTCTGAGGGTGAGGCTTGTGGGTCTCCTGGAGGGCGGGGTTAAAGGCAGGGTGACTAAGAAAACCTGTCCTTAACTCTGAACACCCGGACACCAGCTTTCCTTAGCCAAATCTCTCCCTCTCTCTCTCTTCCTCTAATGCTCAGATGTCACGGAAAAGAGGGAGGGGGAAAGGAAATCGTGAACTTGCAATGCAGAAGATGACGCCCAGAATGTTTGGGTCCTGGGGGGCGCTGCATGTGTGGGAAAGGGGAGTTGGGACGGAGAGAAGATTGTTCCTGTTCGTGGATGGATCCTGGGAACGCAATGCAAGGCCCGTGTGAGCCTGGGAGAGCTGAGGGGCATCGTCAGAGTGCTGTTTTGGGGGCCTTTCTTCCTACTGTTGTGGCTACAACTTAGCAGAGAGGAACTTTCACTTCCCCAGTGGCCCATCACTGAAGAACCCACCCCTCACTAGCTGTTGTCAGGGGGAGATTCTGGTGCCCTGGTCCCTGCTGGGCTGGGGTGAGCCACAGTGCCACATTGTGCCTTCTCTGGGGGAGACAGGACTGCTGACGCAGCCGCAGTGCTTGGTGCTGTGGGACGGCCCCCTGACAGCATGCCTCTGCACACATCGAGTCACTACTGATTACAGGAGAAATCTCCCAGAAAGGAGGCAGGCAGAGGGCGAAGGGCCCTGGGGCTCAGTTCTGGGCTGTTATCAGCAAATTGTGTCCCTTTCCACATCCATATGTTGAAGTTCTAACCTCCAGGACCCCAGAATGTGACTGTGTTTAGCAATAGGGTCTTTAAGGAGATAATTAAGTTAAAATGAGGTCATTAGAGTGGGCGCTAATGCGGTACGACTGGCGTCCTTATGAGAAGAGGAAATTCGGATGCAGGCTCACACAGGAGGGAGACCGCGGGAGGCCTCAGGAGAAGGGGCTGTTTCAAGCTGAGGAGAGAGGTCCCCGAGAAGAAACCAGCCCTTCCTACACCTGACCTCAGACTTGCAGCCCCCAGGCCCGTGAGAAAGGAATTTCTGTTGCTGAAGTCACCAGTTCTAGTTGCCTCTGGGTGGCTGCCCTTGGAAACAAGTTCAAGACCACGGGTGCTCTTGGCCATGGGAAGCCTGAGGGGCGTCATTAGGGGACGAGTCACAGCTCTCCTGGGCGCCTTTTCTACTGCTGTGACCTTGCTTTCCCCCGCCCGCCTGTCATTTCCTTTTTCTCACTTCTGAAGCCCTTTTCTTACCAGTGTTTCTACTTTCAGATTGGAGTATATAACTTCTGACTCAGAGATGCAGAGAACAGATTTATTCTTTATGAGTCAGAATAAATGGGGGTGGGGAAGAGGAGAGGAGGAAAGGAAGAAAAAAGAAAGGGAAAGCATAAATTAAGCTGATAGCTACAGAAAGATTTCCTTGATTGTTACCTCGGGCTCTGGAAAGGTGAATGGAGTGGAAAGAGGGTGGGAAATGAATGTGCAGAGTGTGGAGTGGGGGGAGGGCAGCCACCTCTAAGCCTCAACAGGAAATCTTGCCAGAGGGCATCTGGACCCTTTAAAGGATTTCCATGAGACCGTCCACTGCACTTTCCTTCTCTTGCTGAGCTTGCTTAGAGGAGCACCGTCTGGGGTTTGGAGGAGCCACACCGGGCCGAGCCGGTGGGGAGACTGCGGCCAACCATGGTGGGCCTCACGCTGCATCCCTGCCCCACTCCTGACACCTTCCTCCACCGCTGAGTGCTCTTGGTGGATCTGAGGAGGGCACAGAGAGGGCCCTCTGATTTGGTTCACCCAAGTGCCAGCGTGATTTTGCTAATTTTCCATCCAGTGGGAGCAGGACAAGTAGGGTGGGGAGTTCAGCAGGGCCTGTCGCTCCTGCAGCCAACTCTGTTGGAGACCAGCTGCTCTGGGGACTCCTTTCCTGGAACAGTGGCCAAATCTGCACCATTTCCAACCAGGGCAGGGCGGCGGCAGAATGCTGATTTGAGACGAAGTTCCACTTCCTCCAGGTCTCTGCTCAGTGTCACCTGAGCCCACTTCTGCAACGTCTCTGCTTCTAGCAACACTCGACACAGCCCACCTGGCTTAAGTTTTCTTCTTGGCACTTGACATCACCTGCCTGTCATGTGGGACGGGCTTTTGTCTGTGTTTGTGGGATATGGGCTGCTCCCTCCCTGGAAAGGAAGCTCCGTGAGGACGGGGCCTTTGTTTTACTTACTGTGACATCCCTACTGTGTGTCCAGGATGTGCAACTCTAAGCATTTCTTTTTACTTTTTTTTAATATCTTATTTTTATATGGTGCTGAGGATGGAACCCAGTGCCTCATGCTGGCTAGGCGAGTGCTCTCCCACTGAGCCACAGCCCCAGCCCTCTCTAAGCATTTCTTGAATGAATGAGCAAACTGTCAGAGCTGGGACATCGATTCAGGTTATTATTTTGTTCCACCAACTTTACAGACAGGTAATCTAAGGAATGGAATTCTGAAAAAGCACATTTGGGGACTCCTTTTCTCCATTACCCCAGGCCTTACATTTTTATGTATGTGAAATCATGTTAATTGTAATAGTAGTAACACCCGCTTACGTGTTTAAACATTCAAGGGATTTTTACCAGTATATGCTACTAACTCTAGTCTTGGACTGTGCATTAGATGGTAGGACTCACTCCTCTTATAGGGCTGTACCTTTGACCTACTTCTCCTCCTGTGGCTCATTCCCCTACCCCCAGGGCCTCTGTTCCACTCTCTGAATTTATTTATCTGTTTATTTAGGAAATTCCACAAAAGAGTGAGATAATGCAGCATTTTTCCTTCTCTGTTCGGCTTATTTCATTTCACATAAAGTCCTTTATTTTCATTCATGTGGTTGCCAACAAGAGCTTCTCTTTTCTAAGGCTCCTCTTTTACATATATAAACGGATGAGTGGAGAAAGAAATGGTGATTATCTCTTTATCTATCATCTCTCCTCCTCTCTCTGTTAATGAATGCTTAGGTTGTTTCCATATTTTAGCTCCTGTGATTAATACTGCAATGAACATGGGAGCAGAGATGTTTTTATGAGGTAGTGATTTCATAAATACCCAGAAGAGTTTCTAAGGCATATGGTAGTTCCTTTTTTTTTTTTTAGAAATTTTTTCTTTTAGTTGTAGATGAACACAATAGCTTTATTTTACTTATTTATTTTTGTAGGTGGTGCTGAGGATCGAACCCAGTTCTTCCCACATGCTAGGCGAGCATCCTACCACTAAGCCCCCAGCCCCAGCCCATATGGTAGTTTTTTAAAAAAACTTTTAGGAATGCTCATATTATTTTCCACAGTGGCTGCACCAGTCTACATTTCTACCAACGGTGTATAAGGTTCCATCATTTTTTCCATATTCTTGCTCTCTTTAATATCTTCTTCGTTTTTTTTTTTTTTCTTTATTTTGGTACTGGGGATTGAACCCAGGGGTGTTACCACTGAGCCACGGTCCCAGCCTTTTTTATTTTTGAGACAGGATCTTACTAAATGACTTAGGGCCTTGCTAAGTTGTTGAGGTTGGCCTTAAACTTGAGGTCCTCCTGCCTCAGCCTCCAGAGTCGCTGGGATTACAAGTGTGCACCACCATGCCCGGCTGTCTGTCTTTTGTCTTTTTCGTAACAGCCATTTTCTTAGTTGTATTGAGGAGATATAGAAGGGCTCAGGCAGCCGGGGCAAGATGGCGAGTGAGGAAGCTGTGTGCAGGACCAGAATAAAGGAACTTGGAGAGGGTCTTCTGATGAAGTCTACTTCCTGCTTCACTAAAGTGCTCTTGGATGCAAGCAGGGGATCCAATCAGACCTGTCCGTAGTTCTGCTCCTAAGTGGGGGATTCAATAGAGAGCTAAAACATGTGGACAGAGGGGACACCGATCAATAATGGTGAGGAGCACCGAACAGGGGAGGAGATAAGGAAAGGAGGGAATTCCAGAGACCATAAAAAGAATAAGCCGGAACTCCCCCATCAGATTCCCAGCTCTGGGCCCCTTCTTGCCAGAGAAGTCTCTCTGTCACTTTTTTAGTAAACCTGCTCTTGCTTGCTCTCTCTCGGTCCTGTTCTTCAATTCTTTGCTGAATGGAGACAATGAACGCAGCACCCCTGGACAGTAACAGTAAGGGGATATCTCATAGTGGTTTTGATTTGCATTTCCCTGATGATTAGTGATGCCAGGCACACACTTGTAATCCCAGCCACTCTGGATGATTAGTGATGCTGATATACCCATCTGCCATTTTATGTCTTTGGAGAAACGTCTATTCAGGTCCTTTCCTCACTTTTTAATCAAGTTATTTATTTATTTATCATTATCGAGTGGTGTGAGCTCCTTTTACATTCTGGATATTAACTCCTTATGTGATGCATGGTTCACAGATATTTTCTTCTCGTCAGCTGCCGTTCCATTTTGTTGATGTTTCCTTCGCTGTGAAGGAGCCTTTTAGTCTGATGATTTTGGTTGTTTACATTTGGTTTGGTAGCCTGTGGTTTTGGCATCATGTCCCCAAAAAATCATTGCCAAGGACAGAATCAAGGAACTTTCCCCCCTGTCTTTTCTTCCAGAAGTTTCATCATTCAGAACTTGCTTAAGTCGTTAATCCATTTTGAGTTTACCTTTTGGGCCTGGTGTAAGTAAGATCGGGGTCTCTTTTCATTCTTTTGTGTGCAGATGTACAGTTTCTCCAACACAATTTACGGAGGGGACTGTATCTTCCCCACTGTGGAGTCTCAGTGTTCTTGCTGAGAATTAGTCTATGCTGAGTCTATTTCTTGGCTCTCTATTCTGTTCCATTGGTCAATGTGTCTGTTTTAATGCCAGGACCGTATTGTCCCGGTTCATATTGCTTTGTAATAGAATTTGAAATTGGGAGTTGTGATGCATTTTTTTTCCCTTTCTCAAGATTGTTTGGGCTATATTTGGGTTCTATATAAATTTCAGGACTTTTTTTTTCCATTTCTATGAAAAATGTCATTGAATTTTGATTGAGATGGCATTGAGTCTGTCATTTTGAGCAGTATGGGCATTTGAACAACATCAATTTTTCTAATCTATGGACATGGGATGTCTTTTTGTGTCTTCTTCAAATTCTTTCACCAATGTTTTCTGGTTTTCAGTATGTAGATCTTTTGCTTCCTTGGGTTAAATTTATTCCCAGGTATTTTTTAGTGCTATCATAGATGGGATTGTTTCCTTGCTTTCTTTTTCAGACAGTTTGTTATTGGTGCAACCGAGGGATGTTACTTATGCATGTTATTGAGCATTTCACCTCCTGCTGCCTATTGGACCCGTACCCTGTATTCTTTTACACTGGCTGTGCCTTGAGTGTCAGGGGTTCCAAAGAAGAGAATGTACATAGAATCCAAACAGAAGAACAGGACGTGTTGATTTCTTTCTTTCTTTTTTTAAAATATTGTTTTAGTTGTCAATGACCTTTATTACTTGTTTATATGCGGTGCTTGGAATCCAACCCAGTGCCTCAGACATGCGAGGCAAGTGCTCTACCACTGAGCCCCTGCCCCAGCCCCAGGAAGTGCTGATTTCTGTGCCCTGACTTTAGGGAATGAATGGAGAAGAGTTGGAGACTTGAGCTGATTTGGAAGCTGGGTGGGACTTAGAGGCAGAGAGGAGGACAGGAGGCTTCCTGGGCGTGGAAGAGCAGGAGCCTCACAGGGACACTCCAGCAGGCGTGGTGTGTTTGGTCCCGGTGAGGACTGAGGGGGGCAGGTGGGTGCACTTTGAGAACCAGACGTCTGTGAGAGGGGATAAGGGGAGTCTGATGGGGGGAGGCCGTATCAGGCTAAGAATCTGGTCCTTAAGTGATTGGCAGCAGAGAGCCCTTAAAGTCTTGAGGGTACAGAAGTGACATTAGGAAAGTGATAGTTAACAGCCTGGCAGTGGAGCTAAAGGAGGAAGAGGCTGAGTCTCAGGACCCCAGCCTCCATGAGGACCTCTCCTCCAGGAGCCACCTGCACTTGTGAGGTGGCAGAGGCTCTGGTGGCCTTAGCTGATCAAGTTGGAATGAAAAGGGAAGTGGACAAAGAAGGATTAGGAGAACGCAGGAACTCACCCAGTGTGGTAGCCAGGAAGAGCCGGGAGAATAAAGAGACCAGGCCAGAATGATTCAAGATTTCAATCTGAGCCAGTGGGTAAATGGGGTCATCAGTAGGAACGGACACCTCGGGGAGGAACTGATTTGGGAGGGTAAGTAATAAAACCCCAAACAAGGCATTTTGAGTTTTAACCTGATTTTGGAACATCCGAGGGTAAGGGTCCCATAGACAGTAGGAGGTGAGATGCTCAGGAAAAAGGTCAACCTGAGAACGAGAGCTGGGCAGCGTGCGTGTGGGCGAGGAGCCATCTCCCAGAGGAGGCGAGCTTTCCATGTGTGAAGGTCTGAACACCACCCTCTAAAAGTTTTCCAGGAGGAAGGCTTTAAAAATGATGAGTCAAGCAGATCCCTGGGCAGAGCACTGAGACCAGGTTCAAAACAGGGACCCAGGGAGACTCCAGGCCTTGTAGAAGCTGCTGTCCTCATGGAATCTTCTAGGTTGGGATCTGTGTCCCCATGAGAGGTCCAGGAGAGAGGAGCCAGACTTCCAGGTGGGCATTCAGACTTCCAGGCCCAGGGGTGAAGAGACCAGGGGTGGGGTGGGGTGGGGGGGAGGGACGCCCAGAATCTTAACTCAGGGCAGGGGAAAGGGAAATGGCAAACCAGCAGGGGTGTGGCTTCAAGAACCCACCCGTGCCCCCCAGAATGTAATGCACCCCACCTCTATGAAGACCCTCCCACAGTGAGCCACTGTTGCTGAGCTGGGAGGGGTCTGCCTGGTGGTTGGGTTGGGGAGAGATTGGCAGCCTGAGTGGTGGGGAAGCTGGGGGGAGAGAGCCAGCGGGTTTGGAGCAGGGACCAGTAGAGAAGGGCTCAGGACACAGAAGAGAAGCCACATGGGCCTGAGGCAAGGAGGGGGACCTTCCCAGGGAGGCAGTGGCTGAGCTGGTGCAGAGAGGAGGAGGGCGAGGCCGGGCCTGAGGAGAAAGGCCACACCGTTTTGGCAGGAGGTGCATTATAAATAATTTAGGAATTGGCTCTGCAGGAGTCCGTCTCAAAGAGGGTTAAAGTATCTCACTGGAAGGTGTTAGTTTAATGACCACGAGTTTCTATGTTCTTAATAAGCAGGAAAGAAATCAACGGGACCCAAATGAACTATTTTCTATTCACTGATTTTGCTGCCCTCTCACTCAGTTACTTTTTGGACTCCCCCTGGGGAGTCCTGCCAATGCTGAGGGCACCTCCAAGACACCGAGGGCCAGGGTTTTTCCCCAGAGAAGGCTCCGATTGGTCCCAATGGCAAATGAACGTGTTGCCCCCAGTCGGCCTCTGCATTTGAGAGGAGGAGGCAGCTCTCCCAGTGGACCTCTGGTGTACTCCTGCTGGCTGCTCGTCACCCTGTCTTCCTGACTTCTGTCACCTCAGTTGTGCACAGTCTTCTCCCGGGCACTGGGTAGCCATGGGCCACTGCTGGTCCCACTGCTTGCTGTCCTCTGGGTCCTCACTGTGCCAAGTGGCACCAATGTCCGTGCACGTAGCTCTCGGTGGCTGTTCCAGACTTTGTAAGCTGTGGGTCTCTTCTGTCTTTAGAGTCTTGGGCCCCCATTTTCTTGAGCAGATCAAGACCTTGTTCTGACTTTCTTTACCATCCTTCCTCTCTACCCACAAACGTCTCTTCCCCATGTTTCAGAGGGCAAGGAGACTGATAGATTGATTTCCAAATGCCCTCAAGTCTTTTCTTCCCTGTATCTCCTTGCAACATTGTGGATCTCCCCTGTCTCCCCTTGAGTCTGGAGTGGCTTTGTGATTTGCTGGACCAGGCGCGTCCAGTGGGAATGACAGTGTACCAGTTCCCAGCCTGAGCTCCAGGAACTCTGTGGCTTCTGCTGTTCCTTGGGACACTGCCCTGTTTCCAGAACAAGCCCAGGCCAGCCAGCTGGAGGATGCAACAGAGAGGAGAGTGGGGAGGCCCTGGCAGGCCACTGTAGGCCCCCCAAGGTCCCAACAGCTCAGCAGCCGATGGCAGATGCTTCAGCGAACGTAGGGGCCTCAGTGAAGCCAGGTGGCAATGCACAACTGCTCCACCCACACGCAGACTGGGGACAACAATGAAAGGCAGTTGCCATGGTGAATGTTTTGAGCCAACTGGCCAGGCCATGGCACTAGGTGTTTGCCAAACACATCTGGATATTGCTGTGAAGGTGTTTTTAACTGTTAAAATTAACTGCTAAATCAGTAGACTGAGTAAAGCAGATGACCTTCCAAAATGAGGATGAGCCTAAAGAAAGAGACCCAGGCATCTGGAGAAGGAGGACATTCTGCCAGCAGACTACCCTTCCTGGGTCTCCAGCCTGCCAGCCTCCACCAATGCATGAACCAACTGCATGAAAATCCCCCTCCCCTCTCTCTCTCTACACACACACACACACACACACGCTCGCACATACACACACACATTTCGCTTCTCTGGAGAACTCCAATGAACACAAAGATGGTTGAAGCCACTGGAGTGGTTTGTTACGCAGCAGTAGCTAACTGAGAGACTTTTCATTTGTGGTGCTAATGTGTTCCCTGGCCACCTCCTTCTCCCACTTAGAGGGGCCTGGCTGTCTCACAGCTGCTCTACAGTCCTTTCCCCCACATGCCTCCTCTGCATGTGTCCCTAGGAGAGAGGACACCATCCCTTCACAACTTCTCATTCCTTCATTTCTTCTTTCACTGCTGAACTCTGTGAAAAAGGGGAGGCTTCTTCTGTCATATTCTCACTCTGATCTCCCAAAGTGCTCCCCAAAAGATGTGTCTCTAAACAGAGTCCAAGGGCCACTGACCAGGCCACTTTTTCCCCAGAAGATGCACCCGGGTGGGGTTGGAAGGCTCCTGGCGCAGCACTCCTCTGGCCTCCCCTGCACCGTCCTCTCCCTCTGTCCTCCCTCCCCAGCCACACCTCGCTCCTCTCTGACCACTCTGGTCCTCTGCTTGTGTGACAGCATCCTCAATTTCCCGTCACGTGCTTCCTCTGGCTGTTTAATTTACTTCTTAGGCAAGCGACTCGCAGACACGACCTGAAGCCCTGGTCGGAATCCCATCCTGTAGCCTTGACGTCTAATTGGGCACTTTGGCTGGGCTTCCTGGCTGTCCCCTCAGACTTGGCACTTCTGGGGACGAGCTTGTCCACCAGGCTCACCACCCTCTCCCAGCTCCGTCCAGCTGGCAGTGATCTTCTCCTGGACCCCAGAAGTCAACCTCTGGCTCAGTTTCTCCCCCTCCAGCCCCGCAGCTGCCCCTTGGCCCCCGGCTCCACTCCTCCGCCCGCCTCCTCAGCAGCCATCACCTGAGCCTCTGCCGGGTTCTCCCACACCGTCACCCTCACCACGCAGCATTCCAGAGGCTCCTGGGCGCCTGTTTCCTTCTGCACCTGGTTTTCCAGCAACTACCAGACAGCTAAGCCCCTGGGGCCCTGTGGCTGGGCCCAGGATAGTGAACTGATCCACCTCCTCCTTCCAACAGGCGGGCTCAGGACTGAAGGTTTCTTCCCACTCGCCCTCCATGGAAGCCATGGTGGTGACCGCTGATCTCAGACCCCCGCCTGTCCTCACCTCCACCTCCCATGAGGCTGGCATCCCTGGGACCGCCATGCAGACCCCACCCAGGGCTCTTCCCTAACTTCCGACTGTACTGTGCCTGGCAGTATCCCTGCCCCCGAGGTCTGGCTCAAATCCCTCTGGTGGGCACCGCCTGCCCTGAGAAGTTGGGGTGCCTCCATTCAGATGTCCCTCAGTTCCGGGCTGTGTGATTTGTCATCACAGCCGGGGCCCCGAACACCGCCTCTGTGGAATGAGCCCATTCTATGGATGGTCCCATTGTCCCATGGCCTCAGCTGCCTCTCTCCTGCCTCATATTGACCCAGATGGGAAACCTGTCTGTTTTCTTAGATTCATGATCTTTGAGTTTAAAGCTGGCGTTTTTGTGGACTTGGAATGAGGACACGAAGGGGTTATTAGGTTGCAGCAATCACACACTCAAATTAAACAGATATTTATGTTCTGGAAAACTCGCTGGCTGCATGCCTCGAGGCTTTGCTGAAGGCTTCTTTGCTCTGTAGCATGTGTATCCTTGCCCCTCACTCTGGATGGGCACCTGGACCTTGACCTCTTCCTACTCTGTACAGAGCCAGTAGAAGGTGCTGGAGAAGGAGGGTCCACCCCTGTCCTGGGATTACGATATTCATGAGAAGCTCAGAAGAACTCAGAGCTGCCATTGGTCAGAGGCCTCCTCCTCAGGAAACGGTTCAGTGAACACCTCTGTGCTCCTCCCGATTCAGCAGTTCTTTCCTAGGCTTGGGGGACACTCTGCTTCTTCCTGTTCCTTCTCTGCTACCCCCATTCCTGGTCAGGCGAGCCTGGCTGCCATGATGGCCCTGAGAGATGTCTACAGCCTGAATTCTCTGTGGCCACCAACTGTGAGAGTGTTCTGAAATTCAGAACTTCTGTGCACGGTCCTCCTGCCCGTGGACCCAGTGCCTTTCTAAAGTCCAGCTTGCTGGTAGAAGTTGCTCACCCAGATTCGCAGGCTGCAGGCTGGGGGCAGTGTGGTCCCTGCCACTGGTACCTGACCTGCTCATGTCCTAGGCAATGGGCTCAGAGCAGGAGCTCTCACTTCTGTGTCTCAGGAAGTGATTTTCCCTGAGAGCCTGGGAGCCTGGCTCTTTGTGGCTCTGCAGAACTTAGTGCACTAGCTTCTTTTGATGTATTCCTTGGACATAAGCCTACATTTTGTCTTCCATAAAAAAAAAAAAAGATAAAAAAAAAAGATCATTTACTTGGGTGGGTTTGTTTTAAAAGTGCACACCGACTCTTTGAAGGTAAGGGGCAGTTTAACTAGTTGTTCAGTGATACGATAGTGACAGGGCATGAGCCAATGGGGTCTGCTATTTTCCCTGCCTCACATGACCCCGGATTCCTGGTCTTTTAGCATTTCTGAGCAGCTTAAATGTAGCCATATGCTGGTGGCTTTGCAAAGTAGAGGCTCAGCAAACTGGACAGTGGAGCCTGAGCTGTTGCCTAGCCTACAAGCCGCCGCGGGTAGGGCCTCAGTACACAGCCGGGGGCCAGCACAGGGGCTGGGCCCTCCTTCCCTGCCTTGGTTCACCCATGCCATTGGGGACTCCAGACAGATGACAAGCCACGTGCACAGCCAGCCTGCTGTCTCCCCTGGCTCTCCACATGACCAGGTGGGACATCTTCCCTCTCCCTGTCGCTCAGGTGTGGCTCTGTATCCATGATTCATTTTACCTTTTAGAGCCCTGGAGACTCTTCCTGGATCTAAAGGTCCATTTTTGGAGTGGGACCAGGCAACACTGGCGTTTTCTCTGTCCCTTCAAAGGCATCCTCTGACATGAGGAAGTGGGGGGATGTGGTCTCTGAAGTCAGGGACGGGCCATCTGGTTGAGGGTGGACCAACAGCTAGATTCTTCTGTTGGAGTTGCTCGGCCCAGTACAGCACCAGCGCCTGGGCACACAAGCCGAACGAGAAATGGCTGTGCCCAAGAAGCTCATGTGCACCCGGGACACAGGTGAGGGAGACCACTGCTCCCACGGAACACGGTGGGTGCTGGGTTGGTGTTTCCAGGCAGATTTGGTAGGAGCGGCGAGCTTTCACTTTTAAGGATGAAGGGAGTTTTGAGAGCAGAGAGGGCGGTTCTACCAACAGAAATAACATGTGCGATTGTGGAAGAGTGTTGACTAGCAGTGGCTCCCGCGGAGAAATGAAGTGAAGGAGACTGGAAAATACCATGGGAGGATCTGCACTTAGTGTGGGTGGAGAGAAAGGACTGCAAGTCAGAGTCTTATTTTAGAAAGAAAATTGAGAAAAGGGTGGAGAAAGTGGACTGGGGGTGGGGGAGACGGAGGTTAGAGACCAGGAGAGAGGCCAGTATAATCTCCCAGGCAAGAGAAGGAGAGGGAGAGGGCACAGGTGGGAAAGACGTCCATGAGTCAGACCCCCGGCTTTGTTCCTCCCTGCCTGTGAGAGAGGAGAGAGTGTGGATGACTGGGAGCCGGAGCAAGGCTTGGGGACAGGGAGGGCACGGCGCACTGAGGGAGCACCCTGGCCATGCAGAGGGGCTTCCCCAGGGCTGGCCGCAGCTCAGGAAGGTGCCGCTGGGCGGGAGGCTGCAGGAGGAGGGGAGGCCGACTTGGAGGGTTTCGCGTGCTCATTAAAGAAGCGTGACATTCATCCCGCAGGCTCCCCAGTGCCACTGAAGAGTGTTAGCCGAAGAAAGCATGTGAATGGCTTTGTGTTTCTGAACTTCACGAGGAACTTCTGAACTTCATGAAACTGCCTAGGAAGAGGGCAGCGTCAGGAGGAGGGCCAAACCTCATGACAGAGCCTCGTCCCAGTGTGTCCTGGGAGGCCTGGAGGGAAACCATGAGAAAAGTATTGACGTTCTGAAGGAGGTGGTGCCGACAAGGAGCAGGGTGGGCGGCAAGGCCTGGTCAGCACACAGGACTGCAGCATGGGGGCTGTCGGGAGTGGGGTGCTGGGTAAGGGCTTCAACTGAAGGACTTGGCTTCTTTCTCTGTGAAGGGGGATTCACAGAACTTTAGGATCAGCCATTCGGCCAGTCGCCTTGCCAGGGAGGTGACAGAAAGGACTTGGCCACAGTGAAGGCCTGTGGGGTGTGGGTGGGGGGAGAACCCTGAGTCTTCTGCAGGGGACTGGTGTGGCTTTTGTGCAAACTTCCTCCCACGCCAAAGGCCTGTGTAGGCACACGAGCTGTGTTGACTTCTCATCCTGGGAAGGCTTTGGAGTATGGCAAAGAAGGACCGCAGTGAGACCTGGGAGAGTTCCTAGCTTTCCTTAAATAGGGTGGGGACTGAGACGTGGGGAGAGGTGGGGACCACAGGAGGGGCTGGGACCTGTCTTCAGGCTGGTGCTGGAATGGCGTGTGCTCTGGCCACATTTGCCCCTGTTGCCTTTGGTCCCACTCCCTGTTGGCTGGTGGCCCACTGCAGCTCCCCAGCTTCAGCGAGGATGATGTCACCATGGGCTCTGTTTATTTTTAATGGCTCCTTGAAATTCTGGTCCCATCCCAACTTCCAGAGCTATTTCTGCTGAGTGCTTAATCAGTAGGTTCAAGATGTAAGCTGGGGCCACATACAAGGGAGGAATCCTGCCTTTTACAGGGGATGTGGGCTTTCCAGGCCATGCCAGCCCACCTGGGACCTTCCTCCCTTTAGTTCAGTAGCAGTTCCAAGCAATAAATATTTACCCAAGAATCCACCGTGTGCGTGGAGTGGCACTATAATGTGCACCCTTTCCTTTGCCTGTCTTTAAGAAATTAGAGCCAGAGCTATGCAGAAGCACAGCTGTTAGCAACAGCTACTGCAGCCCTAGGCTCTGTCTTTTAGATCGTCACAACCCGTGGTGCTCAGAGTGTGGCTTCATGGGTTCCTGGGCACAACTCCTAGCTGAAATAAAGTGTGCACATGTGCACACACATTCACACACACAGCATGTATTTTGGACTTGTTTTTTATTTTCACCTAAAGTGACTAGAACTAGGAAAACAATCCTATTGCTCAATGAGTGGTGGAGGGAGACACCACTGGTGTGATGCCAAGTGGGTTTGCCACATGAGCTGGGGTCACCTTGGAGAGCATTGCCTAGGTTTTTGGAGGCAGAGAGATCAAGGTCGACATCCCACCTTGACCTGTTACCTTCTGTGGGACATGGGAGAGCAGCACAGCTTTGCTGGGCTAGCTTACCGAGTGATGAGCACTGGGACAGCCCTGCACACCTGTCTTTGCACTTGACCCGCGGAAGGACCAAAGCCATCACCTAACTGGCTACATTTACCCCACTGGGCAGTGATGGGGCTGAGAGCAGCAACGCTCCACCTGCAAGCTCACAGTGTACCCTAACTGCGGGGAGACACAGACCAGCTACACTGTGGTGGGGGTGCAGGATGGGGTGCTGAAGCCAGGAGCTGGGCAGCAGATCGGCTCCAACACCTGGGACGCTGTGCTCCAAGGCCCCAAGGGGAATGAGAGGTCATCTTGCCTGTTTAAATGTCTTGTCCAGCTTTGTGCCCTGTAGGAGGGTGGTCTGGCATCAGCAGGGACAGATCAGTTGAAAGTTGTGACTTTGGGGCCAGAGCGCATGAGTTCGTAGCCCATATCTACGGCTTTCTTTCTGAGTAGATACGGGTAAGTTTCTTAACCCCTTGGGCCTCAGTTCTCTCACCAGTGGAACAGGGATAGTAATTTCCTAGCTTCATTGACTGGTTGCATAGATGCCATGAAATAAGACACACAGGCTTTTAGCACAGAGATGGGAATGCAGTAAGCACTTTGTGTGTGTTTGTTAAAACCCTGAGCTCCAGAGAGACTGGCATTATTTATTCAAACCTTCTTTGGCTGGGCCTGTGTAGTTACCCAGCTTCATTTCAGGTTTGTGTGGGATACAGATTTTAATTTGAAAACACATGTGCCTCTCTCAATAACTTTCAGTTTTCTTGGAGCCAATTATATACAGGAAACTATAAAAGAGAAGCAAGAACATCTCCCAGCCTCTAAGGCAATTTTCTCAATTGCTTTCCAATTCTCTGAGCCCATTCTTGTTTGCATTTTTTGGGAGCCACTTGCAAGAGCAAGTGAAGAGATCTTGGGGTTGACCTCCAACCAGGATCATCTGACTCAATTCCTCTCTTTGAGGAGCTTTTTGAATGAAGATTTTCATTGTCAACACTATTGTTTTGGTATTGACTTTGGCCAGTAGCTACATAAAGACATACATTTAGGTTCTAAAACACCTCAAGGGAGGTCCTCTGCCTTCCTGTCCAGCACATTTCTTCTTAGGAATACAGAGAAGGACATCCTGTGCTTGAGATATGTTAAAACCCTTCTAGAGTACCTGGTCTTTACCTCACAGTCTCTTCTCAGGAAGCCAAATAAACAAGCACACCACAACACTGGGAAGTTGTGCATCTTGAATCTCGCCTCTCAGCCCGCCTCCCAGGGAGCTCGTTCCCCATCGGGTCCATTTCTCATTAATTAGTTATTTGAGCACTTGTTGAGCACCTGTGATGTACAAGGTATTGGGCCAAGTGATGGGATGCAGAGATGCGGAAGACAATTTTTGCAAGCTCTTGAGGACCCAGCTCAGTGACAGACACAGAAGAGGATGGCAGGTCCTGTGTGCTGTATACAATGCTACGGGAAACTGTGGGGACAGAACAGCAGAATGAGACCAAGGATTCACAGGAGGCTTCCTGGAAAAGCAGATGCATGAGCTCAATGTAAAGATGAACAGTAGTCTGGTAGCTGAGGAAAGAAGTATCATCAGAAGTCAAGTGCAAATATGAAATGCTAGATCATAAGAGCCCAGGGTGGCTGAAACCAAGAGTGTGTAGTGGGAGGAACGGGAGACAAGGCTGGAGACGTGGGCCAAGACCAGGTCACAAAGCGGGAGGTTGCTTGTGCCCAGAAAAAGAGCATGATTTTTTTTTCATGAAGGACATGGAGGATTTTTAAGTAGGACATGAAAATGCTTTATCATTCCTTGGGCATTTAAAGTATCACCGTAGTTATCTAAACTCCTGAGTGTCTTACTGTTGTTGACCTATACCCAAATGGCCCCTTCCAAGGGACCTTGAGATTCTCCACTAACAGCTGGCCCAGGCAGGCCTGCAGGTGAACTGCATCATGTCACCCCCTCCGGGTGCCTCAGTATGCAGTGAGGACAAGCAGACTCTCTGCACTGGGACACACACAAGATATCATCATCTCTGTTGTCATCTTTGTTATCAAAGTCATCATGAAAAATAAATACCATTAATTGAGCACTAATATATGCTAGACATGGTTCTGAGTGCTTTACATAATTTTCTCATTTAGTCTTCACTAAATCCCAATAGGTAAACAACAATAGGTAATTATTGTTCTCAGTTGCCTGTAAGGAAATATGTAAATACATGCAGTTGCACACATATGATGGCTTTCTTGTCTGTAGACTGGAGACCTGGTCTTTCATGTTCATGCAGGTCTCTTGAGACGGAGAAGGGGACAGTATAGGTCAAACCAAACAAAAATAAATAAAAGAGATCTCAGGGCTTTAAATGCACTTGTTAGTAAAAAAGAGTCCACTGCAGAAGGACAACAGCTGCCACTTTAATGAGAGTCTACTCTCTGTTCGGCCCAGCTTCATGACCTGTGTTATTCCCAACAGTTCATAAGAGCCTTGCATCTTCCCATGTTTGGATAAAGACACCAAGCCTGCGTGATTAAGGTGGTGGAGACAAGATTCAAAGAGCTCAGTCTAAAGCCAGACAAAGCGTTGGTCAGTGCCTCCCGGGGCTCTGCAGGGGACCGGCAGCACTGGGAGGTGCGGAGCTGTGCCTGGCAGCCTGCTCCTCGGGGTGTCAGGGGCAGTAGCTGTCTTCCCCCCTCCACCGTGGTGCGCCCTCCAGGGGTGCTTCGGAGGGTTCAGTGTCTTTGATGGAACAGCCATTCATGTGGGCACCAAATGGTGAGGAACTTCCGTCCCTGGAGGGGCCTTTGCAGACTGCAGACCCTGCGGCCCTCTGGAGCCTGTGGGGTGGCGCGTGTGTCAGGCCGACCCTTGCCTGCCGCCCTCCGGGTGCCTTCTCTGGAGACGGTGGTTCTCCCCTTCCTGCGCTGTTCTTAGGCAGGTCCTGTTTTTCTTCTCTCAGGAAAAGCTTCAGACCCTCCCTCTGCTCTGCCTGCTCCTCCCTCGGGCTCCTAGGGCCATTGTTAGGTCTCCTTTCCCCTCTGGGATGAATCCACTGTTGTTTACAGATGGGGCAAAGACAGGTGGTGGCCCAGCTGATGGGGCCGACACAGGGCTCGGCACCCTTCTCTGCAGGGGGTAAAAACTAGGAGAAGGAGTAGGAGAAGGGAATTCTCACAGCTGCCACATCTCCTTATTTTTCTGGCTGGACTTTCTTCCTTCCTTCCTTATTTGCCTCGGGAAAAATGACTGTTTGTTCCCTTTTGAGGATTTATTGCATTTTCTCTGAACACCCCCCCCCCCCCCCCCCGAGAATATATGGACCAGCCCTCTGCCTTAACTTGGGTGCTGCAATTAGAAGGCACTAAATATTTTTAGCAGCTTAGTCATGTCATTGTGCTCTGGCTCAGCACCATCCTCTGGCAAGGATGTGAAAACAAGGTCTCAGTGCAGCTCTGTGCCAAGATTTTCCACAGATGCTATTCTCAAGGGCAAACGGGCACTTTGAATTGTTCCCACACATCACCAGGTGCCCACGGTGCTCCTGGAGCTGGACTGACGGTGCCCAAGACAGATAAACAAGGTGGCACGGGCCTCCCTCACGGGCTGACAGACACCAGCCAAGAGATCGCTTCCATGCAACGTGGCAGAGGCCTCGTCAGGCCGTGGAACCAGGTGGCTGTGGTAGGCGGGTTGTGGAAGGGGACTGGGGACGTTATATTTTCAGAGGTGCCCTGGTGGTTTTTATGCTCACTGAAGTTTGAGGGCCACTCCAATGGTGAGGAAAGAATCGTCACTCAACTCTATTTTTTTGTAAATATTACATGTATGTTCTTCATGTGAGGTGAAGGGTGTTTTAAGCTTCTGAATAATCCCCAGATGTAAGAGCGGGGCTGGCTGTTCGGTCACACTCTCTGTGTTCTGGGCCCGCGCAGCGGCCTGTACTTCCTGTCTCAGTTCCTTCTACCCTGAGCTCAGGACACGTGCACTCGCACCACATTTAGCACATGGCAGTTGTTGAGGTTAGGTACCTGGACCGTAAATGCCCCTGACTAATGTCCCTCCATGACCCTGGCTGGGGGACCTGGCTTCTGAGAGTGCCTGAGGGTCTGTAAGGGGCAAGCCCAGGACCACCCCTCCATCTTTCCTGATTCCCACGGGAGCATGAGCCCTGGGCCTGCGGCGGCCTGTGTTGGAGGGGCAGCGGTGACGGTGACGGGCAGGGCTGCTGGGGCCTTGTGTGGCAGCAGCCCCTCCCAAGGCTGTTTGTTGTCTTCTCGTCTCTGTTTACATTCCACCTTGTAATTAAGCAATCAGCTTTTTCACAGTGATTATTCACAGTCTCAACCGGCAAAAGTCACTTGATCTTTGGCTCCATACCTTCTAGTCAGAATGTCACCCAACACATGTGCTAATTACCAGTATCCCTGCCTCCCGCTTGGCATGTTCCCTCTGGAGCCAGGCCAAGCCACGTGACCTTGGGAGCAGCTGTCCTACTAGCCCTGGCTGGAGTGACTGGTCCCTGGGATTTCTCTCCAGGAGAACAGACTGGGAGGATTTTGTCCAGGTGTGCCCAAGACCATTCCTTGGGGGTGCAGACAGCTGCCGGGTGCACATTCTCTGGGGAAGGCACCTTGCCACCCTGGCGTGTGGAATGAAGCCAGCTCTCGGCGTCCTGCCCCTCGGGCTCTTGCTGGCAGGCCTTGGCAGAGCTCAGTCTGTTGCCTGAGACGTTTTAAATGGCACCAGACAAAGCACTCGAGGATACGCTGTGCCAAGTGAGGGCAGCTGGGGGTAGACTCCATCAGTGCCGTCCACCCTGACATTTATGTGGCAGCTGAACAAACAGCCTGCCAGCCCACAGCCTGGAGTCTCTCACCTGCTTACTAAATAACTGCAAGGTGGAGGTTAAAATATATATATATATATGTTTATATATAGTGGTTTTTTTTAAGGGGATATAGTGCAAAAACTATGGCTCCAAAAGTCATTCTTTCTTCTCGGTTGTATCTTTCTTTGCTCATTCCTGCCGCTCATCTCTACCTTTCATCCTCCTCCTTGGCAGAGCTTCCGTCTCTGGGTTTTCTCTCCTTCCTTCCTTCCTTTATAATCATACTTTGACAATCCCTCAATTGGATTTGGTTGTCCCATGTAGGGTGCACTGTGAGCAAAGAAAAGTGTCCCAACAGCTGGCTGTGTCCTCCTTGCTCACATCTGGCTTTCAGGAGCTCCCGGAGGGCAAGCAGGCTTTCTAGTTCTTGCCATCTTCTTCCTACGCTACCCTGTCATTGGATTTTGTATGTGTATATTTAATCAGCAAAGGGGCAATGCAGAAGCAAACCAGAGGACAGGAAGAGGAAGTGGGAAGGGCAGGGTGAGGGAAGGGGGCCACGAATGAGTCAGAGTGTGTCAGAAGAGGACACAGTCCACAGGGTCAGAGAGAAGAGCCCGGAGACCCACACGACCAGCTAATGTTTGTTGAGTACTCCTTGCCGAGCATGGTGATCAGTGCTGGGGATACTGTGGAGGCCCAAACAGTCCTGGGAATGGCTCTCACGAAGGCATCTTCTAATTCAGACCAGAGCTATCTTTCACGGGCCCACAGACCTCCACGTGCAATGTAAAGTCTGATTCAGTAGTTCTGGTGGGACTGAGATTCTGCATCTCTCATAAGCTCCTGGTACTGTTGGTCCATGGATCATGTGTTGAGTGACCAGGGCCTGAGAAGCAGTGAGTCATGAAGGAATCCAGGAGAGGGGCCAACCCAAACTAGCCTATCAGCAGGCTGGACAGGAGAACAGCATGGAGAAGAAGGAAGGGCAGGCCTTTGAAGAATCAAGGAAGTGTCAGATGGAGATCCAAAGACAGAGGCAGGGAAAACAGAGAGAGACTAGGAGTAGAGCAGGCCCCAATGTCCAGTGTGTGAGTTCTGAAATGCAGGCCCATGGGTGAAAGTAGCTCCTACTCCAGAACAGGCTCCCCAGAGCAGCCAGGTCAGCATGGATAAGGCTGTCATTGGGTGGAACCCAAGGAACCGGGGGATAGAAATGGTGAGGGCCTCTGAATTTGGTCCTACCATGTTGGAAGAGGAAGGAGAGACAGAAGATAAACAATTCAATAATGTCTTCGCTAGAATGTGTTAAGAGTTCGTGATTAATGAATTGTACGGATCATATGGAGAAACAACGTGTTTTATTTTCAAGGAAATCCTGTATCTCAAGCTGGTAAACCAAGGTTAGCAGGTTCTGAAAGGACCCCCTGAAACAGAGATAAAAATGGTTTGTATTCAGCCTGATAATGCACAGAAACTATGTAGATGGGTAAGGGTACCTGAGAACAGTTGTTCCTGTATAACCGAAAGATTCTCCCTGAGGTTTAAATCTGCCCAAAGGAAATGAGGCTCTTCGGAGTTCCCGTCCCTATTGCTCTGGCAGGAGGGTGGTTAAGCCAGTAGTGGTTCCAGGGAATGGCGGACCTGAGGTTGGCTCTGTGTGGACCTCTCCTCTGCTCCTGCCTCGGCCTTCAGTGGGGCACACAGTGGATAACACCGAGATGAGATGCAGTCCTGTGCCTGGCTCTCAATAATCAGAAAAGTCTATGCAACCAACAGCAGGGTTAGTGGCTCAGTGGCTCTGTCACCCGAACTCTTGCTGTGAGAAGGCATGTGGTGGTGGCGGGGAAAGGAGAGGTGCCATCTGTTTATGTCCCTGCCTGACTGGTGCTGCCTTCCTAGAGCCCTTTACCCCGCCTCTCCCTGGCCTCGCAGGTGGGTTTCCTCAGGGTCCCTTGATCCCATCAGTGTATGACACAGTGTGATTAGAGAAGGAGCAGCAGGCAGGAGGGAGAGGGCCAGGTTTACTGTGCAGGCAGAGAGGCCCGCGACCACTTCAGAGGCTCCCGAATCGGGCCTCACCCTGGAGGAGGAAGTAAGCAGGCCTGCTTCTCTCCATTTTAAAAGAGGGCTGAAGCCTGACCAGGGAGAAGTGGGGGACTCCACAGGAGTGAGCCTGCTGGGCCCTGCCACAGACTTCCAGGACCTGGGGGTCTTCAAAGACAGAAAGGACTCCCAGGTCGCTTGGACATCAGGTGTGAGCCCACATGGAGGCTATCTGCGGGTGCTTCCTTCCTCCTCCTGCTGGATTCTTCCAACCTGTGCCATTCTGGGATGACCAGGGATCCTTCCAGTTGCAGGACCGACAGCATCCCAGCTCCCCACATCTGAAGTTTGCTCAACTGCTTGGCCTCCCTGGTGTGGGCAAGGATTCCTGTAGGGCCCATGGTAGTAGGTCTGGTCCCTGGCCCAGTCCTGATGTGCCTTCTGCTTCAGCTGCTGAGCCAGCTCATAGATCCCAGTGGTGGGCTCTCTGGGTTCAGGTGCCAATTGTGAGGAAGATCCTGCAAGCCATGGCTGCTGACTCCAGGACAGGAGTCAATCAACAGGTGCAGGATTCCTTACGCCAATGCACCAGGCTTTAGGTAGGAAGCATGGGGCCACAGAAGAACATGAGACCTTGTTCTTATGTGAGCAGCTCAAGGAATACTTAGCTTACCTGAAAAGTCCAAACGTAGCCCCTGAGAGACAAAATGTAACCTGTCAAAGATCCTGAGCCACACACAAGGCAGACAGGTGCCTGAGTTGACCCTGGCGCTGGCTTGAAGACTGTAGATTTCCCTTGGGATGATCATGGTCCACTGTGTGAATCTCCTTCCATGCTCCTGGGAGTCGGGATGGAATTGCTTTGAACAAGTCTCCAATTCCACAGCCTACAGAAGTTCAAAGCCTTTCCTAAGGTTCTTACTAATCTCTGAAATAGCTCCACTTGTGCGAAGATGACATTTACACTGTCTGGCTGCCTTTGCCTCTTGAATTCCAGCTTTCCTGGGTGATACCTGTCTCCGCTCCATGTTGACCCCAACATGAGACGCAGATCTTTTTAAAGGTTTTTCCTCAACCAAAAACTTTTATTAAGAACTGTGCTTTCAGGGTATTGTACTGAAGATCCTGGGGGAGGCCAGACTTCTGCCATCTTGTGGTCTCCCCAGCTCCTTCCTCCCCTTCCCAAATCTGCATCTCACTCCTTGCCTCTGAAGCCTCCCTTCTGTTTTGCCAAATGGCCTTGCTCTCTTCAACAGCTTGGTGCCCTTGGCCTCCCGGCATGGTAAGAAGGCTCTCCTTCCTATCAAAGTGTGCTGTCAACGAACAGCTCTTCTGAAGGGAAATTTGGCCACTGCCTGTTATGGTGATACAAACTTCACTTTGCTGCCGTAAAATTGGATGGACTCTGGGAGACAGTCATCCTCCGTTTCCGAACAAGGAAGCTGGAACAGTGAAGTGAAATAGGTACCCTTGGACGTGGATTGGAGCTTCTGTCCACAGGTGGAAATCCTTCTCTCCCAGGAAGCCTCAGTTCTGCTCTTGAGGCCTCCTGACTGATTGATTCTGTTCCCTCCAGCATGTCTAGGATAACCTCCTTACTTAACGTCAACTGATTATGGACTTCAATCACATCTACAAAATACTTTCCCCCAAACACCTAGACTAGCTCTTGGTTGAAAAACTGGAAACTGTAGTCTGGCCAAACTGATACATAAAACTGACCATCATGCCACCAGACCAGGAGTTTCTGTGGGCAGGGCTATGGTTTTATCCTCATGACTCCATCTCTGTATTCATGGGGTTTGGCACCAACCTACCCAAGACAGACACTCAGCCACTTTTTATTAAATGAATGTTACCAGTGGAGGCCAGATGCTAGAGTCCCTTGAGGGTAAGGCTGGGTTTTTTAGACCATGGGAGCCATTGTAGGCTCTTGAGCAGGGCGGGCAGGAGGGATGCATGGCTGCTTCCTTTGTTGGAGCCCTGTGCCAGCCGACAGTTCCCTGTACGGGCCACCAAATGCCGCAGTCTGGCTGGGCACAAAATCACGAGCCACTCACAGCCTTGTAGATTCAAACAGCAATTCTTTATTCCCGAACTCTCACCGGCACTCTACACGCACGTTCTGGGGAAAATCCACACTTCCACTGGGCTCTGCATCCCAAAACACTCTCTGAATCCCGCAAGAACTCAACGGGAACTCAAGGAGCGGGTGGGCGCCTGAGGCAGCAGGATACTCCCTGTTCCCAGCAGGATACACCCTAAACCTGGACCCACCCTAATCCAGCAGGATCCTCCCTAAACCCGGATCCACCCTGGTCCTTGAGCAGGGTCACCTTTCTCAAACATTCATGCAATGTCACTGCAAATGACCTGGGTCCAAGGCAAGCCCATTTCCACAATGGAGAGTCCTCCCTCTAAGAAACATGGGGTAGGCTGACAAAGAAATTGCCATGCGTCATTCCTACTTGGCTATGGCTCTCAGCATCTGTCTGAGAAGGGGAAGGATGGAGTCTGATCCCCACATTCCCTGTGGGTGGATTGCTCCTGTTCAGGGAGACATTTCTCTTGAGTTCTCTGTAAAGGGTAGAGTCACCCTTGGGAATGTGTTCCAGACAGGCTGCTAAATTTAATCCTCTGCCATTTTTATAAAAGCAAAACCAAACCATGATATTTTATCCTACAAGTATGCCCAGGCTCTTGGGGAAAATGGGTTCCCCCTGTGGTAGAGTCAGAGGGGACCCTGGAGGAATCCTGGAGGGCTCCATTCTGGTGGCTACTACTCTGGAGGAGGGGAGCTGATGTCTTGGATAATATACCCAGTGTAGGGCACTTGCAGAGCAGATGCCAGGCTACCTAGAGTCCCTGCCCCCGAGGCTTCTCTCCCAGTGACATTAACCATACGATAGTGAGCACAAGGCAAGGGCTTTTCACATTGTGACCAGAAAACAAAGAGCAAGATATATTTACAGGGACAAATGAACCCACCCAGCCACCTCCTTGCAGACTCCACAGGCTCAAAGCTTTAGTAAAACTCCTGCTAGTCAACCTGATTGCCCTGAAGAGCCAGGAGTGCTCCTACAGACAGATCAAGCTCACCTGACCCAGGAGGGCACTGACCAGAGGACAACAGTAATAGGAATGTGGAAAAATGTATGGCCATGTTTGAGAGAACTCATCAGGCCCTGGAGTTTTGCAAGCCATTTCCTTAAGCTCTTTGAAATGGTATCCCTGATACTGTGAAATTCTTCTTCATGCAGATTTCTTCTCTCCGTGTCCCAGTGATGGAACTTTTTCAGGCTACCTCCCCACCAAGACATCAACTTTTCCTCTGAAAGGATTTAATATTGGCTTCAATCACATCATTATTAGAATTCTTAATGAGATTTAGGGGTCTCCTGCTGCTCTTGGGATTTCTTGAGCTTGAAGGTTTCCTGTTGGGTCTAAAGACCCTCAGAATGGAGCCTCTACACATTCCAACATGTGATCCAACTGAACCCTAGGACCTGGGAGCCCCAGGGCAGGTTGGCTCATCCTGTGGTCCTGGGCTGCTCAAACTAGGAGAGTTTAGTCCCTTCCACCAGCATTCACTGAGCCCTCCCAAGCCATGGCCTGTGTGTCGGAGGAGTTGAATGTGACTTTTCCTCCAGGACTACTGCAGATTTGTGGAGACAGAAACAGGCTGTGAAGAGGGGTGGTGCCAAGTGGGCCTGGAGGAAGGTCACCAAGCCCACTGTGGAGGGGACAGGCTGTCCAGAGGTGGAATCCCCTGGATAGAGTCGTGAACAGCAAGAAGAGTGTTCAGGTAGAGAAGAAGTGAAGCAGAGAGAGGGACATGCAGGGTGCAGGAACAGGATCTGCAGATCACACAGCTGCAAGCCACCGGAGGTGGTGCTCTGGCAGGCAGAGGAGAGGCCACAGCAGCGTCTTGGCCACACCTGGGAAGGGGGTGCAGGTCAGGCGTGGCTTCTCAGGTGCCTCGCTATGCTGTGTGAAGCACAGAGAGGAAGACGAGCCCGGCTCTCTGGTGAACGATGATGTGCCCTTGACTCAGGAGAGGAGAGGACAGGAGGAAGGGGTACTTGAGATAAATCATCAGGCTCTGAAGTTTTCGTACCGTTTCCTTAAACTGTTTGAAATGGTGTCCCTGATATTGTGAAATTCTTCTTCGTATCTGGCCTCCATCTCTCTCAGGGCAAATTCATTCCCCAGCCCAGCCACTGCTTCTGTCCTGTGGATGCCGCCTCTCCCTGGCTCCGGGGAAGTCTGGAGCAAAGACCCCTAGACACAACCTCCGTTTTGCCCTGTTGCACCCAGAGCTTGTCTCAGATTCGCTGTTGCTCTAATAGAATGCATGGCCGGTTGCTGACCAAGGGCCTTCAAGAGCTGGGGACTCCTCTCGTAGGCCTCTTGCCCGGTCTTGGCTGCCTCACGTTGGTTCACCTCCTGGCTCCCTCAGCATCAAGAGGGAGCTGTAGTCAGATGTCTGACAGTGCCACACGGAGGTGCAGAATCCACAGTTCACAGGGTCTGCCACGTCCCCAGGCATGGTGCAGGCCGTACCCTGACCCTTGGTGGGCATCTTTTGGCTCCCCTGTCAGCAGAGCTGATCATACGACTCTCTTGCCTCATGATTCTTGGTGGAGTCTTCCGGATCTGAGAAGGCTCTGGGCCTAAATAGGGGGAGTCACAGGGCCTGGGCTTTGGGGGCAGCAGGCAGGACTTGACCACGTCCAGTCTCATGCCACCCTGCTCTCTCATGCTTGGAGGGGTCTGGAGCTGAAGATGGGGAGGTAGAAGTAAAACACCCAGACCCTCTGAGGTGGCCCTCATCTCCAGACGAGAGAAAGAATGAGAAATCGGCTTTGTTTCTGTCCCCTTCAAGCCCTGAGAATGAGGCCACAGAATTGTAGGTTCATCTTTCCTGTACCCACGGGCCCTGTACTGTGTTGCTCTAACAGAACACCCAAGACTTGGTCCTTCCTAAAGAACAGAGATTTATTTTTTACCATTTGGGAGGCTGGGAAGTCTGAGGTTGAGAGGCCACATTTGATAAGAGCCTCTTGCTGTCAGGCAGCCAGAGCTCTAGAATTTCCATGCCTGCTCCAGCCAGTGCTCTCTGCTTTCTTCTCTATTATGTCTGGGGACTCCATGTGGAATTTCATTTGAAGACAGTTTCTCAGTTTTTAAAGTTTGAAAACTTTTGGGCAGAGTAGTCCCTAAGATAGCTTCCATGTTTACCTCTGTGACTCTCTGAGCCAGGACTCCACCATGATCCAGTGTTCTCTCCATCACTCGGCCCAGGCAAGGTGGTTTTTCTCGGGGTTGGGACAGTCTGCCTCAGTCCAGTTGCCTTCACCTGTTCAGGAGCGTGTCCTCAATGCTGATGGCCGGGGACTGCCATCTCTTTATCTTGGCCTTGGAGGTTGCAGACGATCAGGAACAGAGGTGGGGGCAACTCCACACAAGGCAGAGAGACCGCCAGAAGGCTCGACTCCAAGACACTTGACTTGGACACTGCAGCCCATTGACCCCTGGACCCTGCAGGGGAGAAGGTATGGTGGGGTAGCCCCTGGACACTGAGGGAGGACTGTGCTAGGACGGTGTCTTTTTGTTTTCACTTTTTAAATTCGTTCTTCTTAGTTATACATGACAGCAGAAGGCATTTCTATTCATTGCTCACAAATAGAGCTCAACATTTCAGTTCTCTGGTTGTACATGATGCAGACTGGCACCATTTGTGCAGTCATATGTGTACCTAGGGTAATGATGTCTGTCTCATTCCACCATCTTCCCTGCCTCCATGCTCCCTCCCCTCTCCACCCTCCCCTTTGCCCAATCCAAAGTTGCTCCATTCTTCCCATTATATATCCATTATGAATCAGCATCCACTAATCAGAGAAAACACTTGGCCTTTGTTTTTGGGGGATTGGCTTACTTTGCTTAGCATGGTATTCTCTAACTCCATCCATTTACCTGCAAATGCCATAATTTTATTCTCTTTTAATGCTGAGTAATATTTCGCTGGATATATATACTACAGTTTCTTTATCCATTCATCTATTTATGGGCATTTAGGTTGTTTCCACAGATTAGCTATTGTGAACTGAGCTGCTATAAACATTGATGGGGCTGTATCACTATAATATGCTAATTTTAAGTTCTTTGGGTATATGCTGAGGAGTGGGATAGCTGGGTAGAATGGTGGCTCCATTCCAAATTTTCTAAGGAATATTCATACTGCTTTCCAAGGTGGTGGCACCAATTTGCACTCTCACGAGCAATGTATGAGTGTACCTTTTCCCTCACATCTTTGCCAACACTTATTATTTGCTTGTGTTCTTGATAACTGCCATTCTGACTGGACTGAGATGAAATCTTAGAGTAGTTTTGATTTGCATTTCTCTAATTACTAGAGGTGTGGAACATTTTTCATATATTTATTGATCAACTGTATATCTTCATCTGAGAAGTGTCCAGTTCCTTAGCCCATTTATTAAATGGGTTGTCTGTTTTTTGGTGTTATATAAAGGATGATGTCTTTGGGCCTCAAGATGAAGCTCCAGTTCCACGCTGTCACCAGAATTTGGGCGGGTGCCGTTAGGACAGGTTCTGGCTAGCACAGGGAGGCTAGACCAGGAACGTGGTGGGGGGTCCAGGTGTCAGTTCAGCCCTTTGTTCACTGGGTTTGGAATCTTCAACGTTTTGCCACTTGCTTTCCTCTCGTTTAGAAGCAGAGGGCCTTGGAATAAAGCCTAGATCTCCTGAGCCGCCTCAGTCGTTGGCGGTGGCAAGTGCTGAGAGTATTCTGTGATTTCTGAGGGGTATCTCTTCACATCCAGTGCAGCCGTCCTCAGCCTTTCTTCCTCCACAAAGCAAGGTGTTCCCATGACAGAGGGAACCGTATGGTACCTGAAAAGAAGCATCAGAGGAGTGGGTGTGGGCAGCAGAAGTGAAGGCATCAGCCTGGGTTGTCCATGGCTGCACTGGATATCTGAGTACCCACTAGAGGCCTCCCATCACCGTGGCCACCACAGAATGAAAGTGATCTCCATGTGCTCTCTCTGGATGCGTCTTTCATGCCTTGTACTCAAGATTCAAAGTCCTGACAGAAGACGTGTGGTTGGCAGAGCTTACACACATACCCTCCCTGGCTGTACATGTTGTAGGTGAAGTTTCTGGATCCCTTTTACTTCCATATGAGAGGTGGCCAATGAGAGGGAGAACTTCTGTCAAGACTCCATAAAATCAGGAAAAAGCCAAGTGCACATATGCAACTTGGACACGTAGCAGGAACTGCCAGCTAATTAACAGCACCTGGACGCAGAGCTGCACGGTGTTTCCCAGCCCCCTTGCCATTGGTGTGGCCGTGTTCCAACCCATGAACAAGAGTGGAGCAATGCCATTCCCCACGGTCCCTTTCCTGGTCCCTTTCCTGCACGTTCCTGCACATGCTCTTCCACGACCCTCCCCTGCGGCCCCGGCTGGCTGGCCCAGCACTGTCTGAGAGCCAAGAGGTAGACGATGCCTGTTGCTCAAGATGCAAGGGACTTGGGGGCCTAAACCACAGCCTGGAGGAGAGGTTCTGTCTATTAAATGAATATAGGGCGCTATTAGGAGCAAGATGGAAGCCGGGCAGTGGAACAATGTGCACATCTCTACATTTTACAGAGGCAAAGTCCATAAAGGAGGCTGAGATCAGACTGGAGAGGGTCCTAAATGCCTAAATGTCCAGTGGTGAACGCAAACTCCTTAGAAGATGTTGAGAGCCACAGCCAAAGGGGCCCCAGCAAACTTCCAGCTGCCAGCAAACTTCCAGCTGCCAGCTGATTGGCTCCTCTGCGTAGATGCTCATTGGGCTGTTTCTCTGCCCTTTCAGACCACAGAGCTGCTCATTGGGGGACTTTTTTTGGCTCCGCCCATGTGACCCAGCCAATCGGTCTCAAGAGCAGGAGGAGTGGGGGTGTTGAGAGGCTTGTGGGAAGCCGGTGGTGGCAGTTGGGCTCAGAGGGAATTCCTGAAGAGCTCGTGTGGTGCGGGGTGTGTGTGTGTGTGTGTGTGTGTGTGTGTGTGTGTGTGTGTGTGTGTTTGTTCTAAAAATAAAGTTCGTTTCTGCTTGATAAGTGGCTCGTGAATTGTGCCCAGCCAGACTGCGGCAGGTGAACGCAAACTCGTTAGATCTTTGTTCCTCTTTGTCATCATGACACGAGTCAGAATGGGGAGAGTGAGATATGGAGATTCTCTTCCTGGTCTTTAGGGTTAGGGTTAGGGTTAGGGTTATTCATTTAAGGTGACGCTGGACAGAACCAGGTAAGTTTCAAAGTTACAATGGTTTAACATAATAGGTGCATTTCTTTCTTCACTCAACAGTCCAGACAGGCATCTCTCCTCCAGGCTGTAGTTTAGGCCCCCAAGAGGGGGTTGAGTAGACAGAGCACCCAGGATTTTCAGGGCAGCTCCACTACCATATGTGATACTAGCACTGTGGTGGTGGACAGTGTCATTGTACCCTATCCAAACCTGCAGGATGTACAGCACCCAGGGTGAGCCCTGATGGAAACTGTGGACTTGGGAGATAAGGACGAGTAGCTGCAGGTCAGACAGTTGAAACAAACCCCCCATGGAGATGCCGAGAGTGGGATGGTCTGGGCTTGTGTCTGGGCAGGGAATATGGGAAATCTCTGCTTGATTTTTCTATGAACCTAAAAGTGACCTAACAATAAAGTCTATTAAAAAAACAAACAACTGAAAGGAGAGTGGTGGGCCTTTCTAGGTGTCCATTTTTCATTCATTCTTTCCAGTTTTGCATAGGTCACTGTTGGACACTAAATTTACCCAAGACAAACTCTCTTCTGGAAGACAGGAGCCACGTCTCAAACATTCAGCCTCTCTTAAGCCCAGATCCCAGGACTGGGTGGGCAGAGCGAACTCTCTGTGTTTGTTGAGGGGTGACTCACTTCAACCCCTTCCATTCCTGCCCCTGTGGGACCTGTGAGGGTCATTTTCTCCCCACTGAGGACCTCTTCTGAGTGAGGGAGGGGAGCCGAGGGTCTTCAGGTCAGATCCATGGCCTTCCTGTGCCGCGCCCCTGTGTTGAGTGGGGTTGCCGGAGGGATGGTCTGAGTTTGGTCCCATCGTTAATATTGTTTTGCATCCCTAGAGCTCCTGACACTCCAAGATGACCTTCACTCACATGGAGACTCTCCTCACCGCAGCAGACTTCAGTCTGGGCAACTCAAGTCAAGGGCGGCTCAGGGATGTCTGCATTTCACCCAAACCAAAGGCTTATTGTGACCTTGAACATTTCGCTGTTGTAGAGAGGAGGGGGCTGGCACTCACTGATATGAGAGCTTCCTTATTAAAAAACAGTGAATACATAGAACGTGGCCTGGCCAGTCGTGTCCGGCGGGGGTGGCTTGGGAAAAGCCAGGAGGCCGCCCTCATGGAACCTTCGACTGCTCCCAGAGAACCTGGGCCTTTTCTGATTGTTTCAAGGCTCTGACTCTGACTTCCCACAAGGTTCATGGCTACAGTGAATACATTCAGAGTTCTTAAAAAGACCAGGAGTGGAGAAGAAACGGGAGCCCCGGGGGTTCCTTTTGTCTCTGCTTGGTGTTCCTCAGACCCGCTGGCTGCCTGTCCTGGGTGCGCTCGGGGCCTGCTGCTATGCGTCACTTTCCTACCTGGGGAAGTCCACTTTAGGTAAACACAGCTTTCATGAAGTGACAGTGGGTTTCCAGCTCCGGATTCCCCTGTCACTGCTCCGGGAGGTCCAGTGACGGTGTCTGGGTGCCAACTCCAAGGGTGACAGAAAGCAGAGAGCAGCGCTGAACTGAAGACCGGTGAGCCTCCCTGAGGGCAGGGAGAAGACTGCCTGGGTTCCTCCCCGGGGCCTGGCTGGAGCCTCAGGACGGGAGCTGGCCAGCAGCCCTTAGGAATGCCAAGGATCCCTGTGTCCTCCAGCCAGCACCGAGGGCCCCTAAGGCAGCAGCCTGTGGTGGCTGCTCCGGCTGCAGCTTTGCCAATAGGAGCTCCAGGTTTGGGCAGCGTTGCTGGCTCTATATGACGCAGAGCTGGTGATGGTGGCGGTGGCCCTTCATGCTGGGGCCATGGTGGCCCCACTTGTCCCTCGGAGTCATGATGCAGGAGAGGGAAGGGCCCAAAGTGGGTGGTAGTCCTTTTAGCTTTGTGGTACCAACCGGGGCAGGAGCCTCGGGGACACCAGCAGCCACGTGGTGACAGAAGCGGGCATCAGTGAAGATGCCAGGTTTTTAAAAGGGAGACATTTCTAACAATGTCGATGGGGTGTTGGGAAGACATCCTCATATGTGCCCAGGGCAGGTTCCCTGGGTTGTACCAACAGGACAGGCCAGCTGGAGGCCCAGCCCATACCTTGGGGGAATGAGTCTCTCTTTCCCGGGCCCTGGCTCTTTTTTAAACAAATTCTCTACATTTTACTTTCCTAGGCCAAAGGAGTATTGGCATAATTTGTTCCCCATAGCTCGATTCAGGTTCATTCAGTTCAACAGTATTTATTGAGTGCAGCGGTCCTGAGCCTGGAATATGGAGAAGGTGTGTAGAAGGCACACACTGTTTTTGCTCCAAAGAGGTTGATAATCTGTTGGGGCGGGAGGCGGAACAAGCCTAGTAAACGCATGTCCACCACTCACACATCCCTCTGAACACACACACTCACCTATAGGCACAGACACAAGCACACACCTACACACACTCATACCCCTTTCAAGGGTTACATGCCTTTAAAACACCTTAGGAAAGGAAGGGTAAGTGTGGCGAGTTCTGCTCTCCCTAGAACCCCGAGGAAGGCTCAAATAAGGCACCCTCTTGTCCCCACGGGAGAGGAGGGGCGAGAGGCACTTCCCATTTGTCCTGCCCTTTTCCCCTTAAAGTACCGCTCAAGGCTGTGTGAGGCTTGCCCACAGGCTAAGGCCGTCAGATAATGCTGTGGGCTGAACTGTGTCCCTCTGCTACCCAGGACAGTGACCTTATAGGAAACAGGGTCTTTGCAGATTTTATGATTAAAGCAAAGATGAGGCCAAACTGCCTGAGAGTGGGTCCTAACCCAAGGACGGATGAATCTAAAAGCAGAGGGAAGTCTGGATGCAGGCGGGCAGACCCTGGTGCACACCCCAGGGCCGCAGCGGCAGGCCAGAGAATGCCAAGGGGCACGGGCAGCCAGCAGCCGGCCGACTGGGAGAGCGAGGAAGGAGCCTCCTCATGGCTTCAGCGGGTGAGCAGTCCAGCGGAGGCCTTGAGCTGGGGTTTCTGCTGCTTCTGCAGCTGTGAGGCAATGCACTTCTGTCATTTCCAGGCCCCCAGTGTGTGGAAGCTTGTTCTAGCAGCCAGAGGAAATGAGCACAGACAGAACACTCTTCCTGCAGAAGGGGGAAAAAGATGTGAAAAGCATGTACCATTTTCCACCTAGCTGAGGGGGGAAGATGACCACGGAGTGTCCTTTCATCAGGGTCCCTGCTCTCTCCTCACCCTGCCCTCGGGATTCTGTGTGTGAACAGCTCTTCTTGTTCACTATTCTTTTGGTGACACTTCAGACATGCAAACATGGCACATGGGGATGTGCCTTTCCCCAAGATTTGTCTGCCTGCAACAGCTCATCTCTCCAAGGCTGATGGATTCACTGTAAAGGAAGCTCAGGAGGGACCTTTAGCAAGCCAGTCCTGGGGCCCTGCCACCTGGCACCAGGGCGGTGGGCATGTGCACACCACATGTGGCACCTTTGGGATGGCCCTACCAATGCCTATTGGAGAGCACAAGGACACTTCGTATTTTCTAGTTGCCATGGGTCAGTAACACACACACACACACACACACACACACACACACACACACATGCACATACACACAATTGCCAATGTCAGAGGTCCCAGTTTCGCTCTACTGAGGGTCAGACACTTTTTGCATAGGATTCTTCCTGTATTACCTATGCAGTGCTATCTTTTAACTCCTGCACCTCTTACCGTGTGGGCTATTCTACTAAACAGAAGCAGTTAGTGACAGATTTGGAATGCAAGCTCTTTGGAGTAGAAGATTCTTTAAAACCTGCTATGTTCTGTGGGCAGATATTCAGGTCACATATCTCTCCCACTCTGCAAGCATATGAGCTGAGCAGATGCCCGAGGTACAGCATGATTGAGAAGTGAGTGATCTTATTATTGGACTTAGTGACCTGGGAATGCATGGAAATGAAAAGAATTTTTTTTTCATATTTTTCAAGACATAATTTCTATTTCCAGCCCCTCCTCACGGATGGCGCCACACTCATGTCCCTGACCACAGGACACATGGCCCTGCAGCATGCCTGTCTGAGGAAGCTCTTCCTGCTACTTTCCAAATAATCCCACAAGTGGAGAAGCAGACTATGGAGTCTGCCTCCTGAAGTCTGGGCAGATCCCCACCCTGAAGCTCAGCTCTGTTCAGATATCTCATTTTCTCTCCCAGGCCTTCCTAAATCCTGTTTATCCTGCGCTCTCTCTCGCCCACCTGTTGACTGGCATGTTCCTTGCACCCTGGATGTTTCACTCCACCGCCCACCTCTCCCTTGCCTGTACTTACTATCTACTCAGCAGCTCTTGATACCAGATAATTTGGTTTTTGATTGTCGGGCATTAGATGGATTTAAAGATGTCAGTTTATTGCTTTCTAGATTACAGTCAAACCCTCTTAATATCACTGTTGTCTCAGCCCAGTCCCCCATCTTGCCCAAGGGGGGAGGGTGGAAGGGGTGGGAAGAGCCTTGGGCCCTGCCACTTCCTTCTCGGCCTCTGGAGGCGCTCTTGCCACAGCCTACCAGGGCTTCTCCCCCCTGCACCCTCCTGGAGAGTGCGGCTGCCCTGTGCTCACCTATGAGCACATCCTAACAAGCATGGCCTCACGCTGAGGGCTGGCGCCTACCCCAGCTTCTGCAGGCTGGGTTTCTTTCCTCTTGTTGTTATTAAGCTGAAGATTAGAGACCCCGGGGTAACCAGGGGTGATAGCAAAAGTTCATGGAACTTCTGGGCTTTGGCTCAGTTTCTGTTTGGAGTGAAGAAATAGAGTGTGTTTGTAGGTGGAAGGTGATGAAGGAAGGAGAGTTCTGCCTACATTTATGGTTCGAGAGCAGAATGAGCTGTGGATTCCACGAGAGGAAAGCCCTGGTCAAAGTATTGCTATTTGAATGGGCCCTGTTTGAGCTTCATGTCTCTGTCTGTCAGTATTCACATCCACGATATGGGTACCTGTCCTAAAAAAGGCTGCTATGGAAAATGAATGAGAAGATACACACGCAGGCATGCATATGTGTGTATATAGGTAAGAATATATCCATATGTATCAGCTCAGAACAGAAGTGCTGGGTTTCTGCTGAAATACTAAATACATGTTATTTATTTAAATGACAGTTATTGCATAGGAATCACAGTCCTAGAGATATGGGACCTTGCGCTCCACAACTTTTTGGCTGTGTGAATAGAGTCGTTTTTTAAATACTATGTTATGACCATTTATTATTTATATTTTAATCATTATTATTTATCATCAATTATTTGATATCTTTGAGCCTGTGCAACCTCATCAGGAATGAGGTTGCGAATGGCTGTTCCGTGTCCTTCATAAAGGTCAGAGGAGATGTAAATGTACAGCGTAAAGCCATCTTCCAGGCCAAGGAGACACAGAGGCACTCCTGGCAGCCTCGCCAACCAGCTGTGTGGTGCACAGACACTGACTGCGTGGGTACTTCTCTGTCCTGCCACACCTCTGCTCTCGTACTGGGGTCCCGGCAGTAGCGCTCTCCTGGTACCCACAGTACTAGCCATCTACCAGCACTAGTGAACTACTAGTAAGACTGTGGTCAAGACCAGTGGTCTTCCATAGGAAGTGAGGAGAGGGGCTGGTATCAAAGCTTTTAACTAGTTGTGGTTTTTGGTCAAATCATTTTACCAACACCTTGTACTGATTGGGTTGAGACAAATGCCATGCAGGGAGCTCAAAGGTTCTGTAAGTTCCAAGGAGCACCAACATGTCAAATGACCAATGCCACGTCTAGCTTTCCTGAGTCTTGTGGCTAGGTCTCAATAATGACGCCGGGGCCATACTCCAGGATGAAGCAGATGCTCATGGAAGTCAGGGAGCGTGCTTTCCATATAGTACTGGAGGCAAAAGGAATCTTTTTAGCCCATGGAACACAGTAGCTTAAAATTCTGACCCATGGGCAAACAGCGGCACTTAGATCTTCCTGAAGGACCCCTGGACGAGAAGTGGGCACTAGACTCGTCCAGCGGGGTCAAGGTGGGGATGCTCCTTCCCTCTGGGACCTCGGCAGCCTCACCTGTCAGGTGGAACAGACGGTGTGGCTGGACAACGTGAGTTCTGAGCTCTTTTCAGCTCCAACATTCTACAAGTTCATTATTTCCTTTCTTCTAGATACCTCTGGCGAGCAGCCCAGACTAAAACGCTCTCTGTGAAGGATCCAGTTACCTACTTTCTTACCAGGGCTTTTCATTCATCTTCATTCTCTGGTACAGGATAAATATATGCTCTCAGCTACTTAGAAAACTCTGCTCCTCAATTTTTCTTCTTAAACATTTAAATAAATGAAATCTGGAATGTGAAGTTCTTAGCACGACGTCTGGCTCATAATAATGGATTCATATGGGTGTATAATATACAGGTTCTCCTAATAATGTCTTCCTCCGACTTTTTCATTAGTTTAAATATCTGTGTCATTTAAAAAATATTTTCCTTTTGTGAAATCAAGGGCCCCTTTGTATGTTCTTTGCAAGAAAAAGGTTTTTTTTTTCTTTTTTTCTTTCTTTTGAATTATCCCTAAGCACCTCCTACTTGAATGTAGGAGGGTCCCAGTCACTTCAAAGTGCCTGGCACAGTATCAGACTGACTAACACAAGGCATCTGTCTTCAGATAGCAGTTGACAAAGGCCCCAGGAACATGTATTTTCTGGAGATCTAGGCTTAGCTCAGTTCCAATAGGATGTGTGAAGTTGGGATGTGGATACAGGCAGGGAGAGCTTACCTAGGAGGTCAAAGAAATTCAAAATCTGACTTTGAGATGCTGAGTTGACACCTTCCAACAGTGCTATTCCATGTGAGAAGTGCGACTCCATTTCAGATGGGCTTGCACTTTGAATCTGGACTACTATAAATTTGCAAAGCAATTCCATGTGGCTCCCCGCTCACGCGTGTTAATAACAAGGAAAGTGGGATGTTCACTGACTCTTCCTGCGGCCCTTCTCCCAAGATGCCTGCATTCTTAGGCCTCACTTCCCATCCTCAGAGTGCACGCCAAGGGGTGCAGAGTCCAGAGTGGACATGATTATTTTTAAAGGTGGAAATGTCAACTCAAGGGGTTATAAATGGGAAGAGCGGCAGGTCCCTGCTGGACCAAGATTAGAACCTGTGCTCCTGGAGCTGGACAGAGGCCTGACAGATGATCTTGGGACAGGGCTGGGACAAGTAGGAGTTCAACCTAACTTGGACCCAAATATTCTCTCATTTCAGAAGCTCCGCCGAGAGTCTTTGTACTTGTTCTAACTGGGCAAAGTTTTCTACTTACTACCAATGATAGGCAAAATGCTACGGCAGGGAGAACCCAGAGCTTCCACTTGGAGAGCTTGACTAGAGAGGGATGGGAGCCACAAGATTAGTTGTCTCCCATGACAGGAGTCTCCCAGTGTTGGGCCTTCTTACCTGCTCCGTATCTAAATCTTGGAATGTTACCAATCTTACCACCATCTCTCTACCAAGAGACAGGCACACAGAGGTGGAAAAAAATGGTGTGTGTGTGTGTGTGTGTGTGTGTGTGTGTGTGTGTAGGGAAATGTTGGAATAAATAGCACAGAGAACAGCATGAGAGGACCTTTCTACTTAAGGAGAGAAGAGGACTAAAGCTGAGAGAGAGAGAGACAGAGACAGAGAGAAGAGAGGAAAAGGAGATAAGTTTTTCCTATAGAGGGATAGATTAAAACAGAGGAAAAGAGGTACAGGATGTGAATACTGAAGGCCATAAAGAAAAGCCAGACATGGAGCCGCCGAGCCAGTGGGTGCCGGTGATGGCTTTCTGAGAATTGGAAAGATGCTCCTTTGGCCACTCTGGTGCCTGTGGCAAAATTTGTTCCATATTTGTGGCACTTGAGCTAAAATAGTAGCCGACCCTTGCTTTAAAGGGTAATAACTTCTAACGCTGATCCAGATTGCTGTTGCCAGCGGGGACTCGGCGAGACAGATGCCCTGTGGCTGAAGGATTAGCAGGATTCCCAGCGTGCCAGCCTCGGGGAGGGAGGGGAGGCAGGGCCGAGGCAGGAAGGAGAGAGGCTGGGGAGGCAGGCGATGAGAGGCAGGGAGTTGGCGCAGCCTCCTCTTCCTTCATTGAGCAGGGATTTAATGAGCTGCCTCTGGATGTCAGTCACTGTTCTGGTCACCGTCATCTCTGTTAATCTTCACAGTCACCCCGTGGCATATTTTCTTTGTCTTATGGGTGGGTGGGGGGGAAAGAGCTCAGGGTATATTTCGAAAGGTGGAAGAGAGAAGGCTTAACTTCTGTTCTGCCTGATTCAAAACCTTGCTGCTTGCCATAAAGCATGCTACGAGGGAACTAAAATTGACTAGGATATAAAATGTGCTCTCCGTGGCAATATTTATGGAATATGTTTGCTCGAGCCAGGGACTGTTCCAGACTGCAGGGCCACGGCTCAGACAGAGGCCCTGCGCTGCAGGAGAGCAAGTCCAGAGGAGGGCGGAACAATGAGCAGGAGGGTGGGCTAGGACCAGGGGTGTGACGAAACACAAGGCTGGGGGCCGCTGGGAGGTGGCCACTCGGAGGAGAGGCCTCGCTGAGGGGCAGCCTCCCAGCGTTGAGGGAGCAGGACCACACCTATGCAGGGAGGTGCTCACGTCTGTGGAGGCTCTACTGTGTTTCAGAGGCAGCTCTTGAAACTCCAGCCATCATTTCAGCTAATCAGCACAGTGTCCTGAGAGCGCATCGTCATCGTGACCCTGTTTGGGGGAGGAATTGGGATGTGGAGGGAGTGAGTAGGCAGAGCTGCTCAGCAGAGAAGTAGTTCAAGAGCAGCTTACCCCCAGGTCCGCTGACCCCAGGCCCAGGGTCCTGACGACCCCCTTCATCACAGAGACATCTTCTTGGCAGACCTGACAAGGCCCCCAAGAGTCAAGGGCACAGAGTCCTATTAATGTTTAGCTAAGCAAGAGGCAGGGGGCAGATGCTGAGTCCAGGAAGGACATGATTTATAAAGTCGGAACTAACCCAAGATGAGAACAAGGTTTCTTGTTTTCTTTTTAAAATATGTTTATTCAAAATTGTTTGCTGAATAATAGCATCAAGGGAGCACTCTGCTGTGGATGCTTTCTAGTGCTTTCTAGGAGTTAACTCATGAAATCAGCACAGCTGCCCTTTGAGGAGGGAACCATTGTCCTCTCCAGTTTTCACATAAAAAAACTGAAAAGCACCGGAGCAAGGATTCCAACCCAGCGCCCCTGTGCTGGGGAGCCTCGGAAGCCACCGTCCTTCTCTTCCTCCTGTGGTGAATGTGGCCTGAAAGATGACACATTCCAGTCATCACAAGTGGGAAGGAGGCAGGCAGCTCCTGGAGCTCTGGCTGGGGAGCAGCAGAACGTGGGAGATCATGCGACAACAGTTTAGAATGGACTCTGGCCCCGCCACCCCTGAGGAGCCCATTGGTGCTGCTGTAATACAATACCTGAGACCGGATAACTTATGATACAGTCCTATGCTGCAATATGTCAATGACGGGCCTCTTACAGGACGGTGGTCCCATAAGATCACATCACGTAGGGGCGTCGTCCCCATCTTGTCTGTGTTAAGTGTGCTCTGTGATGTTCACACAGGGGCAAAATTGCCCGACGCATTTCTCAGACTTGCCCTTCCACCAAGTGACATGGGACTGTGTTAGAAACGTATCTTTCACTGCTCTGGAGGCTGGGAAGTCCAAGGTCCAGGTGCCAGGGTTCAGTGTCTGTTGAGTCTTGGTCTCTGCTTCCAAGATGGTGCCTTTGCTGCTCTGTCCTCACATGGAGAAGGCCCCAGAGCTCAAAAGGGGCCTTCCTTCAAGCCCTTTTATAAGGTCACCAATTCTACTCGTATCAGTGGAGTCCTCAGGGCCTCCTCACCTCCCAAAGGGACAAACTTTTAATACTGTTGCCCTGGGGATTGAGTATCAATGGATTCCGGAGGGAACCCAGACGTTCCAACCAGAGCACCCCCTTGCACCAAGAGGAGGAACCTACGATGCAAAGCAGCAGAGGAGGAGGAGGGCCTGACTCACGGCCCAGGGTCCCCTCCAGGGGTTGCACTCAAGAGGGGAAGGGGACACAGGTGAGCACTTGATCTCTAAAATGGCCAAATAGAAGACAAACCTTGAAACTGGGCCTCCATTTCTTATTCAGAGACTGTGGGAAATGAAACCAGAGCTCTAAGAACAAAGTGAGTAAGAAATTGGTGGGGAGAGGAGGAACTGGCAGAGTCAGTTGCAGGTTTGACCCCAGGTTGCCCAGCCATGGCGGAGGGAAGGCACCTGCCCTGGGCCCCCACAGTGGCCCTTGTCTGTGACAGTAGGGGACACAAGCCAACTCTGACCCATCTCGTCTTTGGCTGCACTGAAGGGAGACATCTGCTTGGCTCTTGCTAATTCAGTGTGGGAAGCCTGGCTTGCTCTCTGGTGTAGATAACAATTCCCGCTGGCTGGCAAACAGGCCGGGGAGCCAGGGGCTCAGCCGCCTCCCTCCCTGGCCAGCATTCCATCACCCAGCAGCTCTCCACCCCAGAAGGGCTGCAGCAGGCCAGGCCCTGTGCCCCGGAGCTTGAGGCTCCAAGCAGGTAGGTTCCTGCCTCAGAGAGAGATGCTGCAAACTCGCACAGGCTTAGGGTGGTAGCTTCCTGGAATAGGAGGATGCTGCTCAGAGCCCTGTAACCCAGTGGTGCCCAGAAAGTCACCAAGGGATTGGAAGGTCAGAGGTGTTGTTCTGGGCTGGAAACCAGGGGGTGAAGGGCAGGTTCATCACGGATGAATGTGGTTCCTGGATGGCCACCCTGGTGCAGGTGAGTAATCCACAAAGCAGGACAGCTGAGCCTCTGGCGACCTTCATAACTAATATGTGCTCTGGGGAAGGCGCACCCCGTGCCTCCCATGGTCACCGTATTCAGCATGGATGCAGTAAGGCCACCTTATCATTCCACTGGGCCTTTTTCCTACCCTCCCCAGAAAGTACTTGGTCTCAGTACTTGTCCTCTGCAGAATGACAAAGAAATGTTCACGTCTCTCCCCTGAAAACCCAGGCTACTCCCTGCTCCTGTGGCTGCTCTCCTGCTCTAAGTAACCATCAGGTCTTAGGTTCCCCTTTGGGCCTTCCTCACCCTGGGTGAAAGCACATCCCTCAGGGAGACTTAAATTTTCCTTAGAAGATTGAAAAGTTGAACTAGCTTGACAAAGACCCCGTGCAAATTAGCTCAAGTGGAAGGAGTGTTTATTGGCTCATATAACTGGGAGTTTAGGAGTGGTTGGATCTAGAACCTCAAACAGCACTATCTGGGCTCCCTTTCTCCTGAATTTGGCTCTACTTCCTGCATCTGTATTTGTAACTGAGGATGGAGTTCTCCATTAAGCCAGGAAAGGTGACTCTGGTCAACTCTAGGTTTACCTGTTTCCTGTTTTTGCTTGGGATAGGCCCCCAGCCCCTAAATCCTCACTGTATCTAGAGAAATGAGGAACACGGTCAGGCCTTAGTCAAGCACCCAGGGCAGTGCCTGGGAACGGGGGATGGGCACGTTTGGGTTCTAGCAAAGAAGGGTGGGGTGGGGGAGAGTGTTCAACAGGCACAATGTTAGCTGTCAGTCCAGCACAATGGTATGTCGTCTCGTGGCTCCAGAGCAGGAGAGAGATTCGGCCCAGGGGTCCCTTTTACCTATTTCATGAGCAACACAGGTGGCCTCTGGCCTGTCAGTGGGCGGACAGATCTTGGAGCTGTCCAGGTGCCTACCTTCTTTCCTGGCTCTGACACCCTCCTTACAGGCTTGTTCTTCCTCTAGGGGACTTCTGTCCCTCAGTGTTATTAAACTTATGAGGGCTGCCACCTTGGTCCCCCAGCCAGTGCCTGCTATAACTTCCTGTTTTGGTGGCAGTCAGCTGGCTCTTCAGAACTGTCCCCAGACATCAGCTCTATTATGTAATGAGGCCACCAAGTCCTGCTGAGTCAGGCTGGCACAGAACTCCAGGCCAGACCAGGCATGAGTGAGGCAGGCCTTCTCTACCCCCTTGGGAGGAGGAACACTTGAGGTACATTGTCCTCAGGGTCATCTTTAAGAATTCCTCCCCCCACCCCCCAGAATATAAACCCCAGATCCTACAGGGTCCTCCCTAGGCAAATTTCTTAGCCATTTGGTCAATACAATTTCACATTATCTGAGTTGAAAGGGAAATGATGAGTCATTTGCTCCAACCAACCAGCTTAAATGTCCCCATGGCATCCTGACAGGTGACCGTCCTCCCTGAGTCAGACCATTCTGGGGAGTTCCCACTAATGACAACACCGAGTGCTGGTGCTTCTGCTCCCTGCTCTTTCTTCACAGGCCCTGAGAGCCTCACGGAGGGCCAGCACCCTTATATTAAAGGGCAGTTTCTCTAGGATGGCTTCAGTACTCAGCTCCTGATTATCTATAAGGGAGGTGGCGGGAGGACGTGGCCTCCCAGGCATTGCAGAGGCTCGGCTAGTCCACACAGGGACTGTGGTGTGGGAGGGGCTCTGAGACTTCCGTCCACTCTTGTCCTCTCTCCTCTGTGTCATGGCTTTAGGGGAGCTGCTGGGTCACCATGCCTAACAGTCCTGGACTTCCTGCCTGCAGAATGCCACTTCTGGCCTCTCTACAGAGTGTGGCAGAGAGTGGGCTATTGTCATTAGGAGTGTAGGCACAGAGTAGGAGGCTCAGGGCAGGCCCTCCCCGCTGGTGGGCAGAGTCACGTAAGATCGCAGGAGGCACCTAGCTTCCCTACCTGTGCTATGGGGAAAAGATGTGAAGTGGGGAAAATCTCCCGAACAGCGTCTCCCTGTCTAAGGACTAAGGAAGCATAAAGCCAGATCCAGGGATTAAGAAAGCAGAGCTGAGATCCTGTCTTTAGTACTCTTGGTTTTCTCCTGTGGAAAGCCTCTGTCCAAACAAAAAGCTGGTCCAAGAAAACAGGCTTCGGGTCTGGCCAACCCCAGAACTCAACCTGAGCTCCAGAGATTACACTCCAGTCACTGCCTAGACATTTATATCACTATACCTATTTGGACCTTTCCCAAACTTGGCCTGTCCCAAACCAAATTTATCCAATCTCACTGTTCTGGTTTAGATGTGGTGTCCCCCAAAAGCTCATATGTGAGTCAATGTGAAAAGGAGGAGAAATGACTGGGCTCTAGCCTTAACCTAATCAGTGAATTGATCCCTGGTGGGATTAACTGGGTGGTAACTGGAGGCAGGTGGGGTGTGGCTGGAGGAGGTGGCTCATTGGGGGCATGGCTATGGGGTGTATATTTTGTATCTGGAGAGGGGAGTCTCTCTGCTTCCCAATCATGATGTGAGCTGATTCCCTCTGCTCTACTCTTCCTCCATGATGTTCAGCCTCACCTCAAGCCCTGAGGAATGGAGTCTGCTGTCTACGGATTGAGACCTCGGAAACTATAAGCCCCTAAATAAGTTTTTTCTTCTCTATAATTGTTCTGGTTGGGTATTTTGGTCACACCGGTGACATAGCTGACTAAGACCCTCACTTTCCCACCACTCTTCCCAAATCCATTCGTCTTCCAAAGCTTGACATCTTTCAGCCTATGATAACTTTTTACTTTTCTTTTAATCCATGTCCCACTGCTGTTCAATGCAGCTCAGAGCTCACATTTTCCATGTATTTAACGTCTGGGTGCAATGGTGCACCATTTCCTGAACCCACATTCTTTAAGGTCCAGATGAATGGCCACTTCTTGTGTGAAGGCCTCATAATCCCGTCCAGGCAACAGGATCTCCTCCTCCTCTGGGCTCCCACCACTTTGTCTCAAACTCTTTTGGCCTCTTTTCACATTTTTCTCCTTTCAAATGCAAGTCTCTAATGTCTTTGTTGTTCTGAAACAGTCCCACTTTCTAATATACCTCATAAATTTACATCCAGCTGAAACAAATATACCATCCTGAATTTTTCCTTTTCTGAACTTCCTGGTGCCTTCTTGGTGGTCATCTCATCTGATAACAGATCACACATCCTGCTTCCTTGAAGATGCACATCCTCACTTAGTGACTGTGCTATGGAAACACCCCCACATGCGGGTCCAAGTGATAGGAGAAGCCATTACTGTGCCTCCCCAAAGCAGATAGCACAAGAGCCAAAGACATTTGCTTTGATGCTTTTGATCTTTGGGTGCTTAGATCTGTATTAGATGGGTGACCTTGAACATTCCACTTGCCTGGGCCTCAGTTTCCCCAGCTGTAAATGGGATGGTGATGTTAGCCTTGAAAACTTCACACTGGGCTCTCTCCAACCCCCATGAGTTTGCACACTCACGCCTTCGGCTCCACTCTCGCCCCCTCTCTGCTGAGAGAACTTCTCAGGCCTCAGCTCAGGTGCCTCAGACTGGGTTAAGTGCTTTTCCGTGTGCACTCACTCCAGTGCCTCCACTGTCTCTGTACTTGGCTCTGAGCTGTAGGGGTCTGTTTCTTGCCTCTTCTCCCCACTTTGAGAAGCTGCAAACTCCATGAAGACAGGAGCCAGGATTTCTTAGCATCCCATTCCACCTTGGCTCTGCCCTGTTCACTTTTGATTCAAAGAAAGTAAAACTAAAGTGAGCCTCATTAGGCAAGGAATTCGTAATTCATAGTAGGTAAGAAGGGCCAGTGCCTCACTGGGGGCTAATTAGCTCGCATGGTGACAACGAGGCTCATTAGGTTGCTGGCTCCACCTGTACACTGTGTTAGGCACCCAGCAGTGATCTGCTATTGATACAGAAATTGAGTGATGTATCATCTGACCTGATGCTAAATCCCAATAGTTTCCAATTTCATGGGATTTGTGATAATTTTTGTGATGGTAAGACTACCCAAATCTCCAAGAGAATTATTTTTCTTATGGGATTCTCATCAGGAAGAGCAATTCTGACAGTTTGCGTGGTATCAGTAGTTGTAAATAATTAAAAACAAACCTCAGCTGCACATAAATTCATTATAACAACCTAGGCACTTTATCATAAATAAAAGCAACACTAACCATGGTTTATTGTGATTTTCTGTTTATTTTAGAGGTATGGTGGTTATCAGAGAAAGTTCCAGGTTCAGATGTCCCATGTTCTAATGCCATCCCTGATATGCACTAACTGTGTGATCTAGGGCTAGTTATATCACTCTGAGCCTCAGTTTCCTAATTTATCAAATGCAATGATAGCATTTACATTAGGATGATCATATGGGTTAAATGAGCTAATACAGGTAAGAGCTTATGGTACTGCCTAGCACCTGGTATAAATATAAATGTTAGCTGTTATTATTTACCAAGGGTGAATCAAACAGAAGAAGAGTGTTTAAATAAGATTGCCTTTAAATTTCCTGCCAGTCTGAGTTCTGTCTCTATTCCACTCTGATCCATCCACATCCCTATTCAGTAGGGAGGGGGCAGCACTATCCACATTTTACAAACAGTGGAACCGAGCCATAGAGAAGCCGAGTGTCCAGTAGATGAGTGGCAGTCTGAAACTCGGGCTCGAGTCTGCAGATGCAGGTCCTAGGACACTTTCCCCAGGCTGTGAGACTGTGCACTTCAAAGTGAGTGAGCCTGTGAGAAGTGACCCCCTGAGGCTCCTTGTCAGACAAGGTTCTCCATGGATGCCCAACAGGGTCACTTCCATTCCTACCTCTGAGATGATCTAAGGACATTTTTTCTTACTTTAACTCTCAAAAGAGCCATCTTATGGGTTTGGATGGGGTGCTGGCAGGAGCTGTTCTCCTTGGCCTCCTGCATTCCCTGCCTCTTTAAGCTCTGCTGTCTCTGGGTTGTGCTGGGCACACACCTTCCTCACCTGACTCTTTGGAGGATTTCTTCTGCTGAGCCAGGAACTTAAACTACTTGAGGAACTCACAACTCGCCTTATTCCAAAACATTCTGTCCCCAACCAAGTCCCACCCCTTCCCAATCCCGGCTTTACTTCTCCTTCCGAAGGATCTGCAAGATCTCCCGGTCCCCTCCCTCTCTCCCTCCGGCCAGAGTTGGCCAGAGGGAAGACTCTGCCCTCTTCTGGACCCTGGCTTTGCAGAGGCAGCCCCCTGGAGTTAGTGGGTGCAGGAGTATTGCTGTGCCTGAATCCAGACTGTTCAAGAGGACTCAGGGTGTTTTTCTTTTCTGTCCACTAGGGGGCTGCTGGCAGAGGAACGGGAAAAACGGAGGCTTAAAAAAAAAATACGCTGCTGAAATTTCAGCAAGAGGGGAAAAGAGAGAGCGCGTGAGAGAGAGACAGCAGAGCAGTCCCAGGCTTCCTCATCTCGTTCACGTCAGAGGCAGGAACCGACTGTGCTAAGGCTGTGGGCTCAACACGCAGAGACAGACAGGAGCAGACCCAGGAGAGGAAGAGCCGGGGGTCCTCCCTGACCCGACCAGTTGCCACTGGTGGAGCAAGCCGCCTGACTTTTTGATCTTATTTGGGCTGCCTCCGCTTCTCCTTCCACTCGCAGCCCTGCCGGCTTGGATTTCGTTCCTGTCTTGGAGCCTGCTCCCTTCCTCTCGGGGAAGGAGGAAGGGAAGAGAAGCGAGCGAGGTGGGCTCTAGGTGAGCGCATCAGCTGGCTCAGCCCAACACACAGGAATCCTTCCCAGGGAGCCGCTCTGCTCCAGCCGGCACCGGCCCGGGTAAGTCCGGGGCACTCTGCCTCCTTCCTTTCCTCGCTAATGTGATTTCAGCACCAAGGAGAGCAACGAGGTGCATTTTGGTGTCTGTGTGTCGTCTGTGTGTTCCTGCCAGGCGTTTGGCACGAAGGTTACATTTCTCTCTGCTGCCAGTGGAGCTGGGTTCTGCGTAGGGAAAAGAAAGGCGCAAAACTATGTCTCCCGAATTAAAGGGGGCTGTGCACCGGGCCTTGCGGGTGTGCGGAGCGTCTGTGTGTGTACTGTTGCATAAGACAGGTGAGGGCTGAGCTAAATTGCTGGAGGTTTCTGCATCTCGCGCAAGGCTGTTCTTTTTGTATGTAGATTAGAGAGAGGGTTTGGGGAATTAGTCGATTAGTCCTGCACCTTTTTTTTTTTTAACTCTTTCTCGCCAAGCCCTCCCTTCAATGGAGGAAAGTATTGCAAAGGAAGCCTGGGGTTTGGGAGTGGAGGTAGAGTTAAAAGTTGTGCTCCTCTGATGGAGCTTGAAAGAGGTGATTTTAAAAATGTCAGTTTCCCCAGGATTCTCTGGGATCTTGCTGGGGAGAGAGCCTGATGTGACCTTTTACTTTCTCTCCTGGAGTGAATTCGTGGCAGGTGGGCAGGTGCAACAGGTCAGCCGTAGGCTGGGGCGGTTTGGGGGCGAGGTCTCTCTGACTTCATGATGGGAGGAGAGTGGTTGTGCCTTGAGCTTTTCCCAGGTTGGCTGGTGTGGATCCCACTACAGTTGCAGGGATCTGGGAGCAACCTTCCACTTTTCTGTCACTCTTGGCTATATGCAGTTGGAAAGAGGACAAAAGTCTGTTCTGTTCCTGTTTTCTGGGGCATTTGGCAGTGAAAAATAGCCCAGAAGAAAGGTTTGTCTGCACGTGTTCAGGGAAAAAGACATGAACTTTGGCCCCTGAGTCAGGAGGGCTTGAAGTGGTGCCCTGTGCTCCCCCAGCACCCAGGCTCCACAAACAGAAGATCCTCATTGCTGCTACTTTTGCAAAGTACTGCTGTAGCCTCCTGCTTCCTGTTTCTGGGAGTATTTAGTCAATTCCTCCATCTGCCTTGCTTTTCCCTTGGAGATACTGTCTGCCTACCCCCACTGGCTTCAGTTCTGCCAAAACCCCCTTGGGTGGGGCTGTTCAACAAGTGGTATTGGGGATTTTCAACTGCCCGAGTTTCCGTGGAATCAGTATTCCAAGAGGTGAGGAGATGTGGCTTTTTTTTAAGATCAAGCTTTGCCTTGATCTGGTCTCTTAACTGTTTAAGGTTCTGGTCACTTTTTTCAAGTATGCCAAGACCCGGGAGGTGTGATTCATTCTTTCCAACCCTGAACGAACCTTAGTGTTATGGTTCTTTGTTCTCTTCTTAATTCAGCACCCTGGATCCCTCCTCCAAGGTGAAGAAAATACTCCCTGCCTTTGCTTAGGGACCCTTGTAAGTGAGAGACATCGTTTTGAGACAGCACCCCTTCTCTTTTTTACTATGCTCAGCATTAGATACAGAAACTTCAGTGTCTCCTTAGAGTGGCAGGTAGTAGAACATAGTGAAGAAAAGAGAGCGACATCGGAGGTTGGAATGGTGGGGAAAAGTATGGAAATAGAGAATCAGAAACCCACACTGACTCATTCATATTTCAACTCTCCCAAATTCTTCTGTCCTTGAAATTCCACAGTTTGAACAAGTAAGTGGATGGATTTCTATATGACATGAAGATTTAAAAAACTTATGCCCTTGCAATGGACCCTATCTAAAGCCACCATTTATTACGGAAGTCCCCATACTTAGTAGTCATTATCTCATTAATGCTTCTAAATTCTCTGTGAAAGAAGTGCTCGGTGACATTATCAGGCCCATTTTTTTTTTTTTTTTAAAAAGGAGAGACATAGACGTTTAAAGTGAGAGGCCAGAGGGTAACAAAAGTGGAAATAGAACTTTTGGTCTGCTAATAGTTCATCATCTGTAAAAATGTAGACAGGCTCATGTGTGGGAGAGCAGGGATGGAGTGCTCCCAGCAGACAGATTAGCAATCAGAATCTTCTAGAGAATTCCATATAAAGCAATGGCCTCTGAAGGATGGGAATCAGCCAGGAGTGTCAAGGTGCCATTGGCCTGTAGGTCGGGGCCAAGAAGATGACCAGAAGCCAGGTGAAGATCCCTCTGCACCTTCTGTGAACAGTGAGCCCAGGTTCCGTGCCAGGCACCTGACTGCCACCATTGAGGTCACTGTTCCCAGGGCATATTGCCATAGAAGTGTTGCTTTTGGGCATTTGACTTTTCTCTCCTAAGAACCGTCTCCAGGGCCATCTTCATTGAGTCCTTGTGGCTCAGAACGTGGAGAGAATGAGTAAGGAGAAGGAGAAGCTAGAAACCCACCCATCATACAAATACCTCCTCCCTGAGGAACCCTACCACTCATATTTGGCCAGAGTCCTAGTGAGAAAGCCACTGTGTTCTCAAATCTGTGCCTCCTTCACTGAACAGCAGAGAGCCTGCTAGACTGCCCCTGAGATCCAGAGAGATGAGAGATGATGAGGAAAGGTGGAGAAGAGAAGCTCAGCATCCTGCCCTGTTCTCCATGACTGAAGGTTGCCATCTTTACCTGGAACTGGCCATTATAACTTTAAAAGAACGGGTATAATTTGCATATACTACAATGCACAGGTTTGTTTTTTGTTTTTTTTTGTACTGAGGTTTGAACCTAGGGACACTTGTTCACTGAGCCATATCCCCTGCCCCCCCCCTTTTAAAATTTATTTAGAGATAGGATCTCACTAAGTTTCTTAGGGCCTTGCTAAGTTGTTGAGGTTGGCTTTGAACTCCCGATGCTCCTACCTCAGCCTCCAGAGCTGCTGGGATTACAGGTGTGAATCACTGTGCCTGGCAGTGCACAGATCTTAAATATTCAGATTAGTAAGTTTTGACAACTGTGAGTACTCATTTAACCTCAATGAGATATACAGAAGTTCCCTCATGCTTCTTTCCAATCAATATTTCTCTCCTCTAACCCCATCACTTTCTTCTATCTGCATAGCTTACCCTGCCCCACTGTGTAGTAGGAATGTCTTGCTGAATGTATTACACAACAAAGGCATCCTGTGAGCCCAAAAGTTTTTAAAGAGAATATATGGCACAACTGTTACTAGGTGGATAGTGGCAAGAGTGAGAAGGGGTGCATTCTGCATCCCAGCTTGAGGTTGTGGTGTTGGAAAGCCAAGTGGTCATTTCAACAGTATGTACAGAAACCAATGATCAAGTCCATACAGGATCTGGGGACATCACTGCAGATCTCTGAGCTGACCTGAGTTGTTTGATGGTACAGTTCTTGGAAATGATGTTGAAATTTATACTTAAAATGTGGAATGCTACATTTAGGTGATCAGTCATGAATCACCCCATATGGGCTCCAGGAGAGAGAGCTGAGGAAAGATTACCCAGGTGCACTGGGTATAGAAAAAGTGAAGAGGCTCACTGTGGTAGTGCATATACCATGAAATGCCGCTCCATCTACAAGGATCATGGCTGAAGTCACGCTGTTCCTCCTTAATCAAGAGTGGTTTTAGGAGCAGAAACATTGGTGAGACTCACGGACCTGAATCCTAGCTCTATCCAAGGGTGTCCCTGGGCTGTGTGCTCGGGTAGGGAGTACTGGTTTCTATTTTACCATTAAGAAGTAATAGTTATCCGAACATTTGGGAGACTTTGTTGAATATACAGATGTGTGTGCGTGCGTGTGTTTGCACATGTGATATCTAAAGACTCTTACCACCACCACCATGCCACCATGCCATCTTGTCTAATTCTTCTCTATTCTGCCTCTAGTTTAAGGACCACTCAATTGAGATGGAACATTTTTTGCACAATTTGAACATGGGCTCCTCAACTGAGAAATCAAGAGTTTCTGGCAGATCAATCAGCAAATCAGTCTTGTTCTCAAAATTTGTCCAGAGAGAGCACAGAGCTATTTGCAGGTTCAGTGAGTAGCCATGTCCTCTGCCTCTCTGCACTCAGAGATTTTACTGTAGTGCTTTTGTCCAGGGCATTGCCCCTTTCTGGGCTCACCTTTCCCAGAGAATGCACCGAGCCAGCTCTTGTAGGGGGAGGCTTCTGAGTCATGTCTCCCGCTGGGATCCCATAGAGTAGAGTACAGGTTGCTAAGCCATCAGCTCAGGGCAAGAGAGAAGAGAAAGCAAAGATTCCCTAATGTCCAGGCAGAAGATTGTGCAGGGATACAAACCTGGATGATGCCCATTAAAGCCAACGATAGTAAATGAGTTGAAAGAAGGGCAGGGACACACCTTTGTCTCATCTTGATTTTGAGCTATGGTGATGTGAATGAGATTCTCCATCTAACTGGAATTTCATCTTAAGAGAACCTTGTGGAGGAGGGGGAATTGGAGTAGAGTTATTTAAAAGCTATTTCCAACCATATAGAAGACTCACGACATCTTTACCTTGAAACATAATTTTGTACTTGAACTTGGCAAGTAACAAGTATGTCCACTGGCATGGGGAAGACAACAGCCCTGCTCTCTTCTCATTCCCTCTTTTTTTTTCTATTTTTATATTTTGGCCATTTTTAAGTGTGCTATTCAGGGGCAATAAGTGCATTCACATGGTGTGCAGCCATCACCACCACCTATATACGGAGCATTTTCATCTTTCCAAAGTGACTCTCTGGCCCTTTAGATAATAAGTCCCCATTTCCCCCTCCCCCCCAACCCCTGGCCACCACCATTTTGCTCTCTGTCTCCGAATCAAACTAATCCAGTTTTCTTATACAAGTTGAACCCTCCAATATTGGTCATGTATGGATCATTTCACGCAGCAGAGTATCTTCTGTGTCCATCCCTGGAGTAGCCTGAATTCTCTTCCTTTCCATGGCTGAATAATACTCCATTGTATGAATATGCCACATTTTGTCTATCCACCCGTCTGTTGATGGACACTTGAGTTTCGTTTCCTCTTCCTGTCTTTAATTCTGGCAATTGCCTCTGCTTTACTCTCTCACCAAACGGGAAGGGAAACTCTGGTCATGGCACTGGCCTGAGTTGAGATTGCTCCCTTTCCCTATGAAGCCCAAGCAGGTGGCTTCCTGGAGGCAACGTGGAGAGGTCCCATGGGGCCTGTACACATGGATGACCGGGTCTGTGTTCGATGCTCGGGCTGTCGTCATTAATGAGTACAACAGAGGTGGTTCAAGCAAACTGGGATCCTATATGATCCTCTGTGCCCCCACAGTGTGCCCAATCTTGTCCCAGAGAGGTACCAGCTCTGAGGGGGGGCTCTCACTCTGACGGGCCTGTCTCTGGGTTGTGCCCAACAAAGTGAAATTCCTTTGCCCTGACCCCAGGGCAAGTGACCTTGTTACGATTGACTGAAAGCTTCCAGCCCTGATCTCTTTGGGACCTGTATGCCTACAGCAGGGCACTGCCAGCCTCACCCGACTTGGCTTCTTTATCTCGGGCTCTGGTGGTCGATGAGTCAATAGAAGGTCATTATCCAGACCCAGGAGGAACTCCGGGTGCTTTAATCTGGATGTGCGTGGCACAACGTTCTGCATGGTTCCAGGAAGACAAAGGAGAAGAAGCCTGGAGTGAGATCCAGGAGAGCATCAACCAGGGCGGCTGATGTTTGACAACAGCTTAGCCACAGTCTGAGCTGGAATGTAGTCTTCGATTCTGTCCCCCTAAAATTTCCCATTCCTGGTCCCTGGCAGCTTGGATATTTTGTTGCTCAATGATCAACCCAGCCACCATCCCCTGAGTGCTAACTCAGAGTGTTAGCCCAGTACTCTGGGCAGAGAAGGCCCTTAAAAATATTGCTGTTATTCCCATTAACAAATATGTTAAATACGTGGTATCACTGAGTGCCTAAAACACTGATATATGCTATAATCTTCACTTTGCAGATGAGGAGACGGAGGCAGAGTGGTGCTTGAAAACTTGCTCAACATTTTATAGCTAGAAAATGGTACAGCAGGGACCTAAGCCTAGATTCAAAGCCTGGCTCTTAACTGCTTCCTTTTCTTTTCTTCTGTTTTTTCTTTATTTACTTTTTGTGCCTTTCACATTCTCGGCAGGTGTCTACCACTGAGCCACACTTCAGCCCTTAGCTTCTTTCCTGGTCCCTGGCAGCTTGGATATTTGTTGCTCAATGATCAACCCAGCCAAAAAATTGTTTTGTTTTTTAAAAAATCATTCATTTAGCAATTAATGGTGTTCATCTTAAACAGCTTTTTAAAAATTTTATTTTATTGGGGGGGGTGGTGTATAAACTCAGGGGCACTCAACCACTGAGCTACGTTGCCATCCGTTTTTTTGTATTTTGTTTAGAGTCAGGGTCTTACTGAGTTGCTTAGCACCTCACTGTTGCTGAGCCTGGCTTTGAACTCGGGATCCTCCTGCCTCAGCCTCTTGAGTTGCTGGTATGACAGGCATGAGCCACCACGCCTGGCCCATCTTAAACATCTTCATTATGTTTTGTATCTTTTGTGTCTTTCATTATTGCTCATCACTACATGTGAAAACATCCTGCCTGTCTGCTAGATTACCTGTCCTGTGCAGGTGGGAGAGTCCTTCAAGGGCCTGGAACGTAACGGGGCCCTGTGAAAACTTTCTGACTAGCTGTTGGCTTTGCTTGACTAAGTACGAGTGTCTCCATCTTGCCTTTCTTTTCAGTAATAATAATAGCAGCTGTGGTTTACGGCCCGTCCACTGTGCTGGGCTCTAGACCAGGCCCTGCGATGCGGCATCTCACTTGATTGTCACAATCACGAGTACCAGCAGCTCTCGTAGCTTCTTGGAGGTAGCTCTGTGATGGTGGCCATCCTGGGTGTTGGATGTCGTCATGGTTCTTTTATTTAATCCTCATGTCAACCCTGAAGATAGGATGGCAAAGAAAACCAGTCACATGGAGAAATGGACTGGTCAGGCCCAAACTTCAGCTGGCACAACCCCTCTTTCCCATCAAGACCACAGGAGAACACATAGTTGACAAATACAAAGCTCCTGGGAGGCTCAGAGAGGTTAGCTAGCTTGGCCAATGCCACACAGCTGGCAGTGTGAGAGCTGGCTTGAACCAATGCCCAAGCTCTTCCCTACTCTCTTGTGTCTAATGGCGTCTCCCACTCTGGGCTCCAAGTGCACTGAGCAGGTGGGATAGAGGCAGTGAGAAGCAGGACCTGGGGGTTGTTACCAGGAAACTTGGCTTCAAGTTCCGACTTGACCTGGTACTGATGCTGTGACCTTGGGCAATTGTTTAACCTGCCTTAATCTGAGATGCCTCATCAGAAGCCTCCCCACCCAAGAGCCTAGAGATCATCGTGCCACGTCTAAGTTCTTATGAGAATTGAATGGGGCACAAGGACACTGCGCAGGATGGTGCCTGGCACAGAACACGTCCTTATGAATGACTGTGCCAGTTGCTATTTAATATGGCCTGGGGACTGGGTGCAGCCCCGGGTCCTTGGCATTTTAACAAGCTAGCAATGATCAGGGCTGACCTGGATTTTATATTCTCCTCAAGTGCTAATGGGCTGGGCTGGCCCTTGTTTTACATCACCTTGATTTCATGAGCATGTGTTGGACTATTTTTTCTTCTACTCTTTTAGCACCGAGAGGCTGGCAGGCTGATATTTAAAAATATCTGAAAGATGCCTTTTGCCAATTAATTACCTAGAAATTGTACCGGACTGAAATTAATTTGAACCTGAAGGAGACACCAGGTTTTTGAGCCCCATTCCACACTCAGCTGGAGACTAGGAACATTTGGATTCCTCTCCTCCTATTTCCCCCGCTCCAGGTTCTTCTGCCATTCTGCGTTTTATTTGTGAAACATTTTCCCTTCGTTTATAATTATGTTTTCCATAAGAAGAACATCCAACAGCCACCTCCCGGCTGGGCTTGAGTCATTGTTTGAATTTTTGACGGTGTGCAATTCCAAAGCCTTGAGTTTATATAGATTACCTTGAATTTATCTCTGTGCGCCTGTCGGAAGAGATGCCACAGCCCGCCTGTGAAGCAGTGGAAGCCCCCGCCCCTGAGCACCAGTCGGGGTGGATAGACTGTTTATCTAAATGGATTTCTGTAAAGCACACACCTTAATCAGCCAGGTTTGCCAGCCCATCCTGTTTAAGCGCCTCCCGATGTCCCCTGCGATTGTCAATACCAAGGTTGATAGTGGCGACCAGGCCGGGGACAGGGTGGGGAGCCATCAGCTGACAGCCCTGTGCTCCTCCACCTCCTCCCGCCAGCAGCCAGCTGTGGGCCAGGGGAGAGGGCAGCGTCCAGCCGGAGAGCAGTGTCTGCAGGGACAGGTGGGCAGGGTGGCCATCTGGGTAGAGGGACAGGGCCCTGCACAGTAGAGGAGAGCCTGGCCAACGGCCGTGCTGAATAGGGCAGAGGCCAGAGCCGTCTGCAAGGGGCTGTCTCCTCACAGGGACCCTGGCTGTGCCACAGAGAGATGGGACTTATAAACCACTATAAAGGCTCCTATTCACAGCCGTAGATATTTATAGAGATATAAATGGAGTTTAATGCTGGCGAAACTCATTGTAAAAGCCAAAGACTTGGTCTGTGTCTGAACTTCAGTGCAGGTCTGTGCGGGCTCCTGCCTTCTGCGGTCAGGAGTGTGTGTGCCCGTGCACCCTGGCGTCAGCACAGCTGGCTTCGTAGTGGTGACCTGCGAGGTCCCCTGGTGCCTGCCAGGGAGGGGCCCAGCAGTGCTGCTGTGCCCTGGTCTCCCAGGGCTGTTTAAGAGCAGCGAGGAGAGGAGAAGAGGCCACAGCACTGCCAACATCAAGTGGCTTCCAGCAGTCGGGAGTCTGGCTTGAAACAAAACCATCTGAGGAGGGTTAGCTTTGTATCTGCCTCGGGAGCTGCCGGTTCCTGCTCCTCATAGCTCCAGATACGATGGGATGGCAAAGCCTGCCTGACCAGCCCCCAAGCCTCCATGTCTCCTTGGGCTTTGCATGCTCACTGCCCATGCTGGGCGACAAACACTGTGAAACCCTGCCCAACAGGAGTTTGAATCCTGGCTCTGCTACCTGCTAGCTGAGGAGCCTTGGGGAAATCTCTTGACTTCTCTGTGCTTGAAATGCGGTATTAGCTCTGACCTCTCCGAATTGCTGTGCGTTAAACAGCCTGTCATTTCTGCATCAAGGCTCATAACCGCCCTTAGGACCACACAGAGGGTCTTCAGTTCAGAGAGGTGTCACTTGGGGGAAGTGACCACTGCAGAAGAGGTACAGTCGGAGGGCCGAGGGCCCCTGCTTTGACACATATTGTCCCCACAGGCCGGGGGAAGCCCCAGGTGGTCTGAGACTGGCTGCAGGAGCAAGTGTGTCCTCCAGGCAGGCAGCAGGGCTTGGGCCTGTCCTCCTCAGTGTCCTCGGTGCGAAGTGCCTGGGCAGCAGCTCAGTGGAAGTTTGGCTGACCAAATGAGAGAGCTCTTCTCTGGGTGGCGTTGCCCTTGTAGTGGGGCCTGGAAAGAGAGGAGGCAGCGAGGAGCCCACCTGCGCAGCGATTCCCTGGGGAGCAAGTCTCTGAGCAACTAGGGATGCCTTTCCGAACCTGACCCTGGACAAGTCGGTCAATCACACCGATGGCGTGGGGTTCCCCCTGGGCACCCTCCCTCTAAGGGAGAGCCCAGGTGGAATACTCTGGGGGAGAGGAAAGGGTGCTGTTGATGGGGACCCTGATAGGTGCTGAGCGGGGGGTGGGAGAAGGCCACTATCATTCCATCTCTTATTAAACATGGCCCGAGACAGAGCGCCCGAGTTATTAAAATGCAAAGTAAGAATGCGCCATGCCTGCTGCCCGCCCCGCCCTTTTCTTCCGTTAGTATTTTATCAGCTTAATGTAGCAAGAATGAAAGGCCCAGGCAGCTGTCCTCAGGGACCGGAGGTGACAGGAACAAAACCCTGGAGAGGCTGGGTGGCTTCCGGGGCAGTGGCTTCCCTCCTGCGGCGGGGCCTCCTCTGCCCCAGCAGCACCCGCCTGAGTGGCTGGAGGCGAGCAGTGCCACCTCTCTGCACGCACACCCTTGCCCCTCACGTTGCTTCCCTGATTTTGAAGTGGGGACCCTGTGTGACAGAGCGGCCATGGGAACCCACCTGACACCCCTAACTCTGCGGCCTGGGGACATCCAGGACCGACCCTGGGCTCCTGCCTCTGGAGACACACTGCCCTTTTCTCAGTTCTCAGGTCGAATGTCGCTAAAGGGCTTGTTCTCGGGTGGCCCGGCCTGCCAGCCGGGAAAGCAGCCTTTTCATTTCTGCTGTTTTTTATCTCGTGCTGGAGTCGGGCTCAGCAACCAGCGGAGGGGGCCCTGCCGAGATGGGGCAGGGTCTGTGGGAAGTGGCTGCCTAGGATCTGCTCTGAGGGTGCTTAGGATCTCCTGGGTTCATAGGTCACCTGCTGGATCCAAAGATAGCGTCCCTCTGTCGCTCAGCAGCATGGTAACTGCCAACTCCTGCGTGAGTACTTCACACCGAGACACTAACGGATCTATTCAAGCTCCTTTTGAGTGAGGTGCTGTTATTGTCCCCGTGATACAGGTGCAGAGCTCGGGCACAGACTTTGCCCCTTTTCCTGAAGGCATGAACGGCAGAGGCAGCTTTCAGCCCAGGCCCTGTGCGCTCCCGACAGCGCTGTCCCTGAGCGTCACTCAGAAACCTTCCGGCTTCCCTGGCTAGAGAGCACAAAGGCCGCTGGAGAACCAGTCGGCCAACGCTTGGCTTGAATCCCTAAGGGCGGGTTGGGAGCAGGACCAGAGAAGTCACTCTTCATTGCTGGCACTCGGGGTGCCACCACTCCTCCCCCTCCCTCAAGAAGAGAGAACAGTCCAGGTCCCAGGCAGGTGAGTTTTCCGACACATTTTCCTCCACTCTCGCGAGGTGGTGTCAGTTCTCCTCTGTCCGCGGACGCCTCATTCACTCCGTGGCTTCCCCTTTGGGATCATCTGAGCTGCGGTTGTAACGACCCATTCATCTGTGGGCCACTTCTAACTCGGATCTGCCCTCATGCCAAAGGAAAGTCGGGTAATGGATTCTCAAATGACTGTTCCGTCGGGCGGGCGTCGGGCAGGCCGGGCCGTGAAGCTGGCTTTGTTCCTGCTGCGTTCCTTGTCCAGCTCTGAGGCCGTGAATGTGAAGGGAGCACCAGTGGCAGCCATGAGAGGTTCATGGGTGGGAGCAGGTATCACTGCTGGGGGCAGAGTTCAGGTCGGTGGCAGCCCTGGTGTGTCCTTGCCATCTAGTCAGAGATGGGGACCGCAGCAGAACATTCACAAAGGAATGGGTGCTTCCGAGCCACGCACGACGAGTCAGAGTCAGTAGCAACCGAGCCAAGGGGCAGACTCACCCCGGAGCAGATTCGGGGCAGGGGTGCCCCGAGAACCCAGTGCAGGCATGGTAGAGCCTGGTGTTTAGTTTTTGCCTGGGGGGCTGAGCGGGGACCCTGTGGGAGAGGCCCATCACACTCTGGGAGAGTTGATTCAGCAGTTAGAGTACATCCTGGGCTTGGGGCAACGGACCACGGGCAGATGCTGGTGAGGGCAAGTAGGCCAGATCTGCAGACAGTGGACTTGAGCCTGGATCCTGACCCTGCCTAGCTGTGCCCTCATCCTGATACCACTTAACCTCTCTGAGCCTTCATTTCCTGGACTCTAACATGGGGATGATGATGCCTCCTAAGGAATTTTGTGACCGCTGAATAAGGCAGCCTGGGTACCCCATAAATGTTGCTTCTCTTCCCCAGTGGAAATAAGAATTCACATTTCTGTTGTATTTCTTACTTTTAAAATCCTCATTAAAACAGCACATTTGATCCACACAACCATCTCTGAAGAGAAACAAAGTGTCGATAATGAATCACACCCATTTTGCAGAATGGGAGGATTACTACAGAGTCTCCGTGACTTGTCCAAGGTTGCACAGGTGAAAAATGACACAGCTGAGTCCACAGCCAGACACCTTGGGCAGCCCCCTTTGTGGTGCGGTGACTGGGCTGGTCATGGAAGTCAGAGGTCAGGACGACCTGCTGCCCGGTGGCCCCAGGACAGAATTGGCTTCCACAGGCTCCGCAGTGTCTCTGCAGATGCCGGGCAGGGCCTGGGCGTCTCAGGGGTTTCACTGCAGACCTTCAAGTCTTCTTATTTCCACAGAGTGTTCTGAGCAGCTCCCTCAATGGACGGGTGCTGACCGCTGCAGAGGTCAAGCTTCCCAGGGGCCAGAAGCCTCAGAGACTGAGTCACTCAGGACAGCCACCACGTAGGAATCGGGCACCCCCCCCCCCATTCCATCACTGGGAAGAATACCCAGGCCGAGTCCCGCCGTCAGGAGCTCAGGGCACCGTCCCACCGGGGGGCCCACTCCAGCCAGCTCATCCGGAGCAGCCCTGGCTCGCCCCCAGTTTATTTTATCACATTTTTTCTCCCCAGCCGGCGTAGCACGTATTGATTTGATTTCCTCCTTAATGTCTGTCCTCTCTCAATGGAACCTCAGCCCTGGGACTAGGATTCCACCTGTCTTGCTCACAGCTGCGTCCCCAGCCTGGAACACTGTTGGTAGTCAATAAATGTGTGTTGGGTGAAATGAATCCATGAAGCTGGGTCTTTATCCAGCTTCTCGGTTTCAACAAGCTCTGACTAAAGACCTACTTGGAGCCAGTCGTTTGGTTAATGGCTGGATGTGGAGTTCAGCTGGAGGGACGTGGCTCCTGTCTTTGAGGCTCTTCTAGTCTGGTTGGGGTAGAGAAAAATTTAGAAATACAGGTGGCTAACTTCACGGCACGAAGAGCTGGCATCTGGGCCCCAGCTGTGTGTGGTGAGGCAGGGAAGGGCAGCTCACGCTGCTCGGGAATCCCGTTACGCGCCACCAAGGGGCTGATGTGCAGGCCACGGGGAGGGTTCCCAGGGCTTTGCCAACCAGAGAAGGGGAACTGGGTCCAAGGAGCAGCATGTGCCAAGGCTCAGAGCCGTGCAGAAGGCATGTGGAGGCTGGAACCAGCACTGGGTGGTGATGAGGCTGAGCAAGGAGACCGGAAGTTGGTCTTCCTCTCTGGATACCCACCGGGACAGTTGCCAACTGCTCAGAGTACTGTAGGTATTAGATCTTGGGCTCCAAGTTGTAGGATGCAAGTTGTCACCCTTTTCTTCAGAGAAAGGAGCATTTTTAACCAAATTGTATTCACTCTTGAGATATTTGCTAACACTAACCATATCTTTTACTATAATATGACCAAGGTGGAGACTGATGATCTGGGATGTGGGGTGCAGAGAGGGCCCCTCAGAGGCCTTGCCTGGGAACGGGAAGCTGCTATTTTGCTCTGACTTTAGCAACCGAGGGCCCGCTCTCAGCTGCCATGATGAGTCCTCTAGCTCCTCTGTAAAAATGACTCCACTATGATTGAGAACAGAGGTCGAAGGCAAGATTGTTTAGTGAGAATAGGGGAGAAGAGAGAGAGACCCCGAGACCAGAAACCCTGAATGTTCGTTCTGTTTCCTCTAACTGTGGCTTATTTAAGAAAATTGTCCTTTGTGTTTATTCAACGCTTCTTCTGGGAGGAGGATGTAGCTGGGAGGCTCCCAGGCCAGTGGCTCCATCCAGGAAAAATGCTTCTCTATTGATTTGTGTGTCAGCAATTCAAATGGGGGTATTTATACTGCGGCTGAGCACCTAATAAAAATTTAAATTATTGTTAAAAAAAAAAAAACTCATCAAGGAACAAGCTCCTGAGTAGAGCAAAAGACAGCCACACATATAACATGACGGCCCCGGGGAGGGAGCGGAAGGCTGGGATTGTGAGGTTGGCCAAGATGGGCCTCGGGCTCTTATATTTCTTCCTTTAGATGCTTCTCTCTCCAATCTAGATGTGTCTCCTGGGCTCTGCAGCTCTGACTTTAGCCCCTGGCTTCACCAGTTATTAATTGTGAGCTTGGGTAGATTACAGGCATTTTTGTCTGACCTTCCTGATCCATAAAGAGGAGGAGGCAGGGGCATCTGAAATGAACCCACCAGTGCAAAGCTCTTGGACAGAGCCCAGCACATAGTAGGTACTCAACAAAAAAAGCTTTCTAACCCCATCCTCTGCCATGGGGTCCCATGTTCAGGCCCTTCCTGTGGGTCCTTCCATGCCCCATAGCTCATGAAAATCTGACTGCAGCTGCCTTACTTGAAAGGCCTAAGCCCTGAATCACACCTGTGTATAAATGATTGATAAGGAATTAATAGGTTAGGTGTAGCACTCGGGGAGAGCAGAGGGACGAGATGAAGGACGCTTCATGGCAGAATGTCAGGAGCCAGGCAAGGCCTCTAGGGATATTTGGGTGACAGGCCTCTGCAGTGCCTTCAGTCATGCCCACTGGGAGACTAGCTCCTGGTCTCCTGTACGGACAAGGGATGCCCAAGGTCAGGAAAGCAAGGGGTGGGACCCTCAAACTTTAAAGCCAGCATCAGAGGACAACCCTTTTCTGTGGCCACCTCCCCGACACTAACTGACCCTTCCCACAGCTGTGAGTTCCAGCTTCGGGCTCAGGCCACTCATCCTCCAGCTCCAGTGACTGCACAGTTGATGGCCTCTTTCCAGCCACCTGTGCCTCATGCCTGCCTCGATGGCCAGGCCCGGATTCTGTTCTCCTTCACTGCTGAAATCCCTTGCAGAACCTCTCTGGACTTCCTTTCCTGCGCCCACAGCTCCTGGCCTCTCCAGGCCCATGTCCGCACAGCCATACCTGTGGGGAAACACAGAACTGTGCTCACCGTGGCCACTCCCAGTAATGACCACACGCCCAGGTGAACACCAGAGGCAGCCTGGCAGTCACATCCTCGGTGCAAGTGACCTTACCACTCTCCACCACTCTGTCCCTCCTCTCTGCAAGGACTGCCTGCCCTCCCTTTGCAGCCTCCTCTCTGCTGGTGACCTCACCTTCTGCCCGTCCTCTCTGTCCTCCCCTCTGTTCAGAGATACCGAGGCCAGCCTCCTCCTGTGCTCCCCACCAGCTCGGCTTCCCTGGAGGAGCTCCCCTCTCCCCTCTCCAGACTCTCCCTGGCTGTCGCCTCAGTCCTGTGAGCACAAACCGTGCAAATGTGCTCCCACATCTCCTCCCTTAAAAAGCCAAAGCCTCTCCTGATTCGACTCCTCCCAGTTCCCACCCCATTTCTATTTCCCCTCCACAGCAAGACTTACTGAAAGTGTCGCTGTCCCCCTTCCGACTCCCATTCTCCCTCCGCCCGCTCAGGTGTCCCTCTTCACCATCCCAAAGAGCCTGCCCTTGTCAAGTCTGCAGTGACCTCCCTGTTGCCGAGTCTCATGGTCACTGCTCCGTGTCTTCACCCTTGACCTCTCGGCGTTATCAGGAGTGATTTCTTTCCATCAACCACTGTCTTCCGGTGGCTTTGGTGGCTCTCCTCTCTCTCAAAGGCTGCTGCTTTGTGATTTCTCTCCCTGTCCTCAGCCTCTAAATATTAGAAGCTGTGGAATTCGGTCATGGGACTCTTCTGTTGCTTTCGGCTCAGGTGACTCTGTATCAAGATACACCAGCGACCGTCACACCTGTGTCACTAGCTCTGGCACCTCTCTGGAACCCAGCTTGGAGAACTCATGTCTCTGATAGTTGATGAAGGCCTCCAAGAGAACTCTGGATTTGTTGATGTCCTAAGCAGGTTCCTCTCCCAGGCTCTTCCTTCTCCATAAAAGGTACCACATCTACCAGGTGGCTCAAGTGACAAAAATGAGAGAGAACCAAATCTTTCCTCTACCGTTACCACCCTCAGGTCCCAGTTGGGTCGTTGCAAAAGCCCCTAAAAGTTGCCTCTGTGTCCATTTTTCTCCTTGAGTCAACCTATAACCAAAATGAAAATGACCTGTTGAACAGTTAACTCAGCTTGTACTGTTTGGCTTCCTCTTTGACAGTCCTCACACTAAAGATAAGATTCAAATATTTTACCCTGACTTATAAATCCTGCCTGATTTAACTTCTAAATATGTCTTGGACTTTATCTTATATCTCTTTCTGCCCATAAACTGTTCCACTTCTGTTGGTTTATTAAAAATGACAATCTCAGGTGTCCGAGGACCTTTCTAATATGCTTCCTAGAATTCAGAGAATCCAGTTTAACTCCCACAGCTTATGAACAAGGAGACTGAGACCAGAGAAGGGAAGTCTGAAGCCAGTCAAGTCTCTGGATGGCCACCTCTGGGCTCTCCCCACTGAAGTGTGCAGGGTGACCCTCCCCCCGCACAGGGTGACCCCCCTCCCCCATCATCTGCATCTCAGCATCTCACCTGTGAGTTTCAGAGCCCCTCATCTTGGTAGAGATGTAGGTCTGGGACGGAGTTCATTCTCTGTTGTGATTTTAATTGGGGTCCACCTGGTTGACACTAGACATTGCTGAAGTTGAGGGTCCTTGAAGGCCACTGTGGAGAGATTTGGGGTATTAAACACAGATCTAATGAATGCAAAGTTTCTGGGAAATATGCAATTCTCTAGAAAGCGTCACCATTTTTCGTCTTCAGGTGAACTGTTAAGTGGACAGTAAGTTCCAGTTGCATGAGAGTCCCCTGTGGTTCCTGGTGAGGAGGGGGGCGCTTGCGATAGCTTGACACCATCTTTCACTGGTGCCACCAAAGAACAATCAGTAGAGAGGATCTTCCTGTCAGTGTGGCGCTGATTCGTGGCCTCTTCTGCCCTTGTTTGAGCCTGGCTGTCACTCCTTACATGCCCCATTGGGGCTCATCCAAGCCCATTTCCCCAGCTCCGCCCACCAACACCTCTCTGTTGATTTTCCAATAATCAAGGATTATTCGTGTTATCAGGTTGACTTCACTGAAAAAACAGCTATTTCCTTGAAGGATTTCACATCATGCTATCATGTAAATTATTTAGAAAAAATAATCAAGTTTTAAAACATACCCAGTCTTTGTGATAATTTGGGGTCACATTTTTTTTCTCTGCTTTTCCTTTTATATTCTATATTATTGGCCTGGCTGTGGGCTTTAAAAATCCACACCTCAAATATAGATCTTTCTAGGCATTTGCTGCCTTCCTATCAACAAGAAAACACCGCTTAGTTGCATCCTATTCTGCTTTGCATGCATACTGTATCTGACCATAGACAGGAGTCTAGGATGTCCTTCTCTGTGAAAACCCTCTGAACTGCACCCTCTGACTCTCGTGCACTGCATGGACTTTAGGAGATGGGGGAGGAATGTCTGGGTGTGATTTTACTTGCATATTGGGCTCAGGCCCAACCTGCAGAAAATCTCTACAATTCATTTTTTCACTTAAAAATATGAACAAGCAACAAGCTGGACTTCATCCCACGGATTGTACAGCCACCCTTTATTTCCTGGCCACTTAGAACCCTGCAGTACGCAAGAGTGGGTGCCGGACCATCTGTTTGATGAAGATGAGCTGGCCAGGTGGGGTTGTCTCTTACTCTCACACGGATGACCCTTGAGGCATTATTGAAGGTGGTGTTTCGGCACACTCAACGGCACTGGTGACTTTATATGTTCTTCTTTTATCATGTTTCCTATCATTTAAATAATCCATCGTTGGCTTCATTTATTTGCCTATTCCAACAAGGAAGTGCTGGAATCCTCAGGCTGGCTCCTAAACACTCTAAACTCTGTCCTCGCTGCATTTTTTATGGCTTGGCACCTCAGAGGCTGCCTCCTGCCACTCCACTTCCATTTGCAGGACACGTTCTTCAATGCAGAAACAGGAGCAGGTTGATGACTCCTCCCTCCATGAGAGGTGCCTGTCCCTGGAACTGTCCTGGGTTCTGAACATCCTACAGCAAGCCGGTCTCGGAGCTCAGGAGCGCACTTCCTATGGGAGACACACAGCAAATCCATCACGAGCTCTGGTGCCTTTTCCTCCTCGGTGTCTCCAACATCTGTCGTTTCTCTCCTCCTCTAACCTGCCGGCTCTCTGTTCAAACCACCCTCCTCTCTCTCCCCTGCTATGGAAACGAGTCCCTAGTTATCTTCCCCGCAGCTGAGATCTCATGCAGCCTTCCCTTGTCCCTCTTCTTTCACATTTTGATCCTCCATGGCCTTTAGAATGAGCAGTTCCTGTGGTCACTGTTGATGAAGAAGCAGACGTCTCGGAACCCTCGTGGGCTGTGGTCATCGTGGGCTGTGGTCATCGAGGGTGTTGCGAGGCTGTGTGCTCTGGCACACGTGTTGTCAGGTGTAGACTGTAGGACGGTGGGAGTTGTCATTGTGGAGGCCCCTCGTGTTTTCCTCTTAGATGTGGCTGTGGTTTCACGGTGGTGACTGTCACACGACTGACACTGAGGCAGCTGAACCTGCCGGTGGCCACCCAGTGCTGTGGACGATCCCCTCGAGTGGCTGGCAGGCACTTGTAGGATGTCCCAGTTCCAGAGATTGGGGAGTCCGGGACCAAGGAGCCAGCAGACGCAGTGTCTGGGGAGGGCTGTGCTCTGCGTCATGGGTGGTGGCTTCTCACGGTGTCTTCACGTGATGGAAGGGGCCTGTGGCCTTCTTCCTCTCAGTCTCCATCCTTCTAGCAGAGATCTCATCAGCATGGACACCTGAGCTTGTCACTCTCCTGCTTAGATCTTTAAGCACTTCCCATTGATCTTAGAACATCAACAACAACCCTTGAGGGGGCTCTGCCTGACCTGGCCCTTGCCTCTGTTCAGCTTCACCCCACCTCACTCCCTGGGCTGCATCTACGCTGGGCTTTTCTAAGAGGCCCACAAGCCCCCAGGTCCTGTTCCCTCTGTCTTCTCCCCTTTTTGCCCTTCCCCCCCGCACCCCCTCCACACCTTTTCCCCTCTGCCTACCTTATTTTCATCTGCACATCGTGGCTCAGGCGTCCCCACCTCCAGGAAGCCCTCCTAGATCCCCAGACCCAGTCAGGACCCTGTTACATCTATCATAGTACCTTCTAGGTTTTTCTTTACTGTTTGTGTTACATTTTGCAGTTAAAAATTTTCAGACATAGAAGTGTACGTAAAGCACAGATGTCAAATTTAATCCATAATAATAACAACTCAAGGTCCCTGTAACCACCCCCCAGGTCAACAACAGAACGTCAGTAGGACTCTGTACCCCCCGGGTGCCTCCTGATCACAGACCCCTTCCTCCTCCAGAGATAACTGCTCTTCTGGATTCATGGCAATGATTTCCTCAGTTTTGAGGGTTTAGAATTTACCAGTTTATGTGTCTATGGGGACCCTCATGGGGACCCCTTTTCAGAAGGAGGCTACAAACGGGTTCAGGATGTCTACTGTATACAAGGACCATGTTCAAAACATCTGCCACTTTCCTCCCAAAGACTTCAAAGAAGGAAGGTGGTGGGGTACACGAGGGAGCGACGGTGTTCCTTTGTGCATCTATCTATTTATGTATCTAACTGTTCATTTATTTATCTGTCCATCCAACCATGAAGCATTATACACGTGTGCATCTGCCAGGGTATTCCAGAAAGTAGAACACCGTGGAAGGACAGGGCTGGGAAGCGGTCACTGTCCCCTAAGAGGCATAAGCATTGGCCTCCACTTACGACCTGCAGAAATAAACCTTGTCAGCCCCTCGGACGAGAAGATGGTGAGAAAATAAACTGTGTCTCGGGGATTTGATTCATGAGGGAGGAGAAAGAGTGGTAGGATCATGGAAACACATGAATTATTCACGATCCAAACTGGGAGGGGGAGGAGGAGGAGGGGTGACCAGGAAGCAGACATCAACAAATGAAGCTCTCAGCAGCAGGAGGGGCGCAGGGCGAGGTGGGCGGGAACCACCTCCCAGGAGGACCCAGCAGAGTGGCTCAGGAGGACAGGCAGCGTGTCCCCTGTGCCCTGGCCAGGTGGTCTGAGCCCCCTGGTGGGAGCCAGTGGCTGGGTCCTAGGGTGGGTAAACTGAGGAGCGTCCCTACATCTAAAGCCAGCTCCAGCTGGAGTAGAAGCGGGCAGCTCCTGATTGAGTTTAAAAATAAACCCTGGTGCCAGGCTCACTGCTGTCCTGTGATTGCAAGAAGGAAAACACGTCGTCGCCTGGGGAGGCAGCCTGGTGGGCGGTGTGGGCCCGTGGGGCCGGCAGAGTTGAGTGGCTCTAGAGAGGGGTCCCCAGGGCTGTGGCCCTCCGCCCATGTTGAGCTTTGCCCTGGTTGTGTTGGTTACATTTGGGGGTGAGGGGAGCATGGGGAAGCTAGGGAGAAAAGACCAGGATTGCTCCTCCACAGGAAGGAGAGGTCGGGTCGTGCCAGACTGAGAGGGGCCCATGGTGAGTAAGAGGTGCAGAGGGAGAGGAGCCAGGCGACAGGAGTGAGGGCCCAGGGCACCTTAGGGACAGGATTACAGCTGAGTTGCTTCCAGCGAGTCAGCTGGGAGCCAGCAGGTGCAGGTGGGCTAGGGGCCAGCCAGGGTAACGGTGCCATCAACACCTGTTCCATTCTTACCTCACCCAGGGACTGTTCCAAGTGCTTCTCATGCACAAGCGTAGTGCAGTCATATGGGTCACCTGGTTTTGATGGGAAACTAGAGGAGGTCAAAAAATTGCCTAGGTCCTCACAGCTGGTGATGGCAGCTGTGAATTCCAGATTTTCACGCTGCCGTCCAGACCCTAGCCATTGCACCACCCTGCCTCGGGGCTGTGGCCTCTGCTGTGGTGCACACCTTCCAAAGGGCCACTGCAGGGGCCGGGTGCTGAGGACCTGTCTGCTGGAAGTATCCTGAGCTCCCTAGGTCTGTGACTCTCACTTCCAGGGACACACCCCCGTGCAGCCCAAGAAGTGAGCTGAGCCCAGGCAGAGCTGCCACCTCTCCTGGGGCTCAGGGATGAGACAGGTGGGCTGGTGTCCCCTCATGTCCTTCCCCCCTGGCCTTCTCTTCAGTCAGGCTTCTGTGTAGGAGCCAGAGCAGGGAGGGGCCTGGGAGGGAGGAGAATGGAGAGAGAAATACAGGGGAGAGAAGCCAGGGATGAAGCTCAGGAGGGCCCGGGAGGCCACCTGTGACACCCACTGCAGCTCCTGGGACCTCATCTGCAGCCGTGCCTGGAGAGGAGGGAGAAGCAAAGTCCTGTTAGTATATTCAGAGAAGCAGCTGGTCAGCAGGGTTCCCTGGTGCAACCCCCTAAGATGAGACAGGAAGTGCAGGCTGCAGACTGTGGAGAGTGTGACCTCACGTCCTCATGAAGCCCTGACGTCAGGAGGCCTGGATTCTAGACCCACCTTGGCCACGAAGAGCCTGAGTAGCCTTGGGCTAATCATATCATCTGCCTGAGCTTGTTGAAATGAAGTGGCCGTGTGACAGTTCCCGGGGCCCTTCCAGCTCCTGCAGTGTGCTGGGTTTGTCTGACCCTCCGGTACTGGAGTCTCAGCTTATCAGTTTGTTTAGAATTTGGAAAGTGTTGTGAGGCTTGTGGAGGAGAGAATAGGAGTCTCTGACTCTGCCCTGCTCCAGACCCCGGCGGCCCCTCGCCTGTCCAGCGCGGAAGCTCTGGCTGGGGATGCGCACTGCACGATGGGTTTGGCCTACTTGCTTTTGCCTCCCTGTGGCCTTGGCCTCTTCGATTCACTGTCTGGGTCTCCAGTTCCTCCAAAGACTTCAAAGGTGCCGTAGCAGTTCCTTGCCGCCTGCCATCTTCCCTTGGGTTTCAGGGGATAAGCAGGATAATGTTTTCTAATTACGTGATGTTCCTCAGAGCACAAGTGCTGAGAGTCAGGATAAAGGACTCCTAAATCTAGTTGCTTTCAGAGATTATTCATCCAGAAACATAAATGAGCATTCAAATGAGAGAAAAGGTTGGAGAATGCGGTCCGAGAAGGACAGCCAGGGGGCCTGGGAGCCGCCTGCAGACACCCTGTGTTCTACATCCTCTTCTGTTTGACCCACGATCTCGTGGCCTCAGGCTTCGGCTTTCCCTGTTCCAGCCTCATGCCCCTCTTTTGCAAGAGGGACGTTTTATTAACTCATTCAGTGACTGTCCAGAAGGGATAGACTGCTACCAACTGGCAGGAGGACTGACTGCCCAGCAGCACCCGGGCTGTGGGTTGCAGAAGCGGGTGGAGCAGGCTGTGTGCCCTGGAGACTCTGGACTCCGGGAAAACCGACTTTCTTGATTCCGAGAGGAAGTGCAACATTCCACTGGTGTGTGTGTGTGTGTGTGTGTGTGTGTGTGTGTGTGTGTGTGTGTAAGGGTGCAGCATGCTCACCCATGGGGCCAGCCTGCATGAAGACAGAGAAAAGGTGACAGCTCTGCTTTTGGTTTTGACACCTGACAAAAAGGCCATTGATTTAGGTCTCACAACCAGGGCCAGTGACAGAGACAGTTAGGAACGCAGATGTCCCCTGACCCCATGGAGGGCCTGTGACCCCAGGTGACACAGTTTAGTGCATTGGTTTTTCTAATTTGGAATTATATTCAGGAGGAGAATAAAGTCTATGCTTAAAGTTTAAATATATTCTTTCCTTTGTTCAATGTCCATTCTGTAATCCCTTAATTCTTCCAGGCCACTCTGAAGCAACAGGATGGGCACAAATTATGGCTGGACTACTACTAATCACTGTTAGCACACTTACAAAACAGATAGGAATCATGATTGCCAGTTTTGATGTTTGTGCACATCATTCTGGTTTACTCTCATGCTTCTATTAATGCATTATAAACACACGTACTAGTGGGGTCCACTGTGACATGCTCACATAGGCATATGATGTGACTTGTCCCAATTCAGTCCCCAGAGCTTCCCTTTCCCTCCCTTCTCCCTCCCTCTGGTCCCCTTCTCTTTATTTACACATATATATTTTTCATTGTTACATTATTTTACATGGAAGTGGGATTGGTCATGTATAGTCATACAAGCAGAGAGCATGATTTGGTGATTTTACTCTTCAGTCTTATTCTTTCCTTCTCTTCCTCCCTGTCCTTAGATCTCCTACCTGTACTCTGCTGATCTTCCTTCTATTTTTGCAAGATCTCCCTTTTAAAATTCCTTTCTTTCTAATTTCCACATATGAGGGAAAACTTTTGACCTTTGACTTTTTGAGTTTGGCTTACCTCACTTAGCATGATGTTCTCCAGGTCCATTCATTTACTAGCAAATGGCATAATTTCATTCTTCTTTATGACTGAGTAGAACTCTATTGTGTATATATACCACATGTTTCTATCCATTCATCTGTTGACAGGCACCTGGAATGGTTTCATAACTTTTCTATTGTGAATTGTGCTGCTATCAACATAAATATGCATGTTTTGCTATAGGATGACGATTTCAGTTATTTTGGGTAAATACTGAAGAGTGATCTAGCTGGGTCAGGTGGTAGTTTCATGCCTAGTCTTTTGAGGAGCCTCCGTACTGATTTCCACCGTGGTTGTCACTGATTGACAATCCCACCAACAATTTTTAAGTGTTCCTTTCTCCTCACATTTTTGCCAGCATTTATTATTATTAATATTCACGATGACTGTCACTCTGACTGGTGTGAGATGAAACCTAGTGTAGCTTTGATTTGCATTTCCCTGATTGCTAATGATGTTGAACATTTTTCATGTACTTGTTGGCCATTTGCATTTCTTCTTTTGAGAAATGTCTGTTTAGTTCATTTGCTCATTTATTGATTGTTTTTTTTTTCTCTTGGTGGTAAGTTTTTTGAGTTCTTTATGTATTCTGGATATTCATCCATTTTGCAGAACAGGAAGTAGAGATTTTAAATAATCAACCCAAAGTCTTATAGCCAGTTTTACTGATGAGATGTCAGGATACAAACTTAGCTCCTCCAGCTCCAAGTTAAATGCCCTAAGAAATGTCTCCATCTCTCAAGGAGGTGACAGGTAAAGGGGAAGCATCGAGGCCACAGGCCATTGCACAAGGAAGAGCAGAACATGTGCTGTGAATGGGGTGTGAGTAAGGATGACGGGAGTCATGGGAGGGATCCAGAAATTTCCTCCGGGGGATTGACATTTGAGCCAGACTTGGAAGGATGGGGAACATTTTATTTGGTGAAGGAGAAGTGGAGGCTGTCCTAAGAGGAAGTAGGGGTGGGGCCAGATTACAGAGGAGAATGAGGTGGAGTGTGGTTGTCAACAGTAAAGGGCCCAGATGGCCAGAGCAGTGATCCTCACCTGGCTATGCATTAGCCGCCTGGACAGCTGTTAAAATTACCCCCTCTGGGCCCCACATCCAGCTATTGGTCATAGTTATTGGTCTTGTCATTTGCATTTGCCAAAACCTCTGCAAGAGATTCCACTGCACAGCTTGGGTTGAGACCCACTTGCAGATGGGAAAGGCTGGGGGATTCCTAGTTGGGGCTATCACCAGGACCCAGGTTCAACTAAGCAGGATCTGGATACAGGTGGTGGCAGTGAGAAAAGGAAGGGAGAGATGGGGAGGGTCCTTTTAAAGACAGTGCCTCTGGGACTGAGAGTCACAGGAGTGTTCAGTTGTTATGGCTAGGGGTTAGAGCGTGGGTGCCATCCACAGAATGGGACCACAGGATGGAAAACAAGGTCCAGGGGAGAGGTGTGGGGGGAGGGCAGTTTGGGTTTTGAACATGGTGGTGTTTTAGGGATATAGTGACTGGGCCATCATGCAGGAATGCCAGCAAGTCATGTGAGCTAGCAGCTTGAGTAAAGGAAGGGAGCAGGGCTGGGAGGAGACGGAGGTGGGCGGTTGGGTTGGCAAGTGGCGGTTGAGCTGAGGGGGCACGTGAGATCCAGAGACAGAGGAGAAGGAGTGAGGGCTCAGGTGGGAACACCTATTTTTGGAGGCAGAAGGACAAAGAGAAGCTTTAGATGCAATTCCTAAATGGAGAATTGTCCCATTTGCATGAGCCAAGGCCGACATCTGGGGGCGGCCAATGGGCAGCAGTCATTTTTCATGGGCCTGGCTGCCTGCAACTCGGACATTGATCAGCTGAGTCAATAGCGCCGTGCTCAGACACGCAGCCCCGGCAGATGTGTGTGCAGGAAGCACGGCAGGCGCGGCCCAGCTCTTCCCTTGCCAGGAACGCCGTCTGCTTAGCTCATTTTGCCACCGTCCTTGGCTCCAGCACCACAAAGAGGAATGAATCCTGACTCACATGGGTTATGAATTCACTCAGCACAAAGCAGACCTTTATTCTGAGCCATCCCAAAGATGAATCCTGTCCTTCTGGGGAAAGCCATTCAATCAGCCCCCACTGTTTGAAGGAGACCCTGTCAACATTCCTATGACATCTCCAGCCAGCCAGCATCATCCCGTGGGTGGGACCAGCTGAGCCCTGGGAGGAAACCTGCAGATTGCCTCAGACCCCTCCCTTAAGTGTCGCAATCATGGGGGAGGGCAGCCATCAGGAGCACCTCAGCTTTAGGGGTCCTGGGCTTGGGAACAGGGCCCTGCAGATGGTCAGGCTTCATCATGGAGGACAGAGAGAACCAACCCTTGGGCTCTCAGTTTACCTGCCCTTGGGAAAAGCTGCAGAAGTGGAAGGAAAAGAATAGACCTCTGAGCAGCCAGGTTGTAGAGGCCCCTGACCATTTCAGAGCTAGGGCAAAACCAAGGTTGCCTTCATGTCATCCCACGCATCCGCAGTTCTGTCCTGAGGTCCCTTTGGGGACTGCCTCTTCCCATTGCTGAGCAGGAGGGGGAGAGCAGGGAGGTGGGCAGGTGGTCTCAGAAGGCTTCCCCAGCCCGAGCAGGGCTCTCGCCATCTCGCACATCGCCGAGTGCCTGGCTGTCTCCGTTTATTGGCTCCCAAGGCTCCCGGCTCAGGCAGAGTAATTACAGTTGAGGCCCTGATGAATTGGGGGCCAGTAATTAAAGCGCCTATTGATTTTCTACTTAGGAGTTCCCTGTAGCTGGAAACGAAAGTGGGGAGGGGGAGAGAGGAACAATCCAAGGAAGGTATTTCAAATCGGGGATGGCTCTGTGTGCATTAGCTGTGCCTTGCAGCCTCCAAAGGGGGCTGCAGGCTGATCGTTCATCACTGGCCCATCTATCTAGAATCTGAGAATCGACTGGCTGGTCAATACCCTCCTGGGACTCGGTGCCAGCTGGGATCGGGGAAGGAGGACTGTCTTCTGCAAAGGGTTCATACTTAGATCTCCAAACCATGAATCTGCCTTGTTTTGCTGCTTCGTTTGGCTTGTTTTAATTGTGTATTGGAGCGATGGGCTTGTGTATTTCATCTGCCCTCATCAGGCCACAATGGGCTTTTCCTTCTGGAGAAATTTAGCTTCGGAGGCCAGAAGGCAGGAAGCCTGGGCTTGGTGGGGAGAAGGTGGCAGGAGGAAAAGCGCCGAGACCCTGTCAGGGGAGAGGATGGCACAGAGGGTGTGGAGGTTGGCCCGAGCTGGTGGTCACCAGGAGGGGTTTGAAAGAGGCAGTTAGAGAGGAAATTGCATGAAGCAAGGAGGGAGTAAGAGAGAGAAGGGACAAAGAGAGGAGCTGGGACCCGTGTGAGGGAGGGAGGTGAATGAAACAGGAAGAGGGTTGTGGAGGAAACAGCGCATTTGAGTCTTATTTAAAGATTGCTTAAGTTATTCTGGTGCATTTAACTCTTAATTCATCTCTCTTTTCACTGAGTTAATGCGAAGTGTGAAAGAACAACTAATGGGACGCGGGCCTCACTGGCAATTTTATTTTAGTCAGCTCCGAGCGCTCTCTTCCTTCGCTCCTGCTGGGTCACTTGATCAGAGATGGCTCCTTTGTTTCTCCGAGCAATGCTGTGGCTGTTCTGGGCCCTTCTCAAGCCTCTCCCTCTGCCTGCCTGCTGCAGCTGGTTTGGTTGCTTAATGACGATGAAGTTAGATTAGGATCTGGTTTGGTGATGATTGAAGCAAGGCAAAGAGAAGCATTTTAGCATAATGCATGTTGAAACACAATTACCCATTATCCCAGTCAGGGCAGACAATGGGGTGGTGGGGAGCAGCGAGATGGGAAGTAAGTGGGCTGTTACTTGTTGTAAGTTGGAAATAAAAAAGTTTCCATAGAAATACAGAGTGGATTTATTCAGCTTATTCAACCTAATTGCACAATGAGCTTGCATTTGGGAAAAAAAAAAATCTTCCACAAGGATGCCCAATAAATGGCAGAAAGAGGGCTGGGGGTGAGACTGCGGTTTTTGTGTTAAGTAACTGCTGAGCACAGACGACTACACGTGGCCCTGCACGTGGCCCTGCCCTCACGGCGCTTGCAGGACCACAGTGCGTGATTCTTATGTGTAACCACAGCTGCTGGTTCAGATCCCAATGGCACCCTTGTCTGCAAAATGAAGTGAACCTCTCAAGACCTGAGGAAAGGCCTTCCTTGCTTGGCCATGCCTCCTCTCCACCACTGTGGGTCCCCACGTTTCCCTTTGCCCCACCTGCCAGACTCCCCTGTTCCCTGCCTCCGTGAGTGGCACCACTGGTTCCCCAGCCGGAGCCCATACACACCTTGGGCTTTACCCTTACGCTGCAGTTCAGTGGGTCCCCGAGCCTTGTCATGCTGCCTGTGACTCCTGGATCCTGCTTCTCCCAGCTCTGCAACCACAGCCTGAGTCCCTCCATGCTGTCTCTTGCCTGGGCTCTGGAAGTACAGCAATGGCTTCCTGGCTGGTCTCGTACTGTCCTGCTCTCTCTTTAGGGCCATTTGACAGACATTTGACAATGTTATCTCGATTCTTTAATGGCCCCTAACTGCCTGCAGAATGGGGGTGGGGTGCGAACATTTTCTGGGCCTGAGAGTCCTCAACTCTACAGATGGCGACTGTGATGCTGCTTCCTGGCTGGTGTGAGAAGTAGATGAGGAAGTGTGGGTAAGATGCTGAGCACAGTGCTCGGCCATAGAAATGCCCACGGTGACAGGGAGGCATCCTTGAGGATGGCAAAGGGGGAGGGGGAGGTCTCATGGTCATCAGAGGAAAGTCCTGATGATCTGAGCCCAGATTTGCACCCGTAGCACCTACCTTTCTGCCCAACTCCAGACTCACGTTCACAAGTGACCCCAGCATTTCCCCCTGAATCCCTAGTGGATGTCCCAAATAAACACGTTCAAAATCAAACTCCTTGTATTCTATCTCCCAAGCATGCCCCCCACACAGTTTTTGTAACTCAATAAATAAAATTTCTTTTCTTATACAAGTTCAAACCAGAAACCTTGGCTGCTCTCCTTCCCTCCTGGGTTCTATACCCAGCTCATCTATAAATCCTGTTTTCTACATCTGTGGATTCCATCCAGAGTCCAGCCCGTCCCACGTCCCTGGCCCCCGCCGCTCTCCTCCTGCCTCATTACGGCAACAGGTTTCTTCCCCCCTTGCTCCAGCCTCCCCCTTATGATTGCATTTTTACAACAGACGTGGAATCACCCCTACCCACACCTTCCATGGGCCAGTTCCTGCCCTTCTCCGTCCGACTCCGCCTTCCTGTCTTCACCCCTCTGGGCTCCGCTCTAGATGGCTGGCTTCCCTCCTGTCCCTGGAGCAGGCTCAGCTAGCTCCCACTGGGCCTGTGTGCTGGTGTTCCAGGACCTGAAGAACTCTTTCCCAGGAGCACCTGCCTCACTCCTCAGCCCCTCACGTCTTAGCTCAAGCCGTGCCTCCTTAGCACAGCAGTCCCCACTTACCCACGGTTTCACTTTCCACAGTTTCAGCTACCCACGGTCAACTGTGGTCCCAAACGACTTAATAGAAAATTTCACGAGTAAAAGACTCGTGAAAAGCATAGTAGATGCTTAAGTTTTAACTGGTGTGCCGTTCTGAGTGGGGTGATGAAATCTTGCACCATCCCCCTTCATCCTGACCAGGATGTGAATCCGACCTTTGTCTGGTGTATCCCAACTGTATACTTGACCCACCCGGTAGTCACTTTGTAGCCACCTTGAGGATCAGATCAGTGGTTGCAGTCTGCATTGCTTGTGTTTAAGTAACCTTTATTTCACTTAGTAATGTAAATGTAAGAAGAGTGATGCCGACATTTTTATTGTTGTATATTGTTATAATGTTTCTATTATTGTTGTTGTTAATCTCTTGTTGTGCATCATTTGTGAATTAAACTTTATCATAGGTGTGTATGTATAGGAAAAACATAAAGAACTTGATACGCAGTTTCAGGCATCCACTGGGGTCTTGAAAGATGAGGGGGACTAGTAAAGTGTTTGCCCTGTGATGGCCTCATATCAAATTGCAATCCTCAGCCCTCCCAATCTCCTTACCTGGCTCTTTTCTTCCACTGCACTTACCACCTTCTGACATAGTATTTGATCTATTTGTTATGTTTATTGTTTCTCTTTCCTTTGGAGCATAGGTTTCATGAGAGCCTTGATTTTGTCTGCTTTGTTCACGTTTTGGTCAGCTTCTGGAATAGTACCTAGAACATAGTTGATGCTTAACAATCTTGTTAAATGAATCTCTTGCCATTCATGCCATCTGCCTGCCCCATGTTCCACCCCAGGGAGCTCTCCTTTGTGTATATTGGGACATTTGTTTCGATATCCTAGTTCTCTTTGGGATTGTAGGCTCCATTTCCCCTCTTTGGATGATTCACAGTGACAGACCAATATTTGTTCACATATTACTGATTGATTGGCTGTAAATAACTTGAGCGACCAAAGATGCAAGCAGAATTTCCTGCCTTAAAGTTCTTCCAAAATGGACTGAGGCTCCAATTGTCTGAAATGACTGATTGGCAGCTGAAATGCTTTCTTCTTAAGGCCTGAAGTGCATCCCCTGTGTTATCTGCCCACTGGGCTTCATTTGTCTGCCGGCATTGCAGCCTCTGATCTTAAAGACTGGGGGAAACGAAAGTCTAGAGGCAAATGTCCATCTCTGGGGTCAGAGGCACATTCTTTTGTTCTGTGTTGTGAATCTTCTTGGTGTCTTGGCACAGGATGTAAGTGATGGAGAAGTGGAGGAGGAGGATAAGGTTAAATAACTTGCTCAAGGTCACCTATAGTGCCTTTGATGGAAATCAGAACAGTGGACAGCAGCAGCAAAAATGCTGTGGAGTTGAGCCCAGCTCAGGCCTCCTGCCCTGGTGAAGTGACCATGCTTCATTAGGAAGGAAATTGGGAGAGGCTGAGGGTTTTGGAGGAGAAAATAACATGTCAGGAGGCAAGCATCAAGAAAACTCTTTTGGCAATGAGGAGAAAGGTACATGGAAGTAGGAGAGGGAAACCCCTGAGTCCCAACTATGCAGTCATAAGTGGTTAGGGCCTAAACTTGAAGAGTGGTACTGGGAAGGAAATGGGAACAGACGGGACTTGCTGAAGCCAATAATCAACTCTACGACTGGGTAGCTTGTAGGACGTGGGAGGGTGTCATACCGAGGCTTCTTCATGTGTTAGTCCACACTCTCTCCCAGGCTGATCTCAGCTATTCCCATGGTCAAAGCTGCAACCCACTTTGCCACCGTTCCCCAAATGTCACTCTCACCTTGATGGCTCCCTGACTTGGAGATATTTCCTTAGCTGCTCTCCCGGGAGACCTCAAGGGACCTCAGGCTCAGCATGCACAGGACCAAACTCCCCAGACCAGCCCTTCAGCTCATGCACAACATACCTCAGGAAAGGCTGCACTGTCCAGCGGGGACCTAGAAGTCATCCCTGTCCCCTCCCTCTCCCTCCCCACTCTCACAAGTCCTCCAGGTCGACTTACATGCCTGTAGCATCTGTCCCCTTCTTTCCCCCTCCTCTGTTGTCACTCTGGGCTTGGTAGCTATGCTCTCCTTCTGAGACGATCACAGCAACATCCTACATGGTCTCCCAGGGGCTGCTCGTGCCACGCTACAGCCCATTCATTATAGTGATGTTTACTTAGTTTCTGACATAACCTGAGTGAATTTGAATGATGCAAGCCCAATCACACTTTTTCCTATGAAAAACCACTAATAGCTTCTCACTGTCCTTTGAAAAAAACCACAAAATCTTTAGATGGCTTCAAAGCCCTGCCCCTGACTCTCAACCCATATCTGTCACATCCCCACTCTGAATTTTAGAGTGAGTTGCTCAGATCTTGTCCTCACCTGTTGGCCCGTAAGCTCTGAAGGTGAGATAACATCTGAACACCAGGCAGTGTACCTGGCATGCAGGCCGGGCCCAGGATACTGTTGAATGAAGCTGCGGGGTGCTCGGTGGGATTCAAGGTGGCAGAGGCCACGGAGATTGGTGTGGGAGCAGAGAGCGAGTCTGTGTACCACAGTACAGTGTCCAGAGCAAAAGAGATGTCACTGAGCAAGCGAGGCCTTGATGATGTGGCCTGCTAAGGGAACCTGCGCTCTGGCTGGCCTCTGTGTCTGCTGAAGGTGACGATAGAAATTTTTCAATTTCAACCCTTGCTGGCAAAATCATTTCTTTCTGCAACAAATGTACTTAGGTTTGTGCCTCTAGAAATTGTACTAGAGCAACTTCAGGAACCTAATTCATGGGTTTCCAGGGGATTTTCAGGGGCTTTAAGCTCATTTGAAGCAAAGGTAGATAATGTGTCCTTGATAGAAATTTGAACTAATTGTGAGTGTGTGTGTGTGTGTGTGTGTGTGTGTGTGTGTGTGTGTGTGTGTAAAGGTGAAAGGGGTCTGATTTGGGCTGTTACAAAGAACCTATATTGTGGGGAGAGAGCCTTCCTTTGCTCCTAGTGAGGTGATGCTTGTCACACCAACATGAAGAGTTGTCATGGCTACATGAGGTAACACACGTGGAAGACCCCACCGCCCCATGCTGGTGGGTGCTCCCTTCCTGTTACACGACCATGAGCCCCAAGGTGTGTGGAAGACCAAAGTGACAGAATGTACTCTTGCAAGATGTTCAACAAGGTTACTTTCTTGCTTTAAAAATACAATGTTTTACATTTTACTCATCAAGATTGAGAATACAACAGCAACAAAAACCAGTTGATTAAAGGCCTTCATTAGCCCAGACCTTACTTTCCCTTCTCACCTCATAGTTTGGATACAGAGCGCCTTGGTTTGGAGAAAGGAAGGACGTCTTGGGCATCAGATCCTTATCCTTACCTCCTTCGTCTGGGGAGACCCAGGGAAGCCTCTTTCATGAGAGCAGATGAAGGTCCTGATATGGCAGTTGGAGAGAGGAGGTGGCCCACCTGGTGGACAAAGCAGTTGTCACCATGAGCCCAGGGCAGACCTGTGGCTACAACTCTGCCTGAAATGGGCTTCCTGAGTTGCTGGGCCTCTGTCAATGGAAATGTCTAAGTTATGCTTTGCTAAGTCTTTCCCAGCTTTTATGTATTAAACAAGATGGAAAATTATACTTTTTTTTTAAGAGAAAAGTGGGGCTCTTTGTACCTGCTCTTAGTCATTAAAAATGTGTTTCTGAAATGCTAAATGTACAGTTAAGTGCACAGTTAATTCATTACATAGCATATTTTTTTTCTTTATACAACACCAAACTAAAGCAAACCCAACCAATTACTTGAAGTCTCAGAGATATCACCAAAGGAATGTCTTAATTTAGTAAATAATTTTAAATAATTATTTACTGAAAGAGTTTGCTGAGCACCCCAGGAGAATACTTGCTGTTGGCCTCCTAATAAACCTTCCATGTAATTCCTGATTAATTACTTACCCAAGCAACATTTTATTTACTTTGAACTAGTTGGGTTTTAAAAAGAGGTTGTAAAATATCAATGAGGATCCCCAGTAAGACTTCTTGGTCTTTTTCAGGTCTCCGAAAGACAGGGTGGGGTGAGCTCCAACTGTCCCCCTGGAAGGCTGGCTGCCCAAACCACCTTCTGGGCCGTCCAGTGTGAACGGAAAGTGCTTCTTCAGGAATTGGGGATTCTGTACCATACTATAGTATGGACAAGCTCCCCTACTGTGTGTGGTTTGGTTATTTTTTGTGTCACAAGGTGTCAAGCACATATCAGCCACTAAAATAAATATCAGATAAGTGACAATCCATAGCAAGGCCAGAAGCAGTATTTTAAAAATTATATAGATATAGAATAGGAATCAACATAGCATTCAGAGGATATTAAGAAAATGAAAGATAATTAAAGTATTTTGGAAATAGAAGAAAAATGGCAAAATGAGCCAGTGATTTCAACTCATTTGGAATTGCAACCAGGAATGTTGATCATGTTTCTAGAGAACTCTAAAGCATACATTTATTTTTGAAATTAGGGTGAACTCAGAGTGTTCTAAGAATTTTATGAAAACCAGAAATTACCAGAGAAGTCACATTTTGAGGTCATTGCTCCAATTTTTATGCATCTTTAGGTCCTAGATGATAGGCGGGTGCCGTGCCAGTGAAGTTGAGCCAACAGGGGTGTCTCGCAGCTCCTGTCGCCTCTGATCTATATAAGAAGAAAAGAATAAAGACAAGGCCTGAATCTCTGGCATGGACAGCTGCCCATCCTGAGGGCAGGGAGCCAAGCCATCCTGAGGATAATCTTTAACAACAGACATATTGTACTTGAAAAGGTGTTTGGGGGTTTCTACTCCTTTTCTTGTCTTATTTAAAGGGCTGTTTATGTAGAAGAGAAGGGAGGCTGAATTGACTGGTACGGCCCCCAGGTGCCGGAACTTGGACCAGTGAATGAGTGTCATGGAGAAAGAGTGAGCCATGCAGGGTAGGAAAGAAGTTTCCAGTACACCTACCCGGAAGCGGTTCCCTCAGGAGATGGTGTGCTCCCATCTACCATGTTCAAGCAAGGCCTAGCATCCACAGGCAGAGAGAGAGACCCCAGGGGAAGACCTTCGTCCTTATCGCACAACCTGAAGATGTCTTATTGCCATCCTGTGCCTCGTCCCTAGATACCCTCTACCTCTTGTTAATGTCCTTCTCAATGGGCGGAGCCCCATACTGAACTTGGGTTCCCAAATTCAGGCCAGGGAATTGAGCAGGCCACGAGTCCCTTAGGTTTGGAACCCATATCTTAGCCATAAGGCCCAGCCCATATCAATTCTCTTGCGCACCCGGGCCTGATGTATGCCATTCTGATGTTTATTCTGAAGTTCAAGTTAATCAAATCTCTGTGACTTCCTTATTGGACTTGCTATCGATATAGATTGCTGACACGCTCACCTTATAGAATGGATTTTTTAAAAAAAATCAAAACTTTACCTGTTACATTTTAACTCATGGGTTTTAGACAATGCTGTTATCGACTTGGTGAGGGCAGAGTAGGTGATTTTGAAAGTTGATGCTACCGTCTAGGCTGTGGACCTTATACCTTTGTTAGCATGTCCCGGCTTGGTAAGCTTTTCCCCTGCATCTGATCCGAGCCTGGATGGGGCCTTGACAAGTTTTGAGTATATCCCTTGGGGACTTCCTCCAAGTTATACAGTCATAGGCTAAAGAGGTCGAGAAGCTCCAATGGATATCTAATTCCACTTCTTTGTTACATAGATGGAGAAACCTAGATTTATGAACTAACAATCTCTTTTTTAAATATTTTTTTTAAAATTGTTGATGGACCTCTATTTTGTTTATCTATTTATATGTGGTGCTGAGAATTGGACCCAGTGCCTCCCACATGCCAGGCAAGTGCTCTGCCACTGAGCCCCAACCCCAGCCCCCTCTCAGGACAACATTATTCAGTCAGCCTCTATTTGTTAATATCCCGACAACTCTTTCCATTTTTTTTCTTCAAACATTATTTTCAAAGCCTTGTTGGAATCAAGATACATTGTATCCATGGCACTTGGTGAGGATACATTATAACTTGGCATTTATCTAGGACTAGTCTAACTAGTTCAGGCAAACACATGTGGGCACATACATACCCCCCGCCGTTGGCCTGACATCTCTTTTTGTCTTGTGTTGACTTGAATAAATCAACATTGTCTTTCTCAAGGCTCATAACTGGATCTTTCTCTTACTAGAGTTTAGATGAATGTTCAATGCAGAGAATTCTTTTATATCCCAATTTTATAAATCCTAGAAAACAACATAGATTCCAGATCAAAGTGGTTTGCTAATCCCCCCCCTTTTTCATTTTTAGCAAACAAAAATGTCAAAATCAGAATGTATTTTAAAGTTTGCCTGAGAATCTGGGGTCCACAATAGCTGAATCAAGGCTTTAGGATGCCCACCCCCAGGTTTCCCAGAGCCAGTGTGTTCTTCTCTAGGATGCCTCTTTCCGCTCCAGTGGCCTTGGCAGCAGGCCATGTGTAAAGCAGGCGGCAGACACCAGGAGATGAGGTTTGGACTACTGCAGTTGCCCTGTAGTAGATTAGGGTGAGCCTTGCCTGACTCGCCATGAGCTCCCACTGATGACCAGCTTCTGAGGCCTCCCCCACCATCCCAGCAAGAGGAGACCCTGGATGCTGGAGGCAGCTCCTCCCCCATTATCTCCTTTATATTTTTGTCTTTACAAAACACCCTCCTGTCCCTCCCTGCCTTCCCTTGCCCAGACACTGTATGGGAACCTAAAGGGAATTATCCAAAAGGAGGAAGGGAGCCTTGATAAGCCTCCGTGGGCGTCTGTGAAGGCACACAGCCTCTGAATGACAGGTTTGCATGTAAACAGCCACAACTCATGAAAATAGTTTTTAATCTACTTGAAAGGCATATTCTCAGAAGGAAATCAAGTTCCCTCCAGGTGCGCGGATGCTCTTTGAAAGGGAAGCTGCTGCGGCAAAGAGACAAGTCATTATGAGATGCTGCTGTGTGGACCCTCTCCCTTCCCTGCTGGGCCCTCCCTGTGGGTGAATCTTCCCCTAGTGGTGCTTTGGGCTGGGAAAAGAGGAACCCAGAGTTAGAGGAACAGCTCTCTCCTGGCAGATCAGGGTCACAGGCCAGGAGAAGGGCACTGAGGGACTTCCCCCACAGTCTGTGTAACATCCTTTCCTGTCTTTCCCAAGTCTGACCTCTGGGCAGACAGCCTCCCCAGCCTTTCTCAGCCTGTCTGTGAAGTCCACCGAGTCACCCCTGCCAACCCCTGCAGCTCTTTAAAGAATCAGGTTAAATTCCAGCAGCTTTTGCAAAGGGGCATAGACTAACCCTTGACCAGAGTCTTCCTGTTACCACCCGTTATATCACAAAGGACTTTGTATTAAGTTACATTTTTTCATTGTGATAAAATTTATGTCACAAAGTTTGCCATTTGGGCCATTTTAAAGTGTACAGTTTAATGTAAATGTACCTGATGGGACATTCACATCATTGTGTGACCATCCGTATGATTCAGCTCCAGAAATTTTTTCATCATATCAAACAATAATTGCCTGTTCCCTGCCACTAAATTTTAATTATGCAAACAATAAAAGAACGTATGGCAAAAACTAAAATAATACAAATAACATAAAATTCTATTTGATAACCACATCTAATACCAATGCCTCTCTTAGAGTTAATGACTACATCTAGATGTAATCATTATCTATATGTATGAATTTGAGTTTTGGATGAAGGTTTTGCACCCCATATCACAACAGTACGGAGTGTATGGATACTTGTTATTTTCACTCAGCCAAATGTCTCAAAGATCAGGGTATGTCAGTACCTAGAGATCGACCTTATTATTTGAAGTGTTAAATGGTATGTGTTCAAAGTTACACCGCAGTTATCCACTCCCCAACTGAGTGGTTTTCAGAGGAACCTGAGAATTAAACAAATCTGTGTGGATCTCAAGAGCAGATACTCAGAAACAATCCCAAGTTTGCAGGAGAAGCTGCTGGATTACCTTCCAAAGGGGCTGTGTTAGTTTGTACTCCAACCAACAGTGTAAAAGAGTATCTGCTTTCCCATTCCTCAATATTGGAGACTAATAATGGTTGCATTTATCAAATGGCTACTTCCTGCCGGACACAGTTCTGAACCTTAATATGTATGAAATCATCTAATGCTCACAAGAACCCAGAGGCAGGTATTAGTATTATTGCCTCTTTACAGTTCTCTGCAGGTTAAGAATCTTGTCTTGGAACATATCCTGGATAGAATGTGGACTCAGCCTAACTTTATTGCTTATTTTATTAACAGATATTTTGTGCAAAGCAAAGGGATTCACTCTGATATTTCTTCATGCTTGCAGAGTGCATCGATCTCGTCCACTCCTCATTCTTCTACCCTCCCCAGCCTCCTTTCCTCTGGCACTTTTCCCAGCCCCTAATGATCCCTCTTCTACTTTCAGGTTGACCTTTATAGTTTTTAATTTCCACGTGACAGAGAGCATGCGTGCTTGTCTTTCTGTGTCTGGCTTATTTCTCTTAACACAGTGCCTTCCTGTTCCGCACTTTCCCAGCCTGTCTTTGGTGCCCAGGCCCTTGCACCCTGTGCTGTTTTATCTGATTGCTCCCCATCTGGTGGGGTAGACATGGGGTGTTTTAATTGGTATTTCTCTGGTTGCTAGTTAGAAGAAGCATCTTTCCATAGGTTTATCAGTGTTTCTCTCTCTCTCTCTCTCTCTCTCTCTCTCTCTCTCTCTCTCTCTTTGGTGAATTACCTCTTCATGTCTTTTGCTTATTTTTCTCTTGGATGGTTTATTGATTTGTATGTACTTCAAGACATGGTTTTGTAGTAACTTCTCTGGTGACAGAACATTATTTATATCTTAATGAAAATGACCAGTCCAGCCAAATATTAACTGAGTCTGGTCCCTACCCTAGCAGGGAAATACAGGATATATGAAATTTGAACATTTTTGTAGATGTTCAAGACATTTTCATACAAACATTCAGTGAGTAATCTTTTAATTGAATGATACCTCTGAACCAAGCACTGTATAAAGTTTAAGAAAAATTATTAAGGTTTTCAAATTACATAAAGGAACAGCACAGATCTCAGAGGGTTCAAAACAAAAAGCTATTAACCTTTACAGTAAATTGATATATAATGAACACATTACTAATTGTTTTCAACTGCTGTTGCCAACAGCCTTCTGCTAAAAATATGTAGACTATCAATTAACCAACATAAGAATGTGCCAGTGTAAATATTTTTAAAGTTTATATACTATTAGCTTTTCAGGGAAGAAACTACCCTCAGAGAATATTTCTTTCCTTCCTTCCTTCCTTTCTTCCTTCCTAAGAATTTTTCTTGGAACACTAAAATATGGTGCTCTGTACAGAGCAGATGCTAAAAATTCTAGATGGATATTTTGGATCACTGTATTTGAGCAGGAAGCTGTCTGTGGTAGCAAACTGAAAACTTTAGGAATAATTGTGCTTTTTAAATGAAGGCAGAGCCAAAGGGGTTTCCATGTTTTGAGCACAATTTTATCCTAAGCAGGAAGAAATCGACATCCTCATTTGGTCTTGATCCAGAACAGCCCTGAAATGCAGAACATTTAATGGCTCCAGATGTTTCTCTGTGTGTATTGGGCAGGTGCATCCACAGTTAACCCCAAATCTCATGAAACTGAAGAGCACCCGTGTTCGCAGAAGGGATGGTCCGAGTGCATTTCTCTCTGCCTTATTTCAGCCTCAGGTAACCAGATCCTGCCCCCTCTCATATTAGCTCTCCTGCCCCTCTTCTATCAAAAGGGCGAGTCCAGGCTGTCTGGTCACCTGCCAAGGGTGTCTTTCTGTTTCTGTGTCTGGAAACTAGAAGATGCTCATGGATCCCACACTTGGTGTTTCTACTATTCTCTGGCTTTGGATTACAAAGAACACTGGCTGTGTGCAACTCAGAGGTAGTTTGTCAGTGTGGGGACACCTTGGGGCACCCTGCAGCCTTCTCCGTGGGTGGGGCAAAGGTCAGGAGACACTTCTCTTATTTGCATATATTTGCTAGATTCTTCTCACCCCACACATGCTCCTGAATGCAGTGTGGGGTGCCAGCATGTGACCCTTCAGCATATACTGAGGATACAGTACCCACAGAGGGTCTTGGAGTCATCCCTGGAGAATCCTCCTTCAGAAAAATTCCCTGGACAATGAGTAACTTGATTTGCCATTTATAGAAGCCAAAAATAATTAAGGGACAGGACTGTTTAATGAGTGTGTCAGTAAATAAAATTGATTTACAATCTATTGTGCTACAGAGAGCTCTCTGCACTCTCCACTCTAAATTGACCGCCACGCACCTGTGTTCTGGAGGCTGTGGCCTGGAGCTGGGAGGTGTGGCTGAGGCGCTCTGCATTGGTGCTGCTTATACTCCAACAAGCATTCAGATCAGCTGAGGATCCTATTAAACACAGATCCTGGATCCTGCCTTTCTAACCAGCTCTGCTACCAAGACGACTCTGGGGTTGTTGAAAGCCTGCACTCTCTCCGTAGCTGGAACGTCTCCTTAATTGGGAGCATTGTTAATACAATTGAAGTAATATGGATCGAGTGCCACATACCTGTGTTCCAGCTCTGCCACTTATTAATGGGTAACTTTAGGGACGTCACCTGTAGAAGATACTCACAGCTTTCTGATTACTTGTCCCTAATGTCTGAGCACCCAGATCCTGTGGGTGCCCTGTGAACCATGCCAGCCGGGAGGGGCTGTGGAGGTGAGGCTTGTTGGATTAAGGTGCTGCTGGGATTAAGGTGCTGCTGGGATTAAGGTGCTGCTGCCTTTGGAAGGGGTTTTGGTTTGCATGTTTCATGTGTTTTGCTTTGTAGAAGGCAGTGAGGGTCCTGCATCCTCCAAGGTCAGGGTGGGAGGCAGTGGTGGGTAGGGCAAGTAGAGCTGAGACCTAACCTGATGGTGACGGCAGGGAGAAAGGAACAGGAGCGACAGGAGCCCAGCAGGAGGAGTAAGGCCCAGGGAAGGAAGAGGAAAAGGATGATAAGAGGAACCACAAAGGCAGGAAGCGATAAATTGTGTCAGTGGAGAGGGGAATAACTAGAGCATGAACCATGTTGGCAGTGGACATGAGAGGACAGGGATGACTTGAGAGATACGGTGAATTACGTATGGAGCCTTGTCAGAGATGTGGAGAGAAAGGGATTGCAGAGGGCAGAGAATCAAAGGTGCATCTCAGAGGCAGGTGCAAACTGCCAGGGGCCGAAGATGGGTATTTATTTGGGTGGCAGCCTGAGAAAGCCAGCTTGGGGAGGAGGACGCAGCCTTTGAGGCATGGTTTTATGAGGGCTGAATTTTCAGTGTCAATGAATAGGAAATATGGGGCTGAGAATCTGGCGGGTCATGAAGAATGCCAGACAGATAGAAAACAGCCCCTCAGCGGAGACGTGGAGCTTGCTGGTGTCAGCAGAGGCGTGATGGATGGGATCCGAGCAGGCCCCGTTCCACCTCACATATGGCCAGCTCACATATCACCTTGTCCTGATTTTCTCCAAGTCCAGCTCTTGCGAGCCCAAAGCTTGTGCCCATCTTCACAATGATAACTGGACACAGGCTTGGCAGGCAGCAGGCACAATGCTCCCAACTCAAGGCACCAAAAGTTCCCTGGTCATGAGACCAGTTTGGAGAGTGCCAGGAATCTGAAGAAAGTTGGGGTCACTTGGTCCCCTGCTTCTCTCAAGAAGTTTCCATCACCGTGGTCTTGGAAGGGGCTAAATGGCATGAGGCGGTGAGTTTAAGTGCTGTGACCTCACTCCTGAGCTTGGGCCTGCAGCTGGAGTCCTGTCCTGTGTGGGATGTTCTCGTCCCTCCTAGGACTCCAATTGTGGGCAGCACAATGGACCAAGGTCCCAGCAGGGCTTGGAACCCCCTTGCTGCATTAGCTCCACCCACCACTCCCATGAGCTGGTCTTGGCCAGGACAAAGTGTGTTCCTGGGAAAGGGACCCCCTGAGAGATCCCTTCAGCCAGAGGACTTGTTGACAGCCTTGCAGAACCCTTGACACTTCTCAGCTCTCCAGGTGCTTCCATTCCATCCCTCTCCTTCCTGGGGGTGGGCGTGCCTGGGGATGAGACTGCTGTCCCAGCCTTCCCCAGCTCCCTCCCACTGCCTCCCGCACAGACGTTCCCCTAATGGAAGTCTTGCATGTTTAGTCATCTTCTCAGAGGACCCAGACCAACCCCAGTGGGGAACCACAGGGCAGAGCACTGGGGGTGCCTTTGTTTCAGTCAGTGATAATGAGTGTCAGGACAGGAAAGGCTCCTGGCAACCCTGACGGGCTGCAGAGCAGGAGTGGAGCTCGGCTCCAGGACGAGGCATTAGGACAGACGATTCCGAGAGCCACCCACTCTCCTGCTCTTCCCCTGAACCTTTTATTGCTGATTTCTCCAGCCCACACATTATCTCTGCTTCAAGCCTTTCTGGCCACCCACTGCCTTCTGTCTGTCCAGCTCACCGTCAAGCATTCTCGCCCTGCCGGGGTGCACAGCCTGCTCTTCACTACCGTCCCCCCTGAGTCTCACCCGCTCCCCACCCGTCCTCCATCGCACTGGCGGGCAAATCCCCAACTTTGTTCAGTTCAGCTCTTCACCCTTTCCATAGTTGTACAAACGCAACTTAAAATGGCTAGAGGAAAAAAGACCCACCCATGATTCATAGCCACAAGCCACAAGTCGCCCTAGTTCTGCTTGCAACCCCACTCATTCCCCGCCCGTTCACTCTCCTGCTTTTCTACGCGGCTGTCCTCACCGTCTGTCTTCTCGGACCTCCCCTCTCCCCTTTGCTAGCCGATGTTTCTCCTTTCACCATTTTCTCCTTCTTGGTCATTCCATTCTTCCTGTCACTCAGACCTAAACCTTGAAGTCCTCCTGGGTCCCTCTCTTTCCTCACATCCGACATCCAAGCCATTAGCAGACCCTGTGGGTTCCACCTTCTGAAGGGCTCTGGAATCCTCCCATCCTCACCACATCCCACCCCACCAGCCTTCACTGGACTGCTGCAGAGACCCCCGATGAGCCTTCCCACTGCTCACCCGGCCTCCTTCCCTGGCCCAGTCCTAACACAACGACCAGGAAGCCAGTCAACGTGTCATTTCTCTGTGAAAACCTGCCGGTGACCTGCTCGCTCAGCTGCTGCAGGAGGAGGCCCTCGTGCTCCATCTCTCCCTTCAGCCAACCAAGCTCCGCAGCTGGCGCGGTCCCTCTCCCCTCAGCCTCACCAGTCCCTCCCCTAGAGCACAGCCCCTGCCGTGCTGTCCCCTGCTGTTCTCCGGACACACCAAGGACCTCGGAACCTTGCGCTGGCCATGGCCTCCACAGCGCCGACCTCACAGCTCCTCAGGTCTTCTCTTCAGTGTCCCCTTGTTGCTTTGGCCCCTGACCCCAGTGTCCAAGGGCCAGACCTCTCCACCATCACATACTCTCCGTCCTTGTCCTGCTTGGTCTTTTCTCCTGACTTAGCCCTTACCACCATCTGCCATGTGACTCTTCTTCCCAAACTAGAGGAGAAACCACCAGGCAGCTCTCCTCTCCACACAGAAGGTGCTCAGCAGAAAGGCTTTCAAACTGTTGAGTGAAGGAGAATCACAGGAGGGAAGGGGTCCAGCTACTGGGAAGATACCCCAGAGACGGATTAGACGGCCATGGAATACCCTCTGGGAGAGTATTTTGATGGGAAATGGGAGACACATTGGAACAGAGAGCCAGAGAGCTCTAGTGGTGGAAAGGCAGGGCTATCCCACAGCAGAACTCCTTCCATAAATACGAAGCGCGCTCTCCAAGCTTCAGTCCCCTTATCTGCAAAATGAGCTTGGAAGAACCTACCAGAGAGTGGGCTGGCAGGAGGTGAGGCCTGGGGGGGTGCTCACAGGGGTTGGCCGGGCCTGAACTAGGACAATAGTAGGGCTGATTCTTTCTGTCCACTCCACCCCTGGCCTTACCAAGTGGAGCTAAGGTGAATATCAAGCTCCATTTTTCTCCTTGAAAAATTAATTAGATTGTGGAGAGCATCTCAGGTGAGGCCCAGAGTCCTTAGGTGGAGATGTTTGTGGGATTTGAAACCAACTGTAGTAGAGAGTGGGAAGATGGGGCCAGGGGAGGGGGAGGCCATCCAGCCCGGGGCTGAGCTGGGATTTCCCAGCCTCTGTCTGCAGCCGGAGGACAGGCAACCTGGAGGGAAGCAGTGGTGGTGTTTCTGTATTCACAACACTGACATTCTCCAGTAGAAATGAGAGGAGATTATGCAGGCAGGGAATTGAGTCTGTCATGAGCTTCAAGAAAGAAAGGAAAAAAGACGTAGAAAGGAGCTGTTTGTGGCTCTTTGTTCAGGTTTTCATCTCAAGAGTCTGTTTATAAAAATGTTCTCTTGCCCAGCCTCCTTCACTGCAGCCGGTGGCCCTTCCCCCTAACCTCCTCCCGACCCAGCTCGGTTTGAGTTAAAGCTCTTTCCTTGATTAAATAATGAATAAAAGCTCTTCCCGAGCCTGGCTTTCCTGGTCCTAGGGAGAAATTACAGATATATGTACATACATATACATGCAAAACAGCCCAAGATACAGAGGCTCAAGATAAACAGGCTTCTGCTTGTTTGTTCTTTTAAAGAAATGTCATTCATAAATGACACTTAGACACAAGGCAAATTTAAACCAGGGCAAACCAGCCTAAGTGCAGCTAAGCAGTTTGACTTAATGAAGCTCTTATTTAGAAGCATTTGTTTTTATTTAAAATTATGGTATTTTTTTTTTTAATGGATTGGGGCCGTCTCTCCAGGGATCACTAGATCAGGTAGGCGGATGATGGGGTCTACACAGGGAAAGGTGGTCCCTTCACTGCCAGAATTTCCACCTGCCTCCTTCCTGGAGGCCCCTCCTTTAGGGTGAACCTCTTTGCTGAGCAGTATCTGCATCACTGCTCCAGCCCCCGTCTAGAAGAACGGGCCGGGCCGGTCCTCCCACACCACGCCTCTCTAGTCTGTCCTAATGACCAGAGGGGGCACGGTTGTCCCGGCTGTCACCCCCCCCCCCCCGCCTGCTGGGCTCTACCTTGTCATCTGTTCCAGATTTGGAAGAGAATCCCTTCTCTCTCCTCACTCATAAACAATGACATAATGGAGTTTTGAAGAGAATTTTACAAAGATACTAAGCGAAGGCAAAATCATTTCTTTTTTTTTATACAACATTTTTTATATCTTTATTTATCCATTTTCATGTGGTGCCAAGGATCGAACCCAGTGCCTCACACATGCTAGACAAGCGCTGTACCACTGAGTCACTACCCCAGCCCCCCAAGTCATTTCTTAGTGATATAAAACGAATGAACAAGTATAGATTCCTGAGCCTTAGTTCACACATGTTTAGGTATAGATGGGTCAACAGTGTTCATAGAGCATCCTGGCACCAAAAGACTTTGTAAAAAGTAGAATTGTGGCCAGGAGTGGTGGCACAGGCCTGTAATCCCAGTGTCTTGGAAGGCTGAGAGAGGAGGGTCATGACTTCAAAGCCAGTCTCAGCAACAGTGAGGTGCTAAGCAACTCAGTGAGACCCTGTCTCTAAATAAAATATAAAATAGGGCTGGAGATGTGGCTCTGTGGTTAGTGCCCCTGAGTTCAATCTCTGGTACCCCCCAAATAAAATAAAATAAATTGTGAAATATAAGACTTACTCCTCAATAGACAGTGGCTAACATCCATCCATCCACCTACCATCCATCCACCTACCATCCATCCATCTACCATCCATCCACCTACCATCCATCCACCTACCATCCATCCACCTACCATCCATCCACCTACCATCCATCCACCTACCATCCATCCATCCACCTACCATCCATCCACCTACCATCCATCCACCTACCATCCATCCATCCACCTACCATCTATCCACCAACCATCCATCCACCTACCATCCATCCACCTACCATCCATCCACCTACCATCCATCCACCTACCATCCATCCATCCACCTACCATCCATCCACCTACCATCCATCCACCTTCCTTCTCTCCATCCATCCACCTTCCATCCATTCACCTTCCATCCATCCACCTACCATCCATCCATCCACCTACCATCCATCCATCCACCTACCATCCATCCATCCACCTACCATCCATCCACCTACCATCCATCCATCCACCTACCATCCATCCATCCACCTACCATCCATCTACCCACCTACCATCCATCTACCTACCATCCATCCATCCACCTACCATCCATCCACCTACCATCCATCCACCTACCATCCATCCATCCATCCACCTACCATCCATCCATCCACCTACCATCCATCCACCAACCATCCATCCACCTACCATCCATCCACCTACCATCCATCCACCTACCATCCATCCACCTACCATCCATCCATCCACCTACCATCCATCCACCTACCATCCATCCATCCACCTACCATCCATCCATCCACCTACCATCCATCCACCTACCATCCATCCATCCACCTACCATCCATCCATCCACCTACCATCCATCCACCTACCATCCATCCACCTACCATCCATCCACCTACCATCCATCCACCTTCCTTCTCTCCATCCATCCACCTTCCATCCATTCACCTTCCATCCATCCACCTACCATCCATCCACCTACCATCCATCCACCTACCATCCATCCACCTTCCGTCTCTCCATCCATCCGTTCAACTATTATTGGCGGGTTATATTATATGGTCACATAGAGTTAAGTAAAACAGTGTCACCTCCAGCCTTGAGGAGCCTGTAGACTTAGTGGGGAGCCAGGCATTCATCTGAAATCACCATAATGAACAAACAATAGTGAACTGAGGAAAGTGTTCTAAAGGGAAGGAGCGTGGTTCAGTGAGAACACATGACTACATTTGGGGCCAGGAAAGATTTCCCTGAAAAACAGTACTGGAAATGATATCAAGAGGATGATAGGAATCTAATAGGGAAGAATTTAGTGGGGGTGGGAATTCTAGAAAGAGGGGCTCAGGGAGAATTTGAGGATCAGCAAAAAAACCAATGGTCTGAATCTCAGGCAGGACAGAGATAGATGGAGAGTCAGGAGACAGGAGCCTGAAGAGTAGGGTTAAGCCATGCTGGTTGTCTATTGCTGCGTAACAAACTGCCCTAGGACTTAGAAGCTAAAAGCAAGTGCTGATTATCTGGGTTTCTATGGGTCAGGAGCTGGGGACAGCCTAGCTGAGTCGATCTGATTCAGGGTCTCTCTTAAGTTACAGTCAAGATATTGGCGAGAATCTTTTTTTTCTTTTCTTTTTCTTTTCTTTCTTTCTTTTTTTTTTTTTTTTTTTTTTTTTGTGGATACAAGGGATTGAACTCAGGGGCACTCAACTACTGAGCCACGTCTCCAGCCCTATTTTGTATTTTATTAGAGACAGGGTCTCACTGAGTTGCTGAGTGCCTCACTAAATTGCTGAGGCTGGCTTTGAACTTGTGATCTCCTGCCTCTATGTCTGTAGCCACTGGGATTACAGGCGTGCACCACTGCACCCGGCTGGAAAGAATCTTAATGATCTGAAGGCTCATCTGGGATGGCAGGCTCTGCTCTCGGCAGCTCACTCTGGGGTGTGGACAGGAGGCCTCAGTCCTCACCACGTGGACCTGCTGTGGAACAGAGTCTTCATGATGTGACAATTGGTTTCCCCCTGACCATGAGATGCAAGAGACAGAGCAAGAAGAAAGCCATGCTGCTGCTTGTGTCCTGACTCGAATGTCATACACACAGTCACTTCTACCACATTCTGTTTGAAGAAAACCTCTTAGTCCACACTCAAGGGGAGGGGAATTAGACTCCACCTTTTGAAGGGAGGAATATCAAAAGTTCTGTGGACGTATTTTAAACCACCACACGAACCCTATTAAGACGTATTAGTTTGCTAGGACTGCTATAACAAAAGAATATGGACTGAGTGGCTGAAGTAGTAGAAATCGGTTGGCTCAATTTTAGCAGCTAGAAGCCTGAGATCATCTGGGTTGGTTTCTTGGAGACCTCTTTCCTTGGCTTGTGTATGGCCGCCTTCTCCCTGGGTCTTCACATCAGCTTCTTTCTTCCTATCTGTGTCCAGAGTCCCTCCTCTTATAGGAATGCCAATCATATTGGACTAGGGACACCCAGATGACCTCACTTCACCTTATTTCCCCTTCTAAAGACTCAATTCTCCAAATGCAGCCACATTCTGAAGCCCCGGGGGCAGGGGAACAACACTTCAACACATGAATTTGAGGGACAACTGAGTTTTATTCTTAGAGCAACAGGAACTATTGGAGTCATCTAGACATCCGGGGTTGGAACTATAAAATTTGGATTTAGAAATTCCTCTGGTGCAATACAGGGATCTGATGAGGGAGGGAGAAAGGGGGAGGTTGACTGGGAATCTTTATGGTGGTTCAGAGGAGAGAGCAAGGGCATCAAGGTGGTGGCACTAGACCAAGGGAAGCTGACGGACTCAGGGGCATTTAGAATGCAAAATTGTTAGGACTTTGGACAGATTGAATATGAAGGGCAAGAACAAGGGTGGTGATGCTCGTATTTCTGGCTTGTACCCCCAGATGCTGGTGAAGCTGATACAGAGATAAGGATAGTGGAAGAGATCCAGGGTTGGAGGTGGTGGTGGGAGGGTTATGAATTGGATGTGCAGTGTTGAGGAACCCAAGATGATCCAAGTAGAGATGTCCCTTGGAATACTGTCCAGCATCCATTCTAAGACCCAGAGGAAGTCTGGACCACAACTGTGCTGGTCCTCTCCCCTCTGGACCTCAACTGTGCTCTGGGAAATGAGGCCACAGGGTGAGTGAGACACTAGCAGGGAGGCGGTATCTGAAGTGAGGATGTGGGTGAGATGGGACTGCACCAGAGGAAGAGGAGAAAGGGGCCCACGGCTGAACCCCAAGGAACTCTGGTGCAGACAAACATTGGATTTTCAAACTTCATGGCTCTGTTTTTCTGTCTGTTCAATTTAAAAGCATTACTCAGCTAGGTCTTGAGAGTACTTGATGTCACACATATGAGAATGAGTTAAGGGTAGGAGAAAGGTTCATGTGATGTGGCCTGTGGTTTTATTGCAAAAAGTCTTTCTTCTGCACATCTCCCCTAGAGCCAGACACACGGGAGGATGCCGGCTTCACCATTTCGTGTGTGTGATAGAAATGAGATTAAATCAAAGCATTCCTAGTCCTCCTACATGGCCGATTTTAAACAGTCACCCATGGAATACAGGGGAGAACATGGCCTCTGCCCTATCCCCCAGCTCTCTTCTGGCTCAGGAATGACCAGGAAAAGGGGGTGCTGTGGGTGATCGGGCAGAGATAGGCTCCTGGGAGATGCAAGAGGAGGAGGGAAAATAGTCATTATAGCAAAAGGATTCCCATTTTTTTTTTTTGTTGTTCCTGGGGCCACTTCAATATCCTTGGATATAAGCACATTTCCCCTGTGTGACAAGGGGAGAGGGTCTCCAGCAGATAACAGATCATCTCGGAGCAGGAATTCTGTTGGACAATCTGTGCTACCAGACTAGGATGATTAACTCAGTGCCCCATATGACATGCACCTTCTCTGTGTCAAACACTGAGTGGTTCAGGTTGTGGGGAAGCATAAGGATGGAGGAGGGTGTTGATAGGAGGAGACAGGGGGAGTGTGGCAGTTCCGGCCTCAGAGATTTCTGTTGAGATAATAGAGAAGAGCTGAGACTGTGCACCACAACTGAGCAGTATTTAGGATGGCACTTGCTTTGGGAAAGATGGCCTTTTTTTTAAAAGACTTTGCTCTCATTTCTTCTAACATCCTACATGACTTATTGTTTATCATGTGTTGTTTATTGTCTGAGCACCATCTCTGAATTATACATCGGTGTATTATAAGCACTTTGAATGGTGCTCACACCTAGTAGATGCTCAATAAACATTTGGTGAATGAATAAATGAACAAACATTCTTCTTAATTCCATGAAGCAGGACTAATGCGTGTCTCCCTGCAAGTGGTGATGTCTCTCCAGGGCCTCATCTGTGCACAGAAAAACACGTAATTAAAAAGCATCTCTCTCCCTGTTTGTCTCTATGCGTCCACACACATTGGAGGAGAGACTCTGCGGCTGATGTAACTCATGATGCTTTCCCCAGGACTCCCACTGCCCCATGAGACTCCTCAAGGCAGATCTCATCTGGCCACCACCTTGTGACTTACATCTGCTACCCCTTGGGGGGCTTCCTTTCCTCCCTGTTTCCTCAACTGTGAGCTGGGAAATGAGCCCACGTGTTTATAGTTGCAAAACTGAAGGCTTCAGGTGTGCATACTGCAAACCCTAAGCAGATGGGAAGATGGAGAAGGGAACAAACGTCAACAGGGCAGGTTCCCGTGCAGATGTGTTCGTTCATTTCAGATGATGTGACAAGAGCCAGGTCAAAGGGACACTGTACTTGGGCTCACTTCCCAGATGGACCCTCTCCTCCCCTGCCGGAGAACCAGCCAGGGCCATGTGGAGCTGCACAAGGCCACAGGAAGGCATCGCTGGGGCCGAGAGCCTGCTCTTAGCTGGCCCCAGATGTCCTGACCCGCCTTGCTCTCTGTCCAGCTCCTGTTCCTGCAGCCTCAGCCCGGGGCTCCCTGGCACCTGACGCATTTCCCCCTCTCCTGGCCCCTCTGCTGACCCCCAAGGACTCATCCTCCCCTTGGTTGGTTTTTCCACCTCTGGTAATACTGTGCTTGACGGTGAGTGTGTCACAGGACCCCAACTACTTTACCAATACCCAAGTACAAAATCGAACCCGATTAAATATGAAATCCATTGTGTTTGAAATCATTTCTGAGCGATCGTAAGGATAAATGTGGGACGCCCCCTCAGAAGAGGTGAGGCCTGGCTAAGGACTTGAGAAAGGATCTGAAGTGTTTGGGCGGGTGGCGAGGAACAGCCCCCAAATCGTATGGTGGGTTTAGCAGCTGCGGGGAGGATGAGCTGAAGAGAGCCGTTTGTGTTGGAGAAAAGAGAAAAATAAAAAACTCAATTACTCTCCACGGCGGCAGGCTGCTTGTCTGTCAGCTAAGCTAGCAGGCTTCCCCCGATCGGAGCATTGGAACCGACAAAGAGATTAATAAACCGAGTTCACGGCTGAAAAGGACAAGGCCTCCACAGGCCTCGATACCTGCGGGAGGCTCTGAGCTGATTTGTGGGGCCTGGATGGGACTGGACACCACCGGTTCCATGCTGCATGGGGTGGAAGACCCTTTCACTTTTAGGAAGGCCCTCTGTGCCTCAGTTGTCTCATCTATAAAGTGGAGAGAATGTCCATCCCCTCAGGCTTGCTGTGGGAGTTAAACAGGTAACACTTGGGAGACTTAGAACTGGGCGCCGCACACAGTAAGCTCCTTATGCTCAGCCGTGGCCCCTTCCTCCCACTCTTCCTCCTCCTCCTCCTCCTCCTCCTATTATTATTATTATTATTCCGAAGCATGTGATCTCTCAGGCCCCGACACCACATTCTCAGGGGTTTCCTCCCACTCTGCCATTTCCCTGCCCTGGGGCCCTCCTCTTCTGCGCTCCTCTGGATGACACGGTGGGCCAGGATGGAACTGGACCCTGTCCTCCTCCACACCTGGACGCTACGTGGAGGTTTAATTGACACCTGAAGCTTGACATGGCCCAGGAACCACTCCCTCACCCAGCGCTCCCCGTCTCCACTACGGCACCACGAGTGCCCAGGTGGCTCTGCTCCAAGGACTCTCCTGATCCCTGTGTCTCCCGCACACCTCACACCCCGTCCACTGGCCGTCTGCCTCCTGGACCTGTCTGGACTGTTCAGGCTTCCCTCATTCCTCCACCACTGCCACCCTCGCCCCAGAGCCCGTCCCCAGAGCCTCCTGGCTCTCTCTTCTCCTGTTCCACTCTAGCACCTCACACAACCCCGAGGACCTTCAGCTAATTAGATCAGATCAAGTCCAGTGGCTTCTCACAGCAGTATGAAACGCAAACGCTTTCCCCCGGAGTGAAAGCCCTGAGCACCCAGGCACCCGCCTCTCCTGCCCCATCTCCCACCCCACACCCGCACCACTCTCTCAGCCTTTCCTCAAATCCACCTTGTTCCTCCCTGGGGACCTCAAGCTGTGCTGCCTGCAGGTCCCCTGGCATGCTGCGTATCTCTATTCCATACTCGGTATGAATGTCCCCTCTTCAAGAAGACTTTCCCGGTCGCCCCATCTAACAGCTGAAACCCCGGTTATTACTACATGACTTTTTATCTTGACTCTTGGTTTTAGCTGTGTGACCTGGAGCTTACTTATCAACCATTCTCAGCCTAGATTTATTTGTCTCCATTAAATAGCCATACCACTTATCTTGCTGAATTTTGCAAAAGTATGTGAAATAAAAATGTGTGGAAAATAGTGTGCCTTGCCCGTTATGGACCTCCAACAAATATTCCTGATTTTACCAACACGGAGCCTCTGAGTAGTGAGGGAAACCAAGGCCTCAGGTGCTGGACAGAAGGAATTAGCAGGAGAGACGCCCCCTGCTCTAAGACTGAACCAAGGCTGAGTGAGAGGGAGAACACAGCCGGCCGGCCCCCCATGCCCCAGTGGCCATCCTGTTACAGAGCTGCTGTTGGCGCATTCTAACGGGAGGCGTGTGGAATCGATGTCCATCTGAGGCTTTCACAGGACCCTGGCCAGGACTGGAGCCAGGGTCCAGAAGTTGCATCTGAACAATTGATTCTCTGACACCCCAGGAAGACGTGCATTCAGGGGAGCTGTGGTCTGGCCGGCCACAGCTACATTACTGAGAGCTGGCCGCTGGCCCTGTGCCCCCGGCTGTGAATAGGCCTCCCATCTAAGGGGACTTGGCGCTCAGGACTTCTGTTGATGAACACATGGAAGGAAATCCAGGGTCGGCCAAGGTATCTGGTGGCTACTTGGTGTCCCTAGGGAAACAGGAGTTCTTGGTGACATGTTTTAGCAAAAGGGGAGGTGGAGGGAGGCTTTGGGGACTATGTGGGTTGCTCTCGGGGGTGCTGCTGTTACAGAGCCTAGGCAAAGACGCCAGGCCCAGGTCCTGGGCTTCGCCTCCCCATCTGTAAGAAGGTCCCGGTATCCGAGGGATTTCCGAGCCCCGAGTCTGCCAGGTGTCATTTTCTGAGTGCTGGTCCTCTCCCCTCTAGATCACATGCCCCTGCGGCCAGCGGTTGTGTTTTATGTGTATGGGTTCCCAGAGCGCCCCCAGGGCCTGGCACAAGAGCTCATCCTGCAGCTTTTGCTGAATGCAAGAACAGGCTGTAACAGCACCGTCTGGGGCTCCTGTCGTCAGAGACGTGGCAGAGGCCTTGCAGCAGGGGAGAACCTGTCTGAGAGGAGCTGAAAGGCGAGAGTGCAGAGTCCAGTGACCCAGAGAGCCTGTGGGGCAGGGAGAGAGACTAGGGCCTCCCGCCTCCCCCGAATGTTGGCAAGCAGCAAGGTTCCGCCCGCTCCGAGGGTGGCTGCTGGCAAAGGCAAGGCCCCTCAGCTTCTCCAGTTCAGGGCCATGTTGACCCCCAGTCGGTCCCACCCCCTCTGCTCCCTGGGCCCCTCGGTGAACAAAACCCAAGGGAACATGGGGTCTCTAGCAGATCCGCTCATTCTCTGACTCATTCATCCACTCGACTCCTGTTCACAGGGATTTCCCGGGCCCTCCGGACAGAAGGGAAGAGCAGGCCTCCACCTTGTTCTCAGAAAGCTCCCCACCACCTTTCCTCCAGGCCATTCCCATGGACAGGGCCTTCTCAGGCTGACCATGTTCCTGGAAAGCCTGGACCTGCAGGTGCCCTTGTCTGCCCCGGTCAACCCAGGACCAGCTCCTCCTTGTCCCCAGCCCAGGAGGCTCTGGAACCTCCTTACCCAGCAGAGCTCCCCTTGGCAGAAGGCATCTCGGGGCCTAGTTACGGAAATGTCAAAAGGTGCTCATTAGCAGCGGGTTTCCTCCCGGAGAGACGCCTGTTCTCCTTCTTGTTAGTGGAGGAAGCTGGGGGAGAGGAGCTTGCCCTGTGGCCCATCAAATTTAATTTATAACTTATGTCACTGCAGTCATTAGTATGTACTGTTTACGTTCCTTCTTCACACTTCCAGAGTCCCCGGGTGTCTGAGATGGCTGGTCCCTTCACGCCTGGCTTGGTGGAGAACTGGGGTGTGTTCTGGGGGAGGGGAGGTGGGGGCACCGACAGTGGGGGATGGGGAGGGCGGGGTGTCTTCCACCTCTGGTCTCCCTGCCACAGGGGTCCTGACCAGGGCAGCGCCCCCGCTGGCTGTCTGAGGTGCGTGTGTCCCCATGAGGAGGAGCAGGTCCTGCAGGGGAGCTCAGTCCTGGCTGCCGTCTTCTGAGAAGAGAGGAAGGAGCTGGGGAGAGGGTCCCCGCAGAGGGAGCCCCAGCACCACACACCTCTTGTGACCCTCACCTGCTGAGGCCTGGAGGGGTTCAGAGCTGGGGAGGGAAGAGCGAGCAGGATGCTGCTGGGGGGAGGGAGTCCAAGAGAGAAGGCCATGTTTTATGGGAACGTTTTGCTCCTCTGTCACCGCAGGCCTCCTTCCTGTAGTCGCAAGGAATGGATAGGACTAACGGAGGCTGAGCTTTGGGGAAAACAGACACTTGTAAGAGGACTGTGGTGCGGAGCTGCAGGTGGGTCGTGGGGACAGGGTGGGTGGTCGGTACCTCGAAGGATGCACAGGGGTGAATTTGGCTCCAGAGACACATGAGGAGGAGCAGGGAGCGAGCGGCCATCTGTGGAGATGCTGCTGCTGCTCCCTCGCCTCCTGTGTCAGGGCTGAGGAGGAGCGAGGGGGAGCGGTGCCAGGGGACAGAGGAAAGTGAGCTGCCGAGGGGCGCTGACCTCCAAGCTGTAGCCTGGGCCAGGGCACCTGAAGCTGTGTGGGGCCAAGTGCAGCGTAACTCCTCCCCAAGTCCCTCCCGCTGGCTCTGGGAAAAGAATCCCTGGGGAGGCGAAGGAAATGTAAACTAAGATTGGCCAGAAATTGTATAAATGGCCTTCAAGTTAATGTTTGGTGTGAATGTTACTAGTGTTTTCTCTGACCCTTCTTAATGGTGCCAGGTTGAGAGCGTTTGTCTTAGATATTCCCAGGTGTCCTGGGAAACAGAAGTAATAAGTGCTCTTCCATGAAAACAATTCTCCAGTGGATTCCGTAAATACTGAAGTGGACCAAAAAAATGATCTTCTGGTCTTTTTTAACTTCCTATGGAAAAACTGTGTGTGTGTGTGTGTGTGTGTGTGTGTGTGTGTACATGTGTGCACGGTTGTCGCTGAGATGTAGGCACACCTGCTGGGGACAAGTTTCTTGCAAGAGGGTCCGTAGCACTGATGTTCCTGCTGCTGACTGTGAGCATCCTTCAAGGCCCCTTCTCCCATTTCTTCAGGCCCATGAAATTTCTGAAACAGGTAGAACCACACTGCAGGGGATAAAAGTAGAAAGAGTCAACAGGAAAGAAGAACCAGGTTTACCTGAGTAGAAATGTGATTGGGGGATGTTGGAGGGCAGTGGTTTTAGAGATGATTGGGGGCCTGGGAGAAGTGGGTAGAGGCTGATAAAAGGAGGAGCTCGCTGTCACTTGGAGGCAGTGGATCTGAATCCTGGGCAAGGGCTTTAGAGGTGACACACTGAACTAAGCACACCCAGGGATACCCAATGTGGGAGACTACTGGTCAGGATTCACAGGAGCAGAATAAAACTCTCAGGCCCAATGGAGGCCCAACCCATGAGCTGAACTTTATCTGCATGGTTTTCTAACCAGTGGGAGGAACTAGACCCCTGGCGACTGGGAGGAGGGCACCTGGCTGCAGGGTGGCCTGGACTTCCGTTTCAACAAGTGCTGTTTGAACACCCCAGTGAACGGCTCGCTGGAGACGTGAATCGTGTTGAAGACGGCCCTGAGCTGAATCGGCGACTGAAGACGACAGTTGTAGTTCCCATCCTTTCCTGGACCCCTTGGAAAGAGCCAGCGTGAAGTCAACTGAAGGTCAATGACTGCAGGGCAGAGAGGACGAAAAGTCCCCAGAAATGATTCAGAGAGAGAACAGTGAGGAGAACAGGGACCCCAGAATGCCACAAATAAGGGCTTCCCAGAGATGTGAAAAGCCTCGGGGAAGATCCACGCCCCTTGACAAGATGGGGAAACGGGAAGGTCCCGTGTCTGTATCCACTGCACTCTCACTGAGTCAGTTTGTCCCAAAGTGCTGAGCCACGTAGGTGTGTGGGGTCAAGAGGCGGCGTCAGAAGGAATTCCTGTTCTCTTTCCCAGGGAGCCTGGAGACTTTAACGGGATCATGTACACTGTAGGCCCCATAGAAAACGCTGTCCGAGTTTTCTCGACTTAGCTGCAGAATTTACTTCTTTCTCTTTTCATGGAGTGTGTGTTTGACAGAGTTGATATTCAAAGAACACACTGTGGAAATGTGGCATATGCTCCATTCATATCGGGTCCTCTGGGATTACAGCAGTGTGGTGTCCCAGGAAAAGGGTTATAAAAGGGATGGAAATCCTATAGTCCCAGACTGTGCCATCCACGACGTGAGTGACTTTAGATGAGTTACGCAACCTCTCTGGTCTTCAGTTTCTGCATAAGTCATCCAATGATGGTGTAAATGATACTGTCTTCTTCTGTTTTAAGATTTATAGTTCCAACTGGTTCCCTTTAAGTAGTGTAACCATGGGCGCATTATTGGAAGCATGGATGAAAGCCATTCATCACTTAACTAATTTTCTGTCTCCTCACTAAGTATAAGGTCTGCGTCTATTTTGTGTAACTGAGCGCCTGACACAGGACTGGGGACATTCTGGAAGCTCAAAACATTTCAGGGACTGAATGATATTTGGCCAGCCACTGTGTCACGCCTGCCAGAAGGGAAGGTGGAGTGCTAACATACAGCCCTCGGCCTCCCTCCAGAGACTGAGCAGTCTGGTGCACACGCCCGCACATGCCTGGGCCAGGCAGCGGTGTGCACAGGGACCACACCCCTCTGGTCCTGAGTCCACTCCGACTACAGGGTGTGCTAGAAGGGGTTGGTGGCTCCTTCCCCACAGCAGGACTGGCCCCACTCACCCCCTGTTGCTGAGGAGCCTGGCGCTGAGTTGCCTTCTCAAGGACAGGGCTGTCTGACACAGGCTCGGGGCTGGCAGAGAATCTATTTTCTTTCACTAAATTAATCCCTGTTGGAAGCTGGTCTCCTGGGGTTTCCTCACGCCCTCCCCACATATCCTCACATGCCTGTCCCTCTCTCCTCCTCCGTCCTTTCCTGCCCTGTCCCTCCCCCTGTCCCTCCCCCGCCGCAGCAGGTGTTGGGCTGAGGCAGGAGACAGACGGCCAAGTGCTGGTGTGAGCAGCACAGGGCCGTGGACGTCCAGCAGGGGCTGCAGAAGGAAGACGGGGCATGTCTGTGGGCATCGCCTGCAGGGAGACGCACAGAGGGGACAGCTGGCAGGGTCCCCTGCCAGGCTGGACCTGGCCCACCTTGTGGGAGAACCTCAGGCTGGCCGAGTCCCAGCCAGCCTCGGTTTGATCAGCACGGGTGACGCATTGTCCCTTAGGCCTGGAAGGAAATGGACATTAACCTTGTGTTTCCAGGACAAGCTTCATCATCTTCCTTGACCAGCCTCCATGGGCTCATTCGTCTTTTAAGGAAATAAAGTGTGTGTGTGTGTGTGTGTGTGTGTGTGTGTGTGCACGTGTGTAGTTACCCACTAAGGAGAGAAGGACATGAAGTGTGTTCTAAGCAGTTTCTTGGGACCCTTTGACACCTTCTGGTGCACACACCTGCACGTGCCTGGGCCAGGCAGCAGTGTGCACAGGGACCACACCCCCGGGATTATAGCAGTGTGGTGTCCCAGTGCTCTGACATCACTCAAGCCAACAGGTTGGGGAAAGGGGAAGCAGGCCGGGTGGCTGCGGCCACAGGTTCTGTAGGGTAGAGCTGGGCCTTGCCCCAGACTCATCCCCTCTCCCAGTCAACAGTATCTAGCACGGAGTCCTCCTAGTGACGATGGCGGTCCGTCCCTCTGTGGTCCTTGTCTGCACCTCCAGCTGCACAAGCGCACTTCTCAGAGCAGCGCCATCGTGGACGTTGGGTTCAGCCTTCAGAAGAGGGAAGTAGTGTGTTTCTCCCAGCCACAGAGTGCCTGAGGCCCCACAGGTGGGGACAGCAGGCCCTCCCACCCTCCTTGTGTCATAAGATTGAGAGAAGGTTCCCGTGGCCCCGAAGTCCAAGCAATCCTCGAGGGAGGGAGACAGGCCGGGAGAGGACAACCCCAGCTCCGGGCGAGGAGAGTCCTCTGTCACAGTTCTAGGGCGGGGTCTGATCCAGGAGGGCTGCCTCTGCTGAGCCACCAGCCCATCCCACAGGGTCAGAGGTGGTGAGAGGCAGGGGTGGGCTCTGCCTTCCCGTGTGACCAAAGCTAAAGTAGGAGCTGAGATGAAAGCAAGCCCCGTGGTCCTTGGGAGGTAAATTTAGACTTGGAAAGAGTGGGGTCTCGGGGGCCACCCTGCCCTAAGAGTGACTCACCCCTCGGCTCCTGTGTCCTTTCCTGTGGTCTAGACAAGGACACAGGAGCCTGCCCCTGCTCCAGGGGGTCCTCGAGAGGACTTAGGAGCTTGTGGATATAAGTACCTGTGCCCTGAGGAGGATGGCAGTCAGTGAGAGCCGGGATTATGATATTCATCATCACAAATGAGCATTGGCAGTTAGTAATTAATACATTTTAACTTTTTCAGTGTGTTCTTATGTTGGTTGCTCCGGGCTCAATTCCAGCGCCGTGAGCTTGGTTTAGCAAACATGGGGATTTAAGATACTGGGTGCCCACAATTTTCTCAGGAAAAATGTTGGAGTCTCACCTCCTCAGGAGTCATGTCTGATGACATAGTGGCATTCACCAAGCGCCACCCACTATATACAAGGCCCTGCTCTCAAGTTTGTCGTGTCCTGGGCATGAGCAGGAGCCCTCTTCGGGGTAGGTAGGTGGAGAAAACCTCTCTCCTCCACTCGGAGCCTCACCTCACATGAGAGCAGGCTGCTAGCCTCCGGTGGGGACCGCCACAGGGCAAGCTTCCTGTCCCTTCCCACCTTCCACCTCGTATCACAGCCCATGCCCCACTCCTGCCCCTGCCTCTCCCCCTCCAGTGGTTCACATCTGTGATTCAGCCCCAACATTTTGCATCTTGCTTGGCGGAATGTCGTCTCTCCTGCTGGTGGGGTGTGCAGGCGCAGACCCTAGTCACAAAGGAACCATGTCTACGTGTCTCAGTCAGTAGGAAGGAAACACGTGGCTCAGGGTGCAGCCAGCGCCCCTCTGCTCCCTGGGCTGTATGAGAAGGTCCCCGAGGCCCTCAGCCCTCCAGCTCCCTCTGCTGCAGGTGTGTGTCTAGGGAGCCGCTCGGCTCGGGGCCCCTCCAGCTCCCTGGTCCTGCTGCCATCCCCTGCCTTCCCCCAGCTTCCCAGAGTCGATTTTGACACTGAGGGGAAACAGGTTCAGGTTGGTCCTCCAACTTTGTGGGGTCACAGCTTAGGATTGGTAGCCCCGGGATGATCCAGGAGCCGTCGTCCAGTCCATGCTCTTCAGGATGCACGGAGCTTTCCTTACACAAGGACATCCGAGGTCCCGACTCCTCCCACGCCCTCTTCCTCGCGGCGGCCTCTGTCCCTCCTGCGTCTCCACAGCCCTCTCCCCTCCGGCTCTCTGTGGCCATTTTTCTCCTATTTCCCTATCTCACTGCCCTCCCAAGCCATGTGGTTGTCGGCTGTCACCCCCCACCTCTTCTCTGTGCCCCTGTCAACATCTCTCCCGTCCCTGTCCCCACCTCCACAGCCTCTGCCCTCCGCACTCCTCCTCTGCCCCGCTTCTCCGTTGTTTGCCCCTCTTGTTCACTTAGTGACCCCTTTTATTACGTCAGGCCCAACCAAGAGCCTCCCCGTCTGTCTTCTCTGCCTCCCCTGCCTCCCCTCCGCCTTCTCTGAGGCTCTCGGCTGCAGATGGGAACCATGTTCCATCCAAGCCCTGTTCCTCGCCAAAGAATAACAATGAACTCGGGAACCACAGGGACACAAGAAAGGACATCTCTGTATTTCAAGAGACAGCCCAGTCTCTTGGGACAAAATGACTTCTCTTGCTTTATTTATGAACTTCCGGGCTGGGGAGCACCCTGCATGCAGATGGGCCAGCCGGCTGGTGCTGGGTTCAGGTCGAGGCCCACACTCTTCCTGACCAGTGCCTCCTGTCAAAGCCAAGGGGTGGCGACGTGGTCAAGAGGCAGCTCTGTCTTTCCATAGTGCCCCCAGCAGACCAAAGTGTGTGTTTGGAGGCCCCATGGAGTGCGTAGTGGCCAGCCACTGGCCGTAGATGTTATGCCAGTGATACCCACGTCATCAGGCAGAAACTCCGAGGCCAGAGCAGGGATTCGACTGGAGCTGGAAGCAGCCTGTCTTCCCTTCCTCCCCCCCCCCCTGCAGGCTTCCCTGCTCCTCCACACTGCCTTCTGGTGTGAAGTGAGATCAGAGAGCCACACGGCCTCCTGGTCTTCCATCCTCCCATGGCCTTTGCACGGACGGCCCAGGGTGGGACCCACTCACACCCTCTTCCAAACAACTGTTTACTACGGCAGCTCACTCCAACCCCTCATTTCCTCAGTGCCCCTCGTGCCCCCCTCTGTCTTAGTCTATCCCTGCTGGTAATGGTGGGTGATGTCATCTTCACAGCTGGGGACATGCGCTGGCCTCTGTACCCAGCTGAATGTGGGCATCTTGAAGACACAGATGGTGTGTCCGTGAGTGTTGTCTCCATTCTCCAGCAGCCGGTCTAGCACGGAGCACCCAACAGTGCTCAGGCCCCGGAGGGCCCGCACCTGGCTGGAAATGGTGACCAGTGTCTGAGCCAGCAGCCTGCACCCACAAGGCAGGGAGGATGTGAGCTGTCTGGACTTCTGGGAGGGAAGCCCAGGCACAGGAGCTGCATGTAAGATCATGCCTATGAGAGGGCAAAAGCCCTCCCTTATCTTACCCTGTCGTTTAAGGTTGAACTTGACCACACGAAAACAGCCAGAATTAGCTGGAGAATTCTCTTTGCTCAAGCGCCTCTGTAAGTCATAAGCTGCTTTTGGGGAACTGCTTTCCTGCTTCTGGCAGTAGAATGGGCTCCAGCAGGCACGGCTGCAGGGGGACAGGTAGGGCCCCGTGACTCTCCAGAGCCGGAGTGGGTACAGGAGCAACTCCAACCCACCCTCCCTGCAGCCTCCACCTGTGCTTGATGGGTGCTGAGGATCCTACCTGAGGGGTGACTCCTCCTCTCCCAAGGCCAGGCCCACAGGGATTCCTTTTCTCCTCCCACATCACTGGGGGCCTCCCACTTGGTTTTCTGACTGGACCCAGCCCTTGGTTTTAGGCCAGTCTCTGTGGTTTCTTTGGTTGTCAGAGTCTCCTTTGCCCCTGGCAGATCACCCTGCCAGGAAACAGGAAAGGGGCAGGGTGTTTGTTCTCCTAATCTCAACTTTGCCCACCACCCTCTTGCCCAGGTCCTCCCTGCAAGCCAGGTGCCACTCCTGGGCCGCCCCTGCCTCAGGAGAGGTGTGCCAGGTGCAAGGAAGCAAAGAGCAGGGAGGCGGGATGTGGCAGCACTGTGTTCTCAGGGGGCCCCCTCTGTGAAGGAAAGCAGCCACTCCCACAGACTGGCCCTGTGAACAGGGGAGCATGAGATAGACGATGGTTGTCAACCTGGGCCCAACCGGGGGGTGTGAGAGTGACCTGGGGCAGGTTTTAGGAAAGGGAAATGTGGACGGTCAAGCCCCCCTCTTGGAGTTGAATTTGGTGGGTCCAGGATGGAGCAAGGGAGTCTCTGTGTTCATTGCATCCCCCCCACTGCCCCACCCACAGTCGCCCAGGCAGGCCTGTGTCTGGGAACAGGGTCATCACTTCCACCCAGCACACTCCCCACGGGGCCCCTCATCGTGTCCCCCTCCCTGAATCCCAGCCTTGCCCCTTCTGCGATGACAGGATAAGAAACAGGAAATTTTGTGTACAAGGCCGGGGCTGGGAAATAATTGAAAGGATTGCTATGATATCTCCCGATCACAGGTGCCACGAGCTAACTCTTAAGTCTTCTAATTGATGCCCATTAGGAATAGCTTTCCCTTTATGATCTTCTAGAAAAGAAGGAACCTTTGAGAGCGCCTAATGCATTTCTCGGTGGGAAAGCATTCATTTCCGCTGGCACTTACTCCTGGCCCTCCTCTTCTCCTTCCTCTTTCTCTGTCATTCTTGATCTTCCTCCTTCTACTTAATAAAAAACACCTTTCATTTCTGTGGCCCTTTACAAACCTCTTTCCTATAAATTATTTCTGCCCAACAAGAACCCAGTGAGGCGTGCAGAGGTTTTTAATTTCCGGTTAACAGGTGAAGTTCAAAACTGTTTAATGACTTGGCTAAGGTCACCCTCCGAGGAAACGGGCGGTGGGGGGGGGGGCTTTGGTCTCCTAATCTGAACTTGGCCCACCCCTCTGCCTCCTTTCTCTGGCTCCCCTCCCCAGCCAGCCTGCCTCCACTTGGGCTTCAGTTGTCAGACGAACAGTGGTTCAGTGGTCTTCTGCCCTGGTGACGTGGAAGGAGGGACCTCGGTGGCCCAGCCAGAGGAAGCCACAACAGTGTGCTCTGACACAGGGTCCCTGGTGGGGACGTGCTTTTCCCTCCTGGAGCTGGTGCAAAATAGCCAGGCTGGGGCAACAGAGGGCCACTGTGGCTCACCTGACCAAAGAGGACAGTGGCCCCGGGGGGGCAGAAACAGAGGGCAGTGGAGGGAAATCTGAGAAGAGTCTAGGAGCTGCCAGGAGGAGGTAGAAGCTCCGGGCAGGCCTCCTTGGGTCACTCTGACCGGGGGACACACTCCCCAGCTTGGCATTCCAGCTAACGCACCACACCCTCTGACGCTAAGGAATGGCTGAGCTTGTGCATCTTACCCACACTTTAACTCTCCTGTCAATTTCCCCTCCCACTCCTCTTGCCACAGTTGAGACCCAGGAGCCCTGGGGTCACCTTGTGGCTCCCTACCACTAACTAGCTCTGGGCCCAGGAGAGCCCCAGCATTCTTTCAGAGGTTGGTATCTCCCAGCTCTGTGCATGTCAAGGCTACTGGGAACAGACAACGCCCGTCCAAGCCAGAGCAGCGCAGCCAGAGCAGACCTACGGGCAACAGGGGCCCCCTCAGATCCCGTCTCCAGGGGATGTCGCCCGTCTTTGTTAAGTACATCTCCCTGTGCTGGCACCGTGAGGAGACCACCCAGGGATGCAGTCCCCGGCACAGACCATGGTCAGGTGAGGCACAGTTTTAATTTTGGAGAAGAGAGTAAGCCCAGAAGGAAGGGAGACATGGGCTGCTCCTGCTCTCCGGCTGCTTTGCCTCCTTGATTTTTTCCGTGTGTTGCAGGGAGGCCTCTGGGCTTCTCTGGTTGCCACCTCACAACAGTCTCTCCAGTCCTCTCAGGGGAGAGCCCTTGGTTTCAATCCCCAGGAAAGCAGTCCTGCCATGGTCCAGCACCTGCATGGACTGCCCCACCTGCTGGTCCTGACCCACGGGGTTTGCTCTGCGTGTCCGGCTTCTCTCTGATGTAGCCAGAGCCCAGAATGGCCACAGGCCTCAGTGGGCCAAGGGGAGGGTGGAGGAGGTGAGGTGGCTGCAGAAACGGCCCACTCCCTCCAGGAGCTGATGTTCAAGAGGCTCTGCTTCCCTCTCCTGAGACAAAAGGTAGCTCAAACCCGCCCACCTGCTTTGCAGGTTTGCCACGGGGATTAAATCAGACAATTGGTGGCTGAGCCCTGGTGAGATATCAAGTGCCTGGGAACTGCTAAATCACAGCTTTCTTGCCCTAATCTTATCACCTGCCATTAAAGATCAGAATATGAAAGGCACACACTTGTAAAGCTCAGCACAGTGCCTGTCGCTGTGCTGCAACAGAGAGACTCAAAATAGTTCTCCCTCCTCAGCAGTTACTATGGCACCTGTCTCATCAGGGATTAATGTTCCCCCTGCCCCCGCCCTGACACTGAGCCCTCCCCCTCACTTCCTCCCGCACCCACCACACCACAGCACCCAGAGTTTCCAGGCATCTCTCCCTGCCCACGGTCCCAGCACAGCAGCCCCCACCTGTGTGACACTTATCAAGCTAACAGCTGCGGTCCTATCCCACCTGGGAAGCTGGCTCTTGGACCTCAGGAGGAGGGCGGTGAGATGTCCCAGCTCAGTTGACAGGAAGACTGGGCAAGAGCAAGCCCCTATTGTGGACAGGAGGGGACCAGGTGCAGGCTGTACACTTGGGCGGGCTTTGAGCTCCAGGGCTGTGCTCCACGTGCGTGCGTTTCTGTGCCGGGGATTCCACCTGTGTGACCCGATGTGCATGGGAGTGTGTGTGTGTCTGCTATGTGGAGCCGCAGTGACATCTGCACACCTGTAGCAGTCCACACAGGTGAGCACTTCCACACCGCCAAGTTGCATGATGTGCTCTGGTGTGGCTCAGGGGAGTCATCAACACCACATTTGTGTTCAGACTGCTCTCTTCTCGGCAGTGGGGGTCTACGAGGGTGAAGGGACGCACTCGCTCTGGGTTGGCAGTGCCAAGCGGTGCCACCCTCTGTGAGCAGGTTCAGTAACGAGGCTTGTAACACTCAGCAGCTATCTATACAGCTTTAGACGTGCACAAAGCCCCATTCGCTCAGGCATTGCTAACAAGCCAGGGGCGACAACCGATGTGCACAATGGGACTGAAGGAGAAGCTGAGAAGAGAGGTCCTTGTCTGCCTGGCTGCTGGGCGACGCCAACATTCTGCTTCTTTTGCAAACCGCACGCTCGCGCCACGTTGTGCCTGGAATCCCGCCCCCAAGGAAACCCAGGCTCAATAGCCAGCTTGCAACCCCAACGCCCCATCTCCCCGAATCCTGCTCCCCTTTCTCCTAGCTCTCCCTTCTTGTTCCCTTTCTGGCTCCCATAGAATTAGATTAGTCACATTCTTAATTAACTGTGCTGGTAAGAGCTCTATTAGGTATTAAATGTTTGTCACAATCCAATTAAAAAATCCATCACAGCAGGACAGGTTTTCTGAGGCCCAGCAGATTGATGCGATGCTGGAGGCCCCGGTGCTTTCCTCTCTGCCAGGGAGTGGGGAAGAAGAGCAAGACCCAGGAGACGGGGAGAGCTGGGGGAGGGTTGCTCAGGAGGCCATGTGGCCTGGCACTGGGACATTCCTGCCTGAGCATCCCTAATACCTGGAGAAGTCACTCTACCCTAGGGACCGAGCATCCTGGATTGCCCCAAACTGCTTCAGTTTTGAAAAGTGTGTGCTTGGCCACCTAGTTTATAATGTCACTGTTTCCCTTAGCCCCACACGGTGACGGGGAAGGACGAGTGTTGTGTGTGTGTGTGTGTGTGTGTGTGTGTGTGCGCCTGAGTGTGCATAGCTACGTGTGCATAGTACATGTGCATAGTACATATGCATGTAGGGGGTGAGGTGAGGTGAGCAGGGCTGGGGAAGGGCCAGATGGACAGCTTAAGCCTGGTGGGAGGTTTTTTGGCTCAAACATGAAGAATGTAGTTTGATGGAGTTGGACTCTGTCTCCTGGGTCCAGCTCTAGACCATTGGCTCTGCTCAGATCTGTTCCATTCAGAACCTTCTGTTCCATTTTAAAGAGGCTTGCTCTGGAGGGGAGCTATCTCTTGGTGAAAGGAAGGGTAAATGAACATTTGCCCCTGGGGACTCAGCCTTTCTTCCTGCACTTCCTTGGCCCTTTCTTCTTTTCCTTTAACTTTTCTCCAGGAGGGACATGCCCCCTTCTTTGCATGTTTCCTGGCCAGGCTGGACACGCGTAGGACTTGTTCAATGGACACCCAGTTTTAGAGCCCCCAGCTCCCCACAGGACCACACCCATCTCTCCACTTCTTCAGTGACCAGGATGGAGAAAGGAGAGGAGACCTGCAGCCTTCTTACAGTACCCACCATGCTGGCCCCGGGAGAGGGTGATGGGCAAGCATGTGGCCATGGTCAGTTCCCCCCCACCTCCCAGGATGGATAGTAACTGCATGCTTTTCCACTTCAAGTCTCCTGATGTGCTTCTGAGCTTCTTGTTCTTTGGGTGCATCTTTTGTGGCTCTGTTAACAGTAATAACCACTCAATGTTTGCTTTCTTATCAACGATTGTCATGCCAAAAATATCTTTCACTTTTAGTTCTTTTGAATTCTACCCTCCATATCAGTGCATCTTAAAATTTGACCTTCCAGCAAAGATTGTCTGCATCTGTCTGCCAAAGGGAAGTGTTTGCTTACTGGGATTGTGAGGTCCTGAGGGACAGGAAGCATGGCTCATCCATCTGTCTGTCCTCAGCTCAGGGCAGGGGCTCAGGCTCATAGGAGACACTTCTGAGCATTTGCTGAATGACTAAGTGAACTAGCTCACATTAAGACTCCCTATTTTATTCTTCTGGGGCCCCAAATAGGCTCATCTCTTGGCTTCCACCAAAGCAAACTCTTCACTGTTTATCCAGCACCTGCTCATTCTTCTGAACTCTTCTGCATTCTCCATCAGGGTCACCTTGTCTATCTGAGCCTACAAATCCCCGAAGGACAAGAACCCTGTCTGTTTACTTGCCTCCCCACCCACGGGACATGAAGCCATGCTAATTCTCTGGACAAATTAAAATCCTTGGTGCCGGCCCTTCATTCCTTCCTCGGCTCTCTGTCCATCCGGTGCTTACTCCAGGCCAGCAGGAGCCCAGGCAGGACAGAAAGGTCATATCCTGCCTTTCTTCCTAAGAGCTTGCAATCAGGTTGAAGAGACAAAACATTCAGAGAAAATCTAAGCAGCAAAATCAAGGCAGATTTTAATGAGGGCCTCCTGGTGAAGGATGCAGATGTACTTTCTTTAGGGACTCAGAAAGGAAAGGCCACGGGATGCCTCACGGGCCTAGCAGACCTAGGAAGAGGCCCTGGGCCACGCAGCAGTGGCATTTCCAGGCAGAGAGCCGAGCGTGAGATGTGCAGACGTGGACTCAGCAGTGAGCAGTGCTGATTGAGGGGAGAGGGCTCCTGGAGCCTAGCAGGAAGCAGCATTTCAGGAGGCTTTGCAGAATTGAAAGGGGAACATGAATGCAGGCTGATGACAATGACAAATCAGAGCCAGCCCTGTGGGATGCACCTGCTTCCTCATCTGCAAACTCCCTCTCACGGGAGTGGTTTGGAAGTTTCTCGGATGCTGAGGAAAGGAGCTGTGGGTGTCCTCTGGCCTGGTTAGGATGCGCCCCTGAGAAGGCACGGGTTTGGGGCCTGGGCAGGAACTGCCTTTGCTGAGGGGCATGCAGATTCTGTCTTTGGATGGGGAGTGATGCCTGTCAGTCAAAGGACATCAAATGACAAAGACAGTTTGGGAGAAGAAAGGATTGTCCCACCCTCTATTTACTGCATGAAAACCATAAAATGACTGAAGTCAGCACATCTCTCTTCCTACGGCGGGACCAGGGCCTGGGTCGTCCCAACTCACAGACCAAAGCCAGGTGGCTACTGAGCATCCTTACTGTCGCATCCCCGAGAATCTCCTTCTTGTCCACGTGGGCCGCAGGCAGATAAGGCCAGGGAACGAAAACTAGCTGCCCAGGGTGGTGGGCAGGGAGGTGCGTTATCTTCTGTGCTTTACATGGATATTTCATTTGGCCTTCCCGAGACATCCGCTGGAAGGTTTTATTTTCTCCATTTTATTCAAGAAGAATTTGAGACTGAGATGAGTAGCTTGTCCAAAGTTGCTCCGCTGTGGAATAAAAATTTGAATCTATCCATCCATTTGTTCATTCAAATATTTGTTGGGGGTCTATGAGGGGACAGCCACTGGGCCAGCACCAAAGCTTGTGCCCTTCACTGGAAGATCAGTGTTCCTTGTCCCCTCCACACCACATACCAAGCTGTGACCCACAAGGTGCCTAAGTAGAGCGCCTAAGGCCCACGGGTCCAGCGGGGGCTGCTGAAGAATTACTTTGTTACTAATGCAGGTGTGATTTTCTGGGCCTGGGTGGGTCAGGACCTGAAGGTGGGCCTTGCTTCACCCCTTTGTGGGGTTACTAGACTTAGCCAATACAAATAAAGGGCACGCAGTTAACCTGAAGTTGATAAATAATGAAAACTATTTGGTATAAGTCTATCCCATGCAATATTTGGGACATAATTATACTAAAATTTTTATTTATTGTTTATCCGAGAGTAAAAGTTAAGTGGGTGTCGTGTTTTATCTGGCGACCTTCTTCCCTGGCCACCTCTAACTGCCACAATGCTGAGTAAAGGATGACGTCCCCATGCCCATCAGGGTACCGGCATGGTGGGGCCTCTCGGGGAGACCCCTTCCCTCGCTCCCCTCAGACGGCTATCTTTCCACAGGGCAGCAGATCTGCAAGTCGGCTCCTGGGTGGGCTCTGCTCCTGAGCATAGAGGAAGAGCACGGTGGGTCCCCCAGCCCAGATGGCCACTAGTTCCTCAAAGCTCAAACCAGTCATGTCCGAAGCGGACCCCCACCTTCCCCTAAAACTGTGCCTTCTGCTCTGAACAGGCTCTCCTGAGCTACAAACTCCAGCCATTCTCTCTTCCTCCATAGCCCACAGTTCCCGGTCCTCCCCTCCTCCCCTCCTCCCCTCCTCCCCTCCTCCCCTCCTCCCCTCCTCCCCATGCCTCATGCCTGACCCGGGCTCTAGCCATCTTCTGTCCTCACCTGAATCATCTTCTCCTAATCCAGCCCTCTTAGAGTACTCCCAGGTGATCATCCCCAGGCCTAAACCTGATTCTGCCCTTGCCTGTGTTTAGATTGTCACAGGCTTCCCACAGGTTGCAGGACAGTAGCAATAAAACCCTTAGTCCAGCACCCAGGCCCCTGATGATTTGACCCCAGCACTCTCTTGATCTATCTGAAACCACGTGTGCTTTCCTGAACTCTCATGCTCTTAACTTTACCCTTCAAAATTCAGCCCATCGTCCTGTCTCCCAGGGATGCTTTGCTGGCTCTGAGGTTCCATCAATGGTCCTCTCGGTCACTCCCCTGCTGCACTGTGGCATGCTGGGCTCAATCACTTAGCACTATCGCACTGCTGTGCATGGCTTTTCCTTCCCATATGCAGCTGGATCTAACACATAGTAGGTCCTCAATAAATGGTAGCTGAAGAAGTGAATAAATAAATACAAGGTGGAAGGTTATTTCCTTACCAACCCCCTGAGCTCACCGCTTGCCAACCTGGGACTGAAATGCTTCTTTTCACTCTTGCTGCGCAGGTTCTGCCACCTCCCCTGGCTCAGTCCTGCTCCGGGAGGCAGTGATGGCAGAAGCTCACCAGTTTCCCACACCAGGCTTCATGTCCTGCTCTGAGGCTCCCGAGTGACTGGATCCTCATGTTATTGAAATCCCCAAATTGACTTTGACAGCTCTCAGGGGTTAATGAAGCATCCAGACTCCTGCCCCTGGAGACAGGAAATATGGTGGTGGCCAAGGTCGTAGTATCAGTGAAATGAATTTCATGACCTCAATCCTGTGCCCATGCCAACATTTTCCTAGACTACAAAACCTCGGAGTGGCCTGTGGCTGCTGGCTGACTGTCCGCCGGAGACGTGAGAGGATAGGGGGGTGGGGGGAGAGGAGCTTGGCCCCTGTGGGCTCTGACGGGGACCCAGGGCCTGTGCTGCCTCTGAAGTTCTCCCTCCGTCAAGTGCAGGGCTTGGGTGCTGGGAGTCCCTGCTTCCCAGCTGGAGATGTTCAATAGTCATAAAGGTGAGAGGAGAGAGTCATTGTTCTCTTTGAACCTAAATGAATGACTTGGATGGCTGCTTGTTAGGGGAACTGCCCCTTCATGTCCTCTTGCCCACAGACCAAAGCCATCTCCCCGTCGCCAGCTCCAAGACCCCACATTCAAGATCTCCCTGTCTTCTGTGCGGGTTCCACCTGCTGGACACCCTGGCTAGGCGGACGGCTGCTAATAGTCATCCACGAGGACTTTCTTCAAACGCTTAACTCAGGTTTCTGCTGGGAAAATATCCATTTTGGCAATTACATGCCCAAGACTGGACCCTGAACAGTTTTACTAAAAAATGGTTAGCAGTTAATGCCAGCCTGTGGTGTAGCGGTGCTCACAGGGCTGACCACTGCAGGACTGCCCTGTTTGACATGGGTCATGAAGGCAGAAGGGAACCAGGAGTAGGTTCAGACAGGCTTTGGGTTGGCGCTCAAACTGGTTCATTCGCAGAGAACTGGGCTCTGTGCTTGGCAGTGGGTGTTCCTGGGGAATGGTTTCTGTCTCCATGGCAGGGCGGGGTGGAGAGAGTGCCCACTGCTGCAGGAATCATCGTGGTCACTGTGTTTCATATTTCAAATGCTTTGCTGTCTCTCTTTGCCTCTCACAGCCTCTAGTGAGATAGTTAATCACCACTTACAGCCGCTGCCGGGAGAACAGGGGAAACCGAGGCAGAAGCTTTGGAGCAGGCTTCTAAGGAGGGGGTCCTGGACGCTGTTGGGAAGCTCCTGGGAGGGACTGACTCCACGCGCAGGTCTCAGACCGGGGGACCATCTCCATGGTACAGGCTCCACCCCCAGAACCCAGCAGCACAGCTGCCTTCCCAGGGTGGCCGTGCCCAGGTCGCCAAGGCAGCAGGTGCTGTGGGAGGGGCAGGATTCGGGCAAGCAGACCCAAGTTCAGATTTCCACCCGTCTCTCACCATCTGAAGGTCCCTGGCTTTTTTCAGTCTCCGTGGTTTGCTTTTAAGAGAAAATGCCACCTTCCTGTAGATCATTACAGAAAGTTCATGTCATACCAACACGGTGCCCCTCACAGTAGGTGATCCATAAAGGGCGGTTCTTAAGCCTATTACAGTGGGGTTCAGTGTCAGTCCCCGACTCATTTTGTGAAAGCAGGTGGCACCGTTTGTGGCTACCAGGACTTGCTTCTCCCCATTGCCACCTCCCTCCCTCCCGTCAAGTCATCCTCCTCTCTCCAGGGTGGATGGCGACCAGGACCCAGCTGGCAAGCTTCAGAGCAGCTGTGGTTAGGGACAGCACTGTCCCTGCTGTGGGGGGGCTTCACTGTGTGTGCTGGTGGCTGAGGTCAGAGGTCAGCTCCTGGGGCTGATGGTGACATAACGCATCTCTTCTCAAGTACCATCCTGAAAGCTACCCGGCCACTCAAATGGAGGCCTGCAAAGGACATGGGACTCCCAGTCGCTCCCTGCGTGCCGCTCCTTCCAACTTTGCTTTATATCTCATCTCACTCAGAGGAACTTCTTGGTAGAGGGTGCACAAGAGAGGCCTCTAGTCCCCGGTCCTACAAGGGAGGACCCCAAGTCTGTACCCACAAAAGCTGTTCCCGAGGGGTGGGTTAGACCTGTCCTTTTCATTCGTGAATAGCAGATGGAGGGTCACCTGGGGCTCTGGCTGAACATGCAGTTTCTGACTTGGTGTGCTGGACGAGGCCTGGAACTCTGCATTTCTAACAGGCCCTGCTGATGCAGACGCTGCCCGTCCACAGCTGCCTGTGAGTAGCCAGTTCGCTAGACTGGGCTTCCCTGGTCCTTTCTTCCTGAGTGCCCCGATGTCCTTCCAGTCCCTCTAGCGAGGGTGGACAGATCTCTTTGCAACACACAAGAAAGGTGTGTCTGACCCAGAGCATCCTGGGTAGGAGGAGAGAGGGAAGTGGGATGTAGGGACAGCCAGGCGGGGGTGTCAGGGAGGAAGGATGCTGAGAAGGGGGACCTGCCCCTCCCATACATCGGCTGCTCTGAGCCGCGTCCTGACACCCCTGTCCTCTCTGCCTCGTCCCCCAGTTTGTTTGCCATCTTTGTTGGAATACCTGCTTATTGGTGTTATGACTCACCACTGGACTGGGCCCCCCTCCAAGCAGAACCTTACTCAGCACCGTGTCCCTATCATACGGCTTAGAGGTACTCAGTAGAGATAGTGCCTAGCACATAGTAGGTGCCAAGGAGATGTTTGTGTCCTAATAACAGACGACACATTCACATTGAAGTTGGGTGGACTCTTTATTTCTTATTTCTGTGGTTATTTACAAGTAAAGTGTTGGCTGGGGTGTGAGCAGGATCTCTGCTGTCCCAGTGTCCAGGCTTATGAGGGACACCTGCTGTCCTTGTGACCTGTCCTGCAGAGCAGACTTGTGTGGAATGTGGTTTTGTTGGAGGAACAGAGAGGATAGACAATGAGACCTGGCCTGAGGGGTGAAGGAAGAGGCCACCGAGGTGAACACGGTCCAGGCCTTGGAGATGGGGATGATTATTCAGGAAGAGGGGACAGTAGGGTAAAAAGTGAGGAGCCGGGAGATGCATGGCTGGGAATGGGAGGCCAGAGGCACAGGAACTGAAGATTCTGCAGGGCAGCCCCAGGTCCAGCCGGACTCTTCTGCTCCCAGGAGGAGTGAGCAGCCTTGCTGAGGGTGTGCTTGACCGTGTGACTGGACACCGCCCGTGGCCCGTGACCTGATTTCCCAGCAACATGAGGTAAGGACACCTGGTGGCCCTGGGGGGCTCCCTGGAGCCATTGGGACCTGAGATGAGAGCAGCAGAGGAAGGATGACCTCAATATGTGGGCTCTAGGACCTTCCCTGACAGCACACCTGGAAAGCCACTCTGCACGGCTGAGCAGGACGGCCCACCCTAGCAGGACGGCCCACCTGGCAGCTGGTTCTGCCGCTTCTGACAGGTCCTCAGGAAAGAAGCAGGAAGCAAAGCACCAACTTCCCGTGCGCTGGCCAGAGAGAAAGAACTCGTTAGTGTCCTGTGTCACAACAGGCAATGCAGGCAAGACCTGCCCCTGTCCCCTTTGGGCAAATCACACAACCTCTCTAGGTCTGTGAGTTCTCATCCATATAGTGGGTATAATAAGTCACATCTCCCTTTCAGAGCTGTGTGAAGTTTGGGTTCAATTATGTACACAGCATCCCGAAGACAGGTCCTCAGTAGAGATTTATTCTGTGACCATTTAAATTTTTTAAAATTCACTGTGGTAAACTAGGAGTGTTTTCCAAAGAAACTTGCCCCTTCTAAGAGCGGCGACTGCTCCTTGTCACTAGTGGAGTTCTGGCACATAGTAGGCACTCGGTACACATAGTCAGAGCTGCTAGGGCAGCTGACCTGGTCCCTAAAGCAACTCGGGAGCCCTGTCCCAGGCTCCTTCCTGTGTGGTCCCTGCCCACAAGTTCTTTTGCCATCACGTCACGTCTGGGGTTCACAGAGAGAACTTGGAGTCAACAATGTCCCTCGTGGACGATTTTCTGCCTGTGCTGCTGACCAGCTCCCACCCCGCTCCTTCACTTGACGGTTGGCCACGTCTTTCTTGCACTGTAGCCAGCTAGCTGTCCAGGGCGGCCTCTGCAGGGTTCATCAGTAGTTTCCCCTGCTCCGTACAGTGGAGTTTCTCTTCGTGTTCGTGCCTCTCCTTGGAATGAACACCTGCCCTGATTGGCACTGGACCCTCACTTGCAATCTGAGATGGAAGGGAGATGACAGTGTCCCTCAGTGAAGGGCCAGAGCCCAGGCTGGTGGATCCCTGCCAGGGTGGCTGTGTGGAGAGGGGCACAGAAGAGGCCTTCTGGATTTCAACATGTCCTTGACCACAGGCCCGGTGATTTCCAAAGATAACAGGATGTGCCACGTTTTGAGCACTTAGAGAGGCTAAGCCATGGCTTCCCATGAAATATCTCCTGTGATCCTCACAACAAACCAGTGAAGCAGAAATTAGACCCACGTCACGGAAGAGAAAAGTGAGGGTTAGAGGTGTTACTTGCCTAGCTGGGATTTGAACACAGTTCTATCTGAAACCAAACCTCAAATCTTGGACATGTTCTTGGGACACTAAGTGGTGGCTCTGTCAAAATGACCTGCATCCCAAGCAGCCGAGCAAGGTGAGACCCCAAGGGACAGGAGCATCCTGGAGGAAGCTGGTCATAGGCCTCCTTGGCTTCCCCTTACCCACCCCACACCCCAAGATCATAGCAGGTCTTGTGGAATTGGTGGAAGAGTTGCTTCCTTGGGTCCAGAGGACAGGCACAGATGCCCTCCAGGTCCTTGGACATCAAGGTGAGAGCGAGGCTGCTCAGCCCTGCCTGCTCTGTGAGTTTGCATGAGACTTAAATCAACTGGTCAGTGACATGCTGTTGACCACTGACCAGATGCTTATACAAAGCCAGACCCTGAACATTGCAAAAGCAGCATGGGGCCTGCCTGGACCCCACTCAAGCCCTCATTGGGAAACAAGACTTGGAGGATAGAGCAGGAGAGAGAGAGATGGGACAGTAAATTATCAGGAGGCAAATTGTGAGAAGAGGTGGCTCAGGGAGATGGGAATGAGTTCACCATGTGGATGAGCCGAGACCCATGGTAGGTAGGGTATGAGAGGTAGGTGGTTATGACAGGAGGGTGGAGCAGTTGAGAGAGATCACCAAGGGAGCCGGAGACAAGGCGTACGGAAGAGGGTTTTGAACACTGGCAGAGCTGTGATAGCACAAGGTGTTATTAAACACCATGTTGTATCAGCATGGCTATTCTTGCATAAATCTGGATGCCTGACATCTGCTCTGATACTAACAGTCTGAATCTTCCTGCCCTCCTTGCTCACCTGGGGCTCCTGATTCTAACTCCTGTGCCCAAATCCTGATCTCTTCTTACTAGAACACGGAGACAGGCAAGTGTCAGGGGCCATTCACCTTTGGAGCTGAGTGGTGGCAGGGGCTGGGGATGGAAGCAGGAGTGTCCCCTCCTGAGCCTATCAAAAGAGTAGCCTCTTCCTGGCCACAAATTCATGAGAATGATTGCATCCCCTCCAGGCCAGAGAGCAGTGTGGAGGGGGGGGGCAGCTAGGAGGGAAGAAGTGGGAGGAAGAAAGGGTGGGTAGTTGCAGAAAAGGAGAACAGAGGGAGGAAAAGTCGGGAAGAGAAAGTTCTCGCAGGGAGAAGGGAGAGGAGCCTGTGCAGTCAGGGCCGCTGCCTAATCTCTTTAAATTTTTCTTCATTGATTAGGGATTTGCAGCCAAATCCCTCGCTGCAGGGAGACATTTGCTTTACTCCCACTCTGCTGTCTAACAGAGAGGCCTCTCCTTGGGGGCAGCTGGGAGCCAGCGTGAAATGGGATCAGGAGCAGTTCCAAAAACCCCAGCAGGGTCAGCCTTCCTGCCCCTCCCTGGAATGAAGCGCCTCCAGGCCCCCACCTCTGCTCCGCCTCCCGTTTCCTGCCCCCCCCCTTGTCCCTGGGGACTGAGAACAGCGGCTCCCAAGAGCCCCAGGGTAGGGATTCAGACAGAGACGGTGGAAAGGCTCATCTCTTTTCCAGGTGAGGGCAGCTGGGGCTGGGGTCAGGGCTGTCCCTCCACTTTCTCGACTTGCTCTCTGGTCTGTCCTCGGACAGGAGCTCTGTGACTCCAAGGGGCTGTGCCCTCTGGAGTTTTTCTCAGCCACTTCTCCCTCCCTCCTGGTATCTACAGTGACACTGGGCAGTTTTTGAGGTTCCCATAAGCACTGAATGGAAGGACCCTTGTCACTTGCAGAAGGACTTTTGGACCCTCTTTACTTGCTCCTCGCAGTGAGCCCGAGGGAGTAGATGGGGCCTTTTGCTGATGGAGAGACTGAGGCACACAGCAAGGATTTAGCTGTCGATGACATTAAAGAGGTCTCCGGTCCCTGCGGTGACTCTCTTTCTGCTGACTGGGTAGGTGACCTTCCCACAAGGCCCAGGGTGGTGAGGTCCCCGGGGACTGCTCCTGGAGCTGTTCCCAGTTCCGTGCTGGCTGGGGCATGGCAGGGACTGATTAAACAGCTCATGACAAATGGCAGAGCTATTGATCTGCTTCACGGTGCTCCTGCCCCGGCCCTGCCTTTCACCCTAGGCAGCTGGGACTTCCTACCCTGCTCACGTCGCACCAGCCCTTCCTCGGGGCCTCACTCTCGTTCAGTGCTTTTATTTTAGAGGCGTGAAAACTGAGTCCTGAGAGGAGGTGAGGGGGTCCAAAGTCACGCACGCACTGTGCATCTGGGTCAGAGGTCACCAGTTTTCTGGCATTTATCCCAGATCTACCTCCAAAATTTATATCCACGAATGATTTGCTGAAAGAAAATTAAGAGCTATAATAAAGGGGAAAAAATTAAAGCTACGAAAAACCTCATGTGTGAGTCCAGCTTTTTTTCTAACAACTTTTGCCCTGCCATAGCCTGTCACCTGGAGTCATTCCCAGTTCCTGAGCCTGCAGCTGTGTGGCTTTTGCAGCTGTGGTCTCTGTGTGGCACCCAGGTCGTTATGACAAATGGAACCCCTTCCTGGCCAGGGACAGTTGTGCAGGCCTCAGCTACTGGGGAGGCTGAGGCAGGAGGATCACAAGTTCCAGGTTAATCTCAGCAATTTGGCAAGACCCTGTCTCAAAATAAAAAGTAAAATGGTCTGTGTGATAGCTCAGTGGTGGGGTGCCCCTGGGTTCAGTCTCCAGTATCCAAAAGTAAAAAAAGGAAAGAAAGAACAGAAAGGCACCATGAACAGTCCTGGGAGTCCACACACATCAGCTCACTTGTCCCTCAGAATGACCTTTGCGAGAAGGAAGGGTAGGGGTCTTGGCCCACGTGATTTGTGGGGCATGGCGGAGGCAGGGCTGACCTGGGCTCTCAGCCTTCTGGTGAAGTTGGGGTCATTTTGAGGTGGAAAGTGTGACGTAGGCTGGGGATCCCTTGCTGGACATTTGCCACCCTCCTCTGGTTTGGCTCTGCTCAGTGGTACCTGGGAAATCCGCATGAAGGAGGGCACTTTCACGCTTGGGGTCTGTCAGGGTGCTCTCCTCTCCTCCTCCACTCTGTTTCCCAAAATGCGCTCCAGGGACTGGCAGGAGAGTGAAGGAGAAATTCTATCTTTTAGCATCGATTCTGGAGAAAAGAGAATTCCCCGTTTGCAAACCTCTCTTTCAAGGAATCAATGGAGATGTATTTATCAGGTCGCGTCTGACCCAGCCAGAGGTTTTTGGTATAAACGGTTGAAGGAAAAAGGTATTGTCAGCTCGGGTGTTGGCTCTGAAAAGTCCTAGCCATGGGGACCACCTGAGAACATCGTCCACTTGATGGCCGCTTCCCACCTGTTGCTCGGCCCCTCCTGGTACTTCCAGCCAGGACTCCGTAGCCTGTCATTCAGCAGCTCCACAGGGTGACGGGGTGGAGTATGACTTTGCTCTTGGCCCAAGTCACCCTAGACTCTCCGACATTCTATAGGGAGCGCAGGCTACCTGACCCAGCCACGGGGCCAGCCTTCCCCCCAGGGGTGAGCTCCTTACCTCCCAGCCCCTGCGTCCTCAGGACAGTGTGTGAGTGAATGGATCCTGGTGGCCTGGTCACTGCTCTACGCCTCAGTCCTCCCTGTAAGTCAGAGGGAAGTAGAGCTTCCTTCTGTCCTTTTCTGGCCTAGATCCAAGGACAACTGGGAGTCAGCCTGGGGGGGGCGGAGGGCTGGATTGTCAGGAGGCAAGTCCCACTTGCCCCGGGGCTGCTGGCCTGAGAGTTTGGGTTGAGGGTACCGCAGGTGTGGTCCTCAACCTTGAGGTGTGGGCCTCCCTCACTTCGCCAGGGGCTGGCTGAGACTGGCACCTTGGGGTTGGGGCTGTGGCACAGCCTGTGCTGCCCGAGTGGCACCCTGGGTATTGTTAACCCTGCCCTTGCTGACGGGGCCCTTCATGGGGACCTCAGGGACTGCATCTGTAAAGACGTTCCAGCCCTCTGCGGCTGAGAGCCTGCACCCTGCAGGACAGGCTCTTCTCTGTCTCATCCATTCCTTCTCGTTGCCGACATCTTTCCTTCTTGGTCCCACACCTGCCTCCTCACCTCTGTGCCTTCCTTTCTCACCTCCTTCCCTCTGCCTCTCCGTCTCACTCTTGCCCTCGAGATCACAGCCCCCTATGGCAAACACAACCGCACAACTACACAGTCACAAATGCATAACCACATGCACATCATTCCCACCCCCTCCCCTGCACACACACTTCAGGCACAGACACCGCATGTCATGCTGGACCTCACACAGCCACAGCCAGCACAGCCTCCCTCAGAACACACCCCTGTGCCCGTACAGTCCGCATCTGCTCACCTCTGCCGGCTCCCAGTGCAGCTGACGTGTGACGGACAGCTCTGCCTGATGAGCTGTCACACTATGGGGACCAGTTACAACTCTTCCGGTGACACTCCCACCCTCAGCCTGGGATAATTGGAGCAGGAGAGCTCCCAGGTGCTGGAGCGCATCAGAGAGGGTGCCAAGCCTGTCCAGGTACAGGTGGCTCTGGCTTCAAGACTAAACCAAGTCCCAAAGCTGGGCTGCCCGGCTGACTTGATGGAGTGGGGAGATTTGTGCTGAGGGGTCCCTGGTTCTGACCCAGCTCCTGCAGCAGGAACTGATAGCTGACGGCCGATGGCAGCCCTGTGTTGGCTAGCAGAGGTTCTCCTGCCCGCCCACGTGCAGGTGAGGTCGCTGAGGTGTGTGCAGCCCCCCTGGGCTGATGCAGGGCTGGCCGAGAGCGGGAGAACGGAGGAGGCTTGGGGAGAATGGGGAAGACGGTGCCCCAAACACACGTTCTCCACACCTCCCTTCTCTCTCCCCAGCGAGGACAGACTTAAAAGGTGCCCTGTCTGGCTTGGTGCTGTAATGTGACTCTGTCCCTTCCTCTGGGAGGTGCCGTCCTGCACAGAGCCCACAGCTTGCTGCATCCTACATAGCTCAGCCTGTGGGTGGGCAGAACCCTGGCAGAACCATCCAAAGGCCTCCCTGGAGAGACATCCCTCTGTCACTCCCCACCTGTACTTTTAGTGACAGCTCAGAATCAAAGGGTGACAAACCCAGATCTCTCTGTTCCTGTCCCTTCACTAGCCAGGACATTGACCTCTACTCAATGAAGGACTAGAGCAACTCACTCACAGAGGTTTATGCTAATGGCAGCAATAATCATGCCCATTATCACAGCTGAATCGCACAAACTCCTTCACAGTGTTCCAAGTGCCTTGTACACACCCTGCTTCATCAGCCCCAGAGACACCGACCTAGAGGAGTTCTGCAGCACCCACCAGCCTCGCTCTCTTTTAAGGGGAGCCCAGCATGAAGGAGGGAGAATGGAGTGAGGGGTCCAGCAGAGCTGGTTCTCCAGTTACTGTTACTAAGTGACAGCTTATAACTGCTCTGAGCCTCAGTTATTTGCAAAATGAGGATAATGCTAACTACCTTATTGCAAAAATTAAATATATATGTACACACACATGTATTTATTTATTTGCCTTGGGCTTGAACATAAGATGAATTAATAAGAAAAACATGGAACCCAAATAAGGAATTAACTTTAACTTTCTGGAAGGAGCAAAGGTTGAAGAGGAAGGATTTAGGAGAGACAGAATTTGCTTTTGATTTACTTCCTGGAACATTTGCAGGATATGTAACAGCCACGATGTATCGTGCTGAACATGGGCTGTGACAATCCACAAGCCACTATCCCTGCCCTGCAAGGGCTTAGGAGTGACACAGTCCAAACACACCATCACCCTAAGTCTGTCATCAGCATCAAAACAGAGGCTTGGGAGTCAAACGAGGAAGAAGTCACACTCACTTGGAGGAAGAAGAAACACTGTTGAAGACAGAGGAAATTTGAAGAGTGACAGATGGAGGCTGGGTGGGAGGACGGAGGAAGCTCTCCAAGAAGAGGAAGATGCAGAGGTGCTCCATGTGGACCTTCTTTGACCTTGGGATGCACATAGCTTGTTAAGGTCCTCGTTGCAGAGTCTGGAAATTGTGTGGTTCCATGAAGTCAGGAACTCATGGGAGAGAGCCGTGCTGATCCCAAGCCAGTGCCACAGGGCAGTACCCAGCTCTAGTTCACGGAGCCCATGGAGAGCCCTTCTTTCCAAGGTAGAGTTTGGTTTGTTCAGTTCTGAATTCTTGAATTCTTTATTATCTAAGTGGCAAAACAAACCACTTCTAGGTACTTTCCTCACACCTGGGGCTTTCTGCAGCTAGAACCAGCATCTTGCATTTGAAGAGTCCCACTTGAAAAACTTTTACACATATACACAACAAATTGGGTGTCTCAGAGCCATTGAAGGCAATAAGAATGAATCTGGGGGAGTTTGCAGAAATATTCGAATACAGGGAAGGAACTAAGAGGAGCATAGAGATGTGTTGGGACATAAAACCAGTGTGCTCGAAGATAGCACTCAGATTCCCCAGGACAGGGTAAAGCCAACTTCTCAAACCACAATTCACATGTGGGAGTAGAGGAAAACAATTCCCATTAAAAATATGCTCAGTGGCTCCAAATTTATTTATTTGATTAATTGTACTAAGATTAATCAAACACAAAACTAGGCATACACTCCTAGTGTTTGGAAATTGTTTGTAATGAAAAGCAAAAGTGAATCTATCAATTAATTCAAAACTACCAAAAACCCCCCTGCCTTCAAGTCAATAGTATCCATTTAATGCAATATGTTGTCATTTTGCTCAGAATAAACCTCTGCTTACAAAGGGAGTGACGAGTCTGACTGTGGAGTAACACAGTGCCGGTCCTTTGGGCTCTGAGGTAGGTAGGTTATATAGTCGCCCAGTGTTCCCAGCACTGTCTGCCTTCTAATGCAAACTCAAGATACAGCAAGTGGAGTTTATGGCATCCCTTAAATCATGGCAAACTATCCTGATTTGTCAGTTCATGGCACCTCTCTGTTATTCCATTTTAATCTTCTCCTTCGTCCTCTGCGCACGCCCCACCTTCCCAGTGCCCTCCCATCCCCATCAGCACCAGCTCCTAGGTGGACATCTGCTTCTTTCGTTTTTGTTTTAAAGTAACTTGAACAGTGTGGTTTAGCTGTGTGTTGGAGCAGGATATTGCTCCCCACCGTTCCCGTGGACAGCCCTGGGGAGAGCCGCTCCTGTTGCTGAATCAACTCCCAAGCCTAGTTCCCCGCAGGTGCATCACCCCAAGTGCTCCCCACATGCTCCTCATCTCGTTTCCTGGGGTGACGCCTAGGTTGACTCGAGTTTCAGCTGCCACAAATAAAGCTGCAGCAAACACCCTCCTGGCTCCGGTGCAGGTGTCTCCAGAGTGGTCCCCAGAATGGATGGGTGGAGGTGTGATACCTGCATTTCTTTTCCAGAGTGGCCTGTTTCCACTTTTCTGCAGCAGGACACTGTTCTCGCTTCCTCCCAGCCCCACGGTGCTGGCTGTAAACTGTGTGCCAACTTGATAGGGGTCAAGCATGACGTCATTATTTTTTTTTCCTTTCTTTCAAATCAATGGTGAAGTTGACCATCTCTTCAAAGCCCTGTCAGCCATTTTTCTCTCTCCAGCTGTAGGTGCTCCACCCCTAGCGTTTGCCCACTTTTCTATTAGATATCCTTTCTGTTCATGGCCAGGAATTCTTTTATAACACAGGTAGCAATTTCTTACTGTTTTCAGACATGAAAAATTCATTGCCTGTTTATGACCAGTTTGTGGATTTGGTCTATGATGGCCACCAGGGACTAGAAATTTTAAAGTTTGATGTGGTTTTTCCTCTTGTTCTTTGCTCTATTCAAGTCTTGTTTAAGAAGCATTCTTCCAATTCAAAGTGACAAATATGTTCACATCTATACATACAGATCTCTGTGGATCTCTATGCACATAAATCTATTGCCTTGAGGCACGAGGTCTGCTCTAGGTTTTATATGTATCCATTATCAGGTTAGGAAAGTTCTATTCTTAGTCTTATGTAAGCTGTTTTAAAATCACAAGTAGACTTATGCATCAAATGCATCTCTGAATATATTAAAATATTACTATAATTATTCATTCATCCATGAACATTGTGATTTAGAACTGACTTAAGTTAAAAGGCACTTTCTTCCAGCAATGACTCTTACGTGGTTATGATCTTTCAAATGTTCCAATTCCCTGTTGCATTCTGCTAGTTAACAGTTTTTCCAGAACTTTTGTTTCCATTCCAGGTGTATGGAGTGCAACGAACCTCTGATTTTTGTCCCTGGGCTGTCCTTACCTAGTTTCAGGCTCCCGATATTATTAGTCTCATGAACCAAGTTGGCATCTTTTTCTGTTTTCTGGAATAACTCTCATAATGTAGGGATTATTATTAGTCAAACATTTCTGGAATAACTCATTTAATGTAGGGATTATCTATTGGTTGAACATTTGCCAGAATGTACCTTTAGAAGTGATCAGAATTAGGATTTTTTTGTAAGTTCCTCTATTACCTTTTCCATTTCTGTAATAAATATTTTATGGATGTGTGTGTGTGTGTGTGTGTGTGTGTGTGTGTGTCTACATATCTATGTGTCAGAGTTTATCCATTTTACTTAGTTTTTTTTCCCAATCTATTGAAGCATGTTCATAATTTTCGAACATTATTTTAAAAAAAGAAGTCTCTGTTGTGCCTGAATTTCCTCTTAGAGCAAAACATCTCTAGCTTTTCTCTGGATCTGATCCTCCCTATCTGCGATCTTTTCCTTCCCTTGCCCCAGGGTGACCTTCCCCTAAGAGGACATGCTGAGCCCTCTGCCTGGGTGACACTTTTTCCCATGGCTGTGTCCCTTGGCCCTTGAGTAGTTAGTGGTGCTGGAAGAGGAGTTAGCAGTCCAGTGGGGGAGGGGCAGTAGCTGGGAGGCAGGAACTTCTGCTCTTGTGGTCACTGTTGGTTTTCCTTCCCCTGTCACTGAGGCCCACCTGATTGCCCAGGTTATCTGGACAGTGGTGCAAGTCACATCAGAGCATTTGGTCAAGAGGTGGCCAACTTGAGCATCCAGCTTATGCTTTTATTAACTCCTTCTTAAAGACTGATATCAAAATAAAAAACAAAATTCAACAACTCCCTAAGCTTCTGCTGATCCCAATTTGAGAGGCTCTACTTGATGTCCTGTTTTGCTCTATTGGTTTCCAATATTAATCCTTTGCAGAGGGACATTGCAATGTCTTACCAATTAAAAAAAAAAAGTGAGAGCAACATCTTCTAGGCAAAAACATGCCCAGAGATGGAGGTTGGGGGAATGTGGAAGGGTACCAAGTGGAGGAGCTTCTAGACACAGGTGCATGTGGAGTGGGCAGTGAGGCTGGAGAGCGCCTCGGGGTGAGCTGAACACTGAGGGCATCCAGAGATGAGGGCCATCAGTAGCCAGCAGCCCCTGGAGAGGGCGTGGAAGGAGACTGCCTCCTGTGGAGCTGGGCCTGCTGTGGAGAGCTCACACCAGGTAGGGACACAAGCTCACCTCGGGTGTCCCTCCCAGTCCTGAGCCCACTCCCTGGACAGGGTCCTGTGCACTATGTTGGCGTGGCCTCAGGAAACCAGAAAGGCAACGTCCACCCCGCAGAGTTGACGGGTATGGTGGGGAGTGGACATTGCGTAACAGACAGTACAGTGACGTCACAATTTCTGATCATCTGAAATCAGTACCGAACCCTGAGAAGGAGCTAGCAGAGCCGTGTGACTAAACGTGCCAGTGGCAGGGGCCCTTCCAATCGGGAGTGAAGGGGAGTGCCCTGTGGGGGGCTGTTGAGCTGTGACCTGAAGGTGGAGAAGGACAGCTTGGGAAAGAGCTTTGGCAGCAGAAGGAGCAGCAAATCAATAGCCCTGAGACGGAGAGCTGGGGGTGTGCTGAAGGAGGCCAAGCGGTGGGAGGGGGGGACAGGAGACTGACGGAGAGGGGCCTTGGATTCAGCACAGGGTGGTGGGAGCTGCGAGCGGCTCTGGGAGGAACATGGCCTGGCAGGCCTGCATCCTCTGCCTCTGGGAGGAATCAAGGTCACGGGGTCAGACGGGAAGCAGGGGTCCATGCTGCCGAGGTGGTCCTGGCATGAGATGCTGGTGTTACCCTGCGGGGAGACGAGTGGGCAGACTGGGGCTGCGCCCTGGAGGCAGAGCTGACTCAAGGGTGACTCCCGGGGACTTCGCAGGAGCAGTTGGGAAGATGATGACGTGTTTACTGAGATGGGCACACCAAGGTGGCGGAGGATGGGGACACGGGAGGACAGAAGACTTTGTGGTCAGGAGAGGAAAGATGACCAGAAGGAAGGGAAAGATGTTCAAAATAATGATTATGGGGGGAAGGTTGAGCTTGCCGCCATAGGGGGAGAAAGGGCCATGGGGCAGGGGATGACAGACAAGGGTGAGAAGGGGTAGCGGTGGCCAGGCCGGGGACCCAGGAGTGAACTGTCCGGGGACTCTCCCGCCCTTATCAGGGACAGCAAAAGAAAGGAGGGATGTTTGAAATGGTGAGAATGGAGCTGCCCATCTCAGTCTCTCTCACAGGACACTAGGCCATTTGGTGCCCTGTGGTGGGCGAGTGATGGGCTGGCAGGTGGGCAGGGAAGTCCCTGGAAGTTATTTTAAGCGGAGCACTGGAGGCGGGGTTCCCATAATCAGCCTTCACTCTACCTGGCTGGCATCACACCGGACCTGCCCCTCCCGGCAAGGCAGCCCCTTTTGAAGTAGAATCCTATCCCATTAAACATTTATCGGGTGCTTAGTGTGGACAGCAACCCGCCGGCTCCAGGTGTCAACGTGGCTGAGGCGTTGTTCCCAGTCTCGGGGAGCTGGGCATCTCCTTAGGGATGGTGACAGCTAAGCAGAGCCCTGAAGCCAGGCAGAAGGAAGTAAGGGCTGGGAGGAATGACCCTCTGCGGCTGGCACAGGTCGAGCAGAACCCCGACGTGGGAAGGTGTGCTGGGCTGGAGAAGGAGGAGAACTAGGATGGTGGGCATCCAGGTGAAGGAGAAGGAGGGTCCTGAGAAGGGGACCCAGGTGAGCCAAAGCTCAGGGACACTGAGCACCTGGGGAGGCAGGGCGCAAGAGTGACGCGGGAAAGGCTGGCCCACCAGGGGCTTTGGAGCAGAAGCCAAGCAAAGGGCTCCTGGCATCTCCTCGGGGGGCTACTTTGGGGCTCCTTTGCAGCCATGTCCTTGGGATTCCAGGCTTCCAGGTCAGGGGCCCCCGCTGTCCGGCACACCTGCGTGTTGAAGCAGCTCGCCTGCCGGACCCGGGGCTGGCGAAGCATGGTGTGGACGCCTGTGAGGCCGGCTTCCATCACAGTCCCCATCGTAATTGGCATTTCACACGCTGCCTGTTATCTCCTTCTGCTGTTAGCAGCTTGGAAATGTTCTGCCTGTGATTTCTTCATCTGGGCAGAACCACTTCCTCCCCTTCCCCCTCCCTGCTCCCTCCACTTTGCTCTTCTCCTAAATGAGAGCCCCAGACCAGGAGCTGTTCTCTCTCTCTCTTTTTTTTTAAGCACAAGATAGTGATAAACATATTTTCGAATACTCTAACAAAGAGAGGCATTATGTGGCAGAAAGAAATGCTCTTAAAGAACTAAATAAAGCCTCACCTCTTGAATTCTAAATCTATCCCTCCCCCAGGAAAGTGCACTTGAATGATTTTTGGTGCATGTGCGCGGTGAACATTCTACTTGTTCATGGGGTACGAAGGGCTTTCAAGAAAACACAATGCTCCCGTTTTTGCATATGCCAAACATTTTCACCCAGGGCAAAATCGGTTGCTGTTTTAAACAAATTGATTTTTCTGGATATTTTGCTGTAAAATATTATTGCAGGCAAAGCCAGCCTGGGGCAAAATGGTGTGAGCTGTCTTTGGTGCTCTCACCGATCCCGTCTCCTGTTCGACCGCTGGCCTTCACTGGCACCTGTCCCATGCAGCCTGCTGAGAGCCGAGGGCTGGAGACCTGGCAGCCTGGAGAGGTGCAGTCAGCTCACACAACCAGAGGTGCAACCTTGGGCAAGGTCCCATCCCCTCTTAGGACACACCACGTGGTGGTATTGGACCAGGGGCACCAGTGTCTGGGGCCTGAGTCAGATCATATAACTGGATGAAGTAGGTCTGGGAGAAGTACTAGGGGATGGTGGGTACTGGAGCAGCACAGGAAACCCTGCCGTGACCAAGGCCGGAGGCCTCTGTGCTCCAGCTGATTGCTTCCATCAGGCAGCTCAAGCCCACTGTTGCTAGCATTTGCCATTTTTAAGAGACCTGAAAATTCTGAATTTTATGTGAAATTTTTGTATTTTAAAACAGTCTTCAGGTCAAACATATCTCCAGGTCTCATTTGGCCTGCAGGTGGTCAGCTTGTGATCTCTGGACAAGATTATTTCTATGGCCCTTCTGGTGAGTAGTTGGTAAAAGATTAAGGCTGTGTTCTTTCCGTTGCTCTTCTGAGTACTTTTTTGGTGGGGAGCAAATTCTCATATTCTGTTGGGGATAGAATGCGGGGATGCTCCACCACGGAACTGTATCCCCAGCCATTGGTATTTTAAGACAGGGTCTTGCTAAGTCACCGAGGCTTGAACTTGCAATCCTTCTGCCGCAGCCTCCTAAGCAGCTGGTATTACACAGTGCACTGCCATGCCCAGCTCTTCTGAGTCTTTTGACAGCAACCTCTTAAAGAGAGGAAGTCTGGAGAGTGACTCTCTACCAGTGGAGCCGGCAGGCTTGTGCTGGGCCTTTGGGGAGATGATTTGTAGCAAGAGTTCTAACTGGCTCTGTCCTGCTTCCCCATCAGTTTGTACCATTCCTGGTAGCTTCTGGCCTGTCCACGGAGGAGGCCAGCATCTGTACAGTTGTGCTTCTAACCAAGTGAGTAAGGGCAATCAAATCTAGGTGCAAGGTGGGTCTCACCAATGAATAATGCTTTACCATGACAATAGCTACGGGAGTCAGGTAGGGGACGCTTTGGTGGCCATGTGGTGGCAACTCTCTAGAGATGTGAGTTGTGAAGGAGGAGGGAAGACTGTGGGAAGTCTTTGATCATATACTTGCACCCAACTGGAAGAGCAGGATTTTGCCTTCCTGCCCCAAACAGGTTGCTGTAGATTTCATCTTGAATGTCCCCTGAAGGCCCATGTGTTTGACACCTGGTTTCTGAGACTAGCACTATTGAGGGATGGTGGAACCTTTGAGAGATGAGGCCTTGTGGGTGGTCCTTAGGCCCTGGGGGCAGGCCCATGGGGGGAGGGGACAGTTCTGTTCTATCCCATGTTCCCCCCGTGATGTGCTATCTCACCACAGGCCCAAGGTCAGCTGATCATGGACTGAAACCTCCCAAACTGTGAGCCAAAATAAACCTTTGATCTTTATAAGTTGGTTATCTTAGGTACTTTTGTTATAGCGATAGAAAACTGACAAATCTACACATAAATCTTTTACTATACTACCCCAAACTAACCTTCTTGATTCAGTATGTGAGCACTGGGAAAAATTTGTCCCTGTCCAAAGCCTTTTTTATGATCCATAGTGAAGGCAAATAGTTGTCAGATATATTGACTTTCACAACAAAATACCAGCTTTGTCCTATCTGCAGGGCTGATAACTAAAATATATGAGTCTTCATTAAACATTCTCATATTTGCTGGTATTCAGTAATAATGCAACTGCTTTTTTAGTTCCAGACAAAAGCTTAGTTGAAATAACTGATGAATGTTAAGTGAGATCAAAGTGTATGCCAATCATTTATTGCTTAATGTTTATTAAATTCTCTTCTTGACTCTTGCTGGCTGTTCAGAAAGCTATATTCCTGGACCACATTTACTTCATTCCCTGCAGAAATATCTTTACTGAGTCATGTTGTTATCTTGCCCATGACTTTTATGGAGGCCATTTTAAGAATCAGCCAAATGAAGAACATTTCTACATTTTCTCTAAAAACTGTTGTGGAAGATATTGTCCATTATGTTGCTCAATGTTCCTGATACAATGATCCATATTATAAATTCTTCTTAGAATTTAATACCAGGAAAATGTTTGCTTCTCTTGGTGAAATGGAATGCTCCCTCTCCTCTTTCACCTTGGCTGCCAGGAATCTTAAAGCCGGCCCGAATGCTGGTGATGTAATTGGGCATTCCTAAATATGGAGCACAAATATCTTCCTGATTCATTTTCTTGGTCTTGACTTGCTGTTTTTCTACATGTGTGTTTTATTATATGTTTGTTACAATAGTTTGAGAAGTAAATAGCATAGAGTGTGCCATTTTATTATTGTTTTAAAGTTAATTCATTTGTATCTGTTTAATTTTCTCAGCTGGAATTATAATTTCTTCTTAAAAAATCTCTCAATTGTACTTAACACAGAGCTCTATAGCCAGTTAGCACTCAATAAATACTTGCTAATTTGTTCACTTCACCATTGACTAATGGCTCATTCCCCAGACATTGAAAGAAGGAAAAAACCTAAATCGTGTGAAGAATGAAAGTTTATCCATAATATGAAGTGAGAGAAGGAACAGTTTTCATGTATCTCTTCCTCCTCTGTAAATGATCAGGGCATCTGACACGGAAAGTGGAAGTGTGGGAGATTCAACCACGTCCTGGACTCCAGTTGGAACTCCTAAGTTGTGAGGACATGTCCAGACCAGACAATGGCTTGTGCTTGTTTTCAGATTTCCTGTAATTGCAAGATGCACTGAGTATTTATTTTGGGGAAGGTGGAGGTGATAGGGAATCATCCAGTCTGGGGGTTGCATTGAAAAGAAAACCAACTGCAGGGCCACAGTTTACAAAATGGCCCCATGACCTCACCATTAGGGCAGCCTCTTCCCCAGAGTTGCTCAGTTTTGTGCAACGGGGTGACGGGGCTACAGAATGGTGATAATGCAGAGCTAAGCACAGGCCTACTTGATGGCACATGCAGGCAGCTCTGTCTCTCTCCATCTTCCAGCTTTTGGACTCCTAAGTCCAACCCCTCCATGTTCTTGCCCACAGTCATGACCTGGCCAGACTGAGGTGTGGTAGAGCTCACACAGGGATGCAGAAGTACATACCTGCTAGCAGCTGGGAATTTTGACAAGGTGGCTTTGATTAAATTGGCAATCAATTGAGTCTGGCTCCCTCAGAGCTGAACAGTCTGCATTGCCAAGGGAGGAATGACATGTTTTTTGACGATGTGTCTGTTGATGTGCATTTAACTAAATTGTTTACTGACCCTCTGGGGTAATGGAAATCCTCCATAGCTAGCACATCCCCTCATCTGTAGTAGCCATCTTATATCCTGTGCACACTATTGACACACCAGGCAACCGTACCTATGTGCTTTGACGGTTTTAGTCATAATATTCTTGGGGAAATAGCAAATACTGGTCACAATTTATTTTTGAAGTGTGTTTAGTAATGTGGCATGCATCTGTGAAACGTTACTTAATCCTGGATGTTCTCTGTGCATAATTATATTTTAATTTGCACATGATTGCTGACTCTTATATCACTTAAACAATCAGGGTGCACCAAATGACTGGCTGTTGTCTTATAACATTTTGTTTTCCCCTTTGGAACTGTTGGAAAGAGACCATCACATCCCACGACCATCTGCAATATCGCATGTGTATTGCTGAATATTGAATAGATATTATGACTATTGGATTTGGCACTACTTCTATGGTCATATTTCTATGTGTTTTTTTCATTGCCGACTGAAAAGAAAATGAAAAGGAGGAAATGATTAAAAAGTATTTTTGGGCTTTGCAGAATGGCCTTTGCATTTCTAGATCCTTCTCTCACCATCGTTTATTTTGTTTTCGCCTTCTATAAAAATAGCAGTAGTGTCTTACTTTCGTATAATATGCATATTTTAAAGGCATTTTCCAATAAAAAACTATGTTTGGTCCTCACATGGATCCTGTGAGGTGGCTGGGCAGGCCACTGTCCATATGAGAAAGCAGGGTCTGAGAGTCGGTGACTTGTGGACCCAAGAGTCACTGTCACTCACGATGGCTTACAAGTTAAGCACCTCTGATTCTTTCTTCCCACTGTGTGTCCCCTCAGTAGAGCTGCCTGCTAGCCAGAGGCTGGTGGCCCCTGGGGATAACTCCTATCACAGCTTAGAGAAGCAGGGAATGTGACTCCCGGCTGTCAGAGTGGCTATGGAGATGGGCATGAGAGGCCAACACCTATCTCAAAAGAGGGCCATTTACAGGTGTGGGCCTGGACATGCACCAGCCTCTCATGGGCTCCTGGTGCATCCTCACCTTCTAGAAATAGAAGAAACCTCTTAGACTCTTTCCCTCAGCTCTTGCCCTATCACAAAGTTCTGTTCATGTTTCTTCCAGGCTTTTCAAAACCACCCCTTGCCCCTCTTTCCAACTGTCATTGGCCCCTTTCCCACTCCTCCTTTCTGACAGGCCATTCCCACATGGGAGCCAGTCTCCAGGTCTGTTCCCCTCAACCCCAGGCCAGCTGCCAACCTCGGTCCTTCCTCTGCAGCACGACAGGAGCAGGGTAGACTGTGGACTGTGCCACTCATCCGCTGAACCACCACAGAGACTCTTCACTGCTTAGAAAAACTCTGAGCGATTTCATGCCCCGGCCTCCAGCTGCGTCTGTAGCCAAAGTCCCTGCGACTCCTGCATCTAACCTTGAGTGTCGGTGATACCCAGAGCTGCCTGCTGTTTCCTGCTTTCAAGTCTGCTGCCCCGAGCTTTGCAACTCTATCCCCCCCACACAAACACCTGCACACACGTGTGTGTACACGATGCTGATTGGCTTTTCACACACATGGCCCTCTCCTGTGGATTAGGAGCAAGGCAGCGGAGGCAGCTTCTTTGAGATTTAGGCCACAGGCCCCCCTGCTCTGATTGCCCTCTCTCCCTCTGGGCTAAGGGAGAGGCTCCTTTCCTTGGGGCCAGAGCATTCTTGACAGTTGACATAGCCCTGGATTTGGATTATTTCATCTGCTTTCTGTCTCCTCTGATTATGACCTACTTGATAGCAGAGACAGGGCTTTATTAATCTTCATAGCATTAGCTTAACAGTTCCTAATACATATTAGGTTCTCAATAAATGTCTCTTGAGAGGAAGTGAATTGAGCATGAAAATTCCATTTTCTCCTGCCGTGATGGACTCCAGCACCTTGGATAGCTCATTTCTTGAACCTGGGCTCTGAGGCCTTCCTCCTCAATAACCGACTGACACATCTTCCCTCTTGGTTTAATTCAAAGTATTCTCAGCACAACCCCGGAGCCTTCAGCAAGCCATTTTGAACCTGGCTTCAGGAGCAAAGGGCTACATTAGTCGAAAGTAGTTTTTTATTTCACTGTTGGAGTTGAGAAAGATTTTCTTTTTTTAATCCTAGCCGAGAGACAAAATATCTGCCGTGACCGAGCAGCCTCCTGTTCCTAACCCAGGGGTAAAAGCTCCCTGGCTTCAGTGTGACTTCCTACCCCATGGTAACACCTCCCCACGAAAGACGGAGTTGCTGTTGAGCATGTCCACCCTTCTGTTAGTGGCCTCCCTGCGGAGGACATGTAGGAGCGTTTATTTTGTGTTTTCACCTGGAGGCTTCTCCAGGTCAACTTATTTATGCTTATCTTGTAGACAATGCAAAGAAAACCAGCAAAATGACATGTATTCTCCCTCCCCATCTCTCTCTCTCTCTCTCTCTCTGGCTGCCAGAGCCAGAAGCTTGGAATTAGCCTTGTAGTTGAGACCTGTGTTACATAAGACCTCAAAGCATGGGCTTTGTGTATTGATCTCATTTCCAAAAGCATCATTTTCCCTACTTTATCTTCATTTGGCTGATTTCCCCAACATTTGTGGATTTTATTTCCCTCTATCGTATAAATCTGTCAGCTGCTTTGATTTCTTTTGTCATCAGGGTAAGATAACAATACACAAATACACATCCCAATGATAACATGTAAAAGTTATATTAATTAAAACACACTCAAGTTAGAAAACAGCGTGGTATGGAGCTTCTAAACCTGACTCTGTAGTCTCCCCTTTTCCGACTCTCCCTAGGTCCCGTGTGCGACTCACACAAGCCACCTCAGCTTGATGGGGCGTGGGATGAGTCCTTCCGCTCCAGGAGCCTAACTGCTTGTCTTCTGGTTAGGGCACCGATGGTGATTTCAACCTCGTCCTCCCACCGTTGTGATCCCAGCAGTTACAACACGCGCTGATAGGGGAAGTGGGCGGAATGGTTGATGTCTAATGCGGAGCCTTCGGGGGACCACGGAGAGCTTTGTCTTGTGCAGGAGAGAAAATCATACAATTTCAGACCCCTGTGAGCCCCGGAGGATCCAAGGGGAAGGCGGAAACTGGACCTGGGTCCTTCCACATAGTGAAGAGCCACTAAGTACAGACCCTGGGTAAAGTCCTTTGAAGTAGGCAGGGCAAAGGAATCCCTGAGAACCAGGGTTCTCAATTCGATGGGGAGGCACACTTGAGATCAAACACTGCCTCCTGGGCAGATGCCCAAATATTTGTGAGTCTTGTTGTCCATACAGCTCACAGAGAACATTCCAGAAGGGTGCCTGGAACATACAGGAAGGGATAGGTTCTCCTGGAGCGGGAAGAAGACCTCCTGTTCCATGCCGCAAGACTTTACTGAGCTTGGGCCGAGTTCAGGGTCAAATCTGCAGGCTCTCTCCTTGAAGATTACCTCGGGAATCACCTACTTTCCCACATCGCCTCCCAAATACGCAAGGAACTTCATTCATCTGGGTTTTTTTTTCCTCAGTCAACAAATATCGACTGAGTATATGCCACCTGCCAGCACTGTTCCAGCCCCTGGGGACGTAGCAGTGATGAGGAAAAGTCCTTGTGATCATGGTGAGCTCCGTTCTCTGGGGGGAAACTGGCAAGGTAGGGGTCAGGGGTTAAATTCAGTGAGGGTGGAAAGCCCCTCAAGAGGGCGTTTAAGCAGAGGTCAAAGAGGGAGCTGCGTCAATACCTAGAAGGGCAAGTTCCCAGGGTGGGAGTGAACTGTGGGCCAGCGTGGAACACACCCGAGACCCCAGGTGAAGTCGGGATGTGACCTGGGACGGGATCATGGAAGGTCTTACAGGTCTCATGAGGTCCTTCCTTGTATGAGCTGGAAAGCAGCTGGGCACTTTGGGTCCAGGGTCATGATCCGGCTTGGGATTTAAAAGAGCCCCTCTGGCTGCTCCCCAGGGACCAGACCCCCGGGAGTCCAAGGTTTTGGGAGAGACGACGGTGGCTCTGAGCAGGGAGGTGTGGTTGAGCTGCAGGAGTGATCTACTTTGAGGATCAAGTTGGTAGAATTTTCTGAAAGATTAGAGGGGGGCGTTGAGAGAAATAGAGAAGCCAAGAAAGATTCCATTCTTGGTTTGAACATCATGGAGAGGATATTTCATTGACAAAACTCTGTGTTCTCCTAAGAAAGAATAAGACAAGCAAAATCAGAAAACTAATGATTTTTTTTGTTGGTGGGGGGTACCAGGGATTGAACTCAGGGGCACTCAACCACTGAGCCACATCCCCAGCCCTATTTTGTATTTTATTTAGAGACAGGGTCTCACTGAGTTGTTTAGCATCTTGCTGTTGCTGAGGCTGGCTTTGAACTTACGATCCTCCTGCCTCCACCTTCTGAGCCGCTGGGATTACCGGTGTAAGCCACTGTGCCCGGCCCTTGATAATTTTGATTCTTTTCTTTGGAAAAAAAATATATTCTAGATGCAAATAAGTAGGAATCGTTTAGTTAAATTATTCCATGGGCATAATTAAGCTCTGTAGGAAGGTGATTTGTTGTAATTTGGGCCTGGTGACCACGCATTTCTCAGAGTCACCCAATTGATCAGGGAAGGGATCCTGCTAAGTTGAGGAAGATGGTTAGTGACGCTCTAGTCTCTGCTGGGGGGATTTGCTCCCCTATTTCCCCTCCCCAGCATTCTGGTGTATGGGCCTTGGTGACCTCCATCTCACTGGGTTCAGTACCAATTTGACCTCTTCCCCGCCCCCCTCTGCTGGGGTCTGGATCAGCATTTGGCTGGATACTTTAATACTATGGCTTGCCCTGAAACCATGTGCTCCAGAGACTGTTAACCAGACAGCTATATGAAGGAGAGTTGATCTAAGTGGGTTTGCTGGTCCTGCAAATGTGAATGAGAGAGAGAGCTAGCTATTTTCCCCAGGAAGGGGACTGGCTACTGCAAGTCATGCAGGAAGGGATGTCCACTGCAAGTCATGCAGAAAGGTTCCCTTGTACCCCACCCAAGATGGTCACAATTGGTCATTATTAGTGATAAACCTTTTGTAATATATTCTCCTGACCAGCTGAACAAGAGCCAGTTCATGAGGCATCTCCTCCAACAGGATTCTGCATAAAAGGAAGAATCTTCTTGCTGTTCCTACCTCATCCTGTGTCTTGGCACCAGAGCACTAGGGACATTACCAGAAGGTCTGCAGTCTCTGTTCCACGGAGCCTGACTCGCAGGGACTGACTGCTTGAGCTGGGTTTCTGCACAGAGGAGCAATGAGGGGCTCACATGCAGCCTGACAGGTGACAGAGAAACCCGGACACTCCACAAGGCCCTTCCACAGTTCTCTAGAGGTGGGGGTGGGGGAAGAGACTGCTGCTCACCCTCCCCTCATTATACTCAGCGTCTCCTCTGCAGAGCAGGTCTGGTGATGACCATGACGCCACATGTACAGATAAGAAGTCTGAGCCAAGAAATCTAATCCAAAGTCACAGCTGAGACAAGCTTCAGACAATGAAAAGGATCCCAGGAGACATTGGATTTGACATTTCCCCTTAGTGGAAGATTTCTTCTTGAAGTCACAGAGCAGTTCATCTAACACTTAATTATTCAGGCACCGATTAGCTGATACCTGGATTATTTTGGTCCATAAAGGTGAAGCTATTGTGAAAATATGAACATATTTCCTCTCACTTGTTTTCTCTCAGGCATGATCAATCAGGCTGTGGATTACCCAGGACTTCTCTGTATTCCTTTTGCTTTTCTCTGTCTTGTGATGATTTTATTCCAAAGCCTTCCCTGCCTCCATGACAGAGTGAACATGAGTAGGAAGAAGATTTTATGTATTTTTGAGTTAGAAATATGATTAGGTTGGGAAAAATGAGTGGTTTAAAAAAGGATATTGAATCCTCTTTAAGTTTTAATTATCCATGTTATCTCTACTTTATTATTATGGATCCCTGAATGTCGGCCATAATGGCTATACAGATGACAACAGCACCTCATAATAACAATGTCTGCTCTGCAATCGTCTTCCAGCATGCCATTTATCAGGGATGCTGCAGAGTAACAAAAATAAGCAAATGAAAATCCCAGAGCGCCATCTTGAATTCTCAATCATCTTTTATTATTCTTGCTTTCTTAAGTATCAGATTCATATGGAGTAAATCTGTCCTTCCTTACAAATTTTCAGAATCGAATCTCTAAAGGCCACGATGGAACTAAACTATCACTCTCTTCATTATTGGTATAGATGGAATTAGTTTTAAATCATACCCAATGCATGTTAGTTGGGGAGGCAGCCGAAAGAACTCACTTTGGGGAAGTCTGACATCTCATGATTGTTTCCAAACTTTGACCTGAGGCATCAGGTAAACACATGGCATGGGACCTAAAACCACCAAGCATGGCTTTGTTGAGCCTCTCATGAGGCTCAGGGTCCAGAGACGCTACTTCAGAGATTCACAGAGCAGAGAGCACTGTGGGTCCAAGAGCTGAGAGCCAGGCTCTGGTGAGAACTCTGCACAGAGGGAGTAAGAAATCAGGTGGAAGATGGAGAAGTCATTGCCTGGGAATCCTACTCATGGGTAATTCAAAATGGAGTCTGGGGACATCTCTTTAGTCTTAGAAGAGTGTCGAGGCAAAGCAGGAGGGATCAGGCAGTCAGCAGAGAGTCAAAGGGGCCTGGGAGAGAGAACAGGGCTCTCAGGGATGCACCGTAACTCAGGTGCAGCTGGGCGTACCAAGCATGCGTGTACTTCAAACCCAGTCACCATCTGTACATGTTGGCTGCTACTGTTGTCACCACGACTGTTGTCACCACTACTGCTACATGACTGTCCTTGGAATGCCGGATCCTGCTTCTGACAGCAGAGGGGGTGGTGGTTAATACTGGACACCATCATCTCAGTTCTGCAAGATACCCAGTGCCAGGCCACCTGCCACAGGCGAGGCTGGTTAGAGGCTGGTTTGCACGTCTTGGAGTAATCTTGGAATTGGAATAAGGATGATCCATCAGACAGAGGGAATAATAATAGTGATAGTTTGGATAGAGAGGAAAAGGGGAGTAGGCTGGCACCCATGCTAGGGCCTGAGAGTTGTCTAAGGTGGTAACTCTGGAGCAATAACATGCAATAAATAGCTCTCAAAAACTGAGCATGCATGATTTCTGTGTGGGGACACATAAATCCTCTTAGATTGAAATTGATTTGTTTGTATTTCTAAAATAAACACTCAGGAATCCAAACGTGGATAATGTGAACGCTCTTCTTGGTAATCTATGGGTCTCTGAGGACTGCAGTGATCCAAAATGAATCTGATCTATCATCTGACTGACAGTCTTCAGAGCAGGTGGGACACAGGGGCACGGATCCTGGCACGGTTGCTGAGGACTCCTGTAATTAATCCAGTTTCTATAGAGTTAATTCAGTCTGAAGCACACATTTCCAATTCCATCTGTATTGGTATGCCTGAATTTGGGGGAGTTTTTATTAAAAATTCCGAAATCAGTGCAATACAAGAGAATTACCTCCTTGCCACTCCATATCTCTTGCCAAGTGCTTGATAAAATGTGTTCTACAAATGTAGATATGGGGTCTTGATAAGAAAACTCACTCTTGCTGAATATTGGAATGATCTGGCAGAGGTTGCAGGCAAATGTTAAAAACCAGGACAAATTTCCACTAGAGAATGTTCAGACTTCTAGAGATTATCCCTCACCCTGGGGCAAAGTATAAAGGGAAAAAATTAGAGGCCCTTCAGCTTGCTCGCTTACTGGTGAAGGTATTCGAGGTAGAACTACCTGAGCTGCTCAAGCCAAATATTCCAGGTATGTCCAGCTCTGCTCAAGGCTACTACGTCCAGGCCGGCCTCTGAGTCAGACCCAAGAGCGGGATCTGCTTTAGGATGACCCTCCCACATACTTTCCAACTTCAGAGAGTTGTGAGGACGGCTTTTTTCCGGGATACAATTTATTACTTTCTTGCAAACTCGGGCTCCTCTTCTTGCTGCCCACAGCCAGTCTCACTGTCACCTCCAAAGGTGGAAGAGGGGCTGGATAGGATCTTGGAGCAAGGCCACCTGCCACTGCGGAGGCTGGGAAAACGCAGAACCACCATGACAACCTCTTTTGTGTTTGTTTTGAGCAGTTTGGTAATTACGTAGCACCGTATACAATTATAACTTGTCATAAAAAAGCAGTAGTTTATCCAAAAAGGACATCAGTTAGGAAGCAGGAACATGGGACTGACGTCTATCACTTATTGTGGTATGAGTCTAGAAATGTTGCCCCCAAAACTCCTGTGTTAGGAAATGCAGCAATATTCAGAAGTGAAAAGATGGGATTAGGAGAGCTGTAACCTCGTTGATGAATTCACCCTCCTCTAAGCTGTCCTGGTCAGGTGTTTTGGTCCCAGCAATGAAGAGCTGCCTCGCACAGTGCTGTAGTGGAAGTAGGTCCTTATCCATCCTGTTCCTCAGTTTCTACCCTGTAACTTTGGATGATGGAGAAGCCGTAGTGACACCCTTCCAAGTTCACTGTTTCAAGCCCACCTGTCCCGTGCCGTGCCGCCATTTACTAAGTCCAACCAACACCACGTTTTCACTCCCTGACTTACATTTCCTCCGTGGGCTCCATTTTTCACACACGCTCGAGTTATTGAGATAAACCACTTACCTGAGAGAGTCAGAGGATCATTTAGCCAAGAAAACAAACCGCACCAGGAGATGAAGGCCCATCAGCAGGACGGATGGCTTCACCCACCAGGCGGAGAGACCCGCAGGTGAGACGGAGGGCAGGCTGATGGGGGAGCAGGATAAGAGGCGGCGCGCGCCAGGCGGGATGGATGAGCCCGCGACAGGCAGAGTGAGTGCTCGCCAGCCCCGGCATCAGCTCCCACGCAGAGGCCATCCTTCAAGGGAACCGAGACGCCAGACGTGTAGCTCTGCCTCTGATAGAAACCTCGAGCAGTTTTCAAAATCAAAGCAGAAGTATGATAAGCTGAGTGCTCCTGGGGAGTCACGGGGCAGGTGTGTGAGCTTCCCTCACTGTCAGGATGACCTGGGGGCTTTGCTTAGCCTTCTTCTGTGGGGCTCTAGGAACGGGAACAGCAGGTCGCCAAGGTCCACTCGGTGGTAGGTGCCAGTGTGGGGCTGAGCTGGGGCAATCTGACGCCCCCACCCCCCACTGCCCCATGCTGCAGCCAGAGCCCCTCTGGTCTGTGGTTCCTCTCCTCCACCTTCCTCTTCTCGTCCCCTCCTCCTCCACTCTGGGGCAAAATCCCTGCAGAGGAGCAGAAGAAAGCGTGGCCCACCCTCCTGGGCACCTCCCTTCGCCTTCCCTTTCTGGCCCGGAGTTTCATTTATGTACACTGCGGCCATCCATCCACCACTTCCCTGATTTTTATGGCATTTGTGATTAAATCAACTCAGAGGCTGTGAGAAGTTTGGTAATTAAATAATTTAGGTAACAGAATATTTAATTAATTGTAATTACGTATGCCATCTTGAACGCCATTTCCATTTTAATTTTAGCACAAGCTGGAGTGTACAAACAGGTCCTTTCTTTGCCACCAGAACTTTTCTTCTCCCCCACCCCTCCTCAGCCCTTTGAGCCTCACCCCCTTCGTGCAAGTGCAGGCTGACACAGTGGCCCGCACACCTTGGCGCTGCGTGCCATGGGGCGGGGGAAGCAGAACGACCAAGGACAACATCGGCCTGAGAGCTGCCTGTGGTCCATAAACCCAGAAAACCCTGGAGAGACTAAGAGCCGCACAGACGGGGACTCAGGTGGCGTGCACTGGGGAGGACGGCGGTGGGGGTGGGTGGCGCTTGTATTGATGAAGAGAAATGGAGCGAGTTCCTGGGAAGAGCAGGTGTGGGTTATAAGGAGTGACCTGGGTGGCTTCTCTTTATTGATTCATTTGCTCAACAAAAACTTTTGAGCACCTATTGGGTGCCAGGAGGTGCCCACTAAAATGTCGGTTCTGGGCCCTCTGAGCTCGGAGAGGACAGCAGAGCGGGGTCCTGCTCTTCAGGTGCTTGAACAGGCCCAGCTGCCTGCTTCTGTCTCGCCTGAGTGACGCGGAGCCCGCCTACAGGAAGGGGGCTCAGATGCCAGCTGCACCCGCCCCTCGGTCACTCGCCCAGCCTGAGCCTCCCGTTGGGCGCGGAGTTCCAGAGCTCTGGCGGGTTCCCTGAGGCTCCTCTGTCATGCTAGGACCCCAAGTCGCCTCCTGGTCAGCCTGAGACTAGTCTCCAAGCTGGGCTCTGAGCGAGCTCCGGGGAATCTGTATTTTCAAGCTTCCTTTGCCATTGGAAGTCCAAACTTCAGGAGGTACTCTAGTTTCACTCTGAAAGGGGCCCTGAGCAGCGGCTATTCCCACTCTATCTTGTGTTTCCCTTACTTATTCATTTGTTCAATGAACCCATGTCAAACAGCTTCTGTGTGTCAGGCACGGAGTGTAAGCAGATGCGTGATTTTGTTCTCAGCACCCCCGTTATTGATAAATGGAGTTTACTAGACACAATATTATGACTCAGGGTGAGCTCAGTTTTATAATGTAGGAAGACAGAGGGTGTGTCTAAGTCTGGGGACCTGAACCAAGTCTTGAGATGAGTAATAAGTCATTTTTATAAAGCAGAGGAGACAAGGTCTCACCAAGTTACTAAAGTTCTCACTAAATTGCTGAGGCTGGCCTCCAACTGGTGATCCTCCTGCCTCAGCCTCCTGAGTTGCTGGAATTGCACTGTGTCCAGTGACTATTTGATCCTTTTAGGAAAAGGCTATAATCTCCTCATATGGGAAAGCGGCATTGTAGAGTGAGAAAGTTCTAACCAATCATGAGAAGTTCTGGATTTGCACTCTGGACATCTGACGCTCTTGGGTTGAATTCTATCCTCGCCATGTGCTAGGACCATGGGGGTGCAATCACTCATTTCCCAACTCATCTTTGTCACCTGTAAATAGGAACAATAAGACTTCCCAGGCAGTGCCGTCTTGGGACTAAATGAGATGAGGCTTACAGGGATAAAGAGGCACTTAACAGAGGTGAATGCCAACATCACTTTGGTTGTCAATGCCCACGCTGCCTGTGGACTGTGGGTGTTCCCAGGTAGTAGAGCTGCCAGGTCTCCGCAGAGGGCTGTCATTCAGCCTTGTCCTGACCCCATGGAGCCCAGGTTCCGAGGAAAGTGGAAGAATCTGACATTGAAATGAGTTTGTGTAAAAGCAGGAGTGACCTCAGGAACCTGCCGGTGTCCCATGCCATCACACGCCGAGGTCCCAGAGGGCCTCAGTTTTCGGCAGCGGGGGCTAGGTGAGCCTTGGGAGGGGCCCGCTTTGCTCACACCATCCCAGTGATGAGGTTGAGGAGCAGTTGGCGAAGCTGCTTTTTATTGGTTTGCAAAGTCTTGACCAAGTGGAGCCGGCAGCTCTCTTGGTGCTGAAGAGGAGAGCTTGCTCCTAACAGGCCAGTCTGCAAGAGCCCGGGGGGCGCTGTCCTTGGAGGTCCAGGCTAAGCTCACCAGGGACCTCAGGCTCCTTCTTGGTGTCCTCTGGGGCACTTGCATGGTACTCACCCCCCTACCCCCATGTCCTTCAGTGAGAATTGTGTTCATGAAGAATCGCGTTTTGATATTATTATCAAAGTGACACAGGCCTCCTGATTTTTCTAGACTTCAACGTGACTTGACAATTTTATTTTGCTCAAAAAGCATTATATGTTTTTAGAATACGTAGAACAGTGCAGAGATAGGAAAAGAAAAAGTCCATCCTCTGATCCCTGTACATCACCCAGGTGAGATAGTCCATGTCCACAGTTTAGGGTGTGGGTCCTCCCCTGGCTTTCTCTATGCTCCTGCAGAGAAACATTCACATGTTCACACACACACAAACATGAACACACCCACACACACACTCTCTCTCTCGTATGTGTGATTTGGCAAGTGAGATTATTCCCACACGTGACCCTGCAGTTTGCCCCCAGTCTGTAGATGTGTAGGCGTAACCCACTTCACCACATCATGTCCATTGTAAAGACGTGTCTCCCAATCATGTCTGTCTACATTTCTTCTTCTTTTTATACTAACAAATAACAGTGGGAGAAATATTCTTATGTGTTTCGTGTGTGTGTGTGTGCGCGTGCGTGCACAGACCTGTAGACACCTACGTCCACTTCCTCACTAAGGTCTCATAATAAGGGTTTGCTGATCAGACTTCTGAATTTTTAATTTGACACGGATTTTATGTCATGTTCCATAAAGACTGCACCATGGATATCGGAAGACACCCTTTGTTCCCATTCCCCGTCGTGGGTAGCACTGGTCTTTTAATCAGATGAACCAGAAATTAGCTCTTCTCCTTGCCCGACCCCTGCTCTCCAGCACGGCCTGATGATCACTGTCCGGGTGCCATTGGGCGGTGCAGAGGGCAGGCCCGCCCACTCCTTGGTGGTGAGAGTTCAGCCCGTTCTCTGCTGACTGTCCAGCTTACCTGGTTTTGCCGGCAGAACTCAGCCGAGTTCTCAGGTAGTTTTAGGAGCACAGGTCAATTTGGTGTGCAGTGGCCCTGACAGCTCTAAAAGGCCTGACGGTAAAGTTCCCAGGTGGGAAGGGGACTCCCCGAAACACCTGAGAGGCCTGTGTGAAACAGGGGCCCGAATCCTCCTCATCTGCCCAACCTTCCTATTTGCCAAAGAGGAGAGAGAGAGAAAAGGAGAGAGGGAGGGAGGGAGGGGACTCGTCTGGCCCTTGCGGGTTGTGGGCTCACAGGACTCACGTGCAGTACTAACCCCAGGCCTTCCGGGTGGCGACCGCTTCCTAGTCATGGCCATTGTCATTATCAAATAACAAGCAGCGTGATTGTCTTCAACTTGTCATTTGCTACTGATAGACACTTCCTCAATGAACCACAATGTCTTTCTTTTGTTTTCTGATACTGGAGACCAAACCCAGGGTCTACAACTCGACCACTGAGTTGTATCCCCTGCCCTTTCTGTTTTTCATTTGAGACGGTTTTGCCCAGTTGCTGAGGCTGGCCTGGAACCTGTGATCCTCCTGCCGAATTAGAGGCCTATGCTGCCACACCTAGCTAATAAGCCACCATTTCAGGAAAGCTTTCTTTTAAACAGGCTTTATTGGTCTGCAGTCTCCAGGGAAAGGACCAGACTCCCTCCTTTCTGCAGGTCCTAAGGAAAGGCTCTTCTCTCTGAAGCCGAAAGGGAACTTGCTGCTCTTCAGATCTGTCCTCCGACTCCTGAGCATGAAAGCCACCTTTTACCTCTGATCCTTTCTGAGACGTGCAGGCCCTAGACTCTGCCAGATGAAAGGGCCTTGTTCCCAGACTTGGGCATGCAGCTCAGCAGCTGTGGTAAGGCCTCCAAGCCCCGGAGAGTTCTGCGTGCCCTCGGGGGTGGCCTGGGCCACCAGGGAGTCCCTCCTCAGGGTTCGGCACCTGTCTGAGGTCCAGCCTGCAGGACTAAGGCTGACTTATTAGCACAAAGAGGAACCACGCCTCATTCTGGTCATGTTTATTTTTTATAGGTACTATGTATGGATTTCCCTTCACTCACCCTACCAACCTGCCCTATTCTCACTGAGGACACCCAAGGGTAAAAGTGACCCTCAAGCACCCCAAGGCTGTGTGTTATCATTCAATTCTTTCCTCTAACCTAATTTCCAACCTGGGAAACTCTTGGTTTCCCAATCTCTCCTTGGCCTTTGGATGAAGTGCTGGTGTTGGTCTTCCGTTGCTGACCCTGAGTCACCCCAGGCCCTTTGTACCTGCCTCGCGCCAGGTCTCTGACACTCAGTGCCCAGCCCCACCCTGGAGGCAGCAGAGGCTGGGCTAGGACAGTCCCGCCTGTCCCCACACTCTCTCACCGCCATCTCCACAGCAGCGTAAAGGACATGACCCAGTCACTAGCGGCCAGCCCCTGCGGCCCTTCCCTCCGTATGTCCACACGTCCTGTGCCCGTGACACGCGGAAAGCACACCACATCAGCTCGACATCCCCTCCTGCTCCTGGGAGCCTGGTTTAGAGCTGTGAGCCTGTTGTCATTCCCAGTGATTAGAAAAATCGGACACAACCCAGTTCCCTGGGGCCATCTGTAATAGAAACATCTCAGCCTGGACCCGCGGGACATCATCAGTGTCCGGGTCCCACTGATCCTATGTTAAGGCAATGGGTGACACAAGCCGTGCTGGGGAAGGAGAGGCGCTGTCACTGTAGGCAGTGGGCCCTACGCAGGCCCCAGGGAGCCCGAGGGTGCTGTGGAGAATCCGATCTGACCCACTGCAGCGCGGCGATACGCTCCGGTCCTGATAGGATCAAACTCTCAGAGCGCAGGATAAAATTAAATTCCAGAGAAAATGAGATTTCTTTTGTTTTGTACCGAGTCCCGTAGACAAGTGTTCTTCACAACTTGACCTTGGTGGCTGCGGGAAACCCCGAGGCAGCCCAGGGGGATCTGATAGACAAATTGAATGAATTGGTGGTTCCTTCATTTTGCCGCGTCGCACCACCCTGGGGACAATGGACTCCTCTTTCTGTCCCCTCCGCAGGGCCAAACTGAAAACGACGGTGGAGGACGTTGTCCCTGGCACCCTCTGTCCCTCCCTGCAGCTCTTCCCCTCTGCCCCTTGTCAATCCCGGTGGCTGCCACCAACCAGCTCCAAAGCCAGGATCCCGGGATCTCTCCAGCCCAGCTACAGCCCACTCCTCTGAGTTCTCTGCCCAGAATTATGAAGTCAGAATCTCTGCCCTGGCTTCCAAAGAAATTGCCCTTTAACCTGCCTTCCACACATTTCTTTTTCTTTTTTTTCTGTATTTTTAATTTTTTTCTTTTTAGTTATACATGACAGTAGAACGTATTTGACATACCGACATGGAGTATGACTTCCCATTCTTGTGGTTGTACATGATGTGGAGTTTCACTGGTCGTGAATTCATACATGAACACAGGAAAGTGATATCCGATTCATTCTACTGTCTCTCCTATTCCCCTCCCCGCTTCACTTCATTCCCCTTTGTCTAATCCAGTGAACTTCTATTTGCTCCCCTATTACTGTGTGTTCACATCCGCATATCAGAGAGGACATTTGGCTTTTCATTTTGGGGGGATTGGCTTATTTCACTGAGCATGATATTCTCTAGTTCCATCCATCTACTGGCAAATGCCATAATTTCATTCTTCTTTATGGCTGAGTAATATTCTATTGTGTATATATACCACATTTTCTTTACCCACTCATCTGTTAAAGAGCAGATGGTTCCATAGCTTAGCTATTGTGAATTCAGCTGCTATAAACATTGATGTGGTTGTGTCACCATAGTATGCTGAATTTAAGTCTTTGGGGTATATGCTAAGGAGTAGGATAACGGGGTCAAATGATGGTTCCATTCCTAGTTTTTTGAGGAATCTCCATACTGCTTTCCGGAGTGGTTGCACCAGTTTGTAGTCTCACCAGCAAAGTCTGAGTGAACTTTTTCCCCACATCCTCACCAACATTTATTGTTACTTGTACTCTTGATAATTGCCGTTCTGACTAGAGTGAGATGAATTTTCAGTGTTGTTTTAATTCATTTCTCTGATTCCTAGAGAGGTTGAACGTTTTTTCATATCTTTGTTGACCAATCACATTTCTTCTTCTGTGAGGTGTCTGCTCGGTTCCTTACCCATTTGTGGATGGGTTCTCTGTTTTTTTGGTGTTAGGTTTTTGAGTCCTAAATATATCCTGGAGATGAATGCTGTATCTGAGGTGCAGGTGGGAGATCCTGTGGCTCTCTTCTTGTTCTTGATGGTTTCCTTTGCTAGGAAGAAGCTCTTGGTTTGCTTCCATCCCACTTATGAGAGCCAGTGGCTGTAGGCTCAGAGGCAGTTTCCCCAGGGTCCTCTGTCCTTCTGACCACCATGTGTCCCATGGCTTATCTCGGGGGCAACAGAGACTGCTGCTTCCTTTCGCCTCCAAGATCTCTGGCTTCTCCCAGCGGCTACTGTAGTAAGGGCCAAGGGCTTTGTGGAAAGCTGCAGCTTCCTCTCAGGCCACCTCCAAGGCTGGCTCCAACAAGGAAAGTTGACTCTTTCCAGAGAACACATCTGGATGTTTCAAACGTTAGGAGAACCTCAGCTTAACTCGGTGCAGAACTGGTCTCACTCGTATGGAGCAGTCATGATTAAATTGTAATTACAATGGTTTATTGAGGGGCTATCAGGTTCTGGTCCTGGGCAGCCCCGCAGTGACCAAAATTCCACGCGCTCTTCACACTGTTCTGCACAGTGGGATCATCATGCCCCTAGCACCTGGGGCAGAATCACAGGTCCATGCCACGTGAGCCCAGACGGTCTGATCTAAAGCTCATTCGAAGGTCGGTGTAAACTGGCCACGTGAGCCCAGACGGTCTGATCTAGAAGCTCATTCGCAGCCCCTTCCAGCCACGGGTCTGATTTGTCCACCACCTTGTGAGGCAGACAGAGCAGACTTCATAAATGGAAAAGGCCAGGCTTGGAGGAGCTCATCCTCCGGGGCTGTGCGCTAGGGAGGAGCATAGGTGAGAGCTGAACTCGAGGCGCCTGCTCCCCTTCCAGGGCTGGCTCCTTCACGGTACTCGGCTCGGTCCTCCCGCACGTCCATCTCAAGATATCCGCAGGGGGCGGCAGTGCTGCTGCCTGAGATCAACAAGCCTATGACCTTCCCAGGGCCATCCTGCAAGTCAGGGCAGACACCGGGGCTCAAAACAGCACAATTTTATTTTCTCCCAGTTTTGAGGGCCAGAGGTCCAAACTCAAGGTGTCAGCAGGCATGGCTAAGGTCCCTGTGTGGGCTCTAGCGGGGAACCTTTCCTAGTTCCTCCAGCTTCCGGTGGCTCCAGGTGTCCTTGGCTGGTGGTCACGTGACCCCAGTCTCTCCCTGTGTCTTCCTGTGGCTTCTCCTCAGTGTCAGTAGCTTCTCTGCTTCTCTTGACACTGGCTTTAGGGTTCACCTGAATAATCCCAGGGAATCTCAAGACCCTGACTTAGTTACATCTGCAAAGACCTTTTCCTAAATAAGGTCACATTCACACGTTGTGGGGTCATGGATATATACCGCGCCCCCAATTCAGTCCACGATCACTCTTCAGTATTTTAAGGCATGATCCTCTAGAAAGTATAAGCCTACCAAGCCCATTAGGAAGGATCTGCACAGGCCAGGGTGGGGCTTAGCAGCTGAGCACTTGCTTAGCACCAGGCCCTGGGTTCCATCCCAGAATGAAAAAAAAGAAGAGAAAGAAAGCAAGCATATTCACGTCGTTTGCACTTCTCTCCAAGTTTTCTTCCCAGATATGAATTGAGGGCTGCCATGGGGTGAGAGCAGGGACGGGGAGAAATTCCTTGGAGGCAGAAGTCTTGGGTTAGGGCAGTCTGAGCAGGTGGCTCTGAAAGGTGGGCGGCCCCTAGAAGGCCGAGAGCAGGGGCCAGCCTTCAAGGGGGGGCCAGCAGCAGGGGCGCTGGAGGAGCTGGCACATTCTGGAAGCAGCTGTTTCGCAGACTTGGCCTGCCAGGGTGCGGGGGTGCTGGTGGCTTTGGTGCAGTCAGTCACTGAAGCCGACTTCTGGGCTTGCCGTGGTAGGAGCGAGAGCAGACGGACATCGCCACCTTCTTCCTGTTTGGTTTCTCCTCACTTGAGCCTGTCGGGAGACATATGTGGACTAGGGTGGGATTGGGCTAGAAGCCCCAGAAACCTTGCTGGCCACCACAGGAACCAGGCTCTTGGCTGATGGGGACGCAGCCTCGGCCTCCCTGGCTCTGATGCTGCTGTTCCAGTGACCTGCTCGGGTGGGGGACGCTGCAAGGAGGAGCAGCCCCCTCAGAGCAGCAGAAGCATTCTCCAGGGGGAAGCAGGGGCTGGGAACCCCTGGGAGGCTCTGCTCCGAGCCGCTCCCCCTTCTGCAGGCCTGGCTGGGCCAGTCTGCCCAGGGGCCTCTGGGAATTCCACGCGCTGATTCCCACAAGGGGCAGGGGCAGCCGACAGGCCGAGGAAACCTTTCTCCCAGACGCCGCTGGAAGAACCACCGCGCGCCACTGCTGGGAGCACTGGGTCCTTCTCTCCAGCGCTGGGACTTCTGTGTCCCCTCACACCTTCCCTCTGATGGGGCCTGACCTCCAGTCTGGTGTATCCTGCACCCCTAACGCTCTGCTTCTCTGGTGCTGGAGAAGGGAGGATTTATAGTCCAAACGGCAGAGAGATCACCCTGTGTTTTTGGCAGTTGTGGGCTATCTGAGAAGAAACGACAGAATCACCAAGACCATCACCCAGCTGACCTGGGAATCGTAGAGGCCACTGTGGCTGCTGGAGGCTCTTGGGAGACCTTCCAGCAGAGGAGGGCCCTTCCCCTTGGAGTCAGGAGCATCAGTGCTTCGGGTCCCACCCAGGGCGAGATCCCAGAGGAGCTGCTGAGCCTCCCACAGGCAAAGCTCCCTGCGGACTGAGGCCTGGGACTGAGGCCTGCAGGGGGGGGGGACACAAGGGGCAGGGGATGCTCCTAGGGCACCACCCTTGTCTTTGTACTTTACCGTCTCCAGCTCTCTCCGGGTGGCTCCCCACGCCCTGTGCCAGAGCCTGCTGCCCCTTAGCTCTCCATGGTTTCCTCCGGTTGTGGTAGCAAAGTGCCCTAAATGAATGGCTTAAAGGACAGAATTGCATTGAAGGACAGTTTTGGAGACTTGAGGTGTGGAATCAAGGTGCCAGCAGGGCCATGCCCTCCTCCACCTGTAGGGGAGCCTTCGCTGTCCTCTGTCTGGCCCCTGGTGGCTTGCAGGAACTCCTTGGCCTACAGTTGTCATCTCTGCTGCCTTCAATCTCTGTCATCCCATGGCGTTCTCCCTGGGTGTCTCCATCTGGGTCCTTTCTTCTTACAAGGACACCAGTCATCTCAGGTTATGGGGCCATTCTACTCCAGTATGACCTCATCTTCACTAATGATATCTGCAAAGACCCTGTTTTAAAATAAGGTCATATTTTGAAGCTCCAAGAAGAACATGAATTGATAGGAGGGCACTTGTTCAACTCGCTACCCACTCTCATCCGTTTTCAGAAAAGTATTGTATAATCTCATCCTCACTCTAATGTGAGGACTGACAAGTCTGGATCGATGTCTAGGTACATCAAGAGGTACTAGCTGCAGGGCAGAGGGAAGAGGGCAACTGGTGGACAGGAACAATCATATGTGAACAAATCTCCGTGGTAGGAATCTATGCCCTAGGGCCACTTGAACACCAGATTACTCCAAGAGGGCATGTGCCAAACCTTCCTGATCTCAACAAGTGGTTCCTGCTAACATTTTCATAAAGATGATAATAAAATATCAGCGCATTCTTGAGAATCATAAAAGTCCAAAAAGCAGGGTAGTATAGAAAAAAGAGATCCTTGACTTGTACTGAGAGACCTAGGCCCAAAGCTGGATGTGCCTCTGGTAAGTGGGGGCCCTGGGGCATGTCGTGAGCCTCAGACTCCTTGGTGATATGAAGGCACAGGCCTGGAAGATGCTAAGCCAACTCCTCCTGGACCTTTTATAACCATAAATGTGGACAAACTTTATCATGATCTTCAAGATCACGCGAATCCCCTGCTGGTCCTCCCTGCTACCCCGACTTTGCGAGCGACAGACTGTGAACACGTCCCCTGTTGCACCCCACTGAAGTAGCGAGCCTCAGCCAGGGAGCTGACTCCCAGCTTTAGGAAAACCCTGAAGGCCACATTTTAGTAAAAACGTCTGCCCTAAAAGTCTGGTTTATGCATCCAGGGACTATGTCAGGGTCCTCGACGTATACAGTAGTGGTGAATTAGACAGAGAGATCCTTGTCCACACAGCTTATAATCTACCCGGTCAACCTACCACATAGGCCTCCCACGGGAGTAGTGTGGGATGCCATGAGATCCAAGATGAGGAGCACTGTCAGGGGTTGGACTGTGTCCTCCAACAAGGATGTACCTAAGTCCTGACCCTCAGTACCTCAGAACGTGTTCTTATTTGGAAATAGGGTCCCTGCAGATGCCCTTAGTTAAGGGAAAGTCACATTGCAGTAAGGTGGGCCCTTAAGACAACATGGCTGGTGTCCTTACGAGACAGTGTGTGGGGACAGAGACACACAGGGGAAATGGGCTGAGTGGGGTGTCCCCTGTGGCTCGATGGGTAGAGTCATGCGCCAGGCAGTGATCAGGAGCCAGCCACCTGCCCTGTTTAGGTTGTTGTCCTGAACTCAGTGCCATCTGCCCTGCTGTGCCATGCACCTGCACACACCTGATCCATGCACTGGAAGGGCATTGGGGGGATTCAGTGAGGAGTGAAAGCTAGTCAGAGTCTGCCTTCAGAGCTCCTCCCAGGTTCAGACTCCAAGACTCATTTATTCCCCAAATATTTATTTAGTGCTCAAAGTTCTGCTGGAGGTATGTAAGATACAGAGATGTATAACCACGATACCTAACATTTACCCAAGATGTGCTGTGTACAAAGCCCCATGCTTCGCGCTTTACAGGGATCATCTCCTCGGGGCTCTTCATACTTTCCCGTAGTGTAGGACATTATTAGCCCGACTCCACAGAGGGGGACACCAGGCCCAGAGAGGCCAGACGCCGCCTTGCCCAAGGTGCTTCAGCCAGGAAGCTGGGAAGCTGGGCAGACCAACCCAGGCCTGGGCCTTGACCTCTGTGAAATACACATCTTTGCTTCTGAGACTTTTAAAATCTGATAGGAAATGGGACAACTGTAACTCAAAGTGTGTTGAGACTTGACTTTCTGCTTAGAGCAGTGATCAGTGGGCTGGATACAGGGTGGGGAGTGCAGAAGAGGGAGCAGAGAGTTCTGAAGGAGGAGGGCTGACTGAGAGGACACAAAACCTCAAGAGCTAAGAATATCACTAAGAGCGTATCAAGCTGTGCTGACGTCTCCCACCCTGCGCAGCGCCTTCTCCGGCAACCCTACGAGATGGCCTCTACCATCAACCCATTTGATAGTTAAAGCAAAGGCACAGAGAAGCTGACGGTAATTCAGGTAGAGTATGAGCAGCGACCACAGAAAGCCTTCTTCAATGACTTCAGGGCTGAGGCTGGGGTCACAGAGCAGCAACTTTGGGTGAGGGTCTCAGATCCATGAAGGGAGGCGAGAAGGGCCAGATAGGTTCAACAGCAGCAAGTGGGGGGATCAAGCCAAGGGGCTGGACTTCATCAATGCAGCGGGGAGGCATCAGAAGCCGAATCAGGAAGACGCGCCTGGCGGCGGAATTCAGGCTAGAGTAAGGACAGATGCAGGCAGATGGCAAGGGCCTGCCACAGGACATTGAGTTCATCGGTTGGCCAACAGAGTGTAGCAAGCCTGCCATGTGCCAGAACAGAGGGGTCAGCTGGAAAGGAGAGGTCTCTGATTTCCGGCAGGTGACAGTTGAGAACAATGGCAATGGGGACAGGAACCTGGGCCAGAGCATTGCCGAAGGCGGTGGGGGCAGGTGGCAGTGGTAATGGCCTGTCACCTTTAGAATCAACAGGACCTGGCAATTGGGGCACTCAGACTGCTCTCAGTAGTTGGAAAATGAAATGAACTTGTGGGTGAGGGGCCATCTGCCCGGAAACTGAGTACTATAGGGGACTAAAAATATCAGCTTAGCTTATAAAGCAAGCTGCCGTTGAGAAGAGTCCTTTAGTCCTCTTCCTACACCCACAAACTCTTCTGAGGTTGAGCTTCCAGCTCAAAACTCGACCCGCACACCTGCCTGCCCCAGCCAGGGGTGCCCGCCCTGAGCTCGCCAACTCTGCAGAGGAGGAGAGTGCCACAGCTGGTGTGGCTGCACACCTGAAGGTCGTGAGCAGGTCCTGCGGCCTCCGCCTCAGAACCACCTTCTCGGCGCTGCTCTGCCTGGCTGTACAGACAAGGTCCTCAGCTTCTCGGCTCCCCTCCTGGCTCCCTGCCGCCAGTCTTCATGCTGCGTTCTCCTTGTCAGCAGCTCTGCTGGAGGCTGGGTGAGGGGTCAGGAGAGGCTCTAGAACTTATCTGAATGATTTTTGGCTCATGGGCTCCTCATGAGCAGCTCTGATGAAAGTCAGGCCCGGGAAGGGGGCGAGAACTTAGTGGGTCCTGTTCTCCCCCTCATCCCTCCTGCCTGGGTATTGTGTGTCCTCTGCCCACTTCTCTCTGCCTATCCCAATCCTATCAGGCTTTGGGGCTCAGCTCATCCCCAGAAGACGCTCTGCAACTGTGGGGTTGGAGACAGAGCTGAGAGCACCCCTCTTGCTGCTCTGAGCATCCGTGCTCTGATCTGCACCTCTCATCTCTTAGGGGGAAAGGGTTCTGTGCCAGGACTCACCTTGGGCCTGAGATCACTTCTTAGACTTCCTTGCCCACACTGCCAAGTGGAGAGTGGGTAGCAGACAATGGGGAGCTACATTTCATTCATGGCTCTGCCTGGATGAAGCTGCCCATTATGCAACAGTGACACAGCACATTCTGTTCCATTTAATTCCCTCCTGCCATTTAATTGGTAGGTGGGCTTCATTGTCCCCATTTTGTAGTTGGGTAAGTTTCAGCTCAGTGATCTACACAAGAGCTGGGCTACTTGGGGTAGGAGTGAGTGGGGTAAGAACTTCTTATTCCAAAGCCGTCCTTGTCTCCATGCCAGTGCACGCCATGTTGGTGCTCTTTTACTGGTGATTTGCTTTATTATGTATGTTTTTTTCCTCCGGGGGAAAAGCAGGGAAATGTGTTTGATCATTACCAGTTCCCTGGGCTTCACAACTTGGTTACCACTCCATCCATCTTGGCTTGTTTTAAGTTTGGGGAGCAAATATCACAATATCTCTGGGCTCTGTTTCTCATGTATGAGATGGTGAGTTTGGATTGGGTGATTTTCCAAGACTCAAGTTCCATGGTTAACATTGACTCACCGTCTTCTCTGGTCCAAAGCGAGCTGTACCTGATGCTTAGTGTTTATGCAACTCAACAAGCGCTTGATAGACTGATGAACCTTCTTAGCTCTCTTCTACCCAGTGTATCAGGTGGGTTATCTATGTAACTTTTCTAGCATCCTAAAGTCAAAATGGTCCTGTAGTAAAGTCTCTCCAGATGTACCTATTCCTCTGGGCCAAATACCTAGAGGCCCCCTCTGCTGGAATTCCGCTCAAAGTTTTAGGTGTTACAAGTTGATAAAGACTTTATTAAATACTAGATGCTCCCTGGGCACTTTGGGTAGCAAAAGACAATACTCTCATGGTCAAGGATTGTATCTGTATTCCATTAGGAGACAGGATAACTTGAGATGGCCAAGGAGGAGTGTGGAGGAAGAAAGTGTGATAGAGGAGGAGACCTGAGGACCAGGCCCTCAGTCTCTGACAGAGCCCACCCCAGCACCCCAGGAGCCTCTTTTCATGGAGGCTACTTGCTCACCTGTTGCAGAAGTTGCCCTGACAGCCCCAACCCCTCTGGGCAACAGGGCCAGCAAGGCAGAGCTGCATGCTAACGAACGGCCAAACCAAATGGGCACACTGGGTTAGTGGCCGACCATATCCTCAGCTTCCCGAAAGGAATCACCACCTACATGCCAGGTACACCGAGGCCGGCAGGGGCAGTGTTTGATCCATGGCTCTGCTGAAGCAAACCTCAAATAGCTCTGACAGGGTGTTCCAGGAGGTGCTGAGCAGGACCAGGGTCCTCAACAGATGGCAAAGCTGGTGCATTCCTGCCAGCCAGCCTGGGGCTTCCACTTTCATGCCCATCAGTGGCCCTCTGGCTTTCCATAGCCTGCTCCTAAGCAGAGCAAGGCCCGCCCCTGGCACTATGGTGGTGTCTGCCATCAGGGTGGGCAGGAGGGAATAAATGGTGTCCTCTTAGCCAGTTGGGATGGGGACTCCCTGTGTGAAACAGAACTGCAGCTTAATGGCACGGAACAAAAGCAGCTGAGCAGCTGCCAATACGCATCCAGAGGAGGCCAGGAGCCATTGCAAAGTAGGGGGAGAGGGCAAAACAAGCAGCCTTGCCCAGCTGATTTGTGGTGTCTGCATTGATGCCACATTTGTATTCTGGTTTCTCTGAAGAGGAGGAGGGTCCTAATGATATCACTTTCAATCTCAAGGCCAGAGATATAATCGCATGCCATTACTCCTTAATTACATGATAACTACTCTGCCATTACTTTCTAACTCTAGTCTAATTGCAGCTCACTTCTGATTAGTGGGCAATAAACATTCACAAACAGGGTCCGAGACCTATTTCCATAAAATCTACTCTGCTTTAGGGAGGGAATACAAACGTACCAGTTGGGGGGACCGCGGGGAGTCGGCCCCAATGATTGCCATAAGCAGAGTCGGTTGAGCTTGAATGACCCTCTGGATTAAATCATCAGAGATTTGGGGGAAATGTAGGTGGATCTACCTGGAGATGATTCAGGAAGGCAAGGCAGGGCCTCCCTGGTCTTGAGTTCAGTTTCTAACTCTAATTTACTGGTCCCACGTGATCTTGATCAAGCAGTAAAACTTTCTGGGTGTCAGTTTCCTAATCTAAAATCGGTAACATCATAAACACTGTTCTGTGGAAGTAAAGGTTAAAAAGATCATGTAAGGGGAAAAACTCTGAAATAAGAAAATGTTGCGTGGTTATTATTACTATTATTCCCAGGGCAAGGAATGTCCTTTGATAGTGACAGACTATAAGACTGCTATCTCAAAGGCTTCATCCAGCGCTTCTCAGACCTTGATATGCTACAAACCTCCCGCGACCTTAGGTTTGGATCCGTGAGGTCTGGGGCAGGGCTCCCAGGTGGTGCTGATGGCCCACAGACCACACTGAGTAGCAGGCTGCAGGTCCTCCTCACCAAGGATCCGGCTGTGGACCATGACAGGACCACAGGGCAGGAGGATCACAGGTCTCCAACCTGCCCCACCCCTTGAGGGTAGCCAGGACCTCCACTGGCTCGCCCTCCTGCAGATGGCGGCAAGGGACACCTGCCTGTCCTCAGTTTGAGAGTCCAACACATAAAAGGGTAAATCTCCATGGGGAGGGGATGTAGGACAATTATGAAGAAATGATGCTTTTGTCAGAAGATTGGTAAAATTGTTCCTGTATTCCCAGGGACTGTGACATCATGGTGGCCCTGGACAGGGACTCCAGGCAGGCCACTGCATCCTCAAAATCCACAGGGTGCCTGGACCATGTAGGGGCTCGATAGTGCCTGATGGAAGAAGGATGGGTGGAAGGAAATGAGAAAGGGAGAGAGGAGGGAGGAAAGAAATGAGCTCATTTTGGAGGTGGTGGGAAGAGCCGGCATGGCCTCTGTCACGCTCGTTAGCGGCTGGCACTGAGCAGACGACCAGGATGAGAGGGTGAAGCTGGAGGGCACTTGGGAGTCATCTTCACAGAACAAAAAGCTAAGACAAAGTGTCTCTCCAGCAGCCACCTGGGAATAGGTGGAGAATAGACCCCAGCTTCCCCCGTTCTTAGTGCCTCTTTCTAATGGAATGTTCTAAATGGAACGTGCTACATGGAGCATCTTCTGCGCTAAGCACCTACCCACTACCGAGACCCGCAGCTGGACTGAGCTGGGCCCCCAGGGAATGCGCCTCTCCTTGACTTTTTGCTGAATCTCTTGATTCTTTCAGCTCCAAATATCACTTATTTGATTTCTAAGAGAAGCCATTTTGCTTCTTCCATCCTGTCCTATAGAAGGGGGGGGGAACTACACCAGAACCCCAGCCTTCCAAGTTCTGCCTCAGAGAGGCGGGGCTCCTTTCACATGCCTGCCCCTCCCCCAGGACACCTGGCATCACTTGCCAGCATCTGGGAGACGTGGGTGTCTGGAGAGATGTAAGGGGCAGTTTCTGGGAGTACACGTGCTGTATCCCCATGCTATAGGTCATCACGGGTGATCCTGGCTTGCCACGGTAGCAGGAGGCCTCACGGGCAGGCCAGGCATTGAGGACTGGGGAAGGGCTGCTTTGACAGTGAACACAGGGACATGGTCAGGGCAAAGGGCAAAATGGTCTGATAGATTCGCGGCTCTCAGAGAACACTATCAAACCAAAGTTTTGGAATCCACAATTGCCTTCCAGGATGGCACCAGGAGAGGTGACTGACCTGGGAGCCATTGAGGCTCATGGCACACTCTGGAGGGCTCTTTGTCCCACCCAGGAAGAGCAGAGCTGATCTATATGCCATTGTTCAAGTCATTTTTCAAAATTATCTTAATCTAGGACCTATAATATATACCTTAGTTGAAAGAATTTAATATGCACCTACATGACAGCATTGCTTTTGAATCTCCAAGCATTGAGAATGGAAAGTCATTAAATATCCTTTTAGCAAAGACGTCAGTGAGATTTCTAACTACTATGTGGAGTAAAATCTAAATATACACGAATGTGGGCTATTTTAGATGGCTAATTGAAGGGTGCACACCATGTTTGTGATGGAGACTATAAATAAAGGTGTTTAAACTTCCAGCTCTGTTCCTCTTCTCTGCTGAGTACTACTAACTATGCTGTGATTGGGATTATACCCTTGTCTGTACACCAGTTCCTACATGCCCCAGAGGACACTGAAGTCCAGAGAGCTCAGGAGATGGTGCATGGTGACTTGGTAACAGGGCTGTCCTCAGCTGGCTTTCCTTCTGCTTGACTTTTGGTGGTGGGGATTGAACCTGTGGAGGCCCATGGCACACTCTGCAGGGCCTCATGCATGCTAGACCACTGAGCTGCACCCCAGCCCTGGCTGGGTGCATCCTGACTGGGCATCCATCAGATGAAGAAGATTCATGGCTCTGGGACACCAGAGCCCAGGCCCTGTGGGTGCAGCATCCCTGGCTGTGGTCACATTTGGTGTCCTCAATGTCACTAAGACATCTCCAGGCCTGCAGGCCAAGACTGACCTCTTCCATCGTTGCTCAGTGTGTCAAGTCTGATCTCTGGACAGGTTTAGTTATTGTCCTCTTGTTGGCCCAAGCCTGGTGTCTAGGTTCAACATTCCTCCCCAGGGAAGCTCATAAGGCCAACAAAGGAGGGCGGAATGTCCCAGAACCTTCTCTCCCTCCAGCGGGGAGACAGACACCAAGGGAAAATAGAATTTGGCTGTGGTCTGTGTAGGCTCTGGTCAGGCCAGCCACCTCCAAGATGAAAGGCTCATAATCTGATTAGCTCTCTGGGTCCTCATGGGCCCCCGCTGTCCTTTCTTTATCTCCTCTAATGTAATGAAGCCACTTCCTTTCCTTCTTGCTTCTGGTTCTCAGGAAGGAAGTTCTTTCACCACTGCTCGCCAGCCCCTTCAGGTGGTGGTTCCCCTGATGAGTCCAGACGGCCCTGCAGCAGCCACCCTCCAGGCTGCCCAGGGAAGGGCCCCCTGAGGCTCTCCCTCAGTACTGCTGCTCATCGCCTCCCACCACCGTCCCACCACCCACCTGCCCTGCACTCAGCAGGGGCGTGGGCTCACCCAGAGGAGGGAGGAGACTGAGTGGTCCCCAAGGATCCCTGGTGGCACATATCCCTTTCCAGGGGCAACAAATGCCATGGAGGAGTATTTAGAGAGAGAAGGGCTTTGCTTTAGGAGGCCCAGGGGGACATCAGGGCCATTGAGGGAACCGTCCAGATCCCTGATGAAGTGAGCCCCCGTGGTGTGTGCTGAAGAGTCAGGATTTGGGGGATATTGCAAGAGGGTTTTCAAGTGCTTGGATTTTTTAAACTAATTTGAGACGATGACGATAAGCTTCAGAAGGGATGAAAGAATAATCAAGGAATAAAGTCATGAAGAAGATGCCTAGGAGGTGGTAGGAAAACAAACCCTTTGCCAAGAACATTGCGAGAGAGAGGACACAGCAGAGAGGAAGGGGAAGGAAACCCCCCGGAGCTCTGCCTGGGGTGCCGGGCTCCCCACAGCCTCATTGCAACATGTGCTCAGCTCCACCTCCTCTCTGCTCACTCCCATCCTGGTGGGCGCCATGTTGTCTTCCCACTCCCAACTCTTCCTATCGTGTTCCACGTCAACAATGATGGGGTTCAGATGGAGAACACTCAGTTCTTTCATAAGACAAATCCCAAAATGAATATGTAAGCAAGGTGTCAGAGCTGAGCTTATTGAGTGCCTGCTATGTCCATCATCCCCGATAATAACAGGATCGTGCCAGGTAGACACTGTGGTCCCAATTTACAGGGAAGGAAGCAGAGATTTAGTAGGGTGCTGAGATCATATACCTTAAGTGGCAGGGTGAGGATCAACCTCTACAAAGCACACACCCCAGAACCATAAAACCTTGGACAGAGGTGACGGGGTTTTGAATTGCCAGCCTTCTTGAGCAGAGTGATGTCCTGTTTACCCTTGATAGCAGGCAGTGAATAAAGACCTGATATGGTTTGCATGTGCAGGCTGGATTGTGACCCAGCCTCCTCCACCTTGCTGAGGATGCTTGCTCCAAGAAGGGGAGGGCAGCAGCTTGGCAGGGGGACAGAGCCCTGAGCTGGCCTGAAGTCCCAAAGGGGGGGGTAGGGGATCACCTGGATGAGAGTTGGCAGAACAAAATACTCAGCACTGAGGCCAAGAAGTGAGCAACTGGGCCGAGGCATGGGCCCGGAACCAGAGAACAGGAGGACCCCTGCTTCCCACCTGGGATTAGCTGCTGATGGAGGGACCGGGCAGGGGGACAGGTCATCTGGCTCTGAGGCAGGGCTGAGGCTGAGGGGATATGCACCCTGACTTGTAGAATTTTCCAGTTTCCATGGTGTAAATTCTCCCACCATGGCCAATTTCAAGCTACGGAGGTGTTGATAAGTGGCCCACAAAATTGCCCCAGATTTGACAATCGGCTTTCACCATTTGAACCAGCAGAGTCCTAAGGCAAGGAGGGCTCGGACCTTGCCCAGGAAAACAGGACCTGCCACAGAGGCTCTGAGGTCTGATGAAGGTCCAGGAAGTTGGAGGGATCATGGCCTTGCTTTGGGACACACTTTAGGAAGACAGCACTTGCCTGAACCATGCCCTGAGGAGCCCCCGCAAACCTTCTGGAAATCACCGTTTCTGACTCTCCTAAACACACAACTCCAGGTATCGGAACCCAACGCCTCCAGTCGCAAGGAATTCACTCATTTGCCCAACATGTTTTAAGGACCTTCAGAATGCCAGGCACTGTGCTGGACCTGGAGATCCTCAGTCCCTCTTAATGCCAAGGATCTAGAAGGAAGGGGCTGTGCCCCTACCCTAGCCCCTGGCACAGTGCCAAGCACACAAAACACACTTGTGCATTTACTGAGAAAATGACTGGAATCAGGATCACTGATCAGAAACAACTTGAGAGAAAGGCAACGTGTCTTCAGGGAACTTGGAAGGGTTTCTATTCCCAGACTTTCTGATTCTCTTCTCTTCTTCAGCCTTCCTCTCATCCCATCAGTGCTTTGGGAGTGTAAAGACATCTCAGAAAGATTTAGGGTACATTTGTCAAGGTTAGAGGTCCTCATTCCTTTTGTAAAATAGCTATGTTTTATACATTAAGAACGGTGGGCTTTTTTTTCTTCCTCTAACAAAACAAAAATCTATCGATGCCAGCAGTCAAGTATTTGGGGGAACAGAAAACCCAGTGTTCAACAGGACCTGGGCACAGGCTTTGAACGACGGAGCAGGGGCCCCCGATCGCTGCCTCTCCTGGCAGGGCATTTCTGAAAGAGAAGGCCACGCCACAACCTGCATTTCCACGCTGCCCAGGAAGTACCTATAAAATTCAGCAGATATGCAGACTATGACGGGTCCCTCAGAGGGCCACCTTTGCTGGAACACCTTTTGGCCCAAGGCAGTGCCCAAAAAACCCAGGGGCGTGGAAACACGGGGGAGGCGCTCAGAGGGACTGTGAAAGGCGAGGGTGATAGGCGAGGAGACCAGGCCAGTGTGACCACCCCCCAAAACCCCATGTAGGGGCTGCTTCTCCAAAATAAATATTGGATTTGTCAAAGTCCTTCCGAGGAAGACTCTGAAGCAGGTTCCTAAAAGATTAAGAACCAAATGACCCAATCTTAGGCACATCTCAGCTAAAGAGCCCTGAGGGAGGTGAGTATTGGATATAAAACAGAATGCATTTTCAATTGTAGCTTGTCTGTCCTTTGTCCCTCCCGCCCCATGATTTACACTTGCTCTACAGCACTTTATTTTTCTTTCCTATCTCTGTTACAGGATTAATCATGTTGTGCCCCATTACTTTCCCTCTCTGTCTCCCCTGCTCTCTCTGAGCTTCCTGGTGGCAGAGACTCTGCATCTGTGGGTCTCCAGGGCCTGAAATAATCCACACGATAGTGACAGTGTTCCATATCTACCTGTTCAGTGAGTGAACCTATTAATTATTTCCTTAATGGCTTGGGATGAGGAGAAAGGAGATCAAGAAAGAGCAGGATTAAAGGAAGTGGAGACCTGGATAGGTCCCTGGAGGAGCAAAGATAGACCTTAGAGAAAGGCCTGACATTATCCCACAGCAACAAGACAAAACAGAGAGCAGTCCCCACACAGCTACAGGCCTGGGGGGCCACCCCGAGGCTGCTTTCTTCCCACAGGAGGAACCAGGTTCAGGTAGTCTGCAACTTTTTAAGTTAAAAACAAAAGCAAAAGACAAAAACTACTTGTGAAGCACTAAGCCAAGGGGAAGGGGAAGAAGAGATTTCACAGAAACTTCAAGAGGTGACTTTTAAAGGAGAAGGCGGCCCACAGCAATGACAGGACAGACTGGGTCTCCAGGCCAGCAAAGCGCAGCAAGCAGACTGGGCAGTCGAGTGGCCTAATGTTCCCTACATAAATGGAAAAATGCTTTGTGCGTGGGGCACATAATGGGTATTCCACCATGGTGTCCCTTCTCCTTCCCCGTCTCTTTTTGCCACGTGCAGAGGGGGTTGCAGTGGTAGACCTCCAAGGGAGAAGTTGGAGTGGACGGTCTCCGAGATACGTCAAGTGAAGACACAGCAGACTCGGGAGGACGGACTCCTGAGAAGGGCCGGTTACCCAGGGTAACGGGGCTGTTGCAGTAAGGAGCCCGCCGTCACCTGGGATCTGCAGGCGTCTCAAGGCTTAGGCAGAGGTTTTCTTCGCAGGGATGAGTAAGAAGGGGTAGAGAGAAACCAGGGTGGGGAAGAGGGGCATGAGGCTGCCAGGATGGGATCATAGACCAAATACTCTCCGCCAGCTTCCTCTCAAGAGGGGCTATTAAAGAGAAGCCGTGTGCTGACCACAGCTCGGGTACAGGGAGAAGAGGTGCTTAGCCAAAGTTTGGCCGAAGGCCTTTTGTTTCTGTGGATCAGTGGGTAGGAGGTTTTGGGCTACTCACTTAGGAGACAGCGAATGGGATCTGAGGAGCGCGTCTGGCCTCATCCTGGGTCAATAACGGGCATATCTGTGGGTCTTATCCAAGTCACACCGGGAGCCGTGTTCTTTGTAGTCTGCCATTTCCCAGAACACAGAAGGTTGCGGGGATTTCCAAACCTTGACAGTCCTCCAGGGTCCCGGGGCTCAGGTAAAATCCAGCAGTGCCAGGTGTGAGGAGCTGCTCTTCTGTTTACGCAGCCATTCCCCATGGTCTGCAGAGACCGGGGGAGGTTTGTTCTGAGATTGGTTTCCGGGGTGGTTGGTGAGACTGTTTGTCTGGAACCAGGCTTCTGCTGGGGTTCAGAACGGCTGAGGTCCCAGGCTTCCGTCTATCTTTCTTTGTGTGCAGCTGTATTTAATTAGGTATTGCCTAGGTGTCCAAATTCCAGCAGATATGTAATCCCAGTATTATGTTCCCATTAGCAAGACCACGTCGTGGGACAGTCTGTCAAGCTCTCTTAGTTGAGCGACCTTTTATGAGATCATTTAAATTCCTTTTGCTTTATCTCTGTCCCCATCAAAGGAAACTTCTGATTATTATTTGGCTTCCCGTGTAGTTTGACTACAGGGAGAGAATGCACTAATCAGGCAGCTTTTAGAGTTCTGGTTGGATGACAGTTACTTCCAAATCAGTGGGCCCTCTGACATTTCCCTCTGTCTCAGGTATTGTGGATTTGTCACCTGGCCAATCCTAGAAGCTTGTCTCTATGCTACAGAGTGAAGGTCAAATTCACCAGTGTATGGACTTCTATAAGGTACTCCTTGAATTTGACACCTTGGGTGACACCACTGCCCCATATAGTTGCTGTTCTATGAAACCTTCAGTTCTCTTCCACCAAAGACTGTCAAAAAGGTGCACCTTCCAGATCACTTTGACTCAGCAGACACATAAAAATGAACCCCCTTCTAGGCATCTATTTTTTCCTTCTTTAATTGATTTGGCACTGTTTCCTTCCGGTCCCCCTCCCGTTCTTCTCTGCCATAGGCAAGGACTCCAGCAAGCATCGTGCGTGATGCGCTCTTGCAGAGGACGTGTATTGTTGGTGTGGGTTTTGCCTTCATGCCAGCCACATTGGGTTCCAGGTGTCTGTCGAGGGCATCCTTTCTCCTCGTGGCACCATGTGAAAACTGTCTGTGATGCCATGTGTGCCACCAGTGTGTGTCCCCTCCTGCTTCATGGTGACCATGCACCCTGCTTGGCTGGTCCACTGCCCAGGACACTCAGAACCGTCCCCTCCCTTCTCGGCCATCAGCCCTGTGAGAAGCAGCTTCTCCAGAGCCTCTCCAGACCTAAGGGAGGGTTCCTTGGGATTCATGCCACAGAGTTGCGTGTGCCCAAGCTCTGTGCCCTCAAGGTGACCGAGGAAAGCCAAACTCCTTGTCACCTTGGCTGCACCAACCTACACTCCACCTGCAGCCCAAGGGTCCCCGCAGCTCTTGTCCCTGCCACCTTGGCCGTCACAGCTTTCTAATCATTGCTACTGCAAGCTTCGCTTCGTGTCTTGCTCTATTCTGCACATTTCTGATCAGTAAGTTGTCGGAAGAGCTCTTCTGTGCTTAGAAGACTTTGGAGTTGGATCTTTCCTGTTTTCTATTCCTACCCTTTGCACATTTTTCTGTAGGACTTGCTGTCTCTTTTTGTTGTTGTTGTTGTTGTTGATTTACAGCAGCTCCATACATTCTATGTATCTATCCCTTATCAGGTTTTGACATTGACATTACAACTAGATCCCCTCCCCCGCCCATATCATCTGTCAGTTTTATCCACATTGTCCATAAATATTTAATTTTCAGCTGGTCAGATTCTGCCTTTGGGCCTTATATTTTTATGCTTTCTAGGTTTTATTTAAGAAGTGTCCCCCTACCCCAGAGTCAAAAAGTTATGCTCTTAAGTTTTCTATTAACCTACTGGGGACCTTTACATTTACTTCTGTGTCCCTCTATCCCTCTTTCTGCCTTTGCCTATGATGTGCATTTGAGGAATCCAATTCTGGTTTTCTCCAGAAAGCTATCTCCAGCCAATGTGGAAGTTAGATAAGTACAAGAAATCTGAGGTTTGCTCAACACCATCCTCCAGGTCACCTGTCCTTCCCCCACTGGTTTGTGGTGCCACCTTTATCATATATTACTTTTCCAAAGCAATGTGTATGATCGGAGAGTTTACTGATGGGACTCACTTGTTAGAGAGTAACAGGACCTCAGAAGATTTCTTGGAAATTAGAACAGCAAAGTCCTGTAAAACCCCGCTGTGTTTCCAGGGTGAGCTGCCATCAAAGGAAACACTTGTGCAGAGCAAAGCTCCTCCACTTTTCTAGTGAGGCACAGTGGCTTCGGGTGTGAGTGCCTCCCCCGTCCTCCCTCTGACTGCAGAACTGACCAAGCTCAGCAACCCCCGTGTCAGTTAAGTGGCTGCAATGGGACCGAAACTTTGTTGATTCCTTGAGGTGCCTGACCTCATTAACCCTTAAAAAAATCTTCTGAAGCTGTGGGCACCATCTCAGTTTTACAGACGAAGAAGCGGAGATGAAAAGAGGGTAAATAAATGGACACCAGCCTGTGGGCAGAGAAAGGAAGGGACTGGGTTTGAAGCCTGGTGTGCTTAGTTCCACTACTGACAACCCCGCCCTGTTTGTGTGCACCTCACATCTATTTTTATTGCTTCAGGCATGCTGTTTACCGAGTTCTGACTATGGCAAGACATTGTGCTTAGTGCAAAAAGGACTTATCCTTGGGGTCTCTCCTTAAGGAGCACATAGTGTCACCTGGGAGACAAGACGGATTTATACATGGGTACAACATGGGCTACAAAAGGGGACTGCCTTTGAGGAGAGGTGAGCTCTACGGTTGGTTGCTCAGAACTGGGAGAGGTGTTTCCCACCTTTCCCTTCCCCAGGGCACCCATCCCATCAGTCTTCCTTGGATGTGGTAGGAACGGGTTTGGATGTTGACTGTTGGCCTGTAACAGGGGCTTAGGAAGGTTGTAGTTTCAGGGATTCCTTCTAGGAGTCTAGGACTTCAGAACACTGACTCCATCTGGCATGAAATGTCCTTCTCCCTTGAGCCACAGGCAAGTGTAGCTCTGACCCACAATTTCAATGCCACTCAGTCCCAGCAATCCTCCACCAGGGCAAAGGAAACATACAGGCCAGAGACGAACACAGAGGGGCAAAAGGGAAGGCAGAGGAAGAAAAGGGCTGGGGGAGCATTTTATTGACAGAACAAACCATGCTACGGTTTCAGGTTTAAAACTGTCCCAGTTGGGGTCCCCCAGAGACAGACGCTGGGACAAGGATACCTGTCACCGTAGCTCAGGAGAAGCTAGTGAGGGAGGGTCAAGGAGGACAGGAAGGGGGAAGAAGCCAGGTGCAGGTGACATTTCAGGCAAAGCCCTGGTCTCAGCTGGACCAGCACAGGGCATGTCCTAGTGTGTGCACTGGAGACATTGTAGCAGGACTCTCACATCCTGCCACTGTCAGGTACTGGCTCAGGACCATTGGCTGCTGTAGTCCCAGGACCATCCTCAGAAGGGACCAGGGCAGGGAGAAGTCAAGGCTCGAGGCTGCTGGGGGAAGGTGGGGCCAGGGCAGAGCATCCGCAGAGCTGCTGTGGACCAGGGTCTGCAGCACATCGTAGGTCTAGTTCAGGAATCCTGCGGGTCTACGCATTCCTAGGGGTCCTAGGCATCCCCTCAGATGGGAAAGCAAGGCACAGAGAGGTTGAACCATTGGCCCAAAGTCATATAAACTGATTTGTCACAGAGGTAGAATTTCAAGTTCCTAAGTTTAGTCCGGATCCCTTGCAACTACCCCCTGGCCACACCACTTCTCTTGATGACCACAGCCACAGAGCTGGGACAACTCCCATGCCGGCTCTGCAGATCGTACTTTGCATTTCATTTGCATCCTGCTCTCCCAAGTCTGGCTTCTCTGAGGCCCAGCATCCATCCTTGCAGGCTGCAGCCAGCCCACTGAGCCCTTCTCAGCAGCACACAGACTTCTCCCCCTGACAGAGGGCCCGGCAGTCATCTGGAAGACGTATCTGGGCAGTTAAGGAAACCTTGGCGCCTGAAGAAGCCACTCAGAAGATGACAGGTCTGAATAGTCTGACAAATTTTTATTGCCCCCAAATTTCCAGTCCTGTAAGTCATGAAATAAATCTCGGCCCATATCAAATAAATTATTGTCTGTTTAAGAACGAAAGAGTGGATGAAGCAAAGAGCACACAATCTGCTCCTGCCTCTGCTCTTCCTCAGCTCGAGAGGGGGATGTTGTGATCCAGAGCTTTGCCCAACCCTTCCCAACACTACATCTCTCTCACCAACTCCTCCGACAGAGAGCCAGGCCCAACTGCAGAGAGCCACCAAGGGGTTAAGCTTGCTTTTGAAGAATGGCACGGACACCCAGGCAGTGAGGAAAGAAAGTCTGAAAGATGAGGGAGCTGTCACGCCTACTCGTTGGGCAGATGAGATGACCAGCAATTCCTTAGAGCACTAAAGATTTATCAGCAAAAGGAAAAAAAAATCAATTGGCCAGATAATCTTAAAAGAGCAAGAAGGAGAAAAAATAATGCAAGGGATGAGGATAGGGACAGAAATGTTAAGACTGAAAGAGGGGGTTCTTCTCTGGTTTCCCAGAGCTCAGCCAGTACTTCCTTCATCCTTGCATGTATCAGACTGAATTATCATTGCCAATTTGCTTGTCTGTTTCCCTGGCCACAATGCCATGTCCCCAAGGGTGAAGACTCTGTCTTCTTGGTTCACCCTCAGCATATGCAAAGCCCAGTACAACATGTACCACACAGTAGATGCTTGTTACCTACTTGTTAAATGACTAAGTAAATACACAAATGCATGTAAATGCACAGATGTTAAATGACTAAATAAATGCACCCAGGCACAGTGCTAGACACCTGACATCCTTGAGTCATACAAATCTCTCAGCGATGAGATACATACTATCATATCCATTTTGCAGGTAGGAAAATTGAAATTCAGAAAGGCTGAATAACTTTCCTGAGGCTAGACAGTGAATAAATGGAAGAGCCGGAACTCAAACCAAGTTCTATCTGACTTTAAAGTCTATGACTTTTATTGGATCGACTACTTATTTATAGATAATTTTTTATGCTATCGGGTCTGACTGCCTGATGTAAAAATGAGTTATCATCCCTCCCGTGCCGACTGCAGTTTTGTTACCCCCTTGCCTACACTTTCTCCACCTGGTACAGTGGAGAAAGGAAAAAAAAGATGAAATCTGAGCAGATCCATTAATTAGACTGGGCCAGGCTCCTCTCTGGGTGATCCATTTGCATAAGCTTTCTCCTCCACTCTGGGCTGTCAACTCCTTGGGGGCAAAAGCCACATTTTGTGTTTCTCTGGCCACTCATCCCCAGGCACTTGCAGGTAAGATTCGGATCACAGGCAGTCATGACACCCTGGTCCCCGCTGCAGCAGAGGGTGACAGAATGAGGGCGCCTGGGACCCAGGGGGTTGTAGCACATTGGTGGGAGGTGCCCAAGAGCTTTTTGGAAAGCCTGCTAGTAATAGAATCAATCCATCAGCGGCACACAGAAGAGCCTGGTTCTTGAAGGACAAATGGGACTTACACAATGGGAGTAGGAGGGCATCGAGGTAGATTCTGGAAAAACTGGGGCATAGTGGAGTCAGCCTGTCTGCCTCTAATTCCCTTTCCTTCTCTCTGGGCAGCCAGATAGCATCGGTCAAGGAGGTTTTCTTCACTACCGCCTGGTTGTACCACTGTGACCTTGGGTGACCTTCCCCACCTACAGTCCTCCCAACTGAAAAAGGTTGCCTGAGGCCAGACCCGCTTCTCCCACCCAGAGCCCTCGGAAGCCCATTCCATTGGAGACTTTCCATGTAACTGGTACTTCTCAGGGCGAGTCACTCCCCGGGAAAGGAAATCTACGAGGAGAGTCAGAAATGCTGAATTAAGCTTATTATTAAAGATACACCCAATGCGGGCCGCTGACGGGCTGGCCATACATCCTGGCTGGGCTGAGGGGCTGGCCTGTGCTTAATGCTGCTGGGGAGAGGGTGGGCCCGCCTCCCCCCGGCTTCTCCTCTGGATGCTGCTTGAAGAATTCATTAAGAGGGGAGAAAGGGAGGGACAGAGATGCCACTGTCCTCATCTCCCCATTTCTAGCCTCTCCCATTAGCTTCTTCCAACAAGAAGGTCAAGGCCTTGATCAGCGTCTGCCGGATCCTCTAGTCGGGGTGAGAGAGAATCAGTACTGGTTTGCCTCTCCCAAAACCGTAGAGGAAGGGTTAAACAATTTTGATTATTTGCTTGGAAGTAAAATAATGAAATTAAGGCCCCTCTTCTTCTGTACTGGAATCGTTCCTCCAAGGATCCCTGGATGGAGCTTGCCATCTAGCCACATGGGCAGGGGATACTTACTTCGCGGTAAGTGTAGAATATGGGATATAGAGGGAGGCCCAAGCAAGGACTGGCCCGCCTTCTCCAGGCCTCCTGGAAAGGGCCCACTGGGTTGGTCAGAAGGTTCCCTGTGACACACAATTCACAGATGCCTGGAGTGATCTCGGCAGACCACCAGGCAGCCAGAACATGGACTCAGTCCCTGAGACACAGGGCAGCAGACAATGGCCATTACTTAAGCATGAGAATCACTCTTCCGACCCCATGATTTTGAATTCATCAAAGCATCATTTTTCGCATTCTCTAAAAATTGAACACTCCTTGCCCCTGCTGGTCGTCCATTTAATTATTGCTACAGTGATTGCTGAGATGGAGGAGGATTTATTAGCCCCCTCCCAACTCGAAAAATTCTTCATTAGTGACTCAGGCCATCTCTTCAAGTTTTTACACATCCGCGCAGCAGCATTTCCTATGGGAGCGGGAGACCCGGCTTGAAGCAAACTCATTTTATTGATTTCTCAGGTCGGATCATCTGACACCTAACACCAAAGCAAGAGCCCAGTTATCTCAGTGCTTTATGTATGGGGAGCAGGAAAGACTAGAAAAAAGGTCTGTGTCGCTGGGGCAAGAAGATTTATACGGCAGCGCCAGGTCAACAGCAGAGAGCTGGGGGAGCCTGGGTAAATCATGTTTGTTACCTGCTGCACTAAAACAGAGGAAAACACACATTCACTGACACTAACTTCTATTTCTCGCTTATTTCTTGTCTTTTCAGAACCACAGCACATAATTTTTTTACCATTATTTATTTCATTATTTATGTAGTTATTTATTCTTCCCTTATTCTAGGGATTAAAAAAGAACTCACAAAAGAGAAAGGAGAAAGGCTGTTAAAAAATAGATGACGGGAAAAAAGTAGTGTCCTAAGATGTGTGCGGGGTCTGTGCTGCTGATTAGAGTAGGCTGTCTGCGGGCCTCGGCTTCCCAACAGCCAAATGAAGTCATGGAGCCTGAAAGGAGCCAGCATCCAAATCGTTCTGGGAAGAAAACAGGCCATTTTCCCTCCTCCTGAGAACCGACAGAGATCTCATTCTTGGGGCTCTAATGAAAGGATGTTGGGTGAAGAACTGACGCCCTGAACGACGTCCAAGGGTGAAGTTTCCAGAAATTTCTGAAGACTGTTATTTATTTGTATTACTGCTTAGTGTGGGGGAAGGACATCGTGTTAGCGGGGAGTCTGGGGACAGATCCCCGACAGATGGGGGTCAAAACGATGCTCCGTGAGTATGTGTCTCTCTGTTTTAGGCTCTCTCTGCTGGCACAGTTGATATTATTCAGACCAGGCATTCTCAAGCGTAGCCCTGAACCGACAGCATCAGCATCTTCTGGGAATTTATTAAAAATGCCAGGTTTTGAGGTCCAACCAGGCCTCCTGAATCAGAAACTCTGGAAGTGGAGCCAGGAACCTGTGTTTTAACAAGGCTGGATGCGGGAGGACGAGGGCTGGGGGAGCAGGAGTAGACGGCATGACCCACTGACAGTTACTGGAACACCATTTCTTGTTCCGAGCCTTTAATTAGAGTTGGGCAACAGGTAGTTGGAGGATGTCTTCTCGCAGCAGAAGCCTGGGGAGCAAGGGCTTCCCTGATTAGCTAAAGCGGATCTATGAACTTTCAAAACTCACTCAGGGGAAAGTCTGGCTGCCATCTCCCCGCTTTCGCCCACTGCCTCCCGAGGGTCCTCTGATCTCCCTGTCACTGCTAGCGGTGGGGCCGGTGGCTTCTCTGAAGATGCCCTCCCTGCCCTGTACCCCTTTCTCCACAGCGTCCTTTAATCTGTGAGTGTGTTTCTCATCTCTCCTCCTTCGTTCTCCCTCACAGTCCTTCCCAGCTCCAAAATTCCATGATTCTTCCCCTAGACAGGAAGACAGTAAACTTGAGCCCTAAAGCTGAAAGGACTGTGGAAATGGTGTAGTGCAGCCTCCTGCTTCACAGATCAGAAGCCAGGGAAAAGTTTCCTCCCTGTGGTGCTGAGCGCTGTGCTTGGCCGTGAACAGGTGGCTGCCAGTTCTCAGTTGGATCTGTTTGTTGACGGCATGTGGTGTTTCGTGATTCTCACATGCCTTACAGCATTCTATCCCCAGGGACATTCTATAAGTATTCACATCCCCATTTTTAGACAAGAAACTCAAGCTTGGGCGGTTTGATGTTTACCAAAGTCACGCAGTGTTAGCCTTACACATCCAGAACGGAGACCAAGGCCCTTAACTCTGCCACTTTACCTTTGGTGCTTAAAGCCATGCTGGTCACACACTGGGATCCTCAATACAATAATGATGTACATAATGACCATCATCAGCCATGGTCAACTCAAAAAGACAAAGATCAGGCCTCGGCTTCGTAAGTGCCCAGGACAACCTTCTATACACACAGCACCTGGGAGTAAGGGCTGGCCATGGGACCCTCCCCACACCCCACTCTTCAGAAGCAAACTCAGGACACAGTGGCTTTTACCAGATTCCTCTGTCAAGTAGAGCTACCAGCGAGCACAATCAGCGACACAAGCTGAAGAGGAAGAATAAAGGCATTTCCACATCCTCCCGTGTCTACATTTGTAGACGTATTTCTGCTTGCATGCCAATGTGGGTAAATGTGTAGAAACTGCATGGTGTTTCTATTATAAGCAAGGCGGTTTGGGTTCCTCAGCAAAATTAATCTAAACCCATGCTGCGCAAGGTAGCAGGAAGAAATCAGCAAATCGTCCTATTGAGAAGAGGCAAGAAAGGGTTTCACCGGAAACCACAAAACATAGACCCGGGTTTCCTCTGTTGATGAGTTTTTAATCCAGAACCTGCATCTGAGGGAATGTCTTGCCCTTTTTGGTTTGTTCATCTTTTGCTTGTTTGTTTGGCGGTGACCTTCACAAGCGCCAAAGCTGCAGAGAGGCCTGAGGTGCCTGGATGAAGGGGATGAGCATCACTCCTGTAATCCCCGCCACCCCGGAGGCCCGGAAGGAGGACGGCAAGTCCAAGGCTAGCCAGGGCAACTCGGAGAGACAGAAAGATTCAAAATAAAAATAAAAAAGGTGGGGGAGGTGACTCGGTGGTGAAATGCCCCTGGGCTCAATTCCTAGTACCAAGGAAAGAAAGGAGGAGGGAAGGAAGCAGGCAGGCAGGAAGGACCCTCCTCCCTCTAGTCGACTTTAGTCCCCCCATGAGGAGTCCAGCTGGGGAAGGGAAACAGAGCTGAGTTTCTACTTCTACTCACCCCTCTGCCTGGTACTTTTGTGCAGGACACAACCAATTCAACTGTACATGGTGGCCCTGTCTTTCTGTGAACCTCTGTGCGTACTGAGACTGCAGGGCCGTTCAGCTCCATACGGTTCGTATCTGGTGGTCTAGTTCACACAAGGCGTGAACAGAAGCCTTGCTTTCTGCTAAACCAAGTCACCTTTCCATCAAACTAGAAATGGGTTGTCAAGAATGGCAAGAAGACTGCTCACAGAACTGTCCCACTCATTGCAGTGGAGAATTACTTCTAACGCTCTCATTTCACACGGCATTTTCCTAGCCGAGTCTAGATTGCTCTTAACGATGGTGATAGCTAACATATTTAATGCTTATATATGCCAGCCATTATCCAGAATGCCCCATGTAGTAAGCCTTGTTATCCTCCTAGCCGCTCTTTAAGGTGGTTCTCATTACTCCACGGTACAGATGTAGGACTTCTCTGAAACACAGAAGAGTCAAGTAACCAGGTCACAGCTAGGAAGTGGTAAAGCCGAGTCTGCTTCCAGAGCCTGTGACAACTAACCACTCCAAGCCCTTTTAAAAGGCTGGCAGCCTAAACAAGGCCAGCATAGGCAGGTATGTCCTCAAATGCAAGTCCCATGGGGCTATTGCCACTCGGGGCCACCCTCCTTCCTCCCAAGAGCCCCCTGCAGGCCACCTCTCCATGCTAAGAGGCTGTCCCCTGCCTGTGCTGTGGCCTCCTCCTGCCAGGCATCCCAATCCCCCTTGCTTTCTGGGAAATGCATTTTCTGTATTCCAATAGGTCTGAAAGTGGCGAAAACTGTGTGTGGTGGTAGGGAAGCCACCAACCAGGACTTCCAGGAAGCTGGGCGGCCAGCAAATGTCCAGCCAGCCTTCCTCCTCCACTCTGGCCCCCAGGAGCCGTGGGCTTCCTGACATCGTGGCCAACTTGCCCTGCTCTTGCGCCTGTCCATGCAGGTGGCCCAGCTCCCCCCAAGGCAGACCCTGCCGAGCAGTGGAGGAGCAGGCAGGCCCTATGAATCCCGCCCATGCTGCTGGGTGGCACGGGTGAATTACTCGTCACTTGGTGGCCAGGATCCTTCAGACCCCCCTCCTCCCATGTCCCAGTGGGGCTTTAATGGCCTGTTTCCATCACCATGGCAACATGAACACAGCTCCAAGCCCTAGAAGGACCTGAGGTGAAAGCAAAGAGCCCGCCTGCTCCATGGGCCACCAGGCGGGCCACATGGGAGCAGCCGGTTGAGAAAGCCCTTCCTGGCCGCTGACCCACTGACGCCTGGGCCTCAGCTCCTCCTCCTGAGCCCCACAGCCCCCTGCTGGTGCTGGGGGAGTCTGCAGCCATCCTCCAACCTGCCTCTCCATCCCCGAGCCGGAACCCTGGAGACCTCTTAGCGGGAGCCTTAGATTTAAGGGCGCATGCTCGGTAAGCCCAACAGGCTCTCCCTCCAAATGTCTGCCCTCATGCGGCTTCCAGTTTATCAGAGGATTCCAGAAAATGTGGAGACTTGGGGCCTTGAGATTTGTCACAGGGTAGTTGACATGAGCCACTGGGCAGAAGGCTGGCTGAACTAATGGAGACTGACCCTGCCCCTTCAGGTGAAAGACACCGTCAACACTTTACTACAGTCTCTGGATCAGTGTCATATGGGACCTGCATTCTGTCCCAAACCTAACTGTAGAGTCCACACTTCTGCATGCATCTGTATTCATTTGGGCCCATAACTAGGCTTTTGTCACCTTTTTGAATTTGGATTTGAGTCCTCACCTTGCTCTGTTTCTACAGGCCTCTGTAGCACCTGTACACCCCAAGAGCACATAGCCTGTGTCCATTTCCAAGGCCTTGAAAACATGTAACACCATGACCCTCCAGCCTGGATTCACTCAGTGCTGAATACACACTCTGGGTCCCATGAAAAAGAGCGCCATGCATTCTGGAGAGTTGATCTGTTTTACTTTTGCAATGGTAGGATCTTGACCAAGTCACTTAACCTGTTGGGCCTTTAGCTCTGATAGATGCTCTGTAAGTAATAGTTACGTTGAACCGAAATAAGTGGTGGTATGCAGCCACGTCCCCAGTGTCCTACAGAGGACACAGTCAATGACCACACCTAGAGGAACGTGTGACTCCAACTCTGTGGGCATTCATTCTTCCCCCAAGGCCGTCTGCTTTCCTTCAGGGCCCAGCCCCTTGTTTTGGAGGTCACGTAGGGATGACTAAGGCTAATGCCCTCTGCTGCCCCTACACCCTGCCTCCTGCCAGGACACCCCTCAGCAAGTCTTACCTCAAACAAATAGGCCTCTGCCCCCTGTAAATTCATCCCCAGGGACAGACGTGTAAGACATTTAAGAATGGGTCCCAAGGTCTCCAAAGTAAAGGAAGTCCCCGCAAGATTCAGTGCTTGGGTACAGTCGAGCGTTCAGCGAGGCCAAGGGCAGCTGTGTGTCTGGAGACTGGCATTCATGGCTTCAGCAGGAGTTACTGAATGCTCGCTCTATCCGCAGCGTCCAGGGCTCTCCAGATGGGCGGCCTGGGTGTGCTTTCCCATTACACAAGCCTCTGGACGCTGTGCAAGGACACGTGGGGAACAAAGTCACTACTGACATCCCGGAGGAAACACTGCTCCCCACACAGCCTGCACCCGAGCTCCACAGACCAGGGCTGTTTCCAGCCTGGCCCCGGACGCGCACTGGGATTCTGGGCAGCTCCTCCCACCCCTGCCCAGCTTGGGGAGCCTCCTACCTCAGGGATAATCTCTCTTGTGGTTACTTGCCTCACGGGGATGTCTGAGAGGATTTAATGAGATCATGTTTGTAAATCGTTTTGAGCTCCTCAGAAGAATGAAGGGTGCGATCTAAATGCAAAGCATCATTATTACAGTGATCACGGGAGCGTGGCTCTAGTTAAAGGCAAGGAGGGGGACCTTGATTCCATTATAATCTCCTCCTTCCCGGAGCTGATAACACGCTGAAATATGCTCCCCTTTTCCAAATGAAATTCTCCACTTCTATAATCGGCTCAGAGGTGAAATGTTTGGGGAAAATTTTCGAAATTTCCCTTTAGTCTCTTTTGAGGAGGAAGAGCACTAAGTAAGCACACTTTGCCTGCTTACAAAAGAGCTGTTTTGACCAAGATCATTCAAAAAGGCTGAGCTTTATGACTTCAAATTTAGCTGGTCTTTAGTCCCCACTGAGATAATGGAGCAGTGTTGAATCTGAAAGGGGTATATTGGTTTGGCAAGGTTCTGATGTTGGAGGCGACCATTTGAGGGCTGCAGAACACAGGCTGATTTTTTCCATAGAACAGAACCATTTCTTCCTAGAGAAATGAGTCCACTGACTTTTCCCACACTGGAAAACAAGGTTTGTTATTTCAACCACAATCCATTCTTCCCATGGGTAAAGATCATCAATGGTCAGAAGAACCTCAGCATTATTTTCCATGTAGAGAATCAGTCCCCAAGAAGCATAAAAGACCCCTGTAAAGCAGGTGGCTCACACTGAAACGATGCTGGGAGCCAGGCAGTAGGCTAGACATCAAGACCACTGAGCATGGCCTCCATGTTGGGGAGTCGCAGGAAGTGGGAGTGTCCCCGGAACTGGGGAACCCACCCAAAGGGCTGCCATGCTTAGCCCCGGCTAGCTCTTGCCATGGAGCAACAGAGGCCCAGGTTTTCTTCCTTTCAAGGGAAGTCAAAAATCAATAACTCTCTATACCCTTTCCAGGTCACAAATGTTACTCATAAATTATTTTTCTTTTTTTGTATTGCTAGGTAGCCTCACCAAATACGTGACCCATGAGATATTGTTTTTGACCTCGATTTTAAACTAATGTGAATTTTCTAATGAAGTTAGAGTGTAGGGAAAAAATAGATTTTTCTCTATTAGACCAATAGAGTCTAAGAATAGCAGAAGAATCATAGACTTCTGACAGCTCCTCTTTCATTATTGTGCTCTCCTTCCTCCACCACAAGTTGCTTAATTTCTCTGTGCCTCAGCCTCCTCTCATTTATAAAATTAGCATAATAACAGCACCCACCTCATAGGGGTGTTGGGAGTGATAAATGAGAGTGTGTGGTGTGTGTGTGTGTGTGTGTGTGTGTGTGTGAATACACATATATAAATATATACATGATGCTAAGATACCAGCATGAGAGGAGCACTCAATAAATCCTGTCCACCACGATCGTTGGCTCTCATCTTTTAACTAGCCACACCACCACCCGAGAATTAAGCCCACACTGCCTCCATTGCCTCACTCACTTCAGTCCCATTCTGTCTGATAATTTTGTGGGCCTGCTGTATAATAGTTCACATTATCTGAAGAGGATATGTTCCGAGCCCCCTAGCGGATGTCTGAAAACACAGGTAATACTGAATCCCACTATGCTGTTTTGCTTCTACCACAGGGTTTAGCAAACTCAACATAATAAATTTTTCTTTATTAAGTGGAGAACTTCAACTTTTTTATTTAAAGAAAGCACTTTACATCTTCTCTTTGTCTTATTCAAATTCCAGTGTCACTTCTCTTGTGCTTGGAGTCCATCATTAAGCAAAACCAGGTTACTTTGAACACAAGCCCTGTGATAACATAACAGTGGATCTGGTAACTGAGCTGGCTACCAAGTGACTAATGGGAGGGCAACATATACTGTATGTATACACTGAACACAGGATGATTCATGTCCCAGGCAGGACAGAGCTGACGGATTGGAGATTTTATCATGCGACTCAGAACAGCAAGAAATTTAAAACATTTGGATTATTTATTTTGGGAATTTTTCATTTCATATTTTTGGACTGAGGGTGAGCTCAGAAACTGTAGGAAATGAAACTATGGACAAGAGGCGAATACCATTAAAAAAAAAAAGATGGGAGAGACATTGAAAGTCAGCATTTCTGAGGACAAGGGAACAGGAATAGCTGTGAAACCAGTTGAGTCAATGCAAAACTGCCCTGATTTTACTCTCGCAGCTTCTAAAAGGAACCTGAGAAGTTCTTCTTCTCCATCCATCTGTTTCTAGAAGGGAATCTTTGGTGCTGCACTCCAGCAGAGGGGCAGCATGGACACAGGAGAAAGCTCAAGTAGGGCTACTCCAGGTTTCAGTTTAGTGGATGCTTAGGCTCCTGAAAGACTCTTTCGTATTTGCCTTTGCATCTCATAGGTAAAATGAAAGCCTTGGCCTGGATGACCTCTAAGCTCCTTCAAGCTTTAATTTTCTGAGTCTGTGTCTTCTTCTACCTTCTCCTAATGACCTTCTCTACCCTTGGTAGGCAATCACCAAATCTCCGTTGTCAGTCATGACACAGGAGTAGGAAAAACATGGGCAGAGAGGCAGAATGTCCACAGGCCCAGCCCAACATTTCCAGGGTCCACCAGAAATACCCTGGACAGGACATCTCTAACTGGTCTGCTCGTCTTTTCTCTGGGCCTTTGGAAAGTGTGCCATGGGGCGGGAGGAGCTCTGGGGAGAGAACAAGATCCACACCAGCAAACAGGCCTCTCCTAAAAGCTGAGGTGGAGGCGCAGAGGCCTGTGGGGAGAGAGGCCCCTCTCCTGCGGCCCTCCCGACATCCGCCAGGCGCCTTTATGGGTGAATAATTACTCCAGAAATAAAGTCTCATAAAAGGAATTCAGCACTGCTGCCAGCCCTGAGTTCTGGAGTCATCAATGTGAAATATTCCACCCGGGCCTCATCTGTAGGGGAGGATGCTTGGCGGTGGAGGCGAACTCTGCAGCATTTCTCCATCTTCCAGAAAACAAATGGTCCGGGGCCCGGCTTGTCATGCCAGGCCGCCCACACGCATCTCCTCTGCAGACAAGAACAGAGGACGAGGCTGACGGACGAGCTCTCTGGGCTGGCCATGACAGGATCTGTGAGGGACAGGCTCTTTTGAAATGTAATCTTCTTGATTTGGGTTCTGTAGTGAAGGGAGCTCATGGTGGTGAGGGAATCAAGGGGCCATCAAACCACCGAGTTCCCAAGGCCTGCGACTCTCGAAAGGGGCTGACAGGGGGCCCGATTGCTGTAGTTGGCTATTTTTGCAGGAATTATTTGCCCACAAAGCCACTTGGCGGCTCTCACGAGGGCCCCGCATGAGAGGGTCTCCAGGTCCCACTGCTTTGGGGGTGCGCCCTGCTCACAAGGGTTGGCCGGGATGGATCTACTTTCTCCTGGACTTTTCTGCTTCTCCATTGACTGGCTCCCGGGAGGCCTGATTGACAGGGCAGTGGAGCAGGATGGAGGTGAGGCGAGGCTCAGGCTGGCTTCAGAACCTCCATTCTCCATCAGCACGCCACCCCGGCAGGGCAAGCCGACTGCAGGGCAAGCTCCCTAACTTCAAGTACACGGCTTTCTTGGCAGAGACAGCTCCAAGATGAGTCCCCTAAACCCCAGACAGGCTGCTGCCCTGATCTCTTCCCGTAGAGAAGTTCTGGAACTCTCCATTCCCTCTTGGAGAGAGTCAACAGGTGGCAGGGGTGAACCCTTAGTCAGAGAGGCTGGAGAGATACCTGCCTCCTTTCCTGGGGCCACGGCTGACATGAGTGTCTCTCCCAGCTGGTGGTGAGGGAACCAAGGGCTATCAGACCATGGTGGGTACCCCTAAACAACAGCGCCCCACTGCAGTCAGAGGCTCCTCGGACAAGAAATGTTCCCCCTTGAAGTCGTGCTTGTTTGCCACTGACAAGGAGCAGGCCAGAGGAGGGGGAAAGGGGGCTTTAAAAGTCACTGTCCACCCTGAATCCTAGAGAGAGAGGCTTTTCCCTTGAGGAGACGCAGCACTTAGGGAGAGAGGGCTGGGCCTCCTGATGCTCCAGCCCTGAGCTGTGACCTTGGGGCCATGACTTAACCTTGGGAAGTGCAGCCACAGGACACTCTGCACTGGGGGATGGCTAATCCCACAGTGGAACAAGGAGCTGAGCTCAGAGAGGGCTGCAGATGCGGGAAATGTGAGAGCCAGGTCCTGTGGGCCCCGACAGAGAGGGATCCCTCATCAGGCTCCCCAGGGACAAGGGTTACCTACCCAGAGCATCGCCCACAGGACGCCATTAGTCATGCCCAATCCCAACTAGGGACCTCCCTGGCCCTCCATCACTGGGAACTGGCTCCAGGAAGGGAGGCCGGGAGCATCTCCACAGGCTGGCATTCAAGCCCGGTGGGAGGGGGGCCAGAGGCTCTAGCGTCTCCTGAGCTCCTGGTGCCAACAGAGACCACAGCAAACTGACCCTCTCTCACTTTCTTGCTTTTATCTTTTCCCTGAAGCAAATCCGGGAGGCCTTGTGTTTTTAGTCATATGTTGGGGCTCCTGACGGGCACTGCACCGTCCTAGGCACCAAGGGCCTTGGGAGAAAGTAAGTGGAACGGCTCTGTCTTCAGGTTGCAAACAACAGAGGGGGTGGGGGCCTGGAGCTGAGCCACTGGTGGGCGTGGAGGACCAGAGAGATGGACGCAGTGCTGCAGCGACCTACACCTCACCAGGCGATGCTTAGCCTGTCTCCTAGACCCCAGGGGGGAGCCCTCGGTGAGCTGAGGGCCCTGGAGAAGGGGACATGTCCACAGAATCTGGGCATGTGGGGAAGGCTGGGGAGGTGGGGGGTCAGAAGGTGGCAGGGAAATGTCATAGCTCCAGGGGCAAAAAGAAAACCGGGGTGCAGTTTCCTCTCCCTTACCCAGTACCTGCCAAATACATCTCCCTTTGCACAATTTAGGAAACAAAAGAAAACGCTCCCCTTTTGTCAAACGCCCTACTTACTATTCATGTTTTCCTTTTAAAACTGGGTGTTGGCTGGGCGGGGACTCCTCGCAGAACCTTCACTTAGTAGATTACATTTGCTCCTGGACTTGGGGAACATTAAGGGGTTTCCCCCACTCTGGCATGAGGGAGTCAGTGCATGGTGTGTGGAAGGCAGGGACTAGCGTCCTCTTAGCTCTAGTTTCAATCTGAAAAGAAGAGGATTTCAACTAGACAGGCTGGGCACCAAGAGCCAACGAATCCACTCATTCATCATTCATCAGTGCTTTCTGAGCGCCTACTGCATGCCAAGCCTTGGAGCTACAAGAATGAGCTAACCATGGTTCTTTTACATACTGTGGAAAATACGACTGATCAAAGACCCAGGGGCAACTGCTGAAAGGAAAGCTATTAGGAAATGTAAAGCAAAGGGGCTGTAGCCACAGTGTGTCCAGGGATCAGCAGTTGGGGGTCAGAGCACAGCCACAGAGTGACCAGCAAGTGCAGTGAGGGACTCTGTGGGCAGTCAGGCTCCACAGGAGGATCTGCCCAAGGTCGCAGGCCCTAGCAGTGTTCAGCATCAAGGGTCCAGACCCCCGATGTAGGACAGTCCCTAAAACGGTTGTTATTGGACACACAGGAAAAAACACGAGAATCCAGTTACCATTTGGGGGGTTATGACATGGGGGAGGGCAGGGTTCCAGGCAGTTGGCAGAGGTCTAGCCACTGAAACTGAAGCCCAGAGAAGGGCAGCTCTGTGGGAAGGGAAACGTGGTTCCACAGTCCTGAGTGTTGGCTGGGAATGGTTTTCAAACCCTCTTACTTCAGGTGAACCTGGTTTCAGAGCCCAGGAGCAGGATTCAGTTTGTACATGAAGGACAAACGCCTCTAGTTGGGATGGAGGAGAGCTGCAGAAACTGGGAGTCAAGTCAGGCCTAAGACAAGGGGTGGAGTCATAAATATGATAATCATATGACAATAGTAACTGCTCAAACTCATAATTATTGAGCACATTATGAACTGAGTATCCTAATGATTTCACATAAATTATCTCTTATAAATCTTAGAATTACTCCATAAGATGATATCATTATCCTCATTTTATAAATGAAGAAACTGAGTCTTCAAAAGATTGAGTAACTTGCCCTGACAGTCAGCATAATCTGTGTTAGGCTGCAGTAACAAAACTCCCTAAGTCTCAGTAGCTCGGCACAACAGAATATTTATTTCTCCTCACATTGAAAGCAGGCCAGCAGGGGTCTCTGCTTATCCTAGTTCCCAGGCTAGATCAAAATTGACCTGTGCTTCCTCAGTTGCTATAGGAGAGGGAAGGGAATGTGGTGAATTTTGCACTAGCTTTTAAAGTTCTCACCTCCATTTCTCTTCCCCTCCTGTCCCTTGGCCAAAGCAAGTCAGTTGGCCACACCAACTCCAAAGGGGCCAGAGAAGTGCAATTCTGCCATGTGGCATTTGGAGAGCTGAAGTATTTGTCAACAGCCCTTCTCTGTCCATACAGATTCAGGGAACTGGTAGGTGGGGAAGCCACACTTCAAACCCACATGGGGTGACTCCAGAGTCTGTGCTGGCTCCTCACTCTGTCCAGAAGAGAGGTCAGCCAGCAGACAGCACCTATGTCCTCCCTCCACACTCCTGGAGCCTCTTCCTTCCCCTTCTCAGGCTGTGGGTTAGGAGACAGGCACTGGGTGATTGATGGCTCCCAGCAGTAGTTGGAGGGAGATTATCTACCAGCATGTGCTGAAAGCCGTGGCCGGGAGCTGCTCATCACAGCAATTGAAGCTCTAGTTTCTGCGGGGTTTGGAGCACCGGGGTCTCGAGGGTTTATTAATCCCACAGCAGTCCTGGGAGGGGTTCACTGCTGCGGTTATTTATACCTTTTTCTGAGCTCATCCAGCGAGGGGAGTCTGCTGGGATTAGGTTCCAGGGACACAGAGCCCTGGCCGCCATCCAAGTGAGGGCTGCAAGGACGCTTCCTTCTCAGCTGGCTCCCTGCATTCATCCAGAGGAGTGACTGGACCTGTGGAGGCCTGGGGACCAGGCAGAGAGGCACTCATGGGAGGGAAGGCGGCCAGGAGGGTTCACAGGCTGGGGACTCTGCCGGCTTCCTCGGAGCAGCCTTACAGCCTACCTCCTCTGTGATCTCCCCTCCCCAGTCCAGTGTGACTCACTGACTCCCTCAGGACTGCTGTCCTCCTGCAGTCTGTCCCTGCACCTCTTGTTATTTACTGAGTGTCACCGTCTCTGTGTCTTCGACATGACCGACATGAATTTCTGGAGTGCAGGTCATGACCAATGTTCTGTGGGGACACTCAGAGTCCAGTGGCGTTTTGTAGAGCCCCCGCAGTGACCCCGTGGGCTTTCACCCCACACTCCAGTCTGCTGGGACGATGGCTCATCTGCGTGGTGGCCCTCCTCCTTGACTTCGCCCACCCTTTCCTTGGGCCTTGAATGCCCTTCCCCTCCTCCTTGCCAGTCATAAGTCTCAGCTGAGCAGACCCCCCTCCCTCCTGTGCCAACACTGTCCCTTGCAGAGTTCCGTCATAGAAACAATTACATCTCAGTGAGTTGTTTACCCATCTGTCTTTCCCACTAGAAGTGGCTCCTCGGGAACAGGGACATGTCTGTTTTATTCTGTGCGCCTCTGCCTTTCCCAATGCCTGCACAGCCCCAGGACTGGGGTTAGGGGAGCCAGACATTTGTTGACAGCACAAAACATCAGAGGGCACCAAAAAGACAGCAGTCAAAGCAAATCGTATTAAATGCAACGTTTTTAAAAGTCAAAATTAAGGCAAAATCTATTTTGGACAAAATTTTGTTTTATCATTTTTATAAATTCAGTGTGTAAAATACGATGCCATGATGCCTGTATGCACATTTGTCTATATATGTACATATTAAAATGAGTACTACAGATAGGTTAAAGAACACACCCGTCCCCTCCCAGTTACCTCTTGGCCGTGTGTATGGTAATAGCATCTAAAATCCACTCGGAGAGTTACAATATTATTAACTATAGTCCTCAAAATTTTAAATAAAGATGAAACCAGGAACAGTGCCATGCTGAGTCACCCTGGAGCCTGAGGCAAAAGGAGAAATCTGAAATACTAATTCTGTCTTTATATCAAATTTTGAAATTTTGTTCATTTGGGATTTTTTTTTGCAATTATTTTATGCATCAAGTTTTGCAACAATTTTTTGTTTGTTTTTAAGAATGTCACCTAGATTGTTGTGGGTGCCGCATAAACATCACTGAGTGGGTGAGTCAGGGAGAGAGGGAGGCCTGAGAGGGCACGGAGTGAACGGGTGGAAACGTTTTCCAGATCCAGTCTCCGCTGATTCAGCTGTGACCCAAAATTTCCATGTTCACTTTTGGAATTTCCCGCGTGTCCCTACCAGCTCCTTTTCCATTCTATTACCTGCCTTTTGGTGAAAGTTACTTAAATTCCTTTCTAAGTTTAGAGAAAAAGAAGAAAGTTGAAACAGGGCCCCCAGACCAGGCCTGTTAAATGTGCTCTGCTCTCGTATGTGAGCTGCAAGTCATGGCACCAGGACTTGAGCTCTCACCTGCCTGAGTTTGGGTTTTGGTGCTACCCTTCCCTTCCCTGCCCTGACCCTCGCTGGTCACTGTGTAAACAGAAAGCTTTGGTCACGGAGGACACTGAATGAAAAGGAGCTACTAGAGTCCACCCTCCTCAGCAGCAGAAGTGCAGGAAGGTACCCCCAGGCACAGGCGGTCCTTCTGGATTGAAGATCCTGATGCCTTTTATTCATCACTGTTGCCCAAGAGCCTGCCAGGCGGCTGCAGCGGAGCTCCTCTGTCCTGGTGAAGACACTGATGTGGGCTTTTGTGGGCCCAGAAAACAGAAGCTTGGGTTTGGGCCCAACTTTATTCTCTCACGAGCTGTGATTCTGACCAAGCTACTGAGCCATTCTGAGCTCCCGTTAGTTTGTGTGTGAATAGAAACTTATCTACAAAATTGTGGTTTTCAGCTACTTGTGTGAAAACTGTGGTGTTGTGAGCAGGTCTCTCAGGGTTTCTGAAGGACTCACGAGGGAGATGCATGTTCCTCCAATGGAGCTCCACTTTGGTCTGTTATTAGATTCCCCAAAACATTTCCATTGCTTAAAAAGGGAAAGAAGCCATTTGACTTGAACCCCTGACTCATAGAGCTCTAGCCCTCCTCAGACAGGCAGGACAAGCCAAATCCCTCTCCACTTGATACCCTCCAGATAGCTAGAAAGTGGTCATCCACTGCTGGCCCCCTCCAATCGGTCAAGCTCATCACCCTCACTCCTGAGCTTTGTGACATAGATGTGACACCCCGACCATGGATGTGGCTGCCACGTTCGCCTTTCATCTCTCTCCAGAATACCATGCAACATCCGATGTAGGTTGGTCAGACCAGAGAGGTGGCAGAAGAGCTTTCTTTTCCTGGTCTAGTGATTTTTAACCCTCTGTACATTAAAACCACCTGGGCATTAAAACCTTTTGGGGGGAAAAAATCTTTTCCCAGCTTTATCAGTGAACCATTTAATTAGCAATTCTGAGACTCAGATTTTTTTAAAATGTTCAAATAATCCTTCAGTGTGGCCTGAATGAAGAGGCACTGCTTTTGACACTAGATCCTCGATTCTTGTTTCAATTGGCCTTTGAGTTATTGGACGTAATTCACAGCTTGTTTGTTGGGCCAATATGAAGACAGAAGGAAGCACCATACCCAAGTCCCGAGCTGTCCTCTAAGGACACAATTCCATTTAATCCTCATCTGCAAGGTAGGTGCTTTGGCCTGTTTTATAAAGAAGAAGAATGAGGCTCAAAAAGATCAAGCAGAACATTCCAGGTCCTTCAGCTGCCCAAGTGACCAGATTCCCCTTCAAACCCAGATGGGATTCCAAAGTCCATCTTCCTTTCATGCCACTCTGCATTCCTGAATTCAATTAATCTAACACTAATTTATTAAGAATCAGGACCTACCATATGTTAGACGTGCGAGGCCAGTAACTGTTGTGAGCTGAAGTCTTTGTGGTAATCTACCAAGCTGTGCTAGGACATGGAACATTTTCTGTTTTCATTCAATGATTTGTTTATGGGTACATTTTCTTGAAGGAAAAATCATGTCAATGTAATGCAGGCTTTGTAGAGAAATAAGTCTTTGGTATTTGGTTGTAAAATAAATGTCAGAATAAAATGTTAGAGAAAATAAAGAGCTGTGTATGAAATCACTTCCCACAGAGCCATAGAATACTGAAGGACTATTGTTGCTGGTGTTTCATTATTTAAAGCAAATTTGGTATGCAAGGAGAGAGCTGCTGCACCTTGGCCGTGATCGATCCCTAGAACTATGGTCTCTTTGGCAGGAGTGACTGTGGAGTGGCTTTCACATTATTTCAGCCACTAGAGTTATTTTATCCCAAGCAGGTGACTCCCAGCACCCCAGTGACACAACAGCATCCAGTGTCTCTTTCCTTCAGAAGAGCTTAGAGCCTACTCTAATGAAGATGGCCAGCTTTTTTGACCTCAGATTAACTAGGCAGGGCTATTTAGTGGTCCAGACAAGGGAAGGAAAGAGAAAGAACAAAAGTGAAACAGGGAAAGAGGAGTCAAAAGATTCTTAAGGGTGTGCATGGAATAGCCACCATTTCTAGGTGACATTCCCCTGGCCACCCATACCCTGCTACCCACCTCCCATCTCCCTCCCAGGAGACATTGACCTGTCCTAGCAGCTCCTAGTCCTCGAGACTTCCCTGATCACCTAAGATTGGGTCAAAGTCCTTCCCATATTCTCCTTCGCCACAGCACACACGATGCCTCACTTCTCATCTATCACTTCTTTTAGACCAAAGCCTAAGTGTGTCCCCAGGTGCGTCACAGTGAGCCCACTCTGTTGCACTTAGGGCATCCAGCTCCTGAGTCCTGAGCAGGCTCAGCCTGTTCCTCCAACTATGAGGTGAAACTACTCTTTATGCAAACCTAGGAAAGGTGAGGGAAGTTTCTAGACTCTTCCTTAATTAGCGATGGGAAGGAAGGAAGAGAGAGGCAGAGGGGGAGAGAGAGTAGGAAGAGGAAAGGAGGAAAGGAAGAGAAGCAGGCTGCCCAGGAGGGACAGGTTTTCAGCAGATAGAGTTACCCGAGACCATTGCCAAGTTGGCCCACAAGCAGTTCAAGCCTGGATGGGGTGACATCCTGCATGACATCTAGGGAACCCCAACCTTTAGTCCAGAAAGACCCAGTGGAAAGAACATGGGCTGTGGAGTCAGCTCTGAGGATCTTGAGACCTTGTTCAAGGTGTTTAACTTGGTTGTCCTTCAACTTTCTGGTTCATCAAATGGGTACGATAATAGTTTTGTTTTTAGGCTGTTGTACAGTCAATGGTATATTGTTTTCACAACACTCGTGACCCATGACAACACAACATTTTCCCCAAACCTTTGTGCTTTTCTTTCAGAACCCCTTCGGGAGCCACTCTTAGAGCGCTTGCTCAGTGCTAGGTCTGAGTCATTGAGCTCCAATCCTGGTTCTATGTTTATATCACCCTAGACAAATTACTTAACCCTTGGTGCCTCTGCTTCTTGTTTTGTCTTATTTTTTCCTGCAAAATGTGAATACTTGTGCTTACTGTATCAGGCTTTGTTAAGAGGGTTAAGAGAGAGGAGATGGGTTGTCCTCAGAACACATCTGCACATCCTAAACCCTTGTGTTCCTGCTTGCCATTTATTATACATATCACCCAGGAGGAGCTGGCTAAAGTGGATTGTAAGCCCGCGCCACGTGCAGATGCCCCCTGCCCAGGCTGCTGTGCGCGGGTAGAGGAGACACCCCCCCACTGGCCCCATCATGGAGCTGTGCACCCACAGGGGTTGGGGGAATGCAGAGAAGTTCATTTGCAGTTAATATATATTCAGCTGTACTAATTAGTACAAGCCCTAAAGCCCCAAAATAAATTAAGCTGGTCTTTTTGAAAAATGAGCCTGTAGGCTAGTAAGAATGTTGACAACTTCTTTTTATTATTATTGTTCTAATTATTAAAAGAATGAAAGTGTTGATATGAATCAAGGTTATCTGCAAAACAGAAAACTGCAGGCCCCTGTCCTGAGTCGTAAGGGGTTTGGGTGCAGAACAGCAGGCATTTCTTACGGTTTGTGGCCTTTGGAGCCTGCTGTTATTGACTTTCACACACCTCCACTCAGGTGTCGCCAGTTGCCTGTATCAGTTTTCTGAGGACAAATGGTTTAAAAAACAGGAGCTTACTGTCACCCAGTTCTGGAGGCCACAAGTCCCAAATCAGGAGGTCAGCCGCCCACGCCATCCTGACGTCTCTAAGGGAGACTCCTGCGTGGCTCTGGCCGCTCCTCGGGTTGCTGTGATTCCTGGCGTCCTGCAGCTTGTGAATATCCCTGGTCCCGAGGCTGCTTCCTCTCCGTCTTCACGTCATCTTCCCTCTCCGTGTGCATCTGTCTCTGGGTCCAAATTTCCCCTCCTCACAGGGACACCAGTCATGCTGGCTTAGGGCCCACCCGAAGGACCTCGTTTTAATTTGGTTACCTCTGTCAAGACCCCGAGTCCAAATAAGGTCACATTCTGAGGTACAGGGGACTAGGACTTCAACACAAGTCTGTTTGAGGGACACAATTTAACCAATAATAGTCACACCACCTGTCAATGTTTGTGTCCTGTTTCATACATGATTACAGCCTCAGGGGGTCAAGAAAGGTGTCCAGTCACAGAGCTGACCTTTGGAGAGATCCCAGGTCTTCGGGCCCAGGTGAGACCCCTCTCTCCTTGTCCCTGGGTGCTGCTGGCCCTGGCACGTCACAGAGTCGCAGGGCAGGGGCTCCTCTACTTCACCACAGCATGGTTTACATGGATTTGATTAACGGTTCTCTGGTCTTTGGGCCAATGCTCTCAGCTGGAGACTCCCTTTGCTTATTCTCATCAGCATTCTCGGTTTCTCCTGGTCATGGCATCTGCCTTCCCCTCTGCTGTGCCTTCCTAGTTAGCCACTGTCCACTCTGGCCTCTGACAACCCTGTGCCCTCCCCGGCTGTCCCAAGGAACCGCTGTGGCCCATCCGTCACTCTGCAGCCCTCCCTGGGGTGCTCCGGATGGGGCAGGAGAAGGAGAAGCTTCTGACCCAGGGGCTCTCCTCTGCTGGCCCCCGATACTGTGTCACCAGAGTCTGGATTGCTTGTCCCTGTGCCGGGTCAACTCCCAGCTCCCGACTCTCCCAGCCCTACCCTCTGTTTGGCAGGCCCTGGCTTTCCCAGGCTCCAACCTCCGCCGGCTCCCGCCTGGCTCTTCTGCCCACACTGCTCCTGCAGCCTCTTGGCTCTCCCATCCTGGCCACCTTCTGGTGCTAGTCAGGCAGATGGGGTCTCCCTGACCTTCAGCAGTGGCCCAGCCTGGTGAGGCAGTGCTGGAGGAGGGATCTCCTCAGCTCCTCTCTCTGTCCACACCCATCCTGCTGTCCTCCATGATGTTGTAACAGAACATCTGAGACTAGATAATTCACAGAGGGCAGAAATTTATTTCTCACAGTTCTGGAGGCCGGGAAGTCCCAGGTCAACACACTGGCACCTGGTGAGGCCCTTCGCTACATCATAACATGGCAGAAATCAGCCCAGGGCTAAAAGGCAGAGAGGGGGAGAGAGAGAGTGGGGGAAGGGCCAGGCTTTCCCTTCTCTAGCAAACCCACTCCTGCTATCATGGGCTCACTCCCACCAGGACAGCATCTTCCCATTCCTGAGGACAGAGCCCTTGTGGCCTAATCACTTCTTGACTTTCCCACTGCTCAGCTCTGTCGCAATCAGATTTCAACATGAATTTTGGAGGGAAGAATTTTCACACTATAAAACCTGCCTTCCGTGCTATCTGCACGACACGCAGCTCTCTGGTGTCACACAGGGATCAGGTGAAGGCCCCTTTGACCATCAGGTGGGATTCTCTGTCATCCCTTCCCCCGGAGATTCAGCTTCAGGGTAGCCCGTGGAGCACGTCCACTGGCACACCAAGACACTCTGCTCTCCTCTCCCGTCTTCCGCAGCCTCCTCCAAGCTGACCAGAGGTTCTTCCCCCTCCACGTGATGGGGAAGCTGAATTTTACAGCCCTTTGTGGCCCCTTCTTCTGGGACTTGGGTAAAAAGTCCTTGCTGAATCCTCCCGTCTTTCCTCTTGCCAATCACAACTGTCTTTTGACACTGAAGCGGCAGCAAAGCCACAGGACCTGCCCTGGGTCCTGGATCTTGCCGTAGCCAAGACTTGGCTTAAAAAGCTCAAAGTCTAGAAGCTGAGCCTTGGTTCTCAAGAGGCTCTTTGGTGTCCTGGGCAGTTAACCTCAGCCTGGTGGTCCTGTTTCAAAGGTGAAAAGGAGTTGCCTATAATGGAAGTCCTTGAGGGAATGTTCTAGAATCGTGCTCTATTTTTGTTTTGTTGTTAAAACTTTGCAGCCAAGAAGAGGATCCTTTCCTGGTGCCTCCCAGAATTTGTGAGTTTAGTTGGTGGATGCAAACTTTTAACAAGTCCTAGGTTCTGGCCTGTAGGAATTGAAGGGTTTTGCTGGAGTCGAGGACCTGGGACCATACCTCTAATTCTGGTCCCCACATCCAAACCTGTGCTGTTGGAGACCACACGTAGGTAGGGTGGGTTAGCATGACTTGCCGTGACTGGAACATGGTGGGGAACAGTGACCTTTTCCTTTATGAGTAAGAGCCACCAACACCATAAACCTGATCATCTGTTCAGTCTTCGTCATTTTTAAAATGTAGAAACACAACCCAAGAAAAGTGAGAAAAACTGCCTCAAAGATCCCAAAGCTTCATTGTAGGGAAGCCAAGGCAGGGAGCCTTGGGCACAGACGAGCTCTGCAGGAATGCAATCTCCCACCACGGTTCTCTCCCCTGTACCCTGCTGCCAGGAGGATTCCTTACACTTCCCAACCGACAGATTGTTTTCCGACTATAAATATCCAGTGGAGGAGGAGCTGGACAAGTGCAAATGCTTGACCCCAAGAAACCCCAACCCATCTGCTCTCGGCTGCCCAAGATAGAATTTCTGACGAACTGGGACCTGTTTCTTTGCCAAGAGACTTTAGCCGCATGCCAAGGAAGGATCAGTTCTCTGCTCCGATGAGCCCCCATCTGAGGGCGGGGATTACGTGCGGCTGCGCTCGGTGCATCAGCTGCACAACATCCCAAGGCCCCTGCTCTGGAGGAAGAGTAGACCGGGGCAGGTGGTGAGGATGCAGAGATCCGTCCTTGGATGGGGCCAAGCCTCTCCTCCGGCAGTGGTCTTGCGGTGCCTAGGTGAACCCCCTCACCGTGCAGGAATTTCTGCGGACTTTTAAAAGGCAGCTGTCAGCTCAAGCCTGCTCCCCTGAGCTTTCGTCCTGATGGCTGGCAGGGTTCCCATTTGGAAACCTGGAAGGACTTACCATCAATCATAACCGTGCACCTTCTCCCTCCGTTTTTGTTTTCAAAGCGGAGACTTCCTGAGGATTTGAAACCCTCTGTTCTTCCTTTAAGAATATAGGGGACCTCCCACCCTCACAGTGGAGAGGCAGCAGTGAGAATTTAAATAGGCCCACATGCCATCCAATGGTGGGGGGCTGGGGGATGCAGGCTCTCCCTTTTTCAGACCCAGACACCATTCTCCCCTTCTGCAAATGAGATTTGGTAAAAATATGATGGATAATTTTGAAGGTAAAAAAAAAGTTATAAAAGGGCTTCTTTGGGAGTGGGTAAAGGGAGTCCCACAAGCCCCCCAGGTTGGAAGCTACAGAAGGAAGGGCTGATTCCTTGTGCGAGAGTGATTATAATATAGTGAGACTGCTATTCTTGTGTGGCTCATTAACTAGCCTTAAAGATAATTCCAAGAGAAGTTCAAAGGATATTTCAAGCAGAGGGAGAAGCAGCAAAGGCATTACTTTGAATGACAGCCTTCCCTTGGATCTCAGTAAAAAGTTAATCACATTTCATATGCAAAGAGGCACCCCCCAGGTATAGTGTCTGGCTTCATTCATTTATTCAAATGGTATTTCTGAGCTCTTACCAGGTTGCCACACTGTGCCAGGTATCGTGGGGCACACGGGAAAGGTAGGTCTCCTTCTCCAGCCCCTGCTGTCTTTGGGGAGAAGTTAGGTGGGTACAGCACAAAACATTTAACTGACACGGCAAGACAGAATTGTCAAAATAATTGGCCACACCTCAAATAAGAGTGTCAAGCTGTCTTGCATCAGCTGCCAGAGCCCCCTCCCCACTCCCTCTCCCCTAGCAGCTGCCTGCCCGAATCAATGTCTAGACGTCAGGCGGAAGGGTTCTTGGGGTCCACTCTGCAGGTGAATGCCTTGATGGTAGAGTCTTCCTCTGAGTCCTTGCTCTGCTCTCCTCTCCTTATGCTGTTTGGACCCTAGTATCTTTTAAGGGATCTGTGATGTGTCTGGGTTGCCATGGGGACCGAAGGCCTGAAGGGGAAGGGGAAGGAGAAAGGGGAGAGGGAGGGAGAGGAATGGAAGGATAAAGGGCAAAACCTGCCCCAGTAAGAACCTAAGTTGGGCTCCCCAAGGGGGAAGGACTGTGGCCAAGGAGGGGCCAGAGGGTGTCCTCTCCTCTCTAGTTCCTAGGACCTGGATCTATGCCCTGGCCTGTCTCCCGTCCCATGTCCTGCTTGTCATTTACGCATCGCTACCCCAAATTGACTTTGTCTCCATGTTCTTAAGACCCTCGGTGGGTTATCCTTGATGCTGGCAAAAGCTCAAATTCCTGACCTTTGCTCTTTGTGAGGGGTCCTCTCCTGGACCCTCTGCTTCCACCATGGGGTCTGCTTGTGGCCACCCGGTGCACCCAGCCTGCTCTGGTTCAGTCCTTCACCTCTACCTTGACAGCCTTCCTCACTCTCTTCCCTACTGAGCTGCCCCTCTGGCCAAGCTCCCCTCCAAGCCCCCCAGCCCACTGCAAACTTCTTGTCCAGCCTTTGAATCCCCATCACCCTGCAGTCTGCAGCACTCCCAAAGCCCTGGAAAAATGCCTCCTAGTATGTAATGGTGGCTCCACACTTAATAAATCTTAAATGCAGGAAGAAAGGGGGAATGGGGAAGCCAGAGAAGGAGGGAGGGAAGCAGGCAGGGAGAGAAGACCCTCTCATCCTCTAGCACGGCATAAAGGGGCCTCAGACAGTTGCTTTCACTCAGTTGAATCTGGCTAAAACTGAATGATGGTGGGCATGCTTCCCGGCACTTGCTGATGCCCCAGGGTCAAGGTGGAGAGCACCAGCCTTGGTAGGCTGAGGCAGGGCCTCTCATGATAGCAGGGGTTCATGGCAGGAGAGGAGGAGCCTAGACCCTAGCTCCCCTGGGTCCCCACCACCCTGCCACATGGCTCCAGCCCCGGGGTCTGCAGAAGTCCCGTCTCTCAGCTGTGGGGTGATGCTCTGGTTGCCGGGCTGCCTCTCATTTAAATTCCTCTCAATGGAAAGTGCAGAAAAGGTGACGAAATCCCAGCAGGATTTCCGTTTGTTTAATTCTAGTTCAGCTCCAGGGATCTCCTCATTAAAGCCACACTGGGGCAGAGCCAGAGGCACCAAACCTGAGGTGGCTGCTGCCCGTCCTGCTCCTCACACCCTCCCACTGCCCAGTGCCCGCGGCTCTCCGCCCATGGTTCTCATAGTTTATCCACTGGGCTACTCACACTGTTTCCATTTCCTGTCTGCTCTGTTTTATGGCCCTTTCCATCCAAAGCATCTATCCTGTTGATATTAGGGGCCATTTATATTCCCGGCAGCGCCGAGCCTTCCTGTCCTTTTTAATCTCCTTTATCAATCTTGCTTACCTTCTCTATCTGCCTTTCATCTTGCCATTATCTAGTGATCCATGGAGTTCAGTTGCCCCCACCCTCTCTCTGGGCCTTCCCCTGGCCGCCTACTGCACCCTCACCCCACTTCCTGCGTTTGACAAGTGACCCCCATTAGACTTGCTTAGGGGGCAAGACGTGCTTGACCAGACACCCTTGCTCCCCAGATGGGAAGCTGAGGTTCGTCCTGGACCCAGAGCAGGAGCTGAGGCCTGACGAGCACCGGGCAGCGGTCAGGCCCTCCACGCGCCCTTTTCCTGTTGGCCACAGCTCTCCCGGGCAGTTTCCCTTTATGTTGCAGAGGAGGAAGCTGGGGCTCAGGGAGACGGAGTAACTGCTCAAGGTCGCTCAGTTGGCATGTGGAATATTGACAGCCCACTCTTTGTTATCTGCATGAGCAGTGGCATGGATAATCTCCCCCTACAGGAAAATGTAAAACTCATTTCTAATGGGCTCTGGGATACAGCACTGGGGACAGTAGAGTCCCCTGGTGCTGCTCTGCTGAGACTGATAGTCTAATCAGGGCAGGAAAGGCCAATGTGTGGGACAGCATTGTGTCATCGATTCTGAAAACGCCAAGTCTGAAGGTGGCCCTGAACTCAAGTGCTCATGTGCCTGGAAAGGGCAGAGCTGGCAGGATGGCTGCTGGCCTCCTCCCCAGCCCCTGGGTCTCCAGCCCTCCAAATTGTCTCTACTGCCCCAGTACCTGTGTTGACCAAGGCCATGTGGGATGGTGGCAGAGGCCCAGTGAGGATCGAAGGAAGGCACCCGGTGTCCACTTTTGTTGGAAAACAGAGGGGTCCCAAAGGGAACCTTCATGGGGTCAGGTGGAGACAAGAGAATCTTCAGACTAGTTGATCAAGCCAAAAAAAGACCTCTCCCCCAGACCTCATAAACCCCTAGAACCAGAATCCCAAGACAGAAAAGCAGCCATAAAACAGGACTTGGCACACTGCAGAGGGCATTGTTGGATTCTTTATCTCCAATTCCTCCCTGGGGGCTTCTTGCCACTAGAGTTGGATGGGACCCCTCACTCGTAGGCGAGGCCCATGCACCCTCCTGGACTTCACCCTCTGTGGGAACTCCCTCTCCTTACCAGATTAGAAGTCCATGGGGTCCCTACCTGTACCCCACATGGTGTGGGGGATGAGTTGAGAACCCCCAGGCATGCTTGAGAAAGAATGAAGGGCTGTTATTTCCTAGTTACAGGGGTTTACCGGAGCCTTTAGTATAGAGCACCAAGTTACTCTTCATCAAGGGGGGCCATGAGCACGTGGGAACCCTGCAGAGCATGGGAAATGGGGGCACCGGGGACGGGAGCCTGCGCCAATATAGGGTTGAAGAGGCTCCTTGCTAGGTCTTGGAAAATAGGTAGGATTTAGGCAGACTTTCTAAGTGAAAGAGAGATCATCGCAAAGGACAGGACCTTTCATGAAGTGCTCTCAGCATGTGACGAGCTGGGGATGGCCATGGGGGTGGAGGAAACCATCTTTCATGGGAGAATGTGACTTCATGGCTGCACATTCTGTAGGAGCAGTGGCCATGTCTTAGTAGCTGCTGGCCCTGCCCAGTTATGGGTGGTCCTCAGTTTCTGATTGTGAGTGGCACAGTGACACTGGCCACAGCATGTGTGTGAAGCGGTGCAGATGCCACTTGCTGCCACTCAGCCACCATCACCATGAGGCTGAAGGTGGAGGACTAGAGCCCAGGACACCTGTGTGAATTTCTCAGGCCATTTTCTCCTCTGCTCCCATCATCTCCAACCCTCTCCATCTGACTTTGCATCACTTCCAGAAAAAACAGGGAGTGGGGTGGTATTGCCAAGTCAGCCTAGACCCCCCGCCCAGAGCAATAGGCCCCATCACAGAAAAGTAATTTCTCTTCAAACTTCTATCCCGTGTCATCCTGCCACTGCACACAGTGGCCCAGCTGTGCCAGCACTGCCACCCAGCCTCTGCAGGGCCGGGAATGAAGGAAAACGCTTAGCATTAAATTTCACGTAAATCAGACTTTATTTGCTCTGGTGACAGGTTATTGCCTTCTGCAGGGATTGAGGGGGAAATGGCTGCTGGCTGGAGACGCAGCTCCCCCAGTGAGCAGCTCTCCAGAAGCAGGCAGTGCGGGGCCAGTCGGGTACCTGCTCTGCTCCACCCCTTCCTTTCTCTTTCCTGAGGAGGTTTTCCCTCCTGCATCTTCAGGTTCCACATGGGCTCAAATCACGCCCCAGTTGTCCTGGGAGTGGACAGCTGTTTCTACTGACTGCCCCAAGCACGTCCTCCCCAGCCCTCTGCACTGAGGCTCAGGCTCCCTCCCACCCAGAATATGCCATGCACTTCTGTTCGCCTCCTTAAACTTAATTTGCCCAACTCCAGTCCGGACGTTCCCCGAGGTCGTCCCTCACCAGCCAGCCCGGGCTGCTCTCTTCCTCCTTTGAGCTGAGGCCATCTTTAACCTCTCTTCCACACCCTAACCTATTCTACCCGTACTCTCCTAACAGCAGTCAATGCATTTATTGAGAGTCTAGGTGCTTAAAATGATGGTTGGCTTCTTCCCAATGTGCATAAATTAGCTTCTCCTCCAGAATGTGACAGACAGAGGGTGGAGATGGTACCCATGCAGGCATGTGTCCATCCACCATGGCTGGCACGGGGCCTTGCACAAAGTAGACTCTCAATAAATGTCTCGGCTCCTCATAGGAGTGGGAGTGTATCAGTCAGGTCATGCTCGTTTGTGTTCTGGTCACAAATACCCTAGCTCACATGCTCACCTGGCTTTTCTTGTTCATGCCACCTGTCCATTCTAGTCAGTTGGAAGACTGCTGATTTTAGGCACCCATAGACCCAGGCTAAAAGAAAAGCCACTTGAATTGCTTGGGAAGCTCTCACATTAGCAATGGAATGAGCTTTGACCTGCAAGTGACAAATCACCTCTATCACAAGCCGCATGACCCCAACAAACGTAAGGGGGCCAGAAAGTGCAATCTTACTATGTTAGTCAGCTTTTTATCACTGTGACCAAAATAGCTGACCTGAACGTGTTAGAGGAAGAAGTTTATTTGGGTTCACAGTTTCAGAGGTCTCAGTCCATGGTCAGCCTACTCCACTGCTCTGGGCCTGAGATGAGGAGGGAACATCATGGTGAAAGTGTGTGGTGGAGGAAAGTTCACGGCAGCCAGGAAGTGGGGGGGGGAAGGGGGAGGGGGAGGAGCCAGTGGCAAAAAAAAAAAAAAACAACAACTATAATCACCAAAAGCATGTCCCCAGTGACCTACTTCCTCCACACCCCAACAGCCTGCAGTAACACCCAGTTAGCCACTCACATTATTAACCCATCAAATGGATTAATCTACTGGTCAGGTTGTATCTCATGATGTAATTATTTCTCCTCTGAACACTTCTGCATTAACACAGGAGCTCTGGGGGGACGCCTCACATCCAAACCATAACAACTGCCACGTCTCCAGAAGTCAGAAAGCAAGAAACACTTGATTAGAAACATTAGTCAAAAACAAAAAGAAAAGAAATATCAATCAGTAGCACCAACAGAGTCTCCAGCGTGCTTAGTTACTAAATTCCATGTGGAATGTACGACATCTCTCTTGTCCAGTACTGATCCTTGATGGCCCGCATGGTGCTTGACACACATTACATACTCAATAATACTGAAGCTGCAGCCAACCTTGGATGAACCTCTGTCGGGGTGCAGAGCTGTGTCTGTTGGCCTTTGCCCTGCCTTCTGTGCCTCTGGGGACCATGGGCCCTGCAGGACGCAGCTTGCCTTCACTGCTCCCCACCCAAGGGTGGTGTCACTCAGGCACCTAACCTTCTGCACATAGGAGAGCAGGACAAGAGGCCACCATCTCTGTTGAGATGGTGCTTATCATTCAGTAAGCAGGCTCTTCTTGAAAAGTGTGTATAAAACACTAACATGCATGTGCGTGTGCTCACATGCACTTGTGCACACAGGTAGCAGCGGGAGGGGAAGGCAGAGGCAGTTCCACGTGTCCCCAACTCCCATCTCCCACTGGTGGTCAATCTGGTCATCCTTGCTGTGATGCTGTGATGGGAGTTGGGAGAAAGACCCCAGGGGCTGGAGTGCGGTCCCCTCCTGGCTTCCTGCCTGCTTGCCCATGGGAGCCGCTCCTGCTTTCACAAGCTCCATTTGACCCTCCTTCTCTTCTTCTTTCTTTCTACTTTGATGGCTTTATTCCTTTTTCCAAAATCACAGCAGCACATAGGAAATGAGGAAGGGAAGGGGTGTGGCCCTGGCTGGGGAGCGAGGGGACGGTTTGGGGATGTGACAACAGGGCCAGGGTCTGGCTGGAGATGGGCCAGCATTTAGTGTCATGATTAAGGCTCGAGGGTCTTTGTCATGGTCACATGTGGATAGACGTGACCAGGTTGGGATCCCTGGTTGAGCAAGTCAGGAGCAGAGATCATGCCGGGCACCCTCTCCACCCCTCCTTTTCAAGGCTTGAGGGGAAAAGCAACTGGAATCTGATCCCATGGTTCATATTCAAGGAAAGTCCCCTTGGTCATACATCCCACAGCCAGGGAAGGGACAGGAGGCTGAGGCCTTCTGTGGATTACATCCAAGGATTAGTTTGGGATTTTCTAGCATCTCTGATCAAGGACTGCCGTTCAGAAAGGCAAGGCTGGTCCAGCAGCGCGGCTGCTCCCAAAGCCTCCAGTGCTGGGTGTCTGCCAAGCTCACCATCTGTACCCCGCGGCCAGCGGTGTGCACTGCCAGCTTCTGCATCAACTCCCGCCCTCGCCCCTCCGCCCCCAGCCTGGGCTGGGAACCTGGCAGCGCCCCAGACTGCATCATACAATCAGATAAGCTTTGCCAGGTTTATGGCTGGTAATTTATGGCTTTCTTTAGCAACATCTATCACGCTGTACAGTCGTTAATCCCAGAGTCTTTGCCCACTTTGCAGAAAATAGCTTGCAATTCCTTACAATGTAGCATTTGCTAACTCACCTGTCGGGCTGTCAGGCTGGGTGGGTGTGACAAGCCACTCTCCAGTTACTTCTTTCCATCTTACTTTGCTTAGGTGAGCCAGGCCTTCTCCAGAAAATAGCAGCAAGGATCTTTATTATCCACCTACCATCCTGCTCTCCCACATTCCTTCTCAGCAGCTACCCACACCCAACCACCAAGCTACAGAAAGGGAGTAGGGCCACTGAGGGAGGGGGGTGGGCTCCCAATCCAAGCAAGAGCAAAACCTTCTTGTACAAAAGAGAGGGCAGATCCCAGGGCACATGAACTCCCCCCACCACCATACTTTAAGAGTCAGAGGAGGGGCTGGAGTGTGGCCCGGTGAACAGACACACTTGTCCGACATTACAGGGCATATGAAATACCTCTGTGGTCAGCCCCTGCTTAGGCATAGTGGCCAAATGATCAATCTGGACCACTGAGAATTGCCAACAAGCACATCCAAAATGATATATAAATGCATTTGGCTCCAGAATGGATCACAAGGTATTTTACAGTCAACCTCTTAACTTAAGCTATTAAAATTAAGCTTCCTTATCTTAAGGCATGCCTTCCTGGGCAAAAGAGAAGGTCGCTTGGGAAATTCTAAATCATGGTGAGGGAGGTCAAGGAAGGTGAAGAGCTTTGGACTGCAATCGTATAGAACCCAGAGTGTATATGGATAGTATTTTTAAGTTCTAGAGAAAGACAAGTGATACAGACGTACTGGAATGGAACATACCAAAATGGTCAAATGGTCAAATTCAAAGGTTGGGAGATATAAAGACCTCCATTTAGATAGAGACCTGCATCTTCTATGAATTGTATATGACACATTCCTATTATAAGTACCTATTATACTTATAATAGGTATGTGTCATATACAATACCTATTATATACTGCATATGTAACTTCTAGTGTATTGTTTTTCTAAAGTTTCTCAGTTTTCTATAAATAGCATGCATTTTGGCACCAAAAATCTATGGCCCAGGTGACTGGTGATGCCCATTATGACAACTGAAGTGACTCACACCACTGGTCCTCCCTCTCCTGGCACCTTACCAGAATGCTTTTCTTTGGCCCATTCTCTACGAATGTACCTGAACCCCTTCTGTGTTCACATGCATTTTTTTGACAGCAAATTTGGAATCGAGCCTCTCTATAGCAGCTGACATGTTGCCCACTGCAGAACCCTGTTCTCTGCAGAGTCCCCACTGCCCAGCTCCAGGTGTGCAAGGCATATTTGCATGAATGAATGAAGTGATGCTGGATGCTCCTCAAGCCAACTGAGGCAGCTGGGTCAGGCCCATGTCACTTTGCTGACCCTGGAGTGGGCTCATCTGACTCAGTGCCATGGATAGCACCCACCCATGGTCCTGGTCCTCGTCCAGTTGGGGTGTGGAAGGTGCAGACACAGAGCAGACTGCTGGAAGTGGGGGCCCTCTTCACTCTGGGGCTGCAGATTCACAGGTCACCTTAGGGCCTTTGCTTCCCCCTTTGTTTTGTTGGAGATTCTTCAGTATTCGGTGGCTGGTGAGTATGTTCCCACAGGAGGTCCCAGTGGACTCTGGGAAAATGGGAGGGTCTGGCCGAAGAGAGGGTGACGTCTGCATCAAGGGGTTGATGGAGTGGGCAAAGCAGAGGCTCTCAGCATGCGGTGGGCAGTGCGAGCTCTGGGGCAGTGGCCATCTTTCCACCACATTTGCTGAGGGTGCGACCTTGAGGGTTTTTTTCTCTAGGCTGCGGCTTCCTCATGTGTTAAACGGAGGTGGTGACAGCTGTTTGGGGACACTCTGGGCCGGGTGCACGAGGGTGTGGTAGAGATCGGTTATAGCATATAGATATATAGCATATAGATAGGGTTCAAGGGAGGCTGAAAGGAGGGAGGAGAGGAGTGTGCAGGGTGGGGGAGAGAACGTTCTAGAGGAGAGCAGCCAGTGGAGGTCATGAACTCCATGGTGGGAGGTGACGGGAGAAGCCAAAGGAACTCTGAGGTTAAGGTTCTCGATAGGTCATGCAGGTGGTCAGTGGAGCCACCCGTGATAGTGACCAGGTCCAAATAAAGAGGAGAAGTGCTCAAATTCCAAGTGAGGGTGACTCTGGAGGGCAGTGAATGACACTCATGAGACAGAATGTCCACGTGAGCCTCAGCAAATGCCAACGCTGTCCCTGGGTCCCACTGGATCAGAGAAGTGGGAGGAGGAGTCTTCCCCGGAGACACCTGAAGGGTCCCATGCCAAGTGAGGAAAGCGATGTCTCGGTTTCAGAAAGGGGTGCAAGGAAAACAATAATGAAGAATTAGGAGATATGGGGGTAGGATTGGGATTTTTTCTTAACAACAACAACAAAAAAGCCTAGAATGCAACTGGTTTTTAGAGTTTAAAAGGAAAAATAGAAAAAAAAAGGAGTATGAGACAGAAGAAGAAAGAGAAAAATATAAGAGGAGGAAAAGACAAAGGAGGGAGGGAGGAGGAAAGGAGAAGGAAAGGAAAGACGGAAACAATAAATTCAAGCTTGGTGTTTGGAGAGGACCCAGACTGAGATTTGTGGGGGACCTTTAAGTATCAATCTTAGTATCCCAACCCTTTGGGACATGGTCAGCCATGACACCAAATAAAATAATAAAATCTATTTGTATCAGTCTGTCCACCCTGCATACGCACGCCCGTGCACGCACGCATGCACATGCACACACACACACACACACACACACACACACACACACCCTCTCCAAAAGAGGCAGCAGCTTCCTCTTAAAGCTGCATACAAAGCCCAGCCCCCTGCCCCTCTTTCCTTCCCTACCCAATGCCCTCAATCATCATTTTAATCAGGTTTAAGGGGTGAGGAGGATGGGATGTTGTGCAAATGACCTGAACCTCACTCTGAAATTGAGGTGCTTTTGTAAAGTTCACCCTTGGCTCTTGGGGACATTCACAAAGATCGCACATTAGCAGTTTGGCCTTTTTCAAGGGTCAACGACAAAAGACGAAAGAAGTAAAGTTTAAGGGCCAGGAACATGTGTCCAGATCTGCATAAAACTTACCCCTGAATCCCCAGGATTCCTATTTTTAGTACCAGCAGGAGAGCGTTTTATCCTTTACCATCTGTAAGGCTGGGGGAGCGGGGTGCACAAGGCCTGAATAGGGACCTGTGCCACGGCTGACCATGGTCACTCAAACGTCCATCCGCTGTCTCTGGCTAGGTTTAGAGGGCTGCCTGGCAGCGGGCATGTGGATGACGAGTGGAAGTTGCAGGTTTGGAGCCCAAGCTTCATAACTTGGTGACCTGGAGAAGCACCCCATCTTCCTGACCTCCTGTTTGTCGTCTGCAGACCTGCCTGCCTAATAAGAACCAAATGAGCCAGTGTTTGTGGAAGTGTTTTGCAAACTGTAAAGTTCTTCATAAGTGTAAAATATCATTAGAGTAAGTGTTTAATAAGTACTTGTTGAATGAGTGAATAAATGGAGCTCGGTCACCAGGGGCTATTAATTTTGATGACATATTGATATCACGAGCAAGCATTTTATCGATCGCTGACAATTCTATGAGTACCAGTCAAAACAAAACTGCAAAACCCACAAATTTCATCACTGAATGATATATGGTTTTGTACTGGTTTTCTATGTCACATTTGTCTCTGTCTTGTCCCCACACTTATACTGTAGGCTGCTTGAAAACAGATCTGGTCATGTACGTCTTGTCCGGCATCAGCTGGGCTGAAGAGTGGACGTGGACGTTAGTGAATATTTGGAGATTGACTCTTTGCATCGATCATGGACAGAACTGGGGGTTCTTTGAGCATGCATAAGCATGGGACAGACATCTATTGGGGCTTGGAAGGTGGGAAGTATGGTTTGAGGGAACTTTTTTCTAGAGCATTGTAATTTTATAGTAGTATTTGGATTCATTTTCATAAAATTATACAAGGAGGTTGATTCCAGTCCTCTCCTCCTCCCTCCCCTTGTTCTCCCTCTTCTGTTCTTCTTCTATACACTTTTATTTAGTTAGTTTTTAATTTATTTATGTTTGATTGGTACTTTCTACATTTAAAGGTGAAATTCCCTTTGGTGAATATAACATGGTTCTGTTAGATCCAGCCCATATTTCTTCCCCTCTCCCTCCCTCCCTCTCGACCTCCTACCTCCACTCCACTGATCTTCCCTGTGTCTTTGTGATATCCGATCCCTTCTGCTTCTCCTTGTTTTGCTCTAGCTTCCACCGATGAGAGGAAATATTCCACCTTTGATTTTCTGAGTCTAGTTTATTTCATTTAACATGATTTTCTCCATTTCCATCTATTTACTGGCAAATGCCTTCATTTCATTCTTATTTTTCTTTTTTCCTGAGACACAGACTCACTAAGTTTGCTGTACAGCAGAGTGGCTGCACTAATTTGCAGTGCCCTCTGCAATGTATGAATGGACCTTTTCTCCCACGTCCCCACCAACACTTACTGTTGTTCATGTTCTTGATCACTGCCATTCTGACTAAAGTGAGATGATGGAATCTTGGTGCAGTTTGATTTGCATTTCCCTGATTGCTGGAGATGTTGAAAGATTTTTGGGGGGTATTTTTTGGGGGGGCCACCTGTGTTTCTTCTTTAGAGAAATTTTTGTTTAGTTCTTTTGCCCCTTTATTGATTGTTTTTTTTTTTTTTTTTTTTGGTATTGAGCTTGAGTTCTTTATATATTCTAGATATTGAGATGAGCAGCTGTTGAGTCTTCTTCCCATTTAGTAGACTCTTTCTTCACTCTAAATCATTTCCTTTACTTTGCAGAAGGTTTTTATTTGATGGCATTTCACTGATTGATTCCTGGTTTTATTTCTTGGGGAGTCCAGTTGAGGAATTGGTGCCTGTACCTATATGATGGAGTGTTGACCCTATGTTTTCTTCTAACAATTGCAAGGTTTCTGACCTAAATTCTAAATCTTCGATCAATATGTAGAAGAGTGAAATTAGATTTTTATGCAAGGTGAAAGGGATCTTCTTGATCAAAGATTTCTATCTTCTAAGGCCTTCTTCAACTTCTTCAGTGTTCTAGAGTTTTAATTGTAGAGAACTTTCATCTCCTTGGTTTGATTAATACCAGGATTTTTTTTTTGATGTTGTTGTTGTTGTTGTTGTTTGTATTGTTGTAAGAGGGATAGTTTTGCTTTTCTGATTTCTCTCTCAGCTGATAGCTGTTGAAGCATAGAAAAGCTATTTTATTCAAGTGCTGGTCTTGTATCCTGCTACTTTGCTGAATTCATTTATCAGCTCTAGGAATCTTCTGGTAGAATTTTTTGAGTCTTCTAGATATAGGATCATGACATAAGTTAACAGTGATCATTTGATTTCTTCTTTTTGTATTCATGTCCTTTAATTTCCTTTTCTTGCCTCATTTCTCTGGCTAGAGTTTTGAGAATTATATTGAACAGAAGTGATGAGAGTGGACATCCTTGTCTTGTTCCTGGTTTTAGAGGAAAAGCTTTTAGATTTTCTCCATTCAGTGTGGTATTGACTTTGGGTTTGTTGTATGTAGCCTTTATAATGTTGAGGTAAGTTCCTTCTATGCCTAGTTTTTCCAGCATTTTTAACAAGAAAGGTTGCTTTATTTTGTCAAACACCTCAAAAACATCCAAAGAAGTCCCTGAAATAAAGCCCCGTGGTCATAGTGTATTGTCATCTTAATATGTTTTTGAATGAGGTTTGCTTCTATTTTATGAAGGGTTTTTGCATCTATGTTCATCCAGGAGATTGGTCTGTAGTTTTATTTCCTACGTGTGTCTGTCTGGTTTTGGAATCAGGGTTACACTGGTTTCAGGAAATGTATTTGTAAGTGCTCTGGAGGGACCCTTTTGTGCATCTGTCGAAGCTGTCACCTCTCATATGCAAGATGCTTTCACTCTAATTAAATAAAAGGAGAATGGGATGTCCACGTAGGTGGACTGACCTGCAAATATCCTCTAATCCTTTTGGGTGGTGCTTTGTGTCTCCCCAGAGGGTCAGCCAGTTGCCTTTCTGTGCCTTCTCTCGTCCCCTTCTGTTTTTCTCCTTCCTGGCCAGTCAGGGGCTCTCCCTTGGCCGCCCCTGGCCAGCTCTGTCTTGTCATCGAGGCCTGCAGCTGGGACGAGCAGCCGCTCTCCCTGCACGGCTCCAGGGGAAGTCCTTTGGCTTCCTTCAAGCCTCAAGTCCCAGCAGGAGTGTTCCTGTGAACGCCAGCCCCTGCGTCTCCCGCCTGACCACATGGGACCTGTGAGGGGGACGAAGTGACCCATGGGGGCTCCAGCCATGAGCCCAGGACTGCGTGGGAGGCATAGGACTGGACAGGCTGAGGACAGGCTCCAGATACTCAGAGGGTGAAGTTAAAGCCGAGGGGCGATGGGAAGGGGACGCATGTTCAGTGTCACTAACCGGCAGAGCTGAAGGGACCATGGACCTGGTGGACGGAGGGACAGGGACCCTGTCAAACCTGAGCACTGCTCGTGAGGTGAAGGAGCCTCTCCACGGGGAGGATGGAGCTGTTAAGGGGAGGTATTGATTGCTGAGCAAGGCCCACCAAGCTTGTTCCGTGGACGCAGAGCTCTTTAAACAATTACGCGAAACAGGTAGGAACCAGCTCTTAACAAGGGAAAGAAAACCCAGAGGTCAGGCCTGTTTGTTTAAAGAGAGAACAGCAGTGATTCATCACCATACTTCAGACAGCTAAATAAATATTTACTAAACGAGGGCAGCAGGCCACGGAAAGGGCCCTGCGAGCAGTCCTTGAGACCGGCCTGTCCACAGCTGCACCTGCGGGGGCACTTGGCCCAGGACCCCGGGAGCTTGGCCTGGAGGGGGTATGTCAGCTGCAGGTGCTCATGTCACCTTGAGCAAGGTCACACCAGAAACCTGAGAGCTTTTTGGCAAGCTCACGCTATTGTCAATACACCTGCTAACTTGTAATTATGCCTGGCTTAGGGGCAGGCGGGCCACGGGAAAATTGAAATAAGGGATATCCAAGCAGCATTTTAATCACTCTTTTCTCCAGCCACTTTTTCAATGACTTTGTTGTTGTCGTGAAACCACAGGCATTCGGAGACATAACGAAAACCAACACGAATATCCATCCTACTTTGTTCACAAGAAAGCAGCAAAGACTCCCAGAATGAGCAGAGAAGAAGGGCCTTCAAACCCCCCTCGTTCAGGGGCCACTTCACAGAGGAGGCAAAGGGCCCCACAAAGGCACCTGGTGGTTGTCCCCGGCTTCTGCTCCCTTCTTTCGACCCCTAGGATGGAAAAGCTCTTGAAATGCTGGGAGCATCAGCACGGAGATGCTCTTCACCGGGCTGGGTTAGCCTCCTGCAGTCAGCTGCTGGGGCTCCGGGGTCTTTCCTAAACAGCCTATGACCTGACTGTGCAGAGGAACATCTCAAGGTCCCCCTAATAAGTTACAGGAGGAGGGCTGGATGCGGTCTGTGGGAGAGGAGAGTTCTCGGGGCTGTTTCAGTCCAGGCTGAACTTGGTTGTCCAGGTCCCAAGGCCTCAGCCTCAATGTGGACAGATCTCAGCTGGTCACTGGTGTGCGAGCCCACGGACACCCTTCCTTCCCCCACTCACGGGTCCCCATGGGGAACCTGAATGTGGTTTCAGACCTAATGAATCATAGTCCCACCCACAGATGACCAGGGGGATCTGAGGTTCTTGATCTTCCTGCTCAGTACAGCTGGACAGGGAGAGCATTAAGACCTATGACAGGGGCATCTTAGAGGTGGTGAGAGGGTGCCAGGCCAGCTGAGGGAAACAGGACGGAGTACGCTCGCTCCCGTAATGGTTTTGTAGAAAAGAATTTAAGACCTCTGGGGCTGAGGGCAGACAGAAGGAGCACATTTCAATAGGGGACGTAGCTGCAGACATGATTGGATGTCTCCTATTTCTGTTTTCTAGAGACAACTTTGAAAGATAACAGCTTGGGGACTAAAGTTATTAGAGGCGCTTTGTCCTTGTAAACAAAAAACGTATATGTATGATATTCATGTGAATAAAAGGTGATGGAGGAATGGAATAGACAGAGGTTTAGTGTGGATTGAATCTGGGGAACAGGAACATGCACAGGCCTCATTCAATGGCTCTCTGATCCCATAGGCCATTTATCAGGGGCCTTTGTGTCACTCAAAGATTTTCCAGAGGCAGCAGTACTCATGTTTATAAAGAGAAGCTGGGAGGAGAGGGTCAGAGAAGCAGGTCCCTGTTTTCTGTTGCTATAACAAAATATCTGAAGCTGAATACCTTATAAAGACAGAAAACAGTTTTGGTGATCAGAAGACCTCGATTGTCCTACTCCATCTATTTGGCCTCTGGCAAGGGCCCCCTTAACTCTATCACAACATGGCAGAGAAGGAGAAAGGAAACCAGCCATGTGCAGAAGGGATCATGTAATGAGATAGAAAGCCACAGATGCAGGGCCCAGACTTGCTTTTTATAACCACCCCCTCCCCAGGATCAGCATTTGTGCCCCCTGTGACCCAGCGACCTTCCAGTAGAGCCTCCCACCTACGGTTCACCAGCTCCCAACACTGGGGACCAAGCTTCTAGCACATGACCCTTTGGGGCACACTTAGATCATTCCCAGACCATACAAATCCCCTGTGGCTGAATTCTCTTTGTTCCTAGAGATCGCAGGAAATCTGGAGACGGGAGCGTACGGCCTGGGGTCTGGGGCTCCCAGGTCAGGAGTGGATTTCTTCATTAAGTGCATACACAGTGGATGGTGCTGAGGCTCATTGGACATTGGACATGCTGTTCTGGAAGCTAGGGCCTCTGTTCAAAGCCACAAACACTACTGTTTGCACTCCGTGTCCGTCCCCCCCCACCCCGTCTGTCGTTGTTAACAAGTAGCAAAATCGATTCATTTGGATTTTATCTCCTTTTTATTTCCCCTGCGCACCCCATTTTGGGGTTGCTAATAAACCACATCTCAGGGTAAAAGGCTGGCAGCCAGGGGGGAGACTAAAAATGCAAGCACAGAGCTAATGAATTAATTGGATTTTGATGTACTCAGAGTCTAATGAACTCCCGATTATTCAGGGATATGTTCCCAACCTAATGCAGTCTTCTTTATTTTCTTCCTGCTTTGCTGGAGGCTGGGTAATTTGGAACTTGAGTAAAACAACAAGGATTTTTGTGGAAACAAAACCAAGTAACAGACCATAGTCTAATCATCTTTTCTTTGAAAAACCTTTCCATGACTCTACCTGTTTGTGACTCCACCCCCTTTGGAGGGCCAGATGTACATCTAATTTATATCCACTCACCCCCATTCAGTAATGTCTTCTGCATAGCAACTTAGGAACAGCTCAACAAATACATTTCCCTTTTTAATAGTTTCATAGTATTCCATTCATTTAATCTGACTCTTATTATGGGACACTTGGACGATTCCCCATTTTTCAGTATCCTTAACAGTTTAATAAGAATCCTTATCAATAAACCTGTACTTCCTTAATTGCTTTGAAGGGTAAAGTCCTAGAAGAAAACACTGGGTTTAAGTGGACATGAGTTTTTAAGGGTTTTGAGGTGCACCATGCAATCACGCTCCAGAAAGACCCCAGTGTGTGGGAGCTGTTCCCCCACAGGGTGCTTCCTGGGAGGAGCTCTCCTTGGGGTCAGAAGTCACTCCCTGGGCCTGGTGCAGCTGCTCCTAGGGTGGCATTTCCACTGGGTGCCTTCACCCTCTATTATGGGTTTCCACGCCCGAGCCCTTTCAGATCCAATACTGTATATTTTATAAAGGTCAATCTACTGCTTTCCTCCTCCGCTGGTCTGCCCGACCTCATTTGTGGACTCTCTGCTTCCACTCAGCAATGTCATCCCTGGCAGAGGGCGGGGGACGGAGTGGGGAGGGCAAGAATGGAATGCAAGAGCTCCAGGAAGAGCCAGCACCTTCTTGCTCTTTCTGAGACCAACAGTACCCTCAGCAACAGAAGGTCCAGCTTGGCAGAGCCCTCCTATTCTGATTTGTAAAACGGAAAAGGGGGGGGGGGGAAGCAAAACTTTTGTGATTCTCTCAAGATCTGGAATTCCTTATGGGTCAGAACCATCTAAAGCAATTGCTTTCAATCTAGAAAGGTGATCTCAGCCCTTAGCCTTGGATGTGACATCATAACTCAGGTTTATGGCGGTCTCCCGGGCCGCCCTACCTTCCAGCCAGTCTTGACTAAGATCAAGAGAAGACAGATTGGGAAACAAAGTGAGTGGCCAGGGATGGAGCAAGGGACAAGTGGAGAGCCGAAGGGGGCCGGACACCAGGGAGGCCAAGAGCCGAGGGCAGGCCACATGCAGGCAGAGAGGAAAGGAGAGATTTTTCAAGGCTGGCTAGTTTCCAGGGTCTGGTTCAGCATGACAAGAATGCAGGAGGGCTAAGGAATCAGAGGTGTGCGGGAGGGGCTCCATCTCCATCCTAAGCCTCTCTCCCAAAGCCAGCTTAAATCAGCACTTAACCTGGGTGTGTTCCCTAAGCCCCCCCAATCCCACCCTCAGGCCCTTCCCATCTGGAAATTCTGGAGTTGTCTGGGATGTATCTAAAGTCAGCATCAAATACACAACCAACACGAAATGCCTTTTAAATATTCTGGGCCTCCAGGTACCATTTGATATATTAATTATGTAATTTCCCGATTAAGTGGATTAATAAAGAACAACTACTCAAGAGATTCTCTGCAGCTCTTCACAAGAGAGGCTCCTCTCCCATCCCGCAAGGCACAGTGGCCCCAAGGAAGCATCCCAGAGGAAGTCTGGGGAGGGAGTCTCTGGTGCCCGGATCTGGACCCAGGTGTGGGTCTCCCCACCGCCCACCTGCCTGCAGGGGCGAGGGAGCTGTGGACAGGGAGACGGGACAGATGCAGGAGGAGGACACAGGGGCTCTGCTGGGGAAGATGCAGGTGCATTTCACGTTTCAGAAGCTGCCAGGTGCCGTGAAGGTCAGGGGCTTGGGGAGCAGGGTTGGATTTCTGCTATTTGGCTTGTTGATGCTTACACGTCTCCTGGAGAGCACTTTTAACGGCAGTAACCATGCTTTTGCTAATCTCAATCTAATTTGACAGCTGATTCTCTAGTTGGAAAGGCTCACTGATTCTGAGCTGAAGGATGATTCCGCACCCACCAGTCTTGACAGGGATGGCAGAAAGCAAACAAGCCTAATTCCTGCACAGGGTTTGGTGAACTTTGGAAAAGGCTGAGACAAGCCTTAGAGAAAGCACTTTGCTAAAACACAGAGATGTAAGAGGAGGCCTTTATCACCAAGCCAAAGTGTCAGAAAGGGCCCCCATGCTCATGGTTGATTAGAAAATAACAGACAGCAGAGAGCTCCTGTGGACGATACCAGCACTCATGGCTCTTCCTCCTCCTGCATTCAAATAGCAATGCATTTTCCCAGCAGAAGCCTCCATGTTGCTCTCTGCCAAAACCCAGCAATGAATCTGGAACTTGAGCCAAAAGAGCTGAGTATATATGTCAACACTGTACAGAGCTTTGTAAAGCTGCCCACGTCCGATGGATGGATACTCTCTTCATTAGAGGTTGGGAGCTCTCAGGACGGGTGGGGAGGGGGCTCCCCTGGGAGAAATAGTGTACTTGTCATTTCTTTTTTTTCTCAAGATTAATAACTGGTGTGTCCCTTAGTACCTGGTGATGAGGAGCAGCAAATAGACAAACCATTTGTAAGAACGGAAGCGCTGACGTGGGAAACTTTGCTAAGGGTTGGAGGACCTTGTCCAGAAAACGCTGCAAGTTGTGTTCTGTGTCCCAAGAAATCTTTGACCACTTTGAAGCTTAGCTTTGTTTAACTGCAACCTGTGTTCATCTGCTCACCCTTTTGCTATTTTGCTTGATTTTTTTTCTTTTTTTTTTTGGTTTGTTTCTCTCTTTTTCCTCCGGTGTGGTCTATCTAGGAGAGAGCAAGCCCTTGCCCTTTAGTTAATTCTGTGAAAATGGATTCGGAGGAAAGGAAAAGGGAGAGCCGAGGCGGATGTCTCTGAGGCTCATGCCTATGTCAGGGGCTCTTTGCAAGACAAATCCGCAGACACCCCAGAGAGCCTTTGGCATCTGATACGCGGCCTTGTCTGGCTGACTGAGGTGGAGTGACAGGATTGATCGGCTTCCTGCTTTGCCCTGTCCGTTTGGGCCAATGACGGATTCCATCGATGTCTTTGTGGAGCGCTGCCAGCGTTTGATTGAATTAACCAACCCTAGAGGCTGTTGTGGGTTTTTTTTGTTGTTGTTGTTTTGGGTTTTGCTTTTGTTTATTTCCTCATAGGCACAGAATGCCTCCGGTTATCATTAGATGTTTTACTTCTGGTGTTTAGGGCCTGGCAGAGAAAAAGCAAAATTGACTCTTCATGACAGCAGCTAAAAACTGGCAGCTCTACATAGCCAGCCAAGTCCCTCTGTCCCTTGTCAGACAGTCTGCACCGGGAGGGAGTCCAGCCAGCAGCAGCTTCTCCGGAGCCCAGCCGCTCTGCTTTGGCCGCACGGCTCTGCGGCATCCTAGCTCTTGTTCTGCAGGGTCCACCGGGGACTTGTATTTCTGCAAGAATTCCTGGAGTGTGTTGTGTGTTCTCCTCTGCTTAGTCATTCAGCCATAACCTTTCCATTTAGAATCCTGCCCTGCTGATGGCTCGGCTCCCTAGTTCAATATTTTACATTTATCTCTATTGAATTCCAGTTGCCTTCTGTTATAAGAGGCACTTAAATTATCTGAGCCTTGCTCCACAGGCTCAGACTCCAAGTCCAGGACAAATCTGTTTAGCACTTAGGGATCATTGGCTGTACGAGGGGCTTGGGAGTATAAATGGGTCAGAATTGGGCATTTCTTGATGATGGTGAAGGCAACAGACTTGGGAGAGAACCGGGGAGACACTGAATTTAAAAAATCTCAATCAGGCTCCCTGAGTATTGGGGGAAAATGGACCAGAGAAATTATTTAGAGAGTGAGAAAATAAATATAGATCTCCAGCCTGGAGGAAAGGAGCTGTAGCGTAGTGTGAGCCCCTGCTGGATAGGAACACCATCAGACACGTGGAAACGTCACGTTTGTGATGCTGTGTCAGCAGCTCTCTTGTTGCCCTTGGACCTGTGATGGCAGGAAGGCATGGCTCTCCTCCTATTCCAGGGTTGGGAGTGTGGCTTGGGAAAGGAGAGAGCTTACAATATGTTGGGAGTGGTCCCCAGCTCTGTTCATCTGCTCTAATACTCTGGCCAGTAGGTCATGGCCACTGGAAAACAGACTAAGGGGCCCAGGTGTCAGAAATCTCCAAATAAAGGGACTCCATGTTGCAACATTATACAGATTAGAGAAGACCCAGTTCTCGGGGGTGGGAAGAAGTGAGTGATGGGTAGTCCAGCTAGCTTCTCTCCCTACATACCCTCCAACACAGCACAGTTCGATTTTATAGACTTTTTAAGGTCTAAATGCAGCAGTTTAATGGCTTCTATGAAAAACAGGTGCTGGTTTTCAGGCTTAAACTGACACGATGGGTATCTGTAGCTTCATAAAATCCTACCAATCATGGGACGAAAGACCTCAAGGAGGCTAAAAAGTCTCTTGCCTCCATGAATCCAGGATTCCTTCTGGTTGTGACATCCTTTGCCTCCCTACGGGTGAAGGGAAGAGTGAGAAGTCCACCCTGAGAGGTGGGCCTGGCGTGGACGGAGGTCTGTGGGGGGTGATGGCCATGCTGCTTCCCCATGCTTTGTCTCTTGGGCCCCCTTCGTTCCCTTTAGAAGTAGATGAGAGATGGCCCTGTTTCTGATGGGGGGGGGATGGTGTCCTTCAATAACCTGGAGGCCACCCCAGCACTCATACAGGTAAAGGCCATGGACAAAAGGTGGGGAGACACATAACAAATATTCAGAGCATCCTCAGCCTGAAGGATCGTGCCAGGAAGGGGGAAGCTCGGGGCAAGCAGCGGCCTCAGAAAGATGCCAGGGGCCACAGGGGCACCTGTAGTCACTGTGATCTGAATTAGAGGGACAGGGAGGACAGCTCACTGCTTGGGGGACCTGTGCCAGTCTGAAGATGAGATGAGGAAGGGGAACCACTCAAACATTTTGTTTCTTCACCAACGGGCAAGATCTTTCAGCAGGAGAGAAGAGAATCAATATTGTTAAAATATTCTTGACACTGAACCTGGATAAACAAAATGTAAATGGTCACCTGGAGGCTTTGGTACTTTCCAAACCTGACAAGTTTCATGCCAGGATTTAAGACACTTGAAAACATTCACAAAACACAATTGAGAATGATTAAGAGAAAGAGCCCCAAAGACTTCAGATGAGAAAAACCTGGGTATTTCTAGAAGGAAAGTGGATTCCAGATTTGCAAGTTGCTGAATGTGACACTGACCTTAGAAATTCCAGGATGAGGTGTCATCCCCGTGGACGGTGAGGTCTTGGGAAGGAAGCACCAATCACCAGAAGCTGCGTGGGTTTAATGAGGGCCAGGCATATCATTTTTGACCAAATTTCTAGATATGTAAATCAGCCACACCCTGTAGACACAGCAAGACCCCTGACCAAGTTCATCTTGTACTATTGAGTAGCATCATGGTTGAGTGCCCAGCTGCCCAGACAGTGGGTCACATCAATGTGAGGAGGACATTTTGAAGTGTACTGAAGGGCTTTATCTTTGGTTCTGTCTTCTCTATTTTATCAAGGATTTAGCTCAAGATGCAGAAGGCAGGCTCATGAAATGTATGGATAGGAGGGTAGAAACACTAGGACCCAAAACATCTCCACAGACTATGGGAATGGCTAAAAATTAGAAGGCAAAATTCAATAGGGATAGAATTAAAGTCATGCACATAGGCTTAAAAAGAATTAGCTGTGCAGGTGCAGGCTGGGGATATCTGGATTAAGAGTAATTCATATGAAAAATACTCGGGGTTACTGTATGACTAAAATATCGATAGGGGGTTATAGTGTACATGGCTGCTAAAACATTTCCTACCATCTCAGGCCACTGGGAGAAGTATTCTGTCCAGGAACAAGGAGGCAACCATGTTCCAAACAAGCCAAAGCTTCTCCAGGGAATGCAAACACAGTCACAAGGTATCCCATTCCTCACTAGGAGAGGAGCTGGGTGATGGCCGGTGGGGCTACAGGTGACAGGTGCTCCCGGATGTACAACCTGGAAGAGCACTTGCACCTGCGCACGAGCAGGTATGCATGATAATGCTCCTGGTGACTTTCACTGTGACGGCTATGAACAGAAATAACCTGAATGCCCCTCCACACAACGGCCAAAGGAAACGTGGTGTGTTCATAAATCTCACAAACATAACTATCATGGCAAAAGGAAATTGAATGTCTACGATTAAGAGCATTTATTCATATCTAAAAGCCATGCACTGTGATGCCATTTATTTCTCAAGGATACAAATGTATATAGTAAAATACAGAAGAAATCCGCGGGGGTGAGAACAACACCACACTGGCTAGTGGTCACTTCTCAGTGGAAAAGGAGGGCAGGACAGTATGTGATGGGAAAACGGGCCCTTACCTCAACTCACCCAAGTTTCGTTTTTTAAGATGGGATGTTGTTTTGTGGTTTATTTCAATCCGTATACAATTTTCTATATCTACCCATAATACACGGGGGGGAGGGAGGTCCACAAACATGTCGAGATGAAGTTCACATGACATAAAATTGACCCCTGGAAAGTGAATTGCTCAGCAACAATTAGTACAAGGACGATGTGGCACAGCCACCACCTCATTCTAAAACATTCCTGTCACTCCAAATCAAACCACAAGCCCATTAAGCAGATTTCACCATCCCCCATGGAAGGGCTCTTATTTATTTATTTGTTTGTTTTTATATGGGGAGGACTTTTCATTGATAGATTTTATTTGATGAAGGGGTTTTAGGTTCACAGAAAAATCAAGTGGAAGGTGCAAAGATATATAGTCTGTGTGTCCCCTCTCCCTGCACAAGTATAGCCTCCCCGTTATCACCATATCCTGACAGAGGGGCACATTTGTCACAACCGGGGACCCTATGTGAACATCTCATCACCACCCAGAGTCCACAGCTGGAACTGGGGTTGGCACCTGCTATGGCACATGCTGAGGGTTTGGGCAGAGGTGCGGTGGTGTGTGCCCACCACAAACAGTACCACACAGGGTAGCTTCACTGCCCTGAAATTCCTCAGGGCTCTGCCTCTTCATTCCTCTCCATAATGGATTTTTAAGGATTGGGATTTTTTTTTTAAGTCTTAAGAAGGAAAGGGGATACACGATAACTATCTTTAAACACCTTTAATATTTCCTATGGAAGAGAAATTCAGTGTTTATCCTGTAATGTTCCCCAAGGATCAATGAGCAGATATTAGAAGGAGGGATTGGTAGGTCTAACATAAGGGAGTTTCCTAACAAGATGGAGCAGCACATCACAGTGGTTCAGAAAATGTCTCTGAGTTAGAGAGACTTGGGTTAAGATGGGTTTAATGCATAATGAGAATACGGATCTAATAGAATGAGAAATAATTTCAGTGGGATATATTTAATTTTAGGGTGGTGAATATCACAGAATCAGGGCTGCATACCTATCAAATGCTGTGACTGTAAAGGAAGGAAGAGCTCTCCATACTCAGGATGGGTGTTCCTAGGACCAGGAGCATCTCCAGGCTGTGAGCACTGCTGGGTGGTGCGCTGTCCGAGGTGCTGGAGGAGGGGATTCCGCATCACCAAGGAGGCTAGGGCCCAGGTGCCCTGCAGGTCTCATGATCCTCGCATCTTCAAGTCTGTGTTTGAAACCCTGGAGAGCCAGATCATGGGGTGCCTCTAAGTGTTAGGTGTACTGGTCACCTATTGCGGTGAGCAATATCACCCCAGATTTAGGGACTCAAAACAACACACGTCTGTTATCTCATAGTTTGGGCCAGGAATCTGGGCACAGCTCAGTCGGTCCCCTGGCTCAGGGTCTCATCTGAAAGCTACAAAGTATTGACCGGGGCTGAAGTCACTTCTCAGAGCTCAGCAGGGGGAGGAACTGCTTCCAATCTCGAGTGAGTGCCAGGAGAAGGCCCTCTATTCTGGCAATAGTTGGTGGTGGGCGTGCTGTGCTCAGTTCTTTGTCACGGGAACCTTCCTAATGTGGCTTCTAGCTTCATCCCAACCAGCAGGGTGAGAGGTCTACCAACAAGACGTCACGACCTTATGCCACATAACCGTGGAAGGGACATTCCGTCACTCTTGCCATGTGCTGTTGGCTGGAAGCAAGCCACAGAGCCTGCCCTCACTCCAGGGGATAAGATTACACAGGGCACGATGCCCAGGGAGCAGGATCACTGGGGGCCATTTCTGAATCCCTCGTCCACAGGAAGGGGACTGTGCAGGGGAAACAGGAGTGTCATGGTGAGGGGGGATGGGGGGCAGTCCACTTGGCTAAATCCAAGCAGAGCACAGTGAGACCAAGAAGGAACAAAGGAGCAGGCCCCGGGGGAGGGGCGGCGACAGCTAACTCACCAGCAAAGCAGGGCCCAGAGAAGGCGAGCAGAGCATAGACAGAATTTATCAGAAGGTATTTGGGCATAAGGTGCATTTAGACAAAGTGGAAATGTGCGTGCTAATAGCAGGCCTGCTCTGTACCAGGTGGAGACCAGGCCTCTGTCCCCTGGAGTATACTTCCTGCTCTGGGGGAGTTATTAACTTTTGCGCTATTGCTGAAGGCTGCCCATTCACGGATCCGGTGTGTGTGGCTTGGTGCCAAAGACTGTTGGCCTTCTCATATGGATGAGGAAAAGAATTTCACAGGGAGTGAAGGCTGAGGATGCAGAATGGCACCCCTGGTGGCCAGGGAGCCTGCCTTCCGAATGGCCCTGGGTTGGCCCATGTTGCCTTCAAGTGTGTGGGTCTTCTTATCTGGGCTGTATTCACCCCAGAAATTATAATTGCAGCTCTGGCTATTTCCAATTTGGCTACATATACTTTCAAATCTCTCTACATTATCATTCTGTGTTAAGTGTCCAGGGCCAGGGCAGGGTGTGTGAGCTATGGACCTTGCTTGAACAGGGTCTAGACAGTCTTCAAATCCATGCATAATGGGTTCGTGTAAAGCTGGCAGTGTGGTGGCTGTGAGGTGGGAGACTCGTGCAACTCAGGATCAGGAGGAAACTTTTAATTGAATCCTCTTGTTCAAGGCTGATGTCAGAAGGCTTGCATCAGCTACTTAAGATTATTCATGGTTTTATGCCTCTAGTTTTGATTAAGAGCAAAGGGATTTTTCAGTCTCTGGACAAGGAACGTCCTGTTGTAAGTTCAGGAAATGGGTATAGTGGCTTGAACTTAAGAGCAAATTGCTTCAGTCCTGTTTTCCCTATATAACCAGCTCACCTGTGTGTGCTTCAGGATCCTTCCATCAGTAGAGCTGATTTTTGCATCTAGTGGCTCCATCTCCAGCCTAAACCCCAGGAGATGGTTCCCCCCACACACTCTTCAGTAATGGTGAGTCAGCACTGATGTGCTCATGAGTCAGACAGTGTGGTGGACCCGCATGTTCACCCAGCACACCAGGCAGAGGGCCGCATGGGCTGCTCACCTGACATCTGCAAGAACTGGAGTGATTCCCATATTTGACACTCTCCCCTTCTGTATGCATGGGAAAGGTGACAGAGAGAAAGAAAGTGGCACCTATGGAACACCTCTCCTCAAAGCCAAGCACAGATTCTTTCCATGTGTTGTCTCACCTGACATCTACCACCCCGTCCTCTCTGTGGCTCTCTTGAGTTTGCAGCACCTAACATTATGCTTTGTCCATACTAGGAATTCAAGACTAGTTGCTGAACTAAAAAGAATCAAATCAGCTTGCGTCTGTCCTGTTGTAAGCTCAGGAAATGGGTGCATGTAGAGCAGGAAGGGGCACTGGATTCTGCCCAGCCCTTCTCAGCTACTAGGTGACCTTGGCTTATCCATCCACTCTGAGGCATATTCCTCACCAACAGATAGGACTGAATACAGCCATCCCTAAGGTTCAATTAACTCAAACCCCCAATGGTTATATGGTGGGATAGGCATGGGTAGGAGAGAAGCTTAGATTTCATAATGAAAGAAAGAACTGATACAAAGGTGAGAATTTGACCCAGCCTCTCAGCCCCTACCGCAGGTGTTGAACAGCTCAGAGATGGGGGCCCAGGGAAGCATCGAGCCAGGGGCCTATCCCCAGCAAAGCCAGAAACACCCCCTCAGCTGTGCCCAGAGCCCAAACCACCAAACAATGCACAGCCCCAGCTCTTGACAAACACAATTCTGCTTGAGAAGGCAAAAAGTAACCAGCTACATGAGAAATAATTACCAAATTGCCTGAAATAATTACAATTTCCAAACAAATAAAACCCTCTGCTATCTGTCAGTTCACTGAAAAACACACACACACACACATAAAATTATCAGTGCGAGCTCTTTGCCTCAACTTTAATGAGCACCAGCCTCAAAATCACACCTTGATTTTAAAAAGTCCTAAGTGCAGAAAGGGTATCTGTTTGGCTTTTGATGCGTAGAACCCCTTCGTGTGTCCCTGAGAGGTCCTGTAAGCAGGTCCTTGTGACGCATCACACACCTGGAGTTTAGAGATAGGAACGCCTCCTCTGAAAGGGAAACTACATGCACTTGGCTTGTGGCTCCTCCTGCAGCGTTGGGTTGGCCTGTTGGAGTGTCTGACTCCCCTCCCCGCCATGCAAGAATGAAGGCCAGCACAGGCCCAGCATAGGCAGCAGGTCTGCAAAGGGTCCTGACCATGCCAAGTCCCCGGGTGTTTGTTTCCCTCCGGCCATCTTTCTTTAGCACTCAGCTCACCAGATTGCTCATTTGCAGGACTCTGAGGGCGTCCAATGATGGGTTTGTTTTGCCCACAGACAGTTTTCCCGTTACTGCATTTTGAATCCTGTTTTTCTCAGAAATGAGTAACTATTTAGTGTGAATAGGCACATGAACTTGTGTTTGTGTGTGCATAAGCAAGTGTGTCACGTATACATATTCATATTGTAGCTACATGCATGAGCAGGTGTGTGTGTGGGGGGGGTGGGTGTGCGTGCTTTAAGGTGTGCAGAGATTATTTAAAATACAGTCCAGTCAGCTGGCAGAGTGATTTTTGGACTCATTTCACATTACTGCATTTTTCTTTCTGAATTAAAAATGCCGTAGAACCGAAGAGCCACTCTCGTCTTAATTACCACAGAAATATTGCTAATTAGAAACAAGGGAAGGAGTGTTAGGGATTCGCCTCGGAATCAAAGGCAGCATTATTTTCCAATGGATATGAAAAGACTTGCAAAGAGGCTGAGATGACGTGGTGGTGGAGCTGTGGAGTGCGCCCAGGGCCCAGCGGTGAGGCGACAGGAAGGGGAAGTTCAACGTCTTGGAGGTTGTTGTTCTCAGATGTTGGCATTCTGCCCACGGCCGTCCCGCTGTTGCTGTGATCCTGCCAACCTCACCCCGAGAACAAGATGGGATCAGGAGCTCTCCCAGGAACTGGAGGGTGGACGCGTGTTGGCTGGAGCCTGGGCCTCTGGCCACCTCGCCCCTGGGTGGGCAGTGGCCGTGGACACAGACCCAGACACTTTGACTGTGGCTCTTCTTCCAGCCCTGCCAATTTCCCACTTTGAAGTTCCACTATTTCTTCAGCCTCCAACTCAGTGTGTGCTGGAGGAGCACAGCAAGAGGCTGATGGCCATGAGAAGCCATCCCCGGGCTCTGCTCTGGGGGGCCAGGCCCCTGGGTGTGTGGAAGGCTGAACTTTGGAATGAGCAGGTGCCCTGGGATGGGCAGGGGGACTTGTGGCTTTGTTAGGAAGGTCTCTCATGTTTAATTCAAATTCCAAGTCTGCGGAGACTGGGGTGGCCGCCTCCAGCCACCAAAGGGGCACCAGATCATGGTCCACTGTTCAGTTTCAGCCTTTCAAATGCTTCCATTCCTGAAGCCGAGAATTAAATCTGGAGGCATCAGGATGAGATCCTCAAGCAGCAGGGATGAGGCCCAAACACTCAGAATGGAAGCAACTCAGAAATGGGAGAGAGAAAGGTAGGAACAGATATAGTGGAAAGACAGGGAAATAAATAATAGGTGCCTCTGTATCTACACATTTGGAGCCCTGAATGGATAGTGTACTCTGGTACAGATAGATGGATGACATATTCCAAATGTGTGCTGTACTTCCCTTTGCCTTAGGTGGCCTCTGTCAGTCCATAAAAAAGATAGTTTGGAATCCTTGCTGTGTGAAAGTCACTTGAACTCTCTGAACTCCAGTTTCCTTATCTGCCCAGTATTTCCTATCCTGACTTCCTCATGTGCTTGTTATGAAGATCAAACATGATAATGTGTGTGCAAGGACTTTGTAAACTGGACAGTACTGTATGTGCCAAAGACATGATCTCAGTTGTGCCTCAGCACTACACAGCTGAGCCATATCATTCAAACATTCAAGAGTGGGGTAAAAAGAACCAGGGGCTTATGTTCACGTGTAAAGAATCCGGCTCTCCAGGCAGGTCAAAGTTACCAGAAAAAAAATGCTTCTTCACCCCACCTCGAGGATGGGACAAAAGGGGAGCATTTTTATGATCAGGATGCTATGTAAATTAGATATTTTTCCTATGGCTTCCTAATTACTGACATGAAATTTATAAAGTTGAGCAATTCTTGCAATCTCTTCATGAAAACAGCATTATAACCCAGGGACTTGTGCATGTGAGGCAAACACTCTACCAACTGAGCCATGTCCCCAGCCTATGATGCCATTTCTTGAACATGTTTCTGTTTTTTTTTTTTTTTTCAATTTTAGAAGCCTCACGTGGATTTACCCCTGTGGAAGACACAGATGCACCTCCCCGCCCTGTCCTCCCAATGGAGTATATCCTAATTGCTGTTAAATCAACATCTAGTACTGACATTATTTTGCCTTCATATTATTTATAGCAAAACTGTGTAGGCTACAAGGATCATGTTCCTTCTCTTGGTTGTCCATAGGGTTTGGTTTTGCACCCACTGGATTTCGTTGTGACTAATTATAATATTACCAAGCTCTTTGACAGACCCATGAAACATAAAAACAGCCAGGCACCTCAAGCCATGCACAATCTTTCTTTTGCAGGAGATTCTCAGATTTGCAGAAGCTCTCCTCCCAAGCTTCAGTCTTTCTGCCCCATCAACTGTCTGGTTCCTGGGTCTGCAGCACCCAGTCCTTCTGGAACTTCCTTTACCCATCTCCCTCTGTTTCCCGGACCCAATGCTCACTTCTTTGTTTTGCAGCACACACCTTCTACGAGGTCCTAGGAAATGGTGCATCAGAGGTAAACTTTTTGAGGCTGAGACCTTGAATATCTGAAAATGCCATTGTCTCTTCCTCACACTTACTTAGTAGTTTGGCTGGGTATAAAATTTTACCTTAAAAATTATTTTCACTCAGAATTTTGAAGGAGCTGCTCCATTGACTTTTAGAATCTAGCTTTGTTCTTAGAAGTCTGAGGCCATTTTTATTCTCCATATTTTGTGTGTCAACTGCCTTTTAAAATAATCTGGAAGCTTCTAAAGAGATCTTCAGATCTTTTGATGACTTGTCTTCTGAAATTCCATGATTATGTGCCTTGGTGTAGTCCTTATTTGTTTATTGTGCTGTCCCATAAGCCTTTCGATCTGGAAAAGTCATGTCCTTTAGTGGAAGAGAATTTTCATATTTATTCCTTTAATAATGTCCACACCTCTATTTTCTTTGAATTATCTTTCTCAAACTTCTATTAGTTGGAATTCAGTCTTCCAGGAATGGATCACGTAACTTTCTTATCTTTTCTTTCCTATTTTCTATCTTGTGTACTACTTTCTGGGAGATTGTCTCACTTTTAACTTTCATATGTTCTGTTTTTCTAAAGATTTTTTTTGTTATCTTAATCTTTAATACCCAAGAGCTTTTTCTTGCTTCCTGAATGCCCTTCTGTAAATAAGATCCCATTTTGTTGTTTCATGAAATACTGTTTTCACTTAGGTCTGACTCTCATTTCCTTCTTTGTTTTAATCTTTTCCATACTAGAGACCTTTACACGTCTGATAACACTTTTCTGTTCATATCTTCAATGTGAAGAAAGCACAAAAAGACCAATGAATTGCACAGAGTGGGAATGTGGTGGAACAGGAATTGACAGAAAGTTTCCCAGGCTCCTTCTCAGGGGGTGAGGTTATTATTTGTCCACCTGCATGGGAAAAGGTCTGGGGTCTGGGGGAGAGTCTCCTATGGCTCATATGCAAATCTCACCTAATCCTCCATTTTCAGTACATCTGCTGTCACTGTAATAGGTGTCTGTAGGTCCACAGTCAATCTGACTCAGTGTCTCTGGAGAGGAAAGCTCTGGTCACCTATAGAGGTGCAGGTAGGAATGCTGTCTGTCTGGATCGAGGAAGAGAGGACTCCAGGGAGTCCAGATGCTGTGTATGCAGATTTTACCTGGTGGGTCCTCCCGTTTGCAGGGCCACCTGTACCCCATTCTTCACAGGCCCCACTCTTATTCCTGGGCCTTTCCTGAATCCCCAGTGAGATTACTACATCTTGGCTTCTCTGGTGGATGCTTTCTTTGCTCTTCTAATTGATAACCTATATCCCCATTTTGCAAAATTATGTTACCATATCTTCTCTGCTAGAATTGCCTCCTTTATGCATTGAAATCTTTGTTTCTTATACAGAGTGCAATGACTTCCTACTGCACTCACAAAAACCACCAAAGGCCTTGCATCTTAAAACAGCACAAATGTGTCATCTCATCTTTTGTGGGTCGGGAGTACAGTGTGTTTTAGCTGTGTCCTTTTTCCAGAATCCCATCAGGCTGAAACTGCGGTTGGCCAGCTGCGTTCCTCATCTGGAGGCTTGACCACGGAAAGATCCACTTCCAAGTACTTCAGGTGGTTAGCAAAATCCCCTTATTAAAAATTATAGAACTGGCGTCCCCATTGTCTTGCTGGCTGTTGAGTTTTGGGGTCATTGTCACATGGCCACCCCCACTCAGCAACAGAGAACCACTTATGTCAGTTCTCTTCCATGCATCGCGTCTCTCTGAATCCCCTCTCTGCTTTTTCATGTGATTGGGCCCAGCCTCGCTGGATAGCCTCCCCATCTCAACATCGACCACTACATATAACAGTTACCTCCTTGCAGGGGGTAGGCTTTAAATTCACAGCCCCCGGTATTATGCAATATGGGGTGGGGGGAGGGAAAGTATGGTAAACTTAGAATTCTTTCTACCATGAGAGATTTTTCAAAGGAGATGGCAATAAATTTGTGTGTTTAACCCAGAACGTTTCATAGAAGTCCCTTGCGCCCTCTCTGATGCGTTCTAATGCTGTTGCACTTCTACTGTAGACATTACAACAAATTTGATTTTTGACTTTTCAATGGGAGTGATGGCTGTGGTCCAGGAAGAAAAAAGATTTATTCCTCCCTCATCCAAATGAGTGAGCCTTATTATGTGCCTAAGAACCCCAAGAGACCCTGAGTGGGCTCACAGGTTCCCTTCCAAAGTCATAGCGTGTGAGGAGGCCGGGGGCTGCTCTGTGCTCCTTCTTGGTGACCTGATGCACCCAGTCAGGGGGATTCATTGCTCCTGGCGTGGGCGCGGGTGTCTGGAACTAACCGCTGCATGAAGACATTACTGATGAGGAGCAATACCTTGGCACAGGGACACGGTGATTTTTCCTGGCTTGGCGGATCCCAGCGGTAGTTGTTGTGTTCAGTGATGAATCACTAATTTCTAGAAACCTTGACTAGAACCTGAAGGCGGAAGATAAATGTGAGTAGGGGTGTTGCCCTGAGCATTCCAGCAGATGAATGGCCAGTCATAACTAAAAGATGGCTTTACGTTTCCTGAGTGTAATCAAGTGAGATGTGACCAATATTCTGTAGCTCATTAGCCTCGTGTCTCCCGGCCTGCTCTGCCCAGCTCTCCCTCGAGGAGCGGCTCCCTGTCCATTCTACTTTAAATTTTGTCTTTTTTTTTTTTTTTTTTTTTTTGGCTTGGAGGAAAACTAGGGGGAGAGCCATAGGCAGGTAACCAGTAGAAAGCTGCTTTCTAAAGGTCACACGTGATTTGGTCTTAAAAGGGAAAGAAGAGAGAACAGGTAGAGGCAGGAATGGAGAGACAGACTGACATGGGAAAATAGTGTGGTTTTAGTATCCTTCCTCACCCCGGTACATTTCTTCTTAGAGCCAGCTGGGCATTGTGCACCAGTAACACACGTGCAAACTTGGAGGAAATTCATGGGGGAGGCTCCTCTTGCCGCTGCCCAGTCCAGTGGCAGCAGAAATATCTTGCTGTATGTACCTTTGGCCTCCATTCCCAGCAAGTCCCTGGGAATTTGCTGTAGAAAATCTCTTTTATTCATCCTCCTGTGAAGAGGAGAGGTGGAGAGCGGAGGCTCAGAAGCCACAGCCCTGGGAAGATGAGCTTCCTCCCTGCAGAGTGCTCAGGGCCTGGGGCGAGAGGCTGCCTCCAGGGGGCCAGTTGTGTGGCCCACCACAATGAGGGTCCAGTTGTGGTCTTGCCTGGGTGGGATTTCAGGTCTTTGCCTACCCAGTCTGCCTTTCACGCAGCCACCACGAGCTTTCCAAACCCCAAGTCTAATCAGGTAGGATCCCTGTGTAAAATCCTTGGGGGACCTGAATTGCCTAGAGACTAAGCCCAAGGCTAAATTTCTGAGCAGGACATTCACTCCTCTCTATGACGAGGCTTGGACACTGTTGCTCCTGGCTGCAGCGTCCTGGCTCCTGTGCTTTGGCCCCCTGCCACCTGCACCCCTCACTGACGTCCCCCTGCACACACGTGCTGGTATCTTTGCCCATGCCATTCCTCCTGCCCAGAGCACTCCTGCTTTCTTTGTGTAAATGTCACAAAGCATGGCACTCGTCCCGTGAGCACCAGCCCCAGGCTTGTTCTCTGAGAACCTTGCCTTCCCATGGGCTCCTATTTGGTCTTTTCCTCCTCAAGTTGCACCCAAGAATCTGCAGAATGAGCTGCTAATTAATTAAGGAGAATTTGAAGGTCACGTAGACACAGGTTGTGCATAAGGAGTTGACAGAATCGAGGACTCCACACAAAACGAATGAAGGCACCAGGGACGTACATGTGGGCAGAGCCAGTCTGGAGCAGGGGAGGCTGGTGTTGGAGATGCTGGAGTGAGCTGTGGCTGGCCTCCTGGGTCAGCAGCACTCTGCTGGCAACAGGGCAGCCCCCGGGGAGACAGTGCACCTTGCAGTACGTAAGACAGCTAGTGCTGTGCTGGGCCTGTTTGGACAGTGGTCACTCTTAAATAGCAGCTCTTAAGTAGAGATGAGCTAGGAACACCAAGCCTAGAGTACAAGAAAGGCAGGGGAGTGAGTAGCCAACTGTTCATTCCAATCAACAATTCTCATCTTGGAGCAAACAGACTTTGGATGACGTGCAGGAGCCTCTGTCCCTGCCTAGCAGCTATGACCCTCACTCGTCCACTCGGCTCTCGCCACCTTGGAACTCACTTGCCTCCCTGTGCCCGCACCCCCGTTCCTGTGATGGGGAAGTCCTCAGACTTCTGAAGAGGCCAGGGAACATTCTCCTGTTTAGAGTGTCCCCAGTACACTGCGGTGACACTGGGCGATTTGACAACTCACAACACGTCCTGCAGACCTGGGACAGGATGAAAGGCCAGTCCTGCTTTGAAACACCTCCTGAAAGGCACACCGCTCTGGGGACTGTGTGGGATCCTTTCAGATTTCTCCAACTTTGAATTCTGAAAAGCAACTCTGCCCCCATAACCTCTCTGACTTCAGTCCAGGTCGGAGGAAAGTTCCAGAACCCACTAGCCATGTCCTGAGCTTCACAAAGAGACAGGGGAAAGTCGGGGAATCTTAACGATGAGAGATTGCTGGACATTCCACTTCCCCTGGCTGGAATCTCTGCCTGCAGATCCGGTCCTCCTGTGCCCCAGTTCCCTCGGCCTTTCACACGCACCACACTCACTCCAGGGTCGAGGCTGCTTCCCGGTGCCCATGTTCTCCCAGGAAGCTCTGTTCTCACAGGGCCAAGTCTCCCTCTCTAAGCTCTTAGCCTGGCACAGTGCCTGGCACGCAGTGAGCCAGTGTTACCAAGGCCGTGGCTTCCTCCTCTGTCTTTGGGCTGTTCTGTCCCCCTCTTTTCTCCCTCTACTTCTTCCTTACACCCCAGTCCCAGTCACAACATAGAAGCGTGAGGGACACTGTCAGAAAACCAACCTGCTGACCAAAGAGGGGGCTCAGTGCCGGGAATGTCCAATTCACTGTCCAAGGGGCCAGCCTTGCTCCTCCTGCTCACTCCTGCGGACTTCTCTGCCACGTCCCTCCGTCATGACTCGCGCGGCCTTCTCTGGCACGTCTTCCTCCCTGTCCCTGCTCAGAACCTGTCTGTACCTGGAGGGGCGAGATGGCAGGTGGATGAAGAATCCTGGACACACAGAGAAGGCTGATAGCAGTACTTTAAATATTAAATGAACCAGTGCACACACAGCAATCGAGGCAGTGTGGGGTGCTTGGGACTGCCCATTTGTTTTATTTTTAATATTTTGAGGGAAACACAAATAACCTCAAGCAAATAACCTCAATCCTTACAACTCCAGTCTCTTCCTTTCCACCCGTGTCTCCTACTTTGCTTCTACTCTGCCTTACGCTGCTCTTCTCCCTGGTTCCTTCTCTTCGTGGTCCATGTTCTCAGGGAATCTCTGCACTTCCAGTCCCCACCTCCTCACCTCCATTCGTGCCTCGCTCCCTAGCAATCTTCAGCTTCTCCCATGCCACTCCATCTGCCTTCCCTCAGGTCACCAGCCACCTCTCTGCTGCTACCCCTAACTTCTTGCCACTCTTGACCCTATGGATCACTCACTTTTCCCAGAATCGTTCCCTTCATTTCTGGGCTGCCATTCTTTTCCGGTTGACCAGTCAGCTTTTGTTAGGCTACACTAAAGTCACCATCCCCAAATCTCAGTGGCTTACGACAATAAAGATTTTCCTTTACACTCAAATTCCCCATCAGCAGCAGGCTGGATGTACCTCTGATCCACAGATGATCTTCATTAGGGGATCCAGATAAAGAAGCAAGGTCTTATAGCCCAGGAAAAGGGCTAAGGCAGGGCCCTGCAGTGACACTGGCCTGGGTCTCATGGGCATCACTGTTGCTCACATTCCATTGGCCAAATCAAGTCCCACGGCCAAGCCTGACTGCAAGAGATGGAAGCCGTCTACTCCTTTCCTTTGCAATGAGCAGGGACAGGCTCTGACCTTCCAGGAAAGGCAGCAAATTATAGGGAAAAGGACACCATGTGGATTTCTCTTCCGCCTTCCCCATAGCTCATCCAGCTTCATTGAGCCATCACTTTCTACTCATTCCCTAAATACCAGGACTCTGCAGAGCGTTCCACTTCCCTTCTGTGGTAATCCTACCCATGCCCTTAACTTGGACAAGAACCCATATTCTTATGACTTTCACATCTCTGGCCCGACCACCACGAAACATGCTTAACAGTGCCTTGAACTGAACATTTCCAAAGTTCAACTCATTTTCTTACCCTGTTCTCCTTCATGGGTAATGACGATGTTATTAGCCCAGATGTCTAAATCAGAATCCCAAGAAGAGTTCATTATTCCTCCCCATCTCATTCAAACCAATGAGTCAAATAGTATTCATTCCTCCTTTAAAATAAAGCTTTAGTCTCTTCTTTACTCTATTTACTCTTTTCTTACCCAGTTTGGGGTTTTTGCTATCTGTGTTAGTTTTCCGTTGCTGTAACAAATGCCTCAATCAACACATAAAGAGAAAAGGGTTATTTTGGCTCTCAGTTCTGGAGGCTCCTGTCCATGATCAGTTGACCCCCTGGCTTTGGCCTGCTGTGAGGCAGCAGCATATCATGCTGAGTGTTGGGGGAGCAAAAGCACCTGCCTCATGGGTGGGAGTGAAAACGAGCGAGAAAGAGACCAGAGAATAGAGAAGATGAGTTCCCCAGAGCATAGGATGACTCATGGTCCTTGTTGAAGTTGCCCAGGATCTGACCCAGCACACACGTGGTGAATTCTCAGTGTTTGTTTGTTGAGGTAAAGAATAAACAAATGAATGACATAATCCAGTCGGTCTATGTCACCTTAACACAGTGGCCAGATTTTGCTGCTTATCGGTTTTCTCCCTGGTTGCTTGCTGCCCCTGAGGGACATACTCTTCTTCCTATGCTGGCCCACTGACCTCTTGCCATCTGGTTAAACCTACTCCTTGTGTAGCCCTGATAGCCTGAGTCTACAGGTGCATCCTTATGGGGCTCCTTGGCCACCTGGCTTTTCCAGGTCTGGGCTCTCCAACGTAACTGCTCCTCTGGCTACGTGCCTGCTCTTCTGCTTTCCTGGGGACTCCCACTGGCCCCTCTGGTCCTTCTTTCCCTCTCTGCTGGAGTTCCCCGAACCTGGCTTACATCATCACTCTTTCAGCCTCCATTTTTTATTTTTCTCAGTGTCCTTTCCTCTCCATCTCTGCCAAGACCAGCTATTAACTTGGCAGGGCCTGGTGCCAATTGGAAGTGCAGAGACCCTGGTTTAAACTTTATTGAGAATTTCAAAATGGCAATAGCAAGCATGGGCGAATCCTTCTGAGCACAGGACCCTGTGGGACCACCGGGTTTGCCTGCCTGTGAAGCTGACTTGAGCCCTGTCTGCCAGTTTCAGGCTGTAGCTCCGTATAGAGGGTCAAACAAGGAATTTGCCAATGCTTCAATTGTGTTAGCAAGGGTGTTTGTCTGCATTAGGGCAAAGCATTGGAACGAATTTGGTGGAATGTGTTATTTCCAAATAAGGCCTTTAGTCAAGGTAGTTAGAAGAAAAAAAAAACGTTTTGGAAATTACATATGTGTGCCTAAGGTTAATATGTGATTATTTGATAAGGGTTTGAATCCATGCCATGTAGAAGTTGTTTTCGTAAAAATAAGCTGTCTCATCAGAGCATTTTGTAATCATGATGAAATTGCTTGTCCATGTTTGTATCAAATCAGATCAGGGTGGCTGGGCGAACACTAGGCGTGGAGGTGTGGTGACAGAATCCTCATCCTCTGTGGGGTCTGCCGGGTGGCAAAAGGACAGGTGGTCTGACAGGCAGCTTTTGGAAGCTCCTTCATTTATTCACCCCTTTACTGAACTAAACATTTATTGAGCACTTGTTCGTGGCAGTTGCTCAGATCAGAAGGTTTCATCATAGCGGGGAGAGGGAGAGAGATCAGATACGGGGTGGGGGGCGGGCTCTGAACTGCTAAGCTCCTCCAACCACGCAGCACCCCCTTCTGACCCACTGTGACTTTAAAATAAAGTAAGATCTTTACATTTACGGTGCCAGCCCGGGCTGGACACTGTGTCCCTGTGGAGAGATGGGCTGAGGGAGGGAGGACCTGGGGTAAGGGTTGGAAAATTCTTTTGTTTCTTTTGGTCCTCTTTCCTCCTTTCTGTCGACTTAAGGCAAATGAGCAAGGTACTTCATTCCTGGGGTTTGCAGCCGGCTGAGCTTGGTTGTCGCGGTCTCACTCTAGTTCTGGGAGACACTTCTGGCAGGCTTTGCATTTGGAGGGTATCAGCCGGCTTACAGCCATGATCTCATTTCCATCTCCACACAGTCCTGTTTCACATACTTAAGGCTGAACCCCATGAGTTTGCCATTTCTGCAGGCCAACTGTGGCCAGAGGTCGGCAATTTCATATGATCCAATCTCATATTGGTGGTGGTGGGGTCCCCATTCTGGCAACTATGGAAGCCCAGACTACAGAGCCAGGCACGGGGTCTGGAGTCCAGGTAGAACTTGAACTCAGAGGCACGCTCTTTTCTCACATCTGGCACCCCCTCCATGTGAATGGCACCTCAGATTCAGGCAGCCACACACACAGGTTGGAAGCTCCTGTTAATGTGCTTTAACTCTTTTCTTTTTTCCAACCCCAGATTCAGTAATGGCTCTCTGTACAAACTCATTCATTTTTAATCAGTTGACTGTAATGATTTGTTACAAATGATCTTTAATTCTCAGCTGCAGTTAATCAGGACTGAAAGGCACTTTTCCTGTTATTTTATTTGGATAGGACTCTTAGTGAAGTACTTGCCTGCCATTACTTAATCACTTATTTGTTTTCCCTCTGCACACAATTTCTAGCAGCACACCGCATTATTTAATGTGGGCATTTTCCCTTTAGCAAGTGAATTGAGTTCTCCAAGCTGCAGGGGCAGGGGCTGCCCTGGGGACCCTGAGGTAGATACTTTGGTTTGTTACTTATTGACCCTCTTCTGCTGGCCAAGCACCAGGCCAGATGTGAAGAAGGAGCTGACTTCGATTGTACTTTTGCAACTAAACTTGGAAAAGGTGATTGAGGGTGGGGAGAGTGGGAGGGATGGCCCCTCATCCATCCTGCAATGTCAGGAAGTCTCCCTGGAGGAGCTGAATCCTGGAAGAGAACCCGGAACCAGGCAGACGTTTCCAGGCAGACGGAACAACAGAGGCCAAAGCGCAGAGAAAGTGGGCACGGGAGTGGGGAGAGGGCGGGGGGCCGAGGGAGGAGACCTGGAGAAAAGGGTGTGGAGAGGAGCCTGGGAAGGAAGTGGAACCCACCGTCACAGGCCTTGGGCACACCTTAGCCTTGCACGCTTGAAGAAGGGGAATCACCTGAGCAAATCTGCTTTCAAAATATCCTTCTGGGAGCAGAGTGGAAAATGGATTGGAGGTGGGCTGGATGGAGGCAGGAAGCCTGGAGAGGAGGCGGAAGTGGAGGCAATGAGGCAGGTTGGAGATGACGGGCGCCGCCCTGAAACTGAGTAGCTCCTGGGAGGAGGGAGAGAGTGGGTGTGACATGAATGGCAGGTGGGGCACAGGCTGATGAAGGGAGAAAGATGCCAAAGACAGGTGTTCTGCTGTAGTCTTGCAGGGCTTCTGGGTGCTTGTTTGTTCCCAAAGAAATGGAACCATTGAGCTCTAGGCCAGGGTTGCATGGTGTCACTGGCTGCCACGCCTGGCCATCCCTCAGCCATCGGCTCTCTTGAGTCGATGACTGGGATCTGTTCCCCTTTGTGCGGTTCTTACCGTGATCCTGAATGAAAGTGAGTTGGAAGTGTTTCCTTCCCTGCTCACCATCCCCAGGTTCTGGTAAGCCCGACCCTCCTGGGAGTCAGGCACCACCAGAGATCTGACTCCAACCCCGGGGGCTAACAGCTCTGGAAGGTTCTCTACCAGGGTCATTTTGTCTGGGGATGTGCTCAGGGGTGCCTCGGGGGGGCAAGCCCTGTGCTCAGCTGCTGCGGAGGGAGGTGAAGGCTTCCTGGGGTTCCTTCCACAGCCTGTCTGCCGGCCTGCCAAAGGCCACCAGCTCCTGCATGCAGGGGTCATGCGGTGTGTCTGTTATCAGGGCGACACTGTCGGATTGATCGGAGGAAGGACTAGCAGATGAGAGAATCGCCATGGCCATGATGTGGTCTGAGGACAACAGCAAAAACCAAAATCCAAACCAGACACCAGCTCCCTCCCCACTCCATAGCCTAGACTGATTGGCCAGCTGGCGCCTTCTGGTTTTCTAGCAAACTGAGTGTCCTCCTCACCTCTGCTTTTGGAGACCTCTCCACCTTCCCTCTGCCTTCTGATGCTCACGTCCTGAAGTCCTTCTCCCAGTAACTGACCTGACTCACCTAGGCTATACTGTTCGTGACTCATGACTGTAAGACACACATCTCCAGGGAGGGGCAAACAGTATGGTGAAGATGCAGATCTAGTGGCAGAAATGTGAGTTTGGGAAACGGGGACTTGGAGGGTTTGGGGACGACCCTCCAGTCAGAGTGCTTAAGCCACTTCATGCCACTATCCGGATAGGCCTTCTTGGTTCTGGCACATTTTTAGAAGGACTTGTGAGGTCCCTTTAGAGCTCTAGTGTTGCAAAGCCGAGGAGGTCTGTCAGGAGCCACAGGTCTCTGCACAACTGGTTCTCTCTGCCCCTGTCTCCAAGCCCTGGCACCTCCATCTTCCTCTGTTTCCTCTCCCTAGGAGAGAGGAGGTCGGGCTTCCTATTTGGAAGTGTGTGTGCATGCATGCGTGTGTGTGCGGGTGTGTGCGTGCGAGTGTACGCAGTGGTATTTTGGGTTGTCAAATGCCCAGCAAAGGGGTCATGCCAACATAGGGTAGGCAGGGCCAGAGATGGAGGGCAACCTGTAAAACCCTGGTGGTGAAGCAACTCACAAGCCTCAGACCCCTTGCTTGGCTTCCCTTGATGCCAAAGCCTGAAGCCTCTGTCGACACAGAGACTGTGTCTCCCCACGGTCTGTGAGCTGCTCCCCATGGGCAGGAACCATTCTCACTCCTGTCTTCATCCTCCGCCAGCTTCCGTGCTCACGGACACTGAGTGATTGGTACACAAGTGGTGTTCTCCTTCCTTTTATTTACCTTTTCCTTTCCTGGGAAGAGGTACAAGCAGATGTCTGCGTGTTGAAGGCCGAGTGGCTTTTTCTCGGCGCATGTCCCTGGTCTTTCACAAGAGCCTGTCATATCCATCCGGCCCTCACTGACCAAGAACACCAGGACAAAAAGGTCACTGTTTGTGCCTTCAGGGATCTCACCATGTCAGTTCAGAAACCAATGTAAGAGGGTGAGAAGGTTGAAAGCACTGTTTCCTCCCACATGAGGGGGGCCTTGTCCTGAAAACCACCACTTGGGGACTGGTCATCTCTGATTGGATTAAAAACCCAGTTTTAAGGAGGCTCCCAAGCTTTGGCCTCAGGCCTTTGAACAGGAACCCAACACCTGGGCTGTCAGTCACCTCTGTGGGCTAAAGGAGAAGCTGAGGGGTCGGGCTTCCTACCCTGGGGTATTTGGAAGTGTGTGTGTGTGTGTGTGTATGTGTGTGCACGCGCGTGTGCGTGTGTAGTGGTATTTTGGGTTGTCAAAATGCTTGGCAAAGGGGTCATGCCAACATAGGGTAGGTAGAGGCCAGAGATGGAGGGCAACCTGAAATACTCTGGTGGTCAACCAACTCACCCACAAAACAGGGGCTAGAGGACGACCTTGGAACATACCCGGACTCCAAGAATTTGAGGTTTTAGATAAAATCTTCGAAGACCCAGATGTTGATGAAAGGAAATAAACTCTCATTTTCTGGGCCCTCTTCCTGCTAACACACAGTCAACTTGCCTGTGCATTGGATGAAACTCCTCTTCCTCACTATTTGGAAACAGAATATAGGAGAAATAGCTTTAGCCTTTATTTTACCCCAGAGGATTTTTGCACAATCTTTGCACAGGTCCTGCAAAGATTGAGGCTCTACTCAAGGCATGTAGTCCAAGGGATGGTGGCCTTGTTGGTCAAACTGTAAGTGGCCATTCTGCTCCAACACTGTACCTCTTGTTCCCATTACCGATGAAGCCAGCATCTGAGCAGAGAAAAATCATACACCTCAGACCTGGTCATGGCCCAGTGGACACCTTTTACATTGCTCTGGTCTTACACCCAACTTCTTGGGCTCTTTGTTCCTGTATGCATCAAACTCTTGACCTCTGGCTTTTCCTCCCATATTTTGTCCTGGCCCAGATCACTAACATATTCTACTTCTCCAGATTTTGACCTTGGAGAGTATCACCCCTAAAATAATCATCCCATTCAAAATGGAAGTCATGTCCCCACTAGATTTGCACTTTGCCCTTGGTTGAATTAACTTCCTGTGTGACTGGGTTATTCCCCACCCGCTCCCTTTCCTGCTCACAGGCCCCAGAAGCAGGCCCTTGTCCTCATACCTGACCCTGCCCCTCACAAGGAGAGAGGCCAGGTGCTCTCTGTACCTTCTGCCTAGAGAGTCCTGTGTTCCCAATCTCGTGCTCACTGATGGGGAACCCCTTAGCCCAACCCAACCCTGTGGAGAGTTCTTCATCAAATGCTTGGGAAGTTTATCTTTTATCACGCTAGCAATTGATCCCCCCTTAATTGCAGATCCAAGGGAGATGATGATATCAAGCAAATTAAAATTGAACTTGTTCAGAGAAGACAGATTTCTGGGCCACTCATCAAGCTGTGCCCTCTGGTCAGGCCCTTGGAGAGGCACTGAATCTTCACAGAGGGCCTCAGAGCCGCTATCAGAAGAAATCTACTCAGCTAAGGTCACACCTTTGCCTGCCAAGGACTGGATCAGCCTATCACCTGTGCCCCAAGAGCCACCAGAAGAAGACAGACTCCCCTGTGTCCTGTCCTGGGCAAGGCCAGGCTTTATTCCAGGTGAAGCGAGGACCGGGGTTCACCTGCAGTCCAAGGCTTTCTCTTCCCCTCTTTGGCTTCACGTCTGGCTTCTTTCTCTGAGGACAGCACATGTCTTCAGACAGGAAATTACCCTGGTGATTGATGGCTGGCAAATGCAATTAGGCCTCAGCTAAGTGCTCTCCACGGGGTGCCTTTCTAGTGTGGTGGTCCAGGTTTGGCGATCACTTAACAACCATGCACCGGAGCTTCCTGGTGATAAAGCATTTGTCTCTGTCAGGCTTTGGCCACCAGAACTTCCTGCTCCCTTCAGAGGAAGAGAGGCTCTGGGTAAAGAGGTGAGAAGGGAAGGTGGAGCAGGGAAGAGGTGAAGTGGAGGCTCATGGGGATCCCTAGCAAGGAACCACAACGGGTGCCCCCAGGTTGGCCAAGGACACGCCATCATGACTTACAGCTCCCAAGGTGATGCCTGAATGTGAATTAAGGGCAGGGGTCACTTCAGTGGCCAAAAATCCATTGTATTTGCTACTCATCTTAGTGCTCAGAACAGAATTCTTTAATTCTACTACTGTGGTGGCTGTGGAAGGATGAACAAAGAAAAATAGCCCAGACCCTGCCCTTGAGGAATTTGCCCTTTAGCTGGGAAGGTCAAGCACACTCCATCTCATTTCCAGGCAACCGTGGGTGATGCGGCCACACACAAACACCTGCAGTTGGACATTAAATCTTGACTCATTGGTGGAACTAAAGGAAGGACAAAGAAAGACATCTGGCTTCTGCCTGCCTGAGCTCTTATCTCAGAACTGCCACTTGGAAACTGGATGACCTTGAGCAAGTTATTGCACCTCTTTGTGTCTCAGTTTCTCAACTGTGAAATGGAAGCTGTCTCAGTCCATTTTCTATCTCTGTAACAAGATACCTAAGACCATGTAATTTTGAAAGAATAGAGGTTTATTCTGGAGGCTGGGAGGCCCAAGGGCATGATGCAGGCCTCTGTGCATATCGGATGAGGGTCTTCTTGCTGCGTCATATAACATGGTGGAGGGGATCTGGCGAGACAGAGCAAGCAGGCCAATGTGGGTCTTTCTTCCTCTTCTCAAGAAGCCACTAATACCATCCCTGGGGCCCCACCCTTATGACCTCCTCTAATCCTAATGATTTCCCCAAAGTCCCTCCTCCACAGACCATTAGCAAAGGAAGTGTAAGAAATAGAATCTTGGAAACATGAACTTTTGGGGGCCACATTCAAAGGACATCGGGGGATAATAACGGTACCCTCCTTGAAGGGTTTTAGTGACGATTCAGTGGAGTCCTGCAGGACCTTGACCGTGGGAGTGTCAACAAATGCCTGATCCCTTTCTTCTCCTCTAAAATGGAGTCAGCCTTGTTCATATCACATACCCCTTTGGCAGGCTAGTGAAGCCATGAATCCTTTCTCAGAATCATAGCATAAACCTATAAAGATAAAATACACAGGATTACAGAGAAAACTGTATTTTATAGAAATACAGTTATCAAAATGCTAAAAACCCAAATCTGTGGCACAGTAATGTATGTGCTTCTTTATTAACACAGTAAATAACCAGATCTGCTAGCAGGCCTAATAACTACTGTAATTTTGAAATAGTAATAAGCTTAAACAATATTTCAACATATCTGCAACAACAGTAATGAGATATAAAAATCTGATTTCTATTGGTGACAAAATTATAGCTACTGCTCATACAACTGTGACTTGTTGCCTACGTTCAAAATTAGAGAAACAGCTAAATTTTTGTTGGAAGTCGGTGAAAATGAAAACACAACTTGTTGTCCAGCTAAATTTTTCATAGACTCTTTGTAGACCCTGGGCTAAAAATTTTTGCTATAGAGCTTGGTAAAGTAGGTTGCAACCGTAATTTCTAAGTTTTCAAAATGATATTTATTTTGTCATTACTGATGCAAAATGTAAACATTATAGAAAACTTAAGAAATATGGATTAAGGGGGAAAAAACAAAGGAAATTAAAAAAAAATTTAAAAAACTGTCATCCAGAGAGCCACTGCTAACACGAGTATGGTTAAGACGCGGCGCTCATTGCTAATCCATTTTTCACACACTGAATCTGCTCCATTTAGGATTATTGGATTGCAATTTCACTCAGAGGGATGTCCAGGCCCAGGGAATACTGATCAGGTACCCCAGCAAGTAACCAGCTCCGTGCACCGGAAATACCAGGCAGAAACATCACAAAGGCCAGCCATGGGAAGGGGCTCCTGCCTGTCACACAGCAGCCACTGCAGGCCAGAGGGCACACCCGAGCCTTCCAGCCCCACTGGTCCAAACTGCCCCACAGATCTCAGATCTCTTGTTAGACCTGAGGAATGGCTTCCAGTCTGAACCACGCACTGTGAGAAATGGAAATTGCCCACTGGTGAGGGAAACTCACTGTCTCCTCTCCAGCCCTGCTATGCATGCAGATCAAGTCCCTGATACACGGAGCAGAGTGCAAGGACTCACCTACGGATGATGATGAGCTGGCCCCGGATCTGGGAGGCATTAGGGGTGTGTGTGTGTGTGTGTGTGTGTGTGTGTGTGTAGGGGATAGAGACAGACCATCATTTTGCCCAAAGTGATTCCCGGTGTAACTGTAGCTCCTCTTCAATGAGCAGGTAGCTGCAGGCTGCCCCAGTGGCCTCCAGGTGTAGACTGGCGGTGTACACAGGCTTGTCTAGTCCCTGCTAAAGCCACTGTCATAGTTCAGAAAATGACAGAGGCCAGGCCCCGGTGTGCATCCCACACCCCAGATCCTGGAGCTCTCAGACTGTGGCCTGCCCAAGGACCCTGCCCTGCCAAGCTCATGTGTGAGTGGGAGGGTGTGGAGTCACCATCCTTAGGTGACCCAGCAGCGTTGCCATAGCAACATTGGAAAGCACCTCCCTTCTCTCCAGCAACCCTGTCAAGAGAGCCTTCTTCTGACCTCTTAGCCAGACCTTCCTGGAGGGGAGGGGGCTGCTAAGGAAATGCTGCTGGCAGGGATCCAAATGTGACATCTGTGACAGCGAGCTTTCCTGGAGGAGCCCTGCCACCCCGCTTCCTTTCAGCCCAGCTAAGACCACAGCCCCAGAAAACAGGCCAGCAAAGATCCCGAATATAAGGCACAGCACATTTCAACATCTTTTTAATAAAACAATGTGGAAGGGCAGCCTGTTCATTTTGATCCTCCACCGGGTCGTTCAATTAAACATGAGATGCCAGCAAAACGTGAACCCCCGACCATATTTTCCATTAGTAATAATAATAAAAGATAATTATTGAGCCTGTCTGTCAAATATGCCAGACAAGTGTACCTCTACTTAATTAACTGCTAATTGAGATATGAAAGAACGGTGATGTGAGCGCACACCCTGGCTTTATTAAGCCTCAGAAAATCTTTCCCAGAGGGGGGAAAAATCCCCCCTAGTGAAGCCTGAGCCCCTCCCTGGGTGAGGAGAGGATCTGAGGAGGTGTCATCTGTGTCATCTTGTTCCGGGAGAACACTGAGGAGGCTGAGGTGGGGAAGGGAGTTCTCCTTGTGCTCTGCGCCGAGCTCATCCCCTGATGCGTGTTAGCTGAGTCTTCATGGTCATCCACGGAACGCTGTCCCCATTTCACAGATTAGAAAACAACGCTAAAAGAGGTGGCTGGTACCAGAGAGGGTTTGAGCCAAATCCTGTGCATTCCACATGCTGTTCCAGCAGATACTCGAGACAGACATGTCTTCCATGTCTTTACCATTAGTGACAAAGCAGAGAGCACCCATGGCGGCTGCTCTGTTTGCGTGCCAGCACCCACGCCCTAGGGGGGCCCTCCCACTTTAAACCGGAGAACCCGCACAGCCAACAGAACGTGGCAGACACAGTGACGTCAGTCACAGAGCCACGGAGGCCCTTCCTTAGACTGCTCCTGCAGAGGAGCCAGCACCACCTCGTAAGGAAACTCAAGCAGCCTCACAGAGATCCTCACGGGAGAATCGGAAGCCTCTTCCAACCCCCAGCCTCCCATAAGCGAGCCCTCGTGGAAGCAGACCCTTTATCCCAGTAGGTCTTCAGGTGACGGCACCCCATGACACTGAAACCTCATCGAGGACCCTGAGCCAGAACCCCCCAGACAGACCACCTGTTGATTCCTGGCCACAGAAACTATGCCATATAACAAAGGATTGTTTTAAGCCACTGAATTTAGGGATAATTTGTTATGCATCAGTAGATAACAAATTGAGAATTCATGAACTTTTCACAGCCTGCTAATTGCAGTCCTGCCAATACCAGGGGGTCAGAGAGATTCTTCTGAGAAACCTTCACATTTGTATGCCTGAAAGCATGAGTCTGAGACAACAGCCACTCAGGGTCCCTCCGGGTAGGAGCCCCAGTGAGTTGCAGAGGGAATGTGGTCAGACGGCCAGTCGTTGCCCAGGTTTCCCACATTCTCATGAAGATGACGAAGTACGACTTGTTGATCGGTCACTCACAGTCTGGCCCACTGTTCAGCACCAACCGCTGTGAGAATGGAGGAAAAATGAATTGGTCATATTTTCAGGTACTGGGTAATTTTGTCAAGAGCTGGTCAGCATCCTAGGAATCAAAGAGCTCTTACTGGGACATCTCCAGCAGTGCTCAGCACACAAGCCCACACCATCCAAGCACCGAGTTGAAACTGAATACCGCAATGAACCGATGCTGTGAAGTCTGAGGTCTCAGTGGCGGCACTCTGCTGTCTCATCTGGCCTGGCCGGTGCCTTTGTTTCTGCCCACACTTCACCCAAGTCAAAGGGGAAAACCTACAAGGCTTTGGAAATCATCTGTGATTGAAGTCGATAGGGCCCCCTGGGCTGTTCTCTCTGGACTGCCCAGATCCTCAGTCCCGCCTGGGCAGCCAGGGCAGAGAGCCCAGGCCACGAAGCCCCAGCCCAGCCCCCTGTGTGGCTGAACTCAGCTTCCGTACAAGAGGGGTCGGCATTGGATGAGGAAGGAAAGTGCCCTACACATTTTCTGAACTTATTTTATAGAAAAACTTTTTTTTTCAAAGATGAGCTGTTGCAAGTTGACCCTAGAAAATGCTGGGCACTGAAGAGGCAAAGAGCTGGTGAGCCAGGGCCAAGAGGAGTACGGAGGAAGACGCTCATTGGCCAAAGTCCACCGAGCAGCCCCTGGGTTCTTGCCTGTCTCTCTCATGGGGCCCCTGCCTCTCCCGCAGGGGCCTCTCGAGGTGTGAGGCCGACGGCATGAGGCAGCATGAGGCCCGTGGCCACCATTTCTCTCAGCTCAGGGTTTCGCCTCTGGACTTGTTACCACAGGAGCCCTGGCCAAGGTTGTGACACACCAGCTTCAATTTCTGTCCTAATCGTCCTTTGCTTTTTCTCCAGTATGAAAATCTGCTCTGAGATAAGGCCTTTGTGTGATATATTAGGGCTGGACAACTTGTTAATCAAATGAAGCCTGTGTCGTGGTGAGGCAGTATATTAGATCACAAGGCCCATTATACCGGGTTTGTGATGAGCTTTATGGTGACAGGCAAGTGTGATTATGACTTCAGGAGCGTTGGCACATGCTTGTTCAAATTCAACTGGCCACAGCTCAGCCCACAGTTGGAAACCTGTGTGTGTGTATGTGTGTGTGTGTGTGTGTGTTTTCCAAAGCCAGCTCTGAGAGACAGGAGTTCTGTGTCCTCTTCTTTGTATTCTCAGTGCCTGGCATGGGCACTGCCAAGTGACCAAAAACCTGAATGAGCTCACATATCCACGTTCCACGTGTCTGCATATGCGTGGGTGGGTGTGGCAGGAAGTGTGTAAGGACATGTCCCATGCCGTCGACGCAGATTGAGGAGAGCGTGGGTGGCACTGGGAAGGAGAGGAAATGGTTAAAGCCAAGCATCAGAGAAGAAAGACAGTGAGACAGTGTCCCTGAAAAGCCCGGGCACCTAGCATGATGTTGGAGTAAAAGTATTTGTACTTATGCAAAAGAAAGCTGTGTGTGGGGGGGTGGAGTTCATGCATTAAGTCAGAGCAAGTTGCACAGGATTTCAGTAAAAAACTACAAACAGAACACCCTGTATATCTGTGATCTATGCATCATCAGGTTTAAACAAGCAAAGGGGAGGCTATATATTGTGGGTGCTGTGATTCCACCCAACAGAGACAGTTCCCCAGCTGCTGGGAATGTTGGCTGCCGGCAGCTCATGCTGAGTTTCCTTCCAGGAATTGACCTCAGCTAAAAAGCAAGTCTTTACCCAAAGATGCATCCACTCAAAGACTGGCCTATATGCCACCCAAAGGCCTGGATTCCTCCTCACTGCAGAACAGAGCAACCTCCAGGGGTTCAGCTTCCTGTGCTCCCCCACAGATGCTAGGACCCACCAGAATGTACCAGTGACCCTTCTGTGCACATATTAAGTTTTGTTCTTCCATAAGGTGGAAAGATACATACCAGTTCTATTAAAGTGTTACCTAAGGGACCAAGGTAGGGAGAAATGATTAGTTTTTGTGTATGTCTTCCTATTATTGATTCCCTTATTGCAATAAGCATATATCACTTAATTTCAAGAGTATTGAATGAAGAAATTTAGAATGTACTCAACAAACATGTCAAATGATTGAATGAAGAAATTTAAAATGTACTCAACAAGCATGTCAAATGAATGAATGTATGATCTCTCTCTCTTGTTGGAGAAATAGATAACAATTAAATAGCACATTGAAGGTGTTCAGTGTATAAAGAACTCAACTGAAGGGGATTTTGCCAACACTTTGGATAATGCTTGACTAGTTGATTCAGAAGATCTTGGGCTAGCTTTCTGAGAGTGAGGTCAGCATCTCACAAGTAGGTTTAAGGAAAAAGTTACTAGGTGGAAGAAAAAAGGAGGGGGTGAGTTAATTCTATGAAACAGGAGAGATGGTCTAGTATCAGACCTATCTGCCTTCAAAATGAGCTAAAATATTTTGCAGCTACTATCCAAATTGCACTGTCTGAGAACTTGTCAGTTTTTAAATTTTCTGAGCAGATAGATTTGAATTGGAAGAGGGAAATCTCTGGCATTTATATGACCTACAACATCTCTTTGTCTCAAGTATCAGCAAAACCACCCATGACCGACCACTGCCTTCCTAATGACCAGCCCCAGAATCCTTTGCTCTCCTTTCCCTCCAGGGAGCCCAGGCTGATAAGCTGGAGCACTTCCCAGAGATGGACTCTATTTGTCCCTCCAGAACTGACGGTCTTTGCCCTTCCTCCAATTCTGAGGTTCCATGCGGTTCTCGGGAGAAGGCGGATTCATTCAGGATTGATTCAGATGAGCAGGTCTATACCTTAGCCAAATGCATGCCTCTTAGTTGCCAACAGATCTTTGCAAATGCATCTTCTTTAGGTGCCTACAGATGAGATCCCTGAGGCTCAGTGTCTTGTATGGAGAAGGCTTGGCAGGGTTTAAGAGAAAGAAGACCTTGAAAGGCATAATTATTGAGCCACTGACTGTCCTGACAGGTCCCTGGGAGTTGTGTAGGGGAGGCCTGGCCCCAGGTCTGCACAAGAACTCGGATTGAAAAGACTGACAAGTTCCCACTTGCAAGAGATGTCCCTCCTTCTGGTGATGGTGGTTCAAGCTGAGAGAATCACTCTTTGTTCTGCATTCATTCATTCATTCATTGAGTCTTTGTGGAATGTCTCTGTGCTGGATTGTTCTTGGGATGAAAGCTAGAGTTGGGAGCAAGTCAAAGACTCTGACCTTGAGGAGAGTCCAGAAAGACCTTGAAAGCCCCAGTGAAAATGGCACAAATTAGGATATTTACAATAATCATGGCTTTTGTCATATTGGAATGAAGGTTCAATGTGTTGAGGATGCTAAGGACCTTTTAAAGTGGGTGCAGGTTGGGAGGGAGGGGTTGGATGGGAGCTTCCTGGAGGAGGTATAAAACATTTTTCATAATCAAATCATCTAAGAATGTGTTGAGATCACCTTCAAAGAGCTTAGATTTGTTACAGAAAGCATATTCTAGATTTATAATCATTCTATAGGATTTTTATCTTAAACATTTGTCATTTTATTGCAAAGCTATGAGAATGAATGAAAAAATATGAAATGAACAAAACTCTCCATAGAATAAAATAATAAGCAGCAATTTTCATTGCTTTAGAAATCAGCGCAGCACTTTGAACTTATTTACAAAGACAGAAGGTGTTTGGAATGGGAAGGGAAACCGAGGTTCCTTGTTACATAGTCCTAACTGTATTTCTTCCCTGCTTTATCCCTGGTTCAGGCTCTGGCTCATCCCACTGCACAGAGAGCGATCTCTTCTGGAATTAGGATTAAAGAGTGTGCAGACAGCAGCGAGAGGCAACCCCGAGACTCCATCACAAAAGGTACCATTTGCTTTGAACCTCTTGTCATTCATCACTCCAATGGCCAGTTCCAGGCTTTCACTGGTAACTGCATATTCCCCGGGATCTGAGGCCCTTTGTCACTGAAACAACAGCCTGGGGGATAGTCTCCCTGACCAAGGTGGCCAATAGCATCAGTTCCACCAGGCTCCATGCCATCTCTGAAAATGCTGGAGAAAGTGGGTACTAAGGTTTTTGGCATCTCGTAAAATATTTCTGAAATGCATTTCATGATGCACTTGGTAATAAAAGTATGCTCGGTCCCTCCATGAGGCTAGACTCGATTCCCAGCCCACCCGCGCCTGCACCGAGCCCGCATGAATCAGTGCTAAATTATTCACCAGCCTGACGCTAAAATTTCTGGAGTTCCAAAACCCTTCATAAAGTATTATGAAAAAATATCCATCTCTTTATCTCTATCCATAACTATTTATATGACTGGAGGAAAAAACCTGTCGTTTTATTTCTTTTAATTTAAAAGCTTTCCTAATTCCTTTTTCCTACCACATATATATGTCTAAAGAATTTTCGGGTTGAAATAATAAACTCTAAAAAATGGTCCGCGAGAGAAGGTGCGGATTCAGAGTTGATGGGCACGATGAATATTTTGCTCCCTTAAAGACTTTGCATGATGCTCACTGAATTGGGAAGTTTTCAGTAGGCATGGCCCTTCTCTATGGTACAGAATGGTGACAACATACCCACAGGCCTTCCCCCTGTTTATACAATAGCTAAAGTTTGTTCGCAAAAACGTTACCTTCCCAAGACTCGCGATGTCCCCACACATCCTCACTGTCCATCATGATACTCTGTGAGTCTATTCTGAAGCCCCACGTGTGAATCTACTCAGCAGCATCCTGCCTTTCTTGGAGACCCTTGACTACAAAGTACCCCAGGTCATTTATAACACCTTTGAACGTTCAAGGTCACAAGAGAGGACATCACACTCAGCTGACTGTCAGCCAGCCACTCACCTTTAAGAGTGAGCTAGTTAATTTCTTGCTTCTGGGCTATCAGAGGGTTGGGATCAAGTTCCCTGCACCCGGAGCTGGAACAGGGTGGACCAGCTAGGCAGCAGTTCGAAGCACCTGTCAGAAAAGCATCACTGGAAATACATGAAGATAGAGATATTTTCACTTATCAGCACTGTGCTCAGAGAAAGTGCTTATAGAGATGAAGGCACGTTTGACAAACTGCTTGGATGGGGGATTAAGCTCCGTACTCAAAGAACTTGTTTAAATAAAAACACTCATCTGTAAACTGACTTCTAAGTAAGAATTCAAGGTGAGCATGAGATCCGGGGTGCTATCACCCTCTTCTAAACAGATGTTGAATAAATATTTAAGGAACATTGGTTTAAATGTGAGATGAGTTATTAGCAGACAAGAGCACCATGGATCTTAGTCCAGCCCTGCTGTCGAAGGCTTTAATGCGGAGGGTTGGAAGGATGAAGAAGGAGGCCAGGTTTCTGCATGACTCTGGGAGAAGCAGGCAAGCGGGGAGAAGAGACTAGGGAGATGGGTCTCCATCACATCCAGGGACAGCTTCACTCCAGCAGCGAGGACCCTGCCCTCGGTCTTACCTCTGGGAAACAACCCACAGCTGAAGCAGAGAATGCTCATGACCGACACGATGAGCTGCAGTGTCCTAAGTCCCCGAGAGCCATATACAGAGCAGGACAAGCCCCCCTTCAGTGGAGGGCCGGCAGGAGAGTCAGACCAAGGAGGATGTAAGGGGTCTGCCCCGAAGTGACTAACAGTGAGTCCTGCGGGTCTCCCGAGAGGGGAACTCCTCACAAGGCCACAGCGAGCAGTGTTCACAGGTGGTTCTTAGCAGCACCAGCTGCTCGGCCAATTAACTCCCCAAGCCACCTCCTGGCTGAGAGCCAGTCCATCTTCCCTGCTGCGTCTTTGCACCTGTGTAGGGCCAATCTCACAGGGGACAGGCCTTGTCCAGGTCGACCTTCTTTCCTGGGCACTTAGAAATGGCTTCTTACTCACGAGCTTGGTCCTGGAATGGCGGAGGTCACCAAACAGGAAGGCAGCCAGCGCCCCTGGCTCTTTGACTGTTCAAACCAAGGCGTGTCCACCAGGCTGCTCCGGCTGCTCTGCTCGGCCTGCCTCTGTCCTACCTCCATTCCCCGTGCGTTTGCAGGTGGCTTATTTTAAGAGCTGATTAGATGAGCCCTTAATAACATTAGAACTTAAATGGCCCCAGATAGGCTTTCAGCTTCTTGCCAAATTGAGATAAATGTGATATTTGGGGAACTGAGCTCTCAGCTTCGTGGACTGCAGACGAATTCTGAGGCACTTTACCCTCTCCTGTGCTATTTTGCAGCTGAAAGTTGGGTTTATATACCTCTATGGGGTCCCTTTCAGCTGAGGGTCTATGATTCTGTGTGAAGAATTGCCTCCATGATCACATATTTTCAAGGAAAGCTAAGTTGGGGACAAGGGGCTTCAAACAGAATTATTTCATTTGATACAATCTATATGGAAAAATTCTCCCCTGTGCCCCAACACCTCTGGGAACTTTGAGTTCAGGCCACGACCTTTACTGATCAACTACTATTTAGCCATTTAATTCAATACTAATGTTGTTCATAGTAGGCTTTGGCCAAGGATCACATAAAGTGATTAGAAATATGAGCGTTTCATTGCACAAAAACGTCCAGGGCCCTCTGTAACTCTTCTGGGAGGGTTTATTTCCAAGAAGGACAAACACATTTATCAAGTCAATAGTTATAGGCTTCCATTTTAATTCCCTCTGTAAATTTTAGAAAAAAAGTAAAAACAGACTTGGACAAAGGAATTTTTAAAAGGTGAGTATAAGCAAGCAATTCAATGCTGAGGCAAAGGTATCCTTACAAACACACCCAAACTGAGTTGTCCTATCTCTCCTCAACCAAACCAGGCACACAGTTTTCCCTGAAACTCCTAAAACCGTGGTTTGCTCCTCTGGATGTGGGTGGCCATTCAAGAAATGCCTTTGAGCTTAAACTTCCCTTCGAAAAGCTTAATAACTGGAGATGCTCTTTCCATCTTTCAGATGAAACTAGACCTTGAGCTTAAACCTGGCCTTTGTATTTGGGTGGGAAAGACCGCCTGCCCTGTTCTCCTGAAAGGAGGCTGAGGATGCCCAGGAACCAGGTTAGGAGAAGACAGGGAGGGACCTGGGCCCGGGCAGAGCTATGAGCACATGGCCCCTGCTGCTCTGATCCCAGGCTCGTCCCAGCCTCTGGGGACAACTGAGGGGTTTCTGGAAGACTTGAACTGTGGCTGGGATCAGAAACTGCAATGGGATGTGAATGTCCAGTTTTATGGACATTGGGCAAAGCACAGCTCTGGAACCACCGTATCTAGCTCTATCCCAACTCCCATCAGTGAGGGCTGGGCCACCTGCGGGGGAGAGGGAGGGCAGAGGACTTGGCAGAGCCTGTGGGCTTAGCCCTGCACCCTCGGGGCATGCGTGTCCAGCTAGTGTGATGTGCTCTCGTGAGGACCATATTATCTGAGAGGTCGCAGCTCCGGACAGGCCTTTTCCAGGTCTGCGTGTGGTTTCTCTCAGCTTCCGTGGTTACATGGGAAGGACAGTGGCAGTGGCAGGTCAGCTGGTAGTTCACCTGGTTGGAGCTCCCCTCTTCCTCTACTAAGTCCCGCCTCAGCCTCTGGTGCATTCCTTGCCTTCCACGGTCCCTCTTCTCGCTTCTATTCTGTCTCCGTTCCCTTTCTTCTGCCTATAGACAAGATTTGTCTCCATTAAAACCAACAAACGAAACCGCTTTCCCTTGATTTCCCGACTCTGCGTCACCTCCTCTTGTTCTGAGCTCTGTGGAATACTCTACCTTCACTTCTCGCCTGTGTTCACCCTTTAATCCTGTGGGAAATGGTGCATCCTACCCACCCACCCTGGCAACAAACCCCACATCATTCGACAGACGTTCATTGAGCACATACTATGTGCCATGCCCAGGCTAGACCCCTAGCACAAGTAGGACACACTCTCCCAAGAAAGGCAAGCATGCCTACCCCCGCCCCCAAGGACAAAGCGGTGGTAAGTGGGGGGATGAGGCTGTGGAGAGGCAGGGTGAGAGTCTTCAGCCCCGTCTTGGTTCCCCGGGATGGATGCTTGAACTTGAACCCTCTTGTGAAGAAGGGAAGGTGGAGGGTCTAAAGGTGCGGGGAGGGACACAGAAAGACCCAGGCAGCAGCATGAGATGGACGTCCAGAAAGCAGCACCTCTGAGTCCAGATGGAGGTGCTGGAGCCTGGACCAAATCGCAGCCCCAGGATGGCGAAGAGGGGCTCCCCGCCGGCCTGCTCTGCTCCCCCGATCCCACCTGGACGAAGCGCTCTCTCTGCTCCTCCCTGGGAGCGTGCTCTGGGCTTTTTCTCCTGCGCTCACTGAGTTGTCTTACAGTCATTTGCTTCTTTCTCTATGATTCCTTATCAAATTGTACCTGTGTCTCCCCTTCCCCTGATTATAGTACCTGGCTCATCATTAGAGCTGAAGGAAAGGTGATTGAGTCGAATTGAATTTTCAAGAGCCTCAAACCATGAATAATTGAGGAACCAGCCATGTATAAGTGCTCATCATTTACATAATTGTGTAAACAAGCTGATAAAAAAAAACTTTATTTTTCCCATTATTTTTATTGTCCCAGAATGCCCCCTATCCTCCTGGTTCTCCGGGTTTCAGGGAAACAGGAAACACAGATTCCCCAACACACTCAGGCTGCAGGGGAGCAGCCCGGTTCTCACCTCCACGGGCAAAGGAAGCGGTGAAGGGAGGGAGCAGATGATGGCATTGATGGACTGTGACAGCCACAGAAGAACGTCGAGAAAGACACTCTCCAAAGAGACGGAATCGCAGAGCACACTGTGTGACAGGCCACGTGCAGAGTCCCCAAGGTCAACGCGCAGACACAAATTGATCACGCTAAGCACCTGCTGAAATCGCTTTCCGACTTACAGAGGCGCACTGATCGCCAGCGGGACCCGTACTCACCGTGAAAAAGCTCCTGTGAGATGCCCCTTTGGAGTGTCATCAAAGCAGATTTAAATTGTCTGGATGCTTCCCCCAAGGAGAGAGTCTACAATGGAGTTAACAAGTGACATAAGGAGTTAACGGAAGCTCACAACTTTGTGGCTGAGTCAATGTGTGGGCCCCATTGGCCCCAGAACGGCTTCTCTGGTGCCATCTTTAAATAACCCTGAGGAAAACCTCTCTCCCCTCTCTTAGTTCAATCCAAAGGATTCTGACTGGCCGTGAGCTGGCCCTGTCCATGGTGGACCCCAGCGATCAAACACAGCCCCTGGCTTCTAGGAGGCCGGGAGTCAGAAACCTCCTAGGCCTGGACTGGGTGGGGCAGGCTTACCCAGAGCCTGTGAGTGCCACGACCCTGTGACATTTAGGCAGCAGAGAAGCAGAGAAGTGGGGTGAGGTGGAATAACGGCAGAGCAGGACGACACGGGGACTGAGGAATTTCTGTGAAATGAAAAGGCTGCCCCTCGGGCCACCCCAAAGAAGCACATATCCTGCTTCACCTCTCAGGGGACTGAGTCAAGAGGGTGATTTTCAACCCAGGAAACAAACGAAATAGCAGAACATAGCAACAACATTAAGCACTGCAGGACTGAGTGGGTCACAGGACTGGAGGCCTGAATAGGACCCAAACCACGGGACTCAGGGAACTGCAGATGCAGAGAGGCCTCCTGGGAGGGGTCGAGGGCGTGGGGCCACGTTTTGAAAAGAAAAGTGAAAAACCACAGCGAACGTTTCATTAGGTGCAGGGAAGAGCGGGGAGGCAGACCCAGGGAGCATGGCTCCTGGGCTCATGGAGAAAAGGAAGACCACACGGAGGGGAAGAAAGAGGAGAGAGGAGAGAAAGGTGGCTGGTAGTAGTGATGACCAGCTGAGTCTGGTCCCCCTGGGCACCTGCCCCACCCTTGGGACTGCCTTGGCCAAAGACTCCCAGTCAGAGGTGGGACATGCTCCTGTGGGCCCAGCCACCTCGAGGACTGGACGGGAGCCAGGCTCTTTTGTTGTCTCCCAACCACACAGTGAGGCGTCCTTTCCCTCAGGTTTGCTTGAGAGGAATGTGGCTTATACTGGAAACCTCAAACCTTCCAGGATGGTCTTCTACTAAAATAAATTTCTCTAATTGATGCGTACTGGGCATCTCAATGCCCAGGCACAATGGGTCATGATCAGAACCGGGTCATTGGCGTATCTCTTACCTCAGACATTCATCATTTCTTTGTGTTGGGAGCATTTAAAACCCTCTCTGCTAGAACTATTTTGAAATAGTCAATTAATCGCTGTCAGTCATAGTTGTCCCATGAGGAGTCATTCCTCCTCCCAGCTGCACCCCTGCACCCAATGACCTCCTTCCCCCACCCACCCTCCGCCGACTCTCCCCCAGCTCTGGTTACATCTGTCTTTCTGCGCCTGACTTACTACACTCATGCAGTCACACTGACCTTTGACAACCAAAAGCTCACATTTCTAACAATGGGGTGTAAAGAGCCCTCAGAAGCTCAAATGAGATGGCTTCATTAGCTGAAGGCTCTGGAAGCTTCTGCAAGAGATGGACAGGCTGGTAAATTAAGGACAATATACTAGATGCATTTCCAGAAGGTTCTATAGAGAACAGGAAACGACCAGTGACATCTACTTTGATTGACAACTGGGAAATCTCCCTGTCCTTAAAATTCTTCCCCTAACCCACCCTCAACCCCACCCAAATTTGAAGAAAAAATTCTAAGAGAACAAACAAGTCACACTGGTTCTGCTGGGATGCCTGAAATTCTACCCTTTGAGAGTCATTCTTGTCAAGGTATTGTCTCTGCCAGACACCCTCCTGAGAAGCAGGTGCCCCCTGAGACAGCTGTTTACCCACACTAGAATGCTAATGATTTTAGTATATTATTCCTTTTCTGAGAGGCACGAGAGGAAGAAAATGCAAAGACCAGCGGGAAATTATGATGTGAGAAGAGGGGGAAAGAGTGGGAACCCAGGAAGGCAGGGCTGAGGGTGGGCAGGGTGAGGGACGATGGCTGGGGGGCTGAGGGCTGGGGGCCTGCTGCAGAGAAGCGAGAATCCAGCTCTGCCCCCTCTGCAGGGTAGCCTGGAGCAGCGCTGACATTAGCTCCGTGACATTAACGTGGGGCATCCTCCAGGGCCACCCGAGAAGTCTCAGCACTGCTTGAGAGAGCCAAACAGGAGCCGGAATTGAGCAGGGGGCGGGGGCATCTGTGGGGCTGCACCAGGCGGCAGGCTGAATGGATGTGTTTGCAGCAAAGTCAAGTCCAGCTGCAGCAAAACCAAGTTTTTCATCAGGCGCAGGGAAGAGAGGGCCTAGAGATCAGCCCAGCACAGAACAACTGTGGCCAGGGGCCAAGGGAGGGCCGGACTTCAGGCTGAGTCAGCAGAGAACAATAAAGCTGGGCAATGATTGAAGAACTATAATGTTGGGAACTCTGATCATCGGATCCCAGAATCACAGACTCATCAAATGTTCCATCTAGGACATCAGAGATCATTCCAGTCCAGGGGAAAACAGGGCCCGAGAGGTTAGGATCTGTTGAGTGCTTCTTGTATGCTAAGCCCTGTTTTGTTCACTTTATAGGTCTTAACTCAATCACTCCTGCCAACAGCCAGTAGTAGCAGGTGCTGTCGTTGTCTCCACGTTATACAGAAGGAGAGTTGTGGTGCAGAAAAGCTAAATAATTTGCCTAAGTTCCAACTATTTAGGAAGTGGCAGACCCAGGACTTGAACCTAAGCAGTTTGAGTTTGAGGCTGCGTCACGTAAACAAGCAAACCCAGAATGATTGGGGCAAGATCACCTAGCCAGACCCCCAATAAGGGAAGCAGGCCACCTTTTGTCATCTGAGTCCCATCCCACTCAGGTTAGTGTGTAAGCATCACTGGTGAATGCTGAAGGCCTCTCTGGAGGGGTTGCAGCAGATCTGGTGCAAAGACTCCTAATTCCTAGTGGGACTGAAGTCTGTCTGGAAGGGAAGCCGGTCACCGTTGTGGAGCAAGCACTCTGTCCCTAATCAAGGAGTTGTAACGGGTTGCAATGCACCGCCGTTGAAGCATGAGAATTATGGAGATGATGGCTCCGGGTCAAAGGAGCAGGTGTATCCTGCCTTGAGGAGGAGGAGCTTGAAGTAACGAAATGGTAAAGAGTGTATTGATGAGATTTCAATAGGGAGCAATGCAATAGCAATAGACCACGAGTGTGAAGTTAAAGGAACAGCGTGGTGCCTTTGGTCATCATCACCTGTGCTCACTGATGCCAGTTTTGCCAGGCCTTCGGGGCTCTTGGAAGGAATCGAGGTCTAGTCCACCACGAGTTTCAATTGTAATATAAACAAGGTAACCGTAAACAACTGCCCCTTTCCCAAATACTGTACCGGAGTATCGGAAATGCCCGTGTGCCTGTCCAGTGGCTGGCATAACCTTGAACTTCGCTGAGGAAGACCCTGGTTGTGAGATCGCTCGAAATCGGGCAGCTGTAGCAGAGGCCTGTGCAGATGAGCTGTCCCTCCGATGAGGATCATTATGGTTCAGCTGTTAGAGAAGAGAGGACGGAGAAGTCCTTCATCAATAGGAGTAACAGTGACAAGAGTGAAATTGCCCTGGATGGTGGCAGATCTTTTGTAGTTAACATTATCATGGGTGATTTGATGAAGGAGAGAGGGAACTTCTAACATTAATGGAGATGTTGGAGTACATGTCTAGTGTATAATAGGGATGCCTGAAGCTGAATCAAAGGTGGCCGGGGTCTTGCATGGTAGAGGGGTGGATAAAGACATTGAAATTGTTATGGGAGCAATTATGATTGTAACTGAGGTGATAATAAAGATAATGGACCTGTAATTGAAAAGCTGATGGCTGTAAAGGAGAAGGTGAGGGCAACTGACATGGAGAGGGGGTGACGCGGGAGGTAATGGCGGCTGTGTGAGAGGTAATGGAGTTATAATGTAGATGATGTGAAAGGTAATGGAGTTATAATGTAGTGAGGACTACGGAGTGGGGGGAAGAGAGGATCATTTTAATGGAAGCCAGAAGGGCTGTGTGACACAGGTGAGAATGGTATGCAGAGCATTCATCACAACAGCTGGCGCTGTGGGTGACCAGGAAAATAATGAGCAGCTACGCCCAAGGTTCTCATTACAGCAGGCGTCCTAATGGACCCTGGAATAATATAATGATGTTAATGGAGAAGATGAGGACTGCAGGAAAGTCATGGGCCTTGTGATGGTATGGAGGTGGATAGTGGGAGAGACCAGAGGAGGACTGGGGGTTCAGGAGAGACCCATATGGACATAGCTGGAAGGCTCAGGACGAGTGGTTGAGGGATGTTTAGCAGACACAGCCCTGTGGGTAGTTTGTTCTTAAATAGGCATGACAATGTACTACCCCATTTGTAGTATTTCTGTGAGCAAATGTACAAACAGAACAGCTGGGAAATTTGTGAATTTCCAGGAAAAATAAATGAATGGGCAGAGGTTATTTCCTTCTGTCTATCTAGCTGTCTGTCTAGCACCTATTCATCCCTACACACATACGTACCACTAATACTTCTCCCCAATGGGGAAGTGGGAGCTTATCTCCAGGGCTCACTGTTCAGTTCTTGAGGAGGGACCCAGGTCTGGGGAGCTGGACTCCGAGGAGGAACCTGGGGAGCTGGCATGCCAACTGACAGGCAACTCCAGACCCATGTGAGCATCTAGGAGAATGGGCAAGACCCAGCGCTTACAAGGGGATCAGACACAGCCAGAGAGGCTCATCATCTGTACAAGGACGTGGATGAAAAGCAGATGTTCTATTCCCTGGAACCTAAATAACAACCCTCAGACTCAGCACATGGAAACTACTGAAAAAGCTTTGACAAAAATCCAGATTCCTAGGTCCCATCTCATGGAGAGTCTGATCCTGTTGGCTTGTGGCTGGGCCTGTGAATCTCTATTTTTTAAACTACCCATGATTTTTACCATTCCCTACGGTCAATATGTATTCCTTAGGAGGAGGAGATTAGGGAAGAGATGGGCAAGCGGAGTTTGTGGGAGCAGGCCAGATCACGTTGCTCTGTCCCAGCAGGAGGATCCGACTGTCTTTACCTGTCCCCTCCATCTGCACATGGGGACTCCAGCTCCAGTGAGGGGTCACACAATTGGTGGACATGGAGTCCTCCAGCAAGGGCCTGGCAAATGCCACATGGCAAATTCAGCCCTGGGCCCTGTTTTGCCTGAACAGAAGGGTTCAGTGGTATAGGAACTTAGGTGTGCCGGGGGTGGAGGGGGGAATGATGTGGAGGAGTAGGAAGAAAGATGTCCAGAAAGAGATTTCAAGAGCCTCCAGCCATGAGGATGGATGTGGGGATGGAGGCAGGGGATGGGACCCTCGTGCTGTATTTGAAGGGCTCCCCCTCCCAACCTTCAAGCTTAGCCTTTGTTCTTCAAGGTTCTCAAGGATTCCAAAGTGTCAAAATCATAGAAGTGTTCAGTTTATGTTTGGGAAGTACAAATTATTTCTGTCCTTAGATGATGTGTGCATGTCGCACATGTCTCAATCAACAAAATTAGCAAGTGGGTGTAATTATTAAACAGTGCATGACAAATAAAATGTTCCTTTTCAATTGCTGCATGGATATTTCTCGACAGCCCCATGTCCTGATTCTGTCTGTTCCTTCCGACTTGAACTGTTAGAGAGATCAGCAGCCTCCTGAGAGATTCTAGTGTACCATCATGGTGACACCAGAAGAAAAGCCCTGGTCTCAGAGAGACAGAAACCCAGAGATTAATCCTGTGTCCCCACCAGGGAGTGGTGGAGTTCAGCCTCTACAGGATCCTCTTGGGAATGACTCAAGCCAGCAGATGAGGGTGCACTGGAGTGTGACCTCATGAGCGTGGCTACTTCTCCCTCTCTCCCTGGTCATGACTCTTCTCAGCAAGTGGGCCACAAGGTCCTTTCAAAACTCTTCCTTGCTTCCCAGGGACTCTGACCCACCTCTGGAGTGGCGCCACCTTCGTTCTGCGCCAGGCTGTCATCTGTGAGCTGCGAATCGTTCATTAGCCTCCCAGGAACCTTGTGGAAGCCAGGACCTTTCCTTGGTTTGCGAGGGTGGTTCACTGGGTCCCCTTTAATAAAATTACAACTTCAGGAAACAAATCATTTATATCAAATACAACCCCGTGGCTTCCTCTTATGTTAATCATTTCAGGCAGGTGCTATTAGGTAATTCAATCACTGGGCTACGCAAAGCTGCCACAGAATTAATGAGGAATGAACTCAAATTCTGAATAAGAGATTTTCTGAATAAATGGTTCTGAATAAAAACGTGGGAGCCAAGCCTATAATCACAGCAGATGACAACATTATAAAATTGCATATTAAATACATTCCTAGCATCCATCTACTCCCAGCCCACAAACTCTTTGTGAGCCAAAAGACCATATTGTGGCCACCAGCAATAGCTTCCTGCACCCACCAGGCTTTTATTATTTCCTAATGTTTTTTCAGGTGAGACAAATACATTTGGAAGCCCTCATCCCAACTAAGTATAAATTTTAGTTTATCCCCGCAGTGTGTTTATGGTCCCATTTAGACTCTGAGATTTTCCCCTCTTTGGGCTGGACCACAAGCCCACAGTCTCCTTCCCGGCCAGGACCTCCTCTCCTAGCCACCAGGGTGATCTTTCCAAAACCCGGATCTGACCACACCACATGCCTGCCTCACACGCTCCAATCGTCTTCTCTATCCCTGCTGGCTTAGCAAGTCAGACACAGCAATCTGGGGCCAGGCTTCTGTCCATCTTTCCAGCCTCATCGCCCAGTAGTCTTTTAGAGGGATGCGCCCTATAATCCAGCCACACCAATCCAGAATGTTCTATGCTCTCCCCTAGAGACCACCCACCCCAATTCTCACCCTCTAAATTCATCACAAGCATCGCCGCCACCTCATATCTTCTTCCACATATATCCCAACTCCCCCTTTACACTGTTTCTACACTGAATGAGGCCTCCCTTTCCTCTGTGCCTCCTTAGTTCTTGGGGGCAGAGCTCAGTTGATGAATACAGCTCTCCGTACCGTCTGTTGGAGCACAAGTCTTCCAATCAAACTAGACTGACAGCGCCCCAAGAGCAAGACCACAAAGTGTTTGACCTTGTGTGTTCAGCGCCGAGCATATGGTAGACACATGATATGTATCTGATAAATGAATGAACCACTGGTGAAATAGATGAAGTCGTGACTGGATAAATAAGTGATCCAACAGCAAGAGTTATGCTCATTCCAGTAGCCACATATCCATTCTCCAGTGCTGGGCAGAAGAACTCAAAGTTCCTCCATAACCTCAAATTCCACAGTGAAGACTCGGTTGGGAGCCAGTGGGTCTCCTCACAGCTCATGACATGCCTCCTCCTCCCGCTCTTCAGTGAATGGGTACAAAGGAATAGACTCTGCAGCTTGGGTACCATGCTGGGTACAATCCCCGAGGGAGGAAGCAGCCATCAGCACACCGTATAGCGTGGTGCCTGGTGGCCTTCCTGGGGCCCAGGCCTCCGGCTCGGCAGGAACTCGCTCTTGCTCTGACCCTGCATTTGGTTTCCACGGAGCCGGTCGCCTGGCATTTGTCACGCTGTGCTTCATCAGAGATTTAATCAGGTCTGGGTCTTAACAATGTGCTCGTCATGCTCACTTAACTTAAGATCCAGCCTGTGCAGGCAGCAGTGAGTCCTGCTCACTCTGTCTGGTGGTTTTGGCATTTAAAACTTTAGGGTTTCTCGTCAGGAGCACTGGGTGTCTTTACCATCCCGTCAGGCACCCAGCCTCAGCCCGGTTCCCTGGTTGAACCTGTCCAGGTGCACAGACGAAGCTGCCGTCAAGGAAGCAGCTGCATGTTAGTGCTCTTTCTCTCGATGTCATAACAAATGGCCACAGACGGAGTAGCTGAAAGCAACGCAAGCATCCCTCTAAAAGACTGATTATCCAACTCTGTACCGGGGAAGCCAGATGTGGGTCTCGTCAAGGTGGGCAGGGCTGGTTCCTTCCCCAGGCTCTGGGGAGAACCTGTCTCCCTGCCTTGGCCGCCTCTGTGGTGGCCCCTGCTCCTGGCTCCCACCTCTTCTCCAAAGTCAGCGACAGCTGATGGAGTCCTCCTCACATAGCATCACCCAGACCTCTTTTCTGCCTCCTTCTGCTTTTCAGGACCTGTGTGACCACACTGGGATCACCCAGATAATCTAGGATAATCCAGGGGCAGTTCATTAGCAGCCGTCATTCCCCTTGGCCACATAAGGTAGTATATTTGCAGATCTCAGGCATTAAGACATGGCCATCTTTGGTTGGCCATTATTTTTGCCTACTATATTCCGCCTGGCTCTGGACATCTGAAAGGGGTCTTTTGTATAACTCCAGTGAGTCCAGTGTGAGCCTCCCACAGCAATATCACGTCACCTGGAGCTTTGGAAGTACAGCTCCTCATACCCCATTCTGGACCCTCAGAGTCCGACTCTGTGTTTTCATGGACTCCCATGGCTTAGGTGGAGCACAGTAAACTTGAGAAGCCCTGCCACTCTGAGAGGCAGGGCAAGAGCTTAGATGCTGGTGTTGAACAGTGATCTTGTCTGGAAACTTGTGTGTCATAATGGAAGGATCTCGAGGACGCTAATAAATAGCACCCTTCTTCCCCAACAGAGGTCTGAACAAGAAGAGACAGGAGGAGCTGTCCGGGTGGGGACCAAAGTCTCCTCTGGCTACGCTTTTTGGTACTATGAGCTCTACCTGTAGCTCTGATGTTGAAGCTCCCCACCCCCCAAGGAAGGAAGAGGAGGAGGCCGGGCTACACCTGCCTGGTCCCTCCTTCCAGACTCGGCCACCAGATAGGTCACTGGAGCCCCGGGGAAGGGAGGTAGAGAAGAATGGCACAGCCTCAGAGCTGCCTGCGCGTGGGGGGAAGTCGACTCCAGGCGGGAACCAGCAGTTCTCTGATGAACACCACCCGCGTCACAGAGGCGTGGGGAGGAAAGCGGCTCAGACACACAGTGAGAATCCAGTCGCGAGGATTACCGTGTGGCCCAGCAGGTCCAGCCCTGGTAACCCGCCAGGACGTCTCAGGAACTTGTTATAGAACGTGGTTTCCTAGACCCCTGCCCCGGGATTCAGGTTCCGTACGTAGGTGCAAGGTCGGGCCTGGGAACCAAGCAGACCTGAAATCTACAGCACCCAAATGAAGAAAAAGCCCGTGTCTTTGCCCCTTTGGTCATTTAGGCAGGACTTCGCCTAAAGCAGAGAAGGCGGGTATTAGGCAAGACTTGATTACCAGTTTTGGAAGCCCACCTGAGCTGGCTCACCTGAAGAGGGGCGTCTTGCAGACCTCTGGAAGTCTCACGGAACCCAGGGCATGTGTGGGAAGGGCTGGCCCCAGGAAGACCAAGCCTGACCATGTGCTCTCCCCACCTGTCACTCTGCCTCTTTCTGTGGCCAGTGCCACCTTCTCTCTGTTTTCAGGCATGTGGGGAGCAGTGTGTGGACCTGGTCCCTGGCAGACAGAGTAGCACTCTTGTGGTCCCCCCTCCACCTTCCCAGACAGAGAATCAGATGGACCCAAGTCAGGTCAGCTGTTCCCTCCAGGTTCAGGGGCTTAGGGGTCACAGGACCATCCCTCTGTCTCTTTAAAATTAATGCCCAATAACTGAATATACTTAAGGGGTAGAGTGGGGTAATTTGATGCGTGTTTACAATGTGTAAGAGCAAGTCAGGCAATTAATGTTTCCCTCTCCTTAAACATATATTCTTCGTATTGGGATCCTTCAAACACCTCCCATCATTCTTGATAAAATCTACACTAAGTTGCCTTCAGCAGTCACCCGCCTGTGCGCTGGCTGCCAGCCCTCATTCCTCCTAACTGTATTTGGCACCCATTTTCCATCCTCTTTCCGTCTCTCCTCCCCCTCCCCATCTATGACCTCTGTTCTATTCTTGACCTCTGTGAGACCCACTGCTTTGGTTTCCACCTGTGAGTGAGATCATGTGGTGCTTGACTCTGCCTCCCTGTTGGAGGGAGGCTTCTCACAAGCCATCACGTTGGATGGATATCCAAAGAGTCTACTGGAAGCTGCTACCCCATTTCTACCTTTTGAAAATTGCTTTCCACCATAACCAGAAAAATAAGAAAGAAAGCCCTGTGACTTTGAGTGTCTGATAAAGATCTGTAAATATTGTTAATCTGTACTTGGAATCCATGTGGTTGGAATCCATGTGGTTGGTGAAATCCTGGAGATTAGGCCTCCTCCTCTGTTTACGTGAAATGGCCAGAGGTGTTGACTTCTTTGGAGAGGATGCTTCTAGGCCCTTCCACGGGCTTCCTTCTAGGGTGAAGAGGGTTCTTCTTCAAAAAGGCCTTTTCTGGGAGTGAATGCTGAATCCACTTGTGTTGGAATTACTTTTCATGAAAGTCCACTTCCCAGACACAAGCTCTTCCTCCAGCGTCAAGGCCATGTCCTCCTCGTCCTCTAGCTAGAGCGTCTGAAGTGATGCGTGGCTCTGAGCCATGCCCATGCCCGTTTCTCACTCAGGACTAAGTGAGAGGTGTTGTTCTTCAAAAAGTGTCCTGTAATGCCATGCTTAGGAGGAGTCAGCAAGGACCAGGAAAGAGTCCCCACATGCAGAGCTGCTGTGCCCCTCTGGCAGGAGAGTCGATGATCACCTCACTAGGCACCCCAGGAAGGAAAGGGCACCCCTAGAGATGGGGCTGTGTGACTGCAGGCCCAGGAGTTAGGACAGGTGGCCCCATAGCTCACAATCACCTTCTCCCGCAGACCTCCCCCCTTCTCAGTGGCCCTGTCTTTAACTCAGGTGCCCAGACCCCTGACTCCCCACCAGATGCACTCCAGTTAGGGGAGTTGGGAGAGCGTCTTCTCAGAGGAGCGACTGCCATAGATCATCACAGGGAGAGGGCACAGAGACCGTTTATGAATGTTTATTTTAATTGCAGAAATATAAAACCTAAGACTCCACGATGTATCACTCCATTTTAAGATCAATATCACAAGGCTCAAATATCTTTATCTTGATGATGTTTTATTCTAAAAATGTATTTTCCAACTCCTAAAATAGTAAAAAAATAGCTCTGGCATGACAGTCGCCTGACATAAATGAAAAACACAAGCTAATGAAATGGCATTTTATGAATTTAAACTGAAGCAAATATTTGACGTTTTATTTAAATTAATTTGCTGTTCATGCTCTGCTGTTTCGATAGCAGGCGAGCTTTGTTTTATTATATGTTCACTGCACTGGGCTCTGAAACTTGCTGGTGCAGAAACAGAAGCTGAGGAATCCAGGGAGACCAGATCCTGAGTGTCCCCCAGGCCAACACTCTGGTTCTATTGGCAGAGAAAATTGGCAGCATTTGGGCATGACGTTGTTTAACACAACCAGGACACCCACAGTTAAACCCCGGGACGGCGTGGGCTAGCCACCTCCATGCTGCCAGCAGTTTTGCCACATAAACACCCCAGTTTCTTTTACTAATCTGAAACTGGTCTCAGTGTCCATTCTATATAAATTTAAACTGTGCAATTTTTTTTTTGTATAGTGTAAAAAAATCCTTTCTCAACTTTCTAGGAAAATGATCTGCCAGTTGTAGGATGCTATGAGAGTAGCCCACCCCCATCCTTGAAGAAAACATTCCGAGAACCCCAGGGCAGTATATGCCCCGATGCCTCCTTTGTATCCCTATTCTTGCTCTCTGGGACCATTATTGAACGTGAAGATTACATGGACTCAAACACTGTGATATCACAATATTTGAACAGGTAACTGAGATAGCTACTAAGTTGCTAACAGGTGGGTAGCGTACGCAGCATAGATACTCTGGACAAAGGATGATTCACATCCTTTGTGAATCACACAAGGTGGAGCTGGCCAGGTTGGAATTTCCTCATGCAACTCAGAATGTTATACTGTAGGACTTATAAACCGTCTCTGAAATTCTTCACTTAACAATTCCTGACTGCCATTGACCATGGGTAATTAATATGCAAAACAAAGCCTCAAATAAGGGAAGACTACTATCACTTCAGAGGCAAACTGGGGTCCAGATATGCTCATTAATTTACTATCTGGCCCTGAAGGAAAAGTGTGCCAACCCATGGATTTATAGATAAACTTGAGAAAATGTTGTGTTTTTATTTGAAATTCCAAATTGCTACTGTTTGATCAGGAGTGTCCCCCAAAGGCCTATGTGTTGAAGGCTTGGTCTTGGGCCCATGGTGCTATTGGCAGGTGGTAGAACCCTTAGAAGTGGGGCCTAGCAGGAAATCTTTGGGTTGTTGGGGTCGTGCTGTTGAAGGGGATTGTGGAACCCAGTCCCTTCCTTTCTCCGTCTTTTGTTTTCCACCGACGAGATGAGCAGTTTCACTCACCATGGGCCCCTACCATAATCTGTTGCCTTGCCACTGGTCCCCCCAAAACAGGGACAATTAATCATAGACTGCAAGCTCCAAGACTATGAGCCCAAATGGCCTTTTTTTCTCTATAGGTAGATTGTCTCAGATTGTTATAGGTGTGGAAAGGTGACACACAGATGCCAGTACAATTTCTTTTTGTAGCTTGCTGAATCAGTAATTTGTAGATCCAGGTAAGAGTCTTCTGACAGTTTATAGCTACATAGACTCTATCTGACTGTAGTCATTGCTTGCTTTAGTGACCACTAACCTGCACCCATGACCCCTCTCCTGGGAGAGGGTCTGGATCAACAGTGAGGGTGCTGACGACCACAGGATAGAGCCCAGGAGCTGATTAAGGGTCATGATCAGAATTTTACACATGTGGACGGCAACTTTTTTGGGGGGAATTTTTTTGGGGGAGGTATGTTTTTTGGGGGGCTGGGGTTTTTTTGTTTTTGTTTTTGCTTTTTGCTTTGAGGCATCGGTCTTCAAAACTCCAAGACTGAGTGCACTTAAAAGATGAAGATGTAGTTTATAGAAAAAAAAATAAAGAACCTGGACTTAGAAGAAGAAAACCTAAATATGTTTTTAAAAGAGAGAAATCTCTCCCACCACACACTCCTCCCACCAGATTCACACTGTAAAGTTTGTCCCCACCGTTTGGGAAGCTTTAGTTCTGTTCACAGGGGAAAGAAGGAAATTTAAAAAGACAGTGCAAGATGCCTCCTGGCCCAGCACCCTCAGCACTTCCCCAAACATCTGCTCTTCACTGATCAGGGTTCAGATGTGGCTCATTGAAACCAGCATCAGAAAGTGTGAATTGTTGGCTCCTTGGGTGGCACCAGGGCGGCTGGGAAAGACCTCCTTCTGGGGACCGTCCTCCCTCCTGGCTTCTTCTCCACCCCAGGTCAGTCAGGTGAGGCACTTTGGAAGTGCTGGGAGCAAACTCTTAGAAATGGGAGCGGAGGGAAGCAGGATGGAAGTTCTTCAGATGCCCAGCAACTGTGAAATAGCAAAAGGAGATAAGAGCCATGCAGTCAGGAGGCAGGGGGGAGACTAGAAGCAGAAGAACACAGAGGTGACATTTTTCTCGCAGATAACCTGGGGACAGGCTTTATCATGCAGAGACCATTTTCTCTCAAAATTCAAAAAGAAGAGAAAAGGATCAGTTCAACAGCAAAGTTCAGCTTAAGTAACCCTACCAGGTAATTGAAAAAGGCTTTCAGGTGCTTGGTTAAAAACATTTTGATACCGTTATCAAATAAAAGCACCACTGGAGAAAGAAGGGGCCATACTTCCCGGGGCAGCTCAGAGAAAGCAGGCATCGGAGAAGAGGAAAATTACCCCACCCAGCAATGGCTCCTGGTTTTCCAATAGGAAATGGGAAAATTCAATAAATTCTGTGGAGGCTATCTCTTTACTCGTGAGATGCAGTGCCGGCCGTCAAAGACTCTGTAATCTACTTCTGGGGCCGGAACTGACTCACATCGCGAGAAAACAGGATAAGACGGTTTCTGCTCATTGGTCATTCTGTAGGAGGTAGAAAGGACGGTGTCAGAAAGTGGTCAGGAGTGTGCATCTGTGTTGACCATCTGTGGCCGAGCCACACAGTACCCCGACCAAGTGGCTGGGAACAGTTTCTGAGGGCCAGGAACCTGAGAGCAGTTTAGTGGGTGGGTTCAGCCTCAGGATCCCTGAGAGGTAGCAGCTGGGCTCTTGTCTGTGGCTTCGGTCATCTCCAGGCACCTCCAGAAGAGGCCCCACTTCCAGGCCCACTCACCTGGCGGACAGAGGCCTCAGATCCTCCCCACGTGAGGTGGGCCTCTGCCCAGGGATGCTTCGCAACGTGGCAAACTGGGTCCTGCCGGAGCTAGCAAACAGGGAGACGCCCCAGGCCAAAGCCACAGTCTCTTCACAATCCCATCCCTTCTGCCACGTCCTCTTCATTAGAAAGGAATCGGTGACCCAGTCCACACTCTAGGGGAGGGGTTATACACAGGTTTGAACAGCTGGAGGCAAAATGATCAGGGGCACACAGGCACCAGTGAGGAACCTAGAGGTCAACACACCATGGTCAGAGGGCTGCCAGCTCTTTTTGTAAGAGAAGCTCCATTGGACCGTTGCCACGCCAGCTGGAGACTCACTGTCTGGGCTGCTTTTGTGACACGGTAGTAGAACAGAGCAGTCATGGCAGTGACTGGATGATCCCAACCTTAAGTATTTCCTGTCCATCTGAACCTTTACAAGCAAAGTTCTGCTGAGCCCTGCTCTGGAGCAGAGCTTTTCAAAACTTATGTACTTACGATCACCAGGAGACAGTGTTAGAAAGTGGATTTGGACGCGGTCAGTCCTAGCAGGTCCTAACCTCGTGCTTTATAATAAACTAGGTGATGCTGATGCTGCTGGACCATGGACCACACTTTGAGGGGTAAGGCTCTAGTGGACCATGAGAGATGGGCAGATCCTGGGTAGGTGTGGAGGGCCTTCGGAGCAGAAGGAAATAACAGAAGAGTTGGGAAAGGAAAAGACCTGGCTGCAGGGCTGAGAACAGGAAGATCCTCAAGTTGTCTGGATTAGAGCAGAGCAGGTGGCCTCCTCCTCCCCCTGCAGAGCCACGGTGGAGCACAACAGTTAGCCTTTTGGCAATGGAGAAGCCAACAAAGGGAACAGCATGGTTTTTAGTCTTCTTACTTCCTGATACATAGTCTATAAAAAAAATATTGGGTGGGAATAAGACTATAATCAATTGTTTATATACAAAAAAATAACACTAGAAAAAAGAAGTAGATAAAATTACAAAGACATTTACTTAGTGTCCACTTGCTTCATGATGTGCTAGGTTCTGAAAATGCAACATGAATAGACAGTCCCTTACACTCAGGCTGGTGATGGACAGAGTCAAATAAATGCATTGGAAGTGATGTAGCTCAATGAGTATTTTAATAGAAGTATTTGCCTGGAAAACAGAAGAGATAAGTGATTGGGTCTAAGTAGGAGGTCACTGTGCTGAGTGGGTAGAGGAAGGCTTTGAGGCTGAGGAACAGAGGCCTGAGAGCAAGGGTGTCAGGTCACAAGGCCTAAAGCACTGCTGTGTGTCAGAGGGAAGGGGTCAGGCACCCCACCTGACGGACAGCCAGGGCAGGGCTGCCAACAGCCTCAGAGGCTGCAGGGAGTTGGATGCCATCAGGTGATGATGGCAGATAACCCAGGTAACCTCTCTGGCACACATGTGTGCTCGGTTGTGGCTAGTTGTGGCTCCATTCTAGAAAAATAATTCTGATGAAACGTGGAGGGTTTCGCCTCTAGAGAGAAAGCAGAATGAAGGAGGCTGCCGCTCATTTGGCCGCAGGTGAAATCATTTTGGAATCTTGAAATCAGGAGTCCCACACAACCCATGCCACTCATGTGGCACAGTGGGTGCAGCAGGTCCCCTCCTTCTACCCTGCCTGGGGTTCCACGTGCTGGCCCCGCCCACTTCCTGGGGCACACCTGCAGTGCAGGGGAAGCGGCTGCCCAGCTCCTGTGACCCTCTTTATCCACCAAACATGGGCAAAGGCTCTGCCAACACTGAGCAGTGAACCAGACAGATGGATCCCACATGGACCCTGTTCTGACCTTTGTCACCCTAGTCACCACCCGGCCCGGTGGGCGGCCCATCCCCATGGTGACCTGCCCAGATGTGCTATTTACTTGTCTGTCTCCCCTCCATCAAGTTGACCTGCCTTTAAGCTCTTCAGGGGCAAGGACTGTGACCAGTTCATCCCTGGCACCAAATCCAGCCCTGGGCCCAGATTGGCACCTAGAAATTATGTGTCACACGAGTGATGATGGAAAACAGAGCTGTTGCTATTCCCTACCTCCGTGTTTGTCGTGAGGCTTCTCTTACTTTGCCTGGCCAAAGATAGCAAATTGCCTTTAACAACAGATACTTGTTTTCTGTAGTTCTGGAGGCCAGACACCCAAGCTTGAGGTGTGGGCAGAGCAGAGCTGGCTCCCCCGAGGCCCCTGCCTTGGGCTTGCCGGCTGCTTGCTCGCTGCCTTTCCCACGGCCTCCAGGCTCCCCTTCCCGAGCGTTCTGAACTCCTCCTCTTCTAAGGGTGCCAGCAGGCTGGATCAGGGTTATCCTGGCAGCCTCATTTAACTCAACTGTTTCTTTAAGAGTTTTATCTTTTTTTAAATGATCACATTTTTTTAAAAGTCCTGGGGATTAGGACTTCAATATATCATTTTGTGGGGGGAGCAATCCAGTCCACAGCCAGGGTTAAATGAGCTGAGCTGAGTGCTTAGAAGGTTGCGGAGGATGCGGTGCCACAGAAGTGCTCCCGACGGCCGCGGGCAGCCTGGGAGGAACGTGGAGGGGGCACGTTGTCCCTGGACCAGCACCATGGGGAGCACTCTAGTCTCAGCACCTTTTAAAAAGTGTTCCACGACTTGTTCAGAAGTCAGAAGGAGAGTCGTGTGACTCTGTGTTCCTGCCTGGGACCCTTGTTCCAGGGCAGCGTGGCACAGTGCAGCTGATTCCTCAACCCCTATCCCTATCCCATCCCACTAGGCAGGTAACTTCTGTGTCCATCATTTACAGAACAGTTCACCTATTGTTTCTCTTATACTCTTTACAAAATGACATTTGGCGGGAATTATAATTGTACAGATGGGAAAAAGTGGGTCCAGAGAGGTTGAGTGATGTGCCTAAACTCACCAGTTAAGGACAGAGCCAGGCTTCCAACCAGGCATCTCCCCACAGCACACTGCCCACTGATGACGTGCTGGTCCCTGATCAAGCATGGTCTTCACTGGGTCTGAGATCCTGCTGATAAAATAAGACAGAGATCCTGACTGGCCAGCTACCCTGGAAACAGCCTACAGCTCCCGCTGTGGAAGGGAGAGGGTAAGAACACACAAGGTGCTGGGTCCCTGCGGCCCTGACAGCCCTGCACCATGCTGGGATGGGGGTGGGGGTGTCTGTCGGCCCGCATCCTCCTGTCTTGAACTTTTTCCTGACTAAGCCTTTCCTTACTGGGGGGAGGAATGCATGTCTCATGGGTGCAGGCATGAGCACAGCATGGCTCACTCTCACCCAGAGGAGACCAGCCTGCAGGACAAGACGTGCACACCATGCTGGGCAGAGGTGGAGACCTGTGGCCCTGACCAGGGTCGGGTAGGAAAGGAGCACCTGAGTCACAGTGTGGGAGCTCCCGTGGGACGTGAGAGGGTGGTGACTGACCGCAGTGTTGATGCCGGCGAGCTGTTTCCACCGCTGGCCTGTTCCCCTGCGTGGGCAGAGGAGTCCGCCACCTTCCTGGAGCCTGGGTGTCAACATCTATAAAACAGATGCTAACAGTACCCACCTTGTAGTGCCAGGAGGAATGCAGAGTAAATGCAGGCAAAGTGCCTAGCACGGGGTCTGGAACAGACAGCCACACGCTGAACACGGGTCAAATGCAAAATGACAGCTAGAGTCACAGCAATGTGCAATATTGAACCACCCAATCCCAGGGGGCAGTTCTCACCCTGGGACATGGAATGCAAAGATCAATTTCCTCTAGGGCCCCTCGTCATGGGCAAAGCAAGTACCAATGTTTAAAGGGTTCCTGGGCGGAGGCCCTCTTATTACAGCCTGGCACAGCACCCCCATGAAGGTGGTCCCTGACCCTTAGAATAAGGCCCCTGGAGACAGGAAGCCCTTCGTGAGCTTGGAAACCTGATATCCATCCAGAAAGGCATTTCCCCGGGGCCCAGCTCTGCCTGCCTCGGATTCCCTGTAGGCTGGCACGACTGAAAAATTTCTTCCTCTCCCCTCCTTCTTCCTGCTGGTCTCCTCCCTCCTCCTGGGATCTGTTACAGGAGTTTTATTCCCCTTAATTTACTCTGTGCAAATTGCTCAGCTTGAATACTGTGATTCCACGGCTTTGTGAATGGAGCATTGTGAGATGTCAGCTCCTTCCTCTTCAGGGCTCATGCTACTGGAGACAGCTGCCCTGCAGAATGGAAGGGGACCTGCAGCCGGGCCCAAGGTGCCTCATGAAATGCCTAATCCTGCAGCTTCTCGCTTGCACAGGGGTTTCCAGTAGCAGAGCAAAGGCCTCCCTCTCGGCTCATTTGCATAAATAGCAGAGGAGGAGGCATAATACCTTCCATCTGTCCAGCTCTCTCCCATTTACAAGTACTCTCATATATATCACCTCATTTATAGATAATATATGATAACATAATACTCTTAAAATATGTTGATTCTCTGCATGTGAATAGTGCCATTACAGTCCATCACTGAGAGAGAACATGGGCCGGCCGCTTCCCCACACTCCCACACCAACGTCTCGTCTTCCTGTCTTTGGTTTGGGCTCCACGGGGCCCATTGCTGTTGGAATGCAGCCTTCCAGATGCCCCTTCACCTGGGCCTTCTCTCCTCAGCCTCCCATCCTTCAGCCGTGGGCCCAGCAGCCCTGGCCAGTCACCCTCAGCCATGCCACAGAGCTTGTTCACAAGGACCCTATGTCCACGGGCGCTGCAGCGAGGCGCCTTGTGTTCCCCACTCTCACAGGTGGCAGCTGGGAGCCGGGGTGGGGTGAGCAGATGCTGGCTGCATTTCCAGACTTTGTGTCTGGCACTCAGTATTCAGGGATGGCTGTGGAACTCCTCAAAAGTCATGAAGGATGTCCTTGATTCATCCAGCAGGTCCAACCCACCGTGCAGTCATCTCACCAAGGGGCCCGTGAGGCATCAGGAATTATTAAATGTCCCCAGGTGTTTCTGATGAGGGACCCGCCACTCTGCCCTTCAGGAATGGATGGAGAAATTGCTTCCACTGAGAAGCTCTCCTGGCTGCTCAAGACCGTGGTGTGCCGCTCCCTCTCTGTGGTTCCCTGTGTCACTGTGTGTCACAGTACTGCCACACTGAATTGGAGTCACCTGTTGTCTGTCACCAGCTGACCTCCTTGAAGAGACTTGTCACCACCGTGGCCTGCACCTTAGCAAGGTGACTTCAGTGTTGAATGTGTGAATTGAAAATATGAATACGTGGATGAATGGGTTGAAATACCAACAAGTGAGTGAATTTAGGAAGAACCGTTGACAGAGAGAAAGAAGGAAGGGGGAGTTAAGAAGAAGGAAAGGAAGAGGCCAGGGACATCCACCAACTCACAGTTCTCAGCTGTTTGTGGTTGCTTTTTACTGTTGTGTAGCAAATTCTCACAGAACTAGTGGCTTAGTGTGATACCCATTTATTTCCTCATGGTGTCTGTGGGTCAGAGGTCTGGGCCTCTGCTAAGGGTCTCAGGGTCACAGTGCGCATTCCAGCTGGGCCAAGGGCCAGCAGCTCAGGGTTCTCTCCAAGCTCATTCGGTTGAGGGCAGGACTTAGTTTCCTGTGGCTGAAGGACCAAGGACCCATCTCAGCTCCTGGAATCCGCCTTCAGGGCCGAGCTATGTGGCCATACCCACGGTCCATTCACAAGCACCATTTATTTCCTGTTAAGATTATTCTGTGCACTTGGGCTGTTTGCTTCTAAGCCAACAGTCTTAGACACTCCACCTTCTTTTAGAGGCTTGCCTGAGTGGGTCAGGCCCTAGGATAACCCTCCTTTGGAATAACTCAAAGTCAACTGATTAGCAACCTTAACTACATCTGCAGAATCCCTTCTGCCACACAAGGCAACACGGGAGCTCTATCCTGGCACATCCACGTGTCCCCACCACAGTCCAGGGCAGGGCATTGCACAGAGTGTGTGTGCTGGGGCAGGGACGTTGGGGCTGACTTGAAGTCTGCTGAGCACTGCTGTGCAGCCCCCTGTGTTGGCCAGGTCCTGCTTGTCTTCCTTGCCCATTAGAGCTGCACAATAATTTCCTTTCCAAGGTCACAGCTGAAAGGGGAGAGCCAGGCCAAAGGCTGGCCGCGGTTCTGCTCCTCCCCTCTTCTGTCCAGTCCCCCTGAATAGGGAGACCCCCTCCTGGGACCTGAGCACCAGGCTTTCGGGGTTTGGAGGGCACGCTGCGTTCCTTGCCTTGCTGCCTCCCTGCATGGAGTCCTCTTTTCCTAATTTATTTTCAGCGGAATTTAAGCAGAGCTCACAGGCAGCATCTGGTTCTGCTTTTAAAACAGAGCTCTGGCTGAGCTGGGTAGAGAAGCACAGGAGTCAAACACACACTTGTCCCCAAGGGCGTTCTGCAGCAGCAGAGCTTCTGTTCCTCCTGCCCACCTGGGCTCCTCCCAGCATCCTCTGTCCTCGACGCACAACTTCTATTCACCTGGGCCTGTTCCTGGGTCCTGGGGTTACTGGGTCTACAGCTAGGTCACAGCCCCTGGGCTCTCCCAGGCCCCAAATCCACTTAGAAATTCCACATCCATACAGGGATAATAGAAACCAAGAAGAATGTGCCTTGTCAGGCCCGAGCTCCACGTTTTAGCTCTCTCTTCTAGCAAGTCAATGGCCTGCCTGAAACTCCTAGGCTCAGTATTCCACATTCAGAGACTCAAGTGACTAGTGTGACATCAGAGAAGCTAAACAATTCTACAAAATCCCATCAGAAGGATTGAGTCGTCCCTGACCCCAGGGGCAAGAAGGCAGCCTTTGAGCTCCACACGGACTGTCCTTCCCAATTGGCTGCTATTCCCATTTTGGCTCAAGTCGCAGGAAGACTGAGGCTTCGTGGAACAAGAATTCTCATCATGGATGGGGTGGTGCATGGTGGCAAGTCAGACAGACACTGGAAGCTCTCGGGGAGAGACTCCAGTACATGTGTGACGGCCGTGGCCGCAGGCGTTGCGTTATCTGGGGCAATTTCACTTACAAATATTCTATAGTGTCGCATGGTAACTTGTGCCACTTCATCAAAACACATTAATCTTGCTCTAAAAACATGGCCATAGTAGCTATGAAGTGGACCGGCTGAGTGGAGGCAGGGGAGAAGGAAGCAGGGATGGGAAGGAGGAGTGCATCCTTACGGCAAAGAGACCACAAGGGAATTGCAGGTTCTGCCTCCACCCCAACTCTACAGCTAAATCACCCTCCTCCCAGAGGCCCTGGAGGGCCCAGGAGCCAGGACACTGAAGCATCCTCTGGCTGGAAGGGAGTAATTTGCTTGATTAGCCAGTTCTCCATAGAACTGGAGAACTAGTTCTATGGAGAACTTGCCTAGTCCCAAGGAAAACCCAAGGACAGAGACGGGGTGAGCATGCCACATCCACGGGGCCTGGGGAGGGACGGGATGGTGGCATGCTGGAAAGGAGGGGTGAAGGAAGTGCACGGAGGCAGCAATAGGAGACATCCCAGGTCTTCAGCTCAGCTCTGGAGCTAGGGAACAGACGGTGGGCAGCAGCCACAGGAGCCAGGTGAGCCCGCAGCCCTGTGCAGAGAGCCCAGCTTTGGCGAGCACAGCCCTTGGAGCGATGCTGGGCCCACATTAAATAATCAAAAATGTCAGTTATTGTTATTGTAATTATTATTATTACTTGTGAGACATGCTTTCCCTTTGTTCTTTTTAATTGGAGGGAAGGACAGTGCCACTTCCAATTTGTACTGCAAAGAAATATTTTTCCTGCCTCCTCTGTATCTATTTGGAAAGGAAAGACCCGTGACATAAACCAAACAGGTTGGGGAGGAGACTTGATGGGCCAAGAGCTTGCCCAGCATGCAGAGGGCCCTGGGTCCATCCCCAGTGCTGCAAAAAGAGAAAGAAAAGACAGCAAGCGAGCTTGGATGGAAGAGCGTCCACAGAGCGATGGCCCGGAGGAGCCCCAGCCTGAGGCACGCGCCTTGTAGCATGCGGACACTCGTAGGTCTGGCTTCTGGCTAAGGTTTCCTCTGCTGTTTTTCTTTTTAATTATGATCAAATGACCTTCTTGACCAAATGTGGTTCTCTGAAAATGGGCAACAGAAGGCTGAGCTACTGGAGTTAGTGCTATCATCAGGTGGCACCTACAACTATGTGAATATGGCACCTGTCACTGATAGATGATGATCCTAATAGTTATATGTGCTGCGTGGGCCTCGGCCACACCAGATAAGCACTTGGCCTCAGTTTCCGCTCCAAGGGTGGCTTTATACAGTCTGCTCTGAGTCCCTCCTCCCGCACTCTCTGCAGGCTCCCAGTGCTGTGCACTCCCTCGCAGGACATCCTCTGCTACCATATCTCTTGGCTGCTTTGCCTCAAACTAGGGCAAGGAGCTTCCCTGCTGCGGGAGGAAGGAAAAGAATAGAAGTCGGATTGGAAAGAAAGCCTAAGTTATGGTAACGTGAGCTGTGGAAACAGAGAGAACCCCCAACAGAAGCCTCTGTGCTGCCATAGCACCCAGGATGGGAGACCCCTACCAGCAGGCAGTGCCCCCCAGTGAGGGGGTGCAGGATCTGAGGTTCCTTCCTCCATCTTTATCTCCACCATCCCTCATCCTTAGAATCCTCCACCTAGAGCTGACCCTTGGAGAAGAAAGGAGGGAAGACACTTGCATGCCTTCCTTGGCCTGGGAGTGACACACATCACCCAGGCTCGGGTCCCATCAGCTACAAGTTGCCTTAGAGCCACGAAGCTGGAGAAGTGGTGACACAGTTGTAATTTCATGCTGTGCAAATGGTACACAAGTTTTTGGCAGATAATTAGCTATTTCTGTTACAAGGCATTTTACAAGGCCTAAGCAGGACATGTTTGGTGAAAGCACTGGTGATTATTGCTTAATACAAGCACTGAAGAATCCGAGGGGCCTGCTAATGACACTGATGAGGGCCTGTGGCAGAGAACACGTCTGAGCCCCAGGGAGCCTCCAAAGCCTGTTTTCTTGCATGGAGTGGAAACCAATTCCATGAGGGTGACACTGCACAGTAACACAACAGCAGGCATGGGGAGCCGGGCTGCCAACCTTCATGAAACACAAACGCCTACCTGATCGCCACTCACCGTGAAGCCTTGTTGTGCAGACACTGGTCCATCCAGCAGAATTGGAAGCCGTTGTTGTTTCCAGCTAACTGGATGCCCTAACTGTCGTGCTCCAGTAAAAATATCAAGTTATCTGAACTAGTTTATTCAAAATCCATTCTTTCTGGTCCCTTCTCTTTCAAATTAATGGCATTTGTTGTAATTGATGGTGAGAGAGGGAAACAGGCAGACCGAAGAGCATATGATCCCTGCTCTCTCTCGCAGAAACCCAGGGGAAGAGGAGGGGAGAGGAAAGGAGGAGCCCATATAAAAGTATGTGTTCCAGAAAATTAGATTTTAAGTATTACTTTTTTTCCCCCCCTGAAGGACTCTTAAAAGAAACCAAGTTGTTGCTCAGTGGTAGAGCGCTTGCCAAGCATGCATGAGGCTCTGGGATTGCTCCTGGCACCATATAAAAATAAATAAAATAAAGGTATTGTGTCCATCTACAACTAAAAACATATATATTAAAAAAAAGAAAACCAAGGAGGTAAAGAATAATACCTAAGAAACTGTGCAATTATTCGCACAATTATAAAATTCAGAAGAGAGTGAGCTTTGTCACCTCATGGTGGACAAAGTTTTACTCTCTTCCAAAGCCCTCGGCCTGGGTGAGTGAGACTTTGAGTCCAGGAACTGTGGGAGGCAGCAGAGGGCTGTGGCCCTGTCATCGACTAGCAGGATAAAGGTGGACAAGTTATTTAACCCCTCTGTGCCTCTGTTTCCCTGTTTGTTAAGGTCTGGTAGTACCTACCACATAGGGCTCATAAGAATTCAAAGTGTTAGTGTTTGTAAAATGTTGAGAGTGAATCTAGCACAGGGCTCTGTACAGATGCTGTGAGATGTTATAAAAGATTGGAATAAAACGCTGCTGTCCCCTTTTAATAGCTAGGAGACTTTGAGGTAGTTCATTTAAACTCCTCGCCTCAGTTTCTTGTTTTATGGCCTTGTAGACTATCTCACAGGTGGCGGAGGATCTGAGACTGTGAATGTGGACGTGCCCTGCCTGGTGCCTGGCACAGAATCAGCAGTTAATCAATGCTAAGTGCTACCTTGAGCCGAATGTTTTACGAATTCCCAGCTCCCGGCAAGAACAGAAAATGAGAGACTTCTGTAAACAGTGCCAGGGAAGCTCCTGCGTATGGCAGCCCCAAGTCACTGAGAATCGTGTGTGCCAGCCAGGACTTTAATTCTTACTTATTTCACAGAGTAAGGAGCCGCGTGCGTGCCGAGCTCCCACCCAGGTTATTAGGGAGACATATGTAGCACATCAACACAGATTGGCAGGGTGGGGAAACAAGGAGGAGTTGGGGAATACCTGGTGAAAGGTATTTAAATGAGTTAGATGAACTTGGCTCCCGCAGCCTCCGTAGCATGTATATCAGAGTGTTAAAATAGCCCAGAGACACAGCTACCGCTTTTGAGAATCCGTGCGAATCAGGCACTCAAAATATAAGAGTGGTGAGCCTTTCTATTTTAATAACAGGAAAACACACAAGAACATCAACTTCTCGATATGGAAAAACGACGTCGACTTTTCTAACATTGATTCCAAAATGCCTTGAAGAGGGGATGTTAACATCAGCCATCAGGATGTCTAAAGATTCTCCCTGAATGATAATCCGGGGTCTGTGTGTGGCTCAGTGACAGGATGTGGGGAAGTGACAGAGTGTAATATTCAGAGCCTGAATTCTGCTTCTCTTCCTGAGTGAGTTCAAAAAAGATAGTCTGGGAGTGTGAGGATGGGTGTGACTGCCGACGTAAGAGGCCCCATGCAGGTCCTGGCTCATCCGAGGCACAAATGGCAGCTCCGAGGCTCTGATGAGCACTCATGGGTCCAGCTGGCTGACATGCAATGGTCATGGGACGTGTGGTGAGGGGCAGCTGGTGGATGGACTGTTCTAGTGCTTGGTCCCATTGAGTCCAGCTGCAGAGGCAGAATGAACACTGGGCAGAGTCTTGCAGGTCTCAGGCATCCCCTGTGGGTGCAGGCGAGCATGGCAGAAGGGAAACTCAGAACATCTCAGTGAGGAGGTGACTGCTGGGGAGCGTCCTCATTTGTGCCCTCAGTGACATTTTGTTCTCCCAATCAGTATCAGCTCCTGGATGGCAGAGATCATCTCTTTACATCTTGGTGTCCTAAGAACCCTTTCCTTCCTTCAATAAACAGTCGCCCCATCCTTGCCATGAGCCAGGCATCCTGCAGCAACAGGGTCACTGCCCCTGAGGAGCTTGAAAGCCCCTTCCACGTCCCCTGTTCTGTGAGGGGCTGCCACTCCCTGCTCTGGGCTCCCAGGGCTCCTTGCATCCATTAGCGCTACCCACGAAGTATCTGTCTCTCTTCTGCTCTGAACTGTGAATTCTGCAGAGCAGGGGAGACAGGTCATCTCTTCACCCTTTCCTGGCCCCGTGTGTGCCCCCGGCAGGCATTCCATAGACGGGCATTGGGTAAGTGAACTGGTGGGAATGCCAGGTGAGGAGGCAGCGAATGGACGCGTGTAGCCAGGCGCCCCCCATGCCAAGGTCAGAGTGTAAGCTGATGATACTAGTGGTTCTCAGTCCATTAAGGGGTCTCAGCAGAGCACCACGTCTGACCTGTTTTTAGCTCCTCTGAAGTAAGGGGATTTAACCTCACCATCGGGAGGGCCTTCCCGATGCCAAATAGACATGCAAAATTTTAGACACAGAGAGCAGGGTGCCTGCCCTTCCTCCAACCATCTATCCTTGGGAAAGAGTCTAGATTTTTCTTTTGTCTGGTATCATTAAGGCATTGTCCGGACTCCGTTAGGATGCCTGGGTTTTAATGGCCAAAATGGAACAGATCCATGGCATGTCACCCTTAACAACAGGGAGCGAATGGATCCCCGCGTGCTCCAGGAGCCACCGGACATTTTAGCATTCAGCACACAGCCGGACATAAAAACACAGAAGTGACCAACAGCAGCCGGGAGCCCAGCGTCAGGTGCCAGCATGTTCTACAGGTCTGCTCTGGCCACCGCCCCGGCCACTGCCCTGCACAAACACGTCCTCCCCAGGCGTCTGCCTGCACTCTCTGACCAGGAAGCTCCACCTCATGTCACCCCCAAGCAAACACAAAATCAATGCTTCCCTCTCAGGGCCGACCTTTCCTAACCACCCTGCCACCACCGCAGAGCTACACGGTCACTGTCGGACTCTGCCCGGGAGCCAGTGCCAGGACTATGAATCAGCTCCCACCTCCGATTAACATTCAGACAGAGGCCTCGGTGATGAATATTTTAATATCATGTTGACTGTTTACCCACATGAATGGAAAGAACTTGCATCTGCCAGGGCCACCTGTGCCCGTAGAACTCCAGCCCCAGCAGCCTCGTCCCCAGAGAGCCCAGCTGTGTGGGGAGGGGGGCGGGCAGGAGGGAGGGCAGGCTGGGCCCGCGGAAGAGAGGAGCCCGACAGGGCGACAGTGGCCAGCAGCAGGAGGAAATAGGGAGAGGGAGGCCCAGACCAGAGACAGGGGAAGGGACACAAGACAGAATTAGAAGGAGGGGAAAGAGACAGGGAGGCCAGATGATAGCAAAGGAAGCCATGTCTGGGGGCAAACATGGAGAGGAGAGGCTGCAGGAGTCCCTGGGCCTAGAGCAGACCTGGGGTGGGTGTCAGGGGAAGGAGAGAGCAGGGTGTCTAGCTCAGCACAGGGAGGCAGGTTGGCAGGGCTCTTTGTGGCCACACAGCCATGTGGAACATCTGGAAGACGGCTAATGCTCTCACCCCGGTGCCCGGACCCTGGCCCCACCCCAGCCATAGCATCTGCCCTAGGAAGGGAGGGAGGCCCCCACCAGGGTCACAGACTGAGTTGAGAATGTTTTTCATTTTGGAAGGATCGGGAAGGGGCCGTCACTTCCTCCATGGAGGGTGTGAAAGGCCAGAGGATGTCCTCATGGGGTGGGGCAGAGCATCAGGCAGCCAGGCCCCCTCTGATGGCCCCAGGCGTACAGCCCTCACCTCTGCTGGGCCCCTGCCGGTTCTACTGGCGAACAGATGGCCCAGAGGAGTCTCTCCCCCAGGAGGTGGACCTCCTAAGACTGCCTTGGGGTTTTTGGGTTACTTTGTCACCTTTCTGGGCCCTGTCCCCCCTTCCTCCCTTTCTTGGGGAAAAAAAAATCAATCTTAAATTAGGTTTGGATGTCTGACAGAATGTGGCTCTAGTACACATTTGATTTCCACCAACCCCCTTTCCAGGCCTATCTCTAGGTTTCATGGAACCCCAAGCTCCTTGGAGAGATTGTCAAGGGCTGGTAGGGTGTCATCAGGAGAAACGTGCCAAGTTCCTCCTCCTGGCTCTCTCCCCACTTTGCTCTCCGAGAGACCACCCCCCCATCTCTTGCTCCTCCTCCCACCGGGGTTCATCCCACACCCCAACCGCCGCTCACCACCTGGAATTGACAAGAGGCTTCATGGTATTAATTATACTTTTGCAGGCCCATATGTAGGAACAGATTTTGTTTTTAATTTTTGATTATGGAAAATTTCAAAAATACATAAAAATAGAGAGAGTTGTCAATGAACCCAATGTACCAATCACTCAGCTATAAAAATCATCAACCCTGCACCTCTCTGGCTCTGTCCATAACTCCCACTCCCCACACGCCCCCACAGAGGATCTTTCTGGAGCCATTCTAACTTGTGCCGTTTCCTCTGTAAGTATTCATGGGTGCAGTTTGCACTGCTGCACCGACCCCCCAAACCCTCTCAGGCCCCCCAAACCACTGCAGGGCTTGGCATATTCCTCCCATCAAGGATGGGAACTCTGTGGCCTCATTTTTAGAAATCTTGCCCAAACTGTCTGTCTCAAAAAAAAAAAACAAAAGGCATTGTTAGAAATGTCAGGGACCAGCTCACGGAAAGCTCATCTCAGGCCTTGGGCAATTTCTTGTCTTAGGTCCCAGAAGAAATCATTTTGTAAGCAAGTCCGCCTATCAGAAAAACACCTGTGTGCCAGATGTGTGCAGCTGTATGTGAGCAACTGCAGATCCATCTGCAGAATTGCCCAAACAGGGAGACAGGCAATCTGATCATCAAGGGACTCGGGTAAATGGAGTAGCACAGGCACTATCAGAGCAACAGACCAGGCACACTTGGACATTCGACAGAGAGAAAAAAACTGAAAAATAAATGCTCTTTTTTTTTAATAAACCTCCAAAAAGTTGATGAAATTTATTTGTTCACTGAGCAGGAAAACAAAGTTGGTTATAGAAACAGTTACTGGGGGCCCGAGTTTGGGCCCTTGTCTGATTGCCATCCGTGGCCCTCAGCCCACAATGAGTGGCCTTCCTCTCCGAAGCCTTTAAATAAATCATGCAACCAACCATTGAGAAGTTTACCATTTTTTAATAGTCTGGCTCTGGAAATCTGGACATAATTGCATGGATGCCTGGGCTTTGGTAGAAAGTGCATTATTTCAACTCAGAAGGTCTGGATGCTTCCACTAACTTGTGTGATCCTGAGACAATTACTTTACAGCTCTGGGGTTCTGTTTTCTCATCTGTGAAAATGAATAAATCATCATAGTTCAGTCTCCCTCACTGAAAAGCAGGTAAGGAAGTCAGCAGGTGCAATGCCAGAGGGACCCTGTGAAAGGAAGAGGAAATAAATTAATACTGGAATTTATTATGCTTATAAGAAACCTGTATGTCATGGAATGAAAGCGTATCTCTTTTGGTTGGAGGTGGAAAGTGCATGTGTGTGTATGTGTAAGTAGTTTGCATTTCAACTTTTTGAAAAACGCGAGCAATGATGAACGTATGTTCTTTTAAAAATACCAGACTCTGAATGGCAAGGGTTATTAAAAACTAATCATAGTCAAATACAAGTGACGCTCCATCCACCATCAATGTCCTCAGTATCAAGTAATGAACAAGAAAGGCTTGATCCTCTATGCACTCAGGTATCTCAGGGCACTGAGACCTCAGCGGGGCAGGGGGTTACCTGGTCTCCCCAGGAAGGCTCCGTCTCCACTTCCACTTGGCCCTTCCTGAGTGAATGCCCATATAGAGTCCAGCTTGACCAGCAGCCATGATTTACATGGGGTTCTGGATGACTACACTCTGCACAATCCCTAGAGGTGACGATGGGCCCTCTAACCCTTCCCCAGCAGGATTCCAGTCATGACACAATCTGACTTCCCTCTGTAGGGTGGAACAGGCACCTTTTACATGAGATGGCAGGTGCCTGGGGACCACAGGAATTACCTGCCCTGTGTGAGCAAAGAGGAGGAGCAAGTCACTGAGTTGGAATCAAGTGTTTGGGTTTTGTTCCTGCTTTGTCCTGGGTGAACTTAGGCTGTTAAGTTTTTTAGAGGAGTGGGTTATTGTGCCCACTTACTGCTCTGGGGTCCTGTTTTCTCATCTGTGAAAATGAACCAGTGGGGATAATCAATCACCTTCCTCCTCTCTCATAGTATTGACAGGGCATTTAAAATATTGTGAAGTTGCCAAGAAATGAGTTAATGAGGTTGTTGATGAACTGAGGTTCTAGGGTTGTGACATACTCACCACTATCTACTCTGAGGTAGACTTGAAATTTATTTATAGTTACAAATCTCATAAACTTGGACATCCTTTGTCCTCAAGATTCCCATTCCTTTATGCTGAACTCTCCATTCTTTGAAGGATTTTTTTCCCCCACGGTGTATGTATCCTTCCTTTCTCACTGTGTGACTCAGCTAGTCAGTTTTCCATTCCTATAACAAAATACCCAAGACTATAATCTTATGAGGAGAAAAGGTTTGTCTCTTAGTTACAGAGGTTTCAGTCCATGGTCATTCAGCCCCATTGCCTTTGGACCTGTGGTGAGACAGTACTTCAGTGGGGGAGTGCCTAGTGAAGGAAGCTGCTCACCTCATGATGGCCAGGAAGCAGAGAGAGAAAAGAAGGGACCAGAGTTCCTATATCTCCTTCAACTTATACTCCCAATGACCTACCTTCCTTCTAAAGGTTCTACCATCTTCCGATAGCACTGTGGGGTGCTATCGGAATGCACAAACCTTTGGGGGACATTGCAAACTACAGCATTCACCTCCATCACAACTCTCCAACAATCTGGGACTAGCAAAAACATCCTCTTCTCACTCCCCGTCCCTCACTTAACATGCCAGCTTTCCACAGTGACCAGGGGTTCTGAGAATTTCATCTTCTTGCTTTTCTTTGAGTGACATGCACACTGGCCCATGCTAGAACTTTGGTGGCAGCTGGGGATCTATAATCAGCGCTCTGACCCAAGAGCCTTTCTTGGAGAGAGGTGCCTGGGAAGAATTGGAAGCTGGGCCCTCTAGCAAGTCAGCCCAGCTTACCACCCAGGACTGTGCAGGGCCACTGAGGATCCCCTGCCCAGCTCCCCTTAAATCAATTTCCCAGCCCAGCAGAGAAACGGGGCAGGGTTGTATTGAATCTATTCCCCTCCATTGCCCCTCACTGCACTCCCAAATCACATCTGGCTTCCAGCTCTCTTCCAGCCAGTATTTAATCCTCGGCGGCGATCCTTTTAAGAAATTTAATTTCATCCTCCACTCTTTTCTCCCCATCTAACTTTGCCCATTAAAAAAAATACTCCTGTGAATTTCCAGATTCTGACATCATATAAAAACTTCTTTGTTCCACAAAGTACTTGTTCCCTGTGCCTAATCCATCTCCCGATTCCCTTCCTGGTGATGCCCTGCATTTTCCTGGGGTTTATAGATCCCTCATTTGCTCGCTGCTTCTTACAACAGCCTGGAAGTGCAGCCTTTTAAAAATCAATCTGCTTCTCTGCTTCTTTGCCCCTCACCTCCCAGTTTGCACAGAATGGCCGTCTGTGCCCTGAAGCCTCCTAAAGATATTATTAGCTATTATTTTTGGAATCACCCCTAAGCTTGCCAGGAAATGGCTCAATGCTCTCACCCAAGGCCACACCAGTGTACTCGCAGCAATCCACATGAAGCCCTTATGCACAAGCCGGAGGAGCGTTTCTGGAAACATGAATGGTAAACTCAAAGTCCCAGGTACCATCAGAGAGCTAGAGCTAGAAGCCTGTGATTTCCTAAGGACTGAAGGAGCTATTCGAACTGTCACGTACCAAGCACAGTGCTGAGTGCTTTGCCTAAACCGTAACGTCAGGCGATCTTTGGTGGGAGGTGTGGTCATCTTCCCCATTTTTCATATGAGGTTGAGGCCTGAGAGCTTGGGCTACCTGGTGGAGGTCACAGAATCGGGAATGAGAGGAGTCCTGGGTCACCTCAGGCTGTCTGACTGCAAGGCCTTGTACATATGCATGACGCTGTGCTGCTCTCCTAAAAGATCAATTTGAAGTAACAGGGGCAGAGGGACATCTCTACTAGAAGCACCCTGGATGTCCAGCGGGACTCAGAATAAGAAATTGGTCCTCTGCAGCAGCTGGGGCCGGGGACTAGAAGGCCATCAGTGTGGTCCTTTTCCAACTCTCCTGGAGGGGCAGGGGCACCCCTGCTTCAGATTATGTGCTGGTAGGTGCAGACCCTAAGGATTCTGTACTCTAAAAAGCCTGATCTTGGCCCCTTTCCTGCAATTCAGGTAGGCCTTGGGGAGGGACTGATTGGGAAAGTCACAGAAAACCATGGTAGCCATGAGGGTAGGGTGGAGACAAAGGCAAAGAGGAGTTCCCAGAGGAAGAGGGCAGGCAGTGCCCCAGTGAGGACGCTGGGAGGATCGACAGCCGGGTGCATGTCAGAGTGACCTTGAGGAGGTCCAGCCACCTGCTAAACCTAGGTTCCTCCTTGGAAGGATAGCGATGATGGAATGCACCTCACAGAACTGTGGTGAGGGCAAAATAGGAAATTATATGTAAAATGCTTGGCATGGTGCCTGACACATGGTAAATACCCAATAAATGCTAGCTATTACTATTATTAAGTCTGAGCCGTTGTAAGCTCACAGTGCCGGGCTCAATTTCACTCCTTATAAATAAACATTATTATACTAAATCCCTCGGCATAGAAAATTCTCATAGCCAATTCCTTTTCCATTTTGGGAAAGTGGGGGAGAAAGCCATGGTGCACCAGAAGAATCTGCCCTGGCCACAGCAGGTGTCGGGGGAGAGCTGCACATGTCTTTAGACTTGTCCAGAGTCCAGCCCTTCTGGCATCTAGTGGCCCTCCAGAGATGTGAGGGCTGTGACACTGGATGTGAGTTCTCCGTCTCGGACTGTACTCTCCCCAAGCACTTGCTCCTGGCCAATGTCCTATGTCCTCTTTGGCTTATTGCTCAGCATCTGAAAGGGACAGGGCTGGGGAGACGTGGGAGCCATGACTATGGAGGAAAGGAAATGGATTCCTTGCTACTTATGTCTTTGCTCTCAAGCTGTTGACGGCCATGGGGACTTCCAGTGCTGTCAGGACCTCCCCTGCCTGCTCCCCCCCCCCTCCAGCTCAGCGAATTTGCCATTGGAGAATGTCTTGGTTGGCAAGTGGGGGCCGAAAGAGGGAAGCAGACACTTGGAGCCCTAAATGCCAAATGCATCAGTCTAATTTATTCAGACAGGTTTTCATCTGGGTATTTTTCTATACTATCAAACTCTGTATCCTTCAGTGAAGACATTTGTCTTAGCTGAATAAAATCTCTTAATGGTTTAATAAAAAGCACTTAACTCAGTTTTCCTAGTTTTATGAGTGCCCTGAGGTCCTTTAGCAGAGCAAACATCTTTGCTGGGATCATTGAGGGAAACATAATTATTTTTCTGCCTTCTGATAGATTATTTTCTGAAAGGAACAGTTCCAGATGCTCATCATATGCTCACAAACTCTCTGAAGCTCCATCAAAGGATGGAGTATTCTCAGCAACAAGCTCAGTGGTGTCCCTCCTTCCTTCCACCACTGACCGCAGTCCCTTCAAAGGCATCCTCTACATCTTTATTCCTTGCTTTGCTGAAATAGCATCAGGGCCATTATCATTGCCAATTTGCTCTGTTCAGAATAAATGGAGAAAAGAATCTGGAGGTTGGTTAGAACCAAGTGCCAGGAGCAAAAAGGCAAGCAGGAAATTAGGTCAGCTGAAATTCCATGAGGACAAAGCAGTTGAAGAAGGCAGAGAAGACTAAATGGAAAGAACCAGGGAAGAGTCGGAGAGAGGAGAGAAAACCAGGTGGACAGGAGGTACCACACAGGCAAGGAGAGGCAAAGGAGAGAGAGGGCAGGCTCGGGGAGGCTCAGTGGAGAAGCCAAGGAAAAGGGAGGACCCCGGACACTACACAAGAGCCGGAAGCGTGGTGGACATCACAGAAAGGGGAAGAGGCCCAAGCAGGAGGAAGGGAATACAAGGATGTGTGGGACAGTGGCACATTCAGGGACTATAGATGGTTGAAAGGGAGAGTTTCCTAGTTAGAGGGAGCATTGAGATTGTTTTCATCTTTGCCAGGAAGTGAATAAAGGCTTGGAGAAGTTAAGAGACTGTTCATCCATCTGTCCATCCATTCATTCAATTGGACAAATACGCACTGTACATCTCCAACATGTGCTTGGCCAAGACAAACAAGGTCCCCAAGCTCAAGGAGCTCAAAGCCTGTGGGAGCAGCACAGGACGAGAGCTGGGAGTCTGCAGAAGAGCCCCGACGGCCATGTGTGTGCAGCACAGGCAGTGACAGGGATGGGTGGGCATGTGCCAGGTGGCCCAGAGGCCAGCTACCAGCAGTCCACCAGCTGCAGAGGTTCAGTGGCAGAGCCCAGACTGCAAGCCCAATCTCCTGGCTCCAGCCCCCCAATCTGGCTGCTCCAGCACCCTGACATCTCTCAGCTAGGCACAGGGGATCAATGCTAATAGCAGCCCCCTTTCCCATCTGTCATGGAGTCCTGCACTGTCCTCTTCTGGTTAAAATCCAAACTCTGAGCACCCAGGCCCTGTTCCTTCTAGTCTGTTTCTTATGCTTTTCCCCCTCCCTGGTGTATGCTGGCTGCCCTGGAATACTTGGTCCATGAGTGAACCTCTGTTCTTTTACAGGTTAGTCTCTCTTTGTGAGGCTGTGCTCCCTGTACCCGCCCCACCCGCTCTCCACGGTGCCTTGACATATGTTTGAATCCACCCCAAGGCTCCTCCACCCAGGCTCCTCTCCTCCTAAAAAGCTCTCCCCCACTAGCCTCCAATCTGAACCCCACAGATCAGGGGGCCTTTCCCTGGGTTCCCACCACAACGTTCTCATAGAGGTCACCACACTGCATGTTTTAACGCTCTCTTGACTTGTCCGCCCCCACCCCCTGCACTGCGGGGCCTTTGAAGGCAGGGGCTGTACCTGTTCACCCACCTGTTTTACCCCTAGTGCTCGCATAATCCCTTGCTTACAAAAAGAGTTGAATGAATACCTGGGGAGCTGGCTTGAGAAGAGTCCCCAATGAGTTAAATTGCAAGCAACCCTTAATGCAGTTCCAAGCAATTGGCCAACCGCCTTTCCCACTTGAGACGAGACAAATTTTGATCTGCAAAATGGAATGACAAGTTTCCCAGGGACAGACTCTAGGGGAGGTCCCCACGGCGAAGTCTTCTCTCCCGTTCTGGTGGTTCATGCATGGCTGTGGTCCAGGAGGGTGGTGGGCTTTGGGTTCTCTTGGTGCTAGTCCCACAATTTATAGAGCCTCAGAGAAGTTTAGTGAGTTTGGGTCCTATGACCCTCACAGAGAGGCAGAGGGATCCTCTCTCCCTCATTTTGCATTATTCCCAGCTGCTTAATTTCTTCATACCTTCAACTAATCATTGTAAAGCACCATGCTAGAGATTCACCTTCGGGCTGTATCTCCTTGTACATTTATTTTCAGAGGCTTGAGATGCAGAATGTTACTGTTCTTTGCTGAGTAAACTTTAATCAGCATTTTCCTCATTAGCCTATGGCAGCATAGAAGCTGATGGTTCATGCAATTCGTTTTATCTTTTTAAATTTAATAAGACACAAGTTAGATGGTCATTAAGGGTCCCCTGTTGTGCATGCAAAAGCCCAAAACAAATATGGATAAAATTAACTGTGGTTCATTATGTCCAGCAAGAAAAGTTCCATCTCTTCCCATCATCACAGCAAGGGCCACAAGGGCCAGGTCAGGGAAGAGCTGTTTGTACTTTCTCTGATTGTCTATATCCATTGACATAACTAATGTGACAGTTAAATAGTGGTTCTGGTTAATTTGGTCATGCTAGAAGCTGCTTTAGATCACCATAGTGCAACCTAGCAGACTTCATTCACATCATTTTATTAAGCAAACATTAATTTATGAGCTGGTGTTAGCACCTAGAGAAGAAAAATTGCCTCTGCTCTTAAAGAGCTCAGCTTACATACCAGAAGATGGTGACACACTGGCTTCTCTCTGCCCGTGTAGCACACCTGGGGTGGAGCCTGGCCAGGGAGGCGGGCTGCACCAGGCAGGTGGGCTTACCTGGCCAGCCTCACAGAGGCAGTGGCCCCTGCAGGTTGATGGGTTGGCTCTGAAGCAGAGGAATGCCAGCCAGAACAGATCTTGCCACCATTCCCAGCAGTCGGCACTGGGACAGCACTTTTGGGCAGAAGAGTGTGCTTGTTCCTAGAAAAAAGTTCTGGGTTGGTCTAGATTCTCAGATTCCTGTCTGGTTCCCAGAGTCAGGGTTTGAACTGAGAGATTCTCTGGAATGCTCTGGTGCTCCCTAACCCCACGACTGTCCTCCTCCCCAGAGCCACTCAGGAGGACAAGCCTGCTCTCTGCTGGAACGGTACCTCCCTGTGCTCAGGGACGATATCCAATAGCACCTGCCACCCAAAGGTTGGGGAAGTGCTCAGCCTTCTCTCCAAGCAACAGAGAAAGCAATATCTGGTCCATGCCTGAAACCTGCTCCGGGCAGGGTGCAGTAAGAGAAGGGAGCACTCTGAAATTCATCTCACCATCTAATCCCTAAAATCCGTCTGTAGGGTAAGAGCTTCCACGCTGCAGGCTCCCCTTCAACCTGTGGCACTAGCGCAGGTGGCAGATGTTAACAGTGGCCTCTACTGTCCAGATGTGGAATTACCACGTGCTGCAATCCTGTCTAGAAATTTTCATATTCATCCCTTCATTTATTCATTCCTTCCTTCAGCGGGAATTTTTCAACACACGCTTGTTAATGTTAACTACGTGTAAGGCTGGGACAGTACGATTCGAAGGGTGCGAGGAGGAACGCCCCTCTCTCCCTTTCCTAACCCCACATTTCCCTCTCACCAGTCCAGGCACAGTACTTGCAATTTGCAAATTTCTCTGTCCTTGTGATACAACATACTAGTCTAAACACATTAACAAATTATTCTTTGGCAGCCATTAACACTGTAGCAGAAATTAATTTATTCTATCAGAAAGGAGCATCTGTCGAGAAAATAAATACAGAACCATGTGAGTTTGGATTAATGAAAGGGTAAGAAATGGCCTAGGATATGCTTCTCACATGGAGTAGTGCCATGAAACTCAAAGAGCTGCAGAAGAGGATTCAGAGCATTAATCACTGGAGAAGACAGGGAGATCAGAGGAAAGGCCGTATGACTGCGGCTTTGGGAGTTAGTTCTGACCTCAAATTAGCTTTTCTCATTTACTAGCACTTGATTTCAGGTGAGCTTTTATATTTTGACTTTTAATTAACATGTAATATTGTGCACATTTATGGAGTACAGTGATTATATAAAATCATACACACACACACACCAGGAGCACCGATCAAATCAGGCTGATTAGCGTTTCCATCTCATCTTTTCTTTACATGTGGAGCCTTTGACTCTTCTAGTTCTTCAGGAATGTGTAACAGTCTGTTGTAAACCACTTGGGTGGGCTTCTTAACCTCCCTGAACTTCATTCTAGAATCCTCATGCAGGGTTGTGGGAACCCATTATAAAATGCCGTGCATGGTGCTCAGCACAGGGACAGGCCCAGCCAGAGTCTCTGAGGCCGCTCACACTCTGGGCTGCGTCCAGCCCTCCCCTCTGCTCACTGTACTCTCTGGCCAGTTGCTGCGCTGCCTTCCAAACCATGCAGACCCTCCTCAATGACAGCCTGCAGGGCATGTCCAAACCTCCAACTCTGCAGCTGGAAAAGGAGCCAGGGTCAGTCCGGAGGCCCTTAGGAATCCTAGGGCTGTCGTCAGTTCTGGGGTTGCTCTGAAGAGGCTGAGGAAGAGGTTCCATGGAGATTCCCCCAGAGCTGAATGCACGTGGGCAGATGAGTCCCGTGGCCAAGGCTGCCTGTCCTCCCTCTGCTCCTTCTCCTGCATGGCCAGTGTCACTACCATGTAGTTAGGAGTTCCTTACGAATTACTTAGTTACTAAGGAGTTACTTAGTATTTCTCTAGAATTGCACTAGATTCCTATTCCTGGAGATTTGAGATATATTTGTCAATGGTTGTGCGTCTTCCAGAATTAGCATGCTGTAGCTTGGCTCAGAAGTGACTGGAAAATTGAGCTACCCAAAGTAGCTGGAAGGGTTTTTCAAAGGAATCTACCAGCTACAAAGCATATCTGTCTGGTGTTGTCATATCAAAACACCCGAGGCTAGTACTTTACAAAGGAAAGAGGTTAATTTGGTCCATGGTTCTGATGGCTACAAAAGTCTAAACAGCATGGCACCAGCACTGGATGTATGGCAAAAGACTGGAGATGTGGAAAGGGAAATGGCTGCATGCAGAAGGGGCCAAGCATGAGGGGAAGCCTCCCTTTATAACTCCACTGGTCCTGTGTGGGGAGTAATTCATCCCGAGGGCGGAGCTCCATGTCTCAATCACTTCCCGCTAGGCCCCACCTCTTGTAGATCCACCTCCCAGCACCACACAGGAGAAGAAGCTCCCGACACATGGAACTTCGGGGGATACTTTCAAACCACATCCAGTCCGCAGCAGAAAGACGGTCAGATCCTTAGAACCCACACTTCAGATTCTTCCTCTGTGAGTCAGTAAGCCACAGTGGCCGGTGGTGCTGTTACTGCAGCTTAGAGGTAAAGATGGGAAGTGAGGTCATCTCAGGCCCTCTGGCCACCGAGTCCAGCCAGGAGGCCATGCCCAGTGGGAGCCAGCCGGCTCCTGGGGAATTTAGTGTTTAGGGGACCTACTTTGGGGTACTGGGTGATGGGATTATAATTGCTGGAGATTATAATCTCTACCTACTTAGAGACACCCCCCCCCAAACAGGAGCATCCTATCATTTTAAGATGGACAGATGGAAGCAAGACAGGCTCCCCTGGGCATGCTCCTCGTTTATGGGGGACCTCCTCGAGAGGGGCCCCCAGAGGGATCTGCCCAATCTAAAAAGATCGAATCCCTAAGACGAGCATAATTAGAGAAACAGAAGCATAAGAGCTTAAGCGATTTGCCCGCGGCCAAATCTGGAATCCGCGCTGGGACTGGACCCCATGCCTCCTTTCTGTGGTGCTCTTCTTTCTTCTTCATTCATCCTGCTGAGCCTGCCCCGCTCCGTCCCCCTCATTCCTATTCATCTCTTGCTCTCATACTGATGCTGCTCCATGTGAACATATGTGCACACGTATTGGAAGTTGGTGCAAGTTTTCTCACGTGAAAACTCTGTGAGCCTGAATACATTATAAATTTGGAGTTTTCCATTACCCACCCCAAGAGAGATGACAATGGAGTGGGAAATCCAAGAGAGCAATTACATCTAACCCTAAATGCTTTATTTTCAGTTCAAGAATAAAATACATCCCCCTCTATTTGCAGCATATTTAATTCCTCTGTTTTGCTTTGATATCATTCATCTCAGGTAGTTTGCATTCCTCAAGCCCCCAACAAGTGACAGCACAGACATCCCCCGAGCAAGTGACAGCACAGGCATCGAGCCACCCAGGAGCATGCCGGGTGGCAGAGGAGGACAGCTGGAGATTAAATACTTGCTCTGCAGAAAGCCACACTTGCATGGCCTGTCCCCAACACCAGGGATGATCAATCAAGAGGTTGAAGGACTGCAGGAGGGAGTGACAAACTGGAGAGATGGTGGGGACAGGGGACTTACGAAGCTTCCCTCCTTCAACCTTGCCCTTGTGCAAGAACTAAGTGCGAGTCGTGTGTGCGAGCCTCAATCAGAGCATCCTTCGCTTAATTTTCTTTTAAATACTTCCCTCCCTTTCTTCAGACTCAACCCGGCTGGCCTTCCAGGATTCCCCAGGCCGGCAGCATCTTTCCGGGTCTTACATTTGTATGATTTCCAGATGCTGGGCTTGTCCATTTTCATTAGACGGTACACTCCACAGGGCTGGGAGCTGGGTCCCCACGCATCAGCAAAGCAGTGCGTGCGCCTGGCCCTTCACAAACAATGCAAACAGACAAGAAATTGGCTAATGCCTGAGATAAGCAGTTGACACGAAAATCCACATGTAGATGGCATCCTAATGAGAGGTAAAAGCACAACTCTCCACGTGGGGTTACAGAACGCGAGCTCTTCAAAAAGATAAATGTTGCAACCCAGAAAATTTCATCAGCAAAAAATATTCTAAGCAGGTTCCCCGGAGTCGGCGCAGAACATATGAAAATGGCATATCTACTTTTACTTGGGAGCTAGAAAAGAAAATGTTATTAGTGGGAATGACATATGTGAGCTTCACTGTGAATAAATATGCAGAGTCTATATATATATTATATGCATAATAATAACACCTCGAATCTATATGGTGCTTTTCTTCCCAGGAACTAAAAATGATCCATGGTTATTATTATCTCATTTATCCTTGCAGATTTTTTTTTTCACTTGTATTTTGCTAGTTTATTACCAAAATAGAGAAACATTTAAAAGCCATTCTTTTGGCTCTTCTTTCCATGCAGTTCTACCTTTCCATTATATTCTCCTTAAAATGTAGTTAGGGGAAGGAACTGTAATTCTATTACAGATCCTGGAATTTATTCATGGGGCTAGAGAGCAGGTGCCTCTCTAGTGCTGTTATAGGTCTCTAAAGACCAATAGTTTTGAGTTTACTGTCCCTGCCCCCATTCTCAGCTTCCAGAGTTTAAATTCCCAAAAGGAATTTAGGGGGTGGGGGACATGTCAGGTAATGTGTTTTCATTGCCTTACCAAGGACAGGTTGCATACAAAGCTATTATTACCTGCTAATGCTTTTGCAAAAATCACTTAGTGGATAAATTAATCTACTTTCCAGCAAGCCCAGCAGAGGCTGCTGAGGAGGCTACTGAGGTTTTATTTTGTGTGAATTTTGGTTGGGAAACGTGGCGTTGAGTGGATGGGGGACTTGCAGAATGTGAGTTTTCCAGGGAGCTCCGAAGAAGTAAGGCACAGAGGGCACCTGTCTGAAGCAGGCCTTGGGAGGTCCCCAAGAAGCAAGAGGACACTGTGGACCGGTGCTCAGTCAAGATGGGGAAGTGGAAGAAGGAGCAATGAACCCCACATACACACAGAGCAGATCCTCCCCAAAGCAAAGTGGAGATCTGGACAGTTCCCAAGTTAGGGAGGCACTTGGCTACATGTTGTCATCTCAGTCCTCTGGGCAGTCTTGCAAGCTAGACTCGAATGAGACCACTTTACAGACATGCAGACTGATGCTCAGAGAGACTGGTGATCCTGAGATCACCTTATCCTGTAAACATGACACATTCCAGGCTGCTTTCAGGATGTAGGAGACAGGTGTGTGGTCAGCAAGGACCCTGGATTGTTCCCTGTATGGAATCAAGAGGGAGCCAAACTGCAGGCTGCCAAGTGCAGGCGTATCCATGGACTCAGGGCCATCCACTGAGGAGCAGCCTGGCGTTCCCCTGGCTCCCATTAGCGCTGTACCGGGTCCTGCCGCCTGGCTCTCCTTTACTACCACAGGCATCTCTACACCACTGACTTTAATGTTTCCCTTTTACTGCGGAGATAGCATGCTCCTTAAATATCATTTTATTATAGGACCATTGAAGTTTGAAGGCACAGCCAGATGCTCTGGAAAAACTGCCAGTTTTAGTCCCTCAATGATTTCAGATTCCTCGTTATTTCTTGGATTCTCCTTCTTGTATTTGCTGATTGATAATAAATAAGTTGGGTGGGAGCGAGATTTCTTTTCTGATCTGGGAGAGCAGCAGGAATATTTGGGGCTCTGAGTTCTGTCTGAAGAGTCATAAGGGACGCTTCCTGAAGAAGGTCACCTGGATTTTGAAAGATGAACATAAATTCACCAGCTTACAAAAGGAAGGGAAAGAGGCTTGCAGGCAGCGGGTGCTCAGGGCGTGGTGCCTGCAGAGGCTGAGCACAGCTCCCAGACCGCAGCTCCCGGGGACTGCAAGCGTATTGTGTGTGGCAAGAACTTGGAGTCCTAGGAAATAAAGCCATGGAAGGGGACCAAGGTTCAGATTGTCAGGGACCCTTGCACCAAAGGTCTTCATTCTACCTTTCTCACCCCAAAGTGAGTCATCCACCTTGCTAACATCATTTCATGAAATGCCTGTTCCAACTCACCAGCACCCGCTCCCTCTCTCAGCCCCTGGGAGATGGAGAGAGTATGCAGGAACGTGCCGGATCCTTAAAATTTTACTTTGGCAGCAGGTGGTGATGCTGAGAGCAGAGAGACCAGGCGGAAGACTGGGGAAGAGTCTGGATGTGTCCCCAAAGCCTCAAGGAAAGCAGTGCTGGGGACAGAGGGCAGGGAGGGATCAGGGGACACTGAGGCGGTAAAGAGGACCTGGTTACTGGTTACCTGTCCTGCTGCAGTGTGAGCAGCTGTCACAGCAGACTTCCTCATCTCAAACCAGAGCCACTCGCACGCTTAGAAACCAGCTCTCTGCACACATCCCAGGCTCTGTTCTACACACTTAGAAATACAGCTAACTTAATCCTAGGGACAGTCCATGAGGTAGGAACCACATTCTCTCTCCTTCATAGGTGGAAGCCTGATGCACAGAGAGGCCACACAGCTGTGGGGCAGTCGGGGTCCCAGTGCTTCTGACCCTGTGCAAAGCCGCCTGGGTTCACTCACACACTCGGCCAGTGTGCAGCCCCAACCTGCCTGTGCCACTCTCGACCTGTGGTTATGAGCACAACCCCTGCCCCACACCAGCTGTCCAGGGTGTTCAGACCTTCAGAGACAGAGCTCTCCACCACCACCACCACCCCCGTGCTGCCTTCTAGAAGTTTCCAGCTAGTCTCCCCATCGAGACTCTTCTTCACCCCAGGGCTCACTTGACTGTGGACTCTCCTCTCATGCTGTGGGATCACTTTCATCTCCCAAAGAATGGAGTCAGAACCCACTGCTCCAACCTCGAGTTCTGTACCTTGTGTTAATTTGCTGTGCTGCCATGACAAATCGCCACAGAGTGGGCAACTCCGACACCAACAATTCATTTCTTTCTCCTGGCCTGGAGTCTAGGAGTCCAAGATCAAGGTGCTTACAGGGCCAGTTTCCTCTAGGCATCTTCTTGCAGTTGGCTGCCCACCTGTTGTCTCTTCGCCTGGGTTCCTGTGGGTGCACTCACCCCTCTCCATCTTATACCAGTCAGTTTGTTTCAGGACGCACACAATGGCCTCATTTTAGCTTGATCGCCTCTTTATAGACCTTATGTCCAGTTATGGTTGCATTCTGAGGTGCTGAGGTTAGGATTTCCACATACAAACTTGGGGGAGACACAATTCCATCCACCACAGGGCTCTTCTCTCCATCATCTCTGCCTCTTTGGCTCATGGTGCAACTTTCTCCCAAAGACACATGTCTGGAAAGACCCCCTATCATGGAATTGCAGTGAATTAAATTAAAATATGTTCACTAGTAACATGGCTCTTTCCAAAAATAGGGAATGTTTTTATGTGAGATTCCTAAAATGACATCCCTCGGCCTGGCTCCCAGGGAACAGCATGTGCGCTGACAGCTCGAGGGAGGCCGCGGTGACAGAGGAATACAGGCTAGCCATGCATCTCCTCATTTTAATGCACTTCATTAAAACCAGCGTTTTATTACAAAGACCTGCCAAAGTGAATATTAGACAGAAATGCCTGTTAAGCTGCCATTGATCTTTCCGGGTGGATTGTACATTAAAGAGTGCACTTTCTCCCTCTGTTAGCTGCTCACACATAAAAGGGAAGCAGAAATCAAAGGGAAAGTGCTCCTGCCTTATCCCCACAACATCACTATGGCTACCCAGTGGGGCCGAGTTCTGCCTTCTAACCTGCCTGCACCTTCAGGCCTCCCTCTTCTCTGCCCACCCACCGGCCGTCCTCCATGCCCGGGAGGACACTGGCAGTGTACCTGGTCGCTTTGTCCAACCTGGAGCTTCCACTGCAGCCTGAAGTGTGTTCTCCACAATGTATTCCCCAGGCCGAGGGAGGTGCTGGTTCAGGAAGAGGGCTGGGGCGCGTGCTGGTGATCTGCATGTGTGTGCACATGCGTGTTTGTGTCACCATGTAGACAAGAACAGAAACCAGAGGTTTAATGGAAATGGGAGAAAATGCATTTGGCAGTTGGGGAAAGAAGCTGTTGAAGAAATTGTGTGTCTGGGGTTTACTCTAGCTTGAGATGGAGTCCTGGCGTGTCTTCCGACCGTCGGTCAGCCCATCCTCACTAGGATTCCTGTCTGCTGAAGTAGAACAGTTCTAGAGGAACGAGTGGGTTGAAGTGCTACGGGCTAATCCTGCCAAACAATGTCCTCCAGGACCCCTGCTTATTTTAAAGCAGTCGCCTCTCCCGCCCCTACTGTGTTCTCTTCCTCTCCTACAAACACTTAGCCTTACCTTCGTCCTAACTGCTGCTCAGGGTAGCCCCCCAAAGCCAGAGGCCCTGACCCTCAGGCAGAGATGGGCTGTGAGGCACAGGGTCCTCCGCTGTGGCTTGGAAAGGCAGGTGAGAAGCCTCATTCTTCTTCAACTAAGCTAGCGGTGCCAAGCCCGAGAATCAAGTCAAATTCAGACCTCTGCACACCCCCGCCCTGCGAGATGTCACCCTGGCTGACTTAACAGCTTCCTTAATGCTTGCAGATCATCACACAGCACGGATTATCAATATGGCAACAAGTACAGACTGGCATGGTCACTGGACCTGTCAGGGACCCCAAACAAAGGTTGTTTTTTTTTTTGTTTTGTTTTTTTACAAGCCATGATGCAACAGTCACAAAGATGGGCAGGGAGGACCTACGTGAGTTCATTACTCAGACCGTACATCAACCGCAGTCTCGTGACTCAGGAGACAGTTCTTCTGTTTTACTAATCACAGTGTATGTATTGCCTGTCTGTCTAGTGGTCATGGCTGCCCCTTGTTTCCCTTGGAAGAGCTTCTGTGTCCACTCTTCCATCCCACTCACTTACCCTGCAGCAGCTGAGACCCTCACCCGCCATCCCCTGCGTGGACCACTGCAGTAGTCTCTAGGCTGGTCTTTGTGCTTTCAGCCTCAGTATCTTCTCACTCAGATCCTCACTGGTAACAAAGAACACTTGTCTCCAGTCTAGAACCTCGCTTCCCAGTTCTTAAGACCATTAGATGTATCCTGCTTCCTCCAGCATCATCCTTGAGCTCCTTCCTCTGCCTTCCAAGCTCCCTCGCACTCTGATTCTAGAGTAACTCTACTCTGTCATCTCCGAATCCCCCAGCTGCCAAGAAGCTCCCAGTCCAGTCACAAGAAGCCACACAGCCCACCCTCTACCCAACCGTATAGCTCCTCCGCGACTTAGCGGGTCTTTCCACCCACTGGGAAGCCCTACCCACATGCCACCCAAGCCCCTTGCTTGGTAAACTTCTGCTCACTCTTTAGGGTCCATCTGGAACCCTCCTGTTGTCTGAAACTTTTCTGACCCCACCACACATCGGCGGCCCTTTGAGTTCTGCTCTCGGGGCCTAACTCTTCCCGGAGACCGTCTTGCTTGTCGTTGGAGCCCTCAGAACAGAGCAGAGGCCAGGAGCCCATCTCCAGTACAGACCCCCAGGGCCCCTCACTTGCTGGCCAACTCCAACCAGCAGCGGTGGGGGCCCAGCAGCTTCAACAAGCCACCCACAAGCCCAGGGTCTTCCTCACCAAATGCCTGTCTTCCTGGATTCTCCACCTGGCTTAGCGGAATCTCCAAGTTGAAGGTCATCTTGAGGCCTCCCCCAGGCCTATCTCTGCCCATTTTACTTCTTACATATCCGCGGCGTCTCTGCCTTCCTCCCCATCCCACTGCCAGCCGCCCACTCTGACCTTCATGGACTGTTCCCCGATCTACTGCAGTGGCCTTCTAACCGGTCACTCTGCCTGGCTCTCCACCAGGCCAGCTTCCACAGCTGCCAGCTTCAAGGAACCTCTGTGTGGATGAGAGCCCTTCAGTGGTTCCCTTTTATGGCTCAAAAATAAAGAAATAAATACAGAAGCCACCTCCCTTAGGACAGAGCCTCCACCATCACCACTGACCACCAAGTTGGCCTGTCTTCCTCTCCGACTCCACCTCGTGCTCCAGCCGCACGGAAGCTCTTCAGATCCCAGGACACCCCGTGCAGATCCCCAACATGACCTCTTCCTCCAGCACTCCTTCCTTGGGCTACTCCTGCTCAGACTTCAGGCCAAACAGAGACCTCCTCCTGAGAACTTCCTCGGATTTCTCCCTGACCTCGGACTGGATTCACCTCCTCCCCTCTGGGTTTCCCTGATGTCCTCAGCATGTCACTGTAGTCGCACCTACCACAATATCCTGCACTTCTCGGGGTCAGAAGCCATGGGACACGGGATAAGCACTCGATGCTGACTAAACGAACATGTTTTGTGAAAGGAAAGTCAGAAGGTAATAGAAACGAACCAAGAGGGCCATATACCAGATTCTCGGTAGGCATTATCTCGGTGAGATCTCACAGGAAATCCATGGGGCAAGTAGGGTTGTTCCCACTCACATGGAGTTGAGGAAATTAAACCTCATAGAGTGACTTGCCTCAGGGTAGAAGAGGGATTTGAAACCCCGTTTGTACCTCCATCTCTGGCGCTTGCCCCGCATCATGCCTTCTCCTTCACAAAGTTCGAGTAGCAAGCTCTTGCACCCTCGGAAGAGCCCAGGAGGGAAGGTGTCCCAACCACCACTCTCAGATCAAGACGCCCTGTGCCACCCCAGCCGTTCCTGCTAGTCTGCGGACCTCCTCCTCGGGCTCTGCACCTCTGCAGGCCTGGAGCTGAGCACAGGCTTCCTCTGGTGCCATATCATATTGCAAACTTCTATCTAATTTGCTGTTCCCACTCTCCCTCAGGACACATTTACCTTAGTACTTTCAAGGCAAGATTCTCTCTATGAAGCAGGCATGAATCCATCTTTCCCTGGCATCCACATTATAGGAAATGCAGTGCTTTAGATATTAACGAGTAATTTTCTTTTCCCAGTGCAGTTCAAAATTCAATAAATGCTGCTTAAGCCTAATTCTCCCACTCATAGGTCAGAGAGTAGCCTTGTGGAGGTGGAGAGAAAATTCCCACATATTTCCTTTCCCTCCTCCTGCCTCACAAGCCCTGTTCCCTTGGATATCAGTGGCTGTCACTAATAGCATATGAGCTGCAGTGTCAAGCCCCATGGTTCAAACTGGCCTCATGTCACACCCCCAAAGCATGGTCCTCTATCTCTGTCTCTGCGGGAGCCCATCCAGCATCTCCCCTGTGGGCTGAAATCCCGTGGTTAGAAAGGTCATTCCTCCGACTTAAGCATTGCTCAGTCCTTGGGTCCTCTTCTAGCATGGGAATCCATGAGGTCATTTACATCTTAACTTCATTTAGCTCATTGTTTTATTTGGAAAACCAGGTCAACTTGTCATTTGAGCTTGGGTTTGAATGGCTTAAGGAAAATGGAGCAAAAGACAAACGGTTCTTTTCTACTCTGGGGAGGTTGGTCCTTGCTGGTGGGGTTGGCGGGGGGGGGGGTGGATGCAGGGTGGAGAGAACAAGAGGCTGCCTCTGGTCTCACACTGGGAGAGAGTGGACGTCACCTTGTGCAGGTCACACTTGCTCAGCTCTGATTGCAGGACTCCCAGGGCACTGAGGAATATAGGTCCAGGTCTGCTCTCTGCAAGGAATAATAATTCAGTAAAAATCTCAATTAAAACTAACTCATCAATCACATTTAATGTTGCCCTGATGGGTCAAATCTAATATGCCAGACCTATTAATCTTTTGGCAGACCCTGGAATCCCACCCTCCCTCTTCTGAGGAGTCAGGGGTTAAGGCCTAATTTCTCCCACCTCTGATACAGATTAATTAGACCCCAGAGAACAGGGGACAGGAGGGTTTGGGACTGTGTCATGTCCTGAACCTGGAGCTTGGCAGCTTGGTACTGCTGGGAGTCCAGGAGAAGGGAGCCCAGATTCCTGAGCAGGTAGTCTGTCTGCTGGGGCGGAACATGCCAGGTGCGGGCTGCTAATGTGCAGATGTAGTTGCAGGAACTCGAAGTGCAATCTGGCAGGTTAAACAACTTTTCCACAGGGCCTAACAATGGCAGGTGGTCCTTCCCCTGAGCAGTGGACATCAGAGGCCTGGGGCAAGAAACAATGTTAACCGACATCAGGAGATCAGTGATATGGAGTCCCACAGATAAAGCTAGCAGACTCTCTGGCCAGGCCAGGACAATTAGGCCATGGGTGGCAGAGCCCAGTAACTGGGCAGAGACTCAAGGCCAGGAAGACCAGGGCAGCACACACAGGTCAACTGGGAAGATGAAAGGACCCTGTGAGACCGCAGGCCAAGAGACAATGTGGAAAATGAGCTCCACAGATCTGGAGCTGGGAGTGGGGAGGCTTCCCGAAAGCCTCAGGGGACTCTGAGGACCAAGTCGGTGTCCATTAGAAAGAATGATTGGAACATGGGGTTTGAAGCCAGAGATGTTTATCTGATTGCTAGCTACATGGCCCTGAACTAGGCCCATCACCTCTGGAGCCTCAGGGTCCCTACCTTTAAAGCAGGGTTCATAATATTTAGTGGCAAGATTTTTTTTTAATATTTTAGTTGAAAATGGACACAGTGCCTTGATTCATTTTTATGTGGTGCTGAGGACTAAACCCAGTGCCTCACACACGCTAGGCAAGTGCTCCACCACTGAGTTACTGCCCTAGCGGCAAGATTGTTTTGAGGATTAAAGTGGAGGCTTCCACAGCACCCAGGGCCCTGCCTCCAGGTGGGCAGAGCTGCAGTGCAACACTGGGAAGACCATTTCTGCACAGCAAGTCCATGGGGCCGAAGGCAAAACTGAGGTCAAGGTTGCAGAGCCAGGGTCCCCGATGGTAAACCAGCTGTGGTGTGGGTATGAAGACATAGGAACCAAGTGGGGGGAAGGCTGTCTCAAGCTCCCCTGCAGCACCTCGGGGACCCAGCAATGGTTCCATCCACAGGGGTGTTCACGGAGGAGGGGGGTCCGGGACCAGCCTGAACAGAGCTCTTGGCAACTTCCTCACCCCCTCCTCCCTCCCTCCCCTCTTCTTTCCTTCCTATTGTCTTTCCACACATATTTCTGGAGCCCCGATGTGTGCCAGGAGCCAGAGACTTGAAGCTGGGAACCTGTAGGGCTGCAGAGAGACTGGTCCACAGGCCTCCCAATTCCAAAGAGCAAGCAAGCGTCTTCTCACTTTTGAAAGACCTCATAAAAAAAGATCTCATGAGGACACTTACGTGTGATCAATGTACTTTAAAATCTTCTTGAGCTTCTGTCATCAAGTCTCATCTTGTGCCCCTGACTGGCACAACATAATCACTAGCACTTATCAAGCACTTAAAATGTGCCAGGCGCCAAGCAAAATTTTGTGAGGTTGATGATCTCAGCTCCCTCACGGGGGGACTTCAGTAAATGGTCTTTCTCCCCGTCGTATCGGTCAGGATGCTAAGGTGGAAAGAAGGGAAAGAATCTGCCCGAGATCTTCCAATAACTAAGTAGGAAGCTGGGATTCCAATCAAGGCCAACTGAACTTTAATGGCTCTGTGTCATCAGCCCTCTACCCAAGGCCAGCAGGGCTCCTGTTCATCCCTCCATGATGCCCCTCTGCCCACCTGGTACCTGGGCCTGGAGAATTTTAATGATTCTCCCATCAGCCTGTGAAAACAATAATGGAGTATGAGGGGTGGCTCCCAGGACTCCCCAGACTCAGTGTCCTCTGGGTATGTGCAGGGCAGGATGGGCACCTGTCAGGGCTAATGGCCCGCTCCCCTGTCCCCTCCAAGAGAAGCAAAGCCCTCAGGGGACAAAGCACACTCTCCACCAGCAAACTGGTGGCTAGACTTCTCAAGCCTTGCATTTGAATAATCATCTTCATTTGCAGTGCTCTTTCCATGGTATCAGAACAGGGGAAAAAAATTAAATAAAGTAAATTGATAGAGTATGAGACAATGAAAAACAAATTTTCTCTATTATAATGAGCACTTTGCAGTGACTGTTAATGTAGCGTGACAGCAAAAGGTCCTGCCAGGGCTGCTTCTCCGCTCTGGAGAGTGACCTCAGCTCACACGGAGTGGGTTCCCCGGGGTCTTTCTTTAGGTAATGTCACTCTCCCTCTGCCCAGGAACAGTCCCAGGCTCCCCAGCCTCCGCCAGGTGCTCGAAGCCTGTGCTCGGTCTTTCCCAGCACCTCAGCCTTCCCATGCTCCTCTCTGCCGCTCCATCCCAGTCCCCCTTGGGCAATTTCTCCCCTTCCTCGGGGCTGGCAGTGTCCTCTGGCTTTGTGCCATCGACACTCTCAGTGGGCTTCTTGCTCTTCTTCAGGATTGTTCACATTTCACTCATGGTTTTAATTCTGGACATCAGATTTTGGAAGGCCTGCAGTTCCTAGGACAGAGGTTAACCAGGTCTGTCTCACCTGGTGGGCAAAATGGATTTGCCCCTCATTCAGAAGTGCAGTGGGGATTTGTCCTGTCATCAGACTTTCCCCTGATTAGTCCCCTTTGAGTGAAGGATTTCTACTAAGCGTTGGGTTGAAGACATTTGTGGTTTGAATTTTGTGAGGGCAGCCATCAGATATGTGGGATGTGAGGGACCTGCTTCTCAGGATTACGGAGCCTGTGGGATAAATGCACGTGCTTTTTGATAGCACATTGATGGATTGATGGTTCGGATTTGAGAGCCCTGAAACAGGTCAGACCAGAGAGGAAAACAGCATCACTCCTGGTAGCCCTCTGCCCCATGTTTATATTACCAACTGCGTGGGAAATGGTGTTCTGTGGCCATCTGTCCAGCCACCTTCCCTGGGTCTTCCTTGCATTGGAACCCCAACTTGGTTCCACTGTCTGAGGTCCGTTTAGGAGGAAGCTGAGTCCTACTCCAGCCCCTGGTAGGGAGGGGGGAACCTTGATGCATCTAAACCAACGATGGCATCTCTCTTCTCCTTTGTGAGTAATTGGCATAGAAATGGGCACGTGGCACACTTCTGGCCAATGGGCTGTGATGTAGCTTTAGGGAACATTGTCACCTTTAAAAAGAAAGGAAAGTGCCTTTTACCCCACTTACAAACCTTGATACTCCTACAGAGAGGGGTGACAACTGGTCCCTTGGCAAGTATTTTTGGGATCAAGAAGAGTCTAGCTTTCAAACAAAGGCCAACATAGGGAAAAGTCGATGCAGGAAGACAAAACTAACCTCGTTCTGTGCTGATTCATTGAGCTGATGAATAAAGTGGCTTTGCCCAAACTTTGACAAGCATCTATATATTGAATGCATGGTAAAAGCAGAAAGGCAGAGGCTGCTAGCAAGAACATACTTAAGCTGGCCGTGAGGGTGCACTCCTGTAATCCCAGAGACTCTGGAGGCTGAGGCAGGAGGATCCCAAGTTCAAAACCAGTCTGGGCAACTTAGCAAGACCCTTTCTCAGAATAAAAAGGAAAAGGGCTGGGGATGCAGCTCTGTGGTAGCACACTCCTGGATTCAGTCTCCAGCACCACACACACACACACACACACACACACACACACACAAAGCATACTTAATAGAGTCACAAATGAAAACCAGGAAGGAGTCAAAATCTCTGGAAAACAGAGAGGAACCAGGAGCTCCTGTTGGAACCTTCAAATAAGTGATAGAAATAGACCCGATGGGCCACCTTCTGTCTCTCGGCCTCTGGCTTTGGGCGCCAGACTCTCTGTAGGTGAGAACAAATGTGGCCCCTTCTAAGGCAGAACCTCTCTGGTGTGCTTCAGAGAAGGCTGCCCCGGCTCCCGGCTCCCGGCTCCCGGCTCCTGGATAGTTACTGTTGCCTGTTCCCTTCTCTAATCAAAGTCCAATAACACAATTCTACATTCTGTAGAAACAATTTCCAGAACATGGCTTGTCACTGCATCAAAAAGGATGAAAAGCAAGTTAGGAACCAGAAACACCCAGTGCAGCGGTCACAGGCTCGCCCCACCCCCACCCCCCTGTGGCCCTTGCTCCTGCACCCTGGCCAGATGTTTGTCTTGTCACCATTGTTGTTTTGAGGGTGGTGACGATGCTCGAATCCTTGGTAGGAGTGGCATGATCTGCAGATCTCCCAACTTACCCTGTCAGTGTGAGTTAATGCAGTTTTCAGGCGCCCTAACTTAAGTTTTAGGACATTTCCATATTTGATCATCATTACAATTCCCGGACTGGTTCCCAGTGAACCCAAATATTGAGACTGCCTTGTTTTACTACAGACTCCAAACACACAAAATTAGCAAGATCAGCTCCCACAGTGTCGGCTGCTGCCAAATAAGAGCTCTGGAGAAGTCCTGTGTATATTATTAAATTGTGCATAATGATGGTGTGTGTCTAGAAAACGGCTTTCATGGGTGAGTACGTCTTCATCTCACAGGCTGTGACAGCGGGTCTGAACCAAGGAGCACATTTTGATTCTAGTCCTTCTAGTTCTTATCAGCTTTCAGTGAGCACCTGGTGCCCGAGGAGGCTGCAGTGGTCTCCTTCAGTGTGGAAGTTGCTCCTGTGTCTTCATTAGTGTCAGGTCAGACCTGTCCTGCTCACGATCTTCCACATACACCCTGTCAGGAGCCGATTATCCCATGCAACCACATCCACCCACGCAACTGGACCCAGGTCAGTAATGAATCCAAAAAGGAGTAGGGACACGTTCTAGGAGAAAGTGACAAGGACACGCTGTGAGTACCTACAATTGCTGGGCCTGGGATCTCATTTACTTCTCAGAATGACTCTGTGCTGTTGGTAGATCAGCCCCATATTTCAGATCTAGAAGCTGAGGCTCTCAAAGCAGGGAAAGTAGCTTTCCAAGGTCATGCTGCTCTTGGTGTGAAAGTCAAGGTCAAACTGAGGCTCAGCTCAATCCCGACTCCCTACTTTGCCTAGAAGACCTGCCTGTAGAGGAGGAAAAGCGAAGGCAGGGCAAAGAAATGGCCCAGGGAACAAGGGGGAAATAAAAGCAGAATAATTGGCAGGAATAAGAGTCTATCAGAAAGAGACCATTAAAAATTCATAGGGGTAGGAGTAAAAAGTCTCATTGAAAAGGAAATTTAAAAAATTGACAGAAAAGCATGAGCCAAAGCCATAAACACCCCAAAATATGAAAAACTAAGATTTCCCAAGAGATGTTGCAGAAAGATATCAAAATAAATGATGGGAATAAAGGAGGGTGAGGGTGGAAAGAAAAAATACAAGAGAGATGTAGAAAATTCACTTTCTCTTATTTCTTGGAAAGTCCCTTGTAGGTTATTTGAGTAAAGAATCAAGGAAAGAAGCTCTGATCAAACCACGATTCGGCTCTGACATTAATTATAGCTAATCTTTGGGGAAGTGAATCCGATATTTAAAATTGTAGAAAGCCTCTCACCTCTCGGAGTGATTCCTGAAATGGAAAGCTGAGCCAGAGAGGTGAACGTTTTCTTGGGAGCAAAAGCTGTCCCTCCTGTGAGGAAAATTACATCCTCCTGGACACGGGGTGCTATAAATCTCAGTCCCAGCAAATTGTAACCACCAACTGCTACCAACCCCAACCAGAGGTCAGCCGCTAAAAGAGGCCCCGATCATGATTCTCCAAAGTTGCAGACCCCTGCAGTGTGGAAATCATTTCCTGGGGCTCTGAGGTTGCTCCTCCCATCCATCTGGGACCAGGAAAAAGTGATTCTTGAGGTTTTGAGTGATTTTTATGTGAAAGCAGAGGAAAACAAACTGGGTAGCAGAAGACCCGCCCCCCATCACCACCGCCGGGAATGCGTCTGTGGCTTCAGCCGTGCAAGGGTAACCATGTGTGCAGTATCTGTATGTACGTGTGTCTAGCACGTGTGCATGTACGTGTGTGTCCGTGTCAGCACCGCCCCTCACTCCACACTTTGCCCTCCCAGCAGCAAGGTGTTGGACAGGCCCTCGTGACTAGTCAGTCCATGTCTGAGTGAACTTTCCCTCTTACTCCTTTTCTCCCGTGGACAAGTGACTGAGCCTTTCCAAGCCTCAGCTTGCCCATCTCTCAAGTGGGATAACAACTCTGGCCCCGTGACTGTCAGGATCCAATGACATAGCACGTAAAACACGCGTTCTCGGTGCTTTAGGGGGCAAAATAGGAAGTCATCCACGATGATCAAATTTTTAATACAATCATGAGAGACAAAAGTATTTGACTCTTTGAAATCTAAGGGCTGGCTGAGGGAGTGCCAAGAATCAAAAAAGTTTTCAAATATCCCTCTGTCTCTCCAGTCTCAGGAGGGCGAGGAGCCCCCGGGGCTCTGGGGGAAGAGCCCAGGAGAGGTTGTGGGCACATCTCTGCACAGTCGCTGCGGCCATTGGTCTCTTGGACTGGCTCTGATGCCCAGGGGAAAGGTGCTGGTGAAGGCAGCCTGAGTCCTGCACTCCCGCTTGGGCAAGTGTCACCTTGCCACCCAGTCCCAGGAGCCCAGAACAAGGCCAGCCCTTCCTGCCTCCTGCCTCCTGCCTCCTCCCACCCTCCACTGAAAGGCAGAAGTGCCTGCCCCCAGCTCAAGGGAAAAGCCAAATTAACCTTTCTGACACTACAGCAAATGTTAACCGTCCACCTTGGCTTTCATAATGCCAACCCAGGCACCAGTCAGTCACTGTCTGTTAGAAATACAGAGAATGTATGTCAAAACTCACCCGCACATGCTGAATCGGAAAAGAGCAGTTATTACTGCAAACTCTATATACATTATTTATCAAATGAACTCTCTGCAGTCGGAATACAATTCATTTCTACTCTCTCGCGCTCTTGTTCTTTCATTTCAATAGGAGATGAAAGAAACCATTTATAGAATCTTTCTGGGCATTACTCATGCAACAGTATCCCCGGCTGGGTCTGAAGTCGGAGCTGTCTATTGCAGGAGGGAGTGGGCTGCTTGCAGTGGGAGAGAAACAGCCCCATCTGCCAGGCTTTCTCTGGCTCCCCCCCGAGGGCCCCACCAGCACCGCAGCCCACCCCCTGGAGCCATGGTGCCTGGGCCTCCCTCCCTTCAGCTCTCCAGGGGGCGGGAAGCTTGGCTCACACTAAGGCAAAGGACTTCCCCATGCAGTTTTTATTTTTGTAACATCAGCTCTAACAAATTATTACAAGGTGAGGAAGGTGACCCCAGTCGGTCTGTTTGGGCTAGAGATCAATCCCCTCTTGGCTCCACATTAGAGAAGAGAAGAAATAGATCTCTTACTCGGCCTGGACTGATGTCAGTCTTAAAATGAAGACTGTGCGTGTTCACGCTCAGGTTGGCCCAAAGTTAGGAGTTTTGTCTAGAGGACATGGTGGTAGCAGTGATGTTGGAGGTAATGATGATGGTTGTGGAGGGGTGGTGGTGGTGTTAGGAGGTGACAATGGGTTGAGTTTGATCATGGCAGGAAAGGATGGTGGTGATGCTAGTAGTGACAGTAGAGGAGGTGGTGGTGGTGATGGAGGTCATCCAGTGGTATGGGCTTTGATGGTGGTGGGAGGGGGTGTTTTGGTGGTCCTGTCAGTGTGGTGGTGGTGGTGGTGGTGATGACTGCAGTTGTATATTATGGGGTAGTTTCACAATATAATTTTTGGATTCAAGAGAAATTTCCTTGAGAACTTGGTCACTTTTTTAGTAAGAAGGCACATTGCTCCTATTCAGATCAAATCTTCATGAAACTCCTCATCTGAATTTCTGTCCTATTTGTGTAACTCAGAGTAAAGATTTAAAAACGAAAGTTCCCTTTCTGAGGGACTAACTTCCTGCTGGTGGGCTAAGTGCATTCTTGATTTAGGGACCAGGTGTCCCAACCCTTAGCGTTCTGTGCTTGATCACCCCAACCAATCATAAGATTGTTGAAAGCAGGTGCATGTCTTCATGTCTTATCTTTCTGAAGTCCTATACCCTTAAATAAATATATCTTAAGCTGGATGAAAACATGGATGGCTGGATGAATCTATGGGCATTATCATTTTCTTCCCCAAACACATGGTACCATGATGCATACGATGGTTGAGGAAGGCAGGTGAGAATGAGGGTCTCTGGGCCTCATGAGGAAGTGGGAATGGAGTTACTACTATCTATCACCACTTCAACATCAGCCACAGGACTGGGCTCTCAGCGCATATGCACATTGTCTCCAGGATCTTCACAATAATCCCACGATGTGGGGGCTAACTTTCACAGACGAAAATCAGGATCAGGGATTTTCAACAATTTGTATTATAAAATTATGATCAAAATTTTTAACTGGATTCAGAAAGACATGGGTTCAGATAATAACTGTCTCTTAAAAAGCAGTGGCATGACTTTTATTAGATCAGATCTTGTCTTTGGACCTTCTCTTTCCCATCTGAAAAGTGGGAAAATAATAATTGTACAAGAAAGAATTAAATAAGGAAAGCCTGTATTTCTGGTATACAATAATAATCATTATAAATTTAATTTATATTTATTTAATTATATTTATTTAGTAAATATAATATTATCATAAATTTTATACACACATGTGCATACACATTCTGTGCTTCTTGCCCAAGACAAGAAACAAAAACGTGTCTAAAACATAATAGCTCTCTTTATTCTTTATTTCTCTGTTTAAGGGTTTTTAGCTAACCCCCACCATTGTACTAAGGATTGAACCCAGGTGTGCTTAACCCTGAGCCACATCCCCAGCCCTTTTGTATTTTTTACTTAGAGACAGGGTCTCATTGAGTTGCTTAGGACCTCCCTAAATTGCTGAGGCTGGCTTTGAACTCACGACCCTCCTGCTTCAGCCTCTTGGGTCCCTGGCATTAGAGGTGTATGCCAGATGGCACAGCAGGCATCTAGCTTTTAAGTGGTGGAAACAGATTCAATTACAGTGGGACTGTAAAGACCACACGTCCAGCCTGGGGGTGGGGTGGGGGTCTCTGCAGTCCACCTGCACAGAGCTCACGGCCAAGCCTGGGAGGCCACCAATGCTGAGCCCTGCCTGGGAGAGGAGCCCCTCCCAGAGGCCAACCTCCCAGACCTCCTGCCCCCCCCAGCAGCCCACCTGGAACCGCTCTAGGAGTCCATTTCTGCTCTACCTAAGGGTTAAAAATTAATTTAACTCTGATGGCAAAGTTAATAGAAGTTTTATTTTTAATATGTGAGGTACCTTAACAGGAATTAAGCTTAATGCCTCAGAAATGGGAAGGACTGCTCACAATCTGTCTCCCAGAATCTGTAGACTTTAGCAGGCAGCTGGAGGAATGGAAGATGTATTATTCCAGCAACTAGAGGCAGGATTGAAATGCCCCCCACAGCCATCGGGAGAAATCCCAAACAGTATGCCAACCCAAGAAATTGACTCATAAATTGTCCAAATCCTCAGTTTCCCCTTATTACCTTGACCTCCCGCTTTCTTTTCCATCTGGAAAATATATCATTTCAAAGTTTTAAAGATATAATAGAGCTTGTCACTTAGAATCATAGAATTTTAGAGCTGATTTCTTCCAGCTATAATAATTTATGATACTAAGCGAAGTGGAGGAAAGTTTATAACAGGAAATTGTGCTGAACCCAGGCCATACATTTTGTTTTAGACATGGCTTTTGGCTGTTTTCAAAAGCTACTAACTTAAAAAAATCTCTCATGCAAAACATTCTTCAGTATCCTTAGACCGGCCCAACTCCCTGAACTGTTCAGGGGTAGACTTCAATCCATTAAGGAACCCATCAACTGCTTTACTCAGGAATTCTTTCACCCAATATTTATTAAGCATTTACTAGGTGTCAGGCACTATTGCAAGCATTTAAGGGGGCAGCAGCCAACAAAAGACTCGGAAGTCCTTGCCTTTATGGGACGGGCATTCCAGTGCAGAGAGACAAAAATATTAATGAAATAAATAAGTTTTATTGCATCCTAGAAGGTGACAAGTGCCGAGAAGTAGACAAACCAAGGGAGAAGGGAAGGCTATTGGGAGAGTCCATTACAAACAGGGTGCCCAGGCAGGGCCTTACCGAGAAATAAGGCAGAGTAAAAACTTAACAGAAGTGAGGGGAGGAGCTAAGGGACAATCCAGGGACAGAGCACTGGGTAGAGGGACCCGGAGCTGCAGAGACTAGGGGAGAACTTGCCTGGTGTGTTGGTGAATCATCAGGAAAGCTGGCAGGCTGGGGGCGGGGGACCAGGTGAGCCAAGGGAATCCTTGGGATGAAGCGGAAGGTCAAAGGTTGCTCCAGGCCTTAGAACTGGTGCATGTGAGTGACCACACATCTTGACTGCCCAGGACATCCCCGATTAGGCCTACCATCCTGGAAGAAATGCTAGTAGTGACCCCGATCACTCTCAAAGGGCCCCAGTTTGGTTGATAAATTATATGGGGGTGGGGGGCTGTTAGACTCTGGCTTTTACCGTGAGCGTGTTGGGAACTGAGGGGGTTGGGACAGAGTGACAGGACCTGACTTCCATCCACAGTGGCTCTCCGGCTGCTCCGTCTGAAAGAGGCTGCCAAGGAGCCCCGGTAGGAGGGGAAGTGACCCCAGCGAGCTCTGCCGGGTGTCTCCTCTGTCCCATTTGGTCTGACTGGTGACTTCCCAGCACACGGCGGGGCTTTTCCAGGGTCTGATGTAAATATCTCTTTCTGAGTCTTCCTTGCCTCAGCCCATAGCCCAAGACCTCACAAAATTAAAAAGCTCCCTCACCGGCTGGTTTTCTGGATTTTGTTTATTTTTGCCATTTTGTTTTCAAGCCAACTTGGGTGTTTACACACTGTATTTAGTTATTAGTCAGCGGGCTGACTTCTGCTGGACAGTGAGGATCTTTCTCTTGAACAGGGAAACAAACTCCAATCACACTGTGGAAAGTTCCTCAGTTTCCGTTTAAAATGCACATTCATCCTGAGGAACCTGATGTGGACCCTGGACTGGTTATCCATGCAGCAAACCATCTCAAACCTAGTGGTACACAGTAGCAGCCATTCCATTTTGCCCATGGACTCTGTGGGTCAGGAATTTGGGCAAAGCTTAGTGGGTACATGGGGCTCTGGTAGGTAGAATGACCAGAGGTCAGGTGAGCCGGGGTTGGAGGACCTATTTGCAAGATGGCTTTGTCCCTGCCTGTCTTTCCCCTGGGCTGGGCTCACTCAGGGTGGCACTCCCTGTGGACGCTGGCCACAGTCTCTATGCATGCCCTCTCCAGCAAGGTGGCCTCAGTGTTCTGGGAACAGGAGAGAAGCTCCGTGGCTTCGTGGCTGAGCCTGTGAAGTCAGTGGCTTCGTTCCCTCCACTCTCTGGGACTGGAGCATCATAAACCTGCCCAGATCCAGAGGAAGGGACCGGGCTCCACCTCTCTTGGGGGGGGGGGGTGTGGAAGAATCTGCAGCTGTGCCTTTAAATCTGCCACAGTTCTCCCTGCACTGATGAAGGACCCGAGGCTCGGGCAACGTGGGTGACTTGTCCAGAGTCACCCGACTGAACATGCTCAGCACCTGCTGGGCCACAAAGCACGTTCCTTTCCTCCTCGTCGGGACGTCTTCTGCGGTCACCTGTGCCCAGCAGAGTTTGGCACGCTGTGAAGGAAGGAAGGAGTGAATGTGGCATGGCCAGCAGCTCTGGAATGTTCTCCAACTTCTGCTTGTGACCTGAATGGGTGGCCCTGAGGCGGGGAGTTCACACAGTGTGGCCAGAGGCACGGAAGACCCTAGAGGTGTGGGGGACGCTTCGTGAAGGGCTCCGTCTGCCTGAACCCTTTTCACTTACAGACCCCTTCTGACATTGCCAGCCCCAACAAAGGGGGAAGACCCATTTGGAGATGGGCCAACGCAACTGTTGGGTGGCCTGGGTGGCAGTAGGCCTAAGCACATCTTCCTTCCCCTGTAAGGACAACAAGAAGCCTGAGACAGGGAAGACAGGGTCCTTCTCTACTCCTGCCCATCCCTCCCCAACTCACAGCCTGACCTTTTTATAAAGGTGAAATATGGCTAGAATGAAAGCAGTCTCATCCTTGATCAAAAAGCTACAAATCAGAGGTCTGAGCTCACATCCCGGCCTCACCACAAATGTGCTGTGTGTCCCAAGAGAATTCACCTCCCCTCTCTGAGCCTCAGCCTGCTGTTTGTTATCTGAGAGTCTGTGATGGGATCGCCGTCCTCCCACATCAAACCTCCTGCAGTCCCAGGGGCTGGACTATGACTCTCTTGCCTTCGGCCTTCACACCTGTGCCTGCACAAGCCGGGCTCAACTTGATTCGCACACTGCTCACCAGTCACGGGGGCCTGGGGGTGGTTGGGAGATTTTCCCCCAATCTTGCACCTTTTCAGTGTGAAGTCAAGGTCGTTTCTATCTGTTCACTCTCTCTCCACTCCCTTGTAGCCACCAGGGGCTGTTCGTCTAGGCCTAGCCCTAGCCCTGACCTTGGGTGACAGGGCCACTGTCTTCCTGGCATGCTACGAAGCAGGCTGCCTTGCTCCCTGCCACCATGCTCCTCACCTGGGCTGTGCCGGTGCCTCTTCCCTGCCCTTGTCTGCTTGGTTTCTGCATCTGCTCTTGCTGTCCTGCTGCAGCGTCCACACAGAAGCCAGGGTGGTCTTTACTGCTCTGGTTTTTACTTATTTTTGCTTTGTTTGTTTCGGTAAAATATACACAGCCACGTGGACCATCTTGACCATTTTCAAGGGTATGACTCCCTCGGGTTTGGTACGTTCCCAGGGCTGGGAACCACCACCCCACCACCACCACCCCCCCCCCCCCCCCGCAACCCTCTGTCCATCCACAGGACTTTCTCCTCCTACCAAGCTGAGTCTGCCATCGGGACACAGAAGCTCCCTGTCTGTGACTGTCTCATCTCACTCAGCACAGTGACCTCATGGTTCCTGTCGCTGCATGTGTCAAACCGTCCTTCCTTTGAAACAGTGAACAATACTCCATTGTGGGCGTGTACCCCATCCCATTTATCCATTCATCCATCAGGGACATTCGGATTGCTCCTGCCTTTTAGCTCTTGTGAATAATACCGCCATGAATGGTGGTGTACAGGGCCACCTTTGAAAACTACCAATCAGTTTCTGTCACTCTTCACTCACCAAGTGAAAGTCACCAAGGCTTAGCACCTTTCCCTTGTCCACTGGCCCCACCTCCTGCACACCACTCTGGCTCACCAGGCTCCGACCGCGTCAGCTCGTCCCGTCCTCAGAGGCACCAAGCACAGCCTCACGAGGGCCTTTGAACTTGTTCTGTCCTCTGCTAGGGAGCTTTTCTGTCCAGCCAGAGCAAGGCCAGCTCCTTCTCGCCACCCAGGTATTTGCTGAATGCTCTGCTCCTTAGAGGACCTCCCTGTCCCTGAGCTGCAGGAACCACTTGTAGCCACCAGGGGCTGCTCGTCTAGGCCTAGCCCTGACCTTGGGTGACAGGGCCACTGTCTTCCTGGCATGCTACCGAAGCAGGCTGCCTTGCTCCCTGTTCAATCACAGAGCCCAGGACAGCCTCTTGCCTGGCACACAAGAGGCTCTCTGAGTGAATAGTGTCCGCATATTCGATTTGACAGTCCAGAGAGGAGGGGTAGCAGCACAAGGGTCTCAAGACCCCGAGAGGAGCTGGCAGCAGGGAGGCACAGGATGCCTGGTGTTGACTCCTGTTCCTCTTTCACCCCCGCTTAGCTCTGGCTTCCCCTTCCCTAGGTCACTGCTTTGGCCACCTCCACTGGGAGCCAGCTACGGACCACGTGTGGCATGGCAGGATACACGGACACAAGAACACCAAGGCCCAGGTCCACTCTCATCGGTGTCAGGCTCTGTGTTCTCAGAGAGCTCGGGATGACAGGGGAGACCTGGCAGGGCTCAGTTGGAGCAATTCTTTATAGAGGTGCACCTAAGTCACCGCACCACATAATATATATAAAGAGAGAGCCCATTAGTCTGTGTCTCGCCCACGTTCAAAACGCGAAGTCATTTTTCAGGCTTGGCTCGAGTTCTCCTTCATCAATAAGAGCTACAGCCCTGCCAAGCTGGGATCAGAGAGCTCTACCTGCTGCTGAGATAGGCAGGCTCTGTAACAGGTGACAAGCATGCTAGCCATCGCAGGAGCCCCGTGGGTTCCGCATGTCTCCCAGGCTGGGCCCCATCAGAGAGTGTCCATCCTAGTGCCACTGTGACAAAACCTCCCACTGGAGAGGTGTATCAAGGATCCCCTGCTAGGAGCAACATGACACGGCAGAGAGGCCTCCAGGTCATCCCCTGAGAGGTCTTTAAAAACCTCTTTGGGGGCTGGGGATAGAGCTCAGTCGGTAGAGTGCTTGCCTTGCATGCACAAGGCCCTGGGTTCAATCCCCAACACCTCAAAATAAATAAGCAAACAAACAAATAAATAAATACCTCTTTGGGCCTCAGGTTCCCCCAAGCGCAAGAGCAAGTAATCAGGCCGGGTGGCCTCTGGGTCCCTTTCTAGTTTGGAAATGCTTGGCCTTTGAGCTCTTTGGTCAGATATAAGAAAAGCATGCAGAGAGGAACGTGAGGGAGCGCAGGGAGCCCAGCCCGCTGTCACCCCCCACTGTCCTGCCTCGCACTGGCCTTTAGTCAGGGGTCCACTTGAGGACTCAGCTAAGAGTGAATTTGCCTTTGTGGGAGGAAAAAAGAACAAGAGCGAAAAACTCCCCTCCCCCTCCCTCTAAAATGAGCAGCTAAGATCTGTGGCCTGGCAGAGGACGCCAACAGCTCCCTCCTTGTGCTGAGGACGTCACGGGCTGTGCTTTCAGACCCCAGGCTGCAGATGGCATCTCAGGCCTCCCCGGATGCTCATGAGTCCCTTCGGAGAGAGCAGCTGCCCCTGCTGGCCGGGTCCCCTATCATCCCCTTGGTCTGCGTCCTTGTTTGCACAAAGCATGGCTTCATTCACTCATTCACCAGGCAAACGTGCTGGGCACTCTAGCTGAGCAATGAAGGACAAAGTCTTTGTTCTCCAGGAGCTCGCTGTCCAGAAAGAGAGAGCAGCAGGGTGAACCAGCCACAGTGCTGTGATCCACGTCAGAGGCACAGGGTGTCCCACAAACTGCTCTTCGCGCCCAGGGAAAAGAACTTAATCCAGAGCTGGGCGGGTGCTTCTGCTCTCAGGGAGGAGATGCCATGGGAGCTGTGCCTTAAGGGATTATAAAATCTCCAGTTTCGCCATTGTTAAAGGCTAAGAAGGACCACAACTGCAAGGGACTATGGGGAGATGGTCACACCAGGGCTTGGGGAGAGGAGGGAGTGTCTGAAGTAGGAGGGACAGAGAAAGGGGCCTTGTGAGGCCCCCAAGGACCAGCTGCAGCTGGAGGCTGTGAATCTTTCGTAGCACCAAATGACAGCTTGAGAAATCATTTTTTCCTTGCACTGCTACGTAAGGCAAAGGGCGCCAGCAATGGAGTGTTGAGTTTGTCTAGGAGATGCTTTCAACGAACCGGAGCGGGAAGAGGGTCAGTGGCAGCCAGGTGGAGGGAAGCACAGTGGAGATTGAAGGGAGGGTTTGGGGAGCCAGCACTGGGGGTGATCCACGTCAGGGAGCAGGGAGCCAAGAGGCTGCAGGTGGAGGTTACAAAGGAGGAAGCCCTGGAGAGGGAGGCTGAGCCTCACAGAGCCCAGCTGAAAAGAGGCAGAATGTCCCTGGCCTCTGGACTCAGACCTCTCCCCTGTCCTTGGAGAAGGTCAAAGAGGACCTCCTAAAACATTCCATTCAATTCCATCAGACCAAACACGCAAACCCGAGGTGGGGCCCCTCTTCCCTGACGTGCCAGGAAGCCTCACATCTCCTCATCACCCATCGGCTTCGGCTTCCCGCTTTGCTTAGTCTTCACAAATGCCCTTTTGGGAAACCAACAGCAGCCTGGTATCTAACCTCAGGGGTGTTCACTGAGCCACCGACCCAGCACAAAATGTAGATTTTCTTAGCTGGTCTGCAGAACCACCCAATAAATTCAAGAATCCATCCTTTGCAGAGGAGAAGGGGAAAGAAGGGAAGCAACGACACCCCTAAGACCCCTGCAGGACCAGCTGCGATATGAGGGTATGCAGGTGCCCGGGGCATTGTGCCGGGCATGGGTGGTTCGTGTGCACATGCAGACGTGTGTGTTTGTGTGCCTGTGTGTGAGAAGGAAGGGTGGCCGAGCCCCCTAGGGAATGGAACTTTCGCTATCAGGTTCCATTGAGGTCTGCAGATGTGCCCAATCCAGCTGCTTGGGCAGGCAGCAGTTTCCACAGTGTTTCCTACAACTCTAAGGGGTCTCTACAGCTGCAGATGAAAGGAGTTCAGGGTGTTGGCAGAGCTTCCCACGATCCACTGTCACTTGAATGTGTCAGCAGCAGCAGTGCCAGCAGGCTGGTGGGGTTCGGCGGCCAGGACCCCATGGGAAAACCACCCTGTCGAGTTGGAGTCAGATGCTTCCTGACCCCCCAGGACGGCAGTGGGCCGGGCAGCCTCCACGGCTCCTGGACTACCCTCTGGGTCGCTGCAGTGACACCCGGGCTGCTCTTGGCTTCGGGAAAAGCAGGACAGCTCCGAGCCACGCCCCACTCCCCTGCCCCCCTGCCTGCCTGCAGAACAGGAGCTCCAGGTTCAAAGTGACCTTTGGGGACCCAGAAGCAGCTGCTTCCTACCAGGAAGGGCATGATCAGTCAGCTTCGTGCCATGGCTTCTGGTTGCTTCTGCTGATGCAAAGCTGAACCAGCACCCCTAGGTCTCTGTGCGTCCCATGTGACCTTCCACCTTGGCCTGGTCAGGTGGACAGGGAGAGCACAGTGCACCACCAACTACCAGACTGGGAAGCCAGTGAGACGCCTGAGCGCTCCTGAGAGCAGGATGTGGAGGTAAGATGGGGTGGTCTGGCAGCCTGAGGAGCCCCTGGGTCAGGGAGGCCAGGTGAGAACAGCCCAGGTGGAGGTCCCGGGAGCTCTGCGGTGGCTCCCAACCCCCCCCCCCTTCCCAGGCTGAGGAAGGGGAAGCTAGGAGATTGCTTTCTTCTCCAGTGGAGAGCAAGGAGACACACAACAGTGGCAGCAATCGCAGTGATGACCACTGCTAACATTTCCTGAGCCCTTACTACACACCTGGCATGCACTGAAAGGTTTCTCGTGGATCATCTCATTAAATCCTTGTAACAACCTTAGTGATGGGGACCTAATTGGGTCCATATTACATGTGCTGGAATGCAATTTGGCGATATTAACTTGGGGATTTTCTCTTGAGCTCCACACACCTCCCTGACTGCAGGTAGCCACAGCCTCTCTTGCCTCAGAAACCACGCTGCCCGTAAGTAGGGAGGACACAAAGCTGGGAACACACAACAACCCATGGACAAAAAGCAGAGACAACCCAGAACTTATGTCTCCAGGCAGGCACTGCCCAAGCCACAGCAGGGTCAGGGCTTGAAGTCTGGGTGCTTGGGATTCCCCAACAGACTCAGACTTTTCGACTTGCTGTTTCAGATAGAAACTGTTTCCAAGGTTCCAAAAGTTAAGTTATTGGCTGGACGTCAAAGGAACTGAAAGTATCAGCTGTAAAGGGGCAAGAAGGCAGAATGGGGACCAGTGTAAGAGCCATGCCTCTCCCCCAGGATCCCCTGCAAAAGAAGCAGGAATAAAGAGCGGGAGAGAGACAGACAGTCCACAGAGGAGCACAGGAGGACCAGGGCAAGGAGGGAACCAAAGTCACCTCCGCTCCTGAGAAGGAAGAAGGGCTGCCCCTCCCCCACTTGGCACCCACCCCACCTGCTCCTAACGCCACCACAGCCATCGGATAAGAACCCAAGTTAAGTGTGGGGACACCCCCAATGGGGGTCCTGGGCGATCCCAGGAAGCAGCTGGGAAGGCTTGGAGCCTCTGAACACACACTCATACATGGGCACACACACAGAGCATGCCAGGCCACCTGCAGCCTGAGTCTCTGAGGGGTGGGAAGCCTTCCCTTAGTGACCCACCCTTCCCTTCCCCAGCTCACCAGGACCACCACGTCCCTCGCTCTGGGCATCAAAAAGAGAAATTTGGTTTCTTTTTTTTTTTTTTAATTATTTTACAAACAATTCAGAGTCATTGCAAAAAAATTAGAAAATACAGATAAACACAAGAAATAATTAAAATCCCACCATTCAGAGAAAAGCACTATAAACAACTTATGTTCTTGTACATATCTATCTATAGACCTATACATATGATTTATATCTTTATAGCAATACCATTTCCATCAGTCTTAAAATCAGATGGAAAAGGACAAGAGCCTTAAATTAGACCGTGCCACCCAAACTTCAAGGCAGCACTTATGTCAGGAATTTATGGCCCCGGAAGGAAAGCCAACATAAAGGAAGAAGAGCATTCTGTGGATGAGAAAATGTGCCCCCAGGGAGGAAATGACGGAGCCCAACTTCTGACCCAAGGATCTGGTGCAGAGCTAGGTGACCTGCTGGTGACTCCCGAGGCAGCATCTCCCTAGCTCCTGCATCGGGCCAAGTGGCCGAGGTATTATTCTCCCTCTGCAGCTCAGACCAAGGGCTCCTTCCATGTCCAAGTAGGTGCCATGCTGTCTTGTCAAATGCCCTGAGTGAGGAGCTCTCCTTGCGGGATCAGAAAGACGCGCATTAGGGGCAGGAGGGCAGATGGATCCCTAAGAGAGCCACAACCCTCCAGACCTAGAGATTTGAGGGTCAATATCCAAACCACCGTCTTAGTGATCAGTGAACAATTTAAAAACCCAGACACACAGGACCTGTGTGTTCCCCATAATGGTTCAAATGAAATTATATAGTCCAGAACATTTCAAAAGCAGGAGCTTATTTCAAACAGGGGCACGTGAAAGCTACCGATGTGTACTGTGAAAATTCGATAAGGGAGAACATCTAATGAAAACAGATAGAACATACAATCACAGGTCATGCATGAATTATTAACCCCGGGGAGTTTTCTATCAGTCCTGTGAACTATGGATTGCATCTCTGGTATACAATTTGGGAGCTGTTGGTTTCACAAGAGAGAGCTTGAAGCAGGAGATGTAGTTATTTCTTCTTTAAATATATACTGCAATTACCGGTCACAATGACTAAATGTTATTATCCATCTGTTGGCTGTTCAGGGACCCGTAATCAGTACCCCTCAGCAGGTCTCCACCATTCCTTGTAGCACCAGGGCTGCGGCATGCCCACACCTATAAAGTGCTGAGAATTTATTGTTGAAATTTTTTACTGGGAGAAACTAAGAAATGAAAAACTCCTTGAACAGTTTTACAACTTCTGCTCAGAAACTTCTGATGGATTCTCATTGCAAGCAGCATAGAATCTCTGCCCTCCTGTTGGCCTCTCAGGCCTTATTGTCTGGTGCAACGCCCTCTGCGACTGGGTCCCCAGCTTCCTCCTTCCTAACTTTGCTTCAGCCAGGCTTGTCTCCAGAGGCACTGAGAGCCCAGATCCTTCCCCGGGCAGCTGCTCTCCTCCCACCATGTCATTTCTTCCTCTGCTTGACTTTGTCATTCTTCAGGTCCCAGCTTAAACGTCACCTCCACAGGGCGGGACCCAGGCACCTTTTCTTAAGTGACATCTGCCGGCCCACATGGGCATTTCCTGCAGGTCCGGATTACCATGGGGCAGGATGGCAACGACGTCTGTATCGCTCACCATCGTAATTCCGGCCGCAGGAAGGCCACCTGCCATCCATCTGTGGAATGAGTGGATGAACCGTGTATTTTGTTAGTTCAGGGCTGTGGTGTGAAGGAACGGGCTGAGTCAGAACCTGGGACACATGTGTAGGGATCAGAAAAGGCTCTGCTCAGAGGTTAAGGAGGAGGTGCCCAGGGTGGCCAGCCGCACTGCCTCAACTCCCAGGGAACCTCGTATAGGCACCTGTCTCTCAGCATGCACCCAGTTCCTTCTCCTCGGTGACCCAGATCCTTAAGTCTGCTAAGGCCCCCAGTAAGTCTCACTTCCTCCTTAGAAAGGTCTCAGATTTCTTGGTCAGAAAGTCAAGAGACTCCTTAAAACCCTTGCTCCTGCAGCCGGGCGGCCTCGGCCCTTGTAATGACACCTTGATCGTACTCTGTCTCTATCAGAGGCTTGGCTTTGCGTGCTGGGTTTGACTTTCCCACCAGGTTCTATATGTTGGGTTGGAGTCTCTAAGCCTGGCCCACTGCTAGGCCTGGAAGTGGCGTGGGCCTCCTATCCTGAGAGACATAGACTTAATGGACACTGACCCCCAAGTCCAGGCCAGGTGAGGCTGAAGCTTCCCCCTGGGTTTGCGGTTTCACACTCATGTCAACTAGAAGTCCAGTCCTCTGTGAGTTTCCTCTGCAGATGGCTTCGGCCAAAAAGGCCAGCCCCTGCACAGAGCTTTGTATGGACAAAATGGGAAATTTTGCACAGAGGGACACCTCAAGCCAAGGACCACCCTTCCCCATTCGTTTCTTCTCGGTCCTTCCAGCGACTACTCCATCATCCTTTTCTTTGGACCTTTGTCTTTGTTTTGCTTTGTTTTTCCTTCCCCATCTCTCCTTCCTCCCATCTTTCTTGGGAGCACAACAATTCTGCTTGGCCCTGGCAGAAATGTGGGCACACCGAAGGGTTTACTAAGAGAGACTCACCCCTGCACCGGCCGCTTATCAAAGTTCTTCAAACACTGCTTATCCCATACGATAACCTCTCTCAATGTTTTAATTAGTGCACTGGAGCCCCACACAGGGTTGGGCTCGTTTTGACATGCCCAGGCCTGATGGAGTAGACTGTTCCACTGCAGTCCTCAGGGCTCCTCTTTCCCCTCCCTCTCCCCCCTCCTGGTTCCCCTCCTCGACTCTACTGGTCTTCCTTCTATTTATTTGTAGGTTTTTAAATCAGTGCTTGATAGATACACATAAAGGTCAGGGTCACTGTGGCATAATCATGTACCTACCTAGCATCGTCTGGTCCATTGAATTCTCCTGTGCCCCCTCCCTCCCCCTCCATCCCCTTCCTGGACTCCACTGATCTCCCTTCTGTTTTCATGGGGTCCCCACCCCCTCACTTTTCTTTCTCTTATTTTGCCCTAGCTCCACATATTACAGAAACACCCGACCTTTGACTTTCTGAGTCTGGCTTATTTCACTTAGCATGAAGCTCTCCTCCATTCATTTACCAGCAAATGCCACAATTTCATTCTTCTTTATGGCTGAATAAAACATCGTGTGTGTGTGTGTGTGTGTGTGTGTGTGTGTGACATTTTTTTATGTGTTCATCTGTTGAAGGGCAGCTGGGCTGGTCCATGTTGTGGCTGTTGTGAAGAGCACTGCTGTCAACACTTACATGGCTGAATCACTCAGATGTGCTGCAGTATTCTCTTTGCGATAAGTGCCCAGGAGTGGGATAGCTGGGTCAAGTGGAGGCTCCATTCCTGGTCTTTTGAAGAATCTCCATACTGCTTTCCAAAGTGGCTGTACTGATTTTCGGTCCCACCAACAATGCATGAATGTGCCGTTTTCCCCCCATCCTTGCCAGCATTTACTGTTATTTGTATTCTTGATGATTGCTACTCTAACTGGAGTGAGAAGAAATCTCACTGTAGTTTTGATTTGTATTTCCTTGATTGCTAGAGAGGTTAAACATTTTTTTTCATGCATTTGTCAGCTATTTGTATTTCTTCTGTCGAGAAGTGTCTTTTTAGTTCTTTTGTCCCTTTATTAAGGAGCACTTAATAAAGATAGTGACTCCTAGGCCAGCATTCCTGCCCCTGAGCTTCCTGCTGTGCCAGAAAACCACGCTCTCTTCCAAAACTCTAAGAGAAGTGCCATCCAGAGACAGGAAACCCACCATTCAAATTAAAGTAAGATGGCAATAAAGTGACATACAAATACCTAGTTGAAGGGACTTCAATCAAGCAAAAGGGCACGCTTTCCTATGGCGGCATCACACGAAGGCATTTTATTAGTCTGGCAATTGGCAAAAAAGTCAAATGACTTTATGGGGCCTTTTTCTAAATTACATTTATTAATGCATGTAACATTGTTGAGAAATAGACCTCTGGGTAGATGTTGCATTGAGCTACAAGCTGCCTGCAGGGAGGCATTATAAATACCCACGGGAGCACATGTCACTATCTTTACAACTCACTGCGCACTTCAACAGCCTTCTAAAACCCAGCTAGCAACCAAAGCGTGGAAAGGTATGAGGATTTCACAGCAAGTACACAGCACAGGTACATTTTCAGAGCCTGGAAATACATCAGTTGTCTCTACGTGTGATAACCCGTTTTGGAGTTCTTTCCCGACTACGTTTTCTCACACCCCTTAGTTCTTTCTGATATGTGGCCATTTGCTTTTAGGAACCTGTCCTGGCTGATTCGAGTGAATGTGGTGGCAGGACTTTTCATATTTGTTATATTTTCATCCTTGGAGACAGAATGGCAGATGGCAGAGGCTCGCAGGGGCGGACATGGGCGAGAGCCTTCTTCTCTCCCCCTGGTGGCCCTGTGAGCATCTGTCTTCATGACAAACGCACGGAGTCCGGTTGAGGGTCTCCAGCCGGCCCCTCGGCCTCCCCTCACTCTCCATGTCCCATAACCAGGTGACGCAGTTCCAGAACCCTGGCGTCCAGCAGCCACGTTCAGAGCCCCTGGCTCCCAGTCTTCAGCCTGACCGCGGGCAGGACCCCAGGGCCACTCGGCTTCCATCTTGCTTCTGCTTGTTCCCAGCCACCTCCGTGGCGCTAAGTCACACTGATAGGAGTCGCCTGGCCCAGATTTCTGCAGCTTGCTTCCGGGTCCAGCTGGCTGCTTTCCCATAGATTCGACAAATTGGTTGAAGATGGAGACGGGGAGGGGGAGAAAGCCAAAGGAAAAATAAGATGTAAGACAGGAGGCCAATGAAGCAACGCGACACGGACTGCACTGCTCACCTGCTGTCTCCCTCCGCGCTCCCACGTGGGAGGAGATGAGCCGCAGCCCGCCGCAGACCAAGCCCCAGCGGTGCGAGAATCCAGGCTCCAGCAGATACCAGCTCTGTCCCCTCTGTTCCCACTGCAGCTAGATCCGGGCTGGGAAGGCTTCCAAATGCAAAATATGTCATGCTTCTGTGTAGCTTTTCAATGCTGCGTTAGTAATTCACACTCCTCTTTCTTGCTTGTCTAACCCCCACTGCCTCGGTGTTTCCACGTTTTTGGAAGCCTTCCCTTCTCTCAGCGATAGGCTATCATATTAGGAGGGTTTGACCTACTGGGAAATCGTCAAGCTGGTCAGAACTCGTCACCTGGGAAGGGAGAAGAAAGCACGATGCTACCCGGGGCAGTCTTAGCACTAGGTGGATGGGTACGGTGATTTCTCTACGTAGCCAGAGGGACTGCCGAGAGCCCCCCACCACACCACTCCTCCACCGGTATCTGTGGACTCGAATTCCTGCAGTCTACAGGTTTAATTTTAAGAAGTACGTATAGACCATTTTAATTGCTAGGCACCATTTTTAATTGCTAGGGACACAGAGATAGCAGAGACCAATCAGATATTCACACTCACCAACATCCTCAGCCGGTGGACCTCGCTTCTTATTTCTTTGAGAAATGGAAGCAATCAGAAGAGGAATTCTGTCCACCCCGTCTTCCCCATCCGTCCACCACCATGTGCTCTGCCTTCCCTCGCGACTGGTCTCTTATCTAAAACCAGCCCTTCTCCTTCAATCCTGGGCCCCCGTCCTCGGTCACCGACTCCAGGACCTCAGTCCAGCAAATGTCCTCTCTGTTCTGCTCTGAAGACAGATCTGACTTCCACAGTGCCAAGTCCAGTGGTCACTTCCCAGCCCTCCCTCATGTGAATTCACAGCTCTTAAGACTAATGAACCCTCCTGTCCCCAGGAAACAGGGTGCTCATTGGCATCAGCAAAGCCACTCCGTTCTCCTCTCACTCGCAGGAGCTCCTTCTCATTTTTTCCCATCGTTCCCCCTCAACATTCAAATCTAAAGGCTGGCATGCCGCCAGTTCTGAGGACCCCCTCTTCTTCCTTCTCCGCCCTCCTCACCCCTTTCCATGAATGTTCCTGATGGTTTCCCATTTATATCTCCAAGCTGGATTCTCCCTTGAGTTTCAGATTCATGTGTCCAACGTTCTCCTCCGATGACCTCTGGGTGTGCGAACAGCCATCTCCAGAGTCATGTGTCCTCTTCGGGGGCTTGAAGGTCTCCCTGTTCTAAATCGGATGCCCCTCGTCTTCCCCATCATAGCACACACGATGCCCACGTTCTACTTGGACAGGACAAAAATCTTGATGCCATCTTCCACACCTTCCTTTATCTCACCTATCGCATTCAATCCACGAGTTAATGTTAGTGCTCCTTCCCTCAAAATGTATCCAGAACATGACCATGACACCCTGGTCCAAGCCACCGCCATCCCTCGCCAATCCCACTGCAATGACCTCCTGGGTGGTCTTCCTACTGCCAACATGGGCCCCGCCCCCAACCCCAGCCATTCTCCACCGGCAGCTGGATGGAGACTTCAGAACACAAGGCAGATGAGTCACATCTCCACTTGTCACCCTCCAACAGTTTCCAAGAAAAACTCACGTCCTCACCCTGACTCCCAAGGACCTACTGGGTTGCCACTGCCCTAGGACAACACACTGGCTTTATCTTGTATCTCTTTCTCTCTCTCTCTCTCTCTCTCTCTCTCTCTCACTTAGTTGCTTCCTGACTGTTCTTGGACTATCCCAAACATAGCCCCACCTCAGGGCCTTTGTACTTGCTGTTTTGCCTACTTGGAACTTGTCTCCTCCAGATAACTCCTGGCTTATTCCTCCACTTTCCTCAAATCTCTTTTTAAATATTTTACATCTGAGACCATCTTACATCTTAGACTGCCCAGCATTGTTTTACTGTCCATATTTACTCTGTTTTAATTTTCTTTGGAGTACTTACCATTATTTGACATATTTATATGTCTTTTTTTCTTCCTTCTACTGTCAGAATGCAGGTTCCCTGGGAACTATTTTATTCATGGAAATATCCCCATTGCCTCTATCATATGTGTTGAGTGAATGGAATTAAAAGCTTGGTACTTGACTTTAATGAGCTCACAGTCTAGCAGAGAAAATAGAGGTGTAAAAATACACCCAGGAGGCAACGCACAAAGCCCAGTGAGGGAAGCCGGCTGGGCGCACGAGAGCACCCAGATGCTGCCGCTGGGGAGGGTCACAGAGCTCCGTGGGAGAGGTGACGTCAGAGCTTCCGTTAAGGGGGAGAGGGTGAGGTGCACGTGGGAGGGAAGTAAGGAGGGGGAAGCACCGTCGAGGGCCTTTCAGGCAAAAGAGCAGCCAAAGCAAACTCAGAGAATGCTGCGACTCCACGCTGCAGGGTAGGAAGCCGGACAGGTCAGGTCGGAGCACACCGGCCGCGATCCTGAGCATGAGGCAGGGGGCTGGGAGTGTGAGAGATGAGGCCGCAGACCAGGCAGAGTCCCACTGTAGAGCACCTTCGTGGTCAAGTTAGTGAGCTTGGAATGGGACGGTGGGACACCTCAGGGCTGTGAGAAGGTGCTGTGCACACAGGAACGCAGTAGGCTTCTTTGGGACTGATCTAGGCAGTGTGCTGACGCTGGGAAGGTGGCAGGGAGGTCACCGTGCCACCGCTGGGCAGGGAGGTCGGGCAGCACCTGTGCTGCAGGAGGAACGGAGGGTGGGAATGGGCAGAGTGCTGTTCCCAGGGACCCTGTTCCCAGGGACACGAAGGTGGGGCTTACCTGGCGTCGTCCCTCCTCCCCGCGCTCTGCCTCACACCTGTGTCTAGAGATGGATGTGTGTCACCTCACCAGCTGCCAGAACCTTCCTGGGAAACCAGCCTGTGGACAGATTTTGAAAATACGATCTGGCTGTGTCCAGAGAGCTTCACATGCTGGTTCCCCGGGACCACACGCGGGGACACTTTGCAAGAAAATTCAACAGAAGACAGATGGCAGGAGTCATGGGGCCTCACACCACCGACAAGACAGAGGGTGACCAGAAAGCAGTGCCCTGAGGACTAGAGTTAGCTGGCAGACCAGGGGGCACCGTCCCCACCCGCTTACTGACCTCCAGGGGGAGCAACGGTGGTTCCATGACCCCACAGATGAAGCTCAGTGTTTATGGATTTATGGGTGAATTGCCCCACATTTCTCCATTCTGAATATTTTTGAGCTTATTACTTTGCCTCAGAATGAACACTCTAAATTTAGACCCAAACTCTTTCATGTTTCCAAGGGAACTGTAAATTACTTTGTGGATGTACACACGGCACAGCCAGCACAGTCTGCCCGATGAAGCCCCCCTTCTACTGTCACAAGCACCCCATAAATCACTGCCTGGCCCAGGCCCCTGGACAGTAGCTCACAGCCCCCGACAGATTGCCCTTGCTTCCCTGTGTGCCACTGCCTAGGACACTCTGCAGCGACAAGAGACTCAGGCCCTCGGCTGCTTTGGCTCAGAAATCCCCAAAGTCCCGTGTCCTGCTGCCTGCTGAGGGTGGGTTGATGGAGAGGAGTCGGGATGCCACATGGCCAGGATCAGTCATTTAACCTGGCGGAGCTCCGGCTGCCCTCAAAGCACCCTGTCCCACCTGGTAGGGAAGATGGAAGAGTAAAGGCCCAGCAGGGAAGGGGCAGGGTGTGGCAGGTGTTTGATGATGAGGCCAGTGTATCACTGGGGCCGCCTTCAGCTACAGAAAGAGAGATGAGAAACAACATGATGTACGCAGCAGAACATTTTCTCTCTCTCTCTCTCTCTCTCTCTCTCTCTCTCATGAATAAGACTCCAGGTACACTCAGGTCAGGTACACTCAGGGCTGGGGATGGACACACAGCATCATCGTGATCTCAGGCTCCTCCTCCTCCTCTCTGTCCTTCTTATGGTGTGGTTTCCATCCTCAAAGTCACTGTGTCATCCAAGATGGGTTCCAGAGCTCTAGGCGTCCTGCCAGGACCCCAGCCAACAGGAAGAGGAAAGAGGAAAAGGGAAGTGCCCCGGGGTGCCTTCCTCCACTGTCAGACCGCATGGGCAGCCTTCTGAGCTCCCACTCCACCTTGATTTACCTTGGTCCACCTTGATCACCCCACATGAAAGGCTGGGAAACCGAGACCTTTAACTGGATGCAATATGGCCCCATGTGACAGGAGAGGAGAGGACCCTGGACATCGGGTGGAGTCCAGCAGTGCTGGCTCCAGCTGGGCTGTGGTCATGAGCAGCCGAGGACCTGTGACCTCAAACAGTCAGAGGAACGCGCCCTAAGATGATGGGGGGAATGAGAGAAAGAGGGAAAGGAAGGAAAGACTGGGGGAGGAAGAGAAGGAAATGAGAGGAGCCGGGAGAAGGAGAGAGGGAAGAGACGGGGAAGGAGAGAGGAGAAGGGATGGAGAAGGAGAGAGGAGAAGAGATGGAGAAGGAGAGAGGAGAAGAGATGGAGAAGGAGAGAGGGAAGAGACGGGGAAGGAGAGAAGTAGGGAGAAGGCTGAGGGGGGAGCGGCAGGCCGGGAGTTCCAGGGACCTGCCTTCCCACCTTAGGGTGACCTTGGCCCACCGGGCAGATTCTGGCCTCCTCCAGGAGCAGAGGCCTTGCTCTGTGCCTCCACAGGTGTGGGACTCCCTGCTTCTGCCCTAGCCACAGGTGTCTCAGCTCCTGCTCTTGCCTAGAAAATGGGATCAGCCACAGCCTCTGTCCCTGGGCTTCCCCTGACCGCCAGCTTTCACGGGCTCAGACTCAGATGGGTCGGGTGCACAGGGTCAGGTGCATCTCAAGGGTCGGGGTTGCTGCTCACTTAGGTGACCCCTTCCAGACCCGCTCTGGGAATGCCTTCTCCACCTGTGACAGGCAACCCCTGCTTTATCCTCCCAGTCAGGAACCTGTCCCACCTCCACGCCCCCAGGAGGAGGCTCACTCAGGAGGCCTTCTTGGATTGGCAGTTGGGGCAACCAACTGCCAATCCAAGACTTGGTAGAAGACCCGTGTGTTGTCACCTCTGTCAGGAGCCTGCAGAGAGAGAGGACAGGCCACCAGCAAGAGGAAATGGATCCTCAGGGAGAGCTGAGGCCTGGAAGGTCCTCACTAGTCACCTATAGGATAATCACCTCCCACAGAAGAAGACCTTTGTCGTCCTCAGCTTTGGGTTCTGGCCTTTAGGAACCAGAAGGTGACCACCATGCCCACCACCCATCTCTAATTGTGCTAGAAGCATCGGTTCCTCCTCCTCTGCCTGACCCCACTGCAAGAGAAACCCCCTCACCAGAGGAAGATTCCCAGCCACTTGGGAGGAAGGGTCCCAGGCCACTGAGATTATTTTTATTCTGGATCTTCCTAGACCATAAAACTCTAAGTGGATGCTAGCTCCATCCCCCAAGAAGGAAGAGAAGAGGAAAGGGAGGGTGTGCCTGCAGCATCACCTTAGAATTCAAGCTTGGGCAGACCAGAGTCTGTTTCTAAATCTAGTCTACATTATCATCAATGCCAAACTCATAGCTCTCTGCACAGGGCGGGCACTTAATCATTCTTCTTTAAATTTCTTTATTTGTTTTCATTAGTTATGCATGACAGCAGAATGCACTTATGCACTTTGATATATCATACATAGATGGGATGTAATTTCTCATTTTTCTGAGTGTACATGTTGCAGAATCTTATTGGTCATGCAGTCACATATATACATACAGCATATATATACATATGACATAGAGTCACATGTATACATACAGCAATAACGTCTGTTTCACTCTACTATTTTTCCTATCCCCACATCCCCTCCCCTCCCATCACTTCCCTCTACCTAATCTAAGGTAACTCTATTCTTCCCTAGTGCCCCCCCCCTTATTGTGAATTAGCATCCACATAGAGAAAGCATTCAGCCTTTGGTTTTATGGAATTGGCTTATTTCGCTTAGCATGATACTCTCCAACTCCAACCATTTACTGGCAAATGCCATAATTTCACTCTTCTTTAAAGCTGAGTAATATTCCATTGTGTATATATACCACATCTTCTTTATCCATTCATCCATTGAGGGACACCTAGGTCGGTTCCATAGTCTAGCTATTGTGAATTGAGCTGCTATAAAATTGATATGGATGTGTCACTATAGTATGCTGATATTAAATCCTTTGAATATAAACCAAGAACTTGGATAGCTGAGTCAAATGGTGGTTCCATTCCAAGTTTTCTGATGAACTTCCCTACTTCTTTCCATAGAGGTTGCACCAATTTGCAGTCCCACCAGCAATGTATGAGTGTACCTTTTCCCCACATCCCCACCAACATTTATTGTTGCCTGTATGCTTGATGATTGCCATTCTGACAGGAGATGAAAGTAGTTTTGACTTGCATTTCTCTAATGCCTAGAGATGTTGAACACCTTTTGATATGTGTGTTGATCAATTGTATTTCTTCTTCTGAGAAGTGTCTGTCAGTTCCTTAGCCCATTTATTGGTTGGGTTATTTGTTCTTTTGGTGTTAAGTTTTTTTGAGTTCTTTATATATCCTAAAGATTAATGCTTTATTGGAGGTGATGTGGTAAAGATTTTCTCCCAATCTATAGGCTCTCTCCTCATGTTATTAATTGTTTCCTTTGCTGAGAAGAAGCTTTTTAATTTGAATCCGTCCCATTTATTGATTCTTGGTTTTACTTCTTGCGCTTTAGGAGTCTTGTTAAGGAAGTCAGATCCCAGGCCGACATGGTGAAGATTTGGGCCCATTTTTTCTTCTATTAGGCACAGGGTTTCTTGTTAGATAAATATATGAGAAGAAGTTTGTTGTTTCTCAGCACCACATAGTTGAGACACGAACCCAAACACATTTTAATAACAAATTTATGTGAAAAACTTCCAAGGAAAAAGTTCAGGTTCTGATGTTTCTACCAATTTATTTATTCCTCCCTAAAGGTCCATTTGATACAGTCTCCAAGCGAAATGGCAGTTTGGAGAAGGGCCAATGCTGAGTGTCATGTGGACGATCATGTCCTGTGCAGGCTGCTCCTGGCCGCGGGGGCTGCTGAAGGACCCCATTCCTGGATCGGGTGCTCTGCGGGGAAAAGCAGGTGTTGAGGCCAAATCCCGGCCCAGCCCCTTTCACCCAGGCAAACCAAGGATGCCCCTGTTGGGCCTCAGAGAGACTCAAAACACTTGGAATAAAATGAAAATGAAATGTTCCTTATCAAACAAAATGACATTTTTTTACTACAAATATGAAAGAGACCATTATAACAGTCATAATTTCACTCTAAGTAATGACATTTCATGAGGCCTTCTTTTCTATTTGGTAGGTACAAACAAATCTTATCTAAAAATAATGAAATTGGGAAATAGAGAGAAAATCTTGAAGGATTCCAATGAAAACCATGGTACTCGTCAGATGTAGAGGAAAAGTGTCAGACAGCAGGGAAAGAGGAGGAGCCTGATGGAGGAATTGGAGCCCTTCATTCCAATCTCAGTTCTGCTCCTGAGTGGGATCAGTAGCAGATTAAATTAAAAAGATTTAAGGGGCCCCTGTACACTCTCTGATTCCATGACCGACTTTGGGCCCATCGGAAGTACAATTCTATCATCATGCTCACGTGAGGAAACTGAAGCAAGAGAGTCATCCAAATGCAACTACTGGGACCAGGGTTCACCCAGGCAGCAAATCCAGATAGAATCTGCTCTTTTCACCACTGCGCTGATGTCTCCCATCCCCCCCCCCATATATGTATAAATATATGTAAAATCCCTGCATCTCTACACGTATATATATATATATATAATCTGTATCTTCATCTACATGTCTATTCCAAAACTATATTTACATCTATATCTATATCTTGATGATTCACAAATCACATTTGCACGTTAAGGGCTCTGAAATTTCTTCTGTTAAAAAAAAAATCCACAGAGTTCTATTGAATTCCAAGATTCTTAAATTATTCATTTGACACAAGGAACCCCCTTCAAACACTTTCTCTCTCTTTGCTTCTATTAACCACCCTCATCAAAGAATGTTCTAGAATACCATGAAAAAATGTTGCTGAGGTTTTAGCTATAAAAAAAAAAAAATTGAAGAATGAGGATTTCTAAAAGACGAGAATCTTGGATCCTAGGTTCAGCTTTCTGCTTTATTTAGACCAATATAAATATGACTAGATGACTAAAATCCAAAGGAAAGTTGTCAGATTGTTCAGGTCCTAAATGAGATTAACAGAAGTTGATAGATATAGAAAACAGAATGAACTCTATCCCTGTGTATCCAATTAATTGTTTAAGTAATTGAGGACAAATGATAGAAGGGTCAAGTCAAGTCAAGGATGTAGAATAAACTAAGTAGATAACATTTCTACTTACATAAAATGAGAACAGGGGAGTAGGAAAGAAAAACTTGAAATTCAAGCATAAAAGATTTGCATCTAAGTTCACATTCAGCCCATGGCTGGAACTCGGTTCCCTCTTAGGTGATAATACTGGGTCTGGTCGATGCTCATAAATTGCATGTTGATTTGAACAAATGTACAATCTTGAGCAATTTACCTCACCTCCTTGAGCCTGTTTCCTCACATGTAAACTGCAGAAGATAATCATCACTTCCACTTCCAGCGTGGCTTAGGAAATTCAATCAGAGGATGTATTTGTGAGCAAGTTTTAATCTTAACTTAGCCTGATGTCAGTGTTGGTGGCTACGAGTCCTGTCATCACCAACAATAATAAACCTGGTGGGTTTGACACTTGGCCATACTAGTTCCCATCAGTTCTCGCGGCCATGTCTCCTCCAGAGTAGGGGAGGCTGGTCAGCACAGGTGTGTAGGGCAGGTGTGCCCCTCTGATGTAGGAAGAGGAATGGTGATGAGGGACAGGGCCTGGCCAAATTAGCTTCTAGCACCGAGGAAAGAGCCCCTCAAGAAGCCCGTAGACGCACTCATTGGTTCGCTGTTGACACACAGCCGTCTGAAATTACTTGTTGCCTTCCCTGACTTACACGTTTTGAGGTTTATTTACAGAGATAGGATGTGGTCCTTCCCCTTCCCCTTGACATTCCTCACAGCTACACAAAAGCTAGGATTTCTGTTAAATCCAGATACCAGCCCACAGTTGATCAAGCTGCAGTGCATTTCTTGGTGCAGAGGCAGAAGTACTTGGGAAACACAGCTTCAAAACAAAAAAGAAAGCAAGAAAACAGGTTACCAAACCCCATACACACGCGGGGACACTGGGCTCTTGTTCCTGAAGTGTTCTCTAGAGCAGCCTTCTCCATCCCGTGGCCACCAGCCTCATGGGACAGGAGAGCCCTTGAGATGTGGCTGGGCCGTGCTCTGAGTAGAGGACACAGGCCAGATTTCAATGACTTAGCGTGATAAAGAGGCAAATATGACGTTGGTGATTTTTATGTGGATTCCATGTCAACCCAAAATATATTATCAAAATACAGCTCATCTTGTTTATTTTTGCCTGCTTAGTGTGGCTACCAGAAGATTTTAAATCGCAGATTTTAAATTTTAAATTGTGATCTTGCTGGGCAGGGCTGCTCTACAGCAATGATTTTCAAATTGTGGGTTGTGGTCTATTTGTGAATCATGAAGCCAATTACATGAATTACAACCTATATTTTTTTGAAGGAGGAGAGAATAGATTGGATTAGAATGCGTGGCATTTAGCGAAAGGTAAACACCATTCTGTGAAACCATGGTTTCCATTATATATATATATTCCTGTATCAGATAATTGCAGATGTTTTGGAGAGCACGTTACAGATAAGTGTCTTTTTACAATCAATAGACAGGAAGTGCTTGGATGCCCCTTTCCTAACTAACCCTTCATGAGACAATACTTCCTCAACCCAGAGGTCCCAGCACAAGCTACTAAGGCTGTGATTTGTACCTGACTCGGAGATGAGTTGGGTCATTGCCCTGGAAACTCTGCAGCCTTCCTGATGATGCAGGAGAGGAGCAGCTGCACTGCCTGTGAATCCCTCTGTGAGCCAGGGAGCACAGAGGCCAGTGTGGAGAGCAGCTGCGGCACCCACCCTGACCCCACCCAGCGGCTGCCAGGGCCCTGGACGGAGGCCTGGGGGCAAACACAGCACCCGTACCCAGGGTGAGAAGCCATGCTTCTCAAAGGCAAATCAGACCTGGGGGTACTGATCTCATCCCCAGAGACCCGATGCCTGCTTCAGCCCCTCCCTGGGTGGCAGGAGGTGCTGCTCTCCAGACTCTTTAGGAATCCAGGCTCCAAATAGTCAGTCCCCGGAGGGTCACAGGTCCAGCTCCAGGTTGACTGAGGACCCAAGGACGGCATGGTGGTAATCCCTGGCTAAACAGCCCTGGCTGGGAGGAGGCAGGGGCTGGGGCCCACCAGGGTGATGGTCCTGACCTTCCCCTGAGGATGCCTGGCCACAGAAGCTGCGGAGGCCATGGCTCCTGGGGTGTCACAGCACTGGTGCTCAACCCTGGGCTGGACAGCGCTGATCTGACCTACTTCACTGCTTAGGGAGGAAGGGCCCGAGGGTCTCCGTGTTCCCAGGCCCCAGCCTGAGAGGCTGAAGAAATACTGGTCTTTGCTAATCCAAGCTCAGCGGCAGGCGGCAGTGTTCAGGGAAAGGAGGCAAGCACCTCCCGCCGCCACCTTCTCACCGGAGGCTCTTTCCAAAGCTTGTGAGGACGCTGCTCCAGGGACTGACACCACGGATATTGACACAAACCAAGTCCATTCTGTGCTCGGGAATTTCCCAGGATTCTCCCATCAAGCACCCAGACAGCAAGAGCTCATTCAGCTCAAGTCCCAGAGAGCCTCAGAGGACACTTGTCAGGCACCTCTCAGAGCACTCGCTTTGTGCCGGGCCCTGGGCTCAGTGCTCAGTACCTGTCACGTAGTAAGTGATTAGGTGAGCCGTGTTGAGATCAGTGCTATTATTCCTTCCAAATGACATGAAACCAAGGCTCAGAAACTCCGCCACTGTACACCGTAGCACAGTCACCCACTGGACCAGACTCCAGGGCTGAACGACTGCCAAGCCCCACACCTACAGCACCCTCTTGTCTCCAGGTATTCTTAAAACAAGATCTTAAAAAACGCTTTGACAAGCCCAAAATGACATCCAAAACCTGAGCCCTGAGGTCTGATTGAGAATTACTCTGAGTCTCTCTAGGGGCCATGAACCCATCCTCCCCTGGACACAAGGAGGATGTGGGTACAGCACCCCCAGGGTTTGAGTCGCCATCTTTGAACTGGAATCTCTCGCTTGGTCTCCAAGGCCCCGAGATCTGAGCTCAGCTGCCAACTCTGACAGTAGCATCTCCTTCACCTACTTGCCCAGGTCCCTTCCTACCTCCTTTTGAGGCTGCAGCTGCTCTGGCGGGATCTGGTGGGATCTGGCGGATAAAGAATGGGAGAGGACTTCCCACCTCTCTTCTGACATATCTCCTGGTCCCTGGGTCCCCACTCTCCTGTCCCTGCTGAGTTTTCTCTTCCCCGAGCTTCAGGTCCCCTGTCTGAGGGCCGTGCTCACCAGGTTGGTCAGAAATGACAATCCAGGAGGGGTGCGCACCTTTTCTCCTGGAGGGCATGTTCTAACTGACCTGCTCGTTATTCTGATGGGAACCAAACCCAAGTGTCTGCCACAATGGTCACAGGTGGGGACACAATTCCATGCACACGTCAGTGAGGAGAACCCTGGGCAGCCTATCACCCTGCCGAGCCCCACCACCGATGGCGACGTGTGCCGAGGGGTGGGCCGCTGAAGCAGCCCCTGGTTGGGATCTGCCCAGCTCCCCCGCTGCCTGGCTGGCCCTGGCTTCTGTCTGGACTGCTCGACCTGGCTGCTGACATAGATCTGCCTTCCAGGCCTGCCCTGGACCAGACAGAGCCATCTTCTGCCCTACTTCACCCACGACAGCCAGCCCTGAGGCACCTGTTGATTTAGAGGATTGATTCCAAACAGGGGGCAATCTCGATAATGGAAATAAGCCCAGCGGGAAAATATATACACCCAAATCAATGACCTTTACTGGGTCAGGGCATTAAAATATAACCTTTCTTCATGCAATGGCTATTCTATAATGAATAAGCATTGTTTTTCTAATCAGAAATGGAAACATTTCCTTAAAAAAAAAATAGACTCACTGGTTTAGCTTTAGGCTACCAAAGGTGTGAGACCTCTGGCTCCCAAGGCCTGAGGTGTTTGCTGGCACATGTGCATCTTGACCCCTGGAATGCTTGGAATCCCCATCCTGGCTCTGTTGAGGTACCTCCACTCCTAGTGGTTCAGATCCTAGTGCCTCTACTCCAGAGAATCTGGTCACACCCTGCATATGCTACATTACTGTCTGACTGAGGCCACTTTCTGTTGTTATAACAAAATACCTGACACTGGGAAATTTATAAAGAATAAGAATTTTTTTAAGGGCTCACAGTGCTGGAGGCTGAGAAGTCCAAAAGGACAGGGAGCAGGCATCTGCTGGGCAGCTGATGGGCCTTCTGGCAGCAGCAGCACCACATGGCAAAGGGCACCACAGGGCAAGACAGAGCCAGGGCACCAGCTCAGGTCTCTCCTCCTCCCTGGTAAAGCCACCAGTGCCTTCACGAAGGCATGACCTCATCTGACCCTAGCTACCTCCCGGAGCTCCCAGTGCCATGTGGATATGACGACTGAGCTCCAACACATGAACTCCGTGACCTTGGCCCTGCTGCTTCCTGCCAAGGTCTCACATCAGCCGCCCTAGCTGGGCAAGCAGCTCCTACCCCTGGTGCTCTCTGATTTCTCAGAGTCTGGCTTCAGGAACACGCATCCCAGGAACAACCGAGGAGTCATGTGGGAATCCTCGTGACCCCTAGAGGACTGAGGTCCCAGTCACATTCCAGTCCTCCCCACTCTGGAAAAACGCTTGACTATTCCCTAAGGGTTGCTGACCACCTGCATGAAAAGACAGTGGTACAACTCTACACTCGGGGGCCAAGAAGCACCACACTGAATGGCACCAAGGGATCTGTCACTCAGTGTCACTGGCATGCTCAGTTCTGCTCAACTCAACAATTCCTTTAGCAGCCAATGGGTCACCATTGTCCCAGAACCTCCTTGATGCTGGGACTGAGAAGGCCCAGGAGGAGCGAGGACTTCACAGTGGACGTCCCACGATGACCTCTGGTTGGATGGAGATGGAGAACACGTGCTTCTTCATGTCTCAACTGTCAACCCTGCGGAGGCCTTTCCATCAACTAAGGGCCACTGCACTGTGTGTAAAACACCGGATTCTCACTGTGACTAACTCCCACTTCACAGAGAAGGAAACTGGGACTCGAGAGCAGGCACATGACAGCTCCAACCCATGCAACCGTGACCAGAAGGGGCAGGAGGCAGGCACTGTGTCGCAGAGGCAGAGCGCCCCCACCAGGCAGTCACCCTCTCCAAAATCTCCCTGAGGGGGCCCCCTGGAGAGGACCGTCCATGGCCAGGCTCACAGCCAACAACCTCCCTCAAGTCCAAGGGCAAAGAAGGCCACAGATCACTCCTTCATGTCTAAGAACAAGCCAGTAAATCTATGGGGACTGACAGGGCCTGAGTAATCAGAGGCAGGAGCTTCTCAGAGAAGATGGACATGTGGCGGGTAAAGACAATTAGGGGGTGTGGACAGCTGACAGGTTCCAAGGCCAATAATAAGAAAGAAGTGACAGGCAGCCACAATCAACGGGGAAGTGAAGGGAAAGACCTATAATACTGGAGCTATCAAGGAGGGAGGCTGGGAGCAGTAGGCAGGGCGTTTAGTACCCTAACAATAAACTGCAGATGGACAGCGCGGTGTGCCCTGACCCTCACTGTCACCCGGGCACTAGAGGCCATCAATTCAGAGAAGAGCATTTCAGAAACTTTGGAAGCAGGAAAGACAAACTTTCAGGATACCTGAGTGGGCAAGGCTGCCTGGAACCCTCACTTGTCCAGGTGTGTGTATTAGTTAGAGGCGGGGCGGGGGCGGGGCGCCACACTCAGGCTCTGGCTGGTTCACAGACTCTGCCCTCCAGACATCCTCTCTGGGTCGGGGGCAGGGAAAAGGCAAAACTGCAGATAACCACAGTGATATGTGCAATAACAACTTTTGCAGGAGCTTGAAAGGGAAATAATTGTCACAATTTTTTTTTCTCATAAGCCTTCCCCACCTGGGGAATCCAAGATTTTGGAGTGAGGTGTTTATTTGAATCTTAGCATCCTCATCTAAAGGCATTGTGATGTTTGGACAAAGCATTTAACCTCTCTGCATCTCAACTTTTTTATCTGTAAATTGGAGATGATAACAATGATTTATAAGGGTGGGGTGTGACTTGGTACATAGTACTCTCCTAGCATGCTTGAGGCTCTGGGTTCCATCACTAGTACTGGAGGGGGGGGTGGGGGTAACGATAATGATTTGTATGATTGACATGAGGATTAAATGAGTTAATATTTAAAGTCCTTTGAAGACAGACTACATGTGCTTAGACTACGTACTTGTCAGTCCAAGAAAGCCCTTCCTTTCTCTCATCATGCAACCCCATGCATACCAAGACTCAGGAAGCACTAATTCTGAATGTGTGATTCTGATAGGCTTGGCTTGATGGGTATGGACACTTTTTTCCTAATAAAATAAATGCAACTGCTTTGGGCAAACACAGCCAATGTCTTCAGTCTTTTAGGAAAAGCCCAGTGATCCTTTTATTTTGGAGAAAAGCAATAAATATTCATTGTTGACTTAATACTGCAGACTCCTGATCAAAAGTTTGGATCATTCCAGACACCTTTGTGGGACCAGATGACAAAGGTATAATGTTCCAGAAACATGGAAGGTCATGGCTCGGCCCTCCTCATGATTGTCTAGGGAAACAGCTCAGCTACTTTGGACAACTCATTTAGGGAATCAAGTTGAGTCTTGCTCAACAGGGAGTAGTGCTATTATAAAGATTTCCCACCTAAATCTTGCTTGATAAGGCAAACTAAGGTCCATCCAAGGGAGCATGTTTTCCCATTGCAAACTCCCAGGAAAGGGTCAAGTTTTGAGCTGTTGCTGGGGAAATCTGAGAGCCTCTTGGAGCACATTCCTCCAGCCCTGGAGGAGGAGTGTGGCTGAGTCAATCCATGGAGAGAATCTGCAAGGCCTCCTCGGCACCGATGGGCTGGGGGTCTCCATTTGCTCCCCTCTCACCCTCAGCTGCCAGGCCCTGTCCCACCCCAGCTCAGTGGCCAGGGTCAGTGTTGGCCAGTTTGCCTACCCCTGCCCCAGCCAGCTGCTCATTCAAGCCCCCTGAGTGTCCAGAGAGTGGAGAAGGCAGAAGGCTGAATTTGTTTTTATTGATTTAGAGAACACATTCTTGCAGAGAAATAAAAACAAATAAATAAACCTGTGCCTTTACTTGTTTATTTATTTATTTAATGTCACTGTATTTTTCTGGTGTCCCTGTGAGGAAAACAAACTAACGGCCATGTGAACTAGATTCCTTTTTCTCCCATAAATTTCTCAGATGGAGCAGAGATTACCCCCAGAAAACTCCATTTCTTTGGTAACAACTTTATGGCTTGTTATTCGTAAGAATGAGCCTTACCCTCACTCATCTGTGAAGTGGAGCCGCGTCCACACCTCACCTACTGCCCAGGCCCAGCGGAAGGATCCGCCGAGGTGACGTTTGTGAAAGCATCCTAGAAACACTAATGAGCTCGGGAAATGCCAGGTTCGACTACCCCGGCTCATGGTAGTGCTTTTCAAAAGGGGAGAGGTAGAAAGATCAATGTGAGAGGAAATGTTGGAACCTTTTACAGACCATGAATCTTACTCTCTGCTACAGCACGAAGCCACACTGAACCGTGTCCACCGTTAGGTTAGTTGAAGGCTGATGTTGAAATGAAAATGTCATGGTTATTTATGGTTTAAGGCCTACTTGTTTCCAAATAGATTTTCGGAAGGCATTAATTTATTGCCCATCCTGTGTCTTGTATCACTTTGGCATTTGACTAACTGAGGACGCACAGACAAAAGAGAAGTTTGAGCCGAATAGGGGACAGGAGGGAACATCTAGAGGAACAGCCTGTCCTGGGGGACCAGGTGCCGGTGGGTGCCTGAGGGAGGAGCATGGACAGCCACAAGTGGTCACTGAGGACAGTGGGTACAGGTGGTCTGCAGCTGGTGGAGGCTGAGCCCTGACCATCCTCAAACCCTAGAAGAGGCAGGTGGGTAAGTAAGAAGTTACCTGCCATATGGAGACGAGAAAGCAGCATCCTTCTGCTGAGGGGCACAGCCAGCCCCAAGCAGTCTCCCAGAGACGGGGCAGGGACCTCATGGTCCTCCGTGCTGGGCTCTGGTTGGGGCTCCCCTGTGGTGGGATGAGAAGGGCCAGGGAAAGAGATCAGGGAGGAGAAGGGTTGAGAGAGGCCCTGGAAGGGCAAATGCAGAGCTCTAGGACTGTGGGCTGAGAAGGGGCCGGGCAGGAGGCAGCCAGGAAGGAAGGAGGCCTGTAGCAGAGAACTGGGTGTCAAGTGTTTTCAGGTAAAAGCCCCCACCCACCTGGACACCTGTCCCCTCTTGGTGGGCGTCTGTCAAACACCATTCAGATCACACCTGAGCTTCCGGAACCCTCCGGACGTGCTCCACTTTCCAACGCCTAGCCGCCCTGCAGCGCTCAGCACTCACTAAGCGCCATCTGTATTCTCAATTTGTCAGAAAGGCAGCTGCACGGAGCTGAATGGTCGATTCTTGCCTCTATTCAGCTTGAAGACATTTAAAAGTCCAATATTTTACAATACATATCCCGAGTTTAGCAGTTAATAAAACAGCATTTGAATTCCATTGGTGCCCCCTTTTAACAATAATGAACCAAGAGGACACAGTCTAACTTAATGGACAGCAAAATGCATTTTATCAAGAAAGAGAGAGAGGAAAGGAATTTAAGAAATTATGTACCCTGAAAAACCACTCTCTGAAGTAATGAGGACAGCTAATCTGGGCCCTAGCAACTAAATAACTGAAAAAGAAGATAAACGGTGAACAAAAACATCCTTTTCTTCTCTCACTTTGGAATTCATCTTGGGGTCAACTGCAGCTGCAGACGTCATAGAGTTTCTCCATCAGATCAGGCTTTGCAGAAAACCACGATGGCTCAATGGGCCCACAGGACCCAGAGCAAATGTCTCAAGGTGCCTGTGAAGCCACCAGACATCTTAGTACCTTCCCCCAGGACACAAGCTCCCCGGCACTGCACCACCCAGGAGCCACGCCCTTCCACCAGCAGGCCCTCCTCCTCTTCCTCCTCCTCCTCTCCTCCCATTTCTTCTGCCTTTTCCTCTTCTCAAAATCCTTCTCATTCATCAAGACCCAGCTCAAAGGCCATGTTTCCCTCTGCCCTTTCTCTTAAGTCCTGCCGCTGAAATGGTCCCCTCTGCGGGGACCCCAGGGGGATTCCCCACACCTCTGGCATGGTACATATCACAGTCTGCCATTTATTCTCGCTCTGTGGATACCTTTCTCCTAGGCCCTCAGAGACTTCTCCAGCCTGCCCCTGACATCTCAAATGGAGCCTTGCCCAGCCCCCGGAAGGCAATCTGTGTGTAACCTGAATTTAATTAGAGCAAGTCTTGCTCCACAGGCCACTACCTTCAGAGCTACCGGACACTTCAGGTAGAAAATCATTACAGGATTTCACGCACTAGAAGGTGTCATTCACCTGCTTGTGGTCTCTGGGCCAGGGTGGTGCTACTTCATGCTCTAAAGATGCAATTTACACAATGAAGTAGACCACTAGAGCCAAACTCTCGTAAGTTGTCACTTCCAACATACAAGCCATCTGAAGAAATTAATGGATATCTAATATGAAGCCAATTATTTGATTCCTGCTAGAAAGATTGACTCCAATCTACTTATATCATATAATTAGAAACAGCACGAATTTGATATTTGAGCCTGTCGTTAGGTATTTTTAGAGCAGATGAATTTATCTGGTATTCTGGATATGGGTGAATATAATTTTGAAGATGATTACTCCTGAGATTGTTTCTAAAGAGTTTCAATGTCCTAAAAATCAAGCAATCCATCCCTATAGTCACACTTATAACTATTAGAAGTTCTAAGCCCGTGTTTTATAAATCAGCATGGCTCCGGGTTGGTCCCTAAGACCCCCTGGGTCCATAGACAGCAAGCTCTGGGAGCACTGCTAATGTGACCAGCCCCTGATCTAATGGGCACACACAGACATGCAATGTATTATTTTCATAATCTAGTTTTTATGGACTTTACATTTTCGTGAAGGCTGAAGATAGTCCTTACAGAGGCCAGTCTGTAAGTCTTGAGTTTGTCTTTGGGGCTCAGTTAACTCTTCTTGAACTGTACCTTTGCCGTCTCTCACCATCCACTATCCACAACTCTATCCACCTTCCCGTTCCATCACTCTGCTGACTCTGACACCACCTCTTCAGGAGACCTTCTCTGGTCCCTTCTCCCACACCTTTAGAGTGCCTACTAAACTTTCAATGAGTGCTCTTCAGTTTAATACATAAAAATGGACCGTCTGGCCTTGGCCTTCTGATTCACATGTATTAGTCTAGTCATCTCCACTAGGTTATAAGTCCCAGGAGGACAGAGACCACTCTTTATATCCAGATCTAATATTTCAGCCTGTTCTAAAGGGTCTCTTAGGCAGGAAATAGGAACCATCCATTTGGGCTGCAGTCTGGCTGGCAATCTTTCTTGCAAAGGAACTTTCTTTGCGGTTTATTAAATGTAAAGAAGGAAAGATGAAAGGTGAAATGACTCTTCAAGAAGAATAATTGAACAGCAAATGGTGACATGCTGTTCTCCAAGCTCAAGAAACACAGATGATAAATAGACTCTAATGACAGCAAAAGGTCAGACTTTTGGAACAATTTTTGACCAAAATGGTGGAGATTAATTAGGAATCTATTATTTATGTCCTACCTCCTTCCACAGGATAGAGGCAGCAGATGGCAGGGAGAATGTGGCATCCTCTGAGTTAAAGAGTCGGAGATATGACTGGGGACCCAGCTTGGTTCTCACTTTCTGGGTGTAATTGGGCAAAGCATCCCCCATACTCTAAGCCTCATCTACAAAGTGGAATAATCCCATTCACTGTTGTGAGCATTAAATGGGGCCATGTATGTGTAACTGTCAAATGCTCTACTGACATTGAGAATTCACTGGAGTCTATAAAATTGGATCAGTTCTCACCTAATTATGGGATTTCTACTTACCAGAAAGCTTGGGGAAACTTAGATCATACATCATAATGTTTTGGAGGTAAAATTATCAGCCATAACTGCCCAAAAAAGAAATAGGTATTCCTCAGCGGTCAGGTTCACGGATCCTGGCTGGTGGCATTGCACAGTGAGGATTTGAACCTGGGTGACCTCACATGCACTTCCCATCATGAGATTTTTATGACTCACTGTGTCATTCCCTTGACTGATATTTAAGACCCCATTTTTCAGATGAGAGGTCAGGTCAATTAGAGCTCCCCAGAGAGTACAAGACAGAGCCAGAGGACAAGGCCAGCAGCCAGGTCCACATCCCTCGGTGGCTTCTCTAATCCACACTGACACGAAGCCACATCGCCTCACCACTGGCGTAAACAATGCACGCAGACCCATCAGGTCCTGGACCAGAGCCCTTCCTGCAGATGCCCACGGGGAAGGGTTTGGGGGGCCCAGCAGCCAGGTCTGGTGGGAGGGTAACCCGCCCCACCCTGCGTCCTTGCTGTCAGCTCTGGGCCAGCCGTGGAGTCCTGTCTGCTGGGAGTTTTCTGCCCTCAGGTTCTTTTCAGAAATCTGACAGGTCCAATAAAGGCCCGGTGCTGATGGAGACGCCGGCTCTGCCTTCTCCCTGCGGCCCAGCACTGCCTCGGCTGACACAATGGGGCCGGCTGTAATCACATTACACCCCCGTCTCTCATAATTACCCTCTTTCTCCAAGTGACAGAGCATCCCAATGGCAGGGAGGGAACTATTTTTAAACTAATTCTAACTTTTAAAAAAAGCATACAGAAAAATGTCTCCCGATAGGGTTCTGGCTGATACATCATCACTAGAGACCGAGTGAGCACGACGCATGGCAGAGGCTAGAAAGCCCCAACAGAGCTCTGGCCACCGCCCCCCAGGGTTCATCTCCCCCATCCTGCCTGATAACCCACATACTCATCTGTCCCCGTTTTTCCCTAGAGGTCCCTCAGCCCCATGTTTGTCTCTTTCCTCCTCTGACTCTGGGAAAAAATTAAAGAACGTGAGAGAGACCAGAGGCCTGGGGTCAAGGGTGTGCCTCTGGCTGCCCTGTCTCCCTCCTCCCCCTCCCTCCTTGCCAGTGCCCTGGCCTTCCAGGGTCTACTGCCCTCCCTCTGTCTGTGAAAGGTGACGGTGATGTCACTGAAGCCTTTTCTCTAACCTCTGAAGCTCTCAGTGTGAGGCAGTAAAGGCAGAGGGGTTCGGTGGGGGAGGGAAGGAAAAGGAAAGCCTGGCTGGGGTGACCCTCCCCCTCCCCGGGGCCTCCCTAGAAAGGAGTGAACACCTCATTAGCTCCACACTGAATCAGCCGATCCTGTGATCCACCTCTTACAAGACACCTCTGGCCCTGGCCATGATAATTATATTGATAAGGAAGCTGGAGTGAGGACATGGATCAATGGAACCGCACAGATTTCTGGAGTATCCGTCCATCGAATCACCGCAACTCTGTGGCCCTCTCCCTGGTAGGGTCGCTGGCTCTCTGTCTTGCTCCCGACTCTCGGTGTGTCATTGAACCTGGGTGTGTTATCTCGCCCTCAGGTTCATGTCTGCTCCCTACCTGGACAACACTCCCTGGTTTCTCTTGCCAGCCCGGCACGTGTCCAGAGCTCCTACTTCATCTTCTCTTTCCCTCCTCCTCTGATTTTTCCCTCCTCTCCCCCTGTCTGAGCTTGAGCGGCTGAAATGAAATATCATACGCCTGGCTGTTTATAAACAACAAAAATTTATTTCTTACCATTTTGGAGTCTGGGAAGTTCATTCTCATAGATTTGATAAAATGCAGGCTCTGATGAGGTCCTGCTCTCTGGTTCTTGGTGCCCTCTAGCTGCGGGCACACACTGACAGGAGCAAAGGCTCTCTCTAGGGACTCTTTTATGAGGCCCTCATCCTATTCATGAGAATGCCCAGTGTCCTAGTCGCCTCCTAACGCCATCACCTTGGAGGTGGAGATTTCAACATGGCAGATTAGCGGGACACACACACGATCTATCCAGGCACCCCCTTCTCCCACCACTTTATATTCTTGGTCCATTTTGCTTCTTGTCCTGCAGTCTGATTAGTCCTGTGGAATGACAGGTCTGATGGATACGAAGACAGTACTGGGAGGAAAGGAGCTTCTGAGTTGCTTTTGGATTCAGAGGTTTGCATCTGGCTTCAGCGGGCACCCGCCGCCTTGCACCAAAGACAGTGTGGACACACATATCTAACGCAGCCCTCCCAGGAACTCTGCAGCCTGAGGCCAGGTCTCTCTGGGAGAATTTGCAAAAATCTGCCCGCCACCCTCACTGAAAATGCAAAAGCAAACGACTTCAGCAGAGCAGTCAGTAGTCTCTGCGACAGCAGCGAAAGAGGAGGCAGAGGGAGAGAATGAAGGCACGTCTGTCAAGCGGACGTTTAGTGAGCCTCAGTTTCCCTCCCTCCTGCTTCAGTGGCTTCAGCGGGAGCATGCATCAGCTCACCCGCCCTCTTTCTCTGCCTTCCTAAGAGACAGGCAGAGGTGGGGGCGGCAGGGAGCCAGGGCTGGGACTGAGTGGGACACGCCCCCCACCCAGGGAGCTCAGAGAAGCAGAGGGAGCCCCTGCCAGGCCCTAGTTTTCAGGAACTGCTGGCTCCGTAGAGAACTTCCTGGCAAAGGACAAGTTTAAAAAGATGTCTCCCAGCTCCTCTAAGACCGAGGTTTACTGGTTTAAAATGGCTCCTGAGTCTTGGGACACAGAGAGGCTGTGCATTTATAAATCAAAAGCCATCAGACAAGCCTTCTCTCAAGGGGGAGAGACTGAAGCAATTTCTGGGGAAATAGCCTGGATCAGTGGAGAAAACATTAAGCTAAAAGTCATCGCTGTCAGGAAACCCTACATCTGAACCCCGGAGAGGAGAACGTTGATCTGTCAGAGTGTTGATGCTCAGTCTTTCCTGGGGACGGTGTGTGGCCACTAATTAAACCTGGCTGGGAAACAGCAGTGGGGAGCACTCACTGGCCAGCAAGATCCAGCTCGGTCCTGCTCCGCTGCTCATTAACTGTGCAATCTTGGTCAAGTTCCTTGGCCTTTCCTGAAGCTCTTTTTCCTCATCTTAAATAAAGGACATAGAAAGAGGATCTACCACCATTGCAAATTGTCACAGTGCCCTACTCCTACTGATTGTCCATGGCTGGGCCAACTGCCTAATGTCCCCTTCTGATTGCTTGATGCCCCATCTCGACTGGTTGTTGCCCAAGTCGTCCCAGAGCCATAAATATCCAGAGTCCCAAATATCATTCCTCCCTACACTAAAGGGTTACTGCAAGGAATGAGGCAAAGCAACTCAAAGAACAGCTTATTTTGATCCAGTTACTATTGGTATTTGTTTGGGGCTGAATTATGCACCTGAGCTGTAGCTGGGTTGAAGTCCTGGCTCCTAAGACCTCTTCGGATTGGAGTAGGTGGGGTCCCTAATGCAGTATGGCCAGTGAGCTTCTGAGAAGATGGCCGTGTGAGGATACAAAGAGAACAAACGGAACACAGAGAGAAGGCTGCACCATCCACCAGGCGAGGATCACCCAGGGCTCCGGGCATCCTCAGAAACTAGAAAAGAGGCAGGAATAGTCTCCCTCGGAGCCTTCTGAGAGAACTGACCTGCCAACACCTGGATCGTGCACTTCCAGGCCTCCAGCACCGTGAGAGGATGAAGCTTTGTTGTTTGGGGCTGCCCGTCTGTGATGATTTGTTATGGCAGCCCTAGAAATCAATACAACCTTGTAGTGGGTAGATTCCTAAAAGTCCACCAAGACTGTGAATTTATAAAGTATCAGCAAAGAAAAGACGGTAACATTCATTTTAGTTCCATTTAGTCTCCTCCGATGCTTGAAAATCCCCTTCAGCATTCTTACCAAGTAGTGTTTCTGCTTGTGCCTGAACAGGTCCAGTGACCAGGAGTTCTCTGCCCATGGTGACACCAGCAGTGCTCAGTGCCAGGAAAGATAGTCTTTATGGTGGACCAAAATCTCTTCCCATGTACATTTCCCCAGCTGATGGAAACCACCTCCCGGGGCCCTTTTGCTGTGTAAATGTCCAGTCCCTTACATTTCACGGCCCTTCAGATACTTGTGTTCTTGCTCACATCAGAGTTTTTGCAAATGCAATTTCTCCCATATGGAATGAACTTCTGTCTCTACTAAAGAGGAATCCCTGAAGGGCCATTTCAGTATTTATCTTCTGATAGAAGGGGTTACGCTGTGGGGGGATGAGGAGGGGAAGCAATCCCAAAAATCTATGCTTCAAAAACCAGAGGAGTATTTCTCCCCTACACTGCACATTCACCGTGACTCAGCAGAACTCTGTTCACGGTAGTCCTCTGGGGACCCAGACTGCCCAGCGCAGCCACCATCTTGAACACGGAGTCACCATGGAGAAAGAACTGGAGGACATCCCCTAAGCCACTGAATGCATCAGCCCAGAAGTGACCCATGTCACTGCCTTTCACAACTGGCTGGCTGAACTAGTGACATGGTCTCACCTAACCAAAAAGGAGTTGGAAAATGAGGTCTTACTGTGTGCCTGGAAAGCCGGGCCAGAAATACTTGACAGACAGCACTGATGTCTACTCACTGGTCTCTGTGTCACCTTCCCTGGTAGGACGGCTTGTTTTACCTCCCGGCCTTCCTAGGCACCTCCAGCACTTAGTACTCACAGTCATTATCACATTGCATTGTCATTATGTTTACTTACATTTTTTATCTCTTCCTTGAGACCATGCATCTCTCAAGGACTGTAAGGAGGTCATAATAAATGTTTGAGTGCGTGGGTGCATTTGAGAATATATGCAACCATATATCCACTGTGAAAGTCAAAGTCCTTTTGGTGGCTTAGGGGGCCATTCATGATCTAGACCCCACTACTCTTCTAACCTCATCTCCCCACATCAGCTCCTCACCTGGCCCCAGATGTGCCATCACTCTGCCTCACCTGTCTCTCGCCGCTCCCCATGGCTGGGATGCACAGCCCCTGTCATTTGCTCCCCCCCCCCCCCCGCTACCCTGCTTCTGATGGATCTGCACCGAGCAATCATCTCCTCGGAGAGGCTTCTCCAGCCCCCTCTCTAAAGAATCACCTGACCCCACCTGGCCCTGTAATTCCCAGGCTGGCTGGCTTATCTTTTATTCTTCTCCACAGCACTTACTCCTTTCTGATGCAAACCTACCCAAGTATATGTTACCTTACCACGTATTAAATAGCATGAACATACAATGTGTGATGGTATCTGTAATACACGTAATTGTTTTTGGTACTAGTTGTCTGTCCCCACCATCCCACACACTCTTGAATGTAACTTCCATGAACAAAGGGCCAGGATAGTACATACTTATGAATAAAAAAGGTTTATTAATGAGTAAGTGATACAGAAATGAATGACCTCCTCTCATATGACACAATTTTGAGCCCTTTTCACACCTTAGCCGCCCGGTTTTGACTGGTGATCAGTGTAGTACAGAGCAGAGCCGCCCCTTGTTTATCCTTTATTCTGTATTTCAATTAATAAAGCCTATGTTTAAATAAGAATTTGGAGGTTACTCCTGACTCATAGCAAGTTTAGTTATTGAATGTTTTTCCCCATATAACACTGTGCCTTCCCCTCTCTGTATAATCTTGTTGCTGTTGTTTGGGATCAAAGTGTGGGACTTAACATTTTTTTTTCCCTCTTGATTTGCCTGTCACTTGTCTTCCTTTTCATTTATAACGTTATTATTTATTTATTGAGTATCAACTATGTGCAGAAATCTGCACTAAGTACTACAGAGTATTGTGTGATAATTCCCACAAGAAAAAAAGTTGTTCAGTAATATCAACATGGATCAGATAAACAAACTTTAATCCAATAGGAGAGACAGCAAGGCCCCTCCCATGTGTAAATGCCGTTCCTGGAAAGGTTCAATAACAGGAGGGCAGAAGTGACTCTCTGGGGACGTAATGCCTGAACACGGGGAATCAGGAAGGCAGGTAGAGCTGTGACGGGAGGGGGCGTGGGAGAGCTTATAAGGGCAGTTGGTTCAGATGCCACCCTCCACCTGCCCCCCAGGTAGAGTTACCTCACCTGAATGTGAAGGAGGCTCTCCATCTCCCACAACACTCAGTGTTTCCACAAGGTCATGCTAAGGAGCAGTCTTTTCTGATGTCCCCCAATAGATAGGACATTTCATATAGTCCAGCAGTTTTAGGGCAGTTCTTGAAAAAGAGAAGAACCAGAAAAAAACATTCTACCTGTCTGCAAACCATATTTATTTTAATTAATAAGAATTATACAGATAATAACTCAGTCGTCACTCCTACTCCTTAAGGTAGGTACCATTATTACCTCTGTATATGAGAAACTGAGGCAGAGAGAGGGTAAGGGATCTCCTCACAGCTATAAAGTGAAGGGACTGAGGCCCGAGCCTGGGCAGCTGGCTCAGGAGCCTGTGGTCTCCACGGTCCTGGTCTTCTGCTTCCTCTCCATATTGGAAACCGAGATGGGCCACAGTCCAACATACAACCTACAGGCTGAGTAAGAAGAGGGGGTTTCTGTGGTTGTCAGTGATACATGTCGCTCCTAATTCAACCAACCTCAGTCGTCGTTCAGAGTGGAAACTGAAGAGAACAGCGCGTGACTGGGGTTAAGCGGGAGGGATCAAATGAACTGGAGAAGGAGCCACCCTTCTGCCCACTGAGCACTTGCTCACTCATTCATCTGTTTGTTCAGCCTCTCATACGACTGCCCATCCACTCACTCACCACCACACCCTGGGCACGTTCCCCATCTTGGACACTGTCACGGGCTGCAGATAAGACTCAGGCTGGTCCCAGTCGCTTTGGCAGTCCAGATGGGGAGATGCAAGCCGAGGAGGCCCAGTCTTGCACCCTCAGTGCTGTTAGAAGGGGACTTGTGGAATAATGGGGGCTAACTCAGCCTACACTGGGGGAGCAGAGCAGGGAAGAGATGGAGAAGGATGCTTAGTGGAGGAAGGAACACTGAATGAGGCCCAATCAAAATCCAGCATTTCTGGGAAGATTCTACAAGTGCCACCATTTCTCTCAGAGACAAGATAGAGTTGAACTCCCTTTTCGAGAAAGGTGCTGGAATCCAGCAGTTAAGAACACGGGTTTGGACGTCAGTCTGGTCTGCCTGCAAATCCTAACCTGTCCAGGCAGAAATCACTCCAGTGCAAGATAAGTATATGGTCAAGTGCTGGGGTTCGTTGCCCTGAGGGGTGAGTGAGATACAGCGCACGGTCCATGCACCGTGCGCCTTCCGTGCCCTCTGCTACCTTCTCCTCAGACTCACAGTTACTCTCACTAGGTTCCCAAGTCCTTAATCTTCTTGGTAGCTCTAAACCTTCAGAATGAAAATTTGTAAGTCTCTCTTATTTTATTTTTTTTTTACATAGGAAATAAAAAGGGAACACAGTTTTTGTAAAACAGATTTTCATTACTGTGAATTTATTGTACTCCTTGGTTCCCGGTGACTAGGTAACCAACAGAGGAGGTAATTTATTATTTTAGCAATTTCAACAGGACCTTGGAAGAAAGGCACCCTGTGGTCACAGAGCGCTGGAACTATACTAATGAGATGATTAAAAGAAAGTTGGGCTCACACAGTCCCAGATAATCACAAGTGTACCCAATGATAATTAACAATTACAATTACCTGGAACTGTATTATTTGCCTGGTTGGTTATACAAAAGTCAACCTGTGCTGAAGAGGTGAGTTTAAAGGAGTTAGTAAGTTCTCTGAAGTGGCTCGTGGGGCCCTTTCCTGATAGGTATCTAGGGGAACTGTGGCCCACTTCATCTAATCCTCAACCAGAAGGGAAGGAAGGTCTGAGCTCTCCTAAGAGGAACCTTCTATCCACAAAGCCCCCGCTCCCAGCCCGGGTATGTCTTCTAGGAGAAACTTTCCTGCCATGGGGGCCAGAGTCCTTAAGTTCTAGGCCAGAACAGTTTCATGCAAAAGCAGTATCCATTTTCAGAGATCCAGTCCTCCAAGAACAAAGTCTTGGGACTTTCTGGCTTGGGCATCCACTGTCCCTCCTCAGGGCCTGCCAGAATCTTTGTCTGCCCCTACTTCAGCTTTGTAGGACTAGGGAGAGTGGTGGCACCAAGGCGCAGGTCTCAGAGGTTGCATTGGCCCTTGGATTCTCTTGCAGATTCCCACAACTCCATGCCGTGTGCTGAAGGCTGGTCTTGAACGAGCTCTGGCTGAGAGAATGGGGGCAGATGGGGAAACAGTGGTCCTGAAGAATATGCTCATCGGTGTCAACCTGATCCTTCTGGGCTCCATGCTCAAGCCCTCAGAGTGTCAGCTGGAGGTGACCACGGAAAGGGTCCAGAGGCAGGCAGTGGAGGACGAAGGAGGCATGGGCAACTACAGCACATCCAGCAAAGAGCAGCCCATGGTCTTCAACCACGTGTACAACATTAACGTACCCCTGGACAGCCTCTGCTCCTCGGGGTTAGAGGCCTCGGCCGAGCAGGAGGTGAGCGCGGAAGACGAGACTCTGGCAGAGTACACAGGGCAGACCTCGGACCACGAGAGCCAGGTCACCTTCACCCACAGGATCAACCTCCCCAAAAAGGCCTGCCCGTGTGCCGGCTCCGCCCAGGTGCTGCAGGAGCTGCTGAGCCGGATCGAGATGCTGGAGAGGGAGGTGTCAGTGCTGCGGGACCAGTGTGCCACCAACTGCTGTCAAGAAAGCGCGGCCACAGGTAGAGTCTGGGCCGGGAGGTGGGGGACGAGAGGGAGGTGAAGGAAGGGAGCAAACTCTGCATCTTAAAAAAGTACCCTCATCCATGGCTCGGGCCTGCCGAGTGAGTCTGTGAGATCTAAACGCAGCCCGTCCCCAGGGATTCAGCTCAGGGATTCTCAACACTGCTTAGCCAGTTTGAAATACATTAACCTGATTTGGGGGGGATGAGTCAGGAAATGGTACAACGGCTCAGCACAGCAACTTGGACGGCAAGCAGGGAATTTGATGTCTGTCTTCATTCATCTTTGGTCTTCACAGGCTGTTGAATTGATATCTATTCATGTTCACCTGAGGGACTAGAGAAGGCAGGCGCTGTGTTCACTCAATCGCAGCCTTTCTCCCATCGGAATAAATGATAGTCATTAAGGTCTCAGAGGACCTGTCCGCATCTTCTCCAGCAGGATGGACTCTTTAACCCTGCTCCCTCCACAAATACGCATGCCTGTGCACACACACATGCACACACGCTCACACAGCTCATCCCGCCCTCCAAAAGGGCAGATGCTCTGAGGATTTATGCCTCACTCTGCCTGCCTGCTAACTAGTAGCACTTACAAGTTGTTACCTGTACCTCTCTGCAAAGCCTGGTGAAGTATCCAGAGCCAGACTTCCTGAATTCAAATCCTACCTGTGCTGCTTCCAAGCTTTCAAACAAAGTAAGTTGCATAGCTGTGCCTCCCTTTCCACATCTACAGGGTTATCATCCAAACGAGAACAAGGGGCCATTAAATATCACAGACTGGCTTCTGGTGGGCCCCACGTAAGTGGAGCTATTATCAGCTCAGCCCGCTCAGCTCTGTGCCCATCTGTTCTCACCTCAGGGCACCTCAGACCCAGGCATTTCCCTTCTTTGATGAGCAGGGGCATCTGTTACCTTATCTTGGGTGCCAGTGTCCACTTCTAGGGCTCCGTATCTCAAGGCCTCCTTGGAATGAGAGTGGAGTGCAGTTTTAACAGAGGATGTCCCATAGTCCCCCGGTCACAGCAAGACTGGGGGCAGCTTTTGAGTAATGAAGTATTTCATGGGTTTTCCTCAGCTCCTTCTCCTCTCCCTCATCCACACGAGAGACAAATAGCTGAAGGCTAGAAGGGGGGTGCTCCGTCGCTCAGTCCCCTGTTCTTTGGGAGAACTGATGGGTCATTCATCTGTCCAGTGGAGTGCAGAGCAGGGGAATGTCATAGGTTTCTACGGTCTCTTGGCTGCTCAAGATGCAGGGTGGCTTCTGTAAAGTGGTCTTTTTACCAGGATTCCTGGCAGATGGGAAAAATCATACGAGGAAGAGCTGTTGAGCGATGTCAGTGTAGTATCTTTTCAGGCCACAGGGAGTACATGAAGCAGCAGAGTGACTTTACTAGACTTCACATCCTCAGGGTCCAGTGCAGACAAGGATGCCAAGCAGGTACTTGGTGTGTGTGTGCTTAATGAGTTTGTTTAGACAGATCAATTAACCACTGTAGCTATACCACAGCAAGGGTCAGGACAGGGATACGCAAAGAATCCAGAGGATTGCAGCAAAGGGTGAGTGGGGCTGGGGACTCTGGAAGACTTGGAAGCCACCTGATGCTGAGCTTTGATGAATGAACTGTCAGTTGATGGCAGGCAGGACGTCTTCCTCTGCCCGCTGACCCAGTGCTCAGCCCACACCCGCTGGCACTCCCCACCAATCCCTTTCAGTCCCCACAGCCAATAACGGAGTGAGCATCTTTCATACAGGACCATCCTGAATCTCTTGGCATCCCTGGACCTGCCCAAAGAGAGAATTAGAGGCCTGAAATGTACTGCCCTTGGGGACAGCCCCCAATCCTCAATGCGGCGTGACCCTGCAGGGTTGAAGCCAAGTCAGTCTCCCTGGGACATTGCTTGATAGTTTGCCTGCCCTCCCTTCTGATCTGCCCCTCTCCCCTACCAGGTTTTCCCACTCTGTACTTTCCAATAAGTGACCTTTACATGAATCTTCACCTAAAGTCCACTCCTAATGAAGTGACCCCAATCTGAGGCACCCTGAAGATGAGCTCCAGGGGGAGGATCAGATCTCCTTCATCCTGGCCCCCAGCACTGTGCTAGCATCAGGCACCATAACAACTGAAAATCGTGATGAAATTGATAGTGTCCCAAACTATGTGGAGCTTAACTCTTAGCAACACAAATCTGACCAGAGATCACTAGAGGTCTCTGCCTATCTCCCCACCTTGACCATTTATAGGAGAGGCCGCTGCTGCCCTTGACCTTCTCCTTGACCATTCCAGGACAACTGGACTACATCCCCCACTGCAGCGGCCACGGCAACTTTAGCCTGGAGTCCTGCGGCTGCATCTGCCACGAAGGCTGGTTTGGCAAGAACTGCTCAGAGCCCTACTGCCCGCTGGGCTGCTCCAGCCGGGGCGTGTGCGTGGACGGCCAGTGCATCTGTGACAGCGAATACAGCGGGGACGACTGCTCCGAGCTCCGGTGCCCCACGGACTGCAGCTCCCGGGGGCTGTGCGTGGACGGGGAGTGCGTCTGTGAAGAGCCCTACACGGGCGAGGACTGCGGGGAGCTGAGGTGCCCCGGCGACTGCTCGGGGAAGGGGACCTGTGCCAACGGCACCTGTTTGTGCCAGGAGGGCTACGTCGGCGAGGACTGCGGCCAGCGGCGGTGTCTGAATGCCTGCAGCGGGCGAGGACACTGCCAGGAGGGGCTCTGCGTCTGTGAAGAGGGCTACCAGGGCCCTGACTGCTCGGCAGGTAGGAAGGGGAGCTGGGCGGGAGGCTGGGCAGGGCGGGTCCAGCACACTAACTGGACACCTCCGGGGAGATTGGAAACAGGTGCGGGAGGGAAGGTTGATTTTAGGTAAGGTCATTCTCGGTCCGGTTGTAGTCATTTGCTTTCCAAGACAGCTGATTTTCCGAGTCAATAACAGTTGGTGAGGCAGAAGGGGGCTTAGGAAAGGTCAAGTTCAGGCTGAGAGGCGGGTCTTTACCCCCGACTCTAACAAAGGCAACTTCCTAACAGCCATGACACCCCACTGTCCCTGCGGTGCCAGGGGAGGCTGCGGGTCTGTTTTCTGTCACTGATTACAGGATCCCACGGGCTGTTGAATTATAAGGAGAAGAGGCTTATTTGGGCTCCCAGTTCTGGAGGCCCAAGGTCAAGGGCCTTCCTGCTGGCAGAGTCCAGGAGCATGCAGGGTGTCACCTGGCAAGATACAGAGAGCGCACGTGTGTCTCTTCTCACAAAGCCACCAGGATTCAGTCCTGGGGCTCCACCCTGATGGCCCTTATCTACCCTAACCACCCCCCAAAAAAACCTCCACCTCTGGACACCACAGTCGGACGGCTTCCACTTTCTTCAATCATAATGAGTACAAATTCCACCTGGGGGCCTTTGGGGGACACAACCAGACCACACCCAAATCACAGCAGATGGAGCAGGCACCTGCTCACCCGCGGCTACCAGGCCTGACGCCATGGTCCCAGGCTGCCTCCTTTTACAGAGCTCCTCAGGGGGCCGGAGCCAGTCTATGAGGATCTCCGCTCACCTTGGAGCTTGCAGATGGCGAGGGTTATTGATTCATGAAATGACCGAGGGCCTACAAGCAGAAAAGTGCAGGCAAGAAATCAAACGTAAATAGGAAAAAAAAAAATTCTATAGGCATCCAGCAACAGCGACATCCCGATGATTGGTACAGAATATTAAAAGGAGGGGGCTCATTTTGTTGCCGATGACTACGGCACAAATCTCACCCCAAATATAATCCATACCTTAGAGACGGACAGGGGGCATCTGAAAGTGGAACTCTCAATCCAACAGTGAGAAAGATATCAATATTTCATTAGGGTTGATTTTTTTAAAATATATTTTGCCCAAAACAGGTTACTTTCATTGTCTCCCTTTTGTTCATCCTCCTCTGATTAATCAGTGAGTATTGCTGAGACATTTATTTGTGCTTTAAACAGCACAGATTAGTAATTGATCCTGTCCATTTAAAGCTCGGGATGCCCACTGGGAAATTTTAAAAGCAGAAACCACAACAAACATTTTCCAACTTTCTGGTTGAGCAATTCCAAGAGTTTTCTAAAGGAGAAATCCTGGGAAACTGGCTGTACTAGCCTCCTGCTCCTCAGCATCCTCAATGACACTCCCCTCTGTGGCAGACCCAACTTCCCTCCATGTGACTTCAAGTTACATTCTTTTGCAAGATCAATGGCAATGATGAAAGATTTAAAATAAAATAAAAAGATAATCCACTGCCTAGAAGAATTTTTTTTCTACATTAAGTTTTTTCTGATTTTACTCATTTCATTTAGTCTCTCAATTTTGTTTACTGAACTGGAATGTCGCTCTACAAATATGGTCATCGTATCAATTGTTCCCAAGCAAAATTCAGACAGAAGTTAAGCCTCGTTGTTTCTGAATCTAAAGTCACCAGGCAGTTTCTGGACAGCAAGGACAAAGCATAACTTAGTTTCCACCCAGAGGATGAGCTTCTGCTAAGCCCCACCTGGAGGGTACTCCGGGTCACTTCTGGCCATTGCTGTGTTGAGGGTATTCTATCCCATACACAACTCGTAATAGACTCAGTGTTTGTATGTCTGCCCTTGCCCTCGTGTTCTTGACCTGTCTTTCTACAGGGATGGGTCCATTCACAAACAAAAGCTTGATCTGATCCAGGGTCCAAAATGCATTGGAGACGAGCCCTCCTGGTCACCTCCGGGAAGACTCAGTAACTGTCAGGATTCCTATGACTTGGTTGAGTCCAAACCATACACACATTACTTCTATGCTGCTTTAAGACTTCTGTAGGCCCAGATAAATCACTTAACAGGTTCCCAAAACATGTGAAGAAGGACAGTTGCATAATCTCCATCTGTTTCTATAGCAACCCTGGAACCACCTTTCATTGCCTGAAGTACTGCTCTTAAAGCTTGCCTTTAAAACCAAATGCCACAGGTCTCTGCCAGAGAGGAATCTAGGTCATTCCTCAAGGGCTCCTTGGCTTGCTGTTTGTGAAAAGGCTGTCGGAGAGGGGGCTATTTATCCCCTGCTTGACATTTCTGGCCAGGTGCACACACAACAGCAGTATTGCTCCTACCGCCTCGAGGAGCACAGAGGAGAGGGAAGGGTTGGGAAGGTGGGTAATGAAGAGTCGCAGGCTACACTCCCTCAGAGGTCACCGCTTTCTCCTTGGCAAGGGCATGGAGAAGAGCTGTCCATTGTGTGGATTTCATTCTGAGGCTGCTTGGGTCCCCGGAGCTGGAACACAACTGAATATTGGCAGCAAGGCCACTGCGTTTGACTCCTCGGCTTGATTTTTGCTCATGGTGCACCATGGGATAGGATCTCAAGCTCTTTGCCTCTATTCTCTGCACATGTGTAGATAATAGAACAAACAATTCCTGAATATGAGCACTTAAGACTTGCCTTATATAGAAGCTACTCCTGCCTTCTCATTTGACAGATTTCAAAGCAGTTGTCCAGAGAGAGAGAGAGACTTTCCCAGAGCCTGACAGCTCATTAATGGCAGAATAAGAACGAGAACCCAGCCCTCTTTAATCTTCTCTGAACTGCTAAGTAGACAGAGTTGAGAAACGTTCATTGTAAAGCCACAGCCACAAAGAAGTGACCTTTCAATATAAAAGCTGAGCCCTTTTAAATGTTTAGAAATCAAGGTATTAGAGAGATGGGGCGAAGAAGTACCTGGGACCATGCGTCTGCATCTTCCCCAGTGATGGCAGCCAGAGCAGAAGCTAGCTGGTGAGCGGTCCTGATCTCCCTAGGAGCCAGGGCGAAGCAGGGAGCAGGCTCTGGAAATAATCCAGAAAGATGCTCCCCAGACTTCAGTCGGGCCTGCAAAGATTTGTCAACATCAGCCCCTGCCTCTGTCAGGACGGCAGCCAGCCCTGCCTTTGGCACCCGAAACCCCTTGCGTTTTAGAGCAAGACACCACGTGGACTGGTTCCAGCTGCTCTCACCACCTAAGTGCAAAAGTGACGTGAGGTTGGAAAAAAGTCAGCAGCGTGGGCGCTGTGCAGACAATCACCACTTCTTCCTTTTTAGCAGCCTGCTCTTCCCTAAGTTTCAAAGTTGGAACTCCAGAAAGTAAGGCTGAGAATGCCTTTTCCCCACCACAAATGCATCAACTCAAGGCTTGAGTCTCCGTGATAATGTGCTTTCTAACCCCACATTGTCTTGCTTGGCAACGACTACTGGCTCCCAAAGGACACAGCTGCTGCTCACTTACAGGGCAAGTAGCGATGCTGTCCCCCACTGAGCCACTGCTCAAAGAAGTACGCTACCCTGAAAGACACCCCTTGCTCTTCCTCCACGGGAAGTGAAGGAAGTGTTTCCCCCCAGGCTCAGGCCTCAGGCTAAGCGGCTGAGATAAATCTTCTTCTGCCCCTCTTGTTCACTCAACAATTCTAAAACAATCTGCTCAGATCACCCTTCACTGTCACGCTTAGCTTTATTTTCTAGAAGAGAGAACCAGAAAGGAATACACTGACTTGTCCCATAGGCCCTAAGAGTTGTTGGTGACTTGAAATTTGGAATGGCCTTTTTTTTTTTTTTTTTTTTTTTGTCCCTGTGACAGAAAAATGTCCTGCAAAAGAAACTTGGGAACAACATGCTGAATCACAAGAGACATGCTCCAAATAACTTTTGAAAAAGGGGTTTTCTTAGTTCCAGGATGAGCACGATTCTGGAGAGCACATCCTACACAATTGTCTGGATTGCTTCTCATGTAGTTCTACTTGGAGGGATGGTGCATGGAGAACAATCCACATTCTACTCCTTAAATCATGGGAGAAAGAGCTCTAACCATAGAAGATTCAGGCTGAACAATCAGTTCTGCTACCTACAGCCCAACTCCTGATTTGACACAGGCCTTGACCCGGGCCTTAGATTCCTCTTTTGTAAAGTTGAAATAATTATAGCTCCTTGGACTACCTTACTGGCTGCTGTCAACGGATTTTTTAAATAGTTAGATGGTGTGTGTGGCATGTTCTCTAGGTTGTGAAATGCCATGTACATGGAAACTGGAATTGCATTTGGGCTCAGAGGTTCTAGAGTCATTCTGGCTGGGTTCTAATCTTAGCTTCTGTGTCTGTCCCCTGTGTGGCCCACTTTCCTCCCCTATAATATAGAAGTAATGAAAACACCTATTCCGTGGTGTTGGTAAGAGGTCAAATGAGATAATCCATGTTGGAGCAGTGAGCACTGGGCCTGGTGTGTAATAAATTCTCAATGTGACGGTGCCAAATACTGACAGCTTCTCATCAGTCCTTCCCTGGGCCCAGGAGCCGTTCCATACAGGTTGCCCTGAACGTCTCAGTGCAGTTCACATCTTCAATAATGTCAGAATTATCAATGATGCAAGTTTATGCAGTATCATTGGAAGGTTAAATTGTTTAAATATCGTTTGCACCTCTTCAATTTTGTACATTTTTAAAAATAAATTTTAAATTTTTGTTTTGGTTCTGATAGAGGAAGCTCGGCTCTCTAGATTTTCATACGATGAATGGTTTTGATCAAATGCAATCAAAGCCAATATCCAGCACTGCAGATAAATGCTGCTAATTTCCCTCCTGTGGGTCTGGGTCAAAGGGCTCCTCACTTCCGCCCTGGCTGAGGATTTGAGGTTTCACGTGTGAGCACAAGGAGGCAGGTATGAAAAGCAGCTGGCCTAGACCTCTGGCTTGTAAAGGTGAAAGGTTGAGATTACCCAGAGGAGAAATTCAAAACCAATGGCAATTCTTAAACCAACCAAACCCTTCACTACCTACGAATGTATAGGTTAATTATGACCATTTAAGTATTGGCCTGATCTTTGATTTAATCTCCGAGCAGGTCCAATTACAGAAGCACTGGAGTTATCCTCTAATTAGTCTTAAAGTTTCAATTATTTGATGCCTACACTTCTGGTGAATCTTCACTTCCCAAGGGAACCAGACTTGAAAGGCTCTTTCAATGTGGTTTTTAACCTTTGGTGACTCTGAGTAGCATTTGGGAAGTCAGACAAGAGAGAAAAGCACAGCTCTCAAGAAGGCTTCTTGATCGTCACCTCCAAGGTCAAGGCTAATGAAAATTAGTTTAATATGTTACATTTCTTCCAAAACTTTCTTTTTTTAAAAGGAAAAAAAATGCTATGAGAAGGAGCCACTAAATGTCTTTATCAGACCATAGTGTACAAGGCTTCCTGTCTTGGGGTCTTAATTTGTAAGATAACAAGGAATGAAGTCTTTAGCTACCCATTTGTACACTCAGACATTGGCTGTCAGGACAATCTGATGACAGTAACTTAGTAAACTACCAACACTTTTGGCCAGCGATGTGTTATGAAATATCTAACAACTGGATCTGTGATGAGAAAACCAAAAAAACTGAAGCTCTGCTCTGACCCGTTTCCATGGTGTGAACACTCCCCGTGTGGCCAACTTCAAACCACCGACATGAGGTCACTCCACCGGACACTGGAAACGCCATAGACACATCACACAGAATCTCCACCAGAGAGATGGAACACACAAATGTCACTCAGGGGGCCTAGATGATAGGAAGACGTGGTGAAACGACTTGAAAGTGAATACTTACGACCTTTGTTTTTAACGCAATTTGCTTCACTGTAAGTTTTTAAAGTTTCACCTTTCATAACGGTCGTATCTAACCATCTTGTGAAATTCCGGAAGATTTGATGACTGACTTTTACAAGCCAGTAAGAAGCCAGCTCCAGAACACCACTAACTCACAGCCTCACGGAGGTTGGGATAACTCAGTGCAGAAAGGAGGTGACGCTGTGACAAATCACTCGGTCCGCTGAGCCTGCTGCAGACCCTGTGGAGGTGGCGTGGGGGGTGACAGGCGAGGAAGAGCGTTGAGTCCAGGGTGGGGCAGGCAATCCTCTGAGTTCACGCTGTCTGTGTATTGCCTCCCGGTAGTGGCCCCTCCAGAGGACTTGCGAGTGGCTGGGATCAGCGACAGGTCCCTTGAGCTGGAATGGGACGGGCCGATGGCAGTGACGGAATATGTGATCTCTTACCAGCCGACGGCCCGGGGGGGCCTCCAGCTCCAGCAGCGGGTGCCTGGAGATTGGAGTGGTGTCACCATCACGGAGCTGGAGCCAGGTCTCACCTACAACATCAGCGTCTACGCTGTCATTAGCAACATCCCCAGCCTTCCCATCACTGCCAAGGTGGCCACCCGTACGTACCATTCCCCCCTCCTGCTGCATTTTTCTTTCCTCCCACCTGAGATCATGGGCATTCATGGTAGTGGTGTCTTTTCTGAATTCTCCAGGGACGCCTGCAATCGTCTTCGGCTCCTGAGGGGAAGGGCTTCAGACCTGACCCACTTAGAAAAGGGTGTGTCTTTAAACAGGCACTTCCCATTAAGAGAATTTCCAAATTCAGGCAGCTTCCGTAAATTATAAAACCCCAAAGAACAAAAAGTACTTAATCATTGAGTACTGACTGGTTAGAAGCTAGACTCAAATTGGAAGCCATGGACCCAATGAGACTTATACAGACCTTGAATACAGTTAGGATCCCAAACCAGGAGATAGGAAATAGGAAGAACAATAAGCAAGTTGCCAATAGATGGCATGTTCCCCAGGGCAAGTACATAGCAGAGGGAAAGAAAAACTCCTTGTTTAAAACCACAGCGACAGCATCCACTTCTCATACAGAGGTGGCAGCATTTCTTTATGATGTTTAGCAGAACATCTTGGCGTGTGTGTGTCTGTGGGGCTGGTGATGGAACCCAGAGCCTCACACATGCTAGGCAAGCTCTACCCCTCCGCCACATCCCCAGCCCTTTTCATTTTTATTTTGAAACTGGGTGTCTCTAAGCTGCCAAGCCTGGCCCCGGACTTTCAATCCTCCTGCCTCAGCCTCCCAAGTCGCCTGGATGGCAAGCAGGCGCTACCATGTTGGATATAACACCGTATCTTCATGGCTCACTTTAGTTGTGAAAGTTAAGGCTCTAGGATGTGAAGTTCCAGAGGAAAAAAAAAAGGTCAAGGTATAAAGAGTTGGCCCTGAAGGCTTCACAGAAGCCTGAGGACGGGAGCAGAGCTTAGAAAGAGGCAAGGACAGGGACTAGCAGCAGGGCAGGATTGCAGAAGTCGTCTTGCCCCCTGGCTTCTCAGGTGACCCAAGTCCTGGGATAATACTGGACTCTCACAAATGCTGACTCTGTTAATATGCCTATAATTATCTGTTTATATTTGACCTTTTTTTCCCCATTTCCTCTGGTGCCTGTGAACTAGTTTTAAATATCTGCAGTGATCCGTGGAGGCAGGTCACCATCTGCTGCTTTTCCCACCTGGCTCCAGGATGAGTCACCACCCCCAGTGCTGGCCGGCTCCCAGGCGTCTCCACGCTGATCCACGTGTACAGGCACTGATGAGGTTTCCAGCCCCTGTGGTGGTGGTGGTGCCAATTCAGGGCATCCCTGCAGGCACGCTCCCAGGTGACAAGGACAAAATCATGTAAAGGCGCCTGACATGCCTTCAAGTGGGTTCAGAACCAGCCCCGCCTATCAGCCAGGAAGCTTCCCGATGGGAAAGATGAGAATCTGTCAATTTTCCAACGGGAATAGCCCAGGAGAGGTGAAGCTGAAATGGGAGCGGAGCCCTGGAGAATTGAGAGAAGTTGTGCTGTCATATTTCAGGGCTGGTAACTGGAACTCCATTAGGACGAGCATATTTCACCCCACTGAACCCGTGCATGTGTGTGTGTATGTGCGGCTGGGGGGAAAGGTTGGGGGGAGAAAGGGAGGAGATTAAGATAGAGCCAAAAGTTAGACAAGTGAGGCCGAAGGGAGTGAGAGAGAGGAGAATACAGAAGGAGCAGCTGGAGGAAATTTGGAGAAAGTGAAATAAGAGCAGAGCTGGTGTACGCCTTTGTTCTGCTTGTGTACACAAAATGAAAATTCAGACTGTCCTAAATTTAGGGATTTGCGCTCCCTAAAATACGTTTAGTGCACATCAGATGGTCAGGAGAAGAACCCCGGGCTTCCTTCTGAAGCTCCACATCTTTAACCAAACCTTCTCTGCCTCCTTTCCCTGTGAACGAGGTGGGAACACTGGGCTTAGCACAATACTGCCTCCCAGGAATCCTGTACCGCTTCCAAAGATAGTGTTCGAGTTCTCCGAAAAAGGCTTTTTATTCCATTCCAAGATTTATCACATTAGTAAGGAAAGGAAAACATGACTTTTATATTTAACATTAACAGTTTCTATTATGTAATAGAAAGCACAAAAAAAAAGTTTTGCATTCGTCAAGTGTGTTCCTGTGTTGCACCAACACAGAGCCCCAGAGCCCCAGGGCAGTGCGCCCATCTGCACCAGGACACACTGTGTCTGTGGTAGGATGGGGCGGTCCTGCCACAGGCCACCACACCCAGAGCATAGAGGGCGTTCACAAGACAAGAGCCAGGCACTGCTCTCTGTCCCTGCCAGGGACAGCCGTGACATTGTCACCCACATTGCTGTGTTCCAGATCTCTCCACTCCTCAAGGGCTGCAATTCAAGACTATTACGGAGACAACTGTGGAGGTGCAGTGGGAGCCCTTCTCGTTCTCCTTCGATGGGTGGGAGATCAGCTTCATCCCAAAGGTAACACCGGCTGCCCTCCAGGCTGCCCCGCAGCCTCCCTCGGCTCGGGCCTCACCTGGGGAGCAGGGCAGCAGGGCAGCACTGCCCAGGGTCTCGCTCTAGGCCAGTAGAGACATGAGAGGGCATTAAGTGGGTGCCTGGGCTGCAGAAGGCTCCTGTCACCAAGAGCTGAGGACACGAGCAGAGCCCCTGGTCTGTACAGGGGGGACCTGGAAAGCCGCTGCAGCTCCTGCTGAGACACTTCCAGGGTTTGGAGGGTCCCATGTTAGTGGCTAGGAAACTGGGCCATCAAAAAGCGGGGGCCAAGTGGAACCAGCTTCGGGTTCCACGGATTCTTTCTGTACAAACAGATGGACTAACTGTCAGCTCGTGTCAGCTCATGTCCCCAGAGGTTAGAGGCCTCGCAGAAATGCCCTGGTTCTCCCAGTTACTCAGAATGAAGTTATGACCTATTAATTAGGCAACCTTTTCTTTAAGCAAATTACATGCTCAGTCTGTGAGTTTAAAAGTACCTAAGATTCCTCTCTACTAGGTAAAGCAGCTTACTTATTTCTTTATTAATCCTAAAACCATTTCCGGCTTGCCGTGACGCCTGCCTAGCTGTCCCTGACCACCACACCTGAGGGGACAAAGTTCATCCATATCCGTCCCTTTGTCCCTGTCCTTCAACAGGAAAGAGCACCTTTCAGACTTCTTCAGATTGAATGCCAATGACACATTGGGGGGAACTAGACTATGATCTTGCCATTCTTTTACCACCACATTCTTGACATCGTGGACTGTGGGAGCTACAGATGATCTCCAAGTTCGCAGAGTTAAGACCCCACATTTCACATTTTGTTTAATTTAGTTCAGTGTGTAGAGACGAAGATTCAGAGAACTTAGATGACATAAGATCCCTAATTAGTACCAGGCTTAAGACAAAAACTTTAGTCTCAGCTCCCTGCTCCGGGGCTCTGCCCACCAAACTCTTTTGGGGATGTAGTCCTATCATGGCAAGCCAGATGCTCCTAACAGTCCTTCTATGCAAATCTATTATTGTATAAATGATCTGAGTTAAAATGGCCAATGATCAATGGAAAGCAACTGAGTTTAAAAGAAAACAGAAAGATCATGTTACTCTGCTGCCCAAGCAAGAAAAGAAAATTGTGCCAGATTCTCCTGTTCTACATACAATATGTGAAACTCTAAATAAAAGAGGGGCTGACCAGGGCATTCCAAGATCCAATGCATGGCAGCGGAGTATAACCTCTTCAGCCTCTGTAGGCAGAAGTCACAGGCTGTGGGAGGGTTATCACGTTGATTTACAAAAGTATGGCTATAAGTGACGTACAGGGAACTCGAGGTGACATAAACTGAGATGAAAGAATAGGGAAGAAGGGGAGTGTCTCAAAGGGGGCCCTCTTGTCCCCTGTGTTTCCAAGGTCACACACATGGAAAACCTAATTAATAGTAGGTAGATGATAGCTAGATAGCTGACAGATGATTGATTGATAGATGATAGATAGATAATAGGTAGATAGATAGATGGTAGATAGGTAGATGGTAGATAGATATTAGACTCTGGACCCAATATCATCTAGTTCCTTTCTCATTTCCTTTCCACCTATTTGTCTTCTACCACTCTCCTTTGTATTTTTCTTTGTTTCGTGTTTCTTTTTTCTTTCTTTCTTTTTTTCTTTTTTTTTTTTTTTTTTTTGGTATTTCACGATTATGTCTCTGAGTCTTAACTCAGCTGGGTGAGGTGGAAACATGACACTGATAGATTTTCACCCTTTGTAGCACCATGAGAAATTCCAGATATAGCCAAATAATAGCCCCAGCTCATTAAAACAATCTGGGAATATCTTAGTTTGAAATACGTTGTGGATATTATAAAGATGTTTACACACAACTGTACTCTTCTAAACAGCCAAAGGCAGGCTCGTAACACTAAATGACAAAAAAAAAAAAAAAAAATGATGGATGTTACCTGTAACCATTGAACATTCAGTCTTTGGCAAGAGCCAATCTGCATCACCTCATGAATGACTAATTTTTATTGGCAAACTTAAAAACTCAGGAGAAGCCAAAGAGATGTTCTTGAAATCGGTTCTCACCGAGCCTGCTGGGAGTTGTTCCTAGCCCCGGACTCTCCTCTGTCAGCCTGGAGGAAGCAGAGGTAGCCCCTGTTTTTACTTTCGAGTTCCCAAGTCAGTGTTCCCTGTCCTTCTCTCGTTGATTTCACTCCTGGTGACTCTCTCTTTTCCTTTCTCTGCTCCTTCCCGCTCGCTCTCCAGAACAATGAAGGAGGAGTGATTGCTCAGCTTCCAAGTGACGTCACCTCCTTTAACCAGACTGGGCTAAAGCCCGGGGAGGAATACATTGTCAATGTGGTGGCCCTGAAAGAACAAGCCCGGAGCCCCCCGACCTCGGCCAGCGTCTCCACTGGTGAGTGCTCCAGTTGTAGGTCACCCAGGAACAAGAACTGCAGAATCACCCAAGATGGGGGGAGGCAAACAGCCGCTGGGTTCCCGCCAGAGCTGAGTGGTCAGGGGGCCTGGAGATAGGTCTACTCTACCAGATACTTAGCTGACAATTCTCCTTTTGCTCTTCTTTGCAAGCATAGAAATCCATGTTCCATTAAGGAACTCTCTGTCGAGATTCTCCAGGCCATTTTTCTGATCCTCATTACTCACCAAGAGACCTCGTATGTCAACCCCTTAGTGTCGTGAGCTTTGGAACCAAAATCTCATGACAAAGACTCATCTCACCTAGTGTAAGATTTGGAGAAAGTCAGCCAAACCTTCTCAGATGTCAACCTGCTTTACAACTGAGGAGCAATAGTATGTCCATGAGTCAGTGTGAGGATTAAATGAGATAAAGCATAAAAAGTGATTAGTACTATGCCGCTAATGTTACTAGAGTCCTAATCCAGAGGCCTAACTCTGGGGAATCCCAACGAATCAGATCTGGCCATCCACCCAAAAACCAATCCAAAAAAGTAATGGTGAGAAGCAGGGAAGGAACGTGAACTAGGATGGCCATCCTGGGAAGACGAGGAAGACTCATATTTTCAGCAGTTACTGACATGAACTGCCAAGCTATATAGACAAAGGAGACCAGACATGTGCGGGACTGTGATCTGGTGGATCCTTATCTGAGGGTCGGCCAAAGGCTCATGATGACCATGGAGCTGCTGTGGCCCGTGGGGTGGTTTCTGTTCATCAGAGGTACTCACTGAGGTATTCGCTCTGCGGACTCAGAGCCAAGGGGACACATGCAAAATGGGGAAAGAGATGCCAGGAGTTTTACATGTGTAGGTCCAAATGAAGACTCAATGTTTTTAATAAAAGTGAGTATTTAACACTTAGTATATAAAGATGTACCCAGAAACCAGGCTTGGAAGTAAAAGCAGTCAGAGACAAACCATGTCAAAACAGTACGTAGAGCTGGGTCACTTTCCAGTGTGACAACCTAAGTTGCTTATTAGTTCATCCCCACAGTTCATCTCCTTCAAGGTTATTATATTTTCAGGATTGATTGGTTAACTCTATTCTATTTGCCTTATTGTTTCCTGAACTAACAAAGGGTGTTCAACTTCAAGGCCCAAAATGAGCAATTGTGACGCATATGTATGTGCCTTCACACAATATCTGTTTTTTCCTCAAAAGTCCAATGTAGTCTGTGGGATCATTTTCTTGTTCTCGTTTTGTTGCTGGGAGCACTGTGGCCCAGGCTAGGCAGCTTTCCTTGTCAGTAACAAACTCCAAGATAGGTGAACGTTGATACAGTTTTATTTTTCATAAACAGAAAGTGTCACCCTTGCAAGACAGTATTAGGTCCAGAACAAAATATTGAATTGACCAGGAAAGGGAACCACAGCACTAGGTAATGAGACCATGTAGATTAGTGATTCATCCTTTGCTTCTTGGAACCATGGAACCTCAGGTGCTGAGGCCTGTACTCTGTCTGAGAAGCACTGATTAAAACTCTGATGGCATTAGCTTGTGTTCCATTGGTGCCCTGGGGTTCCACCACCTGTGCCTTGAGGCCAGGATCAGGTGGAGATCCACACCTCTAATTACTTCCTCTGAGATGCCTCCAACCAGGGCAGCTCCACTTTGATCTGTTTTATATTTTGAACAGCCATTTTAAATGTTCTGTTTAAAAAAAAAAAAAAAAAAGTTTCACTCAAAAAAAAAAAGACTTTCAACTATGAAACCCCATAGCCTAAAATCCAAAAGTTCTCTGCTGAAATATCCAGAAGGCTAAGGGCACCGCTCAGTTCCCCAGGGTTATGCTGCAACCTGAAGTCTTGACATTAGATGACAAGTACAGATTCTTCACTTCTGATAAGGATTGTTTCTTGGTCCCCAAGCCATTCTTGTGATTTCATGTTTTAAAAAAAAAGCATTTGTAGAAGACAAAGGATGGTTCACAGAGGAGAGAGAACATTACAATTGAATATTAGTCTTCTAAAGCATTGAAAGTACTTAAAGAAGGGAGTCCAATCCTGCCTTAGTCTTATAGTCAAACCACATTTTTGCAGTATTTCTGGGTCTAGAAGTCCCTTAAGATTAAAATTAAAATGTGGATCTAGAAACCCATAGTAAATCCAGGCAGATCTTTTTCAATCAAGAAGAAAAGTCCTAGTGTTAATATTTTGACATCATGTACAGAGCCATGGGGAAAAAAAATGAAAAATGAGAAACATGTATTCCAGTTCACGTTTTGAGTAGAACTTGTGTTTGTTTAGAAATTGGGACTAAATTGAAAGCAAGATGATCCTTCCTTGATTGGAATGCGACATTACTACCAAGTGACCAACCAAAGGGCAGAATCCAAGGGTGACAACAGAAAAGACGGCCAGCTCCCAATCCCGTCTGCTGTTTTTAGGAAGCGATTGTTTAATTATTTCCTTCTGTTGAGGTCTGACCTACACCAGCCCCTTCCTGTGGAGCTCTGAGTCCTCATCTGCACTCAGCTTCTTCAGGACAGGCCATTTAGTGCATGCAAACAGGAGACCTCCTGCAGCTAGAGCCCTCTGTGCTCATAATCACAGTCTAATATGGTCACTCCATTATGGTCAGGGATTTTTTTGTATCCAAGAGTGGAAGGACAAAAGCCTTATGTGGTCATTGGATTTTCTTTTATTTTCTCCTAGAAGCTCCAGCTCCCTGAACTGTTTCCCCTTTCTCATGGTGGAGAGGCTCCCCCATTCATTTCATCTACTCAAAACCCGTTGACTAAGCGTCTCTTTCCATTATGCTTATACCACAGTAAGGAGGCCCTTCCTCCATCTTTTAATTAAATTAAATGAAGTTAAAAAGGCCCAGGTTACTTAAAACCACCGAGTGCAGCATGCTGAAAAGAAGCAGTCTGGATATTTTCTGTTCAGTCATGTGACTACCTTAAATATAAAAGACAGGACTTCATTTGATCTCCCAACCACTTGGCACCAAAGTGGTCTGGTGATTTTCATTTTGGCTGGTGCTAGATGCTAGACCCAAAATCCTAAAGTTGATTAAAAAAAAAAAAAAAAAACCAGCAGTGGGCTAGATCCAGAAAGAGGGCGTGGTGCCTATGGGACAGCCCAACTTTGAAAAGTCAAGGGACTATGTGACAGCTGAGAGAGAGACCTCATATCTGGAGTCAGAGCAGAAGGTGGATCAGTGTGGGCTGATTAAAAAACAAGTCTCAGTCAAGACACTCAGCTAACCAGCAAGGAAAATGTACCTGAATTACCTGAAGCTAAAGAGAAGTTTCTGGAAGGACATAGAGTGTTTCATAGAAACCCAGGGTCAAAAGCACATCAGGGTCTAATGAAAGACTCAAATGACAAAATGGAATGGAAGGAAGTTACTCTAGAGCTTTCTAGAAGTTCCACATGGTCCCTCATCTCCCCTCCCCTGTTGTCCCCTCTTCAGTCCTCTCCTCTCCTCTCCTCCTCCCTGCCCCATGCCATCCGATGTTTCTATTTCTGTATGAATATGATGGACCATGGCCACACCAGCTCATGGTCCAACACAGGCTGCTTAGAGAACCAGAGTCAATTTGGTGCCAATTCCAGATCCTTGGGGAATATCAACATTGATCAGATCAAATCAGAGCAATGAGGTCACACAGCAAATGCAAATCTGGAGTCTGGGCCTCCTCTTTTGCAGGTAGTGAGTAATGCTTAGCAAAGAGCTATTAGCCCTGCAGACATCCCACGAGGAGTTGAGAAGTAATCTTCTCTTCTCCCAGGTTCTCCCTCTTGCTATTCCCCTTCTATATTCCTTGGCCCTCTCCCAGCATAATTCAATATGAACAGCACCCAGCGGGTGCTAGAGCTACAGATGCTGTGCCCTGTAGGAGACCAGCCAGTTTTCCCAGCCTTCCCCTCAGCTACCTGGTGCCAGAGGCCAGGGCTCATGAGGGACATTCGCTCGAAACCTTGAGGACCTAGGTGTAACTGCAGTGTCCTTCCTTCTCAGAAATATGCAAGCCCTGGAGGAGAAAACAAAAATGGCCCAGAACTGTGTCTTCCCAGAGGGCATGTTTCCTGGGCACAAAGGCACACATCTGTTGGGTTTGGCACAGTCTCAGCCACTGAGTTGTCTGGGTGTGAGTACAGCTGGACAGGGTCAGCTTTGGAACACTCACAGTGACCTCTGAGGTCTAAGTCTCAGACGTTTAGACAGGTGGTCACTCCACAGATTTTTCCTAGGGGCCCCCTGAAGGTGGGAGCTTGGCAGCAGAAGCTTGGTCCTCAAGTCCTTGTCCCATTTCCTGCAGAAAGAAATTGGTCTGAGTCTCTCAGACCAGGAAGTGCCCTCCCATTCCCAGGCTGGGAACTGCCAGCCCCAGAAGCTGCAGCATGGTAAAGGGAGAACTGGACCAACATCAGGAGAACTGAGTCCTACTGCCAAAGTGTGCTCCTCACTTTCCCTGTCTGTAAAATGGGAGGCCACACCAGGCCCTCTTTGAGCAAGCTCACACCAGAAGGAGGGGGCAGATGCCAAAGGCTTATGCCCGACTGGTGACGTTTTGTTCTATCTGATCCTTCTCAGTCATTGATGGGCCCACGCAGATCCTGGTTCGAGATGTCTCTGACACAGTGGCCTTTGTGGAGTGGACCCCACCTCGAGCTAAAGTTGATTTCATTCTCTTGAAATACGGCTTGGTGGGCGGGGAAGGCGGGAAGACCACCTTCCGGCTGCAGCCTCCCCTCAGCCAGTATTCGGTGCAAGCGCTGCGGCCCGGCGCCCGCTACACGGTGTCGGTCAGCGCGGTCCGAGGGGCCAACGAGAGCTCGTCCACCACCACCGAGTTCACAACAGGTAAGGCTGCCGTGGGAAGAGGAGCACGGGGGAGGGGGAGCCCGCCGGTGGAGTCCTCACAAGAGGAGCAGAAAGGAGTGGGGTGGTCAGTGCCAGAAGGAGGGGAGTGGTCTGGGGCATCGCAGCACAAAGGAAAAGCAGGCACCAGAGTGAGCAGAACAGGTTCTGATCCTCGTTCTGCCAGCCAGACCAGCGACTGAGTCCTGTCCTCCGATGAGTCCCTGAGGTTTGCAAAATGACATTTGTGAAATGACACATTTATTTTGAAGACATCGGGGCATCCGTCGTGCTAGCCCAAATGACAACGTGGGGACTGTTCGGGAAAGGTGCGTCTTGCTCAGGACGCTTCATGGCCATTTGTGGATATTGTTGTAGTCATTCTCTAAATCTGTAATGGCCGCATGGCCACGGTGGAGCACCTCGGCGTGGTTCAAAGCCCAACCCGACCCACCACAGGCCGAATGCAGGGCTGTGACTCGTCCTATGTAAGCACCAGCATGGGGCCAACCCAAGCCCTGATTCCAGGGACAGGAAACTGGAAGCCCACATGATGCCTCCCAACCGCCATGGTGACCACGGCCCCCTTCCCAAGGCTGTTAGCGTCAAAGAGCTTCACCAGCACTCGGGAAGGGCCAGAGCTCAGGTGACTCGCTCCGACTCTCAGTGCCCATTAGTCTGGCCAACTGTGGGCAAGAAAGACAGGAACCACCCAAGGGACCAGCTTCCTGGCACCCTGGCTGGGTCAGCTTGGTCACTGAGCCTCGTTAATCAGGATGGGCATTGGCCTCTCTGCCTTGGGGAATGTGTCAAGGTTCTCTGCTAACTCTAAGGGGTCCCAGGGATTTGAGGAAACTGATGCCATCTGTAGGATCCGAGAACCAGCACCATCTGACAGTAGAAGAATCACTATTTCAAGCATCTTGCCTTGGGTTGTGGCCTGAGATCCTGTCGAGGGGTGGAGCAAGCCCAGGGGCTTCAAGGAGGCTCAATAGCTAGCACTCCCTGCTCCACCTGGGTTTAAGCCATTGATAAATAAGGCAAAGAATAAGAGAGAAAGACACCAAAACGTTCCCTAGGTTGGAGCGTGCAGCCAAGTGTGACTGCCAGCTAGATCTGCAAGCTGACCAGCACTGTGGACCTGGGCTATCTGTCCATGTGGCAGACCTGGGGGCTACTTGGGTTAGGACTTAGAGCAAGGAGGAATGGGAAGAGACCTGGTCCATGGGGCAGCCCATCCCACAAGAGAGGGAAGTGCTGGACAGTGTCCAGGCTCTGCTGCAGAACTGGCCATTAAGGCCACCCTCCCTAGTGACAGAGAAGCAGGAGTCTTTCAATGGGGCTCTTTCCACGCAGAAGATTTTGCTTCTTAAAAAGAAGCAAACGTAGACACTGGCGAGCTGCAGAAGGCAGGACTTCATTCTGCAAGAGAACTTCCAGGTGGTTGTCTATCCTTTACCCAGACTCCACTCCCTCACCCAGGGGGTGGCCAGTGGTAATTTTTTCTGAACACATCCCCAGACTGAATATTCTCCCTGGAAAAGAGGAGCCGAATTCTGCCCATTTCTCTTCCCTTCTTCTCCCTCATTTAACTAAAATATTCCTGGCAGAGTGTGAGGACAGATGACCTGTGCTATCCCCTCTCAGTCTGAGAATTCAAGGTCAACCCACCACGCACACACCACAGCACCTGCTCAGGATGGTGGTGTCTGCCCTGGGCAGTGCTGCATTCTTTTGTTACTTTCAGGAGAGTTTGTGTTTGGAAAGTGGTTTCTTTGTGCTCTGCTCTGATAAGGAGTTTGAAGAGGCAAAACAGGAGAAGAGGGCTGTCAAGCAGTGAGCAGCCTGGTGAAAAGCAAATTCTTGATGTTCAGGTCAACAAGATGGAAGCAGGATTGGCCAGTGGCCCAGGAAAATTCCAATCAAGACAATTACATCCCGCCTCCAAGCCCCCCCCCCCCCAGGGTTCAGCTCCCTGCTGCCCGCCTCTGCTCCATTCTCCCATTTCCGGTGCCTGGTGAGTGGCAGCCATGGCTGCCTTCTCTGTGCAGCCTGGGCCTGTCCATCCAACCCACTCCCCTCTGCTTTAGGAGCGGGGGAGGGGAGAAGAGGCCAGAAGCCGCAAATAGCTTTGCAGACAGACTCTCAAATTCGGGGTTGGCATGTGCCAGCTGAATGATGAGAGGGTACCCGGGCCCTCGCGGCAGGGCCCTTAGTCATTCCAGAACTCCGCTTAAATTCAAATTAACCAAAGTGCTTTTCCAGGTGATGGCTTCGACACTAGGAGCGCACTAATTGCACAGGCAATTAAAACAGAGATTTGCTTCCTGCATGGTGAGTGGGATATTTGCCTGGGTCTTAGCGCTGCTCTGAAAAATGAAAAGGCTCTGATGGCAGCATCCCCAGCCAGTGGCAAGGGAGAAGCCAGCCCCAACCCAGGAAATCTAGAGCCCAGTCTCTTGAATCCCCACCCTCAGCAGCCTGGCCTTCCACTGCCCTCAAGGGGGCGCCACCACCCCTGGACTGTTGCTGTAGGGGGCCTCTTTGAGCCTAAGCCTGAAGCCACAGAGTTCAGCCACGGGTGCACGTGACCTAAATGCTTCCGGAATTCTCTTTAATGCTGATATGGGTTCAACTGCGTCTCCTGAAAAGGTGTCGAAGCCCTAGTACATATGAATGTGACCTTATTTGGAAATAGGTTCTAGGCAAATTAAGATAAGGTCATTGAGGTGGCCTTAACCCAATATAACAATGTCCTTATGGAAAGGGGAACTTCTGACAGAGACAGACATGCCCACAAAGAAAACGCCACCTGAAGATGGGAGCAGAGATAGAAGCACCAAAAGATGGCTGGCCACTCCTTAGAAGCCAAGAGAGGCCGCCACGCTCTCCCACAGCCCTCCAAAGGAAGCGACTCTGCCAACACCTTGATTCTAGACTTTTAGACAATAATTTTCTATTAAAATATCCAACTTGGAGTACCATATCTGGGAAACTAATGGGAACACCAGGAAGGTCCAAGCCCCACCTGCTTTTCAGTGATTCCACTCTGGGATTCTCATAGAAATTCTTTCCCAAGTTCAACCAGGACAGTACTTACCTTCCTAGCCAAGATTCTCACTGTGGATGGCAGAGGACATGGGGGCTTCCTGCCCCTGCAACACCAGCTGTCCTCAGCCAAAGCTCTTCTCCCTGCACCACCTCACCCAAGCATCCCAAGCCCCATGGCTGAACAGCTGACAAGACTTTTGCAGAGGCTTTGAATTAGCCAACAAAACAGAGCTGATGGTGTTCATTCAGTGGCTTGGTGTGTATTTATTGAGCATCTGCTGGACCTAAGGGTGTAGAACAAAAAAGACAAGACCTGGATCACATGCATGGCATACTCCTGGGGGAAACTTGCCAGTGAAAAGGAAAGAAATGTACAAGATCGTTGTGATGGTGAGCTCTGTGATGAGAAGTAAAATGGATGACGTGGAGGGGATCCGCTGGATCCAGCCGTTTGGAAAGGCTTTCTGAGAACCTGACATTGTAACTAACATCTCAATGACTAAGTCATTCAGGGATCTGGAGCTCATTCCAGGCAGATGCAGCAGCCAGTGCACAGGCCCGAGGTAGGAATTAGCTTGATGTGTTTCAACAGTAGAAAGAAGGCAGACAGCCGAGCCCCAGGGATAGGGTAGAAGCAGGACAGGGTGATGCATGGGAGCAGGCAGGCCAGGCCAGCGGGCCTGCAGGGAGGTTCGTGAGCTCATGATGGGAGCAACAGGGAAGGCTTCAGAACAGAATCATGGGATCTAGCCTGTGCTTTAGAGTTCAGAGCCACAAGTCCCTCCAGGACCCCCATTAGCCATCTACCTCTGCCTCTCGCCCCAGGTCTGCTGATGCATTAGAGATCAGCTCTGTTCCCCGCCTAGAGGGGTGCCTCTCAGCCTCCCCTCCTAGCCAGGCCTCCAGACCCTGAGACCACAAGTAGGTTCCCCTCTGCCCAAGCTCTTGTTCCAGGAATGACCTCTTTTAGGGTTGTTGGCATTGGAAGTGTCTACTCCCTTCACAGAAAACTCTGCCCCCATCCACAGGGCAAAAGCCCTAAGAAGAAACCTCCCAGAACCGTTGGCAGTGAGTCCTCTCTGAGTCCTTATAAAAAGGGGATGTTTCCAAGGTAAGAGCACTAGGTGCAGGTCTCCACCTTGATCCTAACCCAGCTGTTCTCGCCCCACGCCCATGACACTCAGGGCCATGATGTCAGGCACATCCCCCCACGGGCTCCTCCACCCAACTGCTAGAGAAATAGCACACACAACACATCAGGCATGCACAGCTCCCCTTGCTAAAGTACTTTGACTGGAAAAACAGTTCTCAGAAAACAAGCTGCAGAGACATAAGTCTGCTAAAAGATTCACCCAATTTACATCACTAAACAGAATACTTCTCACTCCCAAGCCTCTGCTTTTGGGTGGATTTGCAGCATTCTCGTCTTTGCAAGAGGATCCAGGATACTTGCTTTGCTTTTGCAGACTACAGTTGCCCAGGGGAGGTTTGCTTGGAACAAAGGACTGGTCTGCTCCAAGTTAAATTTGAGTCTCAGTTTTTCAGGGTCACACCTAGAGGTCCCCAAATGAGTCTGACAAGACCATCAGTTCTCAGGGAGAGAAGCAGCTCCTTGGGGTTGTGGGAGAGATGCCGAAGCTGATAGTCCCTTCATTGCACTGGAATTTGTGGAACCCCAAGAGCGAGCATTGGGGTGCAATACTGTTGGAACTCAGGAAGCGTTTCGGAGGCAACAGGAAGCCAGCCCAGGGTCTGGACACCTATCTTCACACCAGGCACCAGGCAACCAACTTGACATGTATTGTCTAACCGTACGGCAACTGGAATATGGCATCATTTGCTCCTTTTACAGAAGTGGCCATCAAGTCCCAGTGAGACTGGAAGACTTGTCCACGACCCATTCCTGTAGGTGTCAGAGCTGGAAATCAAACTGAAGCTTGACCCCAAAGCCCATATTCTTCCCAGTACCTCACTTCCCCTGTCTGTGTTTTAATTTCAATCTATAAACCTTTCAGCTATTTCTATACTCATAAACTCCAGAAGGGTAGCTTGAAATCAACCCTCCTCCCTTTGCTTGATGTTCAAACCCGATTTTGTTCTCTTCCATTTTAATCACTTAAGGATTATCCCTGATTTTCTCCTACTGGGGTTCCCTTTGCTTTGTTTTGGAGCCTGTGCTATTAGTTGGCTCATTTCCAAGTTTCTGGAACCCTTGGATAGTCATGGGGTATCACAAAGTGTATCGATGTCTAATTTCCAAGTAAAACCCTCCAACCAGACCAAGGAATTTGCTGGGACAGACCAAAAAGCCAGGGGCAGAAACAGAGCTCACTCAAATGTGAGGCAGAGGGTCAGGAAGCTTGGGGTCTCACCACAAAGATTTCGAAAATTCAAGGTGCACCACAGATGCACATTATCGGGCGTGATGTTGGTGATGTCTGTCTGTTTATAGAGATTGATGCCCCCAAGAATTTACGAGTCGGCTCCCGCACAGCAACCAGCCTTGACCTTGAGTGGGATAACAGCGAGGCAGAAGTTCAGGAATACAAGGTCGTCTACAGCACCTTGGCGGGGGAGCAATACCATGAGGTGCTGGTCCCCAAAAGCATTGGTCCAACCACCAGAGCCACCCTCACAGGTAAGTGCTGTCTCTTTGGGGCACAATGGTTGCTCAGCCTACACCCTCACAGCTCTCTCTCAGGCCACTCTTCCCAAAGCCAACCCACTGAGCTACTCTCATCCCTTCCCTGAACCTCTGCAGGGACCTCCTCTTCAGGCCCATCCAATCCATCAAAACGCGGGGGGGGGGGATCTTTTCAAAATACTTTCTTGGTGATGCCAACTCATTGTGCATACCTTTGGATGGTCATGGGGTAACACAAAGTGTATCAATGTCTAATTTCCAAGTAAAACCCTCATGAGGTAACACCAAGTATTTGCCCATTGCTCTCAGAGCAAACTAAAACCCTAAGCATGGCTGGCCTGCCCTGCCCAGTCCCCTGCCTTCTCAAGTCCCACCCCTCCCCATCCCCTGGTGCCCTCTCTGCTCCTAGCCCATGGGTCTGGGAGTGCCTCAGACGTGCTGTCCTTCCTGCCATGGTGCTCTGCTCTTCTCTTAGTTCACGCTGGCTTTCCCTCCCGCCCCCAGTTCACATGCCACTTTGCAAGAAGCCAGATCATGCTGTCCAGCTCGCTCTCAGCACGGCTCAAGATGCCTCTGACCTGTGGGCATGACTCTTTGACAGTTGAGCTTCTCCCTAGACCTGGCGCTCCAGGGAAGATGGACCACATTTTCTTTTTCCCATCATTGAATCCCCAGGGTCCATTACGGTATCTAGAATATTCTAGGTCCTAGAGCAGTATTTCTTGAAGGGATGAGTGAATGAAGCTGCAAAAGTTTACTCTGATTGGAACATAGAGTGTGAGAGGCCAATGACAGGGTGAGAGCCTGGTCATCCTTATATACCCTGTAAAAACTCGGGGTTTATTCCAAAGGGCAATGAGGAGCCATTGAGGAGTTTTAAATAAGGTGATGTAATTACTGTGGTAGGCAGAGAAGGTCAAGGGCAGAGGCTGGTCAGGAGGCCATGGCTGGGGTGGTGGTGTGGACTAAGGCAGTGCCCACTGCCCCCCACACCTGGCTGGAGAACAGTGCTGACTCCTGTTGGGCCCTTCAGCATGCCCATCCAAGAGAGCCTGCTGCCAGACCTTGCCCAGGGAGGGTGACTGCAAACACAGGGCCTGGGTCCTGATGAAGGCAATGCTGAGCGGTCCTGGCCCGGGGCCGCCCGAGGGCTCCCAGACAGTCTGTTGACTGGTCTTGGCTTCCTGCAGAAGTGTCTGCCATCTTCCTAGTCAAAAGTTACCCAGCAAAGAGTGGACCTCAAACCAGGGTGGCACAATCAAAGCTGTTTTCTTCCTGAGCTGAAATCCCAGACCTCCTGGCCACAGTTATAGCTTCTTTCATCTTCACAGAAACCTCATGAGATGGTCCTGTTAGCAACCCCACTTTATAGATGAGGAAACGGAGGCCCTGGGAATCTGGACACTTGCCAGGTTCACAGAGCTAGCAAGTCCGCAGCTGTGAGTGGACTGGGCTGTGAGTGGACTGGGTTCCTGAGTCCCGGTCCGAAGGTTCTCCTCCCACCGCTGCTGCTTCCCACAAACAAGCCAAATGTAAGGGAAGGTCCGGATTCAAATGCCACAGGCTATAAAGGATGGTAAATTATTATGAGTAGTGGGTTTAGATAGGTTAGTATGTTGTGCTAGAGTGGGGCTGACGAAAAATCACACACACAAATACACACACACACACACTCACACAATGTCACACGATTATCTCAGGGAGCTCACAGCTGAGGAGATTTATGAAGGCAAATGTCTTTATGTGATTTAAGGAAGGATCAGAGGTATGTAAGGAAACCAAGTCAAGGACATGCTACTGGCTGAGACTCCAGCTACGAAGATCACTTGCTCTCTTGCAGCAGTATCTGGAGGAAGAAAAGGAAGGGCCCCGATGAGAAAGAGGGGAGGGAGCCGTGTGATCTGAGCTCCAAGCGGCAGAGCTTTCTCCCTCCAGCCCTGCTTGTACCCTAAAGAGGAAATCTTTGCAGCCTCCAAGGTCTCTGGAGACCCTGGGCCCGGTGACACATTTGGAGCCCAGGCTTTGGACTTAAATCCAGGCTCACCCCTTCCTGAGGGTGATTTGAGCCACCAGCAAGACCTCTCGGCCTGTGTTTCTCCCTCTGTAAAGCAGGGCTGCCACCACCCACCTCCCAGGGTCACCATGAATCTTCCATGAGGTCACGTATGTAGGGAGTTCAGGGAAGAGCTGCTAACACTGAGCGTCAGAAGCCACTGGGAAGTTTGTACTGTTCTTCTCCTCCACAGAGCTCAGCCGGGGACCCATGACAGCCTGGTCACCTCTGGGCACACACGCAGCCCCCTTTATTCCCACAATATAGCACCGACGGCCCTTGGACTGCAGAGGCCTTGTCTAGGAGGCCCACGTTGGCCCTTTGCTGTGGGATCTGGGCCTTCCCCGACTCTGGGCTCTGAGTCATTCTGAGGACTGCAGCAGCACACCCCCCCCCCCCGCATCCCCCTTTGCAGACCTTGCCCTTTGCCACACGGAGCCCAGCTGGGCGCAGCACCAGACATCTTCCCCATCATTCTCTGAGCAGTTCCCTCTGGAGTATGAACTTGTTTCTGAACAACAGACTCAGTGTCTGCCATGATAGCCCCCTGCTCTGATGGCTTCTTGTCTTAATGATGAGTCCGATTTTGGCTCAGCCTCTTAGGTGGGTTGGTGTCTGCTTGGCCTGTAAACCACACCTGGAGTTCCAAAGGGTCCCTGAATGTTCTCCAAGGCACCTCCAGGTTAGAACCTGGCACAGGGACTGTGGACACCACTCAGATGCTGGGTAGCAGCACAAGACAATTAGCCCTCACGGAAGACTCCCAGTGGACAGAGGAAGGGGATAGAGACCCAGCCAAGAAAGGAGATCTGGGCCCCTGGCTGAAAGGTGGTCAGGAGGCACCTCTCTGCCTAGGACTAGTACAAGTCGTCAACACCACTCTGGTTACTGCACCTGCCGTGACTCCTCTATGGGTCATCCGGGAGGCAGGTGTGGCTACCACGTTTACCTGGAAGGCAGAGGAGTGTGCCCTCGGCCACCTGTGCTCTCTCCCCAGGCCTCCCTCATGCACAGAGGCCACCCTTGAAGGTCCCCAGGACCAAGGGAACAAAGGAGATATGAACTGGCCTGTAAGCCCTCCCGAGGGCCTTGCCAACAGCCACCTGACCAGCCGGAAAAGCCACCAACAGGCTCAGAAACCCAGGGCCTCAGTCCCTTTAGACATCACAATACAACACAGGACTGCAAGGAAAGAAGACTTAGGGCCAGCCACATGTGACACACTCACTCACACGTACACAGACACACGCACATTCACACAACCACTCACACACATATTCTCAAATACACAAATCACACAGGCACAGGCACAGCTGCACTCACATCCTACCTGCACTCACACACATGTACCATGCACACACACATGCAATCACGTGTCTTGTGCACACGTGCGTGCTGGTGTGTGCAAGCGTATCTTTATCAGGTGATGTGATCGGCCACCTTCCAGGCCTCTGGTGGCCAGGGGATGTGAGGGCAGGCCCACATCCCAGTAGGTGTATCACTCTCCATGTTCACTCAGGCCCTGGTGGGGTGGTGGTGACATGGTGAGGTCCTCAAGGTGCAGAGGCAGGAGACCATGCTTGTCCATGGGAGGATCTTCTTCGAGGAACTCCCGGTCCCCTTGCCAGCCAGGCCCTCGGGCTCCCCTGCACCCTGTCTGCACTCCCTCATGGCGGCGCACAAATACCACATCAGCACCAGGCCCTCAGTGCCCTGTGGGCTCTCCTGAGAGGGGTCAGGGTGCTGGGCCTGAGACCAGGGCCAGAGTGTGTTCAGCCACCTCTGGGTGAGGTCACAGTGACCCCAAGTGGTCACTTTGGTGAGGCACCCTCTAAACACAAGGTCGTTTCTGGGACTTCAGGGGCAGGACAGTGGGTGTGGGCTGCAGAGACCCAAGCAGAAGAGGAAGGCGTCCACACACCTCCTCGTGGAGTCGGGACCTGGGGAGCCTGTCCCTTCTAGTGTTAAAAGCCTTGGGAAAGGGGCCCAGGAGAAAAGTCAGCCGGGGATGTCTCAGCTTCTGCTTTGGCTTCTTCAGCAAGGAGCACTTGTTTAGAGAAAGCCCTTGTCTATAGAAATGGGGTGTGCCTGCAGGATGGGGGGATGAGCCATGATCCTCATTAATTTCACTGGCAGCAAGAAAGTTCCCTCTGAGAATGCTCGGTATTGCTATTCTTTGCACGTATGGGTTTAGAATCAGGATGGAGTGGTCAGCTCCTCTTGATACTTGAACATCATTTATACCCCAAAGAGCAAGGGATGTCCTCAAAAGCCTGCCTCATCCGGGAGACCTGCAGAAACACCTTCTTATGCAAGAACCTTGGGGGCTTAGCCTCCATTTAACCAAAAAGTAGACCCTTGCCTCCCTGGTGAGGTTTCAGGGGCTGTCAGAAGACCCCCTGTCTTCAAGTATCTCTCCATCTATGCAATCTCTAGTTTTCCCAAATTACACCACTGGGAAATTTGCCTGCGGTGGGGTCTGATATCAGGTTCATGAATGATTTTAATAGATCTACTTTGGCACATGCTGTTCTCTCTGCCTAGAATGCTCTCCCCAGCCAACTGGCCACAAGACCCTTCAAAACCCAGTACAGACATCCTCTCTTGGAAATCTCCCTACCACCATGGGTACTATGCTACTTCTGCTTCATATATATTTTTCCACTATACTGCATGCTGAAAAAAAAAATGAGATCCTTTATCTTTTTTTTTAAATATTTATTTAGTTAGTTTTTGGCCGACACAACATCTTTGTATGTGGTGCTGAGGATCGAACCCGGGCCGCATGCATGCTAGGCGAGCGCGCTACCGCTTGAGCCACATCCCCAGCCCCGAGATCCTTTATCTTAAAGACCTAAGATTACAGTAAAGAGACAGACATGAAAACTAACAATAACCACTGAAAACATAATTGCTATTGAAACTAATAAACCAACTGCAAACTCCTTTGGGACAGGGTTCTCAGTTTGTCCCTCTTTGTGTAGGCAGGAATCCAGTGTACTAGGGCCAACTCAATCCCTGTCCCCAGAGAGGGGACTTGAGCTTCAGCCCAGGGATTTGGGAGATGGAAGGGTTCATATTTCTTCATGCTCACCTGAGCCCAACCAAGGCGGCGGTCCACAAGCACCTCACTCATGCTTTTGCTGAGCAAGAGACAGCAGTGACCGTTCTCAGGCCTCCTTCCCCCCGAACCACCCTGTTTTCCCCACTAGCAGCAGCAAGTGTGAGAGGAGGCTTCCTAAACAGTGTAGAGGTGTTCTGCCTGTATGTCACCTTGCAGTGAAGGTGAGCTTTGCTCCTCTTGTTGCTCTCAGCCCTAATTTACCTATTACTGCTGACCCTGCCCCATTCTGACCCCCATAGAACTCTATTTCCTTCCTCCACCTAGCTTTCAGGCCCAACTCCAGCCTGTACTGATCCCATACCCCTCTGCAGTGGCTCTTAGCAGCCCACAGTGTGGTACCCCATCACTCTCAAATTCCAAATCACTTTGTCTAGTCCCCACTGCCAACCTATAGCACTCTTAGGGACAGGGACCAGAAAGAACAAGGGGCTTGGGTTCTAAACCTGGCTTTCTCCAACACCAGCTTTGTGATCTTAACAGGAATGGGCTTTTCAGAGCCCCTTGCTCATGAGCAGAATCCTCCCAGCAGAGCCACAGGAGAATTAAATAAGGTGCCATGTGTGATCTCCAAGAAGTTGCAATTATAGCCGTGTTTGTTGCCATCAGAGACCCAAAACCTCTTCATTTTCACCCCTTCTTCCCTCCCTCCCTTTCTTCTTCATTATACTTGTAGATTACCTTTTGCATGTCGCTCAGGACTTGGCCTCTCGTGGGTGCTCAGTAAATAATTAATTTGCTTTTTCAGTTCAGATTCTTTTGATTCCCGGAAGGGCAAGGGCAGTGACCATTCAGCTTGCTGGTATCCCCAGCCCACAGCCTTGTGCCTGCCACAAAGGATGACCTCAATAATATTTGTCAAGCAGATGACCTGTATGCTTGAGGGGTCAGAGAAGCACAGGAAGGTGTGTGGGGAGAGTTGGGAACATGTCGACCTCCAGCCGGAACACGGGAAAGTCTATAAGGGATGGAGCACAGTGGCTTCCCATGAGATAAATTTTCTGAGCTTTGGTTGAGAAAGAGAACAGACCATTTATGTGCTGCCACTTGCAGGAGATGGATGGAAAGATAAAGGAAGCGTTGATGGAGAGCTAAGGGTTCTTTAAAGTAAGACATCCCTAGGGGTCCTGGGAGCGCTGATGGAGGTGTCCTGGGTCTGTCTCCCGTACACATTTTCTTTTCCAGCAGAACTGCATCTTACTTGCCGGCAAAGAGCAACAATTCAGTGATAGCGCAGGAAGAAAGCTGCGAACAATCAAAGGCAGGCAACAGGCACACACCTAGAAGCGAGTCCCACTCCCCATTCCGGAGGCAGGAGACCTGGGAGGGAGTGCTTTCGATTCTGCTCTGCCATTTTCTGGGAGAAGACGATTCTGTTGTAAATTATTGAACATTTCATTTAAGCTTCATAAATAAGAAACTCGGATGGAAACGTTGCATGTTAGATCCGTTTGGCAACATATAATTTCTGTCTTTCTCCCTCAATCTGTCACCCTTCATCTACCGCCGAGAATTTCTACTTCATTATAGGCAATTGAAGGTCTCAATCAGTTGCCTGAGAAGAGTAGTTTATGTCCCAAAGGTAATCTAATTTCTCCAACCAAGGAGGTACCTGGGACTCACTGAACCTATTGACAGAAGTAAATGTGTGCTTTGAAAGGACCCGGGGTGTTGCAGTCCCCGCTCCATCTAGAGACAGGTGCGTCCTGAGCCAGGGCAAGCTCCACACTGACCCCTCGACTCTGAATCTTTGGTTCCCGACAGAGTCAACAGGTTAAGCCTGAGCGACCCGGCAACCACAGGTGTACCGAGGACCCCCCTGTGCCTGCCTAGGGTACTTTATATAGCTCCAAGACCACCTACCCCAAAGGACTCAGAATCCTGGAGTCGTTTTCTTTGCTAGATAATAATAACATTGGCTACTGTCACTACGGGCCAGGGGCTTCATCCTCACATAGATGGATCTTGGTATTAGTCCCATTCTACAGAAGTTGAGACCTTCAGGTGGTGAGAATTCAGCTGTACCCTGTGGAAGGTGGCAGACCTCCATATAAAACAATGCGTCAGGATTCAACTTGACCTCCACTTTAGAGACACACCCGACAGATTAGAGAAAGAAAGAACTAAGGGCTAGGAAAGTGGTCGAGCTGGTTCAGGAGCTGATCCTAATGCCTTCCTGACTGCATTCTTTCCATTCCTTCCAGGGAACGTGGCCAATGCCACCAGGTAGTTTCTTCCACACGCACCATGGAGGTGTGTAGAGTGTAGCCTGTACCAAAGCTGCTGTTGGAGGGGTCTGGTTACCATGCAGCCTTCCCCTTGACTAAACCAAGCCATTTGTTAAAGGAGGATGCCTCAAAGCATCCCCTATCAAATTGGACTGACCTCAGGAATCTCAGGGCGGTCACAGCTGCCCTGGGAATCCAGTGAGTCTGGCAGCAGGAGATGGTGGGAGTGGAGGAGTGCTTCTCAATTCTCCTGAAAGCCCTGCACTCTCAGGCCAAAAAGTCTGGGAATCATGGTTTCCAGCTCATCATAGGCTTCCTCTGTGCCTCAATTTCTTTTTATTAAAAAAAAAAAGGTATACTGAGTTGAATACCATTCTCTGGAAATGCATGTCCACCAGAACCTGGAGATGTGACCTCATTTGGAAACATGGCCTCTGGAGACATAATCTACTTAACATGAGGTCCTACTGGATTAGTGCAGGCGCTAAACCCCATGAGACTGTTGTTATTGTCAGAGGAGAAGTCACACACACACACACACACACACACACACACACACACAGAATGCCATGGGACCCAGAGGCAGAGGGAGCGGTATTCAGAGGTCCTCCAAAGAATGCATTGCCAGAGAGAGGTACAGCAGGGGTCCCCACAGAGCCTCAGAGGGAGCACGGCCCTACTGACCCTTGACTTCACACTTCCAGAACTTTCTGTAGTTTTAAGTAACCTGTTTGCAGGAATTTATAACAAGAGCCTCAGGAAACTAATATATAGATGGAGAAAGCACAGCCCTCCCACCTCCCTCTCAAGGACACATTCAATTCTGAAAAGCATGAGTTGTGTTATATAAATGCAGGACAGCATTATAATAATCCACGGTTCTGGAGAGCCCACACAAGGTCCCACAAAGAGCTTAGCGGGACTCGGAGTGACCCTTGGAGATGCCAGGGGTGATCATTTGATTTTGTTGCATTTTTCTACAATCACAGTCATGATAAATGGGAATGAGTCTGACCCCTGTGGTGGTAGATGGAACAATGGTCTCGAGATGTCCATGTTCCAATCCCGAGCACTTGTGAACATGTCATCTTACATGGCAAGAAGGGCTTTGTGGACGTGGTGAATCAAAGATCTTGAGACGGGCAAGTTTTCCTGTACCGACCAGATGAATGCAGGGAGGTTGGAGTCAGAGCAGATGTGACAGTGGAAACGGAGATCAGAGAGAGAGAGAGAGAGAGAGAAGGAGAGAGAGAGAGGGAGAGAGAGAGAGGCAATAATGCTAAGCTGCTGGGCTTGATGAAGGATCAGGGGGCCGTGAGCCAAGGAGTGCAGACAGCCTCTTGAAACTGAGATAGGCAGACCAGTGGCTCCTCCCACGAGCCCCCAGGAGGAGCGCAGCCCTGCTGCACCCTGGGGTCTTCAGCTCTCCTGGACCAGGAGATCATAAATGTGTGAAGTTGTGGTAATTAGTCAGTAAAAAACCAATACACCAGTCCAACAAGCTGGTCTGAAAATGAATGTGCCAGAGGGTAGGAAGAGACCCCAGAGAATTCTGGGAACCCGGCCACAATCCTTAATATAAAGCCCAGAAGGATGCCCTGAGAGGCACACGCCCTGTGGTCAGACAGTTCTGGCATTCCGTCACCTCCAGGAGCTACCAGAAGGGGCTCTAAAGTGGGATCCATAGTGGTAAGCACTCTGGGCCTGCATCGCTGCATTGCTGATGTTGGGGGGAGCCTACTCTCCCCCAGTTTATGATTTAAGCAAGAAACCCCTTCACGAGTTCTAGCCAACTTGAGACTCTAAGTACAGAGGGAGACCTTCTAGAGGTGACCACACCTCTGGAGGTCACTGACAAGGGCAGCCTCATTGCCTGTCCAAGACCAGCAGCAAGAAGGCCGGTTCATTCTGTTGGCTTGGTACGGATTTCCTGAGCAGTGAAACTGAGATTCACTAGGTAAAATTAGGAGCAGACTCAAGGAGGACGAAAGGTAAGATCTGAACAGGAGCCTGAGCTCATCTTCCTTCGCTCCAACCGTCCCACGCCCTACCCCCAACACACGCACACTAATGTTTGCTTGTGCCTCTGCTGATAGATCTGATACCTGGCACCGAGTATGGAGTGGGAATATCTGCCGTCATGAACTCCCAACAAAGCGTGCCGGCCACCATGAATGCTAGGACAGGTGAGTAGGAGGGTGGTGCTGCGGGAGGCTAGGCAGCCCTGCAAGCCTGTAGAGCCTTCGAGAGGAGGCATCTCCTGGCCCCCGAGAACAGGGCCCTGGTGACAGTTATCAACCTAGTGACAACAGCCACTCGATGTCCAATTCTAACATCAGACATGCAAGATAGAGTCCTACTCTCCCCATCATGGACCTGTGCTTGGTCCTCCAGACCTGAAGGGCTGCCCCGAGCAGTGCAGAGCCAAGGTGGGAAACCCCAGGTAGGTAGGTGCCGCTGCAGCTCCATTTCTATCTAGAACACCCACAGCAGGCAGAACAAGGCATCTGCAGTCTGAGTCAAAAGACAGTCCCTCCAAGAGGTCACTGGCGTGGAGGTCTAATTTGGAAATAACCTATAAAATTCGAAGGTAGTAGAAAAATCCACTAGAGACCCTTGCTGCTCTGGAGCCAGAAGTTTTGCTTCTAAACCCTGAAGAAATCTCAGAGTTCCTCCAGGAGCTTAGATACAAAACAGCCTGGGCAGGACTGGGCTGGGGATTTGGGACCCATCCCTGTTCCCGAGGTTCAGTGTAGCACAGACAACCTCACTGCCGAAGCCCGAGGACGAGGCTCTCCAGGAGTGCTCAGATCTGGCCACCTGTTAGCCAAGTCAAAGTGACTCAGGGACAAATGGGAGAGCCAAGGGAAGCTACCACTGCCAGGAATGGGGTACCCCTACTGGGCAGCGGCTCCTGTTGGCCTGCCGAGAGGCCGTCAGGGTTGGCCTACTGAGAAAGGCAGAGTGAAAATTAATATGAAGAACTTAAAAAAACAGCAGCCAGCTTTGTCCAGAGGTGGATGTATTCCAGTGGCGTTGGAGCTGATATTGCCTTTCTGCAGATTGTCTATCTCTTTGCCAAGACTCTGGCCATCTTTCAAAAAGAAACTGCTTAACAAAAACTGAGACAAGTATCAGCAATGACAAGCTAAGGCTCATGGTCAGCGGACCTGCTGATAGCTGGGAAACACCCAGGGTAGTCCAGGGAAGACTGGTCATCCTGAGGAACCTGTATAAAATAAGCCACTTATGTTGATCCACAGAACTGGACAGTCCCCGAGACCTCATGGTGACAGCCTCCTCCGAGACCTCCATCTCCCTCATCTGGACCAAGGCCAGCGGCCCCATTGACCACTACCGAATTACCTTTACCCCCTCCTCTGGGATTGCCTCAGAAGTCACTGTGCCCAAGGACAGAACCTCGTATACACTGACAGATCTGGAGCCTGGGGCAGAGTACATCATCTCCATCACTGCGGAGAGGGGTCGGCAGCAGAGCTTGGAGTCCACTGTGGACGCCTTCACAGGTACCGGGGCAGCAGAAGTCCCAGCTAGGTTCAGGGATCCGTGCATCTTAGTGGCAAGAAGGTCCTCTAAGCTGTCCACCCTTCCAAAGCCCCGTTGCCTTCAGAGAAAGAGAGACGGGTTGAAAAAGAAGATATGGAGGAAAAATCAACAAGTATGTCAAGAGAGGATGCTTAGGAGTAAAGGGGAGGGCAGGGATGCCACATGCCTGGAAATTGGTGTCTGTTTCCTATGAGCCTGGACAAAGACGCTGATCCTCTCCATCTTTCCCTGACCACACTCAGTCAGTGGGCACTCTGAGGACCCATGGATCACATTAAGTCCCTTCTAGGATGGAGTTCAAGTCCTGGACCAGTACCAAAGAGTTTTCTGGTTCTTATCAGAACTAACTCTTCAGTGTTCAGTTTGGGAAAGGAAGGGTGGACAGCACTGGAGTGTGGGGAAGTGGAGCCCTTAGGAAGGACGGGAGCAGGTGCTTGCAGCCAAGTGGCTCTTCTGACCCCACAGTCCCCACCTCATGTGTGTTTCAGAACCATCCGCCTTCTTTGTTTTGCAGGCTTCCGCCCCATCTCCCACTTGCACTTTTCTCATGTGACCTCCTCCAGTGTCAACATCACCTGGAGTGACCCATCCCCCCCAGCAGACAGACTCATTTTGAACTACAGCCCCCGGGATGAAGAGGAGGAGATGATGGAGGTCTCCTTGGATGCCACCAAGAGACACGCCGTCCTGAAGGGTCTGCAGCCAGCCACCGAGTATATTGTGAACCTGGTGGCTGTCCATGGCACAGTGACCTCAGAGCCCATTGTGGGCTCCATCACCACAGGTGAGGCTGCAAGACTGGGCAGCAGTGGGTGAAACTCAATAAGATTTCAAAAGGCGGCAGGGTGGGCCTCTACAGCTAAAGAGGGTCGGTGAGCCATCCTGGAACTGTTACTTCTTCCAGTGTTGCGTGAGATGATGAGATGGGAAGCTCCTGTTTGGAAGGTAGGATAGACACAATGTCCTGAGGAGGTCAAGGCTTGAATGCATTGGTCTACACATCTACCTCTCCAGTAGAAAGCCCTGGAGAAAGCTAGTCTCCCCCAAGGAACCTCGACAGTGGAGAGACACCTGTTCCTGGTCGGGAGAGCCACCTCTCAACTTCCCAACAAGGCCACTGGTGCAGATGATGCTTCCTCAGAATCACACAGAAGGGACATGCAATCATGCAGGGATGTTCTGACACTCAGGTGGACCCACACATTGTTTGGGAACACAGGCACACTGAGACCATCTGGACACACGTGTCCACCTCATCATTCCCAAATGCAATTCCAAATATGAGGTGTTCGTGGGTAAGAAGGTGTGTGTTCTGGTAGTTTCCTACATTACTGACAAGAACTCACAAACTGGACGAGTGGGTTAAACACTCAGCTGATTTGACCTTGCAATTTCTTAGCAGTCAAAAAAATAAAAGTACCCAGCATAAATGAAATACAATTTAGGAAAGTGGATTTGTTCTGGACTTGTGCTCCAAAATCACTTTAGAGTCAATAGGAAGTTTTTCCAAATAGAACCTAAGGTGGCTGCTAAAAAATAAAAGATAAGAGCAAGTTGGGTTTTTTCCAAGAGAAGTTTACCCCAGAGAAAATAACTGTGTTGTTCTGAATTCAAAACAAATGATGTGGACTTAAAAGAAAGTTCTAGTTGGCCTTTAGATGAATCGTATTTGCTGCACAGGTGCGGACCTTGCCACCTTGGCTTGGTGTTGTTAAAACCTTCTCCATGAGCACCACTTTGGGTTTCAGGTGAAACATCAGCCTGACCATGGTATCCAGGCTGCCCCGATATATCCCAGTGTTTTGTCTGCCTCTGGGGCACCTCAGCTCTTGGTCAACATAAAACTAGGAACAGAAATTCCTTTTTCACATCATGTTGTCTTGTCTTTTTCCCACCATCACCTGGGACTTTGTAGGAATTGACCCTCCCAAAGACATCACGATTAGCAATGTGACCAAGGACTCAGTGGTGGTGTCCTGGAGCCCTCCTGTTGCATCTTTTGATTACTACCGAGTGTCATATCGACCCACCCAAGGTATTCAAGTAATTTGATTTCTCAAAGATTAATGGGATTGAAGCTGGATGGAAATTATTATGGGGAAAGTATTGTATCCTGATGGACATTAAGCCCTGCCTGTGTTCTTCCCCCTCCTGTGGCATGCTCCCTCAAAATGAGAATGTGTCCATGAGGAGCAGCCCAGAAACCTTGTGCTTGCCAACTCCTCTCAAAAATAGGAGTGAGTACATTCACCCAGACATCGGGCCCTTCACCAGCAGAGGAAGCTGGTCACCAGTATCTAGACTCTGCAATGAGATAAAAGAGCTCCTAACAGAATCTGCCGAGAGCCAGGACCATGCACTTTCCAGAGAGGGTAAAGCCCAAGACTAGAATCTCAAGAATAGCTGAAGACCAGCAAAGCCAGAGCAGCTGTGATGTGGTCCTCGTCCTGCTGCTCCAGCCACGTTTCGAGTCAGGGGAAGCTGGCCCAGCCTGGCCTGCACCCTGGCATTCCTTGTTGGTGCACAAGGCACTGGTGATGAGGTGGGGGCGTGCCCACTTCCTGTGGGGGGCAGGACAGCTTTCCAGGCTAGCCTGTCTCTGGGCTGCACAGACCACTCTTTACAGCTACGCACTCTAAACTGATTCAATGTAATTGCCTCAAAGAAAACTGGGCTGTTAGAAAACCACCCAATAAATAGCTCATTTCTTTTTGTTCCAAGAAGCCCATCAAATGAAGGGTTGGGACAAGCATGCAAGTTCTCTTTGAGCTTCAACATTTCCAGCCCATAAACCACTCGTTTCCCCCTCCTCACATCCAGTGCTGGGTCCCAAATCCATCTGTGCTTCATGACCAGTGCCCCATGTAGACGGCACCCCTGATCACATTGATGAGGAAGCAGCAAGGTTTTAATGGTGGATTCTGCTCTTCCTTAGTAGGACGGCTGGACAGCTCAGTGGTGCCCAACACAGTGACAGAATTCACCATCTCCAGGCTGCACCCAGCCACTGAATATGAAATCAGCCTCAACAGTGTGCGGGGCAGGGAGGAGAGCGAGCGCATCTGCACTCTGGTGCACACAGGTAGGCACGTCCCCCTGATGGCAGTGGACCCACCAGGGACTCAGAGCCCAAGAGCAAAGTCGTGTGAGCTCACACCAAGAACCTTAGTTCTGGGCTCTGAGATGCCATGCTCAGGCCTCCTCCCTGTGCCAGGAGGGACAGTTTGTGACTTCTCTCCCCACGGATGGTCTTGTCTAGTAATGGAATTTAGAGCCTCCCTGTTGGTGTCTTATTGGTTGAGATGAGGAACTTTCGTGGAACTTCCAATATGAATAATGGCAGCTCAAGGACACACGATGCAGGTGAATCCAGAACAGACAAGTCAATTATCCCCTCTTACTTTTAAAAAGACTCAGGGAAGGAAATCTCACCTGAGAGAAGAAAACAGTTGTTACTCCAGTGATGGGAAGCAGGGTCATGAGGTTCTTCATTATGGGTGGCCAGAAGACACCAAGTGGCTGCCTTTGCTCTTGTCTTTTGCTCCTGAGAGGAGGTGGCACCAGTGGCCATGAGTCCCTCACCCGTAGTGAAGGCAGTGGAGGTGACGCAGCTCCACCTGGCATCCTGGGCCACCTGCAGGGGCACTCTAGCCCGAGTTCTCCATCAAGTCCTCCCATTAGACCCAGGTGCCTCCTGCCCCGCAGTCAGCTCCTGTGTAGTGAGCTCCAGGATGGGAGGCAGAAGGGAGCCACCAGCTTGCCACACTGGAAAGTGGCCAAGGGAAGTCCCAATCCCATGTCTTCCTCCTAAAATGAGCCCGCTGGAGGAGCCTGAAGGCAAGGCCCCTGAGGCAGCTCCTCTGCCCCTTCCTCTCTGGCCCCTCTGACCGTGGACTATGCAGAATCAGCAAAGGTTAGCTATGGAAGTCACTAGAAGGCACAGCCCACGTTTTCTTCCAGACCACCTCCTAGTAAGCCAGAGCACAGAGGAAAACATGCAGATGGCCTCGTTACGGAACACCTGGGTTTCCCGAGGGTGCTTCATTTCCCTTGAGAACGGTATTTCCTGAATGAGGCAAATGTGCCTTGGAATTCCTCACTGCTTTTTCAAGCTCAGAAACAGCATCTCTTTTTTTGGCAATAGTTACACTTACACACACACACACACATACACACACACACACACACACACACGATTTCACAAATATGAAAAATTGTTCACCATCACAAGAGAGCACAGAATAGTCTACTCGTTCTTAGTCTCCTTGCAGGTCTATGACTATAGAAAACCTAGCCATATTTTTTACTTGCGTCTTACCCTGAATCATTGAAGTATCTGGTCAATAAATGTTGACCAGAAATAACATCCAATGAGTCAAAAGAAGCCCCCTTCCCACCTTCCTGAAAATTATGTTACAAAAATCCAACTTTTTCTCATTGAAAACAATGGATTTCAAGAACATCCTACCCTCAAGGTAAAAGAGAGCAGGAGCTTGGGTCAAAAATCTTCTTAAATTCTTAGCCATAAGCTTTAAGCATTTCTAAAGCAGGTACGCAGTGGTACACCGGGCCAAGCCACCCTCCTTCAAGGTCAGGCAGAGTTATTTTGGCAACCGCCAGGAACTAGACTGTGCTCAGAAGTGTCCTGGTTCATGGTTGTTTGTTGTTGCTGTTTTAACTTGAGGTCTATGAGCTTACGTCTTCTAGAAATAAGCACTCCTGCAGGGCGTGGTACTTGTCTCATGGTGTCATACACATCTCAGAAATCAAGCCAACTGAGGTCTAATAAGGGCTGCATTGGAAAAACTCTTGGAAACCACCAAGTATAGAAAAAATTCAAATTTTTAAATCATAAAAAATTTTTCTGGTTGTTGCTCTGTGATGAGGGACATAAGGAAGCAAAAAAAAAAAAAAAAAAAAACAAGAAACAAACATTATTCAATTAGAAAGCAGAGGTAGATGAGGAGCGGATCTTGGCTCCCCAAATAAATTGTATGACCTTTAGGTTGAGCCAATACCTTAACTGTTTTAATAACATCCATTTCTAAAATAAATCCCAATTTTATCCAACTTGATGGAAGGGAAGCAAAGTAATAAGGCAAAGGCTTATAAAGCCTGAGCAAGTAAGAATAGACAGGCGGTCAGGTGACATCTCTGTGCCCCCACAGGCACTTGGCCTCCCGAAGGCTGCAAGAATCCCCTTGGCTCTCAGTGCCACAAAAGCCTGCCCTGGATCAGTCCAGAGTGAGCCTTGGGAGCAGTGAGCAGGAATTCAATAATCAGATACGACTCTGGAGGCTCCCGTATCCCATGCAGTCATCCGCAAGCACTCCCTGAGGACCTTTGAAGTCCTCAGAGCTGGAGACACCACCCCTGCACTTGCACTACACTTCCTGAAGTGCATCGGAGATCTTTCCACAAGGCACACCCTAATGTCAAGGAAAGAGCAATGAGACTTGGAAGAATGATTACCTCATTAATTAGAGAATTATAACAATTTCTGTAGGTTCTGAGTTTCTGCATCTAGACTTAAATGTCTAAAACACAACAAGGATACATTGAAATGCCCCATGGCACCTGCCACATTGCTCTGCACTTAAGAAATTAATGGATGAATTAGAAAGGAGAGCTCAGGGCAATGGAGGTGGGGGCTGCACACGGGACTGCGTGCTTGAGAGCAAGGGGGAAAGGAGACGAGAAGGAGCTGTTGGAGGCAGAAGGGAGAAGGGAAAGAGGGCTCTGCTCACTTCACCCTGGCTCAACACAGCAGCAGACTGCGTCAGGGGCAGGCGGAACTTCTGGGCTGGGTTGAACTTCATCCTGCAGCTTTCTTACCTGTACTGACCGCTCCTGTTCCGTTCCAGCCATGGATAACCCTGTGGATCTGATCGCTACCAACATCACCCCCACGGAAGCCCTGCTGCAGTGGAAGGCTCCAGCCGGTGACGTGGAGAACTATGTCATTGTCCTCACACACTTCTCAGGTAAGGGTCTACGGGCTCAGGCCTCAGGCAGGGGTGGTCAGGGCTGGGGCTGAAGACCAGGATGGAAGGGAGGAAGCAAAGCATTTGGTGAGTCTGAGGGGCAAATTGGAAAATGGACCGCTTCAGTTATACCATAAAGACCTCAGGTTAGCCCCAAACGCTGCCAACCGCCAACTGTAGGGACTTGCGAAAGCTGAATCTGAAAGGTGCAGGCAGGGCAAATGTACAAACCGAGAAAGAACACGGGGAAAACAGCTCAGAACTGAGACAAATTTGCCCCAAAGCTCTAGAGACAAGAAAACAGACTTTTCTAGATATTTACAGAGCAAGAAAAACACTGAAATTATAGGACCAAGCCTGGAGCAGATAATAAGTGATAACAGGTGACAGAAGATTCAGAACTGCTAAGCTTTCCTGCTTTCCTGCTGGTGTGGTCTTCTCGCCCCATGTCCACCTCACAAGTTTGAACCAACGTGAAACCTTAAATTTAAATGTCCCCTTCATCATGCTGGTTCATCTTAAATTTTTTGACATTGAATAGAGAAACCCAAAGCAAAATTGTGTACTTCAAGTCTTCTGCCTTGGGAAAATCGTTTCCCCTGCCTGAATTAAACATGTGATCTCAGAATTGTTATGGGTTATATTCAGGAATCTAGTGAACGAAGATACCAGAAAACAGAAGGCAGGCAGATGCCTTGATTTTCAAAAATGGCAGAGAACGCCAGTTCTGTAAACTGTAAAGAACTAAACTTATTGTCAAGTTTGGAAAAGTAAAAACTAAAACAGACTCTTAAACAGAATGGGAAGGGAATTCGTGATTATTGCATACCAACACAGGTTCACCAAGAATGAGTTTTGACAAAGGCATTTTACACCCTTGCTTTTTACTGGCAAGTCCACCAGCACATTTGGATTTCAGCAAGGCATTGGACGGCTCTGCCTATCACTTAGTTCTTCATTAAAATGGAAAAATGCACGATGCATCGTATTTGGAGTGAAAGGACCCTGCCCAAGAATGGATTTTGCTGCTGTGGCTGAGTCCTAGCCGACCCCTCTGTGTCCATCTGGACACCCGCAGGCCCTCCGTGTCCTGATCTGGCATTTCCTAACTCTTGTCATGCTTTCTAGAGCCCCCATGCTCTGTTTTTTTCCCCTCCAAGAAATCCTCTCTCCACAGTTCTGCCTAGAAAACCCATCCTTCAAGTCTTCGTTTCAACACTGTCCAGTCAAAGATTCTTTGGTTGCCACAGGCAGTCAAATACACCTGTCCCTAAACACACAGCACGCATCTCCATCAGAGCCATTCGTTTCTATTCATTCAACAAACGCTTGTGATACACCCTCATGGGCCACATGCTCATCTCGGCTGGAAAGATTCAGGACCATGGCATGAGTTCTTGTTTTCATGGAACTCGCATCTAGTGATGGTGCCGAGAAGGAAAAGTCACGGCCTCCCGTGAGCAGCGGGATGGTAGCGGCAAGCACGGAACGTGGTGGGTCCCATCTGATGGGTGCTAAAGGGAAGAGAGGAGGAAGGCCTCACAGAAAGCAAAAGAAGGTGAAGAGAAGAAGAAAGGAATTCCAAGAAAAAGAGCAGCCTGTCTGCATTTGCAGAGGTGTGGGAGAGGTGAAGGAGTCTGAGGAAGCACCATAGTCTGGTGTGATTGGAACAGTGGTTGGGGGTGGGATGTTGAGGGGGAGATACTAAAAAGATAGTCATTATGTATTTCTTCCAATTTTTTAAACTTGTCTGTGTGCCTTTCTGTGCCTTTAGACCACAATAAACTTAAAACATCCGGCCCTACCTAGTTGGGAGATGCGCCTAATAAACTTGGTTAAATGCTGAATGATTTGATAATATTCTAATTGCCTAATGGAGGGCTTGGCCCAGATCTAATGAACAGTTTTATCAACAGCTTGAATGAACTCAGAGAGGACAAGCTGATTAAATTTGTGTATAAAACAAAACTGTGATTGATCGAATCCAAATTCAAATATATTTTAATCAACATAAAGGTGGTCCAAAACTCAAACAGCAACAGTAAATGCAAAACTCTGTCCCTGGGCCCAAAGAGCAAGTAGGCCAGGGCGGGTGGGGTGGTGATACACAAGGCCTTTCATTGGCAATAGGCTCAGCATGGGATGATAGCACGTGGCTGTCCTAAAACCCCTAAATTAATATGAATAGCAGAAATGGAGACAGAGACTGGCCCTGTTTGGTCAGTGAATTTTAATTATTCTCAATTCTCTTCTAAGCTTTGCATTCAGCAGGGACACTGCTAAACTTTGACTTGTTCAGAGAAAAGCATTCAGGACTGTTAAGATTTTAGAACTGTCACATGAATGTGATGGGAGGTGGAGGCTGAGTTTTGTTAATCTGAAGGAGACAGCACTTGATTGTGAAAATGTCACACAGACCAAGTATTCATTATTCTTTGTGTTTCCAGAGAACTAGGCAGAAGACAGACAGAATTTGCCCTCCATATGAGGTTTCTTGTTTGTTTGTTTATGTTGGGTTTTTGTTTGTTGTTTGCTGGGAAAATCCCACCCTTCTTCCTTCCTTTGGATGTGGGGTGGAGAGTTCCTATTGGAAGTGCTGGCTGCCACCTTGAAATCATGAACTATAAGGAATATTTTTCTCAGGATATAATAGGATGTGAGAGCGGATCCTTTTTAAGACCAGGATACCAAGCTTGATAACTTATAAAGGAGTTTTTTTTTTTTTTGAGTTTTCCCAGAATTCTGTAGTACTGAATTCTTGTGAAGCATTTAGATTTGGTAGGTCTTTCATAAATTGAGTAGTCCTACTCGGTCCTCAGCCACATTCTTCTGATTTCAGTTGCTGGAGAGACCATCTTGGTTGATGGAGTCAGTGAGGAATTCCAGCTCATCGACCTGCTTCCGAGCACCCACTACACCGTCACCATGTATGCCACCAGTGGACCTCTCACCAGCAGCACCATCAGCACCAACTTTTCTACCCGTGAGTACATGGTCATCTCCACACCTGGACTCTAGATCCTAGAAGTGACCCATTTCCTGATGGTGGGCTCAATTTCAGTCTATAGGCTTTGGGCAGTGCACCTCTGAGCTGTTATTTTGGCTGACTGTGTGGTCCGAATCCAATGAAAGTGTGCCACATCTCTTGGTCAACACACATGTCTAGTTTCCTGCTCCCATCCTGGGTCTGTGTAATAGCAGTAAAACTAGTCCAAGAGAAGTAGACACTGGAAATGCATCTAACCCAGAGCAGTCCAACAGATATTAAAAATATACACTGCTATGACCCAGCTACTGGAAGGATGAGACAGGAGGATCACAAGTTTGAGGCCAACCTCAGCAACTTAATGAAATCCTGTCTCAAAATAAAATTTAAAAGAGCTGGGATATAGCTCAGTGGTTGAGTGCTTGTCTAACATGTGTGAGTCCCTCCCTGGGTTCAATCCCCAGGACCTACCTATGAGGGAGACAGCTACTAAGAAGGATCATAACCAAGAGAACAGTAGACCAAGGTAAAAGGTGAGAATATTGTAAGTTCCAACATAAACTCATGCCGCAGTCTGGCTGGGCACAGAATCATGAGCCACCACACACCTTGTAGATTCAAACAGCAATTCTTTATTCCCGAACTCACACCAGCCCTCTACAAACACGTTCTCAGGAAATCCAAGTTCTGCCACCAAATTCACGTACTCCACCAGGCTTTGAATCCCAAATACTTTCTGAATCCCACAAGAACTCAACGGGAACTCAGGCAGCAGGATACGCCCTATTCCCAGCAGGAATAACCTTAAACCTGGAACCGCCCTAAACCCAGATTGTCCTAAACCCAAGGAGCGGGATACTCCCTAAAACCTGCAGGATACACCCTAAACCTGGATCCGCCCTAATCCAGTAGGATCCTCCCTAAACCCGGATCCACCCTGGTCCTTGAGCAGGGTCACCTTTCTCAAACATACATGCAATGTCACAGTGAATGTCCAAGGCAAGTCCTTTCTCTAAGCAACATGGGGTACGCTGGCAAGGAAATTTCCATGCGTCATTCCTACTTGGCAATGGCTCTCAGCAAACTCACATGGTAGTTGGAAAGGATCACGGTCACAGGCTTAGAGGTTCAGATGGGAAGATGTCACTCCCAGGCCCAGAGGCCTATGTGAGCAGAACAGGGAGTAGCTGCAAGAGAGATCACAGCACTAAACGATTATCTTCTGACCCAGAAGGACCCTTTATGCTCCTGTCCACGCCAGAGCTGAGGGCAGCATGGGAGCAGCCCACAGGGGTGGGCAAGGAGATTTCGTGCCTGAATTCAAGCAGGGAGGAGCTGGAGAGACAGGCATCCCCTGGCATTTCCCTTCTTTGCAGTCCTGGACCCTCCCGCAAACCTGACTGCCGGTGAAGTCACCAGACAGAGCGCACTGATCTCCTGGCAGCCCCCCAGGGCGGAGATCGAGAAGTATGTCCTAATGTATAGATCCACGGATGGAAGCCGCAAGGTAAGAATTTGCTTCTCCTAAGCAAGGCTGCATGGAAACTGGCCAGTGGAATGAGAGGGAGGGCAGGAAGCAATTAACAGGAAGCTGCCAGGTTTCCCGTGCTGGGGACAAAGCCTGCTGCGAGAGTGCTCAGCCAGGTGGCCGGGGTGTGGTCCTGGCTCTGCTGCTGCTCACCACACAAGCTGGGCAACACCCCAGCCCTCTCCCAGCCTCCCAGTCTTCTCCAGAGAAGCCACTCTGCAACTTCACCAGGTCTGGTTGAGCTTCCTGTATGGGGACCCATACTTTGGAAACTTCCAACTACTTAGCGTTGAAATAACTGTTGGCTTCAGGGGCAAGCAAACGGGGGCTGGATCCCAGGTTCAACAGGCTTTTATGTCTTGTAAGCATTAGAAAGGCAACATCGACAAAACCCACCATAAAAAAAATGACGAATCTTTGTCTTAGGTCATCAGTCAAAATTATCCACTAGAGCACTGGTTTTGAAATTCTTGTTCTCAGTGGGATTCTTTTAAAAAGTGAAATCATATGCAGGGGACAAATATACAGGATAGACTGCAGCAGAGCTAGCCTATTTGATGGGAGCAGGGCGGCCTAGGGTCCTGTTTGCTTACCCGCTTCTGCTCCTGAGCAAGTTCAGTGCAATCTCAGGCCACTGGGTTCAATAATCCAGGTTCCTAAATTTATCCCAATGTGCATTTCTGAGATAGGAGCTGACCTAAATCTCACACGAGAGCTGGTCTCTGCTTACTGGCACATTTTTTTTTTCCTTCTGTGGGATGGAGGGGGCAGCAGTAGCCACTACAGTGGCTTTGGACTTCCCTTCCCCACTTCCCACCGTGCAAGCCAGTCTCTCCCTTCCACCTCCCCCTCTGGCTTTGTGTAGGAGCTGATCGTGGATGCAGAGGACACCTGGATCCGGCTGGAGGGGCTGTCGGAGAACACTGACTACACAGTGTTCCTGCAGGCGGCCCAGGATGCCACCAGGAGCAGCATCACCTCCACTGCCTTCACCACAGGTGAGGAAGTCACGGCCACTTTGATCGCTTCTCCCCTGGGTGACTTTGGCTCCTTAGAAGCCTCTGTTGAGACTTGCCCTGGGAGGAGCCTGACACAGAAATTCAGCTGCCTCCTCCTTCCTCCCACCTTCCCAAGGCTCTGCTAGGAAGCACCCCACTACAGGGTAGTCACAGGACACCCAAATCCCTGGTCCACCTGGACCAACTAATGCACCCCATAAAAGTTCCTTTGAGTTCCAATTTTCTGCATGTTTTTTTCCAGAAAACTTTTCCTACTTCTCTCCTTCCTCCCTGGTCTATACCTAGTGTCAGGAACAGTGGTAAATCCTCAATATTCAATCTACAGCCCCTTTCCACCAGCAAAGTGGTTTTGCATCCAAAACTCAACTCAGTCCTTAAAACGACTGGCAAGGAAGGTCTTTCTATCCTCATTTCACCCACAATGAAGTGTGGTACATAGAAAATGAAAGACCTACGTGGCTTGTGAGTGGCAGGGCCAAACCTAGACCCAGGTCTTCTACATCCCTCTGTCCCTCCTGCCTGCCCTCACTTCAGTCAGCAGAAGATACTTGTATCTGTAAGAGGAAACACCTGACATCTCCCTTGAGCACTCATCTCTGCCTGTCTTACTGCATCCCGTGTGTGATCCCAGTTAATCCTCACACCCTCCAATGTGGCATGGGCTGTGGATAAATAATCCTTTCTGTGATCTCCTATGACACCTCTCCAGTTGGCAATGTGGGACTGCCCAGCCCGGGCTGAATTCTCTCCCTACCCCATCTGGGGATGTGGTATGGGGCAAATGTGGGCTTTTTACCCCTAGTCGCCTGGCTGCCTGCCTTCCTGAAGTACCAGTGTGGCTGGATCCCTGTCCCTGTCCGAGAATCTGTCCCTCCATCCCCAGAGAGGGGACAGGAACTCCCCTCCGATGCATTTCCCTCGATACACCCATTCTGAAGGACAACGCAGGACACTGTGGGAACGTGCCACCTCCACCCGTGGTCCTTTGGGAGTGAGGTCATGAATGAGTCCTCTTTGCCCTTCTTTTTCATACTGTTCAATACTTTACAAAGTGTCTTCAGTGAGCACATTAATCAGAAAAACAAATGTTTTAATTAAAAAATAAACATAAACTATGGTCATACAACCAAGACATGAATCCAAGACGAGTCTTTACCAAGTGGAACTTAGATGACACTTGATCTCTGTTCAGGGACTAAAATCAATTATGCTGTTTCAGAGGTGTCTTAGCTGGAAACGAGGGTGCTGCCTCTTCTTGTTGGAGCCCCTCCCTGCACACTCACAGGTTAATTAAAGGTCCTCCGTGGTCTGCTTCCCCAAGCTACCACTTAAAGATCCATGGGATGGAGCTTTCCACTGAATTAAGAATTTCTTTCCCATTAAAAGAACACAGATGACAGACACTTAAACGGAGCTCCCAATTTGCATATTTATGAGGTTAAACTAATCATTTTATTCCCCAAATGCATGGGCTTCAACATTTGCTCATTGTGGGATGTGCCTTTCATTCCCGTCCTGGGAGGCTACAGCTAGCTCTGGTGAGCAGTTGACTCTATGCCTGGAGCCTCTGTGGAGTCCTGCAGCTCTGCCTCACTGCCGACCCTCCCATCCTGGGCTGTAGAAGTACACCAGCTCATGTGCCCATCGCTGGCCTCTCTTAGACACAATGCACTAAGGGATGTGCAATAGTTTGGGTGTGGTGTTCCCGATCCAACTAAGGGCTCAGCAGGATCAGGTGAGCCAGGGGTTCACAACTCACAGGGAGATGTGAAGAGAGGATGACTTTATTTAGTAGACAGTGCAGGGGACTGACAAGATATATTTAGGTGTGTATGTGAGTGCGTAGGTGGGTGGGTGGGTAGAGGTGGGTGTGTCTACGTGTGTTTGCAAGACTTCAGCTGACACTGGGCTCCCGGGGCATGATCAACATCAACATAGAAAGGAGAAAACTAAAAAGTCCAATTTCCCGATGCAGTGAGGGTAGTTACTAACTGAGCTGCTTGCTCCATGTACAGTTGGGGAACTTGGCACTACCACCACGGTACCTAGGAAAGCAGTATCCATGTTTGGCAGTTTTTGCTGTTTTACAAGACAGCTTAAATTTAAATGTTAGAAGCTGATGAGTACCAACCTTGCTGGCTTTGTCTTGGAAATTTATCAGAACCCACTGAAACAACTGGTTGCAGAATGGAAAACGCTTGGGCAGAAATCATGCATTAGAAATGACCTTCATAAAGCCTACAGTGTGACAGACCTAATAGATGTTGACTAAATTAAATCCTAGCTGCAAAGCACCAAAGAGGGGGTCTCTGGTGAAACAGAGCTAAAAGGACGAGGAAAAGACTAGTACCCTCCACAGGGTTGGCACAGGTAGAGAGGGGCAGCCTGCAGAGTCCAGTGCCCAAAGTCCTCATTTTGAGCTCTGTCTACCACTGAAATGCAAATTTCCCTAAATAAATAACACTGGGCTACATTGTCACTTGCATGTTAATATTAATGAAGGCTCTTTGCCTGTGCCAGTCCCTTCTGCTCCCCTTTTCTGCCCCTGCCAAGAGCAAGTTTCATTAAGGAGGAAGAGAATACAAGGTTCTCTGCTTCCTAAGGGCAGGGTGAATATGGTACCAAAAAGAGAAAGAAGCAAATCCGAAAAGCAAAGTCTCTTCACTTACATGCAAGATTGGAACCCTGCCAGCCTGGACCCCAAGAGCGTGAGCTACTCCTGCCCAGCAAGTCTGTGGAACCGGGGAGCCTGCATGAAGGCAACCAGGGCAGAGGGATGTAGAGGCTGGTTGCTTTTGAGCAGTTAGTATGCCGTCTGACTTCACTGTCAGTAGGGAGTTTCCCTCTTAAATGCATCGTGTTCTGAAGGTGGGCAGATCCCACTCACCATCCTGCGTGCTTTCTAGGCCTTCTCTGATGGAGACTGGCCTCAATCCACTGAACAATTCCTCGCCTTGTCCCAGGTGGACCAAGATAAGAGATGAGTTCAAAATAGGCCTGTCCGAGATGACCTGGAAAAGAGTTGATATCCCCCAAAACAATAATAAAAATAGAAAAGAGGGAGAAGAGCTGGTCTCAAAACCTCCAGTACCTTTGATCAAGGTGTTTTCCCCGCTGTGTTGACGCCACAGAACATAAGCCCGTTTCATTCTTTCCATCCTGTTAATAGCTTCCTGTCCTCTTGTCGCTGGTGTTTGCACAGGACTCTGGGGGGAATTAAATACAAGTAGAGGGAAGAGAAAAAAATATGGATACATTATTTATAATTTATTGTCGCCTGAAATTTCATCCAAGGTCTGCTTGTCTTTTGGAGACATGAATATAAATGAGGAAACAAATATTCCCCGCGGAGCCACGGGGACTTGGTACAATGATCTTCTGAGGGGCAGGTTTCACTGTCTCTTTTAATACCATAAAAAGCAAACAAGTCTCTCGCTAAAGCTCATCCTCGGAGACAAGGAACACTGTAAAATAGGTTGCCTTGACCTTGAGGTTAAGCGAAGACAATCATTGGCAGAGGTGCCCAGAGACAGGTAAGAAGAAATTTTCTCTCCTTACCTTTGCTCCAGTCCTGGCTGCCCCACCTCCAGGCCGAGCGGCTCTGTGGGCTGGAAAACCCATCCTCTCTAAACACTAGCTTCAGTTTTTGAGATTGAGAAAATTAATGAAGATTACCAAATTGTAGGCTCTGGAACAACAGATGGTGGGTCTTGGAAACTCACACGCTTACCACAGATTTCAGTTGGATGGGAAAGCCTGACACCAGTCCCCCCCATGTCTACCTTGTGTACCCCGAGTATCCCCTCACCAAAGGAGAGAGCTAAGAGGGTTCCCTCGGTGGCACTATGTAAAAACAGCTTGAGTTCTTCACCAAGACAAGCAAACCCCGAAAATGACAGGTCCCCCTTCTCCTTTCTTTGAGACCTGGCTGTGGAGAAGGAAGGTGGTCACACAACACACCACGTGCAAATGAATAGATGTCAGTCAGAGGTTTGCACTGACTGCACTGCCCAGCTTGCTGTGTATCCCCAACGCCAGCCCCACTCTGGGTTCACTCACTGTTTCCCACCATTCTAATGTGTTTGGGTGCATTTCTGAAAAATGTGTACCAGTAAAATGGTTTTGAGTCTAATTTAAACACATTTAAATGGGCCTGGATCACACAAGTCAGTCTCTATTCTTATATATATATTTTACTCAGCACTTTTTCTAGACCATCCATGTTGTTAGACAAATATTTTTGCTTCCAGCAGTTGCAAATACTGCATGATAAGTACCTATCAAATTTTACCGATTCCACTCTCCCAAAGAGGTCCATCCGGCCCTCTCCAACCTTCCACCACCCGAGTGTGGCTGTGGTAAACGCCTCCTGTGTGTCTGCTTGTGGATCAGTGAGGCCACGCCTCTGGGTTACACCTCAGGAGAGCCATGGCTGGGCCAGGGAGTGAGTTTGCCTTCGCATAACTAAGCATTGCTCTCCGGCTCAGTGGGGCCGGGCTCCTGTGGCTCATGGCCTTGGTCATTCCTGATGACTTGACGTGGTCCAGCTGTGTCGTTGTTGACAGTCTCCTATGTGTAACTGATGTAGCTTTGTTCTAATCAATTTCTGTAAATAATGATGAGCTTGAGTTTAAACATCTCTCCGTATGCTTGTTAGCCTTTTGAGCTTCCTTTTCCTGTTACCTGATCGTCTGGTTTGTGGACTTTTCTATCCGGTTCCGATAGGATTAGCAATTAATGTTTGAGCTTTGGGAGTCTTAAGAAGTTTTCCTCTAATTGCTTTCTAGATTTATCTTTTCTATTCAGTCTATTTTGTATGTGGTATTGAGTAGGGATACAGTTTCATTTTTATTTCTAGAGTGAACCAGTTTTACTAATATGATATACTTACTAATAACCCATCTTTTGAGTGGACTGATTTGTGGTTCTTTATTGTATATTAAGTTCCCATATATACATGAATTTGTCATCTCTGAATTTCCTATTTTATTTTATGGTCTATCTGTCCCTTTGCAAACACTCTATTGTCTTTTTATATCTATAGCTTATTATCTTAATATAGGTGGAACAAGCTTACACAATTTCCCTTTTCAGGGTTGACTTTGCTATTTGATAGTGTTTATTTTTCCACAGGTGTCACCTTATTTATCAAATTTAGTTTATGAAGTTCTACAAAAGGAGTTTCAACTTCAGTTTAGATTGGAACTGTGATGAATGATGAATTAATTTGGTGAGGACAGACATCTCTTCTAAATGCCTAAATTAGATCTTCATTTATCCAAATCTATATTTTATGCTTCCTTTTACATCTATAATCATGCTTATGTTTTCAAAAGTTAAAAAATTTCCCTATGGCATTCTTTATGTACTTGGCCAATTTCTGAACATTTTATGATTTGTATTGCTTTGTGACTTTATAGATAAATTTAGATAATATTGAATAATATTTATAGATAAACAGAGATAATAGTTCTTTAAAAATATTTTCTAGTTAGTAATTGCTAATGTGGAAAGATATTGATTTTTATATATTGATCCAGTATCTAGCAATCTCACTCAACTCTCATTACTTGAAATTATCTATTGTTTCTGTTAACATTTTTAGGTCAATATTTATGCCATCTACAGATAAGGACAGTTTTATTTCTATACTTCTAATCTTTACATCTGTTATTGGTTTTTTTTTCTTTATCACATTAACTAGGACCTCCAAAACTACATTAAATAGTAACAATGGTATTAGTTAATCTTGACTTAAGGAGAATTCAATTAAAGCTTCATGCTGCATAATCTTTGCTAAATCTTTTTGAAGCTTCTTTTATATGAAAAAGAAGCTAATTTTTCTAAAATAATAAAAATCTATACTCAGCTAACATTAAATAAACCAGAACATTATTTGCTTAGATTTGAGGTTTAAGACATTTGTCAAGGTAGAGGATTGTATTTTATTCCAAGTTAAGAGCTTTTGTAATTAACTTTATCAAATGGTAAATTTTATAGCTCTGAGATTTATACTTTTATACAGTTATTTCTCTTCTACTAAAGAACTATTCAGGAATCTCAACCATTGAAATTTCTCTTTAAGCAGAATTCTAACATATACAATTTTTCCATAGTTTTTCAGATTGATTGAATATGAGTTTTCATTGTACTCTTAGATTTAGCTATCTACTATATGTTATGCTTCCTTTTACATCTATAATCATAAAAAATAGCCTATATCTTTTTTATATCTTATTGGATTTTGAAATCCATGTTTCTCTAACTGCCTTGAAAAATACAATAAAATAACTGAGTAGCTTTCAATCTTCTTCTACTTCTTTCTCCCTCCTTCCTCCTTCTCCTTCTTCATCTTTTAATAAGTTGTTTAGGACAGAATATTTGACTGCCACTTTGCACTTACACATTTTAAAAATTAAATATCTATCCAGCCAGTCATGATGGTGCACAACCAGAATCCCAGCAGCTCCGGAGGCTGACACAGGACCGTCATGAGTTCAAAGCCAGCCTCCACCACTTAGTGAGGTCCTAAGCAACTTAGCAAGACTCTGTCTCAAAATAAAAAAGGTCTATGATGTGCCTCAGTGGTTAAGTGCCTCTGGGTTCAATCCACGGTACCAAAATTAATATATCAGTAGATAAATAAGATAAATAAAAATTAAATACCCAAGTTTTTGGTTTCTCACACCAGTTTTGACCCTTTATAGGTTTCTTGAAATTTACTCATTTCATCTGAATTTTAGAATTCAGCAGACAAAATTCTTCAAAAGACTTTGTAATCTTTACTGCATCTATTACTGTGTTCCCCTCTTTGTCTTAATTTTTCATCTCCTCTATTTCTTACTCAGTCTTTCCAGTGATATATTAGGTATTAGATCTAACAACCCCATTCATGTTTTTATTTACCACTATTTATTTTTAGAGTGCATCATCAGAGTATATCTGATATAAAATTCTAAGCACCTGAGCATACTTTCAAATCCCTCTGGATTCCTAGCTTCCTACCCACTTCACCTCCACCCACACAAACCCTGTCTAGATTTGGGGTTTTGGCTCTGGGTTGCTATGGATAGACTTTCTCCTTATCTATTCTTTGATTAAAACCACCACCCCCTTTTTTTGGGGGGGGGGGTACAGGGGTTGAAACCAGGGGCACTTAACCACTGAGCAACACCCCCAACCCTTTTTTATTTGTTTTAAATTTTCAGACAGGGTCTAACTAACTTGCTTAGGGCCTTGATAAGTTGCTGAGGCTATATTTGAACTCTCAATCCTCCTGCCTTGGCCTCCTGGGCCTTTGGGATTACAGGTATTCACCACCACACCTGATAATTAAAGTCTTTTATTAGAGACAAAAATAAGATATTTCCCACAACTAGTTAATCACCTTCACTTTTCATGGCTCCAGAAGTTGTCACTGCTAATTTGTGTATTTAATCGAAGTTTGCAATAACTGGTTTTGTAAAGCAAATTCTCTGAAATCTAACATTCCTGAAGAAGGTTGTTCGGGAATCAGACCTTCGTGTTTGAATTACAAGTTGTTCAGATATAGAAATATTAGGCACAAATATTTGCTTCCAACATATTTTAAAATATTCTTCCACTGTCCTCTCATATGTAGCAGTGCCTTTGAGAAGTCTAATGTCAATCAGATTTGTGTTCTGTGGGAGATCTGATCTTTCCTTCTAGAAAGTTTTAGAATGGTTTTCTTTCTTTTTGACAGTCGCACACTTCATTCTATGTCTTAGAGTTCATTTATCATTTTATCTCCAATTTGACACTCTATGAGCCCTGTAAATCTACGGTGCATTATCTTTACCTCTGACTCATTTATCTTCATTACTTATTTAGACATTTCCTCTGCTTTTATTGGCTTTCTAGGGCACTTATTACCTAGATGTTAGAATATGAGCTGCCCTCCAAAACCTCCAAATCCCTTGACTTATTTTTCTTTTCATGTTTTCTTTCTCTTTTTTCCTCCCCTTTATCTTCTCAAACAGCTCCTCGATTGGATCTTCCAATTCATATAGTTATATTAGCTGTATTTAAAGCCCATTTCTTCTTACCTACTATATTCTTACTATAAATTATTATCACGTTGTCCATACCTAACGTTTCTACTTAAGTTGATTTCTTATTCTTCTTCATGTTGTTAATGTCTTTCTTGATGTCCTTAAAGTTGTCATGCTTAATTAAAATTCTGTTCTAATAACTGCACCAGAAGATCAACATCATGTGGCCTGGGAATCCTACTCTTCAACGAGTGAATATTCCGTCCTGTGGAATCATGTTCCTTTGGGGTCCTCTGCTCCTTTTTCTGGCCATGTGTATAGTTGAGAAGGACCAAATCTGTGTGAATGGACAGGTAATGACTTCTGTATGGCATTATGGAAGAGAGAGCAAGAAGATAACTGCAAAACTTTCTTCCAAACTATGTTCATCCTCTCTTTTTTTGGTATTGTTTGGTCTGCCTGGTTTGGGGAAGGTGTTGATTTGTTTTTCTTTTTTGGGGGGGGCGGTAATTCTGGCCTTACTGAATTAATTGGGAAATGTTCTTCCTCTTCTATTTTCTTGAAAAAGATTATATAAAATTGGTGAAGTAGACATCACCAGTCATGACAACTGGGCCTGGAGCTGCCTTTTTGTAGAGATTTGAACTACAAATCCAAATTTTCAAAGTCATCACCATCCTCTTCTGATTATTCCATTTCACCTTGAGTGACCTTTGGGAGATGGTAATTTGTAAGACATTTCATCTAGATTGTCAGATTTATTTGCATAGAGTTGTCTGTGCTAGTCAATAGGTTAGGGATGCAGTATCCCCCTTTAGAAAGGCAGTGAATTCACGTGGAACAGAAATATAACCTATGATAGTCATAAGACAACCATATGAATGTTAGAGAAGGACCTCATACATTGAGGATTTGATCTTGTCCATTTCAGATTATGGACATTGGACATTTAAATTACATTGTCCCAAATGTTTTCAGAACATCTAATTATAATTCCCCTTTTGGTGATCATAGGGGAGCCATATAATCCTCTCAAGGATTTATACATCTAACTAGCCTGAGCATGCAGGCCTTCCAGGCCCTGGTAAGGGTTTTCTATTTTACTCTAGTTGGAAGGCAGAAACCATGGTGTAGAGAGAGGGGATGAGACAAGATCACGTTGCATTATGAAAAGATCACTCTGGTTAAAGGAGAATGGACACCCGTGGAGCCTAAAGAGTGGAGGGAGACGAAGCCAGAGGCAGCACCGTGACCCCACCTCTCCTGGCCATGTGGCATCAGGAGCCACAGAGCAGAGCCACGTTTGCAAAGCCAGTCTGTGATCAACCTAATCTGCCACGAAACTGGATCTTCTGATGTAAGTGAATACAAAGAAAAAGACAAGCTATGTCAGAACACTCCTCCGCTGTCAGGACGCGTTCAGCCAAACCCTGAAGAGAAGATTCACAAGTCCTACGCCACGTGAGGGAGGGTAGGAGGCAAGGGGTCCACGGAGCTCCGGACCTTTCTCAACAGCTCAGCATAGGATCTGCTGTTCAATTGATTCTCCACTCCCAATACCTCCTTAAAAGCTTTGCCCCCTCTCCCTGGGTTCCCACCACTCCCTCCTGAGCGCATGTAATTGCTTCTCAGCACTGCGCGAGAATGCTCTTTCTTAAAAATACCCTTAAAGTTCATCAGAGACTCTTCAACCTGTGGCCTTCTGCAGAGAGCTCAACTCCTGGCACAGCACGGTCTGCCCTGCTGACCTCCCCTGCCCGGTCCTTGGTCTCTGGTGCCCTTCATCCATCCAACCCAGCTTGCGCTTTGTCTCCTGCCGCATCTTCAGTCCCCCCCCCCCCCGGGGCTGTGCGCTCCCACAGGGGCCTGGAGCACCCCCTCCACCAACGTGGGACTGAGTCTACATCAGATAGCCTTTCTGATTGGCACTTGGAGGCCAGGAGAGTGGGCCCCATGCCCGCCCCTGCTTCTCCCTGCCTTTGCCGCCCCTGCCTTCAGTGCACGCCCACCTTGACACTCTGCTACCACACCCCGTGCTGATCTCTATCCCAGAGTGCCTAGGACTCAGAGGACGTCTGTTTCTCCCACCAGAGTGTGAGAACCGGAAAGGTAGAACTGCATCTTTTTTCTTTACATTCCCATCTCGCAGCCCAGTATTTACAACCTAAGAGATACTTCCTATATGTTTGTTGGATTTTCTTATTTAAGAGAATAAACATGTAAATGAGTTGGAAGATGCCAGGAGAAGGCCAAGGTAATAGATACAGTTCACACAGGCTGATCTGGTCACCTTGCCCCGTCCATGGTCTCTGGCTGCTCCCAAGAGTCTAGCGAACTACTTCACAAATGTGGGTCATTAATTTTAACATGGGGGGACCCGGTGAGAGTCAACCGCAAACTCACTGCTAGAGAAAAAAATCAAAGTGCTGGTCGACGAGGTCACTTCGCTGCTGGTGAAAAGGAATAACAATTTGGTGGAGAACTGGTGAGCCACACACTTTGTTCTGCATTTACAGAGAAACCTGTTGAGGCTGTTCTAGGGGAAGACACTGATGTCACAGCTTCAGTCCTGAAGAGGAGGCCAGGAGAGTGGGCAGCCGCAGGTGCTGTCCCCAGCTACTCAATCTGACCATCTTAAAGCCTGCACCAAGGTCACCAAAGGAGTAAAGACAGGGACAGAGAGCCTCCTCTTCCACTCCCGCTGCCAGGGGCCACCTGATTGCACTGTGCCTCACGTAGATGGTGGCTTCCACTCAGCATTCAGCCCACTCTGCTGCCCAACGCAAACCAATTTCTGAGCAATTCTTCCGGCAAGTGCCCTGGTCCTGTTGATCTCACAATTACATCTAGAAACACTTAACCATGAGGCATGTCAGTGGACTGGCCGCTTGGTGCTGCTTCCTCTCAACTTGGGCATCGCCACAGCCTGTGCTAAAAATAAAAAAATAAGTTTCTCTGTCAGGCCAGGCTCAAGTTATTGCGCCAAAGGGAAGAAGTCTCCCAGATCCACTCTTGGTACTAAAATTTCTACCTTTAGAAAAATTACCGGGATAATGTATGTGGGGGTTAAAGGTGAATTTCTAAGGTTGTTCAATGGAGTGACATACAGAGAAGTAGGAACGATGGAAATCAACCCTGACAGACTCCTAAAATGGATGAAGGCCCAGCAACATGCTCATGGAACCAGGGAATTATTATGTTCTCAATTATTAGCTGACTAAAGGTCCAGCGACCCTGAGCAGAAAGAAGGGGTAGGATCCAGGACATGAGGATCAAACACAAGGCTAACCAGAGCCTCTGGTCCCCTGTCCTTCCCACCATATCCAGTCTAGATCTTGGGGCCAGCAGCCCACTCGGGGCACATACCACCTGGGGACGAGAATGGGAAGGAAAGGGTGAGAGGCAAAGAGGATTCCTTCCCTTATCTACCAGATCTAGGCAGGGAGACAGGCCCCAGGCACCCTGTGTGTTTACCAACTCCACCTCTTGGCCTCTCCGAGGAGAAGAAGAAAACGGACCACCTAAATAGTGGATTTCAAACCCAGCTTGTCTTCAGGCTCATCAAGGAGCTTTGGAAAGACACTGATTCGGGACCTAGCCCTTGACATGCTGGTTTAGTAGATCTGTAATGGAACACAAAATCTGAATTTTAATGAAGTCCTCAATTTGAGAAACCACTGATGAAGTTTCTCTTATCTGGTGAAAAGGAATAACAATTTGATCAAGGACTGGTGAGTACAAAGCAAGACATGGGCAGTGTGGAAGGCTGGATGGGGCTGGAGAGATGGTTTTGTGGACAGCTGTGTCTCCCCAAGTTCCCAGGATGTGGAAACCCCAGGTTGCTGCTCCTGACAGTTTGTAAAAGCAAAACATTTTTTCATTGTCTTTCTACTATTGCCACAGACTAAATCACAGTAAATTGAACCTATAAACAAACAAATGGCCTTGCAATTTGTCCAGGGTAAGGCAAGTGCACCCAGCAGCTAAGCATCAGTCTCACGTGTATTTGGTGAGTGCCTCTGCCAACCACTTCACACAGGGGTCTCAGAAGAAAGAAAGCACAGTCTGTCCTTCCTCTCCAGAGGCACAATCTGGAGCCCTTTTCCCATCTAAAATTTGTCATTCCTTGGACACTTTTATCTGGGGACCAGCTCCCTCAGGGCATATACCTACGGGCAAAGAGATTTTATTCTTCTTTCAAACTTGAAAAAACCTAATCCAAAGAGGCATGGTGGCACACACCTGTAAACCCAGTGACTCAGGAGGCTGACGCAAGAGGATCACAAGTTCAAAGCCAGCCTCAGCAACCTAACAAGTTCCTAAACAACTTACTGAGACCTTGTCTCAAAATGAAAAATAAAAAGGGCTGGAAATGTGGCTCAGTGGTCAAGCACCTCCAGGTTAAGTTTGAAGAAGAAGGAGAAGGAGGAGGAGGAGGAGGAGGAGGAGGAGGAGCTGATTTAATGATGAAACCGTCCTTCATGGGAAAGGACTATTATTGCATAAGGCAGGTGTAAGGTGAAGGCCAAGAATATTGTGTGTTGATCTTCTAAAATGAGAAATTCCGTCAGTGAGCTATAAGGGGCGAGAGGAAGGCAGACATGCCAGTTGCTGCAAAGACCAGGTCAAGAACAGCCTGAAAGCCTAAAAGCAATAGCAGTGCTCCCAAGGCAGAGGGAGAGGGGACAGCAGCCACTTGCAACTGTCCCCTGCAGTGGAACTGTAGCCTTGAGAAATGGGTGGGATCAAGAACTTCAGAGACCTGACACACTGGAGATGAACACTAACAGGTTTCCTGCAGCTATTAAGGAAATCAGTTTTAAGGAGTAAAGATTTAATTTAAGCATAGAATCTTTTGAGGCAGCTTTAAACTTTGAGGTTTTATATGATGGTGGAGATGTTGAGCTCCTGCCAATTACAGCATCGGCTCTACTTCCCGTTTTAGTAGCATCCAAAGAGTGCTCGACTTGGGGTCTGAAAACTTGCATTCGAGTGGCCTGAGTAAGCCATGCGATCCTTCGGAGCACACTTTCCTTGTCTGTAAAGTGAGCCTCTCCACTCTACCCCTCTGCCTTCCTCCCCAGTTTCTCACAAGAATGAAATGGAAATTGGAAAAGCACATGCTAAACTTACAGAAACAGAGTGCTGTTCCCTGGTGTGGCCACACCTGAAGTTGGTATTGGGGATGCCCTGAACAGTGCTGTGACAGTGTCCACGCTGTTGGACAGTAACCTGCAGCCAGTCCTTGTGCTGGGCATGAGTGCATCTTCAGAGGGGCCTTGATGCAGGCCACCAACCTCCAGCAGTCTTCCTAATGATCTTCCTGATAATCTCAGATGGGGCTTTAGATGACAGAGGTTTGGATGAGGTTGCTGTGTCACCTTCCTTCTGAGACATGCTATCTATTACCTACCATCTAGCTTTCCAGGTGGTAGGATGTCACACCTGTGGTATACTAGTTCTACCACTAGGAGGCACTGTAGTAACTGACCTGTGAAGCCCTCCAGCCGCTCCAGGGCTGCTACAGTTCGAGAAAGCCCATCACTAGCCCAGAAGATCACTGTATTTACAGAGCACCCAAACCACCCTTCCTGGCAAGGCTAGCTGTGCCTTTAACTTGCTCTGTCAGCCCCTGCAATCCAGAAGTCTCCAGTGGGCTTCTTGATTTGCCAGCTAAGCACTAAAATTTGTTCCGAAGCTAAACTCTCTAAGACACATGATTTAAGCTTCTCTTTCAGCTAATTAGATATTGTTCTACAAATTGGGCTGTTCTCTCTGAAAGATGAGCTGCAATTTACTTTCCCTGCCCTCTCCTTAAACTTAAACGGAACTGTAAAACATGGCCGTTTGCTTGTTTAGTACAATCAGGAGATTATTTTGTGCAAGGAATAGATATCCATCTTCTTGCTAATGCTGAGCTTGTTTGGGCATTCCTTAATGGCTGCTATGAAAATGACGGAAGCTTTGCTGAGATCCCTTTTGCCCTTTTGAAAGGTGGACCCCACGGTGATTTATTGGCTCGTGCATCTGCGATAATCTCCCAAGCAACCCATCACAAACAACTGCATTAACATGTCTTCACTCCACAAGGCGGGAGATCTTCACTGCCCCCCATTTTACTGATGAAGAATTTGATCTCAGGGAAGCCAGGCCTTTTGCTGACATCCAAACAGCTAGGTATATGGAGAAGCCAGACAGTGAAGCCAACACTTTCATCCTCAGATCCCTTAAATCTATTGTCTGAAGAATCCAGTGTCAGGTGAAGAAGAGGAAGGCAAAATGGCACGGGGCTCGGTGCCTACACGGCTCAAATCCACTGCGGATTTCTTACAGCTCTGGATAAAATTCCAACCCTGAGGTCCTTTGAAACCTTCTGGGGCCCGGGGCTCTTGGACATAGTGGGAGAAAGGATCTTTTCTGGAAATTGCCTCTTTTATTGTGCAGGGGGCCGAGTATTCTCTCACCCTCAAGACTGTGCCCAACATCTGATGAACGGAGACGCTCTGAGCGGAGTGTACACCATCTTTCTCAACGGGGAGCTGAGCCAGAAGTTGCCGGTGTACTGCGACATGACCACAGACGGCGGTGGCTGGATCGTAAGTACACACAGCTGCTCTCCTTGCATGCAGATGTCCTTGGTGTCGCAATCTGCCTAGCTCAGCCTCTGTCGGCCCAGCGTCACTATCCATCTGGCCATCCTTTCACCCACACCTCCGTGTTCAGCAGCCCAGTGGGAGATTGAGCCAGGCAGAGATGAGGATCAGCATATCCAGGCAGGGCCAGGATGACTGCCTTCCCTCCTGTCCCTTTTGCAAGGAGAGCGCATGCAGGAGGGTGCTGGGGAGAGGGGTCATGACCAGAGCCCAGGAACCTGCCTGCAGGGGGGCTGCCTCTGTAATAACGCACAGAGGAGGATCCCCTCTGTATAAGAGGAGCCTCCCTGGCCAGGCAGTAAGGTCCCTTCTCTCGGAGGGTCACACTGGGGGGTGGGGGCAAATGAGGGGCAGAACTTGGATGGCCACCTCCAAGGGCCTTCCCTGTCCTCCTCCTTCTCCGGCTGCTGGTTCTCTCCCAGAGCTATCATCACAGCCCTCAGAGAGCACCACTTACTGTCACGACCCCCTCCCACGTCTAACAGGCCAGTACAGAGCTGAAGGAAAGGGGGGGCCTCCCTCATGGCCACCTCTCCAGACAGGCCACCGTGCAGATAGAGCAGTAGCTGCCTGGTGCAAGATGGAAATGGCCTCCCCTCCACCCCCTGTGCACCCCCCACCAGCACCGCTGACGCACAGAGCCAGATCCTCAGGGCGCAAAATGGGTGGTTTTTGAATAGAGAGAAATGGTGACTATGCTCCTAACAGCCACTCTCGGGAGGCATTTTCTTTTATGTTTCTGACATATTTGTGCCTCCTTCTTAAAGCATAATTGGAAATTGAAGCCGAGGCTGATGTATCGGAGGTTAAATGAAATTAGCACTTAAACAGCTCAGGATGTGAATGATATGCGGTTGCTTTGGCTGCAATAAGACGATGACAGTTACCAGATGATTTGAAGCTGCTTCTGTTCCTGTGGAGAGAAATGCTTTCTACCACACTCTGTGATACAAAAGATTAATTTGAGAGTCAGACCTATTTCCCCTGACTATTTGAGAGCTTGATAAGTGTCCTGGATCCTTTCTACATCGTAAGGGGTGCAAATTGGCATCAATGTCACCCCACAGCCTAGTCACCAGGGGCCTCTGTGCTGCAAGGAAGTGTTGTGAGCATTTCTTCCAAATGCTGCAGTGTGGATCCTGAGCTCTGTTCTGAAACCTTCCTTATCTGGGCATCTTCGCCATTGTCCATACGGGACCCAGTTGCACCAATTTATTCAATTTTATTCACCGTCGCTTTTCCTGATCATCTCCCCCCTGTCGCTTCCCCCTTGCTCTTCACAGGTATTCCAGAGGCGGCAGAACGGCCAAACTGATTTCTTCCGGAAGTGGGCGGACTACCGCGTGGGTTTCGGGAGCCTGGAGGACGAGTTTTGGCTAGGTAACGCCTGCTTCCCGCTTTGCCCTGGTGTGCTGCTCTGGCTTTTGGTGCAGCTCTCTCCTTTCTGCGTCCATCTGGAATCATCCGGAACCCGTGTCTGCTGAGCAGCTGACAGCTTGTGGATTGCTTTCAGAACCCCCTGCCCTGTTTGGCTGCACTATTGATCTGTTTTATCTTATTGTGGTGTTTTCCTCTTTGCTCCGTCTCTTCCCATCCTCATTCATAGTCTCTTATGCTGATGGGTCTCGACATAAGGCAGCTACCAAGGGAAGGAACTGCTAGGCAGGGGAAGGGGCACCGGGAGCAAGGGGCGGGCTGGCCAGGGAAATGAGGCCGGTCGCTCTGCTCGGTTCCTTGGAGCATGTCACTACCTGACTGGGAAGGAGAAGGAAAAGATGAGAGTGCCATGTGAGGCGAGCGGCAGTTTCTTGGAGGTCTGACACACAGGAGGTTTAGATGGAGAGCTGGGGCAGCCCGAGAAGGTGCAGAAACACTGCAGCCAGGCAGGGGACCCAGTGTCTGTTCATGATGCCCACGTTTCCCACCTGGTTAGATTTCCATAGCGACTGAGAAAGGCCGGCAGAGGAGAAGGCAGAGAATCAAGTCCCACACTGGTGGTCTCCTCTCTTCCTCCCCTGCACCATCTCATCCAAGCCTCACCATCTACCCAGATGTCCAGGTAGCAGCCCCTGAACTCCCGGGCCTCCCCATTGCCCACAGAGCCTCCGAATGACCTTCCTCACTCCCCACGTTGAGCAAGGTCAAGCCCTCTGTGAACCCTTTTCAGTGACTCCCCCTCACACCCAGAGGAGGGGTAGACAGCTCCGCCACAGAACAAGGCCTCCCCAACCACCCCCGCCTATCTCACTGTCCCTTCTGGCCAACTCCAAACTCCAGATTGCTCTCAGAACCACTGAGATGCCTCTGTAAGAACACTCTCGGCCACTTCTCGGGTGTCCAGCCACCTATATGCAAAGTCCAGCTAAGCACCCCTTCCTCCATAGGACCTGTCCTGACCATTTCCTCACCTGTCACCTTTGGGAGAACTGGCTCTCCTCTCTCTGTTGTGACCCAAATCACAACATCCCTCTCCCTTTCTGCCCTCTTGACTGTACTGTATAAGCTTTGCTCTGGGCTGGGCCCACCCCTGCGCCCACCCCATACCCATCTTCCAATGCCATTGCCTATAGCCATGCCTGGGGATAGTAGGTGTCCACAGTACAGATGTCAATCATCAGTGATAACCATTTAGCGAATATCTATTAGATAGCCAAATCTGTGTTTGCCAATGTAGGTGATAAAAAAAAAAGGTAAAAACCATATAAACACATTGAGAAAAAAGTCAAATGGGAAAATGTGCTTACCTTTTTGTGATATCAGAGATTGAACCCATGGTAGCCTACCACTGAGAAAAATCCACAGCCCTTTTTATTTTTTGAGACAAGACCACACCAAGTTGCTGAGGCTAGCCTCAAACTTGTGATCCTCCTGCCTCAGTCTCTAGAGTTGCTGGGATTACAGGTGTGCACCACTGCACCCGGCCAAAATACACAGACCTTGAAAGCATTTGCAAATACTTGGGAGGCTATCATGATGCGCATGAATCAATGTGTCCATAAGCAGATAGGACTTACATTTCCCAGGCCTAAGCCAAACCAGTTTCCTGGGTTTTTGTCAAATCTGTGAAATATATAAACTATCAGGAACTCAAATTTTCTATGTATCACTTTTTTATTTGGTTAAATCTATTTGTTAAAAAAAAAAAACAACTTTACAGAGTTGCCAAAAAAGGAAATCTGGTTATCATGTGTCATAAGTAAAAGGAAACCTCAAAATTAAATGCAAAGAAAAGAAAGCAATACTGTTAACTGAGAGTCCCACCCAGGGGCTTTGGGCCCACTGTGGTTGCTGGTGGTGGTATGAAAATGGAGACGGGAAAGTGTTGGGCGTTAAACCACAAAGTGCTTGAACCAAACTGGGACTGGGAATTGAGGCCAGGGTCAAGGTCAGGTTCAGGATCAGGGCTCCTCCTTCAACTCTGAAGAAGGACTGAGAGAATTTGGAAATACCTTTCCCCTAAAGGTCAAGGTTATTTCATGCCTGTTTGAGTCAGCTTTTTTGCTGCTGTGGTTAAAGATGTGACCAGAACTATTTTAAGGGAGGAAAAGTTTATTTGGGGACTGTGGGTCAGTGACTCAGCAAACACCAGTCAAAGAGCCTCCCACTTGCAATCGATGTAAAGCTTTAAATCCCAAATAGGATAAAGAAGCCAAAAGATGTGGGTGACCTGCAGTCCATCATTTCACCTCTCTGGACTTAAGCTTTCCCTTCCACAAAACAAAGAGGTCGGCTGGAGTAAGCTCTAATTCCCTCCACCGAGGCAATTCTTTGATTCTAAATCATGGCACACTCAGATAGCTATCAGATGTCCCAGCAAAGCAAGAAGAGCCCAGTTTAGTTCACAGATAGAAATCAGAACTCGGAGGTCACCAGCAAGGCAGGGCAAGGCATCAAATGTTTGGGCAGAGAGGTCAAAATCAGACCATCCCGGGGCAAGTGGGCAAGAAAGTATCTATGAGAAGATATCACCATGGGGGACCTGGACTCCACCCAAGCTCTGGGCTTGCAGGGCTTTACATCTTCCAAGAATACATGAGCCCAAGGTCTGGAGTACTTAGAGGCCAAGGAGATAGCATGTGAGGGGGGAGAAACTGGCCAGGAGACCAGCAAAGAGGCAGCCATGCAAGATATAGCAGGTAGAGAGAAGGGAACAGAGACAGAGAGCAAGACAGATGCTCCTGAACTTATGACGGGGGTTAAATCCAGATAAATTCATCAGGAGTTGAAACTATTGTCCAGTGGGAAATGCATCTGCTATACCCCACACCCCAGCTTAACAACACAGTACAGAGCAGAGCACAAATCATTTCCCATTGGGATCAGCTGGTGGCAGCTGAGCACTGTGGCCCAGTGTCGAAAGAGAGAGAATACTCACAGCAGAGCATTAGCCCAGCCAGAGACCCAAACCCAACGTACCGTTTCCACTGGATGCCTACAACGTTCACCCCACTGTAAAGTCAGGAGGTGGTAAGATGAGTCATTGTTAAGTCGGGTACTACCTGTACTCCCTGACCTGGGTCTGGTGGTCCCCGGAGGCCTGGAGGCAGACAGAGAAGGGCCAGTGTGATGAAAGATGGATAGAGCCCCTTCTGCAGACTACAGGACGTTGGGACCCCTGGGATGCTCCAGAATTCCTCTGATGAGCGATGCTACCTCCTGCTTCCTGCCGTCCATGCCACAGGCTTCTCTCCCTGCGATGCCGCCTGTCCTTTTCTTTCCATACCATGACTTGGCGTAGAAGAGGGCAAGGGACAGGCCAGGAGTCCTGAGGCTTCGGGTGAGTCAGTTATAGGGTCAGCACGGGGGGTCAGCACCCTGTGCTGCCTGGTGGCCCTCGTCAGCAGCATTGGGCTGGCCTCTTTACAGGAAAAGTAATCCAGCAGGGACTATTGGATAACAGCTCAAGAAGCGCTGAGGGCAGAAGCAACCTGGATGCCCTTGTCTTCCCTGTACCATCTGTGTCAAGGTCAAAGTCACAATTCCCTTCCACTTCCAAAGCTGCCTGAGGCCCGGCTCAGTGCACTCTCTGCTCTTCTGCACAGGGCTGGACAACATACACAGGATCACGTCCCAGGGCCGCTACGAGCTGCGTGTGGATATGCGAGACGGACAGGAGGCGGCCTTTGCGTACTATGACAAGTTCTCCGTGGAGGACGGCAGGAGCCTGTACAAACTCCGCATCGGAAGCTACAATGGCACTGCAGGTACCTGTGGCCCCAGGGGCGCTGGGCATGCAGCAGGAAGGCCCCAATGACCTAGACCTGAGCCGCATGGGGGAGGAGCACCACCCACAGAGCTCTCTGTAGCCAGGGAGGACGGCTGGACCGCGAGAGTCGCTGGCTCTGGTCCCAGCCCTGGCCCCTCTGGTGACCTGCAACCAATTTATCAGGACTTTGGTTTCCTCACCTGGAAAATCATAAGATGTCCATCCTACTTCATAGTGTAGACAGAAAAAAAAATCAGTAAATGTCATGAAAGTGCCTTTAAAAAGTTTTTAGTTGAGAAGTGCAGTGTGAGAGGGAAGGCTTGCTCTCCTTAGCTAGGTAGCCTGTGTGGACTCTTACCCAGAGACAGCGGAAGCAGCTCTCACCTGGGTAGGATGTCCCCTGCAGTGACCTAGGACAATCTTTGAGGAATGAAATTAATACAGATCCCCTCAATCCCTGAGATGCCCTCTCATCCCGTGAAGGAGCGAAGGACGGTCCCTAAGTGTTCCTCGTTGGCCATGAACATTGGTTTCCTTCCTCCAAGAGAGCCACATGCACCATCGGGTTTTCCGGGTAGATTTTTATGGCATTTCTACCAAGCAGACAGACCCACTCCGGGAGCTCTGTGGCATTAATAGTTCGATCAAGACACAGCATCAGTCTGCTCCTCAGGCTCTGCCAGTCTGTTCCTTATTTCCTGTTATAACATATTTCATAAAGACTGTCGTGCCAGATATTCTACTGTCTGGGACAGGGAGTTACTGGCTCTCATTAACTCCAATTTCAGGGCTAAGCGTTGGTGTTTAATTTTAGCAACATTTTTTATGCCTCTTAGAATTAAGAAGAGCATCAAGGCGTTGCCCTTCCAATTACTGCATTGGCTCAATTACTTCTGTCTTCAGCCAGGTATTATAACTCCAAAGAGAAGACGCACTTTCTTTTGTTCCTGCTCATATCTGAGATCATTCGCAATGGCTGTCAGACAAGCCCAGCCAAAGGTCTAATTTGCCACACTTTGAGCATAAAATAGCCATTGAAATGGACGTATCAAACAAAATGTCAGGCGAAATCATTTCAAAAGTAACCAGATGCTGTTCACGCCCTAGGATTAGAGCTGCGCCTGTAGGAAAGCCATTCTAGTTCCCCTGGAGGAAGAAGGGCAAGCCCTTCCACTCTGTGCCTGTGCCCCCTTCCTCGCTCCTCTTCTGCAAACCTGGGCTTCACCTGTCTAGCTGGGGCACAGCCCCTGCTGCCTCTGGCCAGCCTTGACTCCCTGCTGGGCCCCCCCCACCCCACCCCCCAGGACAGAACGGGTGGATTCCCTCCGACTCTCCTGTGTCAGAGGCAAATCCTGCCACAGCTCTGCTCGTTGTTGTAAATTGAATGTGATTCATTCTTTGCCTTGCAAAGAGGAAATCCTGGCTCGCTGCAACTGCTCCATCTAGGCAGCTCCGCAGGCAGGTTCCTCCTGGACCAAGCAGCTTTCCGGGAGGAGAGGCCCCGCCCCTTCTTTCTGGCATGTCTGACATTGCTGGATCCCCTTGATGTTGCTGGATTTTACTGGTCCTACTGGCAACAAGCTGTGCTGAGGCTCCAAGTTCAGCCCTTTTCTCAAGGTACTAACTTACCAGTCTCTAGGTGGGGCTCTACTTGGGTAAGAACGGAGGAGTCCAGATTCCACGTGAATCCATAAGAGGGTGTGGCACAACTCCTAAACGTTGACTGTGCCAGTTGCAGAGACTCAAAGGAAGCATAGGACGTGGCCTCCACAAGAACTAAACAGCCAACTAAAAAAGAAACAACTAGGAAGTTACTCACCACACCGTGAAGGGCGCCCCCTTCCTATTTAAGGGGGGCTCAGAGAGGCAGTTGAGGAAGGCTTCTGACGGCTGCTGCATTTGAAGGAGTTGTCCATGGTCAGGAAACGCCCCTGGATGAGAAGCCAACGTGGAGGGGAGGCTGCGGTGGGCCACGGGGCAGAGCCAAGTTCATAGGGAATAGAAAGAAGCTGGTGAAGGAGGGGAGCTGAGCCTCCGCCGCCCCTACACTGAAGGAGCAGATGGAGTCTTAGCCTGTGGCCAGCGGGGAGCCCCTCCCTGTGAGTCCTGAAGGCGTGACAGCAGTGTGGCTCTAGGAAGGTCACTGGATGAGCCCGACACAGGATAAGGGAAATGTGAGCAAAAAACAGAGAGAGTCACTAGTGGCTGCTGCACAAAACCTAATTCATAGGAGGCGATGGGAGGCCTGCTAATGTTGGGGCTGAGAGAAGGTGTCCGTCTAACAGTGGGTCAGGAGAGGGGCGCCAAGACACGCGAGATGATGTGTGAGGCAGAAACGGGGAGAGGAGGCAGACTTGTGGAGAACGTAAAGACCAACGTCAGGAGCACGTCTAAGAGAGTGACAGGCAGCATCAGAGCAGACACTGGAGAGGACGGCCAGGGGAGTAACGGGTGACTTCTAGGCTGCAGAGGGATCATCAGGCTAAGATGGTGACAAGGGTGGAGGCACACAGCCAAGACAGCACTAAAGAAAGGGTCACAGGACAGGAGGATTGGCCCAAGCATGTTTAAGACAAAGGATATGAGTGTGACTTAGGAAAAGAGGACATGAGAAATGCTAAAAAAAGAAAAAACAGAAGGAAAAAGGGAAGAAGACTTTTCTGCCTTTTCCAGAATTGGGAAGAGATGACAAAGAATAAAGTTACAGGTGGTGGGATTAGCTCCAGATGAGGCTAGAAGTATAGCCCAGTAGTGAAGTACTTGCCCAGCATGCACAAAGTCCTGGCTTCAATCCCCAGCATTGCAAAAAAACAAACAAACAAATGAAATAAATAAACAAATAAAAACCCTTGGAGATGCTGAAGTGGACAGAATAGAGAAAATGACATGTGGCTTTAGGGACTCCCCCAGCCCCTGAGGTCAGCTTCCCTGTAAAACGAAGATCCACTGGCCAGGAGCCCGGCTGTAGTGGGATGCTCTGGGAGCAGTGAGCAGCCCCTGTGGGCACAACTCAGAAGCCACAGGATCAGAACCCAGCCTCACAGCAGAAATCAGCTCTGGATGAAGCTAAGGTCATTTTCACTCCATCAACAGCATGAGTCCCCCTCTCAACAGCCCAGCCACAATTCCTCCTCCAAATCCTCCCAATCATTACACACCAATGACAATCTGATCCCCTCCCTCAAACCTTCCATTCACATAAGCCCCCTGCACCATGTCCCCAACAAGAGCTCACCCAGCCCCCATGCACCTGAGAATAGAAATCTCACCACAGCTCTAAGATCTTGTGAACAGCTCAGATATTTAGAGAATTTCTCCCCTATGGTCAGCCAAACATGCCTCTTTAGTCCATAGACTTCCTCACAAAACTATTGAATGTTTCTTTTTCTCAATAATCCGTCAGATATTTGACAAAGGTGATCGTGGACCCGTCTCCCTCTTGAGCCTGCCATTCCCAAGACACAGCCCCTGGCCCCACCCACCTGTCCTTTGACACAGTCCTGGTTTTTCCATCCCCCTGTTTCCTGTAGATGCAACTCTGGTTTGCTAACGTCCAAGTTCTTGCAGCACCAAGTTCTGAACATGGGTTTGGGGTGTGGTCTGATCAGGGCTGGTGTCTGGCAAAAGCCAGGCTGAACCTACACAAGGAACACCCAGAAAGGTCCAATCAGCATGGCTCATCACTGTATCCTGTGGAGACAGGACGAACCACGATTGCTCGGAGTCCCAGTGCAGTGTCCCTGTGCCTGGAGGAAGCAGACGGGGTGTGGAGAGGGGTCGTGTGGATGGAGTTCTCAGCAAAAGGCCAGGGGGCGAGGAAATGGGCTGGAGAGGGCAGCACAGGAGTCGCCACCCTGGGGTCAAGTGACAGGGTGAGCTTAGCCAAGCCAGGGGAGGGGCAGAGCGGAAGGTACATGGGGGTTCCACAGGTGGGGGCCAGCTCTCCTGGGAGCGGTTCAGATGTCCCTATCCACTGTCGAGAGAGACAAATGGGACAGCCTCGTGGTGTTCTTCCTTGCAGGGGACTCCCTCAGCTATCACCAGGGCCGCCCCTTCTCCACAGAGGACCGAGACAATGACGTGGCAGTCACCAACTGCGCCATGTCGTACAAGGGAGCCTGGTGGTATAAGAACTGCCACCGGACCAACCTCAACGGGAAGTACGGGGAGTCCAGGCACAGTCAGGTGGGTACTGCTCCGCTGCGGTGAGAGGTGGCCCAGAGCCTGGAACCCACGGCCCTCGGCTCTGTCTTAAATGCCCACGCGAGTCCAGCATTTCCTGATGAAAGAGAGACACGGAAGAGTCTGGAGAAAGAACGGCCGTAAAGAGAACAGTAACGCTGAGTGGGGTAGAGACAGGCAGGGCAGGAGCCGGGGGGAGGAGGGGACCCCACACCCAGGAGCAGCACCCCAGAGGCCTGAGCAGCAGGCGGCTCCCACTCCATTTCCTGGTGGAGGGAGCTTGTCAGCTCCGGGGATGACTTCACGGGGCTCAACCGCATCCTAAGAGGAGACCCAGGAAGGGAGAGATCAGAAATACCCGAGTAAGCTGGCATTTCCGCCAAAGACTGCGTACGCCCTGGCGGAGCTGGGTGGGGGGGACAGCTGAGCCAGGAGGACTTCCCAGGTGGATACTGAGAGGCCACACGGAAGGAAACCCCTTGGTTCCTGGCAAACCCAGAGGGTGAGCCATCCCAGGTGGGAAGCCCCAGCCTCCCTTCAGGAGCGAGCAGTCTGCTGCTCTCTTCAAAATGCCTGCACGCTCTCAGGATTTTAAAATTCACCGCCATCGACTCATGCAGGCAGCTCCTGAAAGCCAAAATGTCAAGCCGGCGATAAGGAATCACCCGCAACCTGTTCCCAGGGAAGGCCAGGCCACCGGCAGGTAGAAAGGGAAAGTGGACAGAGGGTCCGCTCTGGCTTTACTGGCAACTCGGCCACGAAGCTACAGCGAGATCCACAGCGTGGGCCCCCTGTACACCCTTCTCTGCATCAAGGGAAGGGAGACCTGACATGCTTCTCTTTCGCACGCCCAGGGCATCAACTGGTACCACTGGAAAGGCCACGAGTTCTCCATCCCCTTCGTGGAAATGAAGATGCGGCCCTACAACCACCGTCTCACCGCGGGGAGGAAGCGGCGGGCCCTGCGGTTCTAAACGGGCTGCGGCTGATCTTCCTGTCATTTGTTTGTATTTTGTAATATGCCACAAGGGGGAGGGTCATAATGATGTGCTTTGCGACATACTCAGAGTACTTGGAGGAGGCAGGGTGAGCAGGAATCGGCGACTGCCACCGCTCCCCGTTTCTGCTGCCTTGGAGCCTGACCCCAGCTCCGTCCGCACTGGCCCTCCTCACCAGTCATCCCCGACCTTCCCCTCCTCTCCCGACAAGGAGGAAACGTGGGAAGTTTGCTTGAAAGGCACTCTGAAAGTCCCTCGTGGAGTGCAGGTGGCTGCAGGGATGCGGGCCTTCTTGTTCGACCCTGCTCCTGAGATGCCTCTACCTTCCAGGTAGCCTTGGTCTGGCCATGGCCTTCCACCGGCCCAGAGAAGCAGCCTCAGCCAGGGAGCTTGGCCAACAATCCCCTTCAGAGGGCAGAAACCCGCCACACCCTGACCCGAGGGCCGGAGTCCTTCAGAATGGGCCACTCTGCCACTCTTACTTTTTAAGCGCTGCGGCCTCTTCCCAGCTGCTTAGCCCTTTCCCTACCTGCAGTCCCCTGAGACCCCAAGGTCCCACTCACCCCACTGCTAATCTGGAATCAGTTCCCAAGGCGTTGCCCACTCCTGGCCCTGGGTGGTGTGGTGGCTGTGTCCCCAGGAGTCTCAAGCCACTGTCCCCACCTCAGGGCAGCCAGTCTACAGATGCTTGGTGGCAGGAAGGAGGGATGGCTTTGTTTCCCACAGTCTGGGTCTGGCATCTGGAGACGACAGGTTCAACGGGAAACATGGCCTATGCCCAGCTCATTTTCTCCATTTCCAGTCTGAGTTATCACGGACATGTTTAAAAACTTGCCAACAGAAGGCCTGACTTCTGTCTTCTGCCAAGCTCTCCTTGGTACAGGTGACTTAATAAGAGTCAGGAAAAGACGTTGTAAGACCCGTCAGCCGTTCATCCCCTGACGGGAGTCCCGGGAGGAGGCAGGATGTTTGTTTAGGAGGTTTTATTTTACTTAACTTTATGTTCTTCCTGTGGGAAACAGAAATGACCCCTGAATGAGTTGAGATCATGGGAAGTCTTTCTCCATCTTCCTTGTTGTAAATGAACGGTCCAGAGGAGATAGCATTTAGAAATCTCAAGGTGGGAAGGGCGGAATGGGCCTGTTTCTGGGATGAGAGGGGCTGCCTCCACCAGTTTTAATCCGAGAGAACTGGAGGCGCTGGAAGCTGTGGCCTCTCAACTTCCCCTCGACATCAAATGCCAGCTGCCACCTTCCCTCTCAAGTCTGTGTCCCATCCAGGGCTGCCTTCTACCTTTGCTCTCCCATTCCTTAGGTCCCCCTTCTGTCCTGGGCAGGGCCACTTTGTCAAACACGGGCATTGTGTACCTTTGCCAGCCAGTTACTGGACGAGCCTGAGCTCTAGCAACTTTCTGATAGAGATATCCACACTCTGACCATGCTTGGATGATCCTGAAGGGACAGTCCCTTCTGGTGTCAGGAGGATGAAGTCAGCCTGACATTTACTGTCGCCTCTCCCTTTTGTGGGCTCCAACAAGGCTTTGTCCCCTACTGGGCTATGGACAGGGTTGACATACCTGGGGCCAAAAAATGTAGGTGGTGTTTTTTCATTTCTCAATTCACCATGGGCTTCACAAAACGAAGAGAAGGAACAAGATAAATGTGTCAATTTAATAAGATTCAGCCTGAGCAGGACAACCACAGAGAGAGGGAGGCATACTGGATACAGAACTCAAGAGCTAAGGGACAGGTCTTCCTTTGCCGTGTCGCTAGCTGCACGACTTTGGGTAGGATGTTTCACGTCTCTGGGCCTCAGTTTCCTTGACTGTTGAATGAGAGACTAGAAAAAAATTCAACTTCTCTTTCAATTTTCACAGTCAATCGTGCAAATCCATGAGATTGGTGAGAACAGTGAGGTCATAGAAATCTGCCAGAAGCCCTGTGGGGGAGGGCAGGGCAGAAAGAAGGAAGACAGGTACAGAGGGAGGAGGGAGGAAGGGGGGTGGGTTCAGAAGTCAGAAGTCACGTGCACACACACACACACACACACACACACACACACACACACACGCTGCAGAGAAGACCGTGCCAAGGAAAAGGCTGGACTGTGTCTGAGAGCCGAGCTGGGAACTGGGTGTGCTGGTGCAGCCCACCTCATCAAGGGAGCTGGACTGGAACCAGAGTGTGCGCCGTTAGTCCAGGGGAAGCCAAGAGACGTCTGTGGAAACCAAGACCTGCCTTTCGTTGGAACCATTTTACACTGTGGAACGTTTTTATAAATAGCCCTGGCAACATTACCTAGATTCATTTTAAAGAATGTTAAAGCAAGAAAGGGACTTCAAAGATCAGCTCAGCCAACCCTCTATAAAAGGGTTTCTAAATTCCTTTTGTTCAGGAGAGTGATCTCCTCATGAGTTTTAACCATTTGTTAGGGGACTGTGTTCCGCTGCCTTCCTGAGACCTGTGGTCAGCTCGACTCAGACCTTCTTAACTCGACTCACTTCCCTTCTTTCTAAGCTTCTTACGAAGAAGCGGCGTCGGAGCTGCTTAAGATTCATGCCTCAGCATCCTGTTCCTCTAAGCACCTGTGATTCTCCCAGAGAGGGACACAGGAAGCCCCGCAGCAGCCTGCAGCTTCCACAGGATTCAGAAGGAATGGAATTAGACCCTGCCGGGAAAGCAGTCTAACCAGAGACACAACGCGACTCCTTTACCACCCCACAAAAACCAAGAGCAGCTCCTGCGGCTGCGGAGGACTCCCCGCCCAGAGCTGGAGGATAAAGATGGTTTCCACATGTTGAACTGACATTGTCCAGGGTTGCTTCTGGAAGGTGAAGAGGTTATCTTCACCTGCATCAGGGAGATAAACCTGTGGAAGGGAGGGGGCTGGCTGAGAGTGACCACAAGGTGGTGCTTGGGACACCTAGCCACCTCTCTGGGGACTGAGGACCCCAGGGTCCCCCTGGTTTCCAGAACTCGGAGCCACCAGGCACCCAGGGCTGATTTGTAGTGAAGGTTGATTTGTAAAAGCACAACCACCAAATGGGAGCCGAGGAATGGAGAACACGCTTCTACAAACAATCCCACCCTGCCCCTCACGGACTCCAGCCCTCAAGTGAAGGGACACTGCTTCCTTCCACCAGCCAGCTCTCTGCAGGCTGGAAACTGCTGTTTCCGAGACAGACACGAAGACTCGAGGTTGCCGATGAGCTCAATTCTCACCCCAACAACCTAAACACATTTTTATTCTTCAAATCTAGTTCCAGAACAGAGTTACAGATGACGGGACAGAAGGTCATTATAGGATCTTTTCAAAAGCTGTTTTTAAAGCATCCGTTGAGAAAGCATTTATGAGCTCCTCTTGGTCCTCTTCTCGAGAAAAAGAAAACTGGAACCTGTGAGAACACCGGATGCACCAAGCTGAGGGGCTTGAAAAAGACTGGCGGGTGACCTGGATATGGGGCATGGACAGTTCTTTCTTTCTTTCTTTCTTTTTTTTCTTCCTTCCACCCAGAATTTCAGGAAAGCTGGAGCCATATGATTTTCTACTTACTTTCTTGTCACCAGACTCCTGTTCAATCAAACTCCTTTGTTCCATTTCTTTCCCTTCAAAGTAGGGGAAGGGGCTCACCTTCCGTCTCTATTTGCATCTCACCATCGACTCTTAAAACTTTGAAAAAGACACTGAAAGACTCACACTAGTTCGATTTCACTAACCACAGGAGGTGGAGAGTTTGTGTTTGCTTGCCTTACAGTGATCAAGATTACAAGAGGGGTCTTGGGGACTTTGGAGGCCGGGATGGATCTGTGAAGCTGGAGCTGCATCTTCACCTAAGATCCCAGAGTGGTCCACTTCCTTCCAGGCTAGGGGACCAGCAGGAGCTAGCCTTTGGGGGAAGGCAAAATGAGAGGCTGGAGTGGCCTGTCGCCTCTCTCTGGCTGCTTTGCAGGGTCCTTTGAGAACATTTCTGAAGATCTTTGGCTGATGGCTTCCCCAAACCTTTGCTTCTCCCATAACTCAGCTTCTCATATCTGTAATAAGGTTTCCCTCAGATAATACTTGGGACTTTTGATACAACTGGGCCAAATGAGAACTCACAGTCCAAATAAAAACCTCCAAATCACATGGGGAAAACAAGTCTAGGATCCTTTAAGAGTGAATGTTGGTGTGGATTCAGGTTGAATAGGAAAAACCCAGCTCCTTCGAACCGTGTCTACACTGGATTTATTTAAGCCAGTTCTGTACGTTTTGAGCTCTGAGGAACAGCTAGGAAGAAGGAAAAATTAAAAATCTAATAAAAGAAGCAGATAGATCATTGGAGATTAAAATGAAGACTTCTCCAGATGGCCCCACATTAAAAATGCAGAGACCAGGCCTGAGTGGCCATGACAAAGGTGCCAGCGTTGCCCTCCCCAGTTCTGGCCTCCCGTCTCCAACCAGATCTCCTCAGTCACCCACCTCACCTGAGGAAAAACCAAGGCACTTGAGGCCTTGCGCCCAGAGCACGGGAAAAGGCCTTGTCTGCTGGCTGGGCCCGTCCTGCCTGGACCTCACTTTTCCTTCCCCAGCAGTCACCGCCTGGACTTCATCTCCAGCATTGCTGATTTATTTTTCAAGGTCACTCCCTGCCTGAAACATGACTTCATCACACCTGCAGCACTTCATTGTCCAAATGTCCTTGGCGAACCTCACAGTCTTTGGACAGTGTTGCATTTTCTCCAAACAGGAAATCCTCCCTCCTTCTCCAGGCAGAGAACCCAAAGAGCCCAGCTCTTGTTTCTCAGGCAAACTTGGCCCCTCTATTCACTTAATAAAACAGCTCCTGATTGTCTGGGCGGTGAGCCTGGCTAACACTGAATTTCCAGTTCAGAAGCGTTTAACCCTTGCATCCTCATCGAGCCGGCCCTCCCAGGCACTAGCACGGGCTCTCTGGCACCACGGTCTTAGGTGGGGAAGTGCAAGGTCCTTCACACGCCCAGGAAGCCTGGAGCACCTGAGCCCCAGAGAAGGGTGTGGATTCAGATATGTGGCCAGGAGAACACTAGATGGCCTTCCGGTCACTGTTCTAGCATCTCCAGGGAAACCAGGCCTGCTTTTTGCCATCTTGCACTCCAACACTCACGCACTCCACCCTGCCTTCTAGACCAACATTGGAAACGCACATTCAGAGCCAGAGGGGTCTCTGGAGATCCCCTAACCAAATCCTCTCTTTTTACACTCAAGTAAACTGAGGCCAAGGCAGGTTAGGCCACTGGCCCGAGTGTCTCAGCCAATTAGTAACCGGGCTGAGGTCAAGCTATGCAGACGTTTTATTAATTCGTCTCTCCTCAAATGAAGATTGGGAAAATGGTCTTTATCACACACCTACGTTTCCCAGACACTGTGCGAAGACCTTTGCAGACATTACTCCATGAGGTCCTCACCATACCCCGGGTCAGATCTCAGCATTTTACAGACAGGGAAAGGAGGACAGGAAGGTTAAATGGCATGTCCCAAACCACACAGCCACCAGGACAGCCCCGTCAGAGCCTCCCCATTGACAGGAAAGCCCTGGGTTCTCTCCCTCGGGAAGCTGCTGCCTTTCATACACATTCAGCCAGGTGGCTGCTACCTGGGCTTTACTAATGCTCTTGCAGAGATGCTTCTGAGGCCACTGCCTGTCTCTTTCTTTTAAGAAAAGGCGATTCTTGCGTAGGTTTTTGACACACGTTCTAGGGCTCCCAGCGTGGGAGAGGTAAGAAACATGGCAACGCTCTTCTTCTTCACTGGGCAGGGTGAGAGGGTCCACAGCAGGCTTGGCGGAGAAGGTCGGATCCAGGACACCAACACCTCCCCCACCACCCTTTGGGCAGCACAGTGGCCTCTTCCTCTCCCAGCATCGGAAGAGGGGGGCATTCCAGAGCCACTCTTCTCCAACTGGAGCAGACGGGGTGGCCGGGCGGAAGAACCCAGACTGAACACGGCACCTGTTCCTGGAGCATCAGTTTGACTCTAGAACTTGGGAGAAAGGTTTAGACGATGAATGCATTCAAACCAGGGCACACAATAGCAAGGGCAGAAATCTCACGAGTTTTTTTGACCAAGATCAGCAACTTGCAGATAGACTGGGATTAGCTCCTCCCTGACTCCCAGGGGTACCAACACCTTCAGGGGAGCACCGCAGAAGACATTTTGGGGGAATGAGTGTAGAAGAAGGTAGGAAATCCATTAATTTTATTTATCCCCTGGTCTCTGTCTCCATTCCTTACCTGCCTCATGTCCCCAGGGGGTGGGGAGCCTCAGACAGCAGTTGGCTACCATCTCGGCTCCTTTGCTACCTTGGGGAATTTAGAAAGAAAGCAGGGCTTTGCACCTTGGTGGTTTCAGCTGCCAGGCCAGAACTCCAGACGGAACCCCTTTCCCTTAGCTGAATGATGTTGAAATAAAAAGGAATAGATCTTCCGGAGAGAGCTGCTTCCTGTGGCCCCAGCCGGGAGCTTGGGTGGCAGTGACAGCCACGGCTGTTGCTTTCCCACTGTGTTTCCCGCAAAGACACCATCAACCAAGGGCCAGCCCATTCCCCACCAGTAGAGGCACCCCGAGGCCCTCAGACCCCAGGGTCGGAATCTGCACACCCAGGTTCTGAACACCCAGGCTCCCCCGCCCACACACACCGTTTACACACGCACATCCAATTATTCCAACTCAAACAGCTGCCAGGCCCACAGGCATTCCCAGGTGCCCTACCCAAGTCACAGTGACTTTGAGGGGCTCCAGGCAGATGAACCCACCCTGGGTATCTCTAGATTGTCGCTCTGAGAACTCATGAACACCAAGTCCTCCAGTCCTTCTGATTTTGAGTTTGTCATTTTTAACCTTTAACAGCCTTTTCAGGTAAAAATAACAAAGACCGACTTTGTAGCTACAATGTACTTGAAAAAGCACTTACTTAAAGACTGGGACGAAGGAAAAAGAAAGAAAATAATGGAGTGCATCCTCCCCGGCGCCGCACACCTCAATAAACTAAAATCAGAACCCACGGAGGGGGCCGGGGGAGAACCACGGCCCTGTCCTTCATGGCACCGTAGCTCAAAGCCTGGAGTCTGCTTGTTAACCATTGTTAACTAGTATTTTTAGTCCTGGTTGCTTTTAGCCTCTGTATAGTTCCTTTTTTAAACACATTTTCTATACGTTAATAAAAGATCCTGAAGGAATGGCGAGCGTGCATTTTCTGAGTCCCGCGTGCCCACCCTAATGACCCATCGGCCTCCCAGGGCCTGCACCTCTCCTCCTGGGCATCTGCCAGCCCACTTCCGCCCAGACGCCCCCTCTGCATCAGCCTGGGGCCGGCACCCTCCGCCCTGCCGCCCTTTCCCCCTCTTCCTGCTCTGGCTCCTGTGTTCTGCAATGGCCTCGCTGTCCCCTCGTCCTTTCCAACACCCTTCCTCCTCCCTCCTCTCTCTCCTCTTCCCTCCCTCTCTCTCCCCGCCCCCTTTTCTCCATCTCCTATCAGCTTTCATCCCACCCTTGGCTTTTTCCATCAGAAAAAGGTCCCTGGCAGGTGGCAGCCTCTTTGGCCCCAGAATCACCATCTCATCTCCTCTGTCTGTGGTTTCGAGTCCTTGATCCGTCACAGCGAAGTGACTCACGGTCCAGCTCCCTCCTGCCTTCTCCCCCAACCCTCGAGTGCCCAGTGCCAGCCCCATCTCCAAATCTCTAGTGCCACCTACGGGTACCAGCCAAGAATATTAGACAGACCCGCCGTCTCAGCCTGCCCACCCTCGGCTCAGTGCCCTGCACCGCGGGCCTCAGCACTCCGACGGAGCTCATTCACCAGGAGCCACTCTGATGGTGGCTCTGTGACCACCTCCTCTCCGACTTGGGAAAACATTTTTCTTTTCCCTCGCTTCCGGTGCATGGGATAAGATCAGCTCTACTCTCAGGCTGCAGCAGGTTAGGCCCCAGCCAGGGGGGTGAGGGAGGAAGCTGTCTCTAGGACATGTCCACAAGCATGTGGTCAGGAAGTGTCGCCTGGCCTGGGCGGCAGCAGGTTGGCCAAGTGTGGTGAATCCAGAAGGGCCCCTCCCCTGCTGGCGTGGAGAGGGTGCTGAGGAGCCTGCCTGGGGAGGCACCCTGGCCAGGTCTTAGGACAGTGGAGAGCATCCAAGAGGGAAAGGTGGACTTGGGGGGCTGAAGTGGACTGGCCCTTGGGAGTGGGGCCAGGGGCAGGTCCCTGGGGCCATGTGAGGGAGCGTAGGGCAGGCCCTCCACGGATGGTCAGGACAGGCCATACCTGGATCCCAAGGCGATAAAGGCCTTTCTCGGGGTTCCTTGTTAAAATGGAGAAATGGTGAGTATTTCAAAGAAGGAGCCAAACCCCAACCCTGTAAATAAACCCCCCCCCCAAAAAAAAGAAAGAAAGAAAGAAAGAAAGAAAGAAAGAGTTCATCCTTCCTAATTTTTTCCGGGCACCAACCAGCTCCTTCACACCCCTGGGGACATTGAGAAGCCAGGACAAAACCCCAGCTCCCAGCCCCAGGTCAGCCTGCCACTGGAACTGCCCCCCAGGCCTGGCGCGGGGACACAGCCCCGTGCTCGACTTCCTCTTTCTTCCTCATTTCCTAAAAAAACGGATTTCTGGAATGTCCAAAGAGGAAGGCTGGTTCTGTTTTAAAGGAGCCGCACCCCAGGTAGTGGTCCCAGAGGAGGGGCTGTTGCGCTACTGAGGCAGACACCTGCCACCTGAATCTTGTCTAGCATGTTAGCCAGAAATTAGCCGTGGGAACTAACGGAATCTAGTGGAACTTGGAGGAACACCAGTAATTAGTATTTCTTCTGAGATGGCTGGATGCTAGCATTATGTTCTAACTTAAATGAGCATAATTCACCCATCGCTGAAGACCTCTGGGTGCATTTACAACCATCTGAACACAGATTTAATTATTGCTGTGTTGTGGGAACTAAGGACTGCCATGGGTAAAATTAAGAGTGGGTTATTAAGCAAGAGAAATGTTAGCAGCATTAGTAATCAGTGCAATTACCCAGTAGCGCCTTGGCGCCTGTCCTGCCCCGGCCGGCCCTGGGGACCTGTGCTTCCTCAGCCTGCTTGGCCAGTCAGCGGTAAGACATCCCCACAAAACGAGGGCCCTCTGGGCCTGTACCTTTCCTCTCATGTGATACCCACAATATACCCCACTGCACGGGCTCTCAAGGAATTATGAAAAAAAAAATGTGCACTGGGCTTTAAACCCACACAAACACGTCTCTTGTTCCCCTTTGTTTATCCACATTCAATGAGCACCTGCTGTGTACTAGATTCCAACACTGACTCTGGTTAAAAAGATAAAAGTTTTCCCATCTTCCTGGAAGAGATCTGGTTTCTGGTTGGGGTTGGTGTGTGTGTAAGTGTATGTGCATGCACGCACACGTGTGTTTTCAGAGAAAAGATATTCTTTTATTTGTTCATCCTCTCCTCACACGTTTATCAAATCCGTGTTAGGTACCAGGAACTTTGGTTGCCATTGGTAGTAGAGTAATGGTCCCAGAGGGGGACTGTTGTGCTACTGAGAGAGACACCTGCCACCTGCATCTTTTTCCAGAGAAAAACGATCAATAAAAGAAAGAGAGAGAGAGGGGGAGGGAGAGAGAGAGAGAGAGAGAGAGAGAGAGAGAGAGAGAGAGAGAGAGAGAGACTGGCTCCCGCGGTAGTCGAGTCCCACCACCTGCCATCCGCAGGCTGGAGACCCAGGAGAGCCGCTGCTGCCGTTCAGTCCAAATCTCAAGGCCTGAGAACTCGGGAGCCATATTGTAAATCCCAGTCTAGGGGCAGGAGAAGGCCAACCTCTCAGCCCAACAGGAGGCAAGAAGAAAGAGGGAAGGCTTCCTTCCTCAGCTCCTCTGTTCACATCCTCAGCAGCCTGGCTGATTCCCACCCACGGAGGGGAAGGCCATCTACTGGACTCAGTCGACCAGTTCAGACGCCACCCCCATCTGTGACACCCTCACAGAGCCACACAGAGGGAGCCTCCCGAACCTGAGTGGCCCACGGCACGGTCAGGTTGGCACATGGCCTCGGCTGTCTCGCACACCCAACAAGTTGTAACCACCAAAAATGTCTCCAGACGTGCCAAAGGTCCCCAGGAGGGCAAAGTCACCAGGCAGCGGAGGACACAGGAGTCACTCCTTCCCTGCAGGCTCTCCTGCCATGGGGAAGTCAGACTCCAGGACGAGGCTCCAACAGAGTCTGACCCCCAGGCCAGACATGTACTCTGTCTCTGCCCTTCTCCATCCATCTCTACCAACTCCCGGCTCTCCTTTCTAACTATCCCACACATATGTGTGGAAGTCCCCTGGCTTCAAAAGTTTTAAAATAGAACAGAATAAAATTTCCAAATGTATGTTTATGTGTTCCTGAGGAACGGGAAAGAGAGATACAGTGCAAGATACACAGTTAATTAGGATGAGTGTTGTCATTTCAATATTGAATTTAAAAAAAAAAAACTCAGACACATTTCTAACACTTCAAACACTAAGAAAAGTGACAATTAAAAAGCTTCTTGGATCCAAAAGCTGACAGAACCTTCTCCGAGGACTGATTATCATGGCATCCTCTCCTGGGAGAAGGGAAGCATCGCTAAAGGTGCTGGCACTTTGAGATGTTGATGCTTTTTAATGCTCGAAATAAAAATTACTACCATCAGAGATTATCTCTAAGCATTCATTCATGGCTTGTGTGAAAGCTTTGGGTCTCCTCTTCACGACAAACAATAAGCTCTTTACGGGTTTCTGGGAAGCAAGTATAAATTTCAAGAAATGCAGTAGCGCTTATGAAAATTCAATATGCTAGCTGTACAGGAAATTTAAAGATCCAAGAGAAACAGAACTATGAGGCAACGTGTATATTATGTCAGGGCATCGGCAATACCTGCCTTGATTTGTGACTCACGCACTCACTTTTTATGACTTGTTTCCCATAAATAAAACTCACAGAGTAATAACCGAAACTTGTATTTATAACTGCAGCTACACTGGAAACACGGCAACACGGCTCCTGAGAGCGACTCAGTGGGCCTGATGAAAACCCAGAGGTGCTTGAAAGGAGTCAGGGCGAGCTTCCGGCCCTCCTTGCCCATCCCCAGCTCCATCACACACCCCTGAAAGCTTTTCCAGAAGTCTTGGACATGTAGTTGGCAACCCACTCTCCCACTCACCCTTTATGTTTTCCTTTAAAAATAAAATTTAAAAATATTTTTAAAGACCTGAATTTAACTCAGTCTGAATGCCGTTGCTTGCTGTAGAGCAGGGTTTCGATCAGCAGGACCGTTGACAGGTGGGTCGGACCCTTCTCTGCCGTGGGGAGCAGACCTGTGCTCTGCAGAGTGCTGGCAGCACCCTGCCTGGCCTCTGGCCTCTACCCCCCAGAGGGTCAGCACACCCAACAAGTGTAACCACCAAAAATGTCTCCAGAAGTTGCCAAATGTCCCCTGGAGGGGCAAAGTCACCTCCAGTGGAGAGTCACTGTTCTAGAAAGATCTATCGTGAAAAGGTCATTTCACTCCAGACTTAATGGAAACAACATTTCAAGGTGCCATCATCAGTCCGTTTCCATCAAGGGCACCCAAGAATTCCCCCAATGAAGCATTGTCACAATATTTTTTATTAAACTCCTTTTGATATGGCTTATAAATGTTTTAAAAGTCAATAGCTGTTTCTTATTTAGGGTTTTTTTTTTTTTTTTTAGGGGAGAGCAGGGGTTACAGTGGGTATTTTCACGGTGTAAGATTGGACTCCAGGTAGGGGATAGAGTTTGTAAGATGGGGCTTACAGAAAATGAGTTTGACTCTCAATGGTCCAGTTGGTCCTGACTCTCCAGGAATCAATTAGGTCTAAAATTGAGAGTCACTTGTCAATTAGACCTTTGACTCTGTGGCTTCACCCAATGGGCAATAATAAATGACATTGATTGTTTAAGATCCCCAAATACCTCACCCTCTCTTTTGTCCTTAAGTTTTCTTAAGAAATCAAAGGTAAATTAGGCACCAAGATAGAAGAAAGGAAAGTTTCGTGTGTGTGCGTGTATGTGCGTGTGTGTGTGTGTGTGTGTTGTTGTTGTTGTTGTTGTTGATGCTGTTTTCCTAAAATTCTAACCCTAAAAATGAGACCCCGGGGCAGGATTTTGGTCAACGGAGCCATGCTCTCAAAGTCACAGCCCAGAGAGGGCTCCATGACGTGAGAGAAAGCAAAGGAGGAACCGCACCTCCACCCGCAAAAGCTTTCACTGTGTCACAAACAGAAATGGAGCAACAGGCGGAAATAAATGGTTGTCCATGAAAGAAATCTACGGCAACCCCAGCATAAGGCAGGTACTCACACCCCACTGAGCCCCTTTACCCAGCTCACCCACAGACGCCCACAGAATTGGAAGGGGACATTTTCACTTGCACTTTTCCAGAAAATTTGCAATGTTGATCTTTCTTTCCTACTGCTCCAGCCACACCTTTTGGACCACTTGGTCCAGTTTAAGAAAGCGTAGTCACTGTGATAGATCTCTGCAACACTGTTGGTTGTGAAGGTCATCTGGGACCCAGAGACGGTAACCACAGGAGTAGGACTGGTTGGAGTGGCCATTTGTTCCCTGTGGCTGTACTGACAACTCTGCTTTAGTCTCTCGAGAGCATCTGATGAGGCCCCTGCCTCCAGGAGAGTGTGTGGCCACAGCGCTCACGGCAGGAGGAAACCTGGGCTCCATGTCTTGCTGTTGGAGGAGATTCGCTATTCCCCAGCATGGTCTTTTTGGTAACTGTCTCCTAGCTCAAGAGCCACTGCAGGAGCTTCCTCCGGGTAGGGTCTGGCTGCAACCCATTACAATCCCCCAAACCACTGCCTTCTCCTCCAAGACCCAGCCACCCTGAGGAGGCAGGACCTGGGCTTGGCAGAGCAAAGGGCTGATTTTCTTTGGGGAGGGCTGGGAGAAGCTGGGCAAGGAGTGGGCAGGCATCAGTGAAAAGAGAACCCCCATCTGCGAGCTCTCTGAAGGCAGAGCCTGAGTTCTCTGTGTCTATTCCTGATAGGTAGCCCAGAATTCCGTACAGGCTCAAAGTAGAATCAATGCAAACTGAATTGAATCCAGCACAAATTAGGCCTAGGCAAGGTCCTCGATCAACAGCTTTAGTTTCACTACGATTTAGGATGGATCCCTAAATATCAAGAAGGGCATGCCGAGAAATACCCCGAACGCAGAGGGGAAAGCCTGGGCTGCGCTCAGTCTGCACAGGCCACTTACTGGAGATGAGCCCTAGAGTGAGTCCTTGGGCCTCCTTGATCGCGCCCTGATCTGTAAAACGGGAACAAGGATAACTATCCCCCACTTCACAGACTGCTGTGAGGGGCAAACTTTAAATTGTGCAGAAGATGCTTTGCAGCAGGCATCCGTCACAACCGGGAATGTGATCAGTTGGTTGAAATTAAAAGGTGTTGAGAACCAGCTTTAAATCTCAAATGCCTTCACAGTCGGTGATGGCCTGAAATCTCGCTAACCTGGTTACCTAAAGCAGCTTATTTCCTGAAGTAAATGCTCCGGGAGAAGTGAAGGGCATCCACTTGCTAAGAGGGGGTGTGGGGCACTGAGCTCCCTGAGAACAGGAAGGGCAGGGTGGGTGAGGGGTGCAGATGAGCCCTGAGTCGTTTCAGAGGTGCACACCCCATAGTTATCAAAACTACTCCCAGGAGGCCTCATGGGGATGGAAAGGCCTGGCAGGTTCTAGATCAGCCCTACAAAGGAGGTACCTCGAGGGTGACTTCTGAGCAGGAGGCTCCAACTGGCTCCTGAGGAGCTAGGTCTTTCTGTGGTGTGGACAGGGGCGTCCGGGGCCAGAGCTGAGCTGTGTAGGAGCAGAGAGGTGAGCAGGGCCATGAGTTCCATTATCTACACTCCTCCTCTTAGCCACTCCTGCCTTAAAACAAATGTTTAAAGAATATCACTTGCAAAGGCAGCTATTCTAGATGCCCACGTCACAATCCAGCCTTGCCCTCAGATTGCACCAGCCCCACATAGAGAAAGGATGGACCCAAAGCTGCCCAGTGAGAGAAGCTCCCGCCCGGCCCTCATCCCCACCCCTCTCCAGTGAGGGGGACCCAAGAGCTGGGCACTCACCCTTCCCCACTCCCTGTTCCAGTGCCCTGAGAGCAGCAGAAGAGCTTGTCACACTGCGGCCCCAGCCCTGATCCCGTGTGGTGCCATCAAGGGTCACAGGGTTCATAGCCACCTTCAGTGCCACCCTCCCGTTCTGAGTGCTGACCTAGAAAAAGAAAAGAAACTACACCCTCCCTCCTCCCGGCACCCAGATGGTGCAGACAAATGTGCAATCCACTGAGTCTTGTCTTCACTCAGACGGCGTCACACGGCGTCACACGGTGACAGGTGTGCAGGGGCACTGGAGCCTCTCTGTTGCAGTTCTCCCCAGCAAGGCACAAGAGTCACATGATGAAAACAAGCAACACCTCTGCAGAGCACCTGCTGAGTACAGTCCTGTCTGGACCGAAAGGGAGCCTGCGCCCCTCCACACAGCTCCTCCCGGGCCAATTGAGCACTCCTGACCCAGGAGCCCTCACTCCTGCCTCCTTCACTTCCCATTCACCTGCCATTCAACCAAGATGCATCTTCCAGTTCTGTGCAGGCAGTGGGTGGAAATCCAGTGAGGCAGGGACATGGGCAGGTAGGGAGGGGAACACAGATGCCGCCTGTGGAGGGTCGGACCTACTCAGAGAGAGCCCTGGAAGCCAGGTGAGAATGCTGGTCATTTTGCAACAGTGGGAAGCCACAGGAGGACCCTAAGCAAGAGAATGAGATGATCTAACTGCACTTAAGGTGTTGGATTTGGTCACTGTGCAAGTGGTGACTAGATGCACAGGGTAATGGGGAAAGTCGGGAGCGGTTCAGAGGAGAGATCACCGTCACGTGGAGTCAGGCGACTTTAGTACAGGTGGGTAGATAGACAGAATCAGGAGATGGGGAAGGGGTAAATCAACTCAAACCTGTCGTTGAGGAAGAAGGAGATCACAAGGGCAGCACGTGGGATTCTGGATGGCATGACTGGATAGGGGTCGCCACCTGCAAAGGAAGAGAGAGAAGTGAGAGCAGACGGCAGGATGGCTTTATTTTGAACATCAGCTAGAGACACTTCAAGATATCCAAGCAAGAGTGCCAGCAACGCCCACAGGACTGAAGGCCGGAGGAAAGGCCCAAGCTACAGATATGTAGGAGCACATACTGGGCCAGATGCGTGGACTTGTCATCTACAAAGTCTCCAAGGGCCTCATCCTTAGAAAGGCCTTGTGCTTGGTCTAATGCTCTGCTGCCATCATCTTACAATTTTAGAAGTCCCTGGTCTCTTAGTCATAAATTTCCCTCCAGATACCATCTCATTTCTTCTAGGTTGTGTTTCACTCTCATTCCACTGAAAGTTCTCTGCAAGCTCCCTGGTGGTTACTTCCCTAAACTATTGGTTATTGAGGAGTGTGTTAATTCCTTTGAATTTGCAAGTCTCCTTCTGTTATTGATTTACACTGCAGACAGAGGATAGCTTCTGTATTTTTTAAGTCCTCTTAAGTTTATTAAGGCTTGTTTTATGGTCTAACATGTGGTCTGTCCCGGAGAATGCTTCATGTGCACTTGAGATAAAAGAGTATTCTGCTCCTTCGGTGTGGAATGTTCCACAGATGCCTGTTAGGTCTAGTTTGTTTATAATGTTTTCAGTCTTCTATTTCGTCATTTATCTTCTTCCTTGTTATTCTATCCATCATTAAAAATAGAATATTGGACTCTATAATCATTTTTGAATTTTCTATTTCTCCCTTCAATTCTGCTAATTTTTGCTTCATGTATTTTGATCTCTACTATTAAGGGCATATATATTTACAATTGTTCTATTTTTTGATAGTGTGGTTCTGGGATTACTGTAAAATACCATTGTCTCCAGCAGCAATTCTTGTCTCAAAGTCTATTTTATCTAATATTAATAAAGACACTTCAGCTCTCTCTTGATTACTCTTTGAATGGTGTAGCTTTGGCCCTCCATTAATTTCAGTCTGTTTTTGTCTGTGAGTCTCAAATGTGTCTCTCACAGACAACATAGCTGTATAGTGGGGGGTGGGGGGTTATGCATTTCAATTTCTACCTTTTGAATCAAGTGTTTAATGCCTTTATAGTTAACGTAATTACCGATCAGGTAGGCTTACCTGTGCCACTTTGTTATTTTCTATGTATCTTATATATTTTTGTTCCTCTATTCCTCCTTTAATGACTTCTTTTGTGTTAAATAGATATTTCCTGCTGTACTATTTTAATTTACTTGCTTCTTCTTCTATGTTTTTGAGTTATTTTCTTCATAGTAGCTCTGGGAGTTACAACCAGTAGCTGGGGTACTCCAACTTTAAGAGGTGGAGGATAAAAGAGTATGAGGAGAAGCCCCTGGAGGAGAGTAAATCCCAGGGGAGTGTGATGTCCTGAAAGCCAAGTAAAGAAAGATCCAAGGAAGAGAGAATGAGTGACTTAACAAAGGCAGAACAGGCAGTTGAGGAGCTGGTGTGGTGGCGGTGTGGAGAGTGGGTGACACTCCAGGGAACCACAGGGGTCTCTGTTCAGGGGAACCTAAAATGATTCAGGTCGCCTCCTCTTTCCCTAACAAATCGAATCAAAATGGGAGAAATCACGGCCCGTCTAGAGGGTGGGAGGGATTCAGAGGATGCTGATGGCAACCTGAGTTCTCTCTGCCTTGTCCAAGAAGCAGTCAAGTGGACCTCAAGTCTTTTAGGCATTTCATTTCGCGATGTCTAGTAGTCTGAGAACACAGTTTGGAAGCTTTGTGAATGTACAGTTGGGTTGGCCACATATCCAGCTAGGAACTGGAAGCCAGGAATTCCAGACGGCCTACTAATTCAAGGAAACCATAATACCATGGTGATTACCTAAGACGGAATTTTTTTTAAATAACTCTCACTTCAGGAAACTCGTACTTTCTCAATTTTTAATGTCAAGTTCACAGGCAATCCACAACCTTTGATTCCCTTCCTATTCCTAATGAAGAGAAGAAATGAATCTCAATCTTCCGAGTGGGAACCAAATGAAACACATTTAGTTTTCCTCAGGGAAGGGTTTCCAATGGACCAGAAGTGAGAAAACACTGGACATCCTTTCTCTTTTCTCTTGCTTAATTCCCCGGTTTCATTCTGACATCATGCCCTCCCCTGGGGCAGTGTCTCTCCACCTGGGCACCACTGATATTCTAAGCCAGAGAGGGCTTGGTTGGGAGGTGGAAGGAGGGAGGACCGCTCTCCTGTGAGGTATAGTCTTGGAGGATGTTCAGACCATCTCTGGCTACTACCTGCTAGATGCCTTCTCCCCAGTGGGTATGACCAAAAAGTCCCCTGGGGGCCAAGTCAGACCTCCCTGAAGAACACTCTAGGGACAGGGCACAGTTGCTCAGGCCTAAACCAATCAGCACAATCCCATCCTGACCCCCACTTGCTGGCTCAGTGGTAAACACGTGTCCCAATTCAGTCCAAAAATATTTCCACAAATGTTTTTTTTGTTGGCTTCAGGGAATGAAACTGACTCCCTCTGAATTTTGTGGGTGCTAATGAAACCCTTGGAACTAGTATATCCATTTTCCCTCCATGAAAAAGACAGAATGAAGCCGATACCACACAAGGCTAAGCAGACACTGAAAGAAACTGGGTTCTGGTTGCAGAGTTAAGTTGCTGAGTCAAATCCAACCTGGATTTATGAATGCATCCCTTTTTTTGTTGAGGCCAGTTCAATTGTGTTTTCTGTTATTTGAAACTGTTAAAAGAAACACTTCAGACACATTAAGTTGAAGAGTTAAACAAAGAGCAATTTGTAAATCTGGCAACCCCCAGAACCAACATGGATTTTGAGAGCTTTGCTCTGAATGGGCAGCCGCCTTTATGGACACAAACCAGGAGTTTCAGAAACAGCTTGATTGGTCACCAGCCAGGGCCTTATTGAACATGACCTGATCAGTTGGCTACTTGTCATTGACTGAAGCTGGGCTGCTGTGATTGGCTGATACAAAACCCCTGCAGAAGTGGACTGCTAAATTAGGCATTCAGTTAGCTTACGTACTAAGTGAGGTTTGCCATTAGTTATGTCAGGGCTCAAAGTACAGAGGCATCTTCAGACCAAAGTTAGTATAATTTAGCAAAATACAAAATGCATCTTAAAATACAACAAGTAGATTTATGACATTTAGACCAGAAAAATTTTGACCCAGTCAAAAACAAAAAAAAAAAATTAAGTTGAACATGGCCTCTTTCCATCCCCCAAAGTCAGGCCAGTGCTGCTCTCAAACAGGTCATGTCAAAAAAGCTCCATCATGTGGGCCCCATCAAGTGTCCCCATGACCAGATCAGCCAGTGTGTGCCTGAGCGGCAGGAAAGGAAGCTGGGGACACCTGGTTCTCAGGTGTTTTTATATTTGCCTTGTTGGCATTGGGCAAAAACCGTCACACCATGGTCCACAGATCTGCAGGGATCCATGAGCCCTTTTCAGGAAACCCACAAAATCCAAAGGATGTTTCTAATAACATTGACATAACATTTCACTGCACGGGCGTTTGCATTGGTGGTGGGCAGAAGATGCAGGGGCCTTACCACAAATCAAGGCAATGGCCACAAACTATCCTCATAAAAATCTTCACTGATGGTAAAAAAAAAAAAGTAAATAAACAAATAAATCCTAGTTTCACTTGAGGGGATCCTAGATGAAAAAGTAAAAACTATGAATTGTATTTTATCTCGAGCCTGAGCGCGTCTCCCGTTCATCCCGTGTGACTGGAAAGAAAGCGCTTCCTCAGCACGCCCCCTGCCATGCCTCAGGAAAAGAGCACCCGCCACGGCTGGGGTCACCAGCTGTGTCCACTGCACTCAAGAAATTCCATTTTTACTTGAAAGAACAACTGACAGACAAACGGTGGTTTCTGAGGCTGGGTATTTGTCAGATTTTTCTCAAACCTGAGCCAGGTGAGCCTGACATTTCAAGGAAAACGATCCCAAGTATCTGTAGCCAGTGATGAAATTTGAGCTCCCGAGAGAAAATTAGGATGTTGAAAACTTGTGTCTGTCACAGTGAGCTTGACAGCTTCCTATTACTTAAGAATTTTTCTGATGAGATCAGTGGTGATGTTAAAAAACGGGATTTTTTGATAGTATATGATAAAATATGTCAGCTTTAGAGGAGCTGCGTAACTCATTAAGCCATTCCCTACTCGGTTGCTTGTCACTTTCTTATTGATTTTAGAAGTCATTTTTATATATTCTACATAGGAAAATCTGTCAGTTATGTGTACTTCAAATAATGTATTGTACTTTTTGCTTGATTTTCCACTTTCCTTATGTTATCATTTTTTTTTTTCAATACTAGGGATTGAACCCAGAGCACTCTTCCACTGAGCTACATCTCCAGTTCTTTAAAAAGAAATTTTTTAAATTTTGAAACAGGGTCTTGCTCAATTGCTGAGGCTGGCCTTGAGCTTGTGACCCTCCTGCTCCAGACTCCTAAGTATCTGGGATTACAGACATGCACCACCATGCCTGGCAGCTTCATAGTTTTTAATCTACCTGGAATTTTTATTATGTAGTATTGCATGAAATGGCCTATATTTGAGTTTTTGGCCTAAAAAATAGCAATTCTGTGCAATACAATGCAATATATGACGTGAGGTAGAGAGTTCTTCACTCCTTCCCATGTGAACAGAACTTCTTCCCACTGTGATGTATTTGCAAGTCTGTCCTTGCCCACCAATCTGCAAGGTCACCTGTCTAATGTAGGTCTTTTGCCAATTCCAGCCCCAATACCACAGTATCTCAATTATTATGATTTGAAAATAGTCCTTGATATTTCTATGGCAAGACTTCCAACCTTGTTGTGTTTTTGTTTGTTTGTTTTTTAAGAGAGTCTGGCTTTTTCTTAACTCTTTCCACCTCTGATAAGTTTTCTAATCAGTTTGTCAAGTTCCATCAAAACACACACACACACACACAGAGAGAGAGAGAGAGAGAGAGAGAGAGAGAGAGAGAGAGAGAATCTTGAAATTTTTATGGAATTTCAATAAATCTCGACATCAATTTGGAAGTCTAAGCCTCTTCAGAGTATTGGGTCCTCCAATCAATGAACACAGAATACTTCTCAAACTTATCTGTCTTCTTTTATGTCTCTTAACAAAGGACTGTAATTTCATCCTAAGATATATAACATTTCTTTTATTAGATTTTTCTGTCAGGTATTTGGGGGGGATCTGAGATTTGATTTTACGTTACTTACAAGCGAATGAGCTCTCTTCTTATTGCTTCATGAATGCTGACAGAAGACATGAGAATCCTGCAGAGATGAGCCTCTATTACTCATTGCACAGCAAGAGGATGTACATTGGTTTTCCTCAACCCAGTCCCATGGAGGGCCTTGGGATACCAGGCACAGAGTGGGTTTGCTTTGCTGCTAAGGAACAAGAGTCTTGAGGAAGGATAATTCCATTGCAAGCAATAAGTTGCCTGCCTTTTTCCCCAGAGGAAGACGTTATCTCATCCTTCTGGATTTTTCACTGCAAAAACAGCCCCAAGCTCTGGCCCACACAAAGAGTTGTCAGGGCCTTGCATTTTTGGTGCATCCACCAAAAAATACAGGGATAGGGAAGACTCGTGGCATAGGATCTCTTAACAGTACTTAACATCATCTTATAAATGACTACCTTTGTAAATTTTTTAATTTTCCAACTATTGCCGAAACATAACAAATATAATTAAACTTCTATATATTAATTTTTTAATCTAGCAATGTTGCTAATTCTAATCCTTTATTCCTAGTATACCATAAAATTTTCTACATACAAAACTCATGTTTTTGAATGATAAAATATTGTTTCTTTTGTTCTAAATCTTCTATCTTTTTATTCCTTTTTCCTGCTTTATTTCTTTGGCTAAAATCACTAGGGCAATGGTGAGAAAAGTGCTGAGAAATGTCATTCTTATCTCACTCTTTACCTCAAAGAGAGAGCTTTCCAAGTTTCACCATTATGCATGATGATTTCCCTACCCCTCCACTTATTTTTTAAGATACCCCTTTTTATGTTAAATAATTGCTTCCTAGTCTCAGGTTGTTAAAAGTTTATAAAAAGTGAATAACATTTTTCTGTATCTATTGAAATTTTACTAAATAATTTTCCTTCATTCATCTAGTAATACTAAAACAAATTTTCTATATTAAAATCTTGCATTTGTGAGTTTACAGTAAATGCTTGGTCAGCCTAGCATGGTGGCACACACCAGCTACTCAGGAGCCTGAGGCAGGAGGATTGCAAGTTCACGGCCAGCCTAGGCTACTTAGCAGGACCCTTGTCTCAACAAAAATTCATAGGAATAGGAATATAGCTCAGTGGTAGAGCACCCCTGGGTTCAATCCCTAGTACCACAAAAAAATTTTTTTTAACTTTGTGTTCGTGAGATAAAAACCAACTTCGCCATGACATACTATCATTTCTTGTACTGTTGAAGTTGATTGCCCTTTCTTTTAACTTACACTGACATTTTACCTGTGAAATTCTCTCCAAGTACAGCTTAGCTTCATGTTATACATGTTGATTAGTAGGGGGTTTTAAAATACTATTCAGCAAAAAAAAATGTTTTCTAAATTCTACAGGAATTTCTTCTTTGACTAAGAATTATTTAGAAGTGTATTTTTTAATTTAAAGTAAATGATACCCAGTGAAATTCCTCATAAAAATGGAAAAAGCAATCATGAAATTCATTTGGAAAAATAATAGACCCAGAATAGCCAAAGCAATCCTTAGCAAGAAGAGTGAAGCAGGTGGCATCACTATACCAGACATTAAACTATATTACATAGCAATAGTAACAAAAATGGCATAGTATTGGCACCAAAATAGACTTGTAGACCAATGGTACAGAATAGAGGACACAGAGACAAACCCACATATAGAGTTATCTCATACTAGATACTAGGTGTGCCAAAAACATGCATTGGAGAAAAAAAATAGCCTCTTCAACAAATAGTGCTGGGAAAACTGGAAATCCATATGCAACAAAATGAAACTAAGCCCCTTATCTCTCACCATGAACAAAACTCAAATCAAAGTGGATCCAGGGCCTAGGAATTAGACCAAAGACCCACCTAATAGAGGAAAAAGTAGGCCCAAATCTTCATCATGTCGAATTAGACGCCTACTTCCTTAACAAAACTCCTAAAGCGCAAGAAATAAAATCGAGAATCAATAAATGGGATTGACTCAAACTAAAAACCTTCTTCTCAGCAAAAGAAACAATCAGTGAGGTGAATAGAGAGCCTATAGAATGGGAGCAAATCTTTACCACACGCACATCAGATAGAGCACTAATCTCTAGGATATATAAAGAAGTCAAAAAGCTCAACACCAAAAACAAATAACCCAATCAATAAGTGGGCTAAGGAATTGAACAGATACTTCTCAGAAGAAGATATACAATCTATCAACAAATATATGAAAAAATGTTCAACATCTCTAGCAATTAGAGAAATGCAAATCAAAACTACTCTTAAGATTTCATCTCACTCCAGTCAGAATGGCAGCTATTAAGCAATAGTAAGTGTTGGCGAGGATGTGGGGGAAAAGGCACACTCATACCTTGCTGGTGGGACTGCAAATTGGTGCAGCCAATCTGAAAAGCAGTACAGAGATTCCTTAGAAAACTTGGAATGGAACCACCATTTGACCCAGCTATCCCACTCTTTGGTTTATGACTTAAAAACAGCCTACTACAGTGATGCAGCCACATCAATGTTTATAGCAGCACAATTCACAATAGCTACATTGTGGAACCAACACAGATGCCCTTCAATAGATGAATGTATAAAGAAAATGTGGTGTCTATACACAATGGAATATTACTCAGCATTAAGAGAGAATAAAGTCAGGTAAATAGATGAGTTGAAGGATATCATGCTAAGTGAAGTAAGGCAGTCCCAAAGGTCAAAGGTTTTTCTCTGATAAGTGGATGCTAAACCATTTAGTGGGGGGGGGGAGGCATTGGAGGAATGGAGGAACTTTGGATAGGGCAAAGGGGAGGGTGGGGAAGGGTGTGGGTATAGGGGGTAGGAAAGACTGTGGAATGAGACGGACATCATTACCTTAGGTACGTGTATGAAGACACAAATGGTGTGACTCTACTTTGTGTACAACCAGAAAAATGAAAAATTGTGCTCCATTTGTATACTATGAATTGAAGTTCATTAGCTGGCATGTATAACAAATTCTAAGAAATAAATTAATTAAAAACAAAAAAGTAACTAAATGAGAGCTCTTTTCATTGTGTCTATCTGAACTGAATAGCCCTCAGAAGATTTCATCTATACTTTTTAACCTTTAAATTTTTATTCAGGCTTGCTTTCTGACTCAAAATATAATCAATTCTGGAAAATATTCTGTATATTTTTAAAAAAACTATAAATACTGCCCTGGTCAAGGCAATGATAAATGTCTATTAAATAAAGTATTTCTATCACACTATTTGAATATCCTATATTCCAATTTATGTTATCTACTTCTTCAATTACCAAGAAAGTCGCATTCAAATGACCCACTATGATTATGGGTATGTCTGTTTCTCCTTGAAGTTCTGTAAAATTTTGCTTGAATATTTAGAAGTCTTGTTATTAAGGAACACACAATATTGAATAATTTTCTGTGTGTGAATTAAACTTTTTATTTTTATGAAGTGAACCCCTTGATCTCCAGTCAGGACTCCGGCTTTTTGATCTGAAAATAACTGCAACATATTCTTTTCTGGTTAGATTTTTTTCCTGATATATATTTTTCATTCTTATTCTCATTTTTATATCCTTATATTTTGGATGTTTCTTTTGCAGATAGAATATCACTGGATTTTCTATTTTACCCAAACAGTACAATTTTCTTTTTATCTGTAGTATTTACTATTTTTTAATTAATGGACTTTAATTACAAAGATAATACAGAGAGTTCCCACATATCTCATACCCATGACCCCTACTGTGAGCATCTTACATTACATTTGTGCCAGGGATTGAACTCAAGCCCAGCCCTTTTTATTTTTTATAAACTTAGGGTCTCCCTAAGTTTCCAGGTTGGCCTTAAACTTGTGATCCTCCTGCCTCAGCCTTGCTGATTGCTAGCCTGACAGGCGTGCACCACCCACCACCCTAGGCCTAGATGCAAAATTGTCAACTAAAGTCGGTTTTCTTTGTTTATACCCAGCACACTTGTTCTCAGTGGAATCTCATCCAGGACACCACATGACATTTGGTCATCCTGACTCCTTGGGCTCTATTGGCTGCGATGATTTCTCAGATTTTCCTTGTTTTCAAGAAGCTTTGAGGATTTACTGGTCGGGTATTTTATAGAATGTCTATCAACTGGGATTTGTCTGGTGTTTGTCTCATGATTAGACTGGGGCCATTTGGTTGGGTTGGAATACCGTTTGAATCATGTCACATCAAGGGCACATACATCTATCTGCAGGACTTATTACTGAGGACCTCACTTGCTTGACTGATCAACACAGGGTTGATCATGGTTTTCCCCCATTAGGTTATTCTTTCCTCCCTCTACCACACTATATTCTTTGGAAGGAAGTCACTACGTGCAGATCATACTTCAGCAGTGGAGAATTACACATCATCTCTTGGGGGCAGAGAATCTACATAAATAATTTGGAATGTTTCAACATGAGAAAATTATCTCTATCTCCCATTTATTTATTCAATAAATAATTTATTTACATATTTACATGCTCATGGGTATTTGTTTTATATTTTGGGTTATAAACCAACACTACTCTGTTGCTTTCTGCTCAAATTCCTCCAGCTTGAGCATTGGGAGTATTTTTGGTTGGCTCCCGATAGCCATTTGATCTACCTGCATCATTGGGGGGGGGGGGGGTTATTTGTTTATATTTAGTTTTGAACACTTATTTGTTTTGTGCACTTGGAACACTTTCTGGAAACACAATATGTCCCAGCCAGGTCTCAGATGAGACATTTCCTCAGAGACCCTGGCTTCTATTGCTGGACGATGGGTTAACACCAAGACCCAGGTGTTAGACATGCTCATTGTCACTTTTTTAAAAAGTCTCTCAGCTGACAGAGCAAATGTATGCATATTGACCCACCCTGTAACCATGTTATCTACTAGGCTAGACATGAGCTTCTAGTAATGCCTCCAACTCCAATCCACCTCCATGTGGTCATTCCAGCCTCCTGCCCACGTTATCTGTCAATTCTGACTCCAACAGGGAGAAACCCACTCACCCCATCTATCATCCATTTACTTAATTAATCAACTCCAGTATACTCACATGGCAGTATCAAAATTGTTAGCCTATAACTACGTGGGAAGCCATTTTGTCAACTAGAGTACAGTGCTCATGTTTAGTTATTTTTGCCTCACTTCCAGTGAGGTCTTCCAAAAGACTTTTTCTCTCATTTTTTGCCTTTTTTAAAAAAGTAAATGAGGACTTTTTTTGTCCTCTTATTTCTCTTTAACTAGTTGGGAAATTATACACTTGTTATTCTTTCAGTGGCTACCTTAGGATTTACAATAGGTAAAAAGTCTATATTTAGAGAATACTTCATTCTTTATACAATGCACAGACTTCAAGACACTTTAATATATTTATGCTCCACCAGACTCACATGCTATTTTAGTTTACTTTTATCTTGTTTGTAAGAAAAAAAAATAACAATACCAATTATCGGTGTTGTTTTAGGTAATCAGTGACGTTTCTCCACTTTTCTCACTCCCTTTCCCTCTGGGATGGTGAGCCTGCCAACTCCTTTTGCTTCAAGACCATCCCTTGGAATTTCCTTTAGAAACAGGGTCTTCATGGAAGCGAATTTTTGGTTTTCTAAAGAATGTCTTTATATTGGTCTTATTCTTGAAAAAGACTCTGCCCGGGTACAGAATCCTAAATTAATAAATATTTTCTTCTCAGAGCATGAAGCTTTGATTCCAGAATTTTTTTGTTTCTATTAAAACAAAATCAAACAAACAAAATAAACACTTTCTGTCTGAATGCTCCTTTAAAGGTGATCGTTTCCCACCCAACTCTGGATGCTTTTAAAGTGTTTCTGTGTTGTTGATGTGCTCAAGTTTCATTACAATGTACCCAGATGGACACCCATTTCTATTTATTTTTCTTAGGATTTGTGGGGATTTTTGAGTGTGTACATTTTAGTCTATAAGAGTCATCAAAAAAATTTTAGCTCTTATGTCTTCAAACATTCTCCTGCCCCATTCTCACCTCCCCTGAGCTCCAGGGAGGGCTTGTTTGATCCTCCTTTCCATTCGCTGTGTCTGGATGTCTGTCTGTTTCCACTGTGTGGTGTCTCTGGGCTCCATTCTGGGTGACTTATTTGACCCATCTTCTGGTTCACTCATTCTCTCTTTACTTCCATCTAATCTGATGATAAACCTATCCATTGTGTTCATTTTTTATTTTGTTTTCCTAATTTTCATTCCAAGAAACTGTATTTGGTTCTTCAAATCTGCCTAGATAGACCCTCATTATAATTTCATGTTCTCCACAGACATTTTAAGCTTGTCTTTTATTTCTTTAAACATGATAATCATATTTATTTTGGATTATGAACTTGGTAATTACAATATCTAAAGTCTGTGCATTCTGTTTCTTCTATCCTCAGCTCTAGCAATTTTTAATGATGAGTTGCTCTTTTTTCCTTTTCCTCGAAAGAAGTCTTTGCATCCTCGGATGAAGCAGCGTTTCTTCGGAGGGAATCTGAGCTGACTTTCGCCACATGCGTGGGACATTGCCATGGTGGGGACACGTAATAGTCTGACTTGAAGTTTCCTGGACCACCAGGCCACGTGAATTTGACTGACATGAAGTGCAGATTAAGATGTTAATGATCAGGAGAGCTGCTTTCATCTTGTTTTTAGACAGTTTTGCCTTGTGCTTCAGCAACTTGCCCTGAAACTTCCTGTGTGTGGAAAGGATGAGGTGGAGTTCAGCTCTAGCACACGTTTACATTTAGAGTGTGATCCACTGGGGTACAGAATTGGGGACCAGGACTGGACGTGGCTTTCCCTCACTTGTGTGTGTTTCTCTCTCTTCTATATGAAAATCAACCAATCGACGATCACGTTCATGTCTCAGTAGCAGCCCTGAGGTAAGCAGGTAACAGAAACTTGCTCACTTTTCTTGGTTCCCACCTTCCCTCAGATGTTAGACTGATAAATCCTTCCTACTACATTTTACCATTTCTTCAGTGTTTTTAAGGCTTTCTAAAATATGCACTAACTAGACTTTCCATCGTTATGTCAGGAAGAGCATGCTGGGCACCTAGCCACTGTATTACCAGAAACAGGGTTGGACCTTTTCTACATACGCAGGTTTACAGAAAGGAGCATCAAGTGCAGTCCTCCTAAACAGAACAAAGCAGAGATCTGTGGCTTGATTTTTCAAATGGAATAAAGAGATGGGATGGTAATTTCCTTTGCATACGCACACAATACACACACACACATACATGGCATACACGTACAAACATACGTCATAGCAGAAGTTTCTGGCTGGTTTGGTTCAACCTCTGTCTGTGAGGCCCAGCCAAACTTATTCTTCTTGAAGGAGATACATTTCATCAATTCAGTAAATATTTGTATCCTGCAGATACAGTAGTGGGAAAAAACAAATCCCTGTCTTTGTTGAATATGAATATAATAAATACATAATCTAGAGATAACTATCACATGGAGATTCATATCCGTGTCTTTCTAGGCCCATGTTCTGTGGCAGACGTGTGCAGCACAGTTGAGATACAGTTATCAGGGAGTGTCAGATTTCCTAGGGCCATCTCAGCAGGTGAGAAAAATAATAGAGCAGAGAGGTTTGATTTTTCCTCTAACACCTAGTGCTCCACAGATGAGCCATTATTTTTCTTTACTCTGAGTTAAAGCTCTGCCCTTTGCACCGTGGGCATAATTGGGAGCACTAAGGCTACTTTGTGTCCATTTGCATGACAAACCCTGCCACAGATGGTCATGTCTGAGCTTCTTACTTTGAAGAAGATAAGGTTTTCTTTCTTCCTTTACGGTCTGTGTGAAATCTCTCTGTATGGTCTCATTTATAAGCTTGCGGAGTGGATGGAAAGTTGAATACGCTTTTCAGTGAGTTGGAAATGCCTCCCCAAGTTAAGCTTAGTCAGGACTAGGAGGTCTTGGCCCTAGTGCCAACTCCTGGCCACCTGTCTTTGTCAGAATACAGGCGCAGAAACCAAGTACCAAGACGTGGTCGGCTAGCTCCGGGCGGGGTTGTCACCTTCTCCCTGGCACATGATCTCAGGTTAACACCCAGAGGCCCCAGAGACCGGAAGAGGGCACCTTCTTCCCGGGGTCTCACATTCAGGGTCTCCGTGACCCCATAGTAGAAGGCAGCGGGACTTGAGAGTGCACGCACCCTGGGATCACAATGGAGATGACTGGGATGAGCCAAGAAGGCGGCATTTGACCCTGTGTCCTTGCACATCCCTCCACTGCTCCCAGGGGACGGGGAACGTCGTTGTTCACCCGTTTCCTGACTCTTTTCAAAGGCATCAACACTGAAGATTTTGAGAAGTTAGAGACGAAAGAAGGCTACTTTGATTTTCCCTTTAACAGCTAGTGCTCCACAGCTAGTGCTTATCAGGTCATTTCTCAAATTCCCAAAGCCATTTGAGAGTGAAGCTTTTTTTCTCAGTCCTCGGGACACCTAGTATGCTATGGAAATACCTTGTCACAGTGCCATGAAGGAAACGGGTGGTCGTTATCTTTGTGTTAAAGCAAGATGATTACAGAGGCCTCTCTTCCCCTTTCTGAACATGTCGTGATCGCAATTGGTTTGATGATTTTGTTTTTTTGTTTGTTCGTTTCTGGTGTCAGGATTCTTGGTTGCAAGTCAAGTAACTGAAGCAGAAAGGGAATGATCAAAGGATATTGTGCTGCTCATGGAGGTTCCAGGAGGGTCAGAATCAAGCTTCAATGGATCCAGCTCCACTGACACCCTCAAACCCACCAAGCCAGCTTCAGTCGAGCCCTGGCTTTTTTGAATTTCTGTCTTCCAAGTGGAAATCCTGGATGGACCTGGTTCGTGAATCATTGGTTATCTACCTGTGGTCCAGATGTGAGGAAGGCTAGAATAGGGAAGATGTAGCTTCTACAAAGAAAAGATGATTCTAGCTGGGCGCAGTGGCTCTGGAGGTTGAAGCAGGAGAATCATGAGTTCAAAGCCAGCCTCAGCAAAAGCAAGGCGCTAAGCAACTCAGTGAGACCCTGTCTCTAAATCAAATACAAAATAGGGCTGGGGATGTGGCTCAGTGGTCAAGTTCCCCTGAGTTCAATCCCTGGTTTAAAAAAAAAAAAAAAAAGACTTCTCTATGCCAAAGCAGAGACCATCTCAAAGATAAAATGAGAAGCTGATAGAACATTTGCAGCCAAAAATAGTGCCACATGCCCTCTTTCCCCCAAAACTTTTCATCCCCCAACTTTCTAAAACTTCCTACTAAGTTCTGCTTTGCTCCCCATCCTCTACAACACATGCAATTCCACCTCTTCTAATAGACATCTTGCAGCAATACGAAAAGTTCCAGAAACAACTCCACACACAGCTGAGACTCTCCAGAGAGCTGCAGTGGCCACAAGCCATGCCCAACCAAACCCAGCAAGCTGCCACTGCTGGCGCTGGTAGGTGCCACGTCTCCAACACAAACCTCCTGCTTTTATTTATTTTTTTCTGCGTATCTACTTCACCATCCCTTGTCCCAAGTAGCCCTTTTGGGCATCACTAAATGTATTTGCATTTAAAAGACAATTTCATTCATTGCCAACATATGAATAAATGTAAAATGTACCTTGTGTCTTAACCTCTAGCCAGCTCACACACAGATGGCTGGTGGGTGTTGTGCAGTTAGGCAACGTCCCCCCACCCCCCGAGTTCTTTGGAACTTCTTAACTGCCAGGAAAGATTAAAGGGCTGGGAACATTATTCTTGTGTAGGGTGTTCTATCCAAATCAGCCATACACTGAGGACTAATGGGGGTGGACTGTCCTGTGAAGTGCTGAGGTATGTCTAGAGACCAACAGCAAGACAAGAGCGTAACACAGCAGAGATGGAGCCTGGATTCAGGGAGCAGAGTTCCCGGAGTGCCTGACCTCACCCACCCAGAGCCATCCAGATGAGCCCTGCACTCTGGGAAGTAAGGATGCAGGGCAAAGAGGATACCACGTCACTGAGGTCCAGTAGCTTCACAGTGCAATAAGATCAAGCCAAGGAGAAGGGCATTCCCCACTGCCTTGGAGAGGGAAGGCGGCCAGAGGCCTGGCGGCCAGCAGGAACAGGGCACAGCCTTCCTACTTGGCTGACCATCTGGCTGTCAGAGCTGCTGGCGGGGTCCCCGATGACAACCAACACCCCCCATGGTGACTCCAGGAGTTCAGTGGAACATTTGAGATGCAGGAACAAAACCAAAGAAGGGGCCCAGAAATATCTGAGGAGAGAAACTCGTGGAAGTGAAGGGACTCTCTGAAGCACGGATGGGCTCTGGGCACGACTGTGAATCTGACTTAGTTTCATAAGCGCAGACAGGTAGGATCCGAACCTGGGGCTACACGGTGGAGGGTGCTTAAATTCCGATGCAGCCTTTGAACACCCAGCAAGTCAGAAGCCTTTCCCCACACGTGTATCCCAACTCCTAACCCCGTCACAGGGAGCGTGACATTGTAGATATTCCGTCTTTGAGCCTGTGTCCGACACACAACTCCTATAACTTCTGAGTCTCTGTAACAGTCGGAAGTGTTCTCTGTATATTACTGACATCTCTGGGGGTTGGGAGCCCATGGATAGCTTTTAGAAGGGGCTGGTAACTGGCAGACCAAGGTGTATTAGAGGATTAGAACTTTCCGCCCAGCCCCCTGCACTCTGGGGTGGAGGGAAAGGCTGAAGATTGAGTTGGTCACCAATGCTCTACTCAATCCTCCCTGAAGGAGAAACCTCCATAAAACCCCAAAGGACCAGGCTCAGGGAGCCTCCAGATAGCCGAGTACAGGGAGTACCTTCTACGCGTCTCTTACAGCAGCTGTTCGTTCATCTGTACCCTCTGCAATATTCTTTTTTTTTAATATTCATTTTTTAGCTTTAGGTGGACCCAATGTCTTTATTTTATTTTTATGTGGTGCTGAGGATTGAACCCAGTGCCTCACGCATGCCAGGTGAGTGCACCACTACTTGAGCCACATCCCCAGCCCCTGCAACATTCTTTATAATAAAAGGAGTTAATGTAAGTACAGTGTTTCTCTGAGCTGCTCTAGTAATTAGTTAAACCCGAGTGGAGGTCCCATAAACTCTGGTCGTTAGAACCCGGGGCTTGTGGCTGGCATCTGCAGTGGGGATCAGTTCTGTGGGTGTTCTGTGTTCTGGGCCTCGGATGCTGTCTTCAGGTAGATAGTGTCAGGACTGAACTGAACTATAGGACACTCACTGGTGTCACCTGGAGAGTCCAGTGCAGAACTGCTTGGTTGTGTGGGGGGCATTTTTGATGGCCCGAGAGGCTCCGCTGTATTGAGATTGAGAATAGGAAAAACTGTTGTCATTGTTTTTCCCTCTCCCTTAGAGAGGGTCCCTGTCACAAATGCCAAACACAAGTTTCAGAAGGATCCTCCTCTTTACCCTGTCTTTGCACAGGTAACCCGGCGACTCTTTCTGAAGGCAGACCTGTAGGTTAAGACTTCACAACCCACATGGCTCTGGAAAGTCTGAAGTCACCTGCAGGTCAGCCAAGGGACAGAGTAATGGACACATTTCCCCGGAGACACCATCCTACCTTAGTTCTCCCAGGTATGATCTGGATAGAAAGCCTTCCATGAGAAGAACGTCCCCTAGCCCTTTTGACTTTGTACCAGAACTATTTGGGCACAAAGACCATCCCTTTGCTATAAGCTTCTTGGGAGTAATCTATATCTGCTCCATCCTTTTATCTCTGAAACTCTTAAGGAACAGTAAATATAAGAGATAGATGATAGATAGGTGATAGATGATAGATAGATAGATAGATAGATAGATAGACAGACAGACAGACAGACAGATAGATAGTAGGTAGGTAGACAGGTGATAGATAGATAGATAGATGATAGATAGATAGATAGATAGATAGATAGATAGATAGATAGATAGATAGATGATAGATGGTAGGTAGGTAGATAGATAGGCAATAGATAGATAGATGATAGATAGATAGATAGATAGATAGATAGATAGATAGATAGATAGTAGAAAGATAGGTGATAGATGGTAGGTAGGTAGGTAGGTAGGTAGATAGGTAGGTAGGTAGATAGATAGGTAGGTAGGTAGATAGATAGGTAGGTAGGTAGGTAGATGTATGTCTGGAGCAGTACCACCGAGGCTCCAGTGACAGATCAATGCCACCTATTCATAAGACAGGGAAGCCCTTGCCTTTCCAGGTGAAAAGCTCTTGGCTGATGTTGAGAAAGTACTGGAAGGGCAAGGTAAATACCTTGCACACTCTTGCCCTGGTCATCTCAGTTCTTTATCCCATTTAAAGTTTCACAGTTAAAAAAAACATAAAAATAACTAAAGAATGTGATAATAAGATTAGCCAAGGTCCATGAATTCCTAAAATTGTTCTCACAAAGTCATTATGGAAAGCCAACCTTGTGTGTCTAAGAGGTCCCCTGGGCGGAAACAGCTTCCTCCTGGATGTGACTTGGAGCATGAAGGGAGCTTTAGCATAGGTCAAGGTCATGGACATCAAGAAAAGCTGGTTTCGGCTGGCTGATTCCTGGGTGGCACTGCTCTGCAATCTGCCTGCTGAATACCTCCTGCTCCAACCACTCTGCTTGGGCTCGGTTCACTACCACCCTCCTTATAGGTAAACCCATGCCCCGACAGCTCTTGCTTCCCATGACTTCTCTATCCCACTTCTCACCCTCCAAGCCCCTTCTTCAAAATCCCTTTTTCTATAACTTCTGGATGCCACATTCTACCACTTTAAAATTACTGTTCCAGTGGCTCTTCTGTCCCCTTGCAGTTTCCCGAGCTCTGCTCATCTCTAACCTGGTGATGTCCTCTAGTGGTTGTCCTTGGTCATCTTCCAGCTTCACCTGCTCCCTGGACAGTCACTCCAAATCTCTCTCCCACCCTCTGGGCCAGCCCTTACCAGGTGACTTCTGCAAGTCACTAAGGCCCTGGTGCCCTGAGGCAGTCATTGTTTAGAACTAATGAATGTCTCTCCTACAGCACCTAGGATGGGAGTAGCTATCACCTCCCCAGAGGATTGAGGAAACAGCCATGAAGATAGAAGTAAGTCCTACAAGAACCTAACTGAGCCTGGCTGGTGTTGGATTCAAGAGAGGCAGCTGTCTAGTATAAACCTCTCTGGGCTGCTTCATGGGTATCTCAAGTGAACCACACTTCAGTGATCACCTTTCCTCTCAATTCTTCTTCTCCTGTGTTTCCTATCTTGATAAAGACCATCACTACATTACTATCTCCTGATTTTTCTCATTACTGGACATAACCTATTGATTTCCTACTGTGGAAGAGGATGATTCTGTCTCACATACGCTTCTATTCCCAAAATACATTCCTCCTTCTATGCAACACTTAGTAGCATGCATGTTCCATGTTTATAGTACTACTACTATGTAAACATGTTTTATAACTGAGAAATATGATATACTATAATGACTTTTCTTCACTACACAACTTTCTGTTTTCTCCGGAGTCAATAGTTGTCTTCTTTATTTTCTTAGATTTTTATTGCCATGTTTTTGGTTACTTGTATGTGTACTTATCAGTGTTGCAGCTGATCAGAAGATCTGTGTCCATTGGGCAGACTACTTCATCGTTGGTATCTTTGCCAACTGGGCAGGCACCCCGCCCCCAGAAGTATTAGGAATCCTATCAATTTCTTGTCAAGTTCACTTTCTTGAAGAAATCATCCTGAAGCCTTCTGACCTGCTCCATTCTGAGCCTCCTGAACTCCCAGCATGTTACAAGACCGCCATCTTGGTAGCTCTGCTCACCGTCTTCATGGGGTTTCAACTAATCTCTCTCTGGTACTGGGGCCTGTGTTCCCACTCCCACACAGTTTCTCTTTCATGGTATTAATCTACGCTTTATTGGAGCACCTCTCCCATTAGCTTCCTGAAAGGGGTAGAATTTAGAAACCCCCTGTCTGAATGTCTGTATTTTACCATCAGGAGGCATTTGGCTGGCCCACAATTCTCAGTTGTATCGCTTTTTCCCTCGGGATTCCAAAGGCATATTTCTCCTGTCTTCCTACTTCCAGGGCTATTAAAAGTCTGATGTCATTCTGAATCTTGACCATTGGCATGACATCTTTTATTGCCCCTTCTCTCAAAAATCGTAGGTTTCCCTATTTGTTCTGATAATTCTAAGTTTCACAGTGATGAACCTCTGTGTGATGGTTTCTTCACTCCCTGTACAGGGTCCTGGTGACTCCCATGTCCTTGGGTTCCAGGAAGTTTTCTCACTTATTTGTTGATATCTTCCTTCCCTTCATTTTATCTGAACTCTTCCTGGAATTCATTTTGTTTGCTTCTTAGACAATTTTCAAAGGCTCTCTCTCTCCTATGGCCTCTTTGTTCATGTTCTCATTTCTGGAAGAATTCGTTAATTTTTTCTTCCAAAGCTTCTATTGAGATTTTCACTCCTTTCACATCTTTAATTTTCAAGAGCTCTCTATTCTCTGGGTGCTATTTCTGTAGGCTCATATCCCTGTTCTTTGGAGCACTGCCTTTTCTTACCTCTCTAGGGATATTAACAATAGTGTTATATTTAAATCTTCTTTCCCTTTGAAGTCTCTATTTCTTCCAAGCTGCTTGTTTCTGTTTGCTTTTGTCTCCATCTTTCATCTTTGTGGCTTTTCCCAGATTTCTCAGAATCCTTGATATTGTAAAAAGTCTCCTGAAAGTGTTTAGTCTATGGGTGGACTTGTCTTCATTTATGTATCCCTCTGGGCTCCATGGGGAAGTCCAAGGTCAATATCTTTTTTTTTTTTTTTTTTTTTTAGTTTTCCGCAGATATAACATCTTTGTATGTGGTGCTGAGGATCGAACCCGGGCCGCACGCATGCCAGGCGAGCGCGCTACCGCTTGAGCCACATCCCCAGCCCAAGATTAGTATCTTTGGGCCATTTTTCCTGAATTCCTATTTCCAAGGAAGCCTCTTCCAATCCATACTGAGCACAAAGGGACAGTCGAAGGGGATGAAGACTAGAGGTTCTCCATCTTGATATGTGAACTTTCACTAAGTCGCCGTGTTTTCAGTATTATATCCCCACATCCAACTTTAATGGTTTCTAATTATTTATCCTTTCAAGAGACTAACCCTCAAGTCTTCCGCCAAGGTGAAAGTGGGAAGCCATCTTCCAGTACAGATGGGGAAATGACTGGGAGTCCAGCTCTTCTTTTAAAACAATTTGGACAAATCCTCCTCATTTTATATCCTCCTTTTCCTCTAACTTCAGAGTGTCCATTAACTCTGACTCCTGAGATTTTGTGAGGATGATCTCTAGTCCAAATAGCTTCCTACTTAATTTTCCCCATGACTTAAGGTTAGAATTCCACTTTCCCCAGTCTACTCAATCAAGTTCCGCTCTTCTGTCTACTGCTTAGCTTCTAAAAATTTTGTTAGCATTGGTTTTTCTCCTGTTCTGTTTATTCCCATGGCTTATATCTTTATAAAAATCCAATGACTATCCTTTTGATGAAGTTTTGTAGGGAGGAGGTATCGTACATGTGTTTAATATTTCTTCTTTAAATAACAGCACATTCGCCTGTTAATTACCTCTCTTACTAGGCTCCCAAACACTACTAGCAAATTTTTATTCCCCACACACACTACATACATACATTCCTTCTCTCCCCACCTCTCTCTCTGTCTCCACACACACACACACACACACACACACGTTTGTTCATGCTACTCCGCCTGCCCAGATTGTGTTTCTCACTTCCACCCTCCCGCCTCCACTGGAGGAGCTCTCAAGTCCATGTCTGCTGGGTCACTTCCAGACCCCCTCTTGGGACCCCACGCCCCCTCAATACCACCCTCCCACAGCACATAGCTTCCTGAGTGATAAGTGCTTGTTTACCTTTCTGCCTTGCCTGCTGGATACAGCCCTCCCAGCAGGCCTCCTTTCCCCAGCAATGCCTCTGGCAAAAGGAGAAGTTTCTCCTCTAAGTGGGAAACTCCAGGCTGTGTGAGATGCTCCCCTAAGACGACGTTCCAGACCAAAAGAAAAATTCAGTCGAGACCACAAAAGGTATTATTATTATTATTATCATCATAAACTATTTTTCTAGATTAGTCCTCAAAGTTGGATCAGATATTAACCACCCTAGAAATGATGCCTAGTGTTTTGTATAGACAAAGCATTTTGGCATTCATCAATTAATTCGATAATTTACCATCCATCATTAGCTACCTAATTAAATTTGAAGCTGAACCTCAAGAGGAGGAAGACCAATTGGAAACTATCACTCCAGGCAGATGTCCGTGGGCTCAGCTCCTCTTTCCTGACCTTCCATAAAAAAAATCAGGGCTGAGGGATGGAACTGGGCCATGCACGGATCCCATGGGTTCCTCCTCCTCATTATGCAGTCCAGGCACGGTGCAGGCTCTCTCCAAAACTCCAGCCCACAGCCAGGAGAGCCTTCTCCCAGGGGCACCTTCGTCAGAATCACAACATGCTCGGGTCCAGTCAGAAATAAGCGAATCCACACCAAACAGGAGGCTCCTCTGGCCCCTTACTCTTGCAATACAAAGGGAGACAAAAAGCCTGTATCTGTAAACCAAGCTGCTATTGCAATGTTTGCAGAACAGCTAAGAAGTGGTCGTAAGGGACTCTGTGTGTGTGCATATATTGAAATCCTAACCCCCATGTGATAATTGGGGAGGCAGCGCCTCTTGGAGGGAAACAGTTGGAGTCCTCATAAAAGACCCTAGAGGGCTCTCACCCTCTTCCCACCCTGAGAGGATATGAGGAGGAGGAGATGGCACTTGTAACTTGGAAGAGGACCCACCCTGGAATCCAAATATATAAGAACCTTGGTGTTAGACTTTCCAGCCTCTGGAAATGTGGGAAATAAATTTCTGATGTATCCATGTGACAGACCCAGGGCAGTTACAGTCTGCTGCTCAGGTTTTCACCACTGATACAAACAAAAAGTGCCTTCATACTTTCTGTCTGACTACGGCAACCAAGATCGCATACAGGGGAAAACACAGAGGGAATTTTTCAGCTTGAAAATAACTTTGTAAATGGTGAAGAGCTTGTTATTTCAAAGAAGAATCTAAAATTTGAGTTCACAGGACACACGTTGGAATATTTTCCCAACCACTCTCGCCTGGTTGGTTAGACACGTGAAAGATCAAGAACAATTAAAAGAAGCCAGTTAAAGTAAACCAATAAATTTCTACCCTAACAGGTATTTTATTATCTCCATTTTCATGTGCCACTCAGGCTGTGACACTTTGGCAGAGCTGCCCTGTCCGTCTTGTCCAGGGGAGCAGGGAAGATGGCCCTTTACAAAGCTCTGCCTGGGGAATCAATGCTCTCACGAGCACAGTGCCGTTGGGCTCCTAGACTTACGTCTCCTCTATGCATCAGAAACAAGATCTTGCCTGTGAAATCTGTATGAAGTTCTGTGCTTCTCAGTGCAAAGAAAAACGGAGAGAACTTACCTGGTGTGTGGGACACCCCCACACACCCAGTGAAATGCTGGAAATGCTCATGGAAGGCTGGCCCCAAAAGCATTCCAATGAGCCCCCCTTTACTTATCATGAATGTTGCTTTCATGTTCCGTTAAGGAAGTCCTCCACCCCAAACTGTAACCAGCCTGGCTCTTCCACATTGCTCTTGGGAGAAGAGAAAGGTACAGATGTCCCAGGCTACAGTGACTCTCCTGGGAACCCAGGAGGACTTGGAAGCATTCTTACTAAAGAATGGCTAGCAATGGAACCTGATGGTGCTGTCCTTACTATATATCACATCCTGTTAACAAAGCAATAATGACAATTTTCACATACTTTCTTACTTTGTTTTTCACAGTGTGAATAGATATTTTTATTATCTCCATTTTCACACAGAATGAAGCTGAGGCACAGTAACTTTTGCAAGATCACAGAGATATCTGGTGATGTAGTTGAGATTCCTGGTTGTTTGATGCCAGTCATGACAAAGTGAATCTCAGCTGCTCTGTATGCATTGGGGTGCTTCTGTCTGCCAAAAAAGAAACCCCAGCTCAAGTTCTGGAGGAGGGGCTGGGTGGATCCAGTCCTTCAATGATATGATCAAGGACTCCTGAACAAATCAAGTGTCTTCCCCTCCTTATTCCAAGATAATGCCATAGCTCCAGGCCTCAGCTCACCTGTAGTGCACAAGTCTAGAGGCAGAAAAGGGATTCTCTCTGTCATGTTCCCTTTTTGAAGAGAAGACAACTTCCCCTAGTGTTCCATTGGCTGTAATCCCATCACATTCTCCTGCCTCAACAGTTACTTGACTGGTTTTTTATTAACTTACTCAAGATTGTGTTTCCCTTGGCTGCAAAAAGGCCCAGACCTTACTGAAGAATGTGAATTCTCAGAGGAAAGTAAATAAAAACCCATCAAAAAAGAACATGGAAAAAGCACCAGTATTGCCACCCAATTGTTGTCACTCCCACCAAAATGGCAGACCATTTATTTTTTCTTTCTTTCTCTTATTTTTGGTATTTTTGTTATTTGTTTATTTGTTTACTTGGTACTAGGGATTTAATCCAGGGCTTTGCCAATGAACTACATCCCCAACAATCTTACTTATTTATTTGTTTGTTTGTTTATTTATTTATTTATTGGCAGGTTCTCATTAAGTTGCTTAAGGGCCTCATCAGGTTCCATTGTTGAGGCTGACCTTGAATTTACAATCCTCCTGTCTCAGCCTCCTAAGTTGCCGGGATTCTATGCTTCACTGAGCCCAGCTTAGATTGTTTATTTTCTACAACATTTTACTATCAAGTAAGGAAGGAAAGCATCTAATAATAATATCACCACAGCTGGTAAGGAAGGTGAGTGAGTACAAATTCCAATTCAAACTTTAAATATATGTGGTTCTGGGTACCAACACAATGGCGGGGGGGGACTCCACTGATGGAGAATGAAGAGAACTGACTTTTAATGCTGCCCTCCACACACACAAACAAGCTAGGCAATCTCAGCCTACCTAACCTTTATTCCATTTTTTTTTACACTGAGCAACAATGAGTGTTTTACAGAATTTTTCCTTAATATCAAATGGCTTAAGAAATTATTATTTCTATGATATTGAATTCATTGTCTCATTGAATAAATGGGAAGATTTCCAGTTTTGAAGCATTTTGAGTGCTTCTCTTACTGGGTCTTCCCTACCCTTTCCTTACTTGCCCCAGTTCTCAGACAAACCCATGACCTGTGTTGAAGATCCTCCATTCCTGGTAGTAGGCCTTAAATCAAGGACCAGGATAGCTGTCAGTCAGCATCCAAGTCTGCGTCTTCAGACTGCACCACATTGTACACATATGCCCCCGTTATCAGTGTTTGCATTTTAAAAAGCTAAGTGATGAGGGAGAGGTGTCAAGGATCACAGTGACAGTGTGCCCTCCAAACAAAGCTAGAAGACCCAGAGAGAACAGGAGGAGGGCTCACAGTGCTCTAGCCCTTTTGTTCCTTTGCAATTTAGGGGATTCTTCATTAAGCACCTTCACTCTCACAGGATTCTTGATTATCTTTCTCCATTCTCATCCCCTCGCTCTAAGCACATCCTGTGCACTGAAATTCATTCCCTGGTTTTGACTTAGCTCAGCCTCTCTTGCCTCTCCACTGCTAGATCATCCACCAAGAGCCTGCGTTTCCTGTTTTTTCCCCTTATCTACTATAATAACTCTTGTCATTAATCACGTTCATCGCTGTAATACAGGAAATGTTAGCTGCTTGCCTGTGAGAGAGCATCACAAAACCATGTACAATTAAATGAGAAGAGACATAAAGATCCTCGAGAGCCTTCTATCTCTGGGGGTTTCAAGATGGCAGAATAGAATACTCTGTGGCATGAAACCAAGAAAGCAGATAGGGAGACTGTCAGCAAGTGAGGTACTGGAAACCTTCAGTGACACTATAAGTCCGCAGGATAGAAACTCTCAGATCCATACTGTTAGATGGGTAGACACACAAACAACATGTAAAAGCAAGGGAAAAAATCGCCCCAAACAAAACAAGATACTCCAATATCAGAATCCATCAACACCACAGTGGAAGAAATGTCAGAGAAGGAATTTAGAATGTACATAGCTAAACTGATCTGCAAAGTAAAGGATGGTATTAGCAGTGAATTCAGAGAGAAAATATAGGAAGTGAAATATCACTTCAATAGAGATAGGGATTCTGGGGGGAAAAAACAAGCAGAAATACTTGAAATGAAAGAGTCAATAAACCAAATTAAAAATTCAACTGAAAACATCACCAACAGACTAGATCACTTGGAAGACACAGTTTCAGTCAATGAAGAAAAATATATAATCTTGAAACAAAAGTTGACAGCAGAGAAAAGATATTAAAAGACCATGAATAGAACTTCCAAGAAATATAGGATAACATGAAAAGACCAAATTTAAGATTTACTGGGATAGGTGAAGGCTTGGAGATATAAACCAAAGAATGCACAATCTTTTCAATAAAATAATATCAGAAAATTTCCCATCCTAAAGAATGAAATGGAAAATCAAATACAGGAAGCATACAGGACCCCAAATATACAAAATTACAACAGACCCACACCAAAGCACATTATTATGAAAAGGTCTAACATAATGAATAAGAGTAGAATTTTAAAGTCTGCCCGAGAAAAACAATGGGTCACATTGAGAGGGAAACCAATTCAGATCTCAGCTGATCTCTCAACCCAGACCCAATTTTTTTTTTTTTTAAATAGAGCCTTACATTTCAAGGTGAGGTACAGAGACCAGGAGAACTGACATCACCTAAAAGCTTATCAGAAAGGCCAAATTTCTGTCACAGATCTCCCAAACAAGAATCCACATTTCAGCAAAATGCACAGGTGATTCATATGCTTTTTTTTTTTTTTTTTTTTGGTATGGTGCTGGGATGGAAGCCAGGGCTTTGTGCATGCAAGGCAAGCACTCTACCACCTGAGCTCTATCCCCAGCCCTCATATGCATTTTAAAGTTTGAGAACTGCTGATCCACACCAATACCTTTATTCCACAGAGAAGTTAAGTGACTTCTCTATGTTCTCAAGGTAAATGAGTGGTTGAGTGGACTAGATCCCAGATCTATTGATTACTCAACCTGCACATTACCTCTCAAACTGATTCACTTTTATCCTTAGCTGGTTATGCAGATTTCATTGCCATATAAGGTAGTCGGTGCTGGAAGAAAGGAAGGCAAGGTTTCAAATCCACTTCTTTTACCAACTACCACCTATTGTTCTTATAACACAGTGTCATATTTTTCTGCACATATTTTTTCTTCTCTGTGGTTTCTTGATTTAATTAAAACCAGTGGCCCCCAGGTAATGACATGAACAGAGTTGCCTTTGTGTCTTTCCATTCTCCTCCTCCGTTCCCTTCTCCTCCTCCCTCAGTACTCCCTCAGCCAATTATCAACTAGTCTCTTTGCTAATTTATTTAGAATTCCTATATCTGAATTTATAAATGAAAATATTCTTTTGTTTTACTTTAGTTCTTGGCTAAAATCTTGAGATTAAAATCATGGTTACTTTATAAAATGAATTGATAATTGATTTTAGAAATTGTGGACCTCCTGAGTGAGGGACATGAAGAGTTATAATCTGTGACTCACCCTTATTTTGAACATTTTTACAAAATTAACCAATTTGCAAGGTCATAACTTCTTAAGATCAAAAGCAGAAAAATGTTTTCTTAGATAAAATATACTGCCATACTGCAACCTTTTGGATTTCTGGTGCCTCTTGAGCAGATGGGAGCAAAGAAAGGAGGGGGAAAAGGTGAATACTCCCTGAGACCTCTCATTCCATCCCCTACGGCCCCCATCCTGAGCACACAGTTCCCCATGTCTGCAGTGTGTGTGGCCCTCTCCCCATCACTTCCACCCACATAACATTTTCTCTACTTCTTTATCTTGTACCAAACAGCTAAGGAAACCCAACCTAAGAGCCCTGGAATCCACTGCAGTGCTTCTTGGGATTTTCCATTTCAGTGTCCTAAAGTAGAGGGAGGATTTGGACAGCTCATGGTCACACTCAAGGCCATCTGACAAGGCCACATGAGAATTTTTATGGGTGACTCGGAGGCCCTGATCAGGAAAGATGTGGTCATGACTCATGTTTCTGCAGCAAGTGTTATGAGGAAGAGTACAGCCCACCACTGATGAGCAAGTGTCCCTTACGCCCTTGTCCTGACACAGTCTTTCCCAGTTTAAAACTATTTCCTAGCCCCAGAAACAGCCTAGAAACCACTAGTTCCCTCTGCCTCAGTTTACTTTGAGAAGTCTTCCCTCTGGAAAGCAGCTAAAGAATAGACCAGTGTCAAGATTCTTAAAACTTACTGCTCCAAGACAAGAGTTTCCCTAGTGGATTACTAGGTCAAGTAGGTGATTTCTCTGTAATCTGGCCTGGAGACTTGGGTAAGCAAGAAGTCCGCCTACCGGGAACCTTCGCTCACCCTGACCTGAAGTTCTGCTGCTCAGACACAGATTAAATCTGCTCTTTCTCTCTCTGTGTTGCAAGGAGGGACAGGGCACAGGCAACGCATCTGAATCCAGGTGCCCCACAGTCGGCCAGGACTCCCCTTGCTGTGAACTTTTCACTATGCCCAGCAGTGGATAGAGGGTCCAAGCTGGGTGCTGGGGGCTCTGGGGAGGTGGGTGTGAGGGGAGAGTGGCAGCTACAGAGAGAGACTCTCAAACCTGGAAAAGATGCCTCCCTCGGGGAGAACCCATGACCACGGCTTGGCCTCTCGGGCCCCTGGCTCCAGGAGGGACTCCCTTGGAGGTCTCTCTGCTCCTCTTTCCTCTTGCCCAGCAGCCTTCCTCTGGTTAGTGGAGGGTGAGTTGGAGAAGACAGAACCGAGGTGGAGAGAAGGGCGAGGACATCATCATGGTGGCTAAGAGAGACGTGACGGGGACCCAAACCCAGGAGTGGCTGTGGGAACAAAAGAAGAGGTGACAGTGGTACTGAGGTTCATGGAGGCAAAACAGCCCACGTGGGTGGTAGGTTAGGTGAGGAGAGGGGAAGGAAGGAGGGCACTCAGGATGGCCCTCGAGTGTCCCACTTCAGTGACTCATACCTGAGGGGCCAAGCCCAGCTGAAGAAGACAGGAGGGAGGGGGTTTGGTAGGGAAGACAGTGTGCTCAGCTCAGCCATGGAAGGTTTGGGGGCGCTGAGTGGCAGCCTGATGCAAATTTTTAGCAAGTCATTCAACCAAAGAGTCTGACTATCCAGCAAAAATTAGCAAGGTGGGGACAATTTAAAGCATAAAAGTGGATACACTGACTCAGAAGGAATATATAGATGGATAATGGGTAGAACTGAGCCAAGGGTGTGACCGTGGGGAACAGCAAAACGTAAGATACAAGAAGGCAGCGGGTGTCCATCACAGGAAACCTATAAAATCATTCTAAAGATGAGGACGGCCAGGAGAATGTGGTTGCGTCATGAAAGCTGAACTACTAAACATATTCAATCACTTGCATCAAAAGCAAGAGAGGAGCAAAATGATACAAGATCTTAAACACCTTATCAGATATGGTGTTTCAGAAAGCACTGGTGACTCCAACTTGCCCATTTTAATGGAATCGGGGAATCAGAAGCCAAATTGAGTGAGTTGAAAAGAAACAAGAAGAAGTAGGAGTGAAAAAAAATTGAGCACCCCTCAAGAGTCAGCATGATAGAGACGAGAGAGGTTCACTGAGAACAGGAAGAAGATGCAAACTCAAGGAAACTTTTAACACTGGAGAAACTTGAGTAAGTAGGAGACTTAGAGAAGAAAGGGTAGGGGCTGGGGCTCAGTGGTAGAGCGATCACCTAGCACGTGCGAGGTGCTGGGTTCGATCCTCAGCACTACATTAAATATAAATAAATTAAATAAAGGCATTAAAATATATAAAGAAAGGGCAGAAGAGGTAGGAGAGAAGAGGGGTAGATGATGTAATAAAGCCCAGAAGAGGCGAAAAGCAACAGAATTAAGATGGGTGAAGGAATTAACCTTGCAAAGAGGGAAATATCTCAAGTCCAGTGTCACATCTGAAAGGCTTTTGCTTATGAGCAACCTAAAATGCAAACCCAAAGAAGCCCCAACAATAAGGACATACCTCTTACACATCGGGAAGTCCAAGAGGGGGAAGGACACAATAGAGCTGGCTAATTCCACGGCTTACCAATGTCACCTAGGACCTGGGCTCTTCCCACAATTTCTGCACTGCCATCCTCAACACATCGTCTACTGCCATCACAGTCACAAGAGCACTGGGTAACTCCAGTCGACACAGAGAACGGTGTCCAAATCAGCCATAAAGAGCTCTTCTGTAGGCTCCATGTTGTCAAGGAGAAAACCTTTCCTGGAGTTCCTCAACCAAGCCAAATCCAGTACCAGAAACTCTCCACAGCCTAAGCCAGGAGCTCACAAGGAAATGGGGCAGTCACAAGTGGGCAACTAAGGGGCACGAGCGAGCTGGGCTAACTGTGGTACACCACTAGGGCAGCACCTGGCTTCCCTGAAGAGCGTGGCCGCCAGACACCCCAACTAGAGTTCTGTGTCAAGGAAGAGCAGGAGGGTAAGCAACCAAAGTGTTTGCCACAGTGGGGTAAATGTGCGGAAGTTAATATTAAGGGGTAGAAATTATGCTTTTTTAAATTTTCTTGATTGTCCACTGAGAGTGAAGGATGGGAGGTCGAGTATGAGGTTTGAGGACATGGATAGGAGGAAGTGAAAGTCATTAAAGGAAGAGCCAACCAAGACGGAAGGTTGGGAGGAATAGCAAGGGACGAGCTAGAGGCGAGGCCATAAAATTCTCACACGCCAACCCTCGTGACCATGTTTATTCCCCGTGATAGTCCCCTCCGCAGGTGCAGAAGCAGAGAAGAGAAAGAAGACTCGCACCACTGAGTCTAGCTCAGGGCTTTACCACACGCTCTGCCTGACGCAGGGAAGAACCAAAGATGCTTGTGAAGGAGTGGTTTGGGTCTCTGTAGAAATCCTGGGGTCCAGACGACGCAGAGAAAAACAGGACTCACAAAGGTGCGGATAAAATGTGCGGAAATGGGGAGACCAAGAGTCAGGAAATGTCTGAGGCCAAAGTAGAAAGAGAGAAATCACGTGAGGACGGGTGGGACACTGATCACAAAGCAGGACGCAGGAGGAGCCACCAAAGCAGAGGTGGACACAGAGGGGATAAAGGACAGCTTTGGAGGATCAATACCCAGGAGTCGGGAGACAGGGTTGTTGGATCGACTGTCTGAAAAACATTAAAATTTCATAGAATTTGTCTGAATGAGCGAGGGTAATGGCTGACATTAAGGATCCCAAAATCTTCAATGAGAGGGTTGAGGTCTTCTGAAGCGTCTTTGGGGACACCGAGGAGTGTGTGTTGACCGTTGAAGGAGGGCCTTGGGTCACTAACAACCCCCAGAGAATCGCCTGGCTCAAGCTTAGTATATGCTTCAATAAGTCCTCCATCTACCGAGGGAGGATTTCAATGGGACCATGACTTCCAACCTGATAAAACATTAACAGTATCATTACTAATGCAAGGAAAGCTTCTTATGCCAGAGTAAACAGAAAATAAAGGTGTGAGTTCAGATATGAGACAATGTGACTCTGAGCAGGAATTTCTGTTCCGCTAAGCCGGCTCCTGCTCACCCACACGTCCACATTTGCATTTCTGGTTTCTTTTCTCATTATGGTCTCTGTTTACTTGAGAGATGATAGAATCCCAGCTCAGGGTGGAGTACAATTAGCATATAAACAAGACTTTAAAAGAACTGGAACAGAGGAGGACTTTACTGCCTGCTAATCCCTGGAGATTTGACCCCAAAATAATGATAGTGCCTGTGGGCAAGCCCCAGCCATCCCTAAAAATGCCCCTGCCTCACCTTGAGGGACCTCGGGTGTGTCACCATTTAACTTGGCTGCAAGTTGACACCTGTCTTTCATTTGGTCTGAATACTCTGATTAAAGATTTACTGGTGCCTAGCACTAGCAGGAAATGTGGTACCCTGAGTAAGGCTTATGGTCTTCACTTGAGGCCTTACTCAAACCCGGTCTGCCTGCCAGTCACCAAGTGGAGCTTTGTTTGCCTGGGCAAGTTAAGGGAACTCCGAAGGCCATAGCAGAAGTCGCTATTTAAGGTAAGTCAGCGGAGGGCCAATCTCTCTATGTGCAGATGCAGAATGTCCCTGGCTCTGCCAGTCCCCTGGGGCCAGCCTCACCGGGTAGAGTAGTCTGAGCCCTGCCTGGCACACTAAGCTGGAGAAATCGGGTGCTTTCCCCAATGTGTCTAGGTGGGCTCAATATTCCCCCAATTCCTGCTGTTCCATTTCTTACCTCCTCTTTCACCTTCCTCCTGAGTTGCCCTCTCCCCTCTCCCACTGAAAGTCAAACATGGCCCCTTCTCCTGAGGCCTCCACACGTATTTGCACGTATGTGTGCGTGCTTTCTGTCCTCTGCACAAACACCACTAGAAACCTCAGAAGGCAGCCAAGAAATACCTTGTAATAGGAAGAATCACGGCAAAGCCGGCCACTTGACCTCTCGCTTCCCTCTCCACAAATCTGAGAAGCCGCCTGCTTCGTGCACTCATTTACTCATTCACGAAGCATCTGCTGGGCCTGGCACGGCCGGCCGAAGGCCCAGTGGTTCCACCACGGCAAGGGCAGACGTGGCCCCGCTCCACGGAACTTCAAGTGCCATGGCAGGAAGACAGGCCGCGTGGAAAGAACGTTCAACAAAGTGTAAGGGGGAAAATAGAAGGAACTATGAAGAAAAATGAAGTGCGCTCCAGGGACAGAGCGGGATGGGGGGAGACGGCAGCGTCTATTTCTAAAGTCCCCTCTAAAAAAGTGGCTTTTGAACAAAGACTTGGGTGAACTGAGGAGGCGGACCATGTGGAGACCTGGAGGAAGAGGGAGAACGCGTGTAAAGGTCCTGAGGAGGAGACGGGCTACTTAAGGAGGGCCCGGAGGGGCAGTGTGGCCGAGTGACACGGGGAAGGTGAGGTTGCAGCGATCTACAGGGGCCACCTGGTGGAGGGCCACAGACCGCGTTCCAGCCTGCTGTTGGAAGGCCGCGGAAGGCGCCATCGGAGGGAAGGTGTGGGAGCAGAGCGACGGTTCGGAAGGCTGTTGCGATTGTCCAGAGGGGACAGATAGTGGCCGGAGCCGGGTGGAGAAGCGATAAGCCATGGCATGCATTTTGAAAGTAAGATCCCTTTATTGCATACATAGAATTATCATTCAGATAAAGTCTTCAGCTCTGGGACTTTTTAAACTTCTCAGTTTAAAAGCTGAGCTGGGGACTTCCTCGGTGCCCTGGGAGTGGACGTCTGGCTTCCAACACTGTCAAGTCCAGTGAGGCCGGAGGCACCGGGACAGCGCTGGGCGAGGGGTACAAGGGTTTTACCTGTCAAAAGATCTCCACGAGGCAATGCCCATGGCCGCCGCCCCCTCTCTGCCTGGGAGGCCGGATCAGGGAACTCCTCGGCCAGTCATGTGGTCTCTGAGGAGTTGTCCTGCCACCATTTGGGAGGACCTCTTAGATTTCCGACCTGTCCTTGAGGAGCAATGTGATGAAGCTTTGTGAAGCCTGGTGCCTATGGCCTGGCATGCAGAGCTGGCTTCTAGGGAAGAGGAACACAGTCCACTGAGCACGGAACCAGGACCTTCCAGGAAGGAAGTAGCTGAGACTCCTACGTGGCTTTTCCAGATTTAAAATTGGGAAAACAGGAGCATCCCTGACCAGAATGTGTGGCCAGGAAAATATTCCAAAGTCCCCCAAAATAGAAAGGGCCAAAGGACACCCTGCCAGGGACACAGGGTCCTCACTGGGGCTGAAGTGGCAGGGGGTCAGCTCTGGGACAGAGTGTGGTGAGGCAGCCAGAGCCTGGCTGTGCAGCCCCCAGGGCCGTTCATGCCCCAGGAACGATGCTGCAGGGTGAGAAGGTGGAGGAAGAGAGCGGAGCCCTGGAGCCCAGCCCTGAGGTCCTCAGTGGCAGGGACACACCCAGAAGTCATGGCCCGAGGGTGAGGGGCTCTCAACAGTGACACCATGTGGCAGTCACAAGAACAAGCAGCGCTGGACCCATCAGAGCCTGCTTGTCACCCCCTGTGAGAGAGCAAGGCAGCTCCCTGGGACTGAGTGACCCCTCCTGTTAAGGTAAGGGCCTCAGGGGGGATCCTGGACTTGCAGCCAGCACAGACAGACGGGGACCCTGGTGACTCACGGATGAAACGAGAAGCAGCCTGTATTTGGTGGTGGCCGTGGACACGGTCTGGTATGTGGCGTGACATTCATATGATAAGTAGCATGTTTACCTGACACACGTGGAGGGGGCGTAGGGCCGTGTGGTCTTGAGACTCTGGCACCAGTGACCTTTCCTGGCAGGACAGTGATTGTTTCTATTTGTCCTTTGAATTGTCTGAGTTTTCAAGTGTTCTGTGATGCCTTTTCAACAAAGAAATGGCAGATTCAATATTAAAGAAAAGAAGATTTGGTCCATACCCCTCACCCTGCCAAACACGTGCCAGGAACCTCATAACCAGCAATGAATTCCACACGTTTTGTGGCCCCCAGGATGGCCACAGGGGGTGAGCCCTGGGCCAGTGAGCAGCCAGCCCGCAGGCCCTCAGCGGGAACCTGGACAGGTGACCTTTCAGCTGAGGTGAGGTTCCCCACCCCAGAACAGGGCGAGTGACAGAAAGGACCCTCCCCAGCCCTGTCCTGATCCGGGCTCCCTCTGCACTTCAGGTGGCACTGGTGAGCGGCCACCCAGGGACACCGGGGGATTTCCCACGAGGCCTGAGGCCCACACGTGAGCTGTGCAGAGGTTTCACTTCAGCTTCAGGCAGCCACCACACCACAGCAGAGACCCTCCCTCACCGGGCCTGCCCCTTGGGATGCGCTCGTGTGGCAGAAGCTGAAGGCTGCCCACCACACCCTGTCCCAGGACTGACCACCCTGCAGAGGAGAGCTGTGACTCTTTCCTTCAACAAATCTCCAGCCCAGAGGGACCCAGAGGCAGAAGTGCTTCTGACACAAGTGGAAGACGCCAAGTATGAAAACACAGATGGGCTTCCTCCGCTCCAGCCAAATGCCCCTTCAGCCCTCACCAGGCTCTGCCTCTCAACCACTGGCACCCCCTTTGCCAAGGTTCAGTCTTCATCCAGCTTGTCCCGAGACTCTTGCCCCCCTCCTCTGACCACCTCTCTGTCCATTCTTGGTGCATCATGGAAATGACTTTTCAGAAACCCACGTTTCCCCTTCCTGGAAAACAACACCCTCCCCACGTTCCGTGCACAGTCTCCATTCCTTCCTGTGACAAGCAGCGCCCCTCCCAAGGGAGCCATGGTCTGTCTGTCCTTCCCTGTGGCCTTCTCTCTCTTATTTTTTCTTCCTTCCTTCCATCGCTCAGAGAGCCCTACAGCCAGCCCTACCCACACTCTCACAAGCCAGACTCATCGACATTCCTCAGAGACAACACACAGCCTGGAACATTCTTTTTCTTAACATCTGATTGTCAAAATTCTATTCACTTTCATGGCCTTTAAGCTGAACCTTGAAAAGAACTAGAATGGAGCCCTCTTCAGACCCCACGCCGGAAGCACTCTGCCCGCATCCTCCTGGATGCACTCATCCCATTGGCCTTTGCCACTGTCAACCTCAACCTTGAGCTCCCAGGAAACAAGCGTCACATGTCATTCCCCTGCGTGTCCTCCGCAATGTGGAACGCTGCTCGAACCAGACACTGTTGCTCGTTGAGTCAAGAAGCCACTCATTTATCTTGTTTTCAATACAGAAGAAGCATCGTGGCTGGGAGAATGGTCCACAGCTTCCAGATAACTGTGGAGCATTAATTGATCCAAGGATTGATATCCTGACATAAATCTTTATAATTTAATTTTGCTCAGAGAATATACTTATATTTATGCCTCCCTCCCTCCCTCCTTCTCTCTCTCTCTCTCTCTCTCTCTCTCTCTCTCTCTCTCTCTCCACATCCCCCCACACCAACATTTTTTCATCACCATAACGAATACCTGAGACATGTTAACTTATAGAGAAAAGAGGCTTATTTAGCTAATGGGTTTGGAGGCTGACAATCCAAATGGCATTAGGGAGGTTCTGACAAGTGTGACCCCTTAGCCTCACTTCGTGGTGGGCTGCACAGCAGTTGCCCCTTATCTGTGGGGCACCTCTATCCAGGCCCCCAGTGGACGTCCAGTGGAAGTCCAGTGGAAACTGAGACTAGTACTGAACCCTGCCTATACTACGCTTTCGCACACACATGCACACCCATGATGAAGTGTGACTTATAATTAGTCACAACAAGAAATCAACAATAACGGGTTAAACAATAGAAGGATTATAACAATACATGACAATAAGAGTCATTTAAATGTGTGGGTGGTTGTTCCTGGCACCTCCTATTTAATATCTTCAGGCTGTGCTAGACTATGGGTGGGCGACTGAAACCCGGGAAAGCAAAACCGCAGAGAAGCGGGGACAACTGCACATGTCCTGTGTGTCCCCTTGGTCCTGTTGCCCTGGTCCTGGGGTCCTCAGCCAGCCAAAAACCTACAGCACTCCTGCCAGTGTCAAGGCCTGGCCCCAGGGAGTGCTGCAGCATGGTGGCTCGGGTAGGAACACAATCTCTGGTGTTTCTTTCACAGGGAGGGACATCCTTTAGTGTGACACCCTTGATCTTCCCCCAACCCTGGTTTGGACTTGGTTTGTCCCCCAAGAGCCCATGTGTTAGAGGCTTGGGCCTCAGCATGTCATTGTTTAGGTGGCAGACCTCTAAGAGGGGCACAGTGGGAGGACTAGGTCCATTGAGGGAAGACAGGGTGGTGGCACCCTAGTTTCTGACTTCCTGTCCCATCATTGCCATCCACCATGAAATGATGCCGCTAAGGGGGAGCCCTTTCCAGAGTCTCCATGATGCCATTTGATTGTTGGCCTCTAAAAATCTGAGCTGAATAAAACTCTTTTTTATAAGTTGACCTGCCTCAGGCATTTGGTTATAGTATGCAAAGCTGACCAACGTAGCCCTCACTCACTTGGTGGGTGAGTTAGATAGAAGAACCAGAGAGAGTCACCCAGCCCCGTCTTCCCCTTCTGTTCCCTTCTGCCTTTTAGTCTTATCTGGAGAAGTGAGCATCTGTGTTGCATCAGAAGAGGCAAGTACTCAACTCGGGGCTCGGCTAACAAGACCATTTGTTTTCCATTGGAAGTTGCATCTTCTAACTTAGCCTCTAGCAATAATAAAGGTCATATTTTTCTCTCCCTCTTTACTGCTTTGTTTACTGCTCAGAACCGTGAGTGGGGAAGAGGCCCCCAGGCCTTGCCTGCATCTCGACTTCAGAGCGTCTGAAATACACCGGTCTCAGGAATAACCTGCCGTGGGCCTTGGAAAACGGAGACCCTGGGAGATGGAGCCAAAGTGGCCTTGGTGTGGCCAAATGCAATCCCTCTTGGCCCAGAGGAGGGTCACTGCACTCGTTGCACCTCGTGGGAGGTTACGAAGGGCTGATAACAAGAGGAGTGTGAGTCGGGTGTGGGGGCTACCCCTGGGATCCACAACTCGGAGCCTCAGAATCACAAGTTTGGGGCCCGCCTGGGCCACTTACCGAGATTCTGTCTAAAACAATAAAACAGAAAGGGCTTGGCAAGGCCCTGGGTCCCAGTCCCGAGTTGGAGTGGAAAGAAGGATGTGTATGGTCTCTGTCCTGCGCCCAGCTGCAGCCCTGTGGCTCCGCCATCCCGCTGACGTGGGACCCGGGGAGCCCACCCCACGGGCTCCGGCCAGGGGTCTCCAGGAGGCCTCAGAGCCGTCTCCTGGGAGGGCTGTTGGGATCAGCCTCCGCCATCACCCCCAGATCAGCCCAGGCAGTGGGTGTCCACACGTGTCGGGGGACTTGCCACCCAGCCCTGTGGTGGCTGAAGCTGAGACGCTCCGTCTGCCCTTCTGGGAGCTCACATGGAGTCAGAGGCTCCTCTCTCTCCTGGGCTGGGGGCCAGGCCTGGGCACGATGGCCACTGCTCCATGCCCAAGGTCTGAGGCCTGTTTCCAGGCCGGTTTGCCCTGCTGACCTCCTGCGCCCATGGGGTGAGGAGCCTCCAGGGCCCGAGACCCTGCTGAGCTCGCTGGGTGGTTTCCGGGGGCCTAGAAATGTGGAATCCCTGCTGTGGATTGAAAATAGCGACAGGCACGGCCAGGGCAGTCGCACTGGGGGCTCTCAGCTAAGAGGGCCTCCAATTTCACACGTGCTCCCAGCCAGCCCACTCCCAAACTGACCAGAGCCCCTCCCCTCCTCCCTCTGTCCCTCCCTCTCTGTCTGTCTGTCCACCTTTCTCTCTTCTTCCCTTCCCTCCCTCCCTCCTTTGCTCATCCTAGAAGAGGCAGTGGGATGAGAGCGGAGGCATACAGAGGGAGGCCCCAGCAACAACCAGCCCACGGACAGTTTTCCTCCTTTCCTTAAGCAGATAAGACATTTTATATCCTCCCAATCCTCAGAGATTACCAGAAGCTTTGTTTCTACCCTGTATTTGTGTGTACTTATCTCCCCTGGGAAGAAAGGGAACATTCCAGGCTTCCCTCATAGGCAGTCACAACTTCTACAGGTGAGGCCAGGAGGAGGAAGAGCAAGTGAGATGGCCGGTGCATCTGCAGCTGCCAGTGAGAAGCTGCTCCCCACGTGGCTACAGGAATCCTACCTCAGGCTTCTGCCTCCCACTCATGGAAAAATTCTCTGCACCAAAGTCTCCTCTTGTCTGCCAGCTTGAGCCAGCTGTTTTCTTCCTCCTCAGGGAGGAGAATGCTCTAGGGAGGGGAGCAGAGGGAGAAGACAGGGAAGAAGGATGTCGAGAACCTGAAAAGGGTCAAGAAGGGTTTTGATCACTTCCAAAAAAGGACGGAGCCTGCAGAGCCTAGGAGTCCCCTCCACAGGCAGAGGACAGAGCCAAGGGAGGCTGTGAACCTGGCACTGGTGGTCCCTGACCTGGCCAGAGGCCTGACAGTCACCCTCACAGGTGACAAGTGCTGGGGCCGCAGATTCCCAGGGAACTAGGCTCAGGAGACACATCTGGAGGACGCTGCCTGGGGTGAGCTGGGAAGGGCCCCGGGAGCCCAGCGGGACCCCAGGACCCGGAGACTTGACGTGAGGTCCGGATTCCGCCTTCTCCCACACCCTCCCCACTGTCTCCCCACCCCCACAGACATGAAATGTTACGTAATAGAAGTAATCGGAGCCAGGATGAGTCCACTACCGGGGCCCATAAGGAATGCATCGTAACTTCATTTTCTTCTGCTATAATCCGCTCCCTCCGGTCCTGTGGGAAGTCTAACCCCGAGTTACGGCAGCCTCTCCCCTGCGGTGGCACCAAGGGCACTGGCAATGCGTAGGCTGCCCAGAAGACTGGGCGAGGCCCTGCAGCCTGGTGTCTGCCACACGACCCCCAGATCCTACCTCTGAGGTTTGCACCTCGGATGGGGACCGCCAGCCCCAGTCACCCTGGAGAGTGGGCATCGGCCTCGAGGTGCCCTGTCCCCTCCCAACCTCCTGGCAACGCCCCCACGTGATCAAGGAAAGGGGGGAGCAGGGGGGTCTACTCCTTGAGGGACTCTGAGCATGAGAAAAGGACTCTCCCCCACCTGCCTCTCCCTCACGGTCCCCTCTCTCCCCATCCTCTCTCCAGGACACCAGCCCTGGGCCTGCCAGGAGCCGAGGGCCGTGACCCCAAACTGGACAACGCTGTGGACACGTGATTCATTTGACCACCCAGACTTTTAAATGAGTCGCCACACTGGGCGACGACACTTAGAACATGGGTCCTGGTTTTATATATATATATGGAAAGCGGGGCTCTTGGGTGGAATCTGAGCCGTCCACTCACTCACAAATATTTACCGAGCACTTCTGTGCCAGGTCGTAGCCCTGGAGGACCCGGAGCTGTGGGTCACTAGAGAGACAAGGTCCCATCCATTTTACGTGGGACAGACAGGGACAGTCACGCCTGGGAGGTGGGGGAGAGGCTTGGCCACATGGAAACCGTCATAAACAGAGCAGTGAACAAGGTCCTGCTGGATGGTGACAGGAACAAGGAGACCAGCTGGACGCTGGGGGAGGGAGAAAGGGGAGCTATGCAGATGGGAGCTCAGGGAGCGTCTCCCTGGAGGCGCTGAGACCCGGGTGACAGGAGAGTCCAGGGCGTGAGGATCCAGGGGAAGGCTTAGCAGTGTCAGAAGCCACAGGATGGTCACCGACTGGACTCCTGGGGGTAACGGCCAAGAGGCCAGGGAACCACGTGGCTAACTTCAGAGTTGGGGTTGGGGCTTGAATTCAAGGGAAGGGACACTCGGAGGGGATGCTCCTGCAGAGAAGTGTGACACAGCACGCAGGGGCTGAGAGAGACGGGACCCGCGAGGGACTGTCCTCCGCACGCCAGGTAGTGGACTTCAGAGCACGCAGCTGGCCTGCAGCGCTCGGCTCCCTGCTCTGGGCACAACTCTCTCCTGGCTGCATTAGGTCCTCAGCAAGATCCATCAAGTACCTGTGGCCCTGAATTAGCTGTTGGAGGGGAGAGAAGTCCAGGCTGAGGTCTCGTTTGGGGAAGCGGTTCTCTGGACTAGAGGTGGCAGGGCCATGAGGTGGGGTCCAGCCTGAGAGGGAGGTCCAGGTGACAAGTGGAATCTGTGCCCCCTGCACCGGGACCTTCAGAAACCCCCATGGAAAGGGGCAGGATTCCTAAGACACGCAGAGGGGCTCAGAGCCCCACGCTGGACAGCAAGGCTGGCGACCACGGTGGACAGCCAGGGAAGGAGGGGCGGAGCAGGAGGGAGGCGATGCAGAGCTGGACCATTAAACAGAAGACAAAGGCTTCCTTCCTTTGCCAAGTTGTTTCAAAGCTGTGATGATCAAGTTCCTGACAACACTTCCTGGAGGGGCTGCTGTCCCCTCTTCCACTTGGCTGCACTCTCTTCCTGCAGCACCAGGAAGGAAGGTCCTCGGGTGGCCCAGCCCACTCAGGGGACAGAGTCTCTCCGGTGCAGAGCCGAGGGTGGGATTCAAGTGACAGGCCGGAGAGCTCAGCTCAGGGACAGCCCTGGAGATGCGGGTGGAGACAGAAAGGACAGGGACTCTCCAAAGCCCTGTGGTAGCCTGTCCATTCCCTCAACAGGCACGGTTCCAGCTCCAGACTCCTGCTCTCGTGGAGGTTACGTTCTGGGGGGTGATGGCAGATAGTGAACAATAAAACATAACAGAGCCATTCATAGGCTACGGTAGAAGATGAGGAATGCTTTAGAAAGATGATACACAACCAGCAAAGATCAGGAGTCTGGGGAAGAGGGCCAGTTGCAATTTTAACAGAGAATTAGAAGAAGGTGACCTCTGGGTATAAATTGAAAGAGGTGAAGGAGAATCTGGGCAAAGGGAACAGCGAGTGCAAAGGCCCCGAGGTGAGAGTGTGCCTCAGTGTTCCAGGAACAGCAAGGTGGCCAGAGTGTCTGAGGCCACCCAAGGATGCTCAGATAGAGCTGGGGGTAGAGGAGAGTAGGCACCAGGGGCCACATCCCTCAGGGTCTCGTAAACATTGCCAGGACTTGTCATCTGTCTGTCGGCGGGCTCTACACGGCAGGACCCATACATTCCGTCTCTGCCCTCACAGCCTGGATATCACCGGCACCCAGTAAATGCCTGCCGGCTGAGTCACCGCAGGTGAAATGCACACAGCCCCTGGCCGGGCAGGCGTGTCCAGGCGAGGCCTCCGCACAGGACGGCATTTCCCTCCCACACGTCCATGCCCACTGCAGCCCTGAGAGTGACCTGATGAAATAGGAGACTTGGTGTGATCACCACTCAAGGGAGTGCCCTGCAGGGAGACGGGCAGCTGCCCAGGAGCCTGTCAGCCTGCTCCTGGGGAAGAGCCGGGGTGCAGGTCGCTGTGGCCGACTTACCCTCGGGCCCTGCACTGACTCCACTTCTGTGGCCCCTACCAGCCCCTCCCCACCCAGCGCCCTCCCTGCCCCGCCACCGTGTCCACTGCGAGGCCTAAGCAAGGGAGGCGGCCACTCCTTCTGTGTCCCAAGAAGATTCTAACTTTGCCCCAGGGCCAACCCTGATGGCAGCACTTGTCAGAAAGGAATCACTGGCCGCTCCCTGTCCCCTCCTCCCTGCCCCACATTCCTGAGAGTGATGCGGGCACCGGCCGGCTCAGAACAGAATATTCCCCCTTTTTAAAGAATATTTTAAGTTTATTTTTAACTGATACATAAAATCCTACACATTACCAGGGCGCCGTGTGGTGTGTGAGTACCTGTGGGCCTGGTGAACCCCATCTTCTCAGAGGCCCCCACCCTCCCGTGGGAAGGGCGCCCACACCCCTCTCTGGGAGCTTTTGGAAGTCCACAGGACATTGTTGTGGTCAGCAGTCGGAACCAGGGCTCCTGCGCCCCTCTCCTCCGTCCCTCCACCCACCCGGCTACAGGACCTTCTGCACAAGAAGAAAAGCAGAGCGGCACCCCGGGGCCTCCACAGGGCTAAACAGGAACCTCGGGTGGAACTTTGCAAAAGCTTTTTAAGTGAGGAGACCCCACCAAGTGTTTACTGGACTCTGAACCACGTTACCCTCCTCCTCCCTGTTTTAAGGTGCACTGGCACCGCCCGCAGGCGCCCCTTCCTCGGGCAGCAAGACCAAAGAGGGCCAGCACCTGCCACCTGCAAGACGACCAAGGGCCAGGGAGCCCAGAGACAAAGGACCAGGAACAGGGAAGAGAGAAGGAAAGGGCTGGGAAAGGTAAGCACTCCCGACAAACGTGCCCCAGAGGGCGGTGGGGTCCACTCTGCTTCTTCAAATATACATCTGTTTGGCTCAAATCCCCTTTTTATGTCCTAGAAAAAAAAAACCTAATGCTGCCTTGAGACTTCTGAAAATTGCAAGAGAACCTATATTTTCCTCTCACCTCTGGCTCCAATTTCCTGCCCTCGCTGCATTCTTATTCTCTGCTCTCCATAATTCTGCACCTTCTTCACCCAGCTCTCTCCTCCAGCCCCAAAGCAATCATCTTACAAGCATTGCACGTTAGCAGAATTTTTATTGATGGTTTGTAGGTCACGAGAGATGGGTTACCTTCTCTCCCCACAGGCAAGAGACCTGGCGTCCAACACTAGCTGTTCCGTCTCTTGAATGTTCTCCAGGGATTTCTCACTGGCTGAGCCTCCGCGGGCAACACAGGGCTCCCGTCTCCCTCTGCCCAGGAATCCTCCCTCACAGCATGATGCCCCGTCCCCTATGGGCACATCTGAGGCCCATCTAGGTGTGCAAAGGAATGAAAATCCTTTGGCTCCTTTGGGAACCCAGCTGTCAAAGACAGCTGCTCTAAATGGTGGGCCTTCTCCTCCTGTCACCCACGTTGCTCTGTCTTCTAGTTCATTAGAAAGCAGAGAAAGACTCTCATTGTCCCTTCCTCACTCATTCCCTGACCCATGCCACTCTGCGTGCTGTGGTCCTTTGGGCTGTAAGCCACCAGTTACACCTGTCAAGGATCTCGAGTTCAAAGCCAGCCTCAGCAATGACGAGGTGCTTAGCAGCTCAGTGAGATCCTGCCTCTAAATAAAATACAAAATAGGGCTGGGGATGTGGCTCAGTGGTCAAGTGTCCCTGAGTTCAATACCTGGTCCCCCCCACAAAAAAAATGCACCAATAGGATGAATTTCCTTACCTCAATCTACCCCTCTAAACAGCCTCGGGACCCTGCATCTTATGAGTAGTCCCAGATGTTACTCCCAAGTAACTCCTACAAGTGCCCCTGCCACCACGCGGTCTAACCAAGAAGGTTTAACATGGGGTCATGGAAGCCCCCAAGAGCTAGGCACAAGTTCTCTGTGCATGCATCTCTGTGCTCCCGCTGAGGTGAGGGCGTAGAGATCCAAAAAAATATTTTCAGCCCTCTCCAACCCCCTGCCCCTGAAAAGGTTTTAACCCCTGTCAGGTCACTGCACAGGACCATGCTGAGCCCTGTATGGACATCACAGCCCACGGTGGCAAGGCAGCCCATCACCGTATAATGGGCAATTGGAGAAATAGGAGAAATCATTGTGGAAAGATCTAAATTTTCAAGAATATCTGCTCTGGGAGTTATGAAAAATCAACAGGAGTTAAGAGCAGCAAAAATAAAAACAACATCTTTTTTTGTTGTTGTTATTTTGATAGAGACACCGTTTTTAAAAATGTGATTCAATAAGCTAATGCCTAAGAGCTAATGCCTTTACGCGGGCATCGACAAAGTAATTCTGAAGCAGAGACTCTGGCTTTATAATTTTAAAATATTAACCATAAAAGCAAGATGAATCAGATACATAGATTTATTGTATCCATTGGAGAAGGACTTAGCTCACATAAAACAATTGCGACAAATGAACCCAAAGTTAAGGATGGATGGAAGCCCAGAGCCAATTAAAACTAAATGGGAAAGAGATTTAAGTCTGAAAATTGAAGATAAGGGTTGGCAATTATCCCTTCATCTAACCAGACACACAACTGCTGCTGTGGAAGACTTGATGTATTTTTAATTATCATATCAAGCATTTGACTCTTGTTAGAAAAATGAAATTGACCATAAAAAAAATTCAGCACTTTCCCCAATAATTCAGAGGGAGAAACACTCCTCTCTGCCCACACAGTGTCTCCATGCAGAGGCCTGGCAAGGCGCTGCCGTTAGAAATGTACCATAAAGAAAGAACTCTTCCACCTCCTGATCTGTGCTCACCTCACATGAGTTCTCAGATGAATGTGGAAATGTTTAGTTTTGCCTCCTTTGCATTGTTAATGGTCTTATGCCAGATTACAAGGAAACAGGTAAGAAAGAAGGCCCTTAAAACACGGTGAGTAACTTGCCAATGGAAAAGAGCACCATCTTTAGGCTCCAGCCAAGAGGGTCCCTGCCCTGGACCCAGGGGCTAGAAGGTCATTTCTCACATCACAACACACTGCACCTCTTGAAGGGCCTGTGAACACGTTTGTCACTTGGGGTCTGGTGCTCAGTGTGGACTCCAAATATCCACCCTCTGGGCCCCAGAGAGACACTCAGCACCTCTTGTCCCTGCTCTTGAAACAGAAGGCAGCTGCCCTCAGAATGCCCTGAGGCTTGGTGGGTGTGTCCTGGGGAGAAGCTGGGCCGCTCTCAGGGGTCAGAGAAAAGACCATCCACAGGGCCGACCCTTCCTTTCCATGCGATACCCCACTTCCTGCACGCTGAACTTCTGCTTCCTAGAAAGTGCCAGGTGTCTATTTTCTTCCTTCTCTTTATATTCTAATTTGAGTTCCCAGAAATATTCACAAGTTGTCGTAGTCTGTGCCACAAATGTAGGGAGCAGCTGAGGAACATTTTGCAATATGAAAGAACCATGCTACCCTAACTTGTACGTCTGAGTGAAACACGACACCTATGTTTTTATTGGTAGCTGGAAAAGTATGGAACACTAAGACTATTCATAAAGCAGTTTTATTTTTATAAAAGTGCTTAAAATATGTGATTGAATCTTCAAAGAAATTAAACTGAATTTGAACTTCATACAAAATTTCTATTTAAAATATTTGCATTCAGTATTCCTAGGGAGATGAAATCGGCAGTCCTAGTTATTCTTTCCACTAAATACAACTAACAATCTTGGGAATTGTATTTAAAAGAAAGACAAGAATATACTGAAAGGTAGAGAGAAGAAGGCAGACTGGTTAGAAATATCAAATCCAGGGTCAAAAGAGTTCTCTGGATTGAAAATAAAAATCACACAGAACAGTGGTTTCGTGGTGGCATCTTTAAACATGCAGATAACTTAATTTGATCAATTCCATCCCCCAGTACCACTCCTCGCCCTATTCTCCTTCTCCCTGGCCTACTTCCTGGACTCCCATAGTCTCCCTTCTATTTCCTGAGATCCACCTTCTCCCCACACCTTTTTTCTCTAGTTTCCACATTATTTTAAACAGTCTCCAGTTCCTTCCATTTTCCTGCAAATGACATATTTTTGCTCTTCCTTGTGGCTAAATAAAACTCCATTGTGGATATATGCCACATTTCTTGGTCCATTCACTTATTGGCAGACACCTAGGCTGGCTCTGGATTTTCTTTACCCCCTTATATCCCAACTTGGAGCTGAACAAACCCACAACACAGAAACACCAACAGGCACAGACCGAAAGAGGCCTCAACAGAAGTTCTTCTCTCTCCAGCCAACAGACCAGGAAAAGAATAACTTATCAAGACAGAAAAATTTTGCAAAGGCCACAGGGAAAAACCTGCGGTGCCCCTCCTCCATCCCCTCCCCATGGGACCCTTGCTTTCTCCCCTTGAGAGACTAGAATGAGGTGCTATTGGAGAAGGTCAAGTAAAGACCTGGACTTTCAACCTCACTGGCCAGTAATGAGTCCGCACCACCCCCAGGATGAGGTCACTGGACACCAACCTGGGAGCCTGGACTTCCTCCCCTGTTCAGTCACAAGGACCCTCCCTCCCTCTCACTGGGCAGTGATGGTGGATGTGTAGTGGACAGTCTGGACTCTCACCATCTCCCGGCAGTAACAAGGTCACCATGCTGCAGTCAGCAGAGCTGGAACTCCGTGTCACCTGTCAGGAATGAGGAGCAGCCCTCTTGGGTATCAGTTGCCAACAGAGGACAATGAAGAATCTGGACTCCTACTCCCACCTCCAAACAATGAAGTGGTCTCTCCCTTTTCCTACCACTGTGGTACCAACAAAGCAACAAAAGCAGAAAGCTCAAATGTAATAGTGAGTCCCAGAACAAAATATGAAGGTGCTCAAGTTTCAATTGACTCCCACTCAAAATATCACTCATCATTGTTGGTTGTTGAACCAGGAAGATCACAAGCTGAATGAAAAAAAATCAACAGGTGCCCACACTGAAAGTGATGTCAGAATGGCCTGACAAGAGTCTTAAAACAGCCATGCTAAGCATGCTTTAATGAGCAATGGCAAACACATAGGAAGCAAATGAAAATGGAGAACGTCTCAGCAAAGAAAGCAACAAGATGAAGAAGAATCAAATTGAAATTGTAGAATTCAAAATACAATCACCAGCCAGGGACGTGGTGCACGCCTTTAATCCCAGCGGCTCAGGAGGCTGAGGCAGGAGGATCTCGAGTTCAAAGCCAGCCTCAGGAAAGGTGAGGTGCTTAGCAACTCAGTGAGACCCCTGTCTCTAAATAAAATATACAAAAGGGCTGGGGATATGGATCAATGGTTGATTGCCCCTGAGTTCAATCCCTGGTACCAAAAAAAAAAAAATTATAATCAACAAAATAAAAAGCTCAGGAAAGGGCCAAACAGTAAGCCAGAAGGTAGAACCATAGAAATCACCCAATCTGAACAACAGTGAGAAAATAAGTCTACCAAAAAAAAAATAAAAATAAAAATAGAACAGCATCCCAAGGACCTGTAGGACCAGAACTAAAGGTGTAATATTCTTATCAATGACATTGGAGAGGAGAAAGAAGGTGGGGCCCAGGAAGTACCCAAAGAAATAATGACTGGCACTTCTGGAATTTGGCAAGAGACATAAACCTACACATTAAGGAATACGAGCAACCCCCACACCAAAGGAATTCATTTCAAGTCATGTAATAATTAAGCTTTTGTAAACAAAAGACAAAGAAAAACTCTTGAAAGAACCCAGGAAAAAAAAAGTTAGTGAATATAATTGGCTTTCCTTCTCCTATTGAATTTCTAAATTACATGTAATAGTTGAAGCAAAAATTATAACACTCCCTGATATGGCTCTAAACATATGTCAGAGAAATAGTCACAACAATTATACTATAACTGGGCAACAGTTACGGGTGATAAGGGAGGTGAGGCCTGTTTGTTTCATTTACTTTATTTAGTAAGCTGTGTAAATAGCAGACCACCCTTGTCTGTAGGGGACACATTCCAAGACACCCAGTAGATACCTAAGGCAGCAGAGAGTATCAACCCTATATAATCCATGATTTTCCCATGCATACATACTAAAGTTCAATTCCTAAATTAGGGGGGAAAAGAGATCAACAATAATAACGAATGATGAAATAGAACAATTATAGCAATACACTATACAAAGCTAAGCAAATGTGGTCTTTCTCGAAAAATATCTTCTCGCGTGGTACCCACCCTTTTCTTCTTGTGAGTCGAGGCTGGATGAACTGGAGTCAGGTGAGTGGTGCAGGCATGTGATGGCGTGTTGGGCTACCGCTGGCCTTCGGGGATACATGGATGGAGGACCACCTGCTTCAGGTGATCCTGGATCACTGGGCCATATGATGTCAAAGACCAGCTGGTGATCGTTGGTTAACTGAAGGGGTTTTTGCTGAAATATCTTGGAGAACACTGCCTTTGCTGTCTCCTTGTAGCTCACCACAGGGTTGCCGCAGAGGCCGCCATCCGTTGGTCATCATTGGTGAGTCTGATCTCCACCCGAGGATCTTGCTCTCTAGCTTTGCCCCTTAATGGCCATGCAGTTCAGAACCCATCAGACAACTGCAGTAAAGTCCTCAGGACTGGCTCTGCTTCACTTTCTTCTTCCTCTTCCTCTTTCTTGATGGATAACCCAACAGGCTCTCCAATTCCTCATTTGTCAACACTTGTTCATGGCCTTCAAAGTGTTCCTCCATTTTATCAAGCAGGCTGACAAGTCCTTTGTCAACTTGTCTTGCTGTGTGAATGACTTTCCCTCACTTCCCCATCGATCTCAAAAATCATTCCTTCTGTAAGACACCCCCCCCCACCCCTGCCGCGAGGGAGGCATGTACGGTTTCTGATTCTGATTCACCCATCGTAGCGCTGATGAATGTGATTGTGCCAGCAATAGTGGGTGATTTCCAGAACTGCAGGATGTCCAGGTGAGAGTCTGTATCAAATGTGATCAAACATCATGGAGGACTATGTGGCCTTGACAAACCAATAACACCCCAGTTAAGAGCCTGAAGCATGAGGTTGTAGTTGGAAGTAAAAATACAACCCCAATATTTTCCATTTTCACAGCCAACACATCCAGAACGGTCAGGTGAATTGTCTATTATTAACAGGAATTGAAATTCCAACTCTTCCTCTTCCCAGTACTTTTTCACTTGTGAGATGAAGCATTAATGAAGCCACTCCAAGATGTCTGCGTTGCTGGAACACAGGAAGATCATTCTGGTTTTGTCTTTAAGAGTGTAGGTTCATCGAACGCTTCTTTTGGTTTCAAGAGTATGTGGGCCTGGCTTTGCCATGCCCTGCAGTGTTGCCGTATAGTGCCGGCCTTAATCTGTCCCTCCACATTTATGCCCTGGTGCCTCCTTTGCACTTTATGAATATAGTTTTATTGGGAATCTTCCTTCAGAAGGGTTCCATTTCATCACTATCAACGACTTGCTTTGGATGGTGTCCTTTCTCCTAAATCAACTTCAACTCTGCCAGAAATGTAGCAGCAGCTTCTTCCCTGGCAGACACAGCCTCTCCCGTGTATATTTTTAGTCTAAACATCTTCCCGAGTCTGTGTAACATCCTTTTCTTGCGATAAATGGCTTGGTGTCCCTAATTTCCAAGGGTTCCCTACTGAGGTCTTCATACAGGCTCAGCGCTTTCTGGTGCCTTCGGTTGGCCTGTATTTTCTGCTCTTATCTCCACCCACATATTCAATGCCTTTCCCATCTCAGCAAAGCATTCATCATGCACTGTGGCCAGAAATTTTGCAATGTGAGATGCAGAAGAAAAATGAGTACGAATTTCTTTGTACCTTCCTTACAATTTCACAGAGAAAAGAGATATTCTTACTATAGATGCTAGTAAGCTCAGCATAGGATTTTTTTTCTTTCCTTATTAAGTCAATAACTTTCACCTGTTTACTTAGAGGAAGCACTTTAGGGCTTCTCTTGCTGGCCTACTGCTCTTGCACTTTGGGGCCATTATTAAATAAAACAATAGTTACCTGAACACAAGTGCTGCAATACTGCGACAGTCTGACAGCCTGCAAAGTCACTAACAGGAGGGTAGCAACGGACACACAAAGGGATTATTCATAAGTTGAGCACAACTAATTAGGATGGTGTCACAGCATGTATGTCACAGGATTCCAGATAAACATATAAAACTTCATGGTATGCATTAGCAACGGATAATGAATATATGGCTGTCTTAATTAAAAAGACAATATCATTTACAGTCGCACACACACAAAATAACAGATACTTCGGTGTCAACTAACAAAACATGTACAAGACTGAAGTGCTTAACACTGAGGAAACTAATCCGAGCTAAATAAACGTATGTACCATATTCATGGTTTAGAAAACTAAAAATAGAAAAGAAAAAAATAAGTCGATTTTCCCCAAGTGTTTATATAGATGTAACAAAATTCCTCTCAAAACTCCCAGGTACACTTTTTAAAAATATACCCAAAATTATCTTAAATTTTATATATATAGAAAGGCAAAGGAACTTGAATAACTAAAAGAATAAAGTAGGAGAAATCAATTCGGCTGATTCTAACACGGTGCAGCTGTGCTAGCAAGTCTGGATTAGTGAAGGAGCAAAAACAGAGAAATGGAACAGAAGACGGGCTGTGTCCAGACCCACGAGGGCGTGCCCTCTGGTTTTTGACAGAGATGTAAAGGCAGTTCAACAGAGGAAATGCGCCTTTTTAATAAATGGTACTGACAAAACATAGGGAAAAACTCATTTTGAATCAAATACCTTACATAAAAATTAACTCAGAATGGTCACAGACTTAAATGTTAAAGAGACTATGAACTTTGTTTTAATAAATAGGAGAAATTTTGTGATCTAGGACTAAGCAAAGAGTTCTTAGGCTTGAGACCAAAAACACCAAAGAAAAACCAGAGAAATTGAACAACTAATAAAAAAAATATATATATATATATATATATATATATATATATTGAATCTAATTTTTAAATGGAGCTCATATTTTTAAATTCTTTTATGTACTTGTTTTTTTAGTAATTTTTATAATTGTATTTTCAAAAAACAGCAGTTTATTATGGATGAAAATAAATAAACTAATGTTGCTATGAGAAAAAGAAAAACCAGAGAAAAAAATGATCAATTTTCAAAGACTAAGGAATGAGTATGGGAGGGTGTGTGTGTGTGTGTGTGTGTTTCTATAAAAGGGAAACATTCAGGATCCTTATGGTGATGAAAATGTCCTTTATCTTGATTGCATGTCAACATCCTGGTTGTGAAATTGAATGACAGTCCTGTAAATGTTAAGATTAGAAGGAACCAGGTAAAGAGTATATGGGATGGGATCTCTGTTTTATTCCTTATGACTGCATAATTATTGAAAAAGATCAACTTAAAAATTGCATTCATTATTTATCATTTGTAGTCACTTTTATTCTTGGGATATAATTATAAATACTTTGGAAAAACTTTTTAATAAGATATATAAAAATAATACTAAAAACTCCCTTTTTAACATTTATTGCCATTTATACTTTGAAGAAAAGATAGTTAAATACCATTCTGATGACATCATTCCCTTGCTCGAAACCCTTCCATGGCTCTCTGAGGGACTGTGGGGTCAAATCCTAGGGTTGGCATGCGGACCGTCCTTTTTCTACATGCCTGCTTCTCGGTCAGATCCACCCTCCCCCACCCACCTGCACACTCTTCCCTCCACTCTTGACTATCTGAAGTTCCTCGAGGTGCCTTGCTGCTTCGTACTTTCCGCTAGGTCACCCTACCCCATAAACACCCCCAAAATCATCTTCATATCATTCAAAATCCAGCTTGGGCTGGGGTATAAGCTCAGCGGTGCACCAAGCCCTGGGATCCACCCCCGCATTGCCCAAACAAGAAGACAACAAAACACTCTAGCAGTTCTTGCCTGCTCCTCCCAAAGGCCCAGCTCAGAGCGGACACCCTCTCTCTGGACTGCACTGTGTTTGACGCAGGTCTTGGCACCTTCCACTCAGTTGCTTCTCCTCTTGTTTCCTCTTCTGATCTGTAGTGCTTTGAGGGTAGGACCTGTGTATCACCCACCCTGTCCAGAGCCTCCGATGGTGCCTGATATACTGCAGGTGGTCTATAATTGTCCAGTGGCTACGTGATTCCTCAGTCTGTGGATTCCTTTTTTCCCTCCTCTTCTCATCCTTCCCCATACGTGCATTTCTTACTCTCCTGAAGTCCCTTAGTCTTTTCCACAAGACTAACGTGGAGTGGACGTATCCTCTGTCGGTCCGCGGTGTGCTCCTCAAGCTTGGGCAGGGTGCATTTTGCAGACATTCTTTAGACACATCAAAGAACTCAGAATTGATGGTTGAATAAACAAATGAACATGCTGCATCCCAGATACTACTCACTACAGGTTATTTATTACCTTGCTCCAGGACCTTTAAGAGAGAAAGAGAGACACAAAAGCCAGCCGACTCACAAGGAAGAGCCTGGTGTAGCAGGAGCACAAACAGAAGGAATGCGTACGTGATTGGAATCGTGAACGTCCTCTGTGCAGCTTTGGAGTTTGACGTGAGGTCCTGCCAATTGTTCTTTGTGACTGATGGAAAGAGGGAGGGTGTGAAGTCTTCACAGCACTTCTAGATGCCTAGAGAAGAATCCCAGTGTGTGTCTTATTTTACACACTGAGGAGAAACTAGAGACACAAAGACATGTCGAAACCATCAAAAGGCACATTTCAGTTGTATGCATAGTCCCAGCCTTGAAGAATTTACAGTCCACTTTCAATTGTAATCGCTCCAAATACTTGCCTTTAATAAAATTTGGAGAGTTTAAAGTGGCCAGGATTTAATAGGTGGGAAAAGGTGTGGGGGCTGCAGAAGGGTCTCACCCCCTTGTGACCGGAGGAGCCTGCCAACTCTGCATCTGCTTCCTTCCCTCCAGCATGTGACATCAGAGCGTCTCGCTGTGGGGCAGGGGTGAGAATTAAAAATGATGTATGCCAATTACAGAGAGGGATGCCTGGCAGAGAGTAGGCCAATAAATTACAACCGCCTTTTTCTCATCAAAGGCACCCAGCTCTGCATTATGAACTTCAAAACACCGTCATGTGAATTATTTTTCTTACTGAAATGGTATTAGAAGTCAAAGTTATAACACTAGGTGAATGCTTAAGAAAAGTATGATGTGCATTAAAAAATGTTAAGCCAGACACCCCGCAGGGCTCTTGATAAACACTTGGGGACTGACAAATGTGTTTTGAGAGAATAAAATCATATAGATGGAAAGAGATAGTAGCATAAAAAGGTAATTTGGAGCCCACACGGAGTAACGATTATACTCCAATAAGTGTTTTGGATTTTAATCGTGATAGTAAAGGAAACTGGAAATCATTTGAAAAAATATTGAATTTTCTTTTATGACCATAAGTTTACAGGAACACCTGTCAGCACAGCGGCACGGTAAAGAGGATGGCAGCCCCCCGCAAAATGCAAAGGTGTTCTCGGAGTCAAGGGACATGTGCGGGCATCACATTTGCAAACACCTCTCTCCACATGACCTGGGAAGCAGGAGACCGGCTGCCCTGTGTGACTGAACACTTCCCAGAACAGCATTGTCCTCAAGATGAGGTTCACCTCACCAATATCTATCCCGCCTCCAGGGACCGTGCCGGGGACACAGAGAGAGACGGATGGATCATGACGCCTCTCCTCGTGTCCAAAGGTGGACATGTGAACAAGTGACCTGCTGCACTATAAGTGGGCACAGGGACTGTGAGGGTACAGGGGCTCCGTTTTCCTAAAGGATTAGGAAGTCTTTCTCAGAGGTAGTAAGACTTGATCTGGACCTTACAAGATAAGACGTTCACCATGCCAAGAGACGGCAAGGGCAGCTCCCACAAGTAACACCTTAAACAAAGCCTTAACTAGTGGGATGGACACAGGAACTACGGTGGTTCCCATAGGAACAGGGACATTTATAAGACATCTATAACTATGTATGTAGAGTAACTTACAAAGAGAGTATAAATGTATCACGATATACCTGTGTAATGGGCATCAAATGATTATCCCGCGTGGTTGGTGCAGGCAACATAAACTTTCACTCCCTGTGGTGTGAGCTCATCAGATTCACCCAGTATTTTTCAATTCAATATCTGAAGTTGTGTTAGTTATAGTTCATTAAATGGCTTTCGGTCATTGGTGTTTTCTCCTCATAGGCTCCTAAGTTCTTTTGAAGATCGTAGGGAGGGATGGGAAGGGAGAGGGGCAGAAAGATAGAGGGACAGAGCTTCCCAGCATGGGCATCTCAAAGGCCAGCAAGAATCAACATTGTAGAATCATCAGAAAATGTCAGAAGTGCAAGTAGCACGTGAATCAACCAGCACGTTCGTGAACCTGAAGGCATAGCTTCCTTCTCCCTTTATTTTTTTTCCATCAAGATGAAAAATAGAAACAAAGAGAACACTCGCGGTTTGCAGAGGAATCCCTACACCTCGGGGCATCCCTACAGATCCTTGACTTACTGCCACACTAGCCAACACGTCGCACGGGGCAACATGGCTAAGTGATCTCAGTATGTTTCCCCACGGGAACTGAGAGCCCAGGTAAGCAAGACCAAAGACTAGAGTGAAATAGTCATTGTGCTCTTAAACATAGTGCTTTTAAGGCACCCCTGAAATGGCCCTGTGGTGGAGTTTACGTGACCACTTCACAATGTCATCTACTCATTCATGTCCCATACCCACCACAAAGTGGTTACTTGACCTTTTCCCCAAGTCACATAATTTCTCAGGGCTTCTAATTTCTCTTCTGTAAAATGAAGAAATGGACCAGATAACCTCCTAAATTGGCCCTCACTCTGACTGTTTATAAGTCTGGCTTTCCTCTTGACCCTCCGTCTAGTTGTCTCTAGCCTCTATCCTGCCAAGAACCAATTGTCTTGGGCTACCAAAGTCCAACTACCAGTCCCAGTGGCACCTAAGTGGATTCTTGGCCCACGCAGCATGGCACGGCCGGTGGGATCTTGGCTCCTCTAGGTGTGCTAGAGGTGCAGCCACCAAGACCCTGCTGCCACACACAGTCAGGCTCGCTCGCCCTCTCTCGCCCTCTCTCGCCCTCTGTGGTTTCACTTCCTCCCCGGAAACAGAGCTCAGGGCACAGATGGGGCCTAAGATGACAAACACTTGTGAGATAAGTTCTGAATTCAGTGTGGCTCCGTTTGCTGAGAGATCCTGGAACACTCCACAGAGCCTCTTCTGTTTGTGGGGTCAGGCAGGAGCGTGGTTGGGGTGCATTTCACCTTGGCCCTCCTACTTCTGGATGCAATACATGTGAAGTGCACCTGGGTCACACAGAGCACCCTGGAGACGTGCTGGGTGGGGCCCCCAGCTGTGGTTTCAGCCTCTGGGGAACCCACCTACTGGGTGGGAACAGAAGAGTCCCTGGAGGGTTCCAGCCAGTGGGTAACAGGTGCGAGAACCACAGCCATGTGAACCCCTCCAGGAGGAGCGCGGGGTCGCCCTGGCCAGAGCCCACCCCCAGCTCAGCATCACGGGGCACAGCCTTCCCCTGGGGGGAGAACCCTGTGCGTTAACATGCAACGCTGTCCCAGGCAGCTTTCAAAAGCACAAATTGCAAGCCTGACACCTGGGCTGGAGTCCTGTCATTGATGACCTCTGTGACTTGAGCCATCCAGACCTCAGGTTCCTCATCTATAAAATCACACTAAAAATAGAATTTAATCATGAGGATCACTGTCAAGCAATGAGATTCAGTAGCTGGCCCACAGCGCTGTGCTGAGCCTTCATAGTCTGAGACAAAGGGAGAAACCCGTGAGTCAGTCTTTATTTAACGTTTTGGTATTTGGTTCACTATGAAATTTTTGCATTGATTTTGATTTTTGACTTCGAGTTAGGCTGGGCTCGTGGCTTGGTGTTAGAGTGCTTACCTAGCATGTGCAAAGTCCTGTGTTCAATCCCCAGCACGGAGAAAATTGCATTAGTATTGATGACTGGGGAGGTTCTGTGTAACCCTAAAATTTTGCACATTTGCCTTAGAACTTAGTAAACGTTAGGTGCTATCATTTTACCTTCACCACACAATGACTGCAGAGAGCAACTTATCTATTTTATACTTAGAGCAGCAACTATGACATACACCCCTTATCCTAAAACTGCTCAGTACGTAAGATGCTCAAGTAGATAGTTGTCCACAGATTGCTAATAACCGGTGGTAGACAAGCTACCAGGCTACAGTTCTCCAAGTGTTTCATGTGTTTGAAGGTTTTGTTTCATGATCCTGGAGGGCAGGGATATCACCCTGTGCCATGTCTGACACAAAGCTTGGGGACACAGAATCACAGAACTGGCAAGGGCCTTGGAGTATATCCGATCCCACCTGCTCACTTTACAAATGAATTATCCGATGCCCAAAGAGGTTGCGTAATGTGGCCAAGCCAATCAGGGATGAGGCTGAGGGAGATGTCAGGCATCCTGGGCTCTTTCCCTTCTAGAATTTGTTGATTTCCTTTTCTCTCTCCCTCCCCTTCAGTACCTAGTGCAATGTTCTCCAGGTAGGAATGATACAGACTGCTGACTTCTGGAACTCAGGTCGTCTTTGCTTTAGGGGACACAGGGAGGCATTGCCTAGAGCGTCTGTGTGTTTACCGGCTGTCTGTACATTCCAGCCCAGTGCGGCAAGGCGGTCCGGAAAAATACTGATTTAAAGCCAGACAGTCCCGAGTTCAAGTCCTGGCTTCCCTTTCTCCTAGCTATGTGACCTTGAATAAAATTAAGTTTTTAATTTTATTTCAATTAAATTCACATGAAATTTTAATTTAATTTCAATGACTCATTGAAATCGTGAACGTAATCGTAGTACCTACCACAAACAATTATGGGAAATTATACAAAACAAGTCATGTAAAGAAGAGGGCAGACTCCCTAACACACCACAAACGGTCAATGAATTTTAGAAATCATCACTGTTTCAAAAGTAAGTCCAAGTGTTCAAGTGGGCTCTAAAGGCAGATGGATCAAGCCATCTGTATGAGTCTGTGATATACCTACATTTTTGTAATATCATAAATAAAGATTGGGAATGGAGAGAAAAGCTATCTGTCAAGCACATTTGCTTAATGGATGCAGATGTGCCACATCTATCCCATGAAGCCCCATAAACATCTCTTACTAGAGTTAGTCTGTGGGATCTCAGTTCCATAAAATCATGACAAGGAGCCCTGCACTCTAGCTCCTGAAATTTTACAGATTTCCCCCAAAGCACCAGGAACCCAGATCAGTGGACTATCAAAAGGGACCCGTCACAGACTCAAAAATGCCTAAACCGTAATTCCATCTTAGGATCCATCTGAAGAGAAAATAAACTATTAGTGAGGATGCCCAGTGGATCAGCAGAGCCCACAGCTGAAGTCGGACCTCCAGGAACAGTGCCAGCAGAGGCTGATGCCCTGCCCACGGAGAAGCCACTCAGAAATCAGCTCACAGTGGACTTCAACCAACCTCGCCTTCTATTCTCTTCTGCTCCCAGCACAAAGCAAATACCCAGGCCCATGACCCGTGGGAAGATGGGAAGCAGAATTCTGTATGAAAGCATCCAATATTTTAGGACTTGGAACCTGAGGGGAAGAAATATACCTGGGTATTCCAAATTTCCAGTCAAAGACGGCAATATCTCACGGTTGTACAGTATCTTTTCTCCAAAATCTTCAAATCACTTCACCTAAAAGCATTAACCTCCCAGTGAGGCAGCAAGGAATTCTTTGGGGTTGCAAAACTTTAAAGAGCACTTAATGTTCCAAGCACATTGGTAAGAAAAATGAGAGAAAATTATAAATAAGACCCTTTTAATCCCAATTTAAACCATCGATTGACAACCTGAAAGTTTCTTGAAATTCAAGGTTTTCCAGAAGTAATGTGGTATTCTAAGTCAGATCCTTAAAGTAACAAAGGTCATTTGTGAATTAGCTGGTGAAATACAAGGGTCCCGAGTTTAGTTAATAGCCTCACATATCAGTGCTGATTTCTTTGCTTTGACAAATGTACCTTGGTGCATTGGCTGTACCCTCGGGGAAGCTGAAGTTTGGAAGGTAGACAGGATCTCTGGGCTACCTTTGCAGCTTTTCTGTAAATTGGACATTATTCCAGAGTTTATCTTTAAAATAGCAAAAATAGAATACATCAAGGTAGTTGTGGGATTTTTGATCTGCCAAAGAACCTTTATTCAGTGGGTGGGGTAGTGGTCACCATTTCCCTCCCCAGTACCAAGAATATTTAAAAGACAAAGACCTCCAGCCTCTTCCCAGAGGTCAAGCAAAAGATGGAGCCAACTGTTACGCCCTCACGGTGCTTTGTTAGGAAGGCGGGGAGCTGGGGCCTGGAGCCTCCAGGGTGTAGAGCAGTGGTATCTCCCGTGGTCAAGTGCCGCTGGGGGGAAGGACGGTGCTGCAGAGCACTGGACACCTGCCAGGCCGGGGCATTTCCCATTGCTCCTTCTCAGGACGTCCTCACACGTGGCTCCGTCAAACCCAGGGGGAGCTGCTGCAGAACCGTCTGCAAGCTCCCCGGGAGGTGCACCTGCTCTGTCCCCTCAGGAGGAGCTGCTGGGGGTGCAGGCCCTGGACAGTGAGCGGCGGGCTCTGCACCCCACTTGTAGAAGGCAGTCTGCACCCTGCTGGACTCCTGTCGAGTGTCCTGGTCACTGATGTGCCACTTTCTGAAGAACAACCATCCATCACTCCAGGACAGGGACAGTGAAGAACCTGCCTCATGCTTGCTCATCCACCCCTTGGGGCCCAGCGCTGGCTCCTCAGAGGCCCCTGTCTGGAGCAGCGCCTGCTTCCCTCAGCTTCAGCCAACTTTAACTACATCCACAGCCGCTCGCTTTTCTTCCTGGTACTGGAGTTGAACTCTGGGGCACTTGACCACTGAGCCTCATCCACAGCCCTTTTTAGTTTTCATTTTGAAACAGGATCTCACTAAGCTGCTTAGGGCCTTGCTAAGTTGCTGAGGTTGGCCTCAAACTTGTGATCCTTCTGCCTCAGCCTCCTGAGTCACTGGGTTCAAAGTGTGTGACCCCATGCCCAACTCTCACATCAACTAGACTTTGTCATTTTGTGACAGTATAGAGTCCATCTGTTCTTCCCAACTTTGTCTGGTCTTACAAATAGAGATTATTTTGGGGAAAAAATCAAATTTCCATGTACTACTTCCATAGGTTGTAAACATTCTTGAATAATCTCCATTCCAAATTCTCTGCATTATTGTTCTTTTTTGTGGGGTAGGGGGTACCAGGGATTGAACTCAAGGGGGACTCAACCACTGAGCCACAACACCAGCCCTATTTTTTTGTATTTTATTTAGAGACAGGGTCTCACTGAGTTGCTTAGCATGCCTCAATTATGCTGAGGCTGGCTTTGAACTCACAATCCTCCTGCCTCAGCCTCCCAAGCCGCTGAGATTATAGGCGTGTGCCACTGCACCTGGCTTGCATTATTGTTCTTAGAAATCATCCAGATGTCTCCAGAAAGTTTAAATATTTCAGCACATAAAGAGACTATTCTCTCCCAGACAGCCTTGTCTACCTAAAGGTGACCCCATATTGTGCTAGCTTACAGGTTTTCTGTGGTCATAGCACCCACTGGGTTTGTGGGTTCTGTCAAAGACATCTGTCATGCTTTTTTGGCCACTTAGCATCTGAACCCTGTCTCTATGTTTGGGGAGCGCCTCTCCCTGCAAGGCAGAGCTGATCTCCCCCAGGGAGGCTAGTGATGACAGCCTCCCTTGGAGCTAGGTGGGGGACTGGCCCTGAGCTAGGCTCCCCCAAACTAGCAATATGAAACAGCAGGAGTCAACAGAATCCACGTGGCAGTGAGGACAGCTCCTTCCGGCTCCCTGGTGCACCAGTGGCAAGCGATTCAGGGTACTTTCCAGCATTTTCCAGCATGGCCGGCGGACACCCTGCAGCAGCGCTGCCCAGCAGGGGCAGCTCCGTTTTCACCAGGCGAGGTCTCCCACACAGTCTGAACACTCTTCCTGGCTCCACAGCCATTGAGCTTGGCCCTCCGACCTCTCTGGGGAAATCTCAGAGCCAGGACTGGCTTCCTATGCATGTGCCCTGTGCAGTCACAGGGAGTCCCAGACTCAGCAGGGGCCCGTCCTGGCTCTGTACTCAGCTGCTGCCATCTTAAAATTCTTAAGATTTGTTTTGGAATAAGAGACCTCACACTTCCATTTTGCCTGGTGCCCAGAGCTAACAGTATGCTCTGGGTCCGGGAATTCTTGACCTTTGATGTTCATGAGCCCTTTGGTAGGCTGAAAACCTGTGGCACCCAGGAGGGATGTTTTTAAGCACACAAAGCAAAACACAAAGAAAACTGATTATATTGAAATGTGGTTAAATCTTGTTTTTGAAGAAACAAATATGGGATGACAGTGCACGTCTGCCGTTTGTATTAGTGCATTAAGCAAATCTAGCGGCAGAACTGATGCCTTCTGTCATTTAGAAGTAATAACAGGCTTAAGCAATATTTGGAATGTCTACAGCAACTGGAATGTGACCTAAAAGTATGATTTCCAAAAATGATAGTCACAGGTACCTAGTCTATTAACCTAAGGAAGTGCTAAGTTCAGTGGGAGACTATTGAGAAAAAAAAGAATCCATCCTAGTTACAGAGTCCCTAAATCTTAAACAGGAAAATCAACTTAAGAGGCCTGACTTAAATAAATTCCTTTTCCACTTAGACCAAAGCTATCATTTTGTGGTTGACAACCAAGAACTCTGGGGGACAGAGATACCCAGTGTGAGCCAGGTGCCAGACCATCCCTAAGTCTGTCATGGTCCTCCACAGAAAATGAGCAAACACAATAGTCATAGTGGCTCCAGGTGGCCCTGCCCTCGGCCACTAGGAGCGTAGAGGGGAAAGATCAATGACGACACTCCCAGACACTCCCTGGAAAACACAGGACAAGCACTGTGTGTGTGGCAGGAAGGTGATCTAGATGGCCTAGCCTGTGGAGACCCCTTCCAGCTGGACAGCCAGCTGTCAATCATGACCCTTCTCTATGAGAAGGGAGATGAGCCGCACAGCAATACAACCCTTGCTCCAAAGCTCACAGCCCGTTAACAGAACAGTAAATACTTCCCTTCCTCAACTTCCCAAATCCTAATCCATCATTCTTTAGCCCAGATCATCTCTTCACTATTTCAACATGGGTTAATTTTTTGCATGTCTTGAAGGAAATTTGGTCAGCACATCCCTCCCCAAGTACCTTTCTCCTCCTCCTTCCAGTTCTTTTGGAAGAGGAAAACTCAAGAGCCCTTTGGTCAAAGGAAAGATCTATCATTTGGACACACTTGAAAAGCCTGAATTCAGTGAAAGTAGAAAGCAATCCATTTGCAGCCATCTTGACTTCTCCACGTTGTTTCTCCTGAGTTTCACTTGCGTTCTAAGCATCTTTCACTACGTCTACTAGATAGATGAGGAAACTGAAGTTCAGGGAGGTTGTGACCTGCTCAATGGCACAAGGCAAAGTAACACAGCTGGAAGAGAACCCCAGGTCCTTTCCCTGCCTTACCTCTGCCACGAGCAGATGGCGATAAAGAGAGGCTGAATTGGAAAGGGGAGTACATTTAAGCAGATGGTTAAAAACCAAGAAACACACACCCCAAATTCTGGAGAGCAGGTGTCCATTGAGAGAAAAGAAGCTAAAAAAGGAAACAGATGACCCAATCCTCTGGCTCCTACTGGGCGCACTTCAAGCCCCACATACACTAGATTCATTTGGCTGGTGACCAGGGCAGTCCGCCCCCTTCCTGCCTGGGAGTTCCACTCCTAACAACAGCGCCAGCAGGAAAAGGGTTTCATGAACATAAAAATAAACAAACTTTCTATTTTTAGCAGAGCTGCAGCTGTGAGAACTTCATTCTCTGCTCTGAGCTGCAGCATTCTGAGAGAGCAGAGGGGTTGGGGTGGAGGAAAACGGGGGACAAGGAAAGCAGGGGCGGTTGGCTGGGGGCCGCATCTCCCACTGCTGAACCTGGTTCCATGAGGCCACAGAAACCTGTGTGCAGCCTGGAAGTCGGTGGAGTCGGCAGGTCTGGAGAGACTGGAGCTCGTCCACCAGGAAGCCAGCCCCAGATTGGGCTAGTTCCTGGCCATATATAGAAGTAAACAATCCCTTTACATGATCCTTTACCCACATGCTGTTGAGAGCCACTGAAACCCGGGTGGTTTTGTTTCCCCATCAGAGGAGCAGAGAGAAGCCGGTGGATCTCTGCCCTTCGCTTAGGCTCTGGCTGGAACCTGCGTGGCTCTCAGGGAAGCAGGTCCCGCACCTTTGAGGCTGACACACGGGTGCAGAACTGAACTGCAGCAAGATTTCCCACTCGGCCCTTGTGACAGTCGGCAGCATCAAGAACCTAAGAAAGGACGGCGTCAACACGGGAGGGGGGGAGTTGGGGGCACCGCAGTTACTTTTCTTGTTTTTTGCCTGGAACAGGATGGGAAGCTGCGAGAGGGGGCTCCTAGGCCCCACCAAGGCCGGGGGAGAGGGCCTCGCTATGGGGCACCTGCCCTGGTGTCAGGGAGCCTCTCAGCCTTGCTCCTGCCTTGCCCTGACCCCAGCCCCTTCTTCATTTTCCTCTCCCCACACCCCTCCTTTCCGCCCCCCACAGTCCAACTACGCTTCAGTCCTTCATAAGGGGACAGAACTGCAGGCCCCAGAGCAGCACTGAGGAAGGAAAGAACCACCTGTTTCACGTGCTTCACGCTTTCACGTGATTGCAGAAGGGGTCACACGTGTGCACACTCACAGACAGTGTCTAAAGCTCCCCAGATCTGGTCTTGCAGCTGAGGCTCTTCATTCAAAGACACGTTTGCCAAGCAACTTACTGTCTGCCAGATGCCGTCCCAGCCCACAAGAGCTTACAGTGCAGTACGGAGAACAAACATGCAATTTCGTTACAGTGGGGCAGGCTCCGTGCCGGGCAAGCTGGGTCCTGTGGGAAGCAGAGGACCTGCTTCTACCTCAGCCTCGGGAGCCTTCAGGGGAGACACTGGCTGAGCCGAGAGCCAGGAAGGTGGAGACTGCACAGGGGCGAGAGTTTCTCAAATGCTCTCCATGTAAGGGCAGCTCTCAAATAGCAGATCAGTGGCACCAAAATACACAAGATCTTACGCCTGGCACTTCAGGGTTTGCTGATTTCCACCACCCAATACCTTCTGCATGGGACCCGGTAACATGTACTAAGCTAATCAACAGTCACTGAATCATCAGAGAGTATGCACTGTTAGTAAGCAAGGTCCTGAATCCTGGGATCAGGAGAGGCCATACAGGATTCTCAACCTTCCCTCCAGGGACAGCAATCCTTCCATGTCAGGGCATGTGAGTTGTTCCAGTGATGGGGAACTCAGCCCTGATGAAGGTAACTTGTTAGTGCTCATTACTCAGTCTTCTGGGCAGGAGCTAGAGTATGTAGTGTTCTTTTACACACTGGAATTTCTCACTCCTGTCTCCCACTCTTTCCCCACCACCATCAATTCTGCAGAATACCATGAACCTGCAGCAATATTTCCCACTCAGCCCTTGCTTCTCTGAGATGAAGTGGCTGTACCTTCTTTGAGAGTGGTCACTTCATCATCCAAACTCTGTAGTGACCTCGATTTCCTACATGCGAGTTCTACTTTCCTTCTAAAAACAAGACTGACCCAATAAAAAAGAAATACATAAATAAATAAAAAAAATTTAAAAAGGAAAAAAACATGCATGGTTATCTTTGATTACCAGGATTATAGATCATACTTTTTTTTTCTTCCTTCACAGTTTTGAGTCTTTCCTCATTTTGCCACATTGAGGGACGGAGTTCAAACAATTAATGTGACTTGCCAAAAAAGCCCTCCCATGTTCATTCCTCCTGCACACCTTTGTTTATGCTGTGCCCAGAGGCCACGCGCTCTCTTGCCTTGTCTTCAAACGCTGCTGTACCTCCTAGATTCTGGTCAACCAACCTTCATCAGGAAAGTTTCTGTGAGTGTTCCAACCCTTACTGTCTCTAAATCGAAATCACGAAATTCAGCATCTTACTATAAAACAATGCTAATCATTTCAAGGGTCAGCTCCACATTAGATTATAGGCTCCTTAAGAGCTATATCACATCATATCATATGACAGTCCTACCTAGCTCAGGGCAGAGGTTACTGTAGGTTCCTCATAAATATTTGCTAGAGCCTGGTGGATAAAATTCCATGGGTCCTATTTATCAGCCTGGTGGCTGGAGCATGGTTCTCATGCCGTTTCATAAGTCATCTGATACTATGCCTCTCAATCTGTGGGGCACACTTCCCCAGGAATGGAGGGCAAGATGTACCAAGTGCATGAAACCCCAGCATAACAACTAATGTCCTCCTAAAGCCACAATCCTCTGTCCTTCAGGAATGTTTTGGTAGGAAGACTGGCAAAGTGCTCTTGCACCGCATGGTTTCCAAGTGCAGATATCAATATTCTGCTGGAGCTCTTGGTCTAGACCCTGCTTCTACATCCTTTCAGACAACCATCTCCAAGTTTCACCAGAAGATGTTCCTGGGCTGCACATTTATCCTGCATTCTGCAAGTAGAGGCCACTGATATGGGGGCAGAACACCCAGATTCTAGTCCAGTTGTGCAACTATCGTAGGCCACAGCCTCGACAAGCCCGGCCGCTCATGCCCTGTCCAGGAACAAAGGCAAGGTCATGTTTAGTAATACCTGGGAAACACTCTTGCAAACTGAAAATTTACAAAGCTCCAGGTATTACCGTTGTCCTTATCGTCCCAGAATCAGTTGACCCATGGACCCCACCTACCCATGGGATGAAGGTGGACAGCCATGGAGCTCTGAATTCAGAAACTTCTGGGCTGAAACCTGACTCCAGCGTAAGCTCCGCGAAACTAGAGTCTCATTTATTTTTATGTAGCTAACATTTTGCATGATACTGGGAACATATTTGTCGAATAAATCTTTCTATTTATTGAAATCTCTGCCTGCCATTTATCTGACTTTGACAAATTTTTAAATTTTCAAAATCTCAGTTTCCGCCTATATTAGACGGATATGATAATAACTCACAGAGTCACTCGATTTCAAAAGCAATGTGTATGAGCTGCGTCACTCAGTGCCTAACACAGAGAAAAGAGCGAGTCGAGAGCGTGAGTGTGTTTCTACAACTTGGGAATCAATCTGAGGCTGGCTCATTATTTTCTGAAGTCTGTGTCAGCCCTTCCTCCTACCTGTTATAAAAGAGCCAGCCTAGGGACAGGAAGTTTGTTGGTGGCAACACTGGTGCTCTGAGTCACTGAAGTAGTTAAGGAAGCCAATTTCAAAGCCACAGTGACTCCATGGGCCCTGGGGGCAGGAGCGATGAACAACTCCAGCCTCCACAAGAACTTCTGCCGGAGTGGAAGTGCCGGGCGGGGCGCGCAGGGGTTCCCAGGAGTCCCACCAAGGGGGAGCAGCGTTCCACCTGGTAATGCTGTAGGAGCCCACACTCTGGGCTCGCTGCATACACCACCCACCCCCAAGGGGACAGACAGATGAGGAAACCACAGGAAGGAGCTCTGCTCCCACCGGAGAGCCCTGCCACAAAACAGAGTCCAGAGCCCCCCTCTTGACATCCCAGGCCAATGCTGAATCCAACAGAGGACCTCACACAGTAGTGCCAGCCCATTCACGACTGCCAGCCAGAGTGCCATAAGACAGCTCAGGAGACACAACTCTGGGGGCTGTGAGCCACAAACAAAATGAGAATTGAGCCCCTCAGGGCCCAGAAGTATTAACAAAGGGCTTTCCAGGCCACCACCCACCCTCCCTGCCACACTGAAGGTGCTGGGGCTTGGTCCCGTAGGGACATGAAGGGAACTTTGGTGGAGGAGGAACAGGAGGATTATTAGAGGAGACATCCAAGTTCCCACCAATGCCAAGAGTCGGAGTCCATAAAAATAACATTTTTCCCGACGCCCTGGATAAAACATTGAAGACATTTTAGATATCACACTAAAAGAGCCTCCAAGAAAAGGATAATGTTGCTGCTCTTTTTAAAGGACTTTCACAATTAGTTTATGTCAGAATGAGGTAATTTAGGAGGGAAGTTCTGCCAGAAATCTAACTGCAATAACTGGCATGAAGACAGACATTCAAAACCTGAAAGAAATCAAAAGCCAAAATGAGGAAGAGGTAACACATTTTAAATGGGTCATGAGACTGCGGTAAAAAGAACAAGGTTTTGCTGCCTTCCTAAGGCAGAGGCCACAGAGATTCTAGAATTGGGTGGGGGAGGGGGGAATGACATGGCCTGCTGGCCTGATTCCAAGTTCCATGGAGGCAGGAACTGCCCACGAGGTACCCGCTGTGAGTGCCCGTGGGTCGCCCTGGACTCCCAACCACAGAGAGGACATCTCAGCTTCTCGTGGGTCTCCCTTAGGGCTCTGCCATTCACAGTCTGTCCAAACCCTTCAGAATCCATTTCCGTTGCCAGCTTGTGCCACCTCTGGGGGATAATCACCCCACAAGCTCATCGCCTGCCTGTGAAGCGGCGCTTCCGCGGGCCTGTCCTGAGCTTGCCTCCCTGTGCTGTCTCAGGATCCGGCGAACAAGTCTGTGCTCATCTTCTTCCCACTCCAACCACCTCCGCCTGTCAGCAGCCTCCCGACTTGTGGTCCTCTGGGCTGCTGTTCCAGGACCTTCTCCTGCCCTGCCCTGACCTGCGAGGCCCTCGCACCACGTTGCAGGCAAGAATGCACCACAGTTTCAGATGAGAGGAAGAGAATGTTCTCAATATGACCTTGTGGCCCTGGAGAAGGAAGCCCTTCTTGTGCAGCGCTGTCCCTGGGCGACCACCGTGTGTTATACTCTAGACCTGGAGTTTGGAAACTGTCTCCCATAGGCAGGCTGCACAGATAGATCCAAGTTGGCCACTACTGCACCCAAACTGTCTGGAACAGGGCATTACTGAGAAAGAAAAGCAAATGCAGTCCATGTGGCCATGGAAGAAGGCTGAAGTTCAACACTTAATGCCCCACTGATTTTCACAATGTCCGAGAGGGAAGCGACACCTCCCCTCTGAAACTGACACGAAACCAAGACACATCAGGTGCTAAAGTTAGTGGGGGGTGGTCACCCAAAAAAAGGGTTTGAATTTCCAGTTTCAGTTTACAGATCTTCTATTTTAAGCTTTTTTTCTTAATTGGATGTTAGCATTCTGCTTCACTCCATTTGGAGCCCACTAACCTCTTGACCACCTTCAAATGTCTTTACAGAAAACAAGAAAAATAATGAGGCTTAAGCAAACTGGAACAGCTCCGTGGTTCCCTGAGGCCCGTCATGAGTGGGTAGACGTTGTAATGAAACAAGAGGTGGGTGTTCTGACCTGCCTCTTCCCAGGGAGGCAGCATCCACCAGAATGAGAACACCTGGCCAGACGCCCATTCCCACCTTCTGCGGTAATTTCATATTCTTGGCCACATCGGGGCCTCAACAGACTCTATAGCCTTGATCACCCAGGGTCAGCCAAGCCACCAGCTTGCCCTCCAGTAAGTCCCCGACTTGTCTGCCCCAGAAGCTACTGGCTTTTCTCCTCAGGAACCAGACGGCACAGACACACCACCTTTGATAGGCCTGGGTTTTCCTTCTTCTGACAGCCAAATCCATGAAGCCCAGAGAGCAACTCACCTGCCTCAGTTCCTCTCATTTGTTTTCTCCCTTCTTTTCTCTTAAAAGCAACCCCTATAACCGTCTCCTCAGCCAGAACCACTCTGTAATGTTGGTAAGAAAGTATTTTCCCATCCTTCCCTCTATGGGCATAATTCCAGGCCTGCATCTACCCCTTCCTTCCTCCTCTACTAGATGAGGTGGAGGGGGAAAGCAGGGGTCAGAAAAACTTGAGCCCAGATTTGAGTCCCGTCATTTATTAGCTGTGACCTTGAGGGAATTACCGACCTACTTCTGAACCTCAGTCTCATCTGTAGGATGATATCAAATCCCACACACGTGTAACCTCAGACCGAACATTCCCAAATCCTCAGCAGCGCACTGGAGGCCTTCCCCTCAGACTTCAGCCCTGTCTTCCTCAACTCTCATCAGACCCTACGCTCCAGCTTTGCGCTTCAGGAGTCCCAGAGGAACCAACTTTAAGTGGGTAGATGATAATAGGCACAAAGTGTCACCACACACGAAGCTTCCCCAGCCTGCTAAAAGCACCTGCTGAGGAACCGGCTCTCCCAAGCTGCTGTTTCAGTCCATGCCTAGGCACCGGCTTCCCTAAGAACCTCTGTATCTTCTTTCAAAGCCCAAATTTCTACTCCCTGCAGTCCTACCTAACTACCCACTAGCCCACCTATTTCTGGGACCCCTTTCCCCCCAACTTATTCAAATGCAGACTGAGCACAGAAATCTGCCTGGGTTTCTGGGAAGAAGATCCCATCTAATCTTCACTTGAAGGAACACATTCCTCTTCTCTCTCCCTGACCATTCTGGGCCTTCCTGGCTGGGGTGCTGGGCTTTCTCTTTGGTTTTTCAACTCAGAGCCATTTGGCCTCTCCAGTATAAACAGGAAGGGCTCTCTTGTTGCTCAGTTGTAACAGCTGGCACCAGTCATTTCCATGGCCACGTGGGGAGGCCACTGCCTGGGCCCAGCTGGTGGAGAGCAAGCCCCAGATCAGCCCTGGTACCTGGTACCTGTGCACCTGGCAGATACAGTCAAGGGGGTAGAATCTCACACCCTAGAGGACTCTGAGGAAGACCCTGGACGCTCCACAGCCAGGTCCTGACACCCCTCCTCCTCACCTGCAGAAACCCTGGAGACACCAATCAAGCTTCCTGGCCCTCAGAACCTACATGTGCCAGAGCCACATGCACCTTTGGCGCTGTCTTCCTGTTTGTCATGGCTCCAGAACTAGAGATGGGAACGGGGGTGAGAGGAAGGGCTCTGGAGAACTTTTGGAGTTGGCTCTCCCCTCCTTCTCTACTTCTGACAAAGCCTGTTGACAGTTTTCCCTAACACCTTCAGTGTGGCCAAGACATCTCTGGAGACCCCAAGCTCGGCGAGAGCACAGGGCGTCACCTAGAGGGATTGTCGCTTTTCCCTCATCAGCTAAGGCAGGGGAGGTTGGCCACCCTCGGGGTGTCCCTCTCGGGGCCTCCCACCCCCTTTCCAAGAAGTCCCTCTCAGGCAGCAGGGGCTCCTGTCCCTGGAGCCGTGTGCCCTGAGCTCGGTCCCTGGGAACACTGGGCGGCTGTGAGAGACCGCTGGCCCGGGACCCGGCCGGCCGGGAGGCGGTGTCCTCCAGGAGGCGCGCTCCGCCGCGGAGGGGCAAGAGCGCGTCACCGCGGGGCGGGGGGAGGCCGAGGGGAGGGCGCGGCCGGCGTCGGCGCCCCAGGCCAAGGGCACGGTAGTCGGTGGTCGGCCGGCTCCGCGGGAAGCCGGGCCAGCGGCGCGAGCCTGGGGACCGCGTCCGACCCGGGAAGCTGCGTCTGTGACATCGGGCAGAACGGGTTGCACTGAACCCTCAAGTATGCCAGGCGCCGGCCAGCGGCAGGGCAGGGCGGGCAGGGCGCACCCGGGGCGCTGCGGCAGGTAGGCGCCGCTGGCCGCGCAGTCCTGGGCGCTGCGGAGCCCCCACCTCGCCCGCCCGGTCGCTGTCACTCCCGGGAGCGCGGGACAGATCCCAGCCAAGGAAGCCCCCTGCGCCCAAAGGTGAGTCTCGAGACTTTGTGTTGTGCCCCTGTGTTTGGAAGGGGACTTCCCGGCCCCGGGGTCCGTGAGGTCGGAGGGTCAGCACTTGGGCTTCCCTGCCAGGGTCCTCCGCAGGCTTCCATCTGCTCTGGCAGAGGCCACATGGGCTCCTCCCGAGTTTGGGGTGGAGTTCTCTTACTCCAGTGGACAACAGCTGCCTAGGAGCCGTTTGAAAGGGGCACAGGGCCATTCGGTCTCCAGCCCCGGGGAAGTCAAGACCGAGACCCTCCCCAAAGCATCCCAGGCTTGGAGGTTTCCAGGGGAAGCCAAATCTTCTACGGGGCCAAGAAACTGGCCCCAACGAAAATGTGGCCTGGAGCCAGGGGTGGAGTGGGACCTGCCTGCTGTAACTCTGTCTCTGGGGAATTTCCAGCCGCCAGATTGTTTCCAGACTTTTTGGACTCTCTAAATGGTCTGTTCTCAGACCCTGCAGGTAGACTGGGGGACTCAACTGGGTCTGCTCCCCTCCTGTTTTGAAAAGTTTAAGGAAATACTTTGTGTAACAGCAGAGTTAAGTAAATGATAGACATTGGCTGCTGTGAACACCAGCCCTGCCTAACCGAAAGGGAAACTGAAGCAGAGGCCACCGCTCGCCCTCATTTAAGAGATCTCCAGCAGCCAGCACACCATGGTAACCTGCAGGAGTGTTCTGACTGCTGAATGAAGAAGGGGAGGAACAGCCACTTGGCATCCAGGAAGCACCTGCCTTCCAAAGCATTTGCTCTCACTCACTGGTCTACAGCTCCTAGGAACTGAAGGTACCCTAAGGAACCCCCGTTCTGCAGTCCTGCTGGTTAATAAGAAAGTCTTGAGTTACAAACAGCAGGACTTAAACATAGCATTGGTGCATCTTGTTTCTAACCCTTTTATAAGTGGCTTGAAAGTTCTACCTACAGAATCTTGCAAGGGTCTCACTGACCTTAAGCTGACTCAATTCTACCAATCACTTAATGTGATATGCTTGCCCTTTACCCTGTGCTGAAAAATCTGGTCAAGTTCTTCATTTTGTCTGAAATTCTACATCCCCATCCCCCCCCCCAGATACAATTTTAGGAAAAAGATGCATTGCAGAACAAAAATTTCTCTTAGCCTTTACACATTGACAGCTTTCAGCTTAGACAAAAAGAGGATGATCTTTGCCCTTTTCCCGAAAGACAAAATCCAGGAGGATCACCAACACTCCACATGCTGTTATTGATTTGATCAGGGAGGAGCATCCGTCCCATCAATTCATTCAATGTTATTGAACCTACTGTGAGCTGAGAGCATGCCAGGGCCTTGATAATGACATAGTTTCTGCCTTTAAGGATCCTGAGCCTGGCAAATAGATGCTACAGAAACAAACTGTGGTTCCAAATATTTACATCATAATAGTAGTAAAACCATCCGAAGTTTTACTACTTTGGAACAGGAATTCCTCCCCAGGTATTTCCTGGGAAGTCAATACCTCAGAAGTGATGCATGAGCAGGGTCTTAAAAAAATGATGAGGAGCTTCCAGGGGAAGGGTCTTTTGGACAAGGTAAAAAGCCCAAGCCAAGTGGATGGCCAGCAGGGGAAACGACGTGTCATGGAGATTATACTCCTGTACAACCTTGGGAGACCTCCAGCCTGCAGCAGAGGGAAGAAGCCACTTCGCATCAGGTAGAGGAGGGTAGTTAGATTCGTGTTTGGAGAAAGGACTAATGGCCAGATGGAGCTGACATGGAGATGAGAAGCAGAGACCACGAGGCCACTAAGAGGATGGTGGCCGTGGAAATTTAGGAGAAGGAGGGGTTTTCACGGTGTTCAGGCAGCAGAATCAAGAGCAGAATGTAGTAAGGTATTGAACTGGAGGGCAGGGGGACTCGTGGGGCATTATCCATGGGACTCACACAGGTGGGGGAGGGTGGCTCGGAAGCCGAAGGCAGGGGAAGCAGCAATGACACCTGAGACAGATTTAAGGTGGATCTGCCCAGAAGGGGTCAGGTGGGGTAGACAGGTCACAGCTCGGGCAGAGGCCAAGGACGCTCCAACTTAACTGTCCAGGGGCTGTGTATGGAGGCAGTGTTGCTGGCAGCTGAAGTGGCCTAAGAGGACACTAGCAGGGAGCTTGTTTCCGTCAGCAGATGTGGCCTTGGGCATTATTTTCCCATTATATGGAGAGATGACTCTCTCCAGACTCCGGGCTTTCCCGAGATGCCCAGCAGGGTAATTTCTAAAATGTCAGAGGTAGTCGTGGGTTAATGGCACACAGGGAGCTCAGATGCATTTAACTAAGTGAGTGAATCTCCAGGAATCCCCACCCCCACCTCAAGACCCTGCTGTGTGAAAAATGAATACTGAGTTCAACTGTAAGACCTGCCAGGACCTCTCCAGAACTCAGACCCAGATCTTTACCACGCCTTAGAAAAGGTGGGAAAGCCCCACCTTCACTAAAACAAGGAGGATCCCCAGCTCAGACTAATTCCAGACCCTTGCAGAATGGTTCCTTATGTCTGAATCGCCCAGATCAGGATCTTGTATAACTTGTATGGAAGAATTTAAAAAATATATTAAAACTGAATTTGGAGCTAGACAGGTGTGGGTTCAATTCCTGACTTGACCACTTAGTAGCTGTCCTTGAACAAGTCTTTGAATCTCTCAGCTTCATTTCCCTTGTATTTTAAAATGGAGATAATTAGTACTCCCCAGGGCAATGGTTAGAATCAGAATCCAATTGAAAAAGAAAGTACATTTAATGTGCCACATAAATTGTAAGCCTCTATAAAGACGTAAGGGTTTTTATTATCATTACTAATCTCACCTCCTGACTTGACCCTAATCAGATGGGCCGTGTGGGTATAGGGTCTGAGTGGCATCACAGGCCCAGGATTGGAGCTTTTGAACAGCAGGAGGTATTTCAAGGCAGTATTGGTAAAAGTCCCCTCTGTCTTACCACTGGTGTGCATCTATTCTGGCCTTGACCTTTTCTACTTGTTAGCCAAAGTGCTCAGAATCCAAAGCAGCCAAAGTTCCCCTGATACATATATATGCAGGTCAGTCACTGCCCAGGTCGCACGGGGCTGGAAGCAGCCAGGATGTCACCAGCCTGGTCAGGAACCCACCCCACTTGCAGCTGAGTCCCCCTGGAGGGGACACTTTTTCTGGTCTTCACCACGGTGCTGGTGAAGCCCACAGTGCGGTGGCCCTGAGTCTGAGCACCACTTGATGGCTTAGTGGAGTGTGTGCTTTTCCAGGGAAACCTGACATAGTGCCACACAGCGCATCTCCAGTTGACACCAGCATCCAGACTGTCAAGTGAACAGAGTTCTAGTGAAAGCAGCTGTGGAGGAAGAACAGGAAGTCACCCCAGGTTCAGAGACTTCAAATGGAAAGACACTTTAGAGATGAGCCAACCCACCCCCCTCACTTCTTAGAGGAGAGCTAAGGTTCAGGGAGGGAAGAGAGTGCCCAGGTCACCCATCTGGTTCCCGGAGGAACCAGAATCCAACTCTGCTCTTCTGTTCAGAAACACCCTGTGGTATCTAGAGTCCCTGTCACCTGGAACTTCCATACTCAAGGACACCTGTGGACGTTCAAATGGTGGCAGAGGTGAAATGGAAAGATCACACCCGAAGGCTGAGCCTTCCCCCGGTGGCCTCTGGAGCAAATCAGGAGCAGAGCCTGAGAGATGTGGGTAGATCCCCTCCTGGGACACTCCTGTGCCGTCCCCCAGCCCTTCTGCCTCCTCAGCCTCAACCCTTAAACATTCCCAAAGACCCCTCCAGTAGGCGGGCCACACTGAGCACCTGGATGAGCTAAAACCTTTTCAGTGTTTTGCCAAACTTGTCGTGAGGACTGTTTGGCCTCAGAGATGAGAGTGTGGTGGAGACCAGGGCTGAGTCAGCCTTCCATATCAACGTCAGTGTGTAACTTGCAGCTTGATGAGCAAGGCTCCCAGCGAACAATGGAGCTCCTGAGACTTGTCACAGGTGCAATAAGAGCAGCGGTAAGAACAATGGCAGGATAGACCTTTTCCCTCTCCAAGCAGCCAGAGGAAAATCCACAAGGAGTTCTGTGAAGGGTAGTCCCCAGGGCTATAGGCCAGCATGGGTGCCCCCCATTCCCCCACATTGATCTGAACCTCCAAACAGAGCTTCAGCTGAGTCGACAGTTAGTTGGCGACTTCGAGAGGAGAGCTAAGCTCTTAAATGAGCTGCTCACTTTTCCAGGGGCAGCTCCCAAGGGACCATAGCAGGGGCCAGACCCAGGCCCTTCCCCTGAGAAGAGGCTCACTCCCATGGCTGTGAACCAGCTGCCTCATGGAGTTTGTGTCTAAGAAATGAATAAAACCTAACCATCGCTGCATCTCTTGGCCAGAACTGAAGAGGAGGTGGTGCTGGTAAGCCACCGCAGACTGTTCCTGGCTGTCTCTCACCACCCCACCTGGGATGTTTTTCAGTTGAGGTTTTGCTCTCCTTGAACACAACCCCCATCTCAAGATGAATAGCTTGAAGGAAAGCCTATCAGCACCTTCTTTTAGTTTTCTGGGGAAATCATAAAAGAAAATTGGCAGAAGAAAGGAAAAAGTGTGTGAATAATAGCAGCGGGAGAGTTGCACGGTGTAGAACATTGTTTAATCTTTAGATTGTCCTGAGAGGGAGAAGATTTAGAGATGGACCCAGAGGCTGAGGCTGGGACAGTGGCAGTTCCATTAGCTTTAGTATCATGGGAGCAGCAGGGCACTGCGGGCAAGCTGTGTACCAACCTCGGTGGCATGTGACAGTAGCCACTGTCAATAAGAAGAAAGTCCTGCCCTCTGAGTCTCAGCCTTCACGTAACCTCCCCCACCCAGGTAGATCCTGAGCCCGCACCTTCTGCTTACGGCTTCCAACCCTAGATTCTCGTGCTACTTCCCCAGCAGGACAAAGTGCAGCCTTTCAAAAGCCCCTCTCCATGTGGTCATCAAACACCCAAAACCCTGGCCGCAGCCTGCAGGCTCCAAAGAGTCACTCCGACACCATTGATCTGAAACCTCTTAGGAACTAACACTGGCCAAAGTGACCTTCTCAGTGACCAGGACCCTGGAGTAAACAGAGGTCCCTCCAGTCTTTCAGTGTCTATGTGAGGTTATCATTCGCCATTTATCCAGTGGTGGTGCTAAGAATTTGAGGCATGCAAAGATAATAGCCGTTGCTGCCCCCACCTGCAGGGTGCCTAGCAGCATGTCACAGCATGTGTCAGTGTTCAGCTTGGTGCTAGGGAGAAACTTCATAGCCAACAGGGAACAAGCCACTCTAAAGGCCAACCCTGCGGGCTTACCCCATCTATCAGTCCTCCACCTTCTGCTCCTGACCTGAAGCATTCCCTCCGGCCCCAAGGCCACAGTCTGCCAGCCCCGACATGACTCTTGCCTAGATCAAAGCCTCTGGGTTCATGACATGGGCCACCCCCACCATCCCCTAGGGGAACCTCCACTGAGAGAGGGGAGCAGCTTTGCCCCCACCACACAGACACGGGCTGCTCAGAGCTCTCCAAGTTTCCAGATTAGAAACTCAGAGCCTGCCCTCTGGGATGCGGGCACAAACTTGCCTGGGGCCGGAAGAAAGCAGGGTTCTTCCCGGGGCCTCAGGACACTTGTGGGTTCCCGAGGACTCTGCTCTTCCCTGCTCTGCCCGAGCTCCTGACTCTCTGGGGGAGAGAGCTGGGCTTCTGCTGTGCCGTGGCTGCCTGGCACCGCCTTGCAGGCTGGCTGCTGAAAGGGTGCCTCCTTGCCAGACAAAGGCACCCCGTGCCCCACACCAGCCCGCTGCCTGGGACAGCGGCAGAGACAGTCACAGGGTGTGCACCACAGGGAAGGCCAGATGCTCCTGACCGACATTTTCCAAGGAGTTAGATTTTAGTAGTTTGAAAAATATTATTCCTTCAAGGTGGACGAGAAAGTGAGGGGAAAAAATATCTAATCCACTGGGCATGTGGCCGCTCAGTATTGTAGGGAATGGACAAACACACCAGAGTCCCTTAACACGTTTGATGCTTCTCAAATGATGGATAATGAGGGTTGTGCCATTCTTTCCCATGTGCTGTCTTTTAGTTTTTAAGAAATGTCGTGTTATCTCCCCTATTTTTCCACTGAGATAAATGACTGTTACATATAATCAGCCATTCCCAAGTGAACAGCTCTGTGGCATTGGGGACATTCACCGCCACTTTCAGCTCATTCCAAAACATTTTCATTACCCACCCCCCAATGAACTCCATTAAGCAGTTTCTCCCTTTTACTTCCTGTTCCCAGCCCCTGGCAACCCACCTGCACTCTGCCTGGGGAGTACCTAGGGCAGGTATTTCACATCTGTGACTCATACAGCATGTGACCTTCCGTGACTGGCTTTTCTCACTTAACATGATGTTTCCAGGGCTCCTCCGTGTTGAGCCTTGATTGGCATGTGTTGCTGCTTGATGGTTTTATGGCTGATTAGTGACCCATGGTATGTAAAGGCCACAGTTTGTCTCTCCATTCACTTGTTGCTGGACATTGGAGAGATTCCCACCTTTGGGCTGCTGTGATCGTGTGAGCATGAGATGAGCTCAAAGACTTATGTTCCATTGGTCTGAACGTGTAGCCAGGAGTGCATCGCCGAATCCTATGGTAATGAGGACTTGCCAAACTGCTCTCCCTTCCCCTATCTTCTTATCAAGAAACTTAAAGATTCATCTTCCTTTCTTGAAAATAATGTACATATTACGTGGCTTACATTCCCAGGCCAGGTCTCTTCTTTGATGCTTTTGATCCTGGGCTTTAATAAGAGATATCAAATCTAGTGTCCTCAAGATTCATGGTTGCTTAGATGCTTGAGGTTAAAAAAAAATATTTGGAGTGCATTCAAGCTCCTCCTGGGTGTAACGATGGAGCAGGAAGCAGCAGCATTTGTGGAGCCTGGGTGGGTGCTGGGCGTAGCATGAGCCCTTCCTACCTCCTCTCATTGAACCCCGATTTCGGCTCAACAAGAGGTACTGCTGCTATCCCGCTCTTACAGATGAGGAAACGGGGTTTCCTCAGGGTGAGGGGCTGTCCCCGGCTCCTACTCAGGAACTCACCTGCAGAAAAGCTCGGGAAGCTGCTCTAGTGTCAGAAGCTTACAGTCTGTTTCGGCAGGTCGATTACAACACAGCTCAACTGCGAATGCTGTGGTGGCATCACAGAGGTGTTTAAGTGCGTTAAAAAATCCCCGGGAACCCAGAAGAAAAGCTGTAAGCCCACCTTTGGGCAATTTGTTTCCCAGCCTTTGGGCTCCCTGGTAAAGTCCCAGCCTCTCCCTGCCCCACCCTTTGGGACCACCCTCCACCACAGCATGGCCAGGGCACAGTGTCCGGCAGAGTGGCTGCTCATCCCCTGTGAGTTAGTAAACACCTGCTGTCTACCCATAAAGCCTCCAGCCCTGTCTGGCTGTTATTGGACCCCAACCCCTGGGGCCTGTCTTAACTCAGCATCTTTCTCAAACAGACATGGATCAGCAAAGAAGGAAGGAACAGAAGGGTTGGGAGGGGCCAGGAGGTCTTTCATGCGGCCTGGAGAGGAGGGTCTAGAGTGGTACACAATCCTAAAGAAGAAAGTGACTGGGCTCCTCCTTGCATTTCCGCACTTCGTCTCCAGGTCTTGCTATCGCGTCACTCAGCCAACAGGCACCTGGCACAGGAGCTCCCTGGGAAAGTGGAGACTCTGCCCAAACGCGAATTCCCACCGCTCTTTCCTGGGTCAGAGCTCTGTCGTGCCTATCACTCACCCGGGATCAGTCATCTTCTGCTCTTCTTGGCGAAGGGAGAATGGCAGAAACCCTCGGGAGGCCTGGTGCCTTGTTTAGACGTGGGAACTGCCCTGACTTGACTCTGGCTGCATTTTTTAACGCACTTAAACACCTCTGTGAGTGCCGACGCTGTGCTAGAGGCTTGGGGAACTCTCAAAACAAAAAGCAGGCACAGATTCACCCCCAGGGACCTACCACCCAGGAGCCTGCAACACCTAGCTGCACCTCCCACCCTTGTCCCTTAGAGCCGTGAGAAACTGCTTCTTCCTGGGATCTCTGCTACTGGTGCCGCCATCTCTTTGCCCACCAACCAGGCTCAAGACCATGCCATCTTGGAATTCCTGGTGCCTGTCCCATCCCTGCTGAGCTGGGTCCCCAGGTGTCTAGCCACTTTACCTGATCCACACGCTGCCACCTGGGCTGCAGCCCCAACTGTGAGGGCTTCCTGTTCTGCCCAGGCCCCAGTCCTGCTCCCCTTGCCCTGCTGTAGCCCTCCCCTGCTCGCCCACCCCGTGGCCTGGCCCCGCAGAGCCTCCAGAGGTGTGTGTAGACACACAAGCCCGGGTGCCAGTGGAGGTCACACAGCCCACACACCCTTAGCTCTAGTTATTTCCCACCCCAAGCCATAGCCAGTCAGTTGGTTAGTCAGTCAACAAGCAGGTACAAGCTTCCAGCCAGTCCCAAACTAGACCCCGGGGATCACTAGAGAGAAGAGCTGTCCCTGGCTATGTCGAGCAGGAAAGCAAACGCCAACAGCATGTACGCCAGGAAACAGTAACCTGAGCCTCCTCAGGGAGGGCAGGAGGTGGAGGAGGGGGAGATTTTCAATTAGGATGGTCTCTGTGGAACCAGGGACTCCAGAAAAAGCCCCCAAGCCACCAAGTCCTCCCTCTCCTCACGTCCCTTTGGTGGGAGCCACACAGGTCGAGTTTTGCTTGAGCTTTACACTCCTACTGGCCCTGAGACAATGGGGCATGAAAGGTGTCTGCTGGGTACGCATGGGCGTTGTCACTGCGGTCCCTTCTGGTTCTCAAGCCCCTCCCGGGGACCACAGCAGGCTCTCAAGCTCACATGCTGCCGGGGCCTGATGGACGAGGTGTTCATTGGACATTTATTCCAGGCCAGGCGCTGTTTTAACTATGTTAACTAAGCCGTCCGCTTCCCACAGCCATCCCAGGATGGAGGGGCAATTCTAATCTTCCTTTTAGAGTCGAGGAAACTAAGGCAGGGGTTGGGGGGGGGACCTTTACATGTGCCGCTAGCTAGGGAGGGGTGGGGCCAGGCTTCAGCCAGGCTCCAGTCAAAATGGGGGACGTAGTGGGGACGAGCCCAGGGAGCGCACTGGGCCAGCTGTGGGGCCGTGGATCAGCAGAACCCGTTCACTGCTCTCGTCGACCTCGTGGGCCTGTTTGCAATCTCTGATCCACCAGCTGATCCAGGTCGGCCCTTCTGAGGGAGAGATAACGTGTGGTTTCAAAAACCTGTGCTAAATGTCGACGATGGCGTTAAACAAGTAGGCGACCAGAGTGTGTGTGAAAGAGAGAGGAGAGGGGAGAGGGAGCCCTGGGAATCAAGCAGGACTGGCTGTGGTCACCCGGAGCCTGGTGAGGGATTTGGAATCAGGATTATCGCCAGATTTGAGAAGGTACGGAGATTGAGCATGGAGGGGATGGGGAGGAGGGAGGAGGAAGAAGACACTCTCTACTCAGGTTTCTTAGCACAGTGATCTGCCTTCTGGTCACCTGTGGACAACCTTCTGAAGGTCCTGGGACATCATCAGCCACCCCCCCCACCCTGTGTGGGGACATTCAAGTCCTAACACCTTACGAGTGTGGAAAGTTCCCAGTGGTCCTCCTCCGTGGGCCACAGCCTTCAGGAATCCCTGCCCTGTGCCGCTGCCCCCTGGGCGCCCTGGTAACCAGAGCCGCTGCCAGAGGAGGAGCCGAGGGGACGTCCCCCAGGGGAGGTGGGAACCCTGCAGATCAGGCCGGAGCCCGGGCCACCGGGGCCACGGACGCTTCCCCAGAGCCAGCTGTGCTTTCTTGAGCAGCCTGGAACCCCCTTCTTCCCCAGCCTCGCTGCCTGTAAACCGCCTGTGGATTCTCACTCAAGTCTCACCTCCTTAAAGCCTTCACCCACTCCCCAGTGGGATCAACAGCTTCCATAACCGTTGACTTCCGTTTCCCTGGGGCCACTTAACGAGTGCATTTCCCAACAAAGCAGCAGCTTCCTGGAGTTGACAGTCTGTATGAGGTCAGAAGTCCTCCCAGACTCTCACCAGGCAGTGCTATCTGGAAAGGCTTAGGAGAGGGAGGCCCTGTGCGCACAGGAGGTGCCTGACCAGCGTACACGGAGTTAGACTCTCTGCTGCCCTACGTGACAGCCAGGGCAGCTGTTGGCCTCTGCAGCGTCCATGGTGTCAGCAACCCTGGCCCAGCAAAGGGAGAAAGGAGGCAGCAAAGAGAGCTCCCCTTCGGGGGACAAAGTGGCAGTAATCAGTGGGGTCACGAGACGCAGAGGAGGACACACACACTTCTGCTCGGTTGGCCTGAGCCGGAAATCACCAGATGAAATGCCACCATTCGAGAACACTGGTGCTGCAGTCAGCTAGTTCGCTGCTTGGACTAAAAGACCCGACCAGAACCCGTTCACTGCCACCTCGCATTGTCTCACACGTGAGCTTTTGGGGAACACCTCACATCCAAACCCTAACACTGGGAATTCCAGGAGCATGTCAACCCAGGCTTTCCAACCACAAGGGGGCAATCTCACTTCCAAGTGATGTCATCTTAATTCTCAATATGGCACCCCACAACAAGGCCAAGGTCCACTAAGGCCAATGGTCTTTGTCCACAGAGTGTGCCTACCCTGGAACGCCCCAGCATATCTGGCGTCTGAACATGCTGCCTCGCTGAAAGAATTCTCCAAACCCAGAATACTGAAATTCCAATTGGCAGATTTTTTTTTCCCCCGAATATCTTCTTTTATCTGATGACAATGTCGTGTGTGAACCTAGAGACCAGTGTGGCATTGTGGAAGCAGCACTAGGTGGACAGGGAGGAGAACAGCCTTGTCATCTTTTATTAGCTGTGTGTGAGACCTCAGACAAGTCATTTAATTTCAGTGGGTCTCAGAGTACTTTCATCTATAAAAATGTTCTTTCATTAATTTAGCAGAAATTTCCCAAGGACAAAATATGTCCCCGAAGTTGGGGGTGTGGTGATGGAAATAGATACCATCTATTGTGCCGAAACAAAGATGATTAAATAATAAACAATTACCCTAATGCTGGTTGGACATGGTTACAGTAAGGTCCAGTGCAGGTCAAAGAGCAGGGCCCTGACCTTTAACAAGGTCAAAGGTTTCCCAAGGTCTCTGCTGAGACTTTGAGGATGAATACAAGCCAGGGGACTCGGTGGTGGTGATGGGGAAACAGTTGTGGGTTCCACATAGAGAAGCTTGTGGGAAACCCCAAAGCAAGAGGAGAGTCACAGATCTCAGAGTGTGATGGCCCTGGACCAACGTTCCTGTCCCCTTTGTGTTGCTCTCCAGGACCTGGAGCAGTGAAGAGAGCATCACACTGGGAAATGGGAAGGCTGCAGCCATCTGCTGTGGCCACCAGCCAGCTTTACAATGCTGAGCCATTTTTTGCTCTTTACAAGAAATCCCTCCCCTTTCACATTTCAGAGGCTGGAAAGAAGAAACCTTTGCAGGAGAGAGACATTCAGATGAGTGTTAATGTTGGTAGACTTTTCCTAATCATAAATAAAACCAAGGCCCGTTTGGGTGTCAGTTCACAGACTGGAGAAGTGATCTCATCAGTGGTTTTATCTCCTGCCCGCCCCGCCCCCATTCCCAAGGGATCTGGAGATAAATAGCAGTTTCTTTCTGATTGGTTTGGTGATATTTCATTTCAGGTCATAATCAGATTTTGTCTAAGGGAGAAAGTGTGCTATTAATAAAAAGGTTTTTTGTTGCAGTATCTGTGATTACTCTACCCAACTGGGTAGGGCAGACCGCCAGAAGGCCTAGGGGTGGGGGCTTCATCCTGCAAAATCCTCAGTGCTGGCACGGAGTCCTTTTACTTAGGAGTGAGCTCAGGGAAGAGGAAGTGGAGACTGAAACATGGATACCAGTAGGTGCCCTCTGCTCACCACTTCTGAGCCTTCCTGGGGTCCATTGCAACAAACCCATGCGAGGCTTTCAGAGCCCTGGTTAAATCCCACCAAACTAGCTTGCACGGCCCCCTTCCCACTCTTTCTCAGACGATGTCTTCACTGCCATCCCAGTCTCAGACCCTGTGCACTCACCCAGGACCCCCGCCCCCACAGCATGCCATTCCTCCATCTGAGAACACGCAGCCCCACAGCAGCCACCTCCTGCATCCCTCTCCCAAAAAACCTAAGCCAAAATCCATCTCTCTCCTTCCTAAGAATGCGTGCATCTGGCACTTGCTGATATTTAGTTTAGCATTTAATTGCTATCATTTTTTTAAATTAAATTTTTCAGAGAATTTTCAGATTACAGAGAACTTGCATGAGTATCATATTTGACCTATACAGTGACACTGGATGAGTGAACTTGTGACTGGCACCCTAGGCCAGAGGCCTGCCTCCAGGGGTCTCCATGAACCAGATTGGGCCCCCTGCCCCAAGCAAAAAACAACATGGTGAAAAGCAGGGAAAACTTTAATCAGTATGGCCACGTTGAGAAGGCAGAGTGAGACCCAGCATCTCAGCCTAACTTCAGGGTGCTGACAGAGCTTTAGGTCCAAATAGGGGAAGGATTGGCAGTGGGGCTGAGCGGGCTGTATGACTGGGTTGCCTTGGTCAAGTGTGGTCTGGCTGATCACTCTCCAGTTCTGGTTCTGCAATGTCGGGTTTCTGTTCTCTCGACTAAAAGGGTCAGGGGTCACTCTAGTGGGCTAACTGGGCTGCACGAAATAACCACACAAGAGACACAAATACCTTTTTCTTTGGGGTCACTGTGACGGCTCCTCTGACCTTAAGGGTCCACAGAAAGAGAGTAAGAGTAAAGCACGCGCTGACCCCTTTTATTGAGGAGAAGCTATTCAAATGAGACAAAGGGTCAGGTTTCAGGGGGCTGAGTCTATCTTCATGATGTCCACTGTCAGCAGGTTGACTGACACCTGGGTAGGCCACACCCAAGGGCACAGTAAGAGGAGGGGACCCACACCAGGCACTTCCATGGAAGATTCTATCCTAAACAGGGCAAGGGGTGATATTACAAAGAACAGGTGAGCATAGCTTCACCCATGGGGCTGTAGCAAGACACACCCATTTCTGTGACTGAGCTCCTCAGCACCCAGCTGGAGAGTATAACTCAGTCACCAGTAAGGTTGGCCTCCCACACTGCAACATAGCGCAGGAGAAGTCCCTATCCCTTGAGGGGACAATTGCCACTTGTTGCTCAGGATGTTTATCCATGGGCCTGGATCCTGGAAGGGGCAATTCCGCTCTGTGAGGTGATTGTTCCCGCTCTTCCTGGGAGGTGTAGGACAATGAGGGAAGCCTTTTAAGCACCACCCCAGGCTCTGAAACCAGACGCTGCAAACCTGGCCTTAATCTTCAACGGGGATAGTCTGGGTAAATTTAGGGCAAATAAACCACATATTACTCATTTTTTAAATGAACATTCCTTAAATGATGAACATGCCTGGGTGCAGAGCTTAGCAGGGACCTGACTGAAAGCTTCAGGAGACAGAGACAAAATGAAGGCAGAGGGTCCCCTGCTCCATCCCGCTTTCACTCACGCAGAGGGCACCTGCAGGTCCAGATAAAGAGTCGCCCTCAGCAACGACAGCCTCCCCAACCAAGTGCCTGCTCCAAAGTCAATGTCACTGATGTCTTCGCAGCCCAAGGAGGAGGAGCCTGAGGCTTCTGAGGTTCCAGGACTTCGCTGCCACCTGGCCCAGCAGGCAGGACTTAGAGTGTTCTGAGTCTCAGGAAGAAACTCACTCAGGGGGGGATCCAGGTCATGCATTTCCTTTTACCCCACCCCCAGTACCATGTCAGTCACCTCGTAGATACTTAACTCATGCTTCTTGAAATGAAATTCACATATAACTGAGAAAATCATTCAAATGGCACCTCTCCTTGATGCAGATCATTGTTATTTGTGGACATCAAGCCTCTTCAAGTATCAAGTATGTCGGCAGCACCATTTTTATTAGTGACTCAGTCAACAGCCTGAGGTAGACCCTGCGTGTTCTATAACAAAGCTTCCCTGACCCCAGGGACCTGAGCGGCCCCACTGCCTCCTGGCGCTGGATGGAATGCGCTAGTCGGAACTTGCTCAGCGGGTGGACATGCTCCACCGGCCCTAGAAAATCTGGAGTCATTGTGCACCTGGAGGACCCAAGTCACCCAGCACGGAGCCAGCAGGCGGGCCTCTGCTTTTCTATACCACTGGCGAAAGAGCTGCCCCGGAAGGGATGAGAGCGGCATCCCCCCATCCACTCTGGCTTGAAGGCAGGAGGACCTCCCAGGACTGGAGGAAATCTCTCAGGAATTTCAGGCAGAAACTTTGACACCAGGTGGAATTAAGGAGTGGCTTTTGTTATTGCCCCTTCTTCAACCTAGAGTATACCAACTGTGACTCTGAGTCACAGCCCAGCCAGCGTACAATCACATGCATTGCCTGCTTTGGTCCAAGGACCCTGTCATTCACTTCCAGGTGCTTGTTCTTTAGGAAGTGTGAGCTGGCGATCAAACATTTGGAACAGTACCAAAGGACTGAGAGAAAAGTCATTTCCCAGCACTGTCCCCAATTGCCTTCCAAAGAGACAACACATGCTATCGTTTTCTTGTTTCTTCTTTTAGATTTTATCCCATTTTGGAGATGAAGAAAATGAGGCCCCAAGCAGCTGAGTGACTTTCCCCAGGACACACACTAAGTAAGTCAGACCTGCTTCTCTTACTGCACACACAAGAGCATAAACAAAAAACAAAACAAAAAAAAATAAATAAATAAAACCAGGAAAAGTGAAAGCCAGGTCAGGAGGTCTGGGGCCCACAGGCTGTCCAGCCGTGAGGGGAAATGCAAGGTCATCTGCCCCCTTCACTGGCTGCTCCCAGCCAAACCCACCCAGGACCCTTTCCTGCTTTCTAACTAGCAGGGCCACAGGCCAACTTTCAGGTTCTTCTGCTCTATCAAAGAGTCTCCGCCAACATCCATTCCTTCAGGACCTGGACACCCTGATGGCTGGTCTGATAAACAGCGTGCTCCGGGCTGCCAGAGGGAGATAAAGTGTGTAGGCTGGTGCCCAGCCCTGAGGCCATAGCAGAGAGCCCCGAGACAGGGGCCGAGTTCCCTAATCTCTCCCACCACCTTACCGTCTCCTAGGAGCCTCAAGAGCATTCCAGAAAGCCTTGATGTCTCCAGGCACAGACAGAACAGAGGCAGGGTAGAGGGTAAGGAGGAAGGAGAGGAGGCCAGGGGATGTGTGTGTGCGCACAGTGTGGTATGGATGGGGCCTCCCCTGCGATCCCAACAATTCCTCTCATCCACACTCCCAAATCATGCGTTTGCAACAGAGTAGTCTCCCCTCACCTGAGGGGGGTACATCCTAAGACCGCCAGCGGTCTTCCCCTATAAATACACACCTAGGATAAAGTTTGACTTATAAGTTAGGCACAGTAAGTGATTAACAACAACAGCTAATAATAAAAATAGAATCATTATAACAATACACCTTACAACAATTTAAAAGAATTTAATTTTAAAATATAATATAGGGCCAGAAATATAGCTCAGAGATAGAGTACTCGCCTAGTATGTCTAAAGACCTGGGTTCAACCTCAGTACCATGAAAAAGACCCTATCATTCATTTCCAGTCGTTTGTGTTCTATATCCCAGTATTAGAACTGCCAGCATTGCCACTCTTGCAATGAGGGACTATTATTAAGTGAAATAAGTGTTATTTGAACACAGACACTGAGATAGCCTGACATTCAATCTAATAACCCAGATGGCTGCTAAGTGCCCACTAGGCAGGTAGCATATACAGTATGGATATGCTGCACAAAGGGATGATTCATGTCCCAGACTGAACAGAAAGGACCAGTATAAGATGTCATCACACTACTCAGAATGGCACACAATTCAAAACTTGTAAAGTGTTTATTTCTGGAATATTCCATTTAATATTTTTAGCAGCGGGTAACTAGGACTGCAGAAAGTGAGATCTTGGGTAAGGGGGAACCACTGTACTTTCAGTTTCCTTTGGGAAGGGCATTTCTGAGATGGAGAGGAAGATATTTGGTCACAGGGAGGGGCGGAGCCAGAGAGGTTTAGAAGCCACAGTATGTTTACAGTGCAGCTGCATTTAATGAGACTGGGGGTGTGGGGGGGGGGTCATCTGTAGCAAAGAGATTAGATGCTGAAGCAAAAGGAGAAGGGGGAGGAGGAGAACCGCCTGCCTGGCGCTGAACGGTGTTCAGTGAATACTTTAGCTCTCTCATATATGTCCTCTGCATTCATCAGCTATTAATTATCAAGACTCTCAGAGGAAGGAGCCTCCAGGCAGCGTTTGGAATGCAGATTTACACCCCTGCAGAAAGGAAGTGGAGGCTGGTCCTCAGGCCGTGTGAATCCCCTGCACAGTCACCCTCTGGGGTGGAGGCTGGGACCTGAAGCCTGGTGACTTCGAAATATACCACACTGTCCATTCCACCAGGATGAGTTGTTATTGAAATGAGACTACTTCTGCTCACTCACTGTGTGATTTGGCCTTTACATTTTAAGCTTAATAGTGCGATAAGGTAGTGTTTGGCTTTTAATTGCCCTGGACTTTTGTTAACATTAAACGAAAGGAGGAAATGGAAAGGAAAGTAGAATTCTGTCCTGCTTTTGAGTTGCATAATTGTATATTTTTGCCGCCCCATTAGTTTTCAACTACTCCAGCCTATAAACTTCTCTCGCATCACCACGGAGAAAAAGAAGTCAGCCGTTCTGTTACTGCTGCAAAGTTTGCAGAACTCTAAATTCCCTTCTCTGGCATTAAGGAGAATTGTGCAACTTTTAATTGAAGGTCTATTTTTTAATTACCACCTGTGTGGGAGGCCAGGAATGACACAAGTGTTTGGTTGTCCTCTTGCTGTTTCAAAAAACACTCCTTCCCTCCAAGAGGATGTGACGTTTGGAGACAAGCATCAGTGTTTGGAGTGGGCCAGGAACAGAACTCTCCCTTTATTTGTAGAGCAGAAAAGGCACTACCCCACCCCAACCACTGCTAACTCACAGATGACCTCAGAGGCTCCTGGTTCCAAAAATAAAACCTCACCTAGTCACTTTCCACACCCATAAAAACCAGCTCCAAAATCTTTTTCCGAATGAGAGCTGGGCCTTTCACCGTCACCATGACTACAGGTTTTATGAGCACTAACACCCGGATGTGGTCAGATGGGAGATAGACAGAGGGTGAGTTGTAGCAGAGTGTACACCCGAATCCTCCACATTGGAAATATAGCTCCTGATGACTGTGATTCATAAAAGACCAGGGAACTGGAGGGGAGGGAGAGGAGGGCCCGGGAGTACAGCAGCAGGAAGAGCTCAGTGTTCTAATTTTAGCTTTAATTCAGCTTTTTAATACAGTCCTCTGAAATACTACTACCTTCCATTTAGATTGCAGTTCCTCTTCTCGGTGTTCTTTCACGTGTCTTGGCTGTTCTTGGCAACCATATTGAGAGATATCCAGGATGGGTAATGACCTCATTTCTCAGACAAGGAAAGGGCACAGAAAGCTTAATTTTGTCCAAGGTCAAAGGCATGGAGGACAACTGAACTGAACTAGAACTAGGTCCTGTGACTCCTAGCTTCAGAGTCTCTCCACCCTGCTCCCTGCAGCCTTTGGTATCGAGCCCAGGGATTTCTACATGTGTACGAGATCCTCTGGCAGACATCGCTCACCTTGATCGTTCGTCTCATTAACCAGAGACCAGGGTCAGTCAATCATGCTGCAAGTTTCAGCTGCTGGCGAAACCTGGCCTTTTGTCCTGATATGTTTCAAGCTGCTGCCTGGCCCTCCTCTTCCCAGAGGGTAATACAGTCCCTACTCCTGGGGGATTTTATGAGGGGGGGGGCGGGCTCCCAGGGTGAAATGCCTCCCGGGACCAGATGGGTGAACGGGAGTGGGCCGAGTGGGCAGGGTGCAGGGATCCGAGAGAACACAGGCCCTTTTAAATCTCCAGCAGACTATGGCTATGTGGGAAGTTAGAGAGGCCAAATATTAGGACTAGCTAAAGATGGAGCCTTTTACATGAAATCAGAGGAGGCAGAAAAATCACCAAAAAATGCAGGTGCCTGTGTGTTGCATAGAGTTGTGACTGCTGGTGTGCGCCAGGTCGGAGGACTTTCATGCCTCTGGGGCTCCGTCCCCCACGGCCAGACATGATGAAGTGTTATAACTCCCTTCAGGGTGTTTGGTCCCTTTAAGTGTGAGCTCCTTGAGGTCACTTTAGACATCTCCATCAGGGGTGAGTCCTTATGGTGTGGTGCAGGCGGCAGCTCTCAGATGCTGGCTGGCGGATGAATGATGGGGTGAACAGCCCATCATCCTAAAAAAGAAAGCTCAGAGACCCAAGTCCTGGGCCGCCCGTGGTTTAGCAGCATCTTTGGACCAAGATAGGACAGGATCAAACCTCATTCTGCCCTTTAGTAGCTCCAAGGCCTTGGGCAAATATCTTAATCTCGGCCTCAGTTTCCTCATCCATAGGACGGGGATACCCAGGGCTACTTTGAGTTGCTGGGTGAGGCCTTGTCTGTAACCCCTCCATCACACACACTGGTGAGAACTCAACCGATGGTGGCCTTTGAGTCCGCAGATCATCCTGCTCCTGTGCAAGGCGGGGACACCTTTGCCAACCCCCCTGTTGGGAGGCTGTGGCCTTCGGAAGCAGCTGAGTCAAAAGAGGCTGGTCAGAGGAAAACAAGCAGCCTTCGGCTGAAATGAGGGGGAAAGCTGATAGTGATGGGCACAGCAGGCTCCCTAAGAAATCAGATCCCTCAGGTCAGGAGGGCTGAGAGGCTGAGAGGGGGAGCAGCAGCCGGGGATGAATGGAACCAGTCAGCGAGGGAGCCCGGAGAGCCCAGGGTGTCTGCCCCGATCCCCGGGGAGTCGGTCGCTCACCCTCTAAACCAGTTCAAGCAGAAACTGATCAGACTCAGCGAGGATGAAATAATTTGTTAATCAAAGGATGTTTCCACCTTCCACACGATCCGAACCATCCAAGAGCAAACATGGTGCTTTAGTGTGTCCAAGGCAATCGTGCGGTGCCCGCTGTGTGAGGCATCTCACACCACACGCCTCTCACACGCTGTCCCACTTATCCCACCAGAAATGCGGTCATTCCTTCACCCATCCACCCCGTGAGGGCTGCCGCCCACATCGGGCCAAGCACTGCTCCAGAGCCCAAGGGCAAAGAGAGGCAGCCCAGGGGTCCGAGCCAGATCTAAACAGAAGCTGAACTCCAGGGTGCTGGGGTGGCCCAGGCCCCGCATTGGGATCGTGGCAGAGGCAAAATTCTTGGCTACAACAAGTTTTCTGATTTATGAGAAGAAAAATTAGGAAATGTCCTGAATGATCTTGGGTGCGGGTATGAGGATGCTGTTGACTTTCGGCAAGCTGGGGAGGTGCTGGGTCCCAGGCAGCACAGCCAGATGTCCAGGCCACCGGAGACACGGATCACCCCCAAGAGGGAGCTGGAAAGGACTAAGGATTCTCAGACCCTCTGGACACAGCGTGATGAAGGAAGGAGAGAGGAAAGGGAACAAAGCAATCGGCTATCCCAGGCCTTCTATTTTTCCATAATAGAAAATCCAAGAAAGTCCAATGAAAACCTTTTTAAACTCTTTTTGTTGATCTTAAATCATTCTCTAATTATTTCTCCCGTATCACCTTTGAGAAGAGAGAGTAACTTTACTCTCCCTGTATGTCCTAGCATGGCTTAATTAATACTTGATTGATTGAAAGATGGACTCATTTGAACCCAAAGTGAAATGGAGCTTTTTAATTTTCTTTTCTGCTGATTCTGAAATAGAGCATATAGTAATTAGGAAAGGATCCCTTGTTATCAGAAAGTCCCAGCCACAACAGGCTTTTTGTAACTGAGCAAAGGAAGGCAGGCGATTATTTAGGAGCTGATAAAACAGACACGCCCACTCCCTACTGCTGTTAGTGATAATGGGATTTTCTTGGTCATTATTTCCCCCTCAAATGAGTTTTGTGGCTGGAGGATCTAACTGGACAGTACTAAATGGATGGGTGATTGTCATCAAAGTCCAGCCAGAGCTATGGCTGACGACCACTTTCTGGGCCCTTCACTGCTTCTCCCAGTCTCCCCGCGCCCTGGACTGCGTGCCCTGGAGCACTGGCTTGTGTCTTCAGAGCGGGCTTGGCTTCGTCCATGCTGCGGTCCCATGCCAGACTCAGGGCCCCAACAGGCAGACAGGCTCCCTGATGTGGGGGAGCTCACGTCCCTGTGGAGGGAGACAGGCTTTAAACGTGCGCCATCACCAGGGCCATCCGGAGGGACAGGAATTCTGGAGTGGGAAGACAGGGCGGCGTGGTGGACGTGGCCTGGGTAGGAAGCCTCTTGTTGAGGTGGCACTGGGGTAAATCTGAATGGAAATGCATTTGAGCTGAGGCCTGAGTGTTGTGAAGTACTCACACCAAGATCTGAGAACACATGGACCAGACAAGGGACAAACAAGGTCCTGAGCGGTGGACTGTCCCCAAAGTAGGCGTGGCCAGGGCACAGTAAGTGGGAAAGGAGTGCAATACAAGGTCAAGGAAGGAAGCAGATGAAGGAGGCAGGGGACAGATAAGGGGGATGGGGGACAGATGATGGGGGCAGGGGACAGATGATGGGGGCTGGGGCAGGTGAGGGGATGGGGGCCAGGTGATGGGGCAGGGGACAGGTGATGGGGGCAGGGGAGAGATGAAGGAGGCAGGGGAGAGATGAAGGAGGCAGGGCCCAGATGATGGAGGTGGGGGCCAGATGATGGAGGTGGGGGCCAGGTGATGGGGGCAGGGGACAGGTGATGGGGCCAGGGGCAGGTGATGAGGGTCTTGTGGACATGAGAACTTTAGATTTCCCACGTTGAGTGTTGGAGAACCATGGGGCATAAACAGGTGAGACCAACATGACGTGGTTCATGCAGGGAGAACAGACTAGAGCAAGGGAAGAGAGGGCAAGAGGGGGCGGAGCTGCTGCCATCATCCATGGGATGAGCAGAGACACAGGTTTGCAGCGTGTTTTGGAGGAAGCCTGCGAGAGCAGCTGATGGGGGAGGTGGGTGAGGCAGAGGAGAGGGCAAGGGGGCCGCCGTCGGCTTGGTCCGAGTGTGGAAGATTCGTTAGTTTGTCAAGTACTTATTAGCTCCTGCCATGGGACAGGCACAAAGCTAGACCTTCAGGTCACACTGAGGAGCTCTTGGGGACTGAAGTGAGGGTGAAAAGCCAGTCAAGGAGCACCAGAGGATGCGGAGACAGAGATAAGCTTGAGGCTTGAACGACACAGGTTCTCCTGGTGGACGCACCACACCCAAAGCACACGGCATGTGGCCATGGGGGAGAGACAGAGTTTGGGGAGAACTTAGGAACCGGTGGGGGGAGATGAGGGACAGATCCCAAGAGACTTGTCCTCCCTGCTGAGGAGTTGGGATTAGTGATGAAGAGCCAAAGAGGGGTTAAGCAGGGGTGTGGGGTCCCGTTTAGATTTTAGAAAGATGAGTTGAAGGAAGGAAAAGGAGAGGAGCGTGGGGCTTGGTCAGTGTGTAACTGTGGGTTTGAAGAGGAGGCCGCTTCTCATCTCAGGACCCTGTGGGAGGAGGGTGGGGAGCTGAGACATGCCAGCGAATACCTAGAGAAACATCTGCTGATACCTGAGCAGAAGGAAAGAAGGGAGAGCAACGGACGGCGTGGTGAGGAGGCGAGAAAGGAGAGACCCACGGAGGAAAGGCCCAGGGATGTACCTGAACCTCAGACCTCTTGTGATCTGTCCTCCTCTCCCACTGCCCTTTCTCAGTTCCCCCCAAACGTCCTGCTCTCCCCACTGCCTCACTCAACTGCCTGAGCAAGACCTGCACATATTTCCATTTTCCACTTTGAAAAAAAATAATGAAATAACTTTTTAAAGAGTATCCTAACTAAGGAAAACTAGACAAAGAAGGGGAATTCCCTTGTAAAGGAGACAGACATAATCAAAATGAGACTCCAGAACCATCCTAAATTTGACAAAGGCAAACAAAGTCATTATTAGTCAAGGGGTGTCTATTTGGCCTGTTTGCTTGGGGTCCGATCATCAGGATTCACATTCACTGCCACACAGGCTCTGAGGCCCTCCACCTACGGATGCGCTCAGTTCTCACAGCACCCTACACTGTCAAGCCCATTCTCCAAAGGAGAAAACGGCTCTGCCCAGGCACTAGTCTTTAAGGACTTTGATGATAGGAGAAACCTGGCAGAAGACACTGAATCTAGCCTGGTTGCTAGCGAGGTGAGCTCCAGCAAAACGCCCCAGAATCTCACCAATAAAGCAAGGGAATTTGTCAGGTGGAGCTTCTCAAGATTCTTCTCAACCCAGAATCGCCACATAATAAAGCATTGTTTTATTATTTTTAATAACTGTGGTGCCTTAATCATTTGTATATTGATGATCTATTTGTACTTGTGTTCAAAATTGCAGCCATATTATAAATTCGATTCTGAGGGAACATACTATCTATTTTCCTTTAACAATCGATGTATGGTAACACATAATATCTGCATACTCTAGGAGAAGAAAGAGTCTCCAACTTTTATTAGGACTAGTTATTTGAAGAAATTAATTCATTTGGGAGAAATAGAGATACCTATTTTCTAATGCCTTGAGCCAGGTATAAATAATAAACGTCATGTTCTACAACCAGATTATCGCCATGATCTGATTTTTGTGCAGCACAGTACTTACATCTGTGAGAGGGCATCTGAGCATGCCAGGTTAGCAAGGTGAGAACCGTCAAGAAAATATATATCCTGAGCCACAGAGTTAATAACTACCGGCTGCAGTTCCACCCTGTGCCCTCACAGCCGGAGAGCCTTGGCTTCTGAAGTGAGTGATATTATTGTAACCACTGGGATTTTGCAAGGTAGGGTGGTTTGAGAGCCAGGGCAAGGTTTGAACAGGCAAGGTGGAGAGGTCTGGGGCTGAATAAGATGTTATAAACCCCCAGGAGAGACGGCAGGGTCAGAAGAATGTTTGGTGAGATTCTTATTTTGGAAAAAAGATTAAAAAAAAAAAAAGTTAATATGTCCCCAAATTCAGAGAGATCATCACAGGAAACTGGGGCTAGAGCACAGGCCGAGGGTGCTGCCACATCCCTCTGCCTGGGGGTTCTACACCTGGAGAACCCCTGAGCCAGACCATGGTCCCCTGCTGCCACTGTCACCCTCACCCACCTGCCATTTCCCACAGCAATTGGAATCATCTCCCACTCCTGCCTCTTCAGCCCGTTCAGCCCATTCTCTGGCATCTCCGTGAGAGTATTCTTTGCAAAACGCCCATCGTTCACACCCCTCCTTGCTTACAACCCTGCAGCCCTCACAGCGCAGCCAGAGTTCAGCACCAACTCCCGCCCCCACCCGCTACGGCTGTGACTCTGTCCTTTTCAGGAGAAGCAGTGGGTCCGATTGATCATCTCATCAAAAATTCAATAGATGTATCATTTCCCTGCGCCTCCAGACTTTCGGAGGACTTTCTAGTGTATTAACAATTGAACTCATCGGCGGAAATTGAGAGTGGCCTCACCTTTCAGGTACCTCAGGGTTGAGGGAAAGCACATCAAGCACCTCACTTGGGAATGCTTGGAAATAGGGGTATCCCAGGTTCCCTGGCTTTTCAGACACCCTGCCCGGGGAGCTTGCTGCTGGGTAATTTGGATCTTGGCTCAGCCATGCCACGCAGGGCCTCCCTGGCCTCCCTGGCGGGTCTCTCTTGCCTGGTGCGCCTTGTGGAGCCTCCTGGGTTTCCCGCTCGCGGCACTCACCATGATTATGCTTGGGCACCTGTCCACAGTGGGCTTCTGTGTTGGCTTCCCACCCTAGACTGGAGCACTGGCAGGACAGGGTCTGGTCTGCGTGCTCCTGGAGGGTCGAGGCCCAGCTCGGTTGCCAACGCAGAGCAGGCGCTTACACAGCCCTGTGACGAAGGAGCCGACATCCCAGGGGCCGTTTCCCCCAGTCCCTGCACAGCTGGTCCGCGGGATTCATGGGACCTGCTTCTCCCTGCTGGACTGGGAGGGGCTCCAGATCTGAGTGCACAGCGCCAGATACATTGTGGGTGTCCAGCAGCCCTGGCCCAGATGCCCCGACTACACGGAGCAAGAAATAAACCCATAGGAGGGCCCACGGCAGGCCACGGCACAGCTCTGCATGGAGACGCACCATTCCCTCATCCACACGAGGCTCCTGTGCTCCCACGTGAGGGTCATCTGCTCAGCCTGCTTGATGGTACTTCTCAAACCTGACCATTGGCCAGAAACTCTCAGGAGTCTGTCATACCCATACATTCCTGGGCCCACCTAGATCTACTGCATCAGGTCCTCCAGGAGTGGGGCCCAGGAATCTCTATCATTAGCTAACTCTGTGAGCCACTGTTCCTGGCCTGCACTCCATCCTGTTGTCACCCGGGATCCCTGGGCACAGGAGACACAGCAAGCACAGTGTCAACGGCAACCCAAGGCAGAAAGCACAGTGGAAGCCGTTGAGGAGAGACGGGGGAGGCCTTTCCTTGCACCCGCCCAGGTCGGCACTGCAGCAGGGACACCTCTCAGGGTTCTGGCTGAGACCTGAACCTCCTGCTCCCCACTCCTCCCTCCACAAGAGGGCTGAGGATCTACAGAATTTGCAGGTCACTCTGGAGTTGGCCTTGGGATTTAACTGGGTGCCATCATGGTCCTTATCATTAACACTTCCAGAAAGCATTTACTACTGGACAGACACGATTCTAGAATTTGACATGTACTATTTTATCCCATAAATAGGAACAATGAGAGGCCAGTGCTAAATAGAATGCTCACCCTCTTCTCAGAGAGTTCTAGAAGGAACACCAGCCCCAGTGCCAGCCCTGCACACCCCCCTGCAGCGGCTGTTGGCTCTCAGAGATTGGTTCAGGCCTCCCTGTATCCACCTCTGTGTGCTTCCAGGGGCTGCGAAGCCTGGGAGGGAGGCGGGGCCTGCAGGCAGCCAGCTTGTCTCCTCAGGGCTCACCTGGGAGCTCAACAACCCTCAGATGTTCCCCAGGTGACCCTTCTCCATCTGCCAGAATCTCAGCCACAGACCTGAAGACTGCCGTAGCAGGGAGGCCCCTCACAAAGCCCTTTCCATCTGAACGAGGTGGGAACTGTGGTTCTCCAGCAGAGAGGATCGGGCTTGGAGGTGAGGGATGGGGAGGAAAAGCTCAAGGCTAGAATCAGTCCACTGTTATTGGGAGATAACCCACTAATTTATGGATTACGTTTGTATTTTACAGTTTACAAAATACATGGAATATATTGAGCCTTTTTCATCCTCTGACTTCATTACAAAGGAAGCTTATTAGCTTCATTTTGTAGCTGGGTCAGTAACTCGCTGGGGTCGTGCGGGTTGACCTAGGGCTCAAACCCAGGCCTTCTGTCTCTGACAGTGTTCCTCTTGGACACAGGCAGATGAGAGCTTGTGGAAGAAAAAAATAAATGACTGATTCTCCCTGGCTAAAGGCTGCAAGGGTTCTGGATATAGAGATAAGTAATATTTCTTTCCCAGGGACTTGAAGGTGGTGCTTCCCCTCTTCTCTCTTTACACCCACAACCAGAGTCAGACAGTGGAGGGTGATTAGCACCCATTGCTGGGCTAGAGTAGATGAACTGCATTTCGAACAGTGTCAGAGTTGAAAGCCAACAAAGCCAGGGTCTCCCAGAACACAGTCAGGGCCCAGGCCCTGATGCTTCTGCAAAACATCCCACAGAAGCGCTGACTTTTAATTCATACCACCGAGGAGCTATTTGATTGTTTCCTGGAAATGCTAATAATGCAAAGCTCATAAATACTAATGAAACACTATAGATTAGTGGAGCTCAGCAAGTAACCCAGGGGGCCTAGAAGAGAATTCTTAGATTAAAAAATATAAAGAATACCTTTTAATCGAATTTTCCCCAGACTGGGTTCCCAAATGTTAATGAATACTCTCTTTGGCGGTGGAGAGCAGACTCAAATAAGTACCTTTAAGAATGCAGAAGTGAGTTATTGACTTAGCTTTATCTTGAAAAGAAATCTATTTATTCTAAGGCTGCTTTAGGTGCCATGGGATGGAGGAGTTTAAGACAGGTGGGAGGGGTAGGAGAGCCGAGCATATGGAGATAGACACATAATTCAAATGCATGCATCTATTTCAGCCAGCTAAGCAGCCCAGGTTGGAATTTGCTTATTAAGTTTATCTTTCATGACATGAGCCTTCAATAATAGTAACTCCCCTGGAATATACAAGGCCCCCTGATATCAAAACTATACCTTCGTCATTTGTTGCCAAACCCACACCTGGCACGGAACGTGGCACATATTAGATGTCCAATTAATGCGGGTGGATTGATAAAGAGCTCTCTCAAACATTTCCCAGAGCTCTTACATCTTGTTAACTTCTTCTAAAGGGCAGCTCAGATCACAGGGTTCTGCTATCATAAAACTCCCAAATAAACATCAGCCCCGTCTCTACCCTGGCCACAGTTTGCCCTTCTAGTTTGTCTCCCCATCCTCTCTCCCACCCGGAGCCCCAGGCCCATCAAAAGATGTCCTGCGCTCCTGCTCACAGTCTGGAAATTGCTCTGTCTGGAATGCCTGAACATTCTTTTTACCCATATTTCTCTGTCAAAATCCCACTCGTCTTTCAAGCTCCTCCTTAAGTGACTGACTCCACCTTCAGGAAAACTGCCATAATATTCCCAAAGGCCTCAGCACCCTTCCTCTCTCTCTGGAAGACCCCAAAGTGGGCCCCAGATGCCCTTCAATCATGTGGGGTGGTGGTGTCACTACCATGCTGCCGCAAAGTCACAGCGGCACCGCGCAAGGAGCACTCGGTCCCAGGAGGGCCATGTGCAGGATCCAGTAAGAGAAAAGCACCCGAGTCTTCCCCAGCAGAGCAGGAAAGTCCAGCCCCCAGGGGGGCCCACACCTAGGCCACACAGAGCGAGGCAACGGCAAAAGGAAAAGGAAGATCCAACCAGAGGCGAGGGGTGGACAGAAGGGTGAGGGCTGCAGGTCTGCGGGGTTGCTTCTCCCCACAAACCGCCTGGCAGCGTGACCATGTGTGAGCAGACCCAAGTCCTGGGATGTTCCCAGACCCTGGGGACTTGGGCAGAGCCTCCAGCCAGGGGAACGTGGCTTCTCAGAGCGCTTTCCTTTGTGGTGTGTTGGGTTTGGGCAGCCAGCTGCTTTCCATAAACCTGCACTTGGGCAGGACTTGGTTCTTATGCTATGTTTCTTTATGCATTTGGGAAGTGTCTAACAATGGGAAATAAATCTCTTTGCAGTCTTTTCTACAATAGACTGGGATAAATGTTTAAGTCAGTCTGGGGAATAGCCAGGAATTGTAAGATTCTGCAAATCCTGGGCTCCTTGCCAGAAATGGGTTAATTCCATACAAAGGAACTGGAGGTCCCAGAGCAACACCTGTGAACAGCTCAATCCTTGGGGATCTGGAACAAAACTCCCCAGAATGAGCAAGGCCAGCTCTGCCACTCACTGCATGACTTGTGCTTCTACCTCTTCAGCTGGGGATGGGAGACAACGGCACCTTCTTCACAGGGGTATAGTGACGGTTAGATGAGTTCACAGGTGCACAGTGCCTAGAGCAGAGCCTGGCATATAATGGTGCTTAATAAAAACTAGCTGAAATTATCACTATTCTAGCATTACTTCAGTCTCTATGGTCAAAGGGCCCAATAGTAGGAGCCAATTTATACAGTTGGGAAAATTGTGTAAATAGTGGCATCTGGGGTGGGGTCACATGCCAGCAGACCAGGACTGAGGTTGAGGGAGCCTAGATGGGTGCATGGGTACTAGGTATATGGGACATGTATAGATTACACTATGCAAGGAGTTAGACCTTGAAGGACAACCACGGGATGCCACATGTAACACCGCACCCCGCAGGGCCATGCCTTTGTGCTCCAGTGCAAGGTCATGGGTGAGCCTGAGTTACCCGCTGGTGCTTCCGTCCAGGGCACAGCACCATCCTGCTGGGTGCTTCAAAGATAAAATGCATGTGGAATGATCAGAAAAGTATCGTGAAGTAGCAGCTCATCATTGCTGGCTCCTCCACTTGCCCACCATCCTTGGGTCTGGGTGTTCACCGCCCCTCTGTGTGGCCTCCAGCATGTCACATGTCACCTCACCACTCTGGGCCTCAGGTGTGTCATCTTTCAGTGAGACAGTTGGCCAGGATGATCTCTAAAGTCTACAACCTGAAAATCAGTGATTCCGGTATTTGGGTACCAAGAGGTCTCTTAAATTCCCGTGAATCATGCCTGACCTCAAAGTCTTGTTTGGACATAAGAACCTGTGGGTTCCAGGACCCAAGGGAGCCTCTGTGGTGTGACACTAGAGAGCTGAGCCCTAGGGTGCCCGTGAAGAGGCAGAGGGGTAATAAGCAAGAGATGCCGCCCTGTGCGGGAACAGGAGAAGGTCCCCGTACACTGAGGTCAGCACCGGGACAGGGGGTCCAAACACCCCCGTTTTCAAGGAGCTGAAAGGCTCTTTACCCCTGAGACGCAAAGGAGCAGGTAGTGAAGGAGACCTGGGAACAGAAAGTAGAGAGGAAGGTGAGGAAGGAGGAGAAGGTGCCGAGAATCAGGCCCAGGAGTGGGGCCTGGGAAGGGGAGGAGGCATGCAGCAGGATATCAAGGAAGGCAGGGGTGGGCCAAGTTGAGGACAGTGTCCTCTGAGCCTGGAGGAGGCTCAGGTCCCCTGCCACAGGCAGCAAGGAATAGACCTTGCATCTTGTGCTTGAGCTTTAGTTAGCATGGGGAATGGCAAGTTATGTTCATTAGAGGGTCACATCCAGCAGTGTCCTGTGGGAAGTGGGCGGCCAGCACCTGGCAGGTGGGCGGCAGTGGGGAAAAGATTGAGAACTGCCACCGCAGAGGGTCTGGAGGGCCAGCGCCTCCTCAGAACCCTGGCTACTCACATGGATTCACGTACCCAAGAATTTGTGATCAGCTACTCTGCGCCGGATCGGATGGAATGGTAATGTTTGTATAGTAAACCCCAAAGTGTGTGTGTACACAGCAAGAACGGACTGGTGCTTATTGACCAAACGCACACATTTACCTTCTTCATTGAGTCACAATAAAATTTCAGTGGACTCTTTGAAAATCTGCTCTTCTTTCTCCTCCCTTTGTAAACCTAAAATCTATGAGGCTACTAAAATCACAGGGCTGAGGATGAGCTCGGGGCTAGAGCCTTCAGAGCACCTTCGAGGCCCCAGGTCCACCCCAGCATCATAAAACAGCCTGCCAAAAATAAACAGGGGAACCCTCCACCCTGCACTGCATTCCTCTTCATGCCTCGGTTTTTCTCTCCTCAGGGGCTTTGATGGCATGCTCAGGCCCAGAGCTGAAAGAGGAATAAATTCCAAGTGGCCGAGGCTGTGTCCTCCGGGGCCCAGGACTTGCTCGAGAGTGACTTGGCCGTGAGCCCCACACAGCCCAGCACCATGGAGAGAGTCATCACCTTCTTCCACTCCATCTGGGACATCGTGGTGACCAAGCACCAGGAGGGCATCTTCAACACCGTCTGCCTGGCCATCCTCCTGGGGCTGCCTCTCGTCGTGGTTCTCACGCTCATCTTCATCTGCTGCCACTGCTGCTGGAGCCGGCCAGGCAGGAGCAGACCGCAGCCCGCGCAGAACAAGAGGAAGAAGAAGAAGAAGGATGAAGAAGACCTCTGGATCTCGGTCCAGCCCAAGCTTCTCCAGATGGAGAAGAGGCCATCGCTGCCTGTCTAGCTCCCTCTGGGGCCAAGCCTCCTCCCGTCCCCACAGAGACTAGGGAGCAGGAATCCCTGGAGAGACACACTCCTGTCCCCAGACTACCTACTCCACCAGGGAACCAATCTCAGACTCAGTGTCCCCACGGAGGGCACTCCCCGGGGAGCACATGGACGTGTCTTGCTCTGTCTTGGCCACTATGTGTCCAGTAGCCATGCCTCTGACGGCGACCCAAGCATGCATTCCACCTGCCTCTGCACACCCCATACCCCAAAGCACCAAGAACATGAGTCTGTCCATCTTGACATAGCTTCCCCGTGTACCCACACACCATCACCCGGGCAGATTCAGGCAACGGCGCGAGGGCAAGTCTATTCTGCTCATCTGATGCTGTCGACTGTGTGCTCCAGGCCAGCAGTGCATTACACACACTTGCAGAAATGCCTGGTGGGCAGGCGTGGCTAGACTCAGGCACTTAGACACAGTTGTGCAGCCAGGCAAGGCCCCCACGCACTGTCTGCTCCGTATTTCAGTCAGGTTGGAGACGTTGCCTCCCTATTCCTGTACGTACACTGCCTTTCACTGGAGAGTCTGGCAACCTGGTACTGCCCCTATTCCAGTGCAGACTGACACAGACACACCAAGTTCCTGTGCTTCTGACCCCTCACCTGTGCCCCTGTAAAGTCTGATGATCAAAATTCACTGAAAGCTCTTTTCTCACAACATTGTTCTCGTTGCCACTGATGGTATTCAGTGTGGGCCAAGACCTCTCGGGCACACTACCCCATAACCACTCAGTAAGGTGCCCTTTTCCAAGCAAAAACAAACAGCTCTTGGCGGTGACTGCTAGAAAACTATGGAAACCCCTCATCCACTTCAGTGGGCTCCAAGTGTATACCTGTGCAATTATGTTTTCCAGATGGAAATGTTAGATGCTACAACTGAGTGAGGTATCCTCTTTCTACCAAAGATTTTCAGTAAGAAAGGAATTAAGACAATCACAGCACCATCTCCAAGAATGCACACAGGGAATGATTTCATATGGTTGTAAGGAGTGCACGTGTGGTGCAGGAGGGACCCAGAAGTAGCAACTGAAATGAAAGTAGGATGTAGCTATAAAGAAGTTTATTAATATTTATCTTGAAGCTCAGGCAAGTACCTTGCACACAGTAGGTACTCATAACTGTAGTTTCTGTTTGATACATGGTGACATTATGGGTAAACTCTGATACCTCACCAATTCCCCCCAAGTGACCTTGTAAGAGAGCCCACTAACTGCTGCAATGGCTAGAACTAGGTATTGGGTTCCATAGGAGACTACATGCAGAGCTAAGGGGCAAGAGGATGCTCGCGCCCCAAGGGATGTGAGGACATGCAAGCTAGGTCCCCAATGAGTTGAGCAGGCTCCTCCCCACCAGGCTGAGGTTGGGAGGCACAGTTAATCTACCATATGATGAACTGGTTGGCATTTTGATTGCATATGACCATATTACAAAGATGGATCATTCCCAATCTGGGAGCAGGTTGTACTCTAACAATTCATTTGCAGATCTTCTAGGGAGCACTCTTGAAATATTTTCCCATGGAAGCTGTTCTAGACAGTGGCAAAATCACTGCCTAATAGCACAGCTAAACTATGACATTTAGAAAAAAAAACAACATTTAAATTCATCAAGGCTGTGTGAATGGAGAAATGTACTCAATTTGCTTATTTGGGCTACCTGGTACTCACTTGCCTTCCAGGTACACTCCGGGTCCAAGGAGGGTGGGCATCTGGTGGTGACCAGGGTCTAGGACAGAACTCTGTGAACCTAACTTAGGCCTGCTTATGTGTCCAACCAGTCATGTTTGCCCTGGGGTGAGATTCCTTAGCGACTCAGGCCTCCACTCTTAAACCCCTTTGACCCAGAAAAAAAAGCACTTTCTGATTCTGTGTCCCCTTGTCACTTGGAGAACTTGTCATAGAGCATCTGGCTGTCTCCTGCGTGTCCCAGGATGGCCAGTCATCTCCACACACCACATGCCTCCCGTGTCCTCTGCTGCCCACCAGGACCAGCTGGCCTTCCCATCCCCAGCTCTCAGTCCCCCTAACGAAGATGACTTGGGAGAGACATGGAGACCGGCAGAGACATGGGTGTCAGGATCTGGGGGCATGGGTCAACAGCATCAGGGACCACATGAGTAACATGGTTTCCATGGCAACTGGCCACCAAATTGAATTAAGACAGCAGTCAGTTGGCTGCTGTGACAAGGCTTCTGTCCCTAGGCACAGGACCCCTGCCATCTCCTCAACGCACGGACTTTCTCCCACTCTGGATGTGAAACACCCAGAAACTCACATCTCAATTGTCTCCAAAGCCCAAGACGCAGAAGACTCCACCTGGAGGGGGCTTGTCTGTTCCTCTCCCGGCCTCCCCACAGCCTCATGGTGCCTAGGCCTGTGCTGGAAGCGTGCCAGGCCCTCAGATTGTTGGACAAATGGAAGCTCAGAAGGGCCAAGGGAACCTTCCGTCACGTCCTCTCCCCCGGTCCTGGCCTCTCCTGTGCCCCTCCTAGTCCCTCTTCTCCCTGCGCCCGTGGTTCAGCCGTCTACTCCCTCCATCCCAGCCTCTGTCCCAGAACCACCTCTGGCAACCACTGGGACCTCGGGACTCCTGTCCACATGGCTCATCTGGGGAGGTGAGGTTAATGGGGGACAAAACGAGGATCTGTAAAGAAGAGGCCTCAACCAGCACAGGCTAGGAGAGAGGGTCCCCAGGCCCAGAGTTCTGACAGCCTCAGCCAGGCCCAGACAGGGTCAGAGGAGAGAGGCCCGCCATTGCTCAGAGTCGCTGTTTGTTTGCATTTCTGGGTGGGGAGGGAAAGGAAAAGGACAGTGTAGAGAAAGGAAATTCCCCTTTCCAAGAAGAATATAAATGATCAAAGCTGTATAATATTTTTCAGTAAAATTCAAATGCACATAAAAGAAAATTTTATTTAAATAAATATTTTGAAAATCAAAAGCTGTGCCTAGCCTCCTTGTTGGCTGGAGTCAGTTACTTCCCTAACATCAGGTGTTACTCTCCCTCGGCCAGGCCTCAGAAGTGATGGGGGCAGGGGCTCACTCTGGACCCCTACCCAACCCTGCCTGGTCACCACCTCCCCAGAGCAGAGTCACAGGTCGAAGGACCAGGAACGTGGCTTTCTCGCCCCTCTTGGCTAAGCAGACAGCCTCAGAGGCCAAACTCCTCAGAGGTGCCAACTCCGGAAATACACACTTACGTTCCCTGGCAACCCTTAGAGAACTCTCCCTTCTATGAGGTCAATCAATGGCTTCTCACAGAGAAAGGAGAAAGAGCAAAAACCTAAGCAAAAATCGACCTCTGGGCTAATCTGGTGCTGGGAAGAGAAGGATCGAGAGCCTCTAGAGAGCCACCAGGGACTGAGCTATGGGTGTTTGCCTGGTGAGGGGGATAGGGGGTACACACACGTGCACACTTGCATGTATGTATAAGTGTACACCTTCCTTTTGAGTCACCCAGAGCTTTGCACTGGTTATGAAATTCAATGATTTAGATCCTCCTGATTCCTCTCCTATGATGCCAGGAATTGCTGTTAAAGCAGAAGCTGTCCAGAACATGCTGCCCAAGAATCACGAGTGATGGAAGTGCTCTCCCTCAACACCGTCTAGTATGGCACCGTCGCCACAGTGGGTGTTTAAATCCATTAAAACCAAATCAAAGGTCTGCCAGCCATACTTCAAGTGTCCAGCAGCCACACGTGACTAGCTGCTCTCATCCTGGACGGCATAGGTCCATGATCTCCCGGGGAACCACTTTCAAACACGTTGGCAAAACTCCATGCTGGACTGTATGTTAACGAGGCTCAGGAAGGAAGGCCCATGGAATAGGCTCCCATTCGCCCCGTCTCCCCCCAGGCAGGCTACATCTGAAGTTCTACTTGGTTCCCAGTACCCATGACACCAGGCCATGGAGGCTTCACTTAGCTTCCCATTCATTCCCAGGACATTCCAAAACTTTCCAGAGCAGTTAGGGACGTTGACCAGAAACCACCAGGAAGGGAGCGGCCCCTGCACCCCTGAAGGGAGCCACGGCTGATGCCCCCAGCCCCTCCACCAGGCCCCCTGGGTGTGCCCAGGGTTCCCACGGAACCATCAGCCATCACACTCTCAACTCACCAGGGCACCCCTGCGCGGGCCTTGCCTGTGACTTCAGCATGATTCCCAAATTAAAACCCCCAGGACTAGGAGGCCGAGGGAAGATCCCTTCAGCCATCTTTCTGTTTCTGCCACAGTTTCAGAGGGAAGTTTTCAGACACCTTTGAGGACAACCCCATAAAGTGGTGCTTTACTCAGGAAGGGTGGCCTGCGTGCACTGAGTCCCCTCTCACGACATCTGTTCCATAGATGTCTGTGCCATCCACTACGTGCCCCACACACTGGGTGCCAGACGTGCAAAGCTGTCCAGAGGGGCTCACGGCCTGACTGAGGGGGCAGACAAGCAAAGAGACCACCTTGATCCAGTGTGGTCACTTAGACCACAGATGGTCTTAGAGGGATGCCCCAGGGCTGGTGTCAGGACAGGCTGACGGGAGACCACGGGAGCACCAATGGCTGCCTGGTGGGAGGTGGCCAGGAGGGCCCGTCTGCACAGTGGACATTGGGAAGGTGCACTCTGGAATAGGGGTGCAGGGGGCAGCTGACGAGACCATTCGGAAGCCATCTGAGCCGTCGAGTCACAGGTGCTGTGGGCTAGGACTCAGGAGGAGGGTGGTCCGACCCTGCGGCTGGCTCCAGCTCCCACTGGTCATGTCCTTCAGGCCCCTGCATCTTTCTGTCAAGACTTAACTGCAAAGTGGAGCTGATGGCAGTCCCTGTCTCCCAGGGGGGCAAAGCTTAAATGAGATAATGCCTACAAAGCATTTAGCACAGGGCCTGGCTTACCGAAAGTGCTCAGTAAAGGTTGGGTGTTGTTAATAAGCATAGAGGAAAAGTCATGAGAGAGCTGTCCCAGGAGTCAGAAGAGGAGTGACTCTCAGGACGAAAGCAAATTCCACGGGACAGAAGCGTGCAGACAGGCCCCACGCGATGGGGATTCACCCTGATTTTTACTAACCTTTCCCTGCCTCACTCTTCTCTTTCTCTTTCTTCCATTCATGAACCATATGGTCCTGTGAACAGCCTTAGAGCTGGCTAGAGACACACCCCTAGCAAGGAGGAAAACAGAAAAGCAACACAAAAATCAAAAGTTTTGAATGAAATCATAAAACCTACTATCTTACCATTCCAGAGGGTTTGCAATACATAGAGAGCACTTTCATTACCTCATTTGACATCCACTTTATAAATGAAGAAAATGAGGCCCACCGAAGGGAAGCCCACTGGTCTGGCCTGGAATGGAAACCAGAGTCTCAGGCTCTTGCCCCAGAGCACCCACACACCAGGCCCGGCCCAGGCTGATTTGCTGATTTGGGTTCCTCCAGACTTCTAGGAGCACCTCCTTTGAGTCAGAAATTACTGAATGCAATCAGCCGCAGCCTGTGACATGCCCAAATGTCTCCTTCAGATGCTCCACAGCAAGCCCCATCTGCCTCCTTAGCTGTCTCCAAGCCTAATTGTCCTTACTCACCAAAATAAAGCACTGCTTTCATTTCATTTCCTTCTTTTATTGGAATTATAATACTACTGCAGTACTATTGTTTTCTGCTTTGTTCTTACAATTACACTGCAGTTCATCTATTTTATAGAATAAACAGGCTTTATGGGCTAACCTGGAAATCTAACTTCTTTAGATAACATTGGAATTAGAACCAAAAGCCTTTCCCCGATGGAAGCAAATAACCAAAAAGAGGGCTTTGGGAAGCATTTGAAATCTTGGAGCTGCTTGAAATCCCTTCCAGGAGTGCCCCTTACCTTCCTGCATGCTGACAACCTCCAGCCTCTGTCTCCCCGCTCAGCCTGGGAACAGAGGCCAGGTCTCATAGGCAACCTCTTCAAGGTAGCGCCTCTTACCTACTTGTGAATTGGTCCAGCAACAACACTGCCTGAGCAACCACCAAGGGCAGGTGGATGTTGATATGAGCCACCCTGGTTGACCCTCCATACAACTTCCCAAGAAGGAAGAGAAGTGGGAAACCCTAGCTCCCAGATTCCCGCATTATGGAGGAGAGAGATGCTAAGGCAAGAGGCTCTTGGTAAGACAACACTGCCATCTCCTGGCCAGGATGAGTATAGCAAGGCTCTAGCACCAGGCTGCAGGCCCCAACTATACTGATCAGCTCCTAGGGACAGGCATGTCCTCCTGCCCTGGTGAAGGGATTAAAGCATGGCTTGGAAGTTTGTTTAGTAGAGGACCTTTTCCAGTAACTGTCTACCCTTTGCCAAGAGCTCTTCGCCATTCCTGTTTTTCCTTCCTCCCTCCTGGCTATTCCTGCATCTGCATTTCTCCCGTGTACATATTTTCCTTTCACACCCCACACCTGGTTCTTCTCCTTCCTTGGTCACAATTCCTTCAGCACTTCCTAGCTGCAATAGTCCTTGAATCCCTGAAAATTCCAAGTTCAAAAACAGAGCTCTTGACCTCATCTGACTAACACAGACTCAGGACCCTTTCCCAGAGGAAGCAGCTGTGAGCAGCATCCGACTCCAAGCTCTGCCAGGTGAGGATGGCCCCTCCTCTTAAATCCTGTTGACTTTCCTTCTATAGATCTGTTTCACCTGCGCCCTCCCTCCCTTTCCCGGTCGCAGGCCAAGGAAGTCATTACGCATTGCCTGAACTCGTGATTCTCCATCCTCCCCAAGCCCTCCCCAAGAGGATGGTTAGATGGGTGGCAGGTGCGGTTGGATGCCTTCTGATGTTCTGCAGCACAGCAGAGTAACTGTGGTTGACAACAATTAATTGAATATTTCAAAATAGCTCGAAGAAAGGGTTGTGAATGCTCCCAATACAGAGAATGAGGAATGCCTGAGGCGATGGATGCGCCAATTACCCGGATCTGATCATTACGCATTATATACGTGTACTGAAATGTCAAACTGAGCCCCTCAGATGTGTGCAATCACCGTGTTTCAATTAAAAATATATATTTTTTAAAAATCCCACCACCCCCATTCTCTATTCTGCCTTCAGACTGATGATATTTTCAAAATAAAACCTGACCGTGTCACTGCAGAGTTTAGGAACCTCTGAGAGTTCTACGCTGTCCAAATGCTTTCATGTGAGCAGTAGCTCTGGTCCCTGTGGGATGTTAGAATCCCCCGGGGAGCTTTGAAAAGCTCAGATGCACAGGACTCACCTGAGACCCATCGAAATTGAGTCTTTGGAGGGGAGTGAGTCTCTGTGCACATCAAAGCTCATGTGGACTCTGATGGGCAGTGCCAGCTGAGGGCCACTGTTGAGAGCCACAGCCGAAGGGCCAAGGGGCCCCAGCAAACTTCCAGCTGTCAGCTGATGATTGGCTCACAGCGGCCCCAGCAACATCTAGCTGATTGGCTCCTCTGCGGTGATGCTCATTGGGCTGTTTCCCTGCCCTTTCAGACTACGGAGCTGCTCATTGGGGGACTATTTTGGCTCCGCCCACATGACCCAGCCAATCAGCCTCAAGAGCAGGAGGATTGTGGGAGGTGGAGAGGCTTGTGGTTGGGAGAGAGGCTTGTGGGAAGCCGGTGGTGGCAGTTGGGCTCTGAGGGTTTTTCCTGAGGAGCTGTTTTGTTTGGCGTGTGTGGTTCTGAAAATAAAGTTCATTTCTTTTGACAAGTGGCTCCCGAATTGTGCCCAGCCAGACTGTGACAGGCCACCGTGATGGCATGGCAGGGAATCCTGGCCCACTCCTGTAGACTGGCTCCCAAACTCTTCACATCTGCTAGGTGCCCTGGCACCCCAGGGTGTCTGTGTCCTCCCCTGGAAGATTCAGACCTATCCTTCCACAACTAATGCTGTCGCATCACCGCAAAGATTTCTCCAGCACCCACGCTGGGATTGGTGGCCCTGCTCTGCTCACCATGGCCCTGGTGACTCATGGTCCCCATGCTGCCACTGTCCTAGTTTGTTGCCACACTGTCTTCCCACAGCCCTGCCAGCTGCTCTAGAGCAATGGTGGTTCTGCTCATCCTGTGTCCTGTACGGGGCAGGCCACACTCAGGGAACTCCACCAAACGCTTGCATGACTACTGTCCCTACCCTGGCCTGGCCTGCAGTCCAACCCTTCCACGTGAGCTTCTGTGTGCTCTGGTTTGCACTAAGGGGTAGACATTGCTTCCCAGGAGCTTCACAACCTTGATGGCTCAGATCCTGGCCCATATTCAGCCACCAGAGCAGGAGCTTCAGGAGCTTGCCACATCAAAAGAGGTCAGGCACACGTGAAGGGTCAGAGCCAGATAAACACCTTTTGGAACGAGCTTCCCAGACTTCCTTCCCTGCCCCAGTGGAACTCTTGAAGGTCAGCTGAGTTCTCCACCCCACCCCTCCTTTGGGCCAGCATAGGTCCTACATGCAAAGGAATATGAACGAACTAACCCACTCCAGTTTCCTACAGGATCCCTGCGGCCCCTGGTGGAGAAAGCCTGGCTCAGTGAGCACGGGTGTGCACCCTGTAATCTACTGCCATCAGACCCCTCCAGAGCAAAAAGACCTTCAGCAAAAAGATCCAGTTCAGGGCTACTCAGAGTGGTCACCAATCCGGCAGGAGCCCCCAAACCCCCACAACTACTGACTTACAACATCCGGGGACAGGGTGCAGCATTCCGTGTTTCATGAGTGCTTAAATTTAAGAAGCAGGTTAAAACTGAAGAGCAGGGCTGGGGATGTGGCTCAAGCGGTAGCGTGCTCACCTGGCGTGCATGCGGCCCGGGTTCGATCCTCAGCAACACAAACAAAGATGTTGTGTCCGCAGAAAACTAAAAAATAAATATTAAAATTCTCTCTCTCTCTCTCTCTCAAAAAAAAAAAAAAAAAAACAAAAAAAAACAACTGAAGAGCATTGTCACCATCCACCATCCCTGGTCTGAGAAGTGCCTGGATTGAAGCCATTCTGCTGTTTTAGGAGGCACTTCTTTGCTGGAACTCCTGGACCTACCGGGATGGGCCCAGGGCTTCTGAGTCACAGGGCTGAGTACCCTCATGCACAGGTACAGAGCATAGCACAGAGGAATCCAGAGATGACTTGAAACTGGGAAGCTGTACAGAAGGACCTTTAAGACAAGCAAGGAAAATAGCTCAGGTCCAGGGCCCAACAAAGCTGGGTCAAGGCTGAAAGAAACCTGGCATGTCTCTGCAAAAGCTCCCCCTCAGAGCCCATCACAGCACCCTCCTCACCCCGGCCCCACCTCCATCTCTCTCTTTTTTTTTAATATATGACAGCAGAATACATTACAATTCTTATTACACATATAGAGCACAGTTTTTCATATCTCTGGTTGTATACAAAGTATATTCACACCAATTCATGTCTTCGTACATGGACTTTGGATAATAATGTCCATCACATTCCACCATCATTTCTAACCCCATGCCACGTCCCTTCCCCTCCAACCCCTCTGCCCTATCTAAAGCTAGTCCATTAGGCCCATGTTCCTTCTCCCTATCCCACTGTGAATCAGCCTCCTTATATCAAAGAAAACATTCAGCATTTGGTTTTTAGGGATTGGCTAACTTCACTTAGCATTATCTTCTCCAACTTTATCCATTTACCTGAAAATGCCATGATTTTATTCTCTTTTATTGCTGAGTAATATTCCATTGTGTATATATGCCACTTTTTTTATCCATTCATCTATTGAAGGGCACCTGGGTTGGTTGCACAGTTTAGCTATTGTTAATTGTGCTGCTATAAACATTGAAGTGGCTGTGTCCCTGTAGTATGGTGTTTTTAAGTCCTTTGAATATAGACAGAGAAGAAGGATAGCTGGGTCAAATGGTGGTTCCATTCCCCATTTTCCAAGAAATCTCCTTATTGCTTTCCATATTGGCTGCACAAATTTGCAGTCCCACCAGCAGTGTATGAGTGTGCCTTTTTCCCCACATCCTCACCAACACTTATTGTTGTTTGTATGCATAATAGCTGCCATTCTGACTGGAGTGAGATGAAATCTTAGAGTGGTTTTAATTTGCATTTTTCTGATTGCTAGTGATTATGAATATTTTTTCATGGATTTGTTGATTGATTGTATATCATCTTCTCAGAAGTGACTGGTTCAGGTCCTTGGCCCATTTATTGATTGGGTTATTTGGGTTTTTTGTGCTTAGCTTTCTGAGTTCATCACCTCCATCTCTTAATCCTACTCTTTTTCTCCTGCAGCATTTATCACTCTTGAAATTAGATACTTATTCTTCATTGTCAGTCTCCACCACTAGACTATGAGCATAATTTATTTGCTATTTATTGCTGGTCTTGACCTCTAGTATATAAGCACTAGAATATACAGAACAAAACATATAAGCAAATGTCTTGTTCACGCGGCTAGGTCCAGTGCTTCGGAGGGAACCCGGTACATCACATGTCTGTTGAATGAATAGGTGAATAAATGAGTGAATGACGGCTTTGTGAGCACCAGGCCAGCGTTGGGCTTGCTCACCCATTTCCCCCAGTGTCCAACAGGCTGCCTGGTACCAAGCCAGCGAACTCTTCATAGGTTCCTGAGTCAATGAATTGATCAGCCCCAACATGAAGACCATACCTCACGCAGACCACTCATTATTAGATCTAGGGTTACTATGGCATTGCTCAGTGTGTCCATCTGGGGAGGGAGTGGGACAGAAACAGGAAAACTGCCAACTTGGAAGGTTGGCAAAGACAGTCTCAGGAATATGGCATGACGTTCACCCAGAGGTCAACACCTGGACAAGCCCAGGCAGTCACCTATACCTGCCCTGATGGGACACTGTAGCTTTTAGGACATACGCTTCCTTCCCACTCATGTGCTTCTGCATTGCAAATGCCATCATTTGCCATCACAGGAAGACAGCACAGTCAACCAGATTCCATCATAATGTGCCAATTGCGCCTTCACTTGCACTTAGGTTAAGTTTAGCGTTCAAGTGCACTTATTCAGGGAAAAAAAACACAAAGCAAAATTTATTTTTGATCAAGTAGTTTATTTCTTCTTGAATAGGAATTTAAGTTACTTCAATGGCCATTGACTTAGCTACAGAAAACTTCCAGGATGATAGGAAACAAGCAAGAAGAATCTGACTCTGTCCAGTCAAGCAGTGAGCTTCATGGGGCTGGGGAACCTGGGAAAACCCAGGGTCCAGCAGGGAGGGGAGCCAGGGAAGTGCAAGGCTGAGGGCCACATGGGCACAAAGGGGAGTCCAGGAAGAGTCCTGGGTGGAACTAGTTATTAAGAGAGTCAAATCATTTAAAGTTGAAATGAGTGAGAATTTATTTACAACATATGCAGATCTATGCAAGTGATTATGCAAATGGATGGAAAGGGGGCAGTTAAAGATAGCAGTAAAATGGGAGCTTCGGTTCCCAGCAAGCCAGAGCCCCATCAGAGCTCAGCTAAATGTGAGTGCATTGGCCCTTCCCCTTCCTGTGCCCCATAACACCAGCAGTATAAAGTGGGTAAGAGCTGCACTTTCTCTCAAAACCCAGGAAGAACAACAAATGCCGGGCTGCCTCAGCCCTGACCCCTGGGGAGTAGGAACCTCTCTGTGATGCTTTTTTCCAGAAAGATTTGTAGTAGCAGAGCTTTAAATATGTGTATATATACACACCCATTTCTAGAGATTTCCGATGGGTGAGATACTAGGTGATTCATCTTTTCACCCTAATGCAGTACATGTATTATCAAAAGTGGGCTGAAAACCCGTGAGTTCCAACACCCTTTCCCACTCACACGTACTGTGCAACTACAATATTGAGGATTCTCGGGTCCCCTGGGGGTAGCTGGGAGAAAATGCAGGGGACAGGGGTGGAACTGCTGTGATTTGAAGTGGGGGACCCATTTGTTCTGGGTTACCCATCAATCTCAGAAACTAGAGGCCCTGAGCAACCCTAACCACCAGCCCAAGCCTACACAGCCCCAACCCCGGCTGGTGGCTTCCTGCGAAGACTGCTGCAACCGCCATCAGAAGGCTCTCGTCTTTCCTGTCAGTGTCCGCTTCTTTCTGCCAGAGAAACGCCCTCTGCTGTAGCCATGGGGGCGGATTTTCAACTCCACGTAAGGAATGGAGAACTCGTGTCCTTTCCAGGGCTTCCAGTTCACCCCCTAAGAAGAAGGCCAACATCAAGAAGAGGCATCCGGCAGGAGGGCAGGGGAGGGGACAGTACCAAGCAGTCCTCTGTACCCAGTGAAATTCCCCTCTCCCTCCCTCCTTCTCTCTCTCCAGGGGAGAGAGGAGACAAGGTGGCCCCTCTGATTCTGGGGAGGTGAGAGTCAGATCCGAAGGCACCCTCTGCTGGGCAGCTGGGGTTAGAGAGCCTGAGGGGACAGATTCCTGCAGCCTCTGTGCTGGGAGGATGGGATGTGAGTCCAGGATGTGGATGAGGCCAGAGGCCCCCAAAATAACACGGGGCCCACCTGGCCAGCAATGAGCAAATTAGCTTGGCCTCACTCTTTCCCCTTCCAAAAAATTAAAGGCAAAAAATAAACATATTAATTGGCCAATTGTGTAAAATCATTTTCAATTTAGACTGTTTAGATATTAGCTCTGGGGTAACAAATAACCCGCTGAAAACTAAATTTCATTTTATGTCTTTTGACTGGTGAGCACAATAATATTTAATTCACTTAATAACCTTGCAACCTGGCCAATAAAGAGCCCAAGTGACCGATTTTATGTATTTTAATTTGTGAGGTAAATAATAAACAAGAAGCTAAATGCCTTGCAGACTGTGAAAAGCACATTAACCAGATGAATGTCTTTTATTAGCAAATATGGGGATGGTTTAGGGCATGCTGGCTGCTCGGTTCAAATATCTGATCTCTGATGGCAAGTTTCTCTGAGTCAGCCCACATGCTGCCACCATGATTGATGGACCCACCCTCCTTGGCTTCCCTGGGGGGGGCAAATTTATTCTTCCCTTTGAAAAACTACATAAGGATTGGGAGTCTCCTCAGCCTAGTTAGGATCAAAAGGATAAAAATGTACCTGGACTTTAGATGCAGTAATATTGGAATGGAGTGAGTTCTGGGGAAAGGTGGCTTCCTGAAGGGGAGGGTCAGGACCTGGGATGTGTTACGATTTTTACATGAGGAACATTCAGAGGTAAATGATTAGACTATGAGAGCTGTAACCTGGTCAGTCCATCCTAGTTTGAGTGGACCACTGCAGACAGGTGGGGTATGACTGAAGGAGGAGGGTCACTGGGGTCGTGCCCTGGAAGGGCTCATCTTCCCTATGGCCCTTTCCCCTCTGTCTCTTGCTGCTTCCTGGCCCCCAGGAGCAGAGCAGAGCTCCTCCACTACACCCTCTGCCATGATGTTCTGCCTCACCTTGGGCCCAGAGCCACGCAGTTGGCCCATCATGGACTGAACCTCTGAAACCCTGAGCCAAGGTAAACGTTTTCTCCTCTAAGTTGTCCTTGTCAGGTACTTTGGTCACAGCTATAAAAAGCTGGCTAACACAGATGGGAAATTGGAAACCCAGGATGGAACTCCGAGGGCTTGTGGGGAGGACTGATGATGACTAGGAGGAAAGATGCGATTTTCCAGAAGCTGGGAGAGCCCACAGGAGACACCCAGTGGCTGACAGAATCCAGATGATACTCAAGAGTCAGGGAGGTTTGAGAAGTGGTTACTAGGAAACCCTCAGCAAGGAGGAGAGAGGTGCCCTCCTGGGCTCTCAGCCCTGCGCACACTCTTACTGCAGAGACCCGTCCAGCACAACGCTCTGGGAGGACACGGGGTGGGCTTCGGGTGAAGTAGATCCAAGGATAAACCCGACCGGAGGCAGAAGAGACTACCTTCCTGGTGATCAGGGACTTGAGAGAAATGGCTCTGATCCCATGAGAACAACTAGGAAGGACCATGAAGTGTCAGGTGTGGAAAAAGTTCTGGTCTCCCCAACATCCACAGGTGGAAGCCCTAACCCCCAGTGTGATGGTATCAGGAGGTAGGCCTTTAGGAGGTCATTAGTTTAGATGACATCATGAAGGTACTGTCCTATGATGAGATTAATGCCCTTATGAGAAGAGGAAGAGGCCATAATATCTATCTCTATTTCTCTCTCTCTCTCTCCCCACCCTGCTCTCTCGCTGTCTCGCTCTCTTGCTCTCTCTACAGCCAGGAAGCAAGGCCCCACCAAGAGCTGGACCTGTGGCACCCTGATCTTAGATTTCCCAACCTCTACGAGAAATAAGTGTCTGTTGCTCAAGCCCCCTTCAGTGGCATTCTGTTAGAGCAGCCTAAGCTGACTGGGACAATGTGTGTGTGAACTGGCAAGGTGAAATGGCGGTGACCCATGTCATCTAGCTTTATACGGCAGTGGGCAGTTGGAGTTTCCCACCCACCTACCACCAAGGAAGTGTGAAGCCCTGGAATGCAGAGGGCAGGGAGGGACGTGACCTCAAGGCCTGAAGCCTAGAGGAGAAGCTTTTCTGTCCTGACTGGAAGTCTTGGAGAGAGAGGAGCCCCCAGACCAGGGAGCAGGGTGCCCTTTGGGGAGCCGATGTGGACAGAGCTGGAACAGAGAGATGTTTGCCTCTCACATACCTCACTGTGCTTGGTCTCCCCGTATTTGCCATTGGGATTGGCCAAGTGGCAGTTCTTGTACCACCATCCGCCATGATGGGTCAGGGCACAGTTGCTGAGGGCGATATCATTGTCCCTGTCAAAAGTTGTAAACTTCCATCCATTGTGGTAAGTAAGAGCGTCCCCTGCAGGAGAGAAGAGCAGGAGGCAGAGCCATAAGGGGATGATCAAGGCATTCCCAGGAAAGTGCCCATGGACCCAGTCACTTATATGTCACGATGGTCACCACTCTCTGAAAACAGCCATAATGGGAACAGAACATGAGTGAACAGGTCCTCTTTCCTGGCCTGTCACCCAAATTCCAGGCTTGTTTCTCCAACAGCCTCAACATTTTCACATGGAAGCTCACGGTTACATCAAATGTCCAGCCATCCCCCACACGAGGTGACCACTCTGTCCTCTCATCTGTGCTGTGCTGAACCCCCGCACCATGTCCAACAAGCCCCTCATGCCCTCAGCTCCTCGCACCCCCCCTCCCCTGTTGCTGCCACCCCAAGCCTCTCCTCATCTCTCTGGCTTCTCGCCCTCAGGCCCCCGGAAGCCCAAACACCCATTTTCACTCTCTCCAACCTAACATCCTGCTTCCTACCACAGGGAGGTGACTTACTCCTCCAAGTGACAGTGTTGTCACTTGGCTATCCCCTAGACATAATCTCAGATTCCACTGTCCCCACCAGGCACCCTCCACTTTTAAATCAAGCCAGTCCACCTTTCATGGCAAGTCTGCCCTTCATTGGTCAAAACCTAACCTCCTGTAAAGCCTAGTAACGCCACTGCTAGGGAAGAGCCTCACTGATGCCCCTGATGTACGCACACACCCCTGAACCTGGAGCCCGTCGGGTGTACAATTCCGCACTTCTTTACATCCCATCTGGGCCCTGCCTCTATGATCTTAGCTGTCTTTCCCTATGGCACTTGTCATCTTTATAAGTTCACTTCTTTCTCAGCTCATAAAAGGCAACAGAGTCCCATATCACACTCAAGCTTCATCAAGTTCTGTTCCAGCAACAACAATGCCTTCAATTGCATCGAATCTGAGTTTATGGAGCAGCTTCACACACATGTTCCCGTTTAACTCTCACGGGCCTGCAAGGTGGGCAGGGCAGCTCTTGGTCCCGTGAGGAAATAAACCCACAGAGGTTAGACTCTAGGGAATTTTAAAGTCCCAAGTCCACAAATGGCAGAGCTGGGACCCAACCCCAGTTCCTCAGATTCTAAGACCAGTGTTCTTTCTGAGAGACCAGTTCACGATGACTCCTAGATTCCAAGACAGGGCTTCGAATGCTCTAGCAAGAGCAAGCTGTCTCTGAAAGCCCTACAGGCTTTGCCCAGCCCTAAAGAACCAGAAACCGATTATGGGGTGGGCCCCTGCCATCTGTGCTTCGACTAGCCCTTAGATGTTTCTGATGCAGACTACAGTTTCCTGCATTCACCTACCTAGTCAAGGACATTTACTGGACACCTGCTATGGATAAGCACCATGCCAGGCTCTGGGAATATAAAAAATGAGGAAGTCCTTGCTCAAAAAGCTTAGCTGGGGTGAGTGTTTATAAAGAATTGGTAGGGCCTGGGGGTTCGGCTTGGTGATGGAGCACGTGTTTAGCAAGCATCTGGTCCTGGGTTCCATCTCCAGTACCGCAAAAAAAAATTTTAAAAAAAATTAAAAAGTTGGTAACACTTTGTGCAAAGGGAAGGTCCTGGTTTCCCCTCCACCTCTGTGAGCTGAACAGCTGCTCTTTTATGCCTCACCCAGCCAAGGCAGGAGGAGCAAGTGGCCAGAGAGGCCACTCCACTTCAACCCAGCAAAATGGCTCTGCCCCCATCGTCTCCAGTCAAAGAAAGGCACTTCCCCCTCCCTCCAGGGTTCTCCCAGGTAGTTTACTGTAGCTGGAAACAGCACGCGAGCCCCTCAGCCACATTCTTTCAGTGAGCAGAGCTGACCTAAGTTGAGTGAACGTTCCCAGAGCTGTTTTCTAAGAATTCAGGCAGACGCTCTCTTAAAGATATGTTCATGGTTATCTAACCCTGGGCACTGGGATGAAGAAAGGTGAAGCAGGTTTCAGTCTGAGTGGGGAAGGATTTTTTTTCTTTTTACTTTTTTGTGGTTGTTTTCTGCAGATGAATGTTTTCTGAGGCCATCCTACCATTCAGAGTGTAGATAGTGAGTATACTCACAAAACAGAAAATAACTTGCTCTGGTCATCTGGTCCCATTAAGAAGCTTATGTCCCTGAGTGACATCAAGTCATCAAGCCAGTGGGGCTCAGACGCCCTCCCTCCTTCCCACTGAGGTTGAGGATGAAACACTGATGAGGGACAAAGGCCCACCTCAGAACAACGGGACTTGGGGTCAGTGCAGGTCCATAAAAGCTCTAAACCCAAGTTCAAGGTGGGGCCACTGATATGGTCATCATTCACCTCATCAAAATGTCATCCTGGGACACACTCCCCTCCTCCAGCACTTCAGGGGACAAGAAAGTTGACCCAGGAAGCCACCGTCTCAGACCAGGAGAATCCATTAGCCTCCCGTCCCCTGCCTGTGTTTGGACCTGGAAAGTCTCCTATCCTGGGGTGTGCGGTAGGTGAGGAGAAGAGGTGCGGTTTCGAGCTTTCCCTTTTGTCCATGTATCCATTAATTTTTTTCCTCTTCCTCAAGTACTAACCTTTGAAAATCTGCTTCAAAACAAGGAAGCCACTATCATTCGTAGAAAAAAAAATCCTCACCATCAATATGTGGCATCCCTGGCCCCAACCCACTAAGCGGGAGGCAGGGATCCCAGGTCATGGCTCCAGGTGCCCTGGGGGTGGACACATCCCCCGAGCACCTGAGCACAATGGAGCCCCGCGCAGGTGGGATATGAAGTCAGCTGTCAGTAATTGGGTGGCCCACAGAAATCATTAGGCACCATTTTTCACATTTTTATATTTCCATTATCATCTCTAAGAGGATGAACAGCATCTTGAAGGGAGAGCTCACCTTGTAGCCTCCCCACCCCACTCCAATCCTTAGAATCAGAAACAAAATTTGCACCCTATCGCCTGGCTGGAGTTCGCTTCATGGAGGAATAATTGACTTTCCAATGGGACTCCTGTAAAGTCAAAAATTAGGACCCACCTGGGCAGTCTGAGGCAGGGGAATAGCCTTAAACCACACATTTTCTCCAGGGTGGCACAGGGCTCACTTCTAATTAGAGCTTTTATGATATCCGAGCTTTTTAGAAGCTGGGAGAACAGGCAGGGCAGAGAGATATCAAAATGTTCACCTTTCACTTGAACACCTGTCCTCAAATGGTGTTCATTAGGATGTGAGTGGCCAGAAGCTTCCTAAGTTTTAATGCCCTCCTCCTGGACCAATCAGCATATGTAAGGAAAACCACAGCCCCACCATTGCAGCTCGGAGTTTAAGACTAGATGGCTGTCTAAGTGCCATGTGATCTGAAGTCCCCAAGGCTTCCTATTAAAAAGCACGTCCTCCGCTGACTGGCACTGTGGCCTGAACAACCTGAGGGCAGGAATTACCCCGGAACCCATGCAAGTAGAGGACCTGCGAGGGGAACCAGGTTAACTCCAGAATGTGGCAACTTCATTCCACTCGCTTTTTACTCGCATCAGTTCATTTCCTGGGTTATGTTAAACAGACCCAGAAAAGGCAGATTTTAACGATGGAGCAAAGGAGAAGGGACAGCCTGGGAGGACGGGTCTGAGTGAACCAGGAAGTCAGTGACTGAGCTCCAGGGAGAGGTGCAGGGCACAGGGACTGCACCCAGCTTCTACCCTGCCTGGAGGTGCCCCAGATGGAGCCTGTGGACATGGGACCTGTTAGCCTGAGAAGGAAAGTCTGAGGCTAGCTGGTGGGTGGGGACAAGAACAGAGGAGAGGGTAATGGAAGAAAGAGGGATGGACAGCCTGTTTGGCTCTGTGCTGGAGGAGGCCCAGGGGTGAGGGAGACAGCTGTGTGTCCCCTGTTCTACCACAAGGTTGGGAGAGGTGAGAAGAGGCATCAGGAATGCAGGCTGGCTTTACTTAGGGAGGGTGGGAGTGGAAGAACATGGGTTTAGTCCTACAAAACAGCATTTTTAAAATTATTTGACTATTAAATTATCATGACCATTTAAATCATCCTGTAAATGCCTGAAAGCCACATGCATGTCCATCTGTGTTTCCTGATTGTATCTGAACTGCCTCTTCGCCATGCCTGACTTTCATGATTGACAGCACACAGGAGTGATACAGTGCAGCCTCTCTGCAGCCCACAGAGACCAGGGACCACCAAGGAAAGAGGAGGAATCCGAAGCAGTGCAGCCTCTTACAGCGGCAAGCCCTTGCTTTCGAGGACTGCTCCTTCCTGGAGACAGTCCGTGCTCACTCTCCCCCCACCCCTACCCTTGCTTGGACTACGCAGACAGCTCTGCCTATAGCCAAACTCCTTGCACCTTGACAGATGCCCACTCCTGCCACATCACCAAACCCGCCCTTCACTAACCCCTGCGGCACCTCCAAAGCCTCAGGAGCTACTCTGTGAGATATTAAATATCCATAAGATTATATAGAAAATTCCTGCAATATTTTGTGTCTAACACTCATTTACATATGCTGAGCCAGGCTCTGTGCTAGACTCCACGAAAGGAAAGCAAAATACAAATGATTGTTGGAAAAAAACGAAATTATAAATCTCAAAGAAATTCTGCATTAGCAGTTGACCACTCCTGACCATGGCCCCAGACACTCCAGAGTTCTGTTCAAAGTCATCTGCCATGGGGGGCCTCAAGTAGGCAGCTTTGAGAAGCCCTGCAAGGCTTCAAGACTGTACCAACTTCCCTGGCCCCAGTGCCATCCTTGCCCTCACTGGGTTCCGCAGGCCTGGACAGCCCCTGCCCACCTCCCACCTATGCTCAGCCCTTCCTGCAGACCTGCCTCCAGTCCCTGTCCAGCCAGAAGCTTCCTCCAGTCACTCGGGTTCTCAGCATCCCTCTCCTTAGCTCCTTACTCCCCTTGCCTCTTGGCTCACTCTGCAAATACTGCCTTTCGCTTTTCCCTCTGTATACATGTGCACTCCATGCTCTCCTGTACAGCAGCCCACCCAGTTAAGCCAAAGTCGGGAACACTCCAAAGTCAAAGGACAGATTCACATTGTTTAAAACCCACAAATGTAGATGTTTAAGTATTAGTATTGAAACAGTAACCACACCTCCCCCTCTTAAATAAAACATTTACTGATGTAATCCAGCATTTCAGTCGCATTGCTCAGTTGAATCCTTGGCCTTCGCAACTGAACACACCATTGACTGGCAGTGCAGCGAGCAGGGCAGGATGAAGACTGCCCGCGGTCAGCAGCTCTGCTCACCCTGCCTGTCACAGCAGCTTCAAGTTAATGAGACCTGTGCTTCTTATTGGTTGAGTCAATTTTTTGCTGTGATAAAATACCCCCCCACACACACACACACCCTGCTGTGAAGAGAGGACTCCAAAATACTGCTGAGGCTGCTGAAAGACTGAGAGCACCATAAAATCACTCAGAGGCTAACTTCATCCACTGAGTTACTGCAGCCTGAATTCGGGCAGTCCAAGAGGAGGGAGAGGCACAAGCATGCCCCCTGCCCCCTCCAGGGAGCGGGCCTCAGCTGTCAACAAGGTCAATTCAGCTCCACACAGTACTCCACTCTGCAGACCCACCACAGGGCACACCACCCTTGAACAACCCAGAGCGAGGGCCGCAGTCAGAAAACCCCCTTTCTTACCTGCTGTGCCTCTGTATTTCCCAACTGTTAGCTTGTAGCGCTCCTTGCTGGAGGCCACTTGAAAGAAATCATACACGGCATAAGCAGATTCGTTGACAGTCTGCAAGTCCACTCGCACCTCGTACCGGGTGGGTGTGCCGGTGGTGAGATTGTGCAGTTTTTCAAGTCCTAGAGACATGGGATGGAATTCTAGTAACCAGCTTACCCTATGCGTGAGACCTCGCCATTTGCATCTGAGATTTTCAGAGCCAAAATTCACTTTAGCCTTTACCTTCTCTGCTAACAAGAAGGCTTCCCAACACTTTCTCTTTAATTTTCTGACTCTACTATTTCTTTGGCACAGGCATGCCAATAACTTCTATGGAAGGCACCATGAGGGGAGCAGAGTGATCGTGGAATTAATCCACAATAGGCTCCATCTCTCTAAAGGAGAAACAGCTCTATTTATCAATCGTTAATCTCACCAAGTGGAAAAACAGAGCAACATGTTCCGATCCCTGAAGAGATCTGTCCCAATCCAACCACAAATACCACCTACTCTACCAGATGCTCAATGTCCAGCTCTGACTTCAAAATTTCACATTTCCCACTGAATGTTTGGCTATTTCACTCTCTTTGAACATCTGCTCCAGAAGACAGCAGAAGAAGGGAAACAACATCCACCACCCTAGGCATCCCTAGCAGAATTTCAGGGACAACAGAATGTCTCCCCAGTCAAAGCCCAGGACCCCAGTCCATTGACCCCTTCTCCACTATGGGGTCTGTAAGAAGTCCAGGCTCGGCTGACCCTGCAGAGCTCAGACACAGCACAAACCCCTGGAGCATTCCTCCCTCTCTCCACTGCCACGGCACAGGGGCACAGTGTCCCTGTTACTTGGAGCTCTCCCTGAGTGTAGTGGGCATCCTTGAGCTGCCTGACCTGCTTGTCAAAGGGGAAGTGACCCCTCTGCCACCCCCACCCTCCCAATGCTCAGAGAACCGACCAAGCCAGAACTCCTTCATGGGGTCCCCAAAGCCTTCCACGTAGCTCCGCCAACGCTTGAAGAAATCCAGTTGCCCAGTGTTCCGTCTCTGGAAGACCTGAGAAGGGAAACAGGAAATAGGTGCTCCACCTGGACATGCTAATAGACAACTGAGTAGAAGGGAAATGATGGACTCCCCCCAGGAGCTCCTCTTTGTGTATATTTTAGAAAGAATTTTCATCTATGTATCAGTTGATTCATGGTATTTGTCCACCATATTAACAAGTGTTGTTTAGATACAAGAAGTATGCTGGGTGCTCAAATGTGGAGCACCTACTACAGAGGTTTCTACCCTCAATTATAGAGCACAGAAGAACCAGGAACTGGTGATATAGTTACTAGAGGTAGGCTCTGTAGGGCAGAACATTCCAGACCTTTGCTGGCTCTGATCTGTAATCTTCAATATCTGTTCGACGCAATTGGAGCACATCATGTTGTCTGCCCTCCCTCCTTTAAATAGTTGGAAAAATTATTTTTAGTTCACTTGATTCCTAACATAGCAAGTATTTAGTATTTTGGGGGGGAGACGTTCACTCAAATATTTATTAAGCATGTAGTTGGCACCATGCAAGGTGATAGGTGAATCAGGTAAGCCAGAAATGCTCCCTGCCCTCATGGACCCAGCAGCCCAGTAAATGACATAGATGTGGATTAGATAATCCAGCAAATAAACATGCAATTAAAACAATGATAAGGCTATGAAAGAAGATGCAATAGGACTGTGAGAGAGCGATCAAGAGGCCAGGAAAGAGCCCCAACAGGGAAGCGGGTATCGGGCAGGAGAACTGGAGGCCAGGTTGTTGGGGCTCTGGAGCTGATTAGGAAGGGACAGGAAGGCAGCTGGAAAGGCTGGCAAGGGTAGACACTGGTGGGGCTTCAATAAGCATGGTTGAAGACATTGGCCCAGTGGACGAGCTGTGGGTTGTTGAAGGGTCTTAAGCAGGAAGTGAACTGTTCATACATCCATCTTGCTCAGACCTGTCTGGCTGCAGCACAGAGAATGGAAAAGTGGAAGAGAGAGGTCGAGTTAGGAGGCCAGTGTGGAGTACTTGACAGGAGGCTGCCCTAAGGGTAGACAGAAGTGCCCAGAAGATCAAATTGGCAGATGTGGGGATTGACAGAATGTGGAACTGCAATAGGAGAGAAGCAAGAATGAGTCTTCCTGAGTTTGGGTTTGCAGAGCCTGGTGACTATTCACTGAGCGTTTTCTTAGATGCAGGATTCTGAGAGAGGCCAGGCTCTGAGAGGACATGGTATGAGTTATTTTCAGGTTTCCTGGTGAATGAGTTCTTGCAAGGGCTGAATTCTAAGGAGAAGCTAGGCTGGATGTTGAAGGCAGGTGTGCGTCTGGGAACACTAGGAGTTCACCAAATCCTGATTCACTTTCCTCTTACCAGGAACCCATAAAGAGCTCCTTCCCTAGCTCCCCTGGCAGTTAAGTTGGAGCCATGTGACTATTACTAGCCAAAAGGCTGTAAGTGGGAGCACAGGAGAGCGGATGGGGCTCTCCGGGTTCTCTTCCATTGCCAAGTGTGGTGGCAAAGGCCACATGTTGAAACCACAGAACCACAAGATGAAAACAGCCTGAATCCTGAGTCACCACTTAGAAATGGCTTCACACCAGAGCCAAAAAGCTTACGTGCCACCTGGAACCTGGGGCTGGTTTGTCTTCGCAGCATGACCCACTCCATCCTAATGAACACAGAGCCACCAGACACAGGAAGAAGAGGAAGTCATGGGAAAGGATGAGACCACTCAGGAAGGAACCAGCAATGGATCTGACAGCCCTGGGAAGGGTGTGTTCATTAAGGAGAGGGAAATGTAGAAAGAAAATCAGAACAATGTGGAGTCACAAAAGCCACAATGAGAAACACGGTCCAGAGTGTCAAACCATGAGAGGTATAGGAAATGGAACCAAACCTGTCCCTAGAATTCAGAGACAGAAATCACCAGTGACTTTAAAGCCAAGGCTGTTGACAAGAGATGGGGGAGTGCAGGGTGCCAAACTGGAATGGGCTGAGGTGAGTGAGGAAATGGAGATGGAGTGAGGTATTATCTCACAGGTGGGCTGCTTTCTTTACAAAACTTCCTCTATCTGGAGAAGGAAGGTAGGGTAGTTCCTGTCAGAGTAAATTGAGTTATTTTATCTGAAATAAACTAGAAGAGCACTATTGGAATTGATAATCCATATAATTCCACCTACCTTGAGAGCCAGGGGCTGGAACCGCATCTTCCTCTCCACTTACTTTCCTTTGTGTCCATTCAAATGAAATCCCAACCCAGGCTTCACAGCTCATATTTCCAAAGAAAACACATTATCCTGAATTTGGTTAGGCAAACCTTCCAATAGCTGTGTGGCCTTTACATTTTTCTCTGGGAAGGATCGGGGTGGGGGTAGTGAAGCTACAGTCATGCTGAAGCTCCCGTCCAGGTAGCTGGCCCAGGAGGTGCTGAGTGAAGCACCCACAGTGAAGGGGAGTCCCAGCTCTGAGGCAGCCACAGCCACATCCTGGCAAGGTGTGGGGAGTCAGCCTTTCTGTTCCTGACCCTGGGCAGCCCGTTGAAAAACAGGGACAGAGTGGGAAAGAAGAGTCCACCACGCAGAGTTGCTGGGAAGATTTCTAGATGCCCTACAAACATGTCCTATAAATGAGAAAGAGCTGAACAGAATTTAGGAATGGTCACAGCCAACAATCACAGGCAGCACTGGCCTCTTGGTGTTGTTCCCCTTTTCTCAAGTGTCCCTTTGTTAGAATTGTCCTGTTCCTTCCTTAGCTTCCTTCATTCTTTGCTCATTCGCTGGCTCACATAATAAGACTCATTGAGCATCTATCTGCTGAGTGTCAGACCTGGAGCAAGAATTTATGATGCCATTTTACAGCTGTGAAAGTCCAGAGAAGCAAGTAGCCAGTATCACACAGCTAGTAATTTAGTGGCTGAAGTAAGGGTAACACACACACGCTCACCCAAAACCTCATCTTAAATCAAAAAGGTTGGAAATACCCACTCTACCGAGTCTATTTCCCACAGAGCATGTCTGAAGACACAGAAGGTTTGTTTCCTGGCAAGGCACCAGTGCCAACCCCTCCCCCGGGCTCTTCCTGTATCACAGTCAGGGGAGGCCTAGGGCGGAAGTGGTACTGATGTTTGCTTCCCCGTGCATCATGTTATTAGGGGACAGACAGATGAGGATGGTGGGAACACAAGGTTAAGAGAATAATCCTATAAGATAGGCCCACTGTGCTGACCCCCACATGCTTTCTTTGCCAAAAAGCAATTTGCCTGCAGCCTTGCCTAGCCTAAGTGGACAGGATATGTCACATTCCTCAGCAAACTACCTGATATCTGCAAGGAAATGCAGGCAGGAAATAATGTTGATAAGAGGAACCCATACTTTGAAGGAAGAGACTTTTGTGACCCTTTCATAGACCAGATTCTGGAAGAGAAGGGTAGTTCCTCCTAACCCTAAATCTGTAAGAATGTTTGGTTAAGAAGTCATTTAGAACCAGACAGCATGGGCCAAGGTGACCTAGAGGTGCCAAGGCAGTAGGGACTTGAAAGTCCAATGTCACCCTGCTGTCAGTCAAAAGTCGAGAGGTAACCTGGGTGGGACTCTCTGGAAACTTCTCTGAGATCCCCAATAAAACTGGAGTGCAGGAGAGGCACACTGTCCTTCTCCTCTCTGAGAGGACCTATTCTCTCCTTTGAGAGTGTCCCCTTCCTTTTCCTATCCCTTCAGTAAACTCATGCCTATAAGGCACGTCTGAGATCCTTCTGACTTGGTCACAGGAACTGGGTTTAAAGAAAGGGTCTTTATGCTGCCTCAGCTTCTCAGAAGGCTCCAGCTCTGCACCAGTGTCACCTTGCACAAGGTCAGGCTCAGAGCCAAGCCTGCCTCTGAGGACAGGCGCATCACAGAGGCCTCTGGTCTTCACCTCTTATTCATGAGCCTACTATCCACACTCACCCTGATTTTTTTTTTAATAATTCTCCAGCATGGCCAGGGAATCTGATTCTGGTGTTCCTGACTCATTGTTTAGACCATTGTTTAGACTAAACCACATCCTCGGGCAAGTTGGTTAATATTTTCCTAAATTGTCAGATCAAGACGCCAATAGCCCCGTCTGTCATGGGTTAAAATCAGGGCTTCAAGCAAGGTCATTAATCACAGCCATAACACATTGAACTCAGAATCTGGTACATATACATAATAATATTATTATATCTCAATAAATGCTTGTTTGCATTGTATTAAATCAGCTTCGAGTGAATTGACTCCCAGGGATCATTTATACACCTTGATCAGGCAGCATTAATTGAGCCACTCAGAATCTAGTCCATTCCCTTTCTGACACCAAGACACTTCATAATGAACTATTTGGGAATAACAAGAGCCCCTTAGCGAACCAGTCTCAGGGAGAAGAATCTCTCTGTGTCTGGCTCTATACGCCAAAGCAGGCATTACACTCAAGAACTTAATATCCTAAATGACTAAACCAGGAAGAAAAAAATCAAAATTGCATTGAAATGCCTTGGAAAGAGCCTCTGATTCAGTCCCTGAGACTTCCAAGATGGAAACATTTCAGCAGTCCCAGGGTTCCTTACAGCCTCCCACCAGCTGCCCCAGGTGCCCTAGGGCAGTGTTCTTCCAGCCTGTTCTTCAAAGTGGGGTCCCGCCACCCAGGATGGAGAATTTTCTTAAAAACCTTCTAAAGGCTCAAAAGAAAAAATGTTCTGTAGATCAGCCTTCAGTGACAGGAGACTCCAGAACCCCCAAAGTGAAAATTGTCAGTAAACTATGTGGAGAACTTTTCGGGATTCCTCATGTTTTCTGGAGCATGTGGCTTTGCAGTGAACCCTGCAGGGTCCTGGCTTATGCGGTTCACCTCCAGGGGACAGAGAACTTGACTTGAGAGGGACTGGGGGACTGGTGTTGGTGAGGATGAAGGGTGGTCTCAGGATGTCTGGAACTGACTCTGTGCTGCGTTAGGGTCTTTTGCACAGAAGGTAGAAAGCAGGCTTCTCGAGGCAGGGGGCTTTCAGTCTGATTTGTTCACTACTAGATCTTGAGTGCACAAAACAGTGCCTGACACACAGTAGGTCCTCAATAAACACTGTGCAAAAGTTTGCAAGCTCCCCAGGCAGCCAGGCTGACAGAGCTCATTCTAAAGTTATCCTAGACAGATGTCTCCTTTCCTATGTGGGTTTGGCTTTCCAAAGCCACACTAGGCGGCACAACCTGCCAATGGTCAATTACAAGCACAGTGGCAGCAAACGGGCTTCAGGTTGGAAGGGTTGGAGGGCCCGGAGTCACACCAGTGCCGATGAACAGCAGCAAGTGCAGGGGGCGCCGGCCAGGTGGAAGACTTCCCTCTTTGCATTCTGCTCTGATACTCTAGGGATCAATCGGGAATTCTCCCCATCCAAAACTCCCATCCTATCCAATGACGGCTTTTCAGCTGTCAAATGCCCCTGTGCAGACGGTGAGTTTTCTTGATGCTGCTCCTCGGATGGTCTCATTTCAGCCATGGATGCTCAAGTGTCTTTGGTTTCCCAGGCCCCTGAGCAAATGTGTAAATGAATATAGCTTGGGCACTAAGAGATGGCGCTTTCCATTTCCACAGTGGGTTGCCAGTGCACAGCAGGCAAAGGTCGTGTGCTGGGTGAGGCAGTGAGAGCTTCTATCGGTCAGACACGGGGAGGAGTGGGGAGGGAGATAGAAGGATCAGATCACCACCTTCATATGACTGATCAGGCGTGGAATCAAAGGAGAGGCTGTGCGGTTTAAGTGGACAATGGCTCAAGAAAAGAAAACCTCCTCAGAGAAGAGAAACTACTAGAACTCTGTCCAAGCTTCTCCCTTTCAGGCCTTAGTCTTTCAAATCAAATCCCCAAAGGCCTTGTTTCTGTCCTGTGGAGCCAGGGTGGCAGAACCTAGACAATAGGCTCTGTCATCCTGAGGACTGAGTCCCCAGAGAGGCCATGTGTTTCCATCTTGAATGGCCTGAGGTGACCCATTGGGAAAAATGATTGAGTAAGGAGGCTGGAGTTATATATATAATATAACTAATATAATATAATATATAATACTATATAATATAAAATATAATATAATATAAACTAATGAGTAAGGAGGCTGGAGTTATATATATAATAATGACTTTGTCATTAACTTGTGTGACTCAGTCAAGGTGTGTTTCTCTGTGGACTTCACTTTCCCTGTCTGTAAAACAGGTATAATAATCCTCCCACTAACTCTAAAGCTGTTGGGACAGGGTCATGTTTACAAACGTTTAGGAACATAAGTAATGCACACAAGCCACGTCCTCACCAGCCCTATTTAACCAAGCCTGCTCTATGACAGGTAGTCAGTACAAAGCTCTGTCATTACAGTGGGTTGGGATCACTCTCAAAGCAGCTGCAAGTCCCCAAAGCTCCTCTGTTCCCTGGATAAAAATGAACTAGAGCCGCAAACACCCCGTGAGCAGCTGTGACCAGCTCCCTAGGAAGGCAGTCGGTGTTCCACAGAGTTCCCAGGCTCTACAGGACTCACAATCCAGCCGCCTCCGTCCGTGTCCATGTCACAGTACACCTCCAAGGGCCTGCTGGCGTCGCCATTTATGTAGATGGTGTAGAGACCACTGGCAGCGTTGCTGTTCTGCTGCACCTGGCTGCAGTCCGAAGGGTGTGGGAAACGGGCATCGACTGGAAGGCGAGCAGAGGGACAGTGTGGTGAGAAGGGCAAGGGAGGGGCTTTTCCCCGTCCGTAAGGCAAGCTATTTTGTTGGGAAATCAGTTCATAACCTTCTGCTATTTTGCTTCTTCTAACTCTTCATACACATTTTATTTTCCTCACTTACTCTGCTCTCATCAAACTCTGCAAAGACATTTTAAGGCCAAGTTCACATCACTTTCTCCCCCAATCCAATTCTCCCACAAAATAACTCTCCCTTTCACTCTGACTTTACTGTCTCCACTGTGGGATGGATTTCTTTGAAATCCGTAACTCTGTTTGCATTGCCCCATGCCCCAAGAAATCCGGAACTCTGCAAGCACTCGCTCACTCCAGCCTTGCCACTGCCTATCCTCTACGGCACTGCCATTCAGAGGCCAGGATTCTCGTCACCTGTGGAGAGAGGGGTGGAGACGCTCCTGCTCCGGCGATCACCCTTAAAGGCAACCAAGGACACAGGGTAGGTGGTGCCCTGCTCCAGGCCTTGCAACTCCAACCTCTGGTCGCCCCTTCGGAGCTGCACCTCCTACCAAGCAAAGAAGTGGGTGGTCAGTGATGCAGTTATGGCCCCAGCATGCTGGATGTCCAAGCTTTCCTTGGTGCTACTGACAGAAGCTCTCCGAGGGCTCAGTGGCAGCCCAGAACCCCAGTGGGTCCCAGCCACCTCTCTGAGAGCCCTGCCACGGAGATTCAGCATTACTGGGAATACAGGCTGAGAGCCAGGCACCGCCACTCCTCCAGCACTGCCAGACCCCAAGGACGTCTTCTTCAGACACCCACCAGGGCACTGACCACAGCCACCACTAGCAGCAATTTGCTGACAATGATGGGCTGAGGAGGTATTTAAAAGGGAGTGAAACTGGCCATTGTACCTGTGGACACAGAAGTAGCTGGTATTTCCCATCTTATTCCCTCTACAAGCACAGGGCTACCTCTCCTAGCAGGACTGTCAGAAGCATTCATTGTAATAACGAATAAGTCAAAATGCCTTCCTTTTTTTCTGCCTTCTTTCTTTCTATCTTACCAAGGAGAGAGAAGGACAAGTTTTGAAAATTTGTTGGCCTTCAGATTCAAGGGTAGATACAACCCTTAAAAAAGGATTAATCAATGCATTCAATATATTTTTATTGAGCACCTACCATGTGCTAAGCATTATCCTAAGCACTTTAGATATAGCTATAAAGAAAATGGACAATGATTCCCTGCCCTCACAGACCTCACATTTTATAACCTCTCTGGTTATAAAAATAAATAACACAGGGTAGATGTGCCACCAGAAAATGCACAGTGGTCAGCTAGGAGCAGGCACAAAGCTTAGACCTAACACTGAGACCAGTGTTCACAAATGACTGTGCTTAGCTGCTTGGTATACACAGCCTGTGATGGATGAGGACCCACGGCATGATCAGCATGTTGCCAGCCAGCCAGCAATCGAGGTGATCTGCCCAGTCAGCACCTCCACACAGGGGCTGTGGAGACAGGACACTAAGGGAAAAGACAGGGACTATCCAGTACCTTCACTGAGCCATTTGGGAACTGGTAGGTCAGGATGTAGCCATCGATCTGAGCAGAGGGAGGCATCCAGGTCAACACCCCACCAGAATGTGTTACACCAAATGGACGGAGGTTTTGGGGAGGGTCAATTTCTGTAAATAAAAAGTCAGGTAATTATCGTTACTAAGGTACAGCTGAGGCAAGGCCATTTCTGAACTATTGGTTTACATTTTCTCCCTACATATCCTCCCATTTCTCTTCCTTCCAGGGTAAGTTTTTCCTTACCAAAAGACCTTCCTGTCCTCTGTTTCCAAAAGTACAGACCCACTGAGGACAAGAAGATTAAGAAATAGGGTGCTGGATGGGTCCCAAAGGGAGGGAATCTGGGCCCCCGCCTCCCCAGCACATTCCCATAAAGCAGTGGAGATGAGCAGGGCAGGGGATAATGAGTTCTTGGAGACAGCAGTGCTCCCAGGGTGATGTGGAGCCAGGAGACAGCCACAGACCTAGAAGGGCCCCCACACAGGAACCAGGACTGCCTCAGAAGCACAACTCTGGTGTGCTCACCATGAAGCATAACCGGGATTATGATAAAAATTAAGTTCCATGGAGAGATAAATTTCCACGACGGAAATACAAAGTTACATTTCTTAAATACCCACGGGTGTGGCATACATTGGTGTCTGCTGGTAATGCATACCCAGCACAGAAAGAAGTGGGACAAGACAGTACTTACATAGAGAAAAATGAAGGGAGCGATGGAGGCATGGGGAGGGGGTAGAATAAGCAGTTTTTCTCACGTGTACTTCCCTACCAAACACCAGGGGGAGTGCGCGGGCATGGGCATGTGCATGAAGCTCAGCAAAAGTACTAGTCACCACCATAATAACTGGTCAGACAGTTCTTCAAAAAAAAATTTTTTTAAACTAAATAAGACATGAATGAAAATTTCCATTTTGAAGAAACTTCATCATTGAAGGCAATTTTAATTTAGAAGTTCCCAAAAAGATGTCTCTGGGCTATTTTCTACCCAGTAGCATTTCAGCAGAGAACAGAACTGCAGTATTTTAATAGAAATCAGACAAACAGCTGTTGTTTTGAATTAGGTTGTTTTGACAAATTTTGAGTTTCTGTAATATCAGCTTTGTTTGATTTTCTAAAACTTAACATCTGGCATGGATCTTATTCTATCCATCACACGGAAAAATTGAATTTGCTTACAAAATTGTAACTATTTAAACATTTTAACCTTGTTCCTGCCACCTCTTCCACAGCCACTAGTCCCCTGGTCAGGAACTTGAGATGTCTGTCTTGGTTACTTTCACATTTCTATGAAATAGACAGATGAAAATTTCATCCCTGTCTTTACAAATGGGAAAAGTGAGATAAAGAGAAGATGAAGAAGGAAGAGACCATGAAAGGAATGGGGGAGACAAGAGAGAAATGGAGGGAAAGAGGGAGAAGGCAGGGACAGAGACCTGTTTACTGCTCACTCTGGAGAGCACACAGGTGTGGGGAGTCTGGGGTAGAAAGAAGAGGTGGTTTGGTTTTGTTTTTACATAGATTTCTTTAGTTTGAAAACTTTTGCTAAAAGCACATATTCACTCGAGGGTTAAAAATACTGGCTAATTTTTAATAAAATTAAAATCATGAAGAAACTTAGGGCACTTCCAACTCCAGAGGCCCCAGTTGGTGCACTTGACCATAAAGGGTATGAACAGACCTTGCCCAAACTGCCTGAATGACCACAGACCTCCAGCTCCTACTGCAGCCTGATTCCATGATGCTCAGCCAAGCCTAGAGACCCTCACCCACACAAACACACACAGCCCAGCGCCCTGGGTGAGCAACTGGATATGGCATGCAGGAAGACGCCTCACCATGGCCCCCACCCTGGAAGAGACAGACTGAGGTCCCTGCCTCTCCTCCTCTACCTGGAGTTGAGGCCCATCCAGTTCTGATACCAAGGGCCAGAGAGTCCAACAGCTGGGCTGAGAGTATGTGGCTAGGGGTAGCCATGTTTTGGACAACTATCCCACCACAGGCTCTACACGCAATCTTCTCTGGATGGTCATGTCAGAATATCATTTCAAAAATGTACATAGGAAACAGCCTTAAAGAATGTCCTCAAGTAAATCAAGCTCACTTCCTGAACCCCTCCCCACCCAGTCTTGATAAGTGTGAAGGGTTCCCTTGGCTGGTCCCTCGAATACCTGTCAGGGCCTTGGTGTTGGCCTTCTTGCTCTCCCGGGCCCCTTTCTGGGCCCACACCTGGATGGTGTACTCCACACCTGGCTTCAGGCCCGTCAGGACGGTGCTGCTCCTCTCCTTCCCCACTGGAACCTCCCTGGTCTCTCCATCAGCTGAGGTGTAGCGCACCATGTACCTGTCAATGGTGGCTCGCACGGGGTCCCAGGAGATGGTAATGGTGTTCTCTGTCACTCGATTGGTCACCAGGTTTTTGGGGCTGTCAATTTCTTTTTTGAAAGATTTAGAAAAGATTTAGAACCAAAAAAGGACATCCCACCACTCTCCCCATTCCAGCCACTCTCCATTGTCATTAATAATGGTAGGACCTCATTTAAAACAGGGGTAAGAGGCTTCCATTTTCTAGGGAAACAAGCCACTGAATATTAAAACTGGAAGGAATCAGATATTCTCTACATTTATAAATACAGAAATTTTCTGACCTTGTAGTTCTTACCAAAATTGTCAGTAAAAATCTGAGCATCAAGATGAGTCACCATAGCTGAAACACTCTTATGATCACATGGTTTCTATTTACTGTGTTTCACCAAATTTGAGAGCTGAGAAATCAACCCTCCCAAACTTCTCGACTTATAAAAAGGGAAAGAGAATGGAAGACTAGAGAAATGAAGACTTTTATCCAAGTTCCTGTTATTTTCTTGTGCTCAAACCAAGACTGGACCCTCTTTGCTCTGAGTTTTGAAGCCCCTCTCCTGCCCACGTATTCGTCCTTCTCTCCTGCACCACCAGCCTCCCCTTCTCTGCCATCAGTCCAGACACACCAGCCTTAGGGTCCCCACCTCTCCCAGCATCCCTTATCCCCTGCACCTCTGAGCTGACAGACTCAAGGGAGGCACCTGCATGCTCAACCCCACCCGTCTCTGGCTCACTCCTCAACTTCATGTTTGGCACCTGCCTACAACACACCACTAATCTGCTAGTCAAGGTCACGAGGACAACTTTCTAGTGGACACTTGAAATCCTCACTTTACTGGACATTGGAGAGCATTTGGCAGAGCTGATCCCTGCCCTCCTTCTTGGAACTCTCAGCTCTGCCAAGAGCTACCCACTCCCCAGATTTTCCTCCTAACTGACTGGCTCCTCCACATCATCCTCAGTCCTCTGTTAGAAACTTTCAAGAACCAGCCAAAGCTCCCTCTTTTCCTCTCTCTCTGCGTTTCTCCCTGGGAGATTCACACATGTCCACAGCTTAAAGTGTCAACTGGATGCTCATGGCTTCACAAAATTCTGAGCCCCTGGCTTGAGTCAACTGCTGCTCATCCACCACAGTGCCCCGCCTGTATTAGACACCCCCTAAACATGTGTTGGAATTAATGAATAAATCACTCAATTTACCAAAAAACCTCACAGATAGTTCAAGCTTAAATATTTAAAAGTCTCACATTCCTTCCCAAACATTTATCTCTCAGCCTTGCTTGTCAAAACAATGATACCACAATCTTCTGTGTTGCTCAAATCAGAAACAAAGGTCATATTTGATTCCTTATTTTCTTCTTACCCCACATCTCGTTGATCAACCAGCACTGTCACTTATACAATATACTCCCAGCAATCCCTTTTCTCTCTTCCTACTGCCACCACACTTATCCAAATCATCACCATCTCTCACCCAGATTTTTATAATAGTTTCTTTACTAATCTTCCTGCTTCTATCCTTGCCTTCTCTCTGCCATTTATTCTCCTCACTATGGTGTGCAAAATGTTTTTGAATACTGCATTATGTCACTCTTGTCTAGTAAATATAACATACTTCCTCTTTCAGGTGCCATGTGGTCCTGGATGACCTAACTCTGCTCCTTCCCACCTCATCTCAAGAAACTTGCCAGCTCACCTTCTGTGTTCCAAAGATATCATCCTCTTTCAGCTCCACAACCATCTCCTGGGCTGTTCCTGCTCAGGGCCATCACACATGCTCTTGCCTATGCAAGAAATAGCTTTTTCCCCAGTATCTACCCTCTCCTTTTTCTCTAAGTGCACTGTCCAACAGATCTCTGCAATGATGCAACCAATATTTCTGGAATTTGCACTGTCTGATACAGTAGCCTCAGCCACACATGCTATTGACTATCTGAATGTTATTGGTTCAACTGAGGAAATAATTTTTATTTTAGTTATTCTTAATTAATTAAAAACTAAATAGTCACACTAGCTAGATGCAACTTAAATAGTTTACAGGAAAATTTTAAGGAAGTTAAAACTAAGGGCTGGGGATGTAGCTCAGAGCTATAGAGCTACAGTGTTTGCCTAGCATGCATGAGGATTTAATCCCCAACACTGGAAAGAAAGAGAAGTAAAACTGGGCATATGGCCATTCAGATGAAGACCTCATTACCAGCCTCTCTGTAGTGAGGTCTGGCACTGTGTCTTGGATCTGACAGTGAATAGGAAGAATCTATGTGTGCAATATGACAGTCACGCTAGCCCTTTCCCAGGCCCCTCCCACTGCATGGAATGCAGATGCAGTTGTTGCCAAGTAAATGAGGCCAACTCCCTGGAGTCTACTGAACAACCACAGACAAGGAGCCTGGGTGTCCTGCACCAGGGAGCTGCCACACAGCCCTGGCCCCCTTACATGCTGCCATTTTAAACACAGGAACAGACTCCCCTCCTGCAACAACTGCTATTTGGGTGTCTCCATCAAGGTGTCTGCTATCAGTACTCCCTCACCCCCGCTAAGGACCACCCCTCCCTGTTGTTCTCTACACCTGCACCATGTTCATCTCCTTCCCAGAACTCATCATAATTCATAATCATAGATTTGATTTTTTTGTTTACTGTCCCTCTCCCAGTGGACTTTCAGAGTGCTGCCATATTTATTTTGTTCACGGCTCTATCTCCACAACTGCCAACTGAGAAGATGCTCGTTAAGTTAGCTGCATGTTGGAACAGAGCTCTAGCTGCCCAGTTAATACTTATAACTTAACTATAAGGTATGCATTAAGTCAAACCTACATAAAATAGCCTGCCACAAAACAGTTCCTAATCCACTGGTTTTAGGAATTTTTAATTGTTTTACATTATTTACATTATTTCTATTATTTCTTTCTTTCTATGGGGAGTTGAACCCAAGAATGCTCTACCACTGAGCTATGCACCCCCCAACCCTTTTTATTTTTTTACTTTTGAGACAGAGTCTCATTAGGACTGCCCAGGCTGGCCTTGAACTTGCAATCCTCCTGCCTTAGCCTCCCAAATAGTTGGATTACAGGAGTGTACCATACTCAGCTTATTCCTAAAATGTTCTATAGCTGAGAAACATAGACTTTAGAAAGATTTTTAAGCCATTGGAGGGACTACTCAGTGGAGTCTATTACTATGCTTCCTTCCCTCGTTAGGTGAATGGCTATGGTTTGAATGCCTGACTCCTCTGAAGCTCATAATGAAATTGAACCGTTACTGTATCAGCATTAAGCAATGGAAACCCTGAGAGGTGACTGGGTCACAAGGGTTCTGCCCTCACTCACGGATCAGTGTCATTATCACAGGAGTAGGTGAGAGATCACAAGGTAGGATAAGGTCAGAGCCCTCTTGCTCTCTCTCTCTCTTGCCCTCTGCCAAGTTAAGACACAGCACAAAGGTCATCAGCAGATGACAGCACCAAGCTCTGAGACTTCAGACTCCAGAACCACAAACCAAATAAACTTGTTTTGTTTACAATTCACATGATCTGTGGAATGCTATTATAGCAGCAGAAAATGTACTAAAGCACCCTGCAGAAACAGCCCACAGTCCCTTAAGTGACAGACCCCCAAATCAACTGTGTCATCATGAAGAAACAATAGCTCATTAATGCAATAAGCTGTGTTAATTATCCTATTTGCTCTACTTGCCCCCCTACCCCCGCCCCGTTTCCTGCCCATAGAAGAAAAGGGAAACAAGGGAAACAAACTTGACTCCATGGATTTAGCACGGCAGCTCTGACATTCCCAAAGAGTGGAGCCTATTACCTGTCGGGGCCTTGGTGTCAGCCTTCTTGCTCTCCCGGGCCCCCCTCTGGGCCCACACGTGGACTGTGTACTCCACACCTGGCCTCAGGCCCGTCAGGACGGTGCTGCTCTTCTCCTTCCTCACTGGGACCTCCCTGGTCTCTCCATCAGCTGAGGTGTAGCGCACCATGTACCTGTCTATGTCAGCCTGCACTGGATCCCAGGAGATAGTGGCGGTATTCTCTGTCACCTGGTTGGTCACCAAGTTTTTGGGGCTGTCAATGTCTAAAAGGAAAAGTGCTGATCAGTAGACGCTATGAACAGGTCCCATGGTGCAGAAACTGGAGGCCATTTTGCCTGTGATAAGACTCTTTCAAGTTTTGTGGGTTTTCATCTCATTTGTTTTCTAACTAGTTCATGAACATACATCTCTCTCCCTGGATACACTTGTCTTCTCAACTACAAAGCACTGTCAACAAGAATCTGAAAATCTGGTCTATCACCTCTACCAAAAGCTTAACAAATCTTCTTGTTCATTTAGTAAGGCACAGGGAGCCTTTCCTCATCACAAGGCACGTTGTAGGCAGTGTGCAAGGTTCAGAGTGGAGGAGGATCTGGGAGCTAACACCCTTATGTCTGCCCTCATGTCAGTGAAGACCTCTCTTTTCATAGAAGGAGATTCTAACAGTCACAACCAAATGCTGCAGGAGAAGGCTGCATCTATTCCCCTTCATGTCCCCAGTGCTAGCAGAGGACAGGACACATGGAAAGTGCTTGGCACATGTTGCAAAATAAGTCGGCAAAAATTCAAACCCTATTTTAATATTCTTCCGTATATATGGATCCACTTGTCATATTGATTTGATAGTTAAATCAATGTCCACAATATGGTCACATATCTCTTCCTCAATGGTAAGAATATAATGCAAAAATTATGCTTATCCTCAAAACCCTGGCCCACTACACTCTGCTATTCTACACAGGGAAATACACTTTTCTCTTGCTTAAGTCATTGTTATTTGGGTGTTTCAATGTGCTTACTGTGACACCCCAACTCATCCAAGAACACTCTGACCTCATCACTGTCCCTTAGGTCATCACGTTCTCTATACCTACACCATACCCATCTCATTCAGAGAAGTAATCATCGTTTATAGTCACAAACTCATTTTAAAGGTATGATTCATTTGTAGTAAAGCAAACCCCATACATCTACCTGCTCTATTAGAAGTCACACTTATAAAGTTGAACTTTTACTGCACTCTAAATAGTATTTTATTTTTATTTACTATTCCTATTCAAACTAACTGAGAACATCAATAACATCTCCAGCACACAAAAGAGAATTTGTTAGATACACTATCCAAAAATAGCTTAGAGACCGACATGAGGAACTGACCTCTAAGGAAACCAGTTAAGGAAGTGAGGAATGGCATGGAGTGCGTCCCTTACCCAGGGAGACTGTCCTGCCCATGCGTAGATTATCTGACCTCCCATAGGTGCCGAATGATAGGTGTCAGCTCCTAAAGAGTGATGCCCCTTACCTGTGGGGGCCTTGGTGGTGGCCTTCCTGCTCTCCCGGGCCCCCTTCTGGGCCCACACATCAACTGTGTACTCCACACCTGGCCTCAGGCCCGTCAGGACGGTGCTGCTCTGATCCTTCCCAACCAGAAATTCCTTGGTCTCTCCGTCAGCAGAGGTGTAGCGCACCATGTACCTGTCAATGTCAGCCTCCACAGGGTCCCAGGAGACAGTGGCAGTGTTCTCCGTCACCTGTTTAGTCACCAGGTTTTTGGGGCTGTCAATGTCTAAGAGGAAAAGTGCTGATCAATAAACACTACTAACAGGCACCAGACAGTGTGCCCATTTTGCTGGGCCGGGACAGTTTCTTGTCCTCATGGTTTCCCTTCTTCTGTGTTCTTCCCTTCTCCTGTGTCATGGACGCAGACCTTGTCTGCACAGCTGAATTCTTGGGTCCTCAAGGAGGCAGCCCAGGACAGTGAAATGAGCGGCACCCCAGAGGGAGAGGGGCTGGGTTCTGGACTCAGCCTGAGGCACAGCTGAGGGGCAGCAAGCACCCTGGCTGCAGCCCCCAGACCATGGGTCTTCTCCAGCTCTGCCCCCAGCTGCCCATGGCCTTGGACCCCTCACTGCCTCCGACTGTGCCTCACATTCCTCATCTGTAAATGTGGATGTTTGCTATTTGTTTGTTTATTTGGTGTGGTGTGGTGTGGTGTGGTATTATGGATAGAACCCATGGCCCCACAGATGCTAGGCAAACACTCGACCTTGAGCTACATCCCCAGTTCTTGTTTTTTACTTTGAGATAGAATCTTGTTAAGTTGCACAGACTGGCCTTAATCTTTTTTTTTTTTTTTTTTTAGTTGCAGTTGGACAATACCTTTATTTTATGTGGTGCTGAGGATCAAACCTAGGGCCCTGCACATGCTAGGCGAGTGCTCTACCACTGAGCCACAGCCACAGCCCTGGCCTTGATCTTGACACCCTTCTGCCTCAGCTTTCTGAGGGGCTGGAATTTCAAGCACGCACCACCATGCCCATCTACTCTATACAGATTTTTAAGGTACCATGATATCCCATATTTAATGAATCAAACCTAATAAATGTAACTATGTGACTTGTAGAAATCATGCACTGAATTTGAGCATTCTCAACTGCAAATGTGGATATTGATTTCTGCTCTACAACTCAAAAAAATATACCTTCTTCTGAGGCTAAAGCAAATGAAGGAAATAACCACCATTCATTGCTGCTGGACATACAATGATTTAACCCCTATGGAAACATCCTGGCAGTCCCTCAAAAATTCAAAATAGAACTACAAAGCCAGGCCTGGAGCACGTCCAGTAAACCCAGGTACTTGTGAGGCTGAGGCAGAAAAATCATCAAGTTTGAGGTCAGCCTTGGCAGCTTAGCAAGACCTGTCTCAAAATTTTAAGAAGGGACTGTGGATGTAGTTCACTGGTAGAGTACTTGCCTATCATGTCAGAGACCCTAAGTCAATTCCCAGTACAGCTAGGAAAAAAAAAAATGATATAGTAATCACACTTCTGGGCAGATGCCTAAAAGAAATATATATATATATGTTTTGTATGAAGATATGTGTATGTGTGTGTATATATATATATATATAAAATCTTTTTTAATGAAGATATATGTAGATATATATAAAATGATGCTATGAGGATTTATGTATAAATTTTGTATGAAGCTACATGTATATATATATATATATATATATATACATATATATACAGAAGCTATATACATATAGCTTCATACAAAACTTATACATAAATCCTCATAGCATCATTATGCACAATTGTAAAACAAAAAAAATACAAAAGTCCAAAAACTGACAAACAAAATATGATGTATCCATATAATGAAATATTAATTCAAACAAAATTAAGTACCTATGCAGGCTACAATATGGATGAACCTGGAAAATACCATGCTTCATGAAGGAAGCTGGGCACAAAAAGCCATGTATCATGTTAACCCTGGATGTGAAATGCTCAGGACAGGGAGAAGTGAGGTAACAGTAGCTGTTACCTACGGCTGCAAGGATTGGGAATGGAGCAATCAGTAATGGATACAAGGTTTCTCATTGGTGTTGAAAATGTGCTGAAGCAGACTATGGTGGTGTCTGCACTCCTCTGAATGCTCTAAAACTGTCAAATTATGTATTTTAAAGGAGAAAATTTTATAATATTCAAATGCATCTTAATAAGACTTCTTAAAACATGAGAAACAGAGATGGCAAAGCACTAAAATTGTGAACTGTTATTCCATGTAACTACAACGAGGAACCCAAATTAGTAAAGACTATTCAAAACAGAAGCTGGGACTGTGGCTCAGCGGTAGTGCACTTGCCTGGCATGTATGAGGCACTGGGTTCGATTCTCAGCACCACATATAATAAATAAAATAAATAAAATAAAGATCTATCAACAACTAAAAAAAAAATTTTAAAAAGACCATTCAAAACAGGATTTATCCACTAAGAAAGTAATAACGTTCCCTTGTGAGCACAGCAAAAGCCATCTCCCACGGTACCCAGCATGCAGATCCTAGAGTATGTGTCTTCTTTATATCTCTACCCTTTCTGAAAGTGTTTTGATGACTAACCACAAAGAAAACACACAATTGGAGGTACAGTGGGTGGACATGACCAATTACCACTAATCTTTATGAAACCCAAATATGAGGCTGAATCCAAGGACCTATTATAAGATAATGTGTTCAAAGTTACTGAAGGATGGTGGGAACAGTGTGACAAAGGTCTGCCATCCAGGTCTTCTACGGGTCACTGATTTCTGCCAATATCAGACAAGGAAAACTGAATGTCCTCCCACAGGCCTAGCATAGTGTTAGATTGCCAAAGAACGATGCCCTTACCTGTGGGAGCCTTGGTGTTGATTTTTCTGCTCTCCTGTTTCCCCTTCTGAGCCCACACGTAGACTCTGTACTCCACACCTGGCCTCAGGCCCGTCAGGACGGTGCTGCTCTGATCCTTCCCCACTGGAACATCCTTGGTCTCTCCATCAGCAGAGGTGTAGCGCACCACATACCTGTCAATGTCAGCCTCCACAGGGTCCCAGGAGACAGTGGCAGTGTTCTCTGTCACCTGTTTAGTCACCAGGTTTTTGGGGCTGTCAATGTCTAAAAGGAAAAGTGCTAATCAATAAACACTCTAACAGGCACCAGAGAGCAAGAATGTTGCTGGGAAAAAGCAGTTTCCTGTTCTCATGGTTTTCCCTTCTCCTGTCTTGTTTTTCAGGGGTGTCACAGACACAGACCTTGTCTGCACAGCTGGATTCTTGGGTCCTCAAGGAAGCAGAATGGACAGTGAAATGAGCAGCATCCCAGAGTGAGAGGGGCCGGGTTCTGGTCTCAGCCTATGGCTTAGCTGAGGGGCAGGAAGCTCCCTGGCTGCAGCCCCCGGACCATGGGTCTTCTCCAGCTCTGGCCTTGGACCCCTCACTACCTCTGTACCTCACAGTCCTCATCCTAAATTTGGGCCTTTCACTAGACAGATTTTTAAGGTACCTTGATAATTTGATAATTCATGAATATTTTATGAACCACACCATGAATTATCAGCTATGTGATTTGTAGAAATCCTGACTTTCACTTATTTGAACATTCTCAACTGCAAAATGGGCATATTGGTTCCTATTATAGTATTTTAACAAATTCCTCTGAGGACAAAAGAAATTTTAAAACTAACCCTCAATTATTGGTATTGGGCAAGTAAAACAACACAACCACTACAGAAATACCTGGGAGTTCCTTCAAAATTGAAGATAGAATTACCAAATGATTAGATTAATTCTATACTTAAGCATATATCTAAGATAAATGAAGACATATATGCACACAAAACTTGTATACAGAGTTGTGGGGTCAAGCTCAGTGGTAGAGCACTTGCCTACCATGGGTTTGATCCCCAGAAGCATAAAAATAAACTTAAATGCAAATAACCAACCATCATTATTCACAACAGCTAAAAAGTGGGAATAACCCAGAAGCCCAACAGCTGGTAAAAAAGACAATGTGGTATATTTATACAGTGAAATATTAATTCACAATGAAATTAAGTAATGATCCATGGATGAACCTGGAGAATAACATGTTTCAGGAAGGAAGCCAGGTATTATGTTTATCCTGCATGTGAAATGCTCAGGACAGGGAGATGTGTGGATAGACAGCAGCTGTTACCAAGGCTGCAGAGACTGGGGACAGGGAGCAATCAGTTATGGATATGAGGTTTCTCATTGGTGATGTGTGCTGAAACAGACTGTGGTGGTGTCTGCATAGCTCTGAATGCACAAAAACTGTCAAATTGTACATTTTAAAGGAGTGAACTTTATAATATATAAATGCATATTAATAAGACTTCTTAAAAAATGAGGAACAGAGACAGAAAAGCACTAAAATTGTGAACTGATATTGTATACAACTACAACCATGGGATCCTCAAATGTAGTAAAGACTATTCAAAACAGGATTTCTGGCAATTCAAGCTAGGGCATATCAGAGGAAAGCTGCAGTTCCAGTAGCCTTGTGGCCCCAGATTCAAGCAGCAGGAATACTGCTTCTCAGCAAAGTGGGTGAAAGAGGAAATTTACTGAGATTCATTATCAGAGAGCCAGCCTCTATTCAGGTGCATTGAACAAAGAACAGCAAAGAGTACACTGGAGCCAAGCCAGCAGCTGCAGCAGCTCACTGCAGAGGCAGAGATGATACCAACAGAAATAAACACAGTGAACAGATGTGAGGAGGGAAAACCAACAGATGAGACAAGTGGCCTGAAATTGCCTGATTCGGAGGCTGCAGAGGAGCTGGGGTTTGAAAAGTGCTCTGTTTCTCAACTGGCTGCAGAGGGCTGAGGTGGGGGCCACCTTGAGGCAGCCATGCTGCAGCTTGCTGCTGCAGGAACCAGGAGATCACAGCAAACTCTACCATGCTGTCCTGGAGAGCCCCTGTCCTGTGGCCTAGGGTGGACCTGGCAGAACGTACGTGAAACAGGCACATGAAGATGGTGCCCAGGGGGATCCAAATCAGAAATCCCACGGGGAGGGAAACTCACTTTCCCTTTGAGTCGGGCAGCTCACGTGACCAGCTGAACAGGGTTGGGAACCTGAACTGGTGGGCATGATTACTCTCACAGCCTTCACCTTGGAAGACCATATCTGTGGCCAGGGAAGTGTGTGAGAGCTTTGGAGGGTTGGCTCCCCTACTCCATGAGGTGATCCAGACTCCCAACAGAGATCTGAATCTGGCCCTAGAAGTGGGATGATCTAACCTCTCCAGGGAAGACAACACCCAACAAAGTCCTTAAGGCCCATTTAGACGTAAGCCCCAGCCGCCAGAATTCCCCTCTTAGAACTCTGTAGCAGCCTCACCCTGGGAGTGCATCCATCTGGTCTGGGCAGACAACACTCAACTGACGTACTTCCCATTCCATCCTACCTTATACTGGTGAGAAGGGAAACTGAGAGCTATCGCAACCAGCTTCAGTTTAGAGCCACTCTAGCTGGAAACTTGGTGAACATTTCTAAAAAGGAAGTGGTTAGCAACTGCCAGCCCTTGCTCTTTCTTTGTATTTTTTTTTTCTCTTTTTTCTTTTTGTGGTGCTGGGGATTGAACCCAGGGCCTTGTGCATGAGAGGCAAGCTTTCTACCAACTGAACTGTTTCCCCAGCCCTCTCTCTGTGTCTCTGTCTCTCATGTGTCTCTTGCTGTCTGTACATCACCCAAGAAGAAATAGAAAGAAGGACTGACCCTCAGGGATGAGCAGTGACCATCCATCCTCATCAACTGTTATGACCACTTCAGTGGAGACAATTCTTTCATTTTTTCTAAGAATCTTTATCCCTTTTCCTTATTTAGTGTGTATGTGTGTGTGTGTGTGTGTGTGTGTGTGTGTGTGTGTTCTTGCTATGCTGATTGGTCATGGATATATATTGGTAATGGTTATATTTCTTTCTTTTTTCTCATTCTTGGCAATTTTTTAATGATAGTTGTTTTTCCTTGTCTTATGAGGGGTTAGGGATTCTTGTTTGTTTATTTTTTTTTACTTGTTTCTCTTGTTCCTTTTTGTCTCAATCTTTGTTTTCTGTTGTTGTTGTTTTCCTTCTGCTTTATAGTCATTACTTGCTATATATCTTCTGCATTCTCTCTGTTCACATCTTGAACATTTTAAAATTTCTTTTACCTTTCTATCATAATTTCTTTCTCTTAATGAACTATATTTTTATAATCTCTTAGAACTAATTGTTGTATATAGCTCCGCCCTCCCAGTTCATGGTATTGTGGACATGTCCTGTGGACAGCGTAGTCGACACCTGCTATTTAATGCCAGATCTAGTTCAGGGCTATTTACTGTTTTTTGCTCTTGTCAGCTGCTAACCCAGCCATTCCTGTTTTTGTGATAATTAGTGCTGTAGATGTCATAGTAGGCACAGAGTATGTGATGTTTTTTAATGCTATATGTATTTTCCCCTTTTATGTGAAGTGCTAGGAAACTAGAGGGCACTACAAGTTCACAGGGTAGAAATTCTGCTTCTGAACTATACCCAGCCAAGAGACAGTACAATTTGTTCCACACATAAACCACATCCAAACTTCAGTAATACTTTAATACAAAGAATAGAAGAGACAAAACGCCCAAACTAACAACCAGACCCCAAATAGGAACACTATGGGTATCCTCAGGTCCCACTTAAGGACATGCATTCCTATAACAAAAACAGAGAGAATCAACACACAGCCTGTGGATATCACACCTGTGAATCAAATAAGAAATAAAGACCTTTAGATATAAGAGGAAACTAAAATAATTCATGACTACTAAGCCAGCACTACAGAAAATACTTAAATAAATACCTCACACAGAGAAATTTTTTAAATAAAATTAAAAACAGAATGCACACACAAATGAACCAATCTTATTTATGGAGCAGTTAAGAAAATAGAACCAAATTAAACATTATCAATAAATCAAAATGGCAGGAATTAATAAATATATCTATAATAACATTGGTTAAAATACATAGGCTGGAAGAATAGATTTTTTAAAACCAGACTGAACTATTTGCCAGAGACTCACCCTACAAGCAAAAACAGCCCCTGGCTGAAATTTAAAGGATAGAAATTGACATCCCATGCAAATGGAGCCCCAAACAAGCAAGTAGCTAATCTCATGCCTGACAAATCAAATTTTTAAGCCAAAATTAATCACTTCATACAGGTAAAGGGAATAATCCAATAAGATATAAAAATAGTAAATATTTATACACAAAACATTGGTGCATCTAATTACATAAGGCGAATACTATTCAAAGACTCAAGTAGACCCCAGTACAATAATACTGGGTGATATCAACATACCTCTCTCACCAATAGATAGGTTATCCAGACATAAACTTAGTAAAGACTCTTTGGATCTGACCAATAATATAAAGCAAATGGACTTAACATACATCTGTAGAATATTTCATCCAAAACAGCTGAATAAGCTCTACCAATGAGCTACACCCCTAGCTGTGAACAATATACTTTTTTATCTTTTAGTTTTATTTTAACAATACATCATTTTGAATAATGAGTAAATGACATAAGAAATCAAGGGAGAAATTTTAAAATTCTTAGAATCAAATGAGAATAGGAAAATAGTGATACAACATGCCAGAATGTCTGGAACATTATGAAGGTGAGAGAAAGATTTATAACTATGAGTGCCAATATAGGAAAATAAGAACAATCCCAAATAAACTACCTAATGCTGCATCTCAAGCTCCTTGAAACATAGGAACAAACTACTTCCAAAACCTGTAGAAGGAAGGAAATCGATGAGCTAAAATTTAAAAAAAAAAAAAATTTGAGAAAAAAAATACAAAGGATCAATGGAATAAACATTGGTTCTTCAAAAAAATAAACATGATTGATAAGCTCTTTGCCAAACTAACCAAAGGAAAAGTGAGAAGACCCAAATTAATAAAATTAGAGATGTAAAAGGAGGCTATTTTGAAAATATGGGACTATTCTGAAAATTTATACTCCAAATAAATTGGAAAACCTGGAAGAAATGGACACCTTTCTATACACATATGAACTGCCAGAAATGAGTCAAGAAGACACAGAAAACCTAAAAAGACCAATTGAAGTGGCACCCCCTTTCTCCACTGAAAAGTCTTTAACTGGGCTTCTCCAGAAATCTTCACCATGGCTGATATTAGGACTGTCAGCAAAAGAGTCTCTGCAAAAGAGTTCAATGTAGATAAACTTCCTATTTTCGTGTCACCCTGTTTTACTTGGCCACTGGCAGAGAAGATACCAGCACCCAACCTCTTACTAGTTTTTCATGAACATATCTAGTATAGTACTTTTTAGAAATGTGCAAACAAGGCCTCTGGCCTTGAGCTGGGATTCACAGAGATGTGTACATTTTTAAGATAAGTTACCAACTGGACTCCATGGCAGGGGAGGAAAGAAGGGAAGAAGAAGCTCTCCCCTTCTCAGGTGTTGTCCATAAAGAGTTAACTTTCCCAAAACAGTGAAAGAAAAAGCTGCTTTTATGTGAACTTTTACAGACTGTGAACTTCTGAGCCCCTCCCTTTACATGCTGGGTATAAAACTCTGAAACTTCCTGAACTCGGGGTTCAGGGGATTAATTGATTACAGCAAAAGCTGTGCCCTCTGAACCTGGCTGCAGCCAAATAAAACTGTTTCCTACTATCTTTGATGCCTTGCCTCATCTGTCCCTACAACACAATAACTAGCAATGAGTAGAAGCAGTAATAAAAAGTCTTCCAAAAAAGAAAAGCTCAGAACCAGATGAATTTTCAGCTGAAGTCTACCAGACATTTAAAGAAGAACTAACACCGGGGCTGGGTTGTGGCTCAGTGGTAGGGCACTTGCCTAGCACATGTGAGGCACTGGGTTCAATTCTCAGCACTACATATAAATAAATGAATAAAATAAAGGTCCATCAACAACTAAAAAACAATTTAAAAAAAGAAGGACTTATACCAATTTTTCTCAAATTATTCCATGAAATAGAGTTTGGAACACATCCAAATTCATTCTATGAAGCCAATATCACTCTATTAAAACCAGATAAGTCGGGCCGGGATTATGGCTCAGTGGTAGAGTGCTTGCCTAGCATGCATGAGGCACAGGGTTCAATCTCTGGCACCACATTAAAAAATAAATAAATAAATAAAATGAAAGTATTGTGTCCATCTACAACTAAAACAAATATTAAAAAAAAAAACAAATAAGTACACATCAAGGAAAGAAAACTACAGACCAATACCCCTGATAAAATCCTTAATTAAATATTAGCAAATATTTAACGATATGTTAAGATCATATATCATGACTATGTTGGTTTTATCCCAGGATGCAAGGATGGTTTAATATATGCAAATCAATAAATGTAATTTACCACATAAATATAATTAAGGACAAAAATCACATAGTCTTCTCAATAGTTACAGAGAATGCCTTTGACAAAACTCAGCACCCATAAATGCTAAAAACACTGAAGAAACTAGCGGTAGAAGAAACCTATCTCAACATTATAAAGGCTATATATGACACACACAAAAGCCATCTCCCTAATGTAACTAGCTCATAGATCCTAACATGTATGGCTTCTTTGTATCTCTTCTCTTCCTAGAAGTATTTTGAGGTTAACCACAAAAGAAATACATAATTGGAGGTACAGTAGGTGAATATGACTAATCATCATTAATCTTTCTGAAGCCAAACTATGAGACTGAATATAGATAAGCTCCTCATAATGAGATAACATGTTAAACAGCATTAAAGCATGAGGTGAGTAGTATGACAAAGGTCTATCATTCAGGTCTTCTACAAATCATGGACTTTTACCAATTTCAGAGGAGGAAAAATCAATTTCCCAAAAGCTTAGCATAACAAGTGTTATGTTCCCAAAGAATGGCATTCATTACCTGTAGGGTATTTGGTGTAGGCCTTCTTGCTCTCCTGGGTCCCCTTCTGGGCCCACACATGGACAGCGTACTCCATCCCTGGTCTCAGGCCCGTCAGGACAGTGCTGCTCTGATCCTTCCCAACCAGAAATTCCTTGGTCTCTCCGTCAGCAGAGGTGTAGCGCACCACATACCTGTCAATGTCAGCCTCCACGGGGTCCCAGGAGACAGTGGCAGTGTTCTCTGTCACCTGGTCAGTCACCAGATTTTGAGGGCTGTCAATGTCTAAGAGGAAAAGTGCTGATCAATAAACACTACTAACAGGCACCAGAGAGTGAGACCATTTTGCTGGGCTGAGGAATTTCCTGTTCTCGTGGTTTTCCCTTCTCCTATGTTTGTTTTTAGGGGTGTCACAGACACAGACCTTGTCTGCACAGCTGGATTCTTGAATCCTCAAGGAGGCAGCACAGGACAGTAGAATGAGCAGCACTCCAGAGTGAGAGAGGCTGGGTTCTGGTCCCAGCCTGAGGCTGAGCTGAGGGGGAGGAAGCTCTGGCTGCAGGCAGAAGACCATGGGTCTTCTCCAGCTCTGCCCTCAGCTGGCCATGGCCTAGGACCCTCACTGCCTCTGTCTGTGCTTCACATTCCTCATCTGTAAATGCAGGCCTTTCACTAAACAGATTTTAAGATACCTTGATAATCCATGAATATTTTATGAGGCAAACCATGAATCATCACATCAGTTGAGTGACCTGTAGATATCCTGCACTGCACTATATTTGAGCATTCTCAGATGCAAAATGGGCAAGTCTGATTCCTATTCTACTATCTCAACAAATTTCTGTTCTACTATTTCAACAAATAATGCTCAGGTGGGCACAGTGGCACACCTGGTATGACTGGCTACTCAGGAAACTGAGGCAGGAGGAACACAAGTTCAGGCCAGCCATGGTAACTTGACTCTGTGTCAAAATATTTTTTAAAAGGACTGAGGATATAACTCAGTGGTAGAGTACTTTTTTAACATGCACAAGGCCCTGGGTTCAATCCTAGTGTCTGTCTGTCTGTCTCTGTCTGTCTCTCTCTGTCACACACACACACACACACACACACACACACACACACAACCATAAATCATTGTGGTAGGAATGTAAAATGACACAAACACTTCAGAAATAGTTTGGTAGTACCTCAAAGACTAAAGATAGGATTAGCAAATTGTCTAGAAAGTTCCCACCTGATAGAAATGAAGACATATGTGCACATAAAACCTTGTACACAAATGTTCATGGTATCATTATTCAAAATAGCTAAAGGTGGAAACAACTCTAATATCCAATAATTGGTGGATGGATAAAATGTATGTATCCATACAATTAAATATTAATTCACAACAAAATTAAGTACCTATGCAGGCTACAACATGGCTGAACCTGGAAAATACCATGCTTCAGGAAGGAAGCTAGGCACAAGCCAGGTGTTATGTTTACCCTGGATATGAAATGCTCAGGGCAGGGAGATGTGTGAACAGTTAGCAGCTGTTATCTAGGGCTGCAAAGACTGAGGACAGGAAGCAATTGGCAATGGATATGAGGTTTCTCTTTGGTGATGTGTGCTAAAACAGACTGTGGTGGTGTCTACACAGCTCTGAATGCACTAACACTGTCAAATTGTAATATATATATGTTGTAGATGGACACAATACCTTCATTGTTTACTTATTTTTATGTGGTGCTAAGGATCAAACCCAGTGCCTCCATGCAAAGGCAATCGCTCTACCGCTAAGCCATAGCCCCAGCCCCCGAAATTGTATACTTTTAAGGAGCAAATTTTATAATATGTAAATTCATCTTAATAAGATTGTTCTTAAAAATTAGAAACAGAGTTGGAAAAGCACTAAAATTGTGGACTGTTATCCCATATAATTACAACCGTGGGATCCCCAAATTAGTAAAAACTATTAAAAAAAGGATTTATCCCCTAAGAAAGCAATAACCTTCCCTTGTTCCCTAGTGAGCACAACAAAAGCCATCTCCCAAGGTACTCAGCATGCAGACCCTAAAGTATGTGTCTTCTTTAAATCTCTAACCTTTCTGAAAGTGTTTTGATGACTGACCAGAAAGGAAATACACAATTGGAGATATAGTGGGTGGACGTGACCAATCACCACTAATCTTTATGAAACCCAAATATGAGGCTGAATCCACGGTCTTTGTTATAAGATAATGTGTTCAAAGTTACTGAAGGATGGTAGGAAGAATATGACAAAGGTCTGCCATCCAGGTCTTCTACATGTTACTGATTTCTGCCAATATCAGACAAGGAAAACCAAACATCCTCCCACAGGAAAAAGGTTCACTCAAACTTTGTTGGTGGGACTGCAAATTGGTGCAACCACTCTGAAAAACAGTATAGAGGTTCCTCAGAAAACCTGGAATGGAACCACCATTTGATTCAGTTATCCCACTCCTCCGTCTATACTCAAAGGAGTATAGACAGTGTATACTCAAAGGATTTAAAATCAGCATACTGAAGTAATGCAGCCACATCAATGTTTATAGCAGCTCAACTCACAATAGCTAAGATGGAACCAAACTTGGTGCCCTTCAACAGATGAATGGATAAAGAAAATGTGGTACATATACACAATGAAATATTACTCAGCTATAAATAAAATGAAATTATGGTACTTGCCAGTATATAGATGGAACTGGAGACTATCATGCTCCGTGAAATAAGCCAATCCCAAAAACCCAAAGGCTGAATGTTCTCTCTGATATGTGGATGCTAACACACAATGGAGGGGATGGAACAGAGTTCATTGGATTAGAGAAAGGAGAATGAAGGGAAGTAAGCATGAGAATAGGAAAGACAGTAGAGTGAATCAGACATAACTTTCATATGTTCACATATGAATATGACCAGTGAAACTCATGTACATCATGTACCAACACAAGAATGGGAAGTTATACTCCCTGTGGGTATAACATGACAAAATACATTCTACTGTCATGTAAATCTAAAAAGAACAAATAAAAATAAATAAATAAAAACATCCTCCCACAGGCTTAGCCTGAAAGGTGTTAGATTGCCAAAGAGCGATGCCCCTTACCTGTGGGAGCCTTGGTGTTGGCCTTCCTGCTCTCCCGGGCCCCCTTCTGGGCCCACACATCGACTATGTACTCCACACCTGGCTTTAGGCCCTTCAGGACGGTGCTGCTCTTCTCCTTCCGCACTGGAACCTCCTTGGTCTCTCCATCAGCAGAGGTGTAGCGCACCACATACCTGTCAATGTCAGCCTCCACGGGGTCCCAGGAGACAGTAGCAGTGTACTCTGTCACCTGGTCAGTCACCAAGTTTTTGGGGCTGTCAATGTCTAAGAGGAAAAGGGCTGATCAATAAATACTCTAACAGGCACCAGTGTGCCCGTTTTGCTGGGCCAGGGCAGTTTCTTGTCCTCATGGTTTCCCTTCTTCTGTGTTCTTCCCTTCTCCTGTGTCGTGGACTCAGACCTTGTCTGCACAGCTGAATTCTTGGGTCCTCAAGGAGGCAGCCCAGGACAGTGAAATGAGCGGCACCCCAGAGGGAGAGGGGCTGGGTTCTGTTTTCCGCCTGAGAGGCCCAAATCAGCTGTGATTGTTACAGTCCAGCAAGACATTCCAAGACCCCTGCATCTGCTCCCGCCTGACCTCTCCTCCCTTCTGATTCTTTAGTCCCCTTCCTTCTGACCCCTGGCCTCTCCTCCTGACCTTTAGCCTCTCTTTCAAACACAGATGTATCAGAATTTGCACTTAGCAAGCTGAAAGGACAGTAGTGAGAGTCCAAGAAAGAAAGCACTAGGGAAGCTGAGCAGCACCCCTTGAGAGCAGGCAGTTGGTGTGCGAGTGGCCAACTGTACAGGAAGGTGGACTGCTTCACAGGAACTCACTCTTCCATTACCAAACAATGGACATTTGGGGGACTAGACACTGTCTTATTTTTAACTAGAAAAACACAGTAATTATTTCTGCTTAGAAAATTCCTCCAGAAGGCAGAAACAAGGGCAAGCTTCATAGAAAGGTCTAAACAGGTGGGAAGTGTTTTGTTTTTGTTTTTGTTTTTAAGTTGGTTTAGGATCAGGATGCACAAATCTTGCTCTCTTGGCATGACGGTTACTTGTGTTTCTTCATATTTACTCCTCACCAAGAAACACTTAATTTTTTAACAACAAGAAAGGTGCACAGGCAGGGGAAGAATGGGGGACCGTTAACAGTAACCATCAATCTGTGAAGACTGCAAGCCATTCAAGGAAGTAAGAGGTACTCCATTTAGTGTGAAGGCGTGCTGAACCCTAGTCCATGAAGCCGCCCTGTCTGCCAAGGTCAGAGAAGGAGCCCAGCCGCACAGACCATGAGCTGGGCAGTGACACAGCGTGTCGCGAGCTGTTTACCTGTGGGGGCCTTGGTGTCGGCCTTCCTGCTCTCCTGGGTCCCCTTCTGGGCCCACACGTGGAACGCATACTCCATGCCTGGCCTCAGGCCCGTCAGGATGGTGCTGCTCTTCTCCTTCCCCACAGGAACCTCCCTGGTCTCTCCATCAGCCGAGGTGTAGCTCACTATGTACCTGTCAATGGCGGCCTGCACAGGATCCCAGGAGACAGTGACCGTATTCTCTGTCACATGGTCAGTCACCAAGTTTTGGGGGCTGTCAATGTCTGGAAGGAACATGTTTGGGAAAGCCTCAGCTCTGATGTGGAAGGAACACCCACTGGTCTCCCCAGCACCAAGATTTTTTTATTATTATTAAAACAGATACAACATTTTTTATACCTTTATTTTATTTATTCATTTTTATGTGGTGCCAAGGATCAAACCCAGTGCCTCACACATGCTAGGCAAGCGCTCTACCACTGAGCCACAAACCCAGCCCCAAACACTGAGATTTTCATCTTCCAGAGCTCTTAGCACAAGGCAACAGGACTCCCACCCTGAGTCTCTGGGGGGAGTCAAGTCAGAAAGTAGTGATGGTGCCCACCTATAATTGCAGCTACTAGGGAAGCAGAGGCAGACGGATGGCAAGGTCAAGGCCAGCCTGGGTAATTTAGCAAGACCCAGTCTCAAAATAAAAAATAAAATGATTGGGGTATAGCTTGGTGGTAGAACACTCCAGGTTCACTCCCCAGGACTGAAAAAAGAAGTGTGAACATTAGCGCAGAGAGAAGGCAGCCCTCTGGTTCTCAAAGGGAGGATTATTACAAATTTGGCTCTACTTCTGGGTGTCCAGCTCCCTGACGTGGAAGGAAGAATGTCTTTAGTAGTATATGCACACATAGACTGCCAATTAAACATCTGCTGAGCGTTGGGACACCTAATTTATCATTTCACAAAGGCCTACTTCACCAGCAAGCACTGTAAAATTATTGCCACAATCCCTGCAATAACCATATCCTATGTGTCCTGCCTAAGTCTGCTAAAAACAGTGCTACAACACAACTTTACTGCTTGCTTCTCCTGACCAAGTGGCTTCATGAACAGCTCATCACTTGTCAGAGAAGAGCAGCCCACTGACATCATCCCTGGAGCTCACTGTCCTACAGCTTCAGGGTTCTGGTTGTAGTCTCTCGTCCCTGATTCCATGCACACTCAAATCCACAAGTACGGAATCCAATTCCAATGGGCCATTTTTTTCTACTCACCTGTTGGGGCCTTAGTGTCGGCCTTCTTGCTCTCCCGGTCCCCCTTCTGGGCCCACACATAGACTTTATACTCCACACCTGGCCTCAGGCCCTTCAGGACGGTGCTGCTCTGCTCCTTGGCCACTGGAACCTCCCTGGTCTCTCCATCAGCCGAGGTGTAGTTTACCACATACCTATCAATGGCAGCCTGCACAGGGTCCCAGGAGACAGTGATTGTATTCTCCGTCACCCGGTCAGTCACCAGGTTAGCTGGGCCATCAATTTCTTTAAGATATAAAAGAAGGCAGACTTTACCACCCTCTGGTTCCTGAAAAGCCAGCACATTCACAGGCAAAAAGAGGACCTCAGTAACCTTCAGAGTCTGCTATATGCTAGTAATTGAGTGAGTTGGAGGATTTAAGCAAGGAAACAGTCGGAGATCCCACATTTAATAAGTACGGTAGCAACATATAGATCAGTGCTATACACTTTCCCCATAAATTGCTTTTTGACAAAAAGAATTGGTCTTCATATACAGATTTCTCCTCTACCCTGTATTAACATAGCACACTCTTTCTATTCCTAACTTTATATATATCTTTCTTTTACTTGTACACAATACCTTTGATTTCATCGATTCATTTTTATGTGGTGTTGAGGATCAAACCCAGGGCCTCGCACGTGCTAGGCAAGCACTCTACCCCTAAGTCACAACCCCACCCCTATTCCTAACTTCTTGTAAGCAATAACTTCAATAACTCTCTGCATTTGTTTGGGGGAAGAAAAATATCCTGGATGTAGGAGCTGTTAGTTCTTTCCATCTAAACAGCATGTCTGTGTCCAGGAACCAGAAGAGTTTTAAAGGGATGGTATTTGAGGCCTGGGCTAATAAAAGTACTCCTACTTGTAGGAGCTTCCCGGGTTTCTATGTAACCTAACCTCTAGGAAGAGGGAAGTGTCAGTGCCTACCTCACAGACAGGGGTGAATTCTATAGGAGCTATTGCATAGTAAATACTATATGTGAAATACCACATTCTCTCTAAATGTAAACCCCTAGAGAGAGTTAAAAATCAAAGTAACTGTTATATGGTTAGAAAGGATGCCTTTCTTTTCATGTTTAAACAACAGTTCCTCAAAAGGCTAGGCTCTCTGGGACAGCAAATGCATTTCACACCTGCCTGGCAGTACTTGCCAAGCCTAGCACACTGGCTCAGGGGAATCCATGGCCAAGGAACATGACTGGCCTTAAGGACCAGAGTTCAGACTAGCACAGGCAGCTGTCATGTAAGGACAGATGACTTAGCTCCTGGGACTCTGAGCTGGCTTTACCCCTCCTGCCTTCTTCACAATGCAGCCCCTCACAGACCTGCCCCCTTCACAAGCCCTGAGGTTACCTGACCTGAAGCTTCTTAGCACACTGCTGTCACCTCTAACTGCCACCAGCCCTTCCAGGCTGTGTTCAGTTGTCACCTCCTTCAACAGCCTGCTATGACCCCTATCCCACCCTGGGCTGTGGTTGATATCCTTTTTATAGGTCGCCACAGTTCCAGGGCTGTGTGTTTCCTCTAGAACCTAACCCAGTGTACTTGATCTTTTTCACTTGTCTTCTCTACAAATCCTACTCTAGAGTCTGCCCGGGTTTCTCTGTGACCACGCTGGTGAGAACCAGGGCTGCAATGCCCTCTAGCTGTTCACTTGTGAACAACTCCCAGGCGTGAGTCAGTTCCTTTATCATGGCTCCCCCAGGGCCCAGCTCCATGCCTGGTGCCCCCCACCCAGCAGCAATGTCACACTCCAGTGGATCCCCAACTGTGGGGTGCTTACTAACACCGCCCCACCTGAGGAAAGAGGAGTTTCTTCTCTTGTCTACCCTCCATTTTCTTAAAAGAGCTGATACACATGCTTTCTTTGTACAATGTTCAAAATCTGAGTAAATAGACAGCCATGAGTAAACAGACAAGGAGGCAGCAATCTACAGCCCATAGGCCAAATCTGACACACTGCACATCTTTATAAAGTCTCACTGGAACACAGTTGTTGTCTGTGGCTGTCTTCACATTCCTCAGCAGAGCTGAGTAGCTGCACAGAAACTGTGTCTCTACAGCCAAAGACATTTATATCTGATCCTTTACAGAAAGTCTGATGATCCTGACTTTCACCAGATTTAGAACTTGCAGTCTTTACTGTCCACTTCTCTCCTCCCTGGAGAAGAAGGGGGCTCTCAGAGGCCCACCAGCATCCATTCGGCAGGCTGTGCACCACAAAACATTCCAAGGCCAAAGGCTGATTAATTCTAAGAAATAACTATTGCTGTTATTTACATAGCACTTGCCAAATGTCAGGTATTTTACATGAAGTAATTCATGTAATCCTCCCAACAACCTCTGATGCAGACTCTCATGCACCATTTTACTGATAAGAAACTGAGGAATAGAGGTGAAGTAATTTGCCCAAAGTTACTTGGCTAACAAATGGCAGAGCTGAGATTAAAATCTGGACAGCCGCACTCTAAAACCATACTCCTAACTTGTACCTGCTTCTCTGAAAGTCAGCTCAGCGACTGCCCAGAACAGGGCCCACACGATAAGCAAATCCTTTTCCCATGATGTCCTGCCGAGTGTCTTGGAACCTCAAGTGAGCACCACAGTCAGGCTGCTCTGAATCCCAGGAGGGACTAGAGGAGGGTGTAGCCAGAAGGAATGGCCACCCTCTGTCTCAGTACACCTGCAGGCCCAGGCTGAGCAGGATGAGCAGATGAAGAATGGCAACGCTTATGTTCCTACAGTTTAAAGGCAGAATCGGCACATTTGGGGAATGTTGACTCAGGATGCAAACCATTTCCATTTCCATGGTTTGCAAGAGAGCTCCAGACTATTTGCAGACTGCCCACACAGTGACTGCAAACTGAGATAAGTGTCCAAATTTCCTGTCAGTCCAACACTTTAATTTTCACATTCAAAAAAAAATGAAAATTACAAAAAAAGGTTCTCTCTTGAGAGAGTTGCATACAGAATTCCAGTCCAAATAAATGACCTTCTGCATCAAATAAAAAGTCTGGTCTTCTCAGTTTAAAGTTAAAAAGGAAAAATTTTCTCTAATTATGAAACTCAAAATTGCTTTTGCAAGTTTCCTCTACCCTGCTAATGAAAGAGTTGATGCCAAGTGGCAACAACCTCCTAATTCAAACATGAACCCTCCCCTTGCTCTGGGGAGTCATGCCATTCCCCAGCCTTCCATACCTGTGAGGGCTTTGGTGTCCGCCTTCTTGCTGCCCTGGTTGCCCCTCTCGGCCCACACATACACCTGGTATGCCTCCCCTGGCTTCAGGCCAGTCAGGACAGTGCTGCTCTGGTGCTTGGGTACTGCTGTCTCCTTGGTCTCCCCCTCAGGGGAAATGTAGCGAACCACGTACTTGTCTATGTCAGCCTTCACAGGGTCCCAGGAGACAACTGCTGTGTCTTCTGTCACTTGATCAGTGACCACATTCCTTGGACCATCAATTTCTTCATAAAAATGCATGAGAAAGAAACATTAGAAAACCCATTTGGCTGGCCAAGATCACAGATGCTTTAAGATCTAGTTAATCTGGGTGACCTCACTCTGTAGTCTATACCATGCAAGAGGGTCTCTCCATCATCAGTGACAGGTGGACACTGGCCTCTGCTTTAAGCTGAGTTCATTTGTTCCACAATTCATTGCACATCCATTAAGTGCCAGGGAATGTAATCAGTGGCAGTCATCAATAAATGAATCAGAAATCTCTGCTGGTATCAAGTTTATATTCAGAAAGGACCAACCCAGACAAGATGCAGCCCATGTCTTCAACACATATGTGCTTCCCAAGAACATGTCCTGAGCTGGTGGCCTTAGAAAATCCCTAATCTTTCTCACTAATTCAAGGGCTCTCGATCATTATAAACACTCGGTGCCTCCTAAGTACCACCACCAGAGATTTCATTTCAGAAGATCTCAGATAAGCCTTGGCATTCTATTTTAAAAGTCAATATACAAAACTCTCAAATGACTCTGATGCACATCAAAAATCAATAATGGCCTGGGGCTGGGGCTCAGTGGTAGAGCACTTGCCTAGCACATGTGAGGCACTGGGTTTGATCCTCAGCACCACATAAACATAAGTAAATAAAGGTACTGTGTCCATCTACAACTAAAAAAATTTTTTTTAAATCAATAGGCTCCATGTTAAGCCACACCATTCTCATTTTTGCATGTAATACATTTCCTGAACCCAACATTGACCCTTATTATCTTATAGATTCCATGTATAATTTAGTCTTTTGTCCAATATAGCTACTTTCCTGTCCAGCTTCTTGTCATTGGAGAAATTTATAAGTAAGCCATCTCAGCACATCATCAAGGTCCCTGATAAAGATGCTGCACAGAGCAAATCTGAGGCATGTCACCAGAACTCCACTAAATGCACATTGGCATCTTGGGGGTAAGTAAACAAAACAGCTCTTACTCTCAGACACCTAAGCATTTTTCCTTCCTCCCATGCTACTTTTAGTCTCTCGGCCAAAGAGTCTCCAGAGAGAAGTTACAACTTCACATAGTCTCATTTTTTACTATTAGCTATAATGTATCTTTCTCAAGTACAAGGGCAATGTTTCATTTGTGTATAGAGATGAAACAGGTTCCATCACCAGAAGCAGTGCAGATTTCATTTAGTAAGTCAACTGCCATTTACTGAGTGCATACTAAGTGCCAGGTGCTTTTTATATATTACTTTATCAAATCTCATGGTAGAAATACAAGGCATTTATCAGATTATCCCATGCAAAATGATTAAAAGCTACTGCTCTTACAGCACTAAGTACATGCCTGGCTCAGAAAGGTTAGATAACTTGTTTAAGATCACTCAGCTAGTAGTCAGACTCATTCCACAAAGTCATTGAATGCTTCCTCGAAGCTAGGGATTCATCAGATGGAACTGTGCCCTTCCCCCAGCCCTACTCCCCAAAATATATTGATGTGCTATCCCCAAGGACCTCAGAATATGACCTTAGTTAGAAATAGAGTTTTTCCAGAGATAATCAAGTTAAAATGAGGTTATTAGGGTGGAGCCAATTCCATAGGATTTGAGGGATATTTCTATAAGTCACAGAACAATCATTGTCGATAAACATCAGAGGCTAGAAGATAAAGGAGGGTTCCCCTCTCCAACCATCAGAGTAAGCATTGTCCTGGGGACACCTTGATTTCAGACTCCTAGTCTCCATAACTAGAGACAAAAATCTCTGTTGTTTTAAGCCACCCAGGTTTTGGTAGGTTGTTCCAGAAGCTTTTGGGAACTAATACAAGCAATGAACAAGATTTAGACTGTCTTATAAGTGTACACTCTCTCGGGAAGAGATAGGCAGCAAGCAAGTAGTACAGCATTATGAATTCAAACAGGCAAGGTAAAGGGACCACAGAATAAGAAACATGGATGAGGGATATAGCTGAGGGGCAGAGCAAGTGCTCAGGGTGTGCAAGGCCCTGGCTTCAACCTCTGGCACCAAAAAGGAAGAAAGAAAACAATGAGCAAATTGTCTTCATGATTTTAGACAAGGAAATCAGGGAAGATCTCTCTCACTGACAAGGTCACATTTGAACAGACCTAAATGAAATGAAGCAGCCAGTCATAAACATCCTGGGGGAACTTACTACCAGGTAGGAACAATAAGTTGATAGACCCTGCTTCCTGTGTTCAGGGAACAGCAAGGAGGACCAGGTATTGGATAGAGTAAGTGGCCTGAGATAAGGCCGGTGAGGCGAGGGGAAGAGTGGACTGTGGACGGCCGTGAAGGCCATTGTAATGACTTTGGCTTACTGAGTGAGATGAGATTTTTGAGATGAGATTTGGGGTTTTGCAAAGAAGAATGATATGATCTGACTTCTGTTACTAAAAGATTCTTCTAGCTACTGATAAGAGTACAGACCAACCCTGCGCTCCCTCTGGTTTGTCTGATGAGGGATCTGATGGACAATGTGTCCTGGTCACTACCCTGATGGGGTTGCTGGGTTCCTCCAGTGCTCCATATATTTGTGGTTTGGGGCCCCGGAGCATTGGGGCCCCCTGTCCATTTTTTGGCAACGGAGCCTGATGCCTTTGTCCACGATATTGTGGATAAACACCTTGTCCTTGTTCGTTTTTTGATAATGGAGTACCCTCTATGGTGGTTTGAGAACGGCATTCATTAGCTCAATGTCTCCCTCTACAGCATCATGAGCAAATACCCGGTATTCTACTCCTTTGATACCTAGTTTGGTTAAACCCTCCTCCTATGGGGCAATTCCTTTTAAAATGTCCTGTTTGTTGACAATTGTAGCATGTTCTTGGCCTGGCATATAAAGCCTGTTTTACTGCAGCTACCACAATTTGCCCTTGTTCATTAATGTCTCTGGCATCTAAAGCCTGTTTTACTGCAGCTGCCATGACTTGCTCTTGTTCATAAATGTCTCTACATAATTTAATATATGTGTTTAAATCTTCCTGTTTCCATGGTCTAATGATATCTCTGCACCAACGATTCGCTTGGTCATAAGCCAGTTGTTTTATTAATGGCATTGCTTGTTCTGTATTCCCAAAAACTCTGGTAACTGTTTGAATAAGCCTATCTACAAATTCAGCGTAAGGTTCATTAGCTCCTTGTATTATCTTAGATAATTGACCTTGTAAACCTCCATGTCCTTGTAAAGTCTTCCATGCCTTAACTGCATCTACAGCAATTTGTAAATATACACCAGGATCATATGCAATTTGTTGCTGCCGATCCTCATAAGGTCCCTTTCCTAACAACATATCTAGATTTCTCTGAGGATAACCAGCTGCTACATTTCGCCTAGCCATCTCCTTGCAAAATTCCTCATTGGCAACCTTCCATAACAGGTATTGTCCTCCATTTAGCACAGCTTTACACATATTAGCCCAATCTCCTGGCGTCATGTTTAAGTTGGTAATGGTTTCGACCAAGCTTACAGTGAAGGGTGCTTAAGGACCATATGTTGTTACAGCCTCTTTTAGCTCCTTCACTGTTTTGAAATTTAAACCCTGGTAAATTCGCTGCCCTCCTACCTCAAATACAGGGCATGTTAATACTTGAGATCCTGTCTCAGGATCCCAACTATCAACTGAGGGGGTTGGGAGCCTCCTAGCATATGGAGGTGGTGCTGTTGATTGGACACTTATGCCCTCTGGTGATAGAATGCTGTTAGTAGCAGTCTCCTGTAGAGGTGGTGCTGTTGGTTGGACACTTACGCTCTCTGATAGAAAGGTGTTATTAGCAGTCTCCTGTTGTAACTTTTCCCCTGATGGCTTTTTCTGCTTTACACTTTCTTCCTCTGTCTGACTAGTTCGAAAGACCTTCTCTTTTACTTGAATCTTTTCCTCTGTCTGACCAACTTGAGAGACCTTCTCTTTTACTTGAATCAATATGTCTTCTCCTTCCTCTACCTTTGTCTGAACTGAAGGCTTTGGACTAAGCAAACCAGATACGAACATCCACAATGGCAATGTGCCAACTGGCAGAGTCCCTGGGTTGTTCTTTTCTATTCTTTTTAAATCTTCACCATGATGGTTCCATTGTGATATATTTAACAACTCCTCCTTAAAAAGCCATGGGCTACATTTTTGTATTATATCAACGTATGCCCTGACTGCTCTTGGTTTTACTGGGAAGCCTCCTTCCTCTAACAATTTATTTAACACTCTTTCGGTTTGTTTTTTACTAATTGCTGATCCCATATTTCTACTATAATACAACCCAGAAAAATAACGCCAAACAAAACCGAGACAGAATCCAATAAAAATGGAACAACAAAAATTCATTATAGCCTTTCTATCCTCCTGACGTGTGCATCCGTCCTTTCTCCCTATCTGTTCCTCAGACGCAAATAGTTTTTCCTCAGATGTGAGAGGTTTTTCTTCCGTCTCACTCATCTCCAGGGACTGAAATGTCCATCCTTCCTTTCTCCCTATCTGTTCCTCAGACTTAAATAGTTTTTCCTCAGATGTGAGAGGTTTTTCTTCCCTCTCACTCATCTCCAGGGACAGGCAAGTTAAAACAAAAATGAAGCAAAACAAAAGAGGAAACTTAGAATGGCTACCCATCCTCTCGCCCTGCCCTCAGGGGCGCGCAGTTTACTTACCCTCAGTCGCTCCCCGTGCGAGCCACCAAATGCCGCAGTCTGGCTGGGCACAATTCAGGAGCCACTTGTCAAAAGAAACTAACTTTATTTTTAGAACCACAAACGCCAAGCAAAACAGCTCCTCAGGAAAAACCCTCAGAGCCCAACTGCCACCACTGGCTTCCCACAAGCCTCTCACCCACACCAACCTCCCCACCTCCCACAATCCTCCTGCTCTTGAGGCCGATTGGCTGGGTCGCGTGGGCGGAGCCAAAGAAGTCCCCCAATGAGCAGCTCCGTGGTCTGAAAGGGCAGGGAAACAGCCCAATGAGCAGCTCCGTGGAGGAGCCAATCAGCTAGATGTTGCTGGGGCCGCTGTGAGCCAATCATCAGCTGGCAGTCTGAAGGGCGGGGAAACAGCCCAATGAACATCACCGCAGAGGAGCCAATCAGCTAGATGTTGCTGGGGCCACTGTGAGCCAATCATCAGCTGGCAGTCTGAAGGGCGGGGAAACAGCCCAATGAACATCACTGCAGAGGAGCCAATCAGCTAGATGTTGCTGGGGCCACTGTGAGCCAATCATCAGCTGGCAGTCTGAAGGGCGGGGAAACAGCCCAATGAACATCACTGCAGAGGAGCCAATCAGCTAGATGTTGCTGGGGCCACTGTGAGCCAATCATCAGCCGGCAGCTGGAAGTTTGCTGGCAGCTGGAAGTTTGCTGGGGCCCCTTTGGCTGTGGCTCTCAACAGTTTTGCAAAGAAGAATGATATGATCTGACTTCTGTTACTAAAAGATTCTTCTAGCTACTGATAAGAGTACAGACCATAGCAAGTTGAGTGGAGGCCACCTGGAGGCTGTACTAACCGTTTGTGTGCAAGATGGCAGGTGTTCAGACAACTGCTGCAGTGACAAAGGTCATGAAAAAAGGTCAGCTTGGGAGTTTTCAAAGGTAAAGCTGCCAGAATCTGCCGACAGAATTGATGTGGGGTACAATGAATGACTTGTTGGTTTGGGGCCTGAGCAATATGCAGAATGGAGTGACCATTTACAGCAGTGGGGAGGGAAAGGTTCACATAGGAAGTAGAAAGAGGGATGGGACCAATGGTTGCTTGGAGACGTATTAAGTGGTATTTGAATCCAATTCTATCAGACCATGCATTCCCACATTATACCATTATAACTCATGCAGCATTATCATAAGTCTATTCTCATGGAACCACTACTAATAATAAATCATAAACAAAACAAAGTGTGATCTCAAAGGTTAGTAATATCTAAAATCTAGCAGCAGTAGTAAATCATAACTTGAAGAGAAAACTAAGGAGAGAAAATAGTCTTGGCCTTTTGCCTCTGGGAAACAGGCTCTGGGCATACCTCATCGGCAGAGCAGACCTCATGGAATGAGATTGGGCAATTGGCCACTGATGCCCAGGGGGCCATGTCCAGGTCTCAGGAGGCTGGAGCAGGCTCTAAGAGGTGTTCAGGAGGAAGCATGCACATAGTAGAGGACTCTCCCAGCTCTGTTGCCTCTTTCTATACAATAAATAATTCTGCACATGCTAGGGGAGGGATAAGCACCCTCCAAAGGTGAAATCTCAGTCTGGGAAATCAGCAGTGAACTGAGAATGGAAAAGTAATGGAGGAGGAAGAAGAGTGCAAGAATACCCTGAGCCAGGCACCGTGATGCACGCTTGTAATCCCAGTGGCATGAGAGGCTGAGACAGGAGAATCACGAGTTCAAAGCCAGCCTCAGCTTAGCAGATCAGTAAGACCCTGTCTCTAAATTAAATACAAAATAGGGCTGAGGATATGACTTAGTGGTTGAGTGCCCACCCAAAATGAGAATACCCTTGAAGTCCGTGGCCCTCACCCTCTCCAAAGTGACCCACATCCACACACCCCAGGGTCCCAGCAGTGGCTCCCACCTCCTCTCCCTGCCTCGGATCAGTGCTCCTTCCACACTGCCAAGGCCCATAGCATAGGTCCATGGCTTGGTGGGGTCGGGCTGCCTGTGGGTGCTGAGAGATCTACCACATCCCCACAGGCAGCAACCAGCCCTGGAGACCCATTCCCCCAATGGTCCCAGAGCCCTCAAGAGATGCAGTAGAGTCCCCCCAAAAAAGACCCTTGGCTATGAAAAGTAGGAAGTGTAAACAGCATCAAATCATGCTGGGTTATAGGAGACCTGGAAGTTTAAACCAGAGAGGAGCTGAAACTTCCCAAGCTCACATAGCCAGTAGGAGGCAGAGCCAGGCTAGAACTCAGGGCTCTCTGCCCACTTCCACTTCCTTTCTCTCAGTTCCCTAACAATTTAAGCCAGAAGAAGGCTCTTCACAACGTTGTTCTCTTTGGCCATTCTCAGGACGGTAATCAGATGCTGAGATATAGGAATAGGAAAAAGACCTCTGAGATGCCCCCCCACCTCACAACACACCTCATTGCTAGAAGAAGCCAGCAGACTGCAAGACCAAAGCCTCCCTATCTGCCAAGAAAGAATGTGGGGGTTATTAAACGGCGATTCCATGCAACAAAGTCTCCCAGTGCTGTCCCAGCTGGCCAAATCATCAATGAGTCACAGCTGCTGCCTCAACTACAAGACAGAGTATTGGAACCACAGCCCCACCTTCCTTCTCAGGCTGCAACATCTCCCCTGCTGGACACTAGCACCCTGCAGACCTTTCTCAAGGTTGTTTAAGGCCAGAAAGATTTAAGGCAGGACTGACAAGTCTTGATAGGTGACTCACCTTTGAGTGCATGTGTAAGTTAGAATAAAAGAGAGCCCCCAGCTCAAAGGGACCTAATAACCTGAATATACAGAATATACAGAAGAGGCAGGCTAATTGGTAGCCCCATTCTCATAAGGAAAGTTTACTTTATAACAAGATTCTCACCAAGTTGGGAGGGACTGGCTGTCCTAGGCCTATGCTGAAATGCTCAATAGCACATGTCCAGTGCTCACACAGCCACAGAAAGCAGTTTCCCTGTTCATGGTGGCCACCTGTGACTCTCCCAGCTGTGTTACAGGGAAGGGCAGAGCCAGAATGTAAAATCTATGGATATAGGTTTGGGGGCAGAGAAGAGGACCAGGGCCTATACCATTGATTTGAAGGTGAATTTATGAAAAGTTGGACTACAGTACCTAGGTATGCCATTCCCTGTGCTCAAGGCCTCTGTGACTGGCTTTTCATTGTGTCAACAAAAATCATTCAAAAGGCACTATTCATAGAAAAATGTGCTCAGAAAGATCAACTCCTTTTCCTGCTCCCCTCTAACTTTGCTTCTGAAAAGTTTACCAACCTTGGTCTTTAGGGACTCTGAGTTCAAGCAGCAGATCAGCTGTTCACTAGCTCACCCTGAGTCTCCAAAACTACGTAGGCTTCAGTTTTCTCATCAGTAAGATGGGAATAATAATACTTTGCAATACTATTATAAGGACCAGAAATAATACTCATGAAGCCTCACAGATGCAGAAGCCATCATAATAGAGCAGTCACTCCAGTGAAAGAGACGGTCAATGTATTTCAGCCTCTGGTGTTTGCCCTGGGTGGCTATGTGAGAGATAGGAGTTCTAAAGTGGACAGGAGCTCATCTTGGAACGCTGAAGGAGTCTGGGAAAGAAAGTGTCAAGAGGTGAGGCCACTGCAAATGGAACATTGGAAATGAGTGAAAAGTGAAACAGTAAGGGAAGCAAAACTGCTATTTCATTTGCATCTAAAGGAGAAAGTTCTGAGAAAACTTAACAAGCAAATACGTAGACAACAGGTTCCGCTGTGCCTGGGAGCTTGTGAAATCAGAACAAAGCAAGTGTGCTTTGTTTCATGCTCACTATAAGGAGGCAGGCATCACAGAAATCATCAAAAGAATAACCATGACATAAAAAAGACTTTAAATTGGTTTAGTCCTACCCTTCATTTTACAGATGCAGAAACAGAAGATGAAAAAAAAAATGGCAACCGCCTCTTTGTTAATTGTCTGCTTTTCTTGTCTTCCATGTGAAGTGTGCTGAAGGGCTGATGAAGGAAAAACAGGGACAGTCCTCTAAGGACACTGGCCTGGTTGTGCTTGCTGCTCTGGAAGCCAGCCCACCTAAAGCTACACCTTTCCAGAAGGTTCTCTCTGCACATAAAGAATGTTAATAGGGAGAGGATTTTCTGTCAACTCTGTCCCTTTTTGTGATATTCGTTTGATAAAAGAAAAACTCAGAGATGTCCTCTACATAATTAGAAGTCCAGAGGATGGTCAAAAGAGCTATGGGAAATTAACCAATTAACAGCTGTGGGTGAAATTCACACAAGGAGATTTTCACATTGCTGAGAATATATTGAAATCTTGACTTAGGTCCCATTACTGCCCAGGGACATTTCGCTGTTCACTTATAAATTTTCCAAACTGCTAACTCCAACCAATGTGGAAACTACCAGTACCCTGCTTGCAGACTCCCCTCCTATTCCAAGCCCTCCCTCCTTGCATAATTCACCCCTTTGATCAGCAGGCATTGTGGGTTCAAAGCAAACAACTTGTGCTCTCCTTCCCTAAATTTTGTAAAATTACTCTTGGCTGTAGGTGCTACAGATATATTTCCAGTTGCTACTTCACCCTGCTGCTGGTAGCTGCAGGATTTTGTCCAAAGACCTGGTCCTTTCTGGCCAGCAGCTGTAACAACTCAATAAACGCTTTTATTTAGAAATCCTTTGGTCTCAAGAGTTTTGGTTTAACAAGTTCCACTAGGTGACTTGTTAAGTGGAAAATACCCTGAACTGTGTCCTTTCCTCCTTGTACATGCTTATACTATTCTTAAATTCCAGTGCCTTTTTCCATCTCATGAGAGGCAAAATGTTTGGAGAAAGCAGTTTCCTCTTTCTCTTAAATTAATTAGTAGTCTAGCCAAGATCAAGAGTGTTTCCTGACCTTAGAAGTTACAAGAACTTTTCTTTTTTATATTAGCAGAACACACAACACAGATTTGTTTACAGTCCAATAAAACATTCCATCCTGCTTTTAGGATATAATTGGTAATAAAAACACTTCCTGGGTGCTAATATTCTAGCTGGAATAGCATACTTAAAGATTAAAGAGAATTCAAGGCCACATGTGATTAAATGCTCTAGGAACTCAGAGGCAGAATGGCCTACATTTAATGTGGTCATGAAAATCTTCAGTCCAAAAGCAGAGGTTTGAGTGGAACCTGGAAGGATAAGTGATATTGCTATGAAGTGTAGGTATGATGACATGTCATCTTTATTAGTTTCTAAAGGACTATGTCATTTTTTGCCCAATTCTATCTTACAATAAATATTTGTTGAATTGAATTCATTGACAGGGATGAAGGTAGAGCGTTTTCTAAGATGGGGTTACAACATAAACAAATGCAGTATATAGATGAGCCTTCTCTGCTGGGTCTGGCTATGGGAAGGCTTTCTGCTGGAAATAATGAGGACCAACGTCCACAGAAGCCAAGATAAAAGGACTAGACCTTCTCCCAAGGCAACGAAGAGTCACAGAAATTTTTGTAGCTAAGGAGTACACAGTATGAAAATTAACCATCAGTAAAGGAAAAGGAGTACGGAGGTGTGGTGCTGTGACCATGGAGGGCAGGCTGTGCCCTGCCCTGAGTCACTCTGTGTTGTAAAGCAGCGGGAAGCCCTGAGATACTCCATTTTGAGTGCAAGTGCTCAAACTGAATGACTTAACCACTTGATTGAGCAAAGAGAAAACCATCAGATGTTGGGTGTACAGAACTTACAGAAAAGAATAACTCCCAATAGCAAGGTACAATAATAAGGTACAAACTATCAACTGTGCTGATAAAAATGACCACCTGTGGCCAGGTGTGGTGGCGCATGCCTGTAATCCCAGCGGCTGGGCGGAGAGGGGGGAGGGCAGAGGCAGGAGGATCATAAGTTCAAAGCCAGCAACAGTGAGGTGCTAAGCCACTCAGTAAGACTCTGTCTCTAAATAAAATACAAAATAGGACTGATAATATGGCTCAGGGTTTGAATGCCCCTGAGTTCAATCCTCAGTACCACCCATACACACACACACACAAAAATGACAACCTCATGAAAGAAATCAAAGGCACATGGATTCCTGGGTGTATCAAACCCACATCGGGGAAACCAGGCTTCTCCGGCACACCAGACCACCCAACTATGCACCCCACCCTCACCTGAAATACATAAAGGAGAGGCATCTGGGATGGTGGTAGAGGGCGGTGCACACCAAGCCATCAGCTCTCAGACCACCAGGTGTCACAAGGTCAACAAGTGACTAACTCCAGACTCTCTCTGGCTCCCTGCTTGACTCAGCCCCCTTAGAAGCTGCCTGCCGTCTGGCCCCTCACCTTGAAGGGCCCAGTCCTTACAAGTTCCACACCTCCGACAAGTTCTTTGGCTGGGTTCCCCCTCATCCCATCACCTGAAGCACTCTCACAACTATACCAGCCCTCTGCCTCCGTTTTCAGTTCTGCCTCTTAAACCCACAGCCCTCGCCAACGACCCTTCTTCGCCATCTGTAACCCGCGCATCACTGTGCAGACGGCGAAGCGTGACTCACTTGGCATAGACATTAACAATTAAGATTGGAATAGGATAAAAGAGCTAGCTATTGCCATAGTCATGACACCAGTGAATCATGGACACTCAGTGGATCGCAGCTGATGAAAGTTGTGTGGCTTGTGAATTTATTGTTTCGACATTGTGGAAAGACTCGGATGTGTCTGGTGTGCATTAATGGATAGCACAGCTCATAACAATCATTTATAATAAGAAATACATATTTGATTTTTGTCCCTTTTCCTGGCACACAGCTCCTAAAACATTTGGACTTTCCAAAATGATTAGTAGTTTTTTGTATGCTAATGAGAGAAAAATGACTGGGAGCTCCTGGACAGCCGAAGGACACAGGCTGGCTGCATTTCAGTACCACTCCCCTCATCAAGACTGGTGTGGGGAAGGGGGTAATGGTTGAGGAATCACCAGAGGCCAGTGATTTAAACAGTCATGCCTACCACATGAGGCCCCCATGAAAACCCAAAGGGCAGGGTTCCTAGAGCACCCTGGTTACTGAACACATGGCAGTTTCAGGAGGGTAGTGGGCTCAGAAAGGGTGTGGAATCTCCATTCCCTTCCCCCAGACCTTGCCCTGTGCATCTCTTCCATCTGGCTGTTTATCTGCATCCTGTGCAATAAATAGTCTTTACAATAAATAAGTAAACGTAAGTATAGTGTTTCCCTGAGTTCTGTGAGCTACTCTAGCAAATTAATAGAACCCAAGGAAAGAGTCCTAGGAACCTCAACTCACTGTTGATTGCTTGTAAATACAAATGACAACCTAGGATGTGTCTAGCATCTGAAGCAAGAAGGGTCTTGGGAGACTGAGCCCTTAGTCTGTGGGATCTGACACTATCTCCAGGTAGAGTGTCTGACTTGAATTGAATTACAGGACACTCCGTTGGTGTCTGGTGGAGAACTTCTGGGTATATGAGGAAAAATCCCCACACACAGTTCGGTGACCCTAGGTTAGGTATTCTGTGTTCTGTTGACGCTGTAAGAGAGGAGAATGTGTTCATCTCTTATAGAATCATCAAACTGGGAAACACTTCACCTTTGTGGCTAAGCCCAAAGGCTTAGATTTGCACAAACGGCATACAAATCCCAGCTCTGTCGTTTCCTGGCTAGGTGATTCCTGAGCTTAACTTCTCTGAGTCTTAGTTTGATTATGCATATGACATAGAAATCATATTAGTCCCTACAACATATAATCGCTAAGAACTAAATGAGATAATTCATGAAAAGTGTTTCGTGAGTATAATGCCCGGCACTGAGTAAATTCTCAGTGAATTCAAAGCTACAGAGAAAGAAACGGGGAAGTCTTTGTCATTTTCCAACTCACTATAACGTTTCGCTAGTCCACAATTCAGGCAGGCTACAGAGTCTATGTTGTCTAGTTTATAAATTAGATTATATCTTATCCTTTAAAATCATTCAACTATAACTCTTTCATACTTTAGATACACAATCTGTTAAACAATTAAAATAGTGAATTCAATCCTTGCCTCATCTCCCCCCAATTCTCACCATCCCAACTAGCTACTTCCAAGACTGGGTTGGAAAGAACTAAAAAAATTTCCAAGGAAGATTCAAAATCCAAAGATCCCATCTTTGTTGTCTCCAAGAATTAGCCTCCACCAGTTCCATCACCTTCTAGATCACAGCTTCCCACCTGGGGCGGGCAGGAACAGAGTGACTATAGGAGGCTCCCAATTCAATATAGGCACAAGTATTATTTAAAAGCTGTTACATAGATGTCTTGTATATATGCCTATGATGTTTTCAAATTCTGTTATGATTAATATAAGTTATAAATTTATAAATTACAAATTACTGATTTGAAACATTTTGTCACTATGTATTTTCTCAATACACAGATAGTAACTATGCCACTACTCCCATGTGAGGGCCTTTAATATATTTTCATATTTCAAAGTGAACAGCCTGAGTGTGAACATCAGGAACAAATCAGGCAAGAAAAAACTTACAGGCCACCCTGTCCTTGGGTAATATCAAACTGAGTGCCTAGGTCCAAAGTCCAGTGATTGAAACAATTGAGATGAATTTACAAAGGTGCCAGAGTACCTTTGACTCCAGGATCGTGGGGGACATTTTCTAGGCAAGAAAAATTTGAAACAGGAGAAGTCTGCTTTCCCTCTCATGTTTCTGAAAAAAGATGTCCACACATCTAAAGAGGTAGAATCTCTCTGCCTGCAAATCCTAGAATTTTTATCCAGAAAAGAGTCAACCAAGAACAATATCTGAATGCAAACACAATTAAACATGCAAGTATCGCCAAGCAGCTCTTACCTGTCCTGCCATTCAGGAGAATTGGCTTGCCCTCCAGATCGCCTCGTATGGGGACAACTGTGATCTTATACTCTGTCCCGGGCTGCAGACCTGGAAACAAGCAGCCAGTGCTAGAGTGAGGGCAGACTCCAGCCCCCTCCCCCAACACTGCCTCTCCCCCAGACTTCTCTTGTGGAGGGGAGATGAGGGGTTCTGCTTCCCTCCCAAAGACTCGGGGTACGGGCAGATAAAGAGCCCCAGGATGGGTGAAATAGAAGGCATCACTGAAGAGGCTGATGGTGGGGGGCACAGGACAGAGGAGGTGAAGTCCGAGCTCTGGTTCCTTATTGGGCCTTCTAGCACTTATCTCCCAATTTTATTCATAACCCCAAATGTTTTTCTGCTTCCAACAATTATCTTCCCTTAAAAGTCTCTTTCCATGCTGGGGATATAGCTTAGTTGGTAAAGTGAGTGCCTCACATGCACAAGACCCTGGATTCAATCCCCAGCACCACACCAAAAAAGTCTCTTTCCTTTTCACTATAATACCTACTCCCTCTCCACACCTTTCTTTCTTTTTTTAAAATTATTTCTCTGTAGAAGCAATTTGAAAGATTGTTCCTTCCTAGCCATGCACTGTGGCAAACACCTGTAATCCCAGTGGCTCCAGAAGCTGAGGCAGGAGGATTGCGAGTTCAAAGCCAGCCTCAGCAATTGAGAACTCAGTGAGATCCTCTCTCTAAATAAAATACAAAAGAGGGCTAGGGATGTGGCTCAGTGGTCGAATGCCCCTGAATTCAGTCCACAGTACCAAAAAAAAAAAAAAAAAAAAGAAAGAAAGAAAGAAAAAAGAGAGAGAGAGAGAGAGAGAGAGAGAGAGAGAGATTGTCCCTCCTTATACAAATATTCAGACCCCAGGGGCAAAGTTCAGAAAAAAGTAGTGCGTGGATATGCACATATTCCTACTCCAGTCCACCAACACAGAGGACCCCAAGACGTTCTCTCAAGATGGAGCGGAAGGAGAAGAGGGCAGAACAAGACCGCACAGGAGGGTTGGCCAAGGAGCGAATAAGCCTTGGGGCCCCAACTTCCAAGGGCTCCTTCCCAGGCCTGTGTCTGAGTACTCAAAACTGCGCACTCCTGCTCCTCAAGAGGCCCTGAAAGGGGCTGGGGGTATAGCTCAGTTGGTAGAGTGCTTGCCTGGCACACACAAGGCCCTGGGTTCAATCCCCACCACACACACACACACACACACATACACACACACACACACACACACACACACACACACACAAGGCCCTGAGAATTATATAAACTTCAAGCCTTGCAAAACTCAACCCCTCTGCATCCCCCTTTCCTGAGTTCCAGCTCCCAGCAACTACTCAGTCATCTAAAACAGGAACCCCTCCAGGGCCTGCCAACCCAGCCCTCCCAGGGCTCCACAGACCTATTTCAACCTCCTCCCACCCCCCCAACCCCTCACACACACTTCCCCCTCCTCAGCCAACACCTCATATCCTCAGTGCAGCTCTTACCAGTGATGTCATATCGGCTCTTGGGGTCACTGCTCCTGGGCACAGTGACTTCAGCCACCTCCTGCCCTGTCAAGGGCCCATACCGCAGCTTGTAGTAGTCCACCTGGGTCGGCGGGTTCTCCCACTCCACGTCCAGGGAGTTTTCCGTCTCTTCTGTCACCCAGGCAGTGCCAACCACAGCAAGATCTAGGGTCAGGGGTCAGAGAGCACAGGAGACAGCAGTGAGGAGCAGAGGTCCCCATGGTCTGTAATGGCCATCAGCTACACAGAGAGCTGGCCTCAACCCTAGGACAGGGTCCTTAACAAGGATCAGATATTGCTCTGAATTAAGTGGTCACCCTTCAGGGGCAGCATCCCTTCCCTTAGAGACCACCTCAGAATGAGACGCTCTGGACTTTCTGCATAAAGTTTGGGAAACGCATTCCAAATTTTCTATAGTATAACTTCTATCACACACGTAGCTCCTCCCTCCATCTCCCAAATTATAGTCCTTCACTTTCAAATTCTTCTCTAAGGATTAACTCAAAGCTAAACTATAGAGTAGGTGAATTTCAACTTGGTCCTTCTATGAAGCCTTCCTGCAGTTCTAACAAATTTTAGTACTTCCGCCAGGTACCTGGTGTTCTCACGCTGCCCCAGCTGCCTCCCCTGTGAAGCAGGAGAGCACCTGCTCAGCTTTATTCAGAGCAAAGTACTTTAGGCTAAATCTTTGCCCTTCCACTCAGGGAAAAAGAACTGTGAAATTATAATTAATACAGAGAAATGGATCATTGATGTGGCTCTTAGGGAAGAACTTCGGGGAGCAGGGCACTGACTGGAATCTTTGGGGAGTACTTTGAATTCCAACAGCTATTCCCAGGCCAATCGAGCCTGACCTTGTCCCCAGGTTCTCAGCCTTGTCCTCTTCCACAGTCACTTCTCCACCTTCACCTTCTTGGAGGTGTTCCCACCCCGCTGGCTGACCAGTTGTCAAGGATGTGGGTCAGGGAACTCATGCATCAGGCAGGGTGTGAACTTGGTGATGTCATGGTCCCTTGGTCCCCTGGAGTGTCCCTGACTCCCTATGTTAAGGATAAAGCCCCTCGGAGCCTTTCTCGGAAGCATGCCCTCCCATTGCTGGCTTCCACCGGTAGCCCAGGTCCTGTTTCTTGACATCCTTCAAAGATGAAATTCCCCAGAGACAGGTCAGGAGGAGAGTAACGAAGGTGACACGCAGATTGTAGCAGAGGGCCTACATGGCTTAAGGGATTGGGGAGGGGTTCACAAATGAAAAGGCAAGGACTTAATGAGAATGTTCAAGATTATGATGAGGATGATAAGCCTTGCTGGGTCTGAGGCTCCCCTGAGGAGCAAAAGACAGAGGTTTTAACTTGAATCCGATTAGACAGAAAGATAAACCTCACAGTAGCCAGACTCTACAAGTCCCTAGAGCAAGATGCCAATAGGGTTGCTACAACTTTCTGAACAGATATTACTCTTTCCCTAAGAGGCTAGACACTCCTGTCTGTAGGCAGATGCAGCTACAGATAAAAAGAGGGAAAGGAGAAAAGCAGTTAGGGCTTTTCACAGCCAGGGCTTGGTGTCTGTTGGACCTAGAGCCCTTACCAGAACATGAGCATCAGACAAGACCACTCTGTAGCAAAAACAGGCCATTCTGTGACCACATCTGAACACAGACACAAATATGACTGTTGCCACACAAACAATGAAACATCCCCTCTCCTTCAGCCTCCCTCTAGTCTATCCTCTTTCTAGATAAGATCCTCTAAGATACCACCCACAGAATTACCCCTAGTTCCCCCAAATTACCTAACCCAAGCCTATAACCAGTCCTCCATATACTCCAGTCCTTTCTTACACTCTCTTACTGAGATGTCCCCACGAGTCCCCATGGTGTACATTCTCCAAGCTAAAACAATCAATAAATCCAACCTGTTCAACTACAGGGATGTAACTAGGTGTCTTTGGCTAGAGGGCACCAACAAGGGCGATCAGAAATTGTGCCCTCAAGGTACTGTCTTTCCTGGCCCTTTTCAATTCTGACCCATCCCTACCCCCACCCTATTCCCACCATCAAAGAAGGACAAGCAGCCTGGCATTTCTGCAAAGATGACTCATTACATGCCAAAGTCCCATCCACCTGGATCTACCTGGCTCTCTCCCAGGAGGATCATTAGCCCCTGTACAGTATCTGACACATGACAGGTGCTCAGTAAAAATGTTTTGAGTAAAGGAATGAATCGCAGTCATTCAAACAGCTAGATTTCTCCAAACCCTGGAAGATCTAAGTTGCTTTAAGAACTTTCATGAGGAAACAAGAATTTCTAAGAAGTGAATATTAGCTGCTAGATAGGCAATTTAAGGGGCAAGCACCTATACTAACAGGGGGAAAAGCTCTGCCACTTCAAAAGACTATCAGCAGTGCCTTCAAAGCTATTTTTGCTGCTGCTGCTGCTACTGCTGTCGTTAAAGACCTTCAGAGAAACTTACCAGGAACCAGCCAAAATGGCTAAGTCACTCTGACTCATTCTTTTTATTATAATACTAAATTCTTCACCCAGAGGCATCCCTATCCACCATTTTTTTCAACCTATAATGTATGACCTCAAACTGGGCATGCTCAGGAATATGCCCACCTCTACAAGTGATTATGAGTCTTTCCTAAATGAATATGTATGAGTTTTCTAATAAAAGCCCCAGCTTTCTTTGTTCAGAGGAGAACACTGCTTTGAGAGTTATCCCTGGCACTCTGTGCACCTGCTGCAAGTATCAAAGCTCTCTCCACTCTTGTTTCCTGGTTGGGCTCATTGGCTTTGCCCTGATCATATTAGCCGTGATGCTTGTTCTTCCAAATATTTTGGTGGTATTTGGTGGTACACAGGAGACTGTCCCTGCAAGCCAGGCCCCACCAGCCTCCATCCTGCTCTCTAGCGCAGGTTGCAACCTCTACGAATCAAGTCAGCCAAGGGCCTTGCCCTCTAGCCTCTGGGATCAGCCAGCAGCAGTCACCAGCAGAAAGCAGGAGAGAGTTCAAGAAACTGATCTTTACTCCCTTCCTGTGGGGAAACAGTGCCTGCCTGCATTCCTTCACCAGAAGTGCCTCATCAGGTATCTTTCCTGAACATTTCTCTGCATTGAGTACCAGTGCCTGCCCCTCTCCCTTTCTGGCTGGGCTGGATCTCCACTGATGCTAGTCCTCGTGTTTTGCTCTCCAACATGCCTCTGTAAACAACCTCTTCCCTAAACTTCCTTCACTTCTGTTTTCCTCTCTTTCCTGCTGAGATGAATCTAACTGATGCAGGCAGCTTCAGCAGCTTCTTACACATTCCTACTTGAACTTGCTGAAGGCTTTGGAGTTTCTATGAAGGGCCAGGGATGCAGGTTTGCTCTTTGGCTGCTTATGTGGGGTGCAAAGCAGCCAGACTTGACTAATTTCAGTGACACAAAGGACCCCTTAAACCCCAAATCAGCAGGCTGTCATTACTGACATGGAGGACCCAATAATCTGGGAGAAACGAGAGAAGACAGAACTGGGACTCTTCTCCAGAACCTAATGGTTGTGTTTTTCAAACTATCTACAATGTCCTGACCCACAGAAGGGTATCTGTGGGGAAAGTGTAAGAAAACACCCAAAATGGGGCCTCTCCTGGGAGCATCTGGCTGCTTCCTCACCTGTTGTGGCCAGGAGATGCTGAGGGCTGCTGGAAATATCTTTCTTCACGTTTCGCAGGTTGACTATATACTTGGTTCCAGGGAGCAAGCCAGGGATCTCATAGATGTGCTCCTCCTTGGGCACCTGGATCTGCTTCACAGACAGCTCCTTCCCCAGGGGATAATAGCTGAGGAGGTAGTGGTCCACGTCACTGGAGGGCTCCCAGCTCACCAGCAGGGAATTCTCTGTGCTCTTGAGTAGCTGCAGGCCCTGGGGGGGCACCACTGTGTGCAGAACAGGAACAGGTGAGGGGTGGGTGTGGAACAAGCATGGGAATCTAGCCAGTGGGTGTTCAGTGAGCACCTACTGCACACTTGGCACTAAGATGGCAGGCCTGGAGGAGGGGAGACTTAAGTATGTTCCTGTTACGGGACACACGCTTAAATTGTTATCTGGTTAGGAGCTAATACTGATACCTTCCCACGTGGTGGGGGAAGGACAGGTGCAAACCTCACACAGAGTCTTCAGTGGTCCTCAAAGTTCAGGCCCCAAAGCAACAGCATCAGCATTACATGGGAACTTGTAGAAATGCAAATTCTCGGGCCCCAGCCCAGACCTACAGGATCACAAGCTCTGGGGCATGCCTGTTTAAGAAGCCCTCCAGGGAATCTACTGTAGGCTGAAGGTCAATACCCCCTCACAGGACCAAGTGCAAGTGATGGTTCAAGGAGTGGAGACCATAGGTGGAAACAAACAAGGCCCCAAGGCACGTCTCAGCTCTCACCCTGGGAGCAGTCGGGGCCAGTGAAGCCCAGCTCGCAGTAACACTCGCCAGTGTCGCAGAAACCGTGGCCGCTGCAGTCGCCCGGACAGCGTTGCTCGCTGCAGTCCTCCGAAGTGAAGTGCTCGTGGCACTGGCAGACCCCGCGCACGCACACGCCGTGCCCACTGCAATCCTGGGGGCAGGCGGGGTAGGCGCAGTCGGGCCCCACGTAGGGGTCGTCGCACAGGCAGAGCCCGTCCACGCAGCGCCCGTGGCCGCTGCATGCCCCCGGGCAGGTCGGCAGCTCGCAGTCGGCGCCCTCCCAGCCCTGCTGGCAGTGGCAGCTGCAGGTGTCAGGGGAGAAGGTCCCGTGGCCACTGCAGTGGCGGCTCAGGTCTGGGGGAAGAGAGGAAACCATGGTAGATGGCCATCTCCTTGGAGACGCGTTAGAGAAGGCTCGGGGTATCTGGGTCTTGCCTGGCTGTCCGGGGATGACCCGGTTCCAGTTCCCGGTGGAGGACAGAGCCTCAGCCTCTTCCAGCTGGGCCCACCTCTAACCTGCCAAAGCTACAGGCATTTTTCTCTTTTTCTTGGTCTGAGAAGCTATGGACACCACCCTTTCCCTTCCCAGATGACTCCCTGGGTTCTGTCCCCTCTCAATGATGAGAACTGTTCAGGGTTTTCCTAGGAATGGGCCTTGAATGTTCCAAGCGTGACAGGTCGCTGGCTGACACAAAGGGACACGGCTTCTGCCAGGCAGGAGGGAGATTGTCCTCTAGCCTTGGTGAGTGGGGCTAGACCTAGGAAGGCCTCAGAAAAAAGGATTCCCTGAAGCTGCAAAATAGCCCAGTCTCAATGATGGGCAAGGGGGGCCTGGCAGGGGGATTTAACCTGGCTCCCTTCTGTAGCCCTTTATGGTAAGAGGCAGGGGAAGGGCAGGCCACTCAGCGCAGTGCCCTCTCTGTCCATTCTCAGAACACCTTTCTGGCTTCTCAGAACACCTTTCCTTCCTAAGGATGTGTCTAAGAGGCGGCTCCTCAGGGACTGGACCACACTGTTCTATTCATGGCAGTGTCCCTGGTGCCTACATTTGTACCTGGAATTTAGGAAGCGCTCTCAACCCTAGCAATTCCTTCAGATATAAAAATCTGTGTCTCAGTACCATTGGTTGTCCTCTGGTTCAATCTAAGTGTCTTATGTTTTTAAAAGAGTGGGACAGAGGGAACTTCATTATTTGTAAAATCAAATTGTGACATTTTATTACTAATTAAATAGTCACAACCTCCAGAACATCTATCACTGGCCAGGAATCTATTACATATCATCTGTAATTCTCAGAACTAGGCTGGCTGATGGAATCATCCTGATTGGACAGTTGAGGAGACTTAAGGAATTTGCCAAGTCACCGTTGGCCTCCATCTTTCCTGCACACCCCCTGCTTCCCCTTTGAGTGGAGATTGGGTCCACAGGTAAGAAAGCACCTAGAAGCCAGACCCATCTGGAAACATTGCCCCAGGAGTCTGGTGTCTTCAAGAGCTGCTGGTCCCTCCCTGATCAGGCATCCAGATGTCCCCTGGAGCTGAAACCAAGGAATAAATAGTGGGAACGAGCTGGATCCCAGAGAGAACCCAGAGTGAGATGTGAGACTGTGCAGCCTCAGAGTGCTCCTGAGGCCCGTGGGTGCCCCAAGTGGGTGCTGAGTGACTGGCCAACTCACCAGCAGCTCCTGGGCAGCAGTGCTGGACGCTGCACTGCTCCTTCATCTCTGCCATCTCTTCCTCCAGCTTCTTCACCCGGGCCAGGAGGTCCTGGACGCTGTCTGCCAGATCACAGTCCCTCTGTGGCGTCTGAAGGCGGATGTTGTGCCTGAAGATGAAGTTCTGCTCCTCCCCGGCCTCCCCCAGGGCCAAGAGCGAGGTCCCATCATCACTGAGGGCCTGGGGGTCAGTTTCCACCTGGACCAGGGCAGACTTGGGCACATCAATCTTGTAGGTGTGGCTGACGGTCACCTGTTGCTCCTTGTTGCTGCAGCCCTGAGACTCAGGCATGGCTGGGGCCGAAGCCACCAGGAACACAGAGCCAAGCAGGAGCCCCAGGGGGAAGCTGGACATTCCCTGGAGACCCATCCTTTGAGAGACAAGGAGCAGACCTTCCCTGAGACCTGTAGCCAGAAAAAATACAAAAGAAAGCCATGCGATTTGTTGAGGGAAACTGGTGTTTTTAGCAGGTCCCAAAGAGGCCATAGGAAGATGGGAAGCCAACAGAAAGAACTCATCCTAGATCTCCTGAGGGCTGAGCAATATTATTTTCTGTTCCTTGCTTACACAGGCATGGTCCTGCCTCTTGCCTTTGCTTACCCTTTTCACACCATCTGGAGCTTCCTTGCTCTCACTTCTAATTCTAGGTTCACCTGCACTTTGACAATAGCAAGGAGATCAGCCGTCTTGTGTTGAGAGCCCACTGTGTGCCAGGCTTTGATCCTAATCCCTAATCTTGTCAACAGCCCTAATATTATCCTCTGCATAATATCAGCAATAATAGCTGCATGTGGAGTCCTTGCAATGTGAGAGGCACTGTTCCAAGTGCTTCACGTCAGCTAACTCATTAGAGCCTGGTGACCCTTTGTGAAATATATTATTACTCCTATTTTACAGACAGGGAAACTGAGATACAGCTACCTTACATGATTTGCTCACAGGCACACAAACAAAAATGGCAGGATTTTTTAACTTATTTGAGTGTGTGTGTGTGTGTGTGTGTGTGAGAGAGAGAGAGAGAGAGAGAGAGAGAGAGAGAGAGAGGAGCTAGGAATGGAGCCCAGCGCCTCACACATGCCAGTCAAGCACTGGACCACTGAGCTGCAGCCCCATCCCAGTGGGAGGATTTGAGGCCAGATAACCTGACTCCAAAGACCAGGCTCATCACAGTGATGTCATGTTACTTTGCACAGATGAGGAAGTAGAGGCTCAGAGGCCGAACAAGTCACCCTGGACACCACAACCTCAAGGGCAGCATCCTGCCTCCACAGACATACCAACGAAACATAAGAACCTCATCCACGAGGTCTTCTCTCTCTCTCTCTCTCTCTCTCTCTCTCTCTCTCTCTCTCTCTTTCTTCCCCTGCCCCCCCCATCCTCTATCTCACCCCAGCTGGAAACCAGCTCTCCCTCTGCTAAGCGTTCAGAGTACTGAATGGTCCCTCTCTGGTGGTCTCTTGTAGTCGCTCTTGAAGACAGCTTGTCTCCCTGCTAACCTGGACCTTTTAGGGCTGGGGTCCAAGGTGCGTTCATCATATTGTTGTCCTAAGGCAAAGGCATAGAGTCTCACACTAAGGGGTTCAGTCCCTATTACTCGAGGCCAGGGGTTAAGGGTGGCCTGGTGTCAGGCAGTTATGTTTCACCTCCTTGGCCACTAGGGGGCGATATGGGCCTTCACCGCCATCAGTGGCAGATGAACCCCTCTCCCCTCTGGTTCCCCTAGTTCCCATCTGGGAAGTTGTATACTCTGACTACTAAAGAGTCAAGGCAGGGCAGACCTAGAGACCCAGGTGGGCTCACAGGACACACAGGAACCTCATTCACGAGGTGAGCTTGCGTGGCCACAGGTATCTAGAAACCCATCCACCAAGCTGCCCCTTGACAATGGGCTTCTGCAACCCACACAAACTTGTAATTAATTGTTGGTGTGAGAGTTTGAAAGTCCTTTCCTGGGCCTGCGTCCTCCTCCACCCAGGCTTTCCTGCATATGGTGAGAGGCAGCCTAAGAACAAACCACACAGGCCCCAGCGCTTCAGCCTTAGGAGGGCCCTTCTCTGCTTTAGCCTCCTCCTTGGACAGGAAGGATGCTGCTGCCTCCTGTCATCAGAGTGCTTAGCACCGTGCCCAGCACCCAACAAGAGCTCAACAAACATTCTGGGATTTGTTTTGTTTTTAAGAGTCTACCAAGGCTGGGGATATAGCTCAGTTGGTAGAGTGCTTGCCTTCCATGCACAAAGCCCTGGGTTTAATCCCCAGGACCGCCAAAAAAAAAAAAAAAAAAAAAAAAAAAAAAAAAAAAAAAAAAAAAAGAGCCTACCAAGTGATTTCCTGTCCATCCCCATTTTTTTTTTTTAATTGTGAAGGATTGTACTTGGAGTAGAAAGTAGCACATAAACAGCTCTGCTTTAATGACTGGTAAAGACATCAGTCAGCCTTGCACCCACAATCAGGTTGAGAGCTGGACCATCGTCAGCATCCTAGCAGCCTCACAGGGCCTTGCCAGATGCTGCCTCTCTTCCAGATTAATAGCTAGAACAGCACAAGACCATCAAAAGAACTGACCTGGAGGACAACTACACAGGTCAGAAAAAGGAATAAACCTTCCTAATCACAAATTCTAGTACAGAGTAAAAATTTTATCTTTTAAATGGTTATCATTTATTAGGTATCAGAAAATAGAGGAAATAAAGGATGAAGGGCCCTGGTAGAATTATTATTTAAAATAAAAATAATGGGGGGCTGGGATTGAGGCTCAGTGGTAGAGTGCTCACCTAGCACGCGCAGGGTGCTGGGTTCGATCCTCAGTACCACATAAAAATAAATGAATGGAATAAAGGTATTATGTCCAACTACAACTGAAAAAATAAATATATTTTAAAAATTAAATAAAAATAATAATATTACAATACATTACAGCAAAGTTCTGTTGTCCAATTGCTGCTGCATGCTGGCCATTGGCCAGGTGCATGGAGCCTCACTATTAAGGCTCTGAGGTGCTGTGGAAGGTCAGTGTTGTGCTCCTCACTTAGTGGGAGAGGAAACCAGGTCTGAGAGGTAAAGCACTTACCAGGGGTTGCTCAACTAGTAGGTGGCAGAGGCAGGATTCAAACCAGGTCCACACTATTGCAAGCCTGTGCTGGGTCTGTCAGCATGATGTTCTTATACCACCAGCAAATGAGCTCAGTATCGACAGATAACTAATGAGTGTCTCATGCAAATAGCAAATGAATTTAGTATATTTATGTCCCCAGGCAATTCCCTCATTTGGACACAGGTACTATATACCTCATACCCAAGGGATGTGCTACCACTGAGAACTAATCAGAATGATGCCAATAGAGAGTTCTTCTTTTATTGAGACATAACATCTGTGCGGCTTTACAGACACAGTGTGATAATTCAACACATGTATTCAGTGTGCAATGATCACATCTGGGTAGAAGCACCTCCACCCCCTGGAGCCTTAACCGTTTTCATGTGCTGGGGGCTTGTACCCTTCTAGCCATTTTGGAAGAGAGAGTTCGTGTTACTATTTTGCTCCATTCACTCCTCTTGATTCTCCAATCATCCAAAGTGTGTATTGGGGCTAGTAATAATCATGGCAGCTCACATTTCCAAGCACCTACTGCACCTCAGGAGCAGGGCTCCGCCCTCGCAGCAGGAGTGGGATGGTAGGGGCTGTTCTGACTGTCCTGGGATTTGGACAGTGGGTAATAAGTGTCTGCAGACTTTAAAGAGAGCTGCTTTAAGACAGGTTTGGGTTGGGGTGAGGTTAGGGAGAACAGGGGGGTGGCAGGAAGAGAGACTAATACCTGACTCTGGCCAAGACTAATTCAGAGGTGGGCACTTGGCTCAGAGTTTGCCATTTCATGGGCATTCAGTAACTGGAGGGAACTATAGTCCCAGCTAAATAAGAGAGCCCTTGGCCTGCTTCCCCAGCCCCCACCATGCAACAGGCAGCACCTGAGGAAACCAGAGGTGCTCTCGGTGGGTGAGAAGTGGAAGAAGGGAAGTACCTGGCTGACCATGGCCCTGCCCTCCTGCGTGTGGTCTCCAACCTCATGCCTGAGCTGGGAGAGAGGAAGGAAACTGAGGCTCTGATATTGAAACAGATTTGCCTTCAAAAAGTGGTTCTTTTCTAAGCCCAAAAGCAACCAGAAAACTCGGGAATCTGCTGGGGACTTCTGTGAGGACGGAGGAAGCAGGAAAGCCTGTAGTGAGTTAGAAGGCAGATGGACAGAAATAATGAGATGTCGCCATCGCCATCTTAAAAGGTTCAGACCCGTGACCCAAAAGGCACACTCCAGATCTCCACTTACTCCTCAGGGTGGGAACTGAGGCTCAGAGACACTGAGCCAAGTGCCTCTGACCACACTTCAGGTGTGGGGTCTCCAGCTATGGGGCCCTTCAGCTTGCACACTCTGCAATTTCCAGTAACAGCACACGTCCATCACGGAAGCTCCTACAGTGTTTCCACCCTAAATCCCCCTCCTGGGGAGCAACAGAGCCAGAGAAGCCTCTCTGCCCACCCCCGGCCTGTGGCTGACTATTCCTGAGACCTAAATGGAGTGCAGATGTTTTTCTGAATTAGTTCTGAACAAATGCAAAAAAGCCAGGGACTCTCGCCATAAACCACAGCAAGGCTGCCCAAAGCCCGTCTCACTGTGTTTGTTTTAAAGCCTGGAATATGAGAAACCCCAGAAGCTCTCACAGCCCTCCCTGTCGCCTGTCCTTCTGAATTGTAACAAGATGTCCTCATTAATTGCAGCCTCTCGGATTTCACATGTTGAGATCAGATTTTCCTGGGCAGGGTAATTTCTCGAAAGAAGATGAGCTGGGAAATCCTCAACCTAACAAGTGTAGCGAGCAAGGAGAGAAGCTGTGGGCTCCCACTCCAACACGTGGCAGGAGACTTTCCATGTTGAACAGCACAAGGAAGGGATGACTTCATCGCTGCTTAGATATGCACTGCACACCACAGACTGAGCTCCCCAGGGCTGGGTTGGAGGGCTCCCAGTTTCACGGAGAAAAACACAGGATGAGACTTGTGAGTAGAGATGAATATTCATCCTATGGAGGGGTAGCTCCCTATGGAAAGTGGGGTAAATGCTGCAGGAGTGCAAGAGGCAAAGGGCATTTACATACAGGAAAAGTGCATACAAGATACCTGGAAACCAGGGGCTCGTCAAATTCACTGTCTTGCTGCAGCTGAGCATGTGTTTAATTCTGACTGTAGGAGAGGACTGGGTACAGCATAGAGACAGGAACAAACTGCTTGGTATTGTTCTTCTGAAGGTTTTGCTGAGTCTGAGCTGGATGGATGGCCCTCAGGTCTGCCTTCAGAGACCTGCCGATGTCTCAGGGCTCTCTACCTGTGCTCTACGTCCTCTTGGTAGCTGCACCTAGTTCTGTGGCTTTAATTTCTAGACAAACATTAACAGCCCCCAAATCCATATGGATGCTTCTACCCAGATATCCTTATAAGCTCAGGGATGACAGTGGCTAAAACTGTGTTGATCCCCTCTGTATTCCCAGTCTCACAGTACAGTTCTGGCTAAATATTTTCTGAACTAGATAATAGCCACTGGAATTTGGGTGTTTAAAGGTGATGGGTACTGTGCCAAATACTTTACAAACATTATTCTCATTTAATCCTCAAAATGCTGGTGGTCAATTGATGACATTCTCTGTTAGAGGCGTCTAGAGGTGTTAAGGACCCCTTAGTACCCCTTGGTCCTTGGAAAGATGAGTTCTTTCCCAAACAGGGAGTTCAATCGCAGCCAATTTCATGAGAAGCTGGAGAATTCCCTTCCCAGGAGACACCACAGTGCACAAGGTCACTGGGTGCTGGGGCAGAGTCTGATAGGAGAGAAGGCCAGACTCCCAATCCCAACAGTCCTCTCCGACCCCAGGCCAGAAGACCTCTATGTCACCTCATTCTCTCCAAAGAAGGACACACACTCTGTGTCAGGAAATAACAGTAGTACTTACACCAAAGAGATCGGTAGCCAGTTTCTAACCACTGTTACAGATCTTTATCCAGGGCCTTCTCTCATTCCCTCATTACCTCATCCTGCCTGTATGGTTGACCACAGGCAAATGAGAGCCACTGCTTTAGCTTTTAGGGGGGAAATGGTATTATCCTGGAGTTCCAGAGGAGTCACTTAAGATATTCTGTCCCCAAATGACAAAGTGGACATCACTGAACTATGGAGGGAAATGAAGGAGGCGGGCGCTAGGGATGCATCAGTCACAAATGTCACTGGCAAACTTGTCACACCTTCGTTAATTCTCTTGAGCATGTTTTGCTGGTGATCCCCAACCTAGGCCCCAGATGACTCAGGGGTGACTCGGGGGTCTTGTGACCCAAGTACTTGGTCCAGGAGAGTGAGTTCTCAGTGGCTGAGGAACCCATGCTGGCTCAACTCATCCTGCACTGAAGACCTGTCCTCTCTCTCTTCCTCCCTCAGTATGGAAGAGTGAGTGGCATCCAAGGCACATTGTCTCCCCTAGGTCAGCTCCCAGTTGAACCAGGTACATACAAGCACTTTTATTTCTAGTCTCTGTGACACTGAACTGTCTACATAGCCATTCCACATAGGATTCGGGATGGCTAGGTGAGGATGAGGATGAGATTGTAGCCTTATGTGATAGGCCTAATATGGTCATATTCTGGGTGCACCCCACCCCAGTTCAATTGGATCCACCCAGTGAGCCCCCAGGAAGTGCCTGCAGATGATTCTCACACTGTGGTGCAATGACCATCTTCCTGAAGACCTCTTCCCTTCAGGGTTGCTGCCCACTACAGGTAGAAAGGATAAAGGGGGCGCCTGAACCAGTGTTAGCACTCAGTCGCTTCTCAGGGGTCCCATCAGGCTTATTTTGTTTTGTCAACTGAATCTTAATCTGCCTTGAAAAGGCTCAAGTGGGTGATGATAACAGTAGCTCCCACTTTCCAAGCATTTTTACATGCCAGGCGCTATGCTAAGTCCTTGTGAGACTTGTTAGATTCTTCCTGAACATCAGGCAGAGCGTTCACTCACCCCCAAGGGATGAAGTACTTTCTCACAGAAAGTCCTCCTTTAGCTTTCAAGATAAAATGGATACAGGGCCTAAATTCAGGAACCTTCTTTTTCCACATCCAACCAAACACCCAATCCCTAGCTGACTGATATTTGATACAGAATTAACCCTATTCCCCAAGGGTATAAGGGGCATCTATGGCAAACTCTGCTCCAGCTAAATGATAATGAAGAGAGGCACATAATGAAAAGTTAAAATCCTCTGTTTAGTTTAACGTGTGGTTTTCCACATATTGAATAACTTCAAAGTCCCTGCCTTCCATCAAGGAGGAGAAGCCATTGCTAATTTCCAAGGATCTGCCCTGTTCTACCCACACTCGCTGGGCAGATAATTCCGTGGCAGCTGGTTGGCATTAATGAGGGTCCACTGTGGTGGAACCAGGCAAAGCCCCTGTCCATCAGAGATGAGGCCTGAGAGCTCAGCTTCACAGGCTCACAGATTGGTGGTTCCAAATGCTGCTACAGAACCTAAACCATGATCTCATGTCTGCAGCCAGACCCTATAGGAGCCAGGGCTATGGAATGAGTGGCGGGTGGACAAGAGTTTCCATGGGCCTGGGCACAACTCCCTCAGGCATTTCTCAGAAACAGACCTTAGTCTACCCTCCATTTCAAACCACAGAACAGCACTGGATGCAAACCAGAAGCCACGAGACGATTTGGAGTCATCGGTCCCATTTTCTCTGTTTTGGAAGTCAGCTGCAGTCTGCATACTTGGGCATACAGCAGGACTCAAAGTGGGGTGGAAGCATGTCAGGTGCTTTTATCCCTCCTCAGAAAAGAGGACACTGGTGCTGACACTGTTTCTGCCAGAGTCCCTGCTCCCCACACTGTAGCCGTCACTCTGGATCTGCAACTAATGCCCAAATGCCAACGGCAATGAGTCTTCATGCTCATCCTGTCCCTGCCAGCTTCTCGTGCATAGCCCAGGCCCAGAAGGCATCACCTAACACCTTGGTGCTGACACCAGTGACTTGGACGTTGTGGCTTATCTATGTCCAGCTGTGGGAACTCGTTATTTCTATACTGAGATTGTTCCTTTTTTAAAAAAAATGTTTATCTAAGTAACTCAAGTTTTATACTTTAAAGTGAAATCCTGCACAGTCTCATTCATTCTTTCTCCTCTTTCCCCAGCTCCCTCCCAAGCACAAAAATTAATAATAAAGTCAGACCTCCAAAAACTAGTCCAATCACATCATTCTTGAGATGTTTCAAAATGGTTTCCTTGAGGCATTGCCCCAGCACCCAGGGACCTTGTGAGGGTAACTGGGAATTTGGGAAAAAGAAATTGTCCTCTTACAGGTAATAATTAAGACCAATTAAAACTCAAAGTTCTGCAAGTGAGTTTGCACATATAATCTTCGTTGGTGCATGTGAAATCCAGAAAAAGGGAAAATTATACTAGCTTCCTGATCATAACTGAAATAAAAATTCAGATTTAGGATTTAAAAGAACAGTGAGCTATAACAGATAAGAACCTTTTTTAAGGAGGTTTTTGACATTGTAAAGAAGTCAACAAAGAAAAAAGATGAGAAATACATGCTAGATCGACTCCAAGGAAACACTTTATCTAAACATGTCCTACTCCAGGTAGCAGCTAGTACAACACCAACCGCATTTGGCCAGATAAGGAAATGCTGGACTTAGTCCTGTCGGAGGACAGAGTGTGACTCTGGCTGAGGATGTTGTATGCAGGTCCTGGAAGATATTTCCTGATTTGAATTTAACCTGCATTACACTGCTTGGGTTTTCAGGTTTGGAACTGAGGCACGGGAGTCCAGTGGCCCCTGACCATCCACACCCGGCGGCCTTCTTCCCTCTCACAGGCAGAGCTTCAGCGATGGGTGCACTTACCTGGGAGGCGGCTGGGCACTGCTTCTGGCACCCCTGTCTCCTGCGAGCTGGGCTCCTGGTGCTGAAGACCCTGGTGCTGGTCTGTCCTCACTCTTCTCTCCTTGGCTTCCCTCCCTGAGTTTAAATCCTGTCTAGGCCAGAGGAGGAGCCAAAGGGGACTCTTGGGTATTTTCCTCCCTTACTGGCAGAGATTCCTTTAAAGATTGAGTAATTCATCCTCTTATTCTAACTAGGGGAGAAAAAAAATATACATTTCCCCCTCTTTTTCACTTTGATTACACAGCAGCTAAAAATACTAAAGGCTGTTTCCATTTAAGTGGATCCAGAATAAGGATATTAAAAAAGTTTGCACGTCCCTTGGCCAGGAGCTGAGTCTCGGGGTTGGGAAGTACGTTTAAAAAGCCTCTTTCTGTTTTTCCTGTTGCAGGCATTTGGGGATGTATTGCCTCCTACTTTTAAAATAGGAAAGGACCTTTAGCAGAAAGAAAATGAGCAGAGACTCTCAGAGACAGAGCCTGCTCGGACTCCTACCTCTCACCATCTCACGCGTACCTGGGAGCGGCAGGGCTCTGAAGGGGGCTGAGAGCAGACCTGGGGCTTCTGGGCCCACTCGGACCAGGTGAGGACAGTGGTGCCCCTTGCAGGCCACCTTCGTCTTTTGCCATCTCATGGGCAGACTTCTCCTTTCTATGAACCAGAGCTATTTCAGTGGGTCACAGGTGGCACCTGCCGCTCTTCCCTCCCGGTGGTTCCTCTCTCAGCCTTCCTGAGTAGATTCTGGAGTGCAGATCCACAATGAAAGGAGCCCATGGGTTTCCAGTCACCCACGTGCAGCCAGATACCAAGGAGAAGGAAGAAGGTAGGATAGGAGAGGTGGGGAATCAAAGAGCTGCCCTCGGAAGTTCTGTTACCCATCCAGGCTGTTTGTGCTCGTCAGGTGGGATGCCGATTCTGAGACAGTGAGTTTTGAGAAAGAGAAAGGGTTTGTTCACAAGGCAGCCAAGCATGGGTATAAGAGAGCCGGTCTCAAATTCTCCTCCCTGAGCCTAGGGTTTAGGGTCATTGATGAGATAAAGAAGCAGGGTGGTTTGAGGTGTGGGGGAAGTAATTGTATGTATAGAAGCAACTGGTGACCTTTGCATGCCTAATCAAGCATCATGGCTCTTCATGGGATACGTGTTCAGAAGATGGTGGGGTTAGCATGCTCTGGGGCTGGGGTTTGGCCCTCTGACATCAAAAGGTTGCCCATTGGACACTTGTGCACGTTCAAGTGAAGGGGTCAGTGGTTTAATTGGTTTGGGATGGATAACGGTGGCCTCCAAGTTCTATAAATAACAACTTAGGCAACTATTACCATTGTAACCAACATGTCAGAGGTATTATCTATAGAAAAGCTACAAAGATACTGTGTTAGCCTGCTTTTCATTGCTATGACTAGAATACCTGACAAGAACAGTGGAGGAAGAAAAGCTAAATATTCGGGAGCTCATGGTTTCAGAGGTTCAGCTCATGTTGGCTGACTCCATTGCTATGGGTCCAAGGTGAGGCAGAACATCATGGCGGAAGGTCATGGCCGAGGAGAGCAGCTCAGCTCCTGGCAGCAAGGAAACAGAAGAAGAATGAAGGAGGATCCAGATCAAGCTATGATCCCCAGTGATACTCCCCCAGGGACCTACTTCCCCCAGCCACACCCCACCTGCCTGCGGTTACCATCCAGTTAGTCTATTCAAATGACTAATCCATCAAGTGAATTCATCCACTGATTAGGTGGCAGCTCTCATAATCTAATCACTTCACCTCTGAACATTCCTGCATTAACACAGGAGCTTTGGGAGGACACCTCATATCCAAACCATAACAGATGCTAATATATTGCTCAGCTATATGACCTCTAAAGTGGGTGATAAAAGCCAGTGAAGTCAGTTAAGTCTGAAGGTTTTATTCAGGTCCAGATTGAAGGTGAGCCCAGAGCCTGAGTGCCTGCATCTGAAACTTGCATGTGTGACTGGCAATTTCCCTCCATGTAACCTCCTTGTGCCTTAGTTTACTCATCTCCAAGGAGAAATGGTACAGCCATTGCGAGGATTAAATGAGTTGATGCACAGAAAGAACTTAGAGTAGACTCAAGGACAAAACAAGGACTCGGTAGACATCAGCTGCCCTTGTTGCTGTGATCATTATCATTTTTGATTCTGATGAAATCCACTGAGTAGTCTTTGATAAGCTCCTCCTCAGTGCACATGGGTTCATAGTTCTCTATCTTCTCCACTTACAACCATGGACAGTTCTGTTCTCTGCCCCCAGAATTAGGGCCAGTCATACACAAAAGTGACCACTGTGGTGAATTAAGGGCTGTCAGAAACCCCCTAGTCCCAAACATCCTTATTCTCCCTCAGATCTTTTCTCAGCTTCTGAAATTTGAAAATCTCCTCTAGGGCCTCTTATTCCTAGTTTCCTCTCACTAATTCTTCCCCTGTGAGGGTCTTAGTTACTCTCGTCATTACCCTATCCTCCATGTCCTCAATAGATTCAACTGAACCAGTGCAGTGAGCGCCTAAGCCCTCCAGTGAAGCTTAACAAAGCAGAACATGCATCACAGTAGAGGAAGGCAGTCCAGGGTGCGAGGGCTGGGCCACCCTCCACAGCACACCTCTACTCCAGGACATCTCCCAGCCAGTGAGGAGGGGAAAAGGGCAGGGGCAGAGGGAATGCACACCCACTCCTTAAAAACACATAAACCAGCCGGGAGTGGTGGTGCCTGCCTCTAATCCCAGTGGCTGGGAGGCTAAAACAGGAAGATCGTGAGTTCAAAGCCAGCCTCAGGAAAAATAAGGTGCTAAGCAACTCAGTGAGACCCTGTCTCTAAATAAAATATAAAATAGGGCAGGGGATGGCTTAGTGGTCAAGTGCCCCTGAGTTCAATCCGCAGTACCAAACATACACACACGCACTCACATACACATACAATTATTTTATAAACATTTCAGACTTGCAGAGAAGTTGCAGAAATATTACAAAGAATCCCTTACATCTTTTACCCACATCTCCATATATTAACAGTCTGCTTCATTTGCTTTATTGTTCAGTCTTTCTCTATTTTTTCCCTAAAACTTTTGATAATGACTTGTACCTTTATCCTTCATCCCTAAATAATTTTAGTGTGTAGTATTCCCCCCAAACAAAAGCATACTCTTACATAACCTCCATACAGTGATCAAAATCAGAAATTCACACTGACATCCTATCATCTAACTTGAATCTTGTTTTCAAATCACATCAACTGTCTCCCTAATATCCTTTATAGAGAAACAAAAATATACTGATCCAGGATTCAATTCAGGTAATCCATTGCATTTAGTTGTGCTGTCTTTAGCGTCTCTGTAATCTAGAAGTCTGCCAGCCTTTGCCTTTTATGACCTCAACATCTTTGAAGAGTGACAGCTGTTCTGAAGAGCATCCTTTCCTTGTATTGGGTGTTTCCTCATGACTAGAGTCACATTCTACCTTTTTGGCAGGAGTACTGTAGAGGTAGTGTGTCCTCCTCAGTGCACCACATCCAGAGGCACCTGAGGTGATCAGTCTGCCTGATTTGGAGATGTTGCCTTGGATCAGAAGGAGAACTGTGACAGGTTTCCTCCATGGTAAATATCTACCTTCTTTGTAATTCATATCTTGTGGGAAGATTTTGAATCTTATAAATCTTATAAAAATACCTTATAAATATTCTGCTTTTTTCTTATACTTTCACTACTAGTTTCAATCCACATTGTTGGTTCTCACCTCAACAGTTTCTTGCTATATATTAGCTATTGGTGATGATTTTTTTCTAACTCTATCTTTCTACATTAATTAGGCAGAATTCTGTCATAAAGAAGAGCTTTTTTACCATCCCTATTTTATTAACCAAATATTTTACTTACCTATATTCAAACTGACTTGTATTCTTTTTTCATTCTATGGGTTATATTCCTTTACTATCATTATTTATTTTGTTGCTCAAATAGCTCCACATTTGATGAGAGCAAGCCCTCCAGCACGGTCCCCATGTGTTGTTAACATGCCCCCATCATTCCCTGAGCACTTCCTTACTTTCTGACACAGCAAGATATCCCAGACCTTACCTGGTTCTGCTCCTGTCCCAGTTCTAGAGCCAGCAACATATATGAAGAGCCCTGCTTCCATTTATTAGAGAATGGTACACATTTTGGATAAAGGCTCAGCCTAGGACGGATGTGCATCACTTCTCCTGCCCCCCTTGGCCAGAATTTGGTCACATGTTCACCTACAGCTACCAGAGACGCTGGCATATTTCTCAATGGGTGGTCATGTGCCTTGCTAGAATTCAGGAGCTCTGGGAGGAAAGAAAGGGAGAGTGGCATTAGTGAAAATGCAAAGTCCACCACAGTGCCCACCCATGCACCATGGCAAATGCTCTTCCTGAACTGTGAAATCTCATCATGCCACACTCCCCTGCCCAATATTCTAGAAACTCCCCTTACTTACAAGATCAGGTTTCTAAAGTTCTCTGCACTCTACCCATCATACCCCTTCCTATTTATTCCCATGCTCAAACTCTTCTCCCACTTCTTACAAACCATCCATTTCGACCAATGTAGATGCCTCCCCGTCCCTGATAAAAGTGGTACTCCTCCCTGTCTCTGCTCACTGGCACTGCAGCCCCCACTTCTTGAGGCCAATGTCATCTCCACGAGGTCTTCTCCCGTTCCCCTATGATAACCTAAGTTAAGGTGAAACTTTTTGCATTTTTAACAAATGATGCCAAATTTTTCCTTAGGAAGGTGACTGTCTTTGCTTAAGAAGATACTTGGGATCCTAAGGATGGGCCTCAATAAAACAAAGAAACCACCATCACCAACACCACCACCACCATGATCACCACCACCACCACCACCATCACCACCACAACCACCACCACCATCACCACCATCATCACCATCACCACCACCACCACCACCACCATCACCACACCACCACCATAAGCTAAACTGATCTGCATGAAATGAATAGGAATTGGCAGTGGGAAAACAAAATATTGTAGAGGATAGAACCTGGGGAGGAGTAAACCTCTTAGAAATTCAATTGCTTTTAAGAACAAGAATTTCTATTCAGTATTAAATTGTTTGCTTAAATTTTATATACATCTCTGTTCATGGTCCCACATCTTAAGTTAAATCTTCTACCAACACTCAAATTTACAGCTGGCTTGAGAGATGGAAATAAACCAAAGAAAAGGAACTAGGTCACATCTTGGTTAGTGCTGCCCAAAGAGAAGGAAGGGGCCATGAGATCTGTGTTACAGACCTTCCCCTCAGAATGCGTGGTTTATAGAGCTTCTGTGCCCGTTGGCCGTTAGATTGTCCATGCAGAGGCTTCTTAATTTCAGTACGAGCTCTAGGTGGAAAAGGACTCTGTTTCCCTGGATTGCTCTCACTCCCTCTGAAGAGTACACACTAATTATGGTGTGGATTTATTCCTTAGGATACCTAAGGACAAAGCAAATTCCCTAAACACATAGGGGCTAAGCCATGGTGGCAGGCACCTGTTGGAATGTCTCCCTTACAACCTGCCCCTTCCTGTGGCCCAAGAGAATCCCAATTTTATTTTATTATCTACTTATGTCCTCCTGATCTTAGGTGATAGGGAAATCTGGGCTCATTCCCTATCCAGGAAGAGGGTTCTGGCTGACCTAAGGGAACCAGGGTAATCCTCTTGCCCTTGCCAGAGACCAGTTCAGGCAAGAACATGCAATGTATTTGGGATCAATGAAATATAAAGAATAGATACTGGCTACACACACACACACACACACACATACACACACACACACACACACACACACACACACACACACCCCAGAGAAGAGAGAAATATAGGATGCCTAGAGCTATGGCAGACACCTTGAAGCTGATCATAAAGACAAAGAAAACTCACCAAAGATGATAGAACAAAAAGTGGAAGGAATCTGGGGTTTGCAGGACATTGCTAAGCAGCTGAATGAAAGATCCCTCAAGTTTTCCTACTTCAGAACTTTCTGGAGTCAGGATTTTGTTTCTTAGAGCTGCAGCTGTTCTTGAAGATTCAAAAAAGATCTGCCAATTCCTTAGCAGCAAAGGGGTTTATTGACATACTGCTAAGAACACAGAACTTGGCAAGGACCTCCAGGAGGAAGTGGAGAGTCACAGCCAGTCATGGGCCCTGCTGGGAGGCAGGGGAGAGAGGCAAGACCAACTCCAAAGCTTACTGTCCCTTTATCTCCACTGTTGTCTTCAGGGTGAGAGTCTGAAGTAGATTAAAATGGTCACGAATTCTTTGCAGCTTTCCCCCTCAAAAGGATGAGTCTACTTGCCTGCTACTTGACCTTGGGCTAGCTTTGTGATTTACTTTCTCCAATAGAATACAGCTAAATGACACTGTGATTCTAAGCGTGGGCCTCCGGTGGCACTGAAGTTTCCACTCTCTGCCTGTTGGAATTCAGTGCTGATCATCCCCTGTTGGATTTCAGGGCTTTTGGGAGAAGGAAAACAAAGGAGAGGCCTGGCTAAGACCCCAGAGTTCTGAATGAGCCAGGCAGTACCAGGTGGGCCATCCCAGCATAGGCTACCCCAAAATGGCAAGCAGAGGACTATAAGTAAATAAGAGATTGTTTTAAGTTACTACAGTTTAGAAAGGTTTGATAGAACAGAAAGTTCTCTTGATAAAGACAAAAATAAACATTTTCCATAATTCCCACAACCAGAGATAAACCCAGGGTTTTTTCCTGCAAATATATAAATATGGGCTGTGGATGCAGCTCAGTGGTAGAGGACTTGCCTAATATGAGTGAGGCCCTGTACTCGATTCCTAGAACCACAAATGTATATGTGTGCAGAAATGTGTGTATCTATGTGAATATATTTAAAAGTTAATTATTCAGATTACACAACAATGGAAAAATGATACAAGAACCTATATCTAGCCAGGCGTGGTGGCACACACCTGCAATCCCAGCAGCTCAGGAGGCTGAGGCAGGAGGATCACCAGTTCAAAGCCAGCCTCAGCAAAAGAGAGGCACTAAGCAACTCAGTGAGACCCTGTCTCTAAATAAAATACAAAATATGGCTGGGGATGTTGCTCAGTGGTCAAGTGCCCCTGAGTTCAATCCCCAGTACCACCCCCACCAAAAAAAAAAAAAAGAAAAAAAAAGAATCTATACCTAAACAAGGGGAATAGTTTAATGTGAAACTAATTTCAACTCATCATTTTATCCAGTAGTATAACCCATTCCAAAACAACCTGGAAAAAAAAGTTGCTGGTTCAAATGATGACTCAAAAAAAAAAAAAACCATGTTATTATATCATTTTCTTTTATTTGAGAAAAATGTAGGATAAAGCATTCCAACTGCAGCCATCTCCCATTGTATCTGTTCTAAGAAATCACCCAAAACCCAATAAACCAAAGTGCTGGCTCCGAGGGAGTCTGAATCAATTGTGTCTAGTTTGGAGATCTGGGCTAGTTTCAGTTCGTTTGGGTTTGATTGAGCTGGTTGGAATGTTTGTCTTGTATCTTTAATTATGATGCTGCTGAATCTAAAGAAGCTGAAGCCAAACCCAGACAGACCTCATTGTTAAGAGTTTATCTTGACTGTCACTCTCTTTCCCATAAATTATATTTATTTTGAACCCCAGGACCTTCCTCCCCTTGGTCCCCTTGTAGTAAATTCTGAATTCAAGTCTCTTAACAGTGCTTGCATGAATGTGATATCTTAGACTTTAGATGTGAAAATTGCCTGTAAAAATAAACAACAGAATATGGAATTCAGCAAAGAGGAAGGTTTATTACTCCCTTCAAGGAAATGAAAGACCTTGATTCTTCTTCCATCAATATTTTCTTCTCATGGGTCAATATTTTTTGATATCCATCTCAGTAAAGTCAATATCTTCTTATTAATCTCTTCTGGCAATAACAGTTGCTATGAGCCAATGACCTGAAGTGTATGGGTTCAGAGAGCTGGATTTACAGCAAGGGACCTGGAAACTCGTAGGGGGTAGCAATTTTCTTTAGGAGACTCTTTGTGTATCACTTGTCTTGGGGGGTCACTATTTTGTGAATATCATTATTTTCATTTTAAAAAGCAACCTATTATTATAGACTAACAGAACTACAAAAATAGAAAATAAAAACAGAAAAATATAAAATAAACATTTTTCATAATTCCTACAACCAGAGATAACCCCAGTTTTTTTTTTTTCCTGCAAATGTATAAATACGGACTGGGGATGCAGTTCAGTGGTCGAGGATTTGCGTATCACGAGCAAGGCCCTGTGCTTGATCCCCAGAACCACAGATGTATATGTGTGCAGAAATGTGTGTATCCATGTGAACATATTTAAAAGTTAATTATTGGGCTGGGGATGTGGCTCAAGCGGTAGCTCGCTCGCCTGGCATGTGTGCGGCCCGGGTTCGATCCTCAGCACCAAAAACAAACAAAGATGTTGTGTCCGCTGAGAACTAAAAAATAAACATTAAAAAAAATTCTCTCTCTCTCTTTAAAAAAAAAAGTTAATTATTCAAATTATATGGAGCATTTTTTTCCTGATTTTTTTCTCTTTACATAGTAATTTTTTCTCTGTTTTCTTCCATATATTCAAGGACTGTATTTTCATGTTCCACTGTTTTCTAGTATTTTATACACAGGGGGAAGGACAGACTGCAAAGGAACACAAAAGAATTGGGGGGAGTAATGGAAAGGTTCTATACCTTGATTACAGTGGCTGTCATAGAAATTTATACATTTGTCAAAACTCATCAAACTACACACTTTTAAAGGGTAAATTTTAATTTACATGATTGATATCTCAATAAACCTGACTTAAGAGGGAAAAAAAGATTTGTTAAAGTGTCACCACACAATCTGACCCAGTGTCACCTGTGTCTTGGTCCACTCTTCAAGTCTCAATCTCAGTAGCACATGGGAATCACCTGGAAGATTTTAGTAAAACAAGATGGCAACATTGTGGGGGACATGTTTTCTCCTAAGGGTTTTTAAATTTTATTTTATAGTGCTAGCTCTTACATTGAGGCCAACGGACCCATTTTGTGTTCATTTTTGTTTGTAAGGTGAGGTGAGGGTTCAGCGGCCTTCTTTTGTATGTGGATTTGGAGTTGTCCCAGCAGCACTGTTGGAAAGACTATTCTTCTTCCCCTATTGAATTGCCTTGACAATCTTGTTGAAAATTATAGTCACATGCACTTTTTGAGTATTTACCTTTGCTCACCTAGATGACATTTTTATATATTCTGTCACTTTGATAGGAGCTCTCAGTCCAATTGTCTAGTTTGCATGCTAGTAGGGTCAGTGTCTGATCACAAGTACACAATACCTCAGTGTACCTGGTTCTTAACAAATGCTTTTTTGATAAGTTGATCCTAAGGTCCATTAGTTTAATAAATAACATAATTTATTTCTGATCAAGTTGATGGACTGATTCAAGTGGATCTCTCTGACCAAGAGGATAAAATTGACCTGTATGAGTCTTAGCATCAGGACAGTGAAAGAATTCTTTGGAGGACAGCTGTCTACCAAGCAGGACCACACTTTTGTCTGTGTTCACCCTCCCCAATTTGATCCTGATTTTTTTCTAAACCAATCATAGTAAGTCTAGTCTTCTGATATGGTTTGGGAGAGCTGAGTCTATTGGTAGTTCCCCAAGTGACTGAGAGGCGGGATCCCCAGAGGATACCACTGCAGACCGATTTCCCTCTGCCTCTGCATCTCCTCTGGCTCTGTTTCTGCACATCTGGGTCCCCAGCCTCACAGGCTTGCCTTCCTCCAACCCCTCTTACCAAGTAAAGATTTGAAAAATGTTGAAAAGTGGGGGCAAATTCATTGTCAACACACTGCTGTTAACAGGTCAAAGGAAGACACAGGAGAAATATGGGCAGAACCTGGGTCCTTCAGGACATTCTCAATCTTCTCAATCAATTGTGATATTTTTCGACCTTATTTAAGATCATTTATTTCTTCATTAATAAGCAAATTGGTCAGAATGGTTCGAGTACAATGATTGTACTCGAATCATTCTGACCAATTCAGGCCATTAGACTCTTCATGGAAAATGCCCTTCAGACTGCAAGATTTCAAGAGGCCTGTAACACTGCACACAGACACCCAGGGATATGAAATCCTCCTAAAGGTCAGCTTCCAAACTCAGTCCAAGATGAAGCTTTCCTAAGATTGGCAGACACTTGCCCTTTTGGCTGAATGATGACTGGGGAAAGTATTGCACATGAGTCAAACTCTGTTACCAGCTCTGAGCCACTGGCTTTTGGGGGAAGGATAACTTATCTCCATTGTTTTTCAATGAAGGGAATAGAGTTTGGGTAATGAATATGTCTCCTATAGTCCTATCCCTTAAAAATATATGGCTGTGGAGGAAGGACTTTTACACCCTAAATGGAATGATAAAATCTCAACATTTTTGGACTGAGAGGGAGTGGGACGAGGTCATACACGGAGGAGTCCTCTCTGGACTAGAGGGTTTCCCTCTGGAGAGCTGGCTGTGGAGCATTACAACTGGAAATCCCCTCTAAGTCAGTCTGGGGATACGAGGTTCCTTTATGCCAAGGTAAAATATTTCTCAGACTTCATAGGTGTAAATAAAAAAGATGAAGGGCCCTACTGAGCCACCCTGGAGATGACTAACTGCTGCAAATACAGGAAAATCCTGTGGTTCTCCTTGTCCTGAGTCACAGGCTCTCAACTCACATTTTCCTTCCAGGCCAAGCTGTTCATGTTTTTCTTTTAAATGCACCATTGATTCTCCCTAATAGCCAATGTTTGGGTTTTGTTTTGTGCTTTTAATTGTCATTTTCTCAGAGGGTAGGATTACAGCAAGGCTGTGCTGTGGCAATTGTTCCATTCCATGCAGGGGCAAAGCCACAGTAATGACAAGGTCGTACTGTGGAACTGCTGAGGTCGCCTATCTGAGGCCAACTGTGGTGCCAGGGAGAGCTGAGTCTATTGGTAGTTCCCCAAGTGACTGAGAGGCGGGATCCCCAGAGGATACCACTGCAGACCGATTTCCCTCTGCCTCTGCATCTCCTCTGGCTCTGTTTCTGCACACCTGGGTCCCCAGCCTCACAGGCTTGCCTTCCTCCAACCCCTCTTACCAAGTAAAGATTTGAAAAATGTTGAAAAGTGGGGGCAAATTCATGGTCAACACACTGTCTGTGCTGGAGCCTAAAGCTCCACATTATAGAATATTTCAGAAACACAGAAGGGATAAAGAGGTGTTACAAGCACTCGTGTCCCTACCCAGCTCAGGAAATACAAACACTGTTAAAGTTCCCACCTGTGCCTCTGCCATATTCCCCTCCCTGCAAGAGAGAGAAATGCTTTCCTGAAGTGGGTATTACTAGTCCAACACATATCTTTATATAATTATTGTATATGTCTACACACAAGTTTCAAATATAGTTTTTTTTTTCAGATGTACTCTTGTTTCCATATATTCTAGCATTTTTCTGTTGAGAATAACAAGCTTAAAATGATTTTTCTCAACATATTGAATTGACACTTAAACCTAGATATCCAGTCCTATAAAACTGTAATAGTGATTTTAAAGCGGCAATTAAGTCTAATGTGCTGATTTTTTTTTTCATGAAAGAGCACATTCTTACATTACTTATATTTTCTCCTTATTTGTACTTCTCTATTAATTTTCTTTCTGGTATTTTAATATGCAGATGTTTTCATTTTAATTCAATCAAGTTTATCATCCTTTCCCTTGATGATTTGTTCCTTTTGTGGCTCATTTAAGAAACATTTTTATATCCTGAGGTCATGAAGATAGTCATCTCTATTTTCCTGTAAAGCTTTTAAAATTTTGTTTTAACACATTCAGGTTTATGATATACCTGGAATGTATTTTTGTCCAGGGTATAAATAAAGTACCCAATTTTATTTTTTTCTACATAGATGATCTAGATTCAATGTATGATGCTAAAACAGCTAGCTATCCATGCAGCAAAACTGCTTCCCCTTTAATAGGCCATCTCTCATTTATCAAATTTTCATACATGCATAGATTTGCTTCCAGATTCTCTATTCTGGTCTATTGCTCTATTTGGTTATTCTTCTACTAATACACTCTGCCTTAATTATTTTTAAGTCTTTATATCCCATCAGACATGTCCCACTATCTCATTTTTCTTCAGAATTTGTTTAGTCTATGCTGACTTTTGTGTCTATGCTGACTTTTGTTCTTTTTACGTAAACTTAGGTTCAGATTGCCAAATTCCATGAAAAATCTCACTGGGATTTGATTGGAGTCATCCTCAATTTGTAGTTTAATTCAGAGAATGTTATGGACTGAATAAATTCATATGTTGAAATCCTAATTTCAAGTACTTCAAATATCACTGTTAGTCAGCTTTTTCATTGCTGAGAACAACAAAAAAAAAAGACTTGACAAGAACAATTTTAGAGGAGAAAAAGTTATTTGGCACTCTGGACCTTAGGTGATGCAGAATATCACAGCAGATGGGTGTGGTAGAGGAAAATAGTTCAGGACACAAAACCAGAAGCAGAGAGCTCTGCTAAACAAGGACAAAATATAAAGCCCAAAGGCATGCCCCCAGTGAGCTACCTCCTCCAGCCACACCATACCAGCCTATAGTTAGCACCCAGTTGATTCATTCAACTGGATTGATGCGCTGATTAGTTAAGGCTCTCATAACCCAATCATTTTACTTCTACAATTTCTTGCATTGTCTAACACATGGGCTTTTGGGGGACACCTAATATCTAAATGTAACACAGTGCATTTGCAGTTGGAATTTCTAAATAGGTGATTAAAGTTTAAAGATGTCACTAGGGTGGGCTCTAAACCAGTATGATTAGTGTCCTCATAAGAACAGGGAATTGAGATGCAGACAAATACACAGAAAAGACTATGTGAGGATGCAGCAAGTGGGCAGCAAGTGGGCAGTCATCTAAAAGCCAGCGAGAGAGGCCTCTTGAGAAACCATGCCTGACGACACCTAGATCTTAAATTTCCAGCTTCCACATCTGTAGAAAAAGAAACTTTTGCTGTTTAAGCAGCTGGCCTGAGGTACAGGTTGAGTACCCCTTATCTGAGGTGCCTGGGACAAGGAGTGTTCCGGATTTTGGAGGTTTGGGAATTTGAGCACATTTACATAGACCTCACTGGTTGAGCATCTTTAATCTGAAAATCAAAAATTCAGAATGCTCCAAAATCTGAAATTTTGAGAGCATCAGGTAAGCACTGAGAAAGTTTTAGTTTTGGAAGCATTTCAAATTTGAGGATTAGAATGCTCAAACTGTTCTTTATTATCATAGCCCTTGTGAACTAGTACAGAGAACACTGGCGGACTAATAATATTGAATTTTTTGTCTACAAGCATGGGTTACCCTTCCACTTAGTATTTTCTTCTATCAACAAAGTTTTATCATTTTCTCCAATGGGAATCTCATATATCTTTTTAAAGTGCCTTATATTTTTGTTTTTACTCTCTTAATAATTCTAGTAATTCCTATAGATTTTCACAAATTTCCATGTAAATAATTATATTATCTGAATAATAACAGCTTGACTTCCTTCTTTTCTATTTTAATATTTTTTGACAAAACTGAATGGACATACTGAAGGCTAGAGTCCTTGCTTTGACCTTAATCTCCAAGTGTCTACTTCTAAAACTTCAAGGGCATATGTTTTTCTGAAGGAGATTTTGTTACCTAGTATGCTACAGCAGATGCTTAGAACACCCAGCCTGCAGGGCTGGGTGTGTGGCTCAGTGGTAGAGTGTTTGCCTAGCACATGTTGAGGCACTGGGCTCCTTCTTCAGCACCACATAAAAATAAATAAAATAGAGGCGTTGTGTCCATCTACAACTAAAATTTAAAAAAAGAAAACCCACCTGCATCACCCCTCTTTCTTCAACACTTTCTCCCCATTACTGTCTATCTGTTCTGCACCCTGCATCTTGAAAATAAAGTCATTAACATGGCAGTTCACACTGAAACCCTGGGGGCTGGTCAGATGCACATTCACATTGTGGGGAAAAGTCTAAACCCAAGAAATAACTGGTTGTTGAGGCCTAAGCAGTAACACCTAAGACCACAATAATAATGGAAAGCATCTATATCTCCCTTCCCACTTACTCTGTAAATATCACTTCTTTAGCACTGCCATCTGGGTACCCAGACCAGACTAACTCAGATTTAACCAGGAGCCATTCCAAAGGATGGGGAATTGACCTCTTCCCATACTTTAATCAAACTACTCAGGTTCACTCCCCAGTTCCACCACATATTTGTATGGGCTTGGATAAGGTTCTTCTCTCTTGCCTGTTGCCTGACCTGTCAAGTGCTGTTAGAATTAAATAGATCATTAATGTAACTCTCTCGGAACAGTGACTTACACATAGGGAGCCCTTGACAAACATTACTAAACCCATAGGATGGCCATCTCTGCACTGCCTTCAGTTACTTAGTGAATTTTACTTTTTTCCTTAAAAAAATCTCAAAATACAACATTTAAATATTACTCAACCCACCATGTATTCAACCCTGCAGCCTGGTACAGAATACTGCTCTTGTCTGTAAAATTTTATATAACCCTGCCTTTAGCAGCCACATTATCACTCTCCTTTCCTTCCCCACTCTACTCCCCCAGCATTTAGGGTCACATACAACCAGCTTCCAGGCTCTTTCCACAAGGAATGAAAAGCTAAGCAAAAAGCAAACAAAGTATTCTGGGAAATATGGTTCTTTGGGTTTCAGACCCAAAGATAAGAATGGTGTAAAGAAGGAATGACAGACAAGCTGAATCTGAGCCTGCAAGTGAATATTATTTTCTACATCTCTCATTATTTTTACCGTATTTGTTCTACAATGGTGCCTTACTTCAAGAAAAAAGTTGGAAGAGCATACTTGTAACTGTGTGGGCCAAGTTCATTACATGTTTTGTCATTTGAAGTATCTTCTGATGTGGATACCCTAGTCTTTCCTTCACCTTTCCTCCTTCACCTGCTTGCCTTCTACTCTTTCCTCAGTCTCCAACTGAAACTTTGACCCACTGAAAGCCCACACTCTTGGCCCCTGAGGTTCTCCCACCCACTGTCATTCTTGTAAGTACAGGATTCCTGTCTTTCTCACCAATATGAAAGCCTCAGAAGGCAGCCGTCACATCTGCCTTATTCACAGATGCTCCCAGGCACTTCTGTTCAGCTCCTTCAAACCATTAATGCTGTAGAATCAGTTAATAATGGCATTACAGGAGGTAGGTCTGGAGACAGGAAGACCAATCACAGGGCAGTTATGGCAGTCTGGACAAAGGAGGGAAAGGTGAAGAAAGGGAAGAGAATGGAGGAGAGAAATCAGCCATGGAGATTGTGATGATTTAGATGTTTGGTGTCCCCCAAAAGCTCATGTGTGGAATAATACAAGAAAGTTTAGAGGTGAAATGATTGGGTTATGAGAGGCTTAACCTAATCAGTGCATCAATCCAGTTGAATGGATTAACTGGGTGGTAACTGTAGGCAGGTAGGGTGTGGCTGGAGGAGATGGGTTGATGCGGAGGTGCCCTTGGAGTTTATGCATTTTGTCAGTGGTGGGGAGCTCCCTCCCTCCCTCCTTCCCTCCCTCTTCTCTTCCCTTCTTTGTGGCCTTGTCCTGCGCTACTTATCTCCATCACACTCTTCCACCATGATATGCTGCTTCACTTCAGGCCCTGAGGAATGGAGTCAGCGATCTATGGACTGAGACCCCTGAAACTGTGAGCCCCAAATAAACCTTTCTTCTCTAAAATTGTTCTTGTCAGGTCTTTTGGTCACAGCAGCAACAAAGCTGACTAAAACAGAGGTGTTGTAGCATTGAGTCTATAGAACCTAGTAACTACTCAGATTTATTCAACAAAAAGCAGAAGTTTGGGGAATATTTTAGAAGTAGAACTATTTCTTCTTGATGGATTAGATACAAGAACAATAGGAAGATTTCAAGGAGACCTCAAGAGTTTTGACTTGGGCATCTGGATGTGTGATGTTAAGACTGTGGAGGTGGGTAGGGTGGAAAGCTCCAATTTTGGATGAGAAATAAGGAGTGGGGAGAATGCACCATGAATCCTAGTTTTCGAAGTATAGGTCATTCTCTTAAGCTAGAAATAGATAAGGTAGACCAAGCTCAAGGTGAAAAATGGACTGTTTGGGGCATGTTCACTGTGAAGTGTCCACTGGGACACATTATAAATGTCTAGAATTCAGGAGATATTTCTGGATGCAGATAGCAGTATGGTCATAGTGGTGATGGCTGAAACTGCCAGAATGAATGAGAACCTGTGAAATAAGAAGGGCAAAAAAGAGATCATATCAAACCCCTTGGGAGACTGTTATTTTTGGAAAAAGAAGTACCCTTAAAAGGGAGTTTGAGAAGAAACTTAGAAGGATAAGATTATCAAGAAATTATGTGAAAAAAAGGAAAGCCATTTGAATCAAAGAAGTGATAAGGAGCCAGATTTTTGGAAGTCCCTGAATGTCAGTCAAAATAAAATTGACTCTTTATCTAGGCCCTCCATGATAAGTAGTGATGATAAAATATAGACATGCTAGCCTTTGTGGACTGAGACTCATGCCTCAGTAGGGCAACTGAGAAACAGTATGGGTCCAGGCTCCAAAATCTGAGATTTGGAGGTAGGAAGTAGAGAGTGATCTTTTAAGGATATATCCCTCATTAAAAAAAAAAAAAAAAAAAAGTGTCATCCAAACCAAATCATCACTGACTTAAATAAGATGGAGAGAAAACCCAGAATTTCAAGGGCTTTCATTATTTTTGCTTGGTTCTTATAACCAGCCCCTTGGCAATGACAAAGGACAAAAAAATTCCCAAGAATCCTGCTGGTCTCACCAAGTCCAAAACCAAATGCAGCTTATCCAGCAGCCTCTATGACAAGCCTCTGTCACAGAGACTTGGCGCCACATGAAATATGGGGCTTTTAGTTTATGTTCCAGAAGGAGCCATCAGACAAAAGCAGAAGAATGTCTGCCCACCTTTCCATTACAGTGTTCTACAAGAAGAAGGGGAAAGCCTGAGGCAAGGGCAAAGGAGACATCGTGACTCAACTTTGGCAGAATTACCTTCTGCCATGCCACTGTGGTTTTGGGAGCAGTTTAAAGCTAAACTTCAAAAATAATTACAAAGGAAGGATCTGGTTAAGCATAAACGCAGAGGGAGACAGATGAGCTGGGTCTTTGCAGAAGGCATTGGGGTGCAGGGCAAGTGTGTAAACCTGCAGGAGGGAAGGCACTTCTTCAGGCACTGTGGTGCATGGCAAGTGTTAGGAAGTGTGTGTGTCATGGCAGGATGCACCTCTCTGTAGATTGGGAGATGAACAATGATCAGGACTGATGGCAAGATGGTTGGTAGCTTGCAGTGTGTTTACCAGCATCTGCATGAGATTGCGCTTGGCAAAAACACTTTGCAGACACACATTGTGTGGTTGCTTTCAAAAAATTCTAAAGTTCCAGCCGCTGACAGAAGTCAGAAGCTGTAGAGACTCAACTGAAGTATGAGCTGGAAATTCTTTGACCGGAACTTTGACTAACCCTCCCTCTAGCCCCCAAGTTTCACTTTGTGCTGGATTCTTCTCAGTGAAAGGTGGGTTCGTGGGCAGAGAAGACTTTTGGAGAAGGGAGGGACCAGCTCCTGGGGATGCAAAAGCCAGAGACTGAGTAGTTGATCCCAAAGCACAAGAAGCCTGTGGCTGGGCCTCTAGCCTTCCTCATGATGCGCCATGTTGGAGACACCAGGTCCCTTCTTTCTCCTGGTTTGGCGGTGAGACCCAATGTAATCAGTGGATTAAAAGAGGCAAAAATCACTAGAGAGAAGGTCAGAGAAGAACAGGATCATGAAGAGGTCAATGGAGCCTGGCAGTGGAGGCCAGACAGCCCTGGGAATGAGGAAAAAAGACCAGGCGAATGTGCACACTTTGATCTCACCATCTGAAAATGGAGCTAGTGGCATTACTACCTCATTGGAACACGGCAACATCAACAACTCACAACTATGTCTGAGGTGTCTGGACCTTCTCAGAAGTTCAGGTTGCCAAGATTTATCTGTCCAAATTGTACCGTTAACAAGGACTGGTGTCAGTCTTTGATGATTCTTTCCAGTATTAAAAGCAATATTAGTCAGAACCCAACCTGAGAGGTATTATAGTGGGCTAGCAGAAAACAAAATGAAGCCTCTGTGGGGACCAAGTGCATTCAGCAGGGAGGACTCCATGTATGGGCCTGTTCTTATTTCCTCATTACATCAGCTTTTCCAGTAGGGTCAACATTCCCCTACGTCCCTGAAAATGCTTCTCTTCTTCAAAAAGCAGACTTGGGTGGCCACCAAGCATATGAGGCTGAGGTTTTATACAGAATCACAGATCACACCAGAGTGGGAGACACAGTCTGAGATCAAACCCCAAGAACAAACTTCATATGTATGAGAAGACAAGTCTGATTTCTACTTTTCTGATTACCAGAATCTCTGAGATTATACCAAATACAAGCTAAATTTTATTTATTCTTTTTATAAGTATTGATTTAGTATATACTATGTGCTAGGGATCATTCTATGAGCTGGGGAAATAGAATTAAATAAAATAAACTCATTATCATCATCATCACCATCTTCTTCCTCTTCATATCATCCCTGCCCTTGTGGAGTTTCCATTTCTAGAGGGGAAAACAGGCTATTATTCCCCATAGGAGAAGGGAGCCAATATTAGTGAAGGATTGTTCTGTAGTTCTATGAAAGAAGTAAATGAATTAATGATAACTCGTTTTTGTCATGCATCCTTTAAGGCATATAAACTAGACTTCTTAGTACTGCACAGGATACAAAGAAACAATGAGAAGACATGACCCTACAGCTTGCAATTTAGATGGTCACCACTGTATCTTCCCTTTGCTCTCTTCCTTATGTATAACAGAAATGCCAAGAGTTCTAGTTTACATGAAGTACATCCAAAGGGGAGAAAACAAAACTCCAATAGAAATCTCAAAGCAGAGTTTCAATGAATATAACTCAATCTTGCAACTTGATTATTTGACCAGGAGGGATCTACTGAAGGCTGAATGCCTTCCTGGTGCCTGAGTCCAGCCTGGTGTGCTGTGGAAAACAGCAATGACAGGAGTCCTTCCCTCAGAGACAAGACAGGAAGCGATTAGTGAAAACATGAGAAGATTATATTAGCTCTTTATGACCGTGCAGAGCAAAGGATGAGAAATACACTAGAAATATAATTTTAATTTCCTTTTCTAAAATCAGGACAAAATGCAAATTCATCTGGTTTGACTGACAACTGATAATTCAACAGGAGACCAGGCTTCTCTGAGAACATTTTTTTTTCGTACCCCAAGGTAAGTTAGCCTGGAGATGGGGCAAGGGTAAGGATCTCTGGGATGAGGCCCTGGGAGAAAGATGATGAGAAAGTGACCAAAGGGTAAGGGAGCATTCTGTCCCCTTGCTCCTTTCCAGGCCCCAACACAGCTGTGGACATAATGACGTGGTACACATTTCTATGGTTCTGGGGCTACTAGGTGGCCTGCAGGATCACATGGACCCATATCTTCTCCAGGAAAGGGGACATCTGCCTTGTGTTGGCATCATCAGGACCCATCTGTGGCTTTGCAGAAGTTTCCTACACTTGGGTCTCATTAACTTATAGCTCTTTGATATTTTTGTCACCATGACTAATAAAAGTGATGCACTCAAGCTAAATGACTCACATTTTGCCTTTTCATTAGATGGCTTTAGAATTTAGAACAATTGGGGCTGGGGATGTGGCTCAAGCGGTAGCGCGCTTGCCTGGCATGCGTGCGGCCTGGGTTCGATCCTCAGCACCACATACAAACAAAGATGTTGTGTCCGTCAATAACTAAAAAAAATAAATATTAAAAATTCTCTCTCTCTCTCTCTCTCTCTCTTTAAAAAAAAAAGAATTTAGAACAATCAAGAAGAGTAGGAAGAGAAATAACAAGGAAAAATGATATATGGAAGAATGGAAAAGCTGATTTTCTATCAATTGTTTATTCCTCCAAATGAAAAGCCATCAAGGACGTTGGAAAAGAAAAAGGGTGTGACCTCATCCCTGAAACAACACAAGACATTTTGTTTCAGCCTAGGCCACAAGCAGTTGGAGGAGAGTGCCTGGAAGAACACTGAGTCAGATTTGAAATCTCCCAATGTAGACCACTCTTGGGAAGAGGAGAAAGGGGCTCACACTTGTCTGGAAAGGTGGAAGACAGAAAGAGAGCCAGCTGCACCATCAGGAAGTCCACCAGTCTCAGGCAACAGGAAAAGAGAGTGCTGGGACTCTCCAGGAACTCTGAAGAGGCAAGAGTTCTGGAACCCTGAACGCCAGGTAGCCCTGGGGTCCCTGTCTCTCCAGTTGGCAGGAAAGAGGCCCCTGTGGGCATTCCAGAGGACTCCAGAATGAGCCATCTGCTTGGCTTTCAGCCAGCTCATGTGAAGTAGCACGTGTGATCTTAAGAATACAGAGACCAAGTCTCGGCTTCATCCTCTGAACGTTGTTTCTTACCAGAGACAAACACAAACATCATGACTGTGCTTCAGAGGGGCTTCTTGAAAGCCCTTCACTCCCCCTGTGCTCCTCTTGATGATACTTTTGTTTCCTCTCTTTCTCTGGAAGAGATATAACATCTAGCTTATCAACACTGGAACTGGTTTTTGCCAATGCCTGGGAAAAGAGACACAAGGGCATTTTCTTCTAAAATACTAGGCCATGGGGAAGGATTTGGCCAAATTTTACTGTTACATCATGTGCATATATGAATATGCACATATACAAATGGTGATAACAAGTCCCACCATTGTGTGTAATTATAATGCACCAATAAAAACATGGAAAAAAAATAAAGTGCTAGACCAGCAGGTCACAACCACAGAGGCTGGCCTTTAGGGAAAGAGCAACAAAGACTTCTACACCCACAGAGGTTGGCAATGGCTGATGAGAACATGGTCACAGGTAAGAGTCTGACTCATTCCAAAACAAGAAATATTTAGGAGCACCTACTACATATCAGACACTCTGCTAGGAACTTGAAAACAACATGTTTCCTTAAGGAACTTTCAAATAAGTTGGGGGGAATAACACAAATGCAATATTAAAACAGTTGTTTGTGATTCTGCCAGGCCTTTCCTCCCTGACTTTGACTTGCCTGTCGAGAAATTCTATTATATATGTGCTTACTTTGTATAGTCTTTAAAAATGCAGAATAGTCAAGTCTTGTGCACACAGAATTATGAGTCACTCCTAAGGGAGCTAATTAGGAAAAGAGGAATAGGGAATTGAGAATTGAAGAAAGAGGTAAAGCAGCTGGTGTAAGTCGAGGTCCTTGAGCTGAAGTCTTGGTAAGATAGACGAGTGTAGTGGATTAAATAACATCCCCTCAAAATTCATGTTTACCTATAACCTCAGAGTACGACTTTATTTCAAAATAGTGTTTGGAGATGTCATTAAGTAAAGATTAAGGTGAGATTATACTGAATCAGAATGGACCTTAAATCCAAATGAGAGTATTCTAATCGGAGGTAGAAAAAACACCAAATCATACACACAGAAGAGAACCAGGGGAAAATGGAGATAAAAGAGTCACCAAAGTCTGGAAGTGTAGGAGGCAAGGGAGGATTCTTTCCTGAGGCCTCTGAAGGAGCATATCCCTGTTGATATCTTGATGGGGCATCCGGCTTCCAGGACTGTGAGAGGATTTATGCCTGTTGTCTCAAACTACGAAGTTTGTGGCAAATTTTTATGGCAGATAGGAAACTAATACAATGAGGAAAATTAAGCAGGTCCCTAGAATTGAGAATTAGTCTAAGAGGAAGGAAGCTACTAACATTAAAAAGAGGAATCAGGGCTGGGGTCGTGGCTCAGTTGGTAGAGTGCTTGCCTAGCATGTGTGAGGCACTAGGTTCAATTCTCAGCACCACATATAAGTAAATAAATAAAGGTCAATCAACAACTAAAAAATTTTTTTTTTAGGGCTGGGGATGTGGCTCAAGCTGTAGCGCGCTCGCCTGGCATGCGTGCGGCCCGGGTTCGATCCTCAGCACCACATACCAACAAAGATGTTGTGTCCACCGAGAACTAAAAAATAAATATTAAAAATTCTCTCTCTCTCCACTCTCACTCTCTCTTTAAAAAAAAAAAAAAAAAATTTTTAAAAAAAGAGGAATTAATAGTAGTTGCTTCTGCTCACAATCGCCAGGCCCCAGCTGCCAGCTGTGGTTATATGCCCTGTGAGCTGGATAGAAGGGTCGAAAACTATCCACTTGAGCTGTGCTTCATTGGTGAATCAGATTATTCTATTTCTATTTCAAGCAGACACTTATGTGTCTAGTTCTGCCTGTAGAACCACGGACACAGCACGTAGCACTGTACGATAAGACCAGGCCAAGGAGCACACACCCCTGACATCCAGCACACAAGGTTTGCTAGGTTGGCCTTCCTGGCTAACAGCTGCATTACGACCCCCCTACCCCCATCCCATGCTGGGGATCACACCTAAGCTCTCATGCATGCTAGGCGAGTGTTCTACTACTGAGCTACAATCCCAAGTACTCATGTCAAGAAGACAATGAATATGTAGACAGAAATGGAACTCATAAAAATCTCTGTGCATGCATATGATCTGCAGCCATTCAGAGCAAACATGCAACTGTCTCCTTGAAACTGCTGGGAAGAAATTTAACATATATTTTAAAGTTAGGGATGGTAAGCAGAAATTGAGTATCATCTCTGCCTTTACTAATTTAGAATGTGCAAAATGTCGCCTGCATTGTCTTTACTTAAACATCATGAAGAGTTTTTCATAATTTGCCTTACTCAGAACCCCACTTTACCATAAAGATCTCAAGTTCTTCAAGTGCACATTTTCTTTTCTTTTTACCAGACCCCCAGAAGTGTTTCTATCCAGGTGAAAAAGTATTTCCAGGCCCCTACACTGGGGCAGAATAGCTAAAAGTTTTTACATGGAACTGTGTTTACCCATGACATTCTGCACCACTAACCCCCAACCTTGTTACCTGCTCCTCACCTCCTTGGGTGACCAAAACTGGTGTGTGTCTGATGTTCAATTAAGCATTTAATAAACTAAACTGAACTGAGTCAAAAGGTTTAAGAAAAACCAAAAGGTCTGAGAGGAAGAACACCTGTGGAAACTTGAAATGGGAAAATCCAGTGTGGCTGGAGGCATTTGGGGGGACTGATAAGAAATGGTGTGGCAGAGATTGATTGTGGTCACAAATATTGCATTAAGGGATTTGGACTTCATTTCTGGTGGTGATGGGAAACTCCTGTGAGTAGTCACAGTGTTTTAGAATATTTGCTCTCATGACTCAAAAGGTGGTAGGGAAGAAGATGGGTCAAGCAGTTAAAAGCCAGGGGTGGAGGGCAAAAATGCATTTAGGAATCCAGCTAGTTTAGAAAGGGCCTGAACAACAAGGGAGGCAGGAGTAGGAATGGAGAAAATTAATGACACAATTCACAGTAGAATCACTAAGATGTGAACAATCTGTTGGGTGGGCTACTTTTTTCTTAGCCTTAGTTCCCCCAACGAGAATCCAAAATAAAGAATTATGTGCATGTAATTTACTTGGGAAGTGACCTGGCCCAGTAGTGAAGGATCAGGGCAGTGGAAAACAAAGAATAAAAAAGAAATGCAAGGACACCTCTTATGCTATTTAGCCATTGCTGTAGGCAGCTGGTGCTCCGCATCTCTCAGAGCACCTCAGGAGCATTGTGAAATGTGTCACACACAGGTTTCCAACACCAATAGGGTGTCCCTCTGTGTCACCTCCCCTGCTCTTGGTACCTGTGCATGCATGAGTGCTGAGCAGGCCCTGGCTCCTCAGAGTCCAAAATCAACATCAGAGAAGCCAAGAGAGAGGGGCCTGAAGACCCAAGGTATCTCTTACTGCAGCTGAACTAAGCCAGTAGTAGTCTGCTCAGAACTGGTCAGCCAGGTGGTAGTTAGAGCAAGAGGTGGCCAAGAGGGTTTGCAATGGCATCCAGGAAACGAAGAGAGAAAAGGAGCCAAAGGGGACTGAGACTGTCAACAATGCCATTAATCAAAAATTGGAAGTGCTTATAGGAAATGGTGGGAATGCAAGGCCCTCTGTGACCTACCCCCAAACCCCCCACCTCCAGACTTCACCTTCTTTCTCCTTCTCATTCACTTAGCTCCTCCTTGCCTCCTTCAGACACACCCCGCACGTTCCCACCTCTCAGCCCTTAGGCCTCCTGTTCCTACTGCAGCTTGCATGTTCTTCCTCCAGGTGCCTCCTAGGTCACTCCCTCATGTCCAGAGGTCTCTGTTCAAGAGGTATCATCCAAAGTCGTCCTCTAATCATGTTATTAGACAGTACGTCCTGCCAAAATTCTTCATCTTTCTTCCCTGCTTTATTTCCTGTAGCATATCACCATTTGATACCAAAATCAATCCCTGCCACACCACTTCTCATCAGTCCCCCCAAATGCCTCTGGCCACACTGGATTTTCCCATTTCAAGTTTCCCTTTAAGTGTTCTTCCTCTCAAAGGCTTTCATCTACCTTTTAGTTTTTCTTTTTCTTTTTTTTAATATTTATTACTTTCACTGTACACCTTTGTTTTTACTTATTTACTTTTACGTAGTCCTGAGGAATGAACCCAGGGGCATCTTTTAGTTTTTCTTAAACCTTTTCACTAAATTCTGTTTAGTTCATCAAATGCTTAATTGAATACCAGGCAATTAGCTCTTCCTTACCCTCTACTATGGTGTAAGTTCCATAAGGACAGGGACTTTGTTTTGCACACTACTGTATCTCCAGCTCTTAGAATAGTACATGGAACACAGCAGGAACTCTCAGAAACTGTTCCTTAAAGGGATGAATGCTCATAAGCTCAGGCAGGGTTTAAGGTGCTCTGGCTGGCTGGGACATGGCTCAGTGATGGAGCACTTACATAGATGCATGAGGCCCTGGTTCCTGGCACTGGGGGAAAAAAAAAGAAAGAAATAAAAACGGTGTTTTGGTTCCTGGATAAAATACCTTCTGGAGATATGGGTGAGGCATAGTGTGGGAATGTGGGTGTGTAGATGGCTATGGCCAGGGCTGGCTTCATGAGTAGGCCACCTGTGCATCCCACAGAACCAGATATTCCAAAGAACACCATGCTTGGCTCATTCTGCTGTCACTATCTTGAAATCTGTAATTTTTCTTTTTTTTTTTTTAAATCAAGGTCTTGCTAAGTTGCCCAAGCTGGCTTCACACTCTAGATCCGTCTGCTTCAGCCTCCCAAGTAGGTGGGATAACAGATTAACCTTATGAGAGGATACCACATCTGGCTCACTACTTTGAAATTCTTATCCTTGAATTTGTGACTTGGGAGTGGAACCTGATGGGACAATGGAGCATGCTCAAGAGCAGAAGGGATGTGTGTGTCCATCTGCCTTGCTGCTCCTTCCTGGGATGCCCACCAAGATGGAATCCTGGTGGACCCACCATATAGGGGACACTGAGCCGGGGCACTGGCAGCCCCCAGAGGCCACCAGACCTTGACTCCTACATAGAAAGAAGATTACAGCTTTCTGGGGGGAGGGGGAACAGACATTTTCCTTTCAGTCCTCCTTACTCATCAGTAAGTTGAAGGGAGAATGTTTTGGTGGAATGTGCACATTTCAAGAAGCAGAACAGACTGGGGTAGCTCAGTGGCAGATGGCTTGCCTAGCAAGCAGGAAGCCCTGGGTTTCATTCCTGGCGCTACAAAAGAAAAAGAAGGAGAAACAAAATAAATGAAATAAAAGCCACTGAATTCTTTTTTTCCACCATTCTGTTAAGAATGAGATGCGTAGGCATGCACACACTATAAAACATAAATTGTGTGATTTCATTGATTCTGCATGCAAGTTAAATGCTCTTAATTTGCTTTGGGAACTGGCATTATACAATATAGAGATGAGTGGTAAAATTCATGCAACAGTTTAAAATTAAATGTAATATTTTTTCTTTACTAAGAACAATGCTAAACAGCAAATTAAAAAACCATGACAAGTTGAGAATCTGGGAGAGAAAAGGAAAAGCTTTACATTTTACTTCGTATAACAGCACTTTTTCCCCCTGCATTTTGAACAAGGGGCCCTGTATTTGTATTTTGTACTGGACCCTACAAACTGCACATCCTGTTTTAACCTGGAACTCCTACAAAAGAGGGCAACTCCATCTCACAGTTCCTACTGATGAAGGGTAGTGCCATCATTTCATTTAGAGCACAGCTGTGTGTGTATTTCCAATATGCATCAGGCAAACTGATGGAAACTGGGAGAGGGTGGCTGAGTGTAGGACCTCAGATGCAGTATTACTGCCATCCTGTGTCTAATCTGATGCACAGCACACAGCTCCAGGAGGAGGCTCACAAACAAGGGCCCTGTGGCTGCTTCCAGAAACAGGGAGCCACCCATACTCTGCAGCCAAACTGGCAAGCCAATAGGATTATTATTTTGCTGGTGGTGTTTAAATGAAGACAGATGTGTAATGAGAACAGAGGTTTAATCCACTATCCATATACACCATTTCAGGACTCTGTGTGTGTATGTGTGTCCTTTGCCTTTCTGTCTCCCTTCACATTCATTTTCCTTCATTCCCGCCTTCTTCCTCTAAGTAGTTTCCTCTGATTGTCCAAGAAGTCTGGTTCTTTAAGTCAAAACATACCCAGCAGCCACTATCCCTCTTGGAGAAGATCTCTGTAAAGCACTTTCAGAGCAGACAGGGAGAGTGTTTTAGTCCAAGGATGCTGGTGACTCAACAAGGGCCAGACTCTTGAGACAAGAGTATGCCAAGTAAATGCTCCTTCTTTGCAACTCCGGGGGCTGCAGCCAAGTTAGGTCTGTTAGTTACTAGTTGAAGATAAGGAAAGGGAATAATTAATAAATCCTCCCAGAACACAGAGAAGTTAAGGAAATGATCAATTCTCTATTTGATGGTAGACATGGAGAAGCCAGAAAAATGAAAACAAAAAAGAGGAGTGATGATGTCATACTAAATAACAATGAAGAAAATACCCCTGGACTCTTAATTTCCTACTGCTTTGGCCACAGTTCTGATTGCCTTGTCCCCAAGGAAGCAAAGCATATTGATGGGGATAGGAATGACCCTTTCCTTCACCCTTAAAAAACATGCTTTTTAAATATTTTGGGTAAAATAATAGAGGCACAAAAAGATAAGAACTGGTTAATATTTTTAAATCAAATTTAACATGTCTGAGTCTATAAGTAATATAGGTATATTTTAAGAAAATTGGAAAAATTCAGGCCATAAGAAAAGTAATTTGCTTACTCGTCTTTATTCTTACTGCATCATATATATTTCCAACCATACATTTTTCTATATACCTAATCTATACTTATACCTATAAATATATATGCTTTAACACTTGAAACCCATTAGATTTTTTGTTGTTGTTTTTACCAGGGATTGAACCCAGGGTTGCTTAACCACTGAGCCACATCCCCATCCCTTTTTATTTTTTGTTTTGAGATAGTATCTCACAAACTTGCTTAGGGCCTTGCTAAGTTTCTGAGTCTGTCCTCAAATTTGTGATCCTCCTGCTCAGCCTCCTGAGTTTCTGGGATTATAGGTGTGCACCACACCTGGCTAAAACCCATCAGATTTCTTAACTTAGAATTATGACATATTCTTCCCCCCTCCCTCCCTCCCTTTCTCCTTTGTTTTACCACTGAGCTGTATCCAAAGCATGTTTTTTACCCCCTTTGGTATTGGGGATTAAACCCAGGGGTACTTTACCACTGAGCTACATCCCCAGCCCTTTTTATTTTTTATTTTGAGACAGGGCCCACTAAATTGCTAAGGCTGTTCTCAAACTTGCAATCCTCCTATCTCGGCTTTACGAGTCCCTGGGATTACAGGTATGCATCACTGTGTCTGGCATTATCCCTATATTCTCCAGCTGGCCATGAATCTGCAATCCTCTTCCCTTAGCGTCTCAAGGAGCTGGGATGCCTGTACCACCATGCAGGGCAAATTTCCTAATTCATTTAACTCTCCCACACACTGTTGGACTTTAAAGTTATTCAATTTGCTCTTCTTATAAATAATCCCATGGTAAATGTCTGTATAAATAAAATTAAAGTTTCTCAGTACTTCCTTAGAATAGTTTCCTCAAAGTGGCATAACTGGATCAATAGGTATAAACTTTGAAAAAATTCTTGCCAAATCACTTTGTGGACAAGTTATGCCTATTTTTTTTCTACCAGGAAGATAAAATTACCTATTTTCCCACACCTCTGACAGCACTGATTTATCTTAAATCTTTGATTATTTGCTAATTTAAATTAATCTCACTGTATAAATTTGCATTCTCTTGGAAACTAGTCAGGTTGAATATATTTTTTTTCATATCTCAACTAAATTATTTTTTTATTAGGTTGAATACATTTAAAGAAATTTTTTAGTTGTAGATGGACGTGATACCTTTATTTTACTTATTTATTTTTATGTGGTGCTGTGGATTGAACCCAGTGCCTCACACATGCTAGGCAAGCACTCTGCCAGTGAGCTACAACCCTAGCCCCTGAATACTTTCAATGGTATTAGATATTCTAAGAATTGTCTAGTAGGATTTAAAAGTTTAAAAAATATATCCATCTGTATTTTCTTCTTTTTAAAAGTATTTGTTAGTATTTAATTCTTCTTTGATGTATGGTAAGAGTGAAGATAAATTCTAAAAGTTTTTCTAATCTTTACCCAGTTCTTCCATTACCATTTGTTCAATGACTTTTATGCTTTATATATAATATATATAAAAATATATATAATATATATATATAATGAAACTCTGGCCAGGCACAGTGGTGCACACCTGTAATTCTAGCGACTCAGGAAGGAGGAGGCAGGAGGATTACAGATTAGAAGCCAACTTCAACAATTTAGTGAGGCCCTAAGCAAGTTAGTGAGACCCTGTCTCAAAATGCAAAATTTTATTTATTTATTTATTTATTTTTTGAGAGAGAGAATTTTAATATTTGCTAGGAGCCACAGCAAAAGTATTGATACATGGTACCTTTGGTTTAGGTGACTGCCAGCTAGCCATTGCGATGATATGATTATGTTAAGCTTTACATTCTTATGGTAATTGGACTCCTGCTGTTCACCTCGGCCTGTTACGGGACTCAGGTTACTCATGTCACTCATGTAATGGGAGAGTTCCCATTGGTTGGGGAAGGATAGTAGGAGGGAACTTCCGGGGGAGGTCCGGGCACCCGGTTCCGGTGACACATGTGGGTCCACCGGCTTGCTAGCAAGACGCACACGGGACGCTGGAGGCTTTTTTAAATAAAGCTTTGTTCCCTGTTTGAACGGTTCGTGTTTTTGTGCCCAGCCGGGTTGCGGTGGCTCGTGCTTCTGTGCACAGCCGGGTTGCGGCAAATATTTATTTTTAGTTTTCAGTGGACACAACATCTTTATTTGTATGTGGTGCTGAGGATCAAACCCAGGCCACACGCATGCCAGGCGAGTGCGCTACCGCTTGAGCCACATCCCCAGCCCAAAATGCAAAAATTTTTAAAAAGGGCTATGGATGTAGCTCAGTGGTAAAGTGACTCAATTTTTTTTTTGGTACTGGGTTCAATCCCTAGTACAAAATTTGTGTGTGTGTGTGTGTACAAATAATGTTTATATATACTTATATATGCCATATATTATATATATTGTTTATTTTATATATAATTCTAAAAAGAATTTCCAAAACAAAGTAAAAATTTAAAAGATAAGAAACAAAAATATATACAATAAGATTCTAACTATGTTGGGGTTTCTTTTTGACCTATTCTAGTTCATTTACCTATCTGTGATTTTGTTACCGGTACCACACTAACTCAATTAGCTCAATTTTACGACTTTATAATATATGGCATATTAATATCTGGTAAAGCAAGATAATTTATTTTTAAAAAAAAAAAACTTCATAGCTATCTACAACCTTCCCATCCTACTTATTTATTTACACACACACATATACATATATATTTTTAAAGAATTATTTTGTTAAGAAAAATTTCACTGGGATACTGATTGAAATAGCATAGTTCTATACATTAATCAATGAATAAATTAATAGGCACAGCTTTCCATAACAATAGTCAGGCCTCATCCTTGAGCTACCATTTTGAAGGACAATGTGGAATGAGGATAAGAGCATGGACTGTGGCACAGGAAAATCTCTGTGGACTTACCTAACCTCTCTGTGCTTCAATTTTATCCTTTATATAATCATCCCTATCATTTTATTAGACAGAATCACTATGAAAACTAGAAACTTACAATCAAATTTCAAAATATTTTACGCTGTCCAACCCCCAAAAAAATAGTTTTAAGAAAGAATATGAGGAAAAGGCAAGGGTAATATTACTGGCAATGTGGATCTCTCCAGCACCTAAACCCTAATCTCCAGGTATATTAGAAAGGCTAGATTTCCTTTTCAGCCTCCCCACACCCTCACACTTACACATTGATACATGACAGGCACTTAGTACATATTTGTTGAATAATTAAATGAACAAATTATGATGGTCCTCCTGGTTCTAACATTCCAGGACAGTAAGGCCAACAGCCATTCCCACATTCCTGTGAATGGCCAAAAATTGCAGATTCCTGGGGAGAACTCAATGTGAAGTGAGCCTTCTTGAGATATTACCACACTTCCCCACAAGCTAATGGAGGAGGGTGCACAATTAATAAATGAAGACCCTGGAGTCTTCTCTCAAAGATTCCTGTCTCACAAGCACCACTAAAATTATTCAATCCCTTCTTAGAGAAATAGCTTAATAAGATACTGATGCTAAGATATTTGCACACATGTTTACAGCAGCAGCATCATTCACAATAGCCAAAAGGTGGAAGCAAAGCAAGTATCCTCCAAGAGACAGAAAACAGATGTGGTATAAAATGATATATTAGGCATAAAAGGGAATGAATGACATGTGCCGCAACGTGGGTGAACCTGGAAGACATTCTACGTCAAAGAAGCCAGTAACGAAAGGACAAATAGTGTATGATTCCACTTATATGAGGTACCTAGAGTACTCAAATTCACAGAGGAAGAAAGTAGCACACTGGTGGCCAGGAGCTGGGGAGAGGGAGGAATGGGGAATTATTATTTAATGGTACAGAGTTTAGGTTTGGAAAGATAAAAAGATCTGGAAATGGATGGTAGTGATGGTTGTACAACAATGTGAAGTAATCAGTGCCACTGAGCTGAGCACTTAAAATGTCAATCTACATCTAAAAAATAAATATTTAAAAAAGAGTTTAAAAAAATGGCTAAATAGTAAATTTTGTGCTATGTGCAACAGTTTGCACATGACCCCCAAATTTATATGTTGGGAATTTAATCCCCAGTGCAATAGTGTTAAAAGGCTGGACCTTTGGAAAGGCTATTATATCACGTTCCAGGGGATTAATGTCACTACCATGGGAATGGGTTCCTTGACTTGAGAGTGGGCTTGTTAAACAAGTGAGTGTGGCTCTCTCTCGCTCTCCAAGCTCTTGCCTTTCTGCCTTCTGCTCCGAATGATGCAGTATTAAGGGCTGCACCAGATATAGGCCTTTTGGTGTTGGACTTTCACTTCCCAGAAGTGTAAGAATGTCTGTTCTTAGGTATTCCATTATAGCAGCACAAAGTGGACTAAGACATTTATGCATGTTGCACTACATTTTTTTTAAGGTATTCAGGAATTTTGGGTAGCTGGGAGGGGGGAGCTAGTCTTACAAAAAGGAGGCATAAATTCACAGTGCACCCATTTCCTGAGCTGGTCACAGAAGATGACTCCAGTTGTGGGGTGGAAAGACATAACATGGGCTTAGACGTTCTGACACCCATCTAGGACTTCTCTGATTCTAGCCTGTCGGGCTCATGCTGTCTCCTCCCATTAGACACGTTCCGGTAAACCTGAACTTCCAAGAAAGGAGCCCTCCTTTCTCCCAGAAGGTTCCCGCGTGCAAGACTGCAGATGGGAACGACACCCGGCCTCTCCTCAGCCCCCACCAACGCGTCCTCGACACAGGACGGGCCTAGGTCCACTCCTCGCCTCTCCTCCAGTCACAGCGTAGAGGGCCCTTCGAACGGTCATCCCAGACAACGGCAGCGGCTACCAAGACGCCCCAAGTCTCCGGTACTAGAGGCTGAAAACGGCGGGGTTTAAAGGGACGTCCCCCACCCCGGAGAAGAAACAGCGCCGGGTCCTTTTCCCCTGAAGCCCAACCCAGGCAGGATGTCTATAAAAGCCCCCGACACACTCGGGAACCCAGCTGCGCTGTTACCACCACCACCTCCAGAGGCGAGAGGAGGGAGGCGCAAGGTCTCCCGGAAGCACGACCCGGGGAATGGAACCCCCGGTTCCCTCAGGCCGTGTCCCGCTCCCCGCGGAACACGGAGGAGGGACGGAGGGACGCGGGGGAAGGACAGCTGGGGACGATAAACTGGAAGGTGGGGGAGAATGAAAACAGGTGAGTGGGGACCTACTAGTTTAAGTAAGTGTGTAGACGTATGCATAGAGACATGCGAGGAACCTCAGACTCTGCCAACACCGCCAAAGTCACCCCCCTGGACTTGTGATTTGCCCCACTTGCGTGAAGTCCCGCGAGAGCTCAGCCTCAACTCGCCCTCTTTCCAGTAGGCTAAAGACCCGCCCCGCCCCAGGCCCCGCCCCGCCCCAGGCCCCGCCCCAGGCCCCGCCCCCAAGACCGCGGTATCCGCCAGTGTCAATAAAGTTGCCGCGGACAAGATGGCGGCTTCCATGCTGGGCGCGCTGCTGCGGACGTTCCGACAGGTCAGGCCCGCGCCGTTCTCACCTCCCTTCCTCTCATTCCTGAGTGGCGTAACCTCCGGTCCCCACGACCCTACCACCATAGCACCCCTCGAGGACCAGACCCAGGCTTCTCCCCACCACTTCCGCCTCCGGCTCGACTCGGGCAGGTTGGAGCGGATGGTGTGGAGACCCCGACCACACCTAGGACACGGAAGGAGTGTGGGTCGAGGAAGCGAGAACCCAGGGCAGTGCGGTGGGTGGCGCGGAAGCCGCCGGTGACAGAATTCCCGGGAGCGGGGTGGGCGACCCTGCGCAGAGGTGCCCGGCCGCTCAGAAGAAGGGCTGAGAATTGGCCGCGGAGGATTGCAGTGTGGTGAGGACGGAAACGTTCCCGGGAGAGTAGGAGCAAAGAAATTGGAGACTGAGTGTGGACGAGCCTTTTGGAGGAATTTTAGCGTAAAGGCCAGCAAAAGGTGTGTGTGAAAATGTGTCACTTTCCAACACGCATTATTGGCATCATGCTAATTATCACCACTGAGTGTATGTCCATAAAAGTTATTTATCTTTTAATTAGGAAATCTATTATTTTGAATTATTAAAATGATCCCAAACAACTTTTTAAAAATTGCTTCATAATAAGGGACCGAAAGATTGCTGATTGGGGAACACTGGCAGAGCTGAGGCCTGACCGTCCATGTCCTTCACTCGTTCCTGGCCTGTCTTTTAGGTGGTTCCTTCATTAGCTTCACGCCAGGTCCGAGGTTACTATGTAGACTGGAAAATGTTGCGTGATGTGAAGAGACGAAAAATGGCCTATGAATATGCGGATGACAGATTGCGGATCAATTCCCTCCGGAAGAATACCATTTTGCCCAAAGATCTTCAGGTTAGCTAATTGAGTCCCTTCCTACCCCAACATCATTAACTCACATCAGATAATTTTCTTTAAAAAATATTTATTTTAATTTTTTTAGTTTTAGGTGGGCAAAATGTTTTATTTTTATGTGGTGCTGAGGATTGAACCCAGTTCCCCTGCCTGCTAGGGGAGCACTCCACCACTGAGCCACAACCCCAGCCCTCACATCAGATGACTTTTGATACTGTTTGTTGTGACTTAGTTATCCATATCATTTCTGGAGAATAAAATCCGGTTGTCCAGATCAGCATAAACAGCCTTGAAACTTGGGTGAGTTTCCAAACTAGCCTTCATCCCACCCTTTTAGCAATCAAGGCATTAGGAAGTGTTGCTGGTGCATGGGGCCAAGTGCTTCAGGTGCTTGAACATGACCCAAACTGTTCTTGCTCAGGACCTGTCTTCCTGGACTCCCTTGCCCACCTCTGTGCTGAGGTGGTCTGCCATTTAGGCTTCGCTTCTTATCATGCTCCTCAAGTTGAATAAAATGGAATCAACCCTACTTGACCCTCTGAAGCATAAGGTTCTATGCCTAAGTACAACATAGAACACTTGTTTCAAAGAGCCTTGTCAGGAGGGGGGAAAAAAACCTTGTCAGGGAGTATAATTTAAACTCAAGGCAATTCACTTTACCAAAAGCTCATATTTATAAATAAATAAATAAGTATCATTTATAGATTCTTTTTTGTCTGGATTAAGCCAAATGAGCAGAAAATTGAATTTCCTGGACTGCTCAGTTATGGCTTTTACCATAATGGTTTTAAGCTGTCTGTACTTAGGAGTAGTAAGAAGAGTCTCTTGAGACACTTAGCTGAAGACACTGTGGTCACAGAAGCAGAGAGTAGAATGGTGGTTTCTTGGAGCTAGGAAGCCAGCGGTAAAGTTGGGGAGATGTTAGTCAAAGGGTTCAAGCTCAGTTATAGGATGGAAATGTGCAGGGACACCAAAGCACTGCATGTGGCTACCATCAGTAATTCTGTACTGTATACCTGGAATTTGTCAAGAGGGTAAGCAAGTGTTCTTACCACAGTCACACAAAAGGTAACTATGGAAGATGATGGAAGATATCTTTTATTAGCTTGATTGTGGTAGTTTTCACACACACACACACACACACATAATTCATGTTCTATACCTTAAATATACACATTTTAGTTGTGAATTACATGTCAGTAAAGCCAGAGGGAAATGTTGGGTGCATTATTTATGAAGACCTCCTGTCTGGTGTCAGTACCAGCAACAGCAGTGCAGAGAATCAGTGTGGAAACTGATCATGGCTCTCTGCTGTTGCCAAGTAGCTCACAAACCAAATTATGACCCAGTTCCAGAAGCTTATAGGCTTTCAGTGTGCACTTTTTGTGTACTAAGGCATTTATCTTTTCTACATTGACTTCCTTATTCCAAATGTTCTCACATGTAAACTGTCTTAAAACATTTTGGGAACAAGGGAAGTTATGCATAACCAACCAACTTATAGTCATTTGTGAAGATCTGCTCCATGACACTTTGCTTCAGCCTCCCAACCCAGTCATTTCTCCTCTCCACTTCTTGCATAGCACTTAGTATCCACTACTCATTGACTCTGTCATGCTGTTTTGGAGCTAGGAGGCCAGGGGTAGGGTTGGAGATATGTTGGTCAAAGGGTACAAACTCAGTTATAGGATGGAAATGTGCAGGGACACCAAGGCACAGTATGTGGCTATCATCACTAATACTGTACTATGTGCTTGGAATTTGCCAGTGGGTAGGCAAATGTTCTGTTCTCTACATATTTCATAATAGCAATACATGCATAAGCATGGTGATCAGGAACTATTCTTAATGCTTATTAGTTTGTTAATTTAATGGCTTTCATATGCATTGATTTAATTTAACTTGTGGGGTTTTTGTTTTTTTGGCACTGGGGATTAAACCCGGGGCACTTTACCATTGAACTACATCCCTAAGACTCTTTTTTTCTTTCTTTTTTTGAGACAGGGTCTTGCTTAGTTGCCCAGGCTGGACTCCTGCCTTAGGCTCTTTAGTAGTTGAGGTTATGGGTGTGTTACTACATCCAACACATTCTTTTTCCTTCTTGAACCCAGGTCCTCAGACGCGTTAGACAAGTGCTCTAACACTGAACCACGTCCCCAGACCTTGGTTTGTGAATGTTATGACTATGCTAAAGTTTCAAATTATAAACCACACTGGAAGGATGTCAAACATTTCTGGCAGCCTTCTGGTCTATGGGTTTCTACTCAGGTTAAGGTTTACTACGTGTCCAGGGTTCTTTGGGAAGCTCTGGCTGACAAAGAACAGCCCTTTCTTTAAGCATAAATTTAAACATCTAGAAAAAGTAAATGCATGTGATCTGTGTAGTAATGTTGTGATTCCCTTTAGGAAATGGCTGATAAAGAAATTGCAGCCCTTCCCCGGGATAGCTGTCCTGTTAGGATTAGGAATCGATGTGTTATGACATCCCGTCCACGTGGTGTAAAGCGACGCTGGAGGCTTAGTCGAATCGTCTTCCGACACTTAGCTGACCATGGGCAACTTTCTGGGGTCCAGCGAGCAATGTGGTAAAAATCAGCTCCAGAACCTACTGAACTTTCAGGAAAGAAGAGACTTTGTGATGCTGTGGATCAAACCCAGAGCTTCCCACATGCCAGGCAAGTGCTCTGCTATTGAGCCACATCCCCAACCTGAGACCCTAGCTTATATAGGTGTCCAGTAGAATTGTCTCATCTACCCTGTGCTACATATAAATTACTTTCAAATTTTAAGAAATTTGGATATTTCCTTCTGTCATTAAATTCTTTAAAAGATTAAACATACTGTCCATATACATGATGTAAAGAGTAGAGCAGGCAATAAAAAGTATTTTCTATGGAAACAGGCTTTGTACGCTTCTTTTTTTCTCTATGCTTTTCCTTTAAGAGTTATCTTTTAGTAACATAAGGATTTCTATATTTTTTTGAAGTTTTACTTGGTAAAACAGTATTTATCTTGTAGATAACCCAACAGACAGACAATTTAATTCTGGGTTAGTTTCCCTGCCCTGCAGAGGCTGCCTTACTATTAGTTGTTAAACAATGGATTGGAAGTTAAAGGTGATGACCTGTATTATTGGCTAATACTCAACTGCTTTGTGTTGACAGCTGAACAGAAGAACCATCTGTTCTTATTACATCTTTACTGTAAAATATGCCTCTTCAAGCTTTGTTGGAATAATATATATTCCCTATATTCAGCAGGTTTTCTTGTGCAGTAACTGAACAGTGTGATCAGCCCAGTAATGAAAAATACATGTTACTATGAAAGAACCCACTTACATACATGTGAAATACATATATAAAATCTTCAGCTAGGTGCTTTGGTGTTTATAATCCCAGCTACCCAGGAAGCTACTTGGGAGAAGGATCCCTTAAACTAGGAATTTGAGGTCAGCTTGGGCAACAGTGAGGCACCATTAAAAAAAAAAAAAAAAAAAAAACAGCACAACACAAGAGCCCTGTCATGGAGGATTTCACATTATGTGAAGGGGTTGACTTCATTTAACTACCAGGTACTAGAAAGTTTTAAGCAAAGGAATGACAGTTCATCTACAGATCTCTGATAGCTGTCCCGTAGATGACCATTTCCTAAACACCAAACTAGTACTTTGATCTTGGATTTCCCAGCCTCTAGACTGAGGAATTTTCAAGATTCTATTATTTACAAATTAATCTTAAAGCTTTGAAAGGTAAATCTGTAGGCAAGACAGCCAGTTACGAGGATGTCTTGATTGTTCAGGAATTGAGGGCCTGAACTAAGATAGTGGCATTAGCAAAAAGAGGACAGATTTGCAAAGTATTACTTTGGAAAGAAAATTAGGTAGGACTTAAGAAACTAATTATATTATTTAAGAGTGAAGATGGCTCTGAGTTCCTGGTAAGATAAATGGAAAGGGCAACTCAAGACAGAATATAATGGAGAAAAGAACAGGTTTAGGAGAAAACAGATCATAGAGTGTTCAGGTTTTAGTCATGCAATATTTGAGATACCTATCATCTGATGGAGAAGTCTAGTATACACTGGGTACCATAGTCTGGAACTCAGGTTAAGAATGAAAATTTCAGGGAATTGTGATATACCTTAGATTCATATTTTCTAATTTATGACAAATTACCAACTAGAATGCTCTAATACCTGAACTAGTAACTGACGTTAATTTCTCTGACCCCCAATTTTGTGTAAACAACCCAGTGGTTGCAGTTTAAGATTCCTTTGTGGTTATTTTTGTCTGATAGTCCCTCTCACTAGCACTGGTATTCAATTTTATACTGCTAACTTGAGTGTTATGGTTTGCATGTGCCCATTCAAAATTCATGTTGACTTATCAATCCCTGGTGCAACAGTACAGAAATGAGGTGTTAGGAAGGTACCACCTTCATGAATGGGATTAACACTCATTTTGTATTTATATTTGTCCCTTTTGTGCAATTCAACCATGTGAGAATTCTTGAGAAAGCATCATCTTGGAAGTCAAAAGCCTTTACCAAACACCAAATGCAGAGCTAGTACTTTGATCTTGAATTTCCCAGCGTCCAGATGAAGAAATAAGTTTCTATTATTTACAAATTAATCTTAAGGCATTTTGTTATAGCAGCAGGAAGAGTTTGATTTACTTTCAAATAAGGGTTATTTTTACATTTTCAATTTTGTTTTAGATGGTTCTTAAAAATGAACAGTTTATTAAAGTATTACTTTTATCTCCATCTCCTTTCTTCCCTGTTGGAAGCAATTTTTTATTCTGAGTTTCTAAATGATTTTCTAAAATAGAAATAAGTGTATTTACATTTCTAACCATTTCTTACAAAGGTAGTAGGACTACTTTGTTTTGTGCTTTGCTATTCTACTACTCTGACCTGGTGATTCTGTGTCACTACATAGAAATCATTTTTTTTGTGGCTGGAGGTCCTCTCCCTCATGTGGATGTAACCATATATAGCATTTAGCTAGTCCCATTGTTAGATATTTGAGTGTTTCCAATCTTCTATATAGATCATTCCAAATTTTTGCCAGTTTATCTTTCCCAGAATTCTAAGCCAGAGGTAAAACACATTCCATTCCACGTGTCCTTATTTCTCTATAGCCTCAACACAATAGCACCAGTATGTTTATCTTCTGGAATTTTCCCCAGTGATAGATAAGAAACAGTGTAGTTTCTTAATTTCTTTTCTGAACAAGACGAACATCTTTCTATATTTCAGGTCATTTACTTTTTTCCTATAAACTGTTAATTGTTGAGAATTTTCAACATGTCATTTTTGGTTATGGTAGGTTTTTTTCTTGCCATGTATACTTTAAAAAACATTATTTTTTAGTTATAGGTGGACACAATATCTTTATTTCATTTTTTAATGTGGTGCTAAGGAGTGAACCCAGTGGCTCATGCATGCTAGGCAAGCACTCCGCCTGTGAGCCACAACCTCAGCCCCTCCCATGTATTTTTATATAGCTAAAACCAACTGATTTAAAATCTAGAATGAATAAAACCATCTATGTAGAGTTTCCCTTTACTTTTGTTTTCGTAGAATTCCCTTCATGTCTTCTCATATTTGTATACTTTCATATCTAGATCTAGACTATTTTAAATCCTGCCACTTTTACCAAATTCTTGTTATAGTTTCAGATTTAGTTGGTCCTCTTGGATCCTCTAATTGCTTCCTCCATCTAACTACACTGTATAATGCTCCAGTAAAATGTAGTGATAAAGCTCATGGCACTTTGCTCTGGCTTCTGATTTTAGGAAAGCCTAATCTTTCTGACATACTTTTGAACAAACAGAGAAAAACTATTCCATTAAATAAAAACCCAACTTTATTGAACCTAGAAACAGATGGATTTTCAAATTCTTTTTGGGTAATGGTTATTACCTTTATATGCCATCTGATCCACAGCAGACCTAATTGCTCCTACAAAGATGCTTATCCTTGTTTTTAGTTTCAATTTCAATTCTGTATTCGTAAACAAATGCATTTAAATCTACACAGAAGCATGTGACTGTGTGTATGGTAATGCATTGCTTAAGCTGGAAATAAGCAATCACTCTACAGCAACTTCCAAGGACGTGTACAACTGAATTTTATGCAAAAATTCAGGTTTTACTCTTATTACATTGGTGGGAACTGATGTCACTAACTTCCAGGCAAGCAAATACTTCTAGCTGAACAAAAATACAAATTTATCATTTTCATGAGGCAGGACTTGCTTTTTACATTTCAATGAAAATGCCATATAACTCTTTCTTGGGGGTGCGGGGTGGGGGAATGACCAGGTACCAATGAAACCATCTTTGGAGTAAGTATTTAATAAGCACATTTTATTTAAATAAATCCTCCAGTAAAGGAGAATTTACTGCCTTTACTGTAAATAGTTATGTCAAATTTATATGTGCAGCTCTCCAACAATCCCTTATTGGAAACATCCATATTTCCACATCACAGTTCCCAAAAAGACTTAAATGTCTCAAAATTCTGTATCTCCTTTGGCTTGCTTCTCTCTTGATTCCACCCAGGCTTTATTAATGGTTCGCTTCATATCATCATCTCCATCTTCATAAATTTTCTTTAGAACATTCATTAATCCCTCACTAGGATCTGTTTCGGTGTCGTATGAAGGCTTTCTATTAAAGAAGAACACATGTGATAATGAAATCAAAGCATGGAAAGACACAATTTCAGATTAATGCTGGTAGGAAATAAATGGGTGGAGGTAAGAGGAAACTAGAGTATCAAAGTACCCTCGATCCAAATATACAAATTCATCTTAATGAAAATATACACTAACCACACATGTACACATTATGTACCAAAGAGTGGTCATCAAAAACGGAGTTACTGTGGGGCACTGTAATTTCAAGTGATTTTTTTTTTTAGCAGGCCAAATAATAAGGATTCAGCTTTTAATTTTTAAGAGTATATTTCTTAAATATACTCTTTACGTTATGTTTTTAAAAAATACTCTTGAGGAAAAACCCACAAGCATTAACATTATACAAAGATACATACCGAAGTGCCTACATTTTATTAGAAAAGCCCTTCTCTTAAGCCTGAGATATATGGATCTGGGCCCCAGTGGTAAGAGCATAGTCTTAATAAATATGGTCAGTACATCTCCAGTTCAATGAAAGTCCAAATGTATTTAATTCATTATTTGCCAGATTCTGTACTGGGCACTGGAGATACACACAATAAGACAGGGTCCTATACTGGGGTATTTCAGTCTGAATTTAAAATCAATTCCTCAGATAGTTTGGTATCCCTCACTCTAGCCAACCACAACCCAAATGCATGTGGCTACCAAAGAAGTGAGAAACACAGACAGCCAACTCAATGCAGTCATGAAGGATAAAGAGATTCATCTTTTCCCCTAAACCAGTGGTAGTGAAACTATATATCACAAACATCTGAAGAATTACTAACACACATACATGAATATCTGAGCTTTTCTGGAACTCCTGAAACAAAATTCCTAAGAATAGGCACAGTATCTGTAGATATACCACCATTCTAAGACTGAGAGCCAGTACTAAAGAGCCAACTCTAACTATAAACACCTACAAAGCAACCTGTGGAACACATGACCTCTTCCAGTAGGCTGTGGCAGTTGAAAGCAGGTAAGACAATGGGGTTACTCAGTGGACATCAAAAACATAAATGGCCAAATCAGTCTCTACAGTTCCATTATCCATAAAAATCAAACAACAATCCCAACCAAGAAAATTATTAAAATACTTAAAAGAAATAAAAGTAGACTTACTCTTTCTCTTTGCATTCTTTTTCAACCTGAGTCAAGTACTCCCACCGTGTGTTTTCTGCTTTCTTTCTACATAAGATGAGAACTGTATCGGTCTTAACCTAGAAGCGGGAAAAAAATATAACTTATAAACATATGGAGATTAGTATATTTAGAAAACAGTTACTTTTTCAAGAGCCTATTATATGTGGGACTTATTCTAGATAAAGAGGGTGCTAATGGAGGATGTGAGCAGGAACTTGGGAAGGATTCTCTGGAGAGGAAACAAAATCTGGAGAAGGGCATTCTATGCAGTTGGCAAAGCCAACAGAATGGCCCCAAGATGAGATGATCCTGGTGTCTGAAGAAAGGGAGGAGGTGGCTGAATTTTAATGACTGAAAGAATGATATGAAGTATGTTGGGAGGGTGAGGAAGAAGAAGGAACCTCCAACTCCTTTCACAGTGATCAATATTAATTCCCAGAAGTCTCTGAATATTTCTTCAATTATAGGACTGGTGATGAAGAGGGTTGCAAGGAGACACAAGCTAATAAATTCTCTTATAATATTCCTTAACACTGTAGAATGACTTGTCTACATACCTGATGCATTAAACCTCATTTATTCAAATGATAGAAAAGAGGATTATCTAAGTTCATGACAAGTATGAAATTTAAGACACTTCCATTATTTTTATAGCTTCTACTACAATTAGGTCAAGTAGTTAAGACCTCCTTTTATGTATCAGAAACTTTATACACACAGTATACCTAATAATAGCTATCATTAATTTAAACGTTATATATAGTAGTTCACATCAGCATATCATTACAATTTTGTGAAATAAATTATTACCACTGTACAAATAGGGAAAGTGAGGCACAATAATAAGCTGCCAAAGGTCACAACCAGTAAATGATAAAGTTGGCATTAAACTCAAGCCTCGCTCTTAACCATTTAAAAAGTTTATTTTCCACCTGATTTTAATGCAACGTTATAATAATCTATTTTTCTACAGGATGAGTTGGTAAACGTTTTTGTAAAGGGCCTGATAGTCAATATTTAGGTTTCACAGAGCATTCATCTGTTACAACTACTTAACTCAGTCAATATAGTGCAAAGGCAGCCACACCAACACATAAAAAAAGTCTATGCTCCAATGTTACTTACAAAGCAGGCATGGTCTATAGTTTGCTGCTCCCTAATATAGCCAATAAATTCTAATTCATCTGAATTTCTAAATCAGCCAGGTATAACTTAGTAAGTTTCACAATATTCTGACAAAAAAAAAAACAAACCACTCACTTTTTTTGAACTGCCTTCCACAGAGATGGGTTTCAAGAGATTGTTCACAATCATGGAGTAACTCTTCCCATTTAGATTCTTTACCAAAAGATCAAATGACCTACAACACAACAGCAAATACATTATCTTTCTGGTTGTATAAAAAGGTAATCTCATAATTGCCTTTCTTTCTTTTTTGAGTGGGGGGAATGGTGGTGGTGGTGGTGCTGGGGATTGAACTCAGGGGCACTCAGCCACATCTCCAGCCCTAGTTTGTATTTTATTTAGAGACAGGGTCTCACTGAGTTGCTTAGTACTTTGCTATTACTGAGGCTGGCTTTGAACTCACAAACCTCTTGCCTCAGCTAAACCGTCACCAAACCCAGCTACCTTTTTTTTTTTTAAAGCTATGGACTTTATTTCAGTATGTACAAATGGGTAATACAGATGACTTTCACCTCTGCAAAAAATTATAATTTGTTTTACAATTATGCTTTATAAAGCATAATTAAGCAAAATCTTAGAAACTTTACAGAAATGATAAGGCAAAAAAAAAAAGACTCTTCATGAGCATTGTCTTTCCCATTATGTTGAGAACTCACCTCTCTGTGAAATGAACCTGCACATTCTCGGCAGGAACTTGATGAACTCCCATTAAAGTGATATAGATTTTCACAAATTTATCAGATTGATCCCATCCTAGCAACACCAATAAAATATGAAACACAAGTTAAGTCTCCAAAACTGCTTAACAGCCAACATAATGTGGCTTATAATAAAATTCAGTAAAATAAAAAAGAAAATTAAGTAACATGAAAAAATTAAAATTTAAGAAAATTTCTAGGTGGAGAAAACCCTCAAAATAGTTAATACACTTTACCCAAAGTTACTCAAATTCTCAAATTCAGGTTTTGAACATAAAACCCATTTTATTTTCCTTCAAATAAAAACATGACGATTACATAAATTCATTTACTCTTTTTTTGGGGAAATACTTTTCTCCTAAGCCTATGTAATACTAATTCTCTGCCTAAAGGGAGGTGAAACATCAGCACTGATTCTACAATCAGCTCTACTTATGTAAAATACAATCCTAACTTCCTCAATTCCTTTCCAGGACATGGTAGATGTGAGTTTAAAATAGTCCTAGTCTTCATCTCAATGTGTTCATCTGACTTACCTACTAATATCTAACAAAATGCCATTTCAAAACATATTGTCAAACTAACTTACATGAACTGTCAAATGTTAAACTAGATGCAGGGGATCAACTCATACCATAATTACTGATTTTCACGGTATATCCCGTTGTGATGGGAGCAACCACAGCAGCTGGCTTTTCATTGTCAAGAAGTTCTGGTTTCTTCTGTGATTTCTGTTGCATCTTGTTCTTTATTTCTGTCTCAATCTTGTTTTTTTCTGCTGTAAGGGCATCACGTACTCTTTTCCTAGTGGTCTTTTCCAGCAACACCTTTACCTCTTCTAGATCATTCTGCAGCTGTGTTAAAAATAGAAGGTAAATTAGCTGTTATAAGTAAGACCTACACCTTTTTTTTTTTTGGCAATATTGGGGATTGAAGCCAGGGACACTTTACCACTGAGCTACATCCCCAGTCCATTTACATTCTGAAACAACCTCAAGTTGTCAAGGTTGACCTGCCTCAGCCTCCCTACTCTGGGATTATAGGAGTGCATCACCATACCCAGCTCCTACCACTCATTTCAACTTACTGAAATAACTAAAATTTAAGAGGTTCATCTGTATTTTCCATTTTGGTAAACTATTATCTGCCTTTGTTTTAGGACATTTATTACAAGAAACTTTGGAGATTTAAAAAGGAGAACACAAAAAATTTTCTCAAAGAAATTAACAGATTTAAAAAAAAATTAGTTAGTGTCTGTATTTGTTTATTTTTATGTGGTGCTGAGGATCAAACCCAGTGATTCACACAAGCGAGGAAGGCGTTCTACCACTGAACGTAGTCCCAGCCCAACAGATTTCTTTATAACTCCTAGACCAGCATTATCAAATGCTAACATTTTTTTTAAAATATTAAAAGGGCTGAAGGAATCCATGCTGACAGGCTGTGGAAGGTTTACTGAAGCAATGTTCTACTTTCATTCAGTGCTTGGTCCTCACTGATAGTCTTATGCTAAATACCCCACATGAAAAAGTTTGAATTTTTAAGACAAGATTTTTAAAAATTCTGCTTTTAAGACTATATCTGGGTCTGGGGTTGTGGCTCAATGGTAGAGCGTTCGCCTTGCATGTTGGAGACCCTGGATGATTCGATCCTCAGCATCACATAAAAATAAATAAGTGAAATGCCACAGTCTGGCTGGGCACAAAATAACCGAGCCCCCACTAGGGAGGTTCAAACAGGAACTCCTTTATTGCCCGAACTCCCAACAACGTCACCCACGTGGCCCTTCCAGGAACACCACACAATAACCAGAACTCCCTCCCCTTCTTCTGGCCCTCCACTGGGCTCCTCAAAAACTCAATGGGAGCCTGAGGCAGCAGGAGCTGCCCTATTGCGGGACAGCAAAGGGGTCCACATACAACTGAATACACAGCCCTTTTCAATCCAGCATCATCCAGTCACAGCAATTACACAGCTTAACTTAATTATCATCTTAATGGCTTGCTGGCATCACCTCTCAACCACTCTTTCTGGTAATATGCCAGGTGCATTCCGACCTGGCTGTGGCTCTCAGTGAAGTAAAGTTGTTGTGTCCAACTACAACTAAAAGATAAATATTAAAAAAAAAAAAAGACTATATCTGGTTTGGCAGCTATGTCAGTCATACAGTAAGACATCTGAGACTTGGTTGTGCACAGGAAAAACCAGAAAAATGGTCCAAAATGCAACATCTTCTTGGAAAGGAGGCTTATGGCTTGTTTTCTTCTCACACCAATATATCACCTAATGAAGTGTGTTCTACTTTCTGGACATGAAGTCAAAATTTTATGAAGTTCCACCATTAAAAGACACTTTTAGAAAACTGCTGGCTTAAATGACACGCCTCCCCCCCAAATTTCTTTGACAAAAGTGCCAATAAATGCACAAGATCTTTCCAAATAACTGAGTTCTGGTTTCACAGTAGCCAACTTTATCAGAAAAATCTTACTTCATAACTTGACATTAAATAAAAGGGTCAATATAAAAATCTTTAAATACTTGAGCAGCCTGTAATACCATCAGCTTGGGAGGTTGAGGCAAGGGGCTTGTGAGTTCAAAGCCAGCCTTGGCAAAGGCAAGGTGCTAAGCAACTCAGTGAGACCCTGTCTCTAAATAAAATATGAAATAGGGCTGGGGCAAGTGGCAAGTGCCCCTGAGTTCAATCCCTGGTATCCTTCCCCCACCAAATACTTGATAACTTAGTATAACATCAGAATACTATGAAGTTTTAAAGCCTTTATGTTTATTAGCCTTATAAAATGTAGTAACAGAAAGAATACTTTCCTTGTATTCTATGTCTTTAAAAAAAAAATTTGTCGCTGAGGCCGGACAGCATGCCTTTATTTTATTTGTTTTTATGTGGTGCTAAGGATTGAACCCAGTGCCTCACACAGGCTAGGCAAGCGCTTGGCCACTGAGCTGCAGTCCCAGCCCCATTCGATGTGTTTTATTATCTCATCTAACTCAGATGCTGTTGTTTCCCAAAGTATCAAGCTCCTGTCTATTATCTTCCCTCCCCTCCAAGGAAAACTTGTACTATTAAGACCAAAAAAAAAAAAAAAAAAAAAGCAAACATCTTTTGAGCATAGTGTTTTAGTTCAAAGTAATCTTCAAACTATAATGATTTCAAAAACTCCTGTTGTTTCTTCTACCAACATAACAAAGATACTAAAATGTATAATGAGTGTACTTGTTCCCAGAGCAGGGATTTATTTGTCAAAAATGGGTAATGTATTAAATAAACCTTACTAAGAGGTTTTATTTATTTTTTTAAATTTTTTTTTAATATTTATTTTTTAGTTCTCGGCGGACACAACATCTTTGTTGGTATGTGGTGTTGAGGATCGAACCCAGGCCGCACGCATGCCAGGCGAGCGCACTACCGCTTGAGCCACATCCCCAGCCCAAGAGGTTTTATTTTTGATCAGTCTAGGATTCCTTTATCTAGCCAATTCCAAAGAACTGAGAATTATTAAGCAAGGGATTCCCAGTGGCTGAATTCCCAGGCCCTCTGTATTGTCAGTTGTGGCTCTGAAGTACTGTGGTTAAGGTATCCACTGAAACAAATCACAGAACTGTACCCCAGTTCTTGTTCTTTTTGACCTGAAACCAGCAAAGGTCATTCCTTTCGTGTGCTTTCTAAACACATACTAATTTAAGATGCAGTTTCTTATCTAATTATCTTGTAATCATCCCTTGTTTGCCTTCTTGACATACATTTCTTTTGTGAATGCAAAGACCACATTTCCCTTTTATTCTTATACCTTTATTTTCAAATGTTTCTTAATTATTCATTAGAGACCTCAAAACCAAACTACCTCACAAATGGGCAAAGGATTAGAGACTTTTCTCCAAAGATATACAACTAAACACCAAGCACGCAGATGCTGAACATGTTTAGTCACTAGAGAAACACATCAAATGCATGAGATACCATTTCACACACCCATTAGGATGGTATAAAAACAAAACCAAAAAGCCCCAGAAAATAACAAATGTTGACGAGCATGTGCAGAAACTGAAGTCTTCATGAGCTTGTGGGAATATAAAATGGTACAACGACTTTGGAAACAGTCTAGCTGTTTCTTGAATTGCCATATGATTTAGCAACTGCATGCTTAAGTATATGATAACCCACAGAACTGATAGCAAGTCCACAAACTTGTACACAAATATTCAAAGCATTATTCCTATTAGTCAAGAAGGGAAAACAACTCAAATGTCCACCACTGATGATGGGTGAAGAAAATACCCATCATGTGGCCATACAAAAGAATTCTGTTCTGACACATGCTACACCATGTGTGAACTTGAACACATCCTAGATAAATGAGCCAAAAAACAAAAGGCCGCATACATCATGATTCCACTTATATGAAATGCCTAGAATAGGCAAATCCAAAAACTAAAGCGATGGTGGTTGCCAGGGGAAAGGAGGAGTGGAGAGTGAGGGCTTACAGAGCACTTAAGGGCTTTCATTTTCCGGCTGATGAAAATGTTCTGGAACAAGATAACGCTTATGGTTGCACAACACTGAATATATACACTTCAAAATTGTTCAAAAGGTGATTTTTACGTCTAAACAACACAAAAAGGAGGCGTCCCTAAACGTGTATCTCAGTATATAAAATTGAAAGCGTTCCTTACTTTGATGGGGGATGACACTGGGCTAGCCACATGCAGGACTGTAAAGCCACCGAGGCTCCCCTCAGGTCACATGGTACCCAAGTCACTTGTGGCAAGTCACCCAGATTAATTCTTCATATAGATTTTTACTTAAAACACAAATTTTTTATTTACCAGTACATGTCATTCAAATGGAAGGGAAATTTCCCAGAAAGCGAATCTTACTCGATACCCAGCACTCAACCGTGGATAGCAGTATCTTGTACTGACAACCTACACAGGCAGGAAAAATGAATGCTTAATCGTCCCGTTTTGTAACGGAGCAAAAGTAAGCCTCCACAAAGTTCATTCGCCCACATCCAGCGTCTAGAGAGCTAAAAACAGGCCAATTTCCTACCATTAATTACAGCTATTTTTCCAATCATGTATTTTTAAAAACCAGCACGTATGTGGCCGTCTGCTGTTTGCCAAGCACTTCTCCCAACCCTGACAACCCCGGAGATGGAAACCACTACTCCGGGGCGGAGCGGCAAGTCCACTCGCCCAGGGAAACCCAGCTACGCGTTCGGCTAGAGAAACACCTTCCCACAGCCTCCCGCCGCGAGCTGACCCAGGCTTCTGCAGCCAGCTTTCGCCTGGCGAAGCTTCCGGTCCCCAGCCCGCAAGCCACGGCCGCCAGGGCCCGCAGACACGTGAAGGTGACCGGCGCTCGCAGCCGCGCCGCCACCACTACCTGCAGGCGGGCGGCACCGCCCCGCCCCCGCCGGCAGCGGCAGGTGGGGCGCGGGAGTCCCGGGAAGCGCGACGGCCGCCAGGCGTGGGCCGAGACGGACCCTTACCTCGTCCAGAGCTGAAGCCATGGTCCGGCTGGGTCAGCCCGCGGGCCCGCACTGCAGCCGTGCACCGGAGACAGGAAACGCAGCGCCAAGCGCGCCCGCCGCGAGCGATGCCCCCACAGGCGGAGCCCGCGCGCACACCGACCTTGCGCGAGACCAGGGCCCGCCTTCCGCACGCGGCGCCTCTGGAACCTTCGCGATGCCGCCGCCCACCCCGAGCGCCGCCCGCCGAACCCGGCCCCGCCCCGCCGAGCCCGGCCCCGCCCGCCGGCGAGCGCCTAGCAACGCTCAACTCTCGCGAGCTAAGCGGCAGCTCCCGAAGAGTAATGTCTCTCCCCCTCCGCCCGAGCAGTCTGGTGCGTTTTGCTTTGACCGTGTTTGCTCTGGCTACGCAGTCGCAGCTCAGAACCGCTCTTTTAACCCCGCCCCGGAAGTGACGTAAATATTCGGAGTCCAAGTCGGAAGCTAGCTGGCGAGTGGACTGCCCCCACCCTCTCCCTTTCCAGGACACCCAGCCAGCCATTTTGTCTAAGGCTAGTGTGAGAAACTGCTAGAAAAGGACACAAAAAAGGAGACAAAAGGAAGAAGGAGCAACCTAGTTATATTAAGATAAACAAGTTAAGGATGGAAGATTCCTGAAAGGAACAGCTCGATTCTCTGGATTTTGGCGCGCTGGAGACGTCACACGGCTAGTCTGACGTGGTGGCGTCATCCCGGGCTGCGGCTGCCTTGGCCACGTGACAGGGCCTGAGGGCGCTACCCCGGGTTAGGGCAGCTGACGAAATGCGCCCCCTGTGGCTGCAGTGTCGGCCCCGCCTTCCTAGGCGAGCGGTGGAAGCACGCTTTTTCGGTGCCGTAGCCCATGTACTGACCATCCCGCGAGTCTAGTGCGCCCCCGCATGAGGCATGAGCAGGCCTGTAGACCGTCGGGAAACGGGGAGTCGCCTCTCTCGGAGCCAAGTTCCGCCCCTCTCAGCAGGGCCCGGGAAACCTGGGTGTTCACAGGGTGTTAATTTCCGGCAACATCGAGACGTCAGCAATACCAACGAAAACGGTACCCTTGAGAGGTCAGGGAGCCCGCAGTCCGCTGCCCAGGGGGCCCGGGGGGCGATTAGAATCAGCAACCCGAGGAGGACAAAAGGCTGGGAAAGCGCAGGCCGACCCGGACGGTCGGGAGAAATCGCAAGAGCAGAACAAATAGTCACAAGGCTCGGCTCCAGTTTCTCTCCCACAGGGACAGGAAGGGAAAGCAGCCAGACCAGGGTTCACATTGTTTAGTTCCATTTAAATGACGTCTCAAACTAGCAAGCCTGTGTGTAGCCTGATGCATTCAAAATGAGGATCGACTTTCTTGGAGTCGGGAGGACAATGACAGAAAGGAACCACCAGGGGGCTTTTGCGGTTCGACTAAGGTTTCTAGATTAGGATTGTAGGTGTGCACACTTCACAGACTTCACTGGGCTGCATGTCAATTTAAGCCTTGCTTTTTGCAAGTTATACTTGAAGCCCAAGAGGAAATTTTCCAAGGTGATAAATGTCACAAACTGGACGAGAGGATCAAAATATGTCAGGAATCAAAGGACTTCTTACCACTGCCTCTGAGCTACCACCACCCCCTTTCTCTGCAGGATTTGAACGCTGGTGTTTTCGTTACTGTTTCCACCCACTGGGTTTGCTCTCATCTCCAAGTTTTACCATGTGCTTTCTCTGCCTGGAATGCTCTCCAGATCTTCACTCTGTTGAGGTCTCTTTAAAGTGTCAATTGAGGGGCTTTTCTAGACTGCATTAATTCACTCAGAGAAGCAAAATAAGTAGGATAGAGAATGAAATAAAAAATAAGGAATTGGCTGGCTTACACAATTGTGAGAATTGGCTAAGCAAGTTCAAAAATCTGGAGACCAGGCTAGAACAGAAGATCACAGGCAGGCTGTGCCCTATGAGAACTGGTTGAAGCTTTTATCCGCAGGAAGTCAGGAAGGGACAAACAGGAACCAGGTGGAATTCCATTGAAGTGAAGAAGGGGATTCAGCCCTAGTTTTAAAACCTTTCAACTCAGCAAATCAGGTCTCCCTGGATCATCCAGGGTATCTCTCTTACTCAGAGTGAATTGATTATAGCTTTAATTACACATGCAAAATGTCTTTTCAGCAACATTTAGTGGTGAGTGTAGGCCAGCCAAGTTTACAAATCAAAAACCACTAAACCAACCATCCTACCAGTTTCATCCCCAACAGCCTATCTCCCTCTACCCTCCTACCCTGCTGTTCCTTATAATACTTTTTACCACCTGAAATTTGATCATCCTCTATTATAACAGTTCTCAGTTGGGGGCAATTGTGGATATTTTGCTCACTCTTCCCCACCCCATACATTTCACAAGAGTATGGAGATATATTTGGTAGTCACTCTGGGAAATACAATTGGCATTTAGTAGGTAGAAGCCAGTGAATGAGGATGAAATAATAGATAGTAAAATGCCCAGGCTGTCAGGATAATGGGCCCCATTCAACCTGCACCACCAAGGCCTATTTCACATGTAAAAGACTTGAGGCTTACCTGTGGGAATACCGCTGGCCAACTCCTTTGCCCCAGAGGTGGAGAACTGAAGGTGGGGGTGAACCCAGATGGAAGTTACAGGAAGGAGGAGGGTTACAGAAAGGATGGAAGTGAACCCCATGGTAGCCAGGATGACTTTTCAATGCCTATTTTACATAGTTTTTGCTCCATGCCCAGAACCCTATATAAACTTCTCAGGTTGCACACCAAAGTTGGTTTTTCTATCAGGCCCCCTCCCGCATGGTGGGAGTTTTCTCTCTTCTTGCTTAAATAAATCCTACTCTGTTTACTCTTCTCTCTGGTAATTGTGGAGTTCATTCTTCAAAATTTGCAAGTCAAAAACCCAGGGGAAATTGGTGAAGCAGGAATTTAATCTCATCTCAAAAATTTGGTTTCACCAGGGCTACTACTAAACATCCTATAATGTATGGGACACCCCCTCCCATCATCTAACCCATAAAACCAGTGGTGCTGAGATTAAGCACTGCTCTATCTAGGCTTTAAGCTCCACTCAGGAAGATTTTCTTTGTTCTCATTTTTACTTAGTCTCACTAGAGAGTGGCAGAGTAGGCAATCATCAAGTAGAGCTTTAATTAATAGACCAGCTAAACTATTTTTAACACACTTGTGAATGATTCATATCAAGGAAACTTGGTGAAGGATGTGGACAGTAGGCTTCCGGGAACTTCCTTTACTGTTTCCCTACCTGCTCTTCTGTCCCACCCTAAATGAGCCTGCCAACCTGTGAGTTGGGATTAATTTAAACTCTCAGAAGCCTGTTTTTCTATGTCTAAATGAGGACCAGAATACCTAATAACAGTTTGGGAATTAAGTTCAAGATAGCACAGTTAAATTCAAGATTTAGGGGCTGGGGCTGGGGTTCAGTGGTGGAGCGCTCGCCTAGCACATGTGAGGCCCTGGGTTTGATCCTCAGCACCACATAAAAATAAGCAAAGGTATTGTGTTCAACTATAAAAAAAATTCAAGATGTAACATAGTTCCTTAAAAAATACATATGTAGGGCTGGGGATGTGGCTCAAGTGTAACATGCTCGCCTGGCATGCGCGGGGCGCTGGGTTTGATCCTCAGCACCACATAAAAATAAAATAAAGATGTTGTGTCCACCGAAAATTGAAAAATAAATATTAAAAAATTAAAAAAAAACATATGTATATATAAGCTATAAATATTAACTCAGGTTTTAATTCTATTATCTTTATCCATGAGTGTGCCTTAGAACCTGCCCACTTCTTATTTTTTTTTGGTGCTGGGGATTGAACCCAGGGCCTTGTGCATGTGAAGCAAGCACTAGAACCTGCCCACTTCTTAACCCTAAAAGCCCATGTTCTGAAGGCACTTGTCTTTCTAGCACTGTATTCCCTAATTACTACCACATCAATACTGCATTTCTTTGCAGTCTCCATTTTTTCACTTTCTGTTGGCCTGTCAGGAGATCATCAATTTTATCCACAATCCTGGGCCATTTCCAGGTTCCTCGTCATTCTACTACACCTCTCCAGCCACACTCCCCATCTGCTTTAATTTCCCCTGAACAAGGCTTGTGCTGCTTCTCATCCTCCTATATCTTTTCCTTTTGTCAGCATTTAAAACAGCTTGAATCTCCCATGCTTCTTAGTCAAAAAAACAAACTCCATTTGGCTTCTTTACCTCTACCAAGGAAGAGACTCAGCTCCTTGCAGGGCTGCCATTCTGTGTAATTGGGTACAAATTACTCAGGTCAGTAGCCAGGAAAAACAATACAAAAAACCCTATGTGCCCGCAGATAAAACCAAGTGATGACAGAAACCACCACCACCACACATATCATGATTATGTTTCAACTTCTAGTCTCCCATAAAGGAAACCACTGCTGCTCGACACCTACCTGTAAAACTAGCCTCCCTACAATCAATGAAACAAACCATTTGAAATGCTGATGTTCGAAAACATTTGACAGTAATGTGAGAATTGCTTTTTCCCACCATGAACAAATTCTTGACTCTTTGGAATTGTCTTATGCAAATATAAAACATGGGACAAATATTTTATTAAACTTATTAGTGAAAGGAAAGTGAGGAACTGGGAGACCAGGCAGAGATACACCAGGCAGAGTTTATTTGTCAGAGCTGACAAACAAAGGCCGTCTCTCCATAGACAGAGAGACAACACAGGCTTGGGGTGGAAGACTTTTATGGGGGAGGCTCAGGGATTACAGAGCCAGGTAGGTCCTAATGTGGGCAGGTAAGGTTGGGGTTGGTATGAGGGAGTGGCAAGCCTTTCTCAGAAAGGCCCTTGGGCAGGAAAACAAAACTTTTTCTTAAGATGCTGGCTGTCATTTAAGATGGCCATCCTGATACTAAGCAAGGACCTTACAATTAGTTGATGAGGAAATCAGTAAGAAGTGAAAACTATTTCAAGGTGTAAGGTCCTTGCTTAGCCTCTGGGTGGTCATAAACCAACAGCCACCATTTTCCTGCCCAAGGGCGTATTGCCACTCCCTCATACAGCTAACCTTTAACCACTGCATTCTTTCCCACCCAAGGGTGCACTAACCCCACCCTTAGTCACCCACGTGAGGGCCCACCTAGCTCTAATCCTTGAGCCTCCCCCATAAAAGCCCCAGAACTCAAACCGGAGTTGCCTCTCTGTTTTAAACTCTCTGCTGTGTATCTCTGCTCTCCATCTTTCATTTCTGGCTCTTCAATCTCCTGCTTTCTCACCTTCCTTTCTCAAGATATATTTGAATAGCTGGGTATACATAGGCAAATTAATAGTGGAATATTAGTGTAAGGTTGCAAGGTTAGATAAAAACTGGTTAATAATGTATTACAAAGTAAAAAATTCATAATCTTCATTTCACTGATATTTATAGTCCTATTGGACAAGTCTATAAATTAACATAGATTGTGAATGACCTTTAATCAATAGTAAAAAGTGAGAACAAAATGCTATCCTCCAGTCCTTGATTCGATATTAAAAGACGTCACTCACCTTTTTGCCTTGTTTCCGTTTTAGGTAATTTTCCTTTCAAAATGAAATCCTTCTCCTTATTCATCCCACTGTAATCAGTCCCCCCCGACTTACTATCAATGTCTAGCCCACTCATGACCTCCTGCAAAACTCAATGGATTTTTTTTCTGAATAATTTCAACTATTGTGCTTATGTAAAATTTCTCATTGTTTAAAAATGCCACACATGGTTTAAACAAACAAAAGATTCCTGTGGTCTAGAATGAGCCATAAGCTGCAATTTTACAAGCTGTAATATTTTTAAACATTCTGGATTTAGAGGAGCTGGCCAACTTCTTGGCTTTCAATTAGGTTCCATGGACTTCCAGGGCAAAATACAATGCAAAATAGACACTACTGGGCTCTGCACATTGCCTACATTTTAGAGAGAACCTTTGGACTTACTTTTTTTTTTTTTTATTGTTGGTCATTCAAAACATTACACAGTTCTTAATATATTTCACAGTTTGATTCAAGTGGGTTATGAACTCCCAATATTACCCCGTATACAGATTGCTGTATCACATCAGTTACCCTTCCATTGATTGACATATTGCCTTTCTAGTGTCTGATGTATTCTGCTGTCTGTCCTATTCTCTACTATCCCCCCTCCCCTCCCCTCCCCTCCCCTCCCCTTTTCTCTCTCTACCCCTTCTACTGTAAATCATTTCTTCCATTTGTATTATCTTGTCTTACCCCTCCTTTCCTCTTATATGTCATTTTGTATAACCCTGAAGATCGCCTTCCATTTCCATGCGATTTCCCAAGGACAGGGTAGGGACGAAGAGCTTGAGAAGAAGATTTACATTAAACAGGGATGAGAGGTGGGAGGGAAAGGGAGTGAGAAGGGAAATCGCATGGACTTACATTTTGAACCATGCAATACTACCTGCCTTGCTATATACCTTGAAAGACAGGCTAATCCCAGATCAGGTGACTGCTGCTAGTCAGATTTCTCTTAAGAATCTAGGATTAAGAAACAGATAGCTAGTCCAGCTATGCTTGTCATTTGAAGGAAGAACATGTAATTTGGTAGTTGTGCACTTAGAAGCACAGAATGCTTGTTTTCAGAGAGAAGAATAAAGCAGATAAGCATCATCTGGGAAGACAAGCAGAAGAGGGACTGTAGAGTTGGTTGCTTGGGTGGGTTCTGGGTGGCATTCCAGTTTTTTGTCCTAGCATACCTTTAGGCACAGTGGTTTGGTTTTGGGACCCTGATATAGAAACTCTGATTTTCTTGTAATTAATTGCCCCTGGAAATTAATACTAACTAATAATTATTGAGAGGGTTTCTATTACTCACAATTAAGAAACCTTAATAGAGGGCTGGGGATATAGCTCAGTTGGTAGAGTGCATGCACAAGGCCCTGGGTTTGATCCCCAGCTCACACACACACACACACACACACAAAAAAAAAAAAAAAAGAAAAAAAAGAAACCTTAATAGAGAGGAGGGTGGGATAGTTGGCAATAGTGCTCTACAGGACAGCATTCTGCAGGGTATGTCCTGGAACAAACTGCTCTTTCTAAGTTGACCACAGCCTGGCTTCAGATAAGAAGTGTTATATCAACACTAACTTCAAATGGATCAGATAAAAACAACATGAAGGGCTGGGGATGTGGCTCAAGCGGTGGTGCGCTCGCCTGGCATGCATGCGGCACGGGTTCCATCCTCAGCACCACATACAAACAAAGATGTTGTGTCCGCCGAGAACTAAAAAATGAATATTAATTCTCTCTTAAAAAAAAACACCATATTTAAAAAAAACATGAAAAAACATTAGAGACATATGTGGACTTCAAACAAATGTTTATTACTGCTTAATGGGGCCAAATGGGCAACACAATGCATTGAAAACATCACTGGCTCACAAAACAGTCACCTCGCTACCTTCTTGGTTGCAGTTGTTTATTTCACAAGGCTTCATTCACACATGAAAACAAGATACTACTCCAATTCAAGTTCATGACAATTATAAAAGTAAACATTTGTTGGGACAATGTACAATAAATTGCACTTTCCTTAACAAGCATTACATTTACATTTATAGTGTACTATACATAATACATGGAATTATGGAAACATCTAATTGGTCATTGTTTATAGAGGAAGCGGCTAATAACTAATTTTTTTTAGTCAATTAGCACTGTTCACACTTAAGTCATTTATTATATAACCTGCTTTCATTACAGATGCTGTGGGCAAAATCACAAGTTTCATAAAAATAGATAATATAGAATTTCTACTACCTCCTCAGCAAGGGGAAGGTAGGAGTTGGAAAGAAGGGGGGGGATCTGATGGAGAAACTTCTCCTCTCATTTGAACTGAGTATCCATGCATTATGCAAAATACCAAAAATAGAGAAACTGATGCAAAAGGCTATTGGGACATCTTGGATTCTGGGACCATCTCCAGCTTTGTTCTTGTGCTTTCATGATACCAGAGTCCTTTGATGCATTTATATTCTCACAATTCAGTTTCCTTTATCTTATTCCATATATAATATATAGTTATTAAAAGTTACATTTAATGGAAAAGATTTTACATGTTAAATGGAAAAGGAAAGTAACTTAAAATGTTCATTATCTTCTCTGATTAATTTTTCTTAAACTTTTCAGAACATAACTAAGGATAAGCCAGGGACTGGGTAAGGAGAATGGGATAGACAGATGAAGATATTTTTATAGCAGGTAGCAAATTCATTTGGAGATAAGCTTGACTTGGGTCTTTTAGATGGAAAGTGAGAAAGAAACACCAGACAGCTGTTTGCAGTCACTAAGATCCCACAAACATCCACTTTTTTCCTTACTATAAAAATTAGCATCAGTCACATGGCAGTCCTCATTTTGATAGATTCTGACAGTCAGGGAAGTTGCTAAGATGAAGAAGGACCTGGCCTGTATTACATAGAAGAAATAAAGAGATGGGGAATGTTTTCATGCTGGTGACTAGCAGCATGGTGACTTAGGAGTTTTACACGTCATAGCTGGAAAACTGGCCACTCCCTGGCCTTGTGGTCTTGATCACATGTCTTGTTATCTCAATATGTATTAGATGAATGGTATCTAACTACACAGAAGAGGCAGGAATACTCCAATTAAAATTCCACCAATCAATCTCTCACACACACATAAATCTAGCAGTGTTCAAATCATACAATTCATCCTCTCATTTGTAACTGAAGTAAGAGAATCAGAGTTATTTTAGAGTGTTTTAAAGGGTAAATTATATAATATAATCATCTTGCTAAGTAATTAAAAGTGTTCTTTCCCAGAAGATAAAATAAGTATTTTTTTTCTCTTAAAGGAGTCCTAAAAATCAGACAGCCACCTTAGTGTTTAATGCACAGAGTTGGTAAGACAGTAGACTGATTTCAACTAAAAGTTCAATCCATCACATTAGTTATGTATATATAATTCTTATCCTAGGTGACTGACTCCTTTAAGGATCTAACTCTAATCTCATATACCTTAACCTTTTATTATCTCAGTTTACTCACCATAGCTAGGAAATGAAGTCACTAATTATTAACTAGAAAATATCTGAAGAATGTGTAGTAGAGGTTGGAGAAAAATAAATATGAATACAGAGTAGGAAAGAATGAACCTTTTCTTATCAATGAAACAATAAATACCATTAAATATCCCAACATCAGTATAAAGGTTGCTTTTCTACTTTACCAGGAAAATTTTAAGAAAGCCAGTGAAGAAGAAATCATCATCAATTAATAGCTAGAAGAGAGAAAGAGAAATTCATTGTATGGCAAGGCAGGTCACAGCCTGTATAGCATCTTTATCAGTGTTTCTGATAGGTAACTAGGATTTCTTAGCATCAAATTCTATGTACCCAAATATAACCAAATTGTGACATGGCTGCTGGCAAACATGCACTACAGAATTTAAAAACCAGCTTGGTTTCTTTCAGCTTTAAAGAATGTGTTAAATAAAATTCTTAAGATATAAAAGCTAATGAACTAAATTACTGAGTTGAATTTTATTCACATTCTTCTACAGAATTTAATAAAAAGAGAAATGATCATTTTTCAAATGTTGCAAATACTGGATTTTTGCAAGAATGTTTTATACAAAGTACAGCCTAAGAAAGGATGAGAATTATTACACTATTTGAGAATGTCCTATATATTTGGCTGCTTTGTAAAGGGAATTCAAAAGAAAGGTTATAGTTCTCAAATAATACACTGTAAAGGACATGTGGTTTGCAGTATTGCTATAACATATTTTATGAACAATCATATCACATACCAAAAATTTTAATTTTTCTTTCCCATCACCCGGTCACCCCTCACCCCTGTAATGGGAATCAAACCCTGGGCCTCATGCTAGGCAAGCACTCTGCCACTGAGCTTACTGCCCCCTACCCCCCCAGCCCTTTATTTTTTGTTTAAAGACAGGGTCTCACCAGGTTGCCAAGGCTGGCCTCAAACCTGCCATCCTCCTGCCTCAGTCTCCCAGGTGGCTGGGATTACAGGTATGTGTCACTATGCCTGGCCATTTCTAATCTTCACTATTGCTACAAATTCAAAGGTATTGCAGTGAGGGTCATCTCAGACTTGCCACACCAATATACATACCCAGTTTGATGTGGGGATGTAAAATAAGAAAACTGTGTATCGACCTTATAATCCTTTATAAGAATTAAGACTAGAAAGACAAATTTACCAAACTTTTGGAATGCATGCTCCTGGTGATTCTGTTCAAAGACTAAAAGGAACAGGACTAAAAACTGAACCAGGTCCACAGACAAGGACTTGACTTAAAGCCTTCTACTTCTCCTGTGACATTTAAGAAAAATTATGCAACTTGGTATTCTGTGGAATGTATTTATTTCTGAAGCTAAAAAGAGCTTGTTGTTACTATGAAGTTCACGACATAAGAGTATCTGCAATTTGGCTGGCCATTTGCAAAGGCAACTTGTATAGGGCTTCCTGGAACCAAGCATAAAGTACCACTTCAGCTAACAGACTCCACTAATGATTTACAGAGACAGGTGCCAAGATGAAATTTTTTAGCCATTATATTTTACACAAAAATATATATATATTAGCTTATCTAATCCACCATGTAGGGGATTTTAAAGTCAACAGACACTTGGAATGCTGAGTTATTTTCCTTTTTGGTAAAAAGAAATGAATTTTATAATAAAAGGCATCAGAACAATAACAACAAAAAGAGTTCCAAAGAAAAGTATTATTTGACAAGTGTCATGGATACCAAACATAACAGTTTTATGTTGCAGATGATAGAAACAGATGAAGGGGATTTCACTTTTTAGAATTCAAATATCATTCTAGAGGAAAGGATCTGTGGTGAGCAGCTTGTAGTGCATCCTCCTAGGATTGAGAAGGTTCTTATTTGATTCTAACTTTCAAGAGTTGTGTTCCTTATAACTGCAATATATGGCACAGAAGAGAACCACTCTGGCACTACAAAGTTTAAGATCCTTTAAAAACAATATATCCAACAAAGAAGCCAAGGATGAATATCAGTAAACATTACTGTACATAGCTGACAGTAGTTTTGTTGGTGTGAAAGGATCAGATATCCCCAAAATAGCTTAGAAAATGGGAAAATTACTTTTGCCCTTACCAAAGAATTTCTTGTAAGGACTATTTATATAGGTATGTTAAATATAATTTTAAAAAATATTTCCACCAATTTTAAACAATAGCCTTATCTTTTGTTAGATAAGTATTTCTATAAAGATTTTGTATTCAATCAAAAATGTTATAAATGCATTTGTATCATCATCTACAGGTACCAAGGGCACATACTAGGGAGCTACAGCAGTGAGGAAATGTTGCCTAACACTAACTAAGGTGATGAAGCTGACCTCGATTTCTATTTCAATACTATGTCCTCTAACAAAATTATAGAATATTAGTGTTTCCTTAGTAACTATGTCAACATCAAACGAAAGAACTCTGTTGCTGGTTCTGTACTTCACTATAAGCACAGCAACTGAACCTGGGCTTTTCTCGAACTCTCCGGTGAAGGTTCCCTAAGTGCAACTCACAATAGCCACCCTTGACTGGACACTCGCCAGAAGTCTCATCTGTGTTCATACCTAGCCACACTAGGAACACGCAAGTCCCTTGTGGATTTTTGAAAGGATCTGCTAGAACACCAGAGCCAAAATGACTTTACTCCACATTTGTCAAAATCTCAGTTCACTCACTGAGTTTGCATTCTCAATAGCCCATCCATTCCACAGTTCTTGGCACTTCAGAAAATGAAACATGAAAGAAAATGAAAATAAACCAATTATCTTTGGGGACTTTTCAACCCCTGGTCTGTTCTTGCATTGGGCAGGAGTATCGCTCCCTGGTTTTAGGATGAAACCTGACAGTGGTCATGACTGGCCCCACAGTGTGCTTTATCTGAATAAATCCTGAAAAGCTAAAGAGGTTTAGGTTTCAATTTTTTTTTCCCTGTGACAAAGATCTTCCTATCACATCAACCTTCGAATGACAGATGATTCCATTTTTGTAGGATAAAATTATTAGGAGTAATTAATTAGTTCTAAATAAAAAGCACTTAGTTCTGAATTACTTATTTCCAACTAAACATCAGGCATATAAAATAATGTGTAATACTAGGATGGATCAGAACATGGCTTCCCAGGAAGAAGCTGGGCAGTAGGTATCCAACATAAATCGGGTCAATTTAACTAACATCCCTTTGAAAAGTGTCATACAGGAAAGAATGAGAGCTACTGAAGGATTCTGGCTTGCTTTCTGGCCTCCTTTACTTTCCTTCAAAGGGACACCGGGAAGATGGCTCCCGGGTTTCCGTTGCTTTGATCGTTGTGCTCTTGTGCTGGGGTGAGGCTGGAGCTATGTGCTCTCCTTCGGCGGCTGGGTGGCCTGAGGCGGCTGCAGTGGCTGGGTGCTCGTGGCCGTTTTGATAGAGTTCAGGGTTTTGCTAAACCAAGAGTTTTTTGCAGCTTGGATTTCATTCATAAGGGCCCCTCTCTGATGTTCAAGTTCCTAATTAAAGAAAGAAAATCATCTGAGTATTAAATGAAGAGTGCAGTTTTTTGGTAATTCCCAGGTCTCTGTAGCCAAACTATTCTTCCCTCAAATCCAGGAAAAATTTAATCAGCTTCTTAATGGAAAGAAAAAGTTTCAAGCTAGAAGAGTTTCTACTGAAAATCAAATCTGTCCTTTCTCTGAACTGTGAAAAGAAACCTTGTTATATTCTTTCTTTTCCCCTCTGCCCTTAGGTCCAAATTTAGGTTTAAGATGCAACCCCAGATAACATGTTTAAAATCACAAATAAATATGAACATTAGGACAGAAAGGATTTATACTACTAGCATAAGCAGAATGAGTTCCATTTCCAAAGACATGGCCTTTGTCCCTGAGAACACACAGGGTCCAGAGCAGAGACATCCTTAGCAGAGGACCCTAATGTGACACAGATTAGTGCCACATAGGCATGGGGGGGGGGCGTTGGCGTTAGGATCATTGGTAAAAAGGAAATGAGGAAGAGTCCATCAGAACTTACACTCTTTTTCTAATCATGTTATTTTCTAATATGGAGTGAGGAAATGGCAAAATCAAGATAAAAAGAAGCTCCAAAGAAAAGAAGGGGTATGAGCCAATGTTAGGGGCTGGCGGAGAGACTTGGCTTTCATTTTCACGATCAGCTTCTAAAGTGACCAAATTCATTGTGACAGGACATGAGCAAGAGATCTAACGATAAACTGGAAAATTGTGTTAATTACAAAAAGTTCCTTTAGATTATGTGTTTGTTTATATCAGTGTGTAAAGATACATGGCACACAATGTGATCATGTAGGACACATCAGTGGGTAGAACTCATCTGCAACGTATCCAGTGACAGCTCGTGACTCTTGACTTAGCACCTGAGCCCCTGCCTGTGATTCTTCCCGTTGATCTTTTACCAACCAACCTGGATTTTGCACTTGGCCTCTACCAGCTGCAGTTTGGTTTGTGCCAGTTCCAGCTCCATCTCCCTCAGCTGCTTCTTGAGCGAGTCCTTCTCGTCATCTGCTTCAATTCCTTGATCCTCCCTGCTGATGGCTGCTGGTTTCAAAGTGCCCTCCTTGCTGAAAATGTCACTGCAGTGTTTGCATGCCATCATTTTACCCTGAAATAACCAAAAGTGATAATCAACATCAAAATGTATTTCATAGCCAGATCACTTCCTGAAACAATATATGATTTCTTAAAGTCACTGCGCATGGCAGCAGATGCAGTGTCATCTCAGATAACATATATTTACACACATACACACACACACACACACACACACACACACCCCACAACCAAAATGGTTACACTCAGTACCAAATCCAGCTATTCAAAACAGGTGTTCTGTTTACAGTTCTGAGGATCAAAACTTGGACTCTGGGTGGGCCAGGCAAGCACTCTAGTACTGAGCTACCTCCCCATCTTCCATTCTTTTTCTTTAAATAGGTGTAGGAAGACTCTAGGAGTATCACAGTCTTCGAAAAATCTGCCCTAGAAATTTTGTGCTGCCATTACTGTTATTAAGTGCCAAGCCCCATACCATATACTCTGCCTGTAGTATTTAATTTAATTCTAGAGCAACTAACTATATGAAGAGGAACAATTCTCAGCCCCATTTTAATACCTATAGAACTCATTAGCATTTAAGTAACTTGTGTATAGCATGCCCAGGACAGTCATTATAACTAACCTAAATCTACCCTCACAATAAAGTAAATGTCCTACTGTTTGGCTTTAAGCAAAGATGACCATCATTGTTTAAGTTGATAAAAATATCTCTACTATATGCCTAAGTTGCCAATCAAGTACACTCCACTGAGTGACAGCAGTCTTTCCAAAGTTAACAGTGCTGTGTTTTCCTGAATTACTTCAATAAAATTCAGAAATAAAGATATTACGCACTATTTCTATTTTTATGTCCTACTGTTACGACAAGCTCATTGATTTAAGTTTTCCAATCCAGGTAAGCAGTTGTACTGGATTGAACCAAATGAAGGAATAGACTGGTGTCACAAAAGGGAGGACAACATTTTTGTAGAGAAAACACCACATGCAAAGCTGCAACATCCTGAGGGAACGTCCAGGAATGTACAAGGGCCAAAGCAGAGTGTAAGGGTGAGAGGTAAGAGGTAGTGAGCATTCTCTGTGGCCAGGTTGTAAAGGTCCTGATTTTACCCACAAGAAATGTGTCTCTAGGCTGCACCACGCCCTGTGCCACATGCTGAGCAGCAACAAGCTCCCTGGAGCTGGGGTCCATTGCGGTGGACAGTGCTGAGTCCCACGGGCCACCCATCTGTCCTTCTTCCTCAGGAACAGAACCCTGATTTTATTTGAGCTGGCAATGGGTCCTGATAATTGGTGGCATTTCTCAAATTCCCTTGAAGCTAGGTGTGGCCAGAAACTAAGTTCTGATTCTAACAGAAGTGTGACATGGAACTTCTGAGAAGGCTGCTCAGAGACACACCCCCACTGCAGCAAGGCCCTTATATCCTTGTAGAATCAAATTCTGCCATGGGGTGTGAATGTGAAGCAGAAGCTCCAGTTGACAGGTGTGGCTTGTAGGTGACCTGAGGGTGGGTGCCCACGTGGAGGATGTGGTCACTAATGAAGGATGAGGATCACTAATGACAACCAAGGATCCACCTTTCTAGTCCTTGACCACTTTTACTTAACATAATCACTACCTTTTGTGTGTAAGCCAATGTGGGGGGCCTATCTGTGGTCCAAAACTGACATGCATCGTGATATGGCCAAACTTATACTTGGGCGTGCTCACTCTGATTACAGTGGAAAGGATGAACTGGAGCGGTGGTAGTGATCAAGAGGGTTGTTAGAGGAAGCTGGATAAACCAGAAGCTAACACATCATGCCAAATGAGGTGAAGAAGAAGCACCCTAGAGAAAGGGGAGGTAGAACAGTCTAAGAATGTGGACTTGAGTCTGATGCCCTGGGTTCAAGTCCTGGTACCACATACCAGGGTATAATCTCAATCAAAAAGAATCACCTGTTTGGGGCCTCATCATTAGTAATAACAAATTGTGCCTATTTTCTAGGGTAGTTATGGGGTTAAGTGGATAATACACGGAAAGTATCAGAACAGTGTGCACAGTAAGGACCAATGAAGTTGTTCTTTATTATGGCTAACTCAGGTTCACCTTCCTCTCCTGGAACATCATGGCTTTCATTAGTAGTCTTACCTACTTATCCAAAATTGTTCTCTGTTGCTTCATAATCAGTTTTCTTAATAAGACATTAAAACACTCTTGAGTTTTCCCTCATGTTTCTGAACCTCTCTCCAACTGAATTCTAACCATCCTGTTTAAATCCACCTTTCTCCATAAAGTTTCCTTTGGTCTGCAGTGCTTATGTATCTGCTTTCCCCACAATTCCGATCGTTGGTTAATCCAACTCAGCACTCTTGACCTGTTTTCCAAACATTCCATGTAAGTATATAACTTATCTTACAGGAAAGTTCTATGCTCCTGTTTCTGTGTAATTTCTGTAACAAAATGGTGGCCTAATACCTGTGCACAGAGAGATGCTCAATACAATCTTTACTGAGTGACCAGTGTAAATCCTTGTTTCATTTTTATTTCCATAAGGACTGAAGTTCAAGATAGCTGGCCCTTTTATGGCAAGACACTTTATCAACAATCTGTCAGTAGGCCTATAACGTACAAATCACAATAAATACTAAGTAGAAGGAATTAAAAAAGACCAGAAAGGGAAGATATGACTCCCAAATTTTAACAGGTTTAGAGAGAGCTCTCTCCACCAACCCTTTACTTACCAACAATCTCAGATGGATATTTTGTAACATAAAATAAGAGAAAAAAGTTTCTGAAAATACCAGAATGAGGTTTTCCAAAATTTTTTTTTTTAAAGAGAGAGTGAGAGAGGAGAGACAGAGAGAGAGAAATTTTTTTAATATTTATTTTTTAGTTCTCGGCGGACACAACATCTTTGTTGGTATGTGGTGCTGAGGATCGAACCCGGGCCGCACGCATGCCAGGCGAGCGCGCTACCGCTGAGCCACATCTCCAGCCCAGGTTTTCCAAATTTTAACTTAAAAATATTATTGTAGGGGGGCTGGGGATGTGGCTCAAGCGGTAGCGCGCTCGCCTGGCATGCGTGCGGCCCGGGTTCGATCCTCAGCACCACATACCAACAAAGATGTTGTGTCCGCCGAGAACTAAAAAATAAGTATTAAAAATTCTCTCTCTCTCTCTCTCTCTCTCTCTCTCTCTCTCTCTCTCTCTCTCTCTCTCTCTCTCCTCTCTCACTCTCTCTTTAAAAAAAAAAATATTATTGTGGGGCTGGGGATGTGGCTCAACGGTAACGTGCTCGCCTGGCATGCTCGGGGCGCTGGGTTCAATCCTCAACACCACATAAAAATAAAATACCGATGTTGTGTCCACCGAAAACTAAAAATAAATATTAAAAAATTCTCTCTTTAAAAAAAATTCTCTAACAACAACAAAAAAATTATCGTAGCCAAGTAGGAATCTAAGCACTTTGTATACATTATCTAATTCAATCTTCATTATGAGGTCGGCAATGTTATCTCTATTTTACAGAAGACAAAATGAAGATTAGAAAGGCAAATAACTTTTCAAAGTTGTTAAGCTATATGCTAAATTGCCAAGAACACATTTGCTAGTATGACTTGAATATATTCAAATAGGAGCATGTCAGATTTCTGGGACAGTAGGGAGGGCGGGTAGCACTCGCCTGTAATCTTAGCTACTTGGGCAGCTGAGGGAGGAGGATTTTAAGTTCAAGGCCAACCTCAGCAACTTAGTGAGACCCCAACTCAAAACAAAAAATAAAAAGGGGCTGGGCATATGGTTCAGTGACAACGCTTGCCTAGCAAGGCAAAGTACAGTCCTGGTATGATCAGCAGTAAGTCCATTTTCTGAAGAATAAGCAATCACCTTTTTTCAAAGAGAGCCCTAACATAGGGAGTTCTACCACCAGGGGGCAACATAAAAATAGATGCTACTGTTTTGTTTTTTTTAAAAAACAAACCACTAAAAATTTGGTTGAGGGGCTGGGATTGTGGCTCATCGGTAGAGCGCTCGCCTAGCACGGGTGGGACTTGAGTTCGATCCTCAGCACCACATAAAAATAAAGGCATTGTGTTGTGTCCATCTACACCCAAAAATAAATAAATAAATAAATAATTTGGTTGAAGAATGAGTCAGTTATGAACATGTTTTCCAGCTGAATTCTATAGTGTCACAGTGCTCACTGTTCAAGAGAGTGACAGGATGATCCTACTGAGTCCCAAACTGAAGCTGCACCATTCAGACACAGGTGGTCTGCTCGGGACTCCCAGGCCCCACCTTATACCAAAGCCACATGGCTCAGGGGCCTCTAGTGACAGTGGTCAAACCATCTTTTCCTTCCTGGTACCAGCTTCTGCCTTCCTGTAAGATTTGTGGAGCATCACCTGTCACCTGGTCAAGAAGACAGCTGTACCCCAGGTCAAAGAGAGATACACTACTCTTCACATGTTGAAATCCTTTAATACCAAATGGGGAAGGCAGACTTTCAGGTACGTGCAAGACCAAGTGTGGAGCAGAGATGGTCCCGGAACTGGCTCCCTGCTTACCTTCACAGCTTCCAGCTCCTCCTTGCTGGCTGCTTGCTGTTTCTCCAGCCGGGTACTTAACTGGGAACAGATCTAAGGCAAATAAAAGAGGCTCTTTACTAGATATGTCTGCAGTGAGCACATGCACACATCTGCTTAGCAACCCATAAAGGCCTTGAGCAGATCTGCTCCTAGAAGAAATCTTGCAAATGAGCAGCCCTGCAAATGCCGGTCACTTTTGAAACAAGCAACAGAAGCCTGGGCATCTCCTGCGGAGACTCTTGTCTTCATCCACAGAAACAAGACACTGGCATAGATTGGGTTTCTTGCTATCACTAGCTTTCTGTGATGAGTTCCAATGAATTTTTGGCCTTGCTGAGTATCTACTTTGTACAAATTGATGAAAAGAATTTTGAACCAGGAACAGTTCCTACAGCTCCCATCCAGCCACAGAAAAAGTCTCTTTCCAATCATTAGTTTCCTTAAGTAGCAGCAGGGTGAATAAAAGTTACAATTATTAGAAAATGAAACTGATTAAAATAAAACTCTGATCAAGAGTTTGGGAAACAGCACAGAAATTAAAAGCTCCAGAGCCAGTGCGGTGGTCCATGACTATAATCCCAGTGATTTGGGAGCTTTGGCTTTAGCGAGGCACTAAGCAACTTAGTGAGACCCTGTCTCCAAATAAAATGAAAAGCTTCAATACTGGAGTCAAACTGTGAGTTTAAAGCCCATCCAGCTCTACTACTTATATCTATGTACTCCTTGGCAAACTCATTCATCTTTCTAAGACTTAGTTCCCTTGTGACTGCACAGCACTGTGCTGTAATAACCAAGTGAGAAAGATGCATGTGAAGGGCTGAGTACTACATGGCATCTGACCAATACAAAGCACCTATGGAGTAAAATCCATTATTATTATTAATTCTGAAATAAGGTGCTGATAAGTACCAAGAACAAGTAGAAATAAGTGCTTTCAAAGGAGAAAATTTCTGCTTAAAAAAATGCATCCCCTCATTGACTAAAATAAAAATCTTTTAAAAAAATGGATAAAAATAAATTAAAAAATAAAAAGAAAACAATAAAATAGAAAAATGGATGAGAAACAGGGGATGTCAAATTTTAAAGAAGAAATTAGAATAGAAACATGTCTGATCTATTTCTCATCAAAACACATTTATAAAAATCTCATTACTAAAAAATAGCTCAAAGCCAAGTCTTGCTTGTTGAGTTAAGCTTCCAATTTCTCCAGATCTAAACCTGGCAAATAATTCATAGGACTGTATTTAAACTGATGTTAAAAAGAAGGGTCTGCTGGGCACAGTGGCACACACCTGTAATACCAGCAACTGGGTAGGCTAAGGCAGGAGAATTGAAAGCTGGAGGCCAGCATGGGCAACTTGGTGAGGCCCTGTCTCAAAACAAAAGATAAAAAGGGCTGGGGATGAAGCTCAGTGGCAGAGCACTTGCCTAGCATATGCCAGGCCCTGGTTTAATCCCCAGCACCACATGCACACAGAAAAAGAAGGGATTTCCCTGCTCATTTGTGTAAACCATCTCCCCTTTTATGTAAACCAAAGCATTCAGAAATAGAATTAGTAACAGCCAGTTCCCACTACAGAATGCATTGGTTATGTTTTATATCCTAATCGTCTTTGAGGAGATGGGTCTGTTGGCTTTTATATTATGGATTCTTACCAGGGAATGTAAAGTCCAGGGCCAAGGATTACTGTTTGAAGAGTGTGGTAGGCTGTGGCCACCTGTGGTGTCACATGACCATGAGGTAATGCATTTGCAGTGATGGCAAGTTTTACAGCCATGGTCTTAAATGCTCCTTTCATTAGTTCATATCTAACCACCATGTCTTAGTTACCCAAAGTCAAAGTGCCTGGATGCCTTCCAGGTTTTCCCTTGTCTAGCAAAAAAAAAAAGGGCGGGGGGGCTATATTTGACATCTCCCTCTTCTGTTTTCACTATTGCTTATTTTAGTTCAGGGCCCAATTTTTCCTATTTCTCCCTATTTCTTCTCACTTTGTGACATTAGCCTCTCATGGTCTGTGTCCTTGCCTGTGAATCTCTCCCTTTGGTTCCACATTCCTCACTGGGTCAGAGTAGTGCCAATACGTATCCCTGAGCATGCCATTTTCCTGCTTAAAAATTCCTACTACAACAACAACAAAAACTAGACAGCTATGCCCAACCTGAAGACCGTCCTGGATCTGGGCCCCAGCAAAGTGGTGCTTCTCTTCTGTACTCGAATCTCTTACCACATAAAACGTTTTCTGTGTTCACTAGCCTACCTCTGTGCCTTCCATTTCCCTCTTCCCACCATTTGCACCCCATCCTCCACTGTCTCCACATATCCAACTCTCACGCAGCCTTGAAGCCACTCAAGCTATCCCAGCTCTGGAAGGGCCTCCTCATTGCCCACAGGGAGAAAGTTCCTTTCCTCTTATTCTTGCTTAGGTCTGACCTCCCTATGACAAAATAAGCTTCTAGGAGAGAGATTAGATTAATTCATCTTGGGCCCCCTGAATTATTAAGCCTCACAAGTAGCAAGTATAAAATAAGCACATTATTATAAAGGAGTGTAAGAATGCTCTGAAATCTTATTTCTAAGAAATGTTTCATGCATATGAGGAAATCTTATGAAAAGAAGTTCATGATATATGAAGCAGACCAAAGCTACTTCCAAGAAACAGAATAAACAGTACAGCCATCCTGTTTATATACATTATAAATTTATTTATGTAGCAATTTATTTATATAGCATTGCTACATACTCAACATTATAGAGATTATGTAGGTGGCAAGATTGAGGGAGGTTTGTTTTCTTTGTGCTTTTTTGCATTTCCCCAACTTTCTACAAATACATAAATTTCACTTATAGACAAAAACAAAACAAAACAAAAACATCAAACCAGGCATGGCGGCACATGCCTGTAATCCCAGTAGCTCAGGAGGCCGAGACAGGAGAATCGCGAGTTCAAAGGCAGCCTCAGCAAAGGCAAGGTGCTAAGCAACTCAGTGAGACCCTGTCTCTAATGAAAATACAAAATAGGGCTGGGGATGTGGCTCAGTGGTCAAGTGTCCCTGAGTTCAATCCCTGGTATAAAAAATTAAAAAAAAAAACATCAAAGCCAAACTAAAACAGTATGCATTAGATTTCAACATCCTTTGTGAGACAGATGATCTCAGGGAAACCCTTGGATCTGAAGGCAGCGCATGGTATTTAATTAATTCTGGAAACCTGGAATGTGAGGAGCCAACTCGGGTTTCTCAGAACTGAGAGGGCCCTTGCCATGTCCAGCCAAAAGGAGAGACAGCAAGATGTACCTGGAGTAGAATGAGAAGCGTTCTGGGGCCACCCTGGTGACAGGAGAGAGAGAGATTTCCAAGGAGAGCAAGCTCTCTGTTAAAGAGAGAATTTTAAGGTGCATAGTAGAAAGCCTCCCACTAGTGGGGGCCTGCACTGGGTCAGGCCACGTAGCCACAGTGCAAAAAAAAAAGGGCCTCATTCTGTTCTTTGATTGCAAAGGATACATGGATCCCCTAGCTATTGCCATTTGATACAATCACTAAACTTTGCAAAGTGGCAAATGTTCCCAGTGAGATCCATTGTAAATTAGCTTCTCAGTAAGGCAGAAGCTGGATCCCAATGGCAATTATGGTTCCAAACAGTGTTAAACAACCAATGGTTTGTTTGTCAATTAAACCTCCCATGTTACCAGCCAACAGGTCCAATCACTGCCTGTTTTAGGAGAGAGTGAGGCACAGATTTAATAAATTGGAAGACTGTTCTGGAAACTCTAAAAACAAACAAAAAAAAAAACAAAAGTAAAAGGCAATCACTTTTACAACAACAAAATCCACAGTGGCATAATACCTGTTTATACTCAGCAATGATGGCTGTGGTCTTCTTAATCTCATACTCTGCCTTCTCTAGCTGTTTCCTGAATACTTCTTTTAGCTAGAAAGGAAGGAGAAACAGCAGGATTCAGCAAAAATCTTAATAAATTTCTTAAGACACCTACATTCATGTCTTCTTGGTTCACGGTCAGAGACAATGGTAACAATCACGGCTATGCACATTTTCCTCACTGAAGCTGCATCTCAATAATCTGAAAACCCAAGCATCTCCAGAGACACAGAGATCTTTCTTTTCTGTAAAGAAAAGACATATGAGCCATGCTGTTATAAAGCTGCTTATGCTCACTGCCTGCCTGGTAAGCATATTGCCTCTAAGTGTCCACTTAGACACCGTCTTCATTTTAAGTGTAAACTAAAATATATCCAGGCAACATTGCAGGCTAAGTTTTTCACTCTTGATACTATGTTATAAATTAAGGAGAAAAACTTTGGACCATGTGTTAACAGTCCCGTCTGTCATTGCTCCCTCTCCGAAAGCAGGGTCAAGAGGTTCCGGAGTCGGGAAGAGATGAGATGAGACTCTAGGGAGGGACAGGGGATTCTGGTCTTGAGTTCAGGAGGAGCACAAGCTACACAACCTGCAGGTGCTGACTAAGGTCGCTGAAGAGCTAAATGACCAATGTCATACTCAAAACCACAGTTTTTTTTTTTTTTTTGCTTTTGTTTTTGGCTTTGGGGATGGAACCCAGGGCACTTAACCACTGAGCTAAACCCGCCCTTTTTTGAGAGTGACTCACTAAGTTGCTAAGTTTGTCCTTGAACTTGAGATCCTCCTGCCTCAGCCTCCCAAATTGCTGGGATTGCAGGTGTGCACCACTGTGTCCGGCTACAACCACAGTATCTTGATAGCCCAGAGGCTGTAGAATTCTGGGTACAGAGGAAGACTGAGTGATGAAAAAATTCAGGTGCCACCAGATAAAAAAGAAATAATTCAATTCTGCCAAGTTGGCCAAATAAACAACAAAAAACAACTCTGGTTGGTCCTAAGTACATAATCAGAATAAAGGGACAAACCCTGGAGAGAAGAATCCCATTTTATTTTCCTGGCACTGGGGATTGAGCCCACGGTTTCATGCTTGCTGCAGGGCAAGCCCTTCACCTATGAGTCACAGCCACAGATCTTTTTTTATTTTTTATTTTGAGACAGGGTCTCACTAAGTTGCCTGGACTGGCCACATACTTGCATCCTCCTGCCTCAGTCCTCCAAGTACCTGGGATTATAGGTATGTGCCTACCATGCCCAGCCCCCAAAGTATTCATAGGGAATATTCTACACTTGCTAATTCATAAATTAATAATTTACAATTGGATTCTATCATTAGAAGATTTCTGAATTTCTTCATATTTGTTACATTCTAAAATCCTAAAAACAACTTGTATTTTTTATACTGCTTCAAATGCAGCTGTTTATAAAAGTCTCTATTCTCTATTTTACATAACATTGGACATAAACAATAACCTTCCCTTCCTGTAATAAGGCCTCACTGACTTTAAGACGACTCAGGCAGCTCAGAGGCTTGGAGCAAGTTTTTCTAAGCCATAGCTTCCTCAGGTGACAAATAAGAGCAAGGTACACGGTACAAGTACCATCATCACAATAACCAAGACAGGGTGAAGGGAAGACACCATGAAGCATCTGGCTTTGCTCTGGCCACACGTAGGCTCTTGCCCCTCCGCTGGGCTGGTGTGTGTCGCAGAGTGTGGGTTAATTCATTTGCCAATAGTGTCTTCTTCCCTGAAAGTACTAAAGGGGTCAAAGAAAGCCAGAGGTAGAGAAGAAAACAAAACACATCAGGAGGCCTGGAGAATCTATCAGCCCTCAAAGTTTTTTGAGGAAGTTTTTTAAAAAAGAAAAAACTTGGACCACACTAAATGCCAAAGACTCATTTTAACATATTCCAGCAGGGAAAAAACGTCACAGAATATGTTTTATAAGTCCTGGAAGGTGCGAAATGGCACCTCTCTCTATGTGTAACTTTTTTCTGGATGAAAGTCTTTGAAAGGATTTCTATTCTGTTTTATGTTTAGCACTAACTATTAATACCTTAGAATGAAATTCACTAATCATGATTTAAGAAATTTCCTCACTATATAAGGTAGTTACATCAAGCAAGCTCTGGGCGGAGGCAACGGTGGGCGGCCTCTGGGCCTAGGGAAGCAGGAAGCCCCGGCTCCGAGCAGAGGTCCCTCACCCTCACCTGGGCCTGCACTCCTCCTCCACATGGAGACCGCCACTCACCTGCTCCTGGCTCCCACAAAGAGCACAGGGCACCAGCTTCAACGCTGGCTTCCAGAGGGCTTTTACGTTTCCCCAGGGGTTAGGACCCGGAGCTCTGCTGGGAATGTTGAGGCTCCCTTTTCTAAGGCATGAGTCAGAGGAGTTAGGGGGACTGAGGCAGAGGTCTGTAGCAGTCCCAGCAGAGGCCACAGTGGCTTTCAGTGTGACAATGCCATAAAGTGCTTCCCAAGAGTTGATTTTGGATGCAGGACATGAAACTTCCAGATTGTCAGAGCTCTTGGATCACAGCTGCAAGTTACTAAACTCAGAAGACTCAACACTCCTTCGAGATGTCTCAGTGAAGGCACATTCTTGAAAGCTATTGAGAGCAGAAATGCTGCCTCCTCTTCCAATACCCTCAGCACACTTCAACTTCACCCAGACTTGGAATAAATGTCCCTTTTTTTTTTTTTTTACAATATTTGTAACTCCCTGCCAATCTCCCGTGTGCAGAAAAGCCTGTGAACACCTTTACCTGGGCAGTCTCTTCCTCCTGCTTCCTCTTCTCCTCCTCAGTCTCCACCAGCTTCTGCTTGGTCAAGAGGAGCTCCTTATTCAACACATCTGCCTTGTCCTCTGCCTGCAAGTCAGGGCACATCACAGCCATAAAGAAGGCGAATATGCGCACGCATACCTTCTCCACACCCTGTCCCCAGGTACTTCTCTACAGCTACCTCAAGTCCTTCCTTTCTTCCCAGCTCACTGCAGGATTGTGGCGGGGGCTGCTTTCTCTGACCATCTACGTGCCAGGTACTTGGTACACATTATTCCTAATTCTCACAACAACACCTTTACAGCTAATGACAGTGAGATTTGGCTAGACCAAATATATCGTCTGGGGTCACACATCTAAAATGACAGTTATGATCTGAATTCAAATTTGAATGACACCAAAGTCATTCTCTTTCCACACCCTTCTCCCACATTCTCAGATGTGCTTCCAAATGGCAGTGCATGGGGAGGTTTCAGAGAAGGCAAGTGGACAGGTGGGTCCACAGACAGCAATCAAGTGAGAAAACTCGAAGGCCAGGCTTGCAGTTAACTGGCCCACAAGCCGCTCATACTGGTCAGTCAGTATAGCAGGGAGAAATTAAAACCAAAACCCAAGACAGAGAGAGTCGAGTGGGAAACCAAAGCAGAAACCAGACTCCAGGCTGTTTTCAGGGTGCCAGGACGTGCCTGCTGAGAGCAGGCTGGTTCTGCCTGGGACACAGAGCCCTCTGGGGGGTGTGTGTAACTGAGGGGACACTGTCTTATTTACATGCCAGGACCCCCCGACCTCATCCTCAGGTGCCAGCCACACATTTGCACAGCACTTAAGTGTGACCTGAGACCCACCCTATTCACTGCCATCTGGACCGCCCCCCTGTCCACGCCTCTCCAGACTCCCTGATAGCATGTTAGGACAGCTCCATGTGTGATGTGCGTCTTGCCCACTGCACTCTAACTCCAGGAGGAACCATGTCTCCTCTGCTCTTCACTATTTCCCCAGCACCACACCCACACGGGGACAGGGGCAGGTTTTCCCCAAGTCCTCAGTGAATAAACGAATGTTCCCTAAGTCCCTGCAGAAGCAGCCTGTGTGCAGTGGAGGTGGCAGAGGGCCACAGGATGAGTCCGGCAGAAAGACTCCCGAGGCAGAGGAGAGGCAGCTATGTGAAGAAGCCATCCCTGGCTGACAGCAGCCAAAGGTTGTCCAAGAATCATGCAAACTGGCCAGGTGGCTTCTGTCTGTTTGCCATATCTCCCCCACGCCCAGATGGCCGGGCCAGCACAGTCTGCTGCATATTGGCAGAGAGCGCAGCCCTGCTTCTCTGTGCTTGCTGCCAGTTAGGTCCAGAGCCTCCTGGCTCAGTGGTAATAACCCTTGCTTCCAGAGCATTTGGAACTATCGGGTAGTGAAGGTGGAAAAGACTCGATGGCCCTCTAACCCCAGCCCGCTGGTTCAAGGTCTACCGAAGCAGGAGTAGGCAATGCCACCTTGACTTCAGTAGCATGCTTTTTGAATCCTGCAGTATATCCAGCTGTTTTAGTTTTGGAAACCTCTATAAGCAAAGGGGAAAAACACTTCCCTGAGGAACTCTTTTTAGAAACACTTGAACACTCATGTTGAAGGCCCTATTAGTTTTATTTACTCATTTTCTGTTGAACAGTCCTCATTAGGTGTAGCTCAGGCCTCCCTACTCTGACTGTTAGCATAGCTAAACCCGCAGCAACAGTCATGGGTGCTAAGTGAAGAGGAGTCTCACGGTTTCCTAGGAAGCCGCGGCCAAAGCTTCTCCTTAGTGCTGAATAATAAAGTGAGAACAACTGTGCCCATCAAAATAGGATCATATCTGAAATAACCTAAGTTTCCTCTAAAAGCAGGCTTCTGGATCTTTAAACATCCAGCTGCTCCACCTCAAGGTATCTCTCATGTCAAGTGAAAATACTACTAAACAGATAGTTATGTAAATTCTACTTTTGAACCCAAATTATAAAACGTTCCTTATAATTTGACAGTGGGACCGAGTGGAACTCCATCATTTTTAAGTCTTCTAATCACATGTGTATGTCTTAAGATGTCTTACTGATGCTGAGAGCTCAGACTGCAACCAAGGCTCCTGTGACATCAACCTACACGCAAAACAAGCTCTGCCCTGTGTGCCGAGGTTGTGAACCCACTGCCCTGATGAAAGGTTTGGTCAAAATCAGGGATGAGGAGCTTTCAGAAATCAGCCAGGCAGTTGTTCAACTTAAGAGAAAACAAGTACTTATCACCTACAGCTTCTGGTCTGAGAACTCCAGTTAGAAGGAGCTCAGTCTTCAGTTCGAAGGTATCAATTCTCTCTCTTCTTTTTGTTCCCTGAGAACAGGGAAGGGCAGGGAGGGCCTGAGAGCAAGTAGCATCAGAAATTGAAATGGAGATGTCTTTTTCATTACTAATCTCAGAAATTCTTATTTAAGGAGTTGGAGAGAGATCTTCCTGTCAAAGGGAAACTGACCAGCCTTTGGTGCCTGGTGCCCTGGAGGGTAAAGCCATGACTACAACAATAAGGGTGAAGAATGCTTGGTTTAGAGAAAGTACCTAATAACCTAGGAGTGTGTGTTTATTTCCCATATTGTCTCAGGTACAATCTGCTTTCATGTCTACTAAATGTTTGCCCAAATTTTGCTGTTTGGGTTGAGAGAAGTGATTTTGGTAAGGTGGGACTCCAAAGAAGGGGGAAGGAGGTGAGGCCGGTGTCCTTCTCAGGTGATGGTGCCCTTCTGTGAGGACCAAGGGCAGGACACCTGAATTGTAGGGATGGCTGTTGGATAGGCACATAAACCTCTGCTGGGGCAGAAACTGCAAAATCAGAGGCTAGGAGGAGATAAGCATAAAGAGCAGTTTTATCTTTCATTTAGATAATTGGCTTCAAAATGGAGGATCTAGATTATCACTACTTTTCTGAAAGAGGGAGTCAAGAGGGAAGAAAAAAGGGAGAAAAGGAAGGAATGCTGGAGTCCTTCCTTTAGGGATGGATGTGGTGCCCACACGAGGCAGTCAAGGATTCAATGATGTCAGGAGTGTCCATAATTGCAGCCATTTCAGACTGACCCACAAAAAGGATTCTCTTGGAGGTGAACTGACTTTTAAAATAACATTTATCTGATGATTAAAGCTATGCATATTATTCTCCTACATAACACCCATATCCCATTGCACAGTGTTTTTCCTATCCCATTGGTTCAAAAATTATTCCAAAAAGATATAGGTACACTATCGTTCTCCCACAATACTGAACATGCACTTTATTTCTACTTTTTATTCTTCTAAGTTACACTGTAGTAAACAACAATCAATGCAGTTTTTTTTTTTTTTTACTAAATCGCTACTTTTTAGTATAGCTTTCCAAGATCAAGTATAGTTAGATCAATTTCCTCATTTTTAAATAGTGGACCTAAAATACATGCTTCATGGGCTCATTAAAAAGAGTAAATGAGATAATGCTTATAAATAGCTACATATAGTGGTTAGCACATACTAGGCACTCAGTACAAAATTAATTTTATAAAAGGGATAAAAATAGGAAAATAAGAAGTCAAATTATCACTTTTTGCAGATAATATGATCCTATTCTTAGAAGACATAAAAAAAACTAGAGCTAAAAAACACATTCAGCAAAAATAGGAGGTTATGAAAATCAACATTAAAAAATCCATGGTTTTTCCATGAACCAACAATGAATCTACTGAGAAATAAATCAGGAAAGCAATTTCATTCACAATAGTCTCAAAAAAAATACCTAGGAATAAATCTAACAAGAAGGTGAAAGAACTCCACAATTAAAACTATAGAACTTTGAAGAAAGAAATTGAAGAACACCTCAGAAGATGAAAAGACCTTCCATGTTCATGGACAGGCAGAATTAATATTATTAAAATGTCCATACTACCAAAAGCAATACACAGACTCAATGCAATCCTCATCAAAATACCAATTACCTTCTTCACAGAACCACAACAACAACAACAAACAAAAAAAAAAAAACAGTCCTAAAATTCATAAGAAAAAACGACTGAGAATAGTCAAAGCAATTCTAAGACAAAAGAAGCAACGCTAGAGGCATCATAATACCCGACTTGAAATTATACTACAGAGCAATAGTCACAAAACTGCATGGTACCAGCATAAAAACAGACACATACACAATGGTACAGAATAGAAGACACAGAGAAAAGCCCACACATCTACAAGGAACAGTCATCTGTTCCTTGACAAAGGTACCAAAAGCCATGCACTGGGAAAAAGACAGCCCTTTTTTGGGAGGGGAGGAGGATACCAGGGATTAAACTCAGGGGCACTTAACCACTGAGCCACATCCCCAGACCTTTTAAAATATTTTATTTAGAGACAGCATCTCACTGAGTTGCTTATGGCCTCACTAAATTGCTGAGGCTGGCTTTGAACTCTCCATCCTCCTGCCTCAGCCTCCCAAGCTGCTGGATTATATGTGTGCACTACCGGGCCTGGCTCAAGACAGCCCTTTTAGCAAATGGTGCTGGGAAAACTGATTATTCATATGTAGAAGAATGAGACTAGATCCTTATTTTTTACCCTATCATAAAATTCAACTCAAAGTGTATTAAAGATCTAGGAATTAGATCAGAAACTCTGTAAATCCTAGAAGAAAACATGGGTCAACACTCCAACATATAGGCAGAGGCTACACCTTTCTCAATAGGACCCCTATAGATCAGGAAATAAGGCCAAGACTAGGATGGCATCAAGTTAAAAAGCTTCTGCACAGCAATGGAAATCATTAGGAAAATGAAGAGAGAACCTACAGAATGGGAGAAAATCTTTACTAGCTCCTGGATTAATATCTAGAAATTATAAAGAACTCATATAACTTTACACTCCAAAATCAAATAACCCAATTAATAAATGGGCAAATGAATTAAACAGACACTTTTCAAAAGAAGAAATACAAACGGCCAATGACTATTGAAAAAATGTTCAACACTGTTAGCAGTTAAGGAAATGCCAATCAAAACTACAGAGATTTCATCTCACGAGTCAGAATAATGGTCATCAAGAATACAAATAATAATAAATGCTAGAGAGAATATGGAGAAAAAGTAATACTTTTACATTGTTGGTGGGACAGTAAATTAGTACAACTATTATGAAAATCAATGCGGAGGCTCCTCAAAGGACTAGGCAAGGAACCACCATATGACCCAGATGTGTCACTCCTTGATACTTATCCAGAAGAATTAAAGGCATCATACTATAGAAATAAATGCATACCTGTGTTTACAGCAGCACAATTCACAATAGCCAAATTATGGAAACAGTTGAGGTGTCCATCAATAAAGAAAATATGATACACACACAATAAAGAAAAATGAAATTATGCATTTGCAGGGAAGTGGATAGAATTAGAGACCATTATGTTAAGTGAAATAAGCCAAACTCAGAAGGTCAAGAGTCTCATGTTTTCTCCATGCGTGGAAGCTAGAGAGGGAAAAGAAAAGAAAGGTAGGGGTGGATCTCATGAAAATAAAAGGGAGATCAGTACAGGAAAGGGACCAGGGAGTGGTAAGAGGTGAAGGAGGGAGGGGCAAGTGCTGGGAGCGATATTGGCCAAACTGTACTTCACACTGTGTGCATGAATGAATATGTAACAATGAATCCCACCATTATGTGCAACTATAATGAGCCAATAATAAATATGGAGAGAGAAAAAAATTAAATCTAAAAAATTAATTTTATTATTTGCTTACATCTTATTACAAGACTTAACAGGTATCACCAAATACATTTCTCAAACAACTTTCAAGCTCTCTTCACTTCATTGCGCCCCTCTGAGTTCAATTCCTTACATTTTTTTTTTTCATTTAGCCATCTTAAGAACATTATCAGTGGTCAAAGATTCAACCTGGCAGATTTGGGGGTGAACACTGTTTGGGAAGCTAATACAGAGCCCAGACTAGCACTGCAGTATGTGGACAGGCTGAGGCTGGCCCTGCTGGGACCCTTGCCTTGGTGCTGGGTCTTGGTCACACTTCCCTCATCTCATTTCAATCAACTTCCACATGGAATTTGTGATTAAAAGAACCAAATTTTTTCAAATGGACTACTGTTCTATTTCTATGTCCCAAACAGCATAGTTGTTCTGCTTTGTACCAACTACACCTGGAGGCTAAAGGTGTAGCTCAGTGGTATAGTGCTTGCTCAGCATGCATGAAGCCCTGTGTTTAATCCCCAGCACAGAAAAATAGAAATCAAACTTCCTTTAGTGCTGACCGCCTCCCCTTCCCCGCGCAGCTTCCTTCCTTCCTTATTAGCACCATTTCCTCAATATTTATGTTTATCTCCCACCTTACTATGGTCAAAGCTTTTGAGCTAAAAAATTAGCTGTTTATATGAGGAAAAGATGTGACAGAAACTACTTCTACCAACTTTATTTTTATTCATTTATTTTTGCAGTGCTGGGGATCAAACCTAGTGCTTTGAGCACAAGAGCTCTACCAGTGGGCAACACCACATGTTTCAATTATGAACACATAAGCAGATTATGTTATCAGTGGACTTGTGTTTTAAATACTGTCAATGCAAAGTTAAAGCACAGACAATGACTTTTTCTTTCCTTCAACAGTCTAAGTCTCAATTTTTCTTTTTTTTTTTTTAAGAGAGAGTGAGAGAGGACAGAGAGAGAGAGAGAGAGAGAGAGAGAGAGAGAGAGAGAATTTTTTAATATTTATTTTTTAGTTCTCGACGGACACAACATCTTTGTTGGTATGTGGTGCTGAGGATTGAACCCGGGCCGCACGCATGCCAGGCAAGCGCGCTACCGCTTGAGCCACATCCCCAGCCCTAGTCTCAATTTTTCTAACCCTGCACCATTGGCAATATTTATTTTTTAGAAGTAAAAAAAAAAAAAAAGAGTAAAAATTCTAAGTCTGCACAAGACTGCTTCCACCTTGCCAATCATCTCAGGAAATGCTAGCAGTAGCAACAGGAAGTTCTAATACTGTCAACATTTTGGGAATGAACAAGGGAAGTTATAGCATTAGAGATCTCTTAGCAATAGCGAAGGTTTGTTGAACACGTACTATAAGTGCTTTAGCTTAACTCTCACATCTTCCCTCCAGGGTAGACACTTTTGCACCTACGAGCAGCTAAAGGACTGCCCAGGGTCACATGGTTGGCAAGTCGGGGGTGCCAAGAGATTCACGTGCAGGCTCTCTAGCTCTCAGCCACTAAGATGCCTGCCAATTCGACAATCCAACATTTAATGCTAGCACTTCATGTAAAACTTCACATTTATTATTGGAACAAGTAGCAAGGTGCCTACGATGTCAGGGTGGCAATAGTATACTCTGCTACTCTTTGGTAATTATGTGGGCGCTTTTGGTTTAGAAAAATACTGATAAAGAAAAGAGATGCTAGAGAAATTCAGAGGTATAAAAATCAGTGTCACACATGCCTTTTGGAAATGAGCCACCCATTCTCAAAGGTGAGGGGTTTCCGCTCTCTCCAGTTAGCACGAGCTGCCCTCCCCCCAGCCAGCCACCATCCATCTACCAGGCAGCACACTCAACAACAGCGAGCCTGGGAATGCGGTGAGAACTACCTGGTCCTCCCCCTTGAGGAAGTTACTCTCAGGTCTACCTCATGAGTGACAGATTTACCTGATCCAAGTCATTCCGCAGAGCGATTTTGCTGGTTACCAGTTCATGGGCGAGGTCATCATTCTCCTGCTCCAGCCTCATGCTGGCCTCCTGTAATCTTCGGTTCTCCCTCTGTACAAAAAGAGCAAGAGCCAGAGGTGGGCATGAGTGCCTGCAGGCACCAGCAGAAATGGAAGCAGAAGCAACTGGTGAGGAAAAACAAGCAACACCAACAAAGTGAACTTCCAAAGGTGTAAAAGGAGAAGGCGCAGTGGCACAGGGAGGCGGGCCTCTGCCTGGGCAACAGCAGCGTCTGGCTAGCGGTGCGGCTGCGGAACTCTACCCGGTGCAGCTTGCAACTGTCCTTTACGCCCCCCAGACTGACTCATCATGAAATGTGGACCACAAACAGCAGTGTGTCCAAACATACCCGCGATCCCATGAAGTTCCCACACAGACCTAGAATGCAGACGACAAGCAATTCTTGGACACATGCACAATAACTCCACCCTGGACCTGACGAGAAATGGTAAGACGCAGCAGGGATGACACTAGACATTTCTCCAAATTGTTTTCCAAGATCTGGGTTCAAGATGATTGAGAATATTTAAGAACACTAAATCAAGAGTCTAGATACTTGGGCTTGTGACTTGCTATCAGCTGATATTTTTTATTCTGTGAGTGACAGCACATTGACTTTTCTGAATACAATCTACTTTTGTGTTAGTAACAATAAGAGTCCCCCTAAAAAGTCTTCTAAATATCTATTTTGCTCCTTCAGATTAAAAAGACTCTGGATAAAATAAATTACTAAGCTGGGATCCTTTCCCCCCATTAAAAAATAAAAAAAGTTTTTTCATTTTTTTCTGCTCCCAGAAAAAAATCTGAAGCAAAGTTATATGATGAAAGAACCAAGTGTCTGATGCTTATGAACTAAGGTCTCCCCTTCACTAGAGGTTGTGAGTCTGCTACGTTTATATCTAGTCCCAGAAGAGCAGTTTAGTGCCTTCTACTCTAGAGTGTCAGCACTGCTTTCTTTGCTACTGTTAGCAATTACAATTACAAGCAAGTCAAAACAGAGCTGACAGGAAAGACTTGATGTGACAAAACCAAGTTTAGATTTACACTTCTAACCCCCCCTTTTTTTTCTGCAAGGGAGGTAGAAGCAGACAAAGCACTGATGAGAGGAAAAAACACACACACACAAAGAAAACCAGAAGATAAATATATATTTTAGAAGAGAGTGTTCCACAGTATAATAGAGGGGCAAAGTTAATTCTATTATCTTTAGAACAGTCTGTCATGAGAGCCTAATCATCTCCCCCCTCACCTCCCAAGAAGGGCTAAGAAACAGATGATAAGGGCAAAGTCTGAGGTTGTCATGGAGGCAGAGGATCCATTAAAAGGGAGGGTCAGAAGAAAGATAGGGGAGAAACCTGCTCTTTGCATCTTCTCTTTTTTTCTTTGTTATTTTTTCTTTCTTTCCTTTTTTCTTTTTTTTCCCCTTTCTTTTTATACACTGGGCCAAGGATATTCTACCACTAAGCTACATTCCCTAGCCCTTTTTATTTTTTATTTTGAGACAAGTTCTTGCTAATTTGCTAATACGGCTGGCCTGGAATTTACGATTGATCCTTCTTCATCAGCCTCCTGAGTTGCTGGGATTACAAGCATGTGCCAGTGTACCCAACTTGACTATATCTTTTTCTTTGGAAAAAAAAAATAGACTAAGATAGTTGGGGGATATCAGAAAATTCTTGAAAAAGATATCTACTAAACATAAAAAAAAGGAAATAATCCCAAATCACTTAAATACTCTTAAGTGGCAAAATTTCACTTATATCTGAGGAAATGCTTATTACCTTGTAGAGGGAAAAAAGACAAATAATGAGAAAATCATTCGGGCCACTGAACCACATGCCTAACCCTTTTTATTTTATTCTTTAATTTTTTTTTAGTTGTAAATGGGCACAATATCTTTATTTTATTCATTTATTTTTATGTGGTGATGAGGATCAAACCCAGTGCCTCACGTGTGCGAGGCAAGCGCTCTACCACTGAGCCACAAGCCCAGCCCACCTTTTTATTTTTTATATTGAGACAGGGTCTCACTAAACTGCTGAGGCTGGCTTTGAACTTGCAATCTTCCTGCCTCAGCCTACCGAATTGCTGGGATTACAGGCATGTGCCACCACGGCCAGCTAGAAAATCCCATTTGTTTAACAATATAAAAAGAAATTTTAACTGTGGGCAGTAGATTATTTTCATTATTGTCTTTGTCCTTTTAAAAAGAAAGTTTCCAAGTTTTCTTGGAACATATAATAAATTTGTAATAGGATTTTTAAAAGTTTTGTTTTTTAAAAAAGGGGAAATTTAGAATTTAAATTCCATCTAAAAGGATAAAACTTTGTTTTAAGTCCATTCCTGTTATAAGGTCATACCCCATCTGAAATACTGGATCTCCTTTGTGAGGGAGGCACAGTGTAACCCTTTCCCCAGCTATTTCTGAAGAGACAGTTATTTGTATTTGTAGGGGCAACTCGTACTCATCTAATTCTGTCTGTTCCCTCAACCCACACAGGGTCCATGCTACTAAAGCAGCATAAACGTAGGAACTAATCTGTGTATCCAGGGGACACAGCCAGAGTTTCTATAGTCAAACGTTGGGCAAGCCAAAGGAACTCAATTTCTCACAGGTTCTTGAGAGCTAATATTTATTTCTGATGTATCTTTATTTCTGAACTTATACACTTGTAGAACACTTAGATTTTAAAAACATGTTTCAAAACTTTTAATAAATTTCCTTCTTGACAGAAGAGCAGCAACACCCAGCACAATTTCAACACAACGGATTTCACAACGCAGACTGCTTACGGGGGAAGAGATTTTTCTCAGTTCTCAATAAATCCCTCAAGAAATCAAGATAAGACGACTTCAAAACCTAATCCTGAGATGAGTGCCTCACTCCTACCAAAACTGTACTGTAGAACTCCACCTCAGAAACGCTTCCTCTATTACGTAACTAGGTTAATCTGGCACAGGTGAAAATGTTGCAGCTACCAGTTTTTCAGGCTACAGTAATATGCTTAGAATTGAGTTAAATCATCTCCAGGTAAATTCACATGATGTTTGTGGGAAAGCACTATGTTCAAGTATTTTAAAAATGTACCAGGGAGCTACTTCATTATTGGTTAGAGATCAACATTTGATAAACTATGTATTACAGAGGAAAGAAGTGAGTTCCGCCGAAATTCTAACTGCAACTTCTCACTACAAGGACTACTGCAGCTTCAGCCTTGCGAGACCCACAGCTGAAGACACAGGTGTGGGTGGGAAAGACCGGGAGAAAGTGAGGGGCTAAAAAGCAGAAGAGCCTGGGGCGCACCTACTGGCTTTTGCTTTAGCAAGAAGCTTCTGGTTGGTGTTTGCAAAGCAAGCAGCAGGGTGGGAGGTGTCAGGATGCCTGCTCTGACTCACAGACAGGTGGGAAAGCAAGCTACAGGGCCAAAGTGCAGTATTCTCCTCCAAAGTACAAGCCTAGGGTGGCCAGGGGTTCTCACATGTTTGGTGCTACAGATGCCTACTGAGTGCTACAAAGAGATGCTGCCACCCATATGGAGAATTTCAACAAAGAACCTGCCCCTGTGTTATCAAGGGGCAGCAGAAATTACACCACTCAGCTGGCTTTTCCAGCCCTTACCAAGAGCTGAAACAGTTTTCAGAACTGAATGATTTCAGAAAAAGTTTGCCTTTCCACTGGAATGAAGAAGTTAAGTTAGGTTTGATGGGCCTGGAAAAGGCAATATGTTCATTTTGAATGTTGGTGAAGTCCGCCCAGGAGAGACTTCAGTTCAGCCCAGATAATCTGTGTCACCTTGGAGTTGTTGACAGGCTGCACGTTTACAAAAGCAGATGTGCTGAAGGCCCAGACTGTAAGCAAAACAGGCGGACTGTTCCCCTGGCCTTTCAGAAGAGTGCAGGAGATGTTGTTTACATAATCCTTAAAACTGGCCTCACGCTGTCTGAAACAAACTCCATCTCACACAAATTACACTATTCCCACAGAAGGTAGACTTTCCTCAAGAGTTCCTCCCCTCTTACATAGGAAATGCACAGCTGGGAAAGTTTGTTTAGTAACTTTTGGGAGGAGGATACTGCATTTTTCAAAGAGACAGACGCTGATACAGACACACATAGATTAAAAACTTACCTCCTCAAAAGTCATAGACCAACTACCGTTTTCAATCATAGGTACAAAGACAATCGAAAAAAAAGGAATATCCAATGAAATCACACACCTACTAATACATACAGGAAATGACAGTAACAAAAGACACTTGTTAATGCTATTTTTTCTTAGAGTCGTATGCTCTAAGTTCCCGCTGCGAACATTCGATGGAATAAAGTATGCTAGAGGCAGCCAAGTGGCAAGTCTCAACCCAGGAAGGCTCTACTTGCAAACTCCTCCCTCCCCACACTGCTATTTGCAGCTCTTATGACTGATGAAGACGCTGGCTGCAGAAGTATGAGCAACTACAGGGTGAGCTGTGGATATTGTTATTAATGCTGGCAGGAGGAACGTCCCTCTATGACAAGGTCAGCAGCCTTGCAAAATAGTTCATCTTCAGGCAAAAGAATGAAATTGCTGAGCAGGGAAATCCAAAAGAAAAACTGATTCCAGTTCTCATTTGTTTCTGGAGGCTGAAGCCGGCATAAAGCAGTCCAAAGGAGGGTGAAATCATTTACTCCAAGATGAGAAACCAGAGAAATGTGAACTGGCAATCAGCAGAAAATAAACTAAGCGCTAGGGGAAAAAATGACGGGGAAGGAGGTGGCTACATAAACCCTGGCTCAATATTTTGGGTGTGTTGTCTGCTGCTATGATGAATTCTTGGCTCATGCTTTTATAAAGACATATAAGGGTCAGGAAAAAAATGTTTTTCTAAAAGACCCAGTACAACTTAATTAGCAACAACACACGCAATGCATCCATGCTTTCTTTTGGATACCTCTTTTAAAAGAGTTGATAATCATTTTTAAATTTTCAGCATACAATTACAAAGACAAATGTCCACAGATGAAATGTTCAAATGTCTATATTGCGTGTAAATGGAGATCTGAGGAGAAAATCTGGTATCTGAAACTGTTTAATGCTTTCACTTCTTTCTCATCACATCCAATTTTATCTTTCTGGTGGAGACTTTAAAAAATTTAAATGTCAAACTAAAAACAAAATCTTTTTGGTGATAACTGACAGTTGGCAGACCAGACTGCATTTCTCTTAGCATTAAAATAAAAAAAAAAAAATCTTAAATGATACTCTGGCACAGGTTCAATGAACTTTTTTTTTCCTTTTTAGTTGTTGATAGACATTTATTTTATTTATTTATATGCGGTGCTGAGAATCAAACCCAGTACCTCACACATGCTAGGTAAGTGCTTCACCACTGAGCTACAACCCCAGCCCCTGGGGTCAGTAAACTTTTAATGTGAATAGCCAGAGAGTAAATATTTCAGCTTTGCAGGTCACACATCTGTGTTGAAATCACTCAGCTCTACCATAGTCATTTTTAATGCAGCCCTAGGCAATAAGTAAACAAAAAGATGTGGCTGTGTTCCAATAAAACTTTATTTATAAAAACCACGCAGGCTGTTACTTGTGGATCTCTGCTCTTCTTTAGCATACCAACAAGTATTGCAGATGAGGTAGAGATGGATGATGGGTGGGGAGGGGAGGGGGGATAGTAGGGGATAGGAAAGGTAGCAGAATACAACAGTCACTAATATGCCATTATGTAAAAATGTGAGTGTGTAACCGATGTGATTCTGCAATTTGTATTTGGGGTAAAAATGGGAGTTCATAACCCAATTGAGTCAAATGTATGAAAGATGATATATCATGAGCTTTGTAATGTTTTGAACAACCAATTAAAAAATTAAAAAAAATAGGTTACAGAAGATGTAGAAACATATTAGTGTCATATTTTCTCAGGTTAACAGGAAACAAAACTTTCTAAAAATTAAAGAGAATATCTGGAGGATTCTGAAGATCATCAAGAAACACACTCGGAAATTCAGGTGCTTGGCACTTACACCTCCCTCAGGGCTGGACCAAGCCAGTCAGAACACCAGAGCACAGAAGCCTCAGTTCCTTGCTAGCTACTGTGCTTGAGAAGCCCCCAGGGCTCTAGCTGTGGTCTCCAAGGTCCTACAACAATAAGCTCAATGTTATGCAGGTCAAAAAGAAAGTGGCAGCCTTCCCAAATAGACCATTAGTTATCACAAGCAACTTGTGTCCATTACTATTCATTAAAACACATATGTCCTAAACTAAATATTTCTGAAAGCCAGTAACAGTGTCCTTTCATGAGAAAATGATAAAATGTAAGCTTTCACTGGCAGAACAACATTTTTCAACATGGATTCGCTTATCTTGACTTCCATGAGTAAGGAAAGACCCAACACAGAGGGAGGAAAGTACCTATAAACAAAAGAGTTTATAGGTAAGAAATTTACTACAATTTAAACATGTTCATTTGTTCAAGTTTTTAAAATGTGATAATTGCTCTAAATCATTTTAATAAATATATGAAAATGGCAAATAATATAATTAAGTTTTATGTCACTATTTTGTATGATTTTTTACTATGTATAATTTAAAAAGCTTTAAAAATTATACATAGTAACATTGCTCTACAAAAATTAGTAAAGTGCCCCTAGTTCAGTCCTTTGTATTGTGGAAAGAAGGAAGGAGGAGAAGAAAAGAAAATACTATCTGTATCTCAAACTCAAGAGAGTTGAGCTTTCCAGACTCTGTAGGATTTTCCCATCCAGAAAATGTAACCTTGACTATGCTCTTGGGAGATTCACTGAACTTAATTAAATTACTTAGCTGCATTTTCAAGGCTTGCCCCCATTTGTGAGTAGTTCTCTAATTAAAAGGAAGAGCATATGCACGAAGTCTTATGTCCCTAGAAACCACCTTTCCCCACAATAACATTTCATTTCACTGCTGGGCATAGTGGCGCATGCCTGTAATCCCAGCAGCTCAGGAGGCTGAGGAAGGAGAGAAGAATCTAGAGTTCAAAGCCAGCCTCAGCAAAAGTGAGACCCTGTCTCTAACTAAAATACAAAATAGAGCTGGGGATGTGGCTCAGCGGGTGAGTTGCCCTGAGTTTAATCCCTGGTACTCCACCCCTGTGGCTGGGAGGGGCACCCCCCAAAACAAAACAAAAACATTTCACTACCTTAAGATAGAAACAGTATTTTGATTCTGAAATGGGTGTTTGCTAGGGGCTTGGTTACTAATTTTTAAAATGTTCTAAAGTAATTATACCTATCCATAAACATGTTTTCTGGGGAGTTGTGCAAAAGTGGAAATGTACTTGATGCATTTCTATAGCTATATCCACACCCCACATTCCACCTCATTAGAGATCAATCAAGAAATTCACAAATCAAAATACTGGAGTAGATAAAGACTATTCCACAAATTGAGCCAGCCCCAAGTTAAGAAGGATGTTAAAAACGATTTAAAATATTCTATATTCCTTTCTGTCTTTTGAATCTTGTCATGAAATGAACCAGAAAGAGAACCCTGAAGCAGGCGATGTGGGGTTCACTGAGGTCACATACAAACTGATGCCAGACAGGCAGTGCAGGATGTGTGGGTGTCACCTATTCACATGACTCTGTGCATATGTATGTGCAGGCACTGCGAATATTATATCTAGAAATTAAAAAGCATCACTAAAAATGAATATACCACCCATTTGTGTTGGTCTTTCCCCTACACATGGGGTTGATGATCATTAATTAGCTCAGATTCTGACAAGAAGGCCTCCCTCCCCCAGTGTGGCTTCTACATAGGTACATCTGGTGTGACTTGGGGTCCATAAAAAGGAAGATGGTAGACTAGAACATTTAGCTTGGGTTTGTTTTTCCTTTGGTGGAGGGCTGTAATTTACCTACCATAAAACCATGCTCTTAAAATGTACAATTTAGTGGCTTTAGGATATTCACAAAATTGTGTGACCATTATCACTGCCTAAACTCAGAACATTTTTCATCATGATTATGGTTTTAGAATTTAAATTTATACTAACATTATTTTATTGTATTTTTTTGTCCGAGATTGAAGTGTTGGATAAAAATGAGAATGGCTAGGTAACTCGAAAAAGTAAATATTTGCATATGTCATAAAAATATGCACAAGCACTTGCTTAGACGGACACAGCAAGAAGTGTGACTGCAATTCTAAGGGCCATCTCTGATTCAAATTCTGCCTTTTCTGCCATACTTTTTTTTTTTTTTTTTAAAAACACAGGGTCTTGATAAGTTGTCCAGGCTGGTCTTAAATTTGTGAGCACAGGTGATCCTCATGCTTCAACTTCCCAAGTAGCTGGGACTCCAGGTGTGTACTGCCATGCCCGGTTACAAGAGCACTTTGATGTATGCTACCAAGACCATGAGAAATAGCATCATCTGAAATACCTCTGTTGTATGACATTTCCGGGCATTTAAAAAGTAAAAATTGAAAGAAGTAGGAAAATAAATTTAAAAAAAAAATAAATAAATAAATAAAAAAGTAAAAATTCCCACTGTCTTCCAAACTCTGTTGCCATATGGCAAACTAGGGGTAGATGTGGCATTTTAAGCAGTGTGGGTTCCAAAGTTTGGGAGGAGTGGATACTGAACTGATGCAAAATTCTCACTCAATGCCTTAAAAGATCTTTCCTGGTTATTATTTTTTTTAAATATCTTAATTTATTTATTTAATATGGTGCTGAGAATTGAACCCAGTGCCTCACACATGCTCAGCAGGCAATCTACCACTGAGCCACAACCCCAGCACACCCCCCACATTATTCTTAAAGCACTTACTTAAACTGGGTTCCTAGTCCAAAATCTAAAAATTATAAAGTGTTCATTATCAGCACAGAGATCTTATTCTTGACAAGATTAAGTATTATAAAGGTATTTTCTAAAATACTTCACTACTTTAATTAAAATAATTATGATTAGTCTCTTTTTTTTTAATTTTTGATATTCTGGATTGAACCCAGGGATTTACACACTTTACACTTTACATGCAAGTAAGCACTCCTCTACTAGGCTACATCCCCTATCTTACAATTAGCATCTTAAACTAGATGTTAATCATCTCAAGGACCAAATCTGTTGATGGTTGGAAACTATCTTGTCAAATGTGTTGTCAACTATATTGAAAATGGAATTATAATTACCGCGCCCATCACCAGACAAATGCCTGGATGTCGTTGAAAACACTGAGAGATGCTACCCTAGATAATATAGTGAGAAGCTATTACAATCATCCAAAAGGAACAATTACTGAGGTTATCTGATATGTGCAAATAAGACACTACAACACTTGAATTTAAAATATTTGCATTCAAAACAAAACCATAGTTTAATTTTTTCAATGAAAGTTTAGTCCTTCAATGAAAAATATACCGATAATCCTACATGTTATAGGCACTTTTTAAAAATAACACACATTTTACTATTTATTTATACATACCTGCTTTGACAAAAGAAAGAAAAACATGGTAACAGTTCAGTCCTAGCCTGTTTTTAAAAGTACAAGGCTGGGTTTTCATTTTCCTCTTTTACTTTAAAGCACTCTTCAGATTTTTTTTCATAATGATGGTGGCATTAAGGAAGTTAAAACTATATAAGCAGTAGTAGGGTTTCATTCTGGATCTACCATTACTACCTTCAAAACTTTTTACAGTAGAGTGTTACAGGACCAACATTAAAATTGGACTTATTGTGGAACAATGGAAGTAGCTTTAGCTCTTATCTGGTGGTAGTTATCTGTCGTAGCTCTATGTGGGATTTTATTCGCAGTTCCTGAGCCAGTTCTATAAGCAAGGGGAGAAGCATACTGACTGGTGGTAGGTTATTCAGTAGCAATACCTGGGAGAAACAGAGGAAGATCCATGAGGGACTGGAGGGGCAGACCAATGTGAGGTTATGTTATTTCAGTAATTCTTGGATAACTTGTAGTAGTAGTCTTCATAAGCTAATAATAACCAAGTTTACTGAACACTAACCCTGTGCCGAGTACTTAACACACAACATCCCTCAACCTCGCACAAATCCATCAAGAAACTATGTGCACTCTACACATTTAACAGATGTGAAAAAGGTTCAATAACTAGTCCAAGATGCTGAATAGCAGCATAGATTCTAAAATCTCCAATTAGGTTTCCAAATCCTGTGTCCTTTCTCTCAAGAGCCACAATTTCAATTCAGGTCTTCTGACTACAAAATCCATACACTCCTTCCACCCTGCTCCTCTGCACACATTCCACACGGTTCAGTTCAGCAACACAGTGAAGATGCTCTGTGTGACTGTGCTGCCCACATAAAGGCAACTCTAGTTACCACAGTGGAAGCCATCCCACTCTGGGTGATTTCATTAACAAGGCTACCATAATACTTCTCTTGGCAGGACATTTTGGCATTAGTGGGGTAATGAGAGGGAGGGACTTGTGCATCTGCATGAGTCTGAAGAATTAAGACAAACATGTTTCACTTGGAAAAGCTAAGTTGGCAATCAGTATTTCCCAACACTATTCAGGGACCAGTGTTGCTAATTACTATTGTGATCACAAATGGCCTAATTAAAAAAAAAAAAAACAATTAAGAAATTAAAATAAAATCACTTTGATTCTAAGACTGCATACTGGGTCAAATGTCACCATTACCCATGAATTTGTTTATAGAAGTAAACGTTGCAACAAACTCCATTACTGGGCTTGATGTACCTTTGTGGTTTTTTATTTTTCCTTCCAAGTAAGTCTGTCTTTTTAACATTTGCTACAGGCAGAAATAAGTTTGAAACATCCTTGTGCCAGTCTTGCAACGGTTCACCTTCTAAAAGTCTCTGAGGAAGTGATCATGCACAGCTAAAACAGTACTTTGCCATTTTCCTTTTTTTCTCATTTTTGAAAGTAGAAAGCCACTTTCTCTTTTTCTTTTTCCCTTTCTCTCAGCTTCTTATGAAGATTCCCAGTATAAATGCAACAGCTGGAGTTACCTACAAATATACAAACTGAGAGAAAAGAAATATTATGGTTGGCTACTTGGGAGTCTCCAGAAACGAAGACACACCTGGACAGTCAGCATGACTCGGTGGATCAGGGTGGGCCAGAGGGAAATGAATGAAATCCCCACAACTGCTGCTTTCAGATAAAAAGGCACGCTGCTGACAGGTGCACAGTACCTCCCATACCTTGTATCTATCCATTGGGTCTTCCTGCTGCAGCTGACTCTCTCGCATTGTCTGATATTCTTTTTCATATTTTTTCAGCTTTTTGGTTGGTACCTGCAGAGTTTGGAGAAAATTGCATTAGACAAGACAATCATTTAGGATCCCCGCCGACCGCCCCCCCAATACTGGGTTTGAACCCAGAGGTGCTCTACCACTGAGCTACATCCCCAGTCCTTTCTATTTATTTATTTATTTATTTATTTAGAGACAGGGTCTCACTAAGTTGCCAAGGCTGTCCTTGAATTTGCCATCCTCTTGCCTCGGCCTCCAGAGTCTCTAGGATTACAGGCATGTGCCACCACACCTGGCTGGGAAAAAACTTCCCAATGCTTCTGGCATTCTAAAGGAACATTCCCAGCTAAAGGCTGGGGGAAAGCCTAGATTCTACAGGAAGGCTTGGCAAACTTCTCCTGTAAAGGGCCAGAGAGTGTATTTTGGGCTGTACAGGCAATAAGATCAAGGTCTCAGCCATTCAACTCTTGCTATTGAATGAAGATGGGGGAAAAAAGGCACACTCATACATTGCTAGTGGGACAGCAAATTAGTGCAACCATTATGAAAAGTGGTATGGAGATTCCTCAGAAAAGTTGGAATGGAACCACCATTTGACCCAGCTATCCCACTCCTCAGTTTATACCCAGGACTCAAAATCAGCATACTACAGTGATGCAGCCACATCCAAGTATATAGCAGCACAACTCACAATAGCTAAACTATGGAAGCAACCTAGGTGTCTTTCAACAGATGAATGGATAAAGAAAATGTGGGATATATACACAATGGAATATTACTAAGCCTTAAAGAAGAATAAAATGATGGCATTTACCAATAAATGGATGAAACTAGAGAATATCATGCTAATCAAAATAAGCCAATCCCAAAAAACCACAGGCCAAATGTTTTCTCTGATATGTGGATGCTAATTCAAAATAAAGCGGGGATGCTGGAGCTATGAAAGAATAGAGTTACTTTGAGTTAGGCAGAAGGGAGTGAAGGGAGGGGAGGGGTATGAAGGGTAGTAGAATGAATTAGACATAATTATCCTATTGTGCATAAATGACGACATGACCGGTATGATTCTACATCAAGTACAACCAGAAGAATGAGAAGTTATACTCCCATTTGTATATGACGTGTCAAAGTGCATTCTACTGTCATATATAACTTAATAAAACCACAACAAAAAAAGCTGCCTCAGGTGACACATAGTGTGGCTATGTTCCAGCAAAGCTCCATTCACAAAAACAGCCACGGTCTGTCCACCTATTTTAAATACTGTTGTCACAACTCTTCTTACCTATGTATTTAATAGTACTATTAATTTTAACTATCTTTAAGTGTAATTCAGTCTTCTATCATATTGAAAATAAAAATTGTTTAATAGAAGTAAAAAGTTGAGCAATAATAAATGTCTTTAAATGGGTTAATATACCAAAAACAAAGATCTAAAATTTGACGATAAAACTTGAAAAAATACAGTATCACTGTACTGAAACAACAGTAAATCATCTCAACATCTATATACAACTCATCTACTTCTTGCTAAAATAATGTCATCCTCAAAAGACAGTAGTTGACTCTGAAAGGACTGGAATCACATAGAATCTTTGATTTTAAAAATAAATAAATAAACACAGCATACCATAAAGATCATAGAATTTGGCACTGGACAAACCTGGGTCCCAATGCTCATTACTTATTTACAAACTGTGTAATCTCTCTGCAAAGAGGTATTTAACTTCTTGGCCTCAGTTGTTCATCTATAAAATGATGGGTAAATAAATTTCTACCTCATAATGCTTGACAGGAGAGTTAAATAACATAAATGAGAAATCTAAAGAAATGCTTGGATAATAGAAAATTTTGAATTAAAAAAAAAAAAGCTTTAGTTGAAATGAACATATTACAACCTATTCTGCTCCACATGACAAATCAGGTCTACTTTCAGCCTTTCCTTAAAAGGCCAAATTATGTAATTCCTTTATTTATTTATTTTTTATAAGTTGTAGTAGGACACAATGCCTTTATTTTTTATTTTTATATTCCATTGTCTATATATACCATGTTTTCTTCTTCTTCTTCTTCTTTTTTTTTTTTATACAATGCCTTTATTTCATTTATTTATTTTTATGTGGTGTTGAGGATTGAACCCAGGGCCTCGAATTTGCAAGGCAAGTGCTCTACCGCTGAGCCACACTGCCCCATGTAATTCCTTTAAACATCAAAATCTTTCCTTAGTGTTTAGATGCCTGAGAAAGGGACTTGAAATGAAGGAAAGCAGTTTTGTTTTTGAGATTATAAACATGCCATTTTGCAAACATCTTGAGGAGCAGGAAGGCAAGGATGTGGTCTGTACCCTCGGTATCCACCACGACACTAAGCACAGGATGGGTCTATCCTGGGCCCTCGACAGGTTCTTGCTCGGTTCAAAGTATGAAGTTTGGAAAACATGTATGTGTGTGAGAGACAGCCAAAGAGAATGGAAAGCAACCGGCATATTCGTAATTATTTTATAATTTTAAAGACAGTTTTAATACTCTGGAATCTGACCAGAGAGTTAAATTAAAAAGCAGACTACAGGGCTGGGGATGTGGCTCAAGTGATAGCGTGCTCGCCTAGCATGCGTGAGGCACTGGGTTTGATTCTCAGCACCACATAAAAATAAAATAACGATATTGTGTCCACCTAAAATTAAAAAATAAATATTTTTTTAAAAAAGCAGACTCCAGGTATCATTCTCTTCATTCTAATTACTTTGTTATTTCTATCCAGGAGCACTGTGAAATTCTGGAATTTTCTGCTTCTGAGCACAATTGGGAAGTTTCACAAACTCAGTCCAAACCACTAGACAACCACGTTGTGAGAATATTCATCTGGCTGATGAAAAAATATCTCCCTTTCAAACAAATGGGGACACTTTCGAGGGTGTAACTGAATTACAAGGCCACCATTGAGTGCGGTCATGAGAAACACTAATCCATCTCCAGAGACCTTCCACAATGCACTGTGACCAACCAGAGAGCAGCAGGAAGGAAAGCACCACCTACCAACTGTGTGACTTCACAGATGGCTAGATAAACAAGGGAAACACACAGACCCGTGCTAGGAAAACAACCATATTTTTCTAGATTTTTCTGGAATTCGATTGTAATTCCCTTTCTCTGTATGAACTAATCAAAGAACCAGACACAGACTCTGAAGATCAAGTAGAAAATGAAACAACCCTGGAGCCCAGGAAGAAAGGGGAGAAGTCCCAGGGTTTTATGCAGTGGCAAGGTGTTGAGTGTATCCCCAGAAGCAGGGCCGTGGGGGCAGCTGAAGGTGCCTTGAAGCGTCTACTCAGCAGCCCCAACCCACCAGATGGGAGGTGTTCAACATCTTTGCAATTGGGATGCCCTACCGCAGGGTGAAGGCTGAATTTCAGTCCCAGGTGGAAGCATTTTCTACTGTTCTAAAATGGATCTGTTCATCAATGACTGAATTACATATTGCAACTTGTTCCTAGAAAATTCTTCTAAAACCATATTTTTAAAAAATTCTATCACTAAGATTTTTTTTACACGTAAAAGAGTGTTTTTCTTTTAAGTCAAGCTTGCTACTTATGTTAAAAGGTTCATTTCCAAGTGAAATTTTTAAAAAAAAATACACGAAACATCCCCCATAAACTAATCCTTTCCCATCTGGCTGAGATTCTAGGATGTTTGGCTTCATTTTGTTCAGGGAAACAGCAGGTTCCCAGAACAATATGTTGCTAGGAAACCTTGGAAGCTTATTTATCTTGTGCTGCTCGGGATATTGAGCATCCACCTGTAATCGCCACAATGTGAAGGGGGAGAGGTGTGGAGAAGGAAGAGAGGAGAGCTGATATGGTACTCGTTATTTATGAAGTAATCTAAGAAAACAGACTTTTGTTTTTAAAACTACATTTCAGGGCAAATTTGCATTTTATTTTAGGGAATGGAATATTGAGGCTAGAAATTCTTATTAGATAAAGGAATAAGAAAACCTCTCCATTAGGTAGTTTTAATTAATTAAAAAGGTCACTAAAATTTACTAGAATAAAACAACCCATTATCTCAAGAGCAGCATAGGTATTTCTCCTCTTAAGTTAAAGTTAAATCAATTTAATGAAGGTGTGCTGTTGAAGAATATGTGAAGATATTAAGAATCACCCCTCCTTTTTTTTGGTACTGGGAATTGAACCCAAGGGCACTTAACCACTGAGTCACATCTCCAGCCCTGTTTTATATTTTATTTAGAGAGGTCTCGCTGAATTGCTTAGCACCTCACCTTTTCTGAGGCTGGCTTTGAATTCATGATTCTCTTGCCTCAACCTCCCAAGTCCAGCTATCCCTCCTGCTTAATGGTTACCTAATGTGGAGGTCCTATTCCACCAGCTATCTACCCTCAGCCTCTCCAGCATTCACTGTTTGGTTATGTTCAGAAATCTGGAAGAATCCACAACTGTTTCCATGAGTTCGACTGATAATGAGCACTCACCACTCAGAAATGGTATTTATTAAAAACAACCAACCAGGGCTGAGGTTGTGGCTCAGTGGTGGAGCATTTACCTAGCATGTGTGAGGCCCTGGTTTGATTCTCAGTACCATATAAATAAATAAATGAACTGTGTCCATCTACAACTTAAAAACAACAAATACCAACAACAACAACAACCAACAAACAAACGAACAAAAAGAGAAAAATGGAACATCCAACCCTGGCATGACACCTGCAAATGACTATGATAGGGATAGTTTTAACACCCAGCCAAGCTCAACATTTGGGACTTGACAACTAGTTTGGGAAGACAGCATTTTAAGAGAGAACCAGTTTCATCTCTTGAACTGTTTATGGCATTTAGTGATATTTCACACTGTGCCTACCCCTGACATTTAAATTCATATCATAAATATTTATTTGCATGGAATTAGTAAATGGCAACGGGCGGGATTTCGGAGATTGCTTGCTTGGTGCATCCTCTCTGCAGGATGCGGACACTGAACACCTGTGGCTAGAGCTGAGGAAGACCCACGAGTTGCGGCAGAGCAGTCTGGGCCTGGGGGGTCGGCTCCCTCATGCACACTGCTCCTTCCTGAGACTGGGCAAACTCTGGTAAAATGCTTCTCAAATATTAGCCATTTGAATATTCCTTCTCTATTTTTGCCGTCTATTCACATTTTACTTACTACTTTTCTTTAAATCAACCATTAAAAAAAACAGATTTATTTTGCAAGAAAATAATCAATTTGGAAACTGGAGTCAAAATGGAACAATCGTTTCTCATAGATGTCTGCATTCTAGTCCCTGGAGCCTGTGAATATGCTATCTTCATGGCAAAATGGGTTTTGCAGATGTGGTTTAAGCTAAGGACTTGAGACAGGAAGATTTTAGATTATTAGGTGAAGCGGTGAAATGACACAGTTCTTTAAAGGAGGAGAACTTTTCCAGACTTTACTCAAAGGAAGCTGTGAGTGGTACAGATGGAGGCCCAAGAAAGTCAACGTTGCTGGCTTGGATGACGGAAGCAAAGTCCTCCAAGTAGGGGAATGTGGGCAGTCTCTGGACACTGGAAAATGGGAGGGAATGGATTCTTCCCAATGACATCAGGGGAGAAATGCGGCCCCTCAATGCCCTCATTTTAGCCCAGCGAGACCCATGTCCTATTCTAACCTAGATAACTGCATGTTTTTTTAATCACTAAGTCTTTTATGGTAACCACAGGAAACTAAACCAAAATATTATAAATAATAACTGCTATTCATGGAACTATTTAATGTTTACAAAATTTAGTTGAAAGTCAACACTTGCTGAAAGCAAGATAAAAATTCCCTCGTCCTTCATTTTATAGTCAACAATAAATATGCCAATATAAAATAAACTGTAAACTATTAATCCTTACATTAAAACAGCAGGGGATCAAACTAGACAGCAGTAAGCAAAGATAAAAACCACTGGCCCCAGCCAATGCGCAGACTCATGTGGTCCCTTGTTGCCCTCTCCTCCTATAACCACCTGCAACTGGCTGTGGTGTTGGCCAAGTGGTACCCACGAGGTACTTTTTTAGTTCTTGCTAAGGATCGGTCCAGTATCCACTGGCATTTCCATGATGGGTTTATTGTATTCTACTGTTAAAATGCCTGTTCAGACCCTCTAAAATTACTTCATGGCAGCATTTTGAAAGACACTGCACTAAATTGAATGGCTTTTTCAATGGTTCTCCTGATAACAATGGGTTACAATTCTAAACCAGGGGGATTTTTATTAACTCCACTCCCGGCCACCAACACCTCATCTGCCACTTACTGATGAGCATGAGCCTTATTCAGCTGTTACTTGGAAACAATAAAGACAAGAGCCTGGTGAGCTAAGGCAAAGGGGAGGGAAGAGAAAGGGTGAGGAGTGTTAAGTAGTGACCTTCATGACAGTAAAGGAGAAAGCACAGTAATTGCTCTCCCCCATGTTATCATGCTGGCCTCAGAAGATACGAGAGGAGAGGCTGCAGGAAGAACAGGTTGAGTCTCCCTCAGAGGGAACACCTGGATTCCAAATGTTTCAGATTTTGTAATATCTGTGCATGCATACACACACACACACACACACACACACACACACACACACACACACACCCTCCAGATATCTTGGGGATGGGCATCCAGTCTAAACATAAAATTCATTTATGATTCAGATACTCCTCGTGTATATAACCGGAAGGTGGCTTTACACAGTATTTCCAGTGCACTTGGGTTTTGACTGTGCTCTGACTTCTAAAGTCAGGTGTGGACTTTTCCATTTCTGGCGTCATGTCAGTGCTTAGAAAGTAACAGATTTTGGAACATTTCAGATTTAGGGTTTTCAGATTAGGAATGCTCAACCTGTACACCCAACCTCTTCACTCCCCATGGTCTCTCATCTTCTCATTCAAGGTCTATATTTCTTATTTTTATTTGTGACTCAGATTGAATATGTATTTTGTTGTATTTAATTTTAAATGAATTTTTCTTAATAATCTTTATCTAACTAATCACATCTACCAGGATTATTACTCTATTTTGTATTTTTATTTTCTTTCTTTTTTTTTTAGAGAGAGAGAGAGAGAGAGAGAGAGAGAGAGAGAGAGAGAAAAAAAATGAGAATTTTAATGTTTATTTTTTAGTTTTTGGCAGACACAACATCTTTGCTGAGGATCCAACCCGGGCCGCATGCATGCCAGGCGAGCACGCTACCGCTTGAGCCACATCCCCAGCCCCTGTATTTTTATTTTCATTCTCTAATTTTGAATACTCATAAATATTTGAATTTCACATCATTAATTATTACAAAATAAAAATATATTTTCTTACATATAAGGTTTAGGTAAGTTTCCTGACTACATTTAAGAGCTCAAGTACTTTTCAACACTACAGATCTTAAACTTTGGATAATTAGGATAATAGAACTCTTAAGTAACAAATTTGAACACCCCAACTATATGAACTTAAAGGAAACTTATACACAGAAAGCAGAGAAATAATAGAACACACATGGAGATTTTTCAACTTGTTCTGCAATGCATATAAGATCTTTGGCTTATATGGATTTTATGGAATAGTGTTTCAAGTTCATTTAAAAAAATGGTTTTTGAATTTAAACAGAGAAGAGAACCTAGGAGCCACCAGTGTTTCAGGGTAAGGTACCACTGGCATTTGGGTGGAATGATTCTTGTTTGTATAGATTCCACTTTCCAATTCTGAGTACCTGGCAATGCTGGTGCCATTTAACATTTTACCTAGTAAATACCACAGTGCCCTCCTGTCACTGACAAAGGATGCCATACACCTTTTCAAACTAGGGGTGGACACAGGAGTCTGCAAGATTTGAGGGGTAGGTAGGTGCTCAGCATGGAATTTGTACTGAGAATTAATGAGCTAACCTGTCAATAAAGAAAGATGGAGACAGGCACGGCATGCTCAGTTCAGTAGCCCACTGGTACACCCTGACGCCCGCTTCCCTCTGCAGCTTTCAGTCAGCAGTAATTGGCATTAAGTAAGGGATTGTTTCATGTTAAAAAAAAACAGTTTTATAGTAATAACTTAGAAAAATCTATATTTAATATTTTCAACAACTCTGTATTATTTAGATTCTACATATGAGAAAGTACAGTCACATAGATGGTAAATGGAGTCAGGAATGAGATCCAGACAGCTGCCTGCAGAGCCTGCCCTTGTAACTACTTAGCTTTATTGTCTGGGACCAGAGCATGATGGCAAAGAAACTTGAGAAGCTGAGGGTCTAGACAGAGTGCCAAGCATGTGTCTGATTACCACATGGTTTCATGGTACAGTAACAGATGTTCAGATGTTCATCCAAGGTACAAGAATGACCAAAAGGAAATGTGTGGGGTCAGAGGCAGAGCAAGCACAGCTATCAGGGCTTTTTTTTTTTTAAACATGGGTTTAGACAAGCTTCCTTGCCAAACAAAAAGCTGGTTTTCCCCATGCTCAAAATGAACACTGGGCCAGCCAACTGTAAGACCTAAAATTTATGGTCTAAGGAATCTGTTTCTCTACTTTAGAAATAAAAATATTTATTGAAGGATGCAGATACTTGTAAATCACACTTTTTTTGGCTTTTTAAAGGCTCATATGACTCAGGTTAATGTTTTTCAAAATAAATATTCCCTGTGATCAGATATTCAAGTGCTTAAAATTTTAATATAATAGAATAAATGACTATCCATTATGTACTGTTTTTGTTCACTCCAGATAATTTCTTAGGAAGAATATAAATTATTCCATTTAATATATTAACCACTGGATCAAGAAAAAGTATAATATTACATTCCTTGGAAATTTAGTGGGGTCTAAGTGTTTTCTAAGTAAGAATCACAGACACTTCTGCAAGAACTTATCAAGATCCGGATATGGAATGGATCAGTGACAACCAAAATTGTCACTGTGCAGTAACGATAAGGACCAAGAAGAAATAGACGGAAAGAAATCAGGAGACAACTTCTAAGAAGAGAGACACTTCCTGTAGGTTTAACCTAATCCTCTTTTTATGGGTAAGCAAAGGATGCAACTTAGATTCTTTTTGAGATTTTTAGCACTAAGAGGGTGACTGTAAGTCAATGTTTTATTGCATGAGACTAGGGGAAGAAAATCTGTCACAGTACATAAGAGTTTATTAGATGGATTTTTTTTTTTTGGTACTGGGGATTGAACCCAAGGGTGCTTTACCACTGAGCTGAACCCCCAGTCCTTTTTATTTTGAGACAAGAGCTCACTAAGTTGCCCAGGCTGGCTTGAACTTGCCATCTTCCTGCCTCAGCCTTCTGAGTTGCTAGGATTACAGTGTGCCACCAAATCCAGTTTATTAGGTGTATTTAAAAAAAAAAAAAAAATATATATATATATATATATATATATATATATATTTAGTAGATGAACACAATACCTTTATTTTTTATGTGGTGCTGAGGATTGAACCCAATGCCTCACACATGCTAGGCTAGTGCTCTACCACTGAGCTACAACTCCAGACCGCCCCCATCTTTTTTTTTTTTTTTGGTACTAGGATTGAACCTGGGGCACTTAAGCACTGAGCCACATCCCCAGACCTTTTTATATTTTTTAGAGATAGGGTCTCTGTAAGTTGTTTAGGGCCTTGCTAAATTGCTGAGGCTGGCTCTCAATCCTCACAATCCTCCTGTACTCACAATCCTCCTGCCTCAGCCTCCCAGCTGCTGGGATTATAGGCATGCACCACCATACCCAGTTTATCGGGTGCATTCTAATACTTGAGGAGCACATGGTTTAACCAGTGAGGACATAGAAGGTATTTATCTTTTACTGCAATCCTAACATAAGTTCCAGGCTCACAGACATCAAGTTCCAGATACTCTTTTCCTGAATTCATAGTAACACAAACTCAGTACACCTCTTGTTCTCCTCTCCTCCAACATGTTCAAATTTCCTCACTAGCTAATGGTGCACACACCTGAGACAGGTTCCTGGGTCCAATTATGAGTAATTGATGACAGCCACTTTCCAACATTCATGGCCCACTCCAGAATGGAGCATGCTCATCCAAGTATTTCTGCAAGCTTCTGAAATGTTGATTTCTACTTTCTTCACCATGTTTGAATGCTACAGCAAACTGAGGAGACTCTTTCAGTTTTTTGGATCTGCTTATCTATTCATTTCTAATTATTCCATAAATCTAATTTTGCATGCTGTTTCTGTGAAACTCTGTGATACTTCTGCTATAGGGATGCCTTATTAGTAAATACTGTCTAGAAGGGGAGAAATTACTGTATTAATTGTGTTGACAACTTCCAAAGTTATAGTTTCTAGCCTAGAACTTCTAAACTCAACCTACATATCCAGCTAGCTTCATATTATCCTTTGGGTGTTTTACATTTCAGAAATTTAAAACGTGGACTCATGCTCCACCCCTACTCACCTCCAGCTCCTCTTCTTCCATTATTAATCTTCCAACCAGAAATCCAAGTCATAAACCCAGAAGTCACCTTTGACCTCTCCCACACCAACACTCCTGCAATCATGAGGTTGTATAAAGCATACCTCTAAAATACCTACTCACCTTTCTCCCACTGAGCCTCACTGCAAGGCCCTGGCTCAATTCATAATTACCTATAATCAGAACTATTGCAATAACCCCCAAACTGGCCTTCTGTGTCCACACTTGCTGTACTCTGAATCTCTGGCATCATAGAGCAAAAAGAAATTTTTTTCTGATACAAATCTGAAATAATTCTTCCTAAAAATTTTCATTTGCTTCTCAGTGCTTAGGATAAAAAAGAAACACTCAGCATGACTCAGCTGGTGCAACAGGGCCTGCTCTCAGCCTGCTTCTCTCACTTACTCAATGCCCACATCTTGCAATAGAAAAAGGTAATCATTAGAATTTCTGGCCCTATTTAATTTTTTTTACCTCATTTTTCAAAATCCACATTTGCCTATTTTATGATATTGCAGGTACATAATTTATTACAAAATAGAATTTATGCATGGGAAGTATAGGCTCAACTGACTTTTACTGACAGGGATGTACAGAGTTTGGACAACAGCCTCTACTCCCACCATACTGGGCTTCTTTTAGTTCCTTTAACTGATGCTTCCCGCTCTGCCCTGCTTCTGCTGGGATGGGTCCAGCAGGTTCACCAGACGACATGAGTTGAAAGGTCTGAATTGTGATCAGGCCCATCTTCTTTCACAGAGCTCCCCAGGCCGTTCTGGTACGTACGTCGTCCACTAGAAAACCACTGCCGGGAAACACTGACTGCCAAGCCAGGAGGAGTAGAAACAGGCTAGACAAGCTTTTACTAATCGGCCTGAGCCTACACCCACCTGTTTCTAAGGAAACACCCATTCTGTGATAGAGCAACCAACTTAGAAATCAACTTTGGGAGAGAATAAATTCAAATGGTTAGAAAGGACTAGAGTGGGCACGGTGACCCACTCCCAGCGACTTGGCAGGCTGAGGCAGGAGGATAGCAAATTCAAAGCCTCAGCAACTTACCAAGGCCCTACTTAACAAGACCCTGTCTCATATAAAAAATAAAAAGGGCTGGAGATGTGGCTCCTTGAGCCTAGCACATCTAGGTTCAATCCCCGATACCAAAAAAAAAAAAAAAAAAAAAAAAAATTAAAAAGGACTACTTTTATTGTTATAAAATATTTCAAGAATCTGTATACACGGTTTGCATATAAAAACAAAATTAAATTTTAAAGATGGGGAAAATCATACTCTTCAAGAGCAAGTATTTGAGCACAAATTTGTTTTTTGATACTCTATGCACAGTGGTTTAGGAGTTAAATAGTCTTGCATTTGAAAGTCTGCTCTGCCAAATACTAGCTATATAATTTTACAAGCAATTCATTTAGGCCTCTTATGCAGATCCTCTTTTTTTTTATGTTTTGTAATGGAATAACACAAACATCTACTACTAAAGCCATCTCCTTTTATTGAGCACATAATGTATGACACAAAACTGGGTAAAGCACTCAACATAAATTTTAAGCCTCACAAAGGAGTACTGATATTCTATGCCCATTCTATAAATTAGTAAACTGTGAAGAACTAAAGGGACATGCACAGGCACATGAGAGTGACAGGGGGCTCAACAGGCCCTTTTGATACCAAAGCTAAGCCTTGATTGTAGGGTTATGTGACCATCATCTACACTGCCTGTCACCTAGCCAGCACACTAGCTCTCATATTCAGGAACCTGACATGCCCTCTCAGCAGCCTGTTGCAACTAACCAAGCTACTCAAGGGTGGATATATTGTCATTTTAACACCTGACTGAGAGATCAGGAATCTATAATACTTGTCATATTACTGGCATAAAAAGAAAATGAACATCTTTGCCCTTATCTTTCTGGGCAAGCTAGAAGAAAAGAGCTGGTCAAATAGTTTCTGGGGTGGTTGAGTAGGGAACTTAATTCTGGGAGAAACCTGCTTAAAATTCCATAAAGTCTTAAGAGGAAGCAAGTGGAAATGACAGATTTTCCTCCTTTCACAGCCTTCCCAGAAAAGCACTGAAGGCATAAACAAGCCAGTGATTTCCAGCTTACAGCAAATCATCTTAAGCCTCTGGGGTCTTCCAGTGTTTCAGTGGAACTTCTGAGGTATACATCTGCCTTGATACTACTTCCTCTACTTCTTGATTCCTTTCTGTTCTCTCTGTGACCCATACTGATTTAGGCAAATAATGCTGGGTCCTCCTTCTCACTGACATGTCACAGTTGCTGTGGGACCATAACTATTCCTCCTTCTACTCATCTTTAAATCTCTTTTTCTCAGATTCTTTGCACTTGTAGAAAAGGGAGGAAAAGATATTTAGCTTGCTTTTCTTTTAAGCAATAATGATTCTTCTGTTACTATATTGGTTATCTTCACTTGAAGGCTAACTTAGGAAAATTCTGATATTTTTTCTCTTTGATAAAAACTAAGAAGCAATAATAAGTTAGTATACTATACTGGATGTTTGTATTTCTCTTCTTTTGGTGGGGAAGTCCTCAAAAGCTTCTATATATCACAAGAAAAATTCTTTTAAATGACTTTCAGGTTATCACCTAAAAATTTTAGCAAAATGTCTGGAGAGTAATAGAATGAATACCAAGTACTAAAAATTAAGATTATAAAATGGTATGTATTCATTCACTCAATCTGGTTGCATATTGAACAGTGCTAGTCTGATTCCAGGAAGCAGATAAATTAGATGTAGTTCCAAAGCTGGGCGATAGGAAGACAACACAGCTGTGTATTCAGAAGGAGCTCATTCAACTTATTTTAAAATTAGACAAGATAGGAGAGAAAGAACAATTGGGGAGTCACATGGGACACTATTCTCTATTACCGTCAAACACCATGCTCACTCCCATAGTGCTCTTCCACCACAGAACACTACGAAACCTTAAGCAGAACTTTTATATCAGTTGTTACTGGCAATTAGATCAAAAGCGGATGTATCTCCTGCTAAAAACACCCACAATGGGCAGCAGGCTACAGACATTTTATGCCATAAGAAAATGAATTTGAGAACAATGTACAAAACAATATATTGTAAACCTTCCTTTAGAGAAGCTGAGCTTTACTATACCAGTCCATCTGAGAAGGACAAACAGTTGGAAAGGACGGGAAATGGTCAACCTTCACTGTATTCATCTACCTTTAAAAGCAATAGCAGATAAAACTGGCTAAAAGTCACCACCAGCAGCATTAAACCACAAAGTGGATCACTTTGCCATTTTTATGCACCAATTTGTAACATGGGGAGAAAAGCTTATTCCAATATTCTAACAGTTCTAAAAATCATCTATTTGCTCACTCATTCACAAAGTGTTGACTATTTACAATGTAGACATCCTGGAACAAATGTACTGTCCCCTCAAGGAGCTTATAAATCTGGTGGGAGAAAGTCTTAAAAAATAGTCACACAACTTAAATACACTCTGAGGGAGAAGCAAAGGTAGAGGGGTAATAATACACAGCTCTTATTTTGATTGCTTCTCTGGGAAATGACAAGGGAGCTGAGCTCTGAATAAGGTAGCCAGTGTAGGGAGATGCTCCAGGTGCAAGGAACAATGGGTACAGGTGGGGAAGAGCAAGATCAGCTACACCATTTCCCAAGTCAGAAAAATGAAGCCCACATTCCCTCTTGTGGTTTAGACATGGGGTGTCCCCCAAGAGCTCCTGTGCTTAAGTAGGTGTGTTCAAGATGAATGACTGGATTTTGAGTCCATCCCACTTTGAATGGACTAACTGGTGGTACCTGTATGCAGGTGGGGCAGGGCTGGAGGAGGTGGGCCACTGGGGGTGTGTCCTAGAAGGGTTGTTCTTCCTGGAAGCCCCTTCCTCTCCCCCATTCTCTCTCTCTGCTTCTAGGCCTCTATGAACAGAGCAGCTCTCCTCTGCCAAACCCTTCTGCCATGATGCTCTGCCACACCTCAAGCCCAGAGAAATGAAGTCAGTCCACTACAGACTGTTTATGCAAAATTTTATTCAAACTTTCCCCGCTCTGATATATTCTTGTCAGGCTTTTTGGTCACAGCAACCCAAAGTTGATTAACACAGCCACTTGGGTGAAATGAAGAATTTCAAGATGGTGACACAGGGGCTGGAGTTGTGGCTCAGTGGTGTAGAGCACTTGCCTTGCATGTGTGGAAGACTGGGTTCGATCCTCAGCACCACATAAATAAATAAAATGAAGGTATTGTGTTCATCTACAACTAAAAATAAAAAGATGGTGACACAGCGTTAAATGAAGCATGATCTATGCAACTGCACAGGTCAACTCTTTTAGTCAGCTTTTTCACTGCTGTTACCAAAAGATCTGACAAGAATAACAGAGGAGGAAAGTTTATTTTGGGGCTCATAATTTCAGAGGTCTCAATCTGTAGATGGCCAAATCCATTCCTCAGGGTCTGGGGTGAGGCAGAAAATCATGGGGGAATGGGTGTGTTGGAGAAAAGCAGCTCAGGACACTACCAAAAGCCAGGTGGAGCCCTCCCCACCACAACAACATATAAACCCCAAAGGCACGCCCACAATGACCCCCCTCCTCCAGCCATACTCCACCTGCTTTCAGTTAATTCCTATTAGGGGATTAGTTCACGGATTGGGTTAAGGTTCTCATAACCCAATCATTTAATCTCCAAACCTCCTTGCATCTTCTTGTATGTGAGCTTTTGGGGGACATCTCATAACATCACCCACCTATGAGGCAGGATCTAGGAAAGAAAATGCATGTTGGAAGGACATCCTGGAACAAATGTACTGTCCATTGGTGGGTATTGAAGAGACAGGAACGCGATGGGGCACCAGGCCAAGGAGAGGCCTCCAGGGGCTAGCTCAGGGAGCGCCCAGCACTGTCTCCATCACACTTCCCCCAACCGTTCCCCCAGAGCTCCTGTGCAAACGAGGCTATTATGTAATCGTTCTGCGGGCTGCTGTGAGGAAGACAGAGAAGACAGCCTCTGCTTTTAAGGAGCTCACAAATAATTGTACAAGAGTTGAATCTGCTAAATGCCACAAGAAAGGTATAAGCACCATTTGCAGGGGATTCGAGGCATGAAGATTATTTGCTTGGGGTAAGAAACTACAAATACAGAGACAGAAGAACCACAAACTACTGAAATTGGCCTCCTGCTGCCTTTAGACCCACAATTTCACCACAGCACTGCAGGAACAGCAAACACACCTAGCGCTCACTGCAAGCTGGGCGCGGAGTGCTGCCGCTGCCTGTGTATTGATTCCCTTGAGACTGATGCCTATGAAGAAGGTGCTGTCATCCTCCTCCTCTGAGGCACAGAGAGATGAAATGACTTGCCTAGGGCCTCACATCTAGTACTGTAGGGATGCATTCACATCTATGCAGACAGGGTCCAAAGTCTTAGCTCAGGCTTTATTTTGCTTTGCTTAAAAATCTACATACTATAGGTGTGATTCTTTAATTTTTTCTTCCAGTCTCCTGTTCTCACTTTAATCTTTTTATCTACTGTTTTATTTATATATATATATATATATATATAGCTTCAAATTAACTAGGAGATACACACAACAAGAGCAATCATTCTAAGGATTGATCCAATCTTTATTAGCCAGATTCAGACTTGACAGAAAAAGCAGTATGAGATAATTTAGATCTGAATTTCTAAAAGAAGCAACATAGAAAACACTACTTTCCTCTACTGTTGAGAACAATCCCAGTGTGTCTGCACGATGTCCAACTAGAGACCATGCAGTTGTGGACAATTTCTACTGAGCCCTGAGAACTGTGAACACCAAATCATGGAACTCTGGAAGCTTGTGTATTGGCTGCTAGTGTTCCCAGAGCCCAGTGCTGGATGTATTCTGCACAGAACTGTGAAATGCATGCATATCCTCAGTAATTCAGCAAATGTCTAGTGTGTGCATGTACTATATGGGCTACAAAGACAGTTCTAGCATAGTCCTGCCATTAAAAACTTACAATAAATTTTTACATTTTGTTAATGCCATAACATAAATATCAGTCTTATGCTATTATGGTTTAGAGAAGGTTTTTACAAACTCATCAAGAAATTTAGGACAGACTCTACAGAGAAGCTAACAGGTAAGAACTGTACAAAGGTTTTGTTGCTGACCATTCAAAAGTGTCAGGATTTGGGGTGTGGAGGAACACAGATATACAGTACCCTCTCAGGACTAGAGAGAAGCATTCCATGGTACTTTTCCTTAGTACCAGGTAGGAAGCATCTTCTGATAGGTGGTAGCCACAGGTCCAGAATGCCACACCAAAGAAATTGTTCTATAGGTATTCCATTGGTTGGCTTGCCAGAATCTTATATTCAATTCACAGAGCCAGAAGACCCTATGTAATATTTCTAACCAATGCAATTCAAAATCATTTCTTTATGCTAATTTGAAAACCCTCTGGTGTAGATTTAAAGTAGGTTTAATTTACAGTAGTTATCTCCTAATTAGGGTCTTTCCAGTGCAAACCATCTACCCCTCAATCCAATTAGAGTGCTACTCCCAAATCAAATCAGGTGCTTCAGATCCTCTCTATGGTTCAGGTATGGACAACCACATTAGGCTGGAGTATTTTCCTGTAAAGGACAGACAGCATTACAGTGGAGTAGGACTATGAGAAGTACCCAGAAGGGTAAGATGTTCCTGATGAAGGAACAACTCTCTAGTACCAATTTCTTTCTCTATTCCTAAGGGAGCAGAAAGAAACCTCCAAAGGCAAACACATGGAGCCAAAATAATAATGTGGTCCTATTAATTGTGTTAAGAGTTGTGTTACCTGCATGAGGAGCTAAAAGACCTTGTGTAGGCACCAGCACAGTAGGCTGAAAAGAAGACTCTGGAACAGAGTGCAGATGGCCTAGGTGGCTGTCAACTGATGGAGTGTGAACCTATAGAATAGTTTGGTAGTAGTTCCTCAGCACTACATTTTCTAAAATGAAAGCAAGCACATGGTCTTAACAGATGTTTGCAACCACTGTGGATGTGAGAAGCAATTTGGAATAGGAAAGAACACCTAAAAAGTACTAAGCACCTTTGGATTGTTTGGGTAACTTATAGGACTTATGAGGCAAAATATATGACATTAGAACTGTCTTTTAAAAGAAAGTCTTGGCAGAGTAATGTTAAGAAATCAACGAGGTTTTAAAGTGGAACAGTAGGAGTCAAGGTGTAGCTCAGTGGTAGAGCACTTGCCTAACATGCACAAGGGTTTGATCTGGGTTTGATCCCCAGCACAACCCACAAAAATGAGTAATAATAAAAATTATTAATAATAAAATAGGACAGAAAAGGATCAAACTGTGCTTTTAAGAATGTTAATCTGAGCTGGGCATGCCTGAGCAGCTTGTGAGGCTGAGGCAGGAGGATCAAGAGTTCAAAGCCAACCTCAGCAAAAGTGAGGCACTAAGCAACTTAGTGAGACCCTGTCTCTAAATAAAATACAAAGTAGGGCTGGGAATATGGCTTAGTGGTCGAGTGCCCCTGAGTTCAGTCCCTGGTACCCGCCCCGCAAAATGTTAATCTGGCTGGGCATGGTAATACATGCCTGCAATCTCAGCTACTCGGGAGGCTGAGGCAAGAGGATCTCAAGTATGAGACAAGCCTGAGCAACTTAGTGAGATACTGTCTTAAAATGAAAAATCAAAAGGGTTGGGGATGTAGCTCAGTGGCAGTGTTTCTGGGTTCAATCCCCAGTACCAGCAACATTGTAAAAAGAATGTTAATCTGGAAACAGTGTGTATGCTAAACCAGAAGAGAGAATAAAGAAAAGGAGAAAAGAAGAAACTGGAACACTCAGGAGGTTATGGAAATAGGTGAGGACAATGGCCTCTGTGAAGCAGATGACAGGAAAAATGGAAGGGAAGGAACCAATGAAAGAGAGCTCTGTCTTTAAAGTCAAGTCTTTCCCTGTCACTTCAGCCAAGAGATCCATTAAGCCAAGAGATCCCTCCCTTCCTGGAGCCTCCCTAGAATCAGTCTTCACCAGGCCACCAATAATCACACAGGACTATGATGAGCTTTCCCCGGGGGAATCCACTTTCCTATCTCCACTGGGACAGCTTAAGGCAAAACCCCTTATCAAGCTTGGAACCCATTTCAACCTAACAAGCTGAATGCCTAATATTGCCTAAAGCACATTCATTCAGGTAAACATAGTCCTAACGTCTACTGGTTCCAATGGAATTTTCTAGTCAGTTCTAGTACCGGAAAAAGAGACAGCTGAAGCCCATGTCCTGTGTGTTCCTGGAGTATGGGTATTACAGGAGAGGTGGGATGACACGGAGCCGATAGGTGGAAAGACACAGAACCCACCTAACAGGATATTTTTGTTACCTAAACCAGAAAATTGTGATAACAAATTAAAATAGCAGACTTCTCTGATATATTTGACAGAGCCAATAATTACCTCTGCTCTGTGGGGTAACTTCTAAAATACAGGAGAATGGGACTATTTGAGGAGACTTTTTATGTTACACAATAGGAGTGCTCCCTGAATCAAAATAATAATAAGAGGATGTTTAAGAGAATTCTCATTTTGGAAAAAAGGTAATATCAAACTGACTCTCCAAAAATTGATTGAAAACAAAATTGGATCGTTTTTATGATGTTGAATAGACCCAAAGAGACTGTAATTGAGATTATGCTTGGCCGTGCACAAGTAAAGGAGAGGCCAAAGGGAGGGCTTTTTCATGAGCCTCTCTTTAAGGTCCATCTACTGCACACATGGAGGCTTGCTCTCCAAAGTTCAGGATGGGCTGCCATTGATGTCCCCATTTCTATGGGAACTGCAGGGAAGTGGGAAAAATAAGCTATGGGGAAATATGCATTTCAACCCTCACTTCCCTCCCCACCACCCAGCCTCGTTTCCATGGGAACAGAAGTTGAACAACCTCCCCAGCAGCTCAAAGTAAAAGCTCACTCATAGACTGCGGCTGTTTGAATGTCAGCTCAGAGCTGCAAATGACAGTTTATAGCTGCTGGTAAAATTTTTAAATGATGTTTTCCCTAATAAATTCCCCACTGTAATAATTTACTAGGGGAAACTGACTATTTAACTAGCACAAGTAAGAATACTCAAGGGGATCTCCTGAGGACTAGATGTTGCTGTCTTTCATAATTCCAATATCATTTATCATTTTAAAAAGAATGCCTGTTGCAGGTGCAACGGCACACACCTGTAATCCCAGCCACTTAGGAAGCTGAGGCAGATGGATCAGGCATTTTGAGTACAGCCTGAGCAACTTATGAGACCCTGTACAAAAAGGAAAAAAGATAAAGGAAAAAAATTGACTGCAATGGGAAATACAGTGAAATGAAATGAGAGGACACACAAGTCACTCCGATGGCACAAACTTCCTCCAAATAGTGGATGTAGAAAAAGTACTGAGGAACTACTTAAACTGAAGGGGGAAGGAAAGAGAAAGAGGGGTCAAATTGAACATTTAAGTGCTATTTAATTATCTTTTATTACTAGAAACTATGAGAAAATTGTCAGTTACACCCAGAGCTGGAACAGTGAGCCAGCTGAACTTGGCCAGAGATCTAGACTTAAGCTTTTGGAGTGAAATCTGTAAACACACAGTACAGCTATCCAATAGACTTTGGTTCCTGAATTTGAACAGTGAGGTACACCTTTATTTCTTTAGCTACTATAATTGATAAGGACTGGCCAGAACTTGCTAAAGATTACCTATTTCTCCTGTACATCCAAGGGCTTTAGAATACACATGTAAAGTGATTCATGGTGCAAATCTGTGTTACAAGCTTTTAGCTCAAGGGGAAACATCCTCCTTGATCACCTGAAAGGATGCCAACATGTGACATGACAAGGCTGAAAAAGAAAAAAAAGATTTTTTTTCATGTCCACAATTTGATTTTATCTTTAAGGTCTTCTTTTACTATTTTTGGAGAGGTTGCTATCCAAAATTGTTCACTGTAACTTGGCTCCCACTCACATATGCCTCAGGCAAATGCAAATGCTACTGAATTTCTAAAACAGTTCAGCAGAACAGTGTCCAGAACAGTAGCTAACAGGATGAAGAGGAAGTATTTAATAGACTTTAGGCTTCTGGTTCTCACCATATCTCCAAGGTGACACTTCCAAAGGGAAGAGCTCCAAGTTAAGACTTCTGGTTTTCACTGCTCACTCAATTAAATTCTATTTCAAGAAGCACTCACTTAGCTGATCACCTAGCATCAGGTATTGGTGATAACAACATTTAAAATGAAGACAGAACTTCCCACTGCTAGATATCAGTTTTTTAAAATAAGGCACTGCTGCCGGGCACAATGGCGCACACCTGTAATCCCAGCAGCTCAGGAGACTGAAGCGGGAGGATGGTAAATTCAAAGCCATCCTCAGCAACTTAACAAGGCCTTAAGCAATTCAGCAAGACTCTGTCTCTAAATATTTAAAAAGGGCTGAGGATGTGGCTCAGTGACTAAGCACCCCTGGGTTCGATCCCCAGTACAAAAAAAAAAAAGGCACTGCAATTTTTAAATTAATATGACAGCTCTCCTTCCCTATTTCTCACCACAGACCTTGTTACACACGAAGGTTGTGACTTTTTTGGAAATGTTATTTATAATGTTACAGTGTAACATATAATTTAAGCTATAAAATTATAAAATACAGGTAAATATTTGAAAAAAAAAGTGACTTCTTGGGGGGACCCAAGGTGAGTCTATAAATATGGAACCTAAGTAATTGGTAGATTGGGGCATTTTCTAATTCTCAGGAAAGTTTCTTCTCTTTTCGTAAACACATTTTTACTAGCTAACATTATAAATTAGTATTAGAAGCACTTTGCTGTCTCTATAAAGTGTACAATAGTTTAGGTTCATTAATATACATGGAAACCTCTGTGAAATTTACCAAATTAAAGAATGCCTTGATTTAATCTGAGCTGCTCTTTTCCTGCTAAAAACCATCATTCCCTTGGACTTCATGTTCTCATCAATTCTGTTTACGTACTAGTGGTAGGCTTTCCTTTTGAAGACAACTTTGTTATCCAGAAATGAAGTTAAATTTGAATCTAGATGCTGAAAAGACAGCTTTGTTCATCAAGACTGACTCCTGGCAGCCTCAGGAAGTCCACAAAGTCATGAAGTGTCGTCATAGTACCAGGGCTTGTAAGAGAAGCTCGGGGAAGTGGTAAGTCACAGGTGATAAATTCATAAATTAAAAACCTCCTGTGCTGTAATTTTCTTTTTTTTTTTTAAATATTTTTATTATTTTTTATTTTTTTTTTTTTTAGTATTTGGCGGACACAACATCTTTGTCTGTATGTGGTGCTGAGGATCGAACCCGGGCCGCACGCATGCCAGGCGAGCGCGCTACTGCTTGAGCCACATTCCCAGCCCCTGTGTGCTGTAATTTTCAAATTTTCAGAATTCTAAGTTTTTCCTAGTTCTGCTCTTTTCTTTCATCTCTTTTTTCTTGCTTTCTTTCTTTCTTTTTTTTTTTTTTTTTGACACCAGGGATTGAAGCCAGGGGACTAAACCACTGAACCACATCCTCATCCCTTTTTATTTTAAGACAGGGTCTCACTAAGTTGCTTAAGGCCTCACTAAATAGCTGAAGTAGGCCTTTAACTTGCCATCCTCCTGCCTCAGCCTCCCAATTCACTTGGATTATAGGTGTATAGCACTATATTCGGCTCTGAGTTCTTATCTAATGCCAACAATTTCCTGAGACATTTTCAAGGAATTACTTATAAGTGAAAACACTTAAGGACAACATAAAATTAAGCCAAAGTCCACATTAAGTGATTTATTTAAATCTCTTAGGCTTGTAAATGCTGAGTGGGCATTTATTACATTACATATTCATTTGTTGTTTCTTGTCAGGAAAAAGTCAAATTACTTATACCTAGATATTTTAAAAATTATAAATCACATGAACTCAGAAACAGAGATCTCAAAAACCTTTTTTTTTTTTTTTTTTTTTTTTTGCGGGGAGGGGGTTACCAGGGATTGAACTCAGCAGCACGCGACCTCTGAGCCACATCCCCAGCCCTATTTCGTATTTTATTTACAGACAGAGTCTCACTGGGTTGCTTAGCTCCTTGCTTTTTGCTGAGGCTGGCTTGTGATCCTCATGCCTCAACTTCCCAAGCCGCTGGGATTACAGGTGTGCACCACGAAGCCTGAATCAAAAACATTTATGAACTGTGTGCAGTGGCACACACCTATAATCCCAGCAACTAGGGAGGCTTAGACAGGAGAATCTCAAGTTAGAGATCAGCCTCAGCAACTTGGTAAGTCCTTGTCTCAAAAAATAAAAAGAACTGAGGAGGTAACTTCATAGTACAGCACCCCAGGTTCAATCCCAAGTACGAAAATAAAAAGAAAGAAGAAGAAAAAAAAGTGGTATAGCCTGTGATACAATAATATTTATTGTTATTCATAAATTCTGATATTGTGGAAAGACACACATAGGTTTGTCTGTTAATGACACAGCTTACTCATGATAAATCCCCAACACCACCAAAAAAAAATAAAAATCTCCTGAGAACAAAGAAAATGAAAATCAGAACTATTATCACCTCTTAGGAAGGGCATCAGCTCTAGTTCAGGAACCTCAAGTAAGAATGGAAGTGTTCTCAAGTCCAGGTACTGTGTGGCCATTACCTCTCTGGGCTGTCAAAAAAGCCAAAGAATGCAGGACACACCTAGTTCAGGAGTCTGTCCAACAGCACACCTTCCCTGGCCAGGCCCACTACAGCAAGAGTGGAGAGGCTGAACTTGACTGTGCTTTCTGCTCTATCACACACAGATCTCACTCATACATTCATGCCACTCACAAAAAAGATACACAACTTTCTGTCAAGTGGTTTTACTTCAGAGCCTGTCTTACTGCCCTGAAAATAAACCTCCATGTCTGTAGAGAATCAAATTTATGAACCATATTAGTGACACTGCAAAGAACAGCCACGGGGCCAGTTGGTAGCACTGGCCCAGCATGTACAAGGCCCATACTATAAAAACCAAACAAAAATATAGCCAGGATAGCAGAGTATTAATCGTGCATTCTTATACCAGATGTGAACTTGAAATAAAAACTATGCAACTTCCATTTCTATGATGTTGATGCTACCTACCATCTCTGACCCCTACGTTGTTTCTATTAGCCTTTTTTTTTAAATATTTTTTTTAGTTGTAGTTGGACGCAATACCTTTAATTAATTAATTAATTAATTTTTTTGTGTTGCTGAGCATCGAACCCAGCTCCTTGCACGTGCTAGGTGAGTGCTCTACCTCTGAGCTACAATCCCAGCCCCTCTATTAGCCTTTAAAAAAAAAGGTTTCTAGGGCTGGGGTTGTGGCTCAGTGTTAGAGCGCTTGCCTAGCATGTGTGAGGCACTGGGTTCGATTCTCAGCACCACGTACCAATAAATAAATTTAAAAATCCATCAACAATTAATAAAAAAAAGTTTTTTAAAAAAGGTTTCTAACCAAAATGGTAAAACAAAGTTTAATTCTTCTATAATTCTAAGAGTTTCCCTAGAGGATTGAACTTTCCGTGGATGGTAGGTTGAACTGAGTAGATATTCCCGTCCTGAGCCAATTGAAAGCCCTTATTTTATGGGATGGCTCCAAATCCCTAAGAAAGGGGCCTTGCCTTCACCATGGCATGGGCAACCCAGATCAGAGTGGAGACTCTCCCTCCTCCCCTCTCTAGGACAGCGAGTATCAAACACTAGCATGCCTCAAAATCCCTGAGGGCTTATAAAAGGACAGATCCCTGGGCTCCATTCCCAGAGTTTCAGATTCAATGGATCTGAGGTGAAGAGTAAGATTTGCATTTCTAAAAAGTTTCCAAAAGCCACTCATAATCTAGGTTTAGGTATCATACCTGGAAAACCTCTGCTCCTGTTTCCTCCCTTTGGAGTAAATTCTTTGTTTGGATACAGGATCTGGCCCTAACCCTTACCCCAATCCCAGGAGTTCAAGGCCTGGGCTAACCCTAACCCTAAACTCAACCTTAACCCTAACCCAGTACCAAAATAAAAAAGAAAGAAAGTGGTGTAGCCTATGAATTTATTCTGATATTGTGGAAAGACACATACAGGTTTGTCTGTTAATGACACAGCTTACTCATGACAAATCCAAGTCTCAATCTGTCTCATGCTTCAGCTTCCCCAGTGACTGGGACTACAGGAGTGCACCACCACACCTGGCTTCTACAGTCAGTTCTTAAGTATCCAATTCTCATGTATATCCAAATCTATGAAAACAGAGTACAGAAGACAGGGTCCAAGAGGTGAGAAGGGTATCCATGCAAAGGGATGGCTCTGCCTGTGTGTCACAGCACAGCAAATGACAAGGACACTTAGAGTGGCAACCCATTATGCGTGTATCAGAACCCAAGCAGAATGAGGAAGGTATCTGTGGGAGGGGTACAACCCAATGTGAGGAGGTAGTACAAGGAGAAGACGATGTTCCTACCATCCAGGAGGTGACAGAGAAACAGCAGACATGGCACATACAAGGGCACTTGTCAAATAAGTGAAGGGAGCTAGAAAGAGAACTAGAAAGAGCTCTGCAGGGCTGGAATGGAGATGGAGGTAACAGTGCAAAGTCGGAGCTTTCCAGGCGCATGGTCAGAGAAATAACAGATTCAAGCGCACATAAGAGGTCTGTGTGTGTGTGTGTGTGTGTTTTCATTCCCCAGTCCTGTCTGAGAGACTAGAAGCAATAATACTTACCCCAGGAACAATGAACACACTGTTGCATAGGTCTTAGCTTCTAAATATCATTATCTATTCATTTTCCACATATCCAGGGATATGTGGAAAATACAAAAGGCCTGGATATCTTGCTCTCCCAAAAGCAAGTTAAACCTAAAGAATACTGGAAATATGTCAAAAATTCACAAAAACATCCTGAAGGAGCTCCCAGTGGTCATTCATAAAATTGGAAATGAGTCAATACAGATATGAATGGAGCCAACTAAATCTCTGATTAGGAATAGAATATTTATGTAATTTCAAGCATCAGACTGAGAAACTGTTCCCGGAGGATGGCGGCTACAGAGAAGAGTGATTACAGCCCCTGGCTCAAAGTTCTTAAGAAATTCTACTAAATAAGGAATAGATACCTCTTTGAAAACTTTAAAGAAAGGACTGACTTTCTGGAGTGGTTTTGGTATAACCCGTTGTGGAGAAGTAAAGGTTCCAGATGACTTTTCTGGGTCCTTCTTGGTTTACCAATTCTCCTTTTCACTAACTGCCTGTGTACCATTCAGAGCTCACTGAAGAGTAGAGTTTTGAGCATATGTAGCTCAAAACTTCACTGCACAAGCAAATAACTACATTTCAAAAAAGTAATGAATCAAATGAAGCTGTTTAATTATTTAATCTTATTTTAACCTATACCTAGATGCAAAATAGGAGGCAGTCTGTCTTCAACCACAGAGGCCAGCACATAAAATCTTTCACATAGTATTTCGGCCACTTGATTGTAGGCTCAACCAGGAAGTAATAAAAACAATACATGTAAATGTTTTTTAAGTCAAAAATTAATGAAACCTTCTGGTATAAAAGAAAAGCCATCTTTTTGTTCCTACAGTTACCAGGAGACCTGTGGCAAATAGTAACAGTGCACTTAAAATATCATTAGTTTACTTTACATCTGAACTTGAGATGGCTACAACTTACCAATTAGTCAGAATCCTTAAAATCTTTAGGTAAAGACCAAACCGGAGCTAGAAAATCCTGTTCCAAAAACAAGTTGTGCTCTAAGAGTGAAGGAAATATATCAAAAGGACACAAAGGCCATCTTGAAAGAGTTCCCAGTAAGCAAATAAGGGACAATTTCTGCATTAAATAAGTGATAATAAAAAATATGGCACTGAATAACTTATGAAATCCTGTCTATATTGATTCTACATGTATATATGTGTGTGTGTATATATATATACACACATATACATATATATACACCCATACATATATACACATACACACATACATACACCCACATACATATGTATACACACACATATATATGTATACACACACACATATATATATGTATATACACACATAAATACACACACACACACATATATATGTATATATACACACACACATATACATACACACACACATATATATATTTATAAAATTCTACATGGAGAAGGAAAAGCACCAGATGATTTTTCTAGGTCCTTTGGTTTATCAATTCTACTTGGTTTATGGTGTTATAGAAACAAAAGCTCCCTGCCCTTCCCCCTCCTCATAGTCTGATTAGCTGGAAGACTAATTCTGTCTTAATAAATCCTAGTGAAACACATGGCAGTAACTGTCTCTTCTTTAATCTCTTAAAAAAAAAAAAAAAAAAAAACATGTAAGACTTGCCAGGCCAAAGTAAGCTTTGATTAGCTTTAAGGGTACTGGCTTCTACCAAGCTTTAAAAGCTGCACAAAGAAAATCCTGAAAGAAGATCAATGAGAAAAAGCATTATCTGTCAGAAGTTATAAGCAATGACTTCCTTTATTCAGAGCATTCAAAGCGAGGCTTAGACCTAGAGTATGAGAAACTCATCTCATCATTAGCGGCAGGGATTCTGAATTTTATTCTTAGAAGAATACAGTGTAAAAGACATCCCACCACCTTTCTCTTTTAAAAGAGAACGGGAAATATTCATCACATGAGAAAATACCAAGTTTTGCTGGACACATACATTCACTACCACCACCCTGAGCAAGGCCTGGAAAAGGTTTTCGTGCACTGTGAAATATGCTGAGAACAAGTGATATTATACATTGCGAGCAACCACATTTCTTTGTCATTGTTTTAAAAAGGAGGACAGTGGTGGGATGGTTTTTAAATGTTTCTGGTAAAAATAAAAACAAAAAAAACCTTACTAAACTTGGGAGTAAAACACCAAACTATTCCCCATTTGGGGAACCTATTAAAATTCTTTAACTCAAACTCTGGTTGTCATATTCATTTGAATTTTTTAAATTAACCATTATTAGACTACTGGTGTGACCACATGATTAAATCTAGCTTCAAGCAAAGGCAATGTATCCCATTTCATACTTGTGACCCTAAAAGTGAAGTGGTGTGTCCTTGTTTCCTTCCCCCATGGGCCTTTCAACCTTGGACTGTACCAAAATCGACTAGATTTCAGGATAATATAGTTACAATGTAGAAAATGAAGACTAAAGTTCATCCCTCAACATTTGTCAAATGTATAGTATCTTAGGCAGCAACTATCTTTATGAGCCATTTGCAGACTAGCAATAAAAAATGCTCTTATCTAATTAAAGAAAAATGTATGCAACAACTGCTGTTGGTTTTCAATATTTAAGATCTGATGCAGATAAATATGCTGGGAAATCTATCCTGGACACTATTATATATCTAAAGTGCATATCTTTAAAGAAAGTTCCAGCAAGTTATGGAAGCTTTGTCATTTGCTTCTATCTTTCGGGTATCAAGACCTATTTTCTGAAGCAATGAATCACCAGCCATTTCTATTCCATACAAACACTGGCATTAACAGTGCTGAGTAAAAACTTGTCTTTTCTTTTTGCTATAGTTAGTCCAAGGAAACTTTAAGACAGTCATAAAGTATAAAAAAGCGTTAGCAAACAGCTCCATTTATAGAAAGAAGCTAGGTATTTACTTATCAGCCATCTGATTTAAAATGAAACTGTGGCAAGATCACCCAGGAGAACGGGAAGCCAGGAAGCAGTGCCATTTCCTCCACCTGGAGGACACAGGTCCACGCCATGTAAAATTTTCAGGAACTAAGGATTGGCTAAACGTATTTACTTTAACAGGAAGATTGTATATTTAAAAAAGGTATGTTGTTTTTCAGGCAAAACAAGAGAAACTTCCTGTCCCACCTGACAGCCCACAGATATGAATCTTCTATCTCCAGAAACACAAGCGCTGCTACCTTATTCACACTGCAACCACAGGCAAGTCAAAACCTCCGGGAATAACCCCAGATCCTTACAGGTGGACTGCTGTATTGCTCGACTCTTATAAATAAGCCCATCAATCAGGGAGGACCATGCTGGACACCTCACATGCGACAATGAGACATACGCCTTCTTGCAGTGCTAGGCAACAACTGAACTTGGAATTTTGATGCTGCTTAATGAGCAGGGAAATGAAAGCTTTCAGAAGCTGATGCTATTTAAAATGGCACATATTTCAATTATTTTCAATCACTTCTAGGTTAGAAAAGTCTTGAAATTTACATGTACCTGAAATAAACCTTGTTGTTAAATAAATCCTTTTCTGGCAATCTAGAAAAGACAAGAATTCAGTTATTTTCAACTAATTAGCAGGCCTCATCTCTTAGATTGATACACATTTTCCATATTGAAATAAACTTATCTGACCAGATACAGCTGGCACAGTCCCAAACAGATTGAGTTTGTGCTCTATAATCTGCACTTGGTTAGTTATACCTGGTTTTAAGTCAAAAGACACTTCGTGTGTGTGTGTGTGTGTGTGTTGCTGGGAATTGAACCCAGGGCCTTGTGCATGCAAAGCAAGCACTCTACCAACTGAGTTATATCCCCAGGAGTGTGTTCTTTCTGAGACTGATGAAATTTCTTGAGATCAAAGACCATGTTTTTACTTTTTCTGATATCTCTTACAATAAGACATGACACATTCTGGCCACTTGTATTGTAATACAGTTTCAGCTTATGCAAGAACAAAAGAAGTATCCCCTCTCCTTTGGCATGTATCTTTGATTTACTCTTCCAGTACCATGGACATCAGCTGATCTCTCTATATTCTCTTGCTTAGTCATTTTTTTTATTTAAATCTTTTAATTTTTTATTTTTATTGTTGGTTGTTCAAAACATTACATAGTTCTTGATATATCATATTTCACACTTTGATTCAAGTGGGTTATGAACTCCCATTTTTACCCTGTATACAGATTGCAGAATCACATCAGTTACACTTCCATTGATTTACATATTGCCATACTCGTGTCTGTTGTATTCTGCTGCCTTTCCTATCCTCTACTATCGCTTAGTCATTTTTTATAAGACAAATTTGAGAGACAGTTTGCAGGGAAAAGTAGTAAAATGTACAGAACAGCACACTATCATCTGTCTCTTTTGGACACTGAGCACATGGCTTACATTTCACAAATACCAGCCACCAGGGGCAATGCCTTTGACCAGTATCTTATGGTTTACATTTTATCTACACAATGAATTTACAAAACATGTTTATCCAATTCAATTTATACTTTGACTTTACAAAGGTAAAAATCAAATCTTACCAACTTCCTCACTTGGTCTACAAAGGAAAGACAAAGCCGCCAAGAGCTTTAGTTAATGTGAATAGCAGCGGTAGAAGCAGAGACCAGGAAGTCTCCACAAGCAGCAGGGCTTCTGCATTATGCTAAGCCTCTCAACTCACCACAGAAGCTCCTGAGGGGAATGCAGGATCTGGAATAAAATCAGTCCTGGTTTTGGGAGGAGTAGGAGTAGAAATTACTGCTTCTATAGTGTCTTTATCTCTACCCTACACTATCAAGACAAGCACAGCCTGATGTGTGGACACCTAAAGAGACTCATACTACTCAGTCAGCAGCTTAGAAAAACCAAGGATCCACAAGGGAGCTTTGATTTTTAGAGAAATAAATGATTGATTCAGTTCCATAACAGGAGTATTTGAATGGGGTATTTTCAACATATTGAAATTTAATAAGACAGATGATGTCATTGCTAAGCAGATACTAATGCTCAGAAATTTACTGCTAGGGCTGGGGTTATGGTTCAGAGGTATAGCACTCACCTAGCATGCGTTAGTCACTGGGTTCGATCCTTAGCACCACATTAAAAAAAAAAAATAAAATAAAGGTATTGTGTCCACCTACAACTAAAAAAAAATTACTGCCAATGTTGTAAGCACATTCTCAGGTTTTATAAGCTTTATAAATATTAAATATTATTTATAGGTGAATGAGAGCCTAAATCAAACACACAGATAAAGCTTAGAAAATGTAAAAAAATTATTCAACTCACAAATGTTCATTAAATCAGCTATTATATTATTTCTGTATATATTCCACAAGACAGTTGATACTCATTATTAAATTATATAAAGGGGCTGGGAATGCAGCTAGTTTAGTGTACAGTGCTTGCCTAACATGGATAAGGCCCTGGGTTTGATCACCAGCACCACATAAATAAATATATAATACAACATAAAAGTTTGTTTTCTTAAAAAAATAAATGGGACTTCATAAAAATTAAAAAAATTTTGTGCAAAAACAATACCACTGAATCTGCTAGTGCCTTGACCTCGGATCTCTGAGCCTCCAGAATATAAGCAATATAATTCTGTTTGTTTATAAATTACTCAGTCTACCGTTTTCTGTTAATAATAGCCCAAATGAACTAAGTTGGTAGTTCATCAAAAAGTTAAGCATAAGGCTAGGTGCAGTGGCGCACACCTGCAATCTCAGCGGCTCAGGAGGCTGTGTGAGGCAGGAGGAGAACAAGTTTAAAGCCAGCCCCAGCATCTTAGTGAGGCCCTAAGCAACTCAATGAGACCCTGTCTCTAAATAAAGTATAAAAAAGGGCTGGGATGTGACTCCATTGAGAACATTAAGCAACTCTTGGTTCAATCCCCAGTAAAAAAATAATTAAACATAGAATAACCAAATGATCCAGTAATTCCACTCATAATTATATGTACCCCCAAAACAGGGTTTCGTGTAAATACAGGTATGTGCATGTTCATGACATCACTACATAAAACAATCAAAAAGTGAAAAGTCTAAATGCCCATCAACAGATGAATAGATAAAACAAATTATGGTATATACATACAATGAAATCCTGGAATGCTATTCATCAATAAGAAGGAATGAAGTACTAATATATGCTGCAACTTATATGAACATTTATTATGGTTTAGATATGAGTTGTCCCCAAAAGCTCACATGTGAGACAATACAAGAAAGGTTACAGGTGAACTGATTAGGTTACAACTTTCATGACCCAATCAGTGCATTGATCCAGTTGAATGGATTGATTAACTGGGTGGTAACTGTAGACAGGTAGGGTGTGACTAGAGGAGGTGGGTCCTTAGGGGCTGGCTTTTGAAGTTTATATTTTGTCCTTGGTGAGGAATTCTCTGTTTCCTATTATCATGTCCTGAGATTTTTGCTCTAACATGCCCTTCTGTCATCTTGGGCACAGAGTAACGAAGTCAACCCTCTATGGACCAGATTTCTCTAAAACTGTGAGTCCCAAATAACTTTTCCTCCTCAAAAAGTGTTCTTGTCAGGTCTTTTAGTTGCAGCAATAAAAAAGCTGACTAAAACAGTATCCTCAAACACACTATATGAAAGAAGCAAAACACAAATGGTCACATATTGTATGACTCTACTTACTTGAAATAAACAGAATAGATAAATCCACAGAAAAGAATACAGATTGGTAGTTGCCAGGGATTAAGCAGGAAAGACTAATGGTAAGACTAAGATGGAGTGGGTAAGACACTGCTTAATGGGTAAGAGGTTTTACCGTGGAGTGATGAAAATGTTTTGGAACTACACAAAGGTAGTAGTTGTACAACACCATGAACATACTAAATGTCACTGAATTGTTTACTGTGATATGGTTAATTTTATGTTATATTTCACTTCAACAAATTATTAGGAAAAAAATCTTTCTAAGGAGCTAATAACTGAAGATATTACAGAATGTAATTTAAAAAGCAGAACTACTAATTATAGTTCACTGCTTTCATGGTCAAGATTCTAATTATGTAGAATTTTGAACTAAAAGAAAAAATAATGCTTTGGTTTTCTATCATAAGACACACTTCATAAAAAAATCACAATCCATACTCTCTGAAATACTCTGTCAATAGCAACATCATTCAACAGCAGGTAAAACATACATTAATGTTTCTCAACTTGATATGAAATTTTAAATCCAGATTTTCCCAAATGCAAATGTAACAGTTTTACCTTTACCACTCATCCAAAAGGGTGGTAAAACACTTTATTTATTGCCACATCCTATCTTGAAATTTTGTGTTGGTTTTATATATATTTTTAGCTGTAGATGAATATTTATTTATTTATTTTATATATATATATATATGGGCACTGAGAATCGAACCCAGTGCCTCACACATGCTAGGCAAGCACTCTGCCACTGAGCCACAACCCCAGCCCATATCTTGGAACTTTGTACAAAGTATGCCATATACTTGATCAAAACTGCTTACTTTTTATCATCTCAAATCTCCTACTAACTTTAAATTACTCTCTATAAGCAACACTGTTTCTATAGTTGCCTTCCAAGCTAACTCTACCATCATTCTCCCTGAAGGGACAATCTCTACTCAGATGCCACCATTTAACACCACAGAACCTTCTCTAGACCATATTTCAGCAAAGCCTTGACTGCAGAAACATTTTTTATCCCTTCTTATGGACCTCTGCCTACTACTCCACAGCTCTACCTGGTGACATGGACTGAGTACCCCTTACCTAAAATGCCTGGGACCAGTGTTTCAGATTGTGGAGGTTTTTTCAGATTTTGGAATATGTGCATACACATAATGAGATATCTTGGGGATGGGGCCCAAGTATTAACATAAAATTCATCCATGTTTCATATACACCTTACACACACAGCCTGAAAGTAACTTTATACAATATTTTTAGTGCACCTGTGTTTTGACTGCTAGCCATCATATGGGTTAGGTGTGGAATTTTCTACTTGTGGTATTATGTCAATACTAACAAAGGTTTAGATTGTGGAGTACTTTGTATTTCAGATTTTTGGATTAGGAATGCTCAACCCATAGCACTAATTAATTTCCTCAGAATCTCACCCTTATTCCGTACACGAATGTTTTTATTTTCTAGTTGCACTGTCACACATACAAAGCCCATTGTGGATGACTTAAAAAGCAAAGTTGTGAAAGGTTTGTGTCACAGAAGAATGCCTATCTGAAAGTTTTTCAGTATATATTCACACATTCTACTCATGATCTTAGTGTGAAAGCACAGGCATTTCCTTAGACACACATAGTGTGTCTAATCCATAGTGTCAAGAGAACAACCCCAATCACAGAACAATATCTAATTCTATAGCCTATCTGGGTGCTGAAACATCATAGAACATGGAACCTTCAGAATTTAGACAAGCATGGTTACTTTACCATCCAAATACCTGAGAGAAGGTGAATGAAAATCTGATAAAAATGCCAATTGTTGTTAAAGCAATCGTTTGCCTTTGAGATCCATGCTTCAAAAATGAAGTAACTCTAATTATAGGCTTGATATTTAACTTATCATCTTCCTGAGAAATTGCTGAAGTGTAAGAAGTTCAGATTCTGAAAACCAAAGGAATACTAAATGTATTATCTAATGAGTGAATACAAAGCAAATGTTGTGGGTTTTTTTCATGTGTTTTTACTCATTTATTTAGGTACTCATGGTTTTACCTATTTTACAATTGTCTTGTTTTTCTATTTTATTTTACTTATTTATTTATTTATTTTTTGATACTGGGGATTGAACTAAAGAACACTCAACCACTGAGCTACTTTGTGTTTTATTTAGAGACAGAGTTTCACTAAGTTGCTTAGTGCCTCACTGTTGCTAAGGCTGGCTTTGAACTCAAGATCCTCCTGCCTCAGCCTCCTGAGCCACTGGGATTACAATTATACACAATAGTGAGATTGCTACATATGCATACATGCATGTAACAGAATTTGGTGAATTTCATTTTCCAGTTCCTCCCTTTTATCTCCCTTCTTCCCTCCCCCTGGTCTATTGCTCTCCTATTTTCATGAGATTTCCCCCACCTTTTTCCTTTTTTCTAACTTCTAAATATGCAGGAAAAAATACCACCCTTGACTTTGAGTCTCGCTTATTTAGCTTAACACAATGCTGTCAAGTTCTAACCATTTTTTTCTGCAAAAGACATAATTTTGTTCTTGTTATGGCTGAGCAAAACTCTATTGTGTATGTATTGCACATTTTCTTTATCCATTCATCTGCAAACAGACACCTAGGTTGATTCCATAACTTGGCTATTGTAAATTGTACCATAATCAACAATCTCACCAAAAGTGTGAAAGTGTTCCTTTCACACTGTTGTAGAAAAGTTGGTGTGGAAAAGTTCAGGGGCTGGGGATGTGGCTCAAGCGGGAGCGTGCTCGCCTGGCATGCGTGGGGTGCTGGGTTCGATCCTCAGCACCACACAAAAATAAAATAAAGATGTTGTGTCCACCGAAAACTAAAAAATAAATATTAAAAAATTCTCTCTCTTAAAAAAAAAGAAAGAAAAGTTCAGATAACCAAAGGAATACTGTGTATATTATCTAACAAGTGAGTACAAAGCAAATGTGCTTTTTCTCTCATGGGCTAGTTTTTATTTACTTATCTACTCATGGTTTTACCTTTCATTAAACTGTATTCTTTTTTAATTGGTAGATTTTTCCTTTACATTCTCACAAGCATTTATTATTTATATTTTTGATGACTGCCATTCTGACTGAAGTGAGATAAATGGTATAGTTTTGAACAAATGCTGTGTTCTTTTGGCAGTGCTGGGGAATGAACCCCGGGGTGCTCTACCACAGAGCTTCACCCCCAGACCTTTTTGAGACAGGGTCACAATCAGTTGCTCAGGCTGGACTCAGCCTCCAGAGTCAGTAGGATTATAGGCAAGAGGCATGGTACCAGCCTAAAATCAGAGGGCTACTGTTCAATTCCCAAGTTTACTAGAGTCCAGCACTGTGACCTTGAACAATCTCTGCTTCAGCCTTACCATCTATACAGGTATGCAGACCTTAAACAAAACTGTGCCTGCCTCAGAGCTGTTGTGAGGATTAAATGAGTTGTGTATGTTATTAATACTGCATGTGTTATCTTTGCATTCTGCGTCTGTTGGTGCTATTAAGGTGAAACCCAGCTGGGTATGGTGGTGTACACGTGTACTCCTAGCTACTTGAGATGCCGAGGCAGGAGGATACCAAGTTCAGGCCCAGCTTGGGTAACTCAGTGTGACCTTGTCAGAAAGAAGGGTGGGAAGGTGGGGATGTAGCTCATTGGTGGAGCACCCCAGGGTTCAATCCCTAGTACCACAAAAAAAAAAAATAAACAACAACAACAACAACAACCACAACCACAACAAAAAACAGAAAGAGTAAGAAAGAAAGATGACACTTAGGAATTCTCTCCCTTTGAAGGGGCATCAAACATATCAGCCCACAAGTACATTTTACTGTAATATGGGAGATTTTCTTAAGTGGAGAGAGGCAAATGAGCTGCACAAGCAGATGGCCATGCAGACCCCTAAAGAGTGGCTGTCTGTAGTCTACAACACTCATGTGGTCATCATCTGGCCTGCTACAGTTTGACTTACATAGGTCAGAGGTGAGTGAAGTATTTTGCTATGAATTATATGAAGATTTCAAATAATAACATGTTCAATGTATAAGAAACTACTATACAGATTGAAAGACTTAGAATAGAATTCACCCTGGGTGGAATAATTACTATTGTATTATATCGTTTTTATTTCTATTTTTCCCTTAGAGGAAGGGAACAGTGGCACTTTATTGTGGGATACTTCAAGTCTGTATAACTTTTAAACATTTCCAGTCCTTTATTCTCAAGCCCACTGAGAGTTGATAGAACACTGTTTAAATAGATCTTATGGAACAAATAATTTTCACTCTCTGATTCCATTTATTATCTGACCAATATGTGTGTCTGTTATGGCTTGACCTCAGAAAGTTGAGAAAAAGTCCTTGTTTTGGCAGGTGTCTGTTAAACAGCCTGGATCAAATGCAGTGCCTTCAGATAGCCAGGAAGTCTAAGCATGTGTCCTAAAGTGAAAGTCTTTCCAAAAAGAGAAATGAACTTGGTGGGTTCAGTGAACTCAGTCATATCCCTCTCAGAATAAAGTTCAAATGTATGCAGATCTTTTCCAGCCTTCCCTCTCACCCTCCTCTCTGCACCCTTCCTGTCACTGTAAAGCGTTCATTGAAAACAGTGAATTCTTGAGTAATGCTTTTGAGTGACAGGTTATACCTTCTCAAATTTTCTTTGAAGAGTTCAAGTCAATGACAACTTGCACTTCACATTTACAGATGATATTAACACTTTCAATGGAAGATCTATTTCCCGCCTCTTCACTAAAAGGAAAGCTGAGTAGCCCACCTGGTCGGGTTGGGGGGAGAGCAAATGCAATAGCAATTCAAGGGTTCCTTCTACATAGGAATCAAGTTAATGTAGCTGTGAGGTTGCAGAGCACCAGAGACAGCACTTTCAGTCATTCTAACTATTTAGAGAAATTATTCTGGTTCCTCACATTTAGCACATACTGTGCAGTTTTGACCCTGCCTTGCCTTAGAAATGTGGAATCCCAAATCATTAAAACTGTTGTCACAACCTATCAACTTGGAATACTTTGATAGATAGCTCAGTCCATGCACTTAAGACGTCCCTCTACCCATCCTCACCCAGTATGATTCTTGGGATGCAAATGGAAGGTAGCTCAACGCAATTCTCCAGTAGAAGGGTGCACGTGTCACACAGGACATTACTGACATACTTACAACTCTTCTAGGCAATGAAGACGATCTGGAAGGGTGGACCACAAACTGCTCCAGCAAGCCATACAAGTGGAAGTCTCCACTACTAATATTAGTAGGACAACTCCAAAAGAGCACTGAGAGCCTGAATGGTGGAGCCCAGTCTTCTGAACCTTCCCACCCCTCCAGGCAAACCATGTTAAGGTCCAGGGTAGAAGTACCTGCCAGTGAAGTGTCACATAAAGGATGAGCCACACAGTACATGTGCTTTGGATCTATCTAAAAGGTCCATAGAAAGCCCTTAAAGAAAATTAAAACGAAATGATCATTTCTAACAGATACACTGCAGTGCATACGTGAACAACGGTGCTGTGCCTTATGTAGGGACATTCATCAGTTTTGGTTTTTCTTTTCTTCCTGAAGGAATCACAAGAAATTTCCTACCTACCAAGTTTTTGTCTTTGGAGACCAATTTCTTTTTAGTCTACCTGATGCATATATTAATTTTCTTTAACTATTTTATCAGCAGCAGGAGTTAATAAAAAAGGAAGGTTATCTCTAAGTGTTAAACTTATGATTATTTTTTGTGTTTTGTGCTTTTATTTGTATTTTCAAAATTTACAATAATTAACATTATTTACTCCTTAATGAAGAAAAAAACCTTTAAACCACAAGAAGAATCTTTAGGGTATAGATCTAGTTGGCAAACTTCACTTTAAAAAAATAGATACAAATGGCTATATTTTTATGACATGCATTAATATCAACCTTTTCATATCATTCCCTATTCAAAACCTTCATCTATAGAGTTAAAACTATCAGTTATACTCAACACTTTTCATGGCCAACTCCCACTCTCACTACTCCCCGGCCTTCCCAATTGGCATGGTTAGGATATGAAATGTCTCTGAAAAGTTCCTGTTAATGTAGGAATATTCGGAGGTGATACGGTTCGACTCTAGGAACTGTAACATAATCAGTCCCTTCCAGGTTGACTGGTGGTAACTGTAGGGGTGTGGGGGGGGTGGGGGTGGGCTGGAGGATGGGTCAGTGGGAGACAAGCTCTGGAAGGGCTCATCTTCCCTAGGTCCCTTTCCCCCTCCCTCCCTCCCTTCCTCCCTCCCTCCCTCCCTCCCTCTCTGCTTCCTAACCCCATCGTGAGCAGAGCAGCTTTGCTATGCTAGGCCCTTCCCTCAAGATGTGGGGCCTCTCTTTGGGTCCAGAAAAAAAGGAATTATGGATTGAGACTCTGAACCTATGAGTCTTAAATAAATTTTTCTTCCTCTAAGTTGTTATTGTCTATATTTTGGTCATGGTGATACAAAACCGGACCAAAACATCAGTTCTAGATATACGCAAAAAGTCAAATTTCCCTTACGTGGCTCCTCTCTCCCGAGTGCCTCTGAAGGTGCTATTCTTTCAGTCTAGAACATCTTTTCCTCACCTGATAATCTGACAATCTCTTATTTTTTCTTTAGAATCCTGATCAAGGGTTTCCAACTTGGGCTGGGGTTGTGGCTCAATGGTAGAGCACTTGCCTAGCATGTGTGAGGCACTGGGTTCAATTCTTAGCACTGCATATAAAATAAAATGAATAAAATAAAGGTCCATCAACAACTATAAAGAGTTTCTAACTTTAAACAGGCATAGATACACATTGCTAGTGGATATATTAATTTAAAAGCAATTTGGCCTTAAGGATCAAAATTACAAGTATCCTTTAGCCCAGCAATTCAACTCCTATAAATTTAACCTGCAGGTAAACTCACACCCACTTTTGTGAATGATGATATACAAGATTACTCACTGCAGTACCAAAAAAGCAAAATATTGAAAACCTGCATACCCATATGTTGGAAATTGGTTAAATTTATTATAGAAATACATTCAGTGAAACAGTCACACAGCTTTAGGATGAACAAGGACACTCTTCATCAACTGATACAGAAAAAAATAGAAGAGCAAAATACAGAAGATGAGAAAGACCAAAAGTTCTGTACAAAGAGACGGTTGGGAGTGGAGCTGAGGTGGAATGTGGGCTTAGCAGCCATGAGCCTGGGTTTGATCCCCAGCACCAGGGGGAAAAAAGTTCTAAAGAGGGGGGGTACCCACACACAAATTGGCTTCCTTACCTAAAACATTTCTGAAGGACACCTCTAAAAAGCTTCAGAAGCACTGCTGGGACAAAAGGAAAGGGCGGGAAACCACTAGACATTACTTTATAGCTGTTGATACTTTGAACACATTCGAGCATATTACTTATTCAAAAAGTAAAACTTTAAAAGTTTAAAAATCAAAATACCAGAAAGCCTGTCCACATATTTATGAAAACAGCTTACTAATGGCCACCCTTCCCACCACTCTTGGGCTTACTCACTAGAACCTTCCTGCCTGCCGACAACATGTGCCAGGAGCTGTAGTAGGCAGAACCAGGAACAAAACCACCTGTAAGCACAAGGAACTTCAGCAGAGAACCCAGAAAAGCAACAGAACATCCCATTTCAGGACGCGACATCTGCCACACACATTTCTAATGCTGCTCATGTCACTGGCTCATAATGACAGTTTACATGGCTGTTCCTCAATTGCCATCTCTATGAGATCTCTCAAAATTAACAGTGCTATGCAGATAGGAGGCAGGCATGTTAAATGAACTACTACATAGGTTACATTGTATCTGAAATAACCCCACACTCTTTTTGCTGGCATTGGGGACTGAGCCGGGGGCACTCCACCGTTGAGTACTTTCCCAGTCCTTTTTATTTTTTTATTTGCCAACATTTTAGTTCTTTTTATAATTTCTTTTTTAGTTGCAAATGAACACCTTTATTTTATTTATTAACTTACTTTTATTTGGTGCTGAGGTTTCAACCCAGTGCCTCACACATGCAAGGCAAGCCCTCTACCACTGAGTCACAACCCCAGTTCCTATTTTTCATTTAAAGACAGGAACATGCTAAGTGCTGAGGATCTTGCTAATAAGTTGCTGAAGATGGCCTTGAATTTGTGATCTTCCTGCCTCAGCCTCTAGGCTCACTGGGATTACAGGTATGTGCCACTGCACCCAGCTAACCACTGCATTATTTTTAACACAGCTAAACTCAAACCTGATTCCACAATCTATTTTATAAGAATTTAGTACATGAGCCAAATGATAAAAAAAATAGTTAAAAATAACTTTCCATTCTTAAGTGTACATGTTTCTAAATGTATTTATTTGTAACAAACACACAGCAGACCATGATCAAACTCATGTGGCACTTTACTCTTCAGCACCATTCCCTGTGTAGGCAGTGGACACTATGCACACAACACGCTGGACAGAGCAACCATGACAGACACAGGGCTCTGCTCCACAGAGGGCACTGGTTATCGAGGGACCAGCCATAATCACACAAGTGGCACAGGTGTAATTCTGATGCTAAAGAAGAACAAAAACTGAAGGCATGGCTAAGATTTCTCCTAGCCAGCAACAGAGAAGTCATTTAAAAACTTAGTGTCAGATGATATAAGCTACAGGTTACATAACAGGCTCATAGGGGCTGGGATTGTGGCTCAGTGGTGGAGCGCTCGCCTAGCACGGGAGGGACCTGGGTTCGATCCTCAGCACCACATGAAAAATAAATAAATAAAGGCAATGTGTTGTGTTTATCTACACCTTAAAAAAAAAAAAAAAGATTTATTTAAAAAAAAAAAAAAGGCTCATGGGTCTGTCCTTGAGCTAAGATGGAAAAAAAGCATCTATTTTCCTAATTAAAATTTGCCGGCTCCTGCAGTTATAAATGTAGGCAATAATCTTCTGTGTTAGTTGTGATTTGTTAAGTTGTTTTCATTTACATTATAGGCATTGTATATATCTCAAAATACTTAGCATGTTACTTTATCATAAAACTGATTTTTATTTGATACCTAGATTTCAGTATAATTGATTTCCTCTATAATCTTAATATTTTATTTTATTCATGGACTTAACCAGATTGCCAAAGAAATCCATGACTCCAAAACTATTGCACATCCCTGGGCTACAAAGATAATCAGGTTGGGATAATGATACTGGTATGCCCTAGAATTTCACTGGCAAGATTTGTTTTTAATAACCTTTGGAAAGACAGAAAAGAAGAATGACCATTACTTCAAAGTTCCAGGTAAAAGGAAAAGGATTAAGGTTGTGTTTGGTAAGTTTGAAGTTGCAATCAGGTTTTACTGCATTTTTTAATCATTATATGTCATTTTATGATAACAAATCTGTGAATATATAATTTTCTGAATATAAACTATGTGTGCTATTGAAAAATACAGGTATGTTTTACACAGCTAATCTAACTATAATGACCACATAAAAGGTCAATAACTATATATTATATCTACATATACATCTCAAATGTTGCCACTGGGAAACTTTCCTCTGAGAACTTTCCAATTCCATGATGATTCCTTAGGAATAACAGCACATCCGATGAAACTCAGCTACACCCACCACGACCAGCCAAGCTCTCACCATTCAAAGACCATGAGGGAAAGATAAGTGCTGAGGGGCTGGGGCTCAGTGGGAGAGCGCTCGCCTAGCATGTGTGAGGCCCTGGGTTCCATCCTCAGCGCCACATAAAATAAATAAATAAAATAAAGGTATTGTGTCCAACTATAACTAAAAAAATATTTTTTTCAAAAAAAAGATAAGTGGGGAGCACTACATCCCACTGAGATTTATGGTCACCTGCCATGAAACCACATGTAGCAAAACAACATGATCTTATAGTCTTTAAAAACCTTGCCTGATTAATGTTGCTGACTTCTCATATAATGAAATCTAATACCCTGGGTGTGAACTCTTGTGGCTACCAGGCTGTTCCCACAATTTAGTTTATGTTTAAAAAGAGCTAACTGCATTTGTTCCAAAACCTGTCTATGTTCATAATGAAAAGAACAGAAATAAAAATTTACCGTTTCTATAAAAGCTATGCTGACTAGAAAGACTTAACAAAGATGAGAGATAAAATAAAAAAGTCACTGTCCCATTAAATGGTGGAAATGCTACCATCCAAAATGTAAACAAACAAAAAAAATTAATACAAAATTTATAAATTTTTGCCATTAGTTTGCTTCACAAATTTAATTTCCTCTTAAAGAAACTGAAAATAGAACATACATGGATTTCAGAATTCCTACGGAAAGAAAGAGCACAAAGACAAAATTGAGAATGAATCATGTTTTTAAATAAATATTTAAGTTAGTATATACCATTTGTTTTGCTCCTTTTCCTGAACCAGATTTTTCTATTAACTGAACAATAGCCCTGTCAGAGATAAGAGGGTTTCTATAACAAGTATGTGAAAAAATGTTCAATATCACTAACAGAAATTACAAATATTTTCATTCATGTTAGGGGTAATACATAATTAAAGTAGTTACCAAACTGACTACCATATCATGTTATTTAATTGTTAATAAAGAAGAACATTTTACTATATCATAAGTCTGGCTTTATTTTGATAACTATTTCAATATAATCTTATATCTTTTATTTCATGCATATGAAAACACTTTCCTGGTAAGGGGGTTCAAAGATTTAACCAGATTGCCAAAGAAAACCATGACTTCAAAATTGTTGAGACTCTCTGGGCTACAAAGATAATCATCACAAAAATGCAAACCAAAACAACAATGAGATATAACCTCACTCCAGTAAGAATGGCTATTGTCAGAAACACTAAGAATAACAAGTGCTGGCTAGGATGTGAAGTAAAGGGAACCCTTGTACATTGTTAGTATGAAAATAAATTAGCATTGCCATTATAGAAAACAGTATGGAGGGTCCTCAAAAAATTAAAAATAGAACTACCATATGATCCAGCAATCCCACTGCTAACTACATAGCTAACGGAAATGAAATCAGTATGTCAGAGACATCTGCCCTCCATGTTATTGTAGAACTATGCACAACAGCCAAGAAATGGAAATAACCTAAGTGTCCATCAACTGATGAATGAATAAAGAATAGGTGGTACATATACACAAATGGGCAACTAATCAGTCTTCTAAAAAATCCTGTCATTTGTGAAAATAGATGAAACTGGAGATCACTATGCTAAATGAAATAAGTCAAGACACTGAAAGATAAGTACTGCATGATCTCACTCATATGTGGAATCTAAAAAAGTTGATCTCAGCAGATGAAAGTGGGATGGTAGTTTCCAGAGGCAGGGGAGAATAGAGGGTAGGAAAGAATGGGGAGAGGCTGTTCAATGGTGCTAAGCTACAGTTAGGAGAAGAGGTTCTGGCATACTGTTGTACAGTAAGGTGACTACAGAGAATAATAATAATGTTTCAAAAAGCTAGAGGAAAGGATTTGAATGTTTTTACCATAAAAGAATGATAAGTGTTTGAGGAGACAGATATACTGAACCAATTTAAACATTCCATAATATCTACATGTATCGAAACATCATGTGATACATAAGCACATAAAAATGTACATATTATGCAGTATCAGTTAAAAATAAATTTAATTTTTAAAAAATGAACGATTTTTAGAAAGAGAGTAAAGAAGCCATCTACCAATATTTCAGTCTGCTAAAAATCCTTGCTTCTCTAATAATTCAATCATAAATTTCTGTTAACCACTCCTAAAATGTGGATCATTGGATTTTTAAAATACAGTGACAGCATGTAAGTAATAAAATCTGAACTACTTTACCTGGCTTACAAAGCATTAATCATAGCCTGGCCTCTGATTTCTTACTAGTCTGTTCCTGGATCATGGTGTTCCAACCACACTGACTCACCTGTTCTGTGGGGGCCTCTCTTAGAGGTTTCCTCTGCCTAAAATACTTTTCCTAATTTTCCCATGGATATCAATCAGATCTCAAATGGCACCAATGAGGCCCTTGCTGACTATCGAATACAAAGCATCCAATTAATCACCCGATTAATTTGATTACATCAATCCACTTTAAATCTCTGCATAGCATTTATTACTAGCTGGTATGTGATTTGACTATTTTGTATCTTACCTTTCCCTACTCTGAGATTCATAGTATGTATATCTTTCTCCACCCAAATTTCTAGTGCCAGTACTAAAACACAGCACATGGTAAATAAAAAAAAAAATTGATTGATTATTAAATACAAATGTGGGTGGCTGAAACAAAACAAAAAAATTGGAGTAAAATTTTTAACCATGGTGGAAAAGCTATAACTTTATGAAACAGCTTAATGAAAGTTACTGTATTATATATTATTACACTAAGATCCTAATGCCAGTCATACAACAAAGCATATGGTAGAACACAATGAATAGTGTTGTTCAATTACTGAACACAAATTTGAGTTGCTAAAACAAAAAACCCAGAGTAAAATTTTTAATCATAGTGGATAAATTATAATTTTGTGAAACAAATTAATAAAAGTTAATGTATTATATATTTAATGTTGATTGTTCCTATAATGTCTTCTATTAAGATTTTTATTGTTGTTTGGTACTGGGGATTGAACCCAAAGGTAGTTAACTGCTGAGCCACTCTCTTCCCCAGCCTTTTTATTTTTTGAGACAGGGTCTCACTAGGTTGCTGAGGCTAGCCTTGAACTCCTTATCCTCCAGCCTCAGCCTCCCATATTTTTAATTGACTCACAAATCAACCCCACACTGCTAGCAAGTTTAAAAAGAGTACTTTTCAACATCAAAACAGAATTAAGTACAATTCTCTTGTAATAGAAGCTAGTTTAAAAATTTCATATTTAATACATAAATACCCTAAATATTTTTGGATGGTGAATTTATTTATACAGTTTTTCTAAAAGCTAATCTCCTTTTATTTCAAGGTTTTGAATAATGCTGAGGAATGTAGTTCAACGGTAGATACTTGCTCAGCATGCATGAGACCCTGGGATTCAATCCCTAGCACTGCAAAAAAAAAAAAAAAGACTTGAAAAGTAAGAATGAGTTTAGAATAATAAGTAATATATGTATGCTTCTTACTCTATGCTAGGCATTTTTAAGGCTTTGCATATATTATATTATAATAATTTGCATATATGCAATTAATAATTGCATATATTAATTCTCACAACAACACAGTAGGTGCTAATATGATTTCAATTTTACATATGAGAAAAATGAAGCTCCAAGTCAAGAGCTAATGGGGAAGAGGTAGAACTTGACCCAGTTAGTGTGGCTCCAGAATCTCTGGAGCTCTTGAGTTCTGCTCCATACCATCTTTCTTCACCTGACACAACTCAGTCAGATTCTCTTCAAAGGAATCTGGAGTTTTGATTCAAAGGTGGCAACATAACTCTCTGCATATGGCAGAACTGGCAGCAGTATCCTGTCATGGGAATAAGAAAACTGAGAACTTGGGGACAGAGAGATAAATAAAGTAGATGCAAACGGAGAAGTTAATTAGATGGCAAGAAACAGAGAGAAAGCCTGCCAGCATCAGACAGTACCAGCGCTGCTACAGCGGAAAGCCTGCCCTTGCATTGAAGAGAACACACCCCGGTGTGTACGTATGATGAATTCTTCTTGCTTAAGATAGCACAAGATTTTATTACTTGCAATCATAAGAACCTTAACTTATCTGAACCAATAAACCAAACGAGGGAAGATTTTGTTTCTTGGCTGAAGATGAAATTGATAAGCTAGTGCCAAAATACATACATGCAATAACCATAATAAAGTAAGTTCATATTTTTTAAAAATGGATGGATCTTAGCTGGCTTTATTCTATTTAATATTTGAAACATATACCTGGTGATAATTTGAAATAACTATTGATTTTATTATTTTCCCCATCTCTGGCATATGGAATCACTCTGATTTTTTTGTTTTTAATTTGGCTTGCTTGATGCAATCTATGTGCCAAACCGATAAGGAGGAAGTAATTACAGAATGCTTACCCTCATCTCCCATTTATAGAACAGAGAAACTAGCTCCCAGAAAGAGTGCCCTTTCTTTGCTGGCGTAAGCCTGCTATTTTGGTATCTGTCAGTTAACAACATCTATCCAATAATAGCATGTGTTATCTGGTTGAGCAACTTTTATTAAAGGACAGTGTTCTAACCACTGATCAATCAATTCTCTTACAGAGAAGCCATGACCTCAAATTTCTAGATGTGGAACATGGTAAAGCCAGAATGGATCAACTTTTCTACATGGTATTCATGATCTCAAAATTTCCCATTCAAGTTAACACTGCACCAATCTTTCCAATTTGATAAAATGGGAAGCTTGCAGTAATTTTCAATGTTTCTCTTTTACTTACTCTTCCCATAAAGAGCAATTGCTGCTTCTTCCTAAACAATATGACCTTATCTGTCCATTCTAAGAACTAACCAACATGTCAAAACTAATTTCATGTCTCTCTCTCTCTCTCAGTTTTGTGTTTTTTTTTGGGGGGGGGGTTGGTTTTTTTTTTTTTTTTTGGTACTGAGGATTAAACTAAAGGGTACTTTAAGACTGAGCCACTTCCCCAGACTAATTTGTTTATTCATGCCACCACTGTCAAGTGCCTATGTCCAGATACTTGTTCATTCTTTAGGCCTGCATTGTTTTGTTGCCCTTTAAATTTTTTTTTTTCTCCAGGGGCAATGTGGCCCCTGCCTGTCTATCACTGCCAGATTATTGCTGCAGTAATTGATCCCATCTGCTGAGCAGATGGCCTGGCCCATTTCACTTACTCCTATTGGCTCTATGTGGCCTCCCCACTGTCCTGAGTTCACTCCTACGATCTTCTGCACCAGCAGGGCAGAAAGCCTCAAGTTTCCTGTAGTACTGATGCCTCAATAGTGATTACCTAATCAAGCAGAGTAACTCACCCCACTAGTCTACTTTCTCCTCTTGTCCTCTCTCCTCCTTTTTCTACATCCCCACTTCTTCCTTTAGACCCCCTCCCAACAGCCAGACCATGCACCCTCTTTGGAAGGGAGACAATCAGAAAGGGCTTTCATTGTGCTGAGTCCTTTATAGATGCTCTCACTTGTTCTCAGAGTAAAGCAATGAGGTAGTACTATTACATTTCTCATTCTTCAGAAGAAGAAACCAAGCCTCAGAGAAATAAAGTAATTTCTGGTAAGTAGCACATCTAAAATTTGAAGAACCATGTCTCAAAATCAAATTTTTTAAAAGGGCTAGAGTCAAGCATGGTGGTGCACGCCTGTAATCCCAGCGGCTTGGGAGGCTGAGGCAGGAGGATCTCAACTTCAAAACCAGACTCAGCAACTTAGTGAGACCCTAAGCAACTTAGTGAGACCCTGTCTCTAAATAAAAAAATAAAAACAAGCTGGGGGATGTGGCTCAGTGGTTAAGCCCCTGGGCTCAATCCCTGCTACTAAATAAATAAATGAATAAAATTTTTTTTATAAAGTGCTGAAGATGTAGCTCAGTGGTAGAACATTTGCTTAGCATGTGTGAGGCCCTGGGTTCAGTCAGTGCCTCCAAAACAAACAAACAAACAAACAAATAATTCATCATATACATGTCTAAGAACTACTGTATTTAACTGGTTTTTTACTGTTAAAGGAATCAAAATATTTCCTCTTTTAATAAGACAAAGTCCAATTACAGAAAGATATTTAATTAATCCTGTATTAAGACAACTTCTAAATCCCCTTCAGAATAGTCAAACCAAAACAGTATTTCATAAGTTAGCATGAGTAATTTGCTTCACATACAGGAAAAGCTCAGTTTGAAAAGCAGAAAACCTAACGATTTCTTTCACATGATTTAAATGGTTTGTCTCAAGCAAAGCAAAACATTCAATATGGAATCAAAAGCAAATGATACAAATTTTATAACAACTTTATTATAACTTTTCCAGATGAACCAAAACCAACTATTACCTTCAAATGATGATCTTAAAATGTCAACTATGTTTAAAGAAATCTAAATATCTTCAAAAAGTTGTGTAATTTAATACTTCAACATCTATACTATTTAAAAGTTTGATATACAAAGCAATATTCTGTGTCTCTTCAATGCTTCCCATATTAGTGACCAAATTCTATATCAAATACATGCTAATAATCTACAAATAGGAGAGTGTGTCCTGGTAAGTGTATTACTGTTCATTTACATATTCATTTTTCTCTACACTCATTCCCTCTCCTTTCTCTCTCTCTCACACATATGCATGCACGCACGCACATGATCAAGCATACACTGAGACCCCCGCTCCCTACTACTCAGTCACTGTCATCCTGTCCTCTAAGGTGCTACTTCACATTTCACTGTTTTGCTTTTTGGCTTTTTTTGTGCTGGGGATGAAACTGGGGCCTTTGGTTTTCTTCATAGGTGCTTTATAGGGGAGCTGTATCCCCAGCCTATAAGTGTTCTCACGTCTCCCCTTAGTTCTAGAAAACTTCTGGTTTGTTTTTGTTTTTTGGTTTTTAGAGAGAGAGAGAGAGAGAGAGAGTGTTGAGAGCCACAGCCAAAGGGGCCCCAGCAAACTTCCAGCTGCCAGCAAACTTCAAGCTGCCGGCTGATGATTGGCTCACAGTGGCCCCAGCAACATCTAGCTGATTGGCTCCTCTGCAGTCATGTTCATTGGGCTGTTTCCCTGCCCTTCAGACTACGGAACTGCTCATTGGGGGACTTCTTTGGCTCCGCCCACGCGACCTAGCCAATCGGCCTCAAGAGCAGGAGGATGGTGGGAGGTGGTGGTTGGTGTGTGGAGAGGCTTGTGGAAGCCGGTGGTGGCAGTTGGGCTCTGAGGGTTTTTCCTGAGGAGCTGTTTTGTTTGGCGTTTGTAGTTTTAAAAATAAAGTTTGTTTCTTTTGACAAGTGGCTCCTGAATTGTGCCCAGCCAGACTGCGGCATTTGGTGGCCCGCACGGGGAGCGACTGAGGGTAAGTAAACTGCTCGCCCCTGAGGGCAGGGCGAGAGGATGGGTAGCCATTCTAAGTTTACTCTTTTGTTTTGCTTCATTTTTGTTTTAAGTTGCCTGTCCCTGGAGATGAGTGAGACGGAAGAAAAACCGCTCACATCTGAGGAAAAACTATTTAAGTCTGAGGAACAGATAGGGAGAAAGGAAGGATGGACATTTCAGTCCCTGGAGATGAGTGAGACGGAAGAAAAACCGCTCACATTTGAGGAAAAACTATTTACGTCTGAGGAACAGATAGGGAGAAAGGACGGATGCACATGTCAGGAGGATAGAAAGGCTATAATGAAATTTTGTTGTTCCATTTTTATTGGATTCTGTCTTGGTTTGCTTTGGTGTTATCTTGCTGGGTTGTATTATAGTAGAAATACGGGATCAGCAATTAGTAAAAAACAAACCGAAAGAGTGTTAAGTAAATTGTTAGACGAAGGAGGCATCCCAGTAAAATCAAGAGCAGTCAGAGCATACGTTGATACAATACAAAAATATAGCCCATGGCTTTTTAAGGAGGAGTTGTTAGATATATCACAATGGAACCATCATGGTGAAGATTTAAAAAGAATAGAAAAGTACAACTCAGGGACTCTGCCAGTTGGCACATTGACATTGTGGGCGAACGTATCTGGTTTGCTTAGTCCAAAGCCTTCAGTTCAGACAAAGGTAGAGGAAGGAAGTTTAGAGCAGCAAAAGCCATCAGGGGAAAAGTTACAACAGGAGACTGTTAATAACATCTTTCTATTAGAGAGTGAAAGTCTCCAACCAACAGCACCACCTCCATATGCTAGGAGGCTCCCAACCCCCGCAGTTGATAGTTGGGATCCTGAGACAGGATCTCAAGTATGCCCTGTATTTGAGGTAGGAGGGCAGCGAATTCACCAGGGTTTATTTTACAAAACAGTGAAGGAGCTAAAAGAGGCTGTAACAACCTATGGTCCTCAAGCACCCTTCACTGTAAGCTTGATCGAATCCATTACCAACTTAAATATGACGCCAGCAGATTGGGCTAATATGTGTAAAGCTGTGCTAACTGGAGGACAATACCTGTTATGGAAGGTTGCTAATGAGGAATTTTGCAAGGAGACGGCTATGGGAAATGCAGCAGCTGGTTATCCTCAGAGAAATCTAGATATGTTGTTAGGAAAGGGACCTTATGAGGATCGGCAGCAACAACTTGCATATGATCCTGGTGTATACGCACAAATTGCTGTAGATGCACTTAAGGCATGGAAGACTTTACAAGGACATGGAGGTTTACAAGGTCAATTATCTAAGATAATACAAGGAGCTAATGAACCTTATGCTGAATTTGTAGATAGGCTTATTCAAACAGCTACCAGAGTTTTTGGGAATACAGAACAAGCAATGCCATTAATAAAACAACTGGCTTATGACCAAGCGAATCGTTGGTGCAGAGATATCATTAGACCATGGAAACAGGAAGATTTAAACAAATATATTAAATTGTGTAGAGACATTAATGAACAAGAGCAAGTCATGGCAGCTGCAGTAAAACAGGCTTTAGATGCCAGAGACATTAATGAACAAGGGCAAATTGTGGCAGCTGCAGTAAAACAGGCTTTAGATGCCAGAGACATTAATGAACAAGGGCAAATTGTGGCAGCTGCAGTAAAACAGGCTTTAGATGCCGGGCCAAGAACATGCTACAATTGTCAACAAGCAGGACATTTTAAAAGGAATTGCCCCATAGGAGGAGGGTTTAACAATACTAGGTATCAAAGGAATAGAATACCGGGTATTTGCCCACGATGCCGTAGAGGGAGACATTGGGCTAATGAATGCCGTTCTCAAACCACCATAGAGGGTACTCCATTATCAAAAAACGAGCAAGGACAAGGTTTTTATCCACAATATCGTGGACAAAGGCATCGGGCTCCGTTGCCAAAAAACGGACAGGGGGCCCCAATGCTCCGGGGCCCCAAACCACAAATATACGGAGCTCTGGAGGAACCCAGCAACCCCAGCAACCCCATCAGGGTAGTGCCCAGGGCATCAGATCCCTCATCAGACAGACTAGAGGGAGCGCAGGGTTGGACATCTGCGCCTCCGTCAAATCAGTACTAACTCCAGAGATGGGAGTTCAAATCATTCCCACAGGGGTGAAAGGACCTCTTCCCAAAGGAACAGTAGGCTTATTATTGGGACGCAGCTCTTCTACTCTAAAAGGACTTTTGATAAGTCCTGGGGTAATTGATCCCGATTATGAAGGTGAAATAAAAATTATAGCCAGTTCTCCAAAAGGTATATCAGTAATTTCACCAGGAGATAGAATAGCACAGTTACTAATAATACCATGCCTACATGATAAATTTTCCAGTCATGCTGTAGAAAGAGGTTCCAAGGGATTAGGCTCCACAGGTGTAGATTGGGCTATGCTTTCTTTAAATTTAGATTCTCGCCCCATGCTAAAACTAAATATTCAAGGACATGAATTTAATGGGTTACTGGATACAGGTGCAGACCTTAGCATTATCTCTCGTCAAGAATGGCCAAAACATTGGCCATTACAACAAGCCACTCAAACGCTTCGAGGCCTAGGAGTGGCGAATAATCCCGATAAAAGTGCAATGGTATTAGATTGGAAGGATCCTGAAGGATGTGAAGGAACTATACAGCCATATGTATTGGATCATCTTCCTATAAATTTATGGGGACGAGATGTCTTAGATCAATTAGGTTTAACATTAACAAATAATATCAATCAAAATGCACCCACTATTATGGCTAGACAAGGTTTTAGGAAAGGAAAAAGATTAGAAAAACAAGAACAAGGTATAGCAGCACCAATACAAATAAATCAAGGAACAGACAGACATGGGTTGTATTTTCACAAAGGGCCACTGAGACAATAAAAATTACCTGGAAATCAGAAAGACCAGTATGGGTTCCTCAGTGGCCCTTGACTAAAGAAAAGATACAAGTAGCCCATGATCTGGTCAAACAACAATTAGTGGAAGGACATATACAACCTTCTGTATCTCCCCATAATACTCCCATTTTTGTCATCAAAAAGAAATCTGGTAAATGGAGATTATTGCAAGATTTAAGAGCCATTAATAATGAAATGGTCATTATGGGACCTGCTCAATCGGGGATTCCTCAGTTGTCTGCTTTGCCAAAAACTTGGTATGTTTTAGTTATAGATATTAAAGATTGTTTTTTTTTCAATTCCAATTCATCCTGAGGATAGTCCACGTTTTGCATTTACTATCCCTGCACTAAATCATGAAGGTCCTGATCAGAGATATGAATGGAAAGTACTCCCTCAAGGGATGGCTAACAGCCCAACTATGTGTCAAATTTATGTTAACAAAGTAATCCAGCCACTTAGAAATCAAAATCCTGAGCTACAAATATTTCACTATATGGATGACATATTATTAGCACACAAAGCTAAAAACACATTGCTAGAATGTTATGCCACACTTACAAACTTATTAAAAAATTATAATCTAGAGATAGCAATAGATAAAGTACAATTAAATTTTCCAATTAATTATTTGGGAGTTCTATTATCCTCAACCATGGTCCGTCCACCAAAAATTCAAATACGAGTAGATCAACTCAAATCACTTAATGACTTTCAAAAGTTATTAGGAGACATAAATTGGATAAGACCTTATCTAGGTATTCCAACAGGAGAATTGGGACCTTTATTTGATATCCTAAAAGGTCCATCAGATCCAAATTCACCCCGAATGTTAACGCCTGAAGCAAGAAAGGCATTAAAAATCATTGAAACATATATGGAAAATATGCATTTGGATAGAATTGATATAAGTTTGCCTTTATTATTTATTGTACTATCAACAAAAAATATTCCTACAGGAGTATTTTGGCAAGAAGGTCCATTATTATGGATACATTTATCTTATTCTCCTAACAATATTCTTACTAGGTATCCTGAGGTTGTAGGACAATTAATACTCAAAGGAATAAGAACAGCAAAGGCAGTGTTTGGAATTTCTCCTAATAAAATTATTACTCCATATACTATGAATCAAATTGATGAATTAGCTAATGAGTTAAATACTTGGGCAATAATCATGTGCAAATCTAATGTTTCATTTGATAACCACTTACCATCTAATCCTTTATTGTCTTTTTGGTCATTGCATCCTGTAATTTTTTCAAAAATGACAAGAAAAACACCTATCATGAATGCTCCAAATATATTCACTGATGGATCAAATAATGGTACAGCAGCAATAGTTACCCCTGATCGAACTTTTACATTTTTAGTACCCAAACAATCAGCTCAAAAGGTAGAGCTTAATGCAGTATTACAAACTTTTGTGATGTTTAAAGATTCTGTATTTAATTTATTTTCTGATAGTCAGTATATAGTTAATGCTATAGTATCCCTTGAAGATGCTGGTAGGATTTCCCCTTCTTCTACTGTTTTCTCTTTATTTTCCACTATACAAAGTTTAATCTGGGACAGAAAAGATCCATTCTTTATAGGACATATCAGGGCACATACAGGATTGCCTGGAGCCCTTAGTTTGGGCAATGATTTAGCAGATAAAACTACACATGACGTACATATTTTCTCTATACTAGAAGAAGCTATAAATTTTCATAAAAGGTTCCATGTCAATGCTAATACTTTACAAAAGCGTTTTAAAATAACTAAGGAACAAGCTAGACAAATAATAAAACAATGTCAAAATTGTGTGACCTTTTTACCACAAGTTAATCTTGGAGTCAATCCTAGAGGATTGATACCTAACCATATTTGGCAGATGGACGTCACACACTTGCCAGAATTTGGAAAATTAAAATATTTGCATGTTACAGTTGATACTTCTTCTGGATTTTTGATGGGCTCCCTTCATGCCGGAGAAAAAACTAAAGATGTTATAGCTCATTGCTTACAAAATTTTGCCACTGTGGGCATTCCAAAACAGTTAAAAACAGATAATGCCCCTGGTTATACGTCTACTTCTTTTAAACAATTTTGCTCATCATTTGGCATTACTCATATAACAGGAATCCCATACAATCCACAGGGACAAGGCATAGTTGAAAGAGCTCATCAAACTATTAAAATGTACTTATTAAAGCAAAAAGACGGAATTGGGAAGGGGTATATATTCCCCAAAGATAAACTTAAAATAACCCTTTTTACTCTAAACTTTTTAAATTTAGATTCATCAGGACTTAGTGCTGCAGAAAGGCATATGTGTCCAAAAAATGTACATAAGCCCAAGGTACTTTGGAAAGATATTCTAACAGGACAATGGAAAGGTCCTGACCCAGTAATTGTCTGGAGTCGGGGGTCTGTTTGTGTGTTTCCACAGGAAGAACAGCAGCCGATTTGGATTCCGGAGAGATTAACTAAAGTCCTGACCCAGTGATTGTCTGGAGTCGGGGGCCTGTTTTTGTGTTTCCACAGGGAGAACAGCAGCCGATTTGGATTCCAGAGAGATTAACTAAAGCAATTTCTACAGACCAAAAAGAAGATGATTTGGCTCAAATCCATAACAGCTGATATCCAAAACTCCAATTTGGCTATCCTTACATCTGCGACAGAACCAGGATGCTTTTTTCAATATCTATTTTATTATTGCCCTTTCCCATATCATGAAGTTCTATTTTGTTTTTTGAGCTCATACAGACCTAGGTTAATGTTTTGCTGATCAGTTCTATATATTTTTTTTTTTTACTATAGAGTTGTTAAACATTGCAATGGAGATTTCACCTGTAAAAAGTTATAAGGCCTTTACCATTATGTTATGTGTTGTATGTATTATGTGTGCACACTTGTGTTTTGTGTTATGTGTTTGAATGTACATATGTCCATATATCATATATGATGAGCGCTCATAAAAAAAAAAAAGGATCCAAAAATTTTTTTTTTTATTCACGTGATTTAAATGGTTTAATTTAAATTGGGTAAATAACTGTTAAGAATTGTTTTAATATGTAAACAAAAAAAGGTTAACAGATCTGTTTGTTTACTTTCACCTATCCTTTTGATTATATTTAATAATTCTTTTCAAGATAATGTAAATTGTTAAGAAGATTGTTTCCTTTTAGTGCCTTCTAGAATGATACACAATTATTAATATTAACCATTATTGACAAAATTCTTATCTTCATCCCAATGCCGGTGGAGATAATGTAAATTGTTAAGAAAATTGTTTTCTTTTAGTGCCTTCTGGAATGTTACACAATGTTTTCTTTAGCCATTATTGCCAAAATTTCTATCTTCATCCCAGTGCCAGTGAAGATAATGTAAATTGTTAAGAAAATTGTTTTCTTTTAGTGCCTTCTGGAATGTTACACAATATTTTCTTTAGCTATTATTGCCAGACTTTCTATCTTCATCCCAGTGCCGGTGAAGACAATGTAAATTGTTAAGAAAATTGTTTTCTTTTAGTACCTTCTAGAATGTTATATAATTTTTTCTTTAGCCATTATTGCCAGAATTCCTATCTTCATCCCTGTGCCGGTGAAGACAAAGATAAAACTAATCTACAGTCTCTGCAATAGCCATCACTGAACCGCTTACAGAACTTGCCTAAACTATGTGTCACTTGTATGCATTGTGAACTCACTTGTATGCATTGTGAACTATCTGTTGGTGCAGCGACTTGTGGTAGTATTGGAGTATTGATTTGGTATATCTTCCTCCCTTCTGCTTGTAATGATCGTTCAGCTATTTGGGGGCCAACAGAGGTGAGGCAAAGAACCTCACCCCCCCCCCCCGCTGGTACCTCTCCACAGGTGTGGCTGTATACTGGACCGGTAGTCAATGACGGGTAAGATCCAATTACAATGGTACCAACCTAAGACAGGAGGCTGACGCCCTGAGGTCAGCTCATCCGAAGACGGGTAAGGACCATATGTAGTATTGGACAACCTAAGGCAGGCACGGTCCCTAAGCCACATGCTTGTCGTTTAAACAGAGAGGGGGAGATGTTGAGAGCCACAGCCAAAGGGGCCCCAGCAAACTTCCAGCTGCCAGCAAACTTCAAGCTGCCAGCTGATGATTGGCTCACAGTGGCCCCAGCAACATCTAGCTGATTGGCTCCTCTGCAGTCATGTTCATTGGGCTGTTTCCCTGCCCTTCAGACTACGGAACTGCTCATTGGGGGACTTCTTTGGCTCCGCCCACGCGACCTAGCCAATCGGCCTCAAGAGCAGGAGGATGGTGGGAGGTGGTGGTTGGTGTGTGGAGAGGCTTGTGGAAGCCGGTGGTGGCAGTTGGGCTCTGAGGGTTTTTCCTGAGGAGCTGTTTTGTTTGGCGTTTGTAGTTTTAAAAATAAAGTTTGTTTCTTTTGACAAGTAGCTCCTGAATTGTGCCCAGCCAGACTGCGGCAAGAGAGAGAGAGAGAATCCTTTAATATTTATTTCTTAGTTTTCGGTGGACACATCTTTATTTTATTTGTATGTGGTCCTGAGGATAGAACCCAGTGCCCTGCGCATGCCAGGCAAGCATGCTTGAGCCACATCCCCAGCCCAAAACTTCTGTTTTTAAAGTGTCAGCTCAGACCATTTAAGAGGATGCTGGTGGGACTATCAGACAAAATAAAACAAGTCTGAATTCTTTGGATAAATTTTCATGGTAAAATATTATTAAACTAATGGTTTTTGCAGTACCAGGTATCAAACCCAGAGCCTTGGGCAGGCTACGCAAGCACTCTACCACTAAGCGACATCCCTAATGCCTAAAATGAAATTTAAATAGACACCAAGGTAGACTATCTTCTACTGAGTCAGTGTAAATACCGTGGTTAACTAGGATTTGGTAATATCTCCACAAAAGAACAAATTATTAAAAAAGAAATTACCCATATTGTAAGACAAGCAATAGGCCAGATGTTTCCGTGTCAGCAAACACGTGCAGAAGCATGCTCTGGTTTCACGTTTGTTTTGCTCCTGTTTTTTTTCCCCCGAATCTGATTCTTTTAAACTATCTTTCAAGCTTTTACAAAGGTAGAAAATCTAATGAATCCCTATGACCTCTTCACCCAGTTTTGATATAATCAACATGGTCATTTAGTTTCATATACATCACCAGTCCCTCCACTGGATCCTTCTGAATCCCAGCAGACAGTTCAACCATAACTATTCAAATGTATCTCTGAGCTGGCATTTAAAAAAAAAATCATAGTATCGACATAAGTCAGTGAAAAGAAAAATCATAGTATCATTACTGCACAAAAAGATTAAATAATTCCCTTAATATCCTTAAATAACTAGTGAACAAATTTCCCCTATCTTATAACATTTTTATAGTTTATTCAAATCAGAAGCTAAACAAAGTTGAAATATAGTATCTGGTTGAAATAACCCTTAAGTTTTTTTTTTTAATCAAACTTGTTTATTGTTGTTGTTGCAATTTATTGCTTAAAAAAACTGTCATGTTTTTAAGGTTCCTGTGCCTTAAAATAGAGAAGCAGGGTTTTATACATATCAGTTTTAACTGATATGACATTCTCTTTCATTATGTTGTTTGCAATGAATACTATTAAATATAATGAACAAAGAGTATTATAAAAATTTTCCTAACAGGTATGGATATTTATTCATTTATTATGGTACTGGGGATTGAATCCATAGTTGCTCTACCAGTGAGCTACATGCCTAGCCACCCCCCACCCCGCCCTTTTTTTTTGCAGTACTACAAATTGAACCCAGGGCCTCATACATGCTAGGCAAGCACTCTACCACTGTGCTACAACCTCAGTCCTTATCTTTTATTTTATTTTTATTTTGAGACAGGGTCTCACTAAGTTACCAGGTTGGCCTTGAACTGGGAATCCTCCTGCCTCAGCCTCCTGAGCAGCTGGGATTACAGGTATATGTCAACCACAAGGGAGGAAGAACTTAATTTTTCTATTATACCAGGCATGTACACTAAGACCCTGAAAGGATGATAAAAAGCTTCTTACAAATATTAAATCCAAACTCAAATTGTACTAGAAGTTCCTTTCAGACATCTTGGTAATAACTTAAGGTCCCGAAAACTATTTGATTTTTAGGTAGGTCAATTCACAAAGATGCCATAGCCCACTTCATAGACTGAACTGAATTGTAAATGTAGGTAGTCTCACCTAATAGTCATATACATACATACAAGGCAAATGCTTTGAACAAAGTGATATTTGGCAGTATAAAATTCCTCTCAATCTCACTACATAGGAAAGCATTAGTCTAACATTTAAAATGTACAATGATGTATACTGTAATTTTAATTGTCTTTAGTTGTTGATGGACCTTTATTTTATTTATTTATATGCGGTGCCTCTCACATGCTAGGCGAGCACTCTACTGAGCCACAATCCCAGCCTACAGTGTTTAATTATGTAAATAAGTCACTGGAAACCTGTAGACCTTGTGGCCTGTGACACAAAGCCAACAGCAGTACTTCTATATCGATTCCTAGGCAGCAGTGCCTCAGTTGCTACAGGAGTGTAACTACCATCTAGAAGAGAAAGAGCAGCCACAGGGCAGAGTGCAAGGCGCCACCTACCATAGACCTGGGCTTGCTGATGGCCACCAGACTAGTGAGGAAGTCTTCATCTTGCAGCTGGCTGAAAACGTGGGCGTCATAGGCCACCATAATGGAGATTTCTTCCATCATCTTGCCAGCTGGCCTTCCTGCAGCAGCAGCGGCTGCCCCAGCTCCAGACCAGACTCTCCCAGGAAAACTCCTACTGCAGCACTGCCAGGACACACACCCACCCGAGTTCCAGGGGGCTGAGTGTCAAAATCCAGAAAGAAAGGGGGGGGGGGAAAGCAGCTGCGGTCACTGTCTTGTCTAGCAATTCACCCCCAGTAGAAAACTAAAGGAGGCCTCTTATCTATGCAGGAAGTACACATTATCAACACCTCTGCATTCTTAGCACAGCAGATGGAAAAATTCAGTTTTTAGAAATATTTAAAAAAAGAAAAAGAGAGAGAGATGTTTCCTAACTAGAAATATCCTATATCAATGCCCCTTAAAACAAAGCAAAAAAATAAAAATTGATATATGCTATGTTCTTGGTGATTAAATGTTTCTGTAATAGTACATCTTAATTCAGAATTATTTACATGAAAAATCTTCTGGGAGGAAAAGTAGATTTTCTTAATACTCTTAGTGTTTATTTTTTCCCACTCTAAAAATAAACACATGTCAACTATTGTAATTTCTCAGAATTTATAGAATTCTTGGCACAGTTAAAATTTATCTCCTAAAGTATGAGAAGCAGATTATTTGATTATTTTTTTCCCCCTCTGAGTATTTCCATTAAAAAATTATGGCACCAAATATAAATTATAAAAATGAAAAAATTCATTTGGGATAGCAATGTCAATTAATAATAATTTCTCTAACAAAAAATTTTTTTTTAAAACAGAACTTAGTTTTCGTGATTACTCAGGAAACAATACTCATGTACAAACTATTTTCTCCCATAGATAAATGGTTTTATCACCTTTTGTTTTTAAGGTTAGAGATTTCTTCTGACTATCCCAATCAGCAGAGACCATGAACTGTGTGCTGGGGCCTCAGCCACCAAAAGTATTTTAAAGTACAGCTGGAGGTGGTAAAGGAACCTCCACATTTCTAGAGGAATTGTCCCAAAGTTGCCTCAACTGTCAGGATGTATACTGTATGCTAATTCCATGAAAAGGCATTAAGCAAATAAAAAAGGGGGAAGACAAAAGTTCCTCCCAAAACTCTTTATCCAATATTCGAGATGAAGCCAAATATCTTCCCTGGTTATTATAGGTGAGACTGCAGTGGTATGAGAAATACTTTTTGTTAGTACTATAAATCAATTTGATGACTTTTTAAAAAAATAAATCAAAAGAAATACAGAGACTGGTTGGAATTTTTAGTTTTCATTACAATAGCATTAACAATAGCAGAATTGTGTTGTCTAAACTGATTTGCTTTTCAGAAAATGAGCAAACAAAGCTCAGAGATTTAAAAGGTCTATTTCCCCAGATTTTCCTGATGTATCTCCATCTTCCACAGATTAACATGAGGACTTAACTAGTACCTTGTGCCATTTAAAAGTGATCAGGAGAGTTTTACAACTTCTACAGCATTCTAGATTAAAAGTGCCTGCGCACACTAGGGAAAACCCTCTTATTGCTAGGAAACAAGCAAGTCTAATAGGCTTAAAGAAAAAAAATTTCAATATTTAAAATAAATCCTCAAGATTAAAACAGCTTTAACTCGTGTTTGACCCCTGTTGAGCTGGTAAGGCATTTTTACTCCCCCCCCCCCCAACCCAGCTTTGTGTTTAAAGCATTATTTTCATTAAATTTTTTCCCCAGCACATTCATCTTAACACTGACCAGGTAACAATTCAATGATAATCAGGAGTCAAGGCATTGTAAGGCACCCGGGCAGTTCATACCTTTTAAATTCCTTTTTATCTTTTCAGTAGTACTTTGAAAGACACTGTGAGCCTCCTCTTGTGTTCCTGGGCACCAGAAGATGTCAGAGTATCTTGCAGCACCGTTCTCTAGATGTGAAAGCAGTTCCTCCTGCTCTCACGTTTTCCTCACTACAGTGACTCAGTGCTTCCTAAGCTGATATCTGAATAAGGTGCACCGACAAAGACACCTGTTGTGAAAGGTAAGAAAACGGCTTCCCATAATGCCTTACTCCCTGCTGGCAACCGCCCAAGGGCAAACAAGAATCATAACCACGTTTGAGCAATTGCCTAAGAGCACAGTCAGTGTAACAACAGGTAATCTTGCTTAAGTAGAATGCTTATAAGTCAAGAAAAAAGCACCCAGAAAACAATATCAAATAGCACCTAGAGGTGCTGCATATTAAACTCATAAAACATTTAAGGCATCAGAATACAAGGGTGCAAAAACATTTTTAGAAACATAATCAAAGGCAACAAAAAACAATTTGATATAAACTGAAGCTGACAACTACAAATAAGTCCTTCAAGAAATCTACAAAATTAAAGTTAAGAAATTTTTAATTAAATTTTAAATTTTTCTTTTATTTTTGTTTATTTCTCTGTTTTTTTCTACACAAATCCTTATGCAAACATTAAGAACTTCTGACGTTTACCTTCAAAAGACTGTTTTAACTAGCCACAGTGACTAGATTAAAAACACTGCATTTCTAAATCTAAGAAGTCCACCATCTCAGCCCCAGTGCATACCTTCTCTTGAGGAAGGACTCTCTTAAATTTGAATTATAACCTTATTTTTTTTTTTTCTGTACTCTTAAAATACACTGCACTTTCAGAGTCTGGGAGGACAAATTCAAGGTTTTTTCTCCTTATGTGATTAATTGTATGAGTATGGTTCCAAAAAAAGGCATGCTCTTTGAAAACTGATGATATATTAGGAAAACTTGTTCCTATAGAGACTCTTTCTCGTTTACTCATTTTCTGCAGTCTCAGAAGCAAAAGCTACATTAATAAACTCCCAAACTTCAGCAGCTACTGAAGACAGTCATGTTTACATTCAGCCCTTGGATGTGCCTCTTACCACCCCACCTGCCCCACACTAGACTGACACCCACTGGCTGGGTTCCCAGGGTTGTTTACACCTGAGTTTCTGTAGTTATCTACTAATGGCACTGGGAAGGAAAAAGAAAAGGCAGACTGTTGAAAATTACCTGAGATCAAGGGTGTGGTGCGGACACCACCATTTACCGCTACAGTTCAGCTACAGTTCACCAAGAGGGTTGTGCACCCAAACAGGCAGCAGGGACCATGGCGTTCTGTTCACCGTTTAGATGGCCCGCAGTCCCAGCAGGAACTAGCTAGCTGCCTGACCCAGGGCAAGTCATTTAACTTCCCCAGGTTCCGACTTCCTCATGGTCATGTAAATTGAGAGGGACAGACTCCATCGGAGGTTTTCACTTGTGTGTAGAAAGAATCAAAAGGAAGGTGTCCGATTTCCTTCCACCAAGCAGGTTTGCTGGGGGAGCTGAAGGTGGGGATACATTTTAAATCTCTATCAGTATAAAAATCAAAAGTAGCATTAATTGTAGATATCAAGAACGTTGCCCCAGTGTTAATAATTGGTCTCAACAAATGCAGTCTACTTTGAAGCCTAGTCGAGAATTTTCAAAATTCAATTATTTTGTCTAAAAATGTGGATTCAATGACAGTAGTTTTATTTTTCATCAATTACATTACAATTTATAGTCTTTTTATTCAGAGACCAAACCAATTAGAATTAAATAAACTAATTTTCAAAAGCCTTTTCTTTAAAGAAAATATCAATAAATAATAAATCTGCAATAATTTTTAAATACTTTTTTAATATTTCATGCTGATTTTGTCCCAACAGTTATCCTTCTTGGACCATGGTCTTTAAACAAAAACATACTTGGCTCCTGCTAGAGTGCGAGGCAAATCTCCCAGGGCTGGGATGTAGCTCAGGTGGGATCCTGCCTAGCCTGCAGGAGGCCAGGAAACAAAACCAAAAACAAACCCCATATCTTGGCCTTCAGAGAACACCCACTCTCAAGTATCTAACTTAGAAACAGCCAAAATAAAACTTGATAAAGTCTGGATAAGATGTGGTCGTATTCCAAGTCGTTTCACTGGGGCAGCAGAACTGCAATACGCACCAAAGCGGAAACACTAAATCCCAGTTCACGCAGAATCAACTCGCCTCACCAGAGAGGCTGCGGAGGCCCTCTCCCCAATCTCAGGTTCTACTTGTTGAACATTCTCTTCGTGACAACCATAAAATCAGGATCAGATGGCAAGGAGGACAAAACAACCATGACAGAAACATGGTCTAGAGGGCAAAAGGTCTCCTGAGCGCCCCACTCCACCCCCACAGGCAGAGCCCTGCAAACGCTGCTCCTGGCCAGCCGCCTTCCTCTAGTCAGCCACAAACATCCTCATACAGGCTCCTAAATAACTTGACACAAATATCCAGTAAGTCCTCATGACGTAATGTTACCTATACCCACCCAAAAGCAAAATGTTTGTTGTTGATGTAGAAATAAAGAACCATAAAGAGGACAAAATTCGAAGAATACTTTTTTTTTTTTTTTTTTGAGAGAGAGAGAGAGAGAGAGAGAGAGAGAGAGAGAGAATTATTTTTTTAGTTTTCGGTGGACACAACATCTTTGTTTGTATGTGGTGCTGAGGATCGAACCCGGGCCGCACGCGTGCCAGGCAAGTGCGCTACCGCTTGAGCCAAATCCCCAGCCCCAAAGAATACTTTTTTAATCATGGAAAACCATTATTCCAAGCAGGTTTCTAGCTAAGCTTAAAAGTATACATTACAAAACTCAAGGACTCTAAGTAGAAGAAAAGATAAATTAAGATGTGAATGAGAAACCATAGAAGTAGCAACAGAAGAAAGCTTTTCAGAATGTTTTGGATTTTGGAATAATCTAGTAACACCTACTGGGTTTTTACAATGGAAAAAGAACAATGAGTACAAAGATAAGTGAAATTCTAGTTCTCTTTAAATTATGAAAAGGTAAATAAAGAAAACCATTATTCTTATGTTGAATTGCAGCCATTCAGCACATTATCTTTCCTATCTTTGCTAGCAATTGCTAGACAAACTTAAAACCTCAGAAAACATATTCTCTTAAAAAAAAAAAAAACCAACATTAAACCAGGGAAAAAAAGAACAGTGCTACCTAAATACTTGCTTCCCAGGTATACTGGATATTTTAATGCCTCATTTGCATCTCACTACAAAGAATGAGGGTGAGGTAGATTCCAGACCACAAAGAAAAGCGGTAATTTATTCAGCTTTTCACCTCAATTATAACATTGTAATCCACAAAATACACAAACTAAGCTTTACCTAATCAAAAAAATATGCCTCACTTCGCCCAAGCATTCACTGATATCTGCTCTCATCCAACATGAAGACAGTATCAGATGCATCTGAAAACTTGAATAACCTTCACCTTGTCTCACTTTGCACAAAGTAGTTTTTTGGTACTGGGGATTGAACTCAGGGGCACTCGACCAATGAACAGAATCCCCAGCCCTATTTTGTGTCTTATTTAGAGACAGGATCTCACTGAGTTGCTTAGTGCCTTGCCCATTGCTGAGGCACTAAGCAACTCCTGTCTCAGCCTCTGGAGCCACTGGGATTATAGACATGCACCACAGCACCCAGCTCACACAAAGTATTTTAACTGAATTCCACTTTCAAAGAACTTGACTTTAATTAATAATTATTTTAAAACTGTCTTAACAACCAAATCAGCCATTGTGTGTGATATACTAATTTTCCATATGATCAGAGTGTGACCCTTCAGAGAACACAGCAGGGTTTCCTGCAAGTGCTGCTTTCTCAGTTTCTCCTGCCTGGATGACTCCTTTCCATCTCAGGTCTTCACAGGAGGCTATAAGCAGTGGACTTGGCTAAATTCCCACAGTTAAAACCTGATGAATTTGGGGCTGGAGATGTGGCTCAGCGGTAGCGCGCTCGCCTGGCATGCGTGTGGCCCAGGTTCGATCCTCAGCACCACATACAAACAAAGATGTTGTGTCCGCCGATAACTAAAAAATAAAATATTAAAATTCTCTCTCTCTCTCTCTCCCTCTCTCTTAAAAAAAAAGACTTGATGAATTTAACAGCATCTGAATTATATCTTGGTTTTTTGAAAATAACACCCCAGCATTTACTGAATGCTGGTGATGTGCATGAGAGGGGCTTGCAGAATTTGTAATGCAGTGTTACACATCATCTAGTTATAATAATGAATATTTAGTAGAAATTTTATAATGATAATAATATAGCTAGGAGTCTACAGCCCATGCTTAGGTCCATATTAAAATCTGTGCTCTCATTCCTGTTTTAAAAAAGTAGCAGCTGGGGCTGGGGTTTTGGCTTAGTGGTAGAGTGTTTGCCTAGCATGCATGAGGCAATGGGTTCGATCATCAGCACCACATAGAGTAAAATAAAGACATTGTGTCCACCTATAACTAAAAAATAAATATATATATATTTTAAAAAGTAGCAGCTAATATTTACTAAGTGTGCACCATGTTCTAACACAGATTTCATTTAATCTTTACAAAGTACTATAATTATCCCTATTTTACAGATGAGGTAACTAAAGCATGGGAAAGTTTAGTGATTTGACTCAATTCTAACCTCTAGAAAGAGTGCTGATAAGACTTGAAAAGGTACATCTGTCTCCTATGTGCATGTCCTTCACATATGAAGGAAGCACATCAGTCCCAGAATGGGCCAAGTACCAGGCACTGCTGATTCTCAAACACTTGTGCACACACATGCGTGCGCACATATTACAGAATATAAAGCAGACTGTATCCTGTAAGTAATACAACACTAAGGATGGAGGATTGTAACAGACTCAAGTCTCTCTGCAGACAGGGAAGACTTCATGAAAAAGATAGGTAGACCTGAAGAGGCAAAGTGAAACAATTTTTTCATATAGGGAAAATGAAATTAGCCCAACCAAAGTGGTGAATTGATGTTGGCCACGATAGGAGTAAAGGTTTCAAAAGTAGACTTAAACAGGCCTGAGGTGGGTTTCAAATGCCAACTGCACAGATTTGGCATACATGGCATTATAACGAGCATCTGCCACAGACATACTGGAATATGCCAGGTCTCACTAAGTTGCTGGCCAAAAGGAACAGCAGCCATTGAACTGCTTAGTCATGTCTGCTTGCAACTGATAAAGAGATATAAGGGGCATTAGCCACAGGCACGCTTAGCAATGACTGGTTACAATTCATAGGGAGCACATCTCCATGGACATGCGCAAAAAAACATGACCAGTTGCAATTACATGACCTCACTGGATATAACCAATGGATATTGACTTTCGTACCAATGTACACCACCAACTTGGAACTGTATTTAAATTGCTGGTCTTGCCACAGTGAAAAGTTTTGCTCCAAGGACATCGATGAGTCTGGCTGCCTTGCTGTCCATCCCTGGGCTCACTCCACCATTTCCTGATGTCCAGCCATCGGCTGGAGAGAAGCACCAGACAAGGACAAAATCTGCTCGTTGGCTAAGAGAAGTCACGGAGCATTGGAGGTATTTGGGGATTCATAGTTGCCTTAGGATTATGTGATTTGCTTATAGTGTTTAATTAGTGTGTACTTAAGGCTAGCTGGGGTGCTCCCACACTCCCAATACTTATATACTTATTGCTTATATTTGATGATTGGTATGATTGAATATATGCTTGCATTTAAAGACAATCTGCCTCCGAGTAATTTTTAATAGTGCCACTGGCAACTGGCATGTAGGCCCAGGGCTGTCACAGAAGGCTATGGGGCTTCTGCCTTTCTAGCCTCCATGGAGGAGGGAAGTCCAGCATAAGGTTAACATGTGGGCTCTAGAGTTCTAACCTGGTCTGATGCTAGCCCCTCTATTCCCTGGCTGGATCTTAGTCTGTGTGGACTGCTAAGAGACAAAATACTATGCATAGCTCAGATGATTTATGAACAACAGAGTTTATTTCTTCCTGTTCTGGATGCGGAAATCTGAGTCAAGGTGTTCAAGGTGTGAGAAGGACTCTCTGGGTCTCCATATGGTGGAAGGGGTAAGGAATCTTTCTGGAGTCTCTTTTATAAGGACACTAATCTCGAATTCAAGACGACTCCACCTTTATGACCTAATTACCTGCCAATTCCCCCATCTCCTAATGCTGTTCTCTGGAGTTAGGATGTCAGTATTAGTTTTTAGGAGACACAAACATTGTGTATACACCAGTGACCATGAGCAAATTACATAAGCCACTCAGTCTTGGTTTTCTCATCCATAAAATGAGAAATAATAACAGTGCTGATATTATAAGGAATAATAAGATAACACATGTAAAAGTCCCTAGCAAGTTACCTGACTTTGGATAAAAAACTTGATAAATGTTAGCTACTGAGGTTTTGTTTGTTTTGGTTTTTGGTACTGGGGATTGAACCCAGGGGCACTTTTAATACCCAGCCCTTTTAATGTTTTTATGTTGAGACAGGGACTTGCTAAATTGCTTAGGGCCTCATTAAGTTGCTAAGGCTGGTCTCAAATTTGGGAAACCTCCTGTCTCAGCCTCCTGGGTTGCTGGGATTACAGGAGTGCACTATCATATCCAGCTAGTTACTATTATTATCAATACTAATAAAAATTATGCCTGGAGGGAAGAGATCAACTGCCAAAACCTGAAGAGAAGATGGGATCATAACCCTGAATGGGGGGGGGCAGGAGCAGGGCATTCTCAGTATGCAAGAATGAAACTGATACCTCTATTTTCCCCCATTTTCTGTCTAGTTAATAAAACTCCAGAAGGGACTGGAAGTCCTAACCAAAGAGAAAGAAATAAAAAGCATCCAAATTGGAAAGAGGAAGTCAAATTGTTACTCTGTATAGATGATATGATCTTACATGCAGAAAACCCCAAGACTCCACTATTAAAAATAATAAATAAATTTAGAAAAGTTGCAGGATACAAAATCAGCACACAAAAGTCAGTAGTACTGCTATATACCATTAGTAAATTATCTGAAATAGAAATCAAGAAAGCAATTCCAGGTTGGGGCTGTAGTTTAATGGTAGAGTTTTTGCCTAGCATGTGTGAGGCACTGGAGTTTGGTTCTGAGTCTCAGAAACACATATAAATAAAATAAAGGTCCATCACAACTTTAAAAAAAAAAAAGAAAAGAAAGAAAGAAAGCAATCCCGTTTACAATATCAAACAAATAAATAACCTAGGAGTAAATTCAACCAAAGAGGTAAAGGCTATTTATAATGAAAATTATAAAACATTGATGAAAAAAATTCAAGAAGACACAAAAAAATGGAAAGACATCCTGTTTTATGGACTGGAAGAATCAATGTTATTGAAATGTCCATAGTACCCAAAGAGATCTAAAGATTCAATGCAATCTCTATCAAAATACCAGTGACATGCTTCGCAGAACTAGAAAGAAAAAAAAAAAAACCTCTAAAATCTGTATGAAACCACAAAACACCTGAAGAGCTGAAGCAATCTTGAGCAAAAAGAACAAAGCAGGAGGCATTACACTGCCTAATTTCAAAATATATCACGAGAGTGAGGTAATCAAAACAGCTTGGAGCTGGGCCTGATGGTGCACCCTATAATCCCAGCAGCTCTGGAGGCTGAGACAGGAGGATCATGAGTTCAAAGCCAAACAACAATGGCAAGGTGCTAAGCAACTCAGTGAGACCCTGTCTCCAAGTACAAAATAGGGTTGGGGATGTGGCTCAGTGGTCAAGTGCCCCTGAATTCAATTCCCAGTACCAAAAACCAACCAACCAACCAACCAACCAAAAACCAGTATGGTGCCGACATAAAAACAAATATATATAGACCAATACAACAAAATATAGGGCAGAGAAATAAACCACATCTACTGCCAACTGATGTTCAGCAAAGATGCTAAGAACATGCACTAGTGAAAGGACAGAAATATCAATATATGGTGCTAGAAATGCTGGGTCTAGACATGTTAGGAGAGTGACACCAGACTTAAATGTGAGACTGAAACTACCAGAAGAAAACATGGGGAAAATGCTTTAGGACATTGGAATTACCAAGATTTTTACATTTGTTTTGTTTTACAGTACTAGGGATTGAACCCAGGGATGCTTTACCACTGAGCTACATCTGCAGCCATTTTTACTTTTCATTCTGAAATGGGGTCTTGCTAAATTGTAGAGGCTGACTTTGAATTTTGAACTTGAAGTCCTCCTGCCTCAGCCTCCCAGGATGCTGAGACTACAGGTGTGCACCATCATGGCCAGCTGGAATTAGCATGTTTGTTTTTTGCTTTTTGAGAATACCCCAAAAGCACAGAAAACAAAAGCAAATATAGACAAATACGGTTACATCAAATTAAAAAAGCTTCTACACAGCAAGGAAACAATCATTAGAGTGAAGAGACAACCTATATAATCAGATAAAATATTACAAATGAATATCTTATATGGGTTAATATCCGGAATATATAAGGAACTAAAAAAATTCAACAGCAAAGATTTTTATTATAAAATGGACAACAAACTACACATTTCTCAAAAGAAGACATAAAAATAGCAGGTATATAAAAAATGCTCAATATCACTAATCATCAGGAAAATGCAAATTAAAGCTATAATGAGATACAACCTCATCCAGTAAAAATGACTATTATACAAAACATTAAAGATAACAAGTACACACTGTTGATGTGAAAATAAATTAGTATTGCCATTATAGAAAATAGTATTGCCAGTATGAAGGATACTCAAAAAATTAAAAATAGAACTATCATATGATTCAGCAATCCCACTGCTGAGTATATATTCAGGGGAAATTAAATCAGCACATCAGAGACACCTGCTCTCCTGTTACTGCAACACTATTCACAACAGCTAAGAAATGGAACTAACCTAAGCATCCATCAACTGATGAATGAGTAAGGAATATGTGGCATAAACACAGTGGGATACTAATGAGACAGACAGACACCCACATACACAAAGAAAGAAATCCTGTAATTTGTGCCAATATAAATGGAACCAGAGGTTATTATGCAAAATGAAACAGGCCAGGCAGAGAGAAACTAGTATCACATGATCTCATTCATATGGAATCTAAAACAGTTGATCTCATAAAAATTTAGCATAGAATGGCTGGGAGTGTGAAGATTAGGGAGGGGGGAGAGGTTGATCCCTGGGTTCTAAGTTATGGTAAGTAGGAGTGAACCGTTCTGGGGTGCTATTGATAGCAGGGTGACTGCGGATAATGATGCACCTATGTTAAAAAAGCCAGATTTTAAGTGTTTTTACCATAAAAAAAAAGATGTTTGAGGAGACAGATGTTTAATATGATTTAAACATTATACAATGTATATATGTATTAAAACATCATGGGAAAGCCAATTAATATGTACGATTTTTATTTTTTTAATTTATTAGTTTAAAAATTAAGTAAAAAAAAATCCAGGAGGGGTAAACAAAAGGTGCCACACACCACCAATCCTCTACTAGTTTTCCCTAAGCAACTAAAACCCTCTAGACATTGCTTTATTTGAGAGCAATTTGGTGATTTACATGAGTCTTCTCTGAAATGAGGGAGCCAGGTTAGAGGGGGAAAGCTGGATAAGGAGGTGGGGAGCAATCTCCTGAAGTTTGCTGCCCTCTCTAATTTCCTGACTACAGAACACAGCACCTTTATGTAAAAGAAATTGAAGTTAAAGTGTAAAAGACCGGGCATTGTAAAGTTTCTAAGCTGCAAGGCCTGAAAGTGAAGGACCAGGTATTGTTAAGTTCCTCTGCTACACCCAAAACCTGGAATTCCTGTAGCTGTAAGGACAATACCCGGAACTGCCCAGTAAATATTCCCCCTGACCCTCTGGTTGTTTAATAACCTAGGACCCAGTGCAGTTTGGCACGTAGGCATTCAAGGCCCAAACCAATCAGTTTAAATGTGTACCCCGCTTAGGAGTGACCAATCAACCCCGCCTGACCTGTTCCCACCAATGAATGTACTAATCAAGTTTAAGAATTGTTGTCCAATTTTCCCGCGCCTCATGATGATTTGTTCTGATGTATGCAAAGTCCCCGCCCTCCCCAAAAAGTGTACTTAAGCACTGCTCAACCCCTGCCCGGGGCTCTGGGCTGCTCTCCCTTCTTGAGTGAGCAGGGAGCCCCAGTGCGCTGAAATGGATCCTCAATAAATCCCCTTCTACAACTGCATGAGTCAGTCTCTTGGTGGTCTCTTCCTCCGACGTTTCGCTGGACCCTTATATTTATTTTATTTTATTTTTATGTGGTGCTGAGGATCAAACCCAATGCTTCACACGTGCAGGGCAAGTGCTCTGTCACTGAGCCACAACCCCAGCTCCAAATTACCGATTATTAAATCAAATAATTGTGACAAGAACGGGAACCAAAGAGAACATTGTTGTGTAATGATGTCCATCTGTTATAACTGATCAACACAACACTATTACTATGGTATTATGTGGAAATAAATAATCCTTCTTTATCACTGTATTATAAAAAGGTTTTTTACAGTTCATTTGTACCTTTGAGTCAAAAGAAATATCCTATGGGATAGTTTAAAGTAGCAGCTTATCCTGAAGCTTAGAACTGACCAATAAACCTTCCATCCACTTCATTTCAAAGATGATAAGGGGTTTGAATTAGGGGTGGACTTGGAAGGAGAAGGAAAACATTTAACATCTACTGTGCTGGGCCAGGGCTTTAACCACATTATCTCTTTTAGTTGTTACACAGAAACATGAGGCTGGCTCTATCATCCCCATTTATAAGAGGCTCCAGGCCTTAGCAGTTCAAGTAATTTAAGATTACACCACTATAAATCAGAGCTATGATTAAAACTGAAATATGTGGGAATAAATCTCAGGTTTTTTTCCCACCTACATCAGGTTCATCATAAAATAAATATGAGAGAAGAAAGAAGATTCAATTCACTTTTTTTAAAGTATTTATTTTTTAGTTCTAGGTGTATACAATATCTTTTACATTTATGTGGTGCTGAGGATTGAATCCAGTGCCTCATGCATGCTAGGTGAGCGCTCTACCACTGAGCCACAACTCCAGTCCCTCACTTTTTTTTTTCTAAGTGAATTAGTGACAAGCCACTTTATTTATTTACTTTCTATTTTTATTTTTATTTTTTTGGTGCTGGGGATTGAACCCATGGCCTTATGCCTGTAAAACAAGCACTCTACCAACTGAGTTATAGCCCCAGCCCCTCAATTAACTTTTTAACAGTCCAATTACTGAAAGAAACAAGCTTTCAAATTTCCCACACCAAATTCTATATTTCTTTTCTTCATATTTTGCTCTTAATATCGTATCATTATGTATTAAAAATGAGCTGAAACTCATATTGTATCCATTAGTATTATTTTTAGGGCATTTGCAAATATAAAGGAAAAAAAAGACTGAAGATTAGCCATCAATTTCTCCTCAAGTTACTGATGCATACAAGTCACAATTAACTGTCTGTGCTACTACCGAAAAGATTATGTGGTTTGAGGTGGTATTTTTTGAACGACCTTTTAGTGGTGGTTTCCATGATGTTAAAAATAGGCTTTTGGGGCTGGAGTTGTAACTCAGTGGTAGAGGGCTTGCCTAGCATGTGTAAGGTACTGGGTTCAAGCCTCAGCACCACATAAAAAAAAATAAATAAATAAAAATAATGGTATTGTATTTTAAAAAAGGCTTTTATGCTGGACATGGTGGCACATGCCTATAATCCCTCAGCTTCCCTGAGGCAGGAATACTGCAAGTTCAAAGCCAGTTTCAGCAAAGTAGGGAGGCCCTATGCAACTTAGTGAGCTCTTGACTCAAAATAAAAAATAAAAAGTACTGGGGATGTGGCTCAGTGGTTAAGCAACTCTGGTTCAATCACCAGTACTGCTCTGTCCCCCCAAAAAAGGCTTTTAAGAGTAATATGTCAGGCACAGTGACACACACACCTGTAATCCCCAGTTACTTGGGAGGCTGAGATAGGAGGATCCCAAATTCAAGGCCAGCTTAGGAAACTCAGCAAGACCCTGTCTCAAAATAAGAAATAAGCTCTCTGCTTCCAATCATTATGAGCTGCTTTTCTCGGCCACACTCTTCCACCATGAGGTTCTGCTTCACTTTGAGCCCTAAGGAGTGGAGCTGGGTGTCTGTGGCAAAGACCTCTGAAACTTTGAGCCTGCAAATAAGTTTTTCCTCCTCCAAAATTGTTCTTGTCAGATCTGTTAGTCACAGCAGTGAAAAAAAAGCTAACTAAAACAGAAACTAGTACCAAGAATGGAGTCATTGCTGTGATTAACTGACTATGTGATCTTATCCATGGAGCTCTTATGAATGGGTTGAAGGAATTTTGAAATGTGTAGCAATGCAAGCTGGAAATGCTTTAGATTGTTTTAAGTGGAGCTTAATGCCAATTCTGGTGGACGCTCAAAGACCAGAATGCCAATAGTAACACTGACAGTGAAGAGAGGGCTCAAGAGTGTTTAGAGGAAAAGGACACACTATTGGTAAATGGACTAGAGGCCATTTGTTCTGGCTGAGAAGTTGTCTGCATTTTGCCAGTGTCCTGAGACTTTCTGTGAGTTGATTTAAAAAGCAATGAACTTCTTAATCTGGCAAAGAAATTTCTAGGCAGCACAGCATTCAGGAAGTAGAATGGGTATTGTTGGAGGATTTTAGCCAAGTTTATTTTGTGATATTCAGTAGCAGAAAGTAGAGTAGAAAGATTTGAAAAACTTGAGACTAAAAGGAGGCGTAAAACTGGGGCTAAGAAGTTGTAGTTGTTAAAGACTTTACTACCCTAAAGAAATGCTGAAGACTTTGCCCAGAGACTTTAAAAATATGGCTTGAGGGTATCTCTTGAATTGGCAAGATTCTATCCATCTCAGACTTAAGGAAGTAAAAATAAAAATTCTCTGGAGAAGAGACCAGTTGGGTATTCTTCTTGCACAAGGGGGCCTACCCAGGGATTGGGAGGCTGAAGCAGCCAGGGTCCCTGGAGGTTTGGCTATTGTTCTAGTTGGGGGCAGACCTTGGCATCAACCACATGGTGATGGTTCCATTCTGCAGGAATGTAGGATGCTAGAGTTAGGGTATCATGGAGACTTCCACCAAGATTTCCAAGGAAGGCCTGGGAGGCCAGGCAAAGTGCAGCAGGGTCAGAGTCCCTGCAAGTACCCCCTGAGAAGGAGATGCACGGGGGTGAGAGGAGGAAGACAAAGATGCAGAAGAGACCTGCAAGATTACAAAATGACAATAATGTGGGACATCATTTTAGGAGTTCTGCAGGAATTGAGCCTCCTAGGAAAGCCAACAGAGAGGTCACTTGGGCTGCAACCAACAAGGCTACAAGGCCATAAGTCTTTTGGAGAGAACATCACGATGCCATGCACTCCAGATGCCAGACACAGAATTACAGGACTTGTTTGCCCAGCTGGATTTCAGTCTTGCTTTGGTCTCATCTCTTCTTTCTGTGCCCCTATTTTTCTGAATGGAAATGTTTACTCTGTGCCTTTATATATTGGATACTTGTAAATTGCTTTTGGTTTTTACAGGAGCTCACAATGTGAGATTGCCTTAAGCAATAATAAGTTGAACTTGAACTTTGAACAATCTTAGAACTGTTGGGACTATGAGGACTCTTGGAAATGAACTAAATGTATTTTGCATTGTGAAAGAGGGTCATGAACTTCTTGGGGACCAGGGGCAGAATGTTATGGTTTGTATGTGTGGTGTCCCCAAAAAGCTCTTGTGTGCACAATGCAAGAACATTCTGGTGAAATGATTGGGTTATGAGAGCCTTAACCCATCAGTGAACCAATCCCCTATGATAGGGATTAACTGAATGGTAACTGAAGTTGGGTAGGGTGTGCCTGGTCACTGGAGTCATGCCTTTGGGTATGTATTTGGTGAACTGAGCTTAGTTTCTGTCTCTGCTTTCTGATCATCATATGAGCTGCTTTTCTCCACCACACTCTTCTGCCATGATGTTCTGTCTCACCTCAAGCCCTGAGGAATGGAACCAGCTGTCCATGGACTGAGACATTGGATACTGTGAGCCCTCAAGTAAGTTTTTCTTCCTCAAAAAAAAAAAAAAAATTTAAGGTAACTTGCTCAACTGGCTAATAATAAAATAGTAAAAAGGTTTTCACAGTTTTTTCCTTTTTCTTGTACTGGGGGTTTGAACCCAGGGGAGCTCTACCACGGAGCTACTACCCAGGCTTCTTTATTTTCTATTTTGAAACAGGGTCTTGCTAATTCGTTCATGCTAACTTTCAACTTGCAATTCTCCTCCCCCAGCCTCCCAGGGAGCTGGGAGGACTAGTGTGTACCACTGTGCTCAGCTTCTTCTAATTTTTAAAGAGTAGTCACAGTAGCAGCAATGGCAATGTCCAGAGCAGCCTAAATTCATTCATTTGAATGAGAGTTTACTTTTATGTTAAATCTAAAATACTTTCTATAGAGAGACCAACAGATACAAAAGAGAAAAGGCACAAAAATACATGAAGTTTAAGCTCTTTGAACATGCTAGCATAACTATCCATCTTTTTATCCGTTTAATCTTATCTCTCTCTCCCTCCCCCCACCCTCCATATCTTCCTTTTTAAAATGTTTTTTATTAGACCATTATAGTTACATATAGCGGGGTTAATTTTGACATGATCATATATGCATGGAATATAATTTGCTCCATTTCAGTCCCCAGTACCTCCTCTTTCCCTCCCCACTCTCCTCCCCCTGTTCCCCTTGCTCTCCTCTACTGGTCTTCCTTCTATTTATTATTTTTTAATTGGTGCTTTATACATACTCATAAAGGTATGTTCACTGTGGTATATTCATATATGTACACAGCACAATTTGGTCACATTTATTCTCAGTTCTTCCCTTTTTCTGTCCATCTCTCTCCCCCTCAATCCCTTCCCTCTACTCCATTGATCTTCCTTCTATTTTCATGAAATCCCCCCACCCATTTTCCTCTAGCTTCTGCATATGAGAAAAAACATTTGACTTTTGACTTTCTGAGTCTGGCTTATTTCGCTTACCATGAGGTTCTCCAGTTTTATCCATTGTCCAGCAAATGGCATAATTTCATTCCTCTTTGTGGCTAAGTAAAACTCCAGTGTGTGTCTATGTACTGTATTTCCTTTATTCCTTCATCTGTTGACAGGCACTGGGGCTGCTTGTGAATTGCCCTGCTATAAACAATGATGTGCCTGTATCACAATATGCTGATAGGTATATATTCTTTTGGATATATACCAAAGAGTAGGATAGCAAGACATAGGGTGGGTCTATTCCTAGTCTTCTGCTTCCATACTGCTTTCCCAATTGATTGTCCTAACTGCAGTCCCACCAACAGTGTATCAGTGTCCCTCTCCCTCACCTCCTCACCCTCACCATTTCTTTCAAACACACCTCTCTTAAAAGGTTATTTTTCCCCTAAAAGATTAGACACATACTACATTTTTTTTCACCTTTTCTTTTTAGTTTAGGAGGACAGACAAGCTGTCACTGAGCTACAGTGCCAGGCCACATATTCCATTTCTGTCAGACAACTTACTAAACAGACATCTGGAAACTTTATCCCAGTTATCCACACTGTTCCCCTTACACAAGCGATGATAATATAAGTGAGATGTGAACACAGTGTATACAGTCTTATGATTGTGGTTGATAAATAAGCCCCATGTTTACTACTCACTGTAGATGAACTCTTCTATTATTTATATTTACTGCAATCACCAGGTTTTCAATATCACTTAAAAAAGCACACACCTCATTTTATATCCAGTAATGTCTTACTGAAGATATTCCACTTAAAAAAACAACTGATATGTGTAGGGGGCAACTAACATGTAGAATATTATCTCAGGAGCTCTTTCCTGTGACAGAAAACAAGCTGTAACTTAGATGAAGCATCTCTACAAGATTCATTTCTAAAGTGGCCATTTTGTGAAGGACTGTCTTCCTAAGTGGAGATTCCCTCTGAGAGCACACAGTTTCTCTTTCAGGCAGACTCCCTGAGCACTGTTTACAGAAGTTGCTTGTGTTCTTTACAAGTTGTCTAACTTTTCGACATCACAGAACACAAAGTGAATAGCCTGCTTGGTGTTTTCTTTTTACTTCAAGGCAGCTGAACAGAAGCAGAGTAAAGAAAACAGGTCTAAGAGTTGCATAGTGATAACACTTCATATATTTTCGTGCGAAGCTTGACTCTCAAACAGGTGGAATGCTCCAAGGCTCCGTGGGATCTTCCAGGGCACTACAATACAACAGTACCCCCAGCCATTCTGAGCCTTAGCTAACCTTAGCTCAAGTGACTCTGCTAAGGTACTTATGGATCAAATAACCAAAAATAAAATTATTACAGGTAATACCAACCACTGCAATTTAATCTGAGTGATTCTCTCTTAATATGTTAATATGTTTCCTCTAAAAACAACTTAGCATTAAAAAGCAATATTGTAGAATTCTGTATGCAATGAATTTGACATTTTTTTTTAAATTCAGCATATTATATCATTGATAGGGTATTCTATTAGAAAAGAGGAACTAAAGCAAATGATGAACACAGCAATGCTCAGAGACTGAGGGGTGAAGAGACGTTCTTGTTTTACATACCGTGTTTTTTGATTTTGCTACAAACAACCCATGTATGAGTTAACTACAAAAATGCAGAAATCACAAGAAATTCAAAGTGAAAAGCACCCTCTTAGTTTTGATGATCAATATACAAATATATAAATTTAAAATAAGTCCTTCAAGCCTTTACTAGGTACAGTAAAGCCTTTACGTGGTCCTGCAGATTAGTTATTCAGGCAGTTGCTAAGCAACATTCTGTTCTAGAGGGCTAAAGTGCATGAAATTAACAGGTTTTCAGGAAAAGATAAACTGCATGAAAAATTAGGGAATAACAGAAAGGGGAAAAGCATTAACTTGCTAATTAGACTGTAAGACATTTGGTGGCTTTAGTAATAGGGCTTCTGTGCCACTAACACCAAACAAGCACTTTGGTGCATTCGTATTTTGATTTTATTGAAACACTGATCACAATACCTATACACTCAACAGTCTAATTATTTTGAAAACCTCAAATTAAACCAGATCAGGATACTCTACTTGCTACTACTAACAGATCTCCAAAGATAACTTCTAAGAGTATTTTACAAGTTACTAGTTTCAGGTATATCACAACCATAGTTTTTGTGTTAAAAAATGTAATTATTGTAACATGAAATTATAAAGTAACATCTTCATGGTGCTGTGTAGAAACTACCAGGTGGCTAATCTTTGACAGGGCACCCAGAACAGGGGGGAAAGGATCTTCAAGTGTAAAAGAAAGAAGACTCTGACCTACACCATAAGAAAATGAGTCGAAATGGATTAAAGGCCTGAGACCCTTAACCACAAGTCTCCAGTAGAAACAGAGAAAGGCTCCGTCACACTAGTCTTGGCATTAGTTTTTTGGTCTGACACCACAAGCACAGGCAATAAAAGCAAAAACAGACAAATGGGACAACACTGAACTAAAAAGCTTCTGCACAGCCAAAGAATCAACAAAATGAAAGGGAATGGGTGAAAATGTTTGCAAACTTTATATATGATGAGGGATTGAGAACCAAAGCACATAAGGAACTCCTACAAATAAATAGCAAAATACAAATAACCCAATTTAAAAAAAAAAAAAAAACTTTTTCAGGGGCAAGGGACCTAAATATATGTTTTCACAAACAAGATATACAAATGGCCAACAGGTAAGTGAGCAAGTACTCAATATCACTAATCAAAGAAACCAAGTCAAACCCATAAGATGACTTCACACCTCTCAAAGACAAAGGCACGTTGGTGAGGGCATGTAGAAATGGAACCCGCACATCGTTGGTGGGAATACAAACCAATCTAACCCCTAGGGAAGCTGTAGGGAGGGTCCTCAAAAAATTAAAAATAGAGCCAAATATGACCCAGAAATTCCACTTGTAGGTATGTGCCCAAGGGAAGGAAACCAGCATGGTTAGGAGACATTTACTGCCCGTGTAAAATGAAGCATGATTCACAGCAGCCAGATACAGAAACAACCTAGGTGTCTGTTGATTAGTGAATGGATGCAGAAAATGTGGAGTATATACTTATATGTGTAAAGGAATACTATTAAGTCAAAAAGAAGAAAATCTTGCCATTTGACACAACATGTATGAACCTGGAGGACGTTATGCTGAGTGACATAAGCCAACACACACACACACACACAAACACAAGTTTTGTGTGATCTCAGTCATATTCACAATCTAAAAACATCAAATGTACAGAAGCACAGAACAGCATGGTGGTTGCCAGAAACTGGTAAGAGTGGTAAAAACAGGGAGGTGTTGATCAAGGGGACAAACCTTCAGTTGCAAGATGATTAACTTCTGGGGATCTAATGGGCAACATGGTGACTATAATACTGTATTGTAAACTGAAATTTCCTACGAGAATAGATGCTAAGAATTCTCACTACACCACAAAAAGTAACCAACTATATGAGATGTCAGATGTGTTAATCAGCTTGATTGCATTAACTATTTCATAATATGTGTCTGTGTGTGTATATATATATATATATATATATACACATAAAGATATCAATCATCATATTATAAGCCTTAAACATCTATAATTTTTGTCAATTATGCCTCAGTAAATCTAGGGGTTGGGGAAGAACTATTCGATAACTAAATAAAAAAATAATTTTACTGGGTGTGGTGGTACACACCTGCAATCTCAGTGCCTCAGGAGGCTAGACAGGAGAATTATGAGTTCAAAGGCATCCTTAACAAAAGCATGGCGCTAAGCAACTCAGTGAGACCTGTCTCTAAATAAATTACAAAATAGGGTGGGGGATGTGGCTCAGTGGTCAAGTGCCCCTGAACTCAATCCCTGGAACCATCCCCCCCCCCTCAAAAATTTGGCAGTCCCCAGGACCTTGCACACACATGGCAAAAGCACTACCACCAGAGTATACCCCTATTTCCAAATTTGGTCTTTTATATTAGCATTTTAGAATAAGAACTCCTTACTGATCTTACTATGTCAACTTAATAAGTAAAAAGGAATGTCATTAGAGCTACTGGATATAACAAAGGAAACTCATTAAAAAGGAATTGGCTTAGTAATGGAAGGAAAAATCACTGTGGACTTTCACTACTGTGGGAGAAAGGATAGGAAGGAGAGTGCACAGTCTCATCAGTCTGAGAAATCAAGGGGAAATTTCCCACCCTACGCTCTGATTCTCCCCTTTTCCACTTTTAATATTATGTGATACTTTGTATAAATGGTGCCACAGTGCAAATGTTAATCCCCTTATTCACTGAATGAACTCTCCCCCAAGTTTTTCTGAAGTTCACATTAAGCAAATGCAGAAGTTACTGAGGCCAGTTTTCATAAGTGAGATCAGGAAAAGAACCCATGTTTATGAAGAATATCACCATGGAGGATATGGAAGAGCTTGTGTCTGAGCTGCAAACATACAATCAGCTCTTATTCCAACTTTTTAGACTTCTTTCCTTTTGTTTTTGGAGCACTGGGGATTGGCCGGAGCCATGCATACATGGACAAGCACTCTACCACTGAGCCACATCCCAGCACCTCTGGCTTCCTTAGTTCTGCAGGCAGCTTCTTACTGTATTTTCTTTTCTTCTTCTTCTTCTTTTTTAGTTGTTTATAGACCTTTATTTTATTTAAAATAAGATAAATATTTATTTATATGTGGTGCTAAGAACCGAACCCAGTGCCTCACACATGCCAGGCAATTGCACTACCACTGAGCCACAGCCCCAGTCCTTCTTACTGTATTTTAAAATGGCAGTGCTGGACTAAATGATTGGTGAAGTCTACTTTATCTCAACTCCACTTTGAAGTCTAATGCTATATAAGAATAGCTATTTATGAAAAAATTATTCTCTCTTATCTTTAAAATGCTCAGAAGAGGCACTTATGACCAGATTATAGGATCTTTTAGTGCTTTCTTTTTGTTTTCTCATAGTAATAACCATGTCTCAGACAAAACCAAGAATTCACTGTGATGTTCTGATTATCCAGGTAAGAGTAAAAGGCCATGAGTTAGCCAGCAGTACATGATGACTACCATTGCTGAGCTACAACATTTTTTGCAAGGGAAGTGAACTGGGTATTAGGGATTGAACACAGAGGCCCTTCACCACTGAGCTACATTCCCAGTCATTTGCATTTTTTTATTTTGAAACAGGGTCTCACTAAGTTGCCCAGGATAGCTTTGAACTTGTCATCTACCTCCCATAGTCTCTCGAGTTGCTGGAATTATAGGGGTACACCACTGCAACTGGCTTATGCTATTAAGTTTTAATGACCTTTATTTTATTTTCACAACCCACCAGAATTTTTAACAATTGACTATAGCAGTAAGAAACAATTTCTAGGCATAACAAAAATAAATGTATTAACCCCACATTACATGTGCCCATACCTACGCATGCACACAGGCACATAACAAATACCTTTTAATCTCAGTTTGTTTTAAAATGTCTTGACTTGAGCCTTTTCAAAAACCTTACTGCATATAACAGTCTTCTTTTTCAAGAGCCTGTGTCTTTGTTTACCAGGTGCTGAAGTGAAATGCTCAGTTCAGGATTCTATGAAATCATAGGTGAATGAAGACTCATGTGACAAAAGAGCTGAACAGCCCTTTGCGGTTTCCTAACTCAACTGCTCTGTCACAGGCTCCATGTCACAGGGCTGTTCAGTGGAAAATCAAGATGGGAGTCAGCCCTTCTGACTCTTCAGTAGGGCCCTAAGGGATGCTCATGGCATGGCTTGCTATTGGCCTTCGTACTAGATAAAGTTATTCCTTGTGGTCCACACAACACAGCTAAAGTCTTGGGGTAAATGAGGTGGGAATACACTCCCCTGAGGCTGGGGTTGTGGCTCAGCAGTAGAGCGCTTGCCTAGCGTGTGTGAAGCACTGGGTTTGATCCTCAGCACCACATAAAAATAAATAAACAAAATAAAGGAAATGTGTCCATCTGAAACTAAAAGTCTAGGCCTGCATGGGATCATTTGTTTTTTTTTTTTTTTCAAGTTAAAGAGGCTGAGCATTTTAGCACTATTTTTTTCTTTTTTTAATTGATTTCATTTTTTAAAATACACAACAGCAGAATGTATTATAATTCTTATTACACATATAGAGAATAATTTTTCACATCTTTGTATAAAGTGTGTTCATGCTAATTCATGTCTTTATACATGTACTTCTTATTACAATTCTTATTACACATATATACCACAATTTTTTATATCTTTTTTTTGTATACAAAGTATGTTGACACCCTGTTTGTGTCTTCATACATGTACTTTGGATAATGATGTCCAACATATTCCACCTCCTTGCTAATCCCCTGCCCCTTCCCTTACCCTCCCAACCCTCTCTCCTATTTACAGTTCACCTGTTCCTCCCATGCTCCCCCTCCCTACCCCACTTCAGCCTTCTTATATCAGAGAAAACATTCAGCATTTGTTTGCATTTTAGCACTATTAATAAATTCCTTTTCAGCAAGTTTGTCCCATCTTGTCCCCAAGATGATTAAGGAGGCACCTATTTTCCCATGTCCTCTCTGACGCTATTCTTTTTATTTTTTATTTTATTTTTTTTATTGGTTGTTCAAAACCTTACAAAGCTCTTGACATATCATATTTCATAAATTAGATTCAAGTGGGTTATGAACTCCCATTTTTACCCCAAATAAAGATTGCAGAATCACATCAGTTACACATCCACATTTTTACATAATGCCCTATTAGTAACTGTTGTATTCTGCTACCTTTCCTATCCTCTACTACCCCCGCTCCCCTCCCCTCCCATCTTCTCTCTCTACCCCATCTACTGTAATTCATTTCTCTCCTTGTTTATTTTCCCATTCCCCTCACAACCTCTTATATGTAATTTTGTATAACAATGAGGGTCTCCCTCCATTTCCATGCAATTTCCCTTTCCCTCCCTTTCTCTCCCACCTCATGTCTCTGTTTAATGTTAATCTTTTCTTCCTGCTCTTCCTCCCTGCTCTGTTCTTAGTTGCTGTCATTATATCAAAGAAGACATTTGGTATTTGTTTTTTAGGGATTGGCTAGCTTCACTAAGCATAATCTGCTCTAATGCCATCCATTTTCCTGCAAATTCTATGATTTTGTCATTTTTTAGTGCTGCGTAATACTCCATGGTGTATAGATGCCACATTTTTTTTATCCATTCATCTATTGAAGGGCATCTGGGTTGGTTCCACAGTCTAGCTATTGTGAATTGTGCTGCTACGAACATCGATGTGGCAGTATCCCTGTAGTACGCTCTTTGAAGGTCTTCAGGGAATAGTCCGAGAAGGGCAATAGCAGGGTCAGATGGTGGTTCCATTCCCAGCTTTCCCAGGAATCTCCAAACTGCTTTCCAAATTGGCCGCACGAATTTGCAGTCCCACCAGCAATGTACAAGAGTACCCTTTTCTCCATATCCTCGCCAGCACTTGTTGTTGTTTGACTTCAGAATGGCTGCCAATCTTACTGGAGTGAGATGGTATCTTAGGGTGGTTTTGATTTGCATTTCTCTGACTGCTAGAGATGGTGAGCATTTTTTCATGTACTTGTTGATTGACTGTATATCCTCCTCTGAGAAGTGTCTGTTCAGGTCCTTGGCCCATTTGTTGATTGGGTTATTTGTTATCTTATTGTCTAATTTTTTGAGTTCTTTGTATACTCTGGATATTAGGGCTCTATCTGAAGTGTGAGGAGTAAAAATTTGTTCCCAGGATGTAGGCTCCCTATTTACCTCTCTTATTGTTTCTCTTGCTGAGAAAAAACTTTTTAGTTTAAGTAAGTCCCATTTGTTGATTCTTGTTATTAACTCTTGAGCTATGGGTGTCCTATTGAGGAATTTGGAGCCCGACCCCACAATATGTAGATCGGAGCCAACTTTTTCTTCTATCAGATGCAGAGTCTCTGATTTGATATCAAGCTCCTTGGTCCATTTGGTCCATGGGAGCACTTAGAGTCTACTGCAGCCATAATGTTTAAAACGCAAGAAGTGTTATTTCCAATTCACTGGTGAAATCTATAAATATAGCTCTCATTTCCTGGTTGTTTAGGCCATTAAGGGTCTAATCTATTTCCTGAGCTGAAACTAGCTAATGGAAAAATATTTAGAATAGTTATCATCCATTGGGATGGGCACTTGGCATCTCTTCACCTAAAACATATTCTTCATCATAATTCCCTTCAGCAATTTACATGGTTTCTAAAGGACTAATCTCATTTTTTACACTGAAAGTCTTTGTTTCATAATACATGATAAGGCTCTCCTCCCCTAGTATTTTAGGGATAAGGACACACCTCTGTGACCTTCTTTACCCTCAACACATTTGTGACACGGGGTCTAGATGTATGTTACTTGCTTTTCAGTCAAACAGTTCACTTGGGAAATCAATCAACAACAACAACAACAACAAAGAAGTGAGGGAAACCTGTTGATAAGCTTATTATACCATCTATTTGCAATGCTGCTCCAAAGTGGCCTAGGCCCCATCAGTGGAAGCAAACTATAGTGTGCTGAGGCCAGGTTTACCACAGGCAACCCACAAGGTGACACACACTTCTCATCCCGCAAGTATATCTCCTGTGACTAGTAGCACACTTGTGACATACCTGTGATTAGACAGAGGACTCAGACAGCAAACTAAGTTTCTGTACAGCCTGAGAGAAGTACTGTCAAGGTAAACATGCCAGAGGAAAACCCCACATGCAGGAGTGCGCCCCACAAGACTCTGTGCTATTCCTCCCTTTCCTTCCACAGAGATCAATCAGCAACAGCTATCCCAGAAAGCAGTCTGCCAGAGCCAGGCTGGGGCTCTCCAGCAAACTTGGCCTTTGAGTTGAGACTTGGGCATGTGGCTCTCAGGAGCTCAACTTACACTCCTAATTCTGAAATCTGAGCCTGCCAAATGTAAATTTCTTTTAAACCAGTATCTGTAAAGTCTGACTTATACAGAGGATAAAGCTCCGTGAAGTCTGACTGGTCTTCAGAAAGCTAGCCTGCTTTCCTTCAAGCTGCATTCTTGCCACACTATGCAAGTCACTACTTTCCTATAGTCAAGGCAGCACTTCATCTTGAGACAAAGAGGGGTAGCTGCGGCCATACAAAAGGAAAACCTGGGCTCAAGAGAGAGCTGTCAGATAAAACATGGGAAGCTAAGTTAAATTTGAATTTTAAATAAAAAATGAATAATTTTTTATTATAATTGCAATTATTATAGGGAACATATATTATTTGCCAGCCGTCAGTGACAAAGTCACTTTCTGCATTTGGCACAGAGCATTGATATTACTTTTGCTGCTCTGAATGTCTCAGTCTACAACAGAATTATCAATAATATGGTTGCCTTCCTTTTAGAAATATCACTTTTAAAACAAGACAAAGAAAATTATTTAATTTCATAAAGAAAAATAACAAATTTCTGCTAAAATTGACCAATATTTTCTTGAAATAAATTTGGTTATAAAATCAAAATAGAAACATTTTTCTTTCTGTGCTGTTATTAAAATCAGTTATACAAATATCTGTTCACACATTTCACATCCTCCTAGTGGAATATTGACAGCACTCTACTCAGTGACACTGCACAGGAGGCAGAAGCTCCCCTGACCTGGCAGGCTTGCAGCAAGCCCCTGGAGTCATCCAAAAACAGAAAACCAGATCCTGTAACAGACCAGCAAGAAGAAAAGGCAACAAAGCTTAACCTAGAGATCCGTATGTGACTGCACCTGGTGGTGACGTTACAAGCTGGATCCCAACACCCACTCGCAGTGTTTCTGTTCTCAGAGGTGAGGTAGTGGACCCACAGACACACCTCCCACCCTCTGCAGCCCTCCTACTCTCTCTGGAGACCTAAAAAGATGTTTCTCCTCTGTGGTTCTCAGAGTGAAAATTATTCCAAGTAAAAGTTTACAAAAGTACAACTAATTAAAAAGCAAATAATTGCTTCTAGCACCATTAAACTAAAACACTCAATTAAGTGAAGGGTAAGTTCTGGTAAGTGGCCACTTAAAAGGTAAATTACCCTTTTTCTGTCTTGGATATAATTGCCATTGGAATGAAGTCAGGTCGACTCAAGTAAACCCTAGAAAAACTAGTCAGAGAATCAGTGTTGGAGAACACAGTGAAGACAGCAGAGTAACTGACTCCGGGCATGGATGGGGACTTGACCCAGGGCCCTGTTCTGTGGCTCTGACACTGTGTGGCACCACCCCCCACACCCAGATTGGAGGAACATGCTTCCCAGCTCGTGTCTCATGAAGACCCACAAGCATGGAAGTTTTTTGTTTTTAAATCAGGGCTTGAACCCAGGCTCTTAATCACATCGCCAGCCCTTTTTATCTTTTAATTTTAAGACAGAATCTTACCAAGTTCTTTAGGGCCTTGCTAAATTGCTGAGTCTGGCTCTGAACTTGCAATCCTTCTGCCTCAGCCTCCTGAGTTGCTGGGATTACAGGTATGGGCCACCAGGCCTGGCTACATGAAAGTTTTAGAATGTAATTTTGTTCTGTTAGCTTTCTATTACTGTGTAACAAATTGTCATAAGCTTAGTGGCTGAAAACTCACAACTCTGTATGTCAGGGGTCCAAATGTGTTCTGCTCAGGGTATCACAAGGCCCAAGTCAAGATGGCTGCTGGGCTGGGCTCCTATCTGGAGGCTCTGAGGAAGAACCTACTTTGAAGCTCTTTCAGGTTGTTTGGGAGAAGCTAGTTCCTTGAGGTAGGAGGAACAAGGCCAGCTCCTTGCCAGTTGTTGTGGGAGCTGCCTGCCCTCAACTTCTTCAGGCTACCTTCCTTCTTTCTCCTATGGTCCCCTTCATATCCAAAGCAAGCAGTATATGTTGAACCCTTCTTACACTTCAGTTCTCTTTGCTTCTGCTTCTGCTGTCAGTCAATCCCAGGATGGACTCTACCTGTCTTATTAATTTATCTGGTACTGGCTAGAATGCAGGGCCTTGCACATGCTAGACACATACTCTACCACTGACCTATGCTCCCAGCCCCTCTCTACTGTAATGCCAGCAGTGCCATACAACACAACAAAATCACTGAATGATAGCTGAGCATTGTCACAGATCCAAGGGATGATACTGGGACATCTCTGGGGTGTTATTTTTAGGAAACAAAGCCACTGTATTCACTAAAAATTAAAGGTAAACAAAACAACAAAAGACAAATGGTACTATAAAGTATTTGCCCAAATGTAAAACAAAGATATTTTAGACTACTCGTAGGTGGATAAGTAACGTGTGCAAATGGCATAAAATATAAAAGACGTAAAATACAGATAGTAAAAAAGTAAAACTTGTGGGCTGGGGTTGTGGCTCAGAGGTAGAATGCTTGCCTGCCATGCGTGAGGCACTGAGTTCGATCCTAAGCACCACATAAAAATAAAATAAAGACATTGTGTCCACCTATAAGAAAAAAAAATATATATATATATATAAAGTAAAACTTGTTTCTAACACATCACTCAGCCCAGTTCTGCAATTCCCTAGGAATGACTACTGTTTACTAGTTCTTACCCTCCCAGAGAGATCCATGTTTACTAAAGCTTAAATACTAGGAAGGACTGGATTTACCTGTTCTTAAAAGACTCTACCAAGTAAGTCCCTATTAAATCACGCAGGCTAAGGCTTTTGCGGAGGACTATGGAAGTTATTCTGTGATAAATAGTTTAGATTTTCTAATTATCTGAGGTTAGTAATGATTGTTTCTATTTTCCTAGAAAATCATCCATTTCTTCCAAGTTTTCAAATTTGCACAGGATTAAGCAAAATATATTTGTATGGTTCCCTTATTCTTTTGTATTTCTGTTATTTGCTATTATTTCTTAGTCTAGGCTGTCATCCCTATCCATCTTTTAATGTTATAAATGAATATAAATATATAAATTTAATTTGACTTTAAAAAAGGCCTATTTATTAGTCTGATCAATTTTCTCTGTTTTATCTTTACTCCTTTTTTAGGAGTAAATCGCTTAGGTTTATTTCATTGATTACTTTTCCAACTTTTTGAATTAGATATATAATATAGTTCTTTCTTTCTTCATTAAGATAAGTGCTTTTGGGGCTGGGGTTGTGGCTCATTGGTGGAGCACTCACTTAGCATGTGCGAGGTGCTGGGTTCGATCCCCAGTACCTCATAAAAAATAAATAAATAAAATAAAGGTATTGTGTCCAACTACAACTAAAAGAATTTTTTAAAAAATAAGTGCTTCTGCACTTTAGTTCTGTCCTGCAGGTTCTGATATGTACTGTTTTCATTATGCTCGTTCTCTCGATTTTCTGTAACTTATTTGTTTCCTCTGTGATCTAATATGTGTTTAAGTAGAAATCTTAAAATGTCCAGGTAACATAAAGTTTTTTTCTAATTCTGACTTTAGTTCCTGTTCTACTGCAATGAGATCAGAGCATGTGTTCATTTTGCCTTTTGGAATCATTGGGATTTCCTATATGGTCTATTCTTGCAAATGCTTTATTTGACATTTTTAAAAACCCATTCTTAGTTTTCAGGATATAAAGTTGACAGATGTCAATTACCTACTTTACTTATTATTTGTTCTGGGTTTTCTTATTCCCGTTTTTTGTCTGCCTGCCTCTCATGCACTGAGGAAGTGGACACCACTCCTCTCCCAGTCTCTCCACGCTTCCTGTGCGGCTGCTCCATGCAGTGCAGGCCTCACCATTGCTGTGCATCGTTCTTCTTTGTCTTATTAAAGCTTTCTCTTCTAAACTCAATCTTTTTTTTTTTTTAAATAGGTCTTTAGATGTTGATGGGCCTTTATTTTATTCATTTATTTATATGAGGTGCTTAGAATTGGACCCAGTGTCTCATGCATGCTAGGCAGGTGCTCTAACGCTGAGCCTCAACCCCAGCACCCCCCTCCCCGGATTGTGTGTGTGTGTGTGTGTGTGTGTGTGTGTGTATGGTGCTGGAGATGGAACACAGGGCCTTGTGCATGTGAGGCAAGCCCTCTCCCAACTGAGCTGTATCCCCAGCCCTAAACTCAATCTTGTCTGATATTAAGATACAATTTCTACTTTCTTGTGTCTTCCCAGTTTTCAATCTAATCTGAGAGATTCTTCTTGAAGCCCATGACCCTGCTTCTTCTTGATGCCTGATTACGACCCAGGAAGCTCCTGCTGCCAATCCCTAAGCCCCGCCCCCTGGGTTCACACAGGACCTTTTGGCTTTGCTCCTCTGAGAATTATGCCACTGGTTTGAGGTTCACAGCTGTGGGCGTCTTTTCTCATCCGCATTCTTCTGTTCTTCATCACATATTGAGGTGTGCAGTTGCGCCTGTCTCCTGCTTTTTTGAAGACAGGGATCAAGTGCCTTCTTTTTTGTTCTGCTAGTGCAGCTGGATGATTTGTAAGGGAGAAGGAGAATAATGCTATGACCTTTGCTTTGTCATTTAAAAATCAGAGACTAGAATTTATTCTCTTCCCATTCTCTTCCACAGTCCCATTCCCTACATTATGCCCTCTGACCAAAGGCCATACTGTTTGTGCTCTGGAGATGTTCTTGATAACACTATGTTTTGCCCCTTAGTTCCGTGAGTGAAGAAGGCAGTTTCTTATCTAAAAGGAAGAGAATACAGAGCTGCCTAGGAACCGTGAAAGGAAGTGCAAGCTGCTTGTTCTACATTAGCTCTCTCTTCAGGTCAGTTTAGTCTCCCTGAAAAAGTTGTTTTCCCCCCTCTAATTCAAATTTAAACTTTAAAAATTCAAGTTAACTTCAAAGTAAATCTTAACAAGACAATAACAGCGACATGATGTGCTCAGTAGTGTTTCACCTATTTTGCACAATGCCCTTTGCTGGGCACTGATGAGTCACAGCAAGATGAATGCTTCAGGGACCCAGTCTACTGGGTTAGTAGCCATGTTGTCAATAAGCTTTTCTGCTAAGTGCACAGTTCAAGGGAGTCTTCCCAATGTCAAGCTGTGTTACTAGCATTACCAACCTTTCTCTGGGTCCTCTCAATCACATCACCTTTCTTAAACAATCATAGGTATACAGGTTGCTTTTTCTTGTTCAAAGTCTATACCTTTTAGAGTGGGCACAAAAGCTGCTGGTGTTCATCAGTCCCAATCTTAGTAACAGAGCCAAAATAATAAAAGATGAACTCACAGAGCAGTTCTGTCAATTAGAATATTTTGGCTACAAAGAAAAGAGATCACTCAAGTTGTCTTGTGTGTGTATATGTGTTTGTATGTGTGTGTGTACAGCAGGGACAGTTACTCCAGGGTTTTGCATTAAAATAAGGCTCAAAAGACTGTAATATGCCTATGCATAGTAGCACACTCCTGTAATCCCTGCAATTCAGGAGGCTGAGGCAGGAGGATTAATAGTTTACGGCCAGCCTAAGCAATTTAGCAAGACAGACCCTGTTTTAAAATTAAAAATAAAAAGGGCTGGAGATGCAGCTCAGTGGTAAAGTGCTCCCTGGGTGTTCAATCTCCAGTACTAAAAAACAAAACCAAACAAACACAAGCTACCAAACCTGTCACGTGGCCATCAGAACTAGAAGCAATCTAAACAAGCTTCATAGGAAGAACAGGAACACAGGCCGAGAATTCCAAGATGAAGCAGACAGCAACAGCAGGGGCAGTTCCTCAAACTCTCGACAGGAATACTTTTTGACCACCCTCTTCCCTGCATATACACCCTCCCTCCTGGCCAACACACACACACACACACACACACACACACACACAGTTCAAGGGAGTCTTCCCAATGTCAAGCTGTGTTATCAGCATTACCCATCTTTCTCTTTTTAAAGTGTCATGATTGGCTTCCGCTTACTCATCACTCTTGCTTACTCATGGCTTCTACTGACTGTGTCATCGTTGTTCGCATTTTCTGGTTGAACATTTGACTTCTGTTTCTATCAAATAATTCTCTGAACCTCAAATTTAATGTTTCCTTAGGGTTAGCATTAGGCCAGTCCACTATCTCACCATCATCAGCTCAATTAAGCACTTTATCTAGATTATGATGGGCTAGCCGCCACGCCATCTGACGGCGGGGTCTCACGTTCTCCCAGCACTGGGTCAAGACAGTGAGGGAAGACAGTAGAGAGCATGGCAGCCTGTCCATATCTGCCTAGGGCTGACGTCCTCAGGAGGCTATGGTACCTATTACAATGCTCAAGTTTTCCTTAGTTCTGATGACAAGCATCTTCCATCTTATCCAGGTTCTCTGTGACTGCCAAAAGCATTAATCCTATAAAATAGATCTGCCCGTCTTATTGCATTTTAAGTTTCTTTTGTACTTAAATGTATCATTGTCAAGAGAAATGTCCACATGCTATACCACAAATATATGAGAATTTAGCCAAACCAGCTAGAAATTCTTGGAAACAGCTATATCAAATGATTCCTTTTGCTCATTTATCGAGGGGTTACAGTGACTAATGTATCTGCTGGCATAAAGGGACCATGCATTTAGTAGGGTCAGGCACTGTGGTGTCTTGAAGGAATTAGAGCTTATAATTACATTTCTGCCACCTAAGACCACACAGACAAAAGCTTTTTAAAATTTCATTTATGACAATTTAGAACTGAATTTAGGTTTTCTCATCACAATCCCTGTAAGAATAGTTTGTTTTTTTTTTTTTTTAAATCATCTTATGGAATGAGAAAAAAAAAAAAATCTCAGAAGCCAACAATGCCATCATTTTAGAGGGGAGGTACAGCAGATTCAGTGAACAAGCTCCTATTGGTTCAGAATTTCAGTCAGGGTACAGCTGCAAACTTCAGCCTGGCCTAGCACCTGCACTGAGACAGTCAGTGCCTTATTTGTTACAGCACCTGTTTGCCCAAGCTTCACCATATGCCCCTGGAACTGAAGAGGAAGCAATCTTCCACAGGTCCAGAATGTGTTCCTTTCAAGTTCCTGTGGGGGCACATGCCCCACCTGTCCCTCTGTATGAGATGTGCCTGATTCTTGTGAAATTACAAACTCTGCCAATCCTAAAAATAATCTGATGTTTTTAAGAGTATGTGAAGAAATATTCATCAAACAAAAAGGTTAGGGAAGAGTCTTACATAATAAACATTACCATGAGAAGTTTTCCATAAAAGATTTTTTCAATTGCCAGATATGAATATAGTACTGATGTGGTTAAAAGAAATCCTTTGTAGTGAATAATCCAGAAAATGTATTCTATAAGAAACACTCTTCTCAATCAGATATATTCCACACTACTTCCAGCATTCATTCAGTTTTCATCCATGGAGTCTGGAGCACTTAACATACCAATTTGCTAGGATTCATGCTGGGTATTCAGCATATGGAAGTGATTTGACATCATACTTTCCCTCAAGAAAGGAGTCATAAAGGTCCAATAATGCAAAAGGCATGACTGTGAGAAAACAGTGGGGAGCAAGTTGACTGGCTAGTCCACTGGCTGAGGATCCAGAGGGCAGCTGTGATTTCAACATGTCCTATCAAAGACACGCACACCTGCCAACACATTTTGCATCTCTCTCAAAAGTGCTTACCACTTTTGAGATCTGGTCACATCTAGCATCAGGTCTATAAAGGAAGAAAAAAATATTTCTCAGTTCTGATTCATGATTATTTTGTATCTCAGTGTATTATTTTGATTACATGCAATTGTTAAACTAGGCCAGAAGGGAAAGGTGATCAAGGTTGTCATCAGCCCTATTTTGCAATGAGGGTGCTATTAGCAGATGGGAAGAAGTAGCTGCAGAAATGCATCATGGAATCAGATACAGGGAGCATGAGGATTGTCTATGGATGACAGTAAGCAATGCTTACTTATCTTAACGTCACTCACTCCCTGTGCAGACCTCCTAACTTCCTATCTACTCACATAGCCTAGTCTCATACAACAGCAAATGCAGATCAACAAAGAAAAAGAGAAGTAAAATGAATGGGAAGGAAATTGTGTCCCTGATATGACCTTGAAAGGAAATTAACCTCTTTTAGTGTGATGACAGCCGCTGAGATAGTTAAATCACAGAATCTTTGTGATTTAAAAAGGCAGAAGTTTATGTTTTGTTCACTCAAAGTTCAGTTGGCAGGAGAGTGAGTTTGGGGGATTCTGAACCAGGCAGTCATTCTGGAACTCCATCTTCAGTCAGCCTTCACATGTAGCTCCCAAGGCCACTCTGGATACTGAAAAAGGCCAAATGCCTTTCTGACTGAGGGTCTTGAAAAATAGTATTTTCTGTTTAGAGGGTTTTTATATTTTTCTTTTTATTATCAAATATATTTTTATATAAAAAAGCAGCTGCTGTGTATGACTCCTACACACTTGAGCTCAAAGGCCAACACAGGCCATTACCCAGCTACACCCCTCTGGAAGAGGAGGTGTATGAAGGCACTGGCTTCCCCCAGCACACTATTGACAGAGAATCCTTCAGAAGTCAAGCTTAATAGCTGTCTTTTATCTCCTGTGCCTATTATTAAATGCCAAACTGTAGGCCACCAAGAACCAGCAGATACGCAGAGAACAAAGAATGGGTTTAGAATTTACTTATAGCTCAGGATTCAGGTGTTCTCGTCATTTTTGGCTTCTACAGATTTTGCTTATTTTCCAATTACATGAGACACATTTACAAATATAGTTAACTATTTTATCTAAAACTAACTCTGAATCAATTCCACTACCTCCACCCTACCACTGCATCTCTCTCAAAAGTGTTTACCACTTTTGAGATCTGGTCTCAAATCTAGGGATTGGCCTAGGGATACTCCACCGCTGCTGTAGCTCCAGCCCTTTTTATCTTCTATTTTGAGACATGGTCTCAAACTTGCAATTCTCCTGCCTCAGCCTCCCAAGTTGCTGGGATTACAGGTGTATACCACTGTGCCCAGATATTCCACTCTTTATCAGAACAAAAATTCCTGTATGGTGCACATAACCACCCCTCTTCAGTTGGCTGCTCCCATTAATCATTTAGGGTCTGAGCTTAAAATGTCACTTCCTCTGAAAAGTTTTCCTTGGTGCTCATTCCTCAATCTAAGTTAGCTTATACATTTTTTTTCTCTTGTGACAACTTTCTCTTTCCCTTTGTAACCTCTATCACAACTTGTAACTATATATTATCTTTGTATTATTTGTCTCTTCCATTATTCTGTAAACTTCAGGAGAAGACGAATCTTTTTTTCTTGTAATTATTACCAATCAGAACACCTACTACAATGTTAGGACATAATAAATGTGAAATACTTATCAAGTCAAAGAACTAATGAATCCCAATCTAATATGATCTAAGACTGGGGATAAAAAACAGAATCTGGAACGAGACTGCCTGGATTCAGACTTTGGCTCTGTGACAAATTAGCCAACTAGCCTTTGTTAGGGACTTAAAAATTCTTTGCTAGGGGACTGGGTTGTGGCTCAGTGGTAGAGCACTTGCTTTGCATGTGTAAGTCACTGGATTTGATTCTTAGCACCACATATTAAAAAAAAAGAATAAAATAAAGGTCTGTCAACAACTAAAAATTTTTTTTTAATTTCCTAAGTTTTTTTTAATATGACAGCAGAATGCATTACAATTCTTATTACACATATAGAGCACAATGTTTCATATCTCTGGTTGTATATATACTATATTCACACCAATGTGTGTCTTCACATCTGTACTTTGGATAATAATGATCATCGCATTCCACCATCATTAATAACCCCATGCCCTCTCCCTGCCCCTCCAACCCCTCTGTCCTATCTAGGATGGAGTTAGAGAATATCATGGTAAGCAAAGTAAGCCAATTCCAAGAAACCAAAGGCCGAAATGTTTTCTCTGGTAAGTGGATGGTAATCCATAATGGGGACAGGCCATGGGATGAATGGAGGAACTTTGGGTAGGGCAAAGGTATGGGGAAGGGGCATGGGGGTAAGAAAGATGATGAAATGAGAAGGACATTATTATCCTAGGTACATGTATGACTGCACAAATGGTGCGACCCTACTTTGGGTACAACCACAGAAATGAAAAATTGTGTTCCATTTGCGTACAATAAATCAAAGAATATTCTGCTGTCATGTATAACTAATTAGAACAAAAAATAAACTAAAATAAAAAATGGCAAGGCACACAAAATCATAGGAGAAAAATATGATATCCTTCTGCAACACACTCATAGCACTTAGTTCATCTGATCCATCAGCAACTCTGTGGGAAGAAAGCCTTAGGATCTGTTCTTAGGCTCAGTTTATCTAGGATAGCTGGGAACACCAGCCAAGGAGGCAAGGTTAAGTTGTGGGCCTTTGACAGCAGCAAGAGTCTCTGGACATTACAGGCACGTCTGTCTACTGCAGCAGTTTCCTGGAAAATGCAGTACTGATGGATTTTATTTTCTAAATGGCAAAATATTAGAACTTTCCCATTATCTTGGGCCTTCCTTTTTCATCTATATTTTTCTCTAAACACTGAGAATATATTACATAACCCCCCCCCCCCATGTGTTCATCCCCCCCCCCTCCTATTCCAGGTCCTGGATTGATCTAAAATAGTCATTGGAGTTTAGATCTTGTCATATTTCATTAAATAAAGGTCTGATTATTTTATAAAGAACAACATTTTACCTTTTTATCTGGATAGACCATCTACTCATGACATTCCACTGCTGTGGAGGCTGAGGCAGGAGGATTACAAGTTTAAGGCAAACCTCAGCAACTTAGTGAGATCCTGTCTCAAAATAAAAAATAAAAAGGGTGGGGCATGTAACTCAGTGGTAAAGCTCCCCTGGGTTCAATCCCCAGTATTGTAAAAAATAAAAAACAAACAAGATGCAACCATTCTATACTCAGGGGAAAAAATGTGGAATATGCATTGGAAAAAACTGCTGTAACACTCAACTTAAACTTCTTATTGAAATAGGAATATGTGAATTTAAAGGTCAGCTGCTGCTCTACCTTGTCTAGGAAAATTTAATATTTTGGAAGATTCAGATTAGTCTTTAAATCTTTCACTGAATATTCTCATGTGCTATTGTCTTAAGATGTTGGTGTTCATTCTGGCAATATATTTTTCTCTTCTGTATTGATTTATGCGGTCTTAACTATTCTTTTTAGAGTAAACATTGTTCAATAGTTCATGCACAGCACAATATCTTATGAAAATAAATTAAAATTAAATACTTAATTTAAACTTTTCCTTAAATTGCCTATAAATTCCCCCTCCCCCAGTACCAGGGATTGAACCCAGAGGCCCTTAACCACTGAGCCACAGCCACATCCCCAGAACACCCTGCTTTTTTTTAATTTTGAGACAGGGTCTCACTAAATTTCTCAGGGTCTCACCAGTTGCTGAGGCTGGCCTTGAACTTTCAATCCTTCCACCTCAGCCTCCTGAGCTGCTAGGATTACAGGCATGTGCCAATGCATCCAGCTCCTATAAATCTTTTTTTTTTTTTTTAAATATTTTTAGATGTTGACGGACTTTTATTTTTTCATTTATTTATATGAGGTGCTGAGAATCAAACCCAGTGCCTCAATATGCTAGGCAAGTACTCTACCACAGAGCCACAACCCCAGCCTTCTCTATAAATCTTAATAACCAGGAGATAGAAAATATAAGTGGGCCTGGGATGCAGTCAGTGGTAGAGCACTTGACTAGTGTGTGAGAGGCCCTGGGTTCAATTCCCAGCAATGCAAAAGAAGAAAAAGAAAACATTTAAAATTTCAGAGTCCTCTGAATTTGGAAACCAAATTGGCTGATAGATAATAAAATGAGTGTCATAGACTGGATGTTCTATGTAAGCAGAGGATCTTGACTCAAGTATTACTAACAATTTATAAACATCTACAGCTTCTATTCTCATGGAACATAAACTGATACCAGGTTTACTCATTCACTAATTTTGTGGAATGTTTTCTGTTTGTTTTACTTGAAAAATAACAACTCATGGTAAAAGGATATTATGAAAAAAAACCTCTTAGTAAGTAAATTTTATTAAATGATAAGGAAGTCTCCCTCTCCCTGTGACTCTCAGAAACTAAGGTACTGTTTTCTTTTTTTAATTTTTTTTTAAGCTGTCGATGGACAGAATGGACAGAATGCCTTTATTTTATTTATTTTTATGTGGTGCTGAGGATGGAACCCAGGGCCTCACACATATCAGGCAAGCTCTGAGCCACTGAGCTATGGCCCCAGCCCTAAGGTCCTGTTTTTATGTACTGAAACATAAACTTGCCACGCACAGATGTGGCAGACTGTTACAGGAGTGGCTCCCAATCAATCCTGGTCCCCATTTCCCTTGGGCAGTGCCCTCTTAGGCTCTCAGCCACACATTTGGGTTTGAGGACTCGGATGCTGACAAAGATGACACAGCATGACTTGACAAGTGTTTGTGCAGTGGGTCCTGCCTTCTCGAAAACCATGATGCTGTGGAGTGCCAAGAATGAAAAGGCACAGGGAAGAACCTTACCCTGAGCTGCCCACCAGCCATGCTCACGCAACCCAAGGAGTGTTAACTACTGCTTAAAACCTGTAAGCGAAAAACAGCAACAGAAAACTGATACAACACACAAGCATAAATATGCACAAGCACTGCTTGAATTTAATTCATGAAGCATAAAATATAATTGATAATTAAATACAAAATGTGACTATCACTCCACACAAAAAGAAGAAACGGATTGGTCTGTCATTTGAGATCTATATTAGTATTCCTTTGATTTTATTAATTTGACATTCTACCCTGTTTTAAAAGTCTGTGGCATATACTTCTGTTTTTGAAATTTGTTTTTCAGTACTGGGGATTTTACCCTGAGGCATTTTACCACTGAGCCACATTTTTAAACCTTTTAAATTTTTATTTTGAGTTTTTGCTAAATTGCCAAGATTCACCTTGTACTTGTGGTCTTCTTGCTTCAGCCTCCCAAGCAGCTGGGATTACATGTGTGTGCCACTGCACCTGGCTGGCATCTTTCTTTTTCTTCTTTATGCCCCCTCCCTTACCTTCATTCTCCTTCATCTAAGCCAATGAGCTTCTATTCTCCCTCCCCACACCTTATTGTGGGTTAGCATCCACATGTCAGAGAGATATTCAGCCTTTGATTTTTTGGGATTGGCTGATTTCACTTAGCATGATGGTTCCTTCCATTTGCTAGCAAATGCCATAATTTCATTCTTCTTTATGGCTGAGTAATAATCCACTGTGTATATGTACCACATTTTCTTTATCCATTCATCTGTTGAAGGGCATCTAGGTTGGTTCCATAGTTTAGCTATTGTGAATTGAGCTGCTACATTGATGTGGCTGTGTCACTATAGGATGCTGATTTTAAGTTTTTTGGGTATATACCGAGGAGTGGGATAGCTGGGTCAATTGGTAGTTCCATTCCAAGTTTTCTGGGGAATCTCCATACTGCTTTCCAGAGTGGCTGCACCAATTTGCAATGCCACCAGCAATGTATGAGTGTAGCTTTTTGCCCCACATCCTCACCAACTTTTATTGTTACTTGTATTCTTTTATTTATTTATTTATTTATTTGGTACTGGGGATTGAACCTAGGGACTTGTGCATGCAAGGCAAGCACTCTCCCATCTGAGCTATATCCCTAGCCCCATTCTTGATAAATGCTGTTCTGACTGGAGTGAGGTGAAATCTCAGTGTAGTTTTAATCCACATTTCTCTAATTGCTGAACACTCTTTTCATATTTTTTGACTGTTCACAGTTCTTCTGTGAAGTGCCTGTTTAATTCCTTTGCCCATTTATTGATTAGGTCATTTGTTTTTCTGGTGTTAAGTATTTTGAGTTCTTTATATATCCTGGAGATTAATGTTATGAGGTGCCTATCGTGAAGACTTTTTCCCATTCTGTAGGCTCTCTCTTCGTATTGCTGATTGTTTCCTTTGCTGAGAAGAAGCTTTTGAGTTTGATTCCTGATTTTACTTCTCGTGAAGGAAGTCAGATCCTGGGCTGGCATGGTGAAGATTTGGGCCTACTTTTTCTTCTATTAGACACAGGGTCTCTGTTCTAACGCCCAAGTCTTTGATCTACTTTGAGTTGAGTTTTTGGGCAGGATGAGAGATAGGGGTTTAATTTCTTTTTGCTACATACAGATTTTGAGTTTTCCCAGCACTATTTGTTGATGAGGCTATGTTTTTGGCATCTTTGTCCAGTATGGGTTTGTCTTTGTGTCTTTTATTCTGTTCCTTTGGTCTTCATGACTGTTTTGGTGCCAAAACCTGCCATTTTTTGTTACTATAGCTCTGAAGTATAATTTAAGGTCTGGTATTTTGATGCCTCCTGCTTCACTTTTCTCGCTAAGGATTGCTTTGTGTATTCTGGGCCTCTTATTTTTCCAAATGAATTTCATGAGTGTTTTTCTATTTATATGAAGAATGTCATTTGCATTTTAATAGGAATTGCATTGAATCTGTATAACACTTTTGGTAGTACGGCCATTTTGACAATATTAATTCTGCCTATCCAAGAACATGGGAAATCTTTCCATCTTCTTTCTATAGTGTTCTGTAGTTTTCATTAGCATATTCATCTTGATGTCAATTCTTATGACATAATTATTTTTACTTTAGAAACTAAGAAGTTTATGCAAATGAAACTTGAAGAAAAAAGTATTCAAAAATCACTAAATAATGATTCAAAAAATAAAATATGTAAAGATAAGAGAGGGCATCTGGTTAGCTAGAACACAAAGTGAGACAGCTGACCTCTCATGGGCTTAACAGACTCTTATGGGTCTGTTAAAGTGGAAAATTCACAAATTTATATTTTAGCTACACATATTCACAAATTTATATTTAGCTGCATAATATGATAAGATCTTTTTTTTTTTTTCAGATAGGTTCTTGCTAGGTCGTCCAGGCTGGCCTCAAACTTGTGATGCTTCTGCTTCAGTCTCCCAAGTCACTGAGATTATAGGTATGTGCCACCATGCCAGTTTATACACCATTCTTAGAAGTAGAATTCAGCTGGGCACGGTGACACATTTTGTAATCCCAGAGACTCACAAGGCAGAGGCAAGAGGATCATAAATTTGAGGTCAGCCTCAACAACTTAGTAAGACCCCAGGAATTGAGGAAACCCCTGTCTCAAAATAAAAATGGCTGAAGATATGGCTCAGTGGTACAGCACCCTGGGATCAATCTCAAGTATCCAAAAAAAAAAAAAAAGGTAGAATTCAAACCAATTTCATCTTTTATTTTACCTTTCTATAGAAAGAAACCTGGCATACCATTCAGTGCAACATAGGAGGATTATTTTTCCTGTTTTTTTTTCCAGAAATATTTTCAAGAAAAATTTAAAACCCAATATTCTTCATGTCTTATGAACAGCATTTGTTAACTGAATATATATAAACAAGTAGTAGATGGACTTCTTTGATCCATCCATATGCTAGGTGTTGGATCAGGCACAAGGCAACTGTGGGGGGCAAGGTAGAGTGTACCCATGAGGGGCATATAGACAGGGGAAATGACTCAAAATAACTATAATAATAATAAAACACTTGCACTTATGCAGTTTCTCACTTCTGTTATCCTCACAGCAATCCCATCTTACAAGTACCATATTCTTTTTACAGAGAGATAACTGAGGTACACTGAGCATAGAAACTTGCCAGAGCTAACAAGTAGAGCATCCCGGACTTGAATTCCAACAGCACGGCTTCTGAAAACTACTAGGAAACAAACCATCCCACAGTGGTAGTCTGCTGGAGGAACTGCAGAGTCAGAATAAAGAGGCTGTTATTATTCTGACCTGGCTTTTAAAGTGTAAGTAAGAGTCTGCTTGACCACGCGGCTTCAGAAGGACTTGATAAATCATTCCTCCATGCTTCACAGATGTGCCTAACGTAATCACTTCTTACTACATCCCTGGGCAGCTGCATTACCTCGTTTCATGGGGAGGAGCTCATACTTGTGGAGATTCTGTGACTTTCTTGGGATCCCCATTCAGTAAGAACTGCAGCCAGAATTCAAACCCAGACCAGCATGCCTCCACCTTCTCCAGGAACTCTGCAGAGGGCAAATATTCCAGGAGGGAGCCATAGGATGTGACAGGGGCATGGCATCTTGGCATGAAGTAATGGGTATGTGTCCAGCTGAGGGCATGGGGCATACTGTACACGAAGGCGCTGCAGCCTTCTCTGTGCTGAGGAGCGCTACAATGAGGGGGTTTCCTGTAGACAACACAAGTGCGGGAGCATAGGGGACACCAGAGAGGACAGAAGGGAAAGCAGTCGGCCCAGCACGTCAGGGCCTGAACTTGAATTCTGAAGGGTCCCACAAGAGCCTTCTATGTCAGACAATCTACAAAATTTTTCTTTTGAGAGGGGAGGGTGATGTCTGCCATTTGACTTCTTAATCAATGGCCACCCTAGAATTTGTTAAAATATTTTAGGAAAAAGTTATTCAGGGCTGAGGTGAAACTCAGAGGCAGAGTGCTTGTTTAGTGTGTACAAGGCCCTGGGTTCCATCTCTAACATCACACACACATACAGAAACACAGAAGTTTTATTCAAGTGATTTCAGAAAACAAACTATGACCCTGTGTCTTACATAGTATTCAAATGATGTTGCTTAAAATACTCATTCTATTATAATACAGTATAGACTATCTTCTACCCCTGACATGGCAGTCACGCTACGCACAATTCACCGTCTCTAGTAAAAGAAGGGGACAAGGGAGGCTATGGTTTAATGTAAAGTATAAGACAACATAAAGGCAGAGCTCCTAGAGGTAACAAGACCACCAGCACAGGGTATGTAAGGTGAAACAGAACTTTAATCAGCTGACATACATGCCAGAGGAAATTCCTTGCCAGCTAAGTGGGTTGATGGAAGTGCAAGGTGGTTGTGGGGGGAAAAAAGATATTTTAGATAATCTGAGTGTTTAGGAGAAAAGAGAGAACTTGGGTATGCTGACAAAAATAGGAAACTGCCATGTGTTATCAGATGTTGGAGCTACAGCTCAGAGCTGCCACGCAAGATTTATGTTCAGAAGATGAGACCATTTTCTGGGAGACTGAGAAAAAAATTGTGTCTGGTCGACCATGAGAAGAACAAGGGTATGGGTCAGCTGAATCCCCTTCCAAATAAACCTGTTGAAGCTCTAACTCCCCAGTACTTCAGAATATAACTATTTGAAGACAAGGCCTTTAAAGAGATAAGTAAATTGAAATAGAGTCATCAGGTTGGGCCATGACTTGACCTGTGCGCTTATGAAAAGAGTTTAGGACACAGACCTCATGGGCACAGGGAATACCACATGAGGACACAACAAGGTAGCCATCTGAAAGCTGAGGGGCCTCAGAAAAGTCAACTCTGCCAAAACCTGACTCTCAGACATTAGTGTCCAGAACAGTCAGGCAAAAGCCTCCATTGTTTAAGCCTCCCAGCTGTGTGGTGCCTTGTTATGGCAGCTTTGGCAACTGACAGCCTCGAAGCTGGGGGCTGATGAGGAACAGAAAGCACTGCCTCTTGAGGAAGGAGCTCTGAGAATGTCAGCTTTGGCTCTCGGAATAAAACTAGTAAGAGCCAGTAGAGTGCAGCCACCCTCGGAAAGGGGTCGTGGAATAAAACACAGGCTAGACCACACTGATTAACGTGTTGTGCTTGCGCCCAGTTGGGTAGCAGAAGCTTCTCGAGCTTCCACTACACCGCCTCTTCACGTGGTCTGTATTCCAAGATTCCTTTAAGTTATAATATCAAAAAAATCAAAAACAATTATTTGAAAGAGACTCTGTGGATTATATATGATGATTTGAGCAGGAAATATCTATGACAGAGGAAAGAGAAAAGGCAGACATTTGGGATGAAAGAAGTGACACCCTGTCCAAAGATGGGAGTAACAGAAAGTCCCCAGCTAGAGAATCTGCCAGGAGAAAAGCCGGCCTGTTAACAGCAGCCATGGATGACAGAGAGGAATATGATTCTTCCCTCAGTGTACGCACTTCCGTGGAATCTCAGAAAGCTTAACAAACAACATTTGGATATATGTAAATACAACTTAAAATTTCCACTATCTTTTTCTGGTTGCTATGCTCACTTACAAGTTTTTTCCACCATTCTTAAACAAAAATTTTTCATGGGGTTGGGGGAGAGAAGGGAAGGAAAAGGAGAGAAAAAGGCACACTAGTAGAATAAGTAGCTTCTGCAGAGTATTAAGTTTAGTTCTTTGCTAACTAAATGCTAAATAGATCCAAGAGTTGGAGGAGTGAGAATAGCAACAACTACTAAGTAAATATAATGCAACTGTCCTTCATATCTCAGAGCAGAGGCACTGGTATCTGAAATAGTTGTGGTTAAGTGTTTGGAATAGAGACAATCCCTGACTTAGGATGGTTAAACTTCAAGGATTTTTCAATTTTATCAGGGCACCAAATCAATAACCATTAGCAAAAGCCATACTTCAAATTTTTAATTTTTAATTTTGACCTTTTCCTGGTTACTGACATGTGTTAGACTGTCACAGTGCCACCCCCAGTCACCACGAAATCAATAGGTAAGCAATGACACTGCAGTGTATGGCACTGCTGTGCCCTGATGTCCCACAGGCCAGGCAATCAAGTCCATGTTGGCTTGATGATGTTTCCAACTTATGACAGACTTATCAGGATGTCACCTCCTCTTGCAGTGAAGAGCATCCTTTCTAAATACTCAGGAGGTCCAGTGGCCCAGCCTAAGCTGTTCTAAACCTAAGACATTGACATTGATTTTTATTTCTGCCTGAGAGAACAATAGTAAATCATTCCAGGAGGCAGCAACAAGGGCACAGAGGAACATTATTTCTTGTCTAAATCAGATGCTTAAACATGAACAATGAAGCATACTTAAAATATAATCTTAATATGAATAAATAAATAAACTCAAAGGAATGTGGATCTCACTGTAAACAGTTGTGGGGAAATCATTTATTACTGCTGTTCCCAACCCTGAAGCTCTAACTTAATTCTTCAACACTGACTGATAAATATAAATCATACCACCTGGATAAAAGATAATTGTCAAAATACTTCAGAAAGTGTATAAAATGTGAAAATTCCCATTTAAAAGCATAACCATGAATCTTACTAAGTCTTATAAGACTACTAGGGGTGAATTAGGTGCAGGGAAAAAAATACACTGAAATTTTTGAAGAAAGAGAAAATACTAAGTGGGGTAGCAACTCTGGTGTTCCTTTTTGTGTGAATTAAGTGTGGAAAGTATGTAGCACCAATTTTGGAATGTAGATAAGGGCATAAAGCTTTATTCCTATATTATGTTATTTTACTATTTACCACTTTCTAATAAAAGATAAACCCATATAAAAATCATTTTTTTCATCCATTTATCTTATTTTTCTTTAGGGAAGGAAAATTTAATGACTCATATGTAGAACAGTTTATGATACAATACACAGTTCACCCATCAAGTTAATTTAAAAATGTCTATATCGTTTTCTTTTCAATGGACTTGCAGAAAATGACTGGCAGAAAGAAGTAGGCATAAGGGTAGAGAAAAAATAGAAGAAGCAAAGAAAGGTGATGAGTGCATTCCAGCTGGCTAGGAACAGTACAGTATAAAAGCTGTTTCCTAAACGTGGAGGGTGCCAGGTTCTGGGAACCTAGAGCTGCAGCCAATCTTCTCCACCTGTGGTCAGCTGTTTCAGAGCACCTCCAACACTAATGTGTTCCTTGCTCAGTGAGAAAAAACAATTCTTAAATCTAATATACTCTGAGGATCGTGAACACTAACAGAAGCCTCTAAGGGAAAAAGGGAAAAGGTGTTGATATAGAAACTACTTCATCATCAGTTTCTTAATGATCACATCACTGAATCCTACAGCACAATTAACATTTCTCCAGCAGCAGATTAAGAAGTTAGACTTAATGACGTCTAAATACCTGAAGTGTGGCTATCAATGTACAGAGGTATTTTTGGGAAAGGAACACTAAGTGCATTTTCATCAAAATAAACTTTTTCAGTGATGCACATGAGGGTTCACATTTTAGATGCGTGGAGTCAACAACAGCTTCTGTGTGGCTTCACTGCTAATTCAAATAAAGAATCCATTTGGGAGACAGCGTCCTTGTTCACAGACCAAACAATGGCCAGTGATAAGCAGCAAGCAGCATGAAGCAAGGAGAAGCAAACTGCTTTAAATATCAAAGTTCTTCGTAGTTTTTCTCTAGAGTGAAAGTTATTTTCAAATAATTCAAATCCATGGTTACAAGTATGGGAGGAGGTCTTGAAGGGGAAAAAAGGAAAGTGTTGAAAAGGGATTCAGCACTATCCCATTAAAACCATCAACTGTGAAGGGTAAGATGGAACTGTACTCATCCACTCTGGGAGAGTGGGAAATTGTTCAGCACTGTGTACAGGTAACTGAGCTGGAGCACGACTTAGAATTTTCTGAGGCTAGTAGTTACCATAGCAACAGTGTGTCATTGGCAGCTACCTTTCTGGAATGGAGGAGGAAGACAATTTTGGTGTGAGAGAGGAAGATTCCAGGTTAGGTGTAGCATTTTGCCACTAGGGCCCTCCTCATTCCCCCTACTCAGAGCCTCTGCCATCTTTGTTTATTTCAATGCCCCCCCCCCCCCGCTTTGGTACTGGGAACTAAACCCAGGGGTGCTCTACCACTGAGCTATATCCCCACCCTTTTTATTTTTTATTTCAAGACAGGGTCTTGCTAAGTTGCCCAGGCTGGTCTAGAACTCGGTCCAAGAATGCTTTATCTAACACTTAGCCTCTACCTGAAAGTCTGCCATCTCCTAAACTTTCCAACTGCACACCACTATGATGATGGTGAGATGACTCTCATCCTTCCCCATTCATTGGAACCCCTCACTGTTCACAGATTCATTAGTTGCAGTAAATCAGAATAGGGAGAGGGGAGGTGGTAGGAACCGTGGAATATAGGATACATATTAGTTTAAAAAAAACAATAAGCTACTATAAATTCAGTTCAGTGGGTTGTGATTAGCTTTTTGGTTTGGGGACTTTCTTGGGATGAGGAGAGAAATTTGAAATAAAATACAACACAATACAGTAAAACACAACGCATCAGAGTGCCTCAAACAATGTAGGGGTAAATCTCTCCAGGGATGTATGAGTGTATACGTGCACCTATCTATGGCTCAGGTCTGGAATGCAAAAGCAGTTTCAAAATGTAGGTCTTGGTTTAAAAAACTGTTTGAAACGTAGTGGGGCGGCCAATGTTCCACTCCCTGAATATGTGTCTTTCTACAGTTTCATGTCACATCAGCCTCACAATCATCCACTCTACAATCATGTTGTGAATTAAAATGGTACCTACAGGATGTTAAGAAATAGAAATAGCTAAGAAATAGACACTCACCTTAGATAATATAGAAAAACAAAAACAAAAACAAAACCCAAACCCAACAAAACGTTATTCATACATTGTACAATTATTAAATTATTTAAGATTTTTAATTATTAAAATCTTATTCAAACCTTTTTAAAAATACTCATATATACCTAGTGATGTCCAAATAAATCATGCTGGTTGGAAGATACTTCCTTTCCTGCAATGGTCTACTGGGTTCATATTTTGACTTATTTTCTAATGTTTTGTGTTTCTGTATCTTTTAGATCTCATATTTCTGGATTGTCAACTATTAGCTACCTTCTCTGAGAAATTTCATAAGTTATATTGAGAAAAAAAATCTTTCCTTATACATTTCATATTTTTGGATTGGTTGCCTGAGTTTTTGTTCTTAATCAATTGTCAATAGTATTTGATTTCCTAGAAAACATTTAACTTTTCACCTTACCTGGACATCTTAGTTCTCACTCTTTTATTCTTAGAAATTATGTTTTATTTCAATAGATTTCTACAGCATCACCCCAATTCACAGTACTTCTCCTGCCATCTCTGAAGCAATCAGTGGCTGAAGCTCACTTTCAAAATTACCTCCTACAAAATTCAACCAAAGAAACCATGGCCACTGGAATACACTTCCAAAATCTACACACAGATGTGGTTTAGGCTTAGATATGTGGCCCAGCCAAATCAATCATCACACTTGAAGGCTTTAAGGAGTTTGTATCTTCAGAGGTCTTTTTTGATACACTTGGAAAATGATCTTTTTGAATATAGGTTTCATTAGAAAAGACAAAATAACATTTTTTCCCTGCTCAGTTGTTAACTTTCAAAGCATTTAACTGTGTGTGTGTGTGTGTGTGTGTGTTAACATTTACAATGTACTTTAAAATAGGTTAAAACTCAAAACAAAGGCATTACACCATGAAAGTGTTATAGTGGTTATGGTAATTAAGAGAAGTCTCTCTCAATTATTTATTAAGCTCATGTAACTACAGTTTCTGTGATGAGTTTAATAAATCGATGGCAACTCTTATGTTTAGTTGCTCAGTTAAAAATCTATGGAATTGCCTTGATTGTTCTTTTATTATCATATCCACATTTAACACACCATAAAATCTTGTTGGTTTCTTTCAAGATTCACCCTGTTGCCAACCATCTTCATCTCCATTTCATCTCTATCTCCAGGGTGGTCACTCTGATTCAATCTGTCATCATCTATCAATGGGATTACTGCAAAACCTCCTGTCTGATCTCCCTACTTTTTCTGCCTGTTCTTAACAAAATATGCATTGTGCTCCTCTGAGAACCTCAGACAGAGCCTATCGTTCTTCCATTCAAACTCTTCGAGGGCTCCCCATTTCAAAATATAGTCTAAGTCCTTATAATAATCACAATTTCTGTCCCCTGGTGAGCACACTGACTTCCTATTCTACTTCTCTGATTTCATCTACTTTACTACAGATACACTGACCTTCTTCCTATTTCTCAAACCCACCAGGCCTGAGCCAGCCTCAGGGTCTTTGTACTGGCAGCTGTGTCTGCCTAGAATATTCTTCCCCAGGGCAGCTCTACCAGTAACCCCTATCTCCTGTCTCATTCATCTTCTCAGTGAGGACAACACTGACTAACCAAGAACAGCCACAACCTTCCCCACTCCACCAATCCAACCCTGATCTTTCCCCTTTTTACAACTATTTATCACCTTCAAAAGTATTAAATTAATTTATTATGTTAATTATTTGGTGTCCATTTTTTTCAAGCAAGAATGTAAGTTCCATAAGACATGTCTATCCATTTGTTTAAGATTATATAGGACAAAGCAAGAAAAGCCTGTTTTAGACGATGCTTTCAGTTCTCTGAGGAACTTAGAAAGTTTAAATCTTGATCTGCCCAATTCTATCCGGCGCCTGCCAAATGCCTACACATACATTGGTCCCTGCCGTATGTCTGTTAAAACTAAACAAATCTTCTAAGGAGTTCAAAATTGAAAACTCTATCTACAAAGTTGTGATATTAAAGTGAGAATGCAAACAAATTTATTTTAGGTAAGAAGGTCCCTTAGTATATTTCAGAGGTATAAGAATCAATGTTGGTAAACTGGCTCCAAATCTTTTAAAAGTGTGCATTCTCACTTTATATCACAACTTCCTTTCCCCTTTCCCCTTTTCTTTTGTGCTGGGGATTGAACCCAAGGCCTTGTGCAGGTGTGGCAAGCACTCTGCCAACTGAGCTCTATCCCCAGCCCTAATATCACAACTTTGTAGATACAATTTTCAATTTTGAACTACTTAGAAGATTTGTTTAGTGTTATCAGACATACTACAGGACCAATGTATGTGTAGGCATTTGGCAGGCACCAGATAGAAATGGGCAGATCAAGATTTAAACTTTCTAAGTTCCTCAGAGAACTGAAAGCATCGTCTAAAACAGGCTTTTCTTGCTTTGTCCTAAATAATCTTAAAACAGATGGCAAAAGCAAAATATGAAGTCTGCTGCCATGGAAACCACTATCACAGCAGCACTCTCTGGAGCCCCACCTATAAGATAAATGTTTGTCTTCCTATTGTTACAAACTGAACCAGACAACTTTCACTTTAAGTACCATTAGAAGGTACAGCAACCACATATATACTGGCTGGATAAAAAGTCTTGAAAAATTAGCTCACACACAACCTTAAAAATAGTCAAAACCCTGCAGTATAGAGAAGATGATATTTACATCATTTGTTATGTTATTTTGCATTCAAAGTATACCTTTATCATATAAAACTTCACATCTTACTTTAATATTGCAAGCCTGCTCCATCAGTCTTCTCGCATTTTCCTCTGCTCTGTATCTCTTTGGAAGCTGAACTCTGAAGAACTTTAAAGCACCTTCAAAATCAGCCTGTAGAAGATCTTCCTTTGAGGTCTGAAAAAAAAATCACCAAGAATTACCATTACATTTTAGACTGCATTTGGGACATATATATTATAAAAGGAATTTCTATTTTCCTGAATATATTTTTTTTTCCAGTGAAGTTCAGTTATTTATTGAATGAATTATTAAATCCAAAGTTCTTTGACTTTTCTGTGCCATGTACTTGTTTTTGGCATTTTGGGGAAGACTTTGGGCATTATCTGGCAAATATTTGTAAGTGTATAAAATACAATTACCAAGTTATTTAGATAAACGTGTGATAATCTAGTAGTGTGTTTCTGCACTGATACAATATAGTGTTCCTTTAATAATATGATTTATTTGGCAGGTGTAAGAAGTAACTCCCAAGATTATGAAGTAGAGATATTTTGAGAGGTTTACAACCACTGTAATGTAATATGAAAATGTTAATTGATGTTGATTTCTACTGATGACAGTGTTACAGATACTATTTGTATTAAAAAGTTTTATTTTGTATATACATTCATAAAATAAAATTTCAATTAGATTTTATTGAAAATAAAGATGACTTTTAAAAGTTCCTTCCAAGATATAGACCTCTAAATTCTGTGGCAGTAGACTACAAGTTAAAAGACCCTGTTCTGATTGAGGAAGTGAGACCCTTCCTCACTAGGTATAAGGGAATGAAGAAGAAGGAAAAACTCACTGGGTTGGTGCTATGGTTTGAAGGTCCCCAAAACTGCTGTTGAAGTTTAATCCCCACTGTGAGGTATCAGAGGTGGGTTGTGAAGGCTCTGTGACCACTCTGGATATTCTCAAGAATGGATTGATTCATGGATTAATAAATAATCATGGGAGCATTGTTATAGAAGAAATCATTTTCTGGCTACCTTGCTATGTCTCACTATGTGGTACCCACCACTGGGTCACCACCCAGCAGGAAGGCCTTGCCAGATGCTGAGCAGATGCTGGTATCATGTTCTTGGACTTCCCAATCTCTGAAACTCTGAGCTAAGTAAATCTCCACAAATTAATCAGTCTTGGGTGTTCCATTATAGCAACAGAAAGCATATTAAGACAGTATGATTGATAAATCGTATATCTTCTGAGAAGCATCTGTTCTCCCTAACCCATTTATTGATTGGGTTGTTTGTTTTATTGGTGTTAAGTTTTTTTTTAATTGGTTGTTCAAAACATTACAAAGCTCATGACATATCATCTTCCATACATTTGATTCAAGTGGGTTATGAACTCCCATTTTTTACCCCAAATACAAGTTGCATAATCACATCGGTTACACATCCACATTTTTACATAACGCCATATTAGTAACTGTTGTATTCTGCTACCTTTCCTATCCCCTACTATCCCTCCCCTTCCCTCTCATCTTCCCTCTCTACCCCATCTGCTATTGTTTAATTCTCTCCCTTGTTTTTTCCCCCTTTCCCCTCACAAACTCTTATATGTAATTTTGTGTAACAATGAGGGTCTCCTTCCATTTCCATACAGTTTCCCTTCTCTCTCCCTTTCTCCCACCCCACTCGTCTCTGTTTAATGTTCATCTTTTCCTCATGCTCTTCTTCCCTGTTCTTATCTTAGTTGCTCTCTTTATATCAAAGAAGACATTTGGCATTTGTTGTTTAAGGATTGGCTAGCTTCACTTAGCATAATCTGCTCTAATGCCATCCATTTCCCTGCAAAATCCATGATTTTGTCGTTTTTTAGTGCTGTGTAATACTCCATTGTGTATAAATGCCACAGTTTTTTAATCCATTCATCTAATGAAGGGCATCTAGGTTGATTCCAAAGTCTAGCTATTGTGAATTGTGCTGCTATGATCATTGATGTGGCAGTATCCCTATAGTATGCTCTTTTAAGGTCCTCAGGGAATAGACCGAGAAGGGCGATAGCTGGATCAAATGGTGGTTCCATTCCCAGCTTTCCTAGGAATCTCCATACTGCTTTCCATATTGGCCGCACTGAATATATTTTTTTAGCTAAGGTCTAAAAGGTTCCAAAAGTTCTAGAAGCTTTTCCCAATATTTAGAGGATGTTGCTATAAGCTAATGAAATCACTATAACTTGTAGAAGCAATCTGAGAGTTAACTAATGAATTAATATTTGATTTAGACTACCTGAAGATTATAATTGTGGATCCTGACAAAGTTTATTAAGTTACAGCTCTGAGAACAAAACAAAAAAGGAAAAAGAACTCTTACGCTAATCTATGACTTTACCTTGATGAGCATCTTAAGGACAGGACTACAAACATGACTGAAGACACAGACCATGCCACCGAAGCCCATTAGTTACATAAGAAATGCCTAATGGGAAGATGGCTTCAACTAATGACAGCAGCAGCAGAAGAAGTAAATTAAGCCAACTATTGACTTTTTATAAAAACTACTGCTTGCAAAATTAATTTAAAAAAAAATAACCAGTTGGAAATATATATATATATATATATAGATGCATTAAAAAAGACTGAAAGGAAACAAACAAAATGTCTATCTGGCTGGTGGGATCACAGGTTTTTCTTTTTAATATTGTTGTATTTTCTGCAGTAATGCTTTTGCAATAAATAATAAGTATTCTTATAAACAACCTTTTGTGAACACCCTGATACATATTATAGATTTAGGAGGAATAGTTACCCAGAAGTAAACCAAAAAGAAATTAGATGAGTTAGAGTCAGTATTTAATTGTCAAAAGCATCAGTAATTAAAAGAAATCACAGAATTATATGCTAGTTAAAAATGCTAACTTTTGGGGCTGGGGATGTGGCTCAAGCGGTAACGTGCTCGCCTGGCATGCACGGGGCGCTGGGTTCGATCCTCAGAACCACATAAAAATAAAGATGTTGTGTCCACTGAAAACTAAAAACTAAATATTAAAAAATTATCTCTCTCTCAAAAAAATGCTAACTTTATTTGGGCTGGGGTTGTGGCTCAGCAGCAGAGCGCTCGCCTAGCACATGTGCAGGGCCCTGGGTTCAATCCTTAGCACCACAAAAATAAATAAATAAATAAATAAATAAAATAAAGGTATTGTGTCCAACCACAACTAAATAAAATGTTTTTTTAAAACTGCTAACTTTATTTAACTTCAAATATAAGGATACAGCCTTTCAAATTAAAGACTGTATCAAAACACTATATAGTACGTGTAATTTCTGTTCACAACAGGGCTTAACTTCTTGTCATCACCACTAGGTCTAAGTCACTGGCATCTCGTAGCTTGAGCCACTTCAGTGACATCCTTCTTTCTGCTCTTGCTCCCCTCAATCTACTGTCCTTATTGACAAAAAAAATTCTTTGGAGGCAAAGGTTCCCAGTGTGCTCAGAACCCAGTCCAACTCCTTCCCAGGGCGCACAGGCCTCCCGACCTGCGGTCCCAGCCCTCCCTCCAGTATGTCTGGAACCGCTGCTCCCTCCTTGTCCTCAAGACCAAGGCCCAGGCTTTCTTTCCAGTTTCTGTGCACACATCAAGTTTCTTCATCGCTGAAGGTCATTGGCTGGTTCTTCTGCCTGGCATACTTTTCTCCCAGATCTTTACAAAAAAAGCAACTTTTTGTCATCCAGATTTTGGTTCAAATGAGGAACCAAATCTGAGGACTTAAATTCTTCCCCCACCTTATCAAGTCACTTTGCAATTTTATAGCTATTCCCCTTCTCTCTCCCCTACGGAAGTTTTTCTCCTCCCCCATCTCCTGTCGTGTTCACTGTTATGTCCACAGCAATAAGAACAAGGCCCCAAATAGAGGAGGTACTTAATTAAAATCTGTTACAGAATGAATTAAGGAAGGATACCTTCATCTCTCTTTTACTATGTACATATACACCAGTTTTCCTTCCTTTCTCCCCTGGCCCTTAAAGAAACACATAAAAGAAAAATCCACCTAACACCCTGGGATGTGGCTCAAGCGGTAACGCGCTCACCTGGCATGCACATAGTCTTGGGCAGTTTCACATAGTCTTGGTTAGCCCACCTTTATATCAGCAAATTAGTAGTCAAAAAATAGAGCAGGGCCAGGTGGAGTGGTGCACATCTCTAATCCCAGCAGCTCAGAAGGCTGAGTCAGGAGAATCTCGAGTTCAAACCCAGCCTCAGCAACGGAGCTAATCAACTCAGTGAGACCCTGTTTCTAAATAAAATACAAAATAGGGCTGGGGAAGTGGCTCGGTGACTAAGTGCCCCTGAGTTCAATCCCCGGTATCAAAACAAACAAACAAACAAAAAACAGCTGGGCTAACAGTGACAGTGAAAAAAATAAAAAACTTCAGTACATCTAAGATTTATTTCCTTCCTCATAAAGACTCCTATTTGTTGTGCTGGAGAGAATGTTTATCATGGTCTCAACTCACCTTAATCTAGTTGGAAAAGGCAGTTACTGGAAAGAGTCCCTCTAACTGAAACAGGAGCTGCTGGATTACTGGGAAGCATCAGCTACCAGTTACACTGGTCACAGCCATATCCCAGTCTTCCCTTTTCACATATAACACCAGTCCTGGTGACAGTTCTCTAGAAGTGGTTTGGAAAATTCAAGATGGGCTGCTTATTGAGCTTATAGGAAAGAAAAGGATGAGCCCTTTCCTGGTACCCAAAGGTCTCTGAGGGCACTTGTACTTTCAGTGCAACTAACCTCTAGTTTCCTGGAAACACATGCCCCAAATGGTGTGTGTGAGGGGGGCAGTGGTTTGGTTACCTAATTTTTTAATAGTGTCCAAGGTCTACTTCCAAGGCCTTTGAGCTCATACAAAAGCAGAAGCCTGGGATGAAAGAAGATACCATCTGTATCTGACTAGACCTCTCTCTAGTCAGATACAGATAGTCATGTTCGCATAGATGCTGCATGAGGTGCTGCTCAGCCCACCTCAGGCTGAATCTCAGGACAGCAGAAGACACTGTTAGTGTTGGTGAAGCTCTGGATCATACAGCTTGCCCAACGCAGTTAAGCCCAGCCATGAAGAAGGGAGGCTCAGGTACACAACTGTGGAGACTTCATCTTACTCAATTCTCTACCTCAGTCTCTGGAAAATGCTTGCCCCATAAAGGTACACAAGATTGCAAATGTTGGAATGAATTCATTCTAATACCAACTCCAGCTAACTCGTGGTATTACTCAAGTTTTCCCATTTTAAAAATGGGGATGTCTTTAATATCAAGTATTTGAGAATGACATAAGTTAAGGTATATGAGCATATTTTGTGAACACCAAACAAATATGAGGGATGATATTCACTAAGTTATCTGTGTTGATCGAATACTGATATTTTACTGGTGAAAAACAGTGCTCTGTTATCACTAATGTAAAGAAGGTGGCTAAGTTGTAAAAACTCATATACTCTTCTGGTGGAGTGCAAGACAGCTGATTTCACTATGAATGAAGAAAGGTTGCCAGTAAGCAAAACAATACGGGGTTCTAGAAGAACCTGCAGTCCAACTCTTAGACTGAATGGCTGGCTCCTCCAATTTCCTACCTTTAGGAGACTTCCATAATCACGAAGTATTACCTCAAATGCCTTTGCAATGCCATAAGCGGATTATAAGCTTATAGGGATAACTCTCCATTTTTCTGACAACTGTATCTAAGAGGTTTTTCCTTCTACAATTGAAGGATAGACTCTCCTTACTCTGCAAATATTTGGGTGCTTCACTAAGGACTTATTAGAAAGTAGTAGTTTGAGTATATTCTTTCTTTCTTTCTTTTTTTTTTTTTTTTTTTTGGAGTTCTGGAAAATGAACCCAGGGTCTCACTCAAATACCCTCCCTCCCTTTTAAAAATATTTTCTTTTTAAAAAATAGTTATTTATGGGCTGGGGCTGTAGCTCAGTGGCAGAGCACTTGCCTATCATATGTGAGGCACTGGGTTCTATCCTTAACACTGCATAAATGCTAAACAAATAAAGGCATGCTGTCCATCTATAACTAAAAAAAAAAAAGAGAGAAAAGAAATTTATTTATTCTAATTTGTTATACATGACAGCAGAATGCATTTAAATTCATAGTATACATATAGAGCACAATTTTTCACGTCTCTGGTTGTACACAAAGTAGAGTCACACCATTCATGTCTTTATACACGTACCTAGGGTAATGATGTCCACCTCATTCCACCATCTTTCCTTCCCCTATGCCCCCTCCCTTCCCTTTGCCCTATCCTCAGTTCCTCCATTCTTCCCATGCTCTCCCCAACCCCCACTATGGATCAGCATCCACATATCAGAGAAAACAAGAGTATTTTCTTTTTTTAAAAAATTATAATTCATGTGTGTGTATCTATGTGGAAGGGTCATACATTTTCTTTCCTGACTACATATTGATGGCCCCCCTAAAAGGAAGACATTTTTTAAAAAGTTTAATGTAAGGTCTCACCACCTAGAAAAAACTCAATTAACTTTTTTTACATTACTTGTCCTTTTTTTGCCTAATGCTTCTACACACATTGTATTCATATTTAATAAAATTAGAATCATACTGAATGTTATTTATTAAATATATATGGTTCACAAAATATAATAGCACTCTAAAGAATAAGTAGCAGTGCTTTCTATGAAAATAAAATAGGCTACCAGTTCTCACAAATACGAATTATTAATAATCTGGCTATGGAGATGATAACTTAATGGTTATAATTACATTTATAATTGTCTGACACTAATCTTCTGACAACAAAAAGAGGTTTAACAGATGATTTTTGTGATTATAATGCCCAAGCTCTAAAAAGGTATCCCTAAAAGGCAGTCTAAGACTTCAAGAATCAAACCAAGTACCAAAAAGAGGTTGTACAAACTGGCTCCTGGATTATCTCTTTATTAAAAATTTTTTTCTAAATTTTATTTTTTAGTTGTAGTTAGACAAATACCTTTATTTGGTTTTATGTGGTGCTGAGGATCGAACCCAGGGCCTCGCGCCTGCTAGGCGCTCGCACTACTGCTGAGCCACAACGCCAGCCCCTGGTTTAGAATCCTGTCAGGCTAAAGCTGACGTAAACTGGAAAGACAGTTCTTCAACTGGGAAATTCTTAGTTCTTCTATAACGTCTACAGGATAATAAGGAAGAACAAAATAATGAAAGTGCAACTACTCTCCTGACATTATTTGTTAAGTAATGTTAGCCAGAAGAGAATGTAGACAAGAATTAGGGATATCTGAATAAGCAAAGGCATATTTTCTTCCTTGTAAAATAAAGAATTCAATGTTTTAAATAAGAACTGATAAAGGATCACCTGTGAGAATCAGTGGCTCTATGAACACCCACTTTTTGCTCCTCAAACTTTTGAACAAATCCTTTCAAATAATCTGAGATATGTTTACCAACTGCATCTTTAAAGATGACACTATTCGTTTATTTGAATTATATAAAAGATTACCTTCAAAATTAAAGGCATTTAAACAATTCCCCTTCCCTTCCCTTCCCTTTCCTCTTCCCTTTCCCCTTCCCTTCCCTTCCCTTCCCTTCCCTTCCCTTCCCTTCCCTTCCTTTCCCTTCCTTTCCCTTCCCTTCCCTTCCTTTCCCTTCCCTTCCCTTTCCTTCTTTCTTTAATACAGGGAATTGAACCCAGGGCCTGTGAGTACTAGGCAAGAACTCTACACCTAAACTACATCCCTAACCCTAAACAAGCCCTATCTTCTATTACTTTTATTTCCTTTCAAGAAGGTAGGAAGAAATACCAGAGGGAAAAGATGTAATGTAAGTATCGTCTGCACTTCTCTCAGTAAAATGAATTAAGCAAACTACCCAGCAAACCATAGACATCAACACAAATGTGCTCCATAAATTCATAAAGGTTCTACTTCAAGTTTACAAGCAATAAAATAATATATAATATAAATTAGGGAGTATATTTAGAGATTATTTTGAGATGAAAGTTAATTTTTGAATTTTGAGGGTTATCAGAAGTATACATGGCAACCTCTGTGTTTGGTCTTTAACTTCTTTTAAAAGTTACAATGTCTCTTCAGGAAGCAATCTTTATGGTCGTGAGCAATAGAGATAAAAAGGGGAGACACTCTTTTCCTCTATTCTTTCACTTCTGCCTAAAATTAATGTTTTAAGAAGTCTACAAACTAAAATTAGGATGCAATTTGACAGCATAAGAAATATGATCTTATAATGGCTACTAACTGGGCGGCTAGAGCGTGTACATGCATGTGTGTGTGTGTGTGTGTGTGTGTGTGTGTTTTCTTAACCCTCCTTGGCCTGGAAGTCCTTTGAACTCACTGTGGAAAGTGCACAAAGTGTCAGTATTGAAACTATAGCCGACATTAATTTTAACATATAATTATCAATAATAACTTCTTACTTCTTATGTTGTATATAACAAAAAGAAAAATTCCAGGGGTTCAAGGACAAAATTTTGAACATGAACAGAGTAAAAGCTTTCCTTCTTTTTCCAAACCTCACACACTTACAGAGAATGCACTCTGTTACGTGTCACTGCTGATACCATTTTGAATGTGTTTTTCTCACTGAAAAATTCAGCGTAAAAATCTCACATTTTAAAGTAACTTTTTTTTTTTTTTTAAGAAGCACAGTTCTAACATCTGAATGTTAGCTGCAGATGCTTCTATTCTGAACTTCTCACTACTCTTGGATTATAAATCTCTCCTTAAGGGCTTCTAATAGGTAGTAAATTGTTGGTTTGAATTTCCTTAAGGGATTATTAAAAAAAAAAAAACATAAGTGTGTTTCTCTTCCACACCTGTATTACATTTACCCCAAATGGCTTTTTCCTCCTTCAGTTATGATGTCCAATAGGATTCCTATTTATGAAAAAATATTTTTGGAAGTCTGAGAGTCATTTGGAAGCAGAGCTTTAGAAGAGAGAGACACTACTAGCTGATATATAGGATGTTTGTATCTCCTTCTCCCATGTTTTAATTTCGATAAAAGGAATACTCGGTGAATCAACACAGGAATTGTTGACTTGTGGTTATATCTAAAACAAAGTACTTGTCCTGATTTACTAAAGGAAATGTGTTCTTTATTGGGTGCAGCTTTGAAGGGCAACAAGAAAACCCTGCAAATGTGCATCTTCCATTGAGTCAGGGGCCTCTTTCTAAATAGGATTTACACAAACTAGTGTTCTAGTAGTCTGATGGTTCCTCTGGGAATCAGGGAACAATAATTAGGGCTCAGAGTCCAAATCTACAATGTTGTCTTGATTCTTTTTAAAAACATTAACTTGTTTGATAATGAAAAACTTTCCTGGGAATTTAAAGTAAAATAAGGTATTTGTGCACATTTTACTCAGAAACATTTAAAATAAGGCTAAAAACGCTCACATGTGTCTTAAACTTTAGTGCTTTTTTTCGTGACTGGATGGAAAGTGGGCAGCACCACACGTGGCAGGATTCCTCTCAGGACCGCCCTGTGCAGACTGACCACTGACCAACAACAGCACCAGGCCAAACAAGTCTATGTGCCCCTGGAACACATGCCAAACTTGAGCAGTTACTCATTGGATAGCAGATCCAAATTCACAGCCATGCTGCTAATTAAAGGGCAATGTTGACTACCCTGGTTCCATCGATAACCCTGTGAGAAGCGTGTGACTGTCTATAACAAGGCCAGAGATTTCCAAAGGGCCTCACTGACAACTCAGCACACGCTTTTCACACATAGTGAAGTGGCTCTGAAGGCTAAGAGTCTGCCACCACCTGAGGGACGCGCGACCTCAGATGCCTGATGTGGCAGCCAGACTTGGCACAATTGCCACAGACAGCTAGGGAGGACCTCCCAAAGACCTCAGCCTGGGAACCCAACTCCTTGTGGAATCCATTGCTGATTTTTTTTTAAACTAGAGGCAGTTTAAATTCATACCCAATGCAGATTTGAGTATGAGAGATAATTTTAGTTATCAATGTATGTTTTCTTTAAAACCTGCAAACTTAAATGCCAAAGAGAAGCAGCACCAGATGACTGGAAAGTCACCAGGAGAAGCCCTTGAGTCACAAAGTTAAGCAGTCTCTAAGATATGGAAATACACCACACCAAGCCTGATTCCTCAGAGATGCAGAGAATTTGTTGAAATGTACCTTGGCACTTGATAGTGTCAAAATCCCTGAAATAAAATGAATCATGACTATTCAGTTTTCTCCTTTACTAATAAAAAAAATGTGACTCAGGGAAATAATGATTTCACCAAGGTATCAAAACATATGTATTTGGCTTTCAAACATTCCTTCCTTAAATGGAAAAGGAACTATATTTCTCAAAGATAACGTCCCTGAAATTGCATGCTGGCCATTGCATCTAACTTCATCTGGCAAAGATCAACAGACTTTCTTCAGGGTGGGAAATTCCTTACATAAATGGCCACCTACATGTCTGTTGCAATTCCACTGTAGAGACGATATTAACACGTATCCTTGAAGACTGTGTTAATATAGCTGTAAAGACAAGTACAAGCACAGATGAACTATCCTGAAGGAAGATACGTGAGAGCAAGAGTTAAATTCAGTCAAGTAAATACTGTACTGAAGAGCCTGGGATCTGAGAGAACCCTAACAAGGGAACAGTCTGGAAGGGCATTAAACTCCATTCGGTAAAACAGACGAAGCTGAACTATTCGCCTTCAACTACCAAATAATGGTATAGGACTACCGCAGACCAATTACATTATAGAATAGTTGCTAGGTATGGTTCTCAAACCACTAAAGAGAACCCTGCAACAGTGATTGTGGGTATTTAATTTTAACCCTTGATAGGATATGAGGAAGGATGATTTTCTCTTGTTCGAGAAATCAAATAACAAGCAAGCCTGACTTCCCAGACTCACAGCACATACTCGGCAGCTTTCGGCTGCTTTACAAACACACAGTTCAGTCATTCCAGGAGGGAAACCTACGATTCCCTACCCCTGGATACTTAGGTCATAAAATTCCCTACCAAGGGAAAAAAAAAAATCAAATTGGCAACCAAATGGGGAGGTTAGAAAGCAAGCCACACAAAGTCTCCATGTGTGGCTATGTCTGTTGTAAAATTTAACCCTTTGAAGACATAAATAACAGAATGCCTATAGCAAGCACTTGGGCATTCTGCTTTATTGCTGAGCCTAGTCATTCGGAAAATATTTTTTTTTTTGCTTCCATAGAGATAATGCCACTAATGTGACCCTGGGCTCTGAGAAGAGAGCCATGGTTTCCTCCAGCCAATTAAGGAGTGGCATGGACCAGGCTCCAAAGGAGCAGCACAGCAGTGGCCACTTAGCCCTTCCTTCTCAGTAGAAAGGGGAGAAGGGGAAGAAAGCAGGAGATCACAAGCCTCCTCCAGGGATACATTCTCACAGAAGACAGCAGATTCTCTACAAATGAAGTTCAGTGAAAAACAGTCTCACCGCCAGAAGCCGAGGCACAAACAGCCGATGCCCCATCCCCAGAAGTTCCAGCACCCGGCACGCATACTCATTCACCAGCTTGCTCCTCTCGTCGTGCATGTCCTGGGACTTTTTGACAGGAGGGGTGAGCTTCGCAGCTGGGGCTGGGCAGGGCACCCCTTCTTCCATGAGCAGTAAGTAGGTATCCAGAATGAGAAAGCTGGGTCTCTTATCCACAATCTTAAGAACTGCGGTGGGAGGGGAGCCAGGCTGATGTCTCCCCAGGAGGATGCACAGGACAGTCAGTGGTGGGAATTGTCAGCTAATGTCGCCACGAGAAAAACATCTTGGCTAAATTATCCACTGAGCAAGAGCCCCAAAGTAGACTCAAAATGAAAATGGAATCGAATGCTGATCTAAATAAAAAATGGCAAAAACAACCAAATGCAAGAAAATGGCCAAGAGTGATGCAGGAGTTCAGACACACGTGTGAAAGCGGACAAGCTGCTTGGAAGGGTCTGGTACGTTCCAGTGTGTGTGTGTGCTATGTGTGTGTGTGAGAGAGAGAGAGAGCGTGTGTGTCTATCTCTGCTGCGTGTGAGGACAGGAAGCCAGGGCAGTTGTGAAGCTGCAAGGAGAAAAGGATGAGCTCATTGCAATCCTCGATTCGTGACAAGCAGTGCTGCTGCTGCCACCGCCGCTGCTGCCACTGCTGCTGCTGCTACTGCTGCTCTGCCTCTTGCTGTGAATCAGTAATGAAGGGGTAAGAAAGGAAGGGGAGGGAGGAGGAGGAGGAGGAGGAAGGTGAATGAGCATGCAGAGTGTGTCTCAAGGGAGAATGCTGTAATAAGAAGCCAATGGCGAGCCTTTGGACAGATGCGCTTCCCCATCTCAGTCCACCTTCAATCAGTGTTAGTCTGACAGCTTATGCTGTTGAATCTTAAACCCACAGACGAACGAACTAGCTTCTCCTAACATGTATCGTTCACAGAAAAATCAGACAACCAGCCATCTAAAAGACTGACCTATTCACTCTTGCTTTCTAACAAGGAGAACAGATAAAAGTCTGATCTCATTCCATGCGTTTAAAGTGGGAAGCTCAGATCCTTGTTAGATCACTGAAATCTACAGAAGAGCAGCTAGGGTAGAATGACAGAATATGAACAGAAGAGCAAGGACCCAGCATTCAAGAGACACACCCTCAAGCTGAAGTGTTTATGCAATAATAATGACTTTTTGCAGTGCCAGGATGTGCAACAGCATTCCAGCATGCTGGAAGGCAGGCCGCAATTCAAAGCAAGATTTTTCCACATACAATATGATAAAATATAAAAATCTACAATATAATATTAAGAACAGACATATAAGAAATTACTAAAGTTGAGATTCTCAAAGCAAAAATAACTTTCTTATGCCATAGACTCTAATAACAACAGCAGTTTAAAACACTGTTTTGATACTCTCTGGTCAAATTAATCCTTCCCCAGCAATGCTGCTAAAATCAGAAATTAAATGTAGTTTAACATTTTACAATCTTTATGCTAAAGTGTTATATTAATTTCTCTGATGCTAGTAATAAGTTATAGCCAAATTTAAAAAAAAAAAAAGGACAAGATGACCTTTAGGGACAGTCTCTTAACTTTATGCGAGCCATTGAGTACTTAATGTTTGGCATCTTGATTCTGAAATTTGTAATTGGGCTCATAAACACCAAAACAGAATATTCATGCAAGTTTTAGCATGGTACAAGGAATAATGGAGTAAGAGGCTAGAGCAAGTTATTTCTGAGTCTTAGTTTTCTGTTATGACAAAAAGAGCTACAAATCTGCAAGTAACTAAATAGAAACAGATTTATCTTAGTGCAAGATATAGATTAATTATGGAACTAGGATTAAAGAGAAATAGGAAAGGAGATATTGCCTCCATTAACAAAATAATGTTTGGTTTCTTGTTTGTTTGGTATGGACAATAAACCCAGGAGCACTTAACCTCTAAGCCACATCACTAGTCCTTTTTTATATTTTATTTTGAGATAGAATCTTGCTGAGTTGCTTAGGGCCTTGCTTAAATTGCTGAGGATGACCTTGAATTATCAATCCTCCTGCCTCAGTCTCCCGAGCTACTGGGATTACAGGTATGCGCCACTGAGCCCAGCTAGTGTTTGGTTTTCTTTTCCCAAAATCTCATGAAAAATAAAACTTAAAAAAATATTTAAAATATTATTGAACAAAATGTCTTAAATGAGATATTGATAGAGTACCATCAAGACTTTTATTTCTTCCAAAACTAAAAACCATACAAATTAAAAATTTTATTAATCAAATGGTCAAAAGCATTAGAATAGTGTGTGTGTGTGTGTGTGTGTGTGTGTGAGTGTTTGTGTATTCCAAGTCCCTAAGGTTTTAGAGGAAACCTCTGATGGGCTGCCTAGGGTTGGGGTAGGTTTTATTAGAACTGGGAGACTGGGCCTTTCACACTACACACCACACACACATATGCACACACCACACACATGTAGCACACAGCACAGCTCCATTTTTACTTTGCATACTTTCATTCTGCTTTAGATTCTGTTTGAAAAGACTGCTGCTGCAGGATTAGGGTGAGGAACACAGCCATAGACATCTCACATTTAGGAACAAGGGAGCAGTTTGAAGGTAAAGGAAGAACAGAGCAACTTCTTAGCTCACAGGATTTTCTCTGATCTGCTTTTTAAAGTGGGGGGCCATTTTTGATCTGACTAGCTAGGCCCCACAAAACACTTTCAGAAACATTTATATAAACCAGAGACAAAGAATTTGCACAAAATGATTCTGGTAAAAAGAAGTAATGATTAAGCAAATGATTTTAGAAATGTATGGTTTGGCCTTAGTGCTCAAAAAAGAAGTTAAAATTATATGGACTAAGTATTGAATGTTATTAAATATGATACATGTTTGTGTGTATGTGTAGCACTAGGGATTGAATCCAGGGCCTCTGCGTGCCAGGCAAGCTGTCTATCATAGAGCTGTAGCCCCATCCTCCCCCCCCCCCACTGTTTGTTTTTTTTTTTGAGACAGGGGCTTACTAAGATGCCCAGGCTGGCTTTGCACTTGCAATCCTCCTGCCTCATACTCCTGAGTAGCTGGGATTATAGGTTTGTTATATCATACCTGGATTAAATTATCATACCTAGTAAGCAAACCAAGTAGTTACAATATTTAGGCACATGTAACAGAATGCTATGTAAACGGTTCTATAATAGGTGGTCATGAATTTCAGAGGCCCTAATCGCTTCACAATGTTGCTCCTTAAACATCCATCATAGGTACCTTTAAAATTTCCACAAGTTTTCAGTAATGGTCCTATTTTCAGAACAGGATGATGTTTAACATCAAATAACTCTTTAGAACCTCACAGTGAAATGGAAGAATGGATTCCAGGAATTCTTGAAGCCCTTAAACAATTACCCTCACCTCAGTATTTCTTCCTTTTCCTCCCAAGCCCCCAATAATTTATTTATTGCTGATGAGATTCAGCATTAAATCACAGAACACTCTGAGGAAAAAAATATTAATTACAAAGTAGTCTAAAAATGGGATAATAAAAACTCTTCTGAATTAACCAGTTAATAATACCCAAATTATCTTACCCTATCATAAAAGAGATTTAATTCTGAAAGTTCAGTTTAAAAGCAAGTCAAAGATAATATGTGAAATCTGGATAAATCACCTATAAAAGATGAAAACTATTTTCTCTCTGTTCTTTTAGGTGCTCTGCCTTGGGTTCCACAAATAAGTCTGATCAAAGACAGTCTGAGGAAAGGAAAACCACAGCAGTCCAATACGTGCAGTGTGTGGCTAGGAGAGATTCAGTAACGAGCAGCTCAAAAAAGCAATTAGATCTTGAGCTTATACAGCATCTCAACAAAGAACAATAATTTTGCAGGGAAGTGACAAGACAAACAAAGGAAGAGAACTTTGAGCTTCTGGAGTGACAAACTGTACACAGCAGGGAAATTGACGTGCACAAGGGCTGCTCAGGTGAGGCTGTCTGCACAGACTGTTCATGGAGACTGTCAGAACCATCTCATTTCCACCAACAGGGCTCTTAACACCTTCCTGGTCTGGGAGATGTGTACTCAGGCCTGGGGGGCCCTTCACAGGGTCACTGGTGTTCTACTCTGAGGCAGAGACACTTGTCCTGTGCCTCCTTCTTCTCAACTGTCTCCAGCTCAAAATAGTTCTTATAAAGAACTGGCATATTTTGGGGTGGCACACTCTGAACTCCTTCACACCCAAAGAGAGTGACTAAGAGAGGGCCAGCAGCAGTCCAAAAGCCATGGCCTACGACTCACGTTGACACTCTCTGGAATGATGGAAGCAGGCAGTGCTGCAGTCCTGATTGGAGTCTTGCGCTGAAGAGTGTTCTTCCTGTGCCATGACTCCACTGTGTCATGACTCCAGATCACCTTCTGGACACAGTACATTTCCATTGTGAATATAAAAAGCATATCTGACTTAATTCGCAAACCCATAATTAAGAACTCATACACCTCCCCAATAATAATCATGTTAGGTTGTTCATTCCATGGCTACAAAGATGTAAAGGAAATACTTTCCAACCTGCAGTGAAATATCCAGAGATAAAACAGGGTGTGCCAAAAGGAGGGACACGCTGCCTGCCACAACCTGGGCGTGCTGTGGCCATCCACAGCAGGAGCAGAGGTAGGCTTGAGCTGGTGGGACAGGCCTATCCCAAAGCTATGAGGAGTGAGGATTAGACATCTTCAGGAGAAAAACAGGACGTTGCTAATTACACCATCTTTTAGTTGTATTTACTAGCTAAATGACAGGGCAGTTTCTTAACACTCCTGCAGCCTGAGTAGAAAAGCAACATCACCTACCTGGCCCAGATGCTGTGAAAATATAATAAGTTGTGCCCATAAAAGAATCTCTCAGGGGTTGGAGCTGAGGGGAGCTCAGTGGTACAGTGTTTGTCTAGCACGCTCAAGGCCTAGGATTAAATCCTTACCACCACCACGAAGAAGGAGAAGGAGAAGGAGAAGGAGAAGAAGACTCACACAGTGCACAGCACAAGGCAGATACTTAGGAAACACTTGTTTTTTTTATTCTTACCAGCAAGTCATACAGAAGAGAAAATGTATAAAATGCACTGTGTTCATTTGGAATAGGGTTCAGAAAGATGATAAGGGCTCTGGAAATCCTAATAATAGGACAGTCAGCCAAACACAGATAGAACATGTTCCTAGGAGACCACCTGCCTCTTCAGTTCACTCTTAAGACACAGACATGTTAACAAGAGGAGCAATGCTTCTCAGGGATGAGAAGGAAAGAGTAAATGTCCTTCCCTAGCTACTAGTTCTTCGTCAGATGGGTGACTTTTTCAAAAAGGAAAACTCAATGATTTGTTAAATTCCTAAGAGCCAACAAACAGGACAGAGAAGGATGACACAGTAAGTAGCCTGGGTCTCTTAGTGCTGTGGGTGCCTGCGGAAGTCACATTGGCTCTTCCAGTCAAAGTCTTAATTCTGTTCAGTGCTGTGCTACGGGATCCTGGATACAGAAGGAAACAGTAGACCCTGCTTCCAACTTTATGGGTTATCCAAAGCACTTGAAGAAAAGATTGAAATGAAATGTAATGATACTGAGCTCAGACGCCATCTCCCAGGAAAAGGTGTTTCATTATTTTACAGTTGGAACTCATATGTGGAAGAATCAGAGCACAAAATAAAGATACTACATAATTAACTGGCCCTGTAGTGGGGCGTTCAGGTTATAGATCTATAGGAATTTGAAGAAAAAGCATGTTCCTATAAAACCCCATAGACTACTGGGTGTTGCAGGGAAAGCACTGATCTCTGGTGAGACTGATGTTATGACAGTTCCAGGAGGGATGTTGTTTGCTCTTAAAGAGAAGACAGCACTTTCCCCTTCCCAAAGTGATACGATAGCATTCTGAGCAGACCTGGCAGCATCACCAACACCTCATTTCCTATCCTCGTGATCAGATTCATGTGAGAACTTCTGCATCCTCGTGGAAAGGTGATCGATCACCTTATCTGTTTCACATCTACACTGACTAGTAGCTCAGGAGCCTACCTGTTTTATTACTACACGTTTATATTTACTAGAAAAGAACTACACAGAGTAAACCAGAAATCCAAAGTTTCTACTTAGTGGATTCAGTTATCTATCAGTATCTGTAACTGCTTTTTTTTTTTTTTTTAAAGAGAGAGAGAGAGAGAGAGAGAGAGAGAGAGAGAGAGAGAGAGAGAGAACGAGAACGAGAGAACATTTCGGTATTTATTTTTCAGTTTTTGGCGGACACAACATCTTTGTTTGTATGTGGTGCTGAGGATCGAACCCGGGCCGCACGCATGCCAGGCGAGCGTGCTACCGCTTGAGCCACATCCCCAGCCCCCTGTAACTGCTTTATTGAGGCATGATTGGCATACAGAAAGTTACAGATATCTGTGATAAGGGGACAGAACCCAGGGACGCTCAACCACTGAGCTACAACTGAGGCCCATCCACTCCACACATTTTTTTTTTTTTTTTTTAAATCATGAGACAGGGTCTCACTAGGTTGTTGAGACTGGCCTTGAACTTGTGATCCTCCTACCTCAGCCTTCCCATTCACTGGGATTACAAGTTTGTGCCACCTCGCCAGGCTTAAGTAGTAGGCAATTAATGTACAGGGTGTATACTTGTGTAATATAATCATACATTTGAACATAAGTATACATCCATGAAACCAATATCTTTATCAATGTCAAAAACTTAACCTTCATCTCCACAGATTTTCTTCTGTCCCCACCCCCTTGTTTCTTTTGTGGTTAGAGCACTTAACAGAAGATCTACATCAGTAATATATTTTATAATAACAGGATAAGTATACTTCTTTTTTCCATGTGACATTAATAGAATTATTTGAAGACAGTCTTAATTTTCTTTTCTCTAAGCTAATCATGCCCACTTCCAAATCCATCTCCTCCAAGCTAATTTCTAGACTATTCCAGACACAATTCTGTCTGCTGCCCCAAGTATACACTTGTTTAGATAGTGTCCCTCAATACAGTGTTGCCCATAATGGAAAAAAAATACTCTAGATTTGATAGCAGAATCATAAAATAATGGGATCTTGTTAGACTCTAGAAAATATCAAGGTCTAACAACATGTCCAGTCAATTGCTGAAAAGACTGAGGCAGCTTGCCATCATAAAAGCTGTAGGAGACGGAGCCAGGAAGGCAAGATCTCAAAGTGCAGAAGCACAGCATGGAAGCCAGCACTTCCGGCACTATAATTTGCTACCTTTCAATTAATACAGTTTCTAAGAAATTATCTTATGAGAAGGTCTATCCTTCACCATTTTTTCCACACATATCTGGTCCAGAGCATGTGCCTGCCACCTGCGGTGAAAGAATCTAAAATTCACAGATTTGAGTTGAGGTGGAGTATCCCCAAACCTGCCTCAAGAACAGTCACTTTTAAATACACATTTGTGATAATAAAGCACATGTGCCTTTTCAGCTTTTGAGTGGCAAGTACTCTCTTCTGCAACCAAACAGTTCAAGCAGCTACTCCCTTGGCAGCTCAGCTATAGTGTCAAATGTAAGAGCTGCTTTCTTGAAGCCATGCTTGTGACACAGGCTTGAAGAGGGAATGCTGTCTCAGGTCTCTCCTTCTCTGCCATGGACGGTGTATATAATGTTCACAAGCATTTCAAGCTTGAGCAGCAGGGATAAACATATGTTAGTACAAGCCTGTTTTTTAAAATTTTAAATTGATCTCATTAAAATGAAGACATATAGAATCTAAACTATTCCTTGATCCCCTAAGCTAGATCAGCATTTTTCAAATCTTCATGTATGTGTTTTGTTATTCTTTTTCTTTTTTTTTTTTAAAGAGGTACTGTATTCATCTTGTGAATTGCCTCTTCCTTCTAAGGCTTATCTCTAATTTTCTATTAAATTTGCAATCTGTGGCATATTCATGTTATATAGAATGCTAGGTGTAGTATACCAGCTGTCACTATGAAAATATTATTTTCAGCAAAGGAGTTATATGGGTTAGCCCATGTATTAGCAATCGAATTTGTTTCTAAAAAATGAATATGTCAAGATGGGAGCCTTGATATATTAAATGGACAAACCACATTTTGAGAGAAAGTGATAATAGATTGCACAGCTCTCCTCTCTCCTCCCAACAAATATACATCCTAATTCAATAGAATGGTAGAAGTGGCAAATGGCAAGAGTGGAGATGACCCCCTCACTCTGTGAGCTCAGCACTTGTACACACTCAGTATTGCCACAGCAATCTGACAAGGCAATGGGTGAATGAGTGTACATGGGCTTCTCTGCTTCACAGATGCTTTTATGTATCTCATGCTTGCATGTGCTCCAAGTGGAGATTAAGATGAAAATCTAGTGACTAAAAGTATGAACCATCATTACTTTAAAAATTTTTTTTAGTTGTAGATGGACATATTTATTTATTTTTATGTGGTGCTGAGGCTCGAACCCAGTACCTCACCCATGCTAGGTAAGCGCTCTACCACTGAGCTAAGCCACCGTCCCCCATCATTACTTTTCTTTTTTTTTAAGGCGGACACAATATCTTTATTTATTTTTAGGTAGTGCTGAGGATGGAACCCAGTGCTTCCCACATGCCAGGCCAGCATACTACCACTTGAGCCACATCCCCAGCCCCCACCGTCATTATTTTTATTCAGGGTTTGTAAGAACCATGAGCTATCTGAGTGCTTCCCGTGCATCCCTGCATTTTATCATAGCAATATCTGTGCCCATTGAACTTACAAGTTAAGTGACTTGCCCAAGGACATGTAGCTAGTTATGGAGCTCAGGATATGCCAGCCCAAAATATGTCATCTTGGCATATTGAATATTTTACACTGAAGAAATTTGAAAAATAACAGGAAGGATGATTCTCTGCCCTAGTCCCCTGAAGCAAGTCTTAAGACCCACGTAGGAGGGAAAGGAGCATCATTATCTCAGAGGATGAAAGGGTGTTAAGAGAATCTGAATGAACAGGCTTGTTAACCCACTTTATCACCCTTTGTCCTATCACAGTTCACCCTCTCCATTCTTCATCAGCTCTGGTGTAAGATTGTTCCAGTTTAACCATTCCTTTGGGTCTTTATTTCTGTATAAACGCCCCTGGGTCATGTAAAACATATTAAAACACATTTGTATGTTTTTCTTGTTATTACCCTTAACCTCAGGCTGAGAAACAATATGTTTTTTCTCTTGCTAATCTGTCTTCCTGCAGGGGCCCTGGCCTGAACCTGGAAGGGTGGAAGAAAGATACTCTCCTACATTATAGCTACAATGACATTTTTTAGATAACTACATATATTATATTTAAGTGTTTTAAATATAACAAATTATTTTAAAAAAAAATGAACTCGGAATTAAACAGGCTAGATCCCCTAAGGTAGTCTAGGGACATGAGACCATTCACCTAGGTACATAATTATGAATATACTGAGAAACTAATATATCTTGTGTTCTGAAAGACATAACAAAAACCAAAAGAAAACAAAGTAGAAACTTGGGCTCAAAGAGCAGCATCTGTACCCTGGTGATCTTACCTATACCTTCCTTCTTAATTAATACCAAACAACCCAATCATGAGACCAGCCCTCTCTCCAGAACTCCCAACCTATATATCTACCTCCTTATTGAATACATATAACTAACCTCAACATGCTCAAAGTTACCACACCTCATTCTACCTGTTCCTCCTCCTGGTACCTCATCCACCCAACTACCGAGAAGACAACTGGGTACCATCCTTGCATCATTTTACCTCCATCTATACCTAACCCATCACTCAGGACTACTTGATTCAACCTCCTCAGCATCTCTCTAAAGGATTCCTTCCTCTCCATTTTTATCACTTCTGATTTGAGACCAGCCCTTAGTGTGTCATGCTAGATAGGCCTCCACCATTCACAATATTCAAGTTACTGTACAAACTAGGGGACTGCAAGTCTCCATACCTATGTTCATGTTTTCTTCTTTCCTTGAACTGTGTTTCTCCTCCAATTCATTTGCCTTTTCCTAATCTTTCAAGACTCAGTTCCTTGGCATTACTTCCTGCAGGGGCTGTACCCTCACTCCCCAGATGTGTGGCATGTGGCCCTCCTGTCTGCCCTGTTTCTGTCCATGCTGCCTATCTCATAGCACAATCAGACCTGTACTTGAACGACTAGCCCCAAGGCCAGTGCTTAGGGTCATTCTCTCTTGAGAAGGTAGTAGGAATAATAATAGGGTAAGAATACCAGGTATTCTCTCTCTCTCTCTCTCTCTCTCTCTCTCTCTCTCTCTCTTTCTCTCTCTCTCTCTTTTTTTTTTTTTTTGTCCTAAAAGCCCAGAAGAGGCAGCTATTTAACACGCAGTGGCATTCCCTATAAATGTTCGCTGAAATAGTTTGGCATTCAAAATGGATAGTCTTACTGTCCATGGAAGAGACAGATAAGCATCCTTCTGATTAGAGATGTTATAACACTGACCGCTCCTTTTGGGAATTTGTCCTTGGCAGAGTTACTTTTGCTTTCCTTCTCTTGCCCTGCATTCTAGATTCTAAAGAGAAGTCACATCTAAATGATTAGGATGTTAGCTGCTAAATCCTTTAGATTTACGGAACCCAGGACATCTGATGTCCTCCAGATACCACTGGAAGATGTAATGCCCCTTCTTAGTTTGTTTGTTTATTTTTGGTACTAGGGATTGAAGCCAGGGGTGCATAATCACTGAGCCACATCCCAAGCCCATTTTTATTTTGAGACAGAATCTCATTAAGTTGCTGAGGCTGACTTTGAACTTGCAATCCTCCTGCCTTGGGCTCCTGAGCCATTGGTATTATAGGTATGAACCACTGCGCCCAACCTCTTATTTTTTAGTTTTGTGCATCAACTAATTCAAGTATGTAAATATGGCTGGGAGGAGTAATTTGCAGAGAAGTGATATCTGCCTAAACAAACACAAGAACCAGAAGACCAAGGTCCAGTGTCCAGTGCTGGACAGAGAAGAAGGGGAAAGGAGGCCAAGTCCTAAATGATAAAGATCCTACCCAGAAAGTAATCTTTATGCCCTCTGCCCACTGAACCTCCCTATATAACCCTTTTTGTGTTCCAGAGTTCCCCAAGATAGTTTTTAATGGGAGGTAATAGCTGTCCACCCTGCCATCCTCCAAAGTACCAGTCCTTGAACAAACCACCCCATCTCCAGAGAATTGGCTTTCGCATGGCAAGCAACTATGCCTAGGGCTGGCAGCAGTACTGGTACTTTAATGCTTCTGAGTCTTTAAAAAGGTTTTTCCCTTTTTGTAGAATGTTCTCCTCCACCATTTTTCCTTGAAAATGTTGTCATGAAAAGAACACAAGCTGGGATGCCAGAAGGACTAGAGTATAAACCCAAAATTTGATGTCTAGTACCTATGTGACTTCATGAAAGTTAAGTAACCTCTCTGAGTCTTATTTTTCATTAGTTAAATGATGTTAATAATAGCAATCATATGAAGTTGCTTAGTTATCAACATCTGTGACATTGTTTTTAAAAATATTTATTTAGTTGTAGATGAACACACAGTATCTTTATTTATTTTCATGTGGTGCTGAGGATTGAACCCAGTGCCTCACCCAAAAGCAAGCACTTTACCACAGTGCTACAGCTCCAGCACCATCTGTGACAATTTTTAGCTTGGTAAACCAGGATGATAGAAAAGGAATTAATAGCCTGCCAAAGTGCTATGAAAATTACTTAAAATTGAAAACACCTGGACAATCAGCAGCTGTAGAAAAAATATTATCTAAATATAAAAGATCCTCCTGAAAACATAGCTGCCACTGACCACTTCTAAGGAGTTTCCCAATTGAAAAAAGCCTCTGTCTTAACAAGAAATGAGAATTCAGTTATCCATTAGCATCAAAAAACCAACTAAAACATTCTACACTTTTCCTATTTAAGCCCTTGGCTTTGCCTTCCCCCTTTTCATCACATTATATAAAAACACCTCTCTCTGGCTATCAGAGAGTTACTCATTACTGAGCATGCACAGTAATGATCCAGTCTTTCTCCTGTCAATCTGTCTGTTGTCTGTTAGTGATCAGGCCCCCATTCATTCCAACTCAAGATGGTGGGGAAAAGCTGTCTTCCCAACCATAATGAAGGCAGTAATAAGCAGGCAAGAATAAAGGGAAATCACTGAGGACAGAGAGAATAGAAGATAAATGGAGTTAATAAGGAATATGTGGCAATGGACTTATTCATTTATTCTGGTACCAGGGATTGAATCCAGGGGTGCTTAACCACTGAACCCCAGCTTCAGCCCCTTTTTAAATATTTTATTTTATTATTATTATTTTTAATTTTTTTAAGTTGTAAATGGACACAATACCTTTATTTTATTTGTTTACTTTTATGTGGTACCGGGTATCAAACCCAGTGCCTCATGCATGCCAGGCAAACGCTCTACCACTGAGCCACAACCCAGGCCCCTTAAATATTTTATTTAAAGACAGGGGCTTGCTAGCTAAGTTGCTTAAAGCCTTACTAAGTTGCTGAGGCTGGCTTTGAACTCATGATCCTCTTGCCTCAGCCTCCCAAGCTGCTGGATTATAGGTGTGTGCCACTGCACCTGGCACCAATTGCCTTTCTAAAAATTTGTTTTTTTAATATTATTATTTTTTTTAATATTTTATTTTTTTTTTAGTTCTCGGCAGACACAACATCTTTGTTGGTATGTGGTGCTGAGGATCGAACCCGGGCCGTACGCATGCCAGACGAGCGCGCTACCGCCTGAGCCACATTCCCAGCCCTAAAAATTTGTTTTAAATTTAGTGACCAAACAAGTAGTAAAAGTGAGGAAATAAAATCTAAAAAGTACCGACATTGGGATAATAAAAAGGGAGAAAAACCTTCCCAGTCATTCTATAAGGCCAGCATTACCCAGATACCAAAACCAGATGAAAACACACACAGAAAGAAAACTACAAATAATTTATCCCTGATAAATACAGATGCAAAAACTCTCAGCAAAAGGCTAGCAAATCAAACACAGCAGCACATAAAAAAAGATTGTATACCATGATCAAGTAGGATTTACCCCAGGAATTCAAGGAAGGTTGAATATACACAAATTGATAAATGCAATACATCATATCAACAGAATGAAGGATCTCAATAGACACAGAAAAAGCATTTGCTAAAATTCAACAAAATTAGGTATATAAGAGCCACGTATGACAAACCCACACCCTACAACATACTGAATGAGGAGAACCTGAAATCATTTTCTCTAAGATCAGGAATGAAACAAGGATGTACATTTTCATGGCTCTTGTTCAACAAAATATTGGAAATATTGGCCACAGGATTAAGATAAGAAGAAAGAAAGAAAAAAAGAGAAAGAAAGAAAGAATGAAAGGCAGGCAGGCATCCAAATGAGATAGAAGAAATAAAATTATCCCTGCTTGCAAATGACATGATTTATATAGAGAGACACCTAAAGACTCCACCAAAAACACTGTTAAAACTGATAAACAAATTCAGTAAGGTCACGGGATATAAAATCAACATACAAAAATCAATAGTTTTTTAATAAACCAACAGGAAAATTACTGAGAACGAAATTAAGAAAACATTCACAATTGCTACAAAATTCAAAACCAAAACAACACCACTACCACCCTAGGAATAACTTTAACCAAAGAAATGCATAATATGTGCAACAAAAATGACAAAACAGTGATAAAAGAAATTGAAGAGGATGCACAAAAAAATAGGACATTTCATTTTCATGGATTGCAAGAATTCATATTGTTAAAATGTCCATACTACCAAAATCAATATATAGATTCAATGTAATTCTTATCACATTCTTAACAGATCTAAAAAAAAAATCCTGAAATCTATATGGGAACACAAAAGACCCCAAAGAGCCACAGCAAGCATGAGTTCAAACAACAAAGCTAGAAGCATGATAATATCTGCCTTCAAAACATACTACAAAGACAGAGTTACCAAAAAAGTTTGATACTGGCATAACAGACACACAGACCAATGGAACAGAATAAAATAACCAGAAATAAATCCACATATTTACAGTTAAATGATTTTCTATAAAGACAGCAAGAATAAAACACTGGAGAAAAACAAGTCTCTTCAATAAATGGTGCTAGGAAAACTGGGTATCCATATGCAGAAGAAAGAAACCAGATCCCTATCTCTCACTATGTACAAAAATCAACTCAAAATGTAGGGATATAATGGAAGATTTGAAACTACTAGAAGAAAGTGTAGGAGAGATCTTTAGGATATTGGTCTGGGCAAAGACTTTTTTTTAATATGATACCAAAAACATAGGCATCAAAAGCAAAGACTGACAAATGGGATTCTATCAAACTAAAAATCTTCTGTATAGCAAAGGAAACAATTAACAAAATGGAAAAAAAATATTTACAAACATTCATCTGACAAGGGAAATATTTCCAGGACATATAAAGAATTCTTACAACTCAACAGGAAAAAAATTTTCTATTTAAAAATGGACAAATGACCTGAATAAACTTTTCTCAAAAGAAGACATACAATGGCTGATAGGTATACGAAAAAATGCCCAATATCACTGACCACCAGGAAATGCAAATCAAACTGCATTTCAGTATAATGAAACAAAAACAAAAAAATAATAAATGCTGGAAAGGATATAGAGAAAATAAAACTCTTATATACTATTGGTAGAAATGTAAATTAGCACAGCCTTATGGAAAAAGCATGGAGGTTCCTGAGAAAACTAAAAATACAATTACTATATGATACTATTACTATATGATACTATATGATACAATTACTATATGATACCCAGTCCCACTACTGGGTATACAGCCAAGGAAATTGAAATCAATATGTTGAAGAAACATTTGCATTCACATGTTTACTGCAGCTCTCTTCACAATAACCAAGATATGGAATCAACCTAGGTGTACACCAACTGATGAATGGATAAAGAAAACGTGGTGTATATTTACAACAGAATATTTTTCAACTATAAAGAAGGATGAAATTTTGTCTTTTATGGCAATATGGATGGAACTGTTAGAGAACACTTGTTAAGTGAAATAAATCAGGCACAGAAAGACAAATAGCACATGTCCTCACTAATACATAGAAGCCAAAATGTTGATCTCAAAGTTGAGATTAGAATAGTCTTTACTACAGTATGGGAAGAGTGTAGGGGAGAGAAGGATGGAGAGAAGATGGTCAGTGGACACAGGGGTGCAGCTGAATAGGAGAATAACTTCTTATGTTCTATAGCACAATACAGTTGACAACAATTTGTTGAGCATTTCAAAATATCTAGCAGGGAAGATTTTGAATGTTCCCAATATAAAGAGATGACATATGTGTGAGGTGATAAGATTCCTCTGAATCAATTCAATTACTCTGCTGATTATTATACAGTGTGTACATATAGCAGAATGCCACACAGTAGCTCACAAATATGTGTAATTACTATAAAAAGTATATATTAAAAAGTGTCACTAGTGCCTGTTGTGAGCCAGACATTGTGCCGCCCACTTTCAAGCATGATCTTATTTCGTATAAAATGTTGTACTAAAGTCATGGCTTTAATAAATCATTTGCTCATATTCTGTGTTGGAGCTCAGAAAATCATAGCCCAAAACATGGCAATTTAGTATGCCAATTATTTTAAATTAAAGATACTTGGGGATCAGAAGATGCTGGATGAGGATTGTCTGTGGAGTTCCCTTATCTACTTAAAGACCAGATCTGTCAAATATGAACATAATTGCCTTCAATCTTCTTACTAAAATGTCATTCGCCAAGAAAGATTATACTCCTATCATAGAGATGTGAAGAGAGTGAAAATCAAACTCCACATCTAGAGCCCAGAGGAACTTTGCCCAGGCCATATGTGTTCTTTGGGCCCATTACTATCCCTTAAAAATCTTTTACTGCCTCTTCAGGACTACCTATGCCCTCCATTTCCTTTTCCCCTATGAAGAGGGTCCTGAATCCTTGGTCATCCCACAATTATATTTTCATATTTTGTATGGCTCCCATGCATGTGTGCACATTAATAAATTTGCATATCTTTTCTCCTGTTAATCTATCTATTATTGGTTAATTTCAATAAACTCAGTGAACTTGCCTACTCTTTTTTTTGGGAGGGGGTACCGGGGATTGAACCCAGGGCACTAGCCCACTGAGCCACATCCCCAGCCCTATTTTATATTTTATTTAGAGACAGGGTCTCACTGAGTTGCTTAGCACCTCACTTTTGCTGACGCTAGCTTTGAACACACAATCCTCCTGCCTCAGCATCCCCAGCCACTGGGATTACAGGCATGTGCCTTGCGCCCAGTGAACTTGCCTACTCTTGCAAAAATCAGTTTGCCTTATCTCTACAACATCCTTTTGTTCCCAACGGTTCATGTGCTGGAAGAATGGCCTCCAGTGTGGCAGCACTGAGGTGGTGGTGAGGAAATGTGGCTTGAAGGTAGACCTGCACAGGCAGACAGGAAAGGGGCCTAGGAGGTCGGCCTAGGATGAGACCCTGCCATCCTAGAATGTGACATGGGGCCTAAAGAACATCCTGTCATTGCCCCTGACAGCTTCAACCATCACACCTCCTCCTTAACTAGAATACCCTGTCACTGCTGCTGATAGCTTCAACCACAATGGCTCTTCCTTAGCTTCCCATACTCCTAAACCTAGCAATGGCTGACCATCAGATCTACCCTTACCTGAAGCACTTTCTCTCCTGAAAGACATGCCAAATCACAAGGTTGGACCCATCCTCTTAATTATGTAAATAAAAGATTAAACTTATGCACTTAGGATTAGCTTATGAAGCTGGGAGCTTGGAGAGCGTGATTGGTACATGTAGTATCCCTCACCCGACCAATCAACTGGGCTAGTCCATGAGATATACCTTTAAGGCCGGACGCAGTGGTACATGCCTGTAATCCCAGTGGTTCAGGAGCCTGAGGCAGGAAGATCAAAAGTTCAAAGCCAGGCTCAGCAAAAGCGAGACTCTGTCTCTAAATAAAATATAAAATAGGGCTGGGGATGTGGGTCAGTGGTTGAGTACCCCTGAGTTCAATCCCTGGTTATCCCCCATCCCTCCCAAAAAAATGAGATATGCCTTTAAAACCCCTGGACAACAGCCACCCTCTCTTGGGACCTAATGAATCCTGTTACTTTGCTCTTACCCTTTTGTCCATGGATTCCATTCCTCGAATCTGTGAGACAAAGAACCCACCCACCCATACTCTGTGTTACAGTAGGCAATTTAAGACATGGGGCCTAGTAGAAGGAAATGAGGTTATGGGCTCCATGCTCATGAGTGGACTAAAGGGGATTCTCGTGGAATGGGTTGGGACTTATAGTAGTAGATTAAGTTCCTGAGAGAATGGGCTCTCTTATAAAACAAGTTCAGTACCTCAGCTCACTTTCTTTTTTTTTTTAATTTAAAAAAAATTTTTTTAAATTTTTTTTATTGGTTGTTCAAAACATTACAAAGCTCTTGACATATCATATTTCATATATTAGGTTCGAGTGGGTTATGAACTTCCATTTTTACCCCAAATACAGATTGCAGAATCACATCGGTTACACATCCACATTTTTACATAATGCCATATTAGTGACTGTTGTATTCAGCTCACTTTCTTGTACACATCTCCTTCGGCACATGGCCAGTCCCCGTTTTACTTCTCTGCCATATTGTGATGCAGTCAGAGGGCCCTCACTAGAGTGCTGGCACCGTGCTCTTCAGACCCTCCATCCATTCAAATTGTCAACCAATTAACTCCCTTTTCAAGTTACTCAGCTTCTGGTATTCTCATATAGTAAGAAAAAACAGATTAAGACATCTATTATTTTTCACTTTTATTCAGTCTTCCAAATCTAATCCATCTACAAATCCTGTCACATATTTTGAAAATAGATCTCGAATCTGTCCTTTTCCATCTCACTTGGCCCAAGCTACCATCATTTCCTGTTTGGCCTACTGAAATAACAACTAGATGCCGTGCCTCTTCTGTCACCCCTTGTCCATTCACATTACACAAACAAGAATTCATCAATCAAAATGATGTCCCCAAACCATATGTGAAATCAGATTTCTACCTGGTCAAAGTTCCTAATGGCTTCCACTGTACCCAAATGTAGACGCTCCTGCTTATATGGCTCACTGACCTGGCCCCTGCTCGCCTCTCTGAATACCATTCCCTCCTCTCTACCTACCTTTCATTCCTCAGAAGGCTCCAGCCACACTGGCCTTCTTGAACACACAAAGCCTTTCTCACTCAGACTCTGACCCTCATGCAATTAGGTCTGCTACATCGTTCAACCCCACTTAGCCCACAGAGGCCCTCTCTTACCACCATGTCTAGTGGAGTATAGAAATTGCTTATTGCTTTCTTAAGTGTTACCTTTCATCCAACTAAACTATCTCAGGACAGAATCACAGTGGAAAGGAGTGAGAGCTTTAAATGTCTTCATTGTCAAGAGTATTAGAGGAAAATAAAACCCCAAAATAAGAATCTTGCCGGGCATGGTGGCATATGCCTGTAATTCCAGCAGCGCAGGAGGCTGAGGCAGAAGGATCCCGAGTTCAAAGCCAGCCTCAGCAAAAGCGAGGCATTAAGCAACTCAGTGAGACTCTGTCTCTAAATGAAATACAAAATAGGGCTGGGGATGTGGCTCAATGGTTAAGTGTCCCTGAGTTCAATCCCTGGTACAAAAAAAAGAAAAAAAATCTTGACTCAGCTTCTTCATTCATTTTTACTTTAAAATTATAACTTCATAGAACTTTTTTTGAATTTTTACTTTTTATATTTTTTAGTTGTAGATGGACACAATATATTTATTTTTATGTGGTGCTGAGGATCAAACCCAGTGTCTCACACTTGTGAGGCAAGCACTCTACCACTGAGCTACAGCCCCAGCCCTCATAGGACCTTTGAACTTCTTTTTCCTGATGCAACCAGGAGTCAACTAAAGTTGACCCCCTGACATTTACAGATTTAATATTTAATGTTTCTCTCCCTTAGAGGCCCAACAGGGCCACAATCTAGTAACTTGTGAGTTTGCAGGAGGATAAATTGAGTTATTCCTAGTAGCAGATGGTGAGTAGCTTGAATTATAGTCTTTGTCCTTCACAATTATATGCTCTTCTAGCAAGGTATTTATTTTATCTCAATTTCATAAAGAAAATGAGTTAAAATCATAGTAGTATTAGAAAATTGAGAAACTTAAAAACATCTTAAAATGTATCCTTCCCAAATAGTTTTCCCCCTCAACCCACATTGATCCAAAAGAAAGAAGCGGATCACAGTCCAACTAAATTATCTACCTGGTTAAATGCAGTGATTCTTTAGGAATGCCATAATTAATACCAAATATTATGGTTCCAAAAAGGCTATTATGAACCTATAATCATAAAGATTAGTCACAGAAAATGAAGAGATCATTTTAAACATGCAAGTGGCTGAGTCACAGTGGTATTTGGTACTGAACAGGAAAGCTTTTAAATTTAAAAATAAAGATAGCATAATATTGGTATTACAAGTGTCCTGTGAGCACTGGATAACACATGCTATATAACTGTCAACTACTTTAGGAAAGAAGGCATTAGCAACACCAAACTAGAAACAGCTCTTAGACCAAGTAGGGAAGAGAGGAATAAAGAACTCAGGATTTCCTAGCTTGGACCTGGAAAGTCCCCAAAGCCTACATGTTAAAGGCTTGTCCCCATTAGGAAGTGGTGGGACCTTTATGAGGTGGCTAGTGGGATGTCTTCCAGTCAGCTGGGGCCACGCCTTAGAGGGGACAGTGGACCCCAGTTCCTCACTTTTGCATCCCAGACACCACGAGGAGAGCAGTTTTATTACTCCTGTATGGTGTGCTGCCTCCCCACCAGAGGCCTGCAAGCAAAGGGTCCACTGGTGATGGACTGAAACCTCCAAAACTACAAGCAAAAACAAACCTTTCTCTCATTAAGTTGACTTATCTCGCTTATTCGTTATAAGAAAGCTGACGAACACAGAGAGTAAAGAGTGAAAGAGGAAATGCTATTCAATTCTCTGCGTACACACCAAGAGTCCAGAACTGTGCTCTGTGCTAAATGGAATACAAAAGCAGCCCACAGGGTGATCTCTGCCTTCAATGACATTATAGACTGTATGGCAGAGACAAAAACTACATATTGGGACAGTTGGGAGGTCCCCATGGCATTGTGTAATAACATGCCCATTAGCTACATTTAGTTGGTAGGTACATCTGAGGTCAGACTATGATGAAAATAGGATGCTAGAAAAACAAATTATGTTGTACAATAGGCAAGTGAGCAGTACTACTAAGATAAGTTTCAGAAAGATAAATCTGGTAGCAGAGGGAAGGATGGATTAACAGAGGAAGAGACTGCAGGTAGATAAGTCACAAAGCTCTTGAAGTAACTAAATATGAGAAAACGAGGGCCTAACTGGTATGGTTGCTATGGAAATTGAACCATGCTTGAATTCAAGAGACATCATATAGGAAACCAGCTCTTCAGTGTTTCAGTGTAATGTTCCAAAGTTCTTGTGGTTTATCGTCTCCTCCTTTGAGTAATCTCCTCCTTTGAATAACTCACTGATAAAAAACTGCCTGAGAAATAATATTCTTCACTAAGTCAGGGAATGGCAGGCCAAAGAGGACAGGGAATGGCCTGGATAAATGAATTCTGTAGCTATCTCAAAATTCCTGACACTGAGTCACAAAGTTGTTTAAAAGATCAGGTGACTTGGTCACTTTCTCTGCAAATCTAATTATTAATGGAGTAAACCACAGTGCACCAAGCTGAGCTAAGCAGAAGTTGATGTGGTGACACTAGAAACTGCCTGAGTTCACCTGGTCATCTCTATATAACCGTAAATAGGAATACATAAGGTCCAGGGAGCTGGTGTCCTACAAAGACTGCATTTATGTACTTTTGCAGTGCTAGGAGTCAAACCCAGGGCCTCACACATGCTAGGCAAGCACCCTACCACTGAGCTACAGCCCTAGCTTTTCTGATTATTATTTTGAGAGTCTTGTTAAGTTTCCCAGGCTGGCCTTGAACTTGCCATCCTCCTGCCTCAACCACCCAAATAGCTGGGATTATAGGTGTGCCTCACCCTGCTCAGGAAAAGAAGACTTTATAGCAGCTACTTTCCTTCAAATTTAAGAACATGTCAGGAGAGTTATTAAAAGGAAGAGAAGGGAAGGGAAGTTAAGGAAAGAGAGGAAGAGGCGGGGAAGAGAAGAACAATGCTCTCAGCACTCGTATCTGACACATCCAGCTGCTCCCACGTCTCCCCAAGAGACACTGTTCACTCTGCCCCATTATTTGTCCCTACTGCCACAGGGATGATTCTAACATTCTCCTAACTAGTCCCCCTGTTTGTTACCAGTTTCTTCACATTTCATTCTCTCCCTCTGTCTCTCCAAGGCCATCTTCCTAAAACAACCTCGAGCATGTCATTGTCTAAAGGTATCCTGTGGCCCACAGGTCAAAGGTTAGCATATACCCTAACCACTTCAGACAAACACCTACCTTTCAACTTCACCTGTCACCTTGATCCCTCATGCCCAGTTTTCACATAGAACTTTTCCCCATTTTCCAAATAAGTTCTTTTTTACAATGCTTCTGCTACTTATTATACTATTTTCACTGCCTAAAATATCATTCCTTCTCTTGTTCATCTTTCAAGACTCAAATATCAAGTGTCACTTTATCTTTCAAGCCATCCCTATAACTGCTTCCCTCCTGCTTATGCATCCAGTCCCATTTATGACCCTATAAGGACCCTCCTATAGCAATTATTCCTATACCTGGCCTCTCCCCTGCTTCTCAGTGAACATTATAAGAAAAAAGATTAAATCACTGACATTTAGCAGTATGCTCACCACCAGCTGATGCTTTTTCATGAACATGTAAATTTGAATTGGGGGAGTTCCATCATCAGACAGGTTGGTTCTACAGAAATGAATCAATGAACAGACCTGCATGCCTTGCAGGATGGACCCAGGACTCCACAAGTTACTGTTCTGGTTTAGATTTTGATGTTTAAAATATACCGGGGAAAGGAGTGTCAAATAAAACACTATTTTCCATCTCACATGGAAATACATAATAGATGTTGATGAAAGTACTAACGTATTTGGCCATAAGTAGTAAGTATTGCAAACTAAGTCCTTAAAGTACTCAAAGTTTTCCAAATAATGCCAACATGCACCTGGACTAATATTAACACAAAAACACACCTTTAAGAAAATATCTATTGATAGGTTTATTGCTCAAAAGTTCAGATGCTTAGAACTTACATATAACAGGACTTAAATCAAATTCAAGGAAATGATATGAAATCACTGTGACAAATGAAAGACTCTTCCTGATGTCTCCTCTACAAGTTGTTAAATCTAAAGAAGATTAAAACTACAAGTAAGTAGCTAAGGTGCTCCAAAAGGAGTTAGCAGGCTAGGTCAGCTAATTAATCAAATAATAAAGTTTAAAACAAAAACATGTGCTTTTGTATTCACATATGGTTTTTCTTCTTACTTTCCTACTAGTGATATCCCAGGTTATAATGCAGTGTTCGTGGAAGACCACAATATTTAAAGTTGAAAAATTTACCCAGGATTCAAGAACTAACAATATAATACATAGCATTCTGCTGTGTGTGAGGTAATGGCCCCCACAGCAAGTTGCCCTGAGAGGCTATGGTGGGCACCAACAGTGGAGAAGCAGCACAGGTACAGGTACAAATTCTCCTACTGGGCTCCACTAGTCCTCTTCTTGAAAGATGCCACACCTTTAGCACTCCAAATACTAGAGTCAGCTTTACTGTTTTTGCTCTGAAATGAAAATAAATTATTCTTGAACAAGAATGCCTCAGTAGCAAGTGTGCTGAGCAAGAGCTTTTGACTTCTTTTCTTTACCCTAAAAAAGCCTAAACTTTGATTGGTGGTTTCCTTTCCATGCTAATCCTTTAAAATGGAGCTGGCTCAAGCTTGCGAGGGCTTGCAGAACATGCAAGTGCCCAGTAGCAGGACAATACCCATTCTACTCTCTGCCTTCCACCCATCTCCAGGCACCCCTCCCTTACACTCATTTTGATTTGTTTTTCTGGTAGTAAGGTTTGTTCTTGGCTTTGTACCCAGCTTCCTTATATGTACCTCCATTCAGCCTTGCTTGATGGCTGGCCCAAGCTGGTCTCAGTGACCTCTAGTTTACTGGCTCAATGTGTTACCATCTCAGGTAGAAGATGTTCCCATTACCAGTCCCATACCTGCTGGGGTCAGCCCTTCCCACTTCCAATCACAACAGGAGGGTTCTTAGATTGCTGGTACAAAAAAAGAAAAGCAATCTGAAGTAAGATAAGTACCATAAATTGAAAACAGAGTTAAAAAGAAGGGATAATAAAACAAAAGTATCAAATCTATATTATTCAAATAAAAGGAAAAAATGCCAAAGATGCAAACATTTTCAGCTGCCTCTCAATTATCAACACAGAATGGAGACACTAATTTCAAACTGAGGATTAATAAAGATTTGAATATGTTGCTGTGATTCCTTCCTCCCTCCCTCCCTCCCTCCCTCCCTCCCTTCCTTCCTTCCTTCCAATGGGGTCTTGTTATATTGCCCAAGCTGGCTTCGAACTTGTGAAACTCCTGCCTCAGCCTCCTGAGTAGCGGGGAATACAGCTGTACACCACTGTGCCCAGATGTTTTAATTCTATCTTAATATCTCTTGTATATTAGAATGGGCTTAAATAATAAAGTTATTCAGTGTGGAATTGACTTAGGAAGGCCTACTAACTTCTTGAGATTCCTTATCTGGTACTCCCTCATACCTCCGACACAATCCACTAAACCCATAAAAAAAAAAAAAAAATCTAATGTTTCCTGTGATGCAAAGTGCTGCTCTATGCAGAAATGCAGAGCTGCCTCAGGTAAGAGTAACAAACAAAGACACTAGTTTCAAAGAGCTTCCCTTAAATTCTTACAGCAACTAATAGGTATTTATAGGTGCTTACTTTAGTGAGCAAGCTGTAACAGAAGATTCCCTGAGAGTTATCTTTATTTGGATTATAATGTAAAAACAGGAAAGCAAGTGATGATGAGAGGTGAGACAGACTTGAAAAGTGTAGATTTAGAAAAGCTGGTAGAATGTTGCTTCTGGACAGAAAGCAGACAGGCCTAAGGTATACATGGTTCATCTTGGGTCCACTTCCAGGTTGGCTGAAGTGGAGACATGATGAGGGTGGAACCATCCAATTGAGGTGGCTGCAGAGGGTTTTGATGACTAGATGAAGATGTCTAAATTCAACCTTCAATAATTAGGAATCAGTGAAGATTTATTAAAATCAGAAAAGCAGGATATTAACAGTATCTGAGGCTATATTCAGCTCTGATCATTTTAACTGAGGGAAATCTTTATGAGTGCATGATTACTTAAATAAAACCCTTTGAAATTAAAAGAAACATGAGATTTGTTTTATTCAAAAGAAAGGGGCTCAGTATGCATAATCTCTGTGAAAAGAACTGTATTTACTGTCTAAACAATTAGAGAGTATTAATCAAGAGAAGGATTAGTGTGGTTTGGTTAGGGAAAAATCAAAGTACATCAACATTGCTTTAGGTGGGGGTACAGATTACTTAAGTACAACAACTGGAAAAAGGATAAGGTTAATCTTCTAGTCCTTTTCTGGTCTATGCATCAATTCTGGAATCAGAATGTTAGCTGAACATGTAGAACTGTTTTCTTTGCTACCTGTAGGGACCCAGCTTGACATGACTATAACCATCTTGTGGTAACCAATGTTTTGCCTACCAGATGACCCTGGCATGCAACCCACACCCTATAGAAGAAACAAGTCATTAATATAGACAGCTGAGCATTTTGTGACAGCCACTAATGCTCAGGTTTTTTCCTTAATTGATGCTTGATGTATTAATAGTTTATTTTAGAAAGGCCAGGGATATTCTGGTTGCCTGTGGGCCACCTGGGTCTAGCTTAGCATATAAACCTCCTCCTCCTCCTACCTCAGAATACAGGGATCCTCCTATCTTGCAGCCACACAAGACACACTTCTGTCAGTAAATCCCCGATAAAGCTCACTCCACAGGCTCACTCTGCCTGTCTTTAAAAGGCCTTTGGTACAGGTCTCTGTACATTGGGACTTTAGTTTTCCAAAACAACACTTTAGGGAATAAAAAGTAAGCCTTGGGCTGTCTTTAGGAAATAGTTTACTTAGAGAATGTAAGCATACATATGAAACATCTAAATAACAACAGAAGACAGTGATGTTATTGTCAATGTGAACAATACACGGTATAATTGCAGGGCATATGCATTGTGGGCAGAAAGAATCCAGAACCATCCTTGAAGAAGATGGGGTTTATGCCACAACACAGGGGCTAGGAAGCAGGCCACTGTATTACACAAAGAAAAGGGAAGATAATTACATGTCACATATAGATGCTTTCAGAATGTAGTGCCAGAGTTCATTTCAAAGATTTTTGATGGGAAAGTGAAAAGGCGAACTCAGCACAATAATGAAGGCCATGATGTCCAGATGGGCAGCCTACAGTCTATGTGATTGTGCCCCAAGAGCTGTGCTGTGCACAAGTTGTCTGGCCTACAGGTGAATGCTAATGATAATGAAGGCGAAATATCAAAGGCCTCTGAAGGATTTACACAGGGTCACTGAAGATACAAAATTGAAACTTGAGTTAGGACAAAAATTAGGAATTGCTTTCTTTGGACAGTGAATTTATGACTCCTCCAAAGGAGACAAGGCAATGTAAAACTAACTGCAGAAACCAAGGAACTTATTTATTGCTGAAACCTGAGGAGGAAGAAATGATTTCTGCCAAAGGTAAGGGCAAAGAGGCAGGGACATGAAGGACACAAACTGTGGAAGAGCTGGTGCAGGGACCAGACCTGCGATTCCAGCAACTTGGGAGGCTGAGGCAGGAGGATTGCAAGCTTGAGACCAGCCTGGGAAACTTTTCAGAATAAAAATAAAAGAGACTGGGGTGTAGCTTCGTCGTATAGCACCTCTGGGTTTAATTCTCAGTACCACAAAATAAAAATTAATTAACTAATTCATTAATTAAAAACTGTGGAAGACAGAATGGGTATATATGCAGAATTTCTTTTTTTCCCCTGATCAGTTAGCTAGAGGGTCATGAGTAGGATAGAAGCTAATCATCAGAACTTCTGCTTTTATATTCAATTTTATGTTGCTTTTCTCCTTAGCTTCATGTCTTAAAAAATAAGATCACTATACTATTTTGCTCAGTTATTAGAATTAAGTATCCCATGACCAGCCTTTCATTTTCTTTAGTTGCTAAAATTTCAAGTTGTAAAACTAAATGCATTCTGAAAAGAGTGCTTTTTAATTTACAAAGGGCTATTCAGGAGATCTCTTCTTTCCTGAGTGAGTCTCAATAATTTGAGTGTTTCAAGAGATTTGTGCATTTTATCTAACTTGTCAAATTTATTATCATAAAGCTTTACATAATCTTCTTTATTATCCTTTTAATATCTATTGAATTTGTAGTGGTATCACCTTTCTCATTCCTGATGTTGACAGTTTGTGTCGTCTTCCTTTCTTTTCCTGTCAATCTGGCTAGAGGTATTATTAGGTACATAAATTTCTATAACCCTGACATGCCTTTCTTATTTATTTACTCTTAATCCCTTCTTCTTTTTTAATGCTTCTTTTATATTAAATTGTTTTTATGATTATATTTTATTTCATTTATTGGTTTGTTAGCTATAACTCCTTAGCTGTTTCCTTTAACCCTTTTAATAATTCAGATGTGACTTACTTTAACTTTTTTATATGTCTACGAAGTATTTACCTTAGTTTTATTTAGTTTTGGTAGGGGGTGGGTTTGAACACAGGCCCTTGCGCATGGTAGTTACGTGCTCTACCACTGAGCTACATCTCCAGCACCTTCCCTCAGAACACTACATTTTTCTTTTCTTTTCTGACTTTTGAGACAGGGTCTCTCTAAGTTCCCTAGACTGTCTATAAACTTGTGTGCCTCCTACCTCAGCCTCCTAAGGAGAGGGGATTACAGGCATGTGCCACCATACCTGGCTAACCTTATTTTTTGAAGAATATTTTCTTTCTTTCTTTCCTTTTTAAAAAATCTGGTGTAGTGCTTTAAATATGCTATTACATTATCTAACTATTTATATTGTCTTTAATATCCTGTCATACTTTGTTTTTTTTAAAACATATATTTTTCCATTGATTTTGAACAATTTGATATACCTTGGTGTAGTTTTCTTCATGTTTCTCTTGCTTGGAATTTACTGAACTTCTTGGATCTGTGGGTTTATAGTTTTCATCAAATTTGGAAAATCATCAGCTGTTATTTCTTCAAATATTTTTATCTCCCTTCTCCACCTGTCTCTCCTTCAGTTCCCCAAGTACACATCTATTAGACCTTTTAAAACATCTCTTTGAAGCATTACATATATTTTTGCATTTTAAAATTTGTCTTTACTTTTGTATTTAATTTTGAATTGTTTCAATTGCTACATTTTCAAATTCACTAGTTTTTTCTCCTGCAATATCTGATCTACCTTTAATCCCATTTAATATATTTCTAAGTTCTATTAGACATTGTAATTTTTATCTCTTGAGGCTCTGTTTTTTTTTCACATTTCTTATTTCTCCATTTAACTTTTTGAGTACATGAGTAAAGTTATTACAGTATTAATGTCCTTATCTGGGAATTATAATTTCTGGGCCAACTGATTCACTAATTTTTTTCTCTTCATTATGGATCAAAATCTACTTTGAACATACAGGTGAAAATGAGGTTCTAGAAGTTAATAAAGCAGTAATTCTCAACCAGGAGTGATTGTGCCCCTGAGAGAACATTTAGCAATGTGTAGAGACATTGTCACAACTAGAATGGTGCTACTGGCATCTAAATAGCCTATAACACACAGGCCAACAACCCACAACAAAGAATTAACTGACTAAAATGTCAACAGGACTGAGTTTGAGAAACCCTTCTGTGGAGCAACAGGATGAAAGGAATTCAGGATCCTGAGTGGTCTTGTGTTGCTGAGCCCACATCCTCTTAAATAGTATCACATGAAAAAGAAAAAAAAAAACAATTATCTCTTATTGAAACCACTGTATTTTGGAATCGAATTTGCTATGGCAGTTTAGTTTACATGGATACTCCAATATTCCCATAAACCCCACTGAAAGTTGAAAATATTTTAACTCAAAAATGCATTTTAAAAAACCTATCAAAAATTATATCATAGCTTAGCAACACCACACACTGCAGAGTACTGATTATTTACCCTTGTGATCATCATCTGGGAGCTCACTGCTACAAACTTGTGCCATAAATGCATCCATCATACTATATATCACATATCACTAGCTTAGGACAACATCAAAATTCAAAATTGAAAGTATAGGCCAATGTCGTGGTTCACAGCTGTAATTCCAGCAATTTGGTAGGCTGAGGCAGGAGGATCATAAGTTTGAAGTTCAGCCTGGGCAACTTAGTGAGACCCTGCCTCGAAACAAAAAATAAAAAGTGTTAGGAATGTAGTTCAGTGGTAGAGCATTTGCCTAGCATGTACAAGCTGTGGGTTCAGGCCCCTTGTTCTGATCAAGAAATTTTGAAAATATAGTTTCTTTCAAATGTATATCACTTTAGGACCATCATGAAGCTAAAAAACCAAAACTTGTTTTGAACCTTCATAGACGGGAAACCACTGAACTCTAATATAGAAACCAGTTTCCATAAGTGAAGTGCTGTTAAAACGAAAAACTTGTTTTGTGGATTTATAATTGACACAGTGACACAACAAATATTGCTGGCTAGACAACCGGTGATCCTTTTTATGTAAAGACACAATAGCTGCAAAATAATCACCTCTGATTACCTGAAAGGAAAACGGTGTGTTATGGTATCTGTTACTCTAAAGAAAGTTGTTGGGAAGCAGTCTACAGTCTGGCTATTAAGAGGCCTCAGGATTAGAAAAGTCAACTACTTTTTCCAAACAGAAGGAAAGAGCTCTACATTCTTCAAAAGTATCTCAGTAAGATTTCCCAGCCAAATAGAGTCTGCCAAGAGGCAGAGATCATATTAAAGGAATTGCATCCCACTGAGTCTGTGGTTTCATCTGTCCTCAGGGTAATACCATTAAAACGAACCAAGGAGAAGGAGGAGGAGGAGGAAGAGGAGGAGAAGAAGGCAGGAGGGGGAAGAGGAGAAGGAGACAGGCCATTAAAAACAGACAAATACGACAAGACTTGGGAACTATGTCTAGAAGAAATCTTTGGATCTGTTTACTGAGAAGAATGGAAGAAAATAGATCAAAAGTCTATAAAAGCACTGCAAATTATTTTCCAAAAGAAATCAACTCTAAAATACAGATCAATTTTTTTAATACGTATCAGCTCCTTCAGCTTCCCTAAATAATACTGGTCAATTTTTTGTGTACATCCTTATTGTGGTAAAATAGTTATAACATTAAATTTTCATTTTTTATTAAAAAAGTCATCAGGCTGACCTTAAAGAAAAACCTATATTCAATCACAAACAATTCTCAGGCTTCCAAATCTTCACAAATGCAAGTTTTGAAGACCATGAAGCTCCCAAGAAGGGAGTACTGTAACACCACCTTCAGATCCAGCCATGAGGACAGCAGATAATGGTACAGCTCCTGAAGATCAGAACCAGTCTGATGGGCTAACCAAGAAAACTCTGTACTGCCACAAGAAGTCCTGGAAATTCCTATGGACAACTGACTGTGCCACATTGCCCTTCTTCCCTTTTCTGAACGTCAGCTTCTGTGGCGCTATATCTTCCCAATTGCTCCTGCACACTGGTATGAGATGAGCAGATAAGTATTCACAGGATTATGAGGAATAATTCCTGACTTGAAAGACAGGAACACACATTATCCAGAGACCTTTGATTTGAGCAGATGTAGTACCCGGAGCCTTGGAAAGACCCCCTTGGAAGGGAGAGCATGTTTTTATTTGAGAATACAGGTGATCGTAGATACTGCATGGCCAGCAGGGCACACAATGACACTGCTAACCTGTCTAACAAATTTTTTCCTCCTTTCATACACACAAGAATTTTAACAGGGCACATGGCTACTGAGCTACAGATTATTCTTCCTGGTTACCCTGCATCTGAGTGTGGCCACAGATAAAATTTTTGTCAATGGAACATGAACAAAAATGATGTGTGCAACTTCCTGTTTTCTTAAAAGAATACTACTTGTCCTCCACTTTTCCATGAAATTTCCCCTTCTTCTGCATTGCAACATGGATGGGGTGTAGACCTAGCTTTAACCACATACATGAGGAAAATGTCCTAGGGAATGGTGAAAAAAAAAGACCCACATAGAATCGTGTCACTGAGTGATTTCATAGAGCTGAGATACCTGCCTTTTGAAACAAATTCTATTCTCTCTGAACTGAGATCTGTAAGAGAAATATATTACCTTATTTAAACCACTGTATTTCTTATGGTTTCTCTCTTACATACTCCTTGTTTTTTTAAATAGAAACTTTTAAAAAAGCCTTGTATTACTCAATGTCACAAATAAATTATTTAGTCTGAAATTCATTTACTTTTGCTCAAACTAAATCCCTTAGTCAAAGCAAGGCAACAGGAAAAAAAAAAAAAAGAACAAGCCTATAGAGTTTTGATTGCAATTCCCATAAAAGGAACATATTCTAAACTTTTCTCAACATGCATAAACCAAACATCAAATAAGGGCTGAGGATGTAGCTCAGTTGGTAGGCTTCTCTGGCATGCACAGGCCCTGGGTTCAATCCCCAACACCACAAACCCCACCTCCAAAAAAAAAAAAAATCAAATCAATTTGTTTATGCTTCCAATGAATTTCCTCTGACTGGTTATACTATTGTGATAATATCAACTGAGCATCACTGTTAAGTATTAAACTGTCCATACTTTAATGAACAAAAGTAGTCTGTTTGGTGCTAAAAAGCAATACTAGTAACTCTTACAGATAAAAAGGGTCATAAAATCTGACTGAGCAGTAACATCCTAGGACAAAAGACTCCTGGTCATATCTCCCTATGACCAGCTCACACACAGTGACTGGTCAAGAGTAAAACAGTTTGACTACAGCATTAGATGCCCTTCAGGGATGACCTCACATCTTAGAGGTGATGAAAGAGTAGTGGATCAGCATAACTCAAACATTCTAATTAGTCAGAGCAGAGAATTTAATTTTACCATCATTCTTAAAAGTGAATTAATTTTGATTAGCCTAAATTCAATTATTTGTTGATATAATGGCTCTTGGTTTCTCTGGCTCTGCTTCCGTTCTATTTAATCAGTGACATTTTTAGATTGGGACAACTATCTTTGGACATGCAGTCTTCACACAACTTGGCTAAAAATCTTCCTTTTCAGTCATAGTAACTTGTCAATATAGATTTGTGAAACCGAGGCTGATTTCACTAGTTTGTCTCTTGCCATAATGTGAAAAGCAATGGACCACTGAGTGAGAGCTAAGTAGGGTGACAACTTCTTCACAGAGTAGTTGTACAGTCACAGGGTTTAACTAACACACACACACACACACACTTCAGCTTAGGGGTTAAGAACACTATCTCTGCAGTAAGACAGGCCACTGTGATGCCGACATGTTATCTGCCTAACTGAATGACTTCAGCCAAGTTTCTTAACCAGTAAGTCACACACTATTAACATTAATAGAGTTACTGTTAAAAAGTTTTGGAGATAGATAATAGTGGCAGTGGCACTGTGAATGCACTTAATGCCACTGAATTAAAAGAGTTAAAATAGTAAATTTTATGTGATATATATATTTATATTTATTTTATGCCAATGAATGAAAAAGAAAAAAATTAAAGGCTATAGGCATTAGTTTAATGGTGCTTAGTAGAGAACCAGGAAAGTTTTAGGTACTCAGTAAATAATGGGAGTATTATATTTAATGTATTTATTAACTATTTTTAAATTGCATTTGGGAGTTCCTCACAAAGTGTAAAGGCTGCACAATTACATCATTATTAATGGCAGCAGCTATTTTTTTTTTTTGAGAGAGAGAGAGAGAGAGAGAGAGAGAGAGAGAGAGAGAGAAAGAGAAATTTTTTTAATATTTATTTTTTAGTTTTTGGTGGACACAACATCTTTATTATTTGTATGTGGTGCTGAGGATCGAACCCAGCGCCCCGTGCATGCCAGGCGAGCGTGTTACCACTTGAGCCACATCCCCAGCCCAACTGCTATGTTTTTTACATAGATCCAACACATTACTTAAGTGTCTAGAAAACCTGAAAGAATTATCATAGCACACACCTTGCACAAACACAGAGACACAGGGTAGCAGTTCTCTTAACTTTGGAAAAATGAGCCGTTCACATTCAAGCATGATTCTAAAGAGGCTTTTAAATTTGACTGAAAACAATTTTCTGGGTTTATTCTTTCTTTCTTTCTTTTTTTGGCAGTACTAAGTATTGAACCCAGGGATGCTTTATCACTGAGCTAAATCCCCGATATCTCCAGTACTTTTTTGTTTTTTTATTTTAAGACAGAGCCTTGCCACATTGCCCAAACTGGCCTCAAACTTGTAATGCTCTTGTCTCAGCCTCCCAAATGGCTGAGTATAGATGTGCACCACCATGCCTGGTTATTAGCATTTATTTTTAGATGTAATAAATATTCCTTTGCTCCTAATTTTATTCTTTTATAAACTCCATTTTAGTAACACAAAGATAAATTCAACCAAGACTTGAACAAATATGCTAACTATAATTCTCTTCTATTTATTAAAATACTGAGATAGTTGTATAAGACACACAGCTCAGGTCCATACACTCATACATATATACACATACATATATACATATATATGCACAGATAGCACAGATCAACACAAAATGTATGACAGAAATTATTATGATGATGGAAAATACTTTCTCATTCCTTTATTTATAAATTAGGAAAGTAAGTGTTACAAGGTTAGATGATCTGATTACGGTCTCACAGTAGGCTGACTACAGAAATGTAACCGCCGCCTGCAGAGCCTCAAACGCACCACGCAAAGGACTTGCCTCTGTGTCTCTATTCTTTCGCATGTATTTCACCTGCCTGAAATTCCTTTCTCGGTTTAGTTGCCCTCTTTGGAAAATCTTCCCTGGTTCTCCCAGAATGAAAATGGAACCCTGCCTTTTGGCTTCTGAAGCACCCCTTTAAGCCCTAGGACCAATCCCACTGAATCCTATCCACCTTTCTTCCTTCTCCTTTAGATCCAGGACAACTGCAGGACATCAAATGTGGTCTCTGTATCCCCACACCCAGCCCAGAACCTGGAAACAGGAGGCACTCTCAGAACATCTGTTGAGTAAGTAAACCAACCAACCAAATAACACAGTCTTCTCCAAAGGCAGGCAGGAAAGGTGGGGTCAAAGACACAGGTGGGAAGTCAGCCTTGGAGTGAATGCAGAACACATCTTTGCTAAAGGCAGGAGCAAAGCAGAGGAAGATGAGGATAAAGATTTTTAAGAAAGGCAATGAAACCTTGAATGAGTTCATGCTGAGTGCTTATTTTGATCATAAAAACAGGGCAAAGAGGACATCAGATTATTGTTCTCATCTATGTCAAATGACCTCATGCTTCTTAAGGTACATTAACTTCAAAATAATTACTGACTACCTGGAACATGATGTGTTTATTCAGCTATCTTTTGTTCCTGGAGTTCTGGATTGTCTCATGAGAAACAAATAATGAGAAATTGCTTCAACAAATTTAGGTATGATTTAACGTATGCATTGGTACTGTGATGGTAGATTTTTAATATAGACCTCTAACTCATTAAATACACCATTTCTGAAACTTTAAACTTTCTTGAGTATTCACTATAGAGAACTAGAAGGCCTGCATTTGCGTTGGCTGTAGCATTTACTAGACAGCACCTGAGACTAACCTATTATCAAACTGAAGGGGCACCAGAGCAAGGCTAAAAACAAACAACTCAGACAACAAATGATGTTGGGGCAGGAACCAGAAGACAGGAACGCCCAAGTCACAGAACTCTAGATGCACCCTGGGACAAACCATTTCCACAATATCGAGGACTGGAGTTTTACTGCCACCAACAGGACAGCAGGCATTCTTCAGGCTAGTATAAAACTGTGCAGAAACCATCCCCAAACAGATTCTGTTCAGATCTTCAGACTTCTAACCTGGTCGTTGACTGCAGAAATGACATCCCTAACTTTAGTCCTTCCTTATGTCACCATCTGCAAGCACAGAAACTAGACCTTTGAGCTCAATGGGCGTGTCAGACACCAAGGGAGCTAATGTTCCCTTTCCAGTCTCAGGTATGTGGTTTTCCACTTCCCCTTTTGCCCTGCGGTACCCCGAGTCCTGCAGGGACAGTGGCAGGTGGAGAGGCTAGGGCCCAAATTAGTCCTTCTTTTCCATGACGGCAGAGAAGGAAGGGGGAGTCATCCTTTGGAAGGACAAGGAAATACTTACCTAATCAGCCTGCTGCTAAACAAATAACTGGTTTTTCAACTCTCTTTAATAAATAGGTCCTAATTCTGGATTATTATTATTTTTTGATTCTCTATGAAGCCTCTTTTCTCCATTCCTCTTCTCCCCGTTTGTGACCCCCCCCCCCCAAAAAAAAAAAGCTGAACACTGAAGTAAATGGAATGGACAGGACAATTTTTGAGGGGAAAAAAAAATCAAAAGTAAGCAAACAAATACAATATGCCCAAAATATCTTTTAAAAAAATAATAAAGTGCTGTATACTAAAGTTTCCCATGAGCCACTCGGAATCACGGTGATGACAGATTAAAAAACTGCACAGGGAGGGCTGGGGATGTGGCTCAAGCGGTAGTGTGCTGGCCTGGCATGCGTGCGGCCCGGGTTCGATCCTCAGCACCACATACCAACAAAGATGTTGTGTCCGCCGAGAACTAAAAAATAAAAATATTAAAAATTCTCTTTCTCTCTCTCTCTCTCTCTCTCTCTCTCTCTCTCTCTCTCTCTCTCTCTCTCTCTCTCCCCTCTCTCTCTCTTAAAAAAAAAAAAAAAACTGCACAGGGAAGCTTTCTCAGACTATGGAAAAGGCTTTCTACTCCTCATGTGAGGCAATTTGATCCTTAGTAAACAGAGGTGGTCAGACTATGGCCAACTGTGGCAGCAGAGTCATGGCCACAGTGGTGGCCATGGCAATCCAGAAATGGAGTGTGAGGAAGGAACTTTCCTGAAAGAAGGCAAACGCGATGAGGATTTTGCTACGGCCACTTCTAGAAAGTGAGCCCCCTAGGTTAGACAGGAAGGAGTCAAATTACCTCTGTAGGAGGACAGAGCTCAATATAATCTGCATACACACAGGTTATATCCTAAGATTCCCCCCACATGTAAAATGACTAAAAATGAGTTCAGCAAGGTTGTGGAATACAAGACCAATTTAGAAAGAGCAAATTCATTTTTAGATATTAGCAATTAAGAAGAAAAGTTAGATTAAGAAAATAATCCCATTCACAATAGCATCAACAAAATATTTCAAAACAAATTTAAAAAGAAGGGCAAGTCTTTTGTACACTGAAAACTATAAATATTATGGAGAGAAATTAAAGACCTAAATAAATGATAACTTTCTGTTTTCATAGATTGGAAGACTCAATATTAAGGTCACACACTCCTCAACTGATTGAGAGATTGAATGAAATCCCTATTAAGATTCTACTGTCATATACATTCTGTTATTCTTTCTGCCAGGTGGGGACAATCAGATCAATGACATATACTTCAATTTAGCCCTATATATACAGTCTCCATGAAGAGTCAGTTTCAGGATTTATACAAAGTAGATAAAAAATATCAGTCACTACTGGTGAAAAACACTCTCCTTCTATCTTTTCTAACTAGCCAAATTCTCAGAGATGATGTTTGAAGACTGCCTAAATATTGCTAAAGATATAAAAAGCTTTTCTGCACAGTGACCAAAGAATGACTCTGCCCAAGCACGCCTAGGTTAACAAGCTCAGAAATAAATGGCCATAATACAGAAAAGTAAACATGTTAACCAGGAAGACAATTAACATCTATAGTATTGGGCTGACAAATAAAGTTCTGATAGCCACAGGGGTAGGCCTGGGTTACCTAAAAGACTAATGAGCATGTGTTGAAAACACCAGTGGACAGGCCACCAAAAGTATGGGAAAGGTAACTTGGGAAAGATGAAATGTCCAAGACTTAAAAAGAAAATTAGATATGATAGGAAAATCAGAACTTTGTTGAACTTCCTTATACTTGTTTAGAATGTAGTATTGCATTTAGTCTGAATTACATAATGCTTTAATTGATTAAGTCTATAAAGGTCTTATTCTAGCCCTGTCTGTTGAGAGGGCATGTTGGAAAGTGATTTGTTTTGTTTTGGTTTTGGTACTGGTGACTGAACCCAGGGGCTCTTCACCACTAAGCCACATCCCCAGCCCTTTTTAAAATTTTTTAAAAATATTTTTAGTTGTAGATGGACACAATACCTTTATTTTATTTATTTATTTTTATGTGTTGCTGAGAATCGAACCCACTGCCTCATACATGCTAGGCAAGTGCTCTACCAATAAGCTACAACACCAGCCTCCTTTGTTAAATTTTTTATTTTAAGATAGGGTCTCGCTAAGCATCTTAGGGCCTCATTAAGTTGCTGAGGCTGGCCTCAAATTTGCAATGCTTCTGGCTCAGCCTCCCAAGCAGCTAGGATTACAGGAATGTGCCATCACCCCCAACTAAGTGGTTTTGATTTGTTTTAATGACAAAAATTCAAGATCGATTCATGACTTCATTAAAAGATAAAAGCAAATATGTTTGTGTTATTTTATTTAAAATAAAATTTCAGATATCTTTCCTAACTTGTATAGTAATTTTGGCATAAAAATTGTCCATATAAACTGGGTGCAGTGGTGCACACCTGTAATCCCAGTAGCTCGGAGGATCATGAATTTAAACCAGCCTTAGCAAAGGCAAGGTGCTAAGCAACTCAGTAAGACCCTGTCTCTAATAAAATACAAAATTGAGCTGGGGATGTAGCTCAGTGGTTTAGTGTTCCTGAGCTCAATCCCTGGTACCATGCACTGACCCCACAAAAGAACTGTCCATATACAAACACAAAATGATTTAATGAAAAAAGCACATTTGATGAACTTCACAAAAAGCACGTGCTTGTGAATCACAAGCAGCAATCTGCTTCTAGAGTTTCAGAGGACCCATGTTATTTCATGCTTTATTTAGAATCAAGGTGTGTAGAGGTTATCTATCAAAGCTCTCTAAATCTGTCAAGGAACCCTCCCAAGAAAACTTTTGAGGGATTCCAAATAATAATGGTGGATCTAGGAACATATTCTAAGTACTTTGTAAATGACAATATTAATCATTATCATGACAGCTAACATTTATTAGGCAGTAAAATTTTCTAGACATTATATAAAGAACTTTTATATACCACCTTAATTATAATAACAATGCCATAAATTAATTTTTATTATTATTTCAAAACCCAGGTTCAGAGCACTTAGAGTAATTTGCCCAAGGTCATCCAACAGGACTGAAATTAGAACCAAATCTGCAAGAGTCTGACTCAACCACCATCTGACTCAGGGAAAGGATAGGCCTGAGCCTTTATGAGCAAGGCAATTATAGCCTTCAACAGCAGGATGCCATCTTTGTCTGGGTTATTTTCATCAACTCTGCAGCAAACATCTTGCTGTTACCACACTATTAAGGCTGTATTAATATGTTGATATAAAATCCAACAAGGTAATTATAATAGAATTCTAAAATGTCTTATAAATTTCCAGTTATCAGGGAAAGAACTGCAAAGTGAAATGTAGCAATTTCTTTCTAAGTCAGTGTATTATAGAATCCTTTTAATAATTTAATTATATGTTTAGGTACTCCAGGGATGTAATTATGGAAAGAAGTATTTTAAGAAAAAACCCTTTCTTCATTTTGACAGAAAACATGTTTTAACTTTCAGATTTCTCACATTATCCAACTCACGTAAGGGAAAGCACCTTTTAGGTTATAGGAAGAAGTACTGGGATAGCAGGATTAGATGGATTATAGGAAAACCAAACTCAAAATGCACAGCAATAAAAAAGGATGAGAAGGAGGGAAGATCCGAGTTTCCTAGAGAAGCCATCTTTCTCTAGGTACAAGAACCTAGAATGACTCAAAGGCTTATTCCAGTTTCAAACGTAAAGAGCTAAGGTAGTTTGATAATTTAAGACTGAAACAAACTTACCTTTAGGAGAGCCAAGGCAACATGAAAGATTATGTTCAAACCCTGAAAGATAAAAGGGACAGTGAAAATCAATACTATCACACCTACAACTGTTTTATTAAGTACTACCCAAGACTTCCAAACATCATTAATAAAATTCCTAATTGCTTTAATCTTCACATACAATACTAATTAAGATTTTTTGAAAAGGTATTTTGCCCCTCTGAGATTCATAGTGAAAAATTTACATGCTATTTAATTAATATTCATATAAAATTATTATTTTTCTTCTATCTACTTCTGGGTTATTTGTCTGTGGCTAAGGGTTGCAAAAGTCAAGTTCCTTGCTCAAGATGGCAAAAATAACACAGAAGTGTAAAACCATTAATTGAAATTCCTAATCCTAGTTCAGACATCTGGGTGACAGAGTTAAACTGCCAGTGGCAGACAAAACCAAGCCAGTCCATGCTACTGATGCTCTCGGGATTTCCAACATCATCCTTAGTGTAGTGTTGTTTGTTCTAGTGCTTTCTTTGAAGTGCAAAAACTACAGGTGGAAATCAGGGGCTATTGGCCAAACTTCCTTTTCCTTTTCTTTACTAAAAAGCCTATTTCAGTAGGGATAAACTAAACAGCCTCTGGAGAAGAAACACTGGAGCTGAGGTCTGGGCTCAGCCTAAAGACTGAAGGAGATGTTGAGCAGTTACATTTAGGAGACAGGGAACCTTACACAGTTAAGGTGACAGAATCAGAAACAGGCTGCTGGGAAAGGTGCTGTTTTCTCACCATGTAAGTCATCATACATGAGAAGAAAGAGCTTTCAAGTGTGAGCTGATAGCTTCCAAAACTATAGGATTCATTCAGTGTGTTCTCTTCACCGTGGTGACAAATACCACCTATGCCTTTTGGATATGGAGCTGTACCAAACATATTATGAAATAATAAACCATGCCTTTTGTATCCAAAATCAGAAGTGATGATTAGGATTGAATCCCAGAGTGCATTCCTGCTATGATTTGCTAAGGTAGCCTTTCATATTCAACCACTAAAACTATGACACAATGTAGAAAGGGTAAATGATGAGCACAAAACATTTGGTTGGCTAAGATACAAAATTAAACTAAAGGTTTTGATTTGGGGATTACTCAGTCAATTCTTTAAGAAACCAAAAATGGTAGGAAGTAAGTATAACCAGGACAGGAGACAAAAACAAATTGACATAGTTCATTATCATACCAAATGATGATTCTAGACCTGCTGTGATTATAATCTGCCAGTTAGAAAAAAGAAAGAAGACTATTCTAGATCAAGAAACTTGGGTCATAATTAAGCAAAATTGGTTCTCACCCACTAGCTGATGCCCACCTGCCAAATCTTTTTGTTGTTGTTGTTGGTTCAAAAGAATTCATTTTGACATAATTTTAAAAGCAAGGAATATAATTTGTCCAAATTCAGTCCCCAGGTCTTCCCCTTCCCCTCCCTTCCTCCCACTCCCTGTTCCTGTCCCTCTACTCTACTGGTCTATCTGCTATTTACTTATAACTTATTGGTCTATCTGCTATTTACATATATATATATATATATATATATATATATATATATATATATATATTTTAAATTAGTGTCTTGTTGGATGTATATGATGGTGAGATTCACTGTTAGGTCAGATTCATTCTACCGTCTTTTCCTACTCCATTCCTTTTTCCTTCCCTTCATTTCCCTTTGTCCATTGTACTAATGGTTCTTCTATCCTTTTTTTAGAACAAATCTTATTTTGGATTAGCTTCCACATATCAGAGAAAATATATGACTTTTGACCTCTGGGGGCTGGCCTATTTCACTTAGCACGACAGTCTCCAGTTCCATCCATTTACTGTCAAATGCTATAATATCATTATTCTTTATGGCTGAGTAATAATCCGTTTTGTATATATAGCACATTTTCTTTATCCATTCATCTGTTGAAGGGCACTTAGGTTGGCTCCATAGCTTGACTATTGTGAATTGTGCTGATATAAACGCTGAAGTGGCTGCAACACTATAGCATGCTGCTTTTAAATCTTTTGAATATACTGAGGAGTGGGATAACTAATTCAAATGAAGGTTCCAGTCCTAGTTTTTTGAAGCATCTCCATATTCCTTTCCAGAGTGTTTGCACTAATTTTCAGTCCCACCAACAATGTATGAGCGTACCTTTTTCCCTGTAGCCTCACCAACATTTATTGTTCTTTGTAGTCTTGACAATTGCCATTCTGACTAGAGTGAAGTGGAATCTCAGTATGTTTTTAATTTGCATTTCCCTAATTGCTAGAGGTTTTATTTCATACATTTGTTGACCATTCATATTTCTACTTTTGAGAAATGTCTGTTTAGTTCTTTGCCCATTTATCAATCAGGTTATTTGGTTTTTTTGGTGTTAAGTTTTTGAATTCTTTGTATATCCTCAATATCAATGCCCTATCTGAGGAGCAGCACCTGCCAAATCTTGCAGGACAAGATAAAGAAGACCCGCTCCCCTGCTCTCCAGTCCTTCTACCCTATGTCACACTGCAAGGCAGCAATAACTTCTCACAACCAGTGTTTGTCAACCTGCCACCAGGACTAGATCCAACAAGTTTCTTAAGTTGATGCTCAAAATGTAAGCCTCTCTTGTCTCCAGTTCTCTAATCTTCATATTGCTCTGGTCTCCCCTGCTACACGACATTTCCACTCCTCCTTTCCTTTCCAAATCCTTGCACGCTCCTCTTTGGAAACTTCTGCACATTCACCATCTCTGCCGTTCTTCTCAACATTCCCCCCACCTCCTAGCTTCCATTGCAGCAGTGAAATCTATGATTCTCACAGGCTGTACTATGATTCTTGTTTTTCAAAATGACTGTGATAAGCCCAAGATTATATATGTATTCAGTAGCCAGGATCACCCCACAAGTCTCCTGATGTTCATTTTCACCAAATAATGCTGGTGTGATATATACAGGAAGTGTTTAGCTAGTCTAAATTTTCTGTGGTTGATTCTTTTTCTTGTGTACTCAACTAGACCAATTTATGGAATTATCCTCAAAATACAGTAAGAGCTTCTTTTCTTCAATTATCTCAGAATCAAACTATGAGGTAACGAAGCCTTGAAAAAGAAACAAGAAAGTTTAAATGTCTTAAAAACTTAAGATCTCTAAATATTGAAAACAACTCTTTCCAACCTCAAGAGAAAATTTTGTTTGGATTTTATTTTATATGTACTTCTAATCAGTTTGGCGATAAGATTCTAGAGTTTATAGATAGTAGAAGTCGCAAGCTACAAAACAAAGCATGTGAGCCAAAATAAACTTTCTATCTATTAGTGGTGTCAAGTATTATTTTTAATAATGGAAAGCTACTAACACAGTGAATGAATCACTTTTTTGGGTCTCTCTTAATGAGTCCTCTAATTTCTAAAGGATGAAAATGATTCCTTCCACTTAAAGACAAGTAAATTTTCAGAGTGGACAATAAAGAGAGAGCAAAAATGTGACTCCTACCAAAACCAGATTCTATCATTTGTCTCCATATTAAAAACACTCACAAAAAGGAGCTGATTGAACATGAGGCAATAAAAACTCAGCTCGCTATGGAAAGAAAGGGTCACCACCTTCCTCCAGTGACAATAGATTGAGATCAGCAAGAAGCAGTGGTTCCTTAACTGATCTGGATATTGCTGTGTCAAAATTCAGTTGCAGTCCTGGCAACATCTTTGCTTTTAAGAACACCTACAAGTAATTGCCCCAAATTGAATAATTGCTCCAAAGTGAAGATCACAGTGTTCCTTGGTAGGCCAACTATTGAGCACCCACCCTCCTGCATAAATAAAGGTTGACAGCTGAGCACTCACTGAAACAAAGACATTGAACATCTTGGCTCTGATGAGCAGGCACTCGTGGGTTCAGAGGGAGCTGACAGATTATGTGAAAAGCTGTCAAAAAGCTGTACTGACGGCACTGAGAGCAAACTATGCAAAGGTAGTGTCAAAAGTGCCAGATGCACATCAGCACTTGGCTCCTTAGGGTTAAAGTGACAGGGAAATAAATAGTATGCAGAAGTGGAGATCAATAGGCAGCAAGAGATGATCTAATCCAAAGTGGCCAAGGTGGACAGGACAGGCCCCGACGAAGCCAGAAGGCTTGGTGTGCCAACCTTTCTGACTATCCCAAGTGGTATATACCACCCAGGAAAGGGTGTGATTAAATTAGACAGCATATAACTCTGCATTTGGTAAGTACTGAAATTTGCTAGCAATCACTATTAAATCATGTACTGATTGTCTACTATCTCCAACATTTTATGTTTTCCCCACTCAAACCTCTCTACCACTCGTTATCATCTTAGACTCTGAGAGACAGGCTTGGAGATATCACAACTGTTACAAAGTGGTAAAGCCAGCATTAGAATTTAGTTTCCTGTCAGAAAACAAATTCATGCTGTGTTTACTAATTTTATCTCAGTTGTTTATAGTTAGTGAGACTTACAGATATATCTGTGATAGATTAAAGATGGTCACAATTCTTTGACACTTTTCCCACTGAGAGGCTGGGTCTCTGCCCTCTCTTCTGAATCTGGACAACTATACCACTGCTCTGACTGACAGAATGTGATGGAAGTGACACCATGACAATGTATGGGCCCAGTCCTTCAGAGACTGACAACTCCCATGTCCCCATCTGATGGCATAATCACTCTTGGAAGCCAGCCACCATGAAAGAAGCACAACTACACTTAGACCCTCGTGCTCCAAACAGCCAGAAAGCCGCTAGTGCACCTGGAGGACCAGATGTCACTGGCAGAAGAAAAACTGAGGATCACCAGGATCACAAACTGCGCATGTGAATGAAGTCATCTGGCAGTGAATCAGGTTGTCCAACCAGTGTCACGTAGATCAAAGGGGAACCCTGCAGTCGAACACTTTCCAATTCCCAACTCAAAGAAAACAAACAGCTCTTTTTAATTTTTTTCCACTTTGAAATAATTTTAGATTTAGAGAAAAATTCCCCCAAATATCTGACATTTTATATAACCACAGTTCAATAACCAAAACCAAGAGCTCAGTATGAAACTGTTGTCAAATGTACAATTTATATCCTCTGAATTTAGTCGTTGTGTCTCCTTGGTCTCCTGTAATCTGCGAAAATCTTCAATCTTTTCTTACATGTTCTTGACATTTTTGAAGAGTACTGGCCAATTATTTTGTAGGATGTCCCTTAATTTGATTTGTCTGATGATGTTTCTTTGTGAGTGAATTCAATAGCATAGAAGTAACACAGTGTTCTTCTCAGTGAATGTTATCAGGAGGTGACATAACATCAGTATGTCTAACCATACAATCACTGCCTTTTGGTGTGTGGGGGGGATGTTATCTACTTATTTGGGTGCTCAGGATTGAACCAGGGTCTTGTGCAGAATCACTGTCTTAAAGTCACTCAGTTTGGGTATATTTGTTATGTATAACAAATGACAGGTCACCAGAATAGAATCCTGTTGGCTTCTCTTTGATAAACTTCCTCCTCTATGATCTCTAAGAAATATGTTTTTTAAAAGAACAGGAAAATGACAGATAATTGCCATATAAGGAAGCAAATATTAGCTGCTCTTAAATATATGTTCTATAGCAAGAATATCGTCACAAGTTAGCTAAAGGATCTTTATTCATTCTGCTTCGTATGTTTTAAACTATTTGAAGTTCAACCTGTTAGGATGGCTGAATCCTGGAATTTGATGGGAGTGACCAGAAAACCAATGTGATTTGAGTTTGGAGGCTTTTTTCTTTATGCCCACTAGAGGTCAGGAGTGTAGCACTGAAAAATCAAGCAAGAGCTTTTTCTTTCTTTTGTTTTTTTAAAAAAAAGGATTTTGAGAGATGCTTCTAATGGCGATTTTAAACTGCCCTTATGTCCACTACTTCCTTACTAATATAAAATATACAAAAAAACTAGATGATTTCCACACTCCTTTCCCCTCACTTTTATTATATATTTCCATTTTTATTTTATTTATTTATTTATTTTTTTTTTTAAATTTTTTAATATTTATTTTTTAGTTCTTAGCGGACACAACATCTTTGTTGGTATGTGGTGCTGAGGATCGAACCCGGGCCGCACGCATGCCAGGCGAGCGCGCTACCGCTTGAGCCACATCCCCAGCCCCTCCATTTTTATTATAGCTTTTTTATTAAACTTTTTTTCCCATAAACTAGTAGTGAATATCAAAGAGTTTAAGAAGGAGGGGGATGAGCACTAACTGGGAAGAGACCCCTTCCCCTGCTGCAGGTGGGGTTTCATGGTGGTCCCCACTCCTCACCAACTCTTGATCTTGTGGTTGTGGGAAGAGGAAAAAATAGCTGCTTCCCAGGGAATTCTAGAAGATCACATCCTATACCTCCAAACCTCACCTCGGATGCCCTTTGTGCTTGGCAACCCTTCCCTCCACTTGATTACCCCGGCTCTTCTCCACTATGAGCTCAGATGTCAACGCCTCTGCAGAAGCTTTCCTGGCCTTCCGTGGCTGGCACAGATTCCCTTGTTAGTGCTCTTGAAAGCCACCCTGCCCATACCCCAGCACCCATTCTGTGGGTGCTGCTTCTGGTTCCCTTAAGTCGTGTGAGGACAAATACTGCCGGTGCCTTTATTGATATATTCCCATCACTCACAGTAGATACTTGATGTTAGTTAAATGAATGTATGAAATTAATAGAGTTGCTAAGAATAAGAAAATGGACTTTTAATGAGAATTTAAGATTATGAAATACTGATCAAAGTAATTTCTCCTTATAGTTTCTTGATATTAGTGTCATTTTTTTTTACTGCTGAGCCTCCTTTTCAAATTGTTTAGTAATACATGTTACCATACCACCCTAATATGATATCAGATTTTATTTGAATTATGCAAAAAAACCCTCACAAAGTGCTAAAGATATTAAGGTAATATTTATGCATTTTAAAATGAATACATATTATTCTATGAGAAAAACAATGATTAATAGAAAGATGAAAGTTGGGATATCCTGCAGACTAGTTTTTATATGTCCTATCAGATTACTTGACAGTTTTATGGGCCAGGAGGTATGGGCAAACAGACTCCATTTTACCCTGAGACTCCATCTGACTTAAGAAATGCTTCTTCATGGGAAAACCCAGCCTCTGTACCTACAAATAGTTGCTTAGCACAGCATATTGGCAACACACAATGGCAAAATTGTTCCTTCTAGTCTCATACACTGTACTTGTGCAATGTGCCCTAACCACATAGAATGTTAATGTTTGTCTAGCCTTTAGTAATCATTCTTTAAATTGTACTCAACTAGGGTCGTTTTGACCCACTTCCTCTTCTGCTTATGATTTTAGATCTCATGATTTTTGTTTATGGTCTTGAATCATAGCAACAGCTATTTATGATTAATGTACTGACATGCTTTACTTGTGGTATAAATATTTGCTCTAACCTTGGAGGGGGTTGAAGGGTGTAGACTTGCAGTCTGCCCCTTGGCCCACCAGCAGGTGAATCTGGACCACCAGCTGGTGAATAAATGTTTCATGTCCTGTTTCAAGATTGAGCAGGTGATTTACTGCAATCTCACCATAACTGCAGCAGCAAAAAAAAAAAAAAAAATGCTGAGTGATTATTTGGTTAGCTGTTGAAAATAGGAGGGCTGTATCAAATTTCCTGTGCAACTTCACTGATCTGTGTCTGTGTGTACACATGCCATTCTACTTTAATGGGAAGCTGTGCAACTGCTTACTTGAAAGCTAAGATGAGTTAAGCTTAACAAAAATATGAACAGAAGATGTGAATGGGATAACTTTATTTTTAGTACTAGGGATGGAACCCAGGGTCTCATGCATGCTAGTTAAGTGTTCCCTAGCCCTGAATGTGATAAAATTTTGAGATATTAATGATGAGGAAAAAAATAGCATATGGTGAAAGCTAAACAAAACAACAAACTCAGTAGATTAATTTTATAAAACTGGTCATAGAAGAGATTTCAGAGAAAACAAGCTATAAATATTATTTTCTTGAAAATTCATATTTGATCAATAACAAATGTGTTCCCAAATTTTAACATAAATACATACTACTTGATTTCTCAGAAAGCATATTTCTTATTGAAAGAGCCAACCACATAACGCTTTAGAAACTGTTAATAATTATTTCAATCTGAAAATTTAATCAGACTAACAATGTTTATAAAATACATCAGAAATGAGACAAACTCCTAAATCTAACAACATATTCCGTTGAGTATTTTGATTTTCCCACAGTACTAATATTTAGATTTTAGCAAAGGTCTTATTTCTATAGCTTTTGATATTTCTACTCAGGCAAAAAGTACAAGCATAACAATTTAAGAGCATACTTTCTTCATTCAACTTAACCATTCACACATCAGGGAAATGTAAAATCAACACCCTCTGGCCAGCGGGCTATAAGAAATATCCACTCCCACTGGGTGTAGTGGCACACACCTGTGGGGTTGGGAGGCTGAGGCAGGAGGATCATGAATTCAAAGCCAGCCTCAGCAAAAGCAAGGCACTAAGCAACTCAGTGAGACCCTGTCTCTAAATAAAATATAAAACAGGGCTGGGGATGTAGCTCAGTGGTCAAATGCCCCTGAGTTCAATCCCTGGTACAAAAAAAAAAAAAAAAAAAGAAAGAAAGAAAGAAAGAAAGAAAGAAAGAAAGAAAGAAAGAAAGAAAGAAAGAAAGAAAGAAAAGAAAGCAAAAAATAAATAAATGAACTTCCAGTAAATTTTCATAATTTATGTAGCAAACCATTTGCCAGTAGTAATTAGCTATCATGGAACAAAATATCCATGGCTTGGGGTACCATGAAGTATACAGTCAGTCAGTTAATAACTTCAGTATATAATTCAGGACATTCAGCACACTCATGTTTAACTATGAAATGGATGAGAAAGCGTCTTTATTAGAAACTGATGGAGAGAAAGGTATCTATCTAAGAGAAGCAGGTAATTAAATCACTCATACTCTTAAGTTCTTTCCCAAGAAGCCCTGTCCTCACATCAAGAAATTAAACTGGAAATCACAGATCTATGTACTGTAGTAAAGACGAGATAGCCCTGTTTACAAAAACATGGTAGAATTAGTTCAGTTAATTGGTCTGAGATCTATTACACACACACACACACACACACACACACACACCCCACACACCACACCAAGTTAAAAGTAAGAGCTATAACAAAGTAAAGACACCTAATTATCAAAGGGTGCCCCAACAACTGGAATACTGCAGTTGTTGCAAAAATTCTATAATTGTTAAAAAAGGCTCTAGAAGTCCTGTCAAATCCATTGCCATAGAAGCATTGTAAATTAAGCCTCATATTAAACAGTATGGCAGTTCTCTGTAGGAATTCATTAATACTATACTCTAAGCCAAAACTTTTAGAAGACAAATATCACAGTTCAATTTCTGCTCCTATTGTCTTAAGTGAGTATCTCAACCTCTCTGTGCATAAGATTCTTAAACAATAAAATGAAGAGCACTGTTTCAGTGTCACAAAAGGGATTTATTAGCAGGTCCAAGATGGGCATTCCTCCCATCCCACCTGCAGTCTATCTAATAATAAAGCAAGCTTTAGGAACCACTGGTTTCTATGTTCTTTAGGGTTAAGAGAACTCAAAAAGAGAAAAGTCAGAAATATTAGCACAGCTCAACTGAGAAAGGCCTCAAAGAGGTGAGCAAGTCTGGATTCTACCTCCTTGTCCTTATTCCACCTGCGGCTGCTCTGCTTCAGCCCACAACTCATTCCACCAAGACAATTCAGGGTAAAACTAGCAAAATGTCTGATTATTGGCTCAGTTTCTTTCTACTTCTTGAACTTAATTTCCCATGTTCTTTGTGGCAAGGACCCCATTTCCTTTCCACAGATGGCCAGCTGACTAGGACAGAAGCTCAGCTTAAGGTAACCACTTCCTTGAAACATCTCGGGGCTCCAACACCCTCAAAGGGCCTTGGTAATGTCAGCTTAGGCTCCCACCATCCCTTGCCCACACATCTCCCATCAGTGTCATGGCCATATCCACTTCCTGGTCACTTAGTTTTCATGTGTGTCCTTCTCCCCTAGGAGACGAGAAACCCTTCAGGCCATGGATCATATCCACGGCTCTTCATAACCTCAGAGCTAGATATGGGCATATCTTAAAAGCTTAATAATTTTCAATAATTAATTTCAAATATTAATTTGAGTTGGCCCTATTATCTAGATGACTGAAAACTGGGAAGCTTTCTATTTATGGGAGAACAATCCAGGCTTTAAATTTCTTAATGAAATGAGAAGAGTCATAAAAGGTCAAACTGCTTTACAAAGAGTAGGAAGCAGGGAGGGCTGGGGGGAAAGTGCTGGGGAGTGATATTGGTCAAATTATATTGTTATACTGTGTGCATGTACAAATATGTAACAACAAATCCCATCAATATGTGACACTATAATGCACCAATTAAAGATGTGGGAATGAAAGAAATATAAAGAATATACATATACATAAAGTTGTTTTATTTTGAAAAAAGGAAAAAAAGATTGCTTTCTAAAATTAAATGAGCTTTCTTTCCACTTTAAAAAAAAAAAACTAACTAACAACTAAATAGATACGTGTGGTCCAAAACAATCTGGAGAATTATTAGAAAAGGCACAAGAATTTTTAGCATATAAAATAAGCAGATCTTATTTGTATAAACACTCTTATTTTATTTTATAGCTGAACAAAGATCAGCTCATGATCTGCTTCCAACTCTGGCACATGTCTTTGGTTAGAAAGAAAGTAAAGAGTTCTACAATATAATATTCAAAAGGCAGAACATCAGGATAGGTAGATTATAGCCCATCCCCTAATCATGAGCCTCTTTTTTAATAAATGGCATTTGACTTTTTCCTAAGGCCAAGTTTTTGCCTTCTAATTCAGTTCTGGTCCTGATTCTTAATTTTATCTAGTCACTGTCTACAGGCTTGCTCATTCTCCAGGCCCATTTAGGACAGGCACCTCAGTTTACTCACTCTGTCCTGTTTCTCCTTTAGAAATGAGGCCCTACCTCAAAATCATCTCTCTTCAGCTGGGACTCTGAAAATTTTAATGAGCCCATCTTCTTCTCTGAATATTACCATCTCCTGAGCTTCCCGGAATCATTCATGGTCTTCTAGCTGGCTCCTAGATGACCCCATCAAGTCCTGTGGCTTTAAATACATAGAATACACTGATGTGTCCCAAATCAGCATCTTTAGCTTCTGTATCTCCTCTGAACTGCAGCTTTATATAATTGTGTACTTCAAGAGCTCTATTTTCAGATTGTAATAGAAATCTCAGACTTGTCTAAATCTAAATTCTTTATTTCCTCTACAAAGCTGCTCTTCCTCTAATCTTTGCCACCTTAGTTAATTACAATTGCATTCTTCTAGCTACTCTAACAAGAGCCTTGGATTCATACTTTCTTTCTATTGCAACCCACAATCAATTCATCAGCAAATTTGGGGGGCTCTAATTGTAAAACATACCTTAAATTTAACTTTTTTCTATCATCTCCACTGAGCCCACCCTAGTCCATGCCACTGTCACCTCTTGATGAGGTTAATGCAACAGCCTCTTGGTCTCCCTATCCCTGCTCTTCTCCCTCCCAGGTTATTCTCCCCATAGTAACCAGAGTGACCCCTTTAAAAGAGATATCAGCTGAGCACAGAGACTGCTGTCTGTATCTCAGCTACTTGGGAAGCTGAGGTAGAAGGATCATCTGAGCATAGGAGCTTGAAACCAGCCTAGGCAGCATAGCAAGATCCCATTTCTAAAGAGAGAGAGAGACTGACAGACAGACATCAGATCAATTTCTCTCTCAAACTCCTCCTTTAAAAAAAAAAAAAAACTTATGCATTATAAGCTTCATTGGGTCAGAGCTTGCACCTATTGATTTCATTGTTTGTGCCTGCTTAGTATGTAACAATGTTAAATAAGTGGGTATCAAAAGAAAAAAATGCAAGTACAAGGGAAGGCTGCATGTGGCATAGAGAGCCTAAGAGTGAAAGGTCAGTCCTCTGGGGGACACCTGGATGCTCACAAAGCAGGGGAAGCTTGAGTGATGTTTTTAGGAATGAACACAAGTTGGTTGTGTTCAAGCATTGGGAGGAAGTAGTGTGAATCAAGATCACAGCAACTGTAAATGGACAGAGAAATGATGTGGTTGGTTCACTTTGGGAGTGGCGGGGATCCAGTGGGCAGAGAAAGGGCACCCCTTCACTCCTGTGACTTAACACATCTGGGTCCCAGTTGTTAGCAGTTCTAGAGATACCTGGGCAACCTACCAGAAATTTTAGTTCCCTTGAAGTCTTATTTAATTCTTGCTTTATTTGTTTGTGGAGGGGCAACAGACTGTGGCGGTTTAGAGAGGAACTCTGGAATGAGGCTTCCCGGGTTTGAATCAACCTGTCCCCTGTGTGTAACTGTATAACTTAGAGCCAGTTACCTAAACTCTCTGCACCTCATAACCAGAAGCACCTGCCTCAAGGGGCAGCTGCAAGGATGAAATCAGTTGCCACATGCAAAGCACTCAGAAGAGTTCCCAACATGTAGTAAAGCACTGCATGTTCTGGCACAGTATCATTTAAAGTCCCCCAAATGGAACTCAGAATACTTAGGGCAAGTTATTCAAGATTCCAAGAATCTGCTACATATTTTGATAAAGGCTGACCTATATATTTCTTGTTTAACTTCTTTTTTAAAAAGTCTCTTCTCTCTCCCAATCAAATTGACCGTATCTACAACTGTCTTAACTGATGATATAAGATGTTTGACATGGATAGGTGTCTAACAGTCCCTTAGATGAACCATGTGAGATTACTGAACTGGACGACATCCTGGGAGGGTATCCATTAGGCCAACTACACGAAGCAGATATTGATAATAAGCAGAGAATTCAAGAAAGATATAACCAGGAAGTAAAATATCCCTCCTGTTGCAGCATTTACTGACTTCACTGTGCAGATCTGCCTCACATTTAATTGCTGGTATTGCTTTTGCTATAAAGTGTAAATTTACTTCCTTTGTTCTAACCTCAAAGGAAATGGAGAACACCTGGTCACAATTTTTCATGCCACTGGGGATGCTTTTGAAGAGATCCTTTCCACAGTTAAATATTCTTCTCAATTCTTTAATCTGTCCTCATGGGTATTAATTTTCTTTCTTCTGTTGTTGCTGTTCTCTGATGAATTTTCAAAACTCTCATCAATCTCCGAACAAAAAATAAGACTAGAGGAATTCTGTAACATGGTTCAAATAGTGCAGTCTACTATTCAAAAATCACCTTTTCTACACAGAGTATCAACCTTAATCCCCGATCCTGGGCTGCCTATATCTGTGTAGACCTTGAGACCAGCCAAGGTTCTTATAACATTTACTGACATGTTTATACAAGTCTTCATCTTTTAAATAAGGAGTTATCAGTCCAAACTACCTGTAAGGACTAACAATCCATGCTTCTTTATGATGTGGCTACCCTAGAAATATATATCCTTGGTTTTCTGATTTCAAAATAAGAACAGATTGACCAGATTCATGGAGACATGGCAGTCTTTAAGTTCTAGGTCCCAGATGTGGCAAGGAAGGTACCAGCATTACCAGAACAGACTCTGGAAACCAAGATTCATTTAGAAAATATGCCAATAGAATCTAGCCTTCTCAGACCAGAGGAGTTTCCAGGCATCTTGCAAATTTGATTATAGGGGGAGTCTTTATGAATGAAATCAAAGATGAAAAGTCAGTAATGGTATGGAAATGCCATACCAAATTCTCAATTTGGAGTTCTAGGTTAAAGGTGTTTGTTTAGTTTTGCTTTCTGTATTACCCTTGGGAAAAATATATCCCCAAAAGTATTGTAATCTATTTTTCACAGAAGTTGTGAAAAGCAAGAGAAACCCAGAAAAAAAATTCCAATGTACACTGGATAAGTTCCCTTTGAATAAACCTAGCATGACACTCATTTTAGAAGGCTATCTAAATATCTCCAGGTAGGATGGCAGTGAACCATGAGACCACTAGGTGATCAAAGGTATATGAAAATTTGAGGCCCATTTGCTAATGTTCCTTCTAGCTTGAAGAGTTTATAATCCTACAACAACAAAACTGATTCTTACTAATTTTGTCCTTGAAATAAGGTAAAAGGGAAACCCACAGAACCTAAAAATAATAATGCTTATGTGAAAGGGAAGGACTGTGTTAGGTACATGACAAGTGTTATCTCATTAAATGTCCATGGCAAGAGGATTGAGAGATGCATATTACCTTCTCACAGAAAGAAAACAGGGCACTCAGAAGTGAGGTGACTTGTACAAGGCTGCACAGCCCATAAGAGCAGCTCACACCAAAGGTGCCCGTAGAGTGAACAAAACAAACCAAGCGGGCTTAAGTCAAACAGCCAACAGAGAAATCCACTGATTGCCCTCTCTGGGCAGAGCATTGCTACTCTAAGAAGAAAGGTAAGATGAGCAAGAAAAATCAAAACAATGAGCACAAAATCTTGTGGTTCATGCATGTGCTGGATATAGTCAGATTTAAAAATGATTTTACATAGAAACAAGTAAATAAACCACAGAGCAGCAAGTTTCAAACAGGCTACTCTTCCACTTAATTTTTTTTCACTTAATTTATTTTTGCAGTTTTCTTTTGGGTACCACATATCTGTTCTACCAAGTGGTTCAAAATACAATCCACTCTCCATGAACAGCAGATGGCACCATGCATCAGTGAGTGCATGACAAGAAGTCACAAAAATCAAGCTGTCAAAATTGAGGACATGATTCAGGTTTTTCTAATCTGAGTCAGACAAAGCTTTTTTTCCTAAGCTTTATAATAGTGACAGATAATTTAGAAGACTTCATTTTGATAATTCAGTCAAGATGAAAAAGTAAGTTGCTTTTGATTTAGCCTTGCTGATCAAAAATCATGTGAGGAAACAAAAAAGGAAAGAGGCATCCTGTTAGGAGCCACAGCAAAAATATTGATACAGGCACCTTTGGATTTTATGACTGCCAGCCAGCAATTCACATTCATATGGTAATTGGACTCATGCTGTCTAGCTGGGCCCATTTTCAGGACTCAGGTTACTCATGTCACTCTTGTAATGGGAGAGTTCCCATTGGTTGGGAAAGGATGGTAGGAGGGTGTTCCGGGGGAAGGGGAACCCCCCCCCCCCTCAGGTAGAACACACATGTGGCGGACCCACCTGTTAGGGGACGCACACGGCCTCTCTCTAAATAAAACTTTGTCTCAGTTTGACTGGCTTGTGTTTTTGTGCCCAACCGGGTTGCAAGATTGCAAGCCCGCGTGCACTGACAGCTCAGCAGGGAATCGCTCAGCAGGGGTGCCGCAGGCAGTGCTCGGCAGCAGGAGCGGGACTCAGCCGGCCCGGGGCCGGGCAGTTTGCGGCAGCATCCTAATTTATAAAAAGCTTCCTGAAAAATCAATGTAGAAGTAGAGCTTATTAACAGCCCCCAAATCCTAATAAGATAATCTGAACCTAGTGAAGATTTCTAGAAGAATAAAAACTCAAAGGGAAAATTCAAAGTGCTAAATGATTATGCAAACACAAATTTAATATACAAGTTAAGGATCATAAAATAATCATGCCAATCAATAAAGGTAATTCATGGTATTGTCCATTCTAGCTCCTGGGGAATTGTATTTTTTTCCAACCAACCTCACTGCAGTTCTCTGACTCCAGAAACTGCTTCAGACTCTCTCGGAGCAACAACACAGGAGGCAGGCCATGGGGACAGCGCGAGCCCTTCCTTTCCCTGGCCCAGCAAGCGAGTGGACACTGCTTCAGAGGCTGTCTCATTCTCGCAGACATGAGGCACCTGCTCTGTCTCCTCTCACAGACATAAGACATTCCACAGATACAAGTGCTATGAAAGTTACAGAAGGAAGAAACAAAGACGAAAAATGAAAATAAAAAGTAAAGTGAGGTAAAACACTGATGCTTCCATTTTATAAGTCTAAATTCACTGAATTTCTTTTCCTAGATAGAAAAGTTGTTTGAAAGAAAAATGGTCAAGTTTCAGAAGTAAATAACAAAAGGCAAACAAACCTCACCAAAAGTTTCTCTGAATTATATTCCTCATTCTCAACCTTCAATTTATATACATAGTGTTTTTGGGGGGTCTGTGAGGGGTAATATTTTCTACTATCCCAGATAGGTATTTTTCCTGGGTGAATATAGCAGTGACACTTAAGAGCTTAACCTACAGGTGGCTTTCACCAGAACAGGTACTCTCCCTGGTCTCCTCAGCCCTGCCATGCACTCACAACAGGGACAGCATCTTAGAAACACACCAATCACCCTGCAGCTGCAGCTTAAAGATCTTCAATGGCTCCTCGCTGCACATCTTTAATATGCCATCAAACTGGCATAATTAGCAAACTGGCACAATTAGCCAACTGCCGTCTGTGTTCTAGAAGTTCGGGCTTTCTTTTAGATCCTCTAAAACATGCAATTCCCTCACTCATCACTGGGATTTATCCTACTCATCCCTCAGATCTCAGCTTTAAATGTCACTTACTCAAACCGACCATTCTTGAAATCCCAATCTAAAATAGATTTCCCTGTTACAAAATCTTGAGGCAACTTAGATTTTCCCTTCATAGCATTTGTCATAATGTATAAACACACACACACACACACACACACATATATGTGTGTGTGTGTGTGTGTGTGTGATTTATTCATATGTAGCTTTTAAAATGTGTTTATAATATGTATGTCCATTGGTCTGTTCACTCCATGAATACAAATACAATATCTATTCTGTTAACCATAGTGTATCCATTAGGACAGCTCAATGTCAGCATATATTAAATGTTCAATATTTATTAAATGAATAAATGACTGTTATGATTTGGATCTGAAATGTACCCCAAAAGTTCATGTTTTGAAGACTTGATCCTGCGTGCAGCAATGTCCAGAGCAGGGCTTTTTGTAAGTGATTGGATCGTGAGGGCTATAACCCCATTAGTAGCTTAATCCACTTAATGGATTAATAATTCAAATGACCTACTGGAAGGAAGTGGAAACAGCAGGCAGGAGTGGCATGGCTGGAGGAGGTACGCCACTAGGGGCAAGCCTTGGGGACTATATCTTAACTCTGGCCTCTCCTCGCTTCCTCTCTCTCTCTCTTAAACTCTCTTTCTGCTTCCTGACTTCCATGAGCTGAACAGCTTTCCTATGCCACACTCTTCTGCCATGATGTTCTACCTCATCTCAGGCTCAAAACAAGGGAGCTTGTGGACCGAAATCTCTGAAACTATGGGCCAAAATAAATTTCTCCTCTGCTTAGTTGTTTTTCTCTGATATTTGTCACAGTTACAAAAAACAGATACAATGGCATTCCTTTCAGTGAGTATCTTCAGTTCCCTAGATGTTGAATTGATAGGTTATCGGCTATGTTCTAGAGACAGAGCCTCACTTCAAAACACTTGACAAGCACAAGCTGCTCCTCTGTTGGCGTCCCTGGCTCCCTGCGAATGCTACAAACACCAGTCCAATCAATGTGCATCCGTGTATCTACTCCTTTCAATACCTCTAAAATAAAGTACTGTGTTCCTTTGAAATTCCCAGATAAGCCATTAATAAACTAACCTTAAAAGTCTGGTTATCCTGCTGATGTAACATAACACATTAATGTATTCTATGAGTTCCTTTTCCCCAAATATAAAAGGTGCATCAGAGAAATGGCTATAAAAGGAAATCTGATCTAAAAATTTTGCATACATTGTGTAATTCGTTCCCTCCTCCATAATTCTGCAAAAATGTAGCACTGTTAGACAATTTGGTGTTACATCACATATTCTTAAGTGTATTCTTAACACAAAAGATAGGCACATATGCTACCAGGCAAACTTAAAAAAAAACAATAATCTACAATGTCAGTATTTATTCTTTTTTTTTTTTTTAAAGAATTTTTTAATATTTATTTTTTAGTTTTCGGTGGACACAACATCTTTGTTTGTATGTGGTGCTGAGGATCGAACCCAGGCTGCACGCATGCCAGGTGAGCGCGCTACTGCTTGAGCCACATCCCCAGCCCAGTATTTATTCTTAATGTGTATATGACAGTTGATATTTCAACACAATTATTTTGATGGTCTCAAATATACCTTTCTAAAAACATCAATTCCCCCATGCCCTTGCCTTCCAAAGGTTTCCCGTTTGTGTAACTAAACTTGCCAAACAGAGGGATGTAAGACCTCTGAGGCGGAGGGACTGTGTGAGGAGAGGGACAGCCAGGGCAGATATGCTGTCTTTTAGGACAGACAACTTCTATTTGAATATGGGAAGAAAAAAGCATACTAAGACAACTATAGCTGTATTGTACAGCAAAATGCAGAATTGACATGCCTTTTTAACAGATGATATTCAACCTCAAAGGAATTTGAGGGACTTTTTTTAACAGGAAAAAGCAGACCCACCTTCATTCTCTATTTGTCAAATGCTTACATTAAAAGGATCCACCTTGTTCTCCTAAATCTTCATGAATTAGACATGGTTCTTATGATCTTATCTCCAAGGGATCACTATTATCAGTACACTATTAGGTTGAAGCACAGGAAATTGATAATATTTAATAATTTCAGACTTACAAATTCATAAGATCCAAAGTAATATAAGAATCATCTTATCTTATCTGATCACAAAACCTGTATCTTTCCAAGAATGTCTATTGGTTCTGTGTCCTCATCATCAAGTACTATGACTGGCATAAAATAGTCACAATAAATGCTGGCTAAGGGCTCACCCTGGGTCCACTGCACACAGCAAGTCCAAGCGAGCATTGAAGTTCCATTTGATAGAAACCCATGTTTCAAGCTGAGGCACAGAGGATGCCTGTTAGCAGCTAATAGTGTAACTACAAGCTTCAGAAAAAGTGGGGAAGTGAGAAGAGCTTTTCAAAATCACATTCCCAGACCTGAATTGAACAGAACATCTGCTCTACAGCACACATGGGCTGACACGCAGCAAAACCATTCTAATAAACTGTCCATGTAGGAGTGGACTCTATAAAGTTTGATTATCTATTTTTATTGTTAAAGAAAGAAATAGGTTTAAACAAAGTATGAGTGACTGGAATCAACCATAAAGAGTTTATTGAGTATCAAGATGTACTTCCCCCTCTTTTTAAAAAAAGGTACTTGTGAATAGAATTTTTAAATACCTGTGTTAAATTTGGGGAAAGGAACACTTTCAGATTTTCAAGAGAATTTTAAGCTTATTGTTTATAGGGTGCTATTAATGATCATATACATTTTCCAACTCACTGAAAGCACACATCTGAATAAGCCCACAGGTACTCTTAACAGGAAAAGGCAGACCCACCTTCATTCTCTATTTGTCAAATGCTTACACTAAAAGGATCCACCTTGTTCTCCTAAATCTTCATGAAATAAAATGTATGCCTATTTTTAATAACAATTTGTCCTGCTGCAGCACTGCTATGAAACAAATCTGATCCAGAGACTATTGCTGAGGAAGTTTAGCTCTTAAAATACACATCTGCTCTTTGTCAACTTGGCTTTGTTGATAGGCCCATGGTAACACATAACTAACAAACCTTGAAAAAAAATCTGCACATCAAGGTTTTACCCCCAGAATCAACACTAAAACCACCACGGAAACATTGCTGGATATTTCCTGTAAATTTCCTGTTTCTCTGAATTCATTACCTTGGACATTAGCTTACTTCCTAGAATTTGTAAAACTAATGAATTCAAAGAAATGAAAAAGGGGCACTACCTCATGCCTCTCCACCTCACTCTTTCTCTTCCAGAGAAAGGACAAGCCTAGATCATTCAGTGACTCCCATGTGGAACAGAAAATTGCACCCCAGTAATTCTTTGCTTATGTTGTTGGCATTTGATTAAAGTGATCAAAAAATACCCATCCTTTAATCTGGGTACATTTCAAGGACTATGTACATACAACTGTTAACAGCTTTCTTTTAATAGGAAATGAAAACCTGAGGATATTTATTAGGCATACAGATTTCCTAGGGCTTCAGGGGAAAGAATCTTGTGCCTGAGATGAGCCTCTAGAACTTCTTATGTTTAACAAGTATTTCCTATTACTCTAAGTTTTATAAAACAGATAAAATTTGACCGTTTAAAGTATACATTTCAGTGTTTTGTTTTTTTAATAGTCACAGGTTGTACAACTATCAACACTAATTCCAGAGCATTTCCATTCTCTGTCGCCCCCCACACCCATCCTCACCCGCCTCCTCCAGCCAAAATCCTGGACTGCTGTGCCTGGGTTCACATTCTCAACAGCGTTTTTAATCCATCTTTTTTATTGTAGCCATTCTAGTAGGCTTGCAGAGTATTGGGTGTGGCTTTGTCTTGCATTTCCCTGATGGCTGATGATATTAAACATCTTTTCATTATTTTATTGACTACTTGTATTTTCTTTGGGGAAATGTCTATTAAGATACTTTGTCCATTTTAAAATTACATTACTTGTCTTTTTATCGGGTTGTAAGAAGAGTTCCTTATATATTTTAGACACAAGGCCTTTATCAGATATGTGATTTGTAAATACTTTCTCCCATTCTTCATCCCACCACATTCTTGACAGTGTGTTTTGTTTGTTTGTTTGTTTGTTTGTTTGTTTGTTTTTACATAATCTTGAAACACAAATTTTGGTAAGGGCCAATTTATTTCTTTTTATTGTATTTGTGTGGTGCTGGGATCAAACCCAGGGCCTCATGCCTACTAGGCAGGCTCTCTACCATTGAGCTACATCCCCTGTAATGAAGGGGATAATCTGTAATTCAGGTTTATTAATGATCTTCAAAGAAAATCCAGAATTATCTTTACCAAAGCATTAAAAACTGGTTCATATTTCTAGACGGGTGAATAGGCAATGCCACATGGAGTTTCGAAAGGTGACCTGTTTTTTCAGAAGCCTAAAAACGTGATGGGTTTCAAGTTAACTCTTACTATTTAAATATATTCAGCAATATTAACTTCAACTCATTTATTTTAAACTATTGAGAGACTATTAATGATTAGGAAAAATGTGTTTTGATTGTATTTCATGAGAAAATAGAGGACACATAAACTAGGGGTTTTTCAGAACTATAAGATATCTTTCTTTCTTTTACAAGAGTTATATGTTGCTATTAGTGAATAATATTTTAAATAACAGACATTCCAAACACTAAGAACGCACATATTTTCTTCTGTATTAAGAATTCTTATTTAAAAATGAATTATTGACTGTCAATTAGCAAACCACAAGAACTAGTCTGAAGTAGTGCATACCTGCATTGGGATATTAAGAGAACAACAGGACCATTCCTTGAGTAAGAAACATATTACCAGATACTTTAAGTACTTCTACAAGAAACAATGTAATACTTTAAGAAACAACTACTATGTTGTTACCAGACTATGATGTGGACCAAATTGCAATCCAATAGGTCAATGAGCCAGCAGGAAATAGCTCTATTCAACTATGGAAAGTTTTCTGGCATTATTCCTCAGAACAGAAGAATACAATGGTCTATAGTACTAGTACATGGATGAGAGTTAAAATGTCAAGTGGACTTCTAAAACAGAACAGCTTCTGAATGGTCTGGTGAGACAACCCAGAAAGTAGGAAACCAGAAGGTCCTATTTTGCCTCTTTTTAACCAATATAATCAGCATTCTTTTTTTTTTTAAGAGAGAGAGAGAGAGAGAGAGAGAGAGAGAGAGAGAGAGAATTTCAATATTTATTTTTTAGTTTTCGGCGGACACAACATCTTTGTTGGTATGTGGTGCTGAGGATCGAACCCGGGCCACACGCATGCCAGGCGAGCGCGCTACCACTTGAGCCACATCCCAAGCCCATAATCAGCATTCTTGTCCTGGTAGCTGGACCACTAGATGGTAGCAATTCTAGTATTGGAATGTCCAGGTATAAGTTAAGAGGCCCTGGATAAATGATGAAAAGGTCAAATCCTTATTTGGTTAAAATGCCACATGATGAATGCTGATGATAAAGTACATGAAAAGGGCAGCTGGAGTGGAGTGCCTGGAGTGTCAGGAGAAGGGAATTCACATGAGAAATCCTGCTCATGATGGGAGGAGCACCTGGGATAAGAGATCAACAGTCCTGGATGAGACACTCAAACTGAGGCTGAGAACTGACAAGACTTCACCCTTATAATGAGCATAGCTTATGAGGCCTATTTCTCTTCCCTCTTCCATTTTCTCCTTCCTCTTTCTCCCCCCACCCGACTTTTTCTTTTTCTTTCCTTTTTTTTTTAATTTTTTAACCCAGGGGTACTCTACTCCTAAGCTCTATCCTGAGTCCTTTTTTATTTTGAGACCAGGTCTCCTGAAATTGCTGAAGCTGGTCTTGAACTCGCAATCCTCCTGCTTCAGCCTCCTGAGTTGCTGGGATTACATACACCAGGTATAATTATGATTTCATAAGAGATACAAAACTATCTGCTTGCCATGAACACAAAGGTCAAGACTCATCAGACGTGTGTGAGTTAAAAAACAAAACAAAACAAAACAAAAACAACCAAAAACCTATTTCTAAATTGGCCAACTGTGTGAGAGATGTGAAGGTCAGCACTCTGTTCGGAGTAGAACAATGTATCCAGTTTTGAGTAAAGTGCATGGTCGAGAAACACTCTTATTGATGAATTCTCCAACATTCTAGCCTCAAAACTCTGTGACAAAGAGAAGCCTGAGAGGTTATCATCTAAAATTGGGTATATATGTGGTTGGTGCATGCCTGTAATTCCAGCAATTTGGGAGACTGAGGCAGAAGGATCATAAGTTCAAAGCCAGCCTGAGCAACTTAGAACTTCAGTAATTTAGCAAGACCCGGCCTCAAAAATAAATAAATAAACAAACAAACAAACAAATAAATAAATAAATGACTTGGGTGAGGGGGCTGCAATTGTAGCTCAGTGATAGAGCACTTGCCTAGTATAGGAGAGGCAGTGGGTTAGAACCTTAGCACCATATAAAAATAATTATACAAACAAACAAATAAATAAAGGAATTGTATCCATCTACAACAACAAAAAAAATTAATTAAAAAAAGAACTGGTGGGGCTGGAGTTGTGGCTCAGCAGTAGAGTGCTCACCTAGCATGTTGGAGGTGCTAGGTTTGAACCTCAGCACCACATAAAAATAAATAAATAATAAAGGTATTGTGTCCAACTACAACTAAAACACACACACACACACACACACACACACACATATAAAAGGACTGGGGAGGTGTAGCTCAGTGATAAAGCACCCTCAATCTCCAGCTCCAAAAACAAACAAAACTTGGGTATGCCTCAAACAGGACAGCAAAGATAATTAACTACTTTATAATACAAGATCTCATTTTCAATTTACTTTATAGGTATTAGCACCATTACAATTCTGAGGAACAAATTGTAATTTTAAAGATTCTACCCTATTTCACAACCATTTGTCCAATCTAATTAAATAAATACCCATGGCTAAGAGATATATGACTTGTTTTTGAGATGAATGAGTTTTATTTGTAAATATGCTTATCAAACACCTACTTTCAATGCTGCTGACACTAAGAACTTAAGCCTAGGAGCTACTTATACACTCAAGATGTTTTCTGTGACAGATTCACCAACATTCCTTCTCGGGAAATCTGCCTCCAGGTACAGCTCCTGTTATGAAGGTTGCAGGTCGTGTGACTCACCCCACTCCAATCCCTTGCACAGCATACTAATCAAGAGATGGACAACTGACCAAAGAGGACCCATACCTGTGACCTATGACTATGCAGACTTATTTTAAAATATGTAGAAGAACACCCAGATTCTCTCTAGGAATTTTATCTAAAAGCTACATAAGGAGATTGCTAAAAACTATTGGCATCAGAGTTAAAATGTCATGCAGACCTTTCTAAGATGTTTTAGGACCTACACAAAGCCAAAAAGAAGTAGGTTAGGAAAAGGACAATTCTCTGATTCATAGAGTGAGTGCCTGGGTTACTTTAGTGCCTGTTCTTCCATAGGAACCAGGTTAACTTTTTCTGGATTTCCTCTATATTTATTATAAACCTCCACTGTATTTGAGCTGTATGTCTTGGTTTATATTTCTTAAAATAACTAAGAAGAAAGGAATCCCTAAAGGAATAAATTTATTGTTTTGCTTGTACAACTCAAGAAGTAAGTTGCCTTTCAGCATTTAAATGACAATGATAAAAATTGTCAATGATAAGAAAATTGTCCACTAATTCTTCTTTTCTATTTTTCTTCCACAGATACTTTGTATGTGTCTATCATATATCGAACAGATACTAGGTATTCAGTAGTACACAAAAAAGACATAGTTCTTCCTTTTGGAAAATTAAAACCTAGTTAGGGAAACCATTGGAAAAGTAATACAAAGCAGATAAAGAACCACAAACCACAGAGTATTCTCAGAGGAGGTAAAAGGCTGCACCTCCCTAAGAATGGATGGTCAAGGAAAGCTGCTTACAGGAAGCAACATTTAACCACAGAGGGGAAACGCAGCCAGGGAAAGAGTAAGGAACATATTATAGGCAGAAGGAAAAGAATCCACACATGAATTCATCTTGAAAAAACCTAAAGCGTTCAGAAACTGAAAGAAGACTGATATCAAAGCACAGTAAGACTCTTAGACATCACTAGGGAGGAGGAGGGCAAGATTACCAAGCCAAATGATACATGTGTTACTTAATGGGAAACCACTGCAGGGTTTTTGACGTAACAGTAACATAATCTGATGTGCCTTTTACAAAGTTTTCTATGGGTTATTTGAACAACAACAGAATAAAAGAGCCAGGAGGGCAGGTGGAAAGAACCGTTAGGTGGCTGGTCTGTTAAAAGCTTGTCTACAACAACAACACTACAAAGTAACTTTGGTTATTAAATTCATTATGAACTGGAAGATTTTTATTAGGGCAACAAAATTTTTGTCACCATTTAACTATAAGTCAGTGATCCTTTTTCTAAGGATCATGAGAACTAAGAACACAACAACCAAATACTGTGGATTATTGAACAGGTCCAAGCTACATAGTCCTTGTGAATCCACAAAGTAGCATGTTCTGATTTTACTGATGCAATAAGAATAAACCTTTACTTAAAGGTAGAAAGTCTGACACACTTACTATCCTGTTGTTTATCTTTCATAATTATTTCACTCTATATTTTTATTTAAAGACACCAACTATTAACAGTAAATGTTCCCATGGATATCAAAACCTGCTTTTAGAATATAACACTACAGAGAAAGTGCAACATGAGCACTATCAGAATAAATGATCGAGAAATGTCAGTAACAATAACATTTCTCAGTCATTCCATAAAAACAGTGTTTCTAATATGTTCCCAGAAGCACAGACGTGGTGGAGCCAGCCATTCTTTCCTTTAGCCTTTACATTAAAAGGGAACATAAACTCATCCTAGCTGATTCATCAGCATGTCCTATTGCCTCTACCATTGAAAGCTGTCCACAATTCAACCACTGTTTACCACCTTCACTGTCACCTCCTTGTTCTAAACAACCATAGTCCCCCACCCAGGTTACTTGGAATGCATCCCCCTCGAGTCCTTGCAGTAGTTTTTTCCTTGTTAGTCAGCTTTGCTTCACTGTGATCAAAATGCCTCATAAGAACATTCTAGAGGAAGAATTGTTTATTTGGCTCATGGTTCCAGGGGTTTACTGCAAGGTTAGTGTTCATTGCTCTGGGCCCAAGGTGAGGCAGAACATCACGATGGAAGGGCATGGAGGCCAGAAAGCAGAGAAGAGGGAAGAAGGCAGGGAAGATGAACACTTCCAGGCAGGCCCTCAGTAACTCACCACCTTCAGCCACAACCCACCTGTTTACAGTTACTATCCAGCTAGTCCACTTAAACTAGGATAGACTAATAAGGTCACAGCTCTCACAATCTAATCATCTCACCTCTGAACATTTCTCATTTGCACAGAAGCTTTTGGAGAACAACTTATAACCAAACCATAAAATGGGGATTGAACCCAGGGGCACTCTAGCACTTGACTACATCCCCAGCCCTTTTTATTTTTTGAGATATGCTCTCACAAAGTTCCAAGGCTGGTCTTGAACTTGCAATCTTCCTGCTTCATCCTCCTGAGTTGCTGGGAATACAGGTGTGCACCACCACACCCACTCTCACAATATTTTTTCAACAGTGTAACCTAAGTGATCAGAATCAAATGTATATCCTTGCACCCCACTCCTGTATTTAAAACTCTCTACTGGTTTCTCATCATTGTCCAGTAAAACCTAAAGTCTTTATGAGGGTCAAAAGGCCCTGTTAAGATCTGTTATATTTCTTTTCCTTCCTTTTATTTTTCTCCATATACCTTTTAAATTCTGATATGCTATCTATCCTACTTAACCATTTGTTTATTGTCTGTCTCTTCTACAAATACAAAAACCTTATGAGGTCAATAGTTTTATCTACCTTTTCTTTATTGTTGTATACCTAAACAGGCATTAGTTAAACGCCTGGCATTAAGTTAGATTTTAATTTATTTATTTCAATAAATGTCTGAGGAAGGAAGGAAGGAAGGAAGGAAGGAAGGAAGGAAGGAAGGAAGGAAGATAGGTTGGTTGGTTCATTTTTCTAAAAGTCTTAAGAAGCACAGACAATGGTTCTTCCATTTTAACTAGATATTTCTGCTCGTGAGATCAAATTTAATGATGGCCTAAAAAAAGAGTTTTAAGCCAGTGGATGTAAGAACTATAAAGATTCTTCTATGTGGGAAAAAGTTGGGGTCCAGTAATAAGGTCTTATATTATTATTTGTATTATACTGTATTAACTATATATACTAATGGGCTTTAATGTGATCTTTCCATCCATCCATGCAGCGTACACTGAACCCATCTGACCACCATTCTCCAACTCTCTCCCCTTATCCCCTGGCATCCTTCTCCCATTCTTAGTAATTACTATTCTACTTTCAGGTAAACATTTTTTGGTTTCCACATATAAGAGAGAATATGAGGTACTTGTATTTCTGTGTCTGGCTTATTTTGCTTAATATGATGTTCTTGAGTTCCAGTCATTTTATGGCAAATAACAGGATTTCATTCTTTTTTATGGCTGAAAAATAGACCATTGTGTATATACATGCTATATTATCTTTATCCATTTATCTGTTGTAAAGCACCTAGGTTGATCCCATATCTTAGCTATTGTGAACAGTGCTGCAATAACCATGGACATGCAGGAATCTCTTTTATATGCTGATTTCCTTTCCTTTGGATATATATCTAGGAGTGGGATACTGGATTATAGGGTACATCTATTTGTAGTTTTTGAGGAACCTCTGTACTGTGCTCCATAGTTGCTATACTAATTTATGATCCTACCAATGATATGTAAGAGTTCCTCCTCCTGCTGAGGATAACCAGCATGTGGTTTGTTTGTTTGTTTATTTATTTATTTGCTTGTTTGTTTATTTAATAACAGCCATCCTAACTGGGAAGTGATGGTAACTCACTACAGTTTTGATTTGCATTTCCTTGACGGCTAGTGATATTAAGCACTTTTATATACACTTGTTGACAATTTGTATCTTTTTTTTGTTTTTTTGAGGTCTATTCAGATAATTTCCCTTTTTAAAATTTATTTTTAATTTTTTAATTTTTTTCCCTTTTTTTAAACTAAGTAATTTATTTTTTACTGTTAATCCTTTTGAATTCTTGATATATATTCTGCACATTAACCTTCTGTCAGAAGAATAAGGCAATGTATTTCCCACTGTTCTACAGGTTGTCCCATCATGTACTGATGATGCTTCCTTTGCTGTGCAGAAGTTTTTTTAGACTGATATAATCCCATTGGTTAATTTTTGATTTTGTTTCCTATGCTTTTGGGGTCTAGCCAGAAAATCATTGCTGATTCCAATATCTTGCAATGTTTCCCCTTTTGTCTTCTAGCAGTTTCAAAGTTTCAAGTCTCAAAGTAAGATCTTTGATCCCTGTTGAGTTAGCTTCTGTAAGAAGTGAGAGGTCAAGTTTCAAGTCTTCTGCATGTGGATGTCCAGTCTTCCCAGCAGCATTTGTTCAACAGACTTCCTCTTGCAATCCATGTTTTTGGCATCTTTGTCATGAACCATTTGGCTGTAAAAGTATAGATTTACTTCTGGGATCTCCATTCTGTGCCACTGGTCGTCTGTATGCCTGTGGTTATGCCATATCATGCTGTTCTGTTATTACTACTCTGTAGTGGTCTTGCAATCGGGTATTGTGATGCGTCCAGCTTTGCTCTTTCTGCTCAAGATTATTTAAGCTACTTGGGTCTTTTGTGCTTCCATATACATTTTTAAACTTCTTTTTCAAACTTTTGTGAATAAAGTCATTAGTAATTTGACAGGGACTGCACTGATCTGTAGACTGTTTTAGATAGAATAGGCATTTTTAAATGATATTCTTCTAATCCATGAACATGGGCAGTTTTCCCATTTTTTAGTGTCTTCTTCAATTTCTTTTATTAGTATTTTGTAATTTTCTTGTAGGGGTCTTTCACTTCCTTAGCTAAGTTTACTCCTAAGTACTTTATTTTATTTTGAATGGGATTTCTTTCATGATTCAGGAAAGAGATTTCAGAAACAGTTTCTGGTCCTGAAAATTTCTGTGGATACATAAAACTTAAAAGTAGCCTACATAGTTTTTTATTGGTTAGTTAAAGCATTTTTCTTTCTCTTTAATCTTGTGGCTACTAGAGTTTTCACAAACATGTATGTCTGTGAGAGGTTTTAATCTTCCTTATATCAGCTCATTCTGATGAAGTTTTAGAGAAAATTGGTGGTATAAAGGGAGAATATTATATAATGAATCAACTCTGCAGATAAGTTCAGAAACCTGCCTTGAAAGGGGAAATATACCTGGTGGTATCTAATCAAACAATGTAGAAATGTTTTTTTTCCCCCCATCATCCTAAAAAAGGAAACACAGGGAGATACACTATAACTTAAAGGGTCAATTTCATTAAATGCCAAGTTACTATATAAAGCTGAATATATTTGGTAATCTAAGAATTGAACTATCTGGGAAGAGTCAACTTCAAACACCAGCTGTCAGTTATCCTGTCAAGACTCAGAGAAATACTGGAGTTTTCCTCATGTGTTTTGTGAGAAGGTGAAGGGAAAGGGGAAAAAAATTTTTTTTTAGAGAATTATTTGAAACACTGCTGAGAAAGAATACAACTTCCATTAAGGTCACTGGCTAAAATTTTGCTTTCAACAAAGAAGTATCTCAACTAGAGGGGAAAAGGTGAATAGAAAGCCAGTCAGAAAAAAAGTGAGAAGTAACTAGAAGGGCTATACAGATAAACACCATTCAGAAAAATATTCTTATTAATTGATAATTAGGCATAATGCCAAGCATTTTATATCACAGTCTCAGTTCTTACACAAAACATGAAAGATAGGTATTGCTGGTTCATTTTACAAATAAAGACACTGAAACTTACATATACAACAACTAACTTCAAAATGATGATCCAAGAAGACTTGACTTAAAAAGGCCAATATCTTAATTCCCTTGTTATACCTGTTTCCATACTGCTTCTTCTAAAACTGAACACTGTGATATATTTTCCCCATCAGGATAAACACAAAGCAATCCAGCTCTTGGCCAGCTCTTCTGTATGCAGCTTCAGACATCAAGTGAATCACTTTTATCACCAAATGAGTTTCATTCCATTGTATATTCATGAACTATAGTCTGACCCAGTATCTACTTTTAAAAACAAAATAAAGCCTGTCTTTGACCACAAGAAAGAAAGACCTTTATTGCATTAAGAAAAAAAAAAAAACTTTTAAAAAGAAATAGTCTTGATATTTTGTAGAGTTGTTTGGCTCTATCTCCTCAAGCTGAACATGTGCACATCCCAATCCAGCAATTCCACTCTCAGGTACCCACAAAAATACACATCTATATTCACCAAAAGTAAGTTCAAGAATGTTGGTAGCAGCCTTAAGCTGGAAACGATTCAAATGTCTGTCGACAAGAGAATGGAAGAATGGATAAAGTATAGTATAGTCACACAATGGAACAAATAAGCCAAGGGAAGATGCAACAATAAGGATAAATCTCACAAATATGAGGAATAAAACAGAAAAACATACATATTCCAAAATTGCATGTACATAAAGTTTAACAACAAGCAAAACTGATCTATGGTGTTAAAAGAATAGTGATCTTTCTTCAGAGAGGTAGTTACTAAAAAGGGGTAGTGAAGGCGGGCTTCTGACATGAGATGACATCCTGCTTTTTTGATGTGGGTGTTGCTGGTTACCTTAATATGTACATTTTTGTGAAAAACTCTCAAGTTTTATACTATTTTTATATATTTTCTTTTATTCTGTTATACTTCAATAAATTATTTTTAAAAGTTCAGTGTTTTTATTCTTCATAGTTTAACATCACAACATTTACACTTTAAATGTTAACACATTTAGCTTTTTTCTTATCTCTCCAAATAGAGGCAGAAAATAAAACAGACTTTTAAAAAATGATTTTCACTTCAATTACTGGCTAAAGACAATCTACAGAGAGTTCTATTCATCTTAATATAAGAGGATGTATTTTTTAACTCTAGTTTCAAATTCTTTTGTGATCCATCTTCCACCAAACTTAGGAATTAGCCCTAGTTGCAATATATTCCAGTTTAAGTAAACATTTTAGGTAAAGCTATTAATAACTAGGAGGTTTTTTTTTTGTTGTTGCTGTTGTTTTTTTTTGGGGGGGAGTTGGGTTTTTTTAGTGAGACTGCATTGTCAGTATCTATAAAATTATTCCCTTCTTGCTAAATTAGCTTCATATTTTCAATCTGGGGATGAAAGATGAAAGAACTCTTTAAAAGGACATAAGGCAGGTAGGAAAGCACGCCATGACAATAGGCCTTCTGGAAGGGAACTCTCCAAGGAAGGTCTTTCCTTTTTACTTTAAGTAGAATCCTTGGGTAAAAGGCTTTGCAGAACAATAATTTTTGTCAAAATGATAAACTTTGAAAAATCAACACCTTTCCATTTGAGAATTTCATAACCTTCCATTTGCAACTAAATATTGATTCAAACCATCAAAATTTGGTTGTTTTCTTAAAGAGAGAAAATTATGACAAAACAAACATCTAAAGGACAATCTATGACTATGTTACCATTTCTTAGAATATTCTATCACATATGAAAGAATAGCTTGTGATATAAATATTTTATTAACTAAAAGAAGGAAAGGGGCAAAGAAAAAACACAGGCAGGAAGTAAAAGTTTATTCAAAATTTCCTTTGCAAAATAACCCTTGACAAAGACAAGTTAGTGGAAAGAACGAACATCCTGGAGCATACTAAAACATTGTTCCCAATAAAGTTTATTTTGAAAACTGACTTCACTCAGTTATTTCTCTGGGTATTACGATGGTGTTATTACAAACCCACCCCCATGTTTTGGAAAGCTATGCAACTTCCTTAACTACTACAGAGAACAGGTTAAAGGGGAAGGAAAATAATAGTTATGATGCTTTTATTAATTTTAATGAACATTAAAATCCTTCTCCCACTGTGATTGTGAATCACAGTTGACAAGTGATGGGAAGGCTTATGAATTTAGTTTGCTTTTGTGAAATTTTCTTAGCAACTGAAATTAGAAATTTAAGTACCTTCAAGATGAAATTCCCTGAGCAATTCTGAATCTAGGTTCTAGAAGAACCATGAACAGGTGCCAGGCAGAGACAACTTTAGTAAGTCACCATTCCAGTGAACTAGACCACAGCATTACCACTCTACCAAAAAGTGATCGGAAAATCCAATTTAGCTGAATGATTAAGAACATTAATTTCATTTCCTTTTCTATAATAAATACCATAGAACTAATCTAGTATGAAATTAGATAAACTCAGAAAAAATGAAGCAATGATAACAAATATTTGCAAGCTCATACTATATAGAATGCAGAAACTATTACAATGCCATACTTCCCAATTTCTTGTTTTTACAAAACGTCATGAAATACTAACCTTAACTCAATATAATAATGTCCACGAGGACTTATTTATCAAGACTAATTTTTAGTATTAGTTTTCACAATACCCAAAAACATGGTTTTTGCCTTTAAAGCATATTGCCCTAACGTTTGTGAGTCAGAACTAATCACCACACCAATTGGGACAAACAGGTCAAATAGCATTTTTAGTACAAATGTTTAAATTTGCTTCATGTAAATTATGATGATACCATGTTGACTTTGAATAGGGTTTAGCTTCAATTCTGCATTCTTCCTTTAGGTTAAATTTAGAATGGCATTTTACATACTAATTTGTAAGTAAAATGAATAGGGAAATTATTGTGTTACGAATCAGCTTCCCTAGCTGTTACATATTTATGATTCAAGAATCTCTTCTGAGAGCCCATCAGGTCTCTCTTGTTTATCAAAGATGCTACAAATGAGTCAAAATCTTACATGCTTACAACGTGCTCCACAACTTGCAGGTACTACATAAGTGCTAAACAAAGACCTTGAAGACTGGGCTGGGGGGTTGTGTGTGGCTCAGAGGTGGAGCGCTCGTGTGTGTGTGTGTGTGTGTGTGTGTGTGTGTGTGTGTGTATATATTAAGCTAGAGGACTTGATTTGAACTTGACTAGTAATATTCTTACCAGGCATGTTCATTTAATTATAAAATGAAGAGTAATTATTTAGTTTACATGATTTCTAGACAATGAAGTGTTTACGTATTACACACTATACATGTTGATTGAACTTCTGAATTTTAAAAAGGTAGCTACACAAAATAGATGATTCTTTTGAGTTGTGAACATAAGTAGCTTAATAAAAACATTTTAGACTGAATGAAATGTATGTCCATGTGTACATTGGCCAAAAGTTTCTGTGAAGGTAAATAGCTAACATTGGTTTGAAAGTCACCAAGTTCGTTTTTTTTTTTTTTAAAAAAGAAAGAAACACATACTTCTCACTCAGTAACTTGCCTATAATGCTAATTGTCAAACATTTGATGGTAAATATAAAATGTGTAATACTTATTTCTTAAAGAGTAAAGTAGGGCTGGAAGGATCAGTGGTGGAGAGAATACCTCAGCACCATCCACACACACACAAAATAAATAATCATAGCCACCTAAGGAACTAAAAATAATAAAATAAATGAACAAATACCTAAGTAATTTTACAAACTGTGTTCTGAACTATTCTACTGCTTAAAAGTATAACTGGGCCGAGGGTACAGCTTAGTGATAGAACATGTGCTTAGCAAGCACAAGGCCCTGGGTTTAATCCCCGACACTTCAAAAAATAAAATAAAGACATAGTTATATGACCTAAAACTTTTCTCATCATCTGGCAGGAACCTCAAATACATACACAGATATATCTTATGAATAGAGGAATTAATTACTGCAAAAATATCACTTATATTTACTATTAGAATTGCATTGATATTAAAACACCTCATTCAAAATTCATTTAACTTTAAAAGTCTGTTACGTTGATAATACACTATTACACAGATATATGTATTTAATGATATAAAATTTAACCACCTCTCCTTCCTTTGTGGAATTGTATATGCCTTACTATTTTTATTCTGCACAAATGATAAAATTACAGAAAAATCTTTACTAAATATTTCAATAGAGCTTTTTTTGTCATCGGATATGGATTTATATCATACTGTAACCATTTTAAATAGAAACAGGTTTCTATTTTGGCTTGGTAATGAAAGCTGGGCTCAGCCTACCTCACAGAGCAGCAGGTCAATGATGTGGAACACCATACAGAGCGGAAACTTGGCAGTAAAGAGAGTGAGGAACCACTGGGATGCATACATATGAGCCTCCAGATTCAGATCACAAAAATGGCTGTGCAGGTCTGGGAGCTGTTCCTAAAAGTCAAAATGAAAAACTTAGGAGGCGGAACACTGAAGAAGTTTTACTTCCTGCCACATGTGCAGTTTATAGCAAGATTTCTGTGGTCAATTTCACTGTATTCCAGCATTGGTTGCATTTTAAGTAACTACACAGAAGTGATAACAGAACTGATCATATGACAGATAATTGACTTGTTATAAACAAAAAGCTGATCATCTCTTGCTCAGTTGAGTGTTCTTATTTTTTGGGAAATGCTGGGTCTGACAAAACACCTACAGTCTTAAGAATATCTTGACATAGGGTCACAACACAACATCCCCATTCAAGGTGCACCTCTTAGCTGGTCAGAAAAGAAACACGTCTCTTTGGATACCATCTAATATCAACATCATCTAGGGTCTATAATGTCATTTCTATGTATTTTTGAACACTTAGGAAGTTCAAAAGCATAACCACATAGTAAAAACTTATTTTTAATATATCAAAAATGGCAAAGTGAAATTGTGCAAAGTGTAACACATAAAGCTGAATATCTCCCAAACATGCCTTTATGCTAGCTTTAATTTCTTCCCAAGTTAAACAAGCAAATGCTTTTCAAAATCATGAAACCCAAGTACAAAGTATCAGCTATTTTAATAACCAAAATACAGGCAAGGATGTACAAATTTATGTTCATTTTGTTTTCATAAAGAGATCACAACAACAAAATAAAGCATTTTTATATAACATGCTCTCTGAAAAACAAATATGCCAAGGTTCCAATTGGTCATCAAGAGTTAACAAGTAAAAAGTGCTAATAGATAAAAGAGGCTGAGTTTCTTCATACTATCACAAACTTGCTCTTCAAGTACTATATATATTCATGTTATTTTCAAAGCCCTCAGTAATACTAACCTTTGAAAAATAAACTTCTGTGAAACAAAGGTAAATAGTAAGTAACTCCAATATTTACTTGGTAAAATTGAATCTTTAAAAAAGAACCTATTTCTTTATAATGCCCACTGTTACTAGATACCAGAATCGTTCCCCCTCCACACTCATCCATCATTGGTCTTATGGCTCATTTGATAGGTTTTTCTCTCCATTTCTTCTTCATATGTAAGGTCTTTGACTCTTCTCAATAAAGTTGCTCCCTACTTCCCTGTAAACTCTGTCTCTTACTCCCCTGGTCTTCCAGACTTTCAGTCTCCAGCTGGCTTCACCGTCCTTTTTAGACACCGGGGGATTTCCTGATAGGCCATGACAATGAACATCTACCAGCATCTTCTATTCTCACATTCCACTACTCTTCTTCCTCAGCTATCTCACATACACATCAATCCATTCATTTATTTCCCTCACATTTTTCTGGGCTCCCAACACCTCCTTTAGAAAGTCATACAAATATGCTGAATAGATCCATTAAAAATTTAAGATTTCCAATTGTGAGTAGAATTTCAAAACTACCTAATAACTCTATTTATCAACTCTAGTGAGTAATTTTGCCCTGCTTACCATTTTGTTCTATAATATCTAATACATATAAAAGAATGTTTCTCACACAACTACATTTATAAAAACTATTATGAGGCACATCAACAACAATGTTTGGGATACAAAAATTATATGGAAGAAAATTAAACTATGTTCGTACAGTATGGTATTCCAGGTGCTTTTTATTCTCTTACCAACTTCTTTCTGTCTTTTCCAAGTGTCCTCTGTAGATCCAAATATGGTAGTAGTACTAATTAGTATGGAGAAAGATCTTATTTGTTTGAATTTTTTATTTGGCATATATATTCATTTCTCTACAAATAATATTCATCATTCTTCTCACTGGATTAACTCACTATAATCTCACTTCAAAGTGTATTAAAATTGAATATTTAAAACATGAAACTATAAATAGTCAAGTAGCTAAATACATACATTGTGATATTAAGATCAATGTAAATATTGGTCAGAAACCAAATCTATTTACATTTTCAGTAGTGTTTCACTAAACTCTTAGAACTGATCATTGCTCATCAACACTGTTAGGCTTTTTTGATAACAAATCTGAATGATAAAGGTTCCTAATTTTTATTTACCTGCATTAGTCTTTCCAACTGATAGAATTTGCAATGAAGATCTTCAAAGTTGTTTTTGTAGAGGTCTCGCAATTTATAGTCATACATGATTTTCACCAAAACACAGAAAGCTTGTTCCTCTGGCATCTATAGGAAAATATATACAGGTAAAATGTGAATGAGTACCATTTGGTCAGAATGTCAAAAAAATTCCTTCATGCTGTTAGTCCTCTGCATGAATGACTGAGTTCTAAAGTGAATGAAGCCCTTCAGAGCCAGCCTTCTACAGAGTGACAAGGCAAATTTTGTGTTTAAAGCTGCCAGCCTCTTTACTTGAGATAAACTGTCTCCTTTATTAATTAAAAAAAATTTAAAATATTTTTAATTATAGATGGACATGATTTGTTTAATTTTATGTGATGCTGGAGATAGAATCCAGAGCCTCCCACATGCTAGGCAAGCACTCTACCATTGAGCCACAACCCCAGCCCCTCCTTTTTTAATTTTAATCATGCTGTCATTGTTATCTTTTTTAAAAAAGATAATACAGTCACAATTGAAAAATCCAAACACTACCGCAACATAACTAGTCCTCCATATCTGCCCCCTTGTTTCTTTTGCATAACTTCATGACTACTCTTAAAAATTTCTCTAGTACCCTGCCAATGTTTTATGAAAAAAGTATGTTTTTTTTTATTTTTCCCCTTTCCTATAAAAAAGAGAGCATTCTGTATATGTTGTTATACATCTTGCTTTTTCCCCCTTAACAATATAAGTTGGAAACATTTCCTTCTCAGGATGTAAAGAGCTGCCTCTTTATTTTTAAAAAATGGCTATGTAGTATTTAATTATGAGGCTACGCCAGAGTTAATCACTTTCCTGTATGAATGCTTGAGATGTTCCTCATTTGTTTTTTTATCACCAACAGTGCAAAAAACAACCTTGTATATATATTATTTGTACACATGGAGGGATGGGGTAGGGCAAGGCTTATTCCACAAAGAGGGATTAAACAGTCAAACCATGACTGCATTTTAAATTTTGATGGATAGTGTGATAGTGTCCTTATAGCGTCTTCTGTTGCTATTTTTCTTTGTAAGAAACAGTTTTTAGGATGGATCTTATGAGTTTCTATCATTGATATTTCAATGACCAATAAAACATTATTAGCCGTCTCAATTTTTTTAATCTGAACAAAGAATAAAAGTCTTAAGTTACAGGAACAAATCTCTCAATAAGCTGAAAGAATATAGAAAGGGACTTACACATTCTAGAAATTACACCAAGCAGACAGAAAAAGCTGTTTAATTTACCCAATGTCCTAGGATCAACTATTATGTAAACATCTACTTTAAATGTCACCCTGAAAAAATGGAATTGACAGGTTATGATATTTTGTATCTCTTTCATCATGCCTAAGTAACTGAACAAACAAAGTTCCTTTATCTACTTAGAAATGCAATTATTATTAAGTTCCTATACAAAACAGTTACTTCTACTTGCTACTTACAAATCACGAAGTGCTTTAATGAAATAAAATTTTCTACAATTAAATATACTTCAATATTATCATTTCAATTCTCTAAATATTTGCTTATTTCTTTTGGTCTACAGTTATTGGAGGCCTTTTCAAAAATTTTGGTCTCTAACCTTAGCTGTTCAAGTCAGGAAGCATTTTCAGCTTCTATTTATTTAGAATATAAGTACACTGTATTCTTTGTTTCTTCAGCAATTCTGTCATTTGTGTCTCAAGCGACATGGACTTGCACCTCTATGATAATTCTCTTATCACCAAATTCTAAGCATCTACATCTTCCTCTGAGATGTCTATTTCAATGGCTATAAAAAGCTGCATGTAAGAGAATGATAGCCAGCCCTTGAGAAACTCACACACTCTAAGTCTCTCTTTGACAATTAAGTGAATATTACCAGATTAACTTTATCACCTAAAGGGGATATGGTTTGTTTCCTCTAATGTGGTAACTACCAAACAAATAAAAGGTTTCACTCCCCTTTTGTTTTCCTATGGAGCCACTGAAGAGATGGTCTGCAAGCACAGTGCAAGGCTCTGGAAGGCCAGAGGGGACGGTACTGGGTCTCTTCCCAGATGAATGAGCAGGCTTCTCTGCCTGGTCAGGACAGGAGGGGAGCAGGGGTGTGTGGAAGACATCAGCACAGTCAGTACCAGCAGAGGAATGGCCAGTAGGGGCCACACCAGGTAAATTACTCAGAATAATCACAGGGAGATGACAAATGGACACAAATTCTGCCTGCTTTCAGAAACGGACCTTAAACTTCACATCATCTCTTTTCTACCTCCCCTTTCCTCACATGGAAAACATTCAGTGAATGTCCTTCAAAAATAAAACCGTTTAAAAGTTTGACTTGATACCTAAAAAAAGAAAAACTGTGAGTACTGACAATCCCAGCCCATTGTCTATTTTTTCATATTTTAAATTTGTTCTTTTCAGACATACATGACAGTAGAGTGTGTTTTGACATATTATACACACATAGAGTGTAACTTATCCTAATTAGGATCCCCTTCTTTTGGTTGTCCATGATAAGGAGTCACACTGGTTGTATATTCAAATGTGATCACAGGAAAGTTATGTCTGATTTCCTCTACTGTCTTTCCTATTCCCAACCCCCATCCCGTCCCTTCATTCCTCTTTGTCTGATCCAATGAACTTCTAGTCCTACCTCCCCTCTCCTTATTGTGTGTTAGCATCGACATATCAGAGACAACATTTGGCCTTTAGTTTTTTGGGACTGGCTTATTTTGCTTAGCATGAAAGTATCTAGTTCCATCCATTTACTGGCAAGGCAAATGCCATAATTTCATTCTTCTTTAAAACTGAGTAATATTCATGTGTATGTATGTATGAATACACACACACACACACACACACACACACACTCACAAACACACATACATACCCCATATTTTCTTGCATATATGTGGGAGAGATAAAAGTCCTGGAAGTTACTACAATTTATGTCTAATCTCAGCATTATGGGCAAGTTCTAAATTTTGGGACAAAGTGGCACATGAAAATTCTAGACTAAAACTATAAAATACCAGTCCAGCTAAGGTAGAAACACCTCAGACTCTTTGAAGACTAAAGTCAAATATACTAGGCAATTATAGAAAGATATTATCTCATAAAATAGACTAAAATTAACCACTGTGAAGATTAGCAAAATGAGAAATTAATGGGAAATGCATAGAATCCTTTGGAAAATAGAAATGCAACTTTTCCTTTCTAGTTTAAAGATTAATTGGATCTGTTTAGCATGTCTACTTCAGCTTCCTGTGGTATCTCTCCTCTGATAAATATATTCATTAGCAACAGCAGCAGCATCAGGGTAAGCATACAAAATTGAGCAAAAGCACAAAATAATTTAAAAATGAAAACAGGCATCTTAAAATGTACAAAATATGGCTCAACATCAGATTCTGGTTGACATTTATGCTGCAATGAAAAAAGGAAATTCACATAGTGTGCATTTTCCTTTTGAAGATATGAATGCATGTTTTACCACAGTGCTGTGGTAGTATCAGAGATTGACCACTGAGCCTCAATTTGTGATAGTATGTAACCTAAGATGTCTGTAATATGAAAACATTTTAGAAATATTAAACAATATTCACTTCCTGCTGGTTACTAGAGACTTTAACAATGACTGAAAAAAATATTGACAGTAATAAATTATTGGCTTTGCCAATGCAAATAAATAGAATACTAATAATTGCAATGACAAGTTGTGCAACAGGGGTCCTGCTGCAGCTTTAGCCATGTTTGACTACTGTTCATAACTCACAGAATACTCAAAAACACCTGGGCTGGAGTTGGAGGTGACATACAGCCACAATGCAGCAGTGTGCCATCAGACACTATTTTACAACTCTTTTCTGTTACCTATGTGCTCAAAGGCACATAGGTAACAGTAAAGAGTTGTAAAATTATTAGGAAGCAATGAGATTGGAGTATTCAACACGTTTTGTTTATATTTTTTTTATTTTTTTAATTTTTTTTATTGGTTGTTCACAACATTACAAAGCTCTTGACATATCATATTTCATACATTAGATTCAAGTGGGTTATGAACTCCCAATTTTTACCCCAAATGCGGACTGCAGAATCACGTCGGTTACACATCCACAATTTTACATAATGCCCTATTAGTAATTGTTGTATTCTGCTACCTTTCCTATCCTCTACTATCCCCCCTCCCCTCCCCTCCCATCTTCTCTCTCTACCCCATCTACTGTAATTCATTTCTCTCCTTGTTGATTTTCCCATTCCCCTCACAACCTCTTATATGTAATTTTGTATAGCAATGAGGGTCTCCCTTTATTTCCATGCAATTTACCTTTTCTCTCCCTTTTCCTCCCATCTCATGTCTCTGTTTAATGTTAATCATTTCTTCCTGCTCTTCCTCCCTGCTCTGTTCTTAGTTGCTCTCATTATATCAAAGAAGACATTTGGTATTTGTTTCTTAGGGATTGGCTAGCTTCACTAAGCATAATCTGCTCTAGTGCCATCCATTTCCCTGAAAATTCCATGATTTTGTCATTTTTTAGTGCTGCGTAATACTCCATTGTGTATAAATGCCACATTTTTTTTATCCATTCATCTATTGAAGGGCATCTGGGTTGATTGCACAGTCTAGCTATTGTGAATTGTGCTGCTATGAACATCGATGTGTCAGTATCCCTGTAGTACGCTCTTTGAAGGTCTTCAGGGAATAGTCAGAGAAGGGCAATAGATGGGTCAAATGATGGTTCCATTCCCAGCTTTCCCAGGAATCTCCATACTGCTTTCCAAATTGGCCGCACGAATTTGCAGTCCCACCAGCAATGTACAAGAGTACCCTTTTCCCCACATCCTCGCCAGCACTTGTTGTTGTTTGACTTCATAAGGGCTGCCAATTTTACTGGAGTGAGATGGTATCTTAGGATGGTTTTGAATTGCATTTCTCTGACTGCTAGAGATGGTGAGCATTTTTTCATGTACTTGTTGATTGATTGTTTGTCCTCCTCTGAGAAATGTCTGTTCAGGTCCTTGGCCCATTTATTGATAGGGTTATTTGTTATCTTATTGTCTAATTTTTTGAGTTCTTTGTATACTCTGGATATTAGGGCTCTATCTGAAGTGTAAGGAGTAAAAATTTGTTCCCATGATGTAGGCTCCCTATTTACCTCTCTTATTGTTTCTCTTGCTGAGAAAAAACTTTTTAGTTTAAGTAAGTCCCATTTGTTGACTCTTGTTATTAACTCTTGTGCTATGGGTGTCCTATTAAGGAATTTGGAGCCCGACCCCACAATATGTAGATCGGAGCCAACTTTTTCTTCTATCAGACGCAGAGTCTCTGATTTGATATCAAGATCCTTGGTCCATTTTGAGTTAACTTTTGTGCATGGCGAGAGAAAGGGATTCAGTTTCATTTTGTTGCATATGGATTTCCAGTTTTCCCAACACCATTTGTTGAAGATGCTATCCTTCCTCCATTGCATGCTTTTAGCCCCTTTATCAAATATAAGATAGTTGTAACTTTGAGGATTAGTCTCTGTGTCCTCTATTCTATACCATTGGTCCACCCGCCTGTTTTGGTACCAGTACCATGCTGTTTTTGTTACTATTGCTCTGAAATATAGTTTGAAATCTGGTATCGCTATACAGCCTGATTCACACTTCCTGCTTAGAATTGTTTTTGCTATTCTGGGTCTTTTATTTTTCCATATGAATTTCATGATTGCTTTATCTATTTCTACAAAAAATGCCGTTGGGATTTTGATTGGCATTGCATTGAACTTATAGAGAACTTTTGGTAATATCGCCATTTTGATGATGTTAGTTCTGCCTATCCATGAACAGGGTATATTTTCCATCTTCTAAGATCTTCTTCTACTTCTCTCTTTAGGGTTCTGTAGTTTTCATTGTATAAATCTTTCACCTCTTTTGTTAGGTTGATTCCCAAGTATTTTTTTTTTTTTTGAGGATATTGTGAATGGAGTGTTTTTCCTCATTTCCGTTTCAGAAGTTTTGTCGCTGATATACAGAAATGCCTTTGATTTATGCGTGTTGATTTTATATCCTGCCACTTTGCTGAATTCATTTATTAGTTCTAGTAGTTTTTTTGTAGACCCTTTTGGGTCTTCTAGGTATAGAATCATGTCATCCAAAAAATAGTGATAATTTAAGTTCTTCTTTTCCTATTTTATGCCTTTAATTTCTTTCGTCTAATTGTTCTGGCCAGTGTTTCGAGAACTATATTGAATAGAAGTGGTGATAGAGGGCATCCCTGTCTTGTTCCAGATTTTAGAGGGAATGCCTTGAATTTTTCTCCATTCAGAATGATGCTAGCCTGAGGCTTAGCATAGATAGCTTTTACAATGTCGAGGTAAGTTCCTGTTATCCCTAGTTTTTCTAATGTTTTGAACATAAAGGGATGCTGTACTTTGTCGAATGCTTTTTCTGCATCTATCGAGATGATCATATGGTTCTTATCTTTACGTCTATTGATGTGGTGAATAACATTTATTGATTTCTGTATATTGAATCATCCTTGCATCCCAGTTGATCATGGTGCACAATTTTTTTGATGTGCCTTTGTATCCGATTAGCCAGAATTTTATTGAGGATTTTTGCATCTAGGTTCATAAGAGATATTGGTCTGTAGTTTTCTTTCTTTGAGGAGTCTTTGTCTGGTTTCGGAATCAGGGTGATGTTGGCCTCATAGAATGAATTTGGAAGAGCTCCCTCTTTTTCTATTTCCTGAAATATCTTGAAAAGTATTGGTATTAATTCTTCTTTAAAGGTTTTGTAAAACTCCGCTGTATAACCATCTGGTCCTGGGCTTTTCTTGGTAGTCTTTTGATTGCTTCTTCTATTTCATCCATTGATATTGGTCTGTTCAAATTGTGTGTATCCTCCTGACTCAGTCTGGGCAAATCATATGACTTAAGAAATTTATCGATGTCTTCACTATCTTCTATTTTATTGGAATATAGGTTTTCAAAATAATTTCTAATTGTCTTCTGTATTTCTGTAGCATCTGTTGTGATATTGCCTTTTTCATCCCGTGTGTTAGTAATTTGAGTTCTCTCTCTTCTTCTCTTCGTTAGCAGGGCTAAGGGTCTGTCGATCTTATTTATTTTTTTGAAGAACCAACTTTTAGTTTTGTTAATTTTTTTCAATAGTTTCTTTTGTTTCAATTTCATTAATTTCTGCTCTGATTTTAATTATTTCTTGCCTTCTGCTACATTTACTGTTGTTTTGCTCTTCCTTTTCTAGGGCTTTGAGATGAAGTGTGAGCTCATTTATTTGTTGGTTTTTCCTTTTTTTGAGGAATGACCTCCAGGTGATGAATTTCCCTCTTAAAACTGCTTTCATTGTGTCCCATAGATTCCTATATGTTGTGTCTGTATTTTCATTTATCTCTAAGAATTTTTTGATTTCCTCCTTTATGTCTTCTGTAACCCATCGATCATTTAGTAACATTTTGTTCATTTTCCATGTGATGTAGGATTTTTCCTTCCTTCTTTTATCATTGATTTCCAGTTTCATTCCATTATGATCAGATAAAATGCATGGTATTATCTCCACCCCTTTATATTTACTGAGGGTTGCCCTATGGCATAATATATGGTCTATTTTTGAGAAGGATCCATGTGCTGCTGAGAAAAAGGTATATCCACTTGATGATGGTTGATATATTCTATATATGTCAGTTAAGTCTAGGTTATTGATTGTGATATTGAGTTCTATAGTTTCTTTATTCAACTTTTGTTTGGAGGATCTGTCCAATGGTGAGAGAGGTGTGTTGAAGTCACCCATAATTATTGTGTTATGGTCTATTTGATTCTTGAACTTGAGGAGAATTTGTTTTATGAACGTCGCAGCACCATTATTTGGTGCATAAATATTGATAATTGTTATGTCTTGTTGGTGAATGGTTCCTTTTAACAGTATATAATGTCCTTCTTTATCCCTTTTGATTAACTTAGTCTTAAAGTCGATTTTATTCGATATGAGGATGGCCACCCCTGCTTGCTTACGAGGACCGTGTGCGTGGTATATTTTTTCCCAACCTTTCACCTTCATCCTGTATATGTCTTTTCCAATCAGATGTGTCTCCTGGAGGCAGCATATTGTTGGATTTGTTTTTTTAATCCATGATACCAGCCTATATCGCTTTATTGGAGAGTTTAAGCCATTAACGTTTAGAGTTACTATTGATATATGGTTTGTACTTCCTGCCATGTTTGATTATTTGTATTTTTTTTTCTAATTTAGTTTGTTTTTCCATGATTAGCTTTCCCCCGTCCTCTGCCTTTACTGAGGCACTTCCCACTGATGACTTTGGTTATTGTTTTTCATTTCTTCCTCGTGTAGTGTTTTGCTCAAGATGCTTTGCAATGCTGGTTTTCTGGCTGCAAATCCTTTTAGCTTTTGTTTATCATGAAAGATTTTTATTTCGTTGTCGTACCTGAAGCTTAATTTTGCTGGTTACAGAATTCTTGGTTGGCATCCATTGTCTTTCAGTGTTTGAAATACGTTGTTCCGGGATCTTCTTGCTTTCAGCGTCTGTGATGAAAAATCCGGTGTTAACCTTATTGGTTTACCCCTGAAAGTAATCTGCCTCCTTTCTCTTGTAGCTTTTAATATTTTCTCTTTGTTTTGTATATTGGATATCTTCATAACAATGTGTCTTGGCGTTGGTCTACTGTGATTTTGTGTGCTTGGTGTCATGTATGCATCTACAATTTGTATATCCGTTTCCTTTTTTATTTCTGGAAAGTTTTCTGTAATTATTTCATTCAGCAGGTTACTCATTCCCTTGGTTTGAATCTCCGTGCCTTCCTCTAACCCGATGACTCTTAAATTTGGTTTTTTTATGTTATCCCACATCTCTTGGATGTTTTTCTCGTGATTTTTTACCAGCCTTTCTGAGTTGGCTAGACTCTTTTCAAGATGATATATTTTGTCTTCATTATCTGACTTTCTGGCTTCTACTTGCTCCACTCTGTTAGTGATACTCTCACTTGAGTTTTTAATTTGGTTTATAGTTTCTTTCATTTCTAGAATTATTGTTTGATTTTCTTTATAATCTCTATCTCCTGATAAAGATGCTTAACTTCTTCTTTTATCTGTTTATGTAATTCATTTTTAATGTATTCTTTCACTGTTTGAATTTGCTGTCTCGTATCCTCTTTAAGTTTCCATTCCATCTGTCTAAGTTATTCCTTGAGTTCTTTATATGACCATTTTTCTGATGACTCTAGGTCCTCCTGAATATTTAGGCTGTCCTGCATTGTTTGTACTCTTTTTCTTCCTTGCTTTTTCATGCTGTTCATGTTACTTCTTGTTCTGTTTGATTGCTGAGTTACTGTTTACTCCTATAAATTTATTTGATGCTTGGGAGAAAGGTATTAGAAGGGAAGGGAAGAAGTCACTAAAGAGAATGAGAGTAAGCAGGTAGAATTCAAGGAAGGGGGAATAAGATAATTGAAAAGAAATGAAAAGACAAATAATAATAAAAAAATGAAATTTAAAAAAAAATTAAAAAATTTAAAAAAATATTTACAAAACAACAACAAAAAAATGAAAATGAAAAAAAACCCAAATTTAAAAAAAAAATTTAAAAAAATTAATAAATGAAGTCTTAAGAGTTTGATTAACTTCTCTTCCAGTAGGTGGAGCTGTGCCCACTGGGCCAAGTTTCTCCTCTCAATAGGCGGGAACCAATCACTGTGCAGCAGCTCTTCCTCCCAGACTGGGCGGGTCTCCAATCCTGTGTGCCTAGGGCCTTCTCTTGTGTCTAGTCACTTCCCCACTTTTCCTCAAGCCAGGCCCTGCTCACTGGTGACACTCACCGCAATACTGGTCTGGCTATCGCGCTCTCGGGAGAACTGGGGGGGGGGCCTTAAGGTTTCCCCGCTGTGTGGAGAGGGAAGGCTAGGGGGTTACACACCTGTTGCCACTGGTTTCAATGAATTTATCTCCTCCGCAGCGTTTTGGTGAAGTCAGTTCTCTGCCATGGTGGTATCCCATGCAAATGGCGACAGTTCGTTCCCTTTGCCGGGTGACCAATGCAACGGGTGGGTCCTGTCTGTCTCTCCCAAGCCCCGTTTCAATCCTCTGGCCACTGCCTATGCAGGCTCGGTTGGCATTTACTTCCGCAGGATCAGAAGGGCCGACCAGTTGTTTTGGCGGGATCGTTAGTGCTGAGTCATAGCAGTTTGGCTTCAGAGGATCCACTGGGCCAAGAGCCTCCCAGAAGTTTCCCCGCTTTCCGAAGCTGTTCTGTTCCCAGGATGATGCCAACAGCTGAGAGCAGCTTCAGCAAACAGGGGTAAAGAGTGCCAAGGAAGAATATCACAAAGATTCGTTCTCACGCGGCGCCCACCGCTCAGTCCAGGCACAACCGCCCAGGACCCCGAAGTGCAGATGTTGTTGGTATTTGATGAAGCTGTCTCCTCCAGCTGCCCCAGCCAGGCCACCCCGGAGCTGTCTCCAGCCCACTTTTTGTTTTTAATATGAGTTTTTTAATTGTAACATTATATCACTTGATTTTTAAAATTTTTATTAATTGTTGATGGACATTTACTTTATTTAGTTATCTATATGTGGTGATGAGAATCGAACCCAGTGACTCATGAATGTTAGGAAAGCACTCTGATTTTTTAACAATAGCTATGTTTAACAACTATTTCACAAAATTTCTGAAAACTTAACATGTGCTGGAATGATCTGGCTCCTGTATGGTTGGACACAGACCACAATGAAAAGCTAGGACTACATTCTAAATGCAATGGAAAATCACTACAGAGTTTTTAAGCAGGGGCTCAATTTTTATTTTTACTAAGGTCACTTAGCCTCCATATGGAGAACAGGTCATAGGAAAAGATGGGTATAAACATGTTGGTTTAGTAAGATGTGTAATCTATAAGTACCTACATTCAGCCATCTCTCTAAGAAAGGTTGCCCAAATAGAGAGCTTTCTGTACACGAGGCTTTGGATTGAATACACAGCATCAAAAAAGAAAAAAAAAAAAAGTTGTCCAGCAGCACATGGTGAATATAGAGAAGAGGCTGCAGTGGAAACGCAGGACACTGAAGTCACATTAACAGATGAGAATTCCTCCCAGATAAGTTTCTGTTATTAGCTGGGTGACCATAAGCAGGTAATCTCTGAATATTTTTAGTTTTAAAAACTTAGAAGTAATAATACATGTGTCATAGAAATACAGTAAATATTATATGAAACACACGTGAAAGATAATATGAACGCTGCTGGTGATCATAAAATGTAAACTTCCCTTCTCTTTCCCTCCTTGAAAACAGGGACTACATCTTAATACATTAACAGCTACCACAGCGCTCTACATAACAGGACTCAATGAATAAATAAAAGAATGGGTAAAAATTTTCCCTAATCACAAGTTACAAAAGTAAATTTCTACTATAAGACCTTTCTACTGTTAAAATGATTCACTGAAAGGAAGCAGCAAAATGTGCTCTTTCACAGAGTGACTGCTTTTCTTATGTGTTGCTGGGAGGAATGCCCTCTCCTCCCACCCTCCCCAGTGACCAGCTGCACTTTCCAGATTCCCCCTGTAGTTAAGACATAGGAGCTCAGGGTGGAGATTGGGCGAGAGTCTTCTGTGTAACACAGTTCTGCCACTGAGATCCGACCCATCTTTTAAGGTTGATCATAAGAGGCACTTAGATCTTAGGTCTTTCTTATTTCCCTTTAACCTGATGAGATTTTTGCTCTCTCTGAATCTCCAAACCTTTTGTTATTTGCATTATAGCTATTTGGGCACACCTAACCTCTGGACTTCATATATCCCCTACTCCTTACAGACCTTAACATAGAGCCTTCAATGAAGATCAGTGTTAAATATCTGTTTGAGATGACTTCAGCAAATCTAAGTACATCAGACTTTAGCAATGAAGGTATGCCACATGTTGGTAACTTCCAAGAAGGCTAACAAAAATGCAGAAGGCAAAAACTGGTGTGAGAGCTGGAAGTAAAGGGTAGCTAAACACAACCATAGTAGCACTTGATTTCTTGTAATATTATTAAAAATGCAAAACATAAGGAAATGCATCATCTATATTTTATACTGGTCATCAAGGTTTGTTATCCATAAATCAGCACAAAGTATGTCAATCAAGATCCGATACTTAATACCTGGCTGTACTAACAAACCTCACCTTATTACATGCACTTTATGGGTAGTATTGTAGTATCTGCCTATTTAAAAAAAAAACCCCAAGATATTTAAATGATTATTTAACCTATTACATGGATTAAGGTTGTATTAAATAAGACAATCTATCATTGGTATGTTATTAGTCTAAAATACAATAAAAATAAATAATTGAAAAAAAGTATTTTTATTTTTATTTTATTTTTTTTAATATTTATTTTTTAGTTATTGGCGGACACAACATCTGTGTTTGTATGTGGTGCTGAGGATCGAACCCGGGCCACACGCATGCCAGGCAAGCGCGCTACCACTTGAGCCACATCCCCAGCCCGAAAAAAGTATTTTTAAGTAAAATATTAAGATATGGGAACACAGTGGGTCTTTAATATTGACTACACATTTTTGCAGGGTACAGGAACTTTGTCATGAAATGAAGCTTGTTTAATTGGGAAAAGGAGGGGTCAAACACTAACATCTAGTAATTTATGGTAATAAATTAGCACCAATGGCTCTGTGAAATACCTGCTTCCCATGCATATCTGTGAATCAAGCAGGATGCAACCACCATTTGAAAACAAGTGTTTACAATGACCTGCCACCTGCACCAATGGAAGTAACCTGCCACCTGTACCAGTGGAGACAGGCCAAGCTTCACAATTCTCTCCATGATGAAACAGTGTATAAAACAAAGCAGTTCTAAGTCCTTCAAAAGTCTTTTAAGACTCAAGTGATGTCATATACATCAAGATATTTTTCTGAAGTAAGATTCTATTTTGATAATTAAAAATTGCTAGGAGCCACAGCAAAAATATTGATACATGGTACCTTTGGTTTAGGTGACAGCCAGCTAGCCACTGAGATTATGATTATGTTAAGTTTTACATTCATATGAAAATTGGACTCCTGCTGTTTACCTCGGCCTGTTACTGTTACTCATGTCACTCATGTAATGGGAGAGTTCCCATTGGTTGGGGAAGGATAGTAGGAGGGAATTTCCGGGGGAGGTGCTGCGCGCCAGTTCCGGTGACACACGTGGGTCGACGGGCTGGCTAGCAAGACGCGCAGGGATCGCTGGTGGCTTTTTTAAAATAAAGCTTTGTTTCCCGCTTGAGCGGTTTGTGTTTCTGTGTCTAGCTGGGTTGCTGGCGGCTCGTGCAGCCGGATTGCGGTGGCTTGTGCAGCTGGGTTGTGGCAAAAAATAATCTCCATTTTGGATAAAACTGTTTCCTATCTACATTATCTTCAGATCTTCTTGGAACAATCTACCTTTTTCTATTAAGACACGGAACATTCAATCTACTTATTTTCTAAATTTTCTTAAACAAAGATAGATGCTAGTGACCCTTTTCAAAGTCATAAACTCATGAGTCTTCATTGTTCTGAAGACTTCATTGTACTGAACACTGCTACCCATTTATTTTCCCTTTAAATCAAATAGGTGCTAAAATACGTTGAAATTGAATGTCTATTTATTAGCCATAAAATATTGTATAATATATTAGTTTCCTGTGTGTTATCAATTTTAATTAATAGGATGTGAAGCCAATAAAAATATGTTGGGCAGATAATTACTAATTTGAAAAGTAGTAGCAGCAGCTAACATTATTAGACACATGAATCACTATTTGATTGTCAAAAAGTCCTACAGAGTTGGTATTATTTGTATTAAAATATTTTACTTATATAATCGATTATTTTATTTGTTTATTTTTGTGGTTCTAAGAATTAAACCCAGGGTGCTCTACCTTTGAGCTATATCCCCAGGCCCCCTTTTTTGTTTTTATTTTGAGGCAGCGAAGTGCTAATATTGCTGAGGCTGGCCTCAAACTTGCTCTCCTCCTGCCTCGACCTTTGTGTTGGTGTGATCACAGGTATGTGACACTGTGCCCATCTATTTTTATATTTTAAATATAAGTCTAGTGAGCTTCAGATAAGTTATGTGATTTGCCAATAACTACACATCTATTAAGTAAAGCTTGGATTTGTGCCAACTACAAAATAAAGCTCTTTCTTTATACTTATAAAATAAGGTACTCAATACTCATAATGAAAGATAATAATATTATTTCCATTTTATAAATGAAGAAACTGAAGCTCAGTTTAGGAATCTTGCCCAAGGTCATATAACTTGAAAGGTATTAAGCCACAATTCAAATTCACAATTGTGCTTTTTAATATCCTTTGAAGAGGGGCTGAGGTTGTGGCTCAGTGGTAGAGCTCTCACCTCGCACATGCGGGACCCTGGGTTTGATCCTCAGCACCACATACAAAAATAAACCAGTGAAATAAAGTGTTGTATCCAACTACTTAAATATTAAAAAAAATATCCTTTGAAGGAGTTCAGTTTTGAAAGGGCAGAGGGGACAAGATAGCAGTGAAACAGGAGGATTAGGAGACGATTTTTTTTTTTTTAAAGGTAAAAGAGTCTTGAATATACACAGGGATACACAGGGAAGATGTTGAGAAGTGGCTCAAAGCACTCAATATGAGAATTAACTCAGAACAGAAAAATGAATGCATCCTCCTGGATTATAAGGAAAAGTGATTCAGAAGTGTAGAAGAACTTATTTACTTATTTAAAAATATAGTAAAATTCCTACAGTGGAGACACCACCCAAGATGATGTGATTGTGTCTGACCCAGCTCCCAATCAGATGGTGTTTGCATCACTTGTCCTGCATAAAAACCATTCCAAGTCTCAGTAGGGCTGATCCAGTTCTCTGTCAACACTGAGGTAGACAAAAGACCTGGACCTTGCCAATCAGAGAACCCCATCCCTCTGGACTGAATAACTGAATCAGGAAGAGCACATGCTCCAAACCAGGCCAACTGGAGCCTTCCAGGGGAAAAGAGAAGGAAGTCATTTTTGTTTGGTTTGGTTTTTGGTTTTGGTAGAGCAAAAGATGGCCCCTTTTAAATGAAGTCACAAAACTTAGAGGGTATGAAGCCAGGCCAGGCTATAGCATGGTGTCCACTTCATGGTCTACCCATGCAGACCACTGCAAGAAAATTGAACAAGAGCAGAGACGCAAACCCAGAAGCCTAACAATAAAATAGGAACTCCAGATTCCTATCATGTCAAAATCATTTCTGTCCTAGATTTTCCAGTTATGGGGAAATAAATATCCTTTTAATTTAACCTACCTTGAGTTAGGGTTCTGTCCCTTGCACCAGAAAGAGTCCTGAATACCACAATCTCACAAATGCTTCTACTTATATATAAAGATATCTGGAAACTTCTATCTTGGGCCATTGGACCCTATATATTTTAGTTGTAGATGGACACAATACCTTTATTTATTTATTTATTTTTATGCAGTACTGAGGCTCAAACCTAGTGCCTCACATGTGATAGGCAGACACTTTACCACTAAGCTACAACCCCAGCCCCTCATGGAATCTTGATTTTCAGGAAAACTAGAAAGTAGCTCTGCTTCTCAATTCTTACATTTATTAGTTAAATCTTAGCCCGAACATGTCTTTGTGGGGAGTTATATTAAAGACTTTATAATTTTTTAATTTTTTTAAATTTTAAATATAACATACAAAAATTCATAAAAGTTACATATACACTTTAATGAATAATTGATTATGAAGGAAAAACAAATAATTTTGAAGGACTTAGACAATCATCACCAAGGCTAGGAGAATGCTGTCAATTCCCCTGAAGCTCCCTGGGTGCCCCTTTCCAGTCATTATCCCTGTGTTTCTCTATCCTGATTTCAACAGCAATTGCTTCAATGGCATGCTTTACCATTCTGTCATCTCTGTTATATCCTAAAAACTTTTAGTTTTGCCTGTTACTATATTTTATTTTATTTATTTATTTTTCTGAAAAAATATTTATTATACCTTCCTCAAGGCAAACCATTGTATTAAGAATGGGGTCAAGAGGGAAAGAAGGAAAGACACAGTTCCTACCATTCAGCTTACATTTTATATAAAATATAATCTTACATTTTTAACTAAACCTTGTGTTTATAGGATTCACTCATATTAGAGTGTAAACAAGCATTCCATTGCTACACAGAGTTCTACTGTACAGACACACCACTATGTATCCATGTTAATGCCTCACTGTAATTCTAATACTGGAACTCCATGTTAAATACTGGTCTTGGGCAATTCCATGCCATGGCTTTTGTTGTATGTGTGCTAGGTATTTCACCAAGGAATTAAAGTCCATCTAGGAATGGAATTGCTGGGTATGTGGATAAAGTCCAAGTGGTTTCTAGAGGAGCTGTGCTTATAGTTTTTTTTTTTAATTCAATGGTTTAAACATTCTAGATTATTCAAACATAGTCCTATCATATATATATTATATATACACTTGTAATGAGCCTGCTTTTCTGAAAGTCCAAAAACAGTCCATGTCCAATAAAAAAAGTTTAAGACTTGACAATAATATGGTAGATAAATACATTGGGTTAATAATTATCTATGATTTTTACAATAATGAAATATGTAAGTATTAACCTCCAATTAAGCAAAGGCTAATATTAAAATGAGGACATGAAGGATTATTACTGCATCCTTCATTTTGAAGGCAGTTGAAAGGATGGTCGCAAACATTATTCTGCAATTCTAAGTGATAATCTTGTCATAATCTCATAAATGTATAACAACATCTCCTCTTCTATCCCTATGCATAAACATGTAATTCTTCCACTTAATAGACACATGTTACAAAGCATCTGGAAACTTCCAAGGTAGGAAAAGAGAAACTATTTCTTAAAACTACTGAGACATGGAAAAACTTAAAAATTCAACACTTTTTTTTTTGGACATACTTTCGCTTTGGCACTCCTTTCCTCTTAGACAATGAATGTTAAACATAAAAAGACTATGGGTGAGGAAAGGCAGCATCCCAAGAAGCAGCAGTCTGACAGTGATTAATACGGGGCTGCCAAAGTATATCTGGCAGGAAAAGAAGCAACAGCTTATGAAACTGATAAAAAAAAAAAAAAACAGTCAGCAAGACACCAATAACATATCTCCCTGGAGCCTGAGATAGTGTAATTCATGAATTATTCAAGCTAACCTGTATTCTTCTACCTATTTACACAATGGAGGCAAAATATGGGACTATGCATAATTCTATTAATATTAACATAGAAAGTACAAGAGATTGGACTGAATTTTGGTTCCTCTTGTGATATACCTTGGAAATACTTTAACTGAATAAGTTCATAATGCCTGACTTACCATGTGACCCTCATTTGAACAGAGTAGTAATACAGAACAAAAATCTGGGTATTTGAATTTTCTGGTTATTTGACTCATTCTTTCTTTAACAGGTATGTTTCCATCTAATTAGGAACATTCAAATAATCTAACCCTTTCAGAAATCTCAGAACAGATTTCTCAAGAGATTTTCTTCTCACTGTACTTTAATTAGTATGTTATAATGTGCTAAATGAAATGCAGGTCAAAATTGCTAAACTATGGTACATATGAAGATTACTTTGTTAAAAACAAAGCAAACCCAGCCATGATTTGAATATCAGCTTCTCATCCGAGTGGGTATAAAGGTTTCCTTTAGAAGAAAGATGGCTCTGAATTTGATGAACACTCACAACACCACTTGTGTCCAGTTTCCTGAGGTAGGGACCAGACTATTGTAGATCCTAGGTGAGTTTATTAACTGAAGAAAGGCCTCTGAGAATTTTTGACTAGAAAGTGCCAGATCATCACAGGAAGCCCCAAGATGATAGGATGTAGAGATACCAAAGGAGGACACCAAGGAGAAGACAGAAAAGGTCATGAACAGAGCTAATGTAGAGAGGACGAATCAACCTCAAAGTGAGATAAAGTGGATAATCAAACCAGCACCATTGTGTACCATCATCATTAGAGACAGTACACCAAAGGAAATGGGTCAACTTCAAACTTCACAGGCCACTCAGCTGCACCTCATCTATATACTACTTCCCCCACTGCCAATTTTGACTGCAGGGGTTCTATTTTCTCCAGCCATTTACATGCTCTGTGTTCCTAAGCTTTATTCTGCTCTTCTTAGTCAATTTATTGTGAACTGACTGATCTACTCCCATGATTTCAGCTTTGATCTTTTTCCCCAGCATCAGTATCCAGTATCCAATGGGTCCCAAACTCAGAGAATTAAAAACAAAACTCAGAACCATCCATCTCAATGAATGCATTTTCTCAAATCAAAATATCATAGGCATTCAGTCATCAAAACTAGAAAACCAGACATCACCTTGGCAATTCCTTTGCCAGACTGTCCACAAACCCTATCAGTTTTTTGTTCAATGTTTCCTTCCTTTCTTCCTTCCTTGTTTTCCCTCCCTCCCTTCTCCTTCCTTTCTTGTTTTTGTCTTTTGAAATAAAACATGAGTATATGTGAGTACATATGTGAGTACATAAACAAATAAAATTTTTTTAAAAACCCACCAAATTGTGTTTTAATTCTGCTTCTCTTTCTCTGGGTCTCAACATCTCTCATTCAGACTGATATTTTCTAACTGGTATCTCTGCTACTAGATGTTTTTCAATTCCATACTCTATGCAAATATAACAAGAATTTTTCAAAAATGAATGTCAGACTGTGTAATCCCTTGCTTCAAACAGATCAATGGCTTCTCATTGGCTTTAGAAAAAAGCCCACATTTTTGACATGGTTACATGCACTGCCTCCATCATTTGGCCCCTGCCCATCTTACACTTTCACCTCGCACCACTCCCTGCAGTAAACTCCAGTTTCATGGTGTTTCCTTTGTGCACAGGGCCCATTTGTTTCCATACATTTACTCTTGTTCCCTTTGTCTGTAATTATATATTCTCTCCTTCCCCTCTGCCCTTCCCCAACCTTAATTATTCATATCTTGGAAAAGCAGCTGCCTCATCCAGAAAGTTTTTCCTGAAAGTTCTGGCAGAACTGAGTTGAGTATTCTCCTCTCCATTCTTTCACCCTGTGTTTAGAACACTGTAAGTTTCTAGTGAGCATGTGTTATTTTTGTCATTAGAAAAATCAATAAAGACAAAGAAAAGAGAATAAATATAATAAGTCTGTACCAACATTATCTGTGCCCCATCTTAGACTGTAAGGTTTTTGAGAACACAAATTATAAATGATTCATCTCTGCAATCCCACTTCTTAGCCCAGTACCTGGCAACTGAAGCTCCATAAATGTTCTGTTAAATGAAGGTGACTGACAGGAAAAAGAGTATATGAAAATAAATAATGGAAAAGATAAGACTTCCTTGTTAAAGTGGTCCAAGTCCTGATATTTGGGCAGTTACAATGACTTCTTTATTATAGATTATTCTAGTTAAAAATAACTCCAAATAAGCAATTTATTTGCTTCTAACCAGCAATATTAATGCTATTGAAAAACTGTCCTGTTTGTGACATCAGATCTCTCACTTAATCACCCAAGGCACATTTTATAAAAGCTATGCCATGTGTAATCTTCATCAAGAGAATAGAAAGGCAGAAAGAAGAACAAAACCAAGTAGAAATAAAGCTGGTAGCATCATGATTTGTCTCTTGGAAGATTACTTACATGCAGCAGCAATACAGCAGCAAGGAAAGACTGTCCTTGACAGTATCCAATGTCTTCATCATACACAGAGTAGGCCTGGAGAAGAGATGAAGAAATACTGTAAATGGTCACAGATTGTAACTGAAGTGTTAGCTCACATCAGGGATCAGAATAAGCTTATTCTGGGCTTTCCACCACAATTTCACTGATTTTTCAATTTGAATGTGTGTGCCATTAGCTCAGTGGGCTGTCCCAAGAAGGCTGTGTTTTTCCAAGATGTCCCATTATCCCAGACTCATCTTTGGAATGTGAAAATAAAGAGATGCTCAGAGGATTTGAATTCATTTTAAAAAAACCCATTATGGTTTTAGGTGAGGTAGGTCAGATCATGGGAGGCTCGGGCAAAGGGTGGGGGAAGGTAAGACTCTGATATTGATTAGAATGCTAAGGCACTACAAGAGGGAATCCTGAAGGTTCTGGAAGTAGTGCAGGTCTACTATTCTGAGAGACACCCCCCCCCAAAAAAAAAAAAATTACACTGTAGAACCTCTAGAAGTTTTTGAAGACCTTCTGAACTACTCTCCCATTTTCCACAACGCAGAAGAGTAGAAATGCTCCGCTCATCTCTCTTGCTCGGGCAAGGCAGAACAGTCAGTGTTGCAGAGTGCCTCATGCCACATCACACCCACCATTGTAGGTGCTCTGCCTGTCCCACATCTTTAGCAACACTCTAGCCAGGCCAGACAGAAGACACCCAAATAGGTCCCTCACAGGAAGTCCAGAACTCCTTGGAAAGTAACTATCATACCATTCAACCTGACATTTGCCTCTTTGTCTTCAGAGGAAAGGAAATAAGGTTGTATCTTTAACAAACACTAATAGTGCTTCAAACAGCTGGGATTGTGACAATAAATGAAGACCCCTTATACTAGATTTTAGGAGGCTAATCAGTAAGTGAATATGCTGATTAAAGGACAAAGAACAAGTTAGCATTTTCTGTAAAAGTGCAGACAGTAAACACTTTAGGTTTTGGGGGGACAAGTAGGGTAGCAGTTAACTATGAAAACCATTCTTAAATCAAGGGCAATACAAAAACAAGTTTTGTGAGAAGGGCTCACTAACAACTGAGGTGCTGCCACCATTTTTTTTTTTTTTAAGATAAACATCTCAAGTGTGCTGCTGGAATCCTGGATATGTATCCTACCTATGTGGTAAACTTCATCTTAGGTAATTTCCTTAAAACAATGTGTTGCGATTTTGTGAGTATAAAAACTGCTTCTGTCCAGGGCAACTGTTATCAAAGATCACTAGAGAGGGTAACCTGAGAAGGGTAAGGGTAGTACCTCCTATCTGCCAAGTCACAGGGGGGAGTCTGGAGTAACAGTGCAGTGTTTGGTTTTGTTTTTTTGTTTGTTTGTTTGCTTTTTGGTAAAAAATATAATAATAAGGACTGTGATTGTGGCTTAGTGGTAGAGTGCTCACCTAGCATGTGCAAGGCCCTGGGTTCAATCCTCAGCACCACATAAAAATAAATAAATAAAATAAAGGTACTGTGTTAAAAAAAGATAATAATAAGCTTTTTTTTTTTTTTTAAGAATTTACATTCAGTGAAATGCATACACTTTAATTACATGACTCCCTGAATTGGGGTACTTTTTCAGTGCACCATTCCTGAATGACCACACCACTTCAGAACACTCCTTTGTGCCTCTTCGTAGTCAAACACCTCTACCCAGGCATACATTGATCTGATTTTTATAATAATATGTTAGTTTGGGATTTTGTAAGTTTTTATATAAACAAAATCTTAAAATATGTACTCTTTAGTGTCCAGCTTCTTTTTATCTTTTTAAATTCTTTTTTTCTGCATTTTAATTACACCAAAAGTGTGGTATTCACTGTGACTGTATTTATACATGCACACAATGTAACAATATAATTTGATCAATTCAGTTTCTTTTATTCAGCATGTTTCTGAGATTCTTCTGTGTTGTTATATGTCTTAATACTTTATTCCCTTTTGTTGCTGAGTAGTGTATTTCTACACAAATACTGTATGACTTGCTTATCCATTTTCTTGTTTCCAATTTTAGTCTGATCTTTTCAAAGACCTTATTTTGGGTTTTATTATCATTTTGTTTATATGTTTTTTACTTCCCTGATTTCTGTTATTATCTTTCTTTATTATTTATTTCCTTCTATTTAATTAGGGTTTCATTTGCTAATTTCCTAGCTTGTTAAAATAAAAATTTAGATCTTTCTTCTTGTCTAATGTAGACATTTGAAGCTATGCGCTTCCCTCTAATTTACTGACATGTTGGTTATAATGCCCATCCTTGTCAACTGTCATCACCCCTGAATGTAGAGAGTCTCAGCCCAGGCTACTTCTCAGCTTAGTGGATCTCACCTCAATAGTGTTTGTAAAGAATTGGGCAATTTCAGCTCCAAAATCCACAGCCTCAGAGGAAACAAAAACTTGGGGTTATCCAACACAGGCCCAACTGTGGCTACCTTTGCTTTGGAGGATGAGGAGGATGGGCTAAAGTAGGTCTATTTCAGCTCCATCTGCTCGTCTTTTTCTTGGAATGAAATGAACTAGATAATTCATAAATTTCGTCAATGGCTCTTAATAAAGGTTCTATGCTGCATTTATGCTCAAAATTTTAGACTGAATTAATCCATGAGTTATTAATATGGGTTTATTATAAGTTCTAAAGCAAATGAGTATATATCTCTTCTGTTCCTTGTGTTGTAAATGAAACATATGGGGAAAATATTAAAATCTTGATGTTCTATCTATTTTGTCCAACTTTAACATAAACTATTCATTGATGACTACTTTAAAAAATTATTTACCTTTGGTCTAGGCCTTCAGAAAATTTCTGAATAGTCACTTGGTAAAATTATAAGAGGAAAGGGGAAAGAAGGAAAGAGAAAAATTTATTCGAAATAATTTATATAAATAAAAAATGACAAGATTACTGTGAATTCCAACATAAGGAAAAATCCAACAAATCAAACAAATGGCCAAAACCTACAACAATCAAAGCAGAGGTCAGAATGTTGCCAACTGTGCTATTGCACCTCCAAAACCAAACACCAAAATATAAACCTTCACTGACAGATAAATTTCTTCATTCAGATACATGTTTCTCAAATACTCTCTATATATTTAAGTCAGAGATCTTTTTACTCAGAAGTTGAAATTCCCAAGTTTAAAATATTTAATAAGCTGCTTCAACCCAGAAAGAACTTTGCCTGTATATTTTTTGTGTTTTTGCAAAAACTGTTTAACATTTCTATGGAGGAGCAGTTTCTCATTATTTGCAAACTGAGGAAGAACCCTAAGGAGTGACAGTTTGATCTGACTTTCTACGCCTAGGAGAAGCATTTCAGCATTCATGATGATAAAGCTGAATAGTGGATTGAGTAAGAATCCCCTAATATTTAAAGGGCCAATTTCTTTATTCTTTTTCATTAGTGCATATTAATTATACAGAACGGGGGATTTCACATTGCCACATTCACTGTGAACTTAACACATTTTGTTCATTTACAGCCACCCCCCCCGCCTTACCCACCCTTACCCACCTGTCCCCTGATTCCTTTCTTCTTATGTTTAAGTCTCCCTCTACTTTCATGTCTTTTCCCCCTAGATTTTACATGGGAGAACATGTGATACTTGTCTTTCTGAGTGATTTATTTTGCTCAACAGGATGATCTCGAGTTTCACCCATTTTCTTGCAAACGATATGATTTCATTCTTCATTATGGCTGAATGATACTCCATTGTGTATACAGACCATATTTTCTTGTTCCATTTACCTGCTAAAGAGCACCTAGGCTGCCTGTAACTTGGCTATTGTGAATTGTGATGCAATGAACATGAGTATGCAGGTATCTCTATAGCATGCTATATCTGGGTCATGTGACAGTTCTACTCTTGGTTTTGAGGGATCTCTGCACTGATTTTCACAGTGGCTGGACTAACACATCTAAGGGTTCCCCAACCATCCTTGTTAGAATTTATTGTTATTTGTATTTTTGATGATTGCGATTCTGATAGCAGTGAGATAGAATCTCAATATAGTTCTGATTTGTATTTCCCTGATGGCTAAATATAATGAATACTTTTTCATATAACTATTGTCCAAATGTATTTCTTCTTTGGAGAAGTATCTATTCAGTTTAGATGCCTGCTTATTAATTGCATTATTTGTTTTTTGGTGTTTTCAAGTTCTTTATGTATATTCTGGATATTAATCCTCTGTTGGAAAGTAGATGGCAAAGATTTTCTCCCATTCCATAGGCTTTCTCTTCACATTCTTAATTGTTCGTTGTGTTGTGCAAAGGCTTTTCAATTTACTGTTGTTCAATTTGTCAATTCTTACTATTACTTCCCAATCTATAGGAATCCTATTCAGGAAGGTGTTGCTTGTGCCTATATCTTGAAATATTTCCTCTACATTACATATTGAATTGATTTTTGTGTAGGGTGAGAAACAGGAACTAGTTCCAATCTTCTACATATGGATATCAAGTTTCTCCACAATTGTTCATTAACTAGTCTGTCTTTCCTGCAAAGTACATTTTTGGCACCCTTGTCAAGGATCAGAGGACTGTAGCAGCGTGGGCTTACTTCTGTGTCCTCTATTTTATTCTAGTTGTCTACATATCTTTTTTTATATCAGTACCATGCTGCTTTTGTTACTATGGCTCTGTAGTATATTTTGAAATCAGGTATTGTGATACCTCCAGCATTGTTCTTTTTGCTCAGGACTGTTGCTTTGGCTATTCTGGGTCTTTTGTTTTTCCATATGAATTTTAGAATTTTTTCTAGTTCTGTAAAGAATGTCATTGGCATTTTGGTGGGGAACATATTGAATCTGTAGACTGCTTTTCATAACATGGTCATCTTCATATTGAATCTACCAATCCATAAGCATATGAGTTTTTCTACATTTTAGTGTCATTTAATTTCTTTCTTCAATGTTCTGAAACTGTCATCATAGAGATCTTTTATCTTGTTGGTTAGGTGTATTTCTAGGTGTTTTGTTTATTTATTTATTTTGAAGCTATTATGAATGAAATTATCCTCTTGATTTCTTCCTCAGCTGGTTTGTTATTGGTGTACATAAAGGCTATTGATTTTTGAATGTTGATTTTGTATCCTGCTACTTTGCTGAATTTATCAAATCTCAAAGTCTTCTGGTGCATCTTTGTTCTTTCTATTTTTTTAGTTGTCAATGGACGTTTATTTTTTTACTTATTTACATGTGGTGCTGAGGATTTAACCCAGTCCCTCACACATGCAAGGCAAGTGCTCTGCCCCAGCCCCTTCTCATGTAGTCTTTAGGGATGTCTAAGTATAGGATCATATCATCCACAAATAGGAATAAAAGTTCAATGTAAAAATATTGAACAGGAGTGGTGAGAGCAGACACCCATATCTTTGGTTCCTGATTTTAGAGAAAATGCTTTCAGTTATTCTACATTCAGTAAGATGCTGGCTATGGATCTGTCATACATATAGCCCTTATTATGTTGAGGCAAGACGCTTATAGACCTAGATTTTTCGGGGCTTTTACAATGAAGGGTGCTGAATATTGTCAAAGGCCTTTTCTGCATCTGCTGAGATGATGGTGTATTTTTTATCCTTAAGTGGTATATTTGCATATGTGAAAACATCTTTGCATTCCTGGCATGAAACCAACTCGATTATGGCATATACCTCCCCTTCTTTATTTAAGATTTTGTTTTTTAAGTTATTTTTTTAAGTTGTAGATGGACGCAATTGTTGACAGCCACAGCCAAAGGGGCCCCAGCAAACTTCCAGCTGCCAGCAAACTTCCAGCTGCCGGCCGATGATTGGCTCACAGCGGCCCCAGCAACATCTAGCTGATTGGCTCCTCTGCGGTGATGTTCATTGGGCTGTTTCCCCGCCCTTCAGACTGCCAGCTGATGATTGGCTCACAGTGGCCCCAGCAACGTCTAGCTGATTGGCTCCTCTGCGGTGATGTTCATTGGGCTGTTTCCCTGCCCTTCAGACTGCCAGCTGATGATTGGCTCACAGCGGCCCCAGCAACATCTAGCTGATTGGCTCCTCCACGGAGCTGCTCATTGGGCTGTTTCCCTGCCCTTTCAGATCACAGAGCTGCTCATTGGGGGACTTCTTTGGCTCCGCCCATGCGACCCAGCCAATCGGCCTCAAGAGCAGGAGGATTGTGGGAGGTGGTGAGGCTTGGGTGGGTGAGAGGCTTATGGAAGCCGGTGGTGGCAGTTGGGATCTGAGGGTTTTTTCCTGAGGAGCTGTTTTGTTTGGCGTTTGTAGTTCTAAAAATAAAGTTAGTTTCTTTTGACAAGTGGCTCCTGAATTGTGCCCAGCCAGACTGCGGCACACAATACTTTTATTTGATTTATTTTAATGTGGTACTGAGGATTGAACTCAGTACTTCACACGAGCTAGGCAAGTATTCTACCACTGAGCCATAAACCCAGCCCACATATGACCTTTTTAATGTGCTGTTGAGTTCAGTTTGCAAGTATTTTATTAAGGATTTTTGTGTCTACATTCATGAAAGATCTTGGTCTGTAGCTTTCTTTCTTCGTCTTGCCCTTATCTGGTTTTGATATTAGAGTGATACCAGCTTCACAGGATAAGTTTGTAAGAATTCCTTCCCTTTCTGTTTCGTGGAATAGTTTGAGAAACATTCATATTAGTTCTTCTTTAAAGATCTGGTAAAATTCAGCCACAAATCCATCTGATCCTGGGCTTTATTTTATTGGGAGACTTTTTATTACGACTTCAGAATTATTGCTTGTTATTGGTCTATTTAGGTTTTTATTTTGTGGATTCAATTTTGGCAGGTTGTATATGTCTAAAAATATATTTCTTCCAGATTTTCCAATTTATTGGAATATAAATTTTCAAAATCATCCCTAACAATCCTCTGGAATTAAGTGGTATCTATTGTAGTAATATCCCTCTTTTCTTCTCTTTTTAGGTCTCTTTCTCCTTTCTTTTGGTTAGTCTAGCTAAGTACTTATCAATCTTGTTGGTTCTTTTCAAAGAACCAACTCTGTACCTCATTGATCCTTTGTATTGTTCTTCCCATCTCTAATTAATTTTAGCTCTGATTTTTAGTGTTTCCTTCCTTCTGCTGGTTGAGGTTTCACTTGTTCATGTTTTCCTAAGACCTTGACATGTATTACTAGGTTATTTATTTGAGATCTCTCTGATTTTCTGATGTAGATATTCATAGCTAAAAACTCCCCTCTTAAAACTATAAAAGCACCATTTTCATTAACCACACCCAGAAAATTTAATCAAAAGCCTTTTTGGTGATTACAATGTTTTCTGAATAATATTCAGTCCTGTGAAACATCTTTTTTGTAAATGAAAATCAGTTTCCATACAATAATTAAATTATTTTATAGAAAAAGTCATTAACTGGTAAACAATGATCCAGATTATTTTTCTCAGGCTGTGGACAATTCTTTCAGGTTATACAATATAGAGACCCTGAGCCCAACAGAAGAAAAAGTAGGCCCAAATCTTCACTATGTTGCCTTAGGACCTGACTTCTTTAACAAGACTCCTAAAGTGCAAGAAGCAAAATCAACAATCAATAAATGGAATGGATTCAAACTAAAAGGCTTCTTCTCAGCAAAGGAAACAATCAATAACTTGAAGAGAGAGCCTACAGAATGAGAGAAAACCTTTACCTCACTCACTTCGAATACAGCACTAATCTCCAGGATATATAAAGAACTCAAAAAACTTAATATCAAAAAACAAATAACCCAATCAATGAAGGCTAAGGAACTGAAAAGACACTTCACTGAAGAACTATGAACAGTCAACAAATATATGAAAAAATGTTCAACATCTCTAGCAACTGGAGAAATGCAAATTAAAACTACTCTAAGATTTCATCTCACTCCGGTCAGAATGGCAATTATCAAGAATACAAACAGCAATAAGTGTTGGCAAGGATGTAGGGGAAAAGGCACACTCATACATTGCTGGTGGGACTGCAAATTGGTGCAACCATTCTGGAAAGCAGCCATAAATATTCCTCAGAAAACTTAGAGTGGAACCTCCATTCGACCTAGCTATCCCACTCCTTGGTATATACCCAGAGGTCTTAAAATCAGCATATTACAGTGGCACAGCCACATCAAAGTAACTCAATTCAGAATGGCTAAACAATGGAACCAAGCTAGGTGCCCCTCAACAGATGAATGGCAAAGAAAATGTGGTATATATACACAAAGGAATATTACTCATCCTTAAAGAAGAATGAAATTATGGCATTTGCGGGTAAATGGATGGAGATGGGGAATATCATACTAAGTAAAATAAGCCAACCCCCCAAAACCAAAGGCAGAATGTTTTCTCTGATATGCAGATACTAATTTATAATAAGGGGGTGGGCGCTAGGGAAGAATAGAGGTACTTTGGATTACATAGAGGGGAGTGAAGGGAAGGGATAGGACATAGGGATAAGAAGGATAGAAGAATAAATTGGACATTATTATCCTATGTACACATATGACTACACAATCCGTGTGATTCTATATCATGTACAACCAGAAAAATGATAAGTTATACTCCATATATGTATGATGTGTCAAAATGCATTCTACTGTCATGTATAACTAAATGGAACAAATAAAAAAAGAAATTTGGTAATTCAAGGTAGTATTTGTATACATACCTGATAAGACTCAAAGCTGCTTTGTTTCTTCAAAAAAGATATTAGCTTTGCTAAGAGATAATTTCACCACTCACAATTATACTACAGAAAGTTGGCCTTACTTATGGGGTTAGGATACATATCTCACTCTTAAATTTTCACAAAAAAAATAATGACTACATGTTTCCTTCAAAGCTCTCGATTTACACAAAACATACGCAAGAACTATGAGAGTTACAGGAGCTTGTAAATACCACTATATTTTAACTATAACTCAGCTTCTGTCTAGAACCACCTACAACATATGACATTTTAAAATCAGGTGATAAAGAAGTAGCCTTTCAGCTATTGAAAACTCTCATCACTTAAAAATGATTTAGTCTTTTATATAATATCGCATTTATTGAAGTACAATTTGCATACAGTATTTCACCCTTTGCTCATTTTTTTTTGAGAAAGACACACACTTAGAAATACTTCAAGTCTTCAAATGTTATCCCTGTATGAAGCTAAATAATGAGGAAGCACAATACTTTATTCCACAGAACTCTCTTTAATAAGCTCATATCTGGCATTACATATGTAACCCCTCAGACTTCAAAAAACTCAACTCTAGACCCAGGTGCATTCAGGAATTACCCATTTAGCCAGATCTATACACCTTTTGTAAAGGCACACTGAAGTCACTGTCTTCCATATTACCCTGCATATGTTCCAGGAAAATTACTAACATGACTTTTACCCTCAAAAGTTTCCTAATTAGGATGGTAAATCATGGAGTCATCCATTACATATCAGGATCTCAATACAAAAAAGTCTCTAATTTCGTGCCTGAAAAATACATGCCCTTATTTTTTAAGAATATGCTAACAAGATTATAAAATATATATAGTTCAGTGTTTTATTTTTGCCTTAACTGCCAGGAATTAATAATCAAATGCATTACTCAACACCAGAAAATAACTCATCTCTGCTACTTTATAATATCCATTCCTCTTGGTCACTGTATTTATTCATTTTACATAAATTTCAATTTTGGAAACTCTTTTAGGTCTTTCAGTAAGTAAAAGGGCAATCACTCAAAAAATCATTGTGGTACTATTGTTCTCTTTTAACCTTTTTCTGCTAATGATGATAATCATCACAGTCACCTCTAATGAGAGAAAAATTAGGTTGTTGGAGTTATTATTAATTTTTAATGAATTTGAAAGAAGCTTTTCCTAATTATTACCAATTTCCAGAGCCCAAATTTTAAAAACTGGAAGATCAATTAATTTAATTTCTTTGATTTATATAGTTATATTTCTGTTGACTTAATTTGCACTTCCATTCAGAGCTCATGTGCATGGGGGGAGGGTATGCACACACTGGGAAACAGAAGGATACAGAAGAATGCAAGAGGAAAAGAGGAGGTGGTTTAATCCTATCCCTATTTGGAGTGCTTCTGATTATAAAGACCTTTTTCATGAAGAAGGAACTCTGGAGACACTTGCTGATGAGAAAGCATCTTATACAAATGAGAAAGATGTTCTCAGTATTTCTCCTTCCTCACAAAAGATGTCTAGTCAAGGATTCCTTGCAACTGTGGGTCTCCAAAATTTAATTATGCTTCATTAGAACTACACCATTTTAACAAATGCTGGACCCCTTTTTGTACAAATATATTTAATATTGTTGAGAATTGTACTGCTTCTGTGTCCATTTCTGCTATGAGAGAAGTCCAGTCAAACATGAATGATCAGAGAAGACAAATTCAACAATTCCACAGCCTACTTTCTAACTAGAGAGCTAAGGATAAAACCACAAATCAGTAATGCCTGAATCTTACTTTCTAGCTGCTTCATATTTTGGTTTAGGTTAGCAATAAAAATGACTTTTCAGAGACCACCTTCTAAACTCATACTATGGATGAATAATAGATTTTTATGCACAGCTTAAAAAACAAAATGTTCTGGCAAGTTTCCCCCTGGAGTTCTTAAAAGCACTATTTTGCTTTAGCCTAGGCTTCCTCTGAGTTGAATAGAATCCTTTCCCTTTTCAAAGCTTGCATCTTCTTAAGCCTGAACCCTCCTTGCTCTCACTTTAATTGCTTTCTGGCTGACTGCTGCACCAGCACAAAACCATCTTGGTTTCACTTCTGGTGATGGATGAGTAGCTCCTATTGGACCAATCTTCCCCTGATTACAAACTGAAATTGTACCAGGACAAATACAGAAAATAATTACCAGAGAATATTGAAGAACTAAATGAAAGCAGGCAGAAACTAGAGGACAGAATACACTTGGAAAAGGGAATGACCATGGGTAAAGTTCTCATTCTTTGTCTTTTTCGAAAGGCGAGGTTCCATTCATTAAATGGTACCACACTGGAGTGGCAAAAACTTATTAGATATAAAACTAATGTCTCAGTGACTTAATGAGACAGAGAACATAATGGTGTGACCCTAAAAGATAGGATGTAAGATAGAGAATTTTGAATAAAAGAGAGCAACAGAGCAACAGCAAAATGTATATACTCTACAATTCCAATTATATAAAGTTCTATAATAAGTCAATCTAATATAAGACTGGAAGGATAAGAGGGATGTCTTAGATTACCCACTTATACAGTTGTAAATAATGAAATGGCATTCTTCACATGTGTATTTCACTGAAAGTAAATTTTGCCTACAAAAAGAACTGCTAATAATATAAATACCAAACTCTAATCAATAATACACGTGTTCCTGTGTTTAGGCATAAGTATACTGATGTCCACAACTTACATTGAAATGGCATAATATATTAAAATCAATTAGCAGAATATACAGGTGGATGGACGGATGTGTGATTAACAGAATGTTAACTAGAATCTAGGCAGCAGATTGATAGTTGTTCACTGTGCAATTCTTTCAACTCTTCTTTTATATTTTAAAAATTTCAAATAAGAGTTTGTAGCTATACCCTGACCCTTTTTCTGCCCTGGACTATAAAGTTTATTGTTCTGGCCAGGTTCCTAAGAGTACTTTACATATTGATTCAGCAAGCCAGACTTACTATGCACCTATTATTCATTAAATGGTACACTTAGTAAGGCAGCTGCAAAAATGAAAAGACACAGCTCAGCTAAGGGTCTTAGGGAAGAGACCAGTACATGCAATGGAAAGTCCACAGTGAGAGAAGTGCCCGTGGAGATGTGGAACTACCACTGGTCTTCGATTATTTTAGAATCATGAAGGAATGCCTGCAGTCTCACAGCTAGATTAGGCCTAAATATTTATCTGTAGATAAATTACATGGTGGCTCATGCCTGTAATCCCTCTTTCCTCCAAAACACTCTGTGACACATGCAAACCTGATACAGGAAATAAAGGATATTTCTCTCTAGGCCCAGGAATGGAGACATGCAGTGCTATAACACTTGTACAAAAGCAACTTGATGGTAAAGATGAGGCAAGCTCAGGTTCATAAGAATGACAGGAAAATCAAAAGGCGTTTGCTGGGGCTGGGGCTGGGGCTCAGTGGTAAAGTACTTGCCTAATATGTGTGAGGCACTGGGTTTGATCCTGAGCACCATATGAGAAATAAGTAAATAAAATAAAGTTATTAAATAAAAACTTCTCTGACCAGATACAAGGGCTGCTGTTTGAGCATGAGAGAACCAGTCAGACCCCAAACAGCTTAGCTTCGTGGCCCAGCTAAGGTAGCTGACATATTTGATAACTGATTGGCCATCAATGAACAGTGGTGAAGATTTCATCACTTTTAATTGTGACATAAATGTTTCTCCAAATTATAACCTAAATATTGAGCTGTCAAGATTTTTTTCAGAACAATTCTAAGAGCAATGGTGTAAACAGACAATAGTAACTCAGACCTCCTTCTCACTTTAACAGGGCCTTGACATACATAAAAAGTAATTTGTCATTTATTGGGCAGATAAACTCTTTAACCTATCACCAATGAGCTTCTGCCAACATGAGGTTAAAACAAAAAATATCAGCCTTTGGATTATTCTTCTTGGCACCAATCGCCCCTCAGTGAGTTGGTCACGGAATCAAATATAAAATATATGTAACAAATTCTTTAGCATTGCAAAACATGGAGGCCCACACCTGTAATCCCAGTGACCCAGAAGGTTGAGGCAGATGGATCACAAGTTCCAAGTCAACCTCAGCAAATTACCAAGGCCCTGTCTCAAAATGTGGCTCAGTGGTTAAGTGCCATTCAATTCCCAGCACAAAAAAAAAAAAAAAAAAAAAAGCACTACCTACTGACCTGTGTTTACATATATTAATTTATTTAATCTTTACAACTCCCTGGGGCAAGTACTATTACTGTTTGCATTTTAAAGATGAAGAAACTGAGGCACAAAGAGGACAAGTAACTTGTCCAGACAGAAAAATAGAGCCAGAATTCAAACTAAATCACCTAGTGCTTAGCAACACTAGAAAGTACTTCAAACTGTGGAAGTCTTGAAGTTCCAAAGTTCAAGCTTTTTACTGCTGTCTATTTGGTTTCTAGATTTTTTGCATCTTAAATGACTGTTGACATACGTTACCACATTCTGTTTGATATGTACCCCATAAATATTCATAAACTAATCACGGAGATGATTTTTGTTAGATAATATAGAGGAATAATAATCACAAAATTCACAGAGTGGTAACTTTGGTGGGGGAAGGCTAGCTGGAAAAGGAATACCTGGGGGTATACAAAAACATTGGTAGTATTCTATTTTCTAACTTGTAGGCATAAGGACGCTACATTTTTTTTTAATCATAAATTCAAATTATTTACTCATTTGAATGTGACACATTTCATAATTTTAAAAGTTTAATTAGAATATTTTAAAAATTACTTATTAGCAATCATTCATTCAATGGTTGTGTTATTTCAATTTTAGTGGCATCTTCAGAATATAAATACATGAAAGATGCCCATCAAGACTGCATTGGAGTTTAATGCAGTGAGCTGGCAGCTGGAAGTTTGCTGGGGCCCCTTTGGCTGTGGCTCTCAACATCTCCCCCTCTCTGTTTATGCAACAAGCATGTGGCTTAGGGACCGTGCCTGCCTTAGGTCGTCCAATACTACATATGGTCCTTACCCGTCATCAGATGAGCTGATCTCAAGGCGTCAGCATCCTGTCTTAGGTTGGTACCATTGCAATTGGATCTTACCCATCATTGACTACCTGTCCAGTATAGAGCCACACCTGTGGATAGGTCTTTGTACCAGCAGGGGGGTGAGGTTCTTTGCCTCACCTCTGTTGGCCCCCAAATTTTAGCTGAACGACCATCATAAGCAGAAGGGAGGAAGATACACCAAGCCAATTGACAGCTCCTTTTGGAAAAATTGTACCACTGATGACATCATCAGCAAAAATACCCCAACACTACCACAAGTCGCTGCACCAACAGATAGTTCACAATGCATACAGGTGAGTTCACAATGCATACAAGTGACACATAGTCCAGGCAAGTTCTGCAAGCAGTTCAGTGATGGCTATTGCAGAAGCTATAGATTGGTTTTATCTTTGTCTTCACCGGCACTGGGATGAAGATAGGAATTCTGGCAATAATGGCTAAAGAAAAAATTACGTAACATTCCAGAAGGCACTAAAAGAAAACAATTTTCTGAATAATTTACATTATCCTCCTTAAAAAGCCATGGGCTACATTTTTGTATTGTATCAACGTATGCCCTGACTGCTCTTGATTTTACTGGGATGCCTCCTTCCTCTAACAATTTACTTAACACTCTTTCAGTTTGTTTTTTTACTAATTTCTGATGCCACATTTCTACTATAACTATAATACAACCCAACAAGATAACGCCAAACAAAACCAAAACAGAATGAAACAAAAATGGAACAACAAAAAATCATTATAATAGCCTTTCTATCCTCCTGAAATGTCCATCCGTCCTTTCTCCCTATCTGTTCCTCAGATGTGAGCCGTTTTTTTTCCATCTTACACATTTCCAGGGACAGGCAACTTAAAACAGAAGCGAAACAAAACAAAAGAAGAATCTTAAAATGGCTACCCATCCTCTCGCCCTGCCCTCAGGGGCGAGCAGTTTACCTTATCACTTACCCTCAATCGTTCCCCTTGCGGGCCACCAAATGCCACAGTCTGGCTGGGCACAATTCAGGAGCAACTTGTCAAAAGAAACAAACTTTATTTTTAGAACACACACACCACACCACATAGCTCTTCAGGAATTCCCTCAGAGCTCAACTGCCACCACCGGCTTCCCACAAGCCTCTCAACATCCCCCACTCCTCCTGCTCTTGAGGCCGATGGGCTGGGTTGCGTGGGCGGAGCCAAAAAAAGTCCCCCAATAAGCAGCTCCGTGGTCTGAAAGGGCGGGGAAACAGCCCAATGAGCATCACCGCAGAGGAGCCAATCAGTTGGCAGCTAGAAGTTTGCTGGGGCCCCTGTGAGCCAATCATCAGCTGGCAGCTGGAAGTTTGCTGGGGCCCCTGTGAGCCAATCATCAGCTGGCAGCTGGAAGTTTGCTGGCAGCTGGAAGTTTGCTGGGGCCCTTTCGGCTGTGGCTCTCAACAGCAGTAGTTAAAATAGTGAAACAAATACTCAATGAAAAGAGCTCTTCTTGGAGATAACTCTACATATACACAGTTGATTCTTGTTCTTAATAGTCTATGAGGCAGCCACTGCATTGAGTTAGAGAATACTGAATTTGTGCCCCACAGATTAGGGGGTTAGGCTCCTGTGCACCTATGGCCAGTATCCAGTCAAGACACAGCTTGTTTCACATTTGTTTCTGTTTAAAGGTCCCTTGTTTGATACATACTGTTGATGCATTAATGTTAAACTCATAGACAACTGCACTCTACCTCATGCCTCAATAAAAATTTTCTAATGCACGTTTTTGTAAGGGTGATCAGAATCACCTAGTGCTTAGCAACACTAGAAAGTACTTCAGCACTATGTTTGGGAACCATTTCAGGAAAATCACCAACAAAGAGCACAAAAATGCACAAACACGACAATAAATACACTGTAATACTTGTTTATAGAACAAAAGTTGAAATAAGAAGACATACTTAATCTACCTGAGCTTAAAACATACGCACTAGATGGCTCAAATTTCTTGATATTGCATATTCACATGTGAGCAAATGACCAGAAACACCCACAATTAGTGCCAATTTTTTAGGCTGCAAACAAATTGGTAATATCAAGTGGGCAAATCTGCAAGTATAGAATCCATGAATACTAAGGATTGACATATATATGTATTCATATTCAGAATTAAGTTGAAATAGCTTATCTCTGCCATTAGCTGACAAAATAAATCAATACAAAGTGTTTTTAATTAATGAGTCAAAATTGTTATTGATTAGAATCATGAATTATTCGTTTCTGGAAGGGTCCCAACACAAGAAAAATTAAGTATTAATATAGGTACAGTCTCACACTATAATTATGTATTTTAAAATGTATAATACTCTTATTAAAAGTTTCCAGTACTCAATATTCTTTATCATATTTCTTTTCTCCCAAGCTTTTGGAATCATTATCAATTACGTGTTTTATTATTCCTTTTGTATTCTGTATAGGTAGTCCATGGTGATAAACAGATCATTTCCTAAAAGTTCATTTACCATATTCTTTTTTTTGAAACTCAGACTGTGTTTTACCATAAAAGCAATACAGTTTTGAGAATCTCAGACTAGACTAGATTTCTTTTTAAAAAATATTTATTTCCTTTAGTTGTACACAATACCTTTGTTTTCATTTATTTACTTCTTTTATGTGGTACTGAGGATTGAACCCAGGGCCTTGCAAGTGCTAGGTGAGTACTCTACCGCTGAGCCACAACCCAAGCCCTAGTCTAGATTTCTATAGACCCCAGAACAATAATTTGTTAATAGTGAAGTACTCTAAAATCATGGCTTCAAAATTTACTTAAAAGTTTTCTATTAGGGGTTATGAATGCCACTAATTTCAAATTAATGCCACATCTTAAATTTGAGTTCTACCAGTTAAAGAATTGCTTATCTTCTCTAAACTTTCCTTTCATTGAGGCAACAAATATTTCTTGTATACTATATGGTGTAAGCAGAGGACAAAATGGACACGAAAACTGCTCTCATAAAGCTTATTTTCTAGTGGGAAGATAGATAATAGCTATGCTAAACATTTATACGGTATGTTTCAAGTATTAAGTGCAATGGTGAAAAATAAAGCACGGAAAGGGCTAAGAGGAGATTGCAACTTTAAAGAGAGTGGCTAAGGTAGGTCAGACTGCCTGGGAGAAAAGCACCTGAGCAGGAGTTCAGAGAGGTCACAGAGCAAGCCATGGAGCTCTCTGGGAATGGAGTGTACCAGGTAGAGAGAACAGCCTATACAAGGGCTCTGAGTGTGAGCACATCTGGCACCAGTGGCTGGGACAGAATGCACAAGAGACAAATAGTTAGACTTGAAGTCTTCAGCCTGGTAAACCTCTGTAGAGTCTTTAGCTTTTACACGGAATGAAACAAAAAGCCACTGGAAGCTGGAAGACCAGATAGGAGATGATGTTAGTTTTGAGCAGGATGGCTATAGTGAAGGTCATGAGAAATGACTGGATGATGGATATACTGTGAAGGTAAAGCCAGTAAGATTTCACAATGGATTCGATGTGAGATGCTGGATATGGCAGTCACGTGCATGCAGCCTGCTGATCCTTCATGGCTGCAGAAGAGCATGCGTTGGACCTGGGATATTTCCTTACATAGAGATAAGGAGATAAGTCTACTGGGCTTGTCATCTTCTCTAGGAATGTCCTTCCTTGTTCTAGGTGTGATTTGTACTTCTTTGCTCTGTTTAACCATGTGTGTCATATGGCACCTGGCTGACCCCACTGCTACTTCTGTTCCTGGTGAGGAGGGAACGAAGTCCCCGATCTGCAGCAAAGATCATCTCCTGCATCAGCTGTGGTGCAGGGCGGGAGAAAACTGGCCAGGTTGGACCAAAGCTCAATATTGATGCTAATCTCACTTAGTCTCATCTCTGTGTGAGTTGTTCCATCCATGGTCTGTGTGAGTCATGTCTATTTTGGTAACCCTGACACTTGCAAACCATGCAGCGCGCTGATATCCTGGGACTGCTGCTACTGGTGGTAGGCAACAGTGTCCCTTGTTCTGTTTGTGGTTAAAGAGAAAGAAAGGAGACTCCAGGACGATCCAATGTCTCTGGAATAAGCAGCTGAAAGAATGGAGTTACCACCAGCTGAGATCAAAAGGTCCGCAGGTGAGCAGGTTGTACAGGAAAAATCAAACTTTGAGTTTTAGATAGGCTATGTTTAAGGTATCTGCTAGCAGTTAAATATATAAGTCTGAAGTTTAAGTAAGAAGTTGAGGTTCAAGTTTATAAAATCTAACAGTTATCCCGGTACACAAAGTATCCACAGGACTAGATGAGACTTATCATTGCAATAAATGTAGATTAAAAGAAAAGTCCAGAGACTTAAATTGGGAGGTTAGGAAAGAAAAGAATGAGCAAAAGACATCAAGAGTGAAAAATGTACATGAAAAATAAGGAAGTGATCAATAGCACAAGATATTGCTGATAGATCAGGGGGAAGAAGATTAAGATTAGGTTGTTAGAGTTAAATACAGACAAATCTTTTTGAGAATTTTTTTGGTAAAGGGAAGCAGTCATCTTTATCTGTAACATAAAGGTAAGAACACTAGCGACCATATTATACAAGGATTAAACACAATGCCCAGCACACAGTCAAGTGCTGAATAAATGGTAGCAATTTCAGGCTGATGTTCAGGAGAATCACTGTGTTCTTTCAAACATCCCATTTGATCCACCATCAAGGATGGATTAAAAAGCTGCCCTGGATGGGTTTTATTAGTGAGTAAAAATTTCTTATGGATTTTTGGATTCCTTACCTTCTTAAGAATGACCAGTTTTCTTTAGGTCCAACAAACCACCAATTTGTTGTACCTTCTTTTCACTTTTTGAAGCCAGATATGCCAGTGTAGGCCTAAGACAACTTTGTAAAATCTCACAAATAAAATTCAGGAAGAACAGAAAGGGTAATGAAATTCACCCTTAAAAGGTCATTAACTTTCCTGTTCCCATCCTGAAGCCATTAGGTAGAACAATACAGACACCCACAGGGGTAGCATAGTGTAGGATGACACCCTAACTCAGATGAAAAGGCCTCACATGTAGGAAAATAGGTAATCAAGAAGGGAGAATCAGCACATGACAATACGAGCAGGAGTCTGCATAGAGCGATTCCCTGGCACAGGGGGTTAGAAAAGGGCATCTTTATTCAAGGAATGACAGCAGCAATGGGAGACTGGTGGTGACAGAGGGAGATGCTGCCCAAATGGACAACTATATTAGGATAACGGAAGCTACATGTCTCACTGGGAGAAAAAAAGGAGCTAAAACTACTGGAAGGGAAAACCCTAAGATTAATCCTCTGGTGCTGGATTGGAATTAGAAGTGTTGCTATAATTCTATTAGTTTTCAACATACACAGGTTGATAGAGAAACAAACTAGACAGTGACTTCAGCAAAAGAAAAAGAAAAAAGAAGAGGCCAGAATAAGGATCTGCGAAATTTGCTTCTCCCTAACAGCAGAAATAGTCAGATTTTGGAACTCTGTTCATTGACCAAAGGCTTGCAGCAGCCTGGAAATTATTTACTCCAAGAAACAATGAATGTTGGTGTGAACAGGGAACGCTGGCTTTTTTTTTTTTTTTTTTTTTTGGTACCTTGCAGAATTTTTAACTTGCTTTACAGCACCATCCCCCAACCTTCAGATCCATGAAAACCTTGAAAATGAACAGGCTGCATGTGGGATGATAACAAGCAGTCTGGCAGCCATCAGAGGGACAGGGTTAGACTCCTGTAAAGCCTCGTTCCCAGAGAAGCTTGACTGTGTTACTCTGGAACATTCTATTTGTTACACTCACTCAATACGAAAGCCTTTTCCTTGGAGCAATTCTCAAAAACAGTTACAAGCAATTGTTTAATATTGTGGCTGTCTGAGATGGTGAGTAAAAATCTCTGTTCAATCATTAGCTGACCACCAAGTAGAGATTTTAGTGACCACTCTTGACAAAGAATACAGACTTTACAGAATTAGTTCACAACATACTAATTAAAAAGTTTAAAATTAAGGAAAACCTAGGGAATGAAATTTCCATAATGGCTTTGAAAGACTCAGACATACCTCTCAGAATCTAGAGAGCTAAACTTGTGTGCAAGGCCCCTCACAGTACAAGGCTTTCTGCATGCTCAGGAAGGACCTGAAAAGGCTCTCACCTCTAATTTCTGGCTCACCTTGAAAAAGTGAAGGCAAGACAAAGTTTTCAGTCAACTAGCTGAATGACAGGAAGGTGTACCCAAACACACTTACAAAACCCCTTAGCAAAGACTGGGACTATTATTGAGTCTAGGAAGTTAAGAAAAAACTCTGTTAAGTTACTAGTTGAGCACCAAGAAGAGATTTCAGGGGCCGTACTTGACAAAGAATACAGAATTTACAGAATTTATTCACAAAAATCACTGATCAAACATACTACTATAAGAAAAATCAACATCCAAAAAATCCACACAGACAGAATATAGATTAATTATTGCCAAGGGTTGAGGGAAAGGGGTGAAAGAAAGTGACTTCAAATGGACACAGGGTTTCTTCTTTAGACTGATGGAAATGGTCTGGAATTAAAGTGGTGGTGATGGTTGCATAACCTTGTGAATACATTAAAATCCACTGAATTGTATGATTTTATAAGGGGTGAATTTTATGGCTTGTAAATTATATCTCATTAAATAAAAACATGAATACAAATGCATGCTTGTATGTACATGAGGCAGTATGTGCCTGTATCTCCCTAGCTCTGTCCAATGACATGGTTTGCAATGCCACTCTAATAACAACAATCATGCCTAGGGTCCAAATCTTGGTTTCTTACCATTTTGATTAAAAGAATAGCCAGTTCTCTTTGGAGAAATGGCTTATTTCAGAGTTGGGGCAAAGAAGAAAACCTTAATGTGTCTGAAAGAGACATAAAGAAAGGCCACACACAAAGAATGACAGAATATGTCTCAAGGACATAGAAATCAGCTTGTGGGTCTCTCCCTGGCCAAACTGAACACCAAAACAAACAGTGATAGTAAGAGAATACAACAGATTGAATAAAATAAGAATTCATAAGTCCACATGGATGTGATAATAAATAATGAATAAATTGAAAATCTGATTCAAAATGGGACATTTATATGGTTACAAGTGTCTTTACACAAAATATCTATTAACTACAAACCAGGCACAGTGACTCACACCTGTAATCCCAGAGGCTCGGGAGGCTGAGGCAGAAGGATCGCTAGTTCAAAGCCAATCTAAGCAACTTAAGGATGCACTTCGCAACTCAGGGAGATCCTGTCTCTAAAAAATATATATATATTTTTAAAAAAGGGTTGGGGATGTGGCTCAGTGGTTAAGTACCCCTGGGGGGGGAGGAGGAGGAGGAGGAGGAGAAGAAGAGGAGGAGTAACTTTATAGTGAAGAAGGCTGGTAGACAATACCTTACTTATGTGATCAAAGCAATACTCATCAATAATGGAAAAAGCTAAAACTATAAACTACCTCAGGGGAACAAGTAGGAACAGATTATTCCTTCTGTTTTATTCCTGCCAAAGATGTATAACCTGATTCTAACCAGGAAAAAACATCTCACAAACCTAAGTTAAAGGACTTTCTAAAAAATGACTTATCTATAATCTTAAATATCAAGGTCAAGAAAATGAAGGAAAAAATGAAAAACCTGTTTCAGACCAAAAGAAATCAGAGATGTGTCAATTAAATGAAATGAGTGATTCTAAACTGGATCCTCTTTCTATAAGAGATGTTATTTGGACAATTACTGGAACCTGAATGGTGTCCAAGGCTTAGGCAGAAGCAATACATCAATGTTAATTTACTGACTCGGATGTTGGGTTATGGCTATGCAGGAGAATGTCTTTACTTGTAAGAAAAACACCCTAAAGTATTTGGGGGTAATGAGACATTGTGCTGGCAAATTACTCTTAAAATAGTTCAGAAAAGCAAAATTCTGTACTTGTGACTTTCCTGTAAATTTGAGACACTTAAAATATATGTAATATATATGGAAATGTATATATATATATATATATATATATGTGTGTGTGTGTATGCATAAATATATATATATATATATATGTGTGTGTGTATGCATAAATATATATATATATATATTTGAAAGTTTCATTTTGTTTATTGAATCTAATAATAAAAAATTGAGCATAAAGAGAGTTATTAAGTTTGTCCTATATGCTAGTAACAAGGAGAGTATCAACATAAACTCTAAAAATAGATTCACTTATATGAAATAATCTAAACACTGGAGAAAAATGTAGAAGGCTAGATGTATTCACAAATATTCACTCACAAAGCAATTTTCTTATCTAACACAGCTGGCAAAATTCCTAGATGTAAGTTTCCTTTTATATAACACTTTATATAAAAAGGCCTGTGGCAACAATTTAAAAGTACACTGACATAATCTTTTTCAAAAGTAAATGTAAAATAACTAGACTACCATACTCTCAAAAAAGTTTTAATGTCACTATTACAAGTGAACTATTACAGGATTATGGGAAATTGCTGAGGGTAATTAGCTTACATTCTTGGACTCTTGACTTTTTTTAAGGGTATAACAGAGGAGAATACCACTCAGAAACTATAACAAAAGAGCTCTTCCCTAAAGGAAATTAGCCTGAAAAAATTTTATGACTTAAAAGTATTAACCAGAAGAAGGAAATGGTAGGAATACACATCTCTTTTAGAACTTATATTAAAAATTCATATTAAAGCAGTTCAACTCCTAAAATGAGACTTTATAGGTAATTGTGGCTGAGGTCTCCCCACTGGCCTCGTGGAACTTTCCTTAGAGAATACTATGAGCTGAAACATCTCACCTCAGCTTCATTCCTTCTCCCCTCGGCAGAACTGCATTGTGGTGCAAAGGTCTCCTGGCCTCTCCCAGCTCCCTTCCTCCTTTGTCTACAAGTATTTCCCCTAATACATTTTTTATGCACTTAATCCAGTGTTGGTGATAGGCCTCTCTGAGGATCTGAACTAACACAGTGAGTTTCATCAAGTCAAGGTCACAGAGTTAATTATATTGACATTGGTGTGATTAGTACTCAGTATGAATGAGACACCGAAAAAGAAATGTCAGAGAAAGACTTTTCCCTAAGACTGAGCGCAATGCAGAAAAACTTAAATGAAAAATGAAATTAGGTATTGTTCAAAATATGATCCATAACAATAATCAAAATTTTCTGAGTCTTTCTAAAATTAATTGTATTGTATATTTTTGAGATTTACAACATGATGATAATTATAGTATACATGTAGATAGTAAAATGGTTACTATGGTGAAGTAGATTAACATATCTATCATTTCCCATGGTTACTTTTTTGTGTGTGACAAGAATAGCTAAAATCTACTTATTGATCAAAATACAATTATATTAACTATAGCCCTCAGGTTGTACATTAATCTACACTGTGGGAGGAGTGGGAAGGATGAGCTTGACAGAGGAGATGGGCAACTAAGATCTGGACAGATGGAAAGGAGGAGTAGGGCAATTCAGATTCACATTCTTCCTAGGGGGAGAAAGAAGGAAGAGGTCTGGTTAAGGAGGAGGCTTTAAGATTATAAAGATCTTGCCAACTGCATAACAATTAGTAAACATGAGCTAAATCCCCATAATTCTGTAACATAAATAGTTCACTCAAGAATAACCAAGAGTTTATTGTCTAAGATATTTAAGGTATTTGAACTTAGCATACAAATGGATTTCACCTGGGGGGGGGAAATCATAAATTCACTAGGAACCATGAATAACATATTATCTGAAAGCTCCTTGTGTTTTTTCTGCACCTTAGTTTTTCCCACCTTTTTTCTCTGTTTTGAAAGAAATCTTACTTCCTCAAAGAGCAACATTGTTTTCTAAAATGAGTGACTGTAGGCTGGAGTTGTAGCTCAGTAGTAGAGCACTTGCCTAGCACCTGTGAGGCACTGGGTTCAATCCTCAGCACCACATAAAAATAAGTAATAATAAAGGCCCATTGACAACTAAAAAAAAAAATCTTTAAAAAAGTGACTGTTACAGACTGTTAGGATTCATACCAATCCATTTCTTCCAATTTTGCCCATTTTTATCATCCTCATAATCCCACCCTTTCTCTTTTGCATCCTACTTAATAGTGTGATGACTTCAATTGGCATTGCAGGTGAAAGAAACTACGAAGCTATTTCAAGAAAAAATCTTCTGGGGCCATAGCATAGAGAAATTCAAATCTCTCTGGGTACTCTGAAGAGCATTACAAATCGCTCTTTCTCCTTTCAAGACTCCAGTTTCACTGCCCTGACCTTTGCATTGTTACCGTCTCAGAAGAAAATCTATATCTTAAAAATCATGTCCTATCTTCTCAGTTAAGCTCCAACTCTCAGAAAGTCTATCCTTTTAATATACATATTAAAGAGGACAAACAATGCCCACAAAAACCATCCCTCTAATAAGACTATAGCAATACTAACAAACATAACACAAAACTATGAAGTCTTATAAGCAGAGGCCGAGCATGAAGTACATACAAATACACACACACACACACACACACAAAGCCATATGTGAAGTTTTCAATTTCAAGGAACTAAGATTTCTTAATATGTTTGACCACATGTTTATAAGCAAAACTGTTCTTGGCAATGAAACAAAACTAGAAAATTCTTCTAATATGGAGAATGCAAAATGATGTATGGAGGGGAAATGAATTAAAATTCTTACGCTAAGAGATTAAGATGTATCAGTATGCAAATCTGGTAACTTCTCTATCCTACTATAGACAAGAGGAACATTGCTAATTTTTCTCTCCTATAAAAAATGTGAAAGTATTAACTAACACCTTGTCTACTGAAAAGTCTGAGATGAACATTGTGAAAAACTGATTACTCATATTTCCTGACTAGAGCCAAATGATATCTTACAGAAGGGAAATTTGGGGAGAACTGGCCTGCAAGGATGCTAAGAGTAATTATGTACAGACTTGAGTGACCTCCCGGTAGCTGCATATGAAAGTCTCTGGTAAACATCGCAGGTTTTAGTTAGGACCCTGGGAGGGCTTCACTCTCTGAACCAACTGCAAAGGATCATGAGAGAACTCTGTGGAGTGATACAGATGTTTGGTATTCTGATTGGGGTATATTTAAATTGTGATGGCAAAGATGTACACATTAAGTCGATAATTATTAAACTGTGTAAAATGGGTACAATTCGTTATATGTAAATTATGTTTTAATTACATTGATTTTTTAAAAGCTGGTAGCCCCAGGAGTTCACAGGATTCCTCAGCAGTCCGAGTTTAGGTCCACCTCAGAAAGCTGTCACAATTCAAAGAAACTCACTGGAAACTCAAGGCAAAGAGAGATAAGATATGCAGAGAATTAAAATCTGTTTGATTCTCCAAGGGCTTCCTGAATCCCTCAAGGTACTGTTCCTAATTAAATCCCTTTGGGTTCATTTTAGTCCAAGAAAATACCACTGCACACTAAAGGGCCCTCATTCTGGAACCAACCAGGTTCCAAAGATGTGAGTAGGAGGAATCCTACAGGCTGCTCCCAGTCAGCACAGTAGGCTAGGTACAGAGGAGTGAGTGGGGCCATAATTTGTTCAGTAAGTACTGTCATTCAAAGTAGGGCTCACTCAGGTAGCCCAAGGAAGAGAACTGAATCACAAAGAGCCAGAGAGCTAAAAAATCATATTAAAAATACCATGAGAGGTTCTGGGAAGATGGCAGAAGTGAGCTAGGCAGTAAGTCCCAATCTCCTCACAACACAGAAAGCAGGCAGTGAAGGAAAGGCAGCGTTAAGAGGTGTGTGACAAATTAAATGCTCTAAGACTCAATGTTACAAAGTCAAAGTCCAGAAAGACTTCAAAATAGGTCAACAGAGTAGAATAAGCTCAGAGCCCCCTAACCCCAAACCCAAACCAGGGTCAGGGAGGTGGGGAGGGGCAACAGAAAGGGAAAGAAGGAGAGGGAGTGGAAAATCTCTTAAGCTCATTGCACATAAAAACATTTGGAAAAACAGACAAAATCTGAAGTGTGACAGTAATAGTAGGGTCCTTAAAACAGAGTCTACAGCTTAAAATCAAATCGTGAGCACAGTGAGTCAGGGGTCTGCAGCCATATCATGGAGCCCTCAGCTGACCAGCCACCCCTTAAATCAACCTTGTGTCTTCCCACACACAGCAGCAAATTAAACCAGAGGGAAGTCTCTGAACTGGGACCTATCAAAAATCTGGCCATAAAAAACTTCTAGAAGAACCATCACCAGTCAATAATCACTGAAATGCCCTTTTGCTTCTCCTCACCATGAACAAGAGGAGAGAGCTGATGGGGACCTGTGCCAGGAAATGCCCCTAGCCCTGCTCAGCATGACCCAAGCACAGCATCCACTTGCTTGACTCAGACAGAGAAAGCAATGGAGCAGCTTTCGCCCCAACAGAGAAAAGCAGATTCATCAGGTCCCAAACACTGACAATGAGGGAGGCATCACGAGAAGCCTAGGGATGGCCCTGGTCAGTACCAAAGGGAAACTACCTGAATATCTAGTAACACAGAGACCTGGTTCCTGGATAGTGGCAGCTGCAGACAGAAGGCTGCTAAGATAAGTTCCCTAAATATCCCAGGAAACTTAAGCTGAAGACATCTGCAAAGACAGCCAGAAGGAGATCATCTGTAGTGGGAAATTACCAGAGCCACGGCAACAGGAAGGGGCTGCTGCTCCCAGCCTTAACTGGTGCCCAGCCTGACCCATGATAACACCTGATGTACGACAGGGGATTGTTTGGATACTTGTGGGTCTTGCACCAGACATAGTAAATAGAGGGGATCAATGCCTGCCATTCACAACCTGCAGCAGTGGAAACTAGGGTCCAGGTGAACCATGTGAACCCTTCACTACAGTCCCCCAGAAGGTGGTGTCAGACCGTGTAACAGACACTTCACAGAAGAAGAAAAACAAATGGTCAACAAATATATTTTAAAATGTTCAACATCTCTAGCAATTAGAGAAATGCAAATAAAAACTACACTGAGATTCCATCTCACTCCAGTCAGAATGGCAATTATCATGAATACAAGTAACAATAAATGTTGGCGAGGATGTGGGGAAAAGGCACACTCATACATTGCTGGTGGGACTGCAAATTGGTATAACCACTCTGGAAAGCAGTATGGAGATTCCTCAAAAAACCTGAAATGGAAGCACCATTTGACCCAGGTATCCCACTCCTTGGTGTATACCCAAAGGACTTAAAATCAGCAAACTATAGTAATGGGGCCACATCAATGTTTATAGCAGCTCAATTCACCATAGCTAAACTATGAAACCAACCTAGGTGCCCTTCAACAGATGAATGGATAAAGAAAATATGTTACACACACACAACAGAATATTAATAACCATAAAGAAGAATGAAATTATGGTATTTGACAGTAAATGAATGAAACTGAAGGCTATCATGCCAACTGAAATAAGTCAATCCCCAAAAAACAAAGGCCAAATGTTCTCTCTGATATGCACATGCTGATATACAATAGGGGGAAGAGGAGGGGGAGGAGGTTCACCAGAGAAGGGGGGTTGCAGGGAGGTGGGAATAGAAAAGGCAATAGAATGAATTGGACATAACATTCCTCATATATGAATACATTAAATACACAACCAGTGTAACTCCACATCATGTATAACCACAAAAATGGGAAGTCATACTCCATGTATATATGATGTATCAAAATGTATTCTACTGTCATATATAACTAAAAAGAACAAATAAAAATTTTTAAAAAACATATGTTGAAGAACAGATAGCCTTTTTAACAAATGGTGCCAGGAAAACTGGGTATCTATATGTATTAGAATGAAATTTAACCCTTATCTCTCACCCTGCTCAAAAGTCAACTCAAAATAGACCAAAGACCTAGGAAATAGACCAGAAATCCTGCAACTGCTAGAAGAAAATGTAAGGCCCAACATCATGTCAGCACAGAAATCAATTTCCTTAACAAGACTTCCAAAGCACAAGAAGTAAAATAAAAAAACAATAAATGGAATGAAATCAAATCAAAAAGCTTCTTCACAGCAAAGATAATAATTAAGAGCATGGAGAGAGTGCCTAAAGAATGGGAAACAATATATGCTACCTGGGCCGTAAGGCTTTAATATCCAGGATATACAAAGATTTTTAAAAATTTAACATAAAAAAATCAAATAACCCAATCAACAAATGGGCAAAAGGCCAAAAACAGACACTTCTCAAAAGAAGAGAAATAATCAGTCAACAAATATATTCAAAAGTGTTCAACATCTCTTGCAATTAGAGAAATGAAAACTTAAAACTACATTGAGATTTCATTTTACTCCCAGTCCGAATGGCAATTATAAAGAATACAAATAACAATAAATAGAGATGCCTCATAAAACTAGGAATGGAACCACCATATGACCAAGCTATCCCACTCTTCAATATATATCCAAGAGATATAAAATCAGCATACCCCAGTGACATAGCCACATCAATGTTTACCCAGCACAATTTACAATAGTCAAGCTATGCAGCCATCCTAGGTGCCCTTCAACAGATAAATGGATAAAGAAAATGTCACACACACACACACACACACACACACACACACACACACACACATACACCAGCAATGAAGTATTACTCAGCCATCAAGAAGAATGAAATTATGGCATTTATGGGTAAATGGATGGAACTAGAGACTATCATGCTAAGTGAAATAAGTCAATACCAAAAAAACCAAAGGCCAAATGTTCCCTCTGATATGTGGATGCTAACACACAATAAGGGAGGAGAGGGGAAGAATAGAAGTTCATTGGATTAGACAAAGAGGGATGAAGGGAAGAGAGGGGGGGTTTGGATAGGAAAGACAGTAGAATGAACTGGATATAACTTTCCTATGTTCATTTATGAACATACAGCCAGTGAAACCCCACATCATGTACAACCACAAGAATGGATCCTAATCAGAATAAGTTATACTCCATGTATGTATAATATGTCAAAATACACTCTGCTGTCATGTATATATAAAAAGAATTTAAAAAAATAATCAGTGACATTTTGCATTTTTCAAAATCATACAGCAGTTTCATCACTATTAGTATCACAATAATACATGAAATGCTCCAATTTTTATAATAAATCCAATGTTGTTTTGACAAAAGTATTTGATAAAAAGAGGTTAAGTTTATTTTGTCTTCTCAAAAACCATTATACTCTCAAATTATTAACCCACATGAACCAAAATATTGATCTCTCTGTAATATATTAAATCTCTCCCATTAAATCTACAGCAGTATCCTCCTTTTGAAGCAGTTGTCTTAACCAGAAAATTAGAAAAAGCATTATGCACAATTTAAACTACACATCTGAAGTTACTTCAAACTATAATGTTATAAATAATATTTTAGCTGATGACTCTGACTGACTGTTTATAAGTTTTATAAAGAGATGTACATCTAGGGCTGGGGTTGTGGCTCAGTGGAGGAGCGCCTGCCTTGCACGTGTGGGGCACTGGGATCCATCCTCAGCACCACATAAAAATGAATAAACAAAATAAAGATATTGTGTCCATGTATAACTAAAAAAGTATTTTAAAAAAAGAGATGTACATCTAGAAGTAAATCAGTAAATGAACACCACTGATGTGACAGTCTAAAACACAGTAACAGAAAACCAAGCAATAATTTTCAAGAGCTTTGTAAACTTTGGTATTGAGACAGTGCAAAAAACCAACGCAGGATTTAGCTGTTAAGTTCTGCATTTATCTGTTAATATTTTATAAGAAAAAATCCAAACAACATTTGGAATCATAGTAAATTGGAACGCGAATAGTCTCATGAGGCCCATGTCCTTACCAGGAGTGATCTACCTTCTTCCCCTTGTCCCCTACATCTACTCTACTAATCCCCCTGTTTTCATAAGAGCCGCCTTTTCATTAAGTTTTTCTGTCTACTATGCACATATGAGAGAAAACATTAAACCCTTCAAAATCAGTAAATCCTTTAAAATCAGAAGCAAGACAAGGATGTCTACTATCATTGCTTCATTTTAACACTGATATGGAGGTTGTGATCAGTGTAATAAGACAGGAAAAAAATAAGTCTTGGTAAAGAAAAAGCAAAACTGTTCTTATTTACAGATCATTTACCAAAGTGGCTGATATATATGATCAAGGTATCATTAATGTTTATTCAGTTCTGTGCATCATAACTTTCTGAATCTTGTTTTATTTAGCATGATGTTCTTTTTTCATTGCCACCCACTTACCAGCAAATGACATATTTTCAGATCTGTCTGGTGGAAGAATCAAACACAATTGTTTCCAGATGCCCAGTCATTTAACCTGTACCAACTTGTCTCCCAACCCAAAACACATTTTTATATCATATTTAAATTAGAAAAGTGCTAACGATACTTGGGATAATAGTATATTCTGCCCCCTCTCAAGGATACTCTATTATGGGCCAGGCTATATGGGAAATGACCAAACAGACTCCATTTTACTCTGAGACTCCATATCATGTAAGAAATGCTTCTCCCATGGGAAAGCCCCATGACTGTACCCATTAATAGTTATGCAGCATAGCATACTTAGCAACACAAAACAACAATTCTTATACAATATAAAACTGTTCTCTTAGGTTTCCATTTTTCCTGGGCAATATACCTTGTTAGAGATTGGTTGCCATTCTCTAACTTGTACTGAAGTAGGGTCATTTTGACCCACTTCCCTTCTGCTTGCTTGCTGCTGTGCCAACCTGGAAAATCCAGTGGGAAATACCAATGTACCACTGCATTGTCTTGCTCACTGCCCAGTCCAGCTTCTGTACCTGCTCGCTTGCAGCTAAGTCAACGCGGATGTGGTTTTTGCCTTAAACTGTCCTAAAATGCTCAGGCTCAGGGCTGTTCCTTGCAGACACAGTTATGGGTCCTGCAGGGGGCAGTCACTGGCCAGCCAGCTAAATAAAAACTCTTCAATTTGGACAAAACTGGGACTTGTGTTTTCTGTGGGACCTGCTCCACAACAAGTTTTTAAAAATACAATATTGACCTAACTAAATGGGAAAGAGAGTGAGGGAAGAAGCAAGGACCAAATTGTTTTTTTTTTAAAAAAAAAAATATTTTATTTTGGTTGTAGTTGGTCACAATACCTTCATTTTATTTTTACATGGTGCTGGGGATCGAACCCATGGCCTTGCACATGCTAGTTGAGCGCTCTACAGCCCATCAAATTATTTTCATTTTCAGAAAACTCTCATTTGCAGCCTCCTATGAATTTCATTTTACTATTATATTTTCAGCTCAACTTTCCTCATATAAATTTATATGACAAAAGAAGCTTGGGACCATTTTGATTTCCTCCTACTCTGAAAAAGATATTAAGAGGTGAAACTGGAATTGACAGGACCAGTAAAACAGGACAGTAAATTTTTAACAGTCTCCCTCTAATCTGACATTCCAGATCATTTCTCATTTCACCAGAGCCACACAAAACTTTTCAATTACAAAGTCAGACTGTCATATCCTTGAAACCAAGGTTGGTTTCTAAACTTACTGCAATTGAAATTCTCCTTCAAATTTCTGCTCAATTTAAAAGTACGGCACATTGCATCATTGTACAAGCTCTCTTCAGGAAGAATTATCAGAATGAGGTGACACATGTGGAAGGATTCCCACAGATGGAAGACTCTGTTTTGTTTAGTTTTGTTTTACAAGATGTCTATAATTGTTTTGCTGATATGAATAAAACACACCATTCTTCATGGTAAATCCTTTAAAATCAGAAGCAAGACAAGGATGTCTATTATCATTGCTTCATTTTAACACTGATCTGGAAGTTGTGATCAGTGTAATAAAACAGGAAAAAAAATAAGTCTTGGTAAAGAAAAAGCAAAACTGTTCTTATTTACAGATCATTTACCAAAGTGGCTGATATATATGATCAAGGTATCATTAATGTTTATTCAGTTCTGTGCAAGTAGAAAAAAAACCCAAAGGCAAATTGCTGAGTATGATATATAATGCTGGATAACATTCTGTGACCAAAAATATTAAGAGCAGGTAGATTATACTCAGTGTTAAGATCACACACAAGCAGCTTTTAGGGATTGGGGATGAGAGTTGTAACCATGCAAAAAAACTATGGCTCAAACTGGATTCAAAAAACAAAGTAGATGTAGAAGCTTGAGAAAAATATTTAGTCCTAAGTTACTAACAAATATGCAATCATATTTGTGAGGTATCACTACCTCCTAATGTTTCCTGACATGAGTACCAAACTGCCAAATAAGGGTATATCAAGAGGAGAAGGAATTGTGTTAATCACAAACCAACTGGTCCATACCATAGGTTAGTTTCTCAAATATTTGCTGATATATACATTTCTGCTCACCTCCATCATCAAAGACTGTTATAAAATTATTTTTATGTATATGCATAAACTTCTATATGCTATCTTATATATGATTTTGCCTATTTTCTACATCTTTACAAAATTCAATGTGATTTAAGTTATTTGTCAATAAATATCTTTGATCTACATTTTTATACTTTTATCTATATAATGCACTAATGACTACTTCTGAATAAACTTAAAGTTGGATTATTGTCTGCTATACCAGAGAAAAGCATATCAAATATTTAATAGTGCCATCATTTAACTTTTAAATTTGTGTTTGGTAATGTTTCAGATACTTCCCTAATATAATGGAGCAAATACTAATTTTACTACAAAGGAGAAAAATAAGAAGTCAGAGCTTGCAAGAACATGGAACCATCTGTTTTAGTTATATGAAGAAAGTAATATCAATCAGAGAAAAACTGAGGGGAAAAAACACTGATTGGCTGAAAATACACTAAATGCTAGGGGGAAAATGTTGCTCCATATGCTATAAGCTAGATCCTTCTAAATAAACTCAGAAACTATAGAAATTTTTTCTTATCTTCTTATATAAACCAGAAGCTGGTTAGCTTATAGAATTTCAAAAATATTCAAAATTTTTTTAATAATTAAATTTACCTTTTATAAGTCTATAATGACTATATTATACACAGTGCAATAATTTTGGTATTTTTTCAATTTGATGATGCATAACTTTTCTTTTCCCTTTTTTTTAGTTGTAGATAGACACAATGCCTTCATTTTTAATTTATTTTCACGTGGTGCTGAGGATCGAACCCAGCATGCAAGGCGAGCATGCCACCAATGAGCTACAGCCCCACCCCCAATGCATCACTTTTCAAAGATTGGTATTCCCTCAGATTTTAAGTTATTTGTGTATTTCTGGCTCTAAATGATACATCTATATAAAAATAATGGGTTTTTTTTTGTAGTGCCAGGAATCAAACCCAGGGTCTTATGCATACTAGACAAGCACCCCGCCACTGAGCTAAACCTCCGGCACCCCCGCCCCACCAAATATATTTCTGATCAGTGTATATTTATATTATTCCAAAATATTGAGATCGAAAAAAATGAGAGAGAAAGAAAAAAAGACAAAGGAGTGGGCAGAGGGCAAAACCACCAACATGCAAGCAGATTTTAATGAAACATGTGCCATTTGCAAAATTAAACAACTGTACTTGGTTGGCATATGTAGGCGAGTGCTTATATGAGTGCTTTTAAAAAAAAAAAACAGTAAATATAAAATGAACAGATTTGTGAAAACACTTCAGACTACCCACTGGCAAGTATTCACTATTCATTAAAAAGGCTAAATTTGCTACTCAGGTAATGATTATCTAACTTACAAATTAGCCTCAGTGTTTGCTTTTTCCCCAAATTATTATCTGAGTTTTATGTAGCTCACTATTATTAACAATCTCTCTTAGAATGACAAGTAAGAACAAGATGAGTATATCCACTACACTTCCCTCTGCATTTCTGATGTAACCTGGAGCAATTAATCACTTGTTAGCTATTCTCCACTGACAGACAGGGTCTTTGTATCTAAGCAGTTCACTGGAAAGCAGGAAGCCGTGTTTTTCCAGGCCTACTCATAATGAGGGAGAGGAAAGATTTCAAAATGAAACGTATAAACAAAAGGATGTATAATGTGACTTAGCACAGAGTATATCAACAGAATCAGAGAACCTGCCAGGATTCGACAAAAGGCCCCACACTGATTCTCACTCTTGCCTTCCTGTCCACAGTTCAGACAGTCACCACATTATCTAGTCAGAAGGGCAGAGTCCTCTGGGACTCTTCAGAGCCTTCACAGCGCAGCCTGAGAGGACATCCTGTTCCTTTCTGTTAGCAGTAGAGCCATGCTGCAGCTCTGCCGGGCCTCCTTAGGAACACATGGAAGAAAAGACCCCTTTGAGAAGGGCGCTGGATTGAGGATCCAGGAGTACACAGCAGAAAATATGGTACTATGCAAATAAGGCACAAAAATAGGGGAAAACTTAAAAGGTTTAATTGAAATAGGCTCCTAAAACAGCCCTGTACAACATTCTAGAAAAAAACAGAGGGGAGAGCCCTACCTTGCAGATCTTGTAGAGCGATTCCTGACCATCTCCTCCTGTGTCCTTGAAGTAATCGTGAGCAGGAAAAGTACGATGAATATCTCGAGTAATAACACTCTCCTGGGCTGAGTCCTAAGAGGGGAAAACCCCACATTTGGTTATTAACATAAAATTTATTTTCAATTATGAAAAACACCATATACACAGGGTAAAAAACTTTAAAAAGCACAAAATCACTGCACCCCCAAATCCACCCTTTTACCTGAGACCTGCAATCCTATCCTCCAGAGTTAAGAGCTAACAGCGCTTTTTTGTAAAGTCTTTTCACTCACCAATCTGTAAGTGTATGGGTGTGTGCATGTGTGTTTATATGGGGGACAAAGAGAGGAGAAATATCCTACTTTATTTATTAATCTATTAATGACCATTTTTGCATTATATATTTACATAAAAATAATACCATAAGGAACATTTTATACATGTGTCTTACAGGATGTTCAAGGGTAGATTCCTAGAGGTGGCACTGTTAGGTCATAGGTATACGTACTTTCAGTTTTGATAGACATTGTCCTTCTAGAATTGTCAGACCAAAATATATTCCCCAAAAAGCAAATATTATGTCTCTTCACATGAACCTAATATCACATATTTCCTAATTTTTAATCTTTGACAATCTAATAAAGGGAAATTCAAATCACAGTCATTTAAAAATTTAAAATACTATCAACTCCCTCCCCACATACACAAGGTTAATTATCCAACTCATCCATCCCACAAAACAAAAAGCCAAGAAGCTACTGTAGTAAGATGCCATATGCTTTGTACATAAACCTAGAGATAGTTTTAGGCAAATTTGGAAACCAAAAGCTCAAAATTGAGTAAAATTCTAAGCCTTATTAAAAATGATTAATTATCCACTTGATTTTCTTTTTATTCCTGGAAATGTTTGTTGTATCTGCATTTAAATGCCAGGATAATAGGATGGGACTACTTTGAGCAATCCTGATGATAAAAAATACTCTGTGCAATCCAAGGAAGCATCAAAGACTACTAATTGCAAATTAAAAGTATTGTCCAGTGTTTTGCTTTCATAACAATTTGAACAAATCCCCCTTTTCAGTCTCAAATCAAGAAAGGAAAAAAAAAAAAAAAACCATTTAAAATATGAGTCACTCTGGTGAATGCTGCTTCCCTTCCTCCTTCAGCTGAATACACAAGGAGGGGCAGCTGATTAGCTCTCAGTGAAGCTGCTGCCTGCTCTTGCTGCCTTTTTCATCTTAGCTGCTACTTCATGCTGGGTGGTAATTAGACCTTATATCATGTAGAGAAACAAAGGAGGCAAACAGAAGAGATCCAAGTTTGCTAGCAAACAATAGCAAACAAGGAACATAGGATAAATCAGTCCAGAGGAAATTCTGATGGCATTCAGGAATGGAAGGCTAAGGCTGAATAAAAATGGAACTTTTTAAAAAGATAAGCTATGCCCCAGCATAAGAAAAGGATAGATTCATGAAAAACTTGTGTTTGTCAAGATAAATGCAACTGCTAGTGCTAAAGAAAATTTAGGGGTGGGGTCTAGAAGAGGGTAAGTCTAAAGGCAACACACAGAAAATATATTAGAGGAGTAGAGTACAGTCTGTGGTAGAGCCTGTGCTTAGCATGCATAAGGCTCTGGGTTCAAACACCAGCACTGCAAAAAAAAAGGGGGGAGGGTGTGGAGATAGAAATAGAAGACAGGAAAGAAGGGAGAGTGGGAGGGAGGACAGAGAGAGAAGAAGAAAGGGAAGGAGAGAAAGAAAATAAAACATACTCTCTGAAATGTTTATTTTATCCCTTCTCTAGTCTGAATATGAAAATCTGGTAGCCAGACAGTCCAAAGTTTTCATTCTTCAGTTCACCCTGCCCCAATAGGCTTCTTTCCCTATAGTAAAATCTTGACCAACAAAGTGTTACTACTATCACTGGTAAACTATTTTAGAGGCAAACATGTATTCAGTGGCTCACAGAATAACTCCTTGTACTCTGCAGAATATTAAGAGGGAAAAATATTGGACTTGTATTACCTAGAAACTACCTAACTGCTTACATGTGTAACATTGTACGTTTTTTTTTAGAGAGAGAGAGAGAGAATTTTTAATATTTATTTTTTAGTTTTTGGCGGACACAACATCTTTGTTTGTATGTGGTGCTAAGGATCGAACCCGGGCTGCACGGCACGTATGCCAGGTGAGCACGCTACCGCTTGAGTCACATCCCCAGCCCCTAACATTGTACTTTTAAAAAATGGTATCAACAGACTAACTCAGAGGAAGGGAAACTAAATAAAAATGTCTAGAAAGTAAATTTTCACAATACCAAGTAAGTTTTTCTATGCATACCTGATCTTTCTTGTTTAAGAAATAAAGAGCAAAATCAAAGGAAAATAAAATCACCAACATTTCCTAAGTTTCCCCTTCCTGGGGTTACTTTTTGAAAGTTCCTCCAAGATATGGCCTCAAATGGCCTGCTCTATGGCTGATTATAAATAATTACTAAATGACAAAATGATTATACATATTTATGAAGTTTGGCATGCTTTGTTTGCATATGGTTTGGGTACACATATTGGAAGCTTGATCCTCAGTGTAATGATGTTCTGAGGTGGTGAAACCTTTAAGAGATGGGGTCTAGTGTGGGATGACTATGTCACCAGGGAGTGTTTACCCAGAAGGAATGAGTGTAGCTCTTGTGTAGCTCTGGTTAGTTCCTGCAAGGAGTTGCTCTAAAAGAGCAATATGGCTTCTCTCTATGCTCTGCCTTCCTGTCTTGCCATGAAATCACTCTCATTTGCACACACACCCACCAGTCTAATACCATCCATTGTGAGGCCCTGGCCAGAGCCAAGCAGAACTACAAGCTACATAAACTTATTTTCTTTATAAATTACTCAGCCTTGGGTATTTTGTTACAGCAACAGAAAAGTAGTATGATATTTCAATCCCTGACAACAATATGGTAATGACTGGATAAGGTTAATTAACATGTCTATCACTTCAGATATTTATCATTTCTTTTGTGTTAGAAAACTTCAAAATATTCTCTACTAGGTCATTTGAAATACATAATTTATTGTTGTCAACCATAATTATCCTAACGTGCTACAGAACAGTAGAAGTTGTCCTTACTGTCCAACTTCTCCATACCTATTAACCATCCTTTCTCAACCCGCCATATACTTCCTGCCACTATGCTACCCTTGACATCTCTGACATCAACTTCATAGCTTCCCATGTCAGTGAGCACACATGGTATACGTGTTTGTATGCCTGCCTTATTTCACTTAATATCATGTCCCCAAGCTTATCCACATTGCCTCGTTCTCTTCATAGCAGGATAATATTCTGTTTGGTACATAAACCACATTATTTTTATCCATCCATTTGCTGATAGGCACCTAGGTTGCTATTGAGAAAACACAAGAGTGCAGGTTATCTGTTGAACATATGGACTTCCTTTCCACTGGTGGAATTGCTGAATCACATCATAGTTCTAGTTTTTTGAGGAATCTCCCATACTGTTTTTGGTAATGGCTACACTAATTTACTTTATCACTTACAATGTATGAGAGTTCCCTTCTGTAGGATGACTTTTACATGCTTTCTACACATGTGTAATTCTATATTTTTCTTTCTATACATTGCTTTTACTGGAATAATTTCAGGAACTTCACTTTAACAGTGTATGTTTCAGGAATGCACACCTAATCTTCCAAATTCACTCACCCACTCATTCAGCAAATACTTGATTCAAGGAGTCACCAAAATCTAACAGTCTCTGAAAGGAGGACAAAACACATTTTTCTCTTTAGTAGTGACTCCTTTCTTTTCAGACTTATTCTGATTATGATGGCCAATTTGTACAAGAATTAAAATGAACACAGAGGAAAGACAGTGAGGTAAAAAATTCACCATTTAAATATCTGGAGTTAAAGACTTTCGTGTGAAAACATCTCATTTTTATATGGCTAAAAGCCTTTCATATCACAACCAAAACTGAAAGTTCATTTTCCCGGAGGTTCCCATAGTAGACTTCCCTGGGTCCTGCCAACTCTCTTCACAGTGGGAGGAGGGAAAAAGTCGCTCCTTCAAGTGCCCCCACTGCACCAATATCCAGACCCACAACCTGACCCACAGCTGACTTCTCAGGGGACACCTCCCCCATTCTGCTTCTCAGAGTCCAGCAGGGTCCTTCAGGGATTTGGGGCCAAACTCATTGATTCCATTTCTGCTTTCCTCATTCATATCTACAAGATCTCGGACAAGGTATTTATTCTTTTTTAAAAAATATTTTAGGTTCTTTTTTATGCTTTATTATTATTATTTTATATTATTTTGTCATTATTATGTTTATAAAGCCCTAATGAGCTTTACAGTCATACACAATATTGGGTTCATTTCCACCAGCTCCTACAGGCATGGACACTGGCTTCAGTTCATGACCTCCTCCTTTCCCTCCAGCTCTCCCTCCCCTCTCCTTCCTCTACTAGACTTCCTTTTGCTTGTCTATTAATTTGTAGTTGATTGGCTCTTTATTTTATTCTACCCTTCCCCTAACCTCCATCCTTTATTTGACTCCAGCTTCTGCATATGAGAGAAAAAATTTAACCTTTGAGATTCTGACTTTTACTAATTTCATTTAGCATGATATTCTCTATTTCCATCCATTCACCAGCAAATGCCACACTCTCCTTTTTTATGGCTAAAGTAGAACTCAATTGCATACATACACACACACACACACACACACACACACGCCACAATTTCTTTATATATTCATTTATTGATAAGCATCTGGGTTGATTGCATAATATAGTTATTGTGAATTGTGCTGCTATAAACTCTGATGTGGCTGTGTTGGTGTTGTACACTAATTTTAGATCTTCTGAGAAAATGTCAAGGAGAGGAAGTTATTTACTCTTGCTAACCTTCAGTGTCCTTGTTTATAAAATAGGATATTATCAAATGCATAATTACATTTAGAATAAAATACTTGTTTAGCAAATTGCCTAGTATAAACGAGATACTCATTACTTTTTGTTTTATTTTTGGTGAATTACATTTCAGACATTCTTCTATATTTGTACACTCTAAATAATAAAATAAAAAACTGTTATGGCATTATATTTATGAAACCAATTCTTGTAGAATTTGTGGCATGATGGTATATTAAGACATACATATGCTGTTCTTAATTTCCTACCATGTGTGTTATGTGTTCTAAATTATCTTTGTTTCTATTCAATAGCTAATAAAAGCAAAGGTCAACAATTACTTGGATAAAGTACTACTTTTATTAACTGATACACAATCTGGGATCAGCTTTGCATACAAATCACATGCTAGAGAAAGATGTACTCAAATATACCCAGAAAGGGAGGGAAGGACAGGGTAAGGTAGAAGATAAAATTGCCAAAGCATTACCAATTTCGTCATTACTTTAGAATTTAGCTTCTAAAGATCAGAAAATGACTGAACACATGGTTATAAACAGGATAAATGCCACTGTCACAACTATATACCTCCTTTCTGGACTATCGCCACCAAGAATGAAACTTGTATGCAATACCCTTGAGATCATGCTTTCTCCTGCTGTAGATTAGGCCATACATAAAAGCTGACTTTGAGCCACAAAGTGGTGAAAAGTTTGCAACAAAGTCTGAAAAGTTCAGTTTTACTCCCCATACTTTATACCCCTATATCCTATCCTGGGAAACTAAATCCACTTTCCCAGGATTCTCTTTAATTTACAAACCATTAAGTCATATGACTCAAAAAAAAAGACAATTTTCAGTGGCTAAAATACATGTTACAAACACAGGGTCTGATTCAGTTTACTGAAGAGCAGTTGGAAACTATCTCTAAAGAGGTATGAGAAGGAGCTTCATTGACTTTTGATCATGGTAAAGTGGGTTCCACTTCAGGCCTGCTGGCAAGAATACTATGAGTTATTCTTCCAGTACAACACATCTGCCCTGATGGATTTGTAATTATCTGAATTCCTACCAGAAGAGAATCATCACTGACTAGCTTGTTGTTAAAAAAAGAAATGAATGCAACATTCAAGTATCAACAAGCATTAGGAAGACAGGTTTGGAAGATCACATACTATTATTTTTTATGAAGCAATTTGTGGGCTGTCAAGAACTAGAAGGGCATTTTAGTGAGGACGACTATTTTCACATGTGACCTTGACAGCAGCTGCAGCAGTGTAAGAGTAATATGCTGACAAATAAACTCATCTGTACCTGGGTTTGCCATATTTTAAAAACTGTAACAGCATATTTTCTTAATAATTCCTATTATCAAACCCAAAGTATAAACCGTACTTTCACTTTACATCTACCACAAAATCAATGCAGTTTTTTATAAGTTCCAAGCCAATCTGTTAGTGCCATTGAAAATGCCAATACAGACCATCCCTACCACAATCAGTTGGCAGATAAATGATTCAGAGCTAAAGAAAATTTGACCTTCGAATGTGCCTTCTGTTACTCCCCAGGGACTCCCCTACAGTTCTGCGTTGGGTGGTTAAACATCACAGCCTGGGCTGCTTACATGTCCCTGAAGGCAGATGGGTTTGCAGTGGTGGGTCTCATTTATTCCCCTTGATGTTTGCCAAAAATGCAAAAAGCAAAAGATGAAAGGAGAAAATATTAAAGTATATTCTAGTTTCAAGTGTGATACTACAATTATGAGGTAGAAACAGTAACAAAACCAGGCTGGGTCACTGCCAGACTTCATTACTTGCCTATGGGGATGGGTACTAACAGAAGTGAGGGATACAGAAGCAAAGAAACACCCTCAGCTGGGTTGCATCAGGAGTACACTGCTTTCCAGGCTCTGCATGAGGCTGCTAAGTGCTTCCGAGCCAAAGTCTGATATAAAGGTTATATATATATATATATTCTGCCTTCAAATAAAAAGAAATCTCTCGAGGGAAAGTGGCAGCAAAGAGAACTAAAGGGGAACAAAGGGAAGAAGAGAAAATGTCTATAGACCAGTCAGGATTCATGATGCACATTCTGCTCCTGAAAGAAGCCCTGGGGGTGTCACAGCATGCAACAACACATTCTTTAACTTTTCCAAAAAGTTTTGAGGAATGCCTGTGATTTAAAACAAAACAAAACAAAAAGGTTGATAAGCCTATTCTAACCTAACCATTATTTTCGAATTTTATTAATTCTGATCTTGTGTACACTCAGTAATTATTTTTACAAGTTAAACTTTTAGAAAATATTCTACCTCTTGAGCCTTCCATCACTTTAAAATCTTTTCTTTGAAACTCTTAAAGCTGTTACTTCTTCTTCTTTTCTTTTTTTTTTTTTTTGGTACTGGAGATTGAACTCAGGAAAATTCCGCCACTGAGCCGCATCTTAAGCCCTATTTTGTATTTTATTTAGAGACAGGGTCTCACTGAATTCCTTAGCACCTCACTTTGGCTTTGAACTTGCAATCCTCCTGCCCCAACCTCCTGAACTGCTGGGATTAAAGGCATGTGTCACTCCGCCCGCCTCAGTTACATCTTCTTCTTTTTTAAAAAATATTTATTTTTAGAAGTAGTTGGACACAATACATTTATTTATTTATTTATTTATTCATTTATTTTTATGTGGTGCTGAGGATCGAAACCAGGGCCTCGCATGTGCTAGATGAGCACTTACTGCTGAACAACAACCCCAGCCCCTCAGTTACACCTTCTTAAGTTGAATGATAAACACTGAAATATACATAAAAATAAGCTTCCTATTTTGCTTTATAGTATGAATCCAATCCATTCATGTATTCAACAAATACTTTTCTAAGCACTTATTAAGAATTGGGCACTATTCAAGATGTAGAAGATACCAGGTTTTAACAAGACAGTCCCTGCTCCTATGGAGGATATTTTTTAGTAGCAGGGGAGAAAGTTATTAAGCAAATAAGTATACCATGTTGGTTGCTGAGTGAAACTATCAAAAAATAAACAAGATAAAGAGATGGTGAGGAGAGGGCTGGTATTTGGGTAGGGTTGATTTTCTTCTCTCTGAGTGAAAGTACAAATACTTAGAGAAGGGAAAGACGGCACAAGGCCCTGAGGTGGGAGTGGGGTGGCAATAAATACTTCTCTAGACATTTCCCAGCTTTGTTTGCATTTGCAGGTGTCTTCAGTGAATGGCCAAAAATGACTCCAGGACTTTTCTAGATGAGCATTACCTCAGAAATTTATAAGTATAGTTTAGATGCTTTTTACAAAATGATTTAAGTAATGTATTCAAATAATATACTCCTAGTTGCACATGTCCATATGAAAACTTACCATTCAAACATTTAACATTTATTCTATGCAAGAAGACATTGGGGGCTGGGGTTGTAGCTCAGTGGTAGAGTGCTTGCGTAGCACATGTGAGGCACAATTATCAGCAGTACATAAAAAATAAATAAAAATATTGTGTCCCTCTACCATCTAAAACTGAAAAAAATAAAAAATAAAAAGACAACATTGTACCAGGATCTGGCACATCAAAAAGGCATAGGAAATGGTCCATTCTCTTATTTTTCATAACAGCATATTTCTAATAACACAAAATTTTACTCATCTAGGAGTAGAAGATGCACTGATGACAATAATAACAAAAGAAATAGGACTGGCTAAGAATGAAGGATTTGTCCTCAGACACTTTAAGACTAGTCCTCAATTATAAAGGTAATTTCAATACATTAAGTATTCTAATTCCATTCTAGATAGTATTACAAATTTCCTTTCCGATAGTGTACTTCCCCTCTCCCCCTCCCTCCTTCTCTTCATTCCACCCCTATGGGAGGGCACAATGTCCAAGTTTCCCAGGCTGGTCTTGAACTTGTGATTCTCCCACCTCCGCTCCCTGAGTAGTAGCTAGGATTATAGGTATGTGCCACGGCACCGAGTTCCTTTTTTTCTTCTTTTCTATTTAAGATAGTCCATTTCTGTTTCTTCAACAGATTTTGTAACTATCACTCCTTTGGAAGTGGAAGAAATCTTTTTGAGATAGGTCAGATTGTTTTGAAATTAAGCCAAATCAGAAGCAGATGTCCAAAATTTTTTTTTTATTTTATTCTCCTTCTCTATGTGGTTTCAGAAATGAGGACTATCTAAGATTTAGGAGCACCCAAAGACTATTCTTTACAGTTTCTTTGCTTTTTGCTTATCTCACTCTGTACTCAGTCCTGCACACCACGTGCTCTCTGTGGCCTCACTAGGAAATCACATCCACCACTGTATCAGCAACTGTCATTCAACTTTTCTCCCCTGGACCTTTACTAAAGTCAATGGCAAACACCATGGCTATCATCTGAGACGCTATTTCAGAACTTATGTTCCCAGATGCCACCCAGATTCAATCTACCAAAACCTTCACAGTACTCCAGGCAATCTGTATTTTTCATAAGCATCTATGCAGTCACCAGAAAATGTCCACAAACTATTGTTTGGGAACTTACATTTAACAGACCCCTCATTCCACATTTAAAACTTAAGCAATAACTGGAGTTGTAGCTCAGTGGTAGACCACTTGCCTAGCATGTGTGAGGCACTGGGTTAAAGTCTCAGCACTGCATATAAATAAATAAAGGTCCATTTAGAATTAAAAATTAAAAAAAAAAAATTCAGAATTTCCCATATAATCAAGTGTCCTCTTTACCCTCAGTCCGAGCTGATAGGGTTATTATGGAAGTCTCTGCTCCCTTTTTCTCCCTTGACCAATTGGTCCTCTGGGCTTTTGCTAATTTCTAACAAAGGGAAAGAAAATGCAATTGTTATAAAAATTTAGATATTCTAAATTTTACTCTGTTTATTCTTCATGCATAGTGCTACTCTTTGAAGGCCCACTGACTTGAGTCAGTGGCTATGGAGGCACAAGAATGTTTCTTAGGAGGTTCTCTGGCCCTGCATTTTTATTAAGGTCTGGTTCTACAAATAAAACCTCTCTTTGTTTTTCTGAAGTTTTAAGTTGTTGATACCAAGCTGCATACACAAAACTGTTCTTGTGCTGCATGGTAACTAGGTATACATGGAACAGTTCACAGTATGAAAGAAACTGATATTTTCTTTAAACAAAGTACCTAGCATTGAGTCAGCCAGATTGTGTCCCTCTCTGTCACTACCACCTGTGTTGGGGGCTCCAATCAAGTCAAGATGGCGCCTGGCAGTTTGCCAGGAGGAGTGGTTTGTGAGGCAATGCCACAAAGCCATTCAGATGGTGGGAATTCCTTATTGGCTGATTGCTGTTATCTGGATGATGCTAACTGAGTCAAGCTGTGTGTAATCAGTTAGGTATATATACCGCTGTTGTTCCACAATAAAGCAGTTCCCGCTTCAACCTTCAAGTTGCTTGTCACCTCCCAGTTATTTTGCCCAGCCGGACTTCGGCACACCTGGTTCACATTATTATGACTTTCTGTCCAGGCTATTCCAACAGGCTGTAAATTGTTACTTCCTCAGGTTTTCACTCCTTCATTGAGCCTCGATAGTCCTTTCAGGTTAATCTACCTACAGCACTACTCTGTTCCCTCGTAGCACTCAAATCCATTTACAATATGGTCCCACTTGTTAAATGCAAAGAGAGAAGCACCTCATTGCATGCCATCTGAAGCACAGTCCATTCCGCAAGCTTGCACTGTTCTCTGAAGCTTCAATGCTTATGAGCAATTTCCCCTGCTGGATGATCCTACTTTCCACATTGTCCCATAGTGAAATCCTGTTCATTCGTAAAGGCTTATTAGACTTCTTCTGCAGTGTTTTCCTGTGGACCTCTGGTGAAAGCACCTGCTTCCTTTGATGTCAAGTTGTGTAGACTTCCACAAAACATATTGCCTTGGGCTAAGACTTATCTTATCTCCAACTAAAAGATCACTCCTGGCTGCTAGAGATGGTGCTTTAGGATAAGACATCCACTACCCTACATGTAGTGGGGAGTAAACAAATATTTGTTGAATAAATGATTCAATGAAGAAAGAAAATGGTAAAATAAGAAAGAAAAAGGATAAAGACAGTGTTTATGTTGCCGGAATGTGGAGGGTGGTCATGCCTCACACGGAACCACAAATATGAGCTGAACTGGGACAAAGCTTCCATTATTTAGCACTTACATCTACCTTGTGAAATGCCTTAAGGTGGGTCCCTTGTGAGAAGGTTGATAAACCATCACAAGACAGAATGATAGCTGATGGGACAACAGCCACAGCCAACATCATGATTCACAATGTTTTCATTCTCAAAGAACAAATGGTCTCATGTTCAAAACTCTACTCTAGCTAACTGTAAAGCAAGTCATCCCACCTCAGTTTACAATGCCAGCTCCTGATGTGTGGGAAAGAACAGTTGAAGAAGACTTTGCACAGATATATTAAGCACACATTTTGCTTAAGTATACATTCAACCCACCAGGAGTCAAATGCTTTCTGAAGATGGTACAGTGCTGTGATTATCTAAGTAGTCACTGAAAAGAGTACTCTTCCAAGTCAGCATTTCTTTTAAATTTTTTTTTGTAGTTGTAAACGGACAGCATGCCTCTATTTTATTTATTTTTTTGTAGTGCTAAGGATCAAACCCAGTACCTCCCATGTGCAAGGCAAGCTCTCTGCCACTGAGCTACAGCCCCAGCTCCCAAGTCGGCATTTCTAAATGCTGATTATAGCTGTGATGTTGTGTTCAAGATCATAACGTAGACGATGCAGCCCTCAAACAAAGCTGGGAAAGTGTGAGCTAGAGACTTTCACAAATGTAGCAAATGTGGAGCAACAAGAAGAAGGATGGCGTAGCAATGGTTTTGATTCTTTAAACAACAAAGATGCAGCCTTGTGATCTTGAGTATCAATCAAGAGGGCACATCTGCTTTTGTCACCAGGGGAATGTATGCAACCCCTAAAAGTGGGGGAGAAATGGAGATACGGTGGGGAAAATGCAGCAAGAGCAGTCTGGCTCTAATCTGAGAGCAGATATTGCAATAGAGCTGGACCATAGCCCACAAAGAGGATCAAAGAGACTTGGGCAAGGAGAAAGGAGGAAAGAAAGACATGAGGATGGGGCTCAAAGGTATTTCATGTGCAGAATAATTCTTAGTTGTTAGCTTTTCATTTGCATTTCACTAAAGGATTTCAGCAGGGAAATTACTACAAGAATCGGTACTCTGTGAAGAAACAGTCAATTCAATATGCTCAACTATCCTGCAGGCTTTGTCTAATAGTGTTAGGATTCCCTAAGGGACACCACAATGTTTTCACTCCTAAGGATTAAAAGTCGCCGTGTTTTACCCCAGATTTAGGACTTACCAGATAAAACACTGCATAGGAAATATATATATATATTAAAACTTAGTGGGCTGGGGATGTGGCTCAAGCGGTAGCGCGCTCGCCTGGCATGCGTGCGGCCCGGGTTCCATCCTCAGCACCACATACCAACAAAGATGTTGTGTCTGCCGAGAACTAAAAAATAAATATTAAAAAAAAATTCTCTCTCTCTGTCTCTCCTCTCTCACTCTCTCTTTAAAAAAAAAAAACTTAGTTATTGATGACCTAAAATTAAAATTTAAGCGAGTATTCTATTTTTATTTGCTAAATCTAGCAGTACTAATCAGATTACTAATATTACAGAGTTAAAAAAAAACCTAAGCATCCTCATACATGGTTTTAATCCTATTTAAATGTTCAATATTAAGCTATTTACATTTCAGTTTAACAGTGTTAAATTTATTTAATAAAAGTGAGCAAATACTAGTTAAAAGTTACAGATATTGCTATGAATAGATTCAGAAAGATCTGATGTAAACACTAAAAATCTGGGAACAAATTGAGGACATCTAGATAACAATGGAGAGACATCACCATTAGTGAAACTACCAAGTCTGTGAGGCACAGAAAAACTGAATTGATGGCCTGGAAAACAAGATCAAATTAAGATATAGCCGACTGGTCTGAGGTCCCGGAAGACAAGAAGGCAGGGGACAGATGACGATTCCTCTCGGTGAACACAGGCCAGAGATGCTCAGGATTTTACTTCATCAACACTGACCTCTGACCAAAGGCCAAGCGAAAGATTTATCAATTGATATATGAGAAAATTATCTGGCCACAGAGAAAAGTAGTTTCAAAATCAGGCTGATGACATGAACCCATACCTGAGGTTCAGTACTAGGCTAGGCCTGTCGAGGACACTTTACCTTTCTGGTTTCACACTGGACATAGGGGTGTAAAGAAGGATCAGCGCACAACATGAAAGGCCTTGCAGGTAGAGTGGAATGGCGACAAGCAGCTATACACCAGTGCCAAGTCAGGAAAACCAGATGTTTAGGGTGGGACATAATCAACAATTATTTTTAATTTAAAAGTTAAATAAATAAATGTTGACTTCCACACTTATATGTTAATTATTTTTCCAAAGGATTTTAAATTTTCTTAGAATGATTTTTACCAGCTAACAGGCCCTATAGGTATCTGACTATAATGATAAACTTTTGAACAAATAATTAGTCTCTGAGTTAAATTACAAATTATTTAATTAAAAGATGTAAATTTTCTTCTTCTCCTATTGTAAATTTTAAAATAGAAAGTAATTTCAGCAGAACCTTCTTTAATACGCCCACATGTGTGTAGACTCCACACACAGCAACCCACTTCCATTGAAACAATTTCATCAGCAACTTTTATTTTTTTGCCTGCAATCAAACAACCACAAAAGAAACTTAGTTCCCCAGGCTCAGGAACAACAACCTAGCATCTCAAGCCTCAGGGGTGGTCGCACCAACAGGACTGAGCGCGTATTCAGGTATAAACAGAAGAAGAGCACAGAAAATAAGAAGCAACATTTTCTGGAAATAATTTTTAAAATTTGTTCTTTTTAGGTATAATAGTTCAATAGAGTATATTTTGACATTGTATATATACATGGATTACAACTTATTCTGGTTAGAATCCATTCTTGTACATGATGTGGAGTTTCACTGGTGGTTTATTCATATATGAACATCCAAAAATTATGTCTGATTTATTCTATTGTCTTCCCTATTCCTGTCTCCCACTTTTTCATTCCCCTTGTCTAATCCACTGAACTAGTATTATTCCCCTCCCCCCTTATTCTGTGTTAGCATCTGCATATCAAAGAGAATATTGGACATTTTTTTTTCCAGATTGGCTTATTTCATTTAGCCTAATAGTCTCTAAATCCATCCATGTACCAGCAAAAGTCATAAAGTTATTCTTTTTTATGGCTGAGTAATATTCCATTGTGTATATATACCATGTTTTCTTTATCTATTCATCTGATGAAGGGCACCTAGTCTATAATTTAGCTATTGTTAATTGAGCTGCTATAAATACTGATATGGCTGTGTCACTACAGTATGCTAATTTTAAGTCCTTTGGGTATATGCTGAGGGGTGGGATAACTGGGTCAAATGGTGGTTCCAGTCCAAGCTTTCTGAGGAATCTCCATACTGCTTTCCAAAGTAGTTGCATCAATTTGCAGTGCCACCAGCAATGTATGAATGTACCTTTTTCCCACATCCTCGCCAACATTTATTGTTATTTGTATTCTTGATAATTGCCATTCTGACTGGAGTGAGATGAAATCTCAGTGTGGTTTTAATTTGCATTTCTTTAATTGCTGGAGATGTTGAACATTTTTTCACACTTTGCTGACTAATTATATTTCTTCTTTTGTAAAGTGCCTATTTGGTTCCTTTGTCTATTTATTGATTGGGCTGTTTTTTTTTGATATTAAGTTGTTTTGGTTTCTTTGTATATCCTGGAGATTAATGCTCTACCTGAGGTGCAAGTGGCAAAGATTTTCTCCCATTCTGTAGGCTCTCTCTTCACGCTTTTGATTGCTTCCTTTGCTGTGAAGCAGCTTTTTAGTTTGGTACCATCTCATTGATTGATTCTTGATTTTACTTCTTACACTTTAGAAGTCTTGTTGAGAAAGTCATTTCTTAGGCTGACATGATGGAGAGTTGGACCTACTTTTTCTTCTAATAAGTACAGGGTCTCTGATCTAATGCTCAGGTCCTGATCCACTTTGAGTTATTTTGTGCAAGGTAAGAGATAGGGGTTCAATTTCATTCTGCTACATATGGATTTCCAGTTTTGCTAGCACCATTTGTTGATGAGGTTATCTTTTCTCCAACACATGTTATGGCACCTTTGTTTAGTACGAGATAACTGTATTTATGTGGGTTTGGCTCTTCTGTCTTCTATTCTGTTCCATTGGTCAATGGATGGTTCAAACAGAAAGAAAACCACTGAAGCAGTAGTAATGGAAAAACCGAAACTGAAACTCCCTGCCTGGAGCCTGGAGTTCTCACATTGTCCAGATTGCCTGTCCTCACCTCCAGCTGGTAAATTTGATTTTTTCTTTCTATCAGATAAAGGTGTATCTTGCTGTTTTGAATGTTGGACAAGACACAGAAGAAAAGGCTGAACAAAATTTAGCCCTCTTTGGTTGGGTGAGTGGCCCTAAAATCTGATAATGGGCCATATTTCAGAGTGAGGTTAGGTTGGATAACTATAGTATTGAGCCAAAATCAATATTATGCAAAAGAAATCCAATGCTAAGCATTGGAAACAATTTAAAATTATATTTCTTTACAGCCACATAAAGAATAAAAAGCAACAGGATAATATTTTAATAACATTTTATTTAACCCAACATATCTGAAATATTACCTCAACCTGTACTGTAATCAACATTAAAAACTCTTAAAATGATTAGAATTCTCTTTTTCATAGTAAGTTTCTGAAATCTGGTATGAAAATGTTTACATCTAACAGTTTTTAATTCTGACTTGCCACATTTCAAAAGCTTAACACTACGTGTGGCTCATGGCTACTGTATTAGAGAGTATGGGTCTAAATTGTAACACAGAAGCCACGTCCTATACCTTCAAACCTTTTGTTAGAAACTTTTCTCTCAGTAGGGGAATAGAAATAAAAAAAAAACACCTTTTGATTAGAGGAATAAAAACAGGAAGGAGAAAAGAATGGAAATGGAATGTGTTTTTGTTTTTGTTTTTTTGTTTTCACTGAAATTTTTTATTACTCCTTGAAGCTACTAAAAGGTAAGAATTCACTGTAATAGGGACTTTATTTCCCAGCAAGTATAAACAGCCTATGCAGGATGTAGGACACAAAATTCATAACTGTAAATAATTAAAAATGTTGTAGTAGTTTCTTGTTTAATTGTCATTAGACCTTAAGAAAAATCACACATTTAACTTTTATTACATTTATCAACATGCAATATTTTGACAAAACCAGTTCTTTGAAATGTAAGTATAACTAATATGTTCTATTAGAATAGGTTTTAGAGGTCAAGGAATTATGGAAAAAATAAATTAATGATGCACCTGAGTTCATGTCATTAGAAGTCAATCATGAGCATTCGTTTGCTTCTTTATTCTATGAATACATCTTTATATGACTCTAGTTATGTAGAGATTAGTATTTAAGTAGAAAGTTAGCAAGCAGAAACCAGTTCTGTAAAAAAAAAAAATCTACCTTTATGTAGCAAAGATAAAAAGAGAGCTGAATTACTGTTTGTTTTATTCTCATGCTTTGAGCAGGAGCAGGAACAAAGCCTTTCAATGACTGAGAAATGTCAATTGGTCAATAGGGGATGAATAGAAAACAAGAACATAAAAGCAAATCATAATAACATGAATTCCAGATAAGTCTCTTGTGAGGCACTTAAACATTTTGCAGTATGTTGGGAATTTACAATTTGCTAATATTTTCCCTACCTTAAACATTTTCTTTTATTTTTTTAATTGGTTTTATTTTTTAAAATATATGACAGAGGAATGCATCACAATTCTTATTACACATATAGAATAAGTTTTCATACCTCTGTTTGTATGTAAGGTATGTTCACATCAATTCATGTCTTCATACATGTACTTTGGATAATGATGTCTATCACATTCTACCACCCTTACTAATCCCCTGCCCCCTCCCTTACCCTCCCACCTCTCTGCCCTATCTAGAATTCATCTATTCCTCCCATGCTCCCCCTCCCTACCCGACTATGAGTGAACCTCCTTATATCAGAGAAAACATTTGACATTTGTTTTTTGGGATTGACTAACTTATATAGCATTATCTTCTCCAACGCCATCCATTTACCTGCAATTGCCATGATTTTATTCTCTTTTATTGCTGAGTAATATTCCATTGTATATATATGCCCATTTTTTTTATCCATTCATCCACTGAAGGGCATCTAGGTTGGCTCCACAGTTTAGCTATTGTGAATTGTGCTGCTCTAAACATTGATGTGGCTGTGTCCCTGTAGTATGCTGTTTTTAAGTCCTTTGGGTATAGTCTGAGGAAAGGGACAGCTGGGTCAAATGGTGGTTCCATTCCCAGATTTCCAAGAAATTTCCATACTGCTTTTCTGCACCAATTTGCAGTCCCACCAGCAGTGTATGAATGTGCCTTTTTTCCCACATACTTGCCAACACTTACTGTTGTTTGTCTTCTTAATAGTTGCCATTCTGACTGGAGATGGTATCTTAGAGTAGTTTTGATTTGCATATCTCTAATTGCTAGAGATGATGAGCATTTTTTCATATATTTGTTGATTGACTGTATATCCTCTTCTGAGAAGTGACTGTTCGGGTCCTTGGCCCATTTACTGATTGGATTATTTGGGGGTTTTTATGGTGTTTAGTTTTTTGAGTTCTTTATATATCCCAGAGATTAGTGCTCTATCTGATTGTGGGGGGTAAAAATTTGCTCCCAAGGAAGGCTGTTCTTGGAACCTGCCTCCAAGAGTCTGTTGGCCCTATGTCTACTAAACGCTTCAGACAGAAACTACTGATGCTCTCCTTCTTTCTCCAATACACCCAGCTTTCTTAGAAAGTGGGCAATCCCACTTTGAAAAACATTCCTTAGCCGTGCTTCAACATGGTTAAGGAATTAACAAGGGTTTATTCTATCACTCTGGGCGAATAGCCAAACACCACTAAAAAGCACAAGTAGGGCAGTGGTCTTAAACATTTTCGAGACTTTGGCTTCAAACAGATCCACGTATGAATGTGCAGATCTCAGAGATACGTTTTGTTCTACAAACTGTCAAAAATTATAGAAGCAGTAGTATTTATCTTGTATTGAGAGAGCAATGAGCTGACTACATTGGCATCATCTGAATTCTCCATTTAAGCAGTGAGAATGCTTACAGACTAGGTATCCAAGTCCAGTTAAGGCCCCCTGAAGCCTTTCAATCTTCTTTAGTCGCAATAAAGAAGAACACTAAAAATGACCTTTCATAGGAAAAAAATCAAAAAGCATGGGCTTTAAAGCCACCTACAAACTATATATTCTTAGATAAGTCACTTAATGTTCCTAAGCTTTGTTTTCTTTAATCCTTCTACTATTCTACCAAAAAGTGATGTTAATTCTAATTTATGAAATTGTTTTAAGATTAGATATCACCTTTGCCAGTCAGTCAGAATGCTAATACACAGTAAGCATTCAACTTATGGCAGATATTAGTAAACCTGGGATCCTTTTGCTTTTTTTAAAATTCTATAGTATGAGGGCAATAATTCTAGCATCTAGAAGTTGGGTAAATCCTAGAGCCTTTGGATGCTACCAGGAAGCCAGATCATACCCTCAAACTCTAAGATGGTGTCACAGTAACAAATATGTGGTCACCCCAGTTGCTTCTCCGTTCTGAACTGTGTTTCATGATGATGACTCAGAACTCAGCATACTGGGTCATAATTAGAACTTGAGTTAATGCCACAATGTATCCCACAGACCCACTTCTGGAAACTTTTGCTTCTAATTGACAGGCACACATATGTGTATGTATGAGGAAAGTAAGAACAGTTTGAATACCACTGCCTCACAACAACACTGGAATTTGAAAGAGCCCTGAAACTTCTCACTTCCTAGGAGATGCAGATGGGCAGGAAAGAGGAGAGCATCTAACTCCCTCAGAAAGGAATTTTTAGGACAACTGTGAGATGGATTTGTTAAAGATGGGTACATGGGTAAGGACACATGATCAAAACTTTGATCAGTGTGTTAAGTCCTCAAATGACTATGGATAAAGTACAGCTAGTTAGCTATACTATGTGGAATCTTCATTGAGTAAAACATTTATTCCCCCCTAATTCCTTAATTTTTGCTTTTTTTTAAAAAAATAAAATAGCACTTGGGAAATACAAGAGGTAAGGCTCTGGTGAGAGGAATTTTTCTGACTTTATAAATAGATTCTGATATAAATCCTTTTTGTGTGTGGAGTTAGATTTACATAATTTGAGAATCCTAATAATGTGTATAATACAGATGCTATAGTTTGTGTTGCTATTTTTGGTCTTGAAAAGAAAAGCCAACCTGGATTAAAGTACATGTCATTTTTAAACAATGAAGCACAGTGAGCTGGAAATTCCTGGATTAAAGGAAGAGGTTCTAGCACTAGGAATGAGGGGAGCAAGCCTGTCTTTCATGAAGCCACTGCTGCACTGCCACTGAGGAGCCCTCCCTGGAGCCCTGCATGCCCTCTCTTCAGCCTGCACAGCAGCTGCCCGTCAAGGTGACAGTGACCTTCACACTGTCCAGCACAAAGGATATTTTTTAGTGCTCTTTTTTATTGGTAGTTGTAGATGGACACAATGCCTTTATTTATTTGCTTATTTTTATGTGGGGCCTACGGATCAAACCCAGTGCCTCACACATGCTGGGCAAGTGCTCTGCCCCTGAGCCACAGCCCAGCCCTGTTTTTCAGCACTCTCAGCATGTGAGATGGACTGCATATGACAAACTAACCATTCCCTCCTTCTTGAACCTCTTCCTCTATAGGCTCCTGGGCACCTTTTGCCCAATTTTCCTCATCTCTTTGTAGCTTCTCAGTCTCCTCTGCCAGTCATTCTTCTGTAAAATTCCCATGAGTTCTTGCCCTCTTTTTCTTCTTAACCTACACTTTTCTGCACAGTTTTTACTTACACAAGGCCTCAACTTTAGGCCAATCATTAATGATTCCCAAATTATGTCTCTAGGCTTCTGACCTACATTTTGAATCACCTACTAAGCCTCTGCACAAAGTTGCCCCACAAGTACCTCAAACTCAGTGTACTAAAAACCAAACCCATCATCTTTTCCCCAAACACTCCTTCCTTCACCCAGTACTCATCCGAGGTGGCTCAATCTGGGACTCTTTGCATAAGCACCTCCACCCTTTTAGTGTCCAATCATAAAGCCATTTTCTCACTATTGACTCTCAAATTCATCACTTCTCCATTTACAGTGCCCTGATCACAGGACCTGAGCTTTGTCTCCTCAGAATATTATTATATTTAAAAATATTTGTTTTTAAAATAAATTTCTTGAGCTGTAATTCACATACCAAAAAATTCACCCATTTAAAATGTAAAATTCACTGGTTTTGAGCATTCACAGTACTGTGCATTTGTCACCAGAGTCTAGGTTTAGAACATCTTCATAACCCAAAACAAACCTACCCTTTAGTCATCACTCCCCACAATACTCCCACCCTTGGCAGCCTTGACTTTCTGCCTCTCTAAATCTGCCTATTCTCAACACTTTATATAGACAGGATCAGACACTGTGTGGTCTTCTGAGACTGGTCTATTTCATTTAGGCTGTTTTCAAAGTCTGTCCATGTTGCAGCATGTGTCGGTACCCCATTCCTTTCTACTGCTCAGTGATAGTCTATCATGTGGCTGCAGCTCATTTTATTTACCATCCATCATTCAACAGATACCTGGGATGCTTCCACCTGTTGGCTATCATGAAGAGTATTTCTGTTGACATTCTGTACACATTTTTGCAAGGATTTGCTTTCCATTCTCTTAGGTACATACCTAGGAGTGGAACTCTGTATCTAACCTTTTGAGGACCTATACAAATGTTTCTTAAGGCAGTTCCAGCATTTTGACATCCCAACTAGCAATATATGAGGGTCCTGATTTTTCCATATATACTTGTCAACAGCTGATGGTGATTACAGTCAGACTAGTGGATGTGAAGTGGTATCTCATTGTGCTTTTGACTTCCATTTCACCAACAGCTATTAATATTAGGCATTTTTTTCATGTGCTAGTTTAGACATTTACATATCTTCTTTGGAGACATGTCTACTCTCATTTTTTTAGTTGGACATCTTTTAATTACTTATGGAATTTTAAGAGTTCTTTATATATTCTGGGTACTAGGCCCTTATATAAGTGATTTGTAATTTTTTTCCTATTCTTTGGGTTATCATTTAATTTGCTTGGTGGTGTCCTCTGATTCACAAAAATTTAAAATTTTGTAACACACAAACATCTGCTTCTTTTGTTGTTCATCCTCTTGGTTTCATACATAATAAATCACTGCCAAATCCAAGGTTGTAAAGATTTACCACCATGCTACACTACCATTACACATGTTTACCCATACATGCTGCTCCTTCTGCCTGAAACATATTCCTGTAGCTCACAGATTGTCTTAAACATCAAAGACGACAACAATGCAAATGGGTATGGCACTTACAAAGTATAATGTTTGTTAAATATGAAAAAAAAGATTTAGTGAACATATATGGGAAATCAGATTTCCATGCTTTATTGTAGAAATTTGAGTGACTTAATGACTGTATTACATTTATATGTTTAGATTTTGCAGTTAATATTGGAAAACTAATAAGTATGTCTGAAACTACATAGGACAAGTAAAACAATTTCAAAGTCCAAGGTACGGAAACTGACTATAAATCCATTTTACTTTTATAAGTCATTTTTTTCATGTTTTCTAAGAAAATCTTGGTTGGAAATTCATTTGAGGAAAAGTAATGATGTTACACAGAAGAATTTGTATCAGGAAATATGTTGTATCGCCACCAAAACAATATTCAATTACAAAGGTAATTAAAAGTTATTTTTCACCTATCTATTTTAATCCACTGTATCAAAATCTTTTCTAGATATCACTTTACAAAGGATCAATTTATTCATATTTCATTAAATTTCTTTACAAATAAACTGCCTTAATTTGTGATCCTCTGTTTGAAAGACAGTAAAGTGGTACTTAAAAAGTTATATTATAAGCAATTATCATCATACCCATGAAACATCCTATCCTTTCTATGCTTATTTTTTATTTTTAAAAAATTTTCTAGTTTTACAGTATATTTTTACAATGTGATTCATTTTTTTAAAGTACAATAGACTTTAAAAACTCAAACAAATATGAATAATTTTTAAAATTTCTTTTGATTTTTATTCTAAAGCTATACATATATAAACATATAAAAATGGTGTTCTGATTATTTAAGCTGTTTCCAGCCAGACAATGTTTTCTTCAGCATTTATCCAAGTGTTGGCAATTGAAAGCAGAGAAGATCAGTGTGATTGGTTAATTAAGATTTCAAAGAAACTGCTGTTCCCTAGAGGGAGGCTAATTTCTCATTTATAAGCCCATTTATAACTCTTGCTCTGAGAAATAGTCCTAATAAAATTCACAGTTAGGTAGGCTTTCAAATGCATACCAGCCATTAACATTTGGACTGCCTGCTGCTGGCAAAATATTAATATTTGATGCCACGGCATGTTCATTTTATAAATCAGCTTCAGAGTCTTATGAAACAGCTTTCTTTATGTGTTAAACAGATTAAACTCAGATTGTAATGGCTGGTTTAGAATGATTTCAAAGTAGTTGATAGCTACTAGAAAACCATGCATTTTCTGATTAAATTATTGGCTATATCCCCTCTGATATAACTGCACAAAGTTACTACTTTTAAACCAAAGAAAACTTACCATAGGATGTTCTACTGAATCCATGGAAGTGTTGGTGATAATGAACACTTAGCAGCACTGTTCAGGCTGGCAGGCACTGGTGTGTGTGTGTGTGTGTGTGTGTGTGTGTGTGTGTGTGAGAGAGAGAGAGAGAGAGAGAGAGAGAGAGAGAGAGAGATTAAAAAACACTATCCATAACCCTATAAAGCTGTGAACTTGGATACCACTAGTGTACATAAGCTCTTGGATTAACAATATTCTTTGTCAGTTTTAATTCTTAGATATAGGTCTTCTATTTATTGACTAGACTTTCTACGTAACTTTTACAGTTCCATGAAAAGATATGCATCCTTAACATCAATGGCTGCAAATAATTCACAGAGGCTGGGAATGCAGCTCAGTGGTAGAGCACTTGCCTAGCACAGCAAGGTCCTGGATTCAATCCTCAGCACCACCAAAACAAAACTAAGTTCACATAATCAATGAATCATAGGATGCTAATTGTGGAGAAGGTGCTAGAAATCTATTTAATCCCAAGATAGAGTGATCTGTTGGTGAGATCTTAGAGAACTATTTTTAAGAATAAGGTGCACAGCTGGGCACTGTGGTGCATGCCTGTAATCCCAGTAGCTCAGGAGGCTGAAGCAGGAGGATCAAAGCCAGCCTCAGCAAAAGCAAGGTACTAAACAACTCAAAGAGACCCTGTGTCTAAATAATAGGACTGAGGATGTGGCTCAGAGTTAGAGTGCCCTCTGAGTTCAATCCCAGGTACAAAAAAAAAAAAAAAAAGAATTAGGCACATAAACAACAGGGGAAAAGCTATATATACAGTAAGCACTTTAGTGGTCAAAGAAATATGTCTTACATACAGATATCCCCAAAGATCATTAAGAAATAAACAGTGCAATTATTCTCCTTGGTTGTAACCAACAAAAATACCAGTAATGGGTCTTTGTTGCATTTTTTTTCTCAACAAAGTTTTCCCACATGTAAAATTTATATACAGGACCTTGCTTAAAATTTCTACATTTTATAACTTAATAGAGAGCACAATCAGATATACAAATTTGGGGATGGAATGAAGTTTCCTTCTAGTTCATTTGATCTAACTTTCTGCCTTCCACAAATAGACAAAACTCAAGATTTTCCACAGAAGTCACCACAGACAGAGCTGCTAACTAATCTGAAGAATCTGAACAAAGACTGAAATGATAAAACCACACTGGAAAACTAATTGGCACTTAAAAATATGAATAACTGTACTGACATCTGCAATCTATTTTGAAATGCACCAAAATATAAGGTGGATTGATGGAGGAATTGAAAGATGTGATAAAGCAAAATCAGTAAAATATTAACAGAAGAATACAGATGGTTAATAAATGAGTGTTCACTAAAAAAAATCCTTTCAAATTTTTTGAATGTTTGAAAATTCTTCAGTAAGATATGGGGATGGATGGAGTGTTACACATAACATATTCCACTCATAGATATTTATCCAAAAGAAAAAATAAACATGCATACACACACACACACACACACACACACACACAAAATCTGTATAACAATGCATGTAGCAGCTTTGATCATATTACAAACAACTCAAAGGCTCTTCATCAGATGCTTGGGTAGAAAAATAGAAATATATCCATATAATGGAAGACCATTCAGCCATAAAATGATACCTCAACCTGGATGAATCTCAAAAATAGTAGGCCAAGTCACAGTTCTCAACCAGGGGAATTCACCCCTCAGAGGATAGCTGGCAGTATCTGGACACCCTCTGGTTCTCACACCTGGGAGAAGGAATTACTATAGGTCTGAGTGGGTAAAGGTAAGGGATGCTGCTAAGCATTGCACAACCACAGCACACCCCAGCTCCTCCACAACCCACAACACAGAATGATCCTGCCCCAGTGTCTATGGTTGCTCAGGCTGAGAATCCCTATGCTCAGTACAACAAGTTAGGTGTAAAGGAATACACACTGTATGCTTCCATTTTTATGAAGTTCTAAAACAGGCAAACTGAAGTCAGAGCAATGATAGTGTGGGTAAAGTTAAAAGATGGGATTTCCTTTGGTGGAAAGGGAAAGATGAGAAGGGGGAAGAGAAGGTCAGGTGAAGAAAAGGAAAAGAGGTAAAAGTAAAGAGAGGGGAAGAGAGCACAGTGAAGGACATAGATCATTTGACCTTGTTACAGGATCTTCTGGCTTATCAAGCATCTGGTTTTATACTGCTTCCTCATGCAATGCTCACAGCATCAGATGAGGCAGAGATAGCAGCTATGCCACACTTGAGAAAGCAAAAGCTCCTACAGCATTGAATTACAAATTGGTCACATGGCTAGAAAACGACAAAGCAAGATTAGAATCCAGGCCTTGTGATAAAAAGGAGAATTTGTGCATTTATTCTTCAAGAACCCGAGTTACATCTTAAGTTTTCAAAAAGGCAGAAGAGTGTAAAAAGTGTGTCCACATGTGAGGGAGAGAAATGACAGGCAGTCAGACTAGCACTGAAAGTCACGAGAGCATGGGATGGTGTACTGGCCCATTTTCTGCCCTAAAAGGATCCCTGAGAGCAAGGACTTCGTCTTTTCCTCACAACTTAACTCTCCAGGACCTGGTAAGGAGCATCATAACTATTTGCCACAAAAAATATTTTAAAAAGATAGAAACTAACAGAGAATAGTGATCAGAAGGTCAAAGCAGAAGACAGTATAGTCTAAACAAGAACTAAAATGGCCCCTTTGGCTGTGAACTGTGGCGAGAATAAGCTGTACTTGCTGTGGAATGATGGAGGAGAAACAGAAACTCCCATGGTCTGTCACTTAATCTTCATCTCTCTCTGGTTGTGTTAACCATGAAGGCTAAAGAATTAAGAATCATTTTCTGGGAAAAACAGATCTAAGACATCTTCCTCTGAGGTCCAGAAAAAGACTGGGGTCAGGGGTGGGAGGATAAGTACCATATCCACTATCTAGGCAAAAAGTTATTCTTTCCAGAAAAGGAACCTAAAAAAAAAAAAAAAAAAAAAAAAAGAGGCAAAAAGACTTAAGAGAAAATCCAGGCCACACTTCTCTCACCTAGTAAAAAGTCAGACCAATTTCGTAGGTAAAAGAGTGAAGTCTGAACCTTAGGCTATTTTCATCTTGTGCTATTTAGAATGAGGAAAAATAAGATATGACCAATAATTAAATGGCACTGATTAAATCAATCAGTTATTTGGTAATGACTTCTACCAAGAATATTCCCACAGTTAAGAAAAGATGCCACATCAATACCTTTAATACCCATATAATGACTTTTTTCTAGGTAATAAAAATACCATGCCACTTTGATATCTGATTGTTCTATGTATGGAAAAACATTTTATGGACAATTTAAATAAGGGCATATTCTTTGAAAAGTAGAACTTTTGATATCTCCCTCCTAATGCTTCAATCTTCACATCAATAGAAGAGACAAATTTCCTTATAATTTGATCCATCAAAGAATGAAAAGATTAGTCCTGAGATCTAAGAAGGTTATTAACTTTCCTTAAATGAAGAACAAGATCACTATGAGCTTTGAGACACAGATCAATAAAACAAAAAAGATTTTAAACTTCCTCTTTAAAATGGTACTATGGAAAACTAGAAAGAATGCTTTCTAACAAATTTGTCTATGATCTTTCTTTTTTTTTATTCATCAGTATCTATTTTGTACTATACGTCAGGAAATAGTTACTCGTTTAAAGTCAATTGTTAAACCTGGCTAATACCACGATTGTGTTTTAAATCTGGAGAATTTCTAATTATAGAATAGTTGTTTAAAAAAAAAAAGCAAATTTATTTCTTTCCAGTTCTTCCCAGCAACAGACAGGTCCCGGGACCTTCTGTAAGGACTCGATATGGCTGGTTGTGTCAGTGTGTGCCTTTTGTGCATGTTAATCAGGATTACCAAGACATTTTGTTCTTTTAACCATTTAAAACATTCTCTTTCCTATCTCACTACATTATCATTTTGCATAGGAAATAAAAATAGAACTCTGGAACCAGAGTAATTTTTAGTTCGTGTACATGGCTTTCACTAGATTTGGATTTACCTTTTTCTAAACATTTCTCTGTTAAGCACTTAGTATTCTCAACAACGTTTTCTTTTTTGTATCAATAGTTTATTATGACAGTAAAAGATAAAACAAGCTTGCAACCAATACTGACCATTTCTTATTATTGTCACCTACATATTCCACATTTCAAAAGCCAAAAGAAAAAATCATATTTATTCTGACATTAAAATAAATCATAACATACTAAGAATGGATACATTTTTTAAAAGATTCCAGTACATTAAAAACACCTAATATAAATTTTGATATTTAGTAATTGTTACTATTTTTTTAATCACAAACTAGTTTTGTATTTTTTGTATTTGTATCTCTTTACTTTTGTTAAAAGTAAGGACCTTCTCTTACATAAACTACATTATAATGATCCAAATCACAAGAATATCAGCTACCTTTATTAAAAATACTTTTTAGTTATCAATGGATATTTATTTATTTATATGTGGTGCTGAGAATCAAACCTAGTGCCTCACACATGTTAGGCAAGAACTCTCTCACTGAGCTACAACTCCAGCTCTGGTAATATTTTTTGAGGCTAGATTTAATGTCAAGTGGCCCCTTGACATGGGAAATAATTTGATATATATTAAATCAATGTATAATAATGCTAAAATGATTATATACTGGTTTGGGATTCAAGACACTGCCTTTTCTGCAGTTAACTAAATATCTGACTAGAAAGTATCATTAATTGCTGGATCTCAGTTCACTTACCCAGATAATTTTAAAAAAAAATGGCTTAACTGATCACTAATGTCTCTTCCAGTTCCAACCTGTTATGATTCCGTATAAGGGCTACTAAAACAAGAAAACTACTGTTTGTTTTTCAACTCAAAGGCATAAGATCTCCAACTTACTTTTTTGCCTTAAAATTTGTTGTTAAAAGAGTAAGGAATTTTCAACCAACTTCATTCATTCTCAGGAATTTCTGAAGTTTAATTGAGAAATAAAGCATTTTAAAGCTACATGTTCTGATTTCAACAATACTGGGGAATGAAATCTATAAATGTGCCATGTCCATTATGAAGATGCCAAAATTAATTGTGTGTGTGCGTGCATGTGTGTGCATATACATATGCACTAATATACACTAATTTAACAATGATATAAGGGAGATCAGTAGAGTAGAGCAAGTGGTTGGGAGAAGAGGCAAAGGAAAGGGAAGGTGCTGGGGAATGAGACTGTATCACTATGTTCATGTAATGAATATGGTATAACGAGTCCCACTGTTATGCATAATTACAAAGTAGCAATAAGAAAAAAGAAAAAAGACAAGTTCATACAAAAACACAAGGTTCAGAGGCTTTAAGGAAAATTATAAGATATCATATGAAAAGAGGCCAAGTATAACAATATTTAATTTGTGTCCCTTAAGGAAGTTCTGTGTTACCTCACTTAAACTTGACAAGAAGGAGAGTTGTTATTTCCCATTTTTCAAAGGCCAAGTTCCAAGATGGCATTAGGAGCTGCCTAATTAATTACTTCACACCCATTTCAGTTCTATTTGTCAGTTCATGTCACGCCTACTACACCACGCTATCTCAAATGTACACACAAATTCCCTAGATCTCCATTTGATTTAGAAGGAAATGTTTCAATAAATGTTTGTTAACTGTTACAGTCCCATCAAATAGGAAAACAGAGCAAAGCACTGCCCAGAATACATCAAAATTTCATTTTTTTTACTTGCATGCTGTTCCTAAAGAAAATTCAGGATAATATAAATTTAAATGATTGAGACTGATTCTGAAAGGCAATACAAGTACTTCTGTTTGCAACTAAAATGGAATCATTATGTTGAAGCAGATTATAGCTTATTTGTTTCCCTGCACCGAAATTATATAATTCAAATGAATTTGGGGTTAATCACATTGTTTTAAAAATTTTATTGCTCTTTTGAGATTTTTTAGAAGCTAAATTTAAACTATGTGAACAACTCTTGTCTAAAGAGCTCTGGTATAGAAAGTGTGACTTAGAAAGACCCTTTGATCATGAAATACTCTAGGAGTAAGCATTTATTTTATTTACTTATTTTGTTACCTTTATTTTATTTATTTACTTTTTATGTGGTACTAAGGATCGAACCCAGCACCTCGCACAAGCAAGGCGAGCATTCTACTGCTGAGCCACAACCCCAGTCTTAGGAGTAAAGCATTTATACTACATGCACATGCCACTGATTATTAAATGCAACATCTTTACTCAGCAGTTACTAAGATACACAGCTCTGTAGCTATTCAATCTCTCTGATAAAGAGGCCTAATAAAATCTAGTTTATCAGAAAACCAACCTAAAGAACTCCATGCTTCCTCACTGTGATGCCTCCATAAGTAATAATGATGACAAAACTGTTGGCTTTAGAAAGCCTTTCCAGGTGAGTATTCCTAAGAATATACAGCACTGGGAACCTCTGATCACTTCTAGCCAATATTTTAGGGTTGCCTGCAGCAATTGGTTAGCTGACATAATTCCAACATATTGTAGTTATTACTCAAAATACGTATCATAGCATGATTGTTGTGCAGCATAAGCACATTTGCCTTCTATCCATGGCTTTCCAAATTTACTTCTTTTCACAATAACTACACAGGTTCTTAAAGACAGACGTCGTCCTTCCAAAAGCCATGTATACATCGCTGCTCTCAATAATTAAAACAAATTACCTTTAACTTCTTTCCTTTGTGACAAGGTGACTTTTTACAGAATTAGGAACATTTATGCAAAGGAAAAAGAAATGCAAGAAACCTTATCTAGCAGGAAGTAAAAACAGCAGAGCTTTCAAGACTTGGTTGACTTTTACTTGAGAAAGCTAAGAAAATGCAACACTGGATTCTTGAACCCATTTCTGAACTAAATGACTAACCTCAATAAATTGAGCTTTCTGGGTTGCAACAGCAGAGCTAGTTTTCAACATTTTTTCATGAAAACTGGTGGGCATCATAGTACCACAGTGAAGAGCACTACAATTCAGCATGCACAGGGGTTACAACAGGCTCCAGAGTCAGAGTAACTAGTGATCTTTGTTAGTGAAGATTTGGTTAGATGCAAAAATAAGAAAACCAAGAGAAAAGTATATTTACTCTCTAATATAAATGCCCAAAGACTGGCAGTCTAGGGCCAGGGGAGAGGCTCTGTTCAAGTCCACAATGTCTCAGTTCCTTTCTGCTTTATGCTCTACCATTCCTAGAGTGAAGCCTGCGTCTTCAAGGTCAAAGATGTGCTTGTCTCCTTACGTGTCACATGTCTACAATAGTAGAAAGGAGGAACAGAAAAGGGAAGGGGATCAGAGAACGCAAGCCAACTTTCTCTTAAGCAAATTCCCCCAAACTACTCACAAAGGTATTGTTTTTCTGACCACACTTAATAGCAAGGGAGGCTAGGAAGTGTGTTATTTACACTGAGTAACCACAGCCCAGATGAGCACATGTCTGCAATGGACAAGGTGAGAAAGATCTGGGGTCCTCACTGTCTTCTACCGCACTGTCTGTGTGACCTTAACCACTTTATGTTCCTGATTTCACCCCTACAAAATGAAGATGCTTTAAGTAATTTATTTGGTCTACATCAGTGGATCTTGAACAGAAGCAAGTTTGTAGTCCAGGGCAATATTTGGAAATATTTTGGTTGTCACAACCAGGGGACTGCTCCTGGCATCTAGTAGACCCAAGCCAAGTATGCTGCCTCACATAATACAGAACACAGAATAAGCCTCCATGACAGAGAGTCTTCAAGGCCCAAATGTCAACTGTGCCAAGGCTGAAACAGCTTGGTTTTAAAAGTATCAATTTTTTTAATGGGTCATGTGTACCTATTCCTCTTGAAAGAGCTTTTCTTTATGATCCTGAAATAACTCTGTAAAGAAAAGAAGGTCGGCAAGTTTATCTTACTTCCTACAGGAGAAAATCCATGTTCAGAGAAGTTAAAATGGTTTACATGGTTCACGAAGCCAATTATGTGTCAGTTAAAACTCAAAACCTGGTCTTACTATTTTACAACCTATGTTCATTTCCTCATACCTCACAGGATTTTAACGCATGTTATAATAGGTACACCTGAAAGGGTTTAAAATTTTTATTTTCAAAATGTGAAGCTAGCCATATGTGGTGGCACACGCCTGTAATCCCAGCGGTTGGGGAGGTTGAGGCAGAAGGATCGCAAGTTCAAAGCTAGTCTCAGCAACTTAGTGAAGTCCTAAGCAATTCATTGAGACCCTGTCTCTAAATAAAATACCAAAAAGGGCTGGGGATGTGGTTCGGTGGTAAAGTGCCCCTGGGTTCAATCCCTGGTACCCACCTCCCCCCCAAAAAAAAAAAAACATTGAGTACCATCTTTTAGGCTTTGACCCACCTTAGAATTCAAACCTGGGAGGCAGAAATGAAATCTAGAAATGTTAATTCACTGTTCAAAAAAGTTACAGGAAAGAATCATATCAATTAACAAATGGTTTATGAAGTACATTTCCCCCTATAGTCTCTGCTTACTCATTTACAGAGTTATCCACCAGTGCCAATATTCTTTTCTACTCACTATTCTTAAATTCTTTTCTTAACTCATAGGATAGGGCACCTACAGTTATATAACTGGGATATAACTGAAAATAGGACTGGCAAACAGGACTACCGTGAGTACTATACTTAGGGACATTCGTTGGTGGGGTAGAGGTACACTTTAGCTCAGTCTGGAGGATCAGGGAACATGGAAGAAAAAAGATCCCTATTCCCCTCAGGCCCTCCATGAAACCCAAATGAGGACTCCAACTGTCAATCCTGAAACAGTTTTCACAAAAGGGAACATACTTGGACACACATGCTGGCTCATTTTCAGGGCCAATTCCTTGGTATATGTATGCTTTTGGCAAAATCAAGAATCCATTTACAACTCTTATCAAACTGAATTATTATCAAAATGACTTCATTAGAATCTGATCAAGAAAAACTATCCACTTAGGAAAGATATGAAATAGAGCGGCTCAAATGCAATTATTGCTTCCATGCAGTTCTCTATTCATCTTTCATCTCGCTCAATAGTATAAGAAAAACAATTTCCATTATCTTGAAATTAAAGACATGTAAACTAAAAACTAATATTTCAATTCAAGCAACATTTTGGGCATATTCCTATGTTCCAACACAGTCTGGGGTGCAACACAGAGGAAGTTCATTCACAGACACTGTGAATAAAATGTGGATAAGCTCCTCGATAGTGCAGTGATCTGAGGCCCTGTCTCTTACACTCAGTATTAAATAATCTGAATTTTCAATTTCTGATGATGTCTTCTTTTAAATGACATGTTCACTGTGTGTCTGTATGTGTGTGCATTTTGTGAATGTGTCAGTACTTGGCTGTCTATGGTTTTGAGGCATACTTAAGTTGAGATTTTTCTTACCTTGAAATAAAGTTCTAAGACTTACGTTCATGATGATATATGTAATATAAAGTACATGTCTTTGAGACATTTAATAAGATGGTACTTTTGGAGCATAAAACATAATAAAATACGATATTTAAATTTCAGTGAATATTTAACTAACAAAAACAGAGTTTGGGAAGGATGACCAGGTGGCCCCATTTCTGGATGTGATATTCTTTCTTTCTGTGTCAACAGAGAGCTAAATGCTACTATAAAGTCCTTTCATATTTTTCTCGGAGGAAATACATCTACATTTGTCTAGAGCTCAAGACTAATAATGACTAAGAAAACTAAAGAAAGTGCCTGGCCTAATTATAAATTCATAGAATTGCCATCTCCTTGTTTTCTTGTAGCTTTGTACAAAACCCACAGGAGTTCACCTTCTAAATTACCAGGGGCTTTTCACTATCGGAAATGAAAAAGTACAGCCTGAACTGTGGTGCATGCCCATAATCTCCACGGCTCAGAAGACTGAGGCAGGTAGATCACAGACCCTGTCTCTAAATAAAATACAAAAAAGGGCTGGGGATATGGCTCAATGGTTAACTGCCCCTGGATTCAATCATATCAAAAATAAATAAATTAAATAAAATAAAATAAAGGAAGGAAGGAAGGAAGGAAGAAGGAAGGCAGGCAGGCAATCTGAGAACTTCTCTTTAACCAATCATTTGATCCTCCTTTATTTTAGAAGATTGGACAAATCAACTATAAAGGTCAACAGAATAACAACCGTCACAGGAAAAATTGCTCTCTGTCTAGGTTACCACTGGGCAAAGCTTGAAAGTGAGGCAAGGTTAACTCTGGTAAAGTAGCAAATATATTATTATATATATTTGATTCAATGGGAATTTTAACTTACTCTGGCAGTAAAACTATAAAACAGCATGAGGGATAAAACATCATGTTTTTACAGAAAGCATGAAGGTGGTAGCATGCAGCTCCAGGGTGGACATTTTGTACAGAAAAGGAGGTCAACAAAACAGAATTACGGAAAGAATAACTCAGATTTTGATTTAGATATATCATGCCTCAAAGAGTAGTATTGAATTGAATTCAATAGATGAATGGCAAGTCTATGAATTTATAATTAGGCCAGGCACTTTCTTTAGTTTTCTCAGTCATTATTAGTCTTGAGTTCTAGACAAATGTAGAGATGAATTGCCCCTACCTTTATCTAATGACTTTAAAATGTTCTCTCTTCAACTACTGGGAAAGGGGAATATCTTTCTTATCTCTTTTCTCTTAGGGGATGAGGAAGAAGTGGCTACAAAGGACTGTGATGTCACTCTTTGAACTGGAAACAGTTATGATGCCAGGATAAAGCTGCAGTGCTTTCTTTTTCTTCTGAAGAGGGCTACCTAGTAGGGCTGGGACTGCCTGCCCTCTGATCACTCTGACCACAAGTCTTTATGATCTCTGCTTTCCATGGCTACATCACCTTTCTTGTAAAAAAAAAAAAAAAAAAAAAAAAAACAAAAAACCTCCACTAGGCAAAGCTTGAAAGTGAGGCAAGGAGCGAGCCTCCTTTTCTACTATATATCCTGAAGGACGTGAAAATTTAGCCCCTGAGAATGGCTCTAGACTTTTACAGTGGTTTAGATAGTTTGTTAGGTAGATAGATAGGCCTGAAATTCTTAAGCAGCATTTCTAGCTTGCCTGAGCTTGGCATGAAGCTAAAGGAACCACTGGGACCCTAGTCTGAACTGGCTGCCCTCAAATTTAGCCAAGAGAGCAACCAGATGTTGTAATTCAGGTACAGACTCTGATTTGATCTAGGTAGGAACTGTTTGGTAGGGTGCTAGCACCTGGCCTTACATCAAGACTGTGATGGAGGTACAGGTCTCCAAAGTGGTGGAAGTAGAATAAAGGGGCTGGAAGTAAGGTCATGGGAGCAAGACGAATTCCCAGAGGATAGCACCTAAGCAAGAGATACATAAAGCCATCAAATTGACAGCAGTGATGCTGATCCAGCAGATGGACATCGTGCCCCTCAGCCCCAATCAGGAATCAGAAAGCCAGTGAGTAATTTTCAAACTGAAGATATCAGTCCTGTCACAACCCTGAAGAGTTCACTGAAAAATCCCAAGTGTGATCCTAGGCTCCACAGGGACTAGGCTCTATTTTGGGAAAACACAGGGAACTCACAGCCTCATCAATGAATGACAACAGCTCAGACTGCTGCTCAACCACTCGGGGTGAGCTGGCCAGCCACAGAGATTCAAGGGTGAGGGCAGTTTATTTCTTAGCTCTAGCCATGACCTTGCCAGTTCATTCATGCCATTCAAAAGTACACAGATGGATTCTTTAGACATATGGCATTAAGGAATCTATCAACCTACAGTTTATCATCAGCCATTAAGACTCCTTGACATGCTCAATTTTGGGGTGGTTGAAGAATTTACAGACATGAATCTTCCTGTACAAACATGCCACTAACTCATGGATATAAACCTCCAGGTCCCTCCTTCACATCACCAATATTTCTCCCAAAGGTGTGTACTTGGCTGCTATAGATTGGATATTAAATGTCCCCTTTCAAGGTCCATTTGTTAAAGGCTTGGTACCCAGACTGGCACTATTGGAGATAGGGCCAAGTGGGAGATTTTAGGTTCTTTGGGGACAGCCCTTCAAGGGGACATTGGGCCTCCTGGACTTCCTCTGTGCATCCCATCCATGATATGAACCACTGTGTTCTACCACATACTCCTTTCCATGATGTGTTGCCAACAGACTATGGACTAAAATCTCAAAAATGGTCAGCAAAAAGAAACATGCTCTCTTGATAAGTTTGATATTTTACTTTGAAGTAAAAGTATTGCTTTTTAAAAAATCCCCTATTGCAATAAATAAATAAATAAACAAACAAACAAACAAACAAACAAATAATCCCCTATTGCAAAATTTCAAGCTGCTCACTTAAGAAATGTTAAGGGGACAGAGATATGGTAGAGAGCTTTAACTCAAATTGGTATGTTTTATAATCCCAGGTTTTAAAGAGGAGAATCTAACCTAATTATGTACCCATTCTAAGAAACACTTTTTAAGATACCTCCTTTAAACATATGAATGAAATACAGATTAATTTTGTTCAATATTTTAAGCAAAAAAAATTGAAGAAAAGATACTGAAAAAAATAATGGGCTAGGGCTGGGGATGTGGTTCAAGTGGTAGCGCGCTCGCCTGGCATGCGTGCGGCCTGGGTTCAATCCTCAGCACCACATACCAACAAAGATGTTGTGTCCGCCGAAAACTAAAAAAAAATAAATATTAAAATTCTCTCTCTTTCTCTCTCCTCTCTCTATCTTTAAGAAAAAAAAATAAAGGTATTGTATCCATCTACTACTAAAATAAAATTAAAAAAAAAAAAGAATGGGCAAGTGAGAATAGGTCCAAATTTAAAAATTGGACCAAAGACTTGATCTAATTTATAAAAGTAACTGTTTTATATTTGAAAAACATTGATGATATAAAAGAGAAGAATAAAATGAAACAATAAAAACCTACCAAGTCTGACTACAAATCAACTCATTTTGGAAGCTATAAGAGTAACTAAAGAACAGTGAATTGACATTGCCCTGCAGTGGCCGTCATGATTATTGATCCTACAGGGAAGGAATACCGACTATAAGTCCTTCTAGTCCATGACTGTTGGTGAGGACTTTGCATCTAAGTTCATGAAGGGGGGAAAAAGGTCTATTTTATTTTTCTGTACTGTCTATTTTAGGTTTCAGGGTAATAATGCTAGCTTCATAAAAAGTATGCCCAAATAGCATGGTATTGGCACCAAATAGACAGGTAGACCAATGGTACAGAATAGAAGACACAGAGACAAACCCACATAAATGCACTTATCTCACACTAGACAAAGGCACCAAAAACATACATGGAGAAAAGATAACCTATTCAACAAATGGAGATAGGAAAACTGGAAATCCATTTGCAGCAAAATGAAAATAAACCCCTATCTCTCATCAGGCACAAAACTCAACTCAAAGCAGATCAAGGACCTAGGAATGAGTCCAGAGACGCTGTGCCTAATAGAGGAAAAAGCAGGCCCAAATCATCATCTCCTGTCGGATTAGGCCCCAACTTCCTTGACAAGACTCCTAAAGCTCAAGAAATAAAATCAACAATAAAAAAAATAAATAAATAAAAAGAAATAAAATCAAGAATTAATAAATGGGGTGGACTCAACCTAAAAAGCTTCTTCTCAGCAAAAGAAAACAATCAATGAGGTGAACAGAGAGGCTACATTTTGGGAGCAAATTTTTGCCACACACACATTAGACAGAGCACTAATCTCCAGGATATATAAAGAAGTCAAAAAGCTTAACACCAAAAACAAACAAACAAACAAAAACAACAACAACCCTATCAACCCAATCAATAACTGGGCTAAGGAACTAAACAGACACTTCTCAGAAGAATATATACATTCGATCAACAAATATATGAAAAAATGTTCAACAGCTCTAGTAATTAGAAAAATGCAAATCAAAACTACTATAAAATTTCATCTCATGCCAGTCAGAATGGCAGTTATCAAGAATACAGACAACAATAAATGCTGGCGAGGATGTGGGGAAAAGATACACTCATACATTGCTGGTGGGACTGCAAATTGGTGCAAGCAATCTAGAAAGCAGTATGGAGATTTCTTAGAAAACTTGGAATGAACCACCATCTGACCTAGCTATCCCACTCCTCAGTTTATCCCAAAGAACTTAAAATCAGCATATTATAGTAGCACAGCCACATCAATGTTCATAGCAGCTCAATTCACAATAGCTAAATTGTGGAGACAACCTAGATGCCCTTCAATAGTTGGATAAAAAAACTGTGGTATATATACACAATGGAATATTACTCAGCATTAAAAGAGGATAAAATTACGGCATTTTCAGGTAAATGGATGAAGCTGGAGAATATCATGCTAAACGAAGTAAGCCAATCCCCCTAAACCAAAGGCTGAACGTTCTCTCTGATAATTGGATGTTGATCCATAACAGGGAGGCAGGGGTGCAGGGGAAAAGGGAGGAACTTTGGGCAAAGGGGAGGAGGGGTGGGAGGGTGCATGGGAGCAGGAAAGATGGTGGAATGAGATGGACATCATTACCCTAGGTACATGTATGACTGCACATACAGTGTGACACTACATTGTGTACAACCATAGAAATGTAAAGTAGTGTTGCAATTGTGTATAATGAATCAAAATGCATTCTACTATCATATATACCTAATTAAAATAATTAATTATTTTTTAAAAAAAAAACAATGTCAGAAAGTATTCCCTCCTCCTTTTTGGAAGAGACTATAAACTTGGGGTTAATTCCTCTTGAATTGTTTGGTAAAATTCTGAAGCAGCAAAACATCTTGATCTGGAGACTTCTTTTCAGGAGCTTTAAAATAACTAACTCAACTTCATCAATTGTTTAAACAGTTGATTTAGATTTTCTGTTTCATCTTGGCTAAATTTTGATAGTTTGTATTTTTCATGGGATTCGTTTTATCTAACTTTCAAATGCCTGGTATTGTCGTGTATTTGCTAACTTTCAGAAGTCAAGTGATAACTTCCTGGAGTGAAGCTCCCATTAACCAGCAGATTTTCAGAAACATGGCCACTGGAAAGAGGCTGTCACTGACAGGCTGATTTTCACAGCATACATACTGATCCAAAGTAATTTCTCATTATTGGTGGGCACTTATTTGTGACTAGGGACTTTGGGCAAAGAACAGTCTTTCCCTTTCTTGAATACAACAATTAACTTTTTTTTTTTTTAACAATCCCATATTATCATTTATTCAGAAAAAAATACTATCCCTGGCAGGAAGAAACTATGCAGAAAGAACCAATTACAAAACAATTAACTTTTAATTCTCGGTTCCTCTTTTTTATTTTCTGCCAAAAAAAGACAACAACAAAACAAAACCTGTAGGAGAGACCATAAAGAACTATTGTCCAGGTGTATATGTGGAGGTAGGAAGTCTGATTTTCAGAGACTGTTATAAAGTGATTTAGGTATCATTTGCTGTGGAGGAAAAAATATCTCGAAGTACTGAATTTTTGTAATTCACTGAAAAGTGTTAACTACAAGACATTTACTGTCTTGTAAATGTAAAACAAAGCCAATATAAGATGTAGAACAAAATCACTGAGTTCAGGATAGCTGGCAACCTTAGTTGTGAGGGAATATGCATGTCTTAATACAAGATTCTGGACTTCAGACAGTGAGAACTATGGATAGTTTTTGAAAGCAAGGAAAGACATGATAACGTTTTAGAAATGGAGGGGAATAATGGTCTAGAAGGAAACAGACTATATAAGTATGATATTAATCCAGGAAAAATACAAAAATGAGATCCCTCAGTAATTATAAACATACTTCCAGAAACTAAGGATAGAGGTTAAAAGAGGGGATTATAAACTAAATAGAGCTTGGTCTCTGGCTAGTTTTAACCTCAAGGGTTTTAGACCAGAATAGTGCTGAACTCCTATTTAATGGTAAAGCTAATCCCTCTGAACTATTTATAGGAAAAACTGCAAGCTTCTGGAATTACTGTTAGTTTTAGGGATTCAGAAACAAGTTGGCTTGGCTTTTCAATCATTTTACTTCTTCAACTTGTTTCATATGTTTGCGATTTCAAGGGCTATTACTAAAGGCCTAAGATTTCCACTTTACATCTATATACTTCTAAACTTCACCAACACTTTACAAAACTCCAAACTTCCTTTGAGAAATAAAGAATGTAGAACACATCCAATACAGACGACTCCATAAAGGAAGGGAAATCCTAACTTCTCTTCCAGAAGCAGGAGGTGCAAGAGCTAGACCTTGAGGTGCAGCATTTATAAAGCTCCTTTTCTGAGGACTGCAGAGGACTGGGAAAGTATAGATGAGACTCAGTTTCCCTCAGACCTTTTGCCAATAGTCACAAATGGGAAAGAAGGGTCTTCCACAGGAAGGAGGATTCTTTTTTTAATTTATTTATTCTAAATTGTTAAACATCAACAGCAGAATGCATTTCAATTCATAGTACACATACAGAGCACAATTTTTCAGCCTCTGTCTGGTTGTACACAAAGTAGAGTCACACATTTGTGTCTTCATATATGTTCCTAGGGTAATAATGTCCATCTCATTCCACCATCTTTCCTATCCCCATTCCCCGTCCCTTCCCTTCCCTCCCCTTTGCCCCATCCAAAGTTCCTCCGTTCCTCCCATGCTCTCCCCCACCCCCATTATGGATCAACATCCACTTATCAGAGAAAACATTTGGCTTTTGTTTTTTTGAGATTGGCTTACTTCACTTAGCATGATATTCTCCAATCCCATCCATTTACTTGCAAATGCCATGATTTTATTCTCTTTTAATGCTGAGTAATATTCCACTGTGTATATATATACCACAATTTCTTTATCCATTCATCTACTGAAGGGCATCTAGGTTGGTTCCACAATTTAGCTATTGTGAATTGTGCTATTATAAACATTGATGTGGCTGTATCACTATAGTACATGTTGTTTTTAAGTCTTTTGTGTATAAACAGAGAAGTGGGATAACTGTGTCAAATTAAGTGTTGGCGAGGATTGGGGAAAAAGGCACACTCATACATTGCTGGTAGGAGTGCAAATTGGTGCAACCAATCTGGAACCAATCTTCACGGAGATTCCTTGGAAAACTTGAAAAGGAAGGAGGATTCTGAGTACTGGGGACTCAAGTCCATGCCTCCACTGACTCTACCAGTGAAATTCTGTCCACTGGGAAGTGAACTGGTTCCTTTACACCCAGCCTGGGTTAAAGAAGGGCAATTGCTGCCTCCCACACAATTTTCTACTTCACACATTTTATTAAGATACTTTGTACTTGGTTCAACCTGGTAATATGAACTGTCATAGCAACTCATTCAATTGCCACCCACATACAAGCTTAGTCTATTTTTAATTGAAACTTTATCTTAAGTCGAAGAAAAACTGGCAAAATACAAAAGTTCAGCTGGAAAGACATTTATGAAATTATCTATGGTTTGGTGAGGGAGAATGGAAAGGTGACTCAGTACAAAAAAAAAAAAAAAAAGAAAAAAGAAAAAACAACTGAGATTATTGGCCTTGTAAGTCAAAGAATCAGCTTGAGAAGTAGCAACATAAATTCTCAATATTTACATCTCCTCTACAACTTGAAAATCTCCTTGGTTTTAAAACAAAGGAGATTTTAAAATTTTCACTATATATTTCCAAAAAAATATTTTAAAATGTAAAATAAACATTCAATATCTAAATATGTCATTTAGTTAAAGGAAAAACAAGTTACTTTAAATATCTAGGTTGAGTCCACATTAGACAATAATGTAGAGATTCTTATCTTCTGCTGAAAAGAAACCACAATATTTATCTTGATAAGTGCTAAAAATTTCTTTATATTAAGTGACCATGAAATATTTTAATTTTTATTTTCACAAATTATACACGCTTTTCAAAAAGATTTTCCCCTCTGGTCAATGACTTAGGCTATTATTTAAAACCAACCATCAGTTTGATCTAAAAGTTCTATTTGTTAAACCTACTACTGCTTAATTTGATGAAAATTAATTTTTTAAAATAAAAAAAGCATAATTCTTCCCACATGAAAGAAAAATGTTTTTCTGTCCCTGTGCCTTCATTCTCCCTACTCTCTAATATCTCTCTCTTTCTCTCTCTCTCTCTCCCTCACTCACACACACACACACACACACACACACACACACACACACACAGTTGCAGAATGTTAAAAATCATTCTTGCTTTAGAATTATTCATTCTCAAACTTTCCCTTTAAGAAAAGTGATTTAACAATGAAAAGAAGTCAATATAGGGCTGGGGTTGTGGCTCAGTAGTAGAGCACTTGCTAGCGTGTGTGAAGTGCTGGGTTCGATTCTCAGCACAATATAAATAAATGAATAAGATAAAGGTCCATCAACATCTAAAAAAAATTTAAAACAATACATTAAATTTCTATAGTATTTTTTCTACTGATATTGAAATTATTACTTGTGAATAAATTCTCCAAATTTCAGATCTCGTCAATAAATAAAGACTGATGAAAGTATACTTGAAAAGGGAAAAAAACATTATGAGAAAAACTTGAGGAAAATAAGGATAAGATTTCCTATAGAATATACATTATTTTAGCATGTATGAATTCCATTAACATGAGACTACAACATCCCTTTAATTATTCTAAATGATTTAATCCTTAAGGAAATCCCATGTTTATATCCAAGCGAAAAGGAAAAAATGAAAGCTCTATAGAGAAAAAACAAATTTACACACATTTAAAACGACATTACATATTAAAAATACCTGCACTTCCCTATAAGTGGGAAAAAGAAAAATGAAAAACAAACCAAAAAACAAAAGGTGCTAGTAATTACTAGCCTCCTCAAAATGATCTACTTAAGGACCAAATATCTAGCAAAACACCAGAACCGTAACCAATGCTTTGTCCGTTTCCACAGTATCACAGGTAGGTATTTTGACATTCTACCTTCAGATTATATTATTACATATTTATTTTTCTTCATAACACTGTAGCTGTTGTTGCATTCTAGTCAAAATTTTCAAATGTAATTCTGATAGGTACTGCAAAGTTATGGAGATTATTTGTTATATTGTTTACTTTGGGCTTTAATCTCTTTAATTTCATTTTCATAACTTTTGTTTTAAGATGCATAAGATCATAAAGTAAGTCTTCAGTTTTCTACTCATACCTACTAGTGAACAATTATTTCCTTTCATCCCTAAATGACCCTATGAAATCAGGAAATTTTGCTTTGAAATATTTAAGTAATCAATTCTTGTTTATTTTTGATAACAGATACAGAAACACTTAAAAACATAATCAAGACATAAAATTCAAGAGTTAGAACATACTAGAATTCACACACACACATACACACACACACACACATATACACACAAGGTCAGGAAACTAATTGGGTTCTAATAAAGGATAAGTGGGATTCACAATAAGAATATGAAATGATAGGGATGGGGTTGTGGCTCAGTGGTAGAGCGCTTGCCTCTCACATATGAGGCACCGGGTTCAATCAGCACCACATAAAAATAAATAAAATAAAGATATTGTGTCCATCTACAACTTAAAATATATATTTTTTAAAAAACATGAAATGATGATATATACTACACCAAGAGACAACTTTCAAAAAGTATCAAACCAGAAAAGAATAGAATTATAATTTGAGCAGATGGGTTAATAAAAGCATGTATACAAATACATGTTTTATATATAAATATTTATAAGTTTATATATATATTCAATATGTTTACATATATTCATATTCTATGTTTGTATATTATAATTATAAACACATATATCATATGCAACAAATTCCAGTTTTTACTCACATATACCTCCACATATTAAAAAGTCAAAGAGAATATTTTGTGACATTAGAATATTTTGTGAAATTCAAATATCAGTGTCCATAAGTAAGTTCTAATGAAGTATAGCCACACTCATTCACTGATAATCACCTAGGGCTGCTTTTGCACTATGAGGACAGAGTAAGCAGCTGCAACAGAGATGGCACAGCCCACAGAGATTTAAATACTTACTTTCCTATCCATCAGAAAAGCTCTACAGATGACTAACCTAGTGCATGAGGGCTCTTCTCAACTTTCTGTACATCCTGTGTTTTCCTGCTTTCTTGCTCTTGTTCTATTGTCAAAGTTCTCTTGATGATGAAAATGCTACTTATATATTAAGACTTAAGACCTAACTCCTTATAAATAACATATGAATATTAAATGTGTGTGTGTGTGTGTGTGTGTGTGTGTATTTTTTTCCTATCAATTTCATCTTGAGGGGCTGGGGTTGTGGCTCAGCAGTACAGCACTTGCCTAGGACAGGTGAGGCCCTGGGTTTGATCCTCAGCACCACATAAAAACAAATAAACTAAAGACATTGTGTCCAACTACAAAAAATGAATATTAAAAAATTTTTCATCTTGAAAAAATTCTCTTCAAATACATATGACTCATGTTCTGACCTGGGTGCTCAATCAGCCCGTTCAGCTTTAAAGCTGGGGTTTTCCTTCCCCTCATCCTGAGTGGCCCTTTGCCTTTCTTTCAAGGTAGATTTTCTGATTCCTATATCTAGTATCTTCTCTCTTCTTCTGTCTCTAGTTTTTGGTGGTAAATATAACTAGAGTAGTCTCTCAATAAAGGATGACAAGAAACCTACTATGCCTAAAAATGCCCTTCATCCATGATAACAATTGGTAATTTTGTTGGGTATGGAATTCTAGGTTGGAAATAATTTTCCCTCAGATGGTTGAAGGCACTGTTCCCATTGTTTCCTAGTTTCCAGTTTTACTACTTAGAATAGTAAAACCTGTGTTTTCTCTCTGGAAGCTGGAGGATCTTTTTTTTTTTTTTTTTGAGGGTTCCATATTATTCAACATATGTTGACATTGCTCTTTTTTAATGCAATATCCTGAATACTTGATGTGCTCTTTCATTTTAGAAACATAGGTCCTCAGAACCAGAAAACATCCTGATGTATTTCCTGTATTTCCCTCCCTCTTTTCTCTATCTCATTTTGGAACTCTCATTGTTCAAGAACTGGGCTTCATGAACTGATTCTCTGATTTTTTCCTTTTTTCCTATATTATTTTGATTTAGTTAATAACATCCATATAAGTACATAAGAATTGGGTATATAGAACAGATAATTTTCACATGTGTTTATATGTAGGGAACCAGCCCCATACCAATATGCTTTCCTGTATTAAACCCACCCCTGATAGGAACACTCATGAGCATAATTTTTTCTGTTCTTGAACTTTACGAAAATTAAACCATGAATTATATACTCCTTTTGAATAGTTTCTTTCACTCAATAATTGTATTTTCAGATTCAATCATGTTGTTGTGTGTAGTTCCCCCCACCCCACCCCCGCCATGGCTAGGAGTTTTCTAACTTTATGATCTATCTTATCTCTTTTTTAAAAATCTATTTTCTATCTCTTTGGATTTTTGTCTATTTTCTTAAAGACCTCCCCAGCTTCATTTTCTAATAATTTACTAAATTATTTCTAAAATTTATGATGGGTTTTAAAAATTTCCACAAGCTGATTTTAATTCTCTGAATGTTCCTGTTAGTAAGAACATATGTATGTATGTATAAAATCTTGGTTTTGTTTCATTGTCTATTATCTCTCAAGAGATAATTTTAACATAGTTTCTTTTTGTGATTTTCTTTCTTCTCCTTATATAGTCTCTGTGTCCCTCATGTTGCTTTTGTTTTTAATGCCAAATGCTTGTATACAATGACTAATGGTATTTAGCTGTCTGCTCATAAAAGTAGGGCACCAAAAATCTAAGTAGAAAATCAGTAGAATGGATGACGCTTATTGACCAGTGCACTCTCACTGAAGGATGATCTAAGCTATTTCCTTGGGGAACATCCAGAAATCTGTAAGTCTTTCTTGGATTTCTTAGATTTACTAGAGAAGACTCTTCCAATCTCCTGCTGCAATGACATACCTGAACATCAATATTCTGAGGGCTATCAGAAGACCAGAAGTATCAATATTCAAAGTTTCACTTACCATCTCTGATTTCAATCTAGCATACACCTGCCCTTCTGCCTTCTATTGTTTTGTGGTCTCCTTTGTACTGGCAACCTTAGTTTATCCTCCACAGAATATATAACTGCACTCAAGTCTTCTGACAAATAGGAGAGGCACTGCACCCCAGCTGCATGGTGAGGGGGATGGGATTTTGGAAAACAGATGCCACTTAACTATTAATTTTAATAGTTTAAAGTTAATTTTCTGGTTTATGACCCCATTTGAACCCCTACTTCCAGAGGCTGCCAGTGTTTCTAATCTCTGAGCATTATGGGATGGTGGTACATAAATCCAGTTTTGAAAACCTGTAACAGGGCATTCTTAGGTCTCAGAGAGTTAGCACTCATCTATCTGCCCTCTAACTTCAAATTTTATAACTCATCCACTCTCCCATTTTCTTTGCTTTAGTGAATTTATCTATTTAAAAATACACTCCTTTTAGAGGAGGTTTCAGATGATATGATACATCTTCATGTGTTCAGTCTGCTATGTGTAATCATAAGTCCTTATAACTTGTTGGCTATATTTCAAAAACAAATACAAAGTTCACAAAGCAAGAAGCCTAATTTCTAAATTTAGATTGTAGCTGTCCTTTTCCAAACCTAGACTTCCATAAACAACATCTATCATAAAGAAGTTCAAAAATTCAAATCAACTGATTACTTCCTTTAATAAACTCATATGACAGATATTTTACCAAGATTTAAAATGAGCAGATGTTGTGGCATAATTTAGACTATGACTAAGTAATCTGCTAAATTCCAATATATCCAATCAAAATATTTTTCTTTTATTATGATGATTGAATCAAATTAATTTCTTTAGCCTATAATATAAACTTATTTATTTGCATGGGAAACATGCTTTTTATTGGCTACTATCATAACTCACTGCTGTATTTCAGATTATCTGGACTACCAAGTTCTCTGATAGAGCATTTAGTTACTAACTCATTCTATTCTTCAAATTAAAACACTTTAAAAATCAGATGTCTAAAGGATAAAGAAGCCTAGATAATTTTAATTTAGAACACAAAGGTTTTCTCCGCATACTAATTGACCATATAAAATATTTATCAGCGGTCTGAATAACAAATATTTTTGAAAAAATGATACAAATAATCAAATATAAAGCAGAGTTATTTTGTGTTCTTTCCATGGCAGTCAAGAAATGATATGACAATAAAAACTATTCAGTTTAAATTATGTAATTGATGCTACTAAATAATTAGTTATCATAAACCCATTTTTTATGTTAGACCTGATAAAATAATTATTTTAAATTTTATTTCTAATAATTGAAATTTACTATGTCAGTTTCTATGGCAGCACAACTTCACTAAACAACAAATTCTTCAAGTTCCACCACGAAGGTGCTGCTGGCCTGAGGTCTTTGAGAAAAGGGAGAAAAACATATAATTTTCCAGTTCATAAATGTCTAATCAATACCTGAAATTGCTATGCAATTTATAGCAAGAGTTTTGCACTCAGAATCCTGAAGACTGAGGCTTTTTATTTGGCTTTCATTTACTTATCCCTTTAATAAATGAAAATATTCTTGATAAGAGCCATTTCAACAGGGCTCACCTCAGACAGATTGCCTCCAACTATAAATAGCAAAATCTGCCATCTGCCTTTCTATTCTTGTGCTGAATGCAGTGCTGGCATTGTGTTCACACTTCACTGGTGCCAGGCCTGATGCTGTATAGCCAGCAGTAACAGAAAATAATAGTGCAAGACAGAGATAATGAGGCAAAGAACAGAAACGGTACTACTATAATTAACTGCTGTTTTGATATTCACCACAATAAAGCATACACAATGGTGCCCAGAGCCTAAAGCCATGTTGCATCTGAACCTCATAAATGGGTTTGAAATCAAAATGTTGTTAAAGCCCAGTGTTTTTACGTCACTGAAGATTAATTAAAATATAAAGAACCTAAACACAGTTAGGAATATATGTCGGTCACATTAGAGAAAAACACCCAATAGGTGTACCATGTATTCTTCATTCTAATGCTATTTAATGAGGCATTTCTTTCTATAAAGTATTTTCCTGTTTCAAAGAGATAAGCTGGCTCTAACTCTTTATGATCAGCAATGATGTAAAAGCCCTTTTGCTATACCAGACTTTTCTATTCTTAGTTGTAAAATCCCAAGCAAATTTTAATGTCATATACAGTTCCCATTATTCCTCTTGGGATTCTCTGAATCTTCACCTACTGAAAGATACAGACTTTTTTCTTTCTTTCTTGTATTTTTTTTTTTTTGGTCTTGCTGTTACTTACATCTGACCTACTTTAAATAGAGAATGACCATCAAGGCAGTCATTTGTATACTGAACTGAAGAGGAATCTGTAAAAGGCTACTGCCTTACTATATGTCCATGTGTCAGATACACTACTACTCCTGTGCCACTGATGACTGCAGTTGCTTGTTTATACAACTGACAGCTAATTTCAGGTGGCCCCACTCACTCCTAGAGGAGTCCTTTTCATATAGGGCACAAAATAATGGTGCTAAGTGTATATTTAATGCCCACAATGAGATGAGTACAAAAAATACAGATAATTCTGTTATTTTACAATACTCTTGTCTGGGTCTCAGTGAAATCAAAATCTCAGGTGGTCAAAGTCAAGGTCTTGGCATGTTTTTTTGGTTTGGTTGTTTAATGTGTTTTTTTTTTTTTTTTTGCATGCTCATTTTTAGCTTTTCCCTGAATGCACAACCATGGTTGAGGTTAAAAAACCCTGGGCCTAATGATATCAGTATCTGAGCCTAAGACTTTCAAGACAGGCAAACAACTAAACCATCTGTATCCAATTACATCCCAAAATATTTTATATACAACTTTCACCTAGCTTTTTATTTTTTTAATTATTTTTTAGTTGTAGATGGACACAATATCTTTGTTTTATTGATTAATTTTTATGTGGTGCTGGGGATTGAATCCAATGCCTCACATGTGCCAGGCAAGCACTCTACCACTGAGCTACAATTGCAGCCCTCACCTAGTTTTAACATTAAAAAATGTTGGTAATATTCTTAACTGATAAATAAATGCTAACAAGCATCAAATATAAAAAATGTCATTGAAAACAATGCCATTTTTGTAAAAGTAGAAAATAAAGGGATTAAAGAACATCATATAATATACCAAAAGACTGAAATATTCTTTGGGAGTAAACTCTGCTGCTTTATTTGAGAAACAGATTTACTGAGCTGAGTGGGAGAGTACCTGGACGAGTCTATTATAACCAAATAACATCTACATGCAATAGCTGTAGCTGACTTTTGACATCATGATGAAGTAGGGGAGTTTATCAAGCACAGCTCTGATTTTCTAGAGTGTGTTTGCACTGTACTTATTCCTATGGTACAGACTTCAAAACTTCTCTTCCTAGAAAGCTCTCTAGCATTGCAGTGATATAACTTGTTCACTCCAGATTTATAATGTTCTAGCACCTATATAATCAGCAGCCAGGAGAGAATTTTTAGCTCTCTTAGAAATAAAGATGGAGGCTCTTACACTGATTTTCAAGAATATAAAAATATTACAAAAAATGTCAGTGCTTCTCTTTACTTTTGTCTTAAAAACTGTTTAACCAAATCCAGCTTTTAAATGACCTCCTCCAAAACATATTTTAAATGAAATAAATAATTCCTGTGAATTCTTAATGATGCAATAAAAAACTTAATAACATATGCTAAAGATTAAGTGAGACTGTCACATCCCCATAATATGCCATTAATGATAACAAATGTTGTACCTTAGTGAAACATTCACATCTGTATTTGAGTCCTGCCCCTGAGTGAAACTGCAGGCAGTTTTTGTTAGGTTTCATTCTATATCTTAAAAAAAATCATGCACTAACACTTGAGGATAGGACTATGTTAATATACATTTTATGGAATCCATAATAAAAATCACTCTTCAATCCTTGGGTTCAAATCTCAGCTCTGCCACTTATGAGGGCTATTCAAATTTATTAAGCCTCAGTTTCCTTGTCTATAAAATGAGGGTAATTATAATACCCTAATTTTGAAGGTTAAATGAGAAAATTTAGAAAGCATTTTAAGACAGTGTGCACTAAATACACATTATCCACTATAATTATCTATTATGATTCAAACTTAAAAACTGGTCTAATTTGGCCTTTTACATCAGAAGAATAGCCATTATTTTAGGGATGTTCATATTAATATTGAAAATATAATGCTTCAGTCTTAATCTCTTGGCCTTAATAATTATACTGTTAATAGAAGTTATTAAAATAGTTATGAATATGTTTAAGCAGTGTTTTAGGAACTATTATTTCTATTTGACTAACCAGTTTAACATGTGTCCAAGAAATGTCTCAAATTGATACAAATCATAAAAATTTTATTAGAATCCAAAGTAAAGACAGAGTGCTAGCTACATTATTTTTACTTTAAGAATAAAATTAAAATAATATAGAATAAAAATTTCTATAATTATGCTTTAACATTGTTATAATAAGACAGACAATATCCAGCATGCATGGAAAACTTTGATATGTTACATCAACATTATTAGATATATCCTCTACTTCTTTGAGGCCAACTTTTTACCTTCTACATATAAATAAGAACATGTGGTATTTTGTTTCCATGCATGACTTACATCACGTAACGTAATTTGCTCTAGAAATCTTCTCATGTTAATGCAAATGATAGAATTTTATTTTTATGACTTCATAGTATTATACTGTGTATATGTACTATATTGTCTTTATCTGTTCATCCATGGTGAATATGTAGGTGGATTCCATATCTTGGTTACCATAACTAGTGCTGCAATAAACATTTGAATTCTGATGTCTCTTGGCAAGCTCATTTCAATTCCTGTGGATATATACCCAGAAATTGAATTGCTGTGTCATATGGTATTTTTATTTCTAGCTTTTTAAGGAGACTCTGATACTGTTTGACAGAATGAATATACTAATTTACTCATCCACCAACAGTGTATGTGAGTTCCCTTTCTCCTCCACATCTTTGCAAGCATTTGTCTTTTTTTGGGGGGGGGATGGGGTACTGGTGATTGAACTCAGGGGCACTCAACCATTGAGCCACATCCCCAGCCCTATTTTGAATTTTATTTAGAGGTGGTCTCACTGAGTTGCTTAGCGCCTCACTTCTGCTGAGGCTGGCTTTGAACTCACAATCCTCCTGTCTCAACCTCCAGAGCCACAGGGATTACAGGCATGCACAACTATACTCAGCTTGTTTTGTCTTCTGATAAGAGCCATTCTTATACCGCAAGGTAAGAGGAAACCTCACTGTGGTTTTGATTTCCCTGTTTATCACTGATGTTGAGTACATATTTGCTGCCCATTTGAAATCCCTCTTTTGAGAAGTATTTGTTTGGGTCAGGTCATTCATCCATTTTTAAATCAGAAAACTTTGTTTCTTCCTTCCCCCCTCCCCTTTTTTGGGGGGGAGCTATTGAGTTACTTATATATTCTAGAATGTAAATTTTTGTCACATGAATAGTTTGCAAATAATTTCACCCATTCCATAGGTGTCACTTTGTTGTTTAGAAGCTTTATAGTATTTTAAAAAATTATTTTAGTTTTAGTTGTAGTTGGACATAATACCTTTATTTATTTATTTCTATGTGGTGTTGAGGATTTAACCCAGCACCTGGCATGTGCTAGGCAAGTACTTCACCGCTGAGCCACAACCCCAGCCCCTAGCTTTATATTTGATGTAGTCTCATTTGTCATTTTTTACTCTAGTTACCTATGCTTTGGGGATTACATTGAAAAATTATTTGCCCAGACCAATATCCTGAGACATTTTCCCTATGTTTTCTTCTAGGAGTTTCATGTCTTGTGTTTTGGTCTTAAACCCATTATGAATTGATTTCTTATATATGGCAAGAATTGGGGGGTCTAATTTCATTCTTCGGCATACAGATATCCTATTTTTAAGCTTTATTTATTTATTTTAAGTGATGCTAAGGATCGAACCCAGTGACATGTGCAAGGCAGGAGCTCCACCACCAAGCCACAAGCCCAGCCCCAGATAACCTATTTTCTCAGCACCATTTATTGGAAAATCTGTCCTTTTCCCATTGTGTGTTCTTAACACCCGGTTGAAAATCAATTTGCTATAGACCCATGGGTTTACTTCTAGGCTGCCTACTCTGTTTCAGCTTAGACTACTATAGTTTTATGCCAGTTCTATGCTGTTTTGTTTACCATTCCTTTGTAGCTTGTTTTGAAGTCAGGTATTAGGATGCCTCTACCTTTGTTCTTTTTTCTCAAAAATGCTTTGGTTATTCGGTTCTTTTTTCTCTGAAATGCTTTGGTTATTTGGTTCTTTTTTCTCATTATTTAAATGTTTTTGTGATTTCACACAAATTTTAGGAGTGTTAGTTGTTCCTCTATTTCTTTCAAGAATGCCATTGGTATTTTGACAGAAATTGCACTGAACATGTAGATCATATGGAATATGTAGATCACTTTGAGTAGTAGGAGCATTTTTAAATGTTTTTATTAGTGTGTTACAAATACATAATAGTGGGTTTAGTAGGGACCTCTTATCAATATTAAGAGTAATATTGATCCGTCCATGAGGTTTTCATTTCCTTCTGGTTCATTTCTGGTAGGCTCTGTGTGACCAGAAAATTATTCATTTCTTCTAGGTCTCCAATTTACTGGAGTACAGTTATTAAAATAATTCTCTAGTGATCCTTTGTATGTATGTTTTTTTTAATTTTCAACATTTTACTTTTCCTTTTTTAATAACTTTATTTTGTTTATTTATTCATTTTTATGTGGTGCTGAGGATCGAACCCAGGGCCTTGCACATGCAAGGCGAGTGCTCTACTGCTGAGCATAACTCCAGCCCCTGTATGTGTTTTCATAATTGTCTTTTTATTCACTTCTGATTTTATTTATTTGGGTTCTCTATGCAGCCTCTCTTATTAGTCCTAGGCAAAATTGTGTAAATTTTGTTTATCTTTTCAAATAACCAACACTTTCTTTGACCTTTTCTCTTGTATTTTAGTTTGTATGTTGTTTATTTCAACTCTTATTTTTGCTATTTCATTCCTTCTACTATTAAAGGGTTGGACTTGTTCTTGCTTTCCTAGTTTCCTGAGATGCAGCAATGGGCTGTTCATTTGAAATCTTTCTGTTCTTCTAGACATTTATTATTATAAACTTCCCTCTTAGGGTTGCTTTTGCTGTATGTAATCCCATATTTTGGTATGTTATATTTTCATTTTCATTTCATTTCATTTCTTCACTGACCCATGAGTCATTTGGGAGAATATTATTCAATTTCAATTAATTCACACAATTTCTAAAGGTTCTTTGTTAATTTGTAGTTTTATTCCATAGTGGTCAGAGAAAATATATATTATTATATCAACATTTTTGAATTTGTTGAGACTTATTTTGTGGCCTCACAATGGTCATTCCTGGAGAGTGTTCCATGTGTGGATGAGAACTGTGTACATTCTACAGCTGTTGAATGAGCTACTCTGTAAATGTCTGTGAGGCCCACTTGGTCTTCAGTGGCGTATAATATGTCTTTGTTGACTTCTGTCTGATGTGTCTAGTGATGAAAGTGAAATGTTGAGTCTGCAACTATTATTGTGTAAGAATTTCTTTAACTTTTCAGATCTAATAATGTTTGCTTTATATGTTTGGTTGTTCCAGCACTGGGAACGTATATATTTACAATTGTTATTTCCACTTATTGAATTGATGATCCTTTATCATTATATTGTGACCTTGTCTCATTTTATAGTTTCAAATTTAAAGTCTATTTTTTTATGTATGTGATATAACTAGGTTCCTACTAACTTTGATTTCCATTTGCCTGGTATATTTTTTTCCAACTACCCATTCACTTTCAGTCTATGTGTATCTTTATTGATAAAGTGAGCTGCTTGTAGGCAACATGGTGTTGAGTCTCTTTTTTTTAAATCTACTCAGCCAATTCTATATCTTTTCATTGGGAGATTTTATCTATTAACATTTAACGTTATTACTGATAAGTAAAAAATATTCTTATCATTTTGTTAATTTTCATTTGGTTGTTTTGTATACCTTTGTGGCTTTTTCTCCTGTGCATCTTTGTGATTTGGTGATTTTCTGTACTGATAGCATTTGTACTTGGGAGTGTTTTCATGATGGTGGTTATTACCCTTTCATTTATATGGCAGGACTCCCTTAAAAATTTCTTATAGGCTAGTCTGGTTGCACCTCAGGTTTTGTTCTTTTTGGAAAACCATTATTCTTCCTTCATTCCTGAAGGATAACTTTGTGAGGCACACCATTCTTGGTTGGCATATTTTTTTATGGCTCCGAACCATGAATATAGCATCACATTTTATCCTGGCCTATAAGGTTTCTGCAAGATGTTTGTAGTTAGTCTAATGGGGTTTCACTAATAAGTAACTTAATACTTTTCTCTTACCAGTTTTAGAATTGTCAGGAACTTCCCTGGATCTAGATATAAATATCTTTCCCAGGATTTTAAAAATTTTCAGTAATTATTTAGTCGAATAGGTTTTCTTATGCCTTTTCTCTACTGTGGAATCTCCACAATGTGAATGCTTTCAAGCTTAATGTCATCCCAAAGTCTCAAAAGTCTTTATTTGTTCTTTTTTCATCTATTTCTTTAGTCCAATGTGGTTATTTCCTCTTCTCTTCTCTGTTGGAACTTCCACAATGTGAATTGTTGCTTGTTTAATGGTGTCATGTAAGTCTAAAGGCATTCTTTGTTCTTTTTCATTAATTTTTTTTCAATCCAACTGGGTTACTTCAAAAGATCTGTCTTTAAATCCCAAATTTTTCTGACTGACAAATTCTGCTTCAAGGCTCCCAGTTGTATTTTGTATTTCATTTAATTAGGCCTTTAGCTCTTAAGATTTCCTTTTGGTTCATGTTTACAATCTCTATCTGCTGAATTTCTTGTTTATGTCATAAACTACCTTCCTGTTTCAGTAAACTATCTATGTGCTCTTGTATCTCAGTAAGGTTCCTTAAAAATTATTCTTTTAAATTCTTGGTCAGGCAATTCATCATTTTCCTTTACTCTTTTAATGAATAGAAGCAGCTCTGGAATTCCACAAAGTGCCTTTGTGACACTACATCTAGAGTGGATTAAAGGGTCAATACATAAATCCTAAAGAAACATGCTATACCTAAAATCAAACATGCATGTTTATACACACAATTCAGATCCTATGGGTAGAGGGTGAATTGGTGTGAAGGGATGAATCAGATCCAATTCCTAGTTCTAAGTCTTTATACAACCAGTCCTTTCTACTATATTTCAAACTTAATAAATACTGGTGGGTTGATTCTCAGAAAGGCAACACAAGCAAACTCTTATTAGAGTACTATAAAAGCTGTTATCCACAATGAGAAGATCAGAACCTATGAAAGCTGATTTGCCAAAGCCCTTCTCGGCAAACTCAACTGCATTTAGAAAGATGGAAACCGGTTAGTTTCACAAGTGTCTAAAAACAAATGTCCTATGTAATTGGCCACTAAGGATCACCAGCAATTTATTTTTATTTCTTTCTTCTCTTTTCTTTGTATTTATCATCCATTTTTGGCACATTCTGGATAAGAGTTATCATTCATTCTTGGCACATTCTGGATAAGAGTTTGTCAGCATCCATCCATACTCCACCATCCCCAGTTCTCTACACCATGTTGATGGTCCATCCCATTAGGTCCTCAAGAACAGTGAGTTAACTCTCCTATATGTTTCAAGTTTCCACTGATTGTTCCTTTATCTCCTCATCTTAACTGAAATCTTGCTTTCTCTCTCAACCTATTCAATGCAAATTATACATAAATACTGATAAATAAATGAAAAGAAAATATGGCATGCATGTGTGTACACACACACACACACACACACAATGGCACAATGGAATACTTAACTCACTCTTCAGTTCATTTTTGCCTATTATAGACAACTGTTCAACTTCTCTCTTTTCAAGTCTACTTGGACACTTCTATAATTTATTCCACCCTGAAAATTGTCCTCTATGGACCATTTCACCTTTAATCAATGGTTTAAAGGTTAGCCTCTGCTTGAAGGAGATCAGAGGGAGAAAGGAAGAGAGGCAAGAAGGTATTACTGAGGATTGAAAAGAAGCAAATTATGTTATATGCATTTATGAATACGCCAAAATGAACCTCACAATTATGTAAGACTATAATGTACCAATAAAAATATAAGGTTAGCATCTGCCTTATTACTTATCTTCAAAGGAGACCTTAATAGCCACAATGACAACAAGTACTTCCTGAACTTCAGTGATCTTCATTTCTATTAACTATACCCATCTACCATCACTACCATCCTAGTAATTATAAACTGATTCATATACCAGACTCTGAACATTGTAAATGCATCTAACTTCCCCTGTATGATTCCTTGTTCTACTAAATATCCATCATTATCTCCCATTAACTCATCAAAACCTTTGGGCTGCACATGCTTTTCTACCTTCCTATCTGAAACCATTTCAAATATGTCATCAAAAGCATACTAACTTCTCCCCTTGAATTGGTGCTATACAAAGCTTTCTCATTTCTAACCTTGGGTATTTTCTAGTTTATCACTTTTTTTCAGTCTTGGGGATTGAACCCAGTGGTGTTCTACAACTGAGCTACATCCCAATCCTTTCCATTTTTCTGTACTTTGAGATAAGGTCTCACTAAGTTGCCCAAGCTGACCCCAAACTTGCAATCCTCCTGTCTCAGCCTCCTGAGTCACTGGGATTGGAGGTGTGGCTCACCATGCCTGTTTACTACTACTACTACTTCTCTCTTTTTTTTTAATTGTCATAGATTCTTTATTTTATTTTCCAGGATGTATTGATAAAGAAGTCACTAAGCCACACTTTCTATACAGAAAATAAATACATATCTAACTCCAGTAAGGCTTTTACCTTGCTGAACAGCTCATGTAGCCTTTTCTTTTGTCCTCCCACATTTTTAAAATGGTCACTTAAAATCTTTTCTATTCCCTTTAACTCCAAGCTTCATCACTCCTACAGTCAGTCTTAGCAGATGATCTTACCTTCACTAAAAAAAGGAAATTCTCTCAACATCCTTCTTCTTCAACCCACACCTACTTTATATAATCACACATTCTCTCTTCTTTACTGGCTATTGAGAAATTATCCTTCTGCTTTTCAGTGTAACCTCTAGACATGTGTCTCTTCACTCCTACCTCTCTACATTCTATCCTATCCATGATGGGAAACTCTCTTGCATCACTGGCTCCCTGATAGATTCTGCCTCTGGCAAGCAAGCAAATAAAGTTTATAAGCCCTTCTCAAATCATTGAAAAAAAAAATCAAAACATCTTCCCACCACTTTCTTTCGTGGTTCAAGCCACTACTGGCTGGGTCTACAAAGTGCGGCCAGGGGGTATACGCCATAACACATTTGGGTGTAAAAGAAAATATTTGACCTTTCTGTTCTTTTTTTAATTTTTATTTTTTAGTTGTAAATGGACACAATACCTTTATTTTATTTTATTTATTTTTATGTGGTGCTGAGAATTGAACCCAATGCCTCACACATGGTAGGCAAGTGCTCTGCCACTGAGCCATATCCCCAGTCCCTCTAATATCTATTTTAATTTCTATTTTATATAAGTGCAGTAGCATATGTATTAAACTCATAACCATATACATATCTGAGTATAGTAATATGTACATATATATTTAAGTAATTTAAATATACATACATAGAAATAAAACCTCCCACATCCTGAACTGTGAGTTACACATTTCTGTTGTTTATAAGCTACCCAGTCTTTGGAATTTGTTATGGCAGCCCCAGTTGACTAAGACAAGCATCATATGCACATACTTGGAGCATACACACATACTTATGTAATAATTGTGGAAAAGCGCAATAGACAATTAGCCTTGAACCTTAATATAGAGGTCCTCAGGACTCTTCCAGGGGTCCATAAAATTTTTTTGCTAATACTAAGATGTTAGTATTAGCTTTTTCACTCTTTCTCATGAGTGTACAGCAGAGTTTTTCAAAGGCCACATGAAATGTGATAATGTAACAAAGCAAATGCAGAAGTAGACTTGAGATTCTAACCATCTTACATTAAGCTAGATGCTAAAGAGACTTGCAATTGCTTGCAAATTGATCCAGCAGTACCAGTACTAGAACTATATTTGAAGGAAATCAACTCAGCATGTCAGTACATTGAAGAGACATCTGCACTCCCATGTTCACTAAAGTATTTTTCACAATAGCCAAGGTATGGAATCAACATAAATATTGATGAATAAATGAAAGGAAAAGAAAATATGGCATGCATGTGTGTGTGTGTGTGTGCGCGCGCACACACACACACACACACACACACACACACACACAATGGCACAATGGAATACTATCCAGACCTAAAAAAAGAAGGAGATCCTATCATTTGGAACAATATGGATAAATCTGGAGGACATCAAATTAACTGAAATAGCTAAGCAGAGAAAGACAAATACTGCATGAACTCATTTCCATGTGGAGTGTAATAAGATTTAACTCATAGGTGCCAGTAACATAATGGCAGTTACCAAAGGTGTGATGGAAGAAAAGATTGAGAAGTATTGGTCAAAGGATACGAAATTTCATTTAGAAAGGACAAATAAGATATAAGATAATAAGATCAATAATAAAATATATCATAAAACTTGGCAACCATAGTTAATAGCAAGGCATGGTATTCTTGAAAATTATAAGAGAATTTGAAAAAAGAGATCTGCAAAAAACATAGACCACTACCACTCTTCTCACAAAACTATAATGACACTAGAAAAGAATCATTTTTAAAATCTCATGTTAACATATAACGGTCTTACAGTGGATCAAAGACTTAGAGGCACTAGAATAGAGACCCTGTGCCTAACAGAAGAAAAAGTAGGTCCAAATCTTCATGTCAGCCTAGGATCTGACTTCCTTAACAACACTCCTAAAGAGCAAGAAATAAAATCAAGAATCAATAAATGGGATGGTTCAAACTAAAAGGCTTATTCTCAGCAAAGGAAACAATTGATAATGTGAAAAAAGAGCCTATAGAATGGGAGAAAGTCTTTACCACATGCACCTCAGATAGAGCATTAATCTCCAGGATACACAAAGAACTCAAAAAACTTAATACCAAAAAAAAACCAGATAACCCAATCAATAAATGGGCTAAGGAACTGAAAAGACACTTCACAGAAGAAGAAATAGAATCAATCAACAAATACATGAAAAAATGTTCAACATCTATAGTAATTAGAGAAATACAAATCAAAACTACTCTAAAATTTTATCTCAATCCAGTCAGAATAGCAGTTATCAAGAATACAAGCAACAATAAGTGTTGGCAAGGATGTAGGGGAAAAGGGTACACTTATACACCGCTGGTAGGACCACAATTTGGTGTAACCATTATAAAGTGGTATGGAGGTTTCTTATAAAGCTTGAAATGGAACCACCATTTGACCCAGCTATCCCACTCCTTGGTTTATACCCAAAAGACTTAAAATCAACATATTACAGTGATATAGCAACATCAATGTTCACAGCAGCTCAGCTCAAAATACCTAAATTATGGAAATAACCTAGGTGTCCTTCAACAGATGCCTGGATAAAAATATGTGATACATAAACACAAGGGAATATTACTCAACCTTAAAGAAGAATGAAATTATAGCATTTGCATGTAAATGGGTGAAGCTGGAGAATCTCATACTAAACAAAATAAGTTAATCCCCCAAAACCAAAGGCCAAATGTTTTCTTTGATATGTGGATGCTAACTCACAATAAGGTGGTGATAGGGGGAATAGAATCACTTTATATTAGGTAAAGGGGAGTGAAAGGAGGGTGGGTATAGGCGGAAGAAAGATAGTAGAATGAATCAGACATTATAACCCTATGTACATATATGATTACACAACCAGTGGGATTCTACATTATATACAACCAAACAAATGAGAAATTATACTCCATTTATGTATGATATATCATAGTTCATTCTACCGTCATGTATAACTAATTAGAACAACAACAAAAAAAAGTCTGAACCTTAAAAAAAATTCAATGGTCTTAGTAATGTTGTTTTAAGCAAACTGAAAATATTTTTTTAAATTCTCAGTTTTGATTTCTAATATGGAAAAAATTAAGCGAAGTCCATAGGAACCAAAATCAAATCTGTGGATCCTTAATAATTGTTAAGAGTATAAAGTAGTCCTGAGACTAAAATGTTTGAGAACTGCTGTAACAGACACATAAATTAGATTCTCAGGATCTAAATTTGCAGTCTGTATCCTATCAAAACCTGTCAGAAAGAATTGTGATTAAAGAGTGTGGTACAATTGGAAATGCCTTGTGGAAACAAAGAAGGAAAATCCCCTTTGTCTAGAAACCAAGGCTAGCTAAAACAGAAGGACTAGAAAAAACAATGTTTTCTGAGGGGAAAAATAAATAAGTAAACTCCACAGTGAGACTTTGGCCTCCTGGAACTGTAATTTCTGCCCTTCTTTTTATTATACACAGAATTTGGCCCTTAAGATTCACATAACAAATGGTAACTGGCAGTGCAATGTTTAAAGAAGGGACAATATCTGATCCATGATAAAACTCAGCAAACTGGATAAGTTATAATTTAAACCAAATTACCCTCTCTTCCTCAAGGTCTTTAACTTTCAAGATCAAGCTTCTTAAAGGAGTGGTTTGCAGTTCTCTTCTACTTTCCCCCCTTTAAGTCTGGCCTCTACTCCCAGCCTCTTCCCCTAAGCTTTAAAGTTAACAAATGAATCCCACCAATACAAAAATCCATACACCTGCTTTCCCTGGCTTAATATAACACAGTTTATAATCTAAAAATCAGCACAATTTTCTTTTTATGGTTGAATAATATTCTGATAAACAGCTCAATTTGTTTTTATGGTTGAATAATATTCGGATAAACAGCTCAATTTGTCCCTTCATCTGTTGATGGATATCTGAATGCTCCCCTCTTTGGGCTGCTGGGAATAATGCAACTTTGAGCATACATATATGCCCTGGTTTACTTGTTGGAATAGCTGTTTCAAGTCTTTGGGGTAGATGTCTGTGAGTGCAACTGCCGAGTGATACAGTAATTCTGTTTAACTTGTCAGTTAAATAATTGTCAACACAGATTTTTTTAAAAAGCAGGAAAAAATAAAAGTCAGCACAAAATAACCCATGATTCTACTTTTTGCTCCTGATTTCTCTTCTCCAACGCAACTCATTTTTTTCTTAGCAATAATTAACACTATACCTAAATATACTTGTTCATATTGTTATTACTTGACTTATTCTTTTAAAATTTTGCCCATTGGCTCCTGCTTTGATAGCAGAAGCTTCCTTTCCGAATGAATAGCAGCACTCACGGTTAGCACTTTTTAGTTTCAAAGTTTCTCTCCTCTGACTTTCACATCACCAGCTGTCATGAAACAGACCTCTAACTCATACAAATGTATATGACTCATTCGTTAGTTTGGAATTTGTGCTATGTATTTTGAATTAAGAATTTAATCTAACTTCTTTGATAAAGAATTTATCATAGAAAGAAAGAATTCTGCACCAAAAATTCTACATCAAAATAGATAAGCTGTGAATAAATTTTGTATTTAAAGTATTTGCTACATTAGTCAAAACATAGTATCAGTAATATGATTTAGCTTGTAATAACACAATGATTACCTAGGAAAGTAGCAACTGTCAACAGCTTCTAGGCTTAATGTTTATTTCTTTGGCTAGCAAATAGTCTGTTAAATGGAAGATATATTTCAAAAGAGATTAACATTGAAAAATATTATTAATACTACTGAGGAATACTATAAAATCACTGTTTAAAATGCTTTAAGTGCATTTAAATTAAGTGCATTTTAATTGCACTATTAAGTGCATTTAAATAATAGTGCACTATTAAGTGCATTTCCTATTAAGGAAAAATTAAAAATAAAAGTCCTTAATGGGTACTAACAATCTGGGTTTTATATGAATGATTAAATTGGAATAAAAACATAGCTTGGTTATAATAGCAACAACTGTCATGAAGTTTTTCTTAATGCAATGTGTAACCATCTATCAGGATACTACAATGACAGGAACATTCTCAAGGAGATCGAGGCTGTTGGAAAGGCTTCATTCCATTGTATTGCAGCATACATTGCTACAGACAAAGAACATGAGCAAGTGCTAGGTAACTAGTATAGATATCTGTCTATAAAAGTTAACTATGATGAACAATATATATCTTCCACATGTACATGTTTATGTATTCATTCATCTCTGAGCAGAACAATCTAGCCTAAAGCAATGTCTTTTTAGTCTTCAAGGATCTAGGAAAGAGTACATTTAACAACACTGTCCTAGTGGCCCCCCAATTATCCCAGTGAGCCACAGAAAAGCAGATAGCCAAAATTCTGATTTATGTTATTGAGCCATTTTTAATCTTGGTCTGCTGTCCAAGTACAAATTAGAATAAGACTGAAGGCTTACTTACAGTGTAGTCATTTATGCTTTGAAAAAAACATGGCTTTTGTACATGACAAGATGATGAATTTTAGCTGTCACCTGCACTTCTGAGAAGAGGTGCATTAGAGCACAACATGTAATGTCTAGTACAGTTTTAAGCACTGACTTTTTATGTACACATTTATACTCTGTATATTTCTATTTGAGAGTAAAACGGGCTAAAACACCTGCCAATGTACATTTCAGAAATCATGTGCAATGTTAGTTGAAAAATGCATAAGAAGTAGTTGTTTACTGGTAGCCAATGACTATAATAGAAACTATAAAAGTGGTAATACTACCACTATACTGCCCTTTAGAATGATGTCAGGTATTAGCTATCACTGAACAAAACACTAGGCCAGAAATTTTGTGTGTATGTTCCAAATGTAAATTTTATCTTCTAATAAGCATACTTATGCTATGAATAAATGTAATAGAGAAATGCTTTGCTATTCCTAATTAGAACTAAAATTCATTGAAAACACTCCATAATATGATGTGTCATGTAAAGAAGTCATAAACTACTAAAAGCCCAATAGGAGAGAAATCAACCAGCGGACTTGATGGAGAGTCAGAAAGTGTGTTCAGTATGCCTACAGTTAATCCAGTAGCTACAAAAAAAAAAAAAAAAATGAAATTTTGATTTCTCCTGGAGATTACAACTTAATTTATTTTAGTTCCAGTATTCTAAATTTTACAAAATACTTTTATTTTTATTTATTTTATTTATTTTTATTTTTATTATTATTTTTATCAAACCCAGGGCCTCGCACGTCTAGGCAAGTGCACTACCCCTGAGCCACAGCCTCAACCCCCAGTATTCTAAATTAATGCTTTTTTGAGTAGGCTTAGTTAACTGTAAACATTTAGCATCCAATGAATCCCCTAGATTCTTCTACAACCCAAGGAATTACACTTACTAGCCCCTTTTTTCACTGAAAACATTTTTTAAAAAATGTGTTTTGTTGGTTAAAAAAGAAAAAGAAAAAACAGACCCCATTCTCCTGAATATTTAGCCTTGTATACATTATAAATAAATTTATTCTTTGATTTCATGCTTAAAATCTAAGCTGTTCTTTGCCCGTCATATTCTTCCATGTAACTGAAGCCAAGGGCTTGGCTGGCTCTTAGCAGTGCTCCAAACATCTATTTCAATAAGTAATGCTTTATCCGGTTAGGAATATGAAGCCCCCATTTCAGGTTCTGAGTCCTTAAGAAACATGTCTCCTAGCAAACACGTCAGTTTTCATCTCACATTTTTATCATGATCTGCTTCTCTTTCTCATCTAAAGTCTTGGTCATTTATTAAAATTGATGTGGATATAGAACATGGGGGATTTATTGTATTTTGACAACCAAAGTAGTATACCTTGAAAAGCAATTAATTGGTGAACTGAATTAGTATCTTAGGATAAATTATCTTCTTCAACTATGATAAGCTGTATAATTAATATATGTCCCTTATTAAATTTCTTTGTTACATGGAACCAAAAACATGGTATAGTCATGGAGAGACACCACATCTGTTCAGCAAACAGTTCCATTGAAATTGGGATGTAATCTCACTCACCAAAAACTTGGGTTTGAAACTCCTGATCTTTGGGTGGGGTTCTGTTTGCTTAAATTTTGTGAATGACAAAGGAGAGCTGAAAGGAGCCATAAGGAGCTCTTCTCAAAATAAAGCAGGCTTCTAAAATCAAGTCCCTTTATCCAGCTTGGCTTTGAAACCTTTCTGTACTTTCTTAGTCAAGAACCATTTGATTAGAAGGAACAGAATCCACTTAACAGTAAGCAAAGGGAATTTATTGAGTAAGCACAGGACTCCTGCTCAGAACCCAAAGTCAGGAAAGAATGTTTTGTTTCCTGTGATGGTACCAGCTAAAGATACTTTCCAATTCCTTCTTTTATTCATTTATTTATCCATTCATTCGTTGAATATTTATTGAATACCTGCTATGTGCGATCCATTGCTTTAGGTTCCTAGGACAAAATAGTGAACAAAAGATATTAAAAGGAAATCACTATCTTCATTAAGCTCATGTAATCCATGAAAAGGTGCATGGATAGGAAAAATTTAAGGTATTTTAGGAAAATCTCATTTCTCTAGTATATACATATATGTTAAGAAAGTTAAGGGGCTTAAACTGGGACAGGCCTTGCAAACGAGGAGAAACTATGGCCTCAGGTTAAAAGCCAGTGAAAACTCAGTGGAAGATTTTTCAACAGCTTAATGGAATCATCAGACCAGTTCTTAAGGAGGCAGACCTACAATAGTGGGTGGAAAGACCATGGAGAATAAGCTCTTGAAGATTGACTGCAACAATTTCTATATTCTTGATGAGAGGATATCTGGGCCTGAACTCCAGCACTTGACTGTGAATGAAATGGAGAAGATAAATTTGATGGGGTCACATAAAACAGAATTGGCTTGCCTTTGGTTGGATATGTAAAATTTTCAAAGTTATCAAAAGTAGCTGATGGTACTATGAATTGAAATAGTGAAGACTGCATATAGTGGAGGTGGGAAGGCAAAAGGGAGAAGACTCCTGCCTCTGGAGGCATTCAGTTTAAGATGTATTACACCTTGCGAGAAACCCAGGCAATAGGTAGAAATGCAGGAAACGTGAAGAGCAGAAATAAGTGTTTGAGAGTCACTGCATAGTGTGTGTGGGGTTGAAACAAAGGACTTTTAAGGTATGAGGGGGGAGGGAGAGAAGAATCATTGAAGGATGCCTGTATTTACAGTTTGAAAAAAGGGATAATAAATGGTTTATCAGAGTGTTTAGAAGAGAAAAAAATCCAGCAACCTCAATTTAGGTTATCATAATGCATTCTCCTACAATACCAGAGGAAGAGGAAAAAAGAAAAGGAGACAGGCATTAGGGTACTTATATATATATAAATATACATAAAGTTGAAATAAGTCAAAAAAGAGGCAATATTAATGTTTCTAATTTATAAACTGTTATGTTACTAAACCACATGCATTTCCCTTCTTCAGCAAGGATATAGCATAAGGTATTTTTTTACAATTTATTTCACTCAGTAGGACCCACTGGACTAGTTTCGCTTACACAAGATTTCTAGGCTAGGGTTCACTATGTTGAACGTAAGGCATTCAACCTAAAATAAAGAAAGGGGATATGAGCAAAAGGTTTTCATCATTATTCTTCAGGCTTTAATTATCTTACTCCAACACTATCTGAGACTAGCTATTTTTACCCAGAGATCTTCCAGCCAAAGATGCTCTAATTACCTTGCCTTGAATAGACTCTTCTTACCCCTATTTATATAGGGCTGTCAACATTTAAAACTTGCCGGCAGTTTTTAAAAGATGGTATAATACTACATGGCTTCAATTTAATTAAATGCAAATGTGCTGTTTTTTCATTCCTAGCAAAATGAACTCAAGATTTGCATATTATACCAGAATAATTAAACAAGCATTGTTTGCATATCAGAAACACAGCTTATTAAAGTCATATAATAATATCATTATTTCCAGGAAGAGAAGAAAATAAGTTTTCGATTAAAAAAAATGTGGCATTTGTTTGGAAAGAACAGTCATTTCCACGATCTATCCTTGGTCCAGGTATGTGTCATAGATACATTACTATGAATAACTTTTCTAAGGAATGATTCTATAACAATTTCTCCAGGACTCCCAGGGGAAAACATCTCTTTTAACACAGAACTGGTAGAAGACACAATTGCAAATGACATGCCAAGTCATCAAATGTCATCACCTCTTAACCACTTTTTCTCTAGCTTTGGTACCATTTAGCTAAAAAATCAAGATTCTTCCAAAGAGAAAAGGACAGAAGAGAAGAAATACTACATAAATAAGTAAGAAAATCACACTGATATTCAATAGCAAAGTAATCACATAAGTGTATTGGCTCAGAAGAAGGTAAAAGACTGTGAAACAAAAGTACCTAACAGATATATTAAATATATATCTGAGCAATAATTAAAGCCCTCTGAATAAAACCATATTAAAAAAATGTTCTCTGCCAGGGTGGTAGAAATTAGAAAAAAAAATAATAGATCAGGAGTATCAGCAACATGCTAGTAACATGCTAAACAGTCACAATTAAAATTTTATTTTGGTTAAAATACGCATGTTTCCCATACTCATGAGTTCAATTAATTTTACCTACTCCTTAGATTTGTTGTGGCCTGCCTAATGAAGCTGGGAAATTGTGAAAAGGAAGATTATGGTATATATCTAATTATAATAACACCTATTATGAATATACCTAAAATGTGAATATTACATATAAAATCACAAATATTTATAAAAAATATTTATAAAAGCATACCCATATTTCTATAAAAAATATAGTTAAGTTTATATATATAATCATATATTACTTCACTCCTTAGCTGAATAAATGATTATATTTCTTTCAATTACTACATTTTAAAACTAAACAACAACAACAAAAATCTATGAGTTCAAAGTTTATTAAAAAAAAAAAAAGCTTGGGGTGGGGGGGTGGGGGGGGCCTGGGGTTGTGGCTCATGGTAGAGCACTTTCCTAGCATGTATGAAGCACTGGGTTAGATCCTCAGCACCACATAAAATAAATAAATTAAAGGTATCGTGTCCATCTACAACTAAAAAAAATATTTAAATAAAGGGCAAAATTGTCATCTTTCCCAAGCACAATTTAGAATTCCAAAAATATGAAAAAAAATATAAAACTGGTTTTCTAAGTGTGACGAAAGTTGTATCTATGAAACTGACAGAATTTTGAAATGTATCCAGCCCATAAGGCAAAACACTTCCAGGGATTTTATTTCCCTTCTGGATATTGCAGTAATCACTACATAGTTAAGACTTCGGAGACGGAAATCAGTAAGTAGAATTCATTTGAAGGCAGTCACTGTCAGATACTCATGCTGTTAACATGTAACTCCCTGACATTAACAAAGACACTCAGCAACTGATGAAGGAGCTAATCAGTTTTTTTAGCTAAGCAAATCAATAGCCAACTTACAAAGGGTTCTTAGAATCTTTTGTACAAATGACAAGGCTGCTGCTCTTTCTAAACAGTCTTTGTTGGACTGAGAGAAAAAAAGAGCAAGAGAATCTGCAAGAAGCTGCCAATGACAAAAGGGCAAAGAGTAGGAGGGAGAGAAAAGCACAAGGAACAGGATCCCAGAATCAGAAATCAGTGAGCCAGAGAGAGCTGGGGAGAAAAAAAGGAGGGAAACAGAACTGATAGGACCCAGAAAGACCAGAAAATCAAATGGAACAAGATGGTGGAAGCAGGATATAGCAAGGCAAAGATCCACATCAACACTGTGGGGTCACAAAGAAAGGGTTAAAAGTTAAAATGCAAGTTGGTGCGATGCCATATATTTTCCTTGTTAAAGATAGATGAATTACAACTTTAAATTTCATATGAAATTCCTTAACTTCCTGTCCCACTTTCTTCATATACAATAAGGTGATCTTTGCAAAAGAGTATTTATGGGCACAGATGTCACATAATAAGCACTCCATGTTAGCTTTTATTACATCTGATAAAAGAAGGGACCACAAGTGTGTGTGTTGTACAAAGAATATATAATTCCATTTTGTCCTTCAGTATCCATTTCCTCTAATAGTGATGGATGTGGGTTAGGGTTGGGAGTTGTCAAAATTTACCAAATAAATAAATTCAAATAAATGTCCAGCCTCTTCAAAGAAACTTTCCATTCCTTTTCTAGAATGACTGCTAGGTACAAGGAGGAGACTATACTATCTCCCCGTCATGGCATGACTCCCTTGCTAAAGACCAGTCAATTGGATGGTGTCACAGAGACATCTGCCATTTAAATTGGCTACTAAATGCCCCATGCTTGTGTCTCCTGTGATTTGGCTCATATTTTTGGCAGTCACTATTCAGAACCCAGAATCTTGCTGTAGCTGTAGTTTAAGTTTAGAGGTCCAGTTACTCAGCCTCCTGGCTCTGTCTAGGCTCTGGCCAGCCTATCAGTGCTCTTAGGCTCTATCCCTAGAAGATCAGTGCTGAGGTCTGAATGTTCCATCCAAAACGCATGTTGAGATTTAAGTGGACTCTGATGGTATTAAGAGATGGGCCTGCTTAATGCCATTGTGACAGGAGTGGACTTCTGATGAAAGTTTGGCCATCTTCTTTTATGTAATGCCTCTGTTACAAGATGATGCAGCAAGATGCCTTCACCAGATTCGACCCCTTGACTTCTGGCTCCTCACCTGCGGGCCAAACACACTTCTATTGTTTCTATTTTACCTAGTCTGTGGTACTCTATTCCATCAGCAGAAAAGGGAATAGGCCAGTCAGCTTCTCAGACAATCGGCTATTCTCATATTCTCTCTTGGACCTAACTGGTCGGATGACAATATCATGAACATTGTCAACATCTCCCTCTCTCCTACTTTTGAGATCCAGACACAGATATGCAGAGGAATGAAGACACTGACCAATGATTCTGTTCAGTACTGGAAAGGATTTCTTCTTCCAGAGAGGCAGAAATTGCCCCTGTATCATCCTGAGTCCTTTTATATACCATAGTTTATAGTAAAATTATGAATAGATTTCAAATTTTGTTAATACACATTGGAAAATTTCCAGATTCTAGAAAATTAATTCAGAAAATCTAGACTTTCAAGGCCACAGTTTCACATAAAAAAAATCTAATTTAAAACTCAAAGTTAAAAATAGTTGTCTTTAACCAGCAATTCTACTTCTGTGCAAAATGATGTATGGTCAGAGTTATTCACTGCATCATTACTTGCTAAATCTAAGATTAGGAACTGGTACGTCCACCAACAGGACATGACTGCCATAGGTGATAAAAAGAATGAGGCAGACTTATATCCACTGAAATTACAATAAAGATATCATGTAGAGGGCTGGGGATGTGGCTCAGGCGGTAGCGCGCTCGCCTGGCATGCGTGCGGCCCGGGTTCAATCCTCAGCACCACATACCAACAAAGATGTTGTGTCCACCGAGAACTAAAAAATAAATATTAAAAAAATTCTCTCTCTCTCTCTCTCTCTCTCTCTCTCTCTCTCTCTCTTTAAAAAAAAAGATATCATGTAGAAAAGCAAAATGTAAACTATGTATCTTTTTGTGTACAGAACTGAATGATGGTGTTGTGGTAGGCTGAGAAGGAAAAAGGAGGAGGAGATTTATGTAAAAGTTCATCTTTCTGTATCTTTTGAGTTTTGTTCTTCTACAAGTATTTTAAGATAATAATTTGTTTAAACAAATAGACAAAACAGAATAAAAACTTCAGAGCTAAGTAATATAAAGAAGATGCTGCATCTATTCTAACCCTGAAATAATGAATGCCAGGCATCCATGGGTGGATAAGGGGACACCCTCAACAGGAACAAAGGAGTATTTGGAAAAGATTATTGTTTTAATATTCCCCAAAGATTACACATATCACAGATCCTCTGATATATTTCCACTCCATGGATTTTGTGAACCTGGAAAATGGTGAACAATGAGATTTCATGGTATGCTTCTCAGAGGGAGGCAGTTTGCATCAAACATTCCAACAATGGAGAGCCATGGACTGAAGAAAACACTCAAAAAAGCCTTACACCCCAGGCTGCAGGGTACAATATGCCTCAGAGAGGTCAGACACTTCTCAGAGACATTCAACTGTTCTAATCAGGAGGAAAAGGGGTATGCAGGGTGGTAAATGGTAGAGGCTAGGCCATTTTCTTTCCAAAGGTACTTGCTCTGCAGAAATTGAGCACCCCTCAGCAGGCATCACTTGGCAAAAACTTATCACTCTGGACACCCGCCTCTGACTGGTATGCATACAAGCCAGAGCCCACCCTCCCTTTTCTTGGCAATGGCACAATGAGGGAGGGTGCCAGGTATTACCTCCACCTTCCAGTAAGGCAGGAATATGGTGTCAAAAGTCAAAAAGGGTTAAAATAAAGGCCTTCTTATACTTAAGATAAATGGCAGAGACAGGAAAATATGGTTAAAATTTAAGTTGGAAATGATTAAAAGAAAAAGCACTTCATGCTTTATGCTTAAAATGAATGGTAAAAAAAGGACTCCCAACGGCAGCCATGGTTAAAGATAAACAGTGGGAGAGCACCTGAGCAGTGCAAACAGATCTGACCACCACCCCTTGACCAGAAGACCCTCCAACTCTCACTTTACTACATGTTAAAAGATATGTCTGGAGGGAAGCTAACCCAGGTTTAGGCACATTGTGCATCATGTGGAAACATTTTTACTGTGTACAAACTGAGGTAGGAACAATAGTTGTTTCCCCACACTTTATATAAATGCTGATTCCCAAACACTTGCCCCCCAAACCCTTGCAAAAAATAAACAAACAAAAAACATATGCTGTTCACCCCTTGACTTCTTTGGTTCTATGACTAGGGGATAACCACCTTGCTATACAAATCAATGCAATAAGTGATTCTTTCTAATCCTTTTTTTATTAGCCACGTTCAATTTCTATCCTGCATGAGTGAAAGGATATGCTGAGCCAGTGACACAAGCAGTCTAGGTCAGGGGAAATGAACAGGGAGTGGCAGGAGGAGGGAGAGTAACATGCATATGGAGAAGGGCTGGGTAAAGCAGTTTAAAATGACATTCTACAGCACAAAAAATCTGGCTGCTAGGAAATCTTTCTACTGACCAAGTTAATATTTCACATTAATAATGAAAGCAGAGGAAATAAATTAGCTTAGATGATTAACTTTCATCTAAGAGGGAGGGGAAACAATCCAATGATTAAAATTCTGAAACTAGATATTAATAGCCCAAAACCTTCAGAGAATCATCTCATTTCACCTGGAAAACCATGAAACCACTTATAAATCCTAACTACTTTGTAAAAATTGTCTTAGAGGGATATTTTTCCCCTAACAAAACAACAACAATAATTCAATTGAGAATGAGATGAACAGTGTGTCGAGGTCTACCAACTTGCTCTGCAGTGCTTTAAATAGCAGCAAAAGAGAATAAATTTCCTTCCCTACCATGTTTTTATCTTACATGAAACAGCATCTATTGGCCCAAGGGGAAAGCAGTATATCAACACAAAAGCAGCCTGGCTGAAGATGGCTGTGGCTTTATCTGCAGGAGCCCATCAACAGACATAAGCCTACTTAATTCTACATAAAGCCTCCTGAACCACCAACAGAGTATTATTTTCAAAAGGCAAGAAACAAATCAATGCCATTTTCTCTCAAAAAAATATACAGAATCAATGTTCTAAATATATGCTCTTGAAAATACTAGACTCCAATGGAGACAAATCACAGAAAAAGAAAATAATTTTCTTGAAAAATAATATCTAACTGTAAAACAACAAGGGCCAAAAACAACATCGAGTTCAAATATAAACATGAAACTGCAGGTCTTGAGATTAAATGTTAACTTTGAACTCTGGATGGATTTCAAATAATTTATTTAAAAATAAAAATGGAATTTACTATTAAAGATTACATTCTCTCTCTAAAACTATTACCAATTTTAATACCAGAAAGGGTTATGAATGTCAGTGATAAGTAAATGAAGAACCTGAAATCACTATTTTATGTTTACCTAAACTGAATATATTATTTTTTACACAATTGAGATGACAACTAAATTCCATAAATGCCATTCAGTAATAGTACACATTATGCCAAGCTCTGGGAATGCAACAGGGAGCAAAATGACCATCGCTGACCCTACAGAGCTGACAGCTGATGACAAAGCAACAAAAGGCAGCTCTCCCTATGCTCTTGGGCTGAGGTGGCTGTGCAAGAGCAGGCACAGTGGTCTGCATGGACTGTCCCAACATCAGAGCTTACCACAGGAAGCAGGCAGAGGGATTGGAGAGAAAGAAGTGTGAGAGAAGAGACGGGGAGAGGAGGCTGTGGTGGAGTGGGGTGGGTAGAGGAACACAGTGTGTTGGAGGAAGTGAAAGTAATTCAGTTCATAGGAGAATGAATAAAGACATCTGTCTTCATTCATCAGCTCCTCCTGTTCATTCATTCCATTAATAGTTGTTGATACTATGTGCTATGTGGCAATTCTGTTCAACACTGAAACCATCTTTATCTTTTTCAAATTATGCAGCTCAAATAAATTAAAATCAATATATGTTGTCAAAGCTACTTAGAATATCTTCATTAAGTAGAAATTCTTTGTAAAACAACCAGAAAAAAAAATCAGTGTAATAATGAATACAATCCTTGTGCAAAGAACTTTATAAGCTTGGAATAACTGGTTTGTTTATTTTCTTTTTTTTCCCATTCCCTTTGAATTTCAGAATATGTACATTTAATATAGTTCATTACTTCTGAACTCTGAAGTTTGTGGGTTTGGTGAACTGGAATCAGAGTCAGCAGGGCTGTCTTCCTATCAGAGACTCCAGAAGAGAACCTCCCTTTCTGTCTTGCTAGCTTTTAAAGGCTGCCCATATTCCTTGCACATGGACCTTTTCTTCACCTTTAAAGTGAAAATGAATTGAGTTCTTCTCATCTAGCAGCACTGTGACTTATCTTCTACCTTTCTCTTTGATTATTAAGACCCTCATGATGACAAAAGGCACACCAGCACAATCCAGGTTAGTCTCACTACTGTAAGTAATGCCACCTGCTACCTTGATTCTCACTGCCATGCAATGCAACATTTTCAGACGTTCCAGGGAGTAGGTCAGGGACCACATGTTTTAAACACATATTTATGGATTACTGATCATGTTCAACATGAGAAAGGTACAGTGATGGCTTCCCTCTCCTGTGATATCTGCTAAGGTATGATAAAATGTGTGCAAAATCATACTATCAAGGAAACATACCCATATTTTTCTAGTAGAAATTAGACACCTAAAGAAATGAGAGACCATTATTAGCTCAAAGGCTTAGAGGAAAGATGGCATATGAATCAGGCATATGAAAATGAACGAAGATTTTTTAAAAAGGGATGACATATTCAACAAACACTATTCAGGTAGAGTGAAGAAAACTCATGTGAAGGAGCAGGAACTGGGAATTTCAAGAAAAAAGTGGTGAATGATTCAATTGTGGCAAAGAGGACAGAACAAAAAGAGAAGAGGTCACTAGAGTTTTAATTAGTGGATCACTGATGATCTTCAAATAAGCACTCATAGCCAAGTTATGGTGACAGAAGTCAGATTACAGCTCTTATAGTGTGGGCTGGCAGCAAAAGGTGTAAATGAGTCTCTTGATAAATGTGTACTTTATGCAAAGCAAAATATAAAGAGGTTTGAGAGGCTAGTAAGCTAAAAAGTTTAGATGTATGCAAATAAAACTGGACAGATTAAAAACAAGGGTAAAAAGAAGATGAAGATAAAGGTTTCAACATTTAAATCAATATCTAAAGGTCAAGAATGTTTTAACAAAGTTGATGGCTATATCACTTAAATTCTGAAATTTTAGTTTTGGGGTAAACAGTGAGAGAGATTTTACCCAGTAACCTCAATTTTACAAATGGACTGTGGGGCTATGTCCATTGAAAATACTGTCTGTATTCTCAGATTCTCATATGAAATTTCCTACCCAGTTCCACAAGTGAAAATATTAGGACTCAGCCTACAAAGCACAGGTAAGATCAGTAATAGGCTGGGACTCTATGTGACTAAATGGAAGAAAGATTTTTAAAAATGAAGACATATTCAACAAATACCTTTCTGATGAAACAAACAACACTCCATGGGAAAGAGTGGGAACTGAGAATTTCAAGGAGAAAATGTGAATGAACCACTGTGACAGATGATGAAACAAAGCAACATAGAAAAGGTCACCAGAGTTTTAATTAGTGGGTCATTAATGATCTTCAAATAAATACTCACAGCCAAGTGCTGGTGACAGGAGCCAGATAAGTAATGCTATATCATTAATGGTTCCCACCCAGCAAGCAAGAGAACAATAAGCTCAATTTTTCCTCAAAGTTTTATTGATGGTTTCTTATAGGAAAAAAATCAATTATTGGAATTCTTGAATCATGGATATCCGGAAGTCTCCTCTAGATTTTGAACAATAAAAATATGTTATTTGTAAGGCACTGGAACACAAGTTGTTACACAGGAATCACAAACCCTGGAAGCTTGCTTCAGTAAACTTTTTCTTTCTGCAGTAAGGTTTCTTTTAGTTTACATACGTTATTTCTATGTCCATCGTCTTTTCCCTTCTGATAACAGGCTCCTTTCAGTGCCTTAATTTAAGTGACTACTAAGATAATGAAATATCTAATTGTATGGCATTGAGGAACTATACTGAACCTGAACTTACATTGTACATGTTCCAAGACCACTCTTGTCTTGGCTGCATCTCCCACAGATCTGAAACAATATTGCCACCAAAGAAATAACAAGAACAATGGTGGTCAACTTCTGCCATGAAAGACACGTGATCAGAAAGTAGCATGGTTGTTGACTGGGTCATTTTAACTATAATATTTTCTCATCCTCTTTTCTAAACTCCCTGAATGTGCAGACAGACATGTTAAAAATGAACTAAATAAAATGTAAGTAACACTGAAAAACAAATTTGGGAAAACTGATACAAATAAAAACATAGAGAAGGTCATCAATAGCAGAACAAACCAAAAGAAAGAAAGAATCAATGAGCTCAAAAACAGGGCATTTGAAAACATATAGAGATTTGTTCCCAGGATGTAGGCTCCCTGTTTATCTCTCTTATTGTTTCTTTTGCTGAGAAAAAACTTTTTAGTTTGAGTAAGTCCCATTTGTTGATTCTGGTTGTTAACTCTTGTGCTATGGGTGTCCTATTGAGGAATTTGGAGCCCGATCCCACAGCGTGTAGATCATAACCAACTTTTTCTTCTATCAGATGCCGTGTCTCTGATTCAATATCAAGCTCCTTGATCCATTTTGAGTTAACTTTTGTGCATGGCGAGAGATAGGGATTCAGATTCATTTTGATGCAAATGGATTTCCAGTTTTCCCAGCACCATTTGTTGAAGATGCTATCCTTCCTCCATTGCATGCTTTTAGCCCCTTTATCAAATATAAGATAGTTGTAGTTTTGTGGATTGGTTACTGTGTCCTCTATTCTGTACCATTGGTCCACCCGCCTGTTTTGGTACCAGTACCATGCTGTTTTTGTTACTATTGCTCTGTAGTATAGTTTGAAGTCTGGTATCGCTATACCGCCTGATTCACACTTCCTGCTTAGCATTGTTTTTGCTATTCTGGGTCTTTTATTATTCCATATGAATTTCATGATTCTTTTATCTATTTCTACAAGATATGCTGTTGGGATTTTGATTGGCATTGCATTGAACTTATAGAGAACTTTTGGTAATATCGCCATTTTGATGATGTTAGTTCTACCTATCCATGAGCAGGGTATATTTTTCCATCTTCTAAGGTCTTCTTCTATGTCTTTCTTTAGGGTTCTGTAATTTTCATTGTATAAATCTTTCACCTCTTGTGTTAGGTTGATTCCCAAGTATTTCATTTTTGGGGGGGATATTGTGAATGGAGTAGTTGTCCTCATTTCCGTTTCAGAGGATTTGTCACTGATATACAGGAATGCCTTTGATTTATGCGTGTTGATCTTATATCCTGCCACTTTGCTGAATTCATTTATTAGCTCTAATAGCTTCTTTGTAGACCCTTTTGGGTCTGCTAGGTATAGAATCATATCATCTGCAAATAGTGATAATTTAAATTCTTCTTTTCCTATTTTTATGCCTTTAATTTCTTTCGTCTGCCTAATTGCTCTGGCTACATCCTGGGAACAAATCTTTACTCCACACACTTCAGATAGAGCCCTAATAACCAGAATATACAAAGAACTCAAAAAATTAGACAATAAGATAACAAATAACCCAATCAATAAATGGGCCAAGGACCTGAACAGACACTTCTCAGAGGAGGACATACAATCAATCAACAAGTACATGAAAAAATGCTCACCATCGCTAGCAGTCAGAGAAATGCAAATCAAAACTACCCTAAGATACCATCTCACTCCAGTAAGACTGGCAGCCATTAGGAAGTCAAACAAGAATAAGTGCTGGAGAGGATTCGGGGAAAAGGGCACTCTTGTTCATTGCTGGTGGGACTGCAAATTGGTGCAGCCAATTTGGAAAGCAGTATGGAGATTTCTCGGAAAGCTGGGAATGGAACCACCATTTGACCCAGCTATTCCCCTTCTCGGTCTATTCCCTAAAGCCTTAACAAGAGCATGCTACAGGGACACTGCTACATTGATGTTCATAGCAGCTCAATTCACGATAGCAAGACTGTGGAACCAGCCTAGATGCCCTTCAATAGATGAATGGATAAAAAAAAATGTGGCATTTATACACTATGGAGTATTACTCTGCATTAAAAAATGACAAAATCATAGAATTTGGAGGGAAATGGATGGCATTAGAGCAGATTATGCTAAGTGAAGCAAGTCAATCTTTAAAAAACAAATACCAAATGACTCCTTTGATATAAGGGGAGTAAACAAGGACAGGGTAGGGACGAAGAGCTTGAGAAGAAGATTTACAGTAAACAGGGATGAGAGGTGGGAGGGAAAGGGAGTGAGAAGGGAAATTGCATGGGAATGGAAGGCGATCCTCAGGGTTATACAAAATGACATATAAGAGGAAAGGAGGGGTAAGACAAGATAATACAAATGGAAGAAATGATTTACAGTGGAAGGGGTAGAGAGAGAGAAGGGGAGGGGAGGGGAGGGGAGGGGGGATAGTGGAGAATAGGACAGACAGCAGAATACATCAGACACTAGAAAGGCAATATGTCAATCAATGGAAGGGTAACTGATGTGATACAGCAATCTGTATATGGGGTAAAAGCGGGAGTTCATAACCCACTTGAATCAAACCGTGTAATATGATGTATTAAGAACTATGTAATGTTATGAACGACCAATAAAAAAAAAAAGAAAACATATAGAGGAAAAGGGAGAATAAAAAGTAAAGAAATTTTACTTTGGAACAAATTGTAAATGAAATACCTATTGCTACCCCTCAGGGAATTAGAAAAATAAGAACAAACCAAACTCAAAATTAGTAGAAGGAAAGAAATAATAAGGACCAGAGCAGAAATAAGCAGAGAAATAGAGACTAAACACACACACACACACACACACACACACACACACCAATAAAACAGAGTTGGTTCTTTAAAAACATATACATAATTGAGAAACCCTTTGCTAGACCAACTAAGAAAAAGAGAGAGAAGATTCAACTAAGAAAAAAAGAGGCCAACTAAGAAAAAAAAACAGAGATAAATAAAGAAATAAAGAATATATGTAAGAGCTGGGGCTGGGACACAGTGGCAGAGCACTTGCCTAGCTTGTGTGAGGCACTGGGTTAGATTCTCAGCATCACATAAAAATAAACATATAAAATAAAGGTATTGTGTGCATTTATAGCTAAAATTTTTTAAAATAATATATGCCAATAAATTTGAAAAACCTAGAAGAAACAGACAAATTTCTGGATACAACTAAACCTACTGAGATTGAATCATGAAGAAAAAGAAAACCTGAACAAGTCAATAACAATGAATGAGATTGAATCAGTATTTAAAAAAAAGTCTCCTATGAAAGAAATGTCCAAGGCTAGAGAATTTTGCTGCTTAATTTTATCAAATATTTAAAGAAGAACTAAAACAAATTCTATTTAAAATTGCTCAAAAAAAATTGAAGAGGGGGGAATTCTTCCAATCTCATTCTATAAGGCCAGCAGTATCCTGAGACAAAAACCAACAGCAACAAAAGAAAGCTACAAGACAATTTTCTTCATGAACATAAGTGCAAAAATCTTGAATAAAATGCTACCACCTTGAATCCAATAGAACACTGAAGAGATTATTCACCATAATCTAGTAGGATTAATCCCAGGAATTTAAGTTTGGTTTCACATTCATAAATCAATAAACATGATAAGCCACATCAACAGAATGAAGGATAAAAACCATGTGGTTATCTCCAGACACAGACAAAAAGGCATCTGGTAAAATTCAACATCTCTTTATGAAATAAATTAGGTATAGAAAGAATATAACAAGCCTACAGCTACCCCCACCCAGAATGGGGAAAAGCTGGGATGAGACAAGGATGCCCACTTTAACCATTTTTACTTAACATAGTACTGGAACCCCTAGCCAGAACAGTCAATCAAGAGGAAGAAACAAAAGATATCAAAATTAGTTGAAATTCGAATTGCCACTGTTTTCTGAAATATGATCTTCTATATAGAAAATCCCCAAGACCCCACCTAGAAACTGTCATAACTAATAAATGGATTTAGCTAAGTTACAAAATACAAAAATCAAAATACTAAAATCATTAGTGTTTATATTCACCAGTAGTGAACTCTCTAAAAAAGAAATCAAGAAAGCAATTCCACCTCTAGTAACTATAAAAAATAATACCTAGAAACACAGTTCAACAAAGAGGTAAAAGATGAAGAAAAAGAAACCTGAACAAGTCAATAACAATGAATGAGATTGAATCATGTGAAAACTATAAAACTTTATGAAAGAAACTGAATAGGACACACACACACACACACACACACACACACACACAAATAGGAAGGTACTCCATGTTCATGGATTGAAAGAATCAGTATTGTTAAAATGTCCATAATACCTGAAGCAATCTACAGTCTCAATGCAATCTCTATCAAAATACCAATAACTTTCTTCACAGAACTAAAAATAGTAATCCTAAAATTCAATGGAACCACAAACAGCCAAAGCAACTTCAAGGTGGTTGTGGGCAGGGGGAGCAAGTTTTTGAAATCAGACTTCAAAACTATACTAATCAAAACAACATGGTACTAACATAAAAACAAACACATAGACCAACAGAAGAGAATACAGCTAGCCTAGAATTAAATCCACATGTCTACAGTCAACTGATCTTCAACAAAGGTACTAAACAGTGCTGGGAATATTGGATATCCACAAACAGACTCCTCTCTTTCATCAGTTACAAAAATCAACTCAAAATGGATTAAAGACCTAAACCTAAGACCTTAAACTATGAAACTACTACAAGAAAATATGGGGGAAATATGTTAGGACACTGGAACAAGCAAAGATTTTTTTTGGTATAAAACCCCAAAAGCACAAGAAAGAAAAGCAATAATAGACAAATGAGATTATATCAAATTAAAGAGCATGTGTACAGAAAAAGAAACAAATAATAGAGTTGAAGAGACAATATATAGAATAGGAGGAAAATATTAGTAAACTATTCATCCCATAAGGGATTAAAAAAGCAAGATTTTGTAAAGAATTCCATCAACACACAAGTAAAAAACAACAACATACTCTAAATAACTGGATTATTCAAAAGAACTGAATAAACATTTCTGAAAGAAAGAAAGAAAGAAAGAAAGAAAAGAAAAGAAAAGAAAAGAAAAGAAAGACAAATGGCCAAGAGGTATATGAAAAAATGTTCAATATCACTAATCATCAGGAAAATGCAAATCAAAATAAGACAGCTTATCACCCTAGTTAGAATGTATATTACCAAAAAGACAAAAGATGACAAATGGTGGGGGTGCCACAGATATAGATAAAAGGGGACTCTCCTCCCCAGCCCTGCACACTATAGAAAGGAATGCAAATTAGTATGTCCATTGTGGAAAACAGTATATAAGTTCCCTAAAAACAACAACAACAAAAAAACTGGATGTGGTAGCTCATACCTGCAGTCCCCAGCTGCTAGTTTAAGGCTAGCCTGGGCAACTTAGCCAGAACTTCCCTCAAAAGAAAAAAAAAATTTTTTTTAAAAGGTTAGGCATATAGTTCAGTGAAAGTGTTTACCTAGCTTGTACAAGGCCCTACAGTAAATGAAATCCTTTGTAACTGCTGGATATAAGTTCAAGGAAAATGAAATCAGTACATCAAAAAGCCATCTGCTATCTCATATTTACTGCAGCAGTATTCACAATAGTTAAGAAATGTAAACAACCTAACCATCCATTGATTGATGAATGGATAAAGAAAATGTAGTATGTGTACACACATACACATGAATATTATTTAAACAAAAAAGATTAAATTACGAGTAGAGGTATAGTTCACTGATAAACACTTGCCTAGCATTCACAAGGCCCTGGATTCAACCCCAAAAATGATGGATGGCAGGGGATGAAATGCTGTCACTTGTGACAATATAGAAGGAAGTGGAGCTTATTATGCTAAGTGAAAAATGCTAGGCACAGAAAGACAAGTACTGAATGTTCTCACTCATATATAGAATATTAAAAAAAAATTTTGACCTTATAGAAGTTCAAAGTAGAATGGTGGTTACCGGAGCTGGGGAAAAGAGAGGAGAAAAAGAGAGAGGGAAAAGATGATTAATGACTACGGAGTTATAATTAGACAGGAGACGGAAGTTTTGGTGTTTCATTGCATAGTAGTAGAACTACAGGTAATGATAATGTATTGTATATTTTTTAAAAGCCTGAAATAGGAATTTGAATTTTTTACCATAAAGAAATGATAAATGTTTGAGCAGACAAATATTTTTACACTGATATGACTATAAAACAATGTATACATGTATCAAAATATCATATGGCACCCCACAAATATACATAATTTTCATGTCAGTTTAAAATTTTAAAAATAAAAAATATAAGTCCTAGACAATGAACTAGTAGTTTTTAACTATTTTATTATAGTTAAATGGAAAATCTCTCTTAATAGTCTTTTTTTCTTCTTTCTTCTTGGCAGTAATAAAACTCCATGGCTAGAGTTTGAGCAGCCATCTCAAACCACAAGGCAGAAACTCTGTGATGGCAAGGTGGCAACATAACAAAACCGCTGAGGTTTTTACAGCACAGATTTGCCTCACAAGCCCTGAATCATCTGCCTCAAGCTTCATTTTCATGGGAGGAAAATAAACTTCCTCTTTAAGCCACTTTTATCTTATACGTGAACCTTCTCCTAACTGACACAATGGCCATATCCTAACAATTCCACTCCTGGTATATACTCTAAGGTATAGACCAGAAATGACCAAGAGAACTTGTTGGGATGATGAAAATGTTCTGAATTTTTGCTGTCCCATCCAACACTTAAAATATTTTTTAGTAATTGAAATAGATGGGAAATTTTAATTTAAATTAATTTAAATAGCCATTTGTGGTTAGCAGCTGTTGTATCAGCTAACCTAGCTCTAGGCACTAAGGAGCATCAAAATTCTAACTGCATTAAGGTGATATAAAATTGTTCCTTAATTTACATATAACATTAAAGTAAATTCACAAACATTACTTAACTTTCACAAGAGATATATCTGCAGTTAAATTTTGCTAAAGCAGTTTTACTAACAGTACATGCCAACCTAAACCTACACAAACTCAACACACGTTAGCTGTTAATTGTGAAGATGAAGACAACCTGATATTGGGTCCAGATGAAGATTTTCTACTCAAGTTCAAAAAACTGTCTGCCTTTCTTCTTAATCAGAAATCCATCACTCTAGCAGCTGTTAATGGAACTTAAACATGTCTAGTCATGTGTTCTTAAGTAGATATACTGAATGTCTAGAAAAGGGTGGCACCTTTTCAATTTGTTAAAAATTGACCTAGGGATTAGGGCTGTGGCTTAGCGGTAGCACACTTGCTTGGCATGTGTGAGGCATTGGGTTTGATTTTTAGCACCACATATAAATAAATAAAATAAAGGTTTATCAACAAATAAAAAATTATATTTTTTAAAAAATTGACCTAATTTTATGCTGGAGAATATCAAAGCAAAATCTTTACTTGTATCTCAATTAACACTACTTTCTAACATGCAATGTAAATTGTTTATTTTAAAAATTAGTAGAGACGACTTCTATCCATTCTTACCACCTTTGTGTTAAGAGGTGTGAATATTGTAAATTGTGAAGCACCGTTCTTGGGTTATAAATACACTAGAATCACAACAGTCACCTCAAAAAGGCCATTTGGTCCAGCATTCTCACTCAAGAGAGAATTGTTAACTGTCCCGTGACACATTTATTATCTGCTCCTATTTCCCCTCTCCCGACAGAACTAATCTCTGTGTGATCCTACCACATTCTATGTGCTAGATGTCCTTCTTGCACAGTTTCTGCTATACGTAGTCATGATGGTCTTCAAAACTGTCTCTGCTGCAGATCCTGAAACCTCAAGGGTATCGTGCTGCTGGGGAAAAAACTACCCAGAGGTAACACAAAGGAGCTTGCTCTTGAGGGCAAAGGAGCAGAAAGAAGCCATGTAATCACAGATCTCTAATCCCACACTTCATGCAGGACTGGCCTTGGTGGCAATGTGCTTTAATTTAATTCATTCTGTAATCCATTTGGGGGTACACTACTGTTTGCTTACAAATTTTGAATTGCAAAATAGTATGCAAATTAGTGAATAAGCTATTAAATTTAAGCAGATGATGGATTTATCCTAAATAAAGCTTTTAAATCACTGTGGCTGACACTACACAGTTTGCTGAGCCTAGTATTCTAAACGGCACCCGCTATTTCTGGTAAGATTATCTAATAACTGCAACCTCTATATAATCCTTTGTTTTAAATAATTTGTAAAGACTCAATTAGGTATTATATGAATACCACCCACACCTTTAAAAAAGAAAGAAACATAAGGAAATAGAAAACTCAATTTACAAGTTAAAAGATAAAATTTTCTTAAATTGAATTTTAATGACATACTTTTAGAATTTAACTATTGTTTATTGTTAAAGCTAAAATGACAAACAACCTGTTAGTTATCTGAATTCCTTTTTTTTTTTTTTTTTTTGGTATCAGGGATTGAACCCAGGGCACATAAACACTCAGCCACATCCCTAACCCTTTTTATTTTTGATTTTGAGACAGGGTCTCCCTAAATTGCTTAGAGCCTCCATTTTAAAATAAACCTGCAGTCTCACCAGGCAAGCCATGGAGCTCTCCAAGATGTCAGTCAGGCATAGCCTGATAAAAGCAAGTCATTTTCAGGGTGAAGTCACATGTCACTTGTCATAACCCTGAGAAGAGTCAGAAGTGTGATATCAGGGCGGAAAACCTACTTGGTGAAACCCTATGTCCTGACTCCAAGAATGAAAGATGTCACTAAGAAACCTGGTAACAGCTAATAGGGACCCAAAGGGTGGGCAGAAGTCCCAAAATTTAATATAAATATTGGAGCAAACGAACATTCAGCCAGCTGACACTTATGCACACAAGCCTGAGAGCCTGATGGGGACATAGACTGACATCCCAACTCTTTTCATGTCCCTTATCTTCTGTGGTGTTCTCACCACTCTCAAACTCAAGAGCAGCCTCTTGACTCTGGCGAGAAAAGGATGTCTCCTAACCACCATCTACTCAGCCAGCCATCAACTCCACCTCAGGAGAAGCCTCTGTGAGTTCCCGATCTGGTTGCTGTGGTCTGAGTGAGTGTGCATCTTCTGGCCTTGAGACCTAAGACTTACAACTTTAAATCTAGCACTTAAGCTTAGCATGCAGAGGGAATGTCTGTGATAGGTCTGTCATGATTGCAGTGCTTAGAGATAACCTAGAATTTTGCTCCGAATTTATTATGTTTATTGCTTTTAGCAGCTTGAATTATTGTGTTTGTAGTGCCCAGCATTAAGGATTGTCATTTTTTAAATTAAGAACCTATAGAGTGAAATTGTATTAAGTGATTTGAGTGAATAAAGCATAGAAAAGGGCATTAGCACATGGACATTCTTTATTTCTCCCCTCGACTGCATATGTCATATTTTTGCCCATCATGACAAGTGTTAGTCCACCTGCATCAAGATTTGAGAAGCTTTGAAAAATGTAGTTTCCTATGTTCTAAAACCCCACCAAACAGATTCTGAGGATTGAAGTTCAGGCACGTATAATTTTTGGCATACTTTCTCCCATGTGATTCTGGCTCATGCTAAGGTTTAACTACTACTTAATAACAAAGTAGACACTTGGTAATGCAGTAAGAGGCAAAGAAAGAGATGTAACACACACTTTCTAGCTAGATACAGTCCCTAGACTAGAACAATGGTATCACCTTTTAGACTTCTTAGAAATGCAGCCCATCAAGGTCATTCCAGCATTGTTGATTAAGAATTTGTTTTTTAACAAGATCCTCTGGTAATTCATATTTGCATCAAGCCTGAGATTAACTGATCCAGAGCAGTTACTTCTGGATGTGGATTACTTAGGATATGATCCCACATCAGTCAAACATCAAAACATGTTAGAGACATTGTAAATATCTGAAACACACATTATAGCAAACTAGTCAAAGGCAAGGCCCTGTTGAAATGTGGAAGATTCTCAATGTCTTCTGGTAAATTTGTCAAAAAAAATGTTATTGTTTCTATACTTTAATAATCTGCCTGGAGCTGAGACTGGGGCCCAGCGTTGAGCACTCGCCTGGCACATGCGAGGTGCTGGCTTCGATCCTCAGCACTACATAAAAATAAATAAATAAAACAAAGATATTAAAAATAATAATAATAATAATATGGCTGCCTTCAAACACATCAATTAGCTACAGAGATTTGTGAGAGGCATTACCCTATAATACCTTTGGACACTTTATTTTATACCCAAATGATATTACAATACTCAAGCAGTACCAATCATTAGATCCAAGAGGGAGGGGTCACTGTCACAGAGTCTATGTTTCAGACAGCCCTCACTATCATAAAGAACCCAAATTAAATACATTAAAGAATACCTTCTGCCACTGGGATCTGGCTCAGACTGAAACAGTGTTACCAGAAACCCTACATGTCTACTTTCAGAGAAATACTTCAAGATCCAAAGAAATGCCTGTTCACCTCTCTTGCACTGTGTTCTCAAAATAAAGAGATCCCGTGTCAGAATGAAGGTTTATGGGTTGCGCTACTGTGGAAGACAGAGAAAGATACTGCACTGGAGCTTCAGGAGGACTTGAACAACTAAAGCACTTAGGTAAAAGACTAATTAATGAACTTGTCCAATATTTCCTCTCAGGTATCATGAATACAATAAATCCCTGCAAACCAAGAACCATTTCCCAATAGTACCAAGAGTTCATTTTCTTGCTTCATGTTTTAATTTTTGGTTCTGGAGGTATTCAAAAATTAAAGAGATACTTAAATGAGTTATACATAGTAGCTGACAAGTCTTTTATAACATTAAGGAATTCATAAATCTCTTCTGCTTTGTCTTTTACCTTAATAGATCATTTGGTATGATAACAGAAGAGAAATAACCTAAAATTTTAGCTCAAATTTTTGAGTAGCTATTTTAATTTCTCTTTTTATAAAATATATTCAAATTTTGGCAAATATCTACAATATTTAATTGGTCAGTAAATCACTTCAAAATTTATTAAAATTTCATTAACAAAATAATTAAAATTTAAATGTCATAGATATAACTAATATGTTTAGAGATTTAGCCATTTTAATTTTAAACTCAGAATTCTAAAGATTAGAACATGATTGTGAAGAAAAGAGTTGATAACAGCAAGCCTAAAACAGATAACCTCAGTAAGGTCTGCTCAGAAGCTTTTCCCTTTGCTGGCATCTGCAGACTTGAATTGCAGGAGGGTTCCCACTATTTAATCATTGGTGAGTGTGGATTACTATACTTAACTCTTTGCACAACCAACACAGCCCATACCAAATGCTTACTCTCCTGAAAGTTCAGGGATCTTGGTACATGCTAAGCAAAGGATATCTACAAGTGGGCTTTTGATAAAAACTCTGGACTCAAGCTGGGGTTGTGGCTCAGTGGTACAGCACTTGCTTAGCACATGTAAGGTACTGGGTTTAATCATCAATACCACATATAAAAAAAAATAAAGGCATTGTGTCCATCTACAAGACAGACAGACAGACAGACAGACACACACACACACACACACACACCCCCTAGACTCGGGCTCAAGCAAGCCTCTCTGTCAGACAACACTGCACATGTTCACAAGTTAATAGTGGAGGAATCACTCAGCCTGTGGAACTCAAATGGAAGAGGATTCTTGAAAGCTCATGCCTGGTTCCCACCAGACATGCCCACATGCCTCTTCCTTTAATTGAGTTCCTTGTATCCTTCTACTGTAGTAAATATGATGACGAAAATACTATGCTGAGTCCTAAGAGTCCTTCTAGCAAATCACCAGATCCAAGCTGATTTGGGGAACCTCAACACAATTACAAAAAACTTAACCCCTGTTTGGGAAAATGGACAAATAATCTGTTTGACTTCATCACAAATCTCGACCACATTCTTTGCCCCCATGTTGTTAGTCACCTAGGTCTCACATGCTCTTCTTTCATATCACTTTCTTTGCCTTCCCACCATAATCATCTCCTTACTTTCCTTCCACTGTCCTTTCCCTTTTCACTTCAAGCTCAGATTATGACAGGGTTCTCTGTCTCAGCTCCACATATAGTCACATTTAGGGTTAGGGCTTCAATGTATGAATTAGTGGGGGAAACACATTCATTCAATCCACAAGAGTCTCCTAGCTGGTCTCTCGACCTCTTGTAATAAATTCTGCATTCTACAGCCAGACTGAGCTTCATAAGAGAGACTCCCATGCCCATAGTCCTCAAAGGAGGGGACTGCAACACCTATGGTAGGCAGAACTTTACCTGTATCTAACACCTGAATGGAGTCTGCTTGGAGGTCAAAAATTAGAGCTGTTTGGGTGTTAGTATTTAGTTCTACTTTGGACTTGTTAAAGTTCTTTTAAAAATGTAACTGCCTTGTATTAAATTTTAATTATTGCCCAGGTTTCTAAGATTTTGTTAAGTTTGGCAAAATTTCTAATATATGGCTGTGGGTGTAGCTCAGTGGTAAAGAGCTTGCCTAGCATGCACAAGGCCCTGGGTTCAATCCAAGGCACTGTGAGCATACGCACGCACATGCATACACACACAAACACAAACACACACACACACACACACACACACACACACACACACAAAATAATCCTAATATATAAAGAGATTATCTCCTTTCTACACAAATTATTTCCTACCAGATATACTCAGTATTAGAAAGCAAACCGAATAGTTCTACTTTCCCTACTAGAGGGGATCAATTTACATTAATGTTACCATTATATCCCAGCCTGAGTAGAAAGGAAAAATAATTCAATACCAGTAACATATAATCAATGCAATAATCACATTCAATCAAAAGGGAGCTGCAGCCACATGACAGCTAAGGTCTATGACTGAATTCAAACATAAAGACTATATACAAAAACAGATAAATACAAACCTTTTAAAACCATTCCTGAAGAAATCTATACAAAGTAGCTGAAATGGCCTTAATTGAAACATAATCAGTATCAATAAATCAAGATTTTTTTCCTAAATGACTGCTATGTATAAGTTAAATTCTAGTTAGTTGCTTCAGCGATAAAAAATTACTTAATATATAATGTCCATATTCTTAAATCTCAAATAGGAAGGTGTGAAATTACTTTTTTTTTTCCTAAGCCAAAATTCAAGGGACTAGAAAGTACAAGAACCTGATGGAACTTCTGAAAGTAAGACTCAGTTTCTGGATGATGGTAAAGAGGTAAACAGGAAGTGCAGCTATGACAAGCTATCTGCTATGTGAGATGGGGAGATGCTGAGCCAGGACATCTGGGCAAGCAGCTGGCAAGTGCACTGGTCCTGTGTTAGTAAGGAAAGAGTTCAGGTGGGCGGTGGCTGTATCGTAGGCAAGATCATGCAGCCAGAGTCAAAAATGATGACACACACAGGACATGTGTAGGCTACAATTCTCATAATGCCAGAGAAAGCTCTGCTCTTATCCACCTGGAACAACTGCACTTTCCTCGAAAGCAGCTTGGTTCTACAGGATTTGGTTCTCCCCTGGGCTTTAAAGGAGTGAGAAGCCCATTTGTCAGTGACAATCCACAATGAAGGCAGCTAGCTGACACTTTTCAGGAACTAGAACTGAATGAAATTTAGTTTCTTTTCAGGACTGGTCTGGTGAACCATTTTGATGTTTCTGTTTTATTCCAGTTGAACAGCTTTAAAAAACCGTTTAACTCAAACTTGGTTGGTTCTAACTCAAACTGCACAATCAGTGGCCCAAGACTGACTACTGGGCAGGGCAAGAACTTTCAGTGAGAGAGTCTTTCTGCAGAACTTCCAGGATCTTGCTCTTCCCCCAGAGCAGAGACACTTCCAAAACAGTTTTGTATAATGATCTTCACTTTTCTGAGTGTACTCACCTGAAGAGATTGTCAAAAATTCAGGTTTCAGATTCCCACATCCTAGATATTCTGACTTAAGGGGTGTTAAGATAGTGCTTATTAGAATGGTGTACTCCCAGAAACTAACAGTGAGCCTGATATAAATTGTCCACTAATGAAAAATGCTGGAATAGGGGCTGGGGATGTGGCTCAAGCGGTAGTGCTCTTGCCTGGTATGCATGCGGCGCCGGGTTTGATCCTCAGCACCACATACAAAAAAGATGTTGTGTCCGCAGAAAACTAAAAAAATAAATATTAAAAAAATTCCTCTCTCTCTCTCTCTCTGTCTCTCTCTCTCTCTCTCAAAAAAGAAAAGAAAAGAAAAATGTTGGAATAGTGGTTTATAGGATTAATTCACAACAGAGAAATGACTTGATTTACTAGGAAATAGTAACTTTGTTGCTAGAAAAATACAGGAAACAACATGATACTTTCTGCTATCTGTTAACTAAAATAATTTCCTTGTTACAAATGTATTCATATGTAATTATATATATAAGTGCAAAGATTTGAGACATTTATTGGGGACAATAAATCAAAGCAATACTTATCTGACATTCAGCAATTTAGGACAGGCTGTTGTAGAGTCACAGCTACAGATTTCTAATACTAGATTTAAAAAAACATAAGCATAACACACACACCAAGTATGTATACATTCTGGTTTTAGCTTTTTATAAAACATTTTGATAATAGCATCCTAAAAGTTAGAGAGAAAAAACATAAACATATTTAAGCAAAATCCCAAAGTGAATAGCAGGATAATCTATTCAAAAGCAAAAATAGTCCCCTGAATTTTAGTATAATACTCAACAATAAAGCTAAGACAGTCTGTCTATAAATACTTAATGAATATCTACCATATATGGAGTATGGCTCTAGGTGGTAGACACACAGTGTGGAATGTCACAAAGTCCTTGCCCCATGAAACTTACTGACAATGTTTTAAGAGAAGAAAGTTCATATATATACATACACATATAAACACACACACATATACATGCATTTATAAGACATATATATGAATATATATTTGTATATAAACATATTCATATATACATAAATACATATATACACACAAATATGCATACACACACATCAGTGTCTATTCTTTGTTCTGTTTTTTAAAAATATTTGGCACAATAATATCCAATATTAGTCTAGGGAACTAATAATCACTATTGAAATTCAAGGTTTGATATTTTCACAAACATATCTATACATTCTGCTTTGTTTTTGGTATCTTTTTAATTTTACCCCATCAATAATATTCTATTAAACTTTAAGTAGATGATAGCAATTTTTTATGCTGTAACACTAACAAAATCAAAGAACCGATACAGAGAATCAATTAACAGATCTATCATTCAACAATGATAAGGAGAAATTCTTATTTAAAAAAAAAAGAAAACAGATTTGGGCTGGGGTTGTTACTCTGTCGAAGAGTGCTTGCCTAGCACATGTGAGGCACTGGGTTCAATCCACAGCACCATATAAAATAAATTTAAAAAATAAAATAAAGGTATTGTGTCCATCTACAAGTAAAAAAAATGTTAAATAAAAAGCAGAATTACTTAATGTGAAATCAGTGTTTGTATTTTTTTTGTGTGTTAATGCAAAACTCTCTGCTGGTGTTTTAGTCTAAGTCACTAGGACACCTCTATTACACCTAGAACCCACCATAGCATCTCTCTCGTGTGGAAGAAAACTAAAGTCTCTATTTTTTTTTTTTGCTTATCTTTATTCACATGAATGAAGTTTATATGACCATTAGATTATAGAAATACAGAAGAACCCTTTAAAAATGCAAGTTGTAGAGTGCTTAACCTAGCACGCGTGAGGTACTGGGTTTGATCCTTAGCACCACATAAAAATAAAATACAGGTATTGTGTTCAGCTACAACTAAAAATATATATATTAAAAAGATACAAGATGTTATAGAAAAGTACCAGAAAGGCAAGAATTGATCTTAAATCTCAACAAAATATTTCAACTATAGAAATACTAAAAATTGGCCATAGGAGCTGACACACACCTATAATCCCAGTGGTTCCAGTGGCTGAGGCAGGAGGATCGAAAGTTCAAAATCAGCCTCAGCAATTTGGCAAGTCCCTAGGCAGCTTAATGAGACCCTGTCTCAAAATAAAAAATTTAATAGGGCTAGGGATGTGGTTTAGTGGCTAAGCGCCCCCTGGGTTTAATTCCCAGTACCAAAATAAAAAAAGAAAGAAATACTTAAAATTACCTTTTTATAATATAATCCCACATATATGACTATCACATGGGCAGAAAAAAAATATGACCAAAGAGGTCTCTTCCAACCCTAAGATTTTATGATTTTATAATATTTTTAAGATGCTAAATTTTTCTTATTCAGGGAAATTTGCAACTTTAATCATGATCCTCATCAATTCTCTGGTTTTGGAAATCTCCTCTACAACAAATTTGGTTAGTTTGCTTTATTAGTTTTCAGGTGGTTTTGTTTTGATGTACATGTAAGAATACTGGTAACTACCAGATAGTAGGAGGCAAGAGGAGGCAACATAGAGTACAAAGGATTTGTTTTGAGTGGCAGATAAAAATGGATTCAAATTCTATAGATTCCTCCATTTAGATATGTGATGACCAAACTATTTGAAGTATGACACTTACCTGTGAAATGAAACTGCTAAAAGGGTTAAATAAAATAATATGTATTATACATGTTTACTATGAAGATATGTATAGATATGTTCATGGAACTAGTCATACATTAGCTATGGTATAAATGTCATTTCTCATCCATTTTCAGACAATATTTTTCCTCTCATAGAGACCTGAGAACCATGACTAAGTAAAACATCCAGCATTTCCCAAATTCATTTGCAGACTCTCATGCCCTGCTGCATTTTAATGAGACACAAAGATACACCAAAGTACCTAGTAACAGATCTGTTAATACTAATATTTGAGAAACTGTGAACCATTAGAAATATGATAAATTCCTAAAGAGAAGACAAAAAGTTTAAGCTTTCAACAAAAAAATATGAATTTCAGGATAAGTGTGATGCTTCATCTACTAAAATTCTGGACAGATGGCTTTCAAGACTTTAAAAATAAAGATATTTTAACTGTGTCTATCCCTAGGAATAAATGGGAAGGGGAACCTTGCAGTGTATATATTTGTGTGTCTGTGTGTGTATATACTCATTCAAATGGGTTTTTAGATCAGGAAAGCCTGAGATAGTGTATATTTAATTCCTAAAAGGCCAACAATAATGACTATTCCTGATGCTAATATTTATTGGGTTCTTCTGTATGTTGGGTTCTTATGATCAGTGATTCATATTCATTATCATACATGCTGCTAAAAGCAGGTATGATTATTAGGAAAGCAAGGGTCAGAGAGGTTAGGCAATGTGCTTAGTATTACACAGGTAACAAAAAGTAGAATAAAAAATTAAAACCCAAATCAGTTTGACACTGGAGTCCTGGCTGAACCACTGTTTCATTCTTTTTGACAAGTATCTACGAAATAACTGAAAATAAAAGGGCTGAGCATGGTGGTGCAAGCCTGTAATTCCATCTTCTGTGAATCTGAGACAGGAAGATTGTCAGGTTTGAAAGCAGTGTGGGCAACTTTAGTGAGACCCTATCTCAAAATATAATTTTACAAGAGCTAGAAAAGCTCAGTGGGAAAGCACTTGCCTAGCATGTGCATGTCTTTGGTTTTGTCCCCCATATTGCCATCTACCTCCTCCTCAAAAATAAATAAATAAATAAATAAATAAATAAATAAATAAATAAATAAATAAATAAAGGAGAGAGAGAAGAGGAAAGGAAGGAAAGGAAAACAAGGCAGCTAGGCTTAAATATATAGAGTTAGAAGTGGATAAATGGCCATACTTGAAATCTGCTTATAAGGCAAAATAAATTTAGAAGAAAGCTTTTTGGTAAATTCTGCTATGGTACTCTCCTATCTACATCATTATCATTGGCTTGAATTAAACAAAGAAGGTAAACTTTTCACATCTATAACAGATTCAGAAAGATCACATAAAATTAGAAAGAAGGGAGGCTGGGGTTGTGGCTCAGTGGTGGAGTGCTCGCCTTGATGGGTAAGGCACTGTGTTCGAGCCTCAGTATACATAATAATAAATAAATAAAAATAAAGGCATTGTGTCCACCTAAAACTAAAAAAAAAATATATTTTTTAAAAAAACCTAGAAAGAAGGGCTAAGTGAGAGATGACAGTAAAGTCCTGCATCTAGGTTCAGTAAACTGACTGTCCAATTCAAAAGAAGTAAGATCTAGCTGAAGATCTTACTGTCCACATAGACAGAGCTGAAAAGACTATGTATGAAACTAGCATGACCCTGCTGCTTACACGGCTAAATTACACCTGGGCTGCATTAAGGGAAGTACATAGTCTGGATGAGGCAACTATTAATCCCACTACAAAGGAGGAAACTGTCCACAACCAACCGTAGCCTACCAGTCTATGCTCTGGCCTGCCTTCTTCAGAGGTGGCCTAGCTGACATGGTAATCCCAGTAGTTCCATTGCACACACCACTTAGCAGCTCCCACTTTCCTAGTTACACACAGGACAAAAGCAGGTCAGAAGCACATCACTACGGGGATTCCAAAATGGCAAAGGCCATTCATGTTTCTGAGTGGGGTACAGTCATAATCATGAAGCCCTGTAAGCCAAACCACAGTGGCCTTCCATCCCCACATCCTCTCTCTGGTAACCCTGTTTTATTTTCTTCATGGAAATTATTATAATCTGAAACTACCTTATTTTTTACTTGGTAACTTCAACTGGAATAATGTTTGTTCACCTCTGTTTGGATGTAAACCCCACGAGAACAGAACTTATTATTCTTGTTCACTACATGCCAAGTACCACAGTGACTTTCAGGTGGTTTTGTTTTGATATACATGTAAGAATACTGGTAACTACCAGATAGTAGTTACCAACTTAAGAGGTGCCCAATAAATATTTGCTAAATGAATAAATAAGCAAAATGCTAAAGAAATAAAGATGTTTACTCAGAAAGAGAAGAAGTATGTTAAAATAGTTTTCTCATACCAGAAGAACCACATAAAAATGGAGGTATTTCTGTGCTTCTCCAGAGATTTGATGTAAGATATTGGTGGGCATTTCAAGGAATAAGATTTTGGCTCAAGGCTAGGAAGTACCTTCTAAGTCACAGAACCACCAAATGACTAAACAGAACAACTTAATAAGTTATGAAAAAATCCTTAGGGTAGGAGTAGTCCATAACTTACCAGTTCATCTAAAATTCCTAAGATTCAAAGCACATAAAGTCCATAATGAACCTATACATGAAGAAAGGGGAAAAAGTGATCTTTCCATAGAAGAAAAGAAGTAATCTAAAACACACAGGCTTAAGTTGGAAATCTAAGTAAATATTGGTACCAGTGACCTTAACAAGAAAACAAAAGAGATATCAATTTAAAGAATAAGAGTTGATGACTCCCCTTTGTAATTGTTCAGATTCATTTCTATGAGAAACTTTTGCCAAGTAGAACTCTTCAGATTTGGAGAGTTCTACTTGGCAAAAGGATGATAGTTCAGTCCCTGGGACTGCACGTGCTTTCTGTGACATTATTTAAAGAGAATAATGAATTAATATGGGGAGAGCATCACAAAATTATCACTCTAAGAATCATTTTGAAATGCTATCCACTCATTCATTTTTTTGTTTTTAAACACGCTCTGCCAAGTTTTATTAAAGAAAAATTTTACATGTTTTACTTTTCGCCAGTCTGTTCTGGCACGCTTCCAATGATGTAAAAATCACCTGGATCAATGATAGACAGTGTCCACACTCTAGTATTTTCCACATGCTGTGCCCAATTCAATATTATTGCCACTGTAGTGATGGACACCAGTTTTGGCCAACATGGCATAGTACTCTATTTCAGATTTCCTCAAAGCTCGACAATTGTTGGCGAGGATGACCAATTTCACTTTGCCCTGTCTGATCATTTTCAGAGTCTGCTTGTACCCCAATACCTACTTTCCACTTTTCATAACAAGCTGGAGCCGAGAGTTGATTGACTCCAGAGACTTTTTCGTCTTTTTTGCGGCCACCATCTTCCTGCCCCAACCAAGAGCAGCCGTCAACATGGCCAGAGAGCTAGAGCACTCACTCATTTTGGGGGGCAGAAATGTACTTAAATAAAAACCCCAAAGGTCATTATCTTTCCTCTGAAAAATCTCCACTAAAAGGCATTCTTAGAAATCTTTTTGCAAACTGTGTTCCAAATGTTAAAGATATCTATATTAAAACATCTCTATATTTTAAGGGTAGTTATGAGATACAAATGATAATATTTCTCAAGATAAATGCTATCAAATGACCATATGTTTAATTATATTTGATGAATAACAGAAGGATTTTAAAATTTTGTTTCTTGGCTGTTTCAAAATCTGTAATTCAATATAGAAGCTTAGAAAATAATATATTCTTTTCTGACAAGTCCAAAATATGTACTTGGATTACATCAATGTAAGGGTTATAAAATTAGCAGTATCTTTCTGCAAGAACTTAAATAAGACATACTTCATGAAATTCACATTATGAAGATTAAGTTGGTTTTATTTTCCAAATTGTGATTTTCTGATTAATTTTCCTATTAACATTAGAAAAGTATAAACAAGATTAAAAACAAGCATTAGAGAAAAAATAGGTTCTATAACTTAAATTGTTCAGCATTTTTGTAATGTAGCCATGTAACCAATATTTTTTAATTAATGGTCATGAGGGGGAAAAAGAGGCAACTGTTGCTCAACATTCTTAACCAAAAACTTATAACTGAAACTATGAGTTGTTTAGAAAAAATCAACACAAGTAGTGAGGTGATGTGTACTATAAATGAATGGTTTACTGTTATAAAAATAACAGGTCTAATCTCATCAAAATGGCCTTCAATTCAAAGTCATTTCTACGAACACAAAGAAAACTGAATGACTCCCACTGGTATGTACCACAGGAAACTGTATCCTACTGATGATACCCTAAAACACTTATATTATACATGTATTCTAGTAAGTATCAGCATAACATACTGCAGAGAAAATGGTCAAGACAACAGACCCAAACCTGCCTGTCCTCAGCAGCCCACTGACAAGGCTGGTGCTTAGCTAGCTTTGGGAACTTGGCCAGCAAATGGTTCCCTACACTGACATAAAATGTCCCCTAAAAGGAACAGGTGGCTCAATGAGCCTTGAAGGTTTGTATCAACATATGGACTATATTAAATATCTGCTTTCCTTCTAGAAATCTAGAATCTTGATAGGTGCTTCTGTGACCAACTCCTAAAACTTTACACATGTTGTCACAACTCATTGCTGGAAGGGGGTACCACATAACTCCACTGGGAGAGAACTCTTAAATACTTGAGCCTGGTGCCCTTTGCTAAATATTACTTTAAATCCCTTTGCTTATGATATAAATCTTAGCCCTAAGTGTGACCATAGGCTAAATATTATGAGCCCTTCCAAAAAATTTTGAAACATGAGTGTTTTCTTGGGAACTCCTAAGAAAGATGGGGTTGGGGATAATTTAACTTTTAAATCAATTCATCTAAATTTACATTAAAGATATATTTACTACATCTCCAGATGCTGAAAAATTAATGAATATGGGGTTGGAGTGGTGGCTCAGTGGTAGAGTGTTTGCCTAGCATGCGTGAGGCACTGGGTTCGATTCTCAGGACCACATATGAATAAATTTTAAAAAAATAAAGGTCCACTGAAAACTAAAAATATTTTTTTTAAAAAAATTGATGAACATATTAGAAAAAGAACAGAATTTGAAAAAGGCTAGAGAAACTAGCCAATACTAACACTGTAAAGTTTAAGGGACATAAAGTTGTGTGTTAGTCAACTTTCTATTACTATAGCAAATACCTGAGGCAATCAACTTATCTAAGGATTATTTTGGGCCACTGCTTTTGGACTGGGGTGAGGTAAGGACATCATAGCAGCAGGTAAGATAGAGGAAGATGCTTACCTTGTGGGGACCAGGTAGTTGGAAGTGGCTGGGGAAAGGACAGAGTTCTACACTGCTTTCAAAGGCATGCCCCTAATGACTTAAGACCTCTCAAAAGACCCCATCTCTTAAAATTCCCACCACCACCCAAGAGGACTACACTGGGGAACAAGCTTTTAACACATGGGCCCTTGGGGGACATTTAAGATTCAAACTAGAGCAAAAACGTAAAACTGCATTGTTAAAAATACAAACTATTCTGCATACAGGAAGAATAAACATATTTGAGCAAATATAAAAAAGATGTATGAGTTTATTGAAATTAAAGCCTTGCACAACCAAGCAGAGCACAGAGGCAGTGGTGAGCTGATGAACGTGAGAAGACAATCTTGAGCTCAGAGATTCCTGGAACAAAGAACTTGGACAATTTTGTTTACAAAAAGAGACTCAGCAGATCCGTCCTGGTTAATATTTCTTTGATTTTTTAAAAATCAAATATAGGGAAGAAAAATATCACAAAAAATCAATGGACTGGGAGAGGATAAAGTGAAAAACCACTTCCTTTAATTAGTAAAATAAAACAAAAGTCCACAAGTTGGCTGTAAAACATTATATCTTGATAAATCACTGACATAAACTGGCTTGCTCCTTTCAGAAAGCAAGCTGGCAAAATGTATAAATAATCTCAATATACCCTCATACAGTTTGATTCTATTTCTCTTAAAAACTTTAAGAAGCTAATACTATACTTAGATAAAGTTTTATTTATAAAGACCTTCCTACTCCATAGGGGGTAAATGGAATGAAATAAACCAAAATTAACAGTTGTCATCATACCTAACTATATCTGGGTAAGGAAATTGCATGAATTATTTTATTTTTTATCCTTTTAAACGCTCCCTAAATTTCCCTCAGAACATTATTTCTTTCAAAATTAAAAATAAGAACTTGACAAAAGAATAGAAAAAAAAGAGAATAAAAAAATTTTTAAAACTTGAGAAGGAAAAAGAGGAAGTGAGTTATATGGAAGGGATAGAATTAAGAGAGATAGAATTTAGAGATAAATTTACAGGAATTAACTCTAACTCATCTTTTTACACAGTTATCAGTTCTCTCAAGACCCTGTAAACCACTGCTCAGAAAAAGGCAGAAAGACCTAAGGATTCTCTGAGATCTTTCATTCAAAATCAAACTCATTAAAACCTGATCATTTATTATCTTCCACTATATAGTTTTACATGAAACTATGCCGTTCTTTTTTTTTTTTTTTTTTTTCCTTTTTTTCCCCTTGGGACCAGGAATGCTTAGCCACTAAGGAATACCAGGAATGCTTAGCCACCCAGGGATGCTTAGCCACTAAGCCACATACCTAGCCCTTTTAATTTTGATACAGGGTCTTACTAAATTGCTTGGGCCTCAAAAATAAATTGCCGAGGCTGTCCTCAAACTTACAATCTTCCTGCCTCAGCTTCCTGAGTCACTGTGATTATAGGTGTGTGTCACTGCACCCAACTATCTTATTCATTTTGAAGAAAACTTACAATAAAGTTCATTGGATTAGACAAAAGTAAATGAAGGGAAGGGATAGGTAATGGGAACAGGAAAGACGGTAGAATGAATCTGGCATTACTTTCCTATGCTGGTATATGCATACACAACCCGTGAAACTCCATATCACATACAACCATGAGGATGGAATCCTAATTAGAATAAATTATACTCCATGTATGCATAATATGTCAAAATACACTCTTCCGTCATGTATATATAAAAAGAACAAATTTTTAAAAAGAAAGAACACATCCAGTAAAAAAAAATTAAGAAATTCACTGAGACTACATGGGATCCAATGATGGTTCTGCCACTTCAGTGGCTTGGAACAGTACTCTGTGCATAAAAGTATATGTAACAGTTTGTTTTTATCCTAATGGACCAAATGAAGTATGTCATTGAGATAAATATCAAGGTCATTTATTCATTTTTCCCACCTATTTACTAAACTTGAAGAACATCAAAATTTTCTGATGTGTTAGTTTAAAATAATAGTATTGGTTACAGCAAACATTAATAGATAATGCATTAAACATATGTGATTAACCGAATTACTAAGAATTTCTAAACTTCTAAATTCAGGGTAAAAGTCAATTGTGGTGCATACAAAATTACTTTATATCCTGACTCATTCATTGACTGTGGCAAACATCATAAAATTCCTAGTGCTCTAATAAATCTTAGCCATCAATATGATTATATACATTTATTTTCTAACTTACAAATTACCAAGAACCTACTAACAACGTCATATATTAAATTATAAATTTTCTTAAGTTGTATACATTTTGGAATTGTATACAAGTTTGTCTCTTAATACTGCTAGATACTCTGTTCCTTCATTTTCTTTACTGCTTATTGGAGTATTATGAAAAAGGCTGGCCACTTATAAGTATATCAACTTGTTAATTCTGTAGGATTATCATGTGCTGATGAGAAGTTTAACAGATGCCTCTGATGTTCAAAGATTATATCCAATGCTAACTAATACTGACTCCATACTTAAAGGTAAAATAAATTTATGTTTATGTAATATTAGAGGTTGAATAAATAAAAAAGTTTTATATGCAAAAACATTACACAAATAGGAAAAAGATTAAACGTAAGTATGTAAATTAGCTGCATAAAGGTAAGAACTATTACAAAGAGGAGACCTGTATCTTGTTTATAGTTGACAAACTGCTGGATTCATAGAGAAAGAATCACTCTCTTACGTTAGTCACTTCTCACACCTCTGGGCTATACTCTGGAACTACAGCATCCACACATATGGCAGGATACTGAGATAATTCATAAAATGCACTGATGCCTTACCACTTCAATCTACTAAATTGCTCCTAAGACTTTTCTGCAATCTCTTCCTCAAATTCCAGGAATTAGATACTCTGTCCCCTTGTTGGCTTTCTATAATTCAATAAGTTATTCTTGGATTTAAAAGATTCCAGGAGTATTATAGAACCACAACTTAAACCCTGTACCAAAAACAAAAATAAAATAACAAACTCAATCAGTAAGTATTTATTGTCCTAATTTGTTAACTTGAAATGCAAAAATATCTAGTAATTCAAATTGTAATAATTTGGCTTTTGCAATGACTCAGCTTGAAAATTCCTAAGTTAGTAACATAGGTTAAGAAGTTTAAAACTGCCATGGAATCCAATAATCTACACTCCATCTACAACTACCCAACCAGTTCTAGATACAACTAAGTAGACCATCATCCAGCCCTTATATTATGATGTTTCCAGTGCCAAAATCTATGTCTGAGTCTCATTCTTTCTTTCAATTTCTTTTTGAATTAAAATAAAAAATTAAAATAAATCAAAGTATAACTGGAAACATATAATCATTTTAAAGTTTTTGGCTATACTCATGGACCAATGTTATCATGTAGCTGTGCTGGGAAAGTATAGGATTGTTAGTTCAGCTGGATATCAAATCTTTTTCTATTTTTTTATTGGTTCATATTACTTATATGTTTTCTTTTGACACCAATTGTGTATCAATTTTAAAGTGATGTATACTTTCTCTACATTACTTTTTATCATGGTCATGGTCATTATTTTCCAAGATTCCTTTGAAATATGTTCTTAGAAAACGTATTTGGCTGTAAATGGATGGACTGGAGACTATCATGCTAAGTGAAATAAGACAATCCCCCAGAAAACAAAGGCCAAATGTTCTTTCTGATACGAGGATGCTAACATACAATTGTGGGGAGGGTAGGGGGAACAGAGTTCATTGGATTAGACAAAGGGGAATGAAGGGAAGGAAGTGGGGATGGGAAAAAGAAAGACAGTACATCATGTACAACCACAAGAAGGTGATCCTAATTAGAATAAGTGATACTCCATGTTATGTATAATATGTCAGAATACACTCTACTGTCATGGTATATCTAAAAAGAACAAATAAAAAGTACAAAAAAATTGCCATGGAAATTTAGAATAATTAAGAGAATAACCTTTTCAAGCAAATCCATGGAATTAATTTATATTCAATTGATGCACATCTAAGGGTATTTATAAGGCAATCCTGGGTCTCTCTAATTTGAGTTCTTTTAATTTTTCTGTAACTCCATTATTTAATTGAAATAAAACTAAAGTATGTACTGAAAGGTTTTATTTAAAACACCGCTATTTCAGATGGATCTCTCTGATTATCTGAGTAAAATTTGTAGACTACAAACAAACATATATAAAGCACAGTAGTTAAAAACACCAAAATATTTCCATAATACTGCTTGAGAAAAATCTAAACTATGATGACTTCAACAACATTGAAAATCCACTACAAAAGAAAATTTTTTAAAAAAGAGCATAGCTATAACATGTTTACTTTTGAAAAGTAGTTAAATAAGAATATAGCATGATTTTGACAATTATTTATCATTAAGATTACTAATTTTTTAAATACACAGAAAATACTGTTCAACTCAGCCTGTATACCTCTTAATAAATTCAGCAGATGACCACTGTGTTTTCAAAGGGAAAGGTAATTTTTCATTACCTCCTACAGACAAAAAAGTGTTTAAGAAATACTAGCACACTGACCATGGCTAATAATACATACCATTCAAGTTTCCCATGATCTCAAAGCCTTACTTTTCACTTAGTTAACTTTAAAATATCTTTCCTATGTCAGAAATTTTTTAAAAGATAAAATTTCATGTAGAATTTTTCTTATATGAATTAATTCAATCCTCATTTTATAATCACAAAAGAAGGTTCTTCCTCTACAACACCAGATCTCCATAGACAGGATATTCAAGAACCTGCCCACCAGCATTACTGTCACTACACAGATCTGTGTCAGCAGGATCTCTTTCTAACTACATAGTCTTGCTGGAACCACTTTAAAAAACCTTATGTGAAATGAGACAGTATTTACTCACAGAGGCTTTAAAAATACATCTAATTCATAGTATCAAGGGAATTATTACATATGTTCAAAAAGCATTTTACACTTTTTTAAATTTCAATTTGCAGTATTTTCCATTAATTGCTTAACCTTCACAGTTGATTGAAGAAGCAGGAACCTGTCTGAATTTTCCTCATGTTACAATGAATGTGACCTCAATATTCCAAATCCCTATTGCAAAAGTAGGACTTCATGTACAATTCCACCCAAAGACATTATTTCAAATTCTAAATATGTATTCTTTAGAAATGTATACCTTTAATTAGGATGAAAGTTATGAAGCCTGTAGAATGACTACAAATTGAGAATGTAGGGTTGCCCAAAGATTATAAATTGGGTACAAATGAAGCATTAAAATGCATGTGCACACCCACACACCTATCTGTTGTCATGTTACTGACATATACGCAGATATCTAAAACTATACAAGTAAATCAAGATAAAGTCCAATAATAAATTTTAATAATCTGTTTGATTTTAAGTATTAAATATATTTTAAAACACAGAACAGAGCTGCTAGGTAAAGTTGATGATTTAAAAAAAATAGAAGCCATCACAACATATATTTAATAATATTACATCCTAAATATGATTTTCAAAATGTACTACTTCAGATTTCCAAATAAACATCCCTAAAAATTCAGAAAAATTTCAAGATCTTGAACATGTCATAAGTTTTTTAAAAACTGCCTTTGGTGCAACTTAAGTAGAGAGTGAAATAAAATTAATTTTAGGGATATCAAGTTTTTCTTCAAAACTCAGTTCTTAGCAAAACAAATTTGATGTGTATCTATTTGTACTTTTAAATTACTATATAAATCTAATCAATGACAAGAGAAACATTTCACAAAAACAAAGGTATAAATTATATTAAAGATACTTTCTGACACAAAAGAAACTGTATTTTGAAATTGGATACTTTAACAATTCTAAAAACATAATTTTAAAGTAATTTTTCTTTGCCAAAATAATACAAGGAAAAAAACAAATCTAACTTAGCTTCTTATATTAAAGCTAGTATTTTCAGAATAATTTCTACCTGCTCCTTACCAAACTACCTTTTAATCCTTTAAAAATCTATCATTTTTAATAATATTAATCTTATCAATTTAGTGTTTTAATTATAAAACTCCTGAAGAAGTAAATGGAATGTGTGTGAAGAAACCATTAGCATAAAATATATGATCTAGTAATACCTATTTTAAACTTCAAACTCCATTGGGAATGTAAGTAAACACTTTTAAAAAAATATTTATTTTTTAGTTTTAGGTGGATATAATATCTTTATTTTATTTTTATGTGGTGCTGAGGATCAAACCCAGTGCCTCACAGGTGTTAGGCAAGCATTCTACCACTTGAGCTACAACCCCAGCCCCAGTAAACACTTTTAAATTGCATTTACATATAACATGTACATGAGCTCATCTTCATGACAGGAATAATCATAGACAAGTATACTGTAGATCACCTCTCATTAACTATGTTTCACTCACAGATCCATTCTGAATTTTAGAGAGCAGACTACATAATTTTGTACTTTATTTTTGTGCCTTGCAATTAAATAATTTTGCCACCTTGAATTTATACAGTATATTTGGTCATTTTTAACTGCCATCCACCTTATTTATACTCAAGTATAAAACATAAAGTAAAACTAGAGTCAAAATTTTAAAGTTAGATAAATGTGATTTCCCTCAGATTAAGTATCACTATCACTTTTGGAAGTGAAAGAATTTTAGAAAATACTTTCATTCAATGAATTCCACCATGTTTCTTCTATGAACATTCTACTATGTTTCTTGATATTTATCACCTAAAAATTTCAGAATTTTAGAATCTCAAAAATGTTAATTACTATAATGAAGGTTCTAATATCACATACATCTTTTAAGTATTTATCAAAATAACAGACTCCTGCTGAATTTATTTATATGATCTTCTTTACTTTGGGAGCCACATGTAAAAAGAAAATAAAAGTTATCACTAAAAAGTCATAAACACATATACACAAAATAAATAAATAAATAAATTGAAATTCACCAAACATGATCTTCAGAGATTGACGACCTACAGGAGAATGCTGATATTTAGGAAATGCACTTAATGCAGCAACTGGACCCTATATCCCCAGTGCAGGGCCAATCTCTGGTCTTTACAAAGACATGAAAAATGAAAGATGCCATCGTTAGTGCAATATAAAATCCTACAGTGATGAGATTTCAGATTCAGCAAACAGCACTTCAATCCGTTTATGTTAAGACACAAATGCATTAAGAACATCTAATATTGCAAGAAGGTCAAGTCTCTCTGAAAAATTTACCTGAAATAAATATTACAGAAATCAGAAAACTGTATAAACTATCTTCATAAAAATGCAGTATGTTAGATAGAGTTGTTTGCAATAATAACATAAGCTATTTTATAAAACATCAAAATATTTTTAAATGTTCAGTATTCCTTTTAATGAAACATTAATTTTCTTGATTATAAAAGAAATGATCGGGCTGGGGTTGTGGCTCAGAGGTAGAGTGCTCACCTAGCATGCGTGAGGCACTGGGTTCAATCCTCAGCACCACATAAAGTAAAAAATAAAGACACTGTGTCCACCTATAATTAAAAATAAATAAATAAATATTTTTTTAAAAAAGAAATGATCACTGTAAAAACAAAATTTTTAAAAAGAACAGTAATAAAAAAGAAAACCCTAATTACATCACTTTTAGTATTTTAAAAGACAACCGATTTTACTATTTAAAATTATTACAGATCTTTTAAATTTTAGAGCAACACTAATAATGTATAAAACTTTTGTTTATTAAAAATACTGAAAAGGGAATACACTCTTTCATTTCTAGTCAATTTGTTTTCCTTAATATTTATACAACTGAAAAATCTACCCGATTTTCTCTATACAGCTGGTTATATAATATGCCTTTTTCTATACATTCTTCTTAATCCTAAAACATAGCTCTGTTTGCGAAAAAGAGCACCCACTAGAACTTACACAGCATTGGCTCACCAGTGTTACTGTGCACCAGGAGAGCCCTACCTGAACAGAAGCAATGCTGTGCTCAGAATATTACCTTTTTTTTTTTTAAACAAAACAATCTACTTTACTCAAACTACAGTTACAAAGGAAGTATACCAATGTTTAAAATGAAACTCTTAAATTACTCTTAAATGTATCCAGTGGAATTTAAATGCCATATAGATTGGATACCCATCATCATTCATTTAAAAAACTAGCCTCAAGCTCCTAGAATGTTACCTTAGCAGATTCCCTACAACTTGATCTTTCTTATTGCTTATAAAGTTGGATGGTTTTCACAATTAATAATTAGTTAGCTTGGGAAGCGGGGAGGGCACAGGGGAACCACAGAAAATCCCTTGAAGAAAATAATTTTATTTATTTTTGAACTTATATGATTTGTGGTATCTGTAAAGCAAACTGACTTATTAATCATTGTTTGTTCCAGGTAATTTATATATGAAAATAGTTCAAATTCCATTTTTAAAAATGAGGAAAATTACACTGCAAAACAAATGGTAAGACATACTTGGGCAATCCTTTTCTATTATTAGCACCCTAATGGAAAAAAGAATGTTCAAGCATATTTAAAAAACAGAGTAAGGAAGTAGATAAACCACAGAATCATACCTATCTCATCCTAACATCTGCTTGTTATGTATCTAATTTCAAATAAAGTCTCCATCACTAAGTTCTGAGAAATTCGCTTTCAAAAATTGTGAAAGTTTTCTTTATTTAAAAACATCTGAGTTTAACCCCAAATCCGAATTTACACAAATTTGGTAGGAAAAAAAATGTTATCTAAGAAAACCCTAAATCCTCAATGGATTGATTCTATTTAACTTGGAATTAGAGATCTTTTAAGTTGTGATGTTAATAAATATGTACCCACAAAGATAATAAAAATGCAATTACCACATTCTGAACAGTTTCTGTGTACAGAGCACCATGCCGAGCACATGGACCACAAAATCTCATTCAGTCCTCAAATTCAGCTGAACAGGGAGAGTAAGCCTCTGGCTTTATACATGAAAAACTGGGGTTTTGGAACATTCGATCTCCTACCTAAGGCCAACCGGCCTACAAGGGACAGGATTTCAGCTCAGATTTCATATACCTATAGGTTATAAAGCCTTTTAACACTGTATAATTTTAGAAACTACACAAACAACAGAAAGCTGAGTTGATAAAATACAGCATTATTTTTGACTGTCATTTATAACCAAACTGGGTAATTACTACAGAATAGAAAAAAATGGTTATGCTTCATATTTTTAAAACACATTAATCTAAAATTGTAGTAGTTTCAAAATGAGTATTATCTTATTATGTGACTGTGCATTAAAACATGTGAAGAGGAAGGTGAGTGGCTTGCCCTGAAGTTGTTCCATGTATCCCTGTAATACATGAAGAACCTGAACCAGCACTTGCCTGATTCTGTCTCGTTCAGGCTGATAAAGGCTTTCTTTCCTACTCTTCTCCATCAAAGATTTTTTTCAAAAAGAAATTCAGAGAGATTTGAAAAAGCTACTCAAGGAAAACTTAACAAGAGTAATATCAAGGACATTCCAGGCCCAAAGTTTCAGTTTAATCGCAGATTAAGCTGGTGAGTTTGGGCTTATCAGATTGCTGTTTTAATAAAAGAAATTTACCAGATCAAAGAAAAAGGTATCAACAAGCAAAGAGTTCAAGCAAAAGACTTAGAGTGAGAAAAAAAAATAAAACTCAGGGAAATGTTGTAGGTAAAAATTACAGACAGAGGTTTGTATAAACTATCTGGAAAGAAGGCAACAGTGCATAGTGAAAGCCTGGCCCCATCTAGCTGAGCAAGCAGGAACCTCTGTCACTGACTCACTGATTAATCTTGCAAGGTGAATCCCTTTTCTATAGCTTCCTCATCCGTAGAGTGGTACAGATGAAACTACCATCTCAGAGGGCTACAGTGATAATTAACTATTATAATATATGTAAAACTTAACACTGAGTCTATCAATCATTAATAGGAAAAGTCAGAAGAGGAAAATGTAATACACATAGCTTTAGACTTTCTATGCAGAGCATCTACTGGGACTTTTCTAACTACACTGACACTCTAAAGGAATCAAAATTTGATTCCCAAATAATATGTATAACATTGACACTTTTAGTTACAGATATCTGAAAAGTTGGCAGCACGAGGTTTCCTTGAACTTTACATCTTCCTTGACCAGGTCTGAATTTACAAGGTGCGCTCCAAGTTATCCAAGATACTACTGGCAAAGACAAAAATAAATATAAACCCCAGCTATAAAAGTGTAAAACAGAATTTTCTTTCCAAATAAGCAGACTTCTGTTCCTATTCAGTGTTTCATTAAACTGAAGCAAAGTCTGATTTTGATATATAGAATACTATTTTATTATTTATTTTAAATCTTTCTTACATGTTTAAAAAATATACAGGGGTTCAGAACGACCTCAATAAAGTGACAGCATTTCTACTGAAGAACCTCTGAAGTCAGACCACCGGTATGCAAACATGGTTGGCTTCTAAGTTGAGGAGTCATAGGCACATTTCATTAAATGCATTTTATAAAACAAAGAAATCATAAATGCTGAGAAGAAAAATACTCAGTAGTTTGATATAAATTTTCAAACATTTTTGAGTCAGGAAACTTAAGGTAAAAAAGTAAGATATAGATGTTCTACTGCTCACACCTGTTTTACCACTCATTCCCCAAAAGCCACCTTGCTGCATCTAAACCCCCGACAAATGTACTACTCAATCTCAGGTAGTACACTAAAAAATAAGTTGATCTCTGCATCTGAAAACAGATCATTACAAAATAAAATCCTGATAGCTCTTTCCTGTGTCTGATAATTAAGTACATTATAGTCTCAGCAGCACTAAGAATGCAGCTTCACCTAATATAAATATCTAAACAACTACACAAAAGTATTTTCTTTTTAAAATAAGTTTTTGTATATACTTTTTCAATGTTGACATCTTAAACAACATTGATCTATGTACTGTGCTAAGAAAACATTAGGCACATATCACATAATATAATTTACATTTTCTTTGTTGTAAAAAAATACAGTATGTGCAAATACATATCACACAAATGACTACTGGGCACAACAGTAAGCTGATGTAGACCTAACACAAACAAAAAAATTAATGCTTTAAAAAAAGGACATTCCAAATAGCATTAAGAGTGATACATCACTATAGGGTGAGTATCGGCATTTGCATTAGACTTACTTGTAGGTTTTCTTAAGAAAAACAAAGCTTCACCAGCAGGGGAGACAGCACATTAGGCACATGAACTAACTTCAAAAAAAAAAAAAAAAAAACAAAAAAAACCCAGATAAAACTGTTTCCAAAATCTGATGAAAATATTTAACACAATCTCCCAAACAAGCTACTAGATTGCTTTGTTGGAAGGAATAAATTATTTACCATATGATTGCTTTATACAGTAGATTCTTTCATTAACTAAGATACTTCTGGAGTAAAGTACCACAGAAATCAGATGAAAAAGAAATGGAAAGGGAGGGAAAATTATACATACATATATATTTTAAACATATATGGTGCTACTACTAGGAAAAGGGGGGGGAAGCAAATGTCATTGTACCCAGAGGAAACAAAAAATACCATTTCTTTTGTTTGTGGCAGAAAAATCTGTGCTGCAGAGAAGACTGTGAAAGCATAAACAAATAGGCTTACTGTGCATCCTCCATAAAGAAACCACTATGATTCTAGATTCATGTGTTTAAAAGTATAGTTAGATGCTATACTTGGCCATGTATATAATATGTGTCATTTTTCTGTAAAGGGCAATTTATGCAAATAATAACTTCCACAAACACAAAAAGTGAAAGACATGTAAAGAGACACAATGAGAGACAAACAGTCAGAGAAACAGACGCTGAGGGGCTTGCCCATGTCCTGAAAATTTGAGATCCTTCCTTTATCTACAATGCTAAAGTTTTCCCATTACTGAATATTTATATTCACAGGCTATAATTCTCTCATGAATTACCCACTACACATCCTTTCCTTTAGTTCTTTCCCCCATGAAAAAGTGGGGAGGGATCTGCAATCTCATTCTTCATTTCACAGTCATCCACTCAAGTAAATATTTCTCTGGTGGCAAATTTCCAGGTAAATCAAGAGTACAATCCAAAACCACTGTCAGATTCCATGTGGTTTACCGTGAGTTCTCTTCAAATGGAGCAGGAATTTGCCCGCTTCCTAGGTATGGGGTTTCGTGCTTCCTGATTCTTCACACATACACAAGATGTGCACATTGTCTCTGAAAGTCTTCGGAGGCCAAGCCGGAAAACACTGTTGGAGAGGCTATATATCACACAATTACAAAAACTATTACTTATAGCAAGCCATGTTGTTAAAAAAGACAGTGTTGGATTGTCCAAGACCCGGGAGCTTTCTAGAAGAAAGTAAATGATATAGGGGAGCCATAGCATGTAAAATACACTGGTTATCCTAAACAAAACCATGGCATAGCGACGGTCAGGGCTGTGTCCTGTCTCTCTAGAAGTATCCACTTCATGGCTGGGAAATCGGGCCCTTCTGTCATTAATCTCTTTGGTGTGCTGCCGGCAAATTTTGAAAATGTGAAAGTAAGTGAAGCAGACAACGAAGGCAGCAGGAGCATAAAGTAAACAAACAATAAAACCAGTAAAATAGGCACTGGTGAGCCAAGAGGTGGCACACCATTCAAAAATGTCACCATGGTAACCAGGTTTCCCCCAGCCAAAAAAGGAAGGCAAGAAAATTAGGCAGGAGTAGATCCAGATCAAAACAATGCAAATTCTCAGGCGACAAGGGGTGACCAGTTGATTGTAGGAAAGAGGCTTGGTTATTGCAAGATAGCGATCCACACTAATGCAAGCAAGACATGCCATCGAAACGCTTTTTAGAACTGAGATGATATATCCAAAAACCTGGCAAGTCAGTGACTCGTGGACACCTGTGGAATAGTGGAGAAGTGAGAGAGTAGGGACCAAGCAGCTAACTCCAACGAAGAGATCAGCATATGCCATCGTCTGTATGAAATAGCTGGTAGTATAATGATGTAACAGAGGAGCACAGTGAAAGACAAAAATGACTGTTAAATTCCCAGCAATGATTAAAAATGTCAACAAGACAATAACCACTGTCTCAAGGATGCAGACATCTACCACACTGTAGTGGCCAAATCCAAGTGGGCAGGAGTGACGCTCGGACACATTCCCATTTCCGCTGCTCACATTCAAGAGCCTCCATTCAGTCCACCTGGATTCATTCATGGCTTGGAATTAAGGAATCTGCAGCCCTGGCTCAAGCAAGAAGATGACCTTTCCAGCATCTGTTAAACTCTGTCCATGAATCTCAGAACAAGCCTCAGTGTGTCAATTAGAGCTGAATGTCCCAGAGAGTGCTCAGGTTTCTTCATCAGTCTTAGTTCACCAGTAATGCACCTCAGCTTTGAGGGGTAGGGAGGAGGGGAAGGTAGAAAGGTAAAAAGAGGTCTCTGATTAGCTTCTTCCAATGCTGCCAAGAAACTTTTTTGCAGACACAAGGCACTTCTGGAAAAAATGGATTTATTACCTTGTACTATGAAAAACTAATTCTAGAAAAAGGAAAAACGAAGAAGAAGAAAAAAAATCAATTGCCAAGGGAAGAAAATCTTCTGTGGGCTGTTTTTTCTCATAAGAGAAATAGTTTCTTAGGGATCAACTAGAAAGAAAGAAAAAGGAAGAGTCTTATATTGTCTCATGCTTCCTGCTTCATCTGTGAAGAAAAGTGCATTCATATTTTAGATTTAAATAATTAAAATCCCACATTTGGTTGGAAAGCTAAGAAAAAGTTCACTGTGGCAAAGAATGTCCTAGGGATCAGTTCAGGTTTGATGCTGTTGGTTCAAACTTTATGATACATTTCTCTAATTGTTTTTAACGGTAAGAAAAATAACTGTAGCAAAATTAATTTCAAGAAGTACCATCTCTATATGGGCACAAAGAGCAGAATGGGGGTAACAGACTCAAGATTGCCCTATAACTCTCATGAGAAAAGAGGTATATTTCCAGTAGGGAGAATGACATATGCCTGTGAGCAATATAATAAACTTCTGAAGGTTTAATTCTGCATGCATTTTTAAAGCATTCAGATGACAAGAGTCTTAGCCCAATAAAGTTACTGGTGCTAATAACAGCAATGTAATTTATATCTCTTCCCTTTCAAAAATAAGGTTTAAGTATATTCTGCCTATAATCTACAGAGTTGGGTCTGAAACAGGTAAATTGTAATTCTTAATGCTGTTATTTAGCCATAAATTTCAGCATCTTTAACAAAAGATAACTTTCTTTTTTTTAATATGCCATCTTCCTTGTACTGGCGCATGGTAATAAAATATATAGCTCAAAGTTTTTCTCATCTTTGCAACCATTCCTATATCTCACACATATATGAAATTTAGAAAATAATAGAAACTTTCCTATGCACTGAGAGTATTTGACTAGAAATACTGTCATTGTTTATTACTTAAGTATTTCTAGTAGGTTTCACATTTTGCTATACCTTTTCTATTTCCATTAGATTATTAATAAATGAAATCATTACTTAAATTAAATCTTCTGAAAGTGGAAAATTACCTTGTGTATTATATTTGCAGTTATGCAGCAGCCATATGCTAAGAAAATGCCTCTTCTATTTCTGTATTATATTTTGAGCAAGTGCTCAATTAATACTGGAGCCATTAGGTGGGCTGTGAGATAGTCTTGCTTTAAAATACCTCAAAGCATGAAGATGAGTTTAAATCCTCGAGTTTGAAATACTGAAAGGCAGGCAGGATAGAATTCATCCAAAAGGCTTCCAAGGTCATTCTGGCATCAGGCTAACATTTGCCAAAGTCTTTTTCTAAAGTATAGGCATTTCAGAGAGTCTCCTATCAGTCTTTGTTGTCATAGCTTTTGAAGAAATAGCATGCACTAGAAAGGAAAACATTTCCTTCAGGAAGAATACAGCAGCTTAACAAAAAGCATTCTTCTGAAAGTTATTTTCTCATGCACCGCCACATCATTCAGGGAAGTCCTTCCTTTGTAAAAGCCACAGGATACTCCTTCTTGTTCATTCTTACTTTTACTTATCACAAAATAGTTCTCTCATCACAGGAATAAGGTAACGCTTCTCACCTACACTCACTCTTGCAGCTGCTAGGCTGGGCTGCTTGATTCAGAAGTCCGATTCACTGTGATGCAGTTCCCAGGGTGCTGTAGGCAGATCTTCACAATCTCTCAGTATCACTGCCTCCACCTGAGCCGGAGCCCTGCTCCTCCTTCTCATCCTGAGCCGATGCAGAACTCACCATCAGAAAGGTGACTCGGTCCTCCTGCCCCAATCAACAGCACAGCCAATGGCTACTGCAGCTGAAACTGTCACTAGGTAACAGTTGCCAGGCACATGCCGACTTATAGACTTACTCGGCAAGCTCCGATCAAGATTGACAAGACGACGACAATGGAACTGACCGATCCTTAGAAATGTGTTAATGGCACTTATGAACTTCTAGAGCTATTCTCTTTATGCCATCTGTAAGAATTATTCCCCATGAACAGGAGAGAAGAAAAACTGGCACACACCTTTAAACCCTATAGAAAAACTACCACAAGGTACTGTGACACCAAAAAGTCAGCAGTAATCTAATGCTCTTTGGCAGAAAAAAACTTATTTTTTTCTTTTGTCACCACTCATTTCGTCTATTATGCTATGTTGTTTTTTTTATTGGTTGTTCAAAACATTACAAAGCTCATGACATATCAATCCTTAAAAAACAAATGCCAAATGTCTTATTTGTTATAAAGAGAGCAACTAAGAACAGAACAGGGAAGAAGAGCATGAGGAAAAGATTAACATTAAACAGAGACGAGTGGGGGGAGAGAAAGGGAGAGAGAAGGGAAACTGTATGGAAATGGAAGGAGACCCTCAATGTTACACAAAATTACATATAAGAGTTTGTGAGGGGAAAGGGGAAAAAAAACAACAATGGAAAAAAACGTATTAATTATTAAAAATCTGTGAAGTCTTTGTAAACTCAAGTGATAGGACTACTAAATTTTTGCCTGTAAAATATATAGTTGTATATCCATTAGTAGCAGAAGTTAAAAACCATTTACTAATTTCTCCAATCCCCGCCACCGCCACACAAAATTGATGAGTCTGAGGTGCAAAGCAAGCCCTGGTGGGGCTGGGGTTGTCGCTCAGCAGTTGAGCGCTCGCCTCGCACTTGCAAGACCCTGGGTTCAATCCTCAGCACCACATAAAATACATAAGTAAAATAAAGGTATTGTGTCCTACTACAACTAAAAAATAAATATTTAAAAAAGCAAGCCCTGGAACTAACAACTCTATATTAAAATTGATTTGGAGAAATAGGGTCAAATATGATCTCAGAATATAAGCATTAGAAGAAATTGAAAGACTGTTTATCCCACAATTATCCTAACATGCAAAAAAAAGGTGAGGGGGTTAAACAAATTTGTCATACAGTGCTTAAGCAGCACCCAAGTTAGAAGAAGGCATATTAAATACCTGCTCAAATATTTGACAGACATTAAAACCATATTCATTTATTTTGACTTACCACAGACAACCATTCATCTGTTTTAGATGTATATCTCATGAGGTCAGCACCTTTCTTAAAAATGGCTTAGAACATTAAAAAGAATTTAAAAATTATGTCAGGTTTAAAATAAATCAGGAAACTGAGGATGAAAAGGGAAGACACCTAATATTTGCAAAAGCATGTTTTGTGTGTCATGCACGGTGCTGTGCCTGTTCAGAGTTTACCTGTAAGAATCTTAAACCCCTCTACAGTAGGAAACCAGTCACTAACCCTCAAATGAAGAAAGTGGGCGCTGGAGAAGGTTAGCATCACTAGCCCAGGGGACAGTTGGGCAACAGACAAAACAGATGAAACCGCCATTCTTAGCTATACAGACCTACCTACCCTACCCTACCCTGTCTACTGGTGACTACCAGTCAGGAAGTGTCCAAAATTTCCTCAGACTCTAAAAAAAAATATTACTAAGGTACAACTGCCTTGTAGGAAGACTGCCACTGTTAAAACCTTTGTGGATTTAGGTGAACTATAGAATGTAAGTGCATTTCTCATTACCAGAAATATTTAAAGACAAGTTAGAACAGCAATCTTTGAATAAATATTATATTTAGGTTTGAAAGTAAATATTTAAATTTAACACACAAAAGCTAGAAAGTCTTATTTTACAGTGAAGCATTTTGACTTTAAGAGATACCCAACTGCATTAAAATCAAACAAAATCAGATCTAAAATTCCCTAGTACAACAATAAATATACAAAATGAAGTTACATTTGATAAATAAATATTCATGAATGTAGTTAGGTTCCACATTCCATATAAAGAAAAGTCAAAATATGAATCTTTACAACAAAACACTTAGAAATCAAATGTTAATTACTATAGTTACCAAAATTTAGACAAATTATTAAAAGTATAGACTTACACATTTTAAAAACTGTTTTAAAGTGTAATATTTCTAAAATTATCGAGAAATGGCAAAAAACTAAATAAGATTTAAATATAAATTTAAATAAGGGAAATTCAAATATTAGATTGCTTTAGTTTGACACTTATTTTTTAAAAATCACTGGCAAGTATGTGAATATAAAAACATCGAAAATAATCCATAATTGTACATGCTTCCGAAGATACTATGAGGCAAAGTCTATAATATGAGGCAAAGCCTAAGAAGCAGTGACTTTGACATTGCACACATTCTTTTATCCTTCCACTTCCTAAAAAATGGATAAGTAAATACAAGAGTTTCAGTAGGACTCACACAGTAATTTCCTGTTTTTAGCAACTGACTCTATTGGCCCCTTCCTCTTCTTTTCTATCTTCAGATCTGGTTATAATAGGAACTAATCATGACAAAAAGCATTAATATCATATGTTCACATAGCTCAGTACATACAGCATCCTTTGTTTTCAGCATTAGGCACCATTCTCTTCATTTGAGGGGTCATTAAATGTTTTACTAGCACTATTCTTGTTATAATCACCATCAGCTTCCTCCCTCTCCTTTCAACTAATGAACGCTAATCAGGAAATATCTGAGAGGACTCATTATTTAGGATTACTTCACAATTACATCTAACAGCTAAAACTGTGTAACTGTAGATGACACAGCACAAGCATCTGATTTTTTAAATTTAAGCCTTAGATATGTTTAATATATTATTTAACATATATTATTATTTCATATTAAACATCCAGTCAATTCAAGCAACTACTCAATAGAACCCAGAGAGCAAAGCAAGAGAGGGATATTAGCTATTAATGACAAATAGGATAAGCAGTAGGCAGTGACTACCAAAGGGAGCTATATAAGCAATGCAGTATCCCAGAAGGTGAACAGATAGTGACTAAACACTGTTGTCTTCTGATGAATTCTAGAAGACACAAAATGTATGTGCACGGAGACTGCATTTCTCCAACCTTCCCTCTTGTTAATTTTTCTCCATCTCCACTGTCACTCCCCTCTGCAAGCTTGCCTCATCTTGTGCTTGGGCGACTGCAGTGACTTCCAGTCTGGTCTTTCTGCACTGTTTATGGCTTTTCTTCAATCCATTATCCACTAAACAGACACGATATTCTTTCCAAAATGCAAAACCAATCATGTCACTTCCCTGTGTTAAAATGTTTCAGGGTTTTTATGCTGTTCTTAGACAAAGTGTTAACAGGTCCTATACAAACTGGGCTCCACATTAACTATCTAGTCTCATTTCTCATTTGCAAACCACATTTCCCTCACTCCTAATCCTACATAGCTTGGCTATACCCCCACTGCTTCAGGATATTTCTATCTTGCTATATTATCTCATTTCTTTCATTTGATTTAGATACAACCTTTTGATCTCTAATTTCTCCGGGAAACCTTCCTTGGGTTCACAGAGGGTATCAGACCATATTTCACATTTATCATAGTTTATAATTATTTATTTTATTCAGTTTTGTTTTCTTGGCTAGACTTCAAGCCTCATGAGGGGAGAAAACATCTATTTTGTTTACCATTAGATCTTAAGAGCCCACACTACAGTACTAGGCACAGAAAGGGAGCAAAACAAAAAATGTTTAACTTAACTTTAATATATAGAGCATAATATAAAAATGCTTTGTAAAATATATGAGAGGACTGAAAGAGTTGTAACCAGTTTTTGTGAAGCTCAGAATAAACAAAGTTCCTTGTAATCTGTTGTATGACATACAAGCTTCACAACAAAAAGCTAAAAAATACATGATTCATTACAAAGGAGAAAATCAACCTCCTAATATATTCAAATTAAGAGCAATATTAGTCATCTACACCTCTATCAAAATCCAATTCTATATGACCCTTTAACTAGTACTTTGAAAAACAATAATGGTTACTTATTTTAAGAATGCCAAAATGCTGGAAAATGCATTTTTAAACACGTTATCAAATATAGTTAGGAGTAACATAGTCTAAGTACTAGAAGATAAATAAACCCTCTGAAGTGATATAGATCACAAATCATATTTATGTAGTAACTTCTCAAGGGCAAAACCAAGTTTATATTATTAACTTCCATTATGACTAAAGTAATTGGTAATTAAAAATATTTTTAAAAATTTTAAGTTAATGGTAGTACAGAAAGAAAATGCCTTAACTTGGTAAAGATACTTTAAGGGAAAACCTATATCGAGTATGATATGAAAGATTAAATGCTTTTCCCCAAAGAATGGGAAGAAGGCACAGATGTATGCTCTCACCCCTTCTATGCACCTGTACTAAGGGTCCCAGCCAGTCAAGAAAAGGAAACACAAGCCAATAAAGAAAAGGCAAACATGCCTGTCTACACATGAAATACTGGGGCTGGGAAGCAGCTTGATGGTAGGGTGCCCACATACTAGACCGGTGTCAAAATAAAATATTTTTAAGAAAGGGATAGGGGGCTGGGGATATACCTCAGTTGGAAGAGTGCTTCCCTCGCATGCACAAAACCCTGGGATCAATCCCCAGCACCACACAAAAGTGGGGAGGCACAGCTGGAGATATGACTCAGTGGCTTAGTGTCCATGCGTTCAATCCCCAGTACTAAGGAGTGAACTAGTAAATTTTGTTGGAATACATGGTCAATATATTAAAATCTTTCATTTCTATATACTAAACAAATAACAGGAAGTGATACTATAAAACAAAAAAAAGCCATTTATAATAGCCTCAAGAGATAGAAAATAGAAATAAACAATAAAAAGTAGTTAAGACCTCTACTCTAAAAGCTATAAAATGTCACTAAGTCAAAGTAAAAAGTCCTAAACAAATGGAGAGGTATCCCATCTTGATGAAATGGAAGATTCAATATTGTTAAGAATGTCAGTTTTCCCCAAATTTAAGTATATATTTCTTGCTATTTCAATTAAAATCCAAACAGGGTTTTTTTTTTTTTTTCTCAAAATAAGAAGCAGTTGGTTCTCAAATCTATATGTACACAAAAAGAATCTAGAATGGCTAAAACAATCTTGAGAAAGAAAAGAAAAAACTAAGTGGGAAGACCGGCACAACCTTTAAGACTCACTATAAAGCCATAGTAGTCAAGACTGGCATAAAACATCAGTGAAAAGAACACTGAAAAGAATAACCGGTCCAAAAATAAACCCTCAATTATATGGTCAACTGAATTTCAATAAAAACCCTAAAACAAGTCAAGGGGAAAGGAAAATCTTTTCAGTAAATGGCACTTAGAAAAATCCAGAAATGGTACTTAGAAAAATGGTATCCACAGATGCAGTTTTTTTGGTCTCATTTGAAATACTAATTCCTCTGGGGAAAAATGAACTTAGATCACACACAAACTTGTACCATACACAAAAATTTAGTTGCAATGGAACACAGATAAAAGTAAAATGGAAACTAAAAATCGATACCATCTAAAAGAAAATATTATTAAAGAAAACATCTTTATAACACAAGAGTAGAATTTTTAAGATAATGAAAACAATAACTAAAATAAAATTTAATGGCTAAGTCATAATAAAAAATGTTTATAAAAAACATCATTAAGAAACCCAGTCGGGGAGGTTGGAATTGTGGCTCACCAGTAAAGCCCTCGCCTACCATAGGAGAGGCCTTGGCTTTGATCCTCAGCACCACATAAAAATAAAATAAAGGTTTGTATACAACTACAACTAAAACAAAATATTTTTAAAAAAGAAAACCAGTTGGCCAGTCAAAGTACTAGGAAGAGGAATTAGTCAAACAAAGGACGTGAATTCCAACTAGACAACTAACTCCTACAATTTACTAATTAAAAAAAAAAAAAAGTCAGGCTGGGGTTGTGGCTCAGTGGTAGAGCGCTCACTTAGTATGTATGAGGCACTAGGTACAATCCTCAGCACCAAATAAAAATAAATAAAGTTCATCAACAACTAACACTCTCTCTCACACACACACACACACACATACTCTCTCTCTCTCTCTCTCTCTCTCTCTCTCTCTATATATATATATATATATATATATTACTATATAGTTTATATATATATACAATATATATGAATATATATACTACTATATATATACTATATATATATATATACTATATATATACACACACACACACATATATTTTTTTTTTAAAGAGAGAGTGAGAGAGGAGAGAGAGAGAGAGAGAGAGAGAGAGAATTTTTTTTAACATTTATTTTTTAGTTCTCGGCGGACACAACATCTTTGTTGGTATGTGGTGCTGAGGATCGAACCCGGGCCGCACGCATGCCAGGCGAGCGCGCTACCGCTTGAGCCACATCCCCAGCCCCCATATATATTTTTTAAAGGTGATCTTGAAAAAGAAAGGTGAGAGCAGAACATTGGTTACCAGAGACTGGGAAGAGCAATGGGTAGGGATGGGGCAAAGCTGGTCAGTGGATACTACCTACAGTTAAGACAGGAGAAATAAGCTGTGTGTTCTATTGCACAGAAAGGTTACTAAAATAATGATAATGTTCCATATATTTTTAATGGGAAAAAAAGCATTTTGAATGCCTCACTACTAAGAGATGATAAATATTTCAAGAGATAGATATCCTTAAACTGAATCGGAACATTACATAATGTATACTTATATCAAAATATCTTATAGTACTCCATGAAGAGCACAAGTTTTCTATGTCAAGGAAGGAAGGAACGTGGTAGAAAATGAAAAAGTGCTCAGCATTCATAGCCACAGCCATCTTAAAGGCAAAGTCAAACACAAAGAGATACCAATATATTCCCATGGGAATGGCTAAAATTCAAAGACTGACGGTACAAAATGTTGGTAAGGTATAGAACAATGGCAACCTTCTCACTGCTATAAATGGCCCAACTCTGAATGGCAACTCTGACAAACAGTTTTATAATTTCTTACAATATTAAACAAATCTATCCTAAGTCCTTCCACTGCCATCCAAAAAAACCATATGTCTAAAAAAGACTTGCATAAAAAGATTCATATCAATATTTTGAAAATAAAAGAGTCACAAATGGGAAAAAACATATATATCCACCAACAGAGGAATGGATAAACAAATTGTGATATGCCCATGTAAAGAAATACTACTCAGCAACAAAAAGAAATGAAACTGATGATATGAACAACATGGATGAAACTAACAACAGGAAACCCTACCTCTACACTTCAGAGAGTATACGCTGCTTGATTTTAAATGAAGTTCTGAAACAGCAAAAAAATAATAATTTTTTGCTCAAAGAAAGTAGGTAGTACGTGTACATGTGTATGTGCATGTGTTTGTATGTGTACACATGAGCACACACCAAGGAATAGACTAGCAAGAGGTATAAAGGAACTTTCAGGAATAAGGGAAACATTCTGTGTCATGATAGGTGTATATGTATCATGTTAAATCAAAATGGAACATTTAAAATCTGTGTCAATTCTACCAAGGAAAATTATAAACCTATGATTATACTTTTATGTATTAAGCACTCCATTTCTCTGTAACCCCAACAAATGAAAGCTCTAAATTACATGAGTGAATTTTAGGAAAAATCACATTTCCAGGAAATCATATAAACTGACATTTAAAAAGAAAAATACCATAACAACTAACATAATGTTTCACAAGAGTGAGAGCTACCCTGGGCATCATAGCACATGCCTGTAATCTCAGTGGCTTGGGAGGCTGGGGCAGAAGGATCAAAAGTTCAAAGTCAGCCTCAGCAAGGGCAAGGTGCTAAAAAACTCAGTGAGACACAGTTTCTAATTAAAATACAAAATAAGGCTGGGGATGTGGCTCAGTGGTTCAGTACTCATGAGTTCATTTCCTGGTAACCACCCCCCAACCCCTACCAAAAGAAAGTGAAAGCTAATATAATGCCTTAAAAGAAGGTGTTCTATCTCTTGGTGGACAGAATACATACATCTAGCCTTTGCATACCTTTACAATCATTATACCTAACTCATGGCTCACTGCTTGTACTCACAAACACAAGAGTCCAGATACAAATGAGACCTAAAATGAGGAAGTCTTTATTAAGGGCCAGGTATAACACTCTCTGAGACTGCCCCAGCCAGTGGAGACCTACGACAACTGCAAAATAAGCAAAACCTTTAAGAGAATACATTACACTGGGTCAATTACAAAGGAAAAAGAAAATACTTATTTACACATACATTCCAATCTTTCTTAGTGGAGGAACCTTCAAACATAAAATATTCATATGAAATTAATTGGTCAAAATAGTATGCAGAACACTAAAATAAAACTATACACAGTATGATCTTTCTTTCTATATTTCCCACTAGACATACCATCATATTTAATAAGCATTTGTTAAGTTTGAAGATAAGAGAGACCGTAATTTGGGGACAGACTTTGGGTAGATCTAGGTTGCATGATGGCTGTACCACACATGGACCAAGAGGCCTGGTACATCATTCTCCCCAGGTAACGCAGCTTGCATCTACAAAACGAAGATGATAAAGCCAACCTTTCTGAAATTTGTTTATGAAAATTATATATTAACAAGAAAGCACATAGCAGTTGTTCAAAGCTCACTGATAGTTTAAAAAAGCATTTACTTTACTATCAGTAAGATTTCTCTTTCATTATTTTTAAGAAACTACACCCACAGGTAGCCTGATGAGGTTAAGAAATTAATAATAGTACTTTATCTTTTCCACCTCCTCAATACACCATTTTAAAAAATATATCCTTGAAAGAAGTATCACTGTCTAAACCTGACCATTCTTGCTAGGAAAATCCTGGGATTAACAACAAAACAATATAAAATTATGAATCCTTAGTTCACAAAACCTCAGCTACCAGGATTCTACATTTCCCAGAAAATTGAGGGACTTTTTTTAAGTTAATTTCCTGCTTTTTTTACTGTATCAAATTTCACAATTTTTTTTTTTTTGCAGTACTAAGGATTAAACCCTGGATCTCACACATGTTAAGCACGCAAGCTCTCTACCACTGAACTGTATCAACAGCCCTTTTTAAATTTAATTTTCGAACAGGATCCTGATAAATTGTCCAGGCTGAACTTGAACTTGTAGTCCTCCTGCCTCAGCTTCCAGAGTCACTGGGATTTTAGGCATGAGCCACCATGTCTGGCTGTATTTAAATTTTTATATGAAGTTTTAACTACTATACCTTCCTTAACCTAGAGTTATGAAAATAATTTAATGTTGGCCTCATAGGCAGGGATCATGATTAACATCAATTAGAACATTGCATTCTAATACATCATAACGTTGTACAATCATGCTTAATATAATCTGTACAAACTGATTGTAACCTAATATAATTATACCTAATTTAATCTATACAATCATATCTAATACAATTATACCCCTGTAGCTGCTAGAGATATACATGTGTGCACCCAAACAAACACACAGATATATGTGTATGTATGAATATTTTCTGTCCTGATTTTTTAATTTGTTCTTTTTAGATATACATGACAGCAGGGTATATCTTGACATTTTATACATAAGTGGTATATAACTTATTCTAATTAGGATCCCATTCTGTATATATGCTTTAATTTGTTGAATTTCTATAAGTAACCAGGTACCTAAAAAATAATATATCACTCCCTATGTTTTTTAATTTGTTTGCACAGCAAATATAGCAGTGTTGTCTTCTCCTTCTTTAGTTTTTTAGAGGCTTAAATATCAGAAACTAAGCTTAGAAAATTTTTTTCTCAGAGAGTAAATAGAAGTACTGCCCTATGAATAAAGTCTCATACTTCAGGTCTAGGATGCCAGTTATTTCTAGACTAGTTAGGTGGTAACTGTTTTAGTATGGCACTAAAAATATTTGAAATGTACTTTAAAATAACATAGAAGAAAAAGAAATCCCAAGCTTTCTCATATCTCCAAAGGTAAGAGAATTTTTTAGTTTATGGAATAAAATCTGGAAATTGCTTAATAAGATTTTTAATCAAAGAAATCCAATAAAAGTCTATCTTACAGAAAGTGTTCAAATCAGCCATTTCTCTTCAAATGGTGTACAATACACACACAGGGGGGAAAGTTTAGCCACAAAACATCTCCTGCAAAAGTCTGTTAACATTGTATAAAAACAGAAGAGCACACATTTTAAGTAATATGTTCACATTATAGGAACAAATGTTAATTCAAATTCATTTTAATTGAAAGGGATTTTTCCCTTATAAATGAAAATTGCTATTTTTTAAGATATCTTATTGTTATGGCAACTGAAGTGCTAAAAATAATAAAGAAATATCAAAGTTGTTATAGCAACTAGAATTTTAAAAAGCCATGAAGTGTAGAATAATCAAACCTTAACTTGGCTTGAAATGCAACATCTATGACTCAGTTTTCAAAAGAAAACTTGAAAGACTCATGCTTTTGTATGTATGAGTTGTTTCTGGAGTCCAAATTAAAGAAACAAAAAACAAAACTTCAGCATAAAGTGCCTTTTTACAACACTTACACCCCTCATCGTTCTATACATATTCAACACTGTGGCTGTGATAACCCTATATGTTACTGAACTCCATACAGAGCTGATCCTTCCATAAATGTCTGTTAAACAGGACTCAACTACTCAGTTTGTGTCAAATCTGGATTTTCTAGTATTCTAACTTGCTTCATCCATCCAGTCTTCACTGTTCTGCTCTAGAATACACTCAAAGTTAAAAAAAAAAAAAAATCTACTTACCGCCGAAGTGCTATACCCAGAATCATCTAATTAGCGTTTACGTGAAATGTATATTTACTGAAGGCCTATCATCACATGCAAGGTGTTACTCAAGGTTGTGGAACCCTGTTCTCATAGAAAAGAAAATTTTCATAAAGTTTCTACAAGTAGTGGTAAGTCCCTTGAAATATTTAAACAAGTTAGTAACACGAATTAATATTTTTCCTAGAGAATGGCCACATGGAAACAACAATTTTTACATTCAGATGTTTTGTATCAGAGAGTCAAAAAACTCTTCAGTTTCACATGTTCCTTGCTAATAGCTAGTGGCCAATCTGGTCATATATATGTTGTTAACATAGCACATTTCTCCAGCATTCATGGACTGAAGAGAATCGGCTGGAAACAGACCCCTATGAATATCATACCTCTATGGATATGTAATATTGGTGCACCCTTCTGTTTTTTTTTAATACCCTTTGAAAATCTTCTTCTTAGTTATTCCCCTGTAAGACCTCACTCTATCGTGTGACTAGTAAAAAAGACTTTGGAAGCTTAGACTGATTTTGGTGGGAAGAAGTGCCACGGACAGGGAGAGCTGTGGCACATGGTCAAGGAGAGATTCCTGCCCTATCTCCTGTAGATCCTGGTAACCCTGTAGGAAAAGATGCCTTCAAAAACACAGACTCCTTTCCTTAACTACCTTACCCAGTAAAGAAGATGACTAGTCATGACCACTGTCATTTTGGTCCCGAGGCCAATACAACTGTATTACCTTTCATTAAAATAATATAACTATTACTATCCTTCAGGTGAATGGCTTGTAATAACTTGCTGCATTATTAATCCGTGCTTATTAGTATCACTCATCAAAATACATTTTTTCCTAATTTTTCAAAAAAATAATTATAAGCATTCAAAAGTACCAGAAAAAGAGCCTAATATAATTTATATAATTGTATTAAGGACTTAGACTGTACCTCCAAAAAAAAAGGTGAATTATTCAGTAATTGGTTTAATCATTATTTCCAACTACAAAGTAATTTATATCCACATGATGCCTATATGATTAATTATGTAATAGTTGTTAGATTTTTACTTGTTTATGCCACATAATTACTTTGCCTACCCATCTGTATACAGTATATATTTCAAAATAGTCCTTAAATTGTAGTCTAAGAAATCTTGGGGAGATTATCTTTAGTTGTCCAAGAACATTCATTAATTTTCAAATTTTCATTTTTTATTTCTAAAACAACCTAAAAGTTTTACTAGAAGCAGATTCTGATACTTTGGCTGCTATCCCTCTATCTCTGCTATCTTTTTATTAAAAAGTATTGATATGTAATGTTGGTGCCAACTTTTGTTGAAACACTTACCATCACATTAGAACCAAGTATTTCTTTATTATGTTGCAGACTAAGAAAACAGAACATAAAGAGATTTAATATGTAAATGATATACCTAGTGGAGGTCACATGATCTATCACAACACCATACACAAAGGATTTCCAGTGGGTTAGAAAAGTGTGCTGGAAAAACTGAGTCATCTGAAGGCATATGGCCTCACAAGCAGGCCAAGTCCAAGGGGGAAAAATATGCATGCTAGCTTTCAGAATCATGTTTATATAAGTTTCAAAGAAACACTTATTCCTAACATTGAACTAGTATGGTAAATATATGTTTTACTGATCTTCTTGTTTGGTCCTATTAGATTATGATCATGAGGGTTGAAAGTATAAAGAAGTTATACTTATCCTTCTGCCTCCACATATTTAGATAATACTAAAATAATACATATAGTCAACACTGGTGGCAGGAGGACCTTTGAGGATCTCACCTCCATGAAATGGTATCACAAATTACTCAAAGTTGAGACCCTGACAGATACAGCTGATATTCAAAATATGTCTTTTGATGATGATGATTAAATACCACGGCAATACAAATGATAGGGAAGGAAAAAAAAAAAGTCTGTTGGAGGGACCCGAAATAACTTACTGGGTAATTAAATTCACCAATCAACAAATTGAGTATCTTCGGCCAGTCACTCATCTTTGCCAGGCTATAAACTGCTCTGAAAATATCTTTTACCACTATTATCTTCAGTGGCGAGCACAGTGACTGGCACATAATAGAAAGTAATAATATTTGCTAAATAAATCAGTGGCCTGAATTGTGTTCCTCTTCTGCTGAATATCAACACACACAAAAATATTTCATAAAGCAAGAGCCTACTCTGGAAGAAACAGCAGGATTCTCTTAAAATATCAGAAATTGAGGTGGCTGAAACTCACAAAGCTTTTTAAAAGAAAGCTAAAAATGTTATACTTTCTCATCATTCTTGGGTCATGTTAAGGGGGAATGAGAAAAATGACAAATCAAGGAATTGACCTACATCTGCCAGTACAACTTTTTTTCCACCAGGCAGTTTCAAAGCTAAGTGGCTTAAAGTGATTAGGCAGCATAGGGAACAACTCAGAATACTGAACCCTTGACAGAAATCACTGCTAAGAGACAGAAATTGAGAAAGGAAAGAATAAACTTATTATACTGTTTTCAAGACATGTCTAAAAGAAGAAGGGACTCTGCTTCACTGGCAGAAGCCTAGTAAGAAAATGCCTCTCATCAGAAGGAATTGGGAATCAAAGAAGAAAATTGATTAAAAATTCAATTAGAGGCTGGGGCTGTGGCTCAGGGGTACAGCGCTTGCCTGGCATGTGTGAGTCACTGGGATCGATCCTCAGCACCACATAAAAATAAATAGATAAAATAAAGGTATAAAAAATTCAATTAGAGATAGAAGTAGGGATCAGCAATCATCTTGGGCAATTTTTCACCTGCTAAACAGCACTCTGCAACACTGTTAACAAACTTCTGGGTTGGGGGACCGAAATAGCATGACTCTTGACATACATAAACACACATATTCACAGAGGCTACATGCTGCTATTAATCTCACACTAACCCCTCCATAATGCCAGCTTCCATTCTCTAATGCTCCAGATTTTTTTCTTGTGTTGACCATAACACAGGCTGAAGTTTGTTTAGTCTGGGTCTGCAACAGGGACTCACATTACAAACCATTACCTACTAGTAGATTTCTGATCTTTAATTCACTTTCTTTTACCCACTTCCAGACACTGAAATAACAAGGTAAAACAGAAGATTATTTATAGCAATGGTTACTTAAACATTAAATCTTTTTTGAAAAAAACATACTTTTGCTCAGAAAACAAATTGTCTTGAGTTAAAAGTAGATTCTCATAGGATTTGAATGTCTTAATAAGATGGCAGAATTAATTGGACATTTTAAAATCACAGTACTGACGTTAAGTAATTTATAGTTAACATTTATAATAGGTATAAAGTACTCATTGTTGGGAAAACATATAACGGCAGCAGCACCCCAGAGAAAAACCCCAACATGGCATCTGACGACCCTCTTTCTCCTCTTTGTTTCTTTCACTGGCGCGAAACTTCCCGCCAGCGCCAATGTTCAAATCCTGCTGGTGGAAAGCCTTGGCCCCAGTAAGAATTAACTTCTTGGGCTCCGGAACTGACATATGGAAGAGCTTGCCAATAAACGGGCGACCTGTTATCTACCTCAGCCCTGCTACCTCTCCTTAGACCTATATAAACACACAGCCTTTTGTAATAAAGTGGAACCTCTTCAGTGATCTGTGTCGAGTGGTGTAGTGTGGTACAGCATCTTCCAGTCTTAACACTCATAAAATTTTATTCAATACCCAATATTCTGAAGTTGCTTGTAAGACAACAACAAGATAAAACAACTTCTCATTCTTTTCTTCTTTTATCATATGTGAAATAGCTACAGTGCCTTCTGAATAACACCAAAGACCACAGAGTTATTAAGTAAAATTTACAGGAGGCCATTGTTTGGATCCAACTCCAACTGTAGGTCAAACAAAGACCAAATGAAAATGGGGTGAAGTGACTCATGCTAGCTCCAAGCCCACCACACTGAAACTAAGTTCTCTGACCTTATGAGAAATCAAGAGAAAGAAAGATAATAGCCAAATCCCCAAACATCCCAAGTTTAACCACATAAGAAGAAAGTCTCTGCATCAACCTCTACAAGGAAAGAAACTGAAGCAACCAACCACTTTCTGTTCTGTTTTCTTCAGCCTCTCCTGTATATAAAGCCAAACTCCTCTGCTCAGCTCATCAGGATATTATTTCAGAGAGTGAGAAGTCACCTGGCCCCACCATCACAAACAAAAGTCAATGAACATCTTTAAATTCATGGTAATTTTATCTTTTGACAGTGTCTGAACTCTCCAGTCTATGGCAGTCTTCACAGTACAAAGGAGTGTACTAAAGAGTACTTGTGACAGAAAAGTTTTAGAAAATTTGAGGAAACCATTTATTTAAAATCCTGTGCCTTTCTACTCATAAATTTTTATATACTTAATTGTTTAAATGTCTATATATGCAAATATTATCTGGGTACCAAAAGATGGCTGCAGAAATGTGAGAGTCTACTTATAGTAATGGGTTGAAATGACATTTTGCTTAATAACTCCTTTTATAAATGTACCGCCCAAGCTGAATGTCATTATAGGACTATTTATAATTTAGAGCTTTCTGTCAAGATGATTTTATGCCCTGACATGGTACTGAGTAGGCTGGGAACAGCTGTATGTCCCAGAGGGAAACAAAATTATTGGTGTTGTTCAAGAGCAAAGGTATTAAATAGGCAGTATTTCTTACAGAAATTTACAAGACTATGACGGCTAATTAATTGTAATGTGCAGTAAAATTATGCCATTCAAGCATCAGCAACCATGAAAATATTATTCAACCAATAGATTCTTCCCTCTAAGTAGACAGAAATTAATTATAAATATAGTTGTAATCCTTAGAACTTCCTAAATGGCAGAATTATATATTACAATTAAAAATCTTATCTGTATACAAAATAGGTTTTAGAAATTTTTGGAGAACTCACCATTTATCCAATATTCCTGGGATATCTTTATATCTGTAAATTTTTAATTCTGTAAAAATGCATTTAACTAATATGAACAGAGCCAAGACAAATGGTTAATTATTAGGTAACATGAGTATGTATTATATTTATGGCAAACACTGGCCTAAACCTTTTGATTAAGAAAATATGACAGACAGGACAATCAGACCAAGATTCTGTTCTTGTTTTGTTTTACTTGTCTTTTAAAATATATTAGAATAAAAACTAGTTAAGTCTAATCTATCCCTCACATTTGGGGAGATTTTCATGAGAATCTAGATTGATGGAGACTTTTGAATACATTTGTAGCAAATAATAGAAACGAGAGAAGAAAGCTCTAGTCCGCTTGTTCTTTGAAAGACAGAGGAGTCACACTCCTCCCAGTCCTCAATGCCTGCCCCATTTCCAAAATAAGATGTTAGCTATCTGAAGCATAGGATAGTAAAACTAGTTGTTGGTTGTAAGTTCCTAGAAGGACTTAACATTTTATAATCACAAGGGTGACTATTAAGAGATGTGACTATTATAAATGTGGGGTGAGACACCAACAACTTTAGACATATTAGTTGCAGGAAACTACTTATTAACAAAAGAATATTATAGTATCCTTTGATTACAGAAATCAAATTCCACTTACAGCAAATGTTACATAATACATTCCAACAACAACAAAAACTCAGCATGACGAAGATTCCCAATGATGTGATTTATTATCTACACATCACAAATAATACTCAGTATATAACAATGTTTCATACCAACTAAAGTCAGCAACAAACAATGTAGAAAATCCAAAGGATGAATTAACCATTCTGTTTTAAATGCATAATTATAATCCTGGTATTAACCTATTTTAATTCTACAAAAACTTGCATTCTGATTGTATGCTGCAATTTTGTAACAACAGTAATGCCAACAGTTAACCATGCGCCCAAATGAAACATAAATATGTACATGAATGATCCTACATATGAGTCAATAAAATGTGTTAAAGATTAGAATTGATTCCCATTTTTATTTAATAGTAGCAATTACTTGGGAAAGTGCATGATGTCAAGGTAACGACTGCACTGCATGTAGTTAAAATTATTCGGCAGTACCTTTTTGTTTTATACAAAGGAATTAAAAAAAGCCAACTGATGCTCAGCTCTGAAGTAAAATATGATTATTGTTGGAGTGCACATAAGCTGAGAGGCCCTTCACTAAACTTGACAAAGTCTGAAAATGCCCCTAAAATTTAAATGTAATGTGTATTTTTATCTTATTATCCAAAGGCATTTAATAACTAAAAACACACACTCACAGAAATGACTAAGATTCATGGGAAGAAATGAAAGTCTACACTTCACTCATTTTAAGTGACACACAGAAAATGAAATTGTAGTAAGACATTACCGTTGCCTGCCCAAAGGCACAATGTCTCAGTCAGAGAGTGAGGCACTTTTTAAGTGTGATTCTAGAACAAGCTCTGAAAACACCATCTCTCTCTCTTCTTCAGTAGTGGGTCATAAAAGAGAAAGTTACATCCTACATTCTATGTGGGCCATAAAAATATGGGCACATATTTTCCTTCACTCATCACTCAGTAAGCTTTTTTCTTGAAAGCCAACTGTATGTTATGCTTTCTTTCTGGACTCTTTTGGTCTTCATCAAATACACTCTTATAAACTGTGCTGACTTTTCTTTTAGAAACAAAAGAATTTACTTCTCAGATAATTTTCCTTTGCCCTACATATACCCAAAAAAAATCTTGTTTTATTTCTGAAAAAAGAAAAGGTTTGGTTCCAAACAGATGTCATATATAAATCAAAAGCAAAATGAGCACTCAATCTACCTTCTGTATTTAAATTACCTACAGAAGTTGTTCCAAAATTAGATTTGAAGTTTTGGCAGAAGAAAGAATAGAGCTTCCAGAGAACAGCTCACTAAACTAGAAAAAGGAGGGAAGGTGAAAGTAGGTCAACAAAGAAAACAAAGAAATAAAAGACAAAGAAATAAACTTCAAAAGACCTCCAAAAATGTTATATATAAAGATTTTTAAATATTAATATTTATAATGCTTTTTTATCCCAAAGCATATAACTTAGCACTTAACAGTCCTTTTGGCCCAGAAGTCCTTTAAAGATTTTTATTAGTTGATTCATAATTCAAAGTACATGGCATTATGGAAATATCATGAAGCTCATTTTAAGATTGAGAATAAGTAGCTTTACCTATGGTACCTTTTCCAGAAAATAAAGAAACAAAGGCCAAACCATATCAGAAGTTACTGTCAAAAGATTTTTTTACATTCAATATTTGTTGATGCAATAGTGTTGAGTGCTTCCTATAATGTCAGATACAGTCCAAAGACATAAAATACTGGTGAGATAATGATAAATGTATAATGCATATGGTCATATTCACTTCTATAAGCAAAAGAAGATAGTGCAGCATAGAAGAATGAACATAAAACTTTGTTAAAGATTTAGGTGTGGGCTGGGGATGTGGCTCAAGCGGTAGCGCGCTCGCCTGGCGTGCGTGCGGCCTGGGTTCGATCCTCAGCACCACATACAAACAACGATGTTGTGTCTACCAATAACTGAAAAATAAATATTAAAATTCTCTCTCTCTCCTCTCTCTCCCTCTCTCACTCTTTTTAAAAAAAAAGATTTAGGTGACAGATTCAGATCTTATAATTATTACTTATGTAACCCATAAAAAAGTTTTGCACCTTTAGATTTCCCATCTGAAAAAGCACAACTTAAAATTGTGATATACAAATTATCTTGTTTATCTCCAATGATTAAATATTTAATCTCATTTGATATTAAACAATGGAAGATTAAATAAGATTACATTTACAAATATTTGGGGAAATCATAAATTTAGCTTTTGTCACTACTTTTACCAATAGTAAAAAAAAAAAAAAAAAAGAAAGAAAGAAAAAGAAACTCTTAACCCAAATTTTAGTCAGAGATCAGAGATAAATGGTTACATAACTGATTTAAGATTATTTCCTGTTAAGTTCCCTTAGGCCTGTATTTGCATACCAGTTAAAAGGCATAGAATCATTACTGGCCTAACTCAAGGGCTTGTTTAAGGATAAAATTAAAAAGCACATGGAAATAACCTTATAACAATGGACAGCTATGAAAAACAAATGATTATTCTTATTATAAATTTTATTTTCTATCTGTAAAATTTTTTTTGAAAGTTGGTCAAATGTTTAAAAGCATTTATTTGTTTAAATCTTGATGATCTTTATTAATCAGACACAGGCAGCCTAGATACAAGAAAAGTCTCATCCAATAGGGGAAAAGATATTTTGGTAGGTAACATTTACAACATACAAACGTGTGTTTTTAGTTATTAAATGCCTTTTGTATGTTGCAAAAAAACACAGATTTGGTAAAATATTAAAATACAGGGCTCCTCTTTCAAAAATTGAAAATTTCAAGACAGCAATAGCAGAACTTTTAACCAAAGAAAGGATTCTTCTAAGTGTGGGATCTTATGCATCTGCTAAGTCACAATGCCCAAGAAACCAACCCTGGAGTGATGGCATAGATTCATCAGGAGTTACAGAGCCCGAAAGGCAAGGGATATATATCTGCAAAATATCGAAAGCAAATCTACCAACCCATTAGCCTATACCAAGTGACAATCTCCTTTAAGAGCTAAAGTAAAATAAAGACACTTTCAATTCAAGGAAAGCAAGGAGATGTCATCAACAACAGACCAGAACCATAAGAAGTGCTAAAGAAAATTATTCCAAGCTCAAAGGAAATGGTAGCAGAAAGAAACTTAGCTCTTCAGGAATGAATTCAGAGTGTTAAAAATAGTTTTAAAAAATTGTATCTTGTTCTTCATCTATACATGATTAAAAAGAGTCCTCTGGCTGCAATGTGGAAAACATGCTGCAAGAAAAGGGTACTTGTGAGATGAGAGAGGGGTGGAGAACATTTAGGAAGCTACTCTTACTGCCTAGGGAGAAGATTTCCTAGGACTCTGCAATAGCAAAGATGAGGGAGGAAGTCCATATTGAATTATAGTTGTAACATGAAGTATGTTCTCTTTTCAAATACTCTGGACTACACTTCTACATGAAAAAAAACTACAGAGTATTTCCTCAGACCATGACATCAGCAGAAAATGAAGTTTAGTTTAACCTTCCTTCTGTTATGAGAGATATATAGTCCCTAGAAATATGTTCACATCACTCTTTTAAAAATTTTGTACACATGTTAAAAATGTTCTTTTCCTTAGACTTCCTCTCTCTAAATTGCTTTTTTATGTATAATTCTGAACATGAAGAGTATTATAATCATGTATAGTATTTGAGTTCAGAATTATACATACAAGAAATTTTACTTCAATCCTCATCCTCTCCTCCTCCTTCCCCTTTTCTTCCTCCTCTACTGATCTTTTCACTGCTTTATTGTTTTGGATTGGTACTTTCTACATATAAAGGTGAAACTCCCCTTGGTACCTTGATAGGTGAATATAACATTATTTTGTTAAATTCATCCCATATCTCTTCCCCTTTACCTTTTTTTTTTATTGGTCGTTCATAACATTACATAGTTCTTAATACATCATATTACACGGTTTGATTCAAGTGGATTATGAACTCCCGCTTTTACCCCGTATACAAATTGCTGTATCACATCAGTTACCCTTCCATTGATTGACATATTGCCTTTCTAGTGTCTGATGTATTCTGCTGTCTGTCCTATTGTCTACTATCCCCCCTCCCCTCCCCTCCCCTCCCCTCCCCTTTTCTCTCTCTACCCCTTCTACTGTAAATCATGTCTTCCATTTGTATTCTCTTGACTTACCCCTCCTTACCTCTTATATGACATTTTGTATAACCCTGAGGATCGCCTTCCATTTCCATGCAATTTCCCTTCTCACTCCCTTTCCCTCCCACCTCTCATCCCTGTTTACTGTAAATATTCTTCTCAAGCTCTTCGTCCCTACCCTGTCCTTGTTTACACCCCTTATATCAAAGGAGTCATTTGGTATTTGTTTTTTAAAGATTGACTAGCTTCACTTAGCATAATCTGCTCTAATGCCATCCATTTCCCTCCAAATTCTATAATTTTGTCATTTTTTAATGCAGAGTAATACTCCATAGTGTATAAATGCCACATTTTTTTTATCCATTCATCTATTGAAGGGCATCTAGGCTGGTTCCACAGTCTTGCTATCGTGAATTGAGCTGCTATGAACATCGATGTAGCAGTGTCCCTGTAGCATGCTCTTGTTAGGGCTTTAGGGAATAGACCGAGAAGGGGAATAGCTGGGTCAAATGGTGGTTCCATTCCCAGCTTTCCGAGAAATCTCCATACTGCTTTCCAAATTGGCTGCACCAATTTGCAGTCCCACCAGCAATGAACAAGAGTGCCCTTTTCCCCGCATCCTCTCCAGCACTTATTCTTGTTTGACTTCCTAATGGCTGCCAGTCTTACTGGAGTGAGATGGTATCTTAGGGTAGTTTTGATTTGCATTTCTCTGACTGCTAGCGATGGTGAGCATTTTTTCATGTACTTGTTGATTGATTGTATGTCCTCCTCTGAGAAGTGTCTGTTCAGGTCCTTGGCCCATTTATTGATTGGGTTATTTGTTATCTTATTGTCTAATTTTTTGAGTTCTTTGTATATTCTGGTTATTAGGGCTCTATCTGAAGTGTGTGGAGTAAAGATTTGTTCCCAGGATGTAGGCTCCCTATTTATCTCTCTTATTGTTTCTTTTGCTGAGAAAAAACTTTTTAGTTTGAGTAAGTCCCATTTGTTGATTCTATTTGTTAACTCTAGTGCTATGGGTGTCCTATTGAGGAATTTGGAGCCCGATCCCACAGCGTGTAGATCATAACCAACTTTTTCTTCTATCAGATGCCGTGTCTCTGATTTAATATCAAGCTCCTTGATCCATTTTGAGTTAACTTTTGTGCAAGGCGAGAGATAGGGATTCAGATTCATTTTGGTGCAAATGGATTTCCAGTTTTCCCAGCACCATTTGTTGAAGATGCTATCCTTCCTCCATTGCATGCTTTTAGCCCCTTTATCAAATATAAGATAGTTGTAGTTTTGTGGATTGGTTACTGTGTCCTCTATTCTGTACCATTGGTCCACCCGCCTGTTTTGGTACCAGTACCATGCTGTTTTTGTTACTATTGCTCTGTAGTATAGTTTGAAGTCTGGTATCGCTATACCGCCTGATTCACACTTCCTGCTTAGTATTGTTTTTGCTATTCTGGGTCTTTTATTTTTCCATATGAATTTCATGATTCTTTTATCTATTTCTACAAGAAATGCTGTTGGGATTTTGATTGGCATTGCATTGAACTTATAGAGAACTTTTGGTAATATCGCCATTTTGATGATGTTAGTTCTGCCTATCCATGAGCAGGGTATGTTTTTCCATCTTCTAAGGTCTTCTTCTATGTCTTTCTTTAGGGTTCTGTAATTTTCATTGTATAAATCTTTCACCTCTTTTGTTAGGTTGATTCCCAAGTATTTTATTTTTTGGGGGGATATTGTGAATGGAGTAGTTGTCCTCATTTCCGTTTCAGAGGATTTGTCGCTGATATACAGGAATGCCTTTGATTTATGCGTGTTGATCTTATATCCTGCCACTTTGCTGAATTCATTTATTAGCTCTAATAGCTTCTTTGTAGACCCTTTTGGGTCTGCTAGGTATAGAATCATATCATCTGCAAATAGTGATAATTTAAGTTCTTCTTTTCCTATTTTTATGCCTTTAATTTCTTTTGACTGTCTAATTGCTCTGGCCAGTGTTTCGAGGACTATGTTGAACAGAAGTGGTGAGACAGGGCATCCCTGTCTTGTACCAGATCTTAGAGGGAATGCCTTCAATTTTTCTCCATTCAGAATGATGCTGGCCTGTGGCTTATCATAGATTGCTTTTACAATGTTGAGGTATGATCCTGTTATCCCTAATTTTTCTAGCGTTTTGAACATAAAGGGATGCTGTACTTTGTCGAATGCTTTTTCTGCATCTATTGAGATGATCATATGGTTCTTATTTTTAAGTCTATTGATGTGGTGAATAACATTTATTGATTTCCGTATATTAAACCAGCCTTGCATCCCAGGGATGAATCCTACTTGATCATGATGTATAATTTTTTTGATATGTATTTGAATCCGATTCGCCAGAATTTTATTGAGCATTTTTGCGTGAAGGTTCATTAGAGATATTGGTCTGTAGTTTTCCTTCTTTGATGTGTCTTTGTCTGGTTTCGGAATCAGGGTGATGTTGGCCTCGTGGAATGAATTTGGAAGTTCTCCCTCTTTTTCTATTTCCTGAAATAGCTTGAAAAGTATTGGTGTTAGTTCCTCTTTAAAGGTTTTGTAAAACTCTGCTGTATACCCATCCGGTCCTGGGCTTTTCTTAGTTGGTAGTCTTTTGATGGTTTCTTCTATTTCCTCTATTGTTATTGGTCTGTTTAGGTTGTCTATATCCTCCTGGCTCAATCTGGGCAGATCATAGGACTCAAGGAATTTATCTATGCCTTCACTATCTTCTATTTTATTGGAGTATAAGGATTCAAAGTAATTTCTGATTATCTTCTGTATTTCTGAAGTGTCTGTTGTGATATTGCCTTTTTCATCCCGTATGCTAGTAATTTGGGTTCTCTCTCTTCTTCTCTTCGTTAGCATGGCTAAGGGTCTGTCAATTTTATTTATTTTTTCAAAGAACCAGCTTTTAGTTTTGTCAATTTTTTCAATTGTTTCTTTTGTTTCAATTTCATTAATTTCAGCTCTGATTTTAATTATTTCTTGCCTTCTACTTCTTTTGCTGTTGTTTTGCTCTTCTTTTTCTAGGATTTTGAGATGAAGTATGAGATCATTTATTTGTTGGTTTTTTCTTTTTTTGAGGAATGAACTCCAAGCAATGAATTTTCCTCTTAGAACTGCTTTCAATGTGTCCCATAGATTCCGATATGTTGTGTCTATGTTTTCATTTAACTCTAGGAATTTTTTAATTTCCTCCTTGATGTCTTCTAAAACCCATTGATCACTCAGCAACCTATTGTTCATTCTCCAGGTGATGCTTGCTTTTTCCTTTCTTCTTTTATCATTGATTTTCAGTTTCATTCCATTATGATCAGATAAGATGCATGGTATTATCTCTACCCCTTTGTATTGTCTAAGAGTAGCCCTGTGACATAGTATATGGTCTATTTTTGAGAAGGTTCCATGTGCTGCTGAGAAAAAAGTGTAGCTACTTGATGTTGGGTGGTATAGTCTATATATGTCAATTAAGTCTAGGTTGTTAATTGTGTTATTGAGTTCTATAGTTTCCTTATTTAACTTTTGTTTGGAAGATCTGTCCAGTGGTGAGAGAGGTGTGTTGAAGTCTCCCATGATTATTGTATGGTGGTCTATTAGACTCTTGAACTTGAGAAGAGTTTGCTTGATGAATACAACTGCACCATTATTTGGGGCATATATATTTATGATTGTTATGTCTTGTTGGTGTATGGTTCCCTTGAGCAGTATGAAGTGTCCTTCTATATCCCTTTTGATTAGCTTTGGCTTGAAATCTATTTTATTAGATATGAGTATGGACACTCCTGCTTGTTTCCACGGTCCATATGAGTGATATGATTTTTCCCAACCTTTCACCTTCAGTCTATGTATATCTTTTCCTATCAAATGCGTCTCCTGTAGACAGCATATTGTTGGGTCTTGTTTTTTGATCCATTCTACTAGCCTGTGTCTCTTAATTGGTGAGTTTAAGCCATTAACATTTAGGGTTATTATTGAGATATGGTTTGTTCTTCTATCCATATTTGTTTATTGATGTTACTAAACCTGATTTGTTATCCTCTTTGACTACTTTCCCCCCTTTACTGTCCTACCTCCCATTGTTGGTTTTCAATGTTGTTTTCCATTTCCTCTTCCTGTAATGTTTTGCCAAGGATTTTTTGAAGAGATGGTTTTCTAGCTGCGAATTCTTTTAACTTTTGTTTATTGTGGAAGGTTTTAATTTCATCTTCTAACCTGAAGCTTAATTTCGCCGGATACACGATTCTTGGTTGGAGCCCATTGTCTTTCAGTGTTTGAAATATGTTATTCCAGGATCTTCTAGCTTTCAGAGTCTGTGTTGAGAGATCAGCTGTTATCCTGATTGGTTTACCGCTAAATGTAATCTGCTTTCTTTCTCTTGCAGCTTTTAAAATTCTCTCCTTATTCTGTATGTTGGACATCTTCATTATAATGTGTCTAGGTGTGGATCTCTTATGATTTTGCACATTCAGCGTCCTGTAGGCTTCTAGGATTTGGGATTCTGTCTCAATCTTCAATTCTGGGAAGTTTTCTCGTATTATTTCACTGAATAGACTGTTTATTCCTTTGGAATGGAGCTCTGTGCCTTCCTGTATCCCAATGACTCTTAAATTTGGTCTTTTGATATTGTCCCATAATTCTTGGATGTTCTGCTCATGGTTTCTTAGCAGACTTGCTGAGCTGTCTATGTTCTTTTCCAGTTGAAATACTTTGTCTTCATTGTCTGATGTTCTCTCTTCTAAGTGATCTACTCTGCTGGTAGTATTCTCAATTGAGTTTTTAAGTTGGTTTATTGTTTCCTGCATTTCTAGAATTTCAATTTGTTTGTTTTTTATTACCTCTATCTCCCTGTGAAATTGATCTTTTACTTCCTGGATTTGTTTGTCAATGTGATCTTTCATTGTCTGATTTTGCTGTCTCATGTCTTCCTTGAGACTCCAGATCATCTGAAGCATATATATCCTGAACTCTTTATCTGATACTCCATCTGTTGCAGCTATTACCTCTTCTAAAGTTGAGTTGACCTGCATTGCTTGTGGTCCTTTCTTTCCTTGTCTTTTCATACTGCTCGCGTTTCTTTCTGCTTGGTGCAACTGTTGTGTTTTGAAATTCACCCCCTATTTATTTATGTTGCTCTTGTATACTTGAAAAGTCTCCCTTGCAGGTGCGGGCGGCGGCTGTGCCCCTACTCCAATTGGGGTGATGTGTCTACCACGCTGGCGGCTCTCTGGGCCTGTTCCGGGAGTGGAAGGTGGCTCTGCTCTGTCCCTATTCCAATTGGGGTGTCGTGACTACAATGCTGGCAGGTCGCTGGGCCTGTTCCGGGTGTGGGCGGTGGGCTTGGCTGGCGGGATTCCACCTAATGGCAGTCCCTAACCTCCCTGCTTGCTAATTAATGGCTTCTCTGAGGCGCCACGCCTTCTGTAGCTGCGGGGCAGGCCGCGCGAATCAGTTGGCCTGGATCTCCGGGGTCCTGCTGCTGGCTGTTTTGATGTTGCAAGCTGTTGGAGACTGGTGGTGTATTCTTCAGCTTTCCCGGATGGTGGCCGCTGACTGCCTGGATGGAGTGTCCGCTGTTTTGATGTTGCACTCTGAAGGAGAGTGGCGGTGTATCCTTCAGCTTTCCCGGATGGTGGCCGCTGACTGCCTCGGTGGAGTGTCCGCTGTGGGGGATGGGACTGTACCGCTTCCTTCCCCTTCTGAGAACCCGTGCTCGGCCCAAGGGCCCGTGTGGGCTTGGCTGGTGGGATTCCACCTAATGGCCTTCCCTAACCTCCCTGCTTGCCAATTAATGGCTTCACTGAGGCGCCACGCCTTCTGTAGCCGCAGGGCAGGCCACGCGAATCAGTTGGCCTGGATCTCCGGGGCCCTGCTGCAGGCTGCTGGGATCCCTGGCACTCTCCCCTTTACCTTTCTTATTCCCTCCCTCTCATTCTCCTCTTTCTTCTCCACTGATCTGCCCTGTATCTTTATGATATCCAATCCTCCCCACAACCACCTTCTTCCCCTTAGTTTGCTCTAACTTGCGTATATGAGAAAAAATATTTGACATTTGATTTTCGGGGTTGGCTTATTTCATTTAGCATGATTTTCTCCATTTCCATCTATGTATCACCATTTCATTCTTCTTTATGGCTGAGTAAAACTCCACAGTGTGTATATGCCACATTTTCTTGATCCATTCATCTACTGATAAGCATCTGGGTTGATTCCACAATTTGGCTATTGTGAATCATGCTGTTATAAACACTGTATTGGCTATATCACAATAATATGCTGATTTTAGTTCTTTTGGAAAAATATTGAACAGTGAGATATCTGGATCACATGGTAGTTCTATTCCTACATTTTTGAGAAATCTCCACACTACCTTCCAAAGTGGTTATACTAATTTGCAGTCCCACCAACAATGTATGAGTGTACCTTTCCTCCACATCACCACCAGTATTTATTAATATTCATATTCTTGAAAACTGACATTCTTACTAGATTGACATAAAATCTTAGTGTAGTTTTGATTTGTACTTCCCTGATTGCTAGAGATGTGGAACATTTTTGATATATTGTTGGACATTTGTACTACTTTGGAGAAATTTTCACTTAGCTGTTCTTCTCCTTTATTGATTGGGTTATTTGGTGGGAGACAGAGTTTGCGTCTTTATATATTCTGGATATTAGTCTCCTGTCAGAGGAGTAGCTGGCAAATATTTTTTCCCATTCATTTGGCCTTCTGTTCACTCTCTTAATCATTTCCTTTGCTGTGAAGAAGCTTTTTGATTTGATGGCATCCCACTTTTTGATTCCTGGTTAGGGGTCTTGTTTAGGAAATTGGGGCCTGCATCTATAATGATAGAGTGTTGAACCTATGTTTTCTTCTAGCAGTTGGAAGGTTTCTGGTCTAATTCCTAAATCTTTGTTTCATTTTGATTTGACTTTTGTTTAGAGTGAAAGATAGAGATCTAATTTCATTCTTCTGCTTATAAATACACAGTTTTCTCAGCACCATTTGTTTTAAAGGCTGTCTTTTCTACAACATATATTTTTGGCACCTTTGTCAAGTGTCAGATGGCTATAAGATTGTGGGTTCGTCTCTGTGTCTTCTGTTCTATTCCCTTTGTCTTCATGTCTATTTTGATGCCAATACCACACTGTTTTTGCTATTATAACTCTACAGTATAATTCGAAAGTGGGTATTATGATGCCTTCTCCATCACTTTTCCTATTCAGAATTGCTTTGGCTATTTTGTGTCTCATTCTTTAAAATGACTTTAAGAACTTTTCTAGTTCTATGAAGAATGTCATTGGTAGTTTCATGGGGATTACACTGAATCTGAATGTTACTTTTGGTAGAATGTCCATTTTGACAACACTAATTCTGCTTATCCAGGAATATTCTCTCTCCAAATTTTATATGCTTCAGGCCCCACAAAACTTGAATCCACACTGGACAAAGGGAAAAAAAAAGTACCATAAAATGCATGAAAGGCACTTAGCGATGAAAACGTAAAGGTATGTTATGGATCCTCTTGAGCATTTAGAGTAATACTAGAGATGAACTTGAGTGATAAGTTTCATTTATAAGGCACTCCCACAAATTAAATTAGTAACATTCAACTTAATGTTCTCTAATCAACATTCTAGATCGGCATACAGTATATTCAATATTCACATTATTCTGTATACATCAGTGATCAAATACATCATGAAGAACCTCTAGGGGCTAGGGATATGGCTCAAGCTGTAGCACGCTCGCCTGGCATGCTTGCGGCCCGGGTTCGATCCTCAGCACCACATACAAATATAGATGTTGTGTCCGCCAAGAACTGAAAAAATAAATATTAAAAAATTCTCTCTCTCTCTCTCTCAAAAAAAAAAAAGAACCTCTAAACTCAGTTTTGTTTTGTTTTTTAATTTTGGATGGAGCTTTAACATCAAGTTACACCTCCAGACCCCTTTATTTTCTATTCCCAGACAGGGTCTTGCCAAATTGCACAAGCTGCACTCCACCTTGGGATCCTCCTGCCTTGGCCTCTGGAGTGGCTGGGATTATAGGCACTCCACCACATCCACCCTTGGGAGTGATTTCTAAAAGGTAATGCAGATAAGGAGGCTGTTGAGTTAAGGCATTTAGTGCATCCCTTTATTTCCACAGTAAAGAAACTGGCCAGGTTTTCTTGGAAGGCTTTCCAAATATCTTTCTAATTACATTTCACACACTTAAAAAAAAAAAAAGCCCTCCAATAACCTAAACTCCATAACAAGGGACTCTCTCGATTATAGAATACACTAACTTACTACAGCTGCTGGCTGCACTACAGGCATCTTCTCTCAATCTAACCTGACAGAAGGAATTGGAAACAAAGTGTTTTCCCAGGAATAACTTCATTATGCTTTAAATGTGATGGGTTAAGTGGTAAAGAATGAAGATTAAGAGAAGAAAAATATAATTCTGCTCCTTGAGGGCAATAAAAGTTTTGCTCCCTGGGTTTCTAAAAGCATCTATACATTCTGAGAGTTAAAGAAGAAGCCTGAATCAAAAATGAAAGTGGACAGCCAAGACCCAAGAGAAAGAAACTGTCCGGAAGCATCATAGCACTCCTTTGATTCTCTGACTTTCCTTCCTACTTTTCCATCAAGCAAAAGCCAAATATCAGATGATTTAGGTGTTACATAAACACAGAAGCTATGGAAAAATAACTCAGACCTAACAACACACTAGTCTTCAGCCTATTTTCATGGTTAGCCTATGAAAATAATATTATTTTATGTAACATTTTATTTAATATTCTTTTGATAAGAAATATAACTCTTTTTTTTTTTTTTGGCAGCGGGGTTGGTACCAGGGGTTAAACTCAGCGCATTCACCACTGACAACACTAAGCCACTGAGCCACACCCCCAGCCCTATTTTGTATTTTATTTAGAGACACAGTCTTACTGAATTGCTTAGGTCACCATTTTTGCTGAGGCTGGCTTTGAACTCACAATCCTCCTGCCTCAGCCTCCCAGGCTGCTGAGAGGATTATAGGCATGAGCCACTGTGCCTGGGAACTATTTTCAGTTTGAACTATATTGTCTCATCTTTTCACAACAAGAACAAACTATGCTATGGACTCGCTAGTATAATGAGAAAATATCATAATTACAAAAAAATTAACTACTAGTAAAATACAGTATGAATTTTTAGCAAATTTCTCTTTCTCAAAATTAAAATAAGTCAAAAATAATCATGTGCATTCACTAAGCTATAATCATTTAAAAAATATTTCAGGGGCTAGGGTTGTAGCTCAGTGGTAGAGCACTTGCCTAGCATGTGTGAGACACAGGATTTGATCCTCAGCACCACAAATAAATAAATAAAAATAAAGATCTCCAACAACTAATAAAAGTATTTAAAAATAAATATTTCAGGAACATTTCAGTTTATAGTCCAGGACCCAGAACCTTGCTTTAAAGTGCAGTACATGAGCTAGGAGAAAAGCTGGTACCACCTGACAGCTTGCTAAAAATGAGAATCCCAATCTCTGTCTCTGTCTCTCCCTGTCTCTTTTTCTTACCATGATCTACAGGTAATATAAATGCACATTAAATTTTTAAAAAGTCTGTCTAGATAATGTTTCTGACAAATAAAAAATCATTTAAAACTGAATGTAAATAAACAACAGATTTTTAATAATTGAACGCTTTAATAATTAAATCAAGACTTGAAGGTAGGTATAGAAGTGGTCCAGTAAATTATATTCTAAATTTAAACATTACCCACTATCAAAATGATATAATATTGGCTTGCATTTTGCTGTCATATTTTTATGAGACTAAAATCTCCTCAAAGTGTCCCTAAGACTACCAAGGTTAAGGACAACTTTCTCTCACTTTTCAAGGATGCTTCACTGCTGTAGGCATTTTTAGAAAACATCTCCACCTTCAAAATAAAAGGACATAGCCATGATTTAACTGTCACTCTCTCAAATATTGATGTGCCATTAGAGAACCCCCATATTCAAGAATTATCCAGTGACTTAAGCACCTTGAACCTGGTTCAAACAGGATAAAAATTACCAACATGGGAATGTTTCCTCTGCACGGTAGCAAGATCATTCTATAGTTACCTGAACAGTATCAGTGGAAATAATATCTGCTACCTTGCTGAGTTTGAATATAACACCTACTTAGAAAAGGAGCGTGAACTGGGAAAGGCTGAGCACCATGCTGCAGCACCCTCACATCCTCCACTGCCTCAATGCACCAATGAGGGCACGCTGAGCACCAGTGAGCGACCCGACCACAAGCCAAACAAGCACTGCTAAGAGCTCTCAGGCCTTGGCTTCTGAATCCCCACCACTGCAAAGCCAGAGAGAACCTCTTGGTGTTCAGTCCCTGAAGGTAAACTAAGTATCTCTAAGTATCCATGGAAACTTTGATAAATCTGAAATTTTATCACTGTATATTCTCCAAGCAATTTTCAAATTAGAATTAGAAATCATAAACTATTTATTAGTAACCCCAGTTTCTATTTCCCTTTCTGGCACATATCTTGTATTTGACCTTGGGTCAGTTACTTAAATGTTTAGACTTTTACGTTAACTATAATATCGTTATGGAAAATCAATATAATCTATAGATGAGTCACAAAATTTAATGTAACATGAAATCAATTCTTAAAATTAATATGTTAGTGGGGCTGGGGTTGTGGCTCAGTGTAGAGTACTCGCCTAGCATGCACGAGGCACTGGGTTCGATTCTCAGCACCATATAAATGTAAAATAAAGATATTGTGTCCATCTAAAACTTAAGAATAAATTTTAAAAATTAATGTTAGATGAACATACAACAATACTTGAAATAGAGTGAATATTTGAGTAACTAAGTTGTGTAACTTTATACAAATTCACATATCCACTGTTTAAAATAAATAAAAAATAAACCCAGAGATATAAAACTCGAATAAAAGCAATTGGCTACAGGGCTGATATTCAAGACAGTCTTATTTCTATCAGATGTATCACATATAAAATAGTTAGTGGCATTTCTGGGTTAACAATTTTCTTTCTTTGTTTAAACAAACTGAATTAGAACGGCATCTACCTGTTAAAAAGCAATTGCCCCATCATTCACAAGACTGCCCTGGCCAAGTGTGCCATGAAGTTTGTAAACATTATACTGTGTTGTGGCAGCAATCATTTGCACAAGTTTACCACCCTGAACTATAAATGATTTCAGGTAACAGACAGGAAATGGATTCCCCAAAGGGCTATAACTCTAGCTGACTTCATAAAAATATTTTCAGTGTATTGTGATCCAATGGGTGAGGATGAAAAGATAGGAGAGATACAAGGAAGAGCAGTAACAACCTATACTGATTAGTTCTTACCTTCCTAATTCATCCAACTAGTTGTCCATTAAAAACTGAAAAACCTCTGTATATGTATTAAAACAAACTTCAAAAGAGATAAAACTGACAAAAGCAATATCAAAAACAATTATAAAATTCTCATTAGTAATTCATAATCACTTTTCATTTGGTAAATTAGGAAAGACCTGATATGATGGATATAATAATCATCATACAAACACAAACCAGCTTGGAAACAACACATGTAACACATATGTAATGCACATACTCTCATGAAATTAAAATCGTCTTTTGAATAGTACTTCCCTAAGACTTCAGCTAAGCCAAATGAACTGTTATGGTATTGGAAATATCAATATGATTAAAATAACTGAATTTACCTATAATTAGACTTTTTTTTTGGTCTTGCATTACAAATTCATATCAGTTTGTTTACATTTAAATATATTCACACACATATTCAAATGTTGTCTACTAGAATTATTTCTAAGTAGATGATCTGTCCCAGAATTTTAAAAACATGGTGAAATTAAAAGTTTAAAAGCCTTATAGATGGGCTACAACATTCCAATTCCAAAATTACTGCTTTTAGGTAAATTTACATGCAAAAAGAAGTTCATTAACTTTCAAAGTTTATCACTACAAAATAATGTCTGCTAAAAATCTTTAAATTATTCCCTTCAATGGGACATTGACAGTTAAAGAAAGCTGAAATACAAGTAGCCAAGTCTATAGCTTCTTTCTTTCAAATACCCTAAGCAGGCAGCTGATGAGCAGTTTCCTTTTTAATTTGAGTTGCTTCCTGATTAATTAGTCCCAAAACACTTAATGCAAGACTACACAGTGCCACTGGGAATGAACAATGATTTCCCTTCTGGTAATAGTTACATATCATCTTTTCTCCAGGATTAAGCTCAATCTATTTTCTGTTCAAATGGGAAAAGGTCTTTTCACAGAAGTGAGTTAGAAAAACTTCACCTCAATATCAAAACATGTATTATTAATCTCAACAGGAATACAGAATATGTATATTATCTAGGGAAATTCAGCAAATCCTTAATGTAAGGTTCTGATATGGTTTACCTAGAAAATCTTGATTTGAAATAATTTATAATAAAGATTACCATTTTGAATGCAAGTTTAGATTTATAAGACTGAATGAGATTTAACTCTTGTAAACATGCTCCCTCCCCCCCACACACAAGTACTTTAGCTTTGAAACACATCAAAGTTGGAAGATCTGAGGGTCCTAGAATGTAAAGAAAGCTACAGCAACTTCAGTTATAGGTCACTATGGAGAACTGGCACCTTGCTTACAGGTCTGCATACCCACTGTACAGTTGGGTAGGAAAACTAGAGTAAGTTTTTGATCCCAAACTGTCATTCTACTTTTCCACACAAGAACTGAAGACTTAAAAGAATTAAATGGAAATTGCTCCTTTTCACATCATTTTTGCATGTATCAGGATAAAAGCTTCAAGATGCTGTCTTCAAAACATTAGTCATCTATTAAAAGATTAAGCAGTTTCCATACACACGTCAGAGATCAGCTTGTCAAAGGGTAGAAGTGACTGAATTCTTCTGACATAGTAACAATTAAAGCTCTCTTAGGGAAGAATGCATGCACCCCCGTGACATTCTAAATCAGGAACAAAAAATTCTGATCAACTTTAACCTAGACTCTTTACCACTCAGAAATAAAAATTTGTGTATATAAAAACCAAAGGTGACCGTGTGCTCAATGGAAATATTACCAATAAAATAAACTATGAATCTAGAAAAAGTAAAGATATACTGTAGAAGGGAATGGTAACTAAACCAAGAATCCTAATAAATTGCTATAATATAATTATTTTAGTTGAAATAATTGATCTTATACCTAATTTGAATCAAACTAAAGAATGAAGTTAAGGGCTGGGGTTATGGCTCAGCGGGAGAGCGCTCGCCTTATAAGTGCAAGGCCCTGGGTTCGATCCTCTGCACCACATAAAAATAAATAAAGTTATTTAAAAAAACAAGAATACGTTAAGTGAATAACATATTAGTTTAATCAAAAGCCAGCTTACAAGATTATGCTTAGTGAAGCTAGTCAATCCCTAAAAAACAAATACCAAATGTCTTCTTTGATATAATGAGAGCAACTAAGAACAGAGCAGGGAGGAAGAGCAGGAAGAAAAGATTAACATTAAACAGAGACATGAGATGGGAGGAAAAGGGAGAGAGAAAAGGGAAATTGCATGGAAATGAAGGGAGACCCTCATTGTTATACAAAATTACATATAAGAGGTTGTGAGGGGAATGGGAAAATAAACAAGGAGAGAAATGAATTACAGTAGATGGGGTAGAGAGAGAAGATGGGAGGGGAGGGGAGGGGGATAGCAGAGGATAGGAAAGGTAGCAGAATACAACAATTAAGAATAGGGCATTATGTAAAATTGTGGATGTGTAACCGACGTGATTCTGCAATCTGCATTTGGGGTAAAATTGGGAGTTCATAACCCACTTTAATCTAATGTATGAAATATGATATGTCAAGAGCTTTGTAATGTTGTGAACAACCAATAAAAAAAAGGAAAAAAAAAGCCAGCTTACAGAATAAAACTTTAAAGTCTAAAAAAAATTTTGCACCCCAGTTATGGAATGTATATAGTATTCTTTTGAATAAACTCCAGAAATTTCACATAGGAACTGAATTTTGCCAAGATCAAAATAACCTTAAATATGCTCACTCAGTGGTCTTTTGGGTTTTCCTTTTATTTTTTTCTATGTGATAGGAAAAGGAAGTAGGACCTAGGAAATGAGTCTGCAACAGGGGAAGTACTACAAGTCATATTTCAGAGTATGTGTTTCTGTGTGCATATTAACAACTATGCATTTCATAAATAATAAGTAAAATGAACTAATTCTAGTGAAAAAACTGAAAAATATTGAAAAGATAGTTTTTCAAAACTAGTTTTCTGTCTGATCCCTAGGAGCTACTCATTAAATAATTTCTAATCAATTCCCTAAATTATAATACCATAGTCAATTTTTTCCTCCTTTTTTTCTTTTTACCTTTTGGGAGGGGCTGTTTGTTTCTTGTTTAATCACAGAGTGCTGCCCCATGGAGTTTAATTCATTTAATCATTCATCACCTGCTCATTAGGTGACTCTGGGGATACAAAGTACAACAAAATGACAGTTTCTCCAGGATGACACAGCATATTATCTTGTCCCTTTAAAAATCAACTAAAAGCCCCAGAACTAGAAAGCAGGCTTATCTGAGAAATTCACAGAGAACAAACATGAAACTAGAAATAATGAAAATCACTTTTCAGAACCACATTATCAACAGTTACAAAAGGGAGACAACTAATAAAGAGAATGGGAGGTAGGATGGAGAGACAGAAGACAACTGTAAAGAGACAGAAAGGGCAAAAGACACTGAGAAAGTGGTTTGTCAACTAATCAAGCAAGAAGCTGCTAAATGAAACAATTTACCAAATGCAAGCAAAAATGTGTAATATGTTGGATAGGGGTTAGAAAGGTAGATTTGGGAGACCAATTTCATAGGTATCTGTTACCTATCCCCTCTTTTATCTTGACACTGATTAATAGTAAAGATATCTAAATGAAAATTTCAATGAAAAGGTAAACCATAAGTCCTGCAAAAAACTTACCATATGACATTTCCCACTAAAACATAAATAACATTCTAGAAATCTGTGCAAAAGCCAATTAAGTTATTATGAAATTGGGATCCAAGGGTACAATCATAGGCTCTTGAATATTTATGAGATTTAAGAGATATCATTGCTTTCATTTTCTGTTTAAATCTCCAGCTATAAACACAGCTAGAGCTATATAATAGTACAGATTCTATTATGCCATAGAATGATCTATGCTCAACAAGAACACCAAGGCTTCCCTCAAAACCATATACTCCTACTCTAAATGAATAGCATGAAAATTTTCCATAATGTAGCTCAAAATCTAATACTTAAAGGACAACAAAAATTATATTAGTTACTAATTAAACAAATCGCTTAAGTGCATAAAAATAATTAAGAATATATTTTAATTTTTATACAAACATCAGTGCTAAGGAGTTAATGGGGAATCTATTGGTTCTCACATTCACATATAACTATAGTTTCTATACATGTAGATATTATTATAACTATGAAGTATCAGGAGATGAGGACCAAAGAAATTTGCTAAAAATTACACCATGGAAAAATAATAATAATCAGGCTGGGGTTGTGGCTCAGTACTAGAGCACTTGCCTAGCATGTGTGAAGTTCTGGGTTCAATTCTAATAACCACATATAAATTAATTAATTAATTAATTAAAGGTCCTTCAACAAGTAAATTACGTGTGTGTGTGTGTATGAAAAATAATAATAAGCAAAGATATAATTATGTAATAAGAAAACACAATCCTGCTACCAGGCACAGTGGCACTCACCTGTAATCTCAGCAAATGGGGAGTCTGAGATAGGAGGATCACAAGTTCAAGGCCAGCCTCAGCAACATGGCAAGGCCCTAAGCAACTTAATAATGTCCTGTCTCAAAATTTAAAAATTAAATAAATTTTAAAGGACTGGGGATGTGGCTCAGTAATAAAGCACCCCGATTTCAATCCCTGGAGGGGGAGAGGGAGACCACTATCCTCGTTATACAATTAAAAAAAAAAAGTTAAAAGTACATTTTCTTAATTCTTCAATAATTTTTATTTCTTTTTTTTTTCTTTTTTTTTTTTATTGGTCGTTCATAACATTACATAGTTCTTAATACATCATATTACACAGTTTGATTCACGTGGATTATGAACTCCCCCTTTTACCCCATATACAAATTGCTGTATCATATCAGTTTCCCTTCCATTGCTTGACATATTGCCTTTCTAGTGTCTGATGTATTCTGCTGTCTGTCCTATTCTCTACTATCCCCCCTCCCCTCCCCTCCCCTCCCCTCCCCTCCCCTCCCCTTTTCTTTCTCTACCCCTTCTACTGTAAATCATTTCTTCCATTTGTATTATCTTGTCTTGCCCCTCCTTTCCTCTTATATGACATTTTGTATAACCCTGAGGATCGCCTTCCATTTCCATGCAATTTCCCTTCTCACTCCCTTTCCCTCCCACCTCTCATCCCTGTTTAATGTAAATCTTCTTCTCAAGCTCTTCGTCCCTACCCTGTCCTTGTTTACTCCCCTTATATCAAAGGAGTCATTTGGTATTTGTTTTTTAAAGATTGACTAGCTTCACTTAGCATAATCTGCTGTAGCTACATGAACAAAGCATTAAGAAATACTCTTCTCTCCTTGCCCATATTATTTATTTACTTACTTGGTTATACTATTTTTAGGTTAGTGTATTGTAAAGAACTATAAATTTTTTTTGAAGAAACATCAGTAACGTACCCGAACAAAAGCCTGTGGTTTTTACAAATACCAATAGTACAGACCCAGCTGGAACAACCTCATTCTATCAAAAAGCTCAATTTCTACAACTAGACCAGGTGATGACAGAGAACAGAGAAGCATGTGACTAAGCAATGGTCTCACAATGGAATCTCGTGTTGAGTATTATTTGACTAACAAGCTGCATAGAACTTTTAAGAAGTAAGCCATGTAAAGAAGGAGCAAACATTTACTTCGTTGAAAACTTATCAAATTGAGAATTACATGAACTGATACAATCATTTTACTCTTCAATTTAATATTCAGTAAATATTACACAATCTCAAGAAAAATACCAATTTAAACATTTCCCTTTGAGAAATTACAGTATTATATTTATAGTACATTCTACTACTCTAGAGTAAAACTTTATTTACTTGGATGTTTTATTAAAAACCATCTGCTACAATAATACACTGGAGAACAGAGAAGAAAGACTTTACTGTGTGTAGTACCAATAATCTGACAGGAATAAACATGATGAAACTTTAACTGTCCATACAATGCTCAAGAAAGCAAAGAACTTGGAGAATCTTAAAATAGGTCACTCTCATGGTTTTTTTTTTGCTTATTATTCCCCCCCAAAAAAAGATTTTTGGCAGGAATCACCAAGATTAACATTTTTAACAACTGGCCATTTTGCTCTCTCATACAGGTCTGGGAAAATGCTCTCTATCATTTATAAAACTGGGCTAGTCTTTTGCAAGTTATACATGTTTTATTTTAGCCATCAATGATGGTTTTCAACTAATTGATTTTTAAAAATCAATATATATATTGTCATCCTCACACAATATCTGGCACACAATAGGTACTCAAATATTTTTTAACAGACAGTGTAATATTATTGGTTAAAATTTTATTACATCTAGATGACCAATTAAATAATCTCTTGTGATATTATTTTGATATAATACATATTTTATGAGGATTTCCATTGTGTATATTTGTTCTAACAGAAACTTTTATTAAATTCTTCCTACTTAAGAAGGGGACAAAGGTTGATCCATGAATAGTGAGTATCTGTAGCTGGTCCACTGGAGTACAAGTGGGGGAAGGAAAAAGAATACACTGATTTTACTCTGTAAGGCTCCCTGGATGGCCCAGGCTAAATCACTAATCAGCAGCTGAATTATCACAGAAGCCACTCCTTATACTGCATCTTCTCTCCTCTCCTGCTCAGACATTTCTCAAGTCTCCAGGGCAGACATTCTCTTCTGTGAAGTTTTCCTTGGCTCAACCCAAGCAGAGCAGACATTACTATCTCCTGTGTTCTGCACACTTGATTAAGACATATTGTAACTTGCACATAACATCTTATTCTACCTGTGCACAGACCTGGCTCTTCCTTGGCTGCACTCCTCAAGGATATGAACACTTTTCTTCTATGTAGCCCTAGAAACCAGAGTCTGGGTCATAGATGATGCTCAGTTAAGGGTAACTGAAAGATAAGGGATTGGTATCTTCAATCTATAAAGACCCTTACAACCCAACAATAAAAAGACAACCCAATTTTAAAATGGGCAAAACTAAACAGATAATTCTCCAAAGAAGATTAAACAACTAGCCAACATGCACATGAAAAGAGGCTCATAATTAATCATTAGGGAAATGTAAATCAAAATCCTACTGAGATTCCATTTCATAAACACTGGGATGGCTGTAATAAAATAAAATAGGAAAATAACAAGTACTGGTGAGGATGTACTTGTACTTGTACTTGCTCCTGGGAACACAAAATGGCTCATCTGTAGTGGAAAACAGTTGGGCAGGTCCCCTAAATACTAAAACTTATCAGCCATACAACCTGGCAACTACACTCAAGAGAACTGAAACATAAGTTCACATAAAAACTTGTACAGAAATGTTTGAGGCAGCATTATTCATAGTAGCCAAAAAGCAAAAACAAGCCTTCAAGTAAAATAAATATCATATCCATACAAATGGAATATTATTCAGCCATAAAAAGGAATTAAGTACTGATATATGCTATAACCTGAATGAACATAGAAATCATTATGTTAAAAGAAAGAAGCCAGACATAAATTATTACATATTGTATGGTTCTATTTGTATGAAATATGCTGAACAGCCAAATCCAGCAAAGTAGATTAATGCATGCCAAGGGATAGGAGAGGGGAACTTGAAGACAGCATGTTTATTTCTCCTGTGATGGAAATATTCAGAAATTAGATCAACTGAGATGGTTATACAGCATTGCATAAAAATTACTGATCTACACATTTCAAAATGACTAAAATGGTGAATATTATATTGACTAAATGTTCTCAATAGTACACCAACTAGCGCAGGACCCAAGCCCAGGGTGGGCCCAGGTCCATCCCAGCACTGTCACACACCTGCTGGAGCTCAGGCTCCAGCATTAGGCCTCCTCTTCCAACCAGCAGATCACCATCAGAGACTAGGCCCTGGCCAGATCCACCTACACTGACATACGTGGAACCCAGGCCCACGGTAGGTCTGAGTCCACCACCCGCCAACAGCTGGGAGCCCAAGCCTAACCCACTTCCATCTTGGGACACCGCACACAGCACTACAGCCCTTCCCACGCAGTAGCACCTACTTTTAGACAACAGACAGGGTCTAGAAGCAGCTGCATCTCAGAGCAGGCATCCCAAAAACAGTAAGCCCACCCTTTCAGCCCCATCTTTGTAAGATGCTACATCCATCTTGGGGCACCTCCACTATTATCTCGAGTTACCTTGGCTATTACCACCACCACCTGTAGTTGCAGTGGCATACACTGAGGGACACCAGAAGTGTGTGGAAGCCCAACATCAAGGTGAGATACAGACAATCTGCACAGATACTACAGAAATATAGGGTACAATCTGTAATATCTCAGATCCACACTGCAAGAAAGGAAGACACAGACGACATGAAAAAACAAGGAAGGAAAGTGCCCCAAACAAACCAGGACACTATAATAACAGAACCCATGGACAGCAAAGTTGATAAAATATCAGAGAAGGAGTTTAGAAGGTTCATAATTAAAATTATCTGTGAATTAAAGAATGACCTAAATGAGCAAATACAGGCAAAAATTAATCACTCCAACAAAGATATAAGAAAGCAAATACTGGTAGCAAAAGATTACTTCAAGGGAGAGATAGAGACTCTGAAAAGAAACCAGTCAGAAATCCTTGAAATGAAGGATACAATAAATCAAATAAAAAACAACAGAAAGCATCATCAACAGACTAGATCACTTGAAAGAAAGAACATGAGATAATGAAGACAAAGTATACAACCAGGAAAATAAAGTTGATCACACATGAAGACAGTTAGAAAATATGAACAGAACATCCATGAATTATGGGACAGCATCAAAAGACCAAATGTAAGAGTAATTGGGCTAAAGGAAGGCACAGAGTTTCAAACCAAAGGAATGCACAATCTCTTCAATGAGATAATATCAGAAAATTTCCCAAACATTAAGAATGAATTGGAATTCCAAATATAAAAGGCTTACAGGACACGAAATGTACAAAATTAGAACAGATCTATGCCAAGGCATATTATAATGAAAATGCCTAGCATGCAGAATAAGGATAGAATCTTAAAAGATGCAAGAGAAAGAAATTAGATCACATATAGGGGGAGACCAATTTGTATTTCAGAAGATTTTTCAACCCAAATACTCAAAGCCAGGAGATCATGGCACAACATATACCAAGCTCCAAAAAAAAAATGGATACCAACCAAGAATATTCATTCATTTGTTTGTTTGTTTATTATATATGACATTGGAATGCATTACAATTCTTATTACACATATAGAGCACAATTTTTCATATCTCTGGTTGTTTACAAAGTATATTCATACCATTTCATATCTTCATACCTCAAACAAGAATCTTATATCCAGCAAAATTAAGCTTTAGGTTTGATGATGAAATAAAAATCCTCCATGACAAACAAAAGTTAAAAGATTTTACAACTAGAAAGCCTGCAACACAGAAAGAACATCCTCAGCAAAATATTCCACGAAGAGGAAATGAAAAACAATGATGAAAATCAGCAGAGGGAGGTAAAAATTAATCAGAGGAGAAACCAAGACACGTTAAATACCAAAAATTTTTTAAAAGGCTGGGAATACAAATAATATTCAATAATAACACTGAATGTTAATGGCTAAAATTCACCAATCAGAAGACATAGACTATCAGACTGGATCAAAAAAAAAAAAAGCCAACAATATGCTGCTTCCAGGAGACACGTCACATAGGAAAACACATCCACAGGCTGAAGGAGAAAAGTTGGAAAAAATCCTAACACTCACATGGACTACAGAATCAAGCAGGTGTTTCCATTCTCATATCAAATAAAGTGGACTTCAAGCTAAAGTTAATCAAAAAAGATAAAGAAGGACACTACATACTGCTCAAAGGAACCAAACACAAAAAAGACTCAACAATTACAAATACATGTTCCCCAATCAGTGGAGCATCTACATTCATCAAACAAATTCTTCTCAAGTTCAAGATTCAAACAGACCAGAATACAATAATTTTGGGTGACTTTAACACATCTCTTTCATCACTGGATATATCGTACAAACAAAAGCTGAACAAAGAAACTACAGAACTTAAACATACAATCAATAACAGACTTAACTGACATACCTAGAGTATTTCATCCTTCAATGAGCAAATACACTTTTTCTCAGCAGCACATGGATCATTCTCTAAAATAGACCATATACTATGCCACAAAGCAACTCTTAGCAAATATAAAAAAGATCTGTATTCTATCAGATCATAATAAAATGAAATAAGAAATTAATTATAAAGTAAGAAATAAAATCCACTCCAACACCTGGAGACTAAATAATATGCTACTGAATGAACAATGGGTTGCAGAAGACATCAAGGAGGAGACTAAAAATTTTTTAGAGGTGAATGAGAACACAGATACAACACATCGAAATCTCTGGGGCACTATGAAGGCAGTTCTAAGAGGAAAGTTGACTGCATGTAGTTCATTCCTTAAGAAAAAGAAAAAGTCAACAAACCAATGACTTAACATTACATCTCAAAACACTAGAAAAAGAAGAACAAATCAACACCAAAAGCAGCAGAAGACAGGAAATAATTAAAATCAGAGCTGAAATCAGCTGAAATAAATAAAATGGAAACAAAAGAAAACACTTGAAAAAAAACCTGACAAAACAAAAAGTTGGTTCTTTGGAAAAGTAAATAAAATTGACAGACCCTTAGCCATGCTAACGAAGAGAAGGACGGAGAAAACTCAAATTACTAACATACATGCTGAAAAAGGAAATATCACAAAAGACACTACAGAAACATAGAAGATAATTTGAAATTATTTTTGAACACTTGTACTATAATAAAATAGAAAATATTGAAGGCATCGACAAACTTCTACAGTCATATAATTTGCCCAAGTTGAATCAGGATGATATACACAATTTATTTTTTAAAAGACATTAATGGCTCTTTATTTTATTCATTTATTTATATGTGGTGTTGAGAATCAAACATGGTGCCTTGCACATGCTAGGCATGCACTCTACCATTGAGCCACAACCCCAGCCCAATATACACAATTAAAACAGATAAATTTCAAGCAATAAAACAGAAGATGCCTTCAGAAGTCTACCAATCAAGAAAAGCACAGGACCAGATGGATATACAGCTGAGTTCTACAAGATCTTTAAAGAAGAACTAATGCCAATACTCTTCAATTCATTTCAGGAACTAGAAAATGAGGCAGCAATTCCAAACTCATTCTACAAGGCCAATATCACCATGATTCCCAAACAAGGCAAAGACACATCAAAAAAAAGAAAACTTCAGACCAATATCTCTAACGAACATAGATGCAAAAATTCCCAATAAAATTCTGGTGAATTGAATAAAAAAACATACCAAAAAGATATGTGTTGTGCACCACAATCAAGTGGGATTCAGCCCACAGATGCGAGGTTGGTTCAACATATGGACATCAATAAATGTAATACATCACATCAATAGACTTAAAGATAATAATAATCGTATGATCATCTCAATAGAAGCACTGCTTCATGTTCAAAACACTAGAAAAACTGGGGATAACGGGAACATATCTCAACATCGTAAAAGCTACCTATGCTAAATACCAGGCCAACATCATTCTAAATGGAGAAAAATTGAAAGCATTCCCTCTAAAAACTGGAACAAGACAGGGATGCCATCTTTTACCACTTCCATTTAACACAGTTATTGAAACACTGGCCAGAGCAATTAGACGGAAGAAATTAAAGAACTACGCATAGGTAAAGAACAACTCAAATTAGCACTATTTGTCCATGATATGATTCTATACCTAGAAGACTCAAAAAAAAAAAATTCAACCATAAAACTGCTAGAACTAGTAGATGAATTCAGCAAAGTAGCAGAATACAAAATCAACACCCATAAATCAAATGCATTTATGTATATCAGTGACAAATCCTTTGAAAGAGAAATAAGGAAAACTACCCATTTACCATAGCATCAAAAATAAAATAAAATACTTGGGAACCAACGTAATGAAACAGGTGAAAGACCACTACAATAAAAACTACAGAACACTAAAGAAAGAAATTAAAGAAGACCTTAGAAGATGGAAAGATATACTTTGTTCTTGGGTAGGCAGAATTAATACTGTCAAAATGACCATACTACCAAAAGCAATATACAGATTTAATGCAATTCCAATCAAAATCCCAATGGCATTCCTCATAGAAATAGAAAAAGCAGTCATGAAATTCATCTGGAAAAATAAGAGACCCAGAGTAGCTAAAGCAATCCTTAGCAAGAAGAGTGAAGCAGGTGGCATCACTATACTAGACCTGAAATCATACTACAGAGCAATAGTAACAAAAACAGCATGGTATTGACACAAAATAGACTGGTAGACCAATGGTACAGAATAGAGGACACAGAGTCTAACCAAAAACATATAGTGGAGAAAAGATCACTTCTTCAACAAATGGTGCTGGGAAAACTGGAAATCCGCATGTAATAATCAATCAATGGGCCAAGGAACTTCTCAGAAGAAGATATACAATCAATCAACAAATATATGAAAAAAATGTTCAACATCTCTAGCAATTAGAGAAATGCAAATCAAAACTACTCTAAGATTTCATCTCACTCCAGTCAAAATGGCAGCTATTAAGAATACAAACAATAGTAAGTGTTGTCGAGGATGTGGGGGAAAAGGCACCCTCATACATTGCTGGTGGGACTACAAATTGGTGCAGCCAATATGGAAAGTAGTATAGAGAATCCTTGGAAAACTTGGAATTGAACCACCATTTGACTCAGCAATCATACTCCTCAGTCTATACCCAAAGGACTTACAAATAGCATACTTCAAGGACACAGCCACATCAATGTTTATAGCAGTACAATTCACTATAGCTAAACTGTGCAACCAACCTAGATGCTCTTCAGTAGATGAATGGATAAAGAAAATGTGATATATATACACAATGAAATATTTCTCAGCATTAAAAGAGAATAAAATCATGGCATTTGTAGGTAAATGGATGAGGCTGGAGAATATAATGCTAAGTGAAATTAGCCACTCCCAAAAAACCAAATGCCAAGTGATTTTTCTGATTTAAGCTGCTGATTCATAATACGCTTTTGGGAAGGTAAATGGGAGGATTAAATGAACTTTAGATTGGGCAAAGAGGAAAAGGGGAGGGAGGGAAAGGGAGAGGGAATATGGAATGTGATTGTATTCATTTCCTTAAGTACACGTAAGAAGACACAAAGGATATGACTCTACTTGTGTACAATCAGAGATGTGAAAAATTGTGCTCTATAGGTGTAATATGAATTGTAATGTATTCTGTTGTCACATATAACAAATTAAAATTTTTTAAAAAGAAAAAATGTTGTTAATAATAAAGAAGTTATTGAATGAATTAATAAGTGAATGAGATTAATACTTACCTTGTGGTCTTGATTATATCAGACAATCTTTAACAATGTTTTTTAGAAGATATCATTTTACTTTATGATATATGAATTTGCATAATCACCAAAATAATAAGTCATATAATCACTACAAAGTCAAGTTTTGGGATTCAAATATTCCTGGATATTCACTGGGGGCAGGAGGGTGCAGACAAATCTGACCATTCATAATTGATTTTCATCAGGTGTTATTCACTTCATGTGTCCTTATGAATGTCAGGTGATGATAGACCCAGCCTGATTTTCTCTTAAAATTGGGAGCCATCTCGCCACAAAGCCATGAGAAGATAATTTTGGCTTTACTATAAATTACTGCAAATTCTGAACTTGCTTGTGCCTTGAACTCACCCATGCCTGGATCTCTCTGACCAGATAGCAGCACTCTCTGAAACTTCAGTGACACCTCATAAATCTTGGCCTTCTCTGGCCAGATTCTGATGTCGGGGCCAGCAAAAATGTGTAAACTAGCCTTTGTGTTATACTCTTCATGTAACCCCCCTTTGTGTAACTTTCTGGGCTATAAAGCTGGGCCGCAATAAAGATGCAAGGCTGTCTTGTTCCCGAGGTTTTTGTTGGGAGAGGCAGCCCAGCAGGTGGAAACAATAAGCTTACTTTAATTTGATTTTAACTGGAGTCAGTGGTCTTTTCTTGCATCCTGGTCTAACAGTGACTGGAAGTTTCTATATTTTAAAGTAGAAACACACACTGATTCCAATACTGAATACTTGGGAGAGGTGAAACTAAAATGCAGATCTTTCAAACAACAAAGCTCAAATGCTTTAAAATGAAAAGGTACAGACTTCTCGAAGAAAAGATTCAGGGGAAAAAAAAAACAAAATTTCAAGGGGTAGGAAGAAAATTGTGGTAATTTTGTTATTTCTGAAAGTTTTTCAATTAAAGGTTTGTTTGGATTCTAATAAAGTACTAAGTATGAATGTTACAAATTCACTTCTATAAAAGAGCACTTCTATAACCTAATATTTGCGATAAGAACTAACCACAAGATTTAATAAATTATATCACACATGTCATATAATTACTGAAACTACACATATAATTCTGTTACACTAGATGAAATTCAACTTGCCCTAAAATATACATAACCTCCCCATATCAAATGCCACAGAATCCATGAAAATGTGATTATTGCTCAGTGATTCATCGTGCCAGCAAAAGAAAGTCAAATTGAGCCAGAGATGGATATCATTCTTGGATGTTCTGATAGCTACACAAAACAACTCTGCAGGCTAGACCCACCCTGAAGGCTACATGTTCACTCCCCTTAGATGAGTGTTTCAGAAGGTGGGTGATCTGTGGCCTCTGCTTCTCATCTAGAGCACTCCTAATATAGAATTGATGAGAGATGACTTTTTCATAGAAGCTAAGTCATAAAGTAGCTTTTCCATAAACACTTTGTATTCCTTCTTTCCCAGCAACCTGGAGCCTCTAGTAAGGTTTTTATGAAGCAACACTGTTTCTTCAAGCTGCAACATTTCATTAACTGACCTTGAAATCTTGCCATTCCATTAATAAATAGAAAAAATTAACTAAAGCAAAAGAAGAGACTAACAGCTGCTGAACCCATGACCAATAAGTGCCAAATATGCAAGCACTTCTTACTGAAAATCCTCTGCATGTTTGTTCTCTTCCCACTGAGTGGTGGTAAGCCCCAAAATACACAAATACACTCTTGGCTACAAGCATTTGCTGTCTCATTTCTACTCCTAAACATAGAAAAGTGAGAAAATCATTTTTAGAAATAATGACAGTATTCATCTTATTATTATCTCTGGCTATGATGTAAGGAAGACAATGAAATTAAGTATTCCATTGTACGTCCTGTCAGAAATGTTATGACTTGAGAGCTTGAATATAGGCACATGATCAGAGCAACACATTTCTATAATGTCTGAAGGAAAATTATGTCTTTAATAAATTGTACTGTTAACAATAGAAATAAAATAAGTTTATGTTGTCATATATTTATAATTGAATGTGGAAATATTTATATTACAATCTTTATTACACAATGCTAGTCAATCTCAAATGGCAACTAGTAACATTCGCCATTCTGAATATAAACTAAGATGTACATGTATTTTAAAAACAAATTATTCTAAGACAAATCTCAAATTAAGAAGCAAACTAAAGCAGAGAAAGGCAGTTGTCCTCCAAATATCTACTCTTTCTTATTATTACAGAATTCTGGTCAAAGGATATTAAGTAGAGTCATGGTTCGGACTTAGGGGAAAGCTCTTTAAAAGGGCAATAGACTTGGTTGGCTAATTCTGATTTGCACTGTTTTGCTATTAAAAAATAAAATTATCATGAGTAGAGCTCTTTGCTGAGTTCTGAGTCATTGCTACAAATTATCAAACCTCAGGGAGTCTATGGGAACCCTCATATTTGTAGCTAGCTCATCTGAAGTCAGGATGGTCCTGGGGAACCCAAATATGTTCAAATCTCTTATGTAAAATGGAATTGCATCTACATACAGCCTATGTAAATCCTGCTGTACATTTTAAACCATCTCTAGAGTGCTTATATTCCCTAATATAATGTAAATACTATGTAAGTACTGATTAGTCTATATTGTTTAGGGAATAATACCAAGGGAGGAGAGCTTAAGTGTTCAGTAGAGACACAAGCTTTCCCCTCCCCCCAAATATTTTGCATCCACAGTTCATTGAATCTGCTGATGCAAAACCCAGGATACCAAGAGCCAATCGTATATTCAATTTGGTAAATAAAATTTATAATGTCGGGCTGGGGTTGTGACTCAGTGGCAGAACACCTGCCTCACATGTGTGAGGCACTGGATTCAATTCTCAGTACCACATATAAATAAATGAATAAAATAAAGGTCCATCAAAAAAAACATTTAAAATTTAAAAAATCATAAAGTCACTTGAAGGAAAAAAATGAAACCTAGGCATAAATTGCTCATAGATGATATGAACATCACTTACCACTATTCAACAAGTATTCAAAACAAAAGTCAGAAGTATTAAGTGCACAACACCAAAATAACTATTTTTAAAGAAGTTCAAAGCATTATGACTTGTGGAAGCTTTGAAAAACAGAATTAACTTAAGATGCTCCATGAAAATAATATGAAAAGAGTGTCCTACCTTTGTGATAAGAATTCGGTATTTGTCCAGCATCGCCTGGTTGTCATGGCAGCCCGCTAACAGCTGCCATACTTCTGCCCTCAATGCTTCGGGAACACCACTCTTCACCAAAGTGAGTAGCCCTTTCGGTCGTGCACCAAGGTTATTGTGCCTGAAGTAAGAAAACAAACCATTCATATTCCCTTTACCATTCCTAAACTGCTGTTGCTATGGAAAGTACATTTACTAGTTTATATTAAAATTAGAGCCTGGACTTGGGCATGGTGGAGCACACCTGTAATCCCAGTGACTTAATGAAGGAGGATAACAAGCTCAAGGCCAGCCTCAGCAACTTAATGAAGCTGTCTCAAAACAAAAGGGCTGGGCACACAGCTCAGGGGTACAGCACTCCTGAGGTGTTCAATTCTTAGTAACACAAAAGTGGGGTGGGGAGCATGAGCCTGGGTCAAGAGAAAAATGACCAGGCATGAAACAAGAGTAGTGTTCAAGCTCTATGATGTCTTTTGACTTTTGTATTTGTTTTTGTCTAGTCTTATCTTAGTTCCTGGTAAGCCATGTTATCCTACCTTAAGGGAAAGCTTTTTCTTCTTCTCATGTACTTTTTAAATCACCCTGTGAACTTATTCAGAATAATGAATGTTAGTTACATATTTCTTAGCAGCATTTCAAGGCATAAAGACAAATATTTGAATCCCCTGAGATAAATGTTTGGTAGGATGGCTAGTAGGCTATCAAGTGGATCACAGGCCTTCCACATGCTGACTACACTCTTTTCTCTGAGGTCAGGTCCACTGGACCATGAAAAGTATGCTCCACAGTACAGAAGGCATGAAATATACATAGTTTAGTTTCCTGTGACACCTATATTCTGACCCATATTCCTCTGGGAAGTCTATGTCTTGGTCATCTCTCTCAGAACTCTGTTTCAGCATGTGAAGGATCTTTCAGATTAAAAATTATCTAAAATGAACTTCTTGATAAGAATACAGTTCATTATTTGCACTTCGGAATTTGTCTTGTTGCCTTATTTTAACTACAAGTGCTCCATAAAGGATGGACCTTACCCTTCCCTATAGGCACCAGAACCTATACAGGTCCACCTTGCCACAAGAACAACACACACTATGAGCATAACCCATTCTCAAGGGTGTTTAAAATCAGAACAAAGGTGAATGTTTCTTGGCCTAAAATCCATGAACACATAGTGGTATGATACTATGATAACCTGCCACCTGACAAGAAACAGAATTATAGTTCCCAGTCTCATGTAATTCCACTACTCATCTTTTTCCCAGTGCCTAGCTTAAATCTAGAGCTACATTCTATGCTTTTTTGCTCAGATTTCACTATCTCTTAGAGCTGACTCTGGTTCCACTATCTGGACTCCAAACTTGATGATGTATTCTGGTTTGGCCTACTCCAGGCTCTGGTTTCAAGATTTAAGCCTGAAAGTCATGGAATCCGTATGTCTGCTTACCAAAATTGGTGTCCCACCTACTTTTCTAGATTATACACACTAGCACAGACCCCAGTTTTGGCATGCCCTTCCTCTGACACAATATGTTCAATTTTTTTTTTTTCCTCACGCTGCCATGATCTGGATCTCTTAGCAAAACCTATACTCATTTCCATAACTTCAACGAATTCAAATAAACTTGTCGCATCAGTATCTAAATAAATCATCAGATTTATACCCATTCTGCTTTCAGCTAGCTAAACTTTTATATTGTTGGGTCAGAGAATACAAGCTGATAATACAGATGGCCTTAAATCAACTCAAAGTAAAAGAGACAGGGTTTAAATGATTTAACATTATTAAAGAACATAACTACACTAAGTGACAGAAACAGGTCTCAAAATAGTACAGAGGAATAATTTTAAATACAGTATTTTGAAACCTGCTTTTAAACATGCACAGGAAAAGAATATGGAACAGTATACTCCAAAAAGATATTTTGGAGATCTGTAACAAAATTAAAAGAGAAAGAGACCCTTTTATATTCCTATGGCGCTTGAAGTATGTGCAACGACCTTAAATAATTTCATCATCAAAACAATAATGATTTGAATTCTTTAGATTTCTCTTATGGATTTAAATTAAAATATTACTTCAGATAATTTGTAAAAACATGATAATTAAATCTAATTGACAAAATATGTTAAGTAGAAGAGTGTTAATTACTCTTGAAAAGAGTTAAAGCTGAGAAAACCATTTGACACCTAGAACTTTCTTCCACCTGACTTTTCTTTATTATCCAATTAAATTTGAGATGACCAAATAATATTATGTCACAAGAGCACCAGAATTAGTGATGAAATGATCTTTTGTAACTTAAGGTTTGGCTCTAATCATATTTTGGATAAGAAAAACATATGGTGTGATGGACACTGAATTTCTATACTCAAGGTACAGAAAATTGAATTAATTAAAGCAACAATACACAAAGGGATAAGCTCATTTTCTCTACATTGAAAGGCAAAATGATTTGAATTATCATATAAGGATTCAATATAATTAAATAAAACATTTGCTACATGATGTATGTAGTTCAACAAGTCATCACTGAATCTACAGTTACTAAAACTCTAATCAATACCTCTAGGTACAAGAAATCTTCATTCAATTCCACATAAATCTCATGTTGTTTCCTACCCTTCAACATGGAATCTCTCAAAAGAGTTATATACTCATTCATTTCTATTTCTTCTCCCCAAACTCAGTTTAATGTGGCTTCTCTCTTTTTCTCTTTGAAGTTTTCACTAAAGTAATCTAGACCTCCCTCCATGCCACTAAATTCAGGGGACATGTTCAGTCCATTCACTGTTGACCACTCTTACTACTGACCTTGGCCTCAGTGACAAAGCACTCCTTCCTTATGCCCATCATGAAATCCATGAAATCCTCCATGTCTCTTAGGTGTCCCCAGCTCCTTCTCCACTCTGCCCCCAGTGATCTAACACTTTCGCTCTCACATTATCACTTCTGCACGGGGATTCTGAGCTCCAGAAGATTCAAAGCACCTTAATACCAGCATGTCATAGTCTGAACTTACATGCTTCTCCCAAGACCTGGTTGCTTTCCAAAATGGCATAACCTCAGCAATTGTCACCACAATCCAATGAGAAGACTTGGATGTGCAGAATTTATATACATAACTTAAAAAATGTTTCAGTAGATGATTTTTGTAAGATCTCCCCTGACAAATGTTCTCCCTCTTTCTTTACTATACCGAAACTCCAATCTTTTATAAAGCCACCCATTACTATTATATGGTCTGTTCTTAAGTTTTCTTTTCTATATTATCCTTATTTTTTCTGGTGATTTAAAATTAGTATTAAATATTTTCCTTTGTAGCTTTTGGAGTATCTTTAAATATATGAATTCTAATTTTTATCTATAACAGTTTTGCTTTATTTTAATAGACTCATTTAGTTGTTTTAGAATAAATTCAAAATATTTTCAGCTACATTTCATTTAAAAGATCACTGAGAATACAGGCTGTCTCTCCATTTAAAAGAAAATTTCCTCAAAGCACAATGTGTAGGCCCCTGCACAAATGCTTTGCGTTAACAAATTACAAAACTATCTTCATATAAATGCCACCTTTTATTGCTGAGACTTTAAAAATTTCTAAATCTAATAAATACTAATGTCTTAAAGAGAAATTCTGAGAGCAATTTTTAAAATTACCAATCTTTGTTTAACAGACATAAATTTTTCTAGGTTAGGCAAGTTTTACATTTTTCATATCCATTGTCATGACACAACTGCAATAATGAATCAAATAAATGGAAAAACATTTCAAATGGAAAAGATACAGCAAGTTTTCTAAAGGCCAATGAGTTTGACATAGACCTATCAACCATGTGACTCCCTCCCAACTAGCTTCTCTGTAAACCAGTTTTCCTCCTATCTCAAAATTACCTCACTAAAAAAATAATCAGAAGCAATCTTAGTTTCAAAACCTTTTTTATATTATCTCTCTTTTGATAACTACTGAAGTTGGGTGGTTGGCACTTGAGGATTTATTGGGTTTTTTTCACATTTGTGGACATGTAGGTTTGCAATTTTAGAGAAGCATGTATCAATTATATCACAATTTTATGTTTACTGTTCATGAAACTGTCATTCTCATGATCTCTTTAAAATTATGACTAGAAGTTTTAAGTATTGCTTGGGCAAGGGTATCTGTTTCCTAGTCTACTGACTCTCTCACTAGTACTTCTAATGTGCCTATAAAAATTGATCCAGCTACATACCTACCCAACTTTACACATTGACTGTGGGACCTTGACTAAGTTTTCCATTTCCTGTTATTTCCTGTTATTATGTATTTTCATATTCAATATCTAATATAGGTTTGCCTTGGTTTTCTCACCTCTAAAATATAGATAATAATAATAATACCTACTTTAGAGTTCTATTGTGATGACTAAATGAAATAACACATATAAAGTGCTTAAAATAGTACCTGACACATCGTAAGTATTTTACTCAGTGATTTCATAGCCATGTCTCACCTTTCCTCCTGTTGCAATCACCTTTCTGTGCTCCTGGGTATAACCATTCCATTAGTCAACAAATTCACCTCTTCTTCCCTGTTTATCAACTATTCTTTCAACTGTCATCTTCCTCTGACATCATCAACTTTTCTCTCTCCTAGACCATTTCTAACATGCAAACATATTATATTGCCCATGTCAATTTTTAATGACTTCTAAACCCGCATCTGATTCCTAAGGTGTTCCCAGTTTTTACTATCACTTTATAGCAAAACTACTCAAGAGCTATCTATATCTACAGATTCCTCTTCCTCTTTGGCACAACTGGGCTTTTACTCCCACCTCTCTACTGAAGCTGTTCTTAACAAAGACACCAGTGACATCCAAAGTGCTGAATCCAGTGGAATTCTATGCTTCATGTAAACTGAACTATCATCACTTAATTACTACTTCCTTAATCAACTTAGTTCACCTGGTTTCTATTTTGGTCCTCCTATCTTACTGACCTGCTTTCTGCATGATCTTTGACATCTTTCCAACTTCCCTCTGCATGATCTTTGACATCTTTCCAACTTCCCAACACTGGGGCGGTCAAGGGTTCAGTCCCTGTATGACTTCGCTATCTATACTCCCTAAGAAATCTCACTCCTTCTTCTCTAATACCTTTTAAAAGTATATGCAAACAGTAATGGCTCCCAAGCTCATATTTCCTTCCATATATTTCTCTTGAATTCAATCTTACATGAAATTGACTAATGGACACATTCACTTAGATGTTTAAAAGGTATTTCAGCCTCTCCAAAATCTTTACTTTATCCTCCCTTGTCTTTCATATTTGACTAAGTGGCAGATCTTCTTGAAGTTCAAGGCAAAATTTTGCATATTACTGGTTAGTTCTTTTTCTCAAGCCACTCAGGAAGCATAAACTAATTCTATCAGCTTTTCCTCAAAATATATCAATTACATTTTTTTCATTTCATGAAATGATTTTCATTTCCTTGATGACTAATGACTTTGAGACTCTTTTTTAAAAATTTTTAGATGGACCAATACCTTTATTTATTTATTTTTACAAGGTACTGAGGATGAAACCCAGTGTCTCACACATTCTCAACAAGCACTCTACCACTGAGCTACAACCCCAAACCCTTGAGACTCTTTTTGATGTCCTAGTTGGCCATTAGTATATTCTTTGGAAAATGTCAGTTTAGGTTGTATGGCTATATTCCTGAATTCTCTATGTCACCAAGCTATGTGTCTATCCTTTCATCAATACTTTCTTAATTACTATAACGTTGCAGCAATCCCTAAAATCTGGCAGTGTGTCCTACAACTTTGTTCTTCGTTTTCAAAAAAATTTTAGCTCCTCTAGTTAATTAGTCCTTCTATATAAATTTTACAATCAGCTTGGTCAATACAAAAAAAATTCTGATGGAATTTTTATGGAAATTTCAATTAGAATGTAGATTAGTTTGGAAACAACTGATATATTAATAGTGAGTCTTTCATTCCATGAATATATATAATTCTCCTTTTAGTTAGGTCTTCTTTGATTTCTTTCATTAATATTTTCCAGTGTTTTAAAATACATACCTAGCACATAGTCTGCTAGATTTCTACATATTTCATGTTTTCCTCTGGTGCATTCACAAATCTTTAAATTTTCATTTCTGATTTTCCACTGTTGGTACACAGAAATAAGACTGGTGTTCACATACTGACCTTAAAAAACTCACTTATTAGTTCTAGGATTTTCTTGTTTGTTTGTTTTGTATTATACCTTCAGATAAAAGATGAAGGAGATTTGGACCAAGGTTATGGCTCAGTGGTAGCGCACCTGCCTAGCATGTGTGAGGCACTGGGTTCAATTCTCAGCATCACATAAAAACAAATAAATAAAATAAAGGTCCATAAACTTGAAAAATAAACTTAAAAAATAAAAAGATGGGAACATGGCGGCGGGTGCGGAGAGATCAAGTCTCTGACCTCTTCAGCTGTGCAGGCATAGGGAGTCGTAAACAGCCTAAATCTGTTTGCTCAGGATCACTAGGCAATGCTGAGCTGACGTGGATCTGGGGCGAACAGTCTGGGCCTCTCAGAACACACACCGAGCCCAGATCGGCTGAATTCAAGCTCCCGTTCGCCTGCTTCTCGAAGACAAACAGCTGCAAGTGAGCACTGATCCATCCGGCTGAAACAACTGGTCGGCCCTTCTGATCCTACGGAGGTAAATGCCTACCGAGCCTTCATAGGTAGCGGCCACAGGTTTGAAACGGGGCTTGGGAGAGACAGGAAGGACCCACCCGTTGCATTGGTCACCCGGCAAAGGGAAACGAACTGTCGCCATTTGCAAGAGATACCACCATGGCAGAGAACTGACGTCATCAGACTGCGGCGGAGGAGATAACTTCATTGAATCCTGCGGCTACAGGTGTGTAATCCCCTAGCCTTCCCTCTCCACACATCGGGGAAACCTTAAGGGCCCCTCCCAGCTCTCCCGTGAGCTCAGAAGCCAGACCCAGGGAATTAGAGGTGGCCTGGGACCCGAGGCGCGGAACTACCGCTCCCACGAGTGCTGAGAGCTGAGGTTTCTTGCACCAGCTACTGGGGGCGTGGCTACCGGAGGGGCAGTAAAATTCGCTGAGGATTCTCAGCCCCAAGCTCTACAAACTTAGGGTCTGAGGGAATGGCAGACAGGGAGAGTGTGCCCAGTCATTCATGACAACAGGGCTCCCGGGAGCAGCACACCTGGCGTGTACCCAGTATTGTGGTGAGCAGCACCCGTGAGAGGGGCCTGGCTAGAGGAAAAGTGGGGAAGTGACTAGACACAAGAGGAGGCCCTAGGCACTCAGGATTGGAGACTCGCCCAGTCTGGGAGGAGGAGCTGCTGCACAGTGATTGGTTCCCGCGTATTGACAGGAGAAACTTGGCCTGGTGGGCACAGCGCCACCTACTGGAAGAGAAGTTAATCAAACTCTAAGACTGCATTTATTAGTTTTTTCTTTTCTTTTTTCTTTTCTCTTTTTTTAATTTTTCTATTTTTTTTTATTTTGATTTGGGTTTTTCTTTCATTTTCATTTTTCTTTCTTGTTTTTTATTTTTTATTTTTTTTTAATTTTTTTCTTCCAAGTTTAATTTTAAGTTTTTTAAATTTTTTTAAATCTTTTCTTTTTTTATTTCCTATTTATTTTCTTCTTTTGTCTTTTCATTTCTTTTCAATTATCTTATCCCCCCTTCCTTGAATTCTACCTGCTTACTCTCATTCTCTTTAGTGACTTCTTCCCTTCCCTTCTAATACCTTTCCTCCCAAGCATCAAATAAATTTATAGGAGTAAACACTAACTCAGCAGTCAAACAGAACAAGAAGTAACATGAGCAGCTTCAAAAAGCAAGGAAGAAAAGGAGTACAAACAATGCAGGACAACCTAAATATTCAGGAGGACCTAGAGTCATCAAAAAATGGTCATATAAAGAACTCATGGAACACCTTAGACAGATGGAATGGAACCTTAAAGAGGATACGAGACAGCAAATTCAAGCAGCGAAAGAACACATTGAGAATGAGTTACATAAACAGATAAAAGAAGAAGTTAAGCATCTTTATCAGGAGATAGAGATTATAAAAAAATCAAACAGTAATTCTAGAAATGAAGGAAACGATAAACCAAATTAAAAACTCAATTGAGAGTATCACTAACAGAGTGGATCAAGTAGAAGCCAGAACGTCAGATAATGAAGACAAAATATATCATCTTGAAAAGAGTCTAGCCAACTCAGAAAGGCTGGTAAAAAATCACGAGAAAAACATCCAAGAGTTATGGGATAACATAAAAAAAGCCAAACTTACTAGTCATCGGGATAGAAGAAGGTACAGAGATTCAAACCAAGGGAATGAGAAACCTGCTGAATGAAATAATTACTGAAAACTTTCCAGAAATAAAAAAGGAAACAGATATACAAATTGAAGATGCATACAGGACACCGAGCACACAAAATCACAGTAGACCAACGCCAAGACACATTGTTATGAAGATATCCAATATACAGAACAAAGAGAAAATATTAAAGCTACAAGAGAAAGGAGGCAGATTACATTCAGGGGTAAACCAATTAGGTTAACAACGGATTTTTCATCACAGACGCTGAAAGCAAGAAGGTCATGGAACAATGTTTTTCAAACACTGAAAGACAATGGATGCCAACCAAGAATTCTGTATCCAGCAAAATTAAGCTTCAGGTATGACAACGAAATAAAAATCTTTCGGGCTGGGGATGTGGCTCAAGTGGTAGCGTGCTCGCCTAGCATGCATGCGGCCCAGGTTCAATCCTCAGCACCACATACAAACAAAGATGTTGTGTCCGCCGAAAACCTAAAAAATAGATATTAAAAAATTCTCTCTCTCTTAAAAAAATAAATAAAGTTCTAAACCCACTTATTAAAAAAAAAAAAAAGAAATAAAAATCTTTCATGATAAACAAAAGTTAAAAGAATTTGCAGCCAGAAAACCAGCATTGCAAAGAATTTTGAGCAAAACACTACACGAGGAAGAAATGAAAAACAATAACCAAAACCATCAGAGGGAAGTGCCTCCGTAAAGACAGAGGGCGAGGGGAAAGATAATCATGGAGAAACAAACTAAATTTTTTTTTAAAAAGGATAAATAATCAAACATGGTTGGAAGTACAAACCATATATCAATAGCAACTCTGAATGTTAATGGCTTAAACTCTCCAATAAAGCAACATAGGCTGGTATCATGGATTAAAAAAACAAATCCAACAATATGCTGCCTCCAGGAGACACATCTGATTGGAAAAGACATACACAGGCTGAAGGTGAAAGGATGGGAAAAAATATACCACGCACACGGTCCTCGTAAGCAAGCAGGGGTGGCCATCCTCATATCGAATAAAATCGACTTCAAGACTAAGTTAATCAAAAGGGATAAAGAAGGACATTATATACTGTTAAAAGGAACCATTCACCAACAAGACATAACAATTATCAATATCTATGCACCAAATAATGGCGCTGCAGCATTCATAAAACAAATACTCCTCAAGTTCAAGAATCAAATAGACCACAACACAATAATTATGGGTGACTTCAACACACCTCTCTCACCATTGGACAGATCCTCCAAACAAAAGTTGAATAAAGAAACTATAGAACTCAATACCACAATCAATAACCTAGACTTAACTGACATATATAGAATATATCAACCATCATCAAATGGATATACTTTTTTCTCGGCAGCACATGAATCCTACTCAAAAATAGACCATATATTATGCCATAGGGCAACCCACAGTAAATATAAAGGGGTGGAGATAATACCATGCATTTTATCTGATCATAATGGAATGAAACTGGAAATCAATGATAAAAGAAGGAAGGAAAAATCCTACATCACATGGAAAATGAACAATATGTTACTGAATGATCAATGGGTTACAGAAGACATAAAGGAGGAAATCAAAAAATTCTTAGAGATAAATGAAACTACAGACACAACATATCGGAATCTATGGGACACAATGAAAGCAGTTTTAAGAGGAAAATTCATCGCCTGGTCATTCCTCAAAAAAAGAAAAAACCAACAAATAAATGAGCTCACACTTCATCTCAAAGCCCTAGAAAAGGAAGAGCAAAACAACAGCAAATGTAGCAGAAGGCAAGAAATAATTAAAATCAGAGCAGAAATCAATGAAATTGAAACAAAAGAAACTATTGAAAAAATTAAGAAAACTAAAAGTTGGTTCTTCGAAAAAATAAATAAGATCGACAGACCTTTAGCCATGCTAACGAAGAGAAGAAGACAGAGAACTCAAATTACTAACACACGGGATGAAAAAGGCAATATCACAACAGATGCTACAGAAATACAGAAGACAATTAGAAATTATTTTGAAAACCTATATTCCAATAAGATAGAAGATAGTGAAGACATCGATAAATTTCTTAAGTCTTATGATTTGCCCAGACTGAGTCAGGAGGATACACACAATTTGAACAGACCAACATCAATGGATGAAATTGAAGAAGCCATCAAAAGACTACCAACCAAGAAAAGCCCAGGACCGGATGGGTATACAGCGGAATTTTACAAAACCTTTAAAGAAGAATTAATACCAATACTTTTCAAGTTATTTCAGGAAATAGAAAAAGAGGGAGCTCTTCCAAATTCATTCTATGAGGCCAACATCACCCTGATTCCGAAACCAGACAAAGACACCTCAAAGAAAGAAAACTACAGACCAATATCTCTAATGAACCTAGATGCAAAAATCCTCAATAAAATTCTGGCAAATCGAATACAAAAACACATCAAAAAAATTGTGCACCATGATCAAGTAGGATTCATTCCTGGGATGCAAGGATGGTTCAATATACGGAAATCAATAAATGTTATTCACCACATCAATAGACTTAAAGATAAGAACCATATGATCATCTCGATAGATGCAGAAAAAGCATTCGACAAAGTACAGCATCCCTTTATGTTCAAAACATTAGAAAAACTAGGGATAACAGGAACTTACCTCGACATTGTAAAAGCTATCTATGCTAAGCCTCAGGCTAGCATCATTCTGAATGGAGAAAAATTGAAGGCATTCCCGCTAAAATCTGGAACAAGTCAGGGATGCCCTCCATCACCACTTCTATTCAATATAGTTCTCGAAATACTGGCCAGAGCAATTAGACAGACAAAAGAAATTAAAGGCATAAAAATAGGAAAAGAAGAACTTAAATTATCACTATTTGCAGATGACATGATTCTATACCTAGAAAACCCAAAAGGGTCTACAAAGAAACTACTAGAACTAAAAAATGAATTCAGCAAAGTGGCAGGATATAAAATCAATACGCATAAATCAAAGGCATTTCTGTATATCAGCGACAAAACTTCTGAAACGGAAATGAGGAAAAACACTCCATTCACAATATCCTCCAAAAAAATAAAATACTTGGGAATCAACCTAACAAAAGAGGTGAAAGATTTATACAATGAAAACTACAGAACCCTAAAGAGAGAAGTAGAAGAAGATCTTAGAAGATGGAAAAATATACCCTGTTCATGGATAGACAGAACTAACATTATCAAAATGGCGATATTACCAAAAGTTCTCTATAGGTTTAATGCAATGCCAATCAAAATCCCAACGGCATTTCTTGTAGAAATAGAGAAAGCTATCATGAAATTCATATGGAAAAATAAAAGACCCAGAATAGCAAAAGCAATTCTAAGCAGGAAGTGTGAATCAGGCGGTATAGCGATACCAGATTTCAAACTATATTACAGAGCAATAGTGACAAAAACAGCATGGTACTGGTACCAAAACAGGCGGGTGGATCAATGGTATAGAATAGAGGACACAGAGACTAATCCACAAAGTTACAACTTTCTTATATTTGATAAAGGGGCTAAAAGCATGCAATGGAGGAAGGATAGCATCTTCAACAATTTTGTTGGGAAAACTGGAATCCCTATGCAACTAAATGAAACTGAATCCCTTTCTCTCGCCATGCACAAAAGTTAACTCAAAATGGATCAAGGAGCTTGATATCAAATCAGAGACTCTGCGTCTGATAGAAGAAGAAGTTGGCTCCGATCTACATATTGTGGGGTCAGGCTCCAAATTCCTTAATAGGACACCCATAGCACAAGAGTTAACAACAAGAATCAACAAATGGGACTTACTTAAACTAAAAAGTTTTTTCTCAGCAAGAGAAACAATAAGAGAGGTAAACAGGGAGCCTACATCATGGGAACAAATTTTTACTCCTCACACTTCAGATAGAGCCCTAATATCCAGAGTATACAAAGAACTCAAAAAATTAGACAATAAGATAACAAATAACCCAATCAACAAATGGGCCAAGGACCTGAACAGACACTTCTCAGAGGAGGATATACAATCAATCAACAAGTACATGAAAAAATGCTCACCATCTCTAGCAGTCAGAGAAATGCAAATCAAAACCACCCTAAGATACCATCTCACTCCAGTAAGATTGGCAGCCACTATGAAGTCAAACAACAACAAGTGCTGGCGAGGATGTGGAGAAAAGGGTACTCTTGTACATTGCTGGTGGGACTGCAAATTGGTGCGGCCAATTTGGAAAGCAGTTTGGAGATTCCTGGGAAAGCTGGGAATGGAACTACCATTTGACCCTGCTATTGCCCTTCTCGGACTATTCCCTGAAGACCTTAAAAGAGCATGCTACAGGGATGCTGCCACATCGATGTTCATAGCATCACAATTCACATTAGCTAGACTGTGGAACCAACCCAGATGCCCTTCAATAGATGAATGGATAAAAAAAATGTGGCATCTATACACAATGGAGTACTATGCAGCAATAAAAAATGACAAAATCATAGAATTTGCAGGGAAATGGATGGCACTAGAGCAGATTATGCTTAGTGAAGCTAGTCAATCCCTAAAAAACAAATACCAAATGTCTTCTTTGATATAATGAGAGCAACTATGAACAGAGAGGGAGGAAGAGCAGGAAGAAAAGATTGACATTAAACAGAGACATGAGATGGGAGGGAAAGGGAGAGAAAAGGGAAATTGCATGGAAATGAAGGGAGACCCTCATTGCTATACAAAATTACATATAAGAGGTTGTGAGGGGAATGGGAAAGTAAACAAGGAGAGAAATGAATTACAGTAGATGGGGTAGAGAGAGAAGATGGGAGGGGAGGGGAGGGGGGATAGTAGAGGATAGGAAAGGTAGCAGAATACTAATTACTAATTGGGCATTATGTAAAATTGTGGATGTGTAACCGACGTGATTCTGCAATCTGCACTTGGGGTAAAATTGGGAGTTCATAACCCACTTCAATCTAATGTATGAAATATGATATGTCAAGAGCTTTGTAATGTTGTGAACAACCAGTAAAAATTAAAAAAAGAAAAAAATAAAATAAAAAGATGAAGGAGATTAATAGAGTAAGCTGTTGGTGCTATTTCTTCTTGATTCTTCAATACCCCTAATTCATCAGTCCCTACTTTAAGAGCATGGGTTTTAAGACTGTCCAATTAGCTGGGCGCAGTGGAACATGCATGTAATCCCAGCAGCTCAGGAGGCTGAGGCAGGAGGATCACAAGTTTAAAGCCTGCTTCAGCAAAAGGAGGCACTGAGCAACTCAGTGACACCCTATCTCTAAATAAAATACAAAATAGGGCTAGGGATGTGGCTCATGGTTCAGTACTCCTGAGCTCAATCCCCAGTACCAAAAAAAAAAGTCAATATCCAATTAATTAGCCCATATACATGCATTAGTGAGAATTAGAATAAGCTATTTTCAACCCTAACCTACTGCCTCTCAACTACAAGTTCATCTTCTTATATTTTGTTCAATGATGCAAGGCCTGAGAATCTGCAAACTATATATCCCAGACTCAACTGCCAAGATGGTTTCCAGGTTAACTTCTGCCAATAAGAAATAGCCAGGTGCAGTTGGAAAGTAGAAGATAGGAATAAGGGAATGCATCCCAAGTACGAGCTATATCACAATTGCTAAGAAATACTAATACCAATTACATCCTCCAAGAAGCACAGCCATCAATCATACAGTGCCCTCCTCTAGTTCAGAGTTGGGATGTCATTTCAAAAGTGAAGAACTAACCAAATGTCCTCTCCTAACAGTTCCTTCCAAACTTTAGCTGCTCTGAGTATCCTCAGGAGTCTAAGCAACCAGATGTGCACCCCTCTTCAGAGGTCCCACACAGTTCCTCAGATTCCTTTTGAGTTCCTAGATTCTGGTAACAACACTTCTAATTTATTTTTCATGTTCCAGTGGTTTTAGCTCCTTCCTCTATCTTGGTTACTTCAATGTATCCTTTTCGTTTTTTCAGACTTCTAACTCGATATAAACCAGTTCTCTGCATTAAAACCTCTTTGAAAAGCCTAGCACCTTTAGGTTTTCCAGCTGGGATTCTTCTATCTTTGATAGGCTAGTTAGTCTTTGCATAGTTTTGAGGAGAATAGTAATTTCTCTCTGACTATACTTTAAATTCTCAACAGATAGGAGTAATGTATTGAAAACTGATAGCAATGCAAATAGTTTCTGTCCACAGTTATGCAGATGTTCCTGTTAGTGTGCAAATGAACTGTCCCCTAAAGATCTTAAGACTCTAAATCAAATAGTCATTTTGATTAATTGTGATATCTTACTGGTTAATGAGTTACACACATTGTCTAAGACATGTTCATTTTTTTCAGCTTTATATTTTTTTAATGTTTCATTCATTTATTTATTTTGCACTACAATTCTTAATACACCATTATACAATAATTTAACATATCTCTTATTATATATAAGGTATGTTGACACCAAATTCACATCTTCATACATGTATTTGATATGTTCATTTTTATTTACATGTATAGGATAAACAAAAATAAAATTTTCTTCATTTAAAAAGAAGATGCAGCTGACACTCCCTTCCTCTCAGGGTATTTCCTTGAAAACATAATAGGTCCAACACTTTGGTCAGAATAAATAAACCTTGTATCTGGATTTCACAATGAGAAATCATAAACTTTCCAACCTTGGGAACTGTAAATAATTACTCCCTAAATCCTAACACAGGAATCTCTTAGGGTGTATACAGAAGACTATCGCAGGGAACATCTCTAAAGAAGATAAAAGAAAGTTTAAGTATTCTTTATTCCACTTTTCTATAAGAAAAATGTGTGATTCTGCCTAGACTTCATAGTGTCTCCTGGACAGCCTGCATACATCTAACCTGATGTACAGGTTCAATAATAATTCGAGGTTTCTATGTCTGTACGGGTATGGAGGACAGAGATATGACAGTTCTGGTCATCATTAAAAAAAACTGTCTTACATGAACTCTAAATAGAGCAGAAGGATTGGAGGGGAAGAAAGGAAGCATGGGGTAATTAATGATGGTGAAATGTGATAATCATTACTATCCATGTATGAAGACACGAATTGGTGTGAATATACTACATATACAACCAGAGATATGAAAAATTGGCTCTATATATGTAATAAGAATTATAATGCATTCTGCTGACATATAAATTTTAAAAACTTACATAAAAAACTGTCTTAAAATTACAAGAGTATTTATTACATAATAACATAGAGTATCTTTTTTTATAATTCCAGGTAAAATATTCCAAAAAATAAAGTAATAATTTGCTAGGCACAGTGGCACATGCCTGTAATCCCAGCACCTCTGGAGGCTGAGGCAGGAGGATTGCGAGTTCAAAGCCAGGCTCAGCAACAGCAAAGCACTAAGTAACTCAGTGAGACTCTGTCTCTAAATAAAATACAAAATAGGGCTGGGGATGTGGCTTAGTTGTTGAGTTCTCCTGAGTTCAATCCCTGGTAGCCCCCCACACCAAAATGAGTAATAATTTAAGACAGAAAGAATAAAAAAGACTGTGTTACAGTCTATAATTGATGATAAAATGATTAATTCTAACCTCTATATTACCTTTTAGGTGACAATAGATTTGGCAATGTCAAAAATGTAACCTTTCATATATATATAAAAGTGTGTTGGCAATGTAGCAAAAAAATTTGACAACTTGGAACAATGTTATATCTCAATGAAATAATAAGACAAATATCTTCTGAAAGCAAGTTAAGTAAGAACATACTAGAGAACGACCTAGTCAAATATAAGGAGTATGTATGGGTTACATTTTAATTTTATGTTTTTTAAAGTAGTACATTATGATATTAATATTAAGGTAGATTTAACATTAAAATTTCTTTGCTTTGTGTTGATACCAGGGGGCTGAAACCAGAGGCATTTAACCACTAAGCCACATCCCCAGGCCATTTTATTGTTTTGAGACAAGGTCTCAGTAAGTTGCTTAGGGCCTCACTAAATTGCTGAGGATAGGTTTGAATTGAAATCCTCATATCTCAGCCTCCTGAGCTGCTGGGATTATAGGTGTTCGCCACCACACAGAGGAAAATTTATTTTAACAAGTTAATATTAACTATATATATATAATTTTCAGTAAAAAAAAATAAACTTTTACCATCTTCCTAGCAATTCTCCCCAAGAGTACAGAATCTTCTCAGGACAATCCTTAGACACATCACCTGTTCCACTTGAGAGTTCATTATCACTCTCTGAAAAAAAAAAAAAACACAAAATCAAAACCAACAAACATTGCATTATGTATTACAGTAGATATTTACATACTATAAAACAAGAAGCACAACTAAGTGTCTAATAAACAAGGCAAACAATATTGTAAAAATTACACTAAAACCTCATTAATGTAATCTATCTTTAGTGCACAAATATTTTCAAAAAAATTATGTAATTCTCATCCATATTTATATAGTATGAAACTGAAAATATTTATAATAAATAGCTTTATCAAAAGACAGCAATCTTTTAAAAGTTTATGGGGTATCAGCAAGATGGCAGAGTAAGAAGTCTTGGGCCCCCTTCCTCCCTACAGAAGACAATGATCCATAGACTAGAAAACCCCAACACCTGGAAATAAGCCTGAGTCACCTATGTTACACAGAACTGAACAAATCAAATTAGAAAAGAAAAAGAGGAACAGTATCACTGTGATTGTCCCACCCTTTCCCTCTTTCCCAAGTGGGCATATCTTCAGATAGAGAGGAGTTTCCTGGGTTTACAACTTCTACAGGAGGAAAAAGAACCAGAAGCAGTCATCCAGTTTCCCTAGCATTCCCAGATGCTTCTCAGGGGACCCATTCCAGTTCAGTTCAATGAGGAGAAATACAATGGCTTTATCGACCAAGGGATTGGGTGGAAACAAAGAGTGCACAACTGCTGGTGGCATATTTATGTTCCTGCCAACTACAGCACACAATCAGAGACAATGGCCAACCTCAAGGCAAACCTGCAAGATAAAGCTAGTCACCTTCAGAAGAACACTGAGAAAAATAATCTATCTTGAACCCCTGGACCACTGGTCTTCACATCTAGCCTGAGAATCACCCTTATAATACTGCCCAAGCAGGGAATCTCCTACCTTTATGGATTTCAAAGAAGCAAAGGGGCTAAAATGGCTTGACCCAGGGGAAATAGCTGGTTCACATAGTCAAACTGCCTATCCAATAACCCCATCCAGGAAGGGAGACTCCAACCTCCACTGATCTCAAGAGAAGAAAGGAGCTACACTAGCTTGACCTAGGGGGGAAGCAGTGGCAGACTTCAGCCAAAATTCTACCCAGTCGGGGAGACTTCCACCTCTGTGCTTTTTGGAAAAACACAAGGGCTAGAACTGCTTGATCCAGGAAGTCCAACAGCCACTCAGCTCAGCCAAAAGCCCATCCCACAGCTCCCACCCCCTCCAAGACAGGAGAGCTATGTTCAATCATGTATATCTAAGGAACATCGTATTGGGTCCCACTTGTTCAAAACAACAATTCTATCCAACCTCAGTGCACAACTAACACACCTGCCAACTGTAGATCCCAAATAGCATGGGAATACATTTTGTGATCAGCCTAACAAGAAACAATAACAATACCCAGCCAATTAGGTCCAACTGATAGCAGAGCCTGCTAGTAGTTCCATCCAATATCCAATCAAAAGCATGGGGTGAGACAACTAAAGAACTCATATCAAGCTCCACATGCCTAGGGTCATCACCAGATGGACCTATCCAAAATCACAGACTAGACTAAAAAGCAAAGTTGTATCCCTGCCAATGAGTACATGTAAAGGTCAGAAGAAGGACTGTCTTGTCAGATGCGTGAACAACCATGCAATGACAGGAGGATTATGAAAAATCAGGGAATAATGACACCTCCAAAAGAAACTGATAAAGCTCCAATAATAGAACTAAAATAAATGGAAACCTATGGAATTACCAACAAATAATTCAGAATAGTCCTCATTTAGATCAAATTTTAAAAATTAATTGTTAAAAAACAAAGTCCACTAAACTACAAGAAAACGCAGATAGAAAATTTAACGAAACTTGGAAACAAAACATGAAAAAAGCAAGAATACTGCCACACACACACACCAAAAAAAAAAAAAAAAACAGAAACTCTAAAAATGAAGAATACAATCACTGAACTAAAAAAAAAATCAACAGAAAGCTTCAATAGCAGAATCTATTAAGCAGAACAATCAGTGAGATGGAAGACAGAACATTTGAAATTATTCAGAGAAGCAAAAAGATAAGAGAGTGAAAAGGAATAACAACAAAAAAACTGTAAGAATTATGAGACATCATCAAGAGACCAAACCTTCACATAAAAGGAGAAAAGCTCCAGAAAAAAGCAACAGAAGGCATATTGGAAGAAATTATGATTGAAGACACCTCTAATGTGGGGATAGATACAGGTACAGGAAGGACAGAGTTTTCCAGTCAAATTCAACCCAAAATGAAGTATACCAAGAAATAAAATACACAGAGGTAATTGTGTTCCTCTGATAGATCCAGTCTTTAGTTATAAAGCTTCAATAGCAGAATCTATTAAGATTCATTCACCATGCCCAGTGAAATTCATTCCAACAAATAAAAGCCCAGGACGGGTGGCTTCACTAATAAATTATACCAAATATTTAGAGAAGAATTCCTCTAAATGAGTTCTACTCAAACTGAGTTGTGTAGGTTAAGTCATACAGGGATGACTTAACAGAAATTAATAAATGTGATATACCACATTAACAGAATGAAGGAAAAACACAATGTGATCATTCCAACAAATGCAAAAAAAAAAAAGCATGTGACAAGATTTAACACATTAAACCATCCATATATTAGGTATAAGAGAAATTAATGTACCCCAACACAATAAAGGCCATATATGGCATTACACAGGTAACATCACATTCAACAAAGAAAAGTTCAAAGCTTTTTCTGATCTTGAAAAAGAAAAGAATGCCTGCATTCTCCACTTCTGTTCAACATAGTACTGGAAGTCCTAGCCCAAAACAACTAGGCAAATGAAGGGGAAAAGCATACAAAAGCCAGGAGCAATGATACACGCCTACAATCCCAGCTACTCAGAAGCCTGCTGTAGGAGGCTATGAATTCAAGGTCAGCCTGGGCAACACAGGGAGAACCATTTCCTTTCTTTCTTTCTTTTTTTTTTTTTTTAAAGAAGAAAGGCAGATAAATGGGAAAGGAAGAAGTGAAATTATCCCTGTTTACAGATGACATGATCTTAAAGATTAAAAAAAATGGAGTCTTAGGGTTTATTAACTGTTAGAATGAAAAAATTAAGAAAAATCACAGGATATAAAATCAACATACAAAAATCAATAGAAATCAGGAAGAAGACAATACCAGTTATAATATCTACAAAAAATAAAATACTTAGGAATAAATTTAACCAAGGAGGCAAAAGATCTATATTCACTGAAAATTATAAAACATAGATGAAAGAAATTGAAGAAGATACAAATACATGGAAATACATCCCATACTCAGGATTGGAGAAATCAACATTGTTAAAATGTCCATATTATGCAAAGTAATCTACATATTTAATGCAATTCCTACAACACATACCAATGGCATTCGTCACATAAATAGAAAAAAAATTCTAAAATTCTTATGGACCCACAAAAGACCCCAAATAACCAAAGCAACCTTGAGAAAAAAAGAACAAAACTGACTATCTGATTTCACACTACATGACTTTAATATATGCTACAAAGCTACAGTAACCAAAACAGCATGGGAACCCAAAAATGAATCCATGCATTTACAGCCAAGGGATTTTCAACATGCCAAGAATACAAAAAAAGAGAAAAGATTAGTATTTTCAATAAATATTGCTGAGAAAATTGTCCATCCATATGCAGAAGAATAAGCTGAAACTCTTTCATCATATACAAACATCAAGTTAAAAGGGATTAAAGACTTAAACGAACCTGACCCCTTGCCTCATTTGAATAGCTTCTCCTCAATAAAAGGGGTCAGTGCATGCTGTCTCTCTCTTTCTTCCTACAGACCCTTAAGGTCAGAGGAACCGTCACAGCGACCCCAAAGAAAAAGGAAAAAAAAAAGAGACTTAAACGTAAGACCCCAAATGGTAAAATCACAAGAAGAAAAAAGAGGAAATACTCCATGACATTGAACTAGGCAGGGATTTTTTTCATAGTATCCAAAAGAACAGGAAACAAAAAGCAAAAATGGACAAAAGAGTCTACATCAAACTAAAAAGTTTTTGTGTGGCAAAGGAAACAATCAAGAGTGAAAGAAAACCTTTAGAACTCGAGAAAATATTTCAAACTATGTAACTGACAAGGGTTAATGTCCTGAATATACAATGAATACAAACAACTCAACAGTAAAAACAAAAACAGCAATCTGATTTTAAAATAGCAGAAAGACCAGAATACACAATTCTTAAAAGAAAACAAATAGCCAGTGAGTATATGAAAAAAGCAAATCAAAACTAAAATGAAATATTAACTTACCCTAATTAGATTGACTATTATCAATAGGACACACATACATACAAAGAGAGAAAAATAAAAACCAAAGCTTGCATGATGCAAAGAAAGGGGAACTCCCATACATTAATGGTAGGAATGCAAATTAGTATAGCCACTATGAAAACTGGTTTGGAAGTTCATCAAAAAATTAAAAATGGGGGCTGGGGATGTGGCTCAAGCGGTAGCGCGCTCGCCTGGCATGCGTGCGGCCCGGGTTCGATCCTCAGCACCACATACAAACAAAGATGTTGTGTCTGCCGAAAACTAAAAAATGAAATATTAAAAAAAAAATTTAAAATGTAGCCATGCAGCTATCTCCTCAAAGAATTATTTTGCTGAATTCCCAGTCTAAAAGTAGATGCAAAATCACTATACCAATGGAATAATTTAAATTATCTAAATGGAACATTTGTTCCTCGTGTTTTTCTTTTTTTTTTTATTTTTTGTAGTTATAGATGGAAAGAATGCCTTTATTTTATTTTTTTACTTTTATGTGATGCTGAGGATGGAACCCAGTGCCTCATGCATGCTAGGGAAGCTCTCCACCACTGAGCCATAGCCCCAGCCCTGTTTTTCTTGATTATTATTTGTTATCTCTCCCCCAGTAAGCAGCAGAGAGAATTTAATTATCTGGTTATGCCAAGGGTCTTCAAGATCACTCTGAAGGCTCAGTGATTCACTAGGCAGGCTGATAGGATTCAGCTCATTGCCATACACACACCTAGGATTTGTTACAGTGAAAAGACACAGCAAAATTGTCAGCAAAGAGAGAGATACAAGCAGAAAGGTCCAGAAGAAACCAGGCATAAGCCTCCAAGAGTCCTCTCCCAAGAGTCACACAGGACACACTGAATTCCCTCAACATCAGAATGTGGCATATGTGAAACACTGTCTACCAGGAAAGTTCACTACAGAATCAGTGTTTGTGGTTTCTATCAGGGTGGTCACATAAGTACCCTCTCCCTAGAATATACCCAAATTCCAGACTCTGAGAAGGAAAACAATTATCTGATACAAGACATATTGTTAGCACAAACCTTTTAAGTACAGTTAGTCAATCTCATCAACTAAAAAAAGATGGGAACCCCCCAAATATAAGTTCTCTAAAACCAGCCAACAGCCAACTTCACAAGTAGGCTTTTCTAAAAATAAAAGTCTGAAGCTTCCTATGTTAATTCTTTTCTGAACCCTTATTCACTACTATGTCACCTATTCTAACTTCGACTAATAGATCGATAATACAAAAATATGTTATTCTTTTCTGAATCTAACATTTTTTTAATAAATGGCAGCAGAATGCATTACAATTCTTATTACACGTATACAGCACAATTTTTCATATCTCTGGTTGTATATAAAGTATGTTAACACCAATTTGTGTCTTCATACATGTACTTTGGATAATGATGTCTATCATATTCCACCATCCTTGCTAATCCTCTGCCCCCCTGAATCTAACATATCAAAAAGATTTTCATTCTTTTCATTCTTTTCATTCTTCATCTATTTTCTTAAGATTTGCCACATATGAGGCCATGGAAACCCAAAAAAGAACAAAATACCATTGCACCTTATGAACTCATACTCTAGAAGGAGAAAGATTTGAATAAACAAAGACAGTAGAGTATGTGTTTTAAAAATTATTATAACTATGTGTTCAAAGAATCAAAAGAGCGAGATGGTGGGAACATTTGAGTTTTGAGCAGAGATCTAAATGATCAGCAAAGGGCTGCTTTCATGGTTCTGAGGAAAGTACCTGCCAAACAAGGACCAACACCTGCAATAGCACTGTGAAAGACTTACCTGAGGAGAAATTCTAAGTACCTAGCATGTACTAGGTATTCATTAAACAGTAGCTATTATTACAACATCATGTTTTTAGTGTACTAAGAAACTGACAATGTAAGAGATTAGATATAATTGACCATACTACTAGTGTATTTTTATCTTATTTGTACTTACCTCTATTTATGTCCTTACTTATAAAAAAATATGAGGCATAAGTTAAAAATAAAAAAGGCCAGGCACAGTGATGTGAGTTGTAGTCCTAAGTACTTGGAGGCTAAGTGGGAGGACTGCTTACAATCCTGAGCCAGCCTGAACAACACAGTGAAACCCCCTTTCAAAAAAAAGGGAAAAAACATTTCAATTAATAAAAGAATTTCAAAAAGTAGCTAAAAGTAAATTGAAGCCAAAATCAATAAATTCATTATTCACTCATTCAAATGTTGACTAAGCACTCATTGAATAGTGAAGCTTCAAAAGGTAAAATGTACATATTTCCTGCTCTTGAGGAATCTGTTCTATGATATCCTGGAACTAGAAGCAGTAAAGTCAAGGGTTGGGGTGGGATGCAAAAGATGCACCTCCGCAAAAATGTGCAACACTCATCAAGAAAGTTTAAAATTGAGCTTTAAATTACTCCAAAAATAAAGAAAAAAAAATTTACACTTGCACATACAACTCTCACTGATAAAAGTTTTTAAAAAAATGTGAGCAAGTCTTAACACCTTATACCTAACTACTTAGAAGACATTTTTGCCACATCTGTGAACATTTTTTTTGAAAGAGAGAGAATTTTTTAATATTTATTTTTTAGTTCTCGGTGGACACAACATCTTTATTTTATTTTATGTGGTGCCGAGGATCGAACCCAGGCAAGTGTGTTATCTCTTGAGCCACCTCCCCAGCCCAACATATTATTTTTAATACCCTTGATTAAAGCAGAGGATACCATATTAGTAGTATGGATCAAAGACCCTCCCTGACCTCTGTGTTCCTCTAATCTCATTGTCTTTCTCTCTCCACCCTTCCAGGTGAACTAAGCGTGTTTTACTGCACATACAATGTTATTTCCCATCACCCAAAGTTTCCCTCTGCCTGGAAGGTCTCCCTTACCTTAGCATACAAATACTTCCGGCTAAGTAATGTGCATTAATCAAAACTAAGTGCAAAGGCTTAACTTACAAAAACCTTCCCTGAACCTCAGGCCAACACAGGTTCTTCTCAGTCAGTTCACCTGGTATCCTGTTCATCCGGTATTACTGCCTTTACTCTATTTTGTTAAAAATACCTATTTGTGGGTCTATTTCTATAAGAGTCATATCTCTATCTTTGTGTCCATAGCACTTAGCAGAGTAGAGGCTGTCCACTACTACAAGTTTGATAAAACCTGTGTGTTACAGATGGCTTGCAAATGAGGTGAACTGATTGAGGAATCATACTTTCTAGCATATGTTTCCTTTAGAAGGACTGTCCTGATTATCAATTTTCTCCTTTTTTCACAGAACATATACTGTAGAACCCCTCAAAACTGAGCTCATTAGCAAGGACAAAAATGTTATGGGAGTCAACACTGTGAATCAGAGATCTGTTTGCTCTAAACATTTCTTAGGTGTATTGGGTGGCAGAAATGAAACTGCATTACAAAAATCAAAGATCCTTCCATGTATTCATGCTTGGATCAAGGCCATAAAACCTTTACATCAGTGATCCATAATCAATGATTCTCAAATTTTTCTATCTCTATTTTATTTATATATGTAACTTATTTGAATGAATAGCATTTTTCAATGATCAACTGGGGATACAAAATTTGGAGGTAACAAGGTATTACTGATAATTACTATTCTACATACATTACTTCAACTGAAAAAGATGACAAAGAATCTCAGATATTAATCATTTTATGAATGTACTTATAACTTAAAATACATTTTCTTTATTGAAAAAATGTGATAAAGGTTAGCAAAACAAGTGGCCTCTTATGAAGATCAGACACTTTATTAAATTCAAACTATAACCTGTACTTCTGCTCCTTTGCTCTAAACTATGGAGGAATGAAATGAGGATCTGCCATATCATTCCATAATAAAGACTTATGGGTCTACCTACACAAAATACCATTGTCCTTACAAGAAAAGTAGTGAGAGTAGAACCCAAAATTTCTTAAGCTAAATTTGAGAGTTTTAATTCCTTATCTGGACAGCATTACCATTATAATTATTGAACAGAAATCTTACTTTGGGATTGATCATAGGCACATAGCCCTCAAGAGGCACACACATTTTAACTTCTGGAATTCAACTGTCTTTCTTCATGTATCTGTGCCTCCAATACCTTGCATTCGTTTTATACCCATTTCTTTCCATCTCTAGACTGCAAAACTTCTTGAAGATATGAAGTACCACTTACACATTTAATACAGCACCTTGCTACACAAGGCACCCTCTAACTGAATGTGGTTAGAAGAAAGGAATCTGGAAAGGAAGGGTAAGAAGAACAAAGCAAAGCTGTAAAAATGGTGGAAGCAAGAAAGAGAAAACTAGCACTGGAGAGTCATCAAGATTACAGAAGAGAAGTGATTACAAAGACTACTAATAAGCAGATTATGATCAGGCAATTCTGAAGAGATAAGAAAAATCTAAAATGCTTATTTCTTTATAAAGTTTGGGGTTTTATACAAAACAGATAGGGCAAATTTACCCTCTACCTAGTATCAAACTTTAGTATTATTGTTAAAATACTGCTAAAAAATTTTAATGTACTCAAAGGGGTCCTGTTTAGAAATTTTAAAAACCGTTTCCCTGGCTCTATTTACATTCTAATGAAAATCTCAACAGTGTAGCCCTTACACTGACATAAATTCTACAAATATTTACTCCAAACCCTATAATAAAGCCAGCGTGATATTATTAGCACCAAATTTTCAGAAAGCTCAGCGCTCTTCCCACATTTATAAGGAATCAGTGTCATTCAATTCCTGATGCCATATTCAAATCATTAGAACACCACTTTACCCTGGTGTGACAAGAGCCATAATTTCTCCATCAGAACAATTAACTTCCCTCTTTCTAGATACCAACTGCTGCTAAAAAGAATGACATATGAATTACCTTCATAATCTTTCTGCAAATAGTTAATAAATCCTTAATCTGGTTCCAGCTAAATAAGGCAGTTAACTCCTTATGAAACATAATTATAAAATGTAATCAGGATCCTAGATTCCAGTCCTGACACTTTCACGTAATTTTTTTTAATATTTATTTTTTAGTTGTATTTGGACAAAAATACCTTTGTTTTATGTTGAGAGCCACAGCCAAAGGGGCCCCAGCAAACTTCCAGCTGCCGGCTGATGATTGGCTCACAGCGGCCCCAGCAACATCTAACTGATTGGCTCCTCTGTGGTGATGCTCATTGGGCTGTTTCCCTGCCCTTTCAGACCATGGAGCTGCTCATTGGGGGACTTCTTTGGCTCCGCCCACGCAACCCAGCCAATCGGCCTCAAGAGCAGGAGGATTGTGGGAGGTGGAGAGGCTGGTGTTGGGGTGAGAGGCTTGTGGGAAGCTGGTGATGGCAGTTGGGCTCTGAGGGTTTTTTCCTGAGGAGCTGTTTTGTTTGGCATGTGTGGTTCTAAAAATAAAGTTAGTTTCTTTTGACAAGTGGCTCCTGAATTGTGCCCAGCCAGACTGCGGCAGTTTTATTTATTTATTTTTATGTGGTTCTAAGGATAGAACCCAGGGCTTCGCACATGCTAGGCAAGTACTCTGCTGAGCCACAGCCCCCGCCCTTTCACATAATTTTTTGGCGGGGACGAGGTAGTCCTGAGAATTTAACCCAGGGCCTTATACATGCTAGGTAAGCAGAAAAGCACTCTACCACTGAGCTACATCCCCAGTCTCAGTTTCCAGAACTACAAATAAGATCATTCAGTGTAATTAAATTCAAGGAACATATATTGAGTTAATTATGTGTGCAAATACATAATGCCTCAGTTACTGTCAGGCTCTGAATTTAAAATATTTTAATGGCTTGAGGTTACTGACATTTCCCTGACTCTGCTAAATTGTATAAGGAGAACCCAGACAACCAGCACTCTCCTCCTCAGAGTTTTTCCTCCCTCAGATATTACAACCCTAAGCCCATCCATACACATGTTCTTGGAAGCAGCAACTGCTATCAGCAATTTCTACCTGCACCTCAAACCCCAGCAGGAGGTTAATAAACAAGGGAAATCTGCCTGAAATGGAGACAGCAGCTGAGAAAAAAGGGGAGGGAGACTGAAGCAAGACCTAAGGTTTTAACAAGAAAAATACTCACAAATGATGTGACTCGTGCAAGGCACTTAACCTTACAAAGCTTTAATTTTCTTTCCTGAAAAATGGATAAAATGCCACCTTAGAGGACTGGTGAGAGAAGTAAATGAATAATTTACAAAGTGATTCATGCATATTTTCCATTATCATCTAAAAAGTGGAATTAACTGCTCTGTGAATTAGTCACTGGATCTGTTTCCACAGTGTAATCACCAGATTTTTAGAGAAGTCTACTTCAAGAGAAGGCCAGCAGTAGATGACTCTAAGATCACTTTTAACTCAAAGATTCACTAAAAATAAGCAGTTGAATCACCATCACCATGGTATACGAATGATCATATCAATGTTATCATTATAATTGTTTAGTCTAAATTCTAAATCACTGAATTGGCAGCAAAAGAGGCTAAGTAAGGTGCCAGCCAAGCACTCTTCGACTCCTGGCTACTTCTGAAGTGGACTCTGCATAAATTGGACCTTCTGCTACTGGTGATGGGAGTAAAAGTCCAGAGATGATCTCACTTCACACTTTGCAGAACAGATATAAAATAGAGAAATGAAATAATTCCAGGCATTTGGAAATGCTCAGTAAAATTAACTATGACAGACTACTGTCCCTAGGGACCACCACAAAAATAAGTTTTAAGGACAACATGCTTTTAGGGACCCTATACACCTTAGCAAGGCTGACAAAGTATAGTGTCTTTAGCTTTCACTAGAGACAAGTCTTCAGAACATTTCATTTTCTAGGTCAGCTGAAGCATGATTAAGATGTATTAATCTAACAAAAAAAATTTATTTATTGTCAACATACCAAGCAAAGCTTGACCCAGTCCAGAATGAAGCAGGCATAAGTGACCAACAGACATAGTACTAGTAAAGCCAGCACTCAATAAACATTTGGGGGGAAGGAAAACTTCTAGGGGAAGGCAAAAATCCCCTCCTCTAAAGTCTGATGGATTATTTCTGGGCTTCCTAGTAGTTTTGATCTGTATATCCATGGTATACAATGTTGTATCCATGCTGATAAACACCAAAAGAAGGGGATGTGAGAGGAGAAAAGAATGGCTTCTAGTGGCTCTCTTCCTGCACTAGTATAAAAGTAATGCTCAGCCTCTTTTCCTAACTTCTCTTTAGACTAATATGCGGAGAGGTTTATATACCAAATTACATTTTTAACTCAAGTGTAGGTATTATCAATTACTTAATCTGATAGGAATTTTTTTAAAAATTTTTATTAGTTATTGATGAACTTTTATTTTTTTGTTTGTTTATATGTGGTGCCGAGAACCAAATCCAGTGCCTCAAACATGCTAGACAAGTGCTCTACTACTGAGCCACAATCCCAGCTCCAGGAAGAGCAGGGGTTTCTTTGTTTTGTTTTTTGTTTTTTTAATATTTATTTTTTAGCTGTAGTTAGACAATACCTTTATTTAATTTATTTATTTTTATGTGGTGCTTGAGGATGTAACCCAGTGCCTTATACATGCTAGGTGAGACATACCGCTGAGCCACAACCCCAGCCTGAGGAAGAGCAGTTCTTAATGAAGTTCAACAGTCACCTAAAGATTGATAATATCTACTGTGAAAATACGAGGCGAAAAAGTATTCAGATACACTACTGAGAGGGGCATAAATTGGCACTCTTTGTGGGAGATATTTGGTGGTACTAAATAAAAAAAAACCAGATTGTGCACATCATTACAATTCTACTTCCAGAATCTATGGTTATGCTTCACAATACATGTGCAACTACCATGCTTTACAACAATATTTTTACATTTGAAATAGCAAAAAAGTAGAAAATTTATAGAACTCTCAAAAGAGAAATGGAGAAAGAAATTGTTATATCCATGCTACAGAATACTATGCAATTAAAGAATGAGAAATGATTTAATGTAGCATATCATAAGACTGCTTCATGACAAAAACAAGTTGCCAAACAGGATATATAGAATGCCCTATTTGGAAAAGGATATATTAACTGCTTTTAACATAACTCTTTCCCATGTATTATAACTGGTGGGCAGGGGAGGGAGATGGTCCACTTTACATTTGTTTTATTTGAAATTCTTAAGCAATAAAAAAGAAAATTCCCCAAATTTTTGCTTTCTAAGAAATGCAAGGCTTGATTTCTAAGAAATGCAAGATGCTTATCTTCCCAAATCATAATCAGTAGTTTTACAAAGACAATTTTTTAGTAGTTCTGTTAATTTAATATTTCAAAGATTTTATTAAGTTCATCATTTTCTCAGTCAAAAACTAACATTAATTCAAAGATCCACTTTAGTTGATTCTTGTACTTGGAAAACTTAAAATGACAAACATCAACAATAATGCCAGAGGAAAATAGAACTTGCTATTACAAATCTATCTCAGAGAAAACTCACCAATAGATTTTTCTATTACACTTGCTTCACCATTTGTCAGAAACTATTTTAAGAAATCTAGCTTGCTTCTTACTAATTCCTTCTTTCTTGCCATTAGACAAATGATTTAAAATATGGTTGACAACATGTAACAACATACAACTACGACCATTGTGAAAACATATTCTTGCATCCCATTTTTTCTGGATACTGGATCTAACCAAGCTTTTCAAATACTTACTAAACTGCTCAGGAAAATAAAACTGCACATCAAAAACTAAGTAGGAAAAAATAAAAATAAAAGCATGGACCGGGGTTGTGGCTCCGTGGCCGAGCACTTGCTTCACAGACGTGAGGAATTGGGTTCAGTCCTCAGCACCACATAAAAACAAGTAAACAAAATATATTGTGACCACCCACAACTAAAAAAAAAATTAAATTAAATAAGGTCATATTTCTTTTAAAACTACACAACCATTAGCCAGCTGCAATAACTGTTCAAGCTCAAAATTCAGCTACCCTATCAAAGAAAGACATTTACAGGATTAGATTTAGTCTTCCAATGTTCAAATAGGTACCAGCACGTAACTTTCTTTAGATATGAATATTTATGAATATTTTATAGGTAGATACGTGAGATTTCTGTCCATTTGAACACACTTCATTTAAACAAAATAAAACAAAGATCCACGCTGAGGTTGTAGCTCAGTGGTATAGCACGTGTCTATCATGTGTGAGGCACTGGGTTCAATTCTCAGCACTGCATGTAATAAATAAATAAAGGTCCATCAACAACAAATAAAAATTTTTTTAAAATAAAATTTAACAAAGATCCTCAGGTCATGAGATAATTATTTTACTTTGAAAAAAAATTACAAGAATAAAATTTTATTTTAACTTAAACTTTAGAAATAAAAGATTTTCCCCTAATTCCCATTTATTCTATTAATTAACTAGAAGAAAGAGATTTTACTTTAATTAAAAATCTCAGTTAAGTTCAAATTTCAGAGGTTTCCAGTAAAAATCTTTGACATAATGTTACCTCTGAATACTGTCAACAGAAACATGTGATCAGATTTTCTCCATCCAAATTTGATTTAGCCCAAGTCCTTATACGATATCAAATAACTATAACATTCGCTATATCCAAATGTTAAATTTAGCCTGCCTCCTATTTCTCATATTTTCTCTTATCCCTCCATCCTGTTCTATAATGTTTACACAAAGTGTTGATAAGGAAATCACAAAGCCAGCAGTGTGACAATGTCTCTAAAATAAATTATAAGTTAATTTTAATCTCTTTTAAGAAACAGTTTCAGATATTAAAACAAAGAAAAGAAGCATATTAAAGCAGAGAAGCTACATTAATTGGCATAAAGAAGAACTTAGGGGTTGGGAAGGGAGGCATTTATCAGATTTAAGTTAGAAAATGGTGGACAGCTGCATGCAAATTATCTGACATAAAAATAGCACTAATTAAGAAAGAAGCAGGGATATCTTTCTATTGGATACTGGTTAATATGAAGTTAATTTCCTAACTAACTTCTGAAATGAAATATTCTGAGCAAATTAGAAAGAAATATAGAAAGAGAAATACATTCACTTAATTCTTGACAATGTCTCTTTACATTAATAGTGTCTTGTCATCATTTCAGAAAATGTAAATAATATATCTACAAAGTACTAAATGAACTGAATGTTCACCAGTATGAACATAAAAACACCAAAAAGAAAAAAAAAGAACACCAAGAAGAAAAACCAAACCTTCAAAAGTTCAATAAATAGATAGGGCATTTAAAAATTCCTTATTTCTTTTTTTAAAGGCTACAGGTACAAAAGGTCACAATTCATCCATTCATTCACAATCTTAAACTTGCTATAAACTTAAAACTTAGACTTCATAAAAAGTGTCTGCATTTTTTAAATATTTGGATAAAACTGCCTTCGTAACTGATTTATTTATCAAAGATTTTACACAGTATTTATTAATAACACTGATTACCAATCCTCTGTGAAACAGCTTACAAACAATATAAAAAATATTTTGTGGTCTTAAACTGTCTTTTTAATCAAATTACCCATTTATGAAAGGTTGAACTATACATTTGAACCTTACCAAACTGCTTACAATACTTTTGTAGTCATGAATATTAACAAATTACTTAGTTCCCCTTAAATAAACAGGAAAAATGAGCACTAGCAACCACACCTACATGATGCAACACCAACCTCAGCACACTTTTTCTCTTGCTATTTCTCATATTTCCTTCCAAATACATTTTTATTGAGAACAAAGTTAAATGAAAATTTGAGTGTTGCACTTAAAATTGGTTCAAAATGAAAAAAAAATTTATTTTTTAATACTTTATACAAGAAATACACTAAAACTTTAACATGCTATCCACAGTAAAAAGTTTTATAAGAACAATTCATTTTGGAGCACTAATGCAAAGATTATGTAACAAAATATAATCAGAAATAACATCAATTATAAAGTGGTTCCATATTATGTATACAAAAGAAAGCATAGTGATAACAGTACACCTTACAAACGATTCAGAATTATATAAAACATAACTAAAGCTGTGCTGAAAATGTGCTGCAACTATTGGGCTCAGTCAACTTTTTCTGTAAAGAGACAAACAGTAAATGTTTTTGGTTATATCAATTTTTTTTATTCTTTTTTGTTTTTGTTCTTGTATGTTAGTACTGGGGACTGAACTCAGGGGTACTCTACCATTGAACTAAAGTCCCAGCCCTTCTTATTTTTCAAATTTTACAACAGGTTCTCCCTAAGTTACCGAGGCTAGACTCAAACTTGTGGTCCTTCTGCCCCAGCCTCCTGAGTTGCTGGGATTTGGCCAGCTGCCTACCTGCCTGCCTTTTTCATTTGTTACTTCCTTCCTTCCTCCCTCCCTTTCTCCCTCCTTCCCTCCCTCTCTATTTTCTTGAGGGCATTCTGTGGTTGTTCTTGTTATTTCAACCTCCAAATGCACAAACCATTCTTAGCTCAGGAGCCATAGTTTGCCAATCTCAAAGCCCTTTCACAGTAATTACTCATAAATATTTGCTTCAAAAATAATAAAGATGAAAAACATCTTTTCAAGTACCCATACATTTTCCAAAGGAGCAATTAATTTCATTAAAACAGAGAGTATGCTTATAGCACTGGAAAATATGGGACTATGTATTTTACAATTTGAATATAAATCATTTGTACACAGTAAACATATTAGAATCAGTTTTGATTTCATCAAATTCAAGATTTTTATCTCTTAAAAGAAATAAAATATTAGATTCCAGTGAATTTTCCACTTGCTAAAAACATAGGATAATAACTCTCCAGGGACAAAAATACTGCTACAGGAATTGATTAAAATATATTCTATGGGAAACCAACCTTGCATGTGACTGAGTCACACTCCTTGGCTAGGTGCTGAGGCGCTCAGTCACAGAAATGTGGCAGAGCTTTCCCCACCCTTCTTGGGTCCGAGGGTCAGTGTCTCGTGCATGGGTGTGTCTTGCTACAGCCCCAAGGGTAAAGCTACGCTCACCTGTTCCTTTATAATATTACCCCTTGCCCTGTATAGGATAGAATCTTCCATGAAAGTGTTTTATGTGTGTCCCCTTCTCTTACTGTGCCCTTGGGTGTGGCCTACCCTGGTGTCAGTCAACCTGCTGACAGTGGACATCATGAAGATAGACTCAGCCCCCTGAAACCTGACCCCCTGCCTCATTTGAATAGCTTCTCCTCAATAAAAGGGGTCAGCACATGCTATCCCTGTCTCTCTTCCTGCAGACCTTTAAGGTCAGAGGAGCATCGACCCCAAAGAAAAAGGTATTTGTGTCTCTTGTGTGGTTATTTTGCACAGCCCAGTCAGCCCAGTTCAACTGGAGTGACCCCTGAGCCTTTTAGTCTCTAGAACAGAAACCCAGAAATATTCTTTGTCAAGTCCTGAGCAACCAAGAGGACAACCTCAGAAGCAAGATTTGAGTGATAATCTTTCTCTGTAAGATCTTGATGAAAAAATAAAGCATACAAAATTCATCTCTAGAAATACTCTAGCATTTGAAATGCTTTTATTTAGAATAGTAGTAAAAATGAAAATAAAGGCAATAAATGATCAGAGAATTCCAGACCAGAGAATTCCTTGGACTTTTCTAAACACTTTAACCAGTTTGAATTGGCTGAAACACATGGACACATTATTACCACTGGTACTCAAAGTCTCTGGTAAGCAATTCTCACAAAGATGAGAAGAAGGGGGGAAAAATGAAGATGGTATCAATTTCAAGGAAAAGGAGAAAAGATCTAAGCAAACTGCTTGTTTGGGCTGCAGAAACAAATCAGCTTACTACAAAGTGGAGACTACTTTCTGAGAAGGCCATTCATGTGAACACTCAGGATGAAGCTGAGCACCCCTCTTCATCGAGCAGCTTACACTGGATACTTAGGTACTATCAAAGAGCTGGTGGCACACAGGGCAATGTTCACGCAGTAACATTTTTTTTTGTAGAAAGCTGGACAGCCTGTGACAGTGCCTATAAGTGGAACAACACCTGAGTGGCTTCTTTCCTACTTCAGCATGATGTAGAAATCAGTGCTTAATAGAGTCCTCTAGATCCCCTTCACCTTGCTGCTAGGAACAAAGACAGCCAAGATATTCTGCAACAACTCCTTATGAACCATTGCATCAAACCAGGTCTGAAGATCAATACCACCAGGAGACCAGTATCCATCACCATCTCTTTCAAATTGTGGAAGGCTGTACAAATTCTTTCACCTCAGTCTTAACGGTTCTAACAATTTTTTTTAAGTTTCTAAATACCAGTGCTTCCTTTATGTGAGATGTAAAATATTCCCACAATTCAAAGTTGACATCAAAAGTTTTAGTAAAATAAAATAGAGATCCATCAACATATAAATAAAGTTTTACTACTAATTCAGTGGTACTCATTATAATGTTCTTTCATGTCAACTGCCTGATCTTAAAGTCAAAATGTATTTGAGAATTGTTTGAATATATCTTTAATTGGTTTCGTGGAGTTTATGATTTTTATGAAAATTTTACCTTATCTTTACTTAAAATTTTGACATGGGTAGAATAGAAAAGTAAAGATATTTTTGCTATTGATCCAAGAGAGCATATGTTTAAATATTCTGTATCCCAGATTTCTGTTGAGTAGTATATTGACATATATTTCTATGAAATGAGGTAACTCTAAATTTAATTTAGAGTTTTAATAAGTTTTAAATATACTGGTACAACTTGGCTATCTTCTCTACATTATCATATGTAGTTGCTTTTACTTTAAACTAGAAAAGCTAATATTTTTGTGACTTCAATATTTGTTAGTTAAAAAAATAAAATAACCTATATATTTGTTTTTTATAACATAAACCATTTTGAAAAGCAATTGGCTAGGTGGTTAGTCCATGAATGCTATATTCTGTCACCCCTACCATGATTCACACAATCCTGTGGACAGTCCTATCTCCCTCTGCTTAACTTGCATGATCCTTGAGCTTGTGGTGACTCAGGATGACTTCTGAGTCGAGCAGACAGCTAAGCACTGGACTGAGAGAGGGTAACACTTCTGCTCTCCTACTGGGTTTACCTGCCTGATCCTGCTAGCATGGCCTCTGCTCATAGTCTCTCAAGTTCACCAGAAATATTGATTTTTCCAAAGTCCTCAGTGTATTCAAACCATTCTAAGGGCAAAAAGATGGGTAAAGAATTCTAAGAGAAGAGTGATGGTGATTTGAACCACCAAGTGGCTCAGGATTTAAAAAAAAAAAAAAAACTGTGTAAATAGTGACCAAAATATATTTTTTTTTCAAAAAAAATAAAGCACAAGTTTGGACCAAAACAAAAATTTAAAAATAAAACATGCTTTGTCAAACTGAAAGGTCAATTAGTCCTTAAAATTATGTTAAGAATTTTTACTGATAAAAGACATACAACACAGAAATCTAATGTACTTTATTTGAATGTTGTAGATTTTCACTCTTTGAGTTTAACCTTGCTATTTTGTATTTTTAACTTTTTAAAAAACAGTTCAGGGGAGGGAATTAATATTAAACACCTGGGTTCACTCTCAGACATCCAGTGGTTAAACCAGTCGTTTTTTGAAACACCTGAGGTTAACTGTAGGTAAAGCAGTCAAGAGCCCAAGTGGTACTCCTCATTGATCTCACAGCATTTGGAATCTAAATCACATATTGGACACTTGAGATTTGGGTCAAATGCAATGGACACTGTGACGTTTCCTAGTGTTTCTTAACTTCTAAAGTGGTTTAAAATGTTTATTCCTTCCTAAATGTAAACACCCTGGAAGGAATGTTTTGTCATCTTTCAAAATCCAACATAGTCAGGATCAAAATACAGTAGGTACACCAATGTTTGCTGAATGAATTAAATTAATTCATACACAAAAAATGCTCTCATCTAGGGCAAGCTAACCCAACACTGAGCCTTTGAATGTGGCAATTAAAGACAGGTGTGACTTGGACACCTTTTCCTATCAGTTATTCCCCTAAATCAGCCATTTTCTATTTCCAAAGGCAATGCCCTAATCCAGGCTCTGTCTCCTCAAAATGGACTTATCCCCCACAGCTTCTTCAGTTCTTAACTGCACTTACTTACTCCCAGTTCAGTCTTCTAACTCCAGCCTTTGCTCACCATGCCCAGCTCCAACCCCTTGATCAACCTTCAAGGATCCACACAATGGATCCCACACTGTTCAGTGTCTCCAAGGGGCCCTCTGCCACCTGCTGTCAGCCTCCTCTGCAGCATCACACTGCCTCACAGCCATTCTTCAGATTCTGCTTGTATCTGAATCAGATGTCAACCCACCAAAACCTTACAACAAATAAAACACTAGATTCCAGTGCATTTTCCACAACTAAAAAGACATGCATGATAAAAACTCACCAGGCACAAAAATATTGCTGTGGGAACTGATTAAAATACATTCTTGTTTTCACAAATGTCAAAATGCGGTTTTTTCTATTTTCCCCTGAGATCTCCTGCTAGCCTTGAAGAAGCAAACCACTATAAGCCCTAAACTGTAAGGAAATTAATTCTGCCAAAATCACAATGGATATGAAAAGGACTCCACACCTCCGAAGAGACCAGAACCCTGGTCAGATCTAAAAATTAGGGCTTCATTTTTTTTTTTTTTTTACTGGTTCTTCATAAAATCTCATGGTACTATGAACCTGGACTTTTACAATTATGTGGGCTTGTGTCTTAAAGGAAAGCATACTGTCTTTTCCATTTGTTGCATTTACAGTGTGAGAAGCACTTCTTTAGCAAGTGCCTGCACACCTAAGTGCTAGATGATTACCTTTTCTTAAAAAAAAAAAAAAAAGATTCATTTCTTTTTTACATCTTTTATCTTGTTTTTTATTTGAATAATTGTAATTTACAAACCTGTTTCTGTTCCAAAAGCCACTCATGACTACCTTCTCTTTAAAGGGATTTTGGATTTAAAAATTACAAGAAAATAAATCTGTGAGTTTTAGAGTATTTTGCTCTCTGGCTATGAAAAGTGGTACTCGTCAACTGAGTCACTTGAGCCCAAGGAAAAGTTTGGTTAAGAATTCCTTTTACCAGTCCAAATACAAAACAACAACAAGAAAAATGTAGATTATGACACACCTAAAAGGTATAGTCAAGTGTTAAGCTCACATAATGGAACTATGAATCTGGACTTTTACAATTATGTGGGCTTGTGTCTTAAAGGAAAGCATACTGTCTTTTCCATTTGTTGCTCTCAAAGAGCTTCCTATAGCTTCCTATCCTTGTTATGAGTAACTAGATGCAAGTATGAGGTCAACAAACAAAATAACAGCTTAAAATTCAAATGAAAAAATACCAAGTGTACTCGAGTTTCAACAGGACGGTAATTTAGAACATGTGGGACTGTCTAACAGTGACAGGCTAATTTTAAAATAATCCCTATAATGTTGCACTAATGGACTTAACTTTCTGCTAAGATTCCTACCATACAAATTAATACCCTTTAACCCACTTTATTTTTTGAACAGTATTTGAAAAATATGCAAAGATACCTTAATTCATTTTACTTTAGATCTTTTCCAGAAAATTAAGAGCAATTTTCATCATTTCAAATCTGTGTTCCCTTTTTAGCTAAATTATAGGCTAAGGTAAGACAATTTAGAATGACTTGAACTTCCACTTGCTTTGACAGGCAAATTGAAGAAAATAATTTAATAAAAGAATACTCCAATTCCCCCCAGCAGGAAAACATTTCTATGCCACCTCCAGTTCTAACTTTTGATGTTTGCGCTGACAGAAATGTCAATTACAGAACTAATAATAAAGTGTATTGAAAATGTATGAACGCCTATCCATAAAAGAAAAGAAACTATTACTTCCTACTCTGTGATTTTTGTAGCTTTTTTTACACAGGCGATGGCTAATAGATCTTTCAAAAGAAAAAGTGACATCTCAAATAGTGAGAAAATGTCAAGAACAGAAATGAAAAAAATAGTGAAAAACAGAAATTTGATGAGTGGCTCATATTTGGACTGTATAAGATATGTTATTCATATTTTCAAATAAACTCTAGAAATATTATCTGTTTTTTAGTCTTCTGCAGAATTGAATAATACTGAAACATTATGAAAACTATTCGTTGCTTATTATTCATTAATCATTATTTGCTCATTTATTTAGTATTATTCCTAGTAATTACTAAAAGGCAAAAAATCACTGAGAAGATAGCAATCAAGAAAAGACTGGGAAGGGGAAATCATGCAGCTACCTGCAAAGACAAGAGAGCAAGGCAACAGGAACAGCATGTGCAACAACCCAGACACAAGAGTGCACCTGGTGGGTCTACAGAACAGCAAAAGAATGAGCAGGAGGAAATGAGGTGAGAAAGGTAAAAATTAAAATTAAAGGCAAGAGTGTGTATATCTTTGTGAATCAAGGTTAAAAAAAAAAACTTTGGTTAAATGACATGAGAAGTAATATCATCTGACAAATTTCAAAAGGATGGATGGTTGGTGTGGGAAAGAGTCAAGGGAGAAAGGCAGGAAACCAGTTTGGAGGTATCAGAATAACTGACAACAGAAATGACAGGGCCAGGCTGAGGTTGGATTCTAGATTTCTACATTTGGAGCCCAAGAGCTACCACTTGATGACAATGGAAGATTGAAAACCAATCAAGTTTTTCTTTATTCAATAAAAAAGCAGCAAAACCATTTAGGAGGTAGAATTCTGGAAATATATCTCCACTGTTTATGTGCAAGGCCTCATGTCCATCATGAAGATATGACTAATTGGGGCCCTCTCTGCTCTCTCCTTAGTGTGTGCGGTCTTGCACTTTCAGACAGCTTTCCAAAACACCAGATATGTGGAAGAGTTTATGAAGATCCACTCATTCTTCAGATCTCCTTTTAAAATCCTGGCCAATCTATGGCTTTCCCAACAAGAATTATAATCCCCTGTAACCCACAACCCTGGCTCTCTCATTCCCTTGCTACAAAAATCACTGTTTCTAATAATGCTCCAGAAATCACTCTGCTCCAAATCAAGTGAGCCCCATCCAGTAGCAAAAGCAAAGCTACTGGTTTTCACAGTTTGCCCCACCCTATTGCTCAGTTGGTAGAGTGCTTGCCAGGCATACACTAAGGCCCTGGGTTCAATCCCCAGCACCATACATATATACATACATACATACAGCCACCATGACAACAAGTCATAGGTGGGCACTGCAGAATGGAAGCAGCCTCACAGGCTACAACATCAGACTCCACTGTGATGAACCTCTATAAGGTTCAGTAGTTTTCCTCAATAAATTGCCTCTTAATCTATTGTCTGATTTTGGTAACTTTCCAACGTCCTTAAGTGGCTGTTTTTGACAATCTTATCCACTTTCATCACTAATTTGTGATAAGTGAATTTGCCAAGCTCCTCACTCTGGCAGTCTGCATTAAATATATTTTAAATGTAATTTGCCTGAGTAACCTACTAAAAAAAAAAAGTCATAGAAAATATTTTGAAACATTTCTAAGAATAGAAACTGGCACTAAGCTAAAATTACTATTTTCTTTTGACAGTTAACATGCCTTTGTTGAAAAGACTTACTCAGGTGGACTTAAGAGGAAAAAGCCTTCTAAGCAGAATAAATAGCATTTGTAAAGTCAGAGAAACATGACAGGAAACTGTATGATTGTGTTGGGTGGGTGAACTCTCTATTTATAGTTCTCCCTTTCAAACTACAAAGAAGCTCAAATCTTACACCCTAAAAATGCCCTCTCTTCACCAGAATAATCTAATTTTTAGTTCAATCTCTTCTCTCCTCCCCAAATTGCCCGAAAGAAAAATTCAAACACTGTTGCCCCCTTCCCTACGTCTACTCAGTCTTCAAAACTATAAAGACTTCTGTCCCAATGTTATTAAAATCACCCTCATAGAGATTTGTGACTCTCAGATTAAACAAATTCAGTGCACAGGTTTTGGTTATTACCTTACCGGACCTCCCTGTTCCACTGACAGCACCACAAACAGCTCCCTCTTGGACAATCTCTACTCCTTAGTCTATACTATTCTGTCTTTGCGCTCCTTAGATAATTCTGGTCACTTTTCTGCAGATTCTTTAGCTGTGCTTTCCCTTCCTGGATCTACTGCTTAAACATTAGTGATTTTCTAATGTCTGCTTTTAACCTACCTCTCAAACATTTTCCCCTAAAATAATTTCAGCCCTTCTCATAGCCCTTCTCATTGCTTTATGCTGATGTCTCTCAAACCTGCATCTCTAACTATAAAACATCTCTCACAGTTTAAGACTATTTCTAATGAAAGAAAAATAGTTCCATTTTAATGTTCCACATTGAACTCAAAACCAATCTGTAAAAACTGAATAAATTTTATCCTTACCTTCAAATCTAATAGGTAGCAGACAGACATGAATGGTAGAAACATGAAGTAAGATGCTACATTCCCTGACGAACAACCTGTTATTCTTATGGTATTCTCTCGGGGATAAAAAAGTGAAGACTCCTCCCTGTTGATAAGAATATACATTTTGCTGAAGGAAGACTTCAGTGACCTTCACACAGACCAGAGATTCTGAGGCCAGGAAAACTGAATAATTAAAAGCAAATCCACTGACCACAAAATCTGTTTTAAAAAAAACAAAAAACAACTTCAATTAGAAAGAGTCACTGTGAGCCAAGAAGACTGAGAGTTGCCTTTAGATCTTTGTTATATAATTTTAATCTCATGATAATATTTAAATCACCCCAAAGTGGGCTCACTGGGTACCTATGGCTAAAAAATCTGACGCAATCCTATTATCAGTTAGAAGTTCAGAGGCAGTACCTAAGCAAGACTCTCTAGATAATTCCCTAAGATCCCCAATCATACTGGAGAATAAAGGGGTGCCATGTCTCTCCCTTGAGGGTGCCTTCCCTTTCTCCTCTGATCCTTTGCTGTAGTCCACTGTGGCTCATATGTTGCTTGAAATTTTCTCTTGTGAGAACACAAGAGCAGACAGGCACAAAATGATTCCCTAGATTCCCCAGAACCACCGCCAGTAACAAAGCTCACTCTTCAAGATCATCTACTCACCTAAACTAGAAACCAGAATAAAACCTTTAATTATTCTCCTCCCTTCTTTTCTGCCACAGATGACATCCAGTTCATTTGTAAGTCTCATTAATTTTGCCTCTAGACTATTCTCAAATATATCTCTTCTGCCCCTCATTTCTGACATTTTGAGGTAGCCATTTTGAAACTGGTATGTCAAGACAGCTCTGTCAAACAGCTATATAAAAAATGAAACTAACCAAATTTAGCTCTCCACTGATATTAAAAACATGATGAGGGGCTGGGGTTGTGGGTCAGCAGTAGAGCACTTGCCTAGAATGTGAAAGGTCCTGGGTTTGATCCTCAGCACCACATAAAAATAAATAAATAAAGGAATTGTGTCCAATTATAAGTAAAATATAAAATATTTTTTTAAAAAATGAATTTTTCTAATGCTTATTCTATACATTTTAAGATCCCAGCAGTTAATATTTCTGGATATTCCCGATTAATAAGCCAAAGCTGTGAGGTCATTTGGCTTGCCATTACTTCTAAACATATCCATTTTCTAGTAAGGTTATTTTTCAAAAGTAAATGGATGTTCCTTTAAAAAGCACATCTGGGGCTGGGGATGTAGCTTAAGCAGTAGCGTGCTCACCTGGAATGCACAGGACGCTGAGTTTGATCCTCAGCACCACATAAAAATAAAATAAAGATGTTGTGTCCACCGGAAAAAAACTAAAAAATAAATTTTTTTTTAAAAAAAAGCACATCTGGACAACTTTCAAATCTTACCTCTAAAGTGATCATCTTTGAATCATAAATCTTTCTAAGACCTGAATAACAATGAGTAATTTATCATGAATGCAAAATGCATGAGAAATTAACTTCAGGAATGCTTGTTGTCTAGAACATTTCTTTTGAAGACAGTATTCTGGCTTCCAGATTTTTCTACAACTTGTCCTTTCAAGAAGTATGTGCAGCTTCTGACTGACATAATATAAATAACCTATGTAAGTCTTTGTCAATACATGAGTTTATTTGTATGCTTGAAACTGCTCTCTAAAAATGTTTCCAAATATAATGAAAGATCCCTAAATGTAGCTTGGAAACAGTATTTTGTGTTATATTTTCATAATATATTATATTTTTCTATCCAAAGTCTGCAACTTTAAGTCCAAAATGTGTAGAATATGAATATTATCTAGAAATATGTAATGTATAGACTATCTTTTCTATAAAGGGAATCTTAAAAATACTATCATTTAAGCAATCAAGAGTAAGATTATAACAATTCAGTTGTTTAAAGGTAAAAATCTGCATATTCTGTGTAATGAAGCCTCACAGGCTTTAGGGTCTGACTGACAAAAGGTTTTGAAAAATTATACTTAATTAAGTAATTACCTCTCTGACTTTAAATGATTTACTTAAAATTTTTCAATCTGTTTCCTCATATGTAGTGCAAGAATGAAGACAGTTATTTTTCAGGTTTAATATAAATAAAATATGAAACTATATAGGTCCATTAAATATCTCATATATAATGTGCCACAAAACAGATCCATAATCCATTGTAGTTATCCTTCCCCAAAGTTAGCAGGATAAAAGTGGAAGACTTTTTTCACTAAATCAGAGCAAAGAGAGAAATACTGATACTAAATTGTATACTGTTTTTAACAAATAACACCTATCATTGTAATAAGTTTTGCTCTTACAATTCTAGTTCCATATATCTTTCATTTCTAAAGAGAATGGCATTTTTGTATTGTCACCAGAGGAGTTCCAAGAGAAGGGGACCTTGACTCAGGACAGTGGGGTCCTTGGTATTCATGATAGAAAAGAATTTCAGAATTTACCAGTTAGAAATACATACAGATTTATTTAGGAAAGTAGATACACAGATACACATTCAAGGCAAAATGCATGTTATCTAAGGGAAAGACCTTGATAGGGACTGAAAAGGCGGTCAGAAGCCCCAAAATTCAGCACAAATGATGGAGCAAATGAACTGACATTCAGCAAGCCGACACTAATGCTCACATGCCGGAGAGCCTGTGAAGACCTGGACAGACATCCCAATTCTTCTCATCATCTGCCTGATCCTCTGAATCATCCTCACCACTCTCAAACTCCACAGCCACAACTTGACCCTGGTGAGAACGTGATTTCTCCTTATGACCCTCTCTTCAGCCAGCTGTCAGCTCCACACCGGAGAAGCCTCCATCAGTTCCTGAGCTGATCACTGCAGTCTGAGGAAGTGTGCATCTGCTGGACTTAAGGCTTAAGTCTTGAGACTTTAGATCTTGCACTTGAGCTTAGCATGCAAAGGGAATGTCTGTAATGAGTCTGTCAGGATTAAGTGTGTTTGCAGTGCTTAGGATTAATTTAGAATTGTTTGCTTTGAATTGATTATGTCTATTGCAGTGTCCAGCATTAAGGATTGTCATTTTCTTGATTAAGAACCTATAGAGTGAAATTGCATTGAGTGATTGACTGAATAAAGCATTGAAAAGGGCAGAAAAGTGGTGGACATTCTTTATTTCTCCCACTTGACTACATAAGTTGCACCTTTGCCCACTGCAATAACTCCAACTTCAAATTGAGGAAGCATAATATAGAATTGTGGTCCTGTGAGTTTGAGGACCCAAAAGGACAAAGGGAACATGTAATAAATTTTAAAGGCACAACTAGTTGGCAAATGTCCTCCCTTAAATTAAAATAATTATCAAAAAGTTAGTAAGGATCCTTCATTCTGAGTGAGGCCTCAGCCAGAGGTCATGGAAGGAAAGGCAAAAACTGCTGACCCCTAGAGGCTCCAGGATTGGGGAGCTGCTCCTGAGCCAAAGAAACAGTTTTCTTGGTACAGGCACCCATATTTCTTTTCTCTTTTTATTTATTTTTGTTCAGTCAGAAGCCTCATCCTCAAAAGTAATACTAAGGGATGTCCTAATCATAGCTGAGAAAAAGGAGATGCCTAATACTTTTCTGAATCAAACCTTCCCTGATTACCAACTGGGGAATAAAATTGGTCTCAAGAGGAAACATAAATTATAGGACCATACTTTAAGAGACTGATCTCACAAAAGAAAAATGGTTAAAATGCCCTGGGCATGAGGTGTAACTCAAACAGTAGACTACCTTGCCTTCCTCCAGATCTCACCCAGGCTTACGTTCAAATGTAAATTGCAGAGGCCTGCCCAGTTTATAGGATTTGTGGGGGGGGGGGGGAGGTGCCTCTTTAAATTCAGACCACATGACTTCTTTACCTTGAGAATTTTTACCTAAATATTTCAGCTCTCTTTCATTCTTTCAATATCTGAACTTACTCTAATCTGAGCCAAAAGTAGTCTCTCATCTAATAAAGATGTTCTACATATACTCCTTTATTAATTTATGGCCGAGTTGCTTATTTTCTAGGACTCTTGTGGGTTGGTTTGTTTTTGGTTTTAATTCTATATTTTTGAGCTCATAGTATTATGGTGAATTCACATTTGATCCTGCACACCTAAATTAGTATATTTTTCTGATAAGTCTTATTTTATCTATTACAGAGGATTTTACATCGTTTTTATTCAGAGGCCAAATTTTTCAAGGGCTAGCTCTCAATCAAATAAAGGCTTTAATAAACACATGAAGCACTACAGTGGAAATCTACCTACAAAAAGATCTTTGTTTCTTGTTTGTGTATGATTGCGCACTTGTGTATTAGGTTGTCTCTTCACATGTGCTTGTGTATATGTATCATGTACCTGGTATCAAAATTAGCATATAGATAAATAAGCATTCACAAGTAAAAATTTAAAAGAAAAATGTATCCAAATACTTTTAGTTCACATGATTTAAAAAGTTAAAGCTGGGCACAAGGGCATCCATCTGTAATCCCAGCGGCTTGAGAGGCCGAAACAGGAGGATCCCAAGTTCAAAACCAGCCTCAGCAATAGCGAGGTGCTAAGCAACTCAAGTGAGATTCTGTCTCTAAATAAAATATAAAATAGGGCAGGGGATGTGGTGTGGCTCAGTGGTTGAATGCCCCTGAGTTCAATACCCAGTATCAAAAACAAAAAAAAAAGTTCGATTTAAATTAGGTAAACAGATAAAAATAAAGATGTCTTTAACATTACTAACTCAAGTTTTTCTAGGTGGTCAGACAAATAATGAAATATTAATTTCCACAAAATACCTAGAATGTAATATCCATTTTTCCTACAATTTTTCTTCAATGAGGAAGAAATGGTTAATCCTGTTTACTACATTTGTCTGATAAATCAGTAAAATTAATCTTAAATGTGACATCTGATTAATTTAAAAAGTTAAAGTGTTCACTGCTAAATATAAAATCAAAAGTATTCATTACTTCTTGAATTCCATAGGATAATATATTTAAACATGTGTTTTCATAAATTGGTAAATGGAAAAAAAAGTTTAAGATTGCTTTATCTGAGTATTCACTGAAAAGAAAATTACTAAAGTGACTTAAAATTCTAACAGGTACAATTCTAAGGGTACAAAAGCTTCAGCTGTACTTCAATTAGAGTACTACAAATAGCAATAAAATATTTCATTTTATTAAAATGGAATAACTTAACAGAATTCAGAAATTTCATAGGATTCTTCCAGAATATAATATTTCAAAAAGGGGTCAACAGCTAGGAAAGAGAAATAAGGAGGTTCTAGAAATGGAAATGTATTTCTTTAAAACAGAAAGTAGAGGGAAAAGGAAATGTTTCTGGATAAGAAAGTCTTTTGTATGGTAAAGGAGAATGTTTCTGTAAGCTGCAGAATGTTTGTGAAGGGTAAATTTCAAAAAGTATGAAACTAAATTGGTCACATATATAATTACATAATCAATAAAAGTGATTCAAGGCTTTTTCCTAAGGTCAAATATTAATGTACTGGTATAAAGCAAAGTTTAATCTATGTTAGAGCAACTGGTTTTACAGGAATTAGGGTTTATACAACTCTGGCTAAACAACTGTTATTTTAGAGTTTTATTATAGTCTAGAACTTTCTTTAAAAGCTCAACTTGGTTAATATAAAACATCAGTGTAATTGTGGTGCTATTAATGACTTCTTGGTGTAATAAATGTATTCATATCTACCATGTATACAAGTCTTATTTTTTCAATTTTTTAAATTTGTTCTAATTAGTTACATATTATACATGAATGGAAGGAACACAACTTCTTATTCCTCTGGCTGTACCTGGTGCAGAGTCACTCCAGTAGTGTAATCATACATGTATATAGGGTAATAATGTCTTATTCATTCTACTATCCTTACCAACCCACAGCCCCCCTCACTCTCCTCTACACAAACAAAAGTTCCTTCATTCTTCCCTACCCACCCCCAATCCCCGCCTTACTATGAATCATCATTATCCACTTATCTGAGAAAACACTTGGCTTTTGGTTTTTTGGGATTGACTTATTTCACAAGAATGATATTCTCAGTTCCATCTATTTACCTGCAAATGCCATAATTTCATTCTTGTTTAGAGAGTAATATTCTATTATGTATATGTATCATATTTTTGTTATCCGTTCATCAGTTGAAGGGCATCAAGGTTGGTTCCACACTTTAGCTCTTGTGTATTAAGCTACTACAAACATTGAGGTGATTATGTCACTGTAGTATGCTGATTTTAATTCCTCTGGGTACAAACCAAGGAGTGGGATAGCTAGGTCAAATGATGATTCTATTCCAAGGTTTTTGAGGTATCTCCATACTGCTTTCCACAGTGGTTGTACCAATTTGCAGTCCCACCAGCAATGTAAGAGTGTGCCTTTTTCCCCACATCCTCATCAATACTTACTATTGCTTGATTCTTGATAGCAACCATTCTGACTGGACTGAGATGAAATCTTAGTTTTGATTTGCATTTCTCTAATGACTAGAGATGTTGAACATTTTTTCATATATTTGTTGATCAATTGTATATCTTCATCTGAGAAGTGTCTGTTCAGTTCCTTAGCCCATTTATTGACATCATTGGGATTTTAATAGAAATTGCATTAAATCTGTATAACAATTTCAACAGTATGGCCATTTGACTATATTAATTCTGCCTATACAAGAGTATGTCAGAGCTTTCCATCTACGGTCTTCTTCAATTTCTTTCTTTAGTGTTATGTAGTTTTCATTGTAGAGGTCTTTTATCTCTTTTGTTAGATTGATTCCCAAATGTCTGTTGTTGTCATTGTTATTATTGTTGTTGTTGTTGTTGTTGTTGTAATTGTTGTTTTCTTGAGGCTCTTGTCAATGGGGTGGTTTTCCTAATTTCTCTTGCAGTGGATTCCTTACTAATATATAGAAATACATTTAACTTATGGGCACTGACATTATATCCTGATACTTTGCTGAATTCATTTATTAGTTCTAGAAATTTTCTGGTGGAGTTTTTTTGATCTTCAAAATATAGAAAAATAGTTGGCAAATAGTGATAGTTTGAGTTCCTCTTTTCCTATTCATATCCCTTTAATTTCTTTCATCTGTTTGATTGCTCTGGCTAGAGTTTCAAGGACTGTGTTGAATAAAAGTGGTAAAAGAGGACATTCCTGTCTTGTTCCAGTTTTCAAAGAAAATACTTCTAATTTTTCTCCATTTAGAATGATGTTGGCCTTTGGCTTAGCACTGATAGCTTTTACAATGTTGAGGTATGTTCCAATTATCCCTAGTTGTTCTAGTGTTTTGAATGTGAAAGAGGTACTGTATTTTGTCAAATGCTTTTTCCACATCTATTGAGATAATTATATGATTCTTTTCATTAAATCTATTGATGTGATGTATTATGTTTATTGATTTGCATATATTAACCAACTTTGCATCCCTGGCATGAAATACACTTGATCATGGTACACTGTCTTTTTAATATGTTTTTGTATATGGTTTACCAGAATTTTACTGAGAATTTTTGTGTCATCAGGGATATTGGTGTTTTCTTTCCTTGATATGTCTTTGTCTGGTTTTGGTATCAGGGTGATACTAGCTTTAGGAGTTGGAAAGGTTCCCTCCTTTTCTATTTCATGGAATTTGAGGAATATAATCATTAATTCTTCTCTGAAAGTCTTGTAGAACTTAGCTAAAAATCCGTCTGGCCCCAGGCTTTTCTTGATTGGTAGGTTTTTGATGGTGTCTTCTATTTCCTTGCTTGAAATTAATCTGTGTAAATTGTGTGCACCCTCCTGATTCAGTATAGGTAGACCATATGTCTCTAGAAATTTGTTGGTATCTTTAAAGTATGAGGTTTAAAAGAGCATTTTATCAATCTGATGTTCTCCAAACTAAAGTTGTCTGTAATGGTAATTTTAGACTTATAAAAACACCACATTTAATTTGGGGTTTCTTTATATCATTTAATGTTCTGTAAGTGGACCCATTATCAATAAGATGCATGTAAAATTTTATGTTACTGTTTACACTGGGTAGAAATTTATGTGTATTTTTAAAAGATAGGGACGTGGGTTGTGGCTCGGTGGTAGAGCACTTGCCTAGCACAGGTGAGGCACAGGGTTTCATCTCAGCACTGAATATAAATAAATAAATTAAATTAAGGTATTGTGTCCACTTATAAATAAAAAATTTATATAAAAAAAATAATGATTATGAGAGTCTGATCTGTTTAAAGGTTAATATTGTGAAACACAAAAACATTTTGCCACTTTCCCAAAAAGAAGGGTTAAAAGCTCTCTTAGCTTTGGTTTCATTCTTGTTTCAGATGTAATGTTATATTGTGTTAGTTACCATTAATATAAACTCAAGAAACAATATATAAACTTTATGAAATGATATTTAAGAAAGAGGCAAAGATAAGCTTCAGAAATAAAACACTTGACATATGATTTGCCAAGAACCCCACCTCACCTGAGTTAAGACACTCCCTCTCACCTCAGTCCATGTTAAGATAATTTCAAAGTAGGCTAGACTTAAGCTCATTTAAATTTATATTCAAAGGATAAATTTTTGTTGTAAAGATTACTGTAATCTCAAAATAGACAAGAAATATGTAATTAAGTATGTTTAAAATTCTAAAAATTATGTTTCTTAGTTTGAAGTTATTATACAAACTCAATATATTTTTACTCTTGTTAATTTCACTTTGTATTTTCCTTAAAACTTAAATGTTAAGTGTTAGCACCTTTCAGAAGTACAACTTGTAGTATAATAACCTAAACTAATTTGAGATAGTAGGCCATTATTTATAGACAGACAGGATATAAGGCTAACTTCCAGTACTAATACAGACCCCAATTAAATAGAAGGAGTAAATGACTATAGAGTTATAGACATAAATTTAAAACCCAGTACTCTTACTTTAAGACTGGTGAAATTGGCTTATTGAATGTTTAAGACCAAGGCTTGAAAATTAAAGTTAAGGAAGTAAAAGGGGCAAGAAAGAAAATAGCCAATATGTGGCAGTTGCCCTCTAAGTCAGCTTAAACCCAAAGAATAAGGAAACTTCTCTAAGGGCTTTTCAACTCTGGGCTACATGATCTCCCAATCAGGGGGGATCTATGAGACTCTGGAGAACAGAAAGCTGACTGGTATACATGCTGCAAAAGAGGAGCATCATTGGAGGAGGGAGCCATCACTGATGCTTACAAGGGAAACCACATCATCAAGGAGACCTTAACCCACCCTAGCAGATGGCACTAAAGGAGCTAAGAGGCTGCTCTCAAGTTCCCAAGAGTGACCCCCTGAGGGAACTCAGCTGACTCTTAACAATAGATAGGAACAAGGTCAATTTGACCAGCTTGGTCTAGAACACCTAGCAAAAACAGTTATAACGAAAGTACAGCCATTCTTGCCCATTTAAAAGAAAAGACAATTGTTCTTTTAATGGAACTAAAGACATACACTTGTGTTATCCCCACAGCCCTGGTGGTCCCCAAATTCTGAGGCATTTTTTGTGTGTGAGTGTGTGAGAGAGAGGCTCATGTTTACCCCTGTCTTCCAAAAATTGGACTGGCCTCTACACCTTGATCTTCCTAACTCCTCAAATTAATGTCTTACCAAACAACCAATGTTTTTCTTTCCTAATATCAGTGTACTACAGAGCCCTTCACTTTATTCCCTTATTCATAGGGCTAGAGATATCTGCTGGGATTGGCTCAGGAGCAGAGGAATTAGGGACCTCTTTTCATTGCTATAAAAATTATTATTACAATTTATTGAAGATATCCAACAGGTTGCCATTTGGTACTGACTTCACAAAATCAATTGGATTCCCTATCGTCTGTCATCCTGCAAAATCTTCAGGGCCTAGATCTCCCTCCTGCAGAATGAGTTGGCTTCTGCCTCCTCCTTGGGGAAGAATGTTACTTCTATGTCAATCAATCAGGACTAGCAAGGGATAAGGTTAAACAACTACAGGACCAATTGGAACAGCAGAGACAATGAGAACTAGCTGATTCCTGGTGGGCCTCACAGGCAGACCTAAAACACTGGACTTTCTGGCTTTTTGCTCTTTAACCCGCCTAATATTCATTTTCCTTGTAAAAACCTTTTTCTGTGCTTTGTTAACAGTTAAACAGAAGCAACTTCCTGACAAGGTGACCCATCTAGCCCAGGCTTCCTCCCAAGAACATCCAAAAGTCATTCTCCCCCTTCACTCACAACATGACTCTCCTAAGACCCATAAGGAAGGAATCACCCACAATGATGTCGAAGTACACTCCTCTGAAGCCATAACCACCAGGACTAGAAGCCTAAAATACCTTCCTTATCCTCTTCCAGATCTCTGGCAGAGGATCCCCTACTCCACCCCTTCTCAGCAGGAAGTAGCCAGATATGATGATATTGCCCCAACTCATTATACCCCTTTCAAGAGTCTGTAATGGAGGATACAGAAAATAGGCCCCAAAGAAATGACCTTTCTGTTCCCCTACCTACTCTCCTGCCCCACCCCAAATGATCCAGCCACCAAATCTCCTGCTATGACATGGCCCTGCTGCCAAAAAGGCCCTCCAAAAGTAACTAACTCCTCCCATGACCTGGCTCTACCAAGGCTCGCCACCATTTTTGCCCAAAGATGTGCCTTTTCAGCTGCTGAATAAAGCATCCCTGGTCTATGAGGTCACCACTATTATCTTTTTCTTTTGTATTCTCTTTCATTTGCTTTCAACATTTGCCCTAGACAAGTCACTCCCTAATTCCTGATCCATAAAAACTTTAAGAAACAAAACATGTTTTTGTTGTATAAGCCAAAGGGGTCTTCTACCTCATATGTAAAAATTGGAACAAATCATAGACCTAAATATAAAACCCATCTATAAAACTTCTAGAAGAACAAAGAAAAAAATATTTGAGTTAGGCAAAGATTTATTAGACAGAAATGACAGAAAAAAATGGTCTTCATAAAATTAAATATTTTCTCCTCAGAAGACATAGTTCAGAAGATGAAAACAAACTACAGAATGTTTACAAAACATTTGATAAAGAACTTTATAAATGAGATGAATGACTCATTTTTAAAATAAAACATAATTAAATAGATACTTGATTTTAAAAAGGTACAAAAATGGTAAAAATCACATAAAAATGTATGATAACAGTAATAATTAGGGAAATGCAAGTTAATAATACCATAGAAACTTTGTTTCTTAAATTTTTTGTGGATCAGGAAATAGGGAGTGACTTGTCCATAACACACCTACTAGAATAGCTAATTATTTTTAATTGGCAGAGATATTGATAAAACTATTGAACAATGGACTAATATGTCACTGGTAGGGATGATAAATGGTACACCTACTTTGCAAATCAGCTTGGTAGATTCTCATGAAATTAATACACTTACTATAAGACTCTAGCCAGTCCACTCCAAGGTATTTGCCCAAGTGAAATGCACTTGGTAAACACATATATTCATCAAAGAATTGCACCTGAATATTAATAGGAGTATTATTCATAACAGGCAATAGTTAGAAAGAACTTAAAATTCCATTAACTGATGACTAAACAAATTGTCACATACCTCTATAATAGATTACTGGCAAAACATAGATAAATCTCAAAAGCATTATGATATGTGAAGAAGTCAGACACAAAAGACTACATACTAAATGATTCATTTATGTGAAATTTTAGAAAAGACAAAATTGGAGGAAGAAGAGCAGTGGATTGTGGGGGCCAAAAGTGAGGGGAAAGAACAGACTATTCAAGAACACAAGGGAAGCTTTAAGGAATATGGAAAATGCTTTAAAATTCTCAGATGATTACACAGATGCATCAACTTCTCAAAATTCAACAAACAATACATTCAAAATAGGTTCTTCACACTGTATGCAAATTACACCTTCCTATAGTTTCATGGTTCTTTGTTGTTGGTGCATTATAATTATATATAATAATGGGATTCATATGCCATATTCATACATGCATATGATATAATTTGATCAATCCCGTTTCCCAGTGCTTTAATGCTTCTTCTTCATCCAAACACTACATTAAAATTGTTAGGCAAAAATCAAGCAGATGTCCTATTTTGAAGATTGAGAGAACTGAAAGAAGGGACTATAATTACAGTGACCTGAGACTTTTGTTTAGGGAACTGATTAGGAAAATGGAAAAGCATGAAGAGCTAGACAGTGCTGACTAGAAAACCACAGAGGGGAACAAATTAATATAATCCATCACATCAATAGCCAAAGAAATAATATATCATGTTAATAAAACTGACAATGGCCAACACATAAATTTTAAAATACTCAACATCACTTACCTTCAGGGGAATGCAAATCACTACCACAATGAGATATCAATTCATACCTATTAGAACAGCTATTTTATCAAAAAGACAAAAGATAACAAATACTGGCAAGAAATGGGCAAAGACAACCTTGGTACATTGTTGGTGGAAATGTTAATTAGTGTACTCATTTAAGAAAACAGTTTGGAGATTCCTCAAAAAGCTAAAAATAAATTTATCATTTAATCCAGCAATACCATTCTGGGTATATATCCAAAGGAAATGAAATCAGTATATGAAAAAGATATTTGCACTCTTACATTCATTGAAGCACCATACACAATACCTACGATATGGGATCAATCTAAGGTCCACTGATACATGAATAGATGAAAAAAATGTGATACAATACATAATGAAATACTACATTGCCTATAAAAAGAATGAGATTCTGCCATTTGTTATAGCATAGATGAACCTGATGGACATGCCAAATGAAATAAGCTAAGCATAGGAAGACAAATACTGCATGATCTAATTTACATGTGTAATCTTTCAAATGTCAAAATCAAAGGAGTAGAGAATAGATACACGGTACATATCAGAGGGTGGATGGGAGGGGTGATGAGGAAAGAAGAGACATCAGGCAGAAGGAATAAGCTTTAGTGATACACAGTAACAAGTGTTAATAATAATGTATTTTTTGAGGTTGCTAAAAGAGAAGATTTTAAATGTTCTCACCACACCAAAATGATAAGCATGTGAGGTGAAAGATCTGTTTATTAATTAATCCTAAATGTATACATATATCAAAATAACACATGTATTTTATAAACTATTTTAAATAAAAAATATTTTAAAAAATAAAAAACATTTAAGTATAAAAAGTAAAAAAAGGAAAAAAGATTCAACCGACATTTCAATTAAAGAAGGTATACAAATGACAAAGACATATAAAAGACCTTCAAAATCTTATGTCATTAGGCATTAAAAATAAAAAGAACTCTGAGATACTACTATATACTGTTAGGAGCCACAGCAAAAATATTGATACAGGCACCTTTGGATTTAATGACTGCCAGCCAGCAATTCACATTCATATGGTAATTGGACTCATGCTGTTTAGCTGGGCCCATTTCAGGACTCAGGTTACTCATGTCACTCTTGTAATGGGAGAGTTCCCATTGGTTGGGAAGGATGGTAGGAGGGTGTTCCGGGGGAAGGGGAAGCCCCCCGGCTCAGGTAGAACACACACGTGGTGGACCCACTTGTTAGACCCACTTGTTAGGGGACACACACGGCCTCTCACTAAATAAAACTTTGTCTCAGTTTGACTGGCTTGTGTTTTTGTGCCCAACCGGGTTGCAAGATTGCAAACGGCGTGCACTGACAGCCCAGCAGGGAATCGCTCAGCAGGGGTGCGGCAGGCAGTGCTCCGTAGCAGGAGCGGGACTCAGCCGGCCCGGGCCGGGCAGCCTGCGGCAATATACCTCCTGGGATAGCTAAAACCTTTAAAAAAAATTCTGACAAGGCTGTGGAGCCCACATAGAGGTATTATATTAATCTACAACTAAAAAAAAATTAAATAATAAAAAGAAATTAGGTGTCAAGCCACAAAAGAACATGGATTTTAAGGCCATGAGACTATTTTGTATAATTCAGTATTGGTAAAAATATGATATCACGCACTTGTCAAATTCTATGGAACTAAAAAATCCTAATATAAACTGTGTACCTTATTTAATAATAATGTATCAATAAAGCTTCATCAATTATAACAAATGTACCACACTAAGTAAAATGCTAATAATAGTGTAATAGGGTAAACTGAACCATTCTTTCTGTGAAAAAAGAATGGTTATATGGTAACTCTATATACTGTATATTCAACTTTCTGTAGATCTAAAAAGTTGCTAAGACATTAAACCTAGTAATTATTTTTATATGTTCCCTGTATTAAAATGTCTACTTTGTGTTAGAAGACATTCATTCAAAACACCCTGCTTTGAAGAATGAGAGTTGAAATATGATCCTGTAAGTGGTAGTTCATATATTAGAGCAGAGAGGATATTTACACTGACAGATGAAGAAAGATAGAAAAGCATAAGGAAGTTGAGGGTGATGACTGGATAATCAAGAAGTAACCAGTTCAGTATGTATTTGCTTAACAAAAGAGAAAACAGCCTGGCAAGGTGGTGCATGCCTATAACCCAGCGACTTGAGAAGCTGAGGCAGGAGGATTACAATTACAAGGCCAGCCTCAGCAACTTAGTGAGGCCCTAAGCAACCTAATGAAACCCTGTCTCAAAATAAAAAATAAAATGAGCTGGGAATGTAGCATAGCACTAAAGCACTTCCAGGTTCAATCCCCAGAACCAAAAAAAAGGGGGGGGGAGTGGGGGAGCAAAGGTATAAAAGGGTATGATGAGCTGGTGGGAACAAAAGGTTTGAAATTTAAGAGTATTAAGAAATAAAATGTGGGGCTGGGGTTGTAGCTAAGTGGTAGAGCACCTGCCTAGCATATGTGAGGCACTGGATTCATTCCTCAGCACCATGTAAAAAATAAATAAATAAAAGTACTGTGTTGACCTACATCAAAACAAAGAAGAAAAAGAAATAAAATGTCAAAATGTCAGGAGGTACTGTCAATGAGAAATAATTTAGAAGACTACCTTCTTAACCATCAATTTAATCAAATAAAAAATAACCTGTAAGTGCTAGGTTCAATCTAGAAAGCAAAATGACTATTAGGAGAGCCTGAGAATCTTACAAAGGCCTTGTACTGAAGAAGCAAGGCTCCAGCAGGCTGTAACAAACAAATGGTTAAAGCATGCAATGGAGGAAGGATAGCATCTTCAACAAATGGTGCTGGGAAAACTGGAAATCCATATGCAACAAAATGAAACTGAATCCCCTCCTCTCGCCATGCACAAAAGTCAACTCAAAATGGATCAAGGAGCTTGATATCAAATCAGAAACTATGCGTCTGATAGAAGAAAAGGTTGGCTCCGATCTACATATTGTGGGGTCGGGCTCCAAATTCCTTAATAGGACACCCATAGCACAAGAGTTAATAACAAGAATCAACAAATGGGACTTACTTAAACTAAAAAGTTTTTTCTCAGCAAGAGAAACAATAAGAGAGGTAAACAGGGAGCCTACATCCTGGGAACAAATTTTTACTCCTCACACTTCAGATAGAGCCCTAATATCCAGAGTATACAAAGAACTCAAAAAATTAAACAATAAGAAAACGAATAACCCAATCAACAAATGGGCCAAAGACCTGAACAGACAATTCTCAGAGGAGGACATACAATCAATCAACAAGTACATGAAAAAATGCTCACCATCTCTAGCAGTCAGAGAAATGCAAATCAAAACCACCCTAAGATACCAGTAAGATTGGCAGCCATTATGAAGTCAAACAACAACAAGTGCTGGCGAGGATGTGGGGAAAAGGGTCCACTTGTACATTGCTGGTGGGACTGCAAATTGGTGCGGCCAATATGGAAAGCAGTATGGAGATTCCTGGGAAAGTTGGGAATGGAACCACCATTTGACCCAGCTATTGCCCTTCTCGGACTATTCCCTGAAGACCTTAAAAGAGCGTACTACAGGGATACTGCCACATGGATGTTTATAGCAGCACAATTCACAATAGCTAGACTGTGGAACCAACCACGATGCCCCTCAATAGATGAATGGATTAAAAAAATGTGGCATTTATACACAATGGAGTACTACGCAGCACTAAGAAATGACAAAATCATGGAATTTGCAGGGAAATGGATGGCATTAGAGCAGACTATGCTAAGTGAAGCTAGCCAATCCCTAAAAAACAAATGCCAAATGTCTTCTTTGATATAATGAGAGCAACTAAGAACAGAGCAGGGAGGAAGAGCAGGAGGAAAAGATTAACATTAAACAGAGTCATGAGGTGGGAGGGAAAGGGAGAGAAAAGGGAAATTGCATGGAAATGGAAGGAGACCCTCATTGTTATACAAAATTACATATAAGAGGTTGTGAGGGGACTGGGAAAAAAATAAGGAGAGAAATGAATTACAGTAGATGGGGTAGAGAGAGAAGATGGGAGGGGAGGGGAGAGGGGATAGTAGAGGATAGGAAAGGTAGCAGAATACAACAGTTACTAATAGGGCATTATGTAAAAATGTGGATGTGTAACCGATGTGATTCTGCAATCTTTGTAATGTTTTGAATAACCAATAAAAAAAAACAAATGGTTGATTTTAAAGTGAGCTGCTTTCAAAACATTGCTGAAAGAAATTAAGATGACCTAGGGCTAGGGCTGGGGCTGGGGCTCAGCAGCAGAGCACTTGCCTAGTAGGCGTGAGGCACTGGGTTCCATTCTTAGCACCACATGCAAAAATAAACAAATAAAATAAAGGCATGCTGCCCAAAATAAATAAATAAATAAATAAGAAACTAAGATGACCGAAATATATGCAGAGACATCCCATGTTCAAGAATTGGAAGACTTGACACTTTTAAAAAGATAATACTACCTAAAGTAATTTAAAGATTTTTAAAGTTTTAAAAACCTTCTTTTTTCCAAAACAGGAAAAGCAGAAGGACAATTCACAATAGCCAAGTTATAAAACCAGTCAAGGTATCTGTATATGAATAGATAAGGAAAATATGGTATATACATACAATGGAGTTATTGTTGAGTCATAAAGAACAAAATTATGTAATTTGTAAGAAAATGGATGGAACTGGAAAGCATTATGTTAAATGAAAGAAGTCAGATTCAGATAGCCAAGGGTCATATGTTGTCTCTCATATATGAAGTTTAAAAAAGGCAGGAGGGTAGGATCAGCAGAAAAAACAGTAGGGTAGAAGGTGAAGGCCAGAGGAAGTAGTAGGGAATAAAATTGATCAAATTATATTATATGCTTGTACAAATATGCTACAAGGGAACCTACTATTCTATATAATTACAATGCATCAATACAATAAAATTTTAAAGGAAATAAAAACACTAGATTTGCAAGAGATCCCAAATAGCCAAAATAATCTTAGAAAAGTAAAAAACATTGAAGATTCACATTTCCCAATTTCAAAACTTACTATGAAACTACAGTAATCAAAAGAGTTTGGTACTGGGATAAATACAGGCATATAAAACAATAGGACAGAAGTGAGAATCCAGAAACAAAGCCATATATTTTCGACCAATTAATTTTCAACAAGAGTACAAAGACCATTCAATAGTGAAAGAATAGTCTCTTCAAAAAATGAAGCTGGGGCAGTTAGACAGCCACATACAAAAAAATAGCAGACCCCAAATTCATATCATATTGAAAAAAAGAAAGACTCAAAGACCTAAAAAGAAGAAACCTAAGTCCCTTAGAAAAAAACTGAGGTAAATCTTTATGATCTTGACTTGCTAATGGATTTATGAATTTGATAGAAAAAGCACAATCAATAAAAGAAAAAAAGAGGTGAACTGCACTTTTTAAAGTATTTTTTAGCTGTAGATATAGACACAATATCTTTATTTTATATATTCTTTTTTAATATCTTTATTTCATTTTATGTGGTAGTGAGGATCAACCCAGTGCCTCATGCATGCTAGACGAGCGCTCTACCTCTGACCCACAAGCCCAGCCCTATTTTATGTATTCATTTTTATGTGGTGCTGAGGATTGAACCCAGTGACTCACACATGCTAGGCAAGCACTCTACCATTGAGCTACAACTCCAGCCCCTAAACTGCGCTTCTTTAAAAACTTTTGCATCAAATGTCACTGTCAAGAAAGACAATAGCCAAGTTATAAAACCAAATACCTACACAATGCAAGAAAACATTTGCAATTCATAAATCTAATAAGAGTCTAATATATAGAATACATTAAGAACTCTTACAACTCAACAATAAAAAGGCAAAGAATACAATTTAAAAATAGACAAAGGATTTGAACTGAAATTTCACAAAAGGAAATAACACAAATGGCCAACAAGCCTATGAAAGGGTACTCAGTATCATTATCATTAGGGAAATGTAAAGCACAGCAATGAGCAACAACTTCATACTTACTATGGCACTAACATTCAAAAATGAAAAATAAAACAAGTTTTGGCGAAAATGTAGACAAACTGGAACTTCTGTATTCTGCTATCAGGAAGACTGAACTGTTGTGTACCAGTTTGGCAGTTCTTAACAACACAGAAAATAGAATTCCCATGTGATGAGAAATTCAACTTCTAGCTACATACCTACCAAAATTGAAAACAAGTATTCAAAGAAATACTTGTACACAAATATTACCATATTATTTACAACTGTTAACTGGTACAAGGACTCAAATGCCCATCAGTTGAAAAAAAGAAGAAAGTGTGTTTATCTATACAATTGAATATAAAAAGGAATGAAATACTGCTACTTACTATAACATGTACCAACAAGGACAAACCTCAAAAATATTAAGGAAAGTGAAAAAAGCCAGACACAAAGGGTCATTATTTGTATGATTCCATTCATATAAATTGCCCAGAATAGGTAAGCCCACAAATATAGAAAGCAAATTAGAGGTATCTGAGGACAAAGGAAAGGGGGTAACAAGGTGTGACTTCTTAGGTGCTGTATTTATTTCTTTGGTGATGAAAATGCTTTGACATTAGAAGTGATGGTTTCTCAACATCATGAATTTCTAAATTCCACTGAATCATACACTTTTAAATGGTTAATTTGCTATTGTGTGAATATTTTACCTTAGTTTAAAGAGAGTTGCTTGTATGTTTTAGTCATTTGAATAACTTGGAAAAATAAAATGGTAATTATAAATGTCAATGTCAGAACACACAGCCTGGGTTCAGATCTCAGCTTTGCCAGTTCCAGCCAAGTGACATAAGCAAGTGACTTAATGCTCTTTGTGCCTCTGTTCCTCATCCCTAAAACCAAGTTGATAAAAAATACTTGTAGGACATTAAGAACTAAATAAGTTAACACATTTGAAACATTTAAAATGATACCTTGCAAATACTAAACATTCAGTAAATATTAACCAAAAACAGCTATTATTTTTCTGACAATGAAAAAACAGGAATAATTTCATCTAGCAAAAGACTAAGAATTCTAAGATCTTTTTCAAAGATGGTATAAATCATAAATTCACTATTGGTAAATTCTATCCCATAGGCAGATAATATAAGCACCTAAAGTAAAGATCTGTCATATACCCCTAATTCCTATTTTAAAAAGTGTCCTGTGCATGGAGCCAAAGGCTGTGTGACTCTCCTGAGGTTGGTTAGCATCTCCTCGTAGCATCCATGTAGTAAAAAGAACAAAGAGCATGCTATTTCAGAATAGTCAATAATAAGGAATAGGTAGTATACAAAAATCAAGCCAGAACTGAATAATGTCAAACATGAAGTAGAACATATATCAGTGAGGATCTAGAAATACTTGAGAAAATTTGAAACTTCTCATTAAATTCTTCAAAAATACTTGAAGTAAAATAGGAAGCAAACCAGCAAAGTGTCAACTTAAATAGTTGCATAAGTGGCACTGGGGACAGTGCAATACACACACAAACACACACATACACACACACACACACACACACACACATATATCCATATACATGCCCACTTCTGAAGATCATAGGAAAAGCAATTACTAAAGAGGTAATGAGTAAGTCCAACTTCTTACCCTCTTCGGCTTCATCCTCCTGGGGTGACAAGGGACCCCCTCCACTAGTAGGAGTGATGGGTTCCTCCTTGTCAGACTCCCGCTGTAGACTCACCACCTCATATATCACATCTCCAGCACTGGTATGGCCTTTTCCCTCAGACTGAGAAAGATATAACCATGTAAATATTAGAAATTTAAAGAAAATACTGAAAGAGAAGTATTTCAATAACTCATTTTTTAAAAAAGCTAAAATTTAGAGCAGTACATCCTGTTTATCTACAGCATGTCTAAAATTGAGAAAACGTTTAAAGTTCATTATTCTTCACATGACATTCCAAATGTATTGTTCCCTTAGCATTATTTTAACCAACACAATGAAACCTACTAACTATTTAGAGAGAACTCAACTTCTTTTCATTAGAAAAATTTGAGATACCACAGGCTGTAGGACAAATAAGCATACGGGGGTCTTGGAACTATCTCATATAGAGGTAAAAAATATCAGCTTCACTATTCACTAATTCATGGAAGTACTGTTTACCTTATAAACAGTCTGCATTCTAAATGGAGAGAAAATGAAGCCAACTATCAATTAACTCGCCTTCACAAGGCCCACACTTCCCTGAACAAACCACCCCACCTCTCCTTCCAGCTCTATCTCTGCCCAGTCTAACACCACATTGCAGCCCACTGACCTGTCTTGCTTCAGCTCCTTCAACCCTTTAAAATCCTTCCTAACTCAAGGTCTTAGGGCATCTTTTTCCTCTGCTAATAGTTTTTCTTCCACTCTTTGCTCACTCCCATCCATCCCAGATTCTAACCTCCAATGTTACTTCTTCAAAGAAATTTTCCAGACCTCTATTCCCAATCTAAGCTAAATTCTTTATGTTTTTGATTCTCATCAAATTCTGTCCTTAGCCTACATTGCACTTACAACAAAATAATTACACACTTATTTTTAGACTTATTTGTTTAATATCTATCACATCCACAAGACAGTAAGAACAATAAGGGCAAGAACTGTGTTGTTTTCAATAAAAAAGTAGGTGGTACATGACATACAGTAAATGTATGTGAAATAAATGACCAGAAAAATGGGAAAACGCGTGGATTTGGGATCAAAAAGACCTGGAGTCTGAACTCAAACTTCACTTGCAGTCTGATGTGTGAAACTAGACAAATTACTATGTTGAGTCCTAGTATCTGTATCAATAACACAGAAATATCACCACTATTCCTCCAAACTGTAAAGGTTAGGTATGGGCTGGGGTTGTGGCTCAGCGATAGAGCGCTTGCCTAGCATGTTCGAGGCCCTGGGTTCGATCCTCAGCACCACATAAAAATAAACAAAATAAAATTATTGTGTCCAACTAAAAAATAAATATTTTTTTAAAAAAGGTGGTTAGGTATGACACTTTTAAAGTTCACAGAAGAATTTGGAAGAAATTCATTATTATTATGTTTACAGCACCATACTAGAATCTAAAAGACACAAAATAAGAATATAGGTATATACAGAAATACAATTATCTCTACTGTACTACATTTAAAGTTACAAAAATATAACAATTTTAATTATTAATTGTTTTCAAGAATTAATCTTGAATGACAGTCAGTTTTCAAGTATATCTTTAAAATCACTTCAAAAAATAAAAGTTAAAATTGTCCATTACACAGCAATTAGAGAAATAAAAGACAGTCATGAGGGGCTCAGGATGTGACTCAAGTGGTAGTGCGCTCGCCTGGCATGTGTGGGGCACTGGGTTCGATCCTCAGCACCACATTAAAATAAAGATATTTTTAAAAAGATAGTCATGGAAAGTTAAGTGGTTAAGTTTAAAGCAACCAAATTATTGCTATATTTCTACTATACTCCAGAAACAGAGGACTCAATTCATAGTAAACCATTTAAAGAACCATAAAAAGAAATACAGAAAAGATGAAATACTTGCAAAATGTTTGAATAATCCAGATAATAACAGGGAAGGTGAAAACAGAAATGAAAAATAGGAAACAAGGTAAAAATACATAATAAAATGGAAGACTTACATGCAAACATATCAATAACTATATTAAATTAAATGGCCTACACATACCAATTAAAGGAAAATAAGAATCAATTATATTGTCTCAAAAAAAATTCACACTAAATATAATAATATAGGTAAGTTAAAAGTAAAATGAGAAAATTTATGGACATGTTAGATAGTAGTCAGTAATGAGCAGAGAAATAAATGGCAAGGTCACAGGTTTTTTTAAGTTACTTTGAAGTCAAATGTATAATTAGATGGCTTTCATAAAAACACCACATATACAAACCTTGAGAATGAACAGGTGGAAACAAAGGGAACCAATTAAAGAAATATGTCAAGAAAGAAGGATTAATGGGACCAACTCCTGACAGGGTCTACTGAGGTCACTATAAAGCTAGGATTTATGGACATAGGTATCTCCATATATCTCAGAAGAGAGGTTTCTTTAGTAGTGCCGGTGCACTAAGGTTAAATTCTGACCAGCCACATTCTGACCAATGTCCACAGTGACATAGGACTGACTTGCAGATGAGCACCCCTGAATAGGATCGCCACCATGACCTGAGAGGACAAACTAGGGTCAAAAACTTTACCGCCTGACATACAGGTTGGCAGAGTGTAGAAGGTTCTCAAGGCAAACATCAAATGGTAATAAATTTGGAGACATCACTGTTCCCTTTTTCATTCTCTGCTTGGAGACAACCTACCGTCTCTCTTGAGAGTGAGCCTTACTATATTTTCACTTATAATAAAGTTCCTTGCCTGGATTTTGATGTCTGGCTTGAAATTTCTTTTGTTGGAACACGAGAACTAAGGCTTAAAAAATACAAATCGAAAAAGAGCCAAAGAGACTAGACTACCATGCAAGACAAGAAATCACTAAGGATAAAAGACATTACACAATGTTAAAAAGGATCAATTCAACAAGGATATGTATGAATCCTCCAAGTGTACGCACCTAACAACAGAGTCTCAAATATATGAAGCAAAAATTGACAGAAATGAAGCGACCACACAATTCCAATTTTATAAGAAAGACTTCCAACATTCCTCTTATAGTAATCAAAAGAAAAGGCACAAAAATTCAGCAAGGTTATAAAAGAATTGAGCAGCATCATCAATAGAACCTCAAATTTACATATCACTCTACCTAAGAAGAGCAGAAAACATTCTTTTTAAATGCACATGAAACATTCACCAAAATAAAACACTTCCTGGGTTATAAAACAATAAAAGGTTCAAAAATTAAAATCATGAAAAATATGTTCAGTGGCCAGAATAAAATTGGAAATCAGTAACAGTAATATATCTAAAAAATTCCCAAATACTTAGAAATGAAACACACTTTTAATAATCCAAGGATAAAAAAAAAGCCAAAGGGGAATGTTCAAATTATAAAATATTTTGGACTAATCAAAATATGAAAATAAAATAACAAAACCAGTGGGATATATCTAAATAATACACATGGGAACATTTAGAGCTATAAAATGTTACCAAAAAAATATCAAAAACTCAATTGGGGCAGGGGCGGGCCTGGGGTTCTGGCTCAGTGGTAGAGTGCTCGCCTGGCATACATGAAGCACAGGGTTCAATCCTCAGCACCACATAAATGTAAAATAAAGATATTGTGTCCTCCTAAAACTAAAAAATAAATAAATAAATAAATGTTAAAAAAAAAAAAACTCAATACCTCAACTTTCATCTAAAGAAACTAGAAAAAGAAGTTCAAAAAAAAAAAAACCCCAAAGTAAGCAGAATGAAGGAAATAAAGATAACAAGATAAATAAAATTGGGAAAAGAAAATTTTTAAATCAATGAAATCAAAAACAGTTCTTTGAAAGAATGAATAAATTGAGAAGGCTCCCTTAACAGTGACAAAGAAAAAAAAGACACAAAAAAGTGGATATCACTACAGACACCATAAACATTAAAGGATAATAAATTCTGCCTATTAATTAGACAAATTCCTTAAATGTCACTAACTATCCACTCTACCTAAAAAGAAACAGATAACCTAAAAAATATCTAATGAACAAAATTGAATATGTAGTTAAAATCCTTCTGAAAATGAAAACTTCTACACATTCAATTTTATAAACACATATAATAATATGTCACAACCAGAGATTTTATTTGGGGAATGAAAAGATTGGGACGAAAGAAGAAAAACCACATGATTGTATCAACTAATGTGTGAAAAGCATTTGAAGAAAATCGGCATTCGTTCCAGTTAAAGCCTTTCAGTGAACCAGGAATATAAGGGAGCTTTACCATCTTATTAAATGGTAACTAACAAAAAACTTACAACTAACATCATACATAATGGTGAAATATTGAATACTTTCCTCCTGAGGTGAGCAAAACCCAACACTTATTGTTAAGGTGACACTCCTCAGCAACATTCAGTGGAAGTCCTGGCCAGTACACCAAGGCAAGGAGGGCTGGAGAGAAGGAGGGAAGGAGGGAGGGAAAAGAAAAGAGAGGGGAGGGGAAGGGAGAGGAGATGGGATAACGGAAGAAATAAAACTATTTCCTATACAAATAAAATCTGATACTTTTTTTAATTTTTATTTTGTAGTTGTAGATAGCCTTTATTTTGTTTATTTTTATGTGGTGCTGAGGATTGAACCCAGGGCCTCCCACATGCCAGGCAAGCACTCTACTGCTGAGCCACAGCACCAGCCCAAATCTTTTTTGGTTTTGGCTAGGTTAGCAGTTCTGTTTAGCATTGACCTTCTTTTTATCTTTACCTGTTCAGAAGCAAATATAAGGAAATTGTATGCTACTTTGATCTCATATAGAACCTAAATAATGTACGTAGCAAATGGGCTTCAAATAATGTATTTCTTCATTAATTTGTTTTTATTTTCAGTATTAAGTTATTATTAGATAAATTTTAAAAATCTGTAATTACAAAATAAATTATATCATTCATATTAAAATTCATCAATTTAGTGACATGACAGGCACTCAATAAATGTGACTAAGTTACAAAGATTCATCACAATGCACAATGCACAATGCCCTCCTGGGGGCTAGTTACAAACAGTATTTTTCTATGTGTTAAACATCATAGCAATTTGTATGCTTTGTGTTAGTTGAAATAATATGAAGGAGTGTTACACATTCTGATGTTCTGAAAATATTCAGATGTTGTGCATTCTGCAATTCTGAAGAAAGATTGTTTAGCAGTTAACATCTTAATCATTTGGGTATACACTTTCATTATAATTTAGAAAGCTGGGCAGAGGAATAGGAAGCAAAAGTAACTCTGCCAAGGGCAACTCCTGAAAGAGCACCCCATTACAGTTGGAGACCAAGTCTTATTTCTATTAAAAAGTATTCCTTAAAAGGTAACTTCTTAAAAAGTTTAAAAAGCATAAAAGGAAAATTCCCTTTTGGAGGTACATGTTGATTTAAACCTATTTAAATAAAATGTATTAACTTGATGAATAACCAAGAGTAACCAAATAATAGTAGTAAATGTTTTATATGCAGAAAGATGAAGATAAAAAATATCAAGGTGGTGGAACACTTATATTTTAGGAAAATTAAAGGGTATAAAAGTCATTTTGTTTTTTGGCTAGGTTAGCAATTCTGTTTAGCACTGACTTTCTTTTTTTATCTTTACCTGTTAAGAAGGAAATATAAGGAATTGTGTGTGTGTGTGCGTATTCATGTGATTTTGTGTGCAGCTTAGACTATCTGATTCTATTATATAGTTTATATAGATTTTTGTTAAAAACAAGATTTCTTCAAGACCATACTTCTCAATTCAGCTTTATCTGAGTCACTGGAGATCTTTTAAAAACTTGCCTGACAACTATGGGGATGTGTACCTGTATTCCCAGCTCTCAGGAAGCTGAGGAATTAGGATCAAGACTAGACTGGGAAACAGTGGGACACTTTCTCAAATAAATAAATAAATAAATAAATAAATAAATAAATAAGTCCAGATTCCTGGATCTCACTGTAAAGATTCTCAACAGTAGGCATTAGTGTTTCAAATATATATATAAAAAATCCAATCCAAAATCTAAAAAGTCAATCACAATGTTCCATGGGGGCAGGTGGAGGGGGGGGGGAGAACACACACAACACAGAGACATATCTTGAATGAAGATCCTGCCTTATCAGGTAGTTGTCCTGCCCACTGCCCACCCCTTCCTCCTTTCCCCCCTAGAAAGGCCCGGTTCTTCCCTTAGTTCCCAAAGATAGAAATCTGAGGAGGATGGCCCTCTCCACCTTCGGGGTACTGGCCCTAGAATAAACCTGATTTCCTTCCCATCAATTCTCACCTCCCATATATTGGCTTTTGAGCAGCAATCAGCCTGATCTAGGTCCAGTAACACAACTAAAGGAATGTTGAGATACCCAAAAGCAAAGAAGAAATTTGGTGGAAAGGGTTTAACATTAAAACTATACTTAGTGCAGAACTCAAAATCAAGCTTTTAGGAGAACTGAGATAGGGAAAAAAAGTGTAAGAAAGGCAGCTACTTCTAACACCAGCTGGACTCTAATACTCCTGGAGAAGACTGAAGTGCATTTTCGTTTACTGACAGTAAAGTCACAGGAACTTCTGAGAACAGGTAAGATTGTTATAACTTTTATCATAACCTGGAACCTATCCTGTTCTAACAAGCAAACCTCCTCCCTCCAAACTATTCCTCTGTCTAGAAACAAAAGACAGGAAGATGGCATTTGGAGAACAAATTTCTCAAGAGAAAAGTCAGCCTAGCATGGTGGTTCACACTATAATCCCAGTTAACTTGGGAGGCTGAGGCAGGAGATGGGAAGATCAAAGCCAGTTTCAGACCCTCAGCAACTTAACAAAGCCCTGTCTCAAAATGAAAAAGAACTGGGGGAATAGCTCAATGGTAAACAGCCCCTGGGTTCAATATCAGACACCAAAAAAAAAAAAAAAAAAAAAAAGGTGGTGGGAGTCTTTCCTTCCCCTTAACCCTTCATCTGTAGTCTCATTTTCTTTCACCTTGGCATTTTAACTCCTCTTACTTAATTCTAACTTCCCTTTTTCTCTTGCTTTCTTGAGAATTCTCCCTTTTCTGAATCTAAATCCTGTTCCTAGTCAGACACAACATAGACGTAAAGTACCTGGAACAATGCTGAATACACAGAAAGTGCTACAGATGCATTATTTGTTGTTGTTTTATGCTGCTACTTGATATAAAACACTTTAAGGCATGAGACAGTCTAACCTAAGGTACAATATGCAAGTGACATTCAGGAACAAGGAAGAAGTACAAGTGGCTTCCACACCCCATTCTACTGCGACGCCTAGTGTACATCTTCTTGAAGAGGTAATGATAATGGAAATAAAAATGATAACAAATATTCAATTCTGACAACAACCCAAGCATGTTCATACTTTAGGATGTTCACAGTTAGGCATGGTGGTTGCATGCCTGCAATCCCCCTGCAATCACTTGAAAGACTGAGAAAAGAAGATCACAAGTTTGAGGGCAGTCTGGGCAACATAGTGAGATCCTGTCTCAAAATAAAATTAAAAGCAGGGCCAAGCATGTAGTTCAGTGGTAGAATGATTGCCTAGCATGCACAAGGTTCTGGATTCCAAAACCAGTACTGCCAAAACAAAAAACTTTAGGACGTTAGCATTAGCTGAACCTTTGCAAGGCCTTCCCTGGATCTTCCTATATATGGTTTCTTCTTGTCATTCAGACTTCCAGACATTTAAATAGCACTGCTTCAGGAAGGCCTTCCTGGACTACCCAATCAACATAAAGTATCCATACCATTCTATTACTACCCACTATTTTGCCATTTGGTTCCCTGTCTGTCCGTTCCTTATATCCTCCTTCTGTTGAGAGAATGTAAGCTCCATGAAGAGGGACCTCTTTGGTGTTTATCACCACTGTATCCCCAACATTTAAAAAGCAATTTGTCACAGAATAGACAAGAAATGTTTGTTGAACAAATAGATGAAAAAGCAGAGGCTCACAGACAGAATTATCAAATGGCAGAACAGGAAACCACCTCATGCCTAGAATCAGGACCAAATCACTAATATTTTGATTTACCTTTCTATGTTACTTTATGGTCTACTTATTTCATGGTCTTTGCTTTGATAACATTATGCATATTCTTTGCATTTGGTATTTATCATGTGATTCCTTGTATAATAGTGACTTTTACATATTTCCTTATTAACACAAGATGAAACAGAGATCCTTTGGAAGGATTATGTTTTAAACATTGTACCCTTACTATGAACACTACCAAAACACAGAGACTATAAATAAGCCTATATTCTAAATTAACTCAACTGTAACAGTCATGGAATTATTTGTACTAAAAATCTTTCATGTAACTCACTAATTTCAATGGCACAATTTTAGAGATGGAAGACTTCAGAACATTATTAACCCACACTCTTATTTTATAATAAGAAAACTATGGATTTAGAGATATAGTGACTCCTTCTGGGACTTACTTGCTACTATCTATTGAGAATCAGCCTCATCTGCCATACTTATTTATATATAAATTCAGAAGACTTCATGTACCATATCCATGTACCATATTCATGTACCATATCCATGTACCATATATGATATTCACCACACATACAAATGGGAAAAAGTGATTTCTTTTCAAGTAAATATAAAATTCAGTATGTATTTTCAGGACAGATGCCCCAACAACTAAACAACAACTTCTTAAAATTAGAGTTGAAAAATCTCCTTAATAAGCAGTAATATATTTTTCAGAAAAATCTATTCATCATGACATCATATGTGCTAATAAAAATTATTTCAGTTATTTAAACCTTAAATTTTATTTATCTCAAGAGATGTCAGTCTGCATGAAAATATGCTACGGTGGCCTCAAAAGGCTCTGGATATCCTAAGCTAATGTAAAATAAATAAACTTGCTTCATATTATTTTTTAAATAAACATGAGCATTTCTTCCTTCATAATATTGTTTTTTCTCTAATTGCCTCGAACTGTTCCTTGCAATCTATCACACATCCCCAGAATAAGATTAGAAGTACACAATGCATCCTCAGTGTTGCTGACTCGGTTGTCCTCTAGAGATGAAAATATTTTACACTAACTTCATCTCATCATCTAAACCTGCGCCTGGCACTGTCTTCTCAGAGATGCTTAAATAAGAAAAAAACAAAAATCACTGAATTCATTTATGGAAGTGTTACATTTTCCAAGTTCATATCTCCATGTGTACACTCCTTCATGCTTAAATTACTTTGTTGTCATCCATTTTCACTACATTTAAGTGCTAGAATAAAGTGAGAAGCCTTTTATGAAGAACAGACTTCAAAATGTTGAATAAGCGGTGTTATGATACAGTCAAAATTCCTTCACTAAATATCAATTATGCTGCTCCTATCCACATTAGATCCAACATGATCTCTTTGTCATATACTTTTTTTTTAATTTCAAAAAGCTGAAAGAATACAAGTCTTTAGATAAGTGGATTATGCTTCACTCACAGACCACCTGGTAGTTAGTGCTTTCTTAAATGCCACAAAGGGAAGAGAAAGGAGAAGAATGCTGACATTTAATGAAACGATCCCAAGTCTCTATGCTTGCCATCTTTCTTTACTTAAAAAACAGCATGTTAGATTTTTAATGCATTGCAGAAGAGTAGATGTAAGAATTCTTTCCTAATTTATAATTTCAAAATTTTACACTGCAAGTTCAAACTCAATCCTACTCATTCACTTAACAATTCCACAATTCTTGATGAAGACCTGTAATCAACCACCTATTCTCACTTCAATACTTGCAGGAAATGCTGTTGTATTCAGTTTTTAAAATATTTAAAAATAAATAATATATTTATTTTGCAGTCTCATGATAAGACTGATGAACTTTAGGAAATGCTACCCCAAAATACAGCACCTTAGCATGTGAGACAACAGCAAGAGCAGAAAGGTCACTCTCACCTTCCCTTTATCACCATGGGAGCTTTAATCTGGTTTACTTTAATAAATTCTTATACTTTCTTTTCACCTTCTCCTGTCCATGAATCTCATCCCTTGAATTCCTGAGTCAAAGAACTCACTTGACTCCATATTCCATAGGGAAACCAAGAAGAATCTGGACAGACATTGCTGAGTTCCCCCCAATTTATCAACATTAGATAACAGCCACTTTTGTACACCCATCATGCTTTTCCAACCTGTCCACTCTTCATCAAACCTAAGTATAAAAACATAGTCCAGTCCTTAATTATATAATACTTTAAGTGAATAAAAATACTAAAATATAGAATAACTTCATATCTACTAAAAAACTCAATTCAAAGTAAAATACTTCTCACAAATTAACCTACAGAGCCAGAAGGTTTCACTGGTGAATTATACATTTAAGGAAGAAATAATACAAACCTTTTTTTCTCCATTATTATTATTTCACTAGTACATTATAATACACTTAATAGTGAAATTCATTGTGTCTTCTTCATATATACACATATATGCACATAACTGTAATTATACAGGCTTGCCTCTATATAATTACATATTTTATATATATATAATATGTAATTATATAGAGGCAATATATATTATATATATAAAATCCTCCTCTATTCTGTACCATTGGTCTACCAATCTATTTTGGTGCCAATACCATGCTGTTTTTGTTACTACTGCTCTGTAGTATAGTTTCAGGTCTGGTATATAGTTATGCCACCTGCTGCACTATTCTTGCTGAGGATAGCTTTAGCTATTCTGGGTCTCTTAATTTTCCAGATGAATTTCATGACTGCTTTTTTTCTATTTTTTTTTTATTTCTATGAGGAATGCCATTGGGATTTTTATTGGAATTGCATTAAATCTGTATAGTGCTTTTGGCAATATGGTCATTTTGACAATTTTAATTCTGCCTACCCAAGAGCAAGGTAGATCTTTCCATCTACTAAGATTTTCTTTGATTCTTTGTTTTACGTTCTGTAGTTTTCGTTGTAGAGGTCTTTCACCAATTCAAACTAAAAAGCTTCTTCTCAGCAAAAGAAATAATCAGTGAAGTGAATAGAGAGCCCACATTTTGGGAGCAAATTTTTACCACATGCACATCAGATAGAGTACTAATCTCGGGGATATATTAAAAAACTCAAAAATCTTAACAGCAAATAAACAACCCAATCAATAAGTAGGCCAAGGAAATGAACAGACATTTCTCAGAAGATGATATACAATCAATCAACAAATATATGAAAAAATGTTCAACATCTCTAGCAATTAGAAAAATCAACTCAAAACTATTCTAAGATTTGGGGCTGGGGTTGTAGCTATGCAGTAGAGCACTTGCCTAGCATGTGAGAGGCACTGGGTTCGATCCTCAGCACCACATGTAAATAAATAAATAAAGTTACTTAAAAAAAAACTACTCTAAGATTTCATCTCACTCCAATCAGAATGGCAGCTATTAAGGATATAAACAACAAAAAGGTTACCAAGGATGTGGGGAAAAAGGCACAGTCTTACACTGCTGGTGAGATTGCAAATTGGTGCAGCCATATTGAAAGCAGTATGGAGAATCCTCAGAAAACTGGAAATAGAACCACCATTTGACCCAGCTGTACCACTCCTTGGACTATACTCAAAGGACTTAAAAATAGCATACTAGATTCCAAGATGGCGGAGTAGAGGAGAACCCGTTACTGGCGGCTCTGTGTATGACTCTCAGGAGTGGGTGGACCTGTTCCCCAACAGGGACTCCCATTGACGAATTTAAACTTCTTGGAGCACGTGACAGGATCCTGAACAGAGGATTATTTCAAGAACAGCACGCGGTGTGGGGGAGGGGGGGAGCGTAGTCCCTCTTTGCCATGGAAGCAGCCAGCAGCGCAGTGCTGGAACCCGCCACAGACAAGCGGAGTTTGAGTGAAGTTTGAGTGGCTTTCTGGCAGTGGAGGTGCAGGGGGTTTTGCCCCTTCAGGGCTGAAGGCGCCAGACTGCAACCCGCATCAGTGCAGGACACCGGACCAAGGATGGAGTTCTGGGCGTAGCAAAGGAACAGCCCAGCTCCCTCTACCTCAATGGACACCCCGGCACGGGAAACAGGCGGTTGCCATCTTGGAAAATCTATACTGTCAACTTCTGGCAGGTGTGGCTGACATCGCAATGGGCATCTGAACAGGTGTGTGGTTCCCAGCCCGCCCCCCCCCAGCTCTGATAACTCAGAACAGTTCTCCCCAGCTTTTGGTGAGCAGGGCTATCAGAGCAGAGTGCAACTGAGAAGGTCCATGATCTCCAACTCCTCCTCTCCCTGCTGTGATAACTCAAAACCTTTCTCGCCAGCTCTCGGTGGGCATGACTATCAGAGGGAATTTAACAGAACAGGTTTCCAACTCCCCCTCTCCCCAGCTATGATAATGTGGTGACTACCAGCACAGAGATAGCACTCAGTTGATCAGGAGCATGTGGCAGCCAGGGCGCCGCCCACCCAGGGTGAACAAGTGATCTCGCAATTGGGACCTGGTGGGCAGGAGGGGGAGAGGGATAGAGACTGGGAGCAACCCAAAGAGACCTAAATCGGAGAAGCACCGGGCAGGTGAGGGAGAGCCTCCTCACACGGGTTGCTTCCACCACCCTGAGGGCAGAGACCCAACCTGGAATGCACAACACCACCTACTGGAAGAGAAGAAAACAGAATTCTAAGAGTGTTGTTTTTTTCTCCTTTTTCTTTCCTTTCTTTTTTTCTTTTTATCTTTATCTTTTTTTCTTTTTCTTTTCATTACTTTCTATCTCTTTTCCCCCTTTTCTTCTTCTTTTCTTGTTATTTGTCTTCCTCCTTCTCTTCCTCTCTCAAACTCCCAGTGTTATTATTTTTACTATGTATAATTTACTAAATGCAAATAGGTGTTTGTTTCTATGCTTCTTATTGTCCTCCCATGTACCTGTGTACCCTAAAATACCATCTGTCTATTCTCCTGCTAATAACTCCCTTCATTAGAGTTCTATTCCAAAGTTGCTAAGATATATTAACCCCATACCCTCACATCTTTCCCCCTTAACATAACGTCCTACGCTCAACCCTCAGTTCTCTATACGCCACTGGAAACTGTACGCCTTTTAAGAAGCTAATGAATATATTTTAAATAATAATTGAATCCAACACTCTAGACATAGAGACTAACTATAAATATATTAATAACAAAAACTTGCTCATAGATGATGTAATATTGATACTGGGAACTGTTAACATTGTCTTTCCACACAAAGGAGAGATCTCGGAAATATACAAGAGCAATACGAATATATAGAGGAAAAACAATAGCACAACAATCACACCGAACTGGAAAGAAATGTGAGCAACATGAAAAGACAAGGAAAAAAAGGACCACAAACAATGCAAGACAATACAACATTAGAAGAGGTAACATCTACAGCAGAAAAAAATGTCAGATAAAGATATCAGGATATACATGGTTTAGATGTTCTGGGGTCTCATGGAAGACATTAGACAACAAATGCAGACAATGAAAGATCACTTTGACAATGAATTACATAAACAAATCCAAGAAGCAAAAGATCAACTCTACAGGGATAGAGGTTATGCAAAAAAAGCAAACAGAAATCCTAGAAATTTTAAAAAACAATGAACCAAATTAAAAACTCAAATGAGAGTATCAACAGCAGAGTAGACCATTTAGAAGATAGAACATCAGACAACAAAGACAAAGCATACTGAAAAGAATGTAGACAGCACAGAGAGGCTAATAAGAAACCATGACAGAACATCCAAGAAATATGGGATACCATAAAGAGACCAAATTTAAGAATTATTGGGATAGAGGAAGGTATAGAGGTGCAACCAAAGGAATGAGCAATCTATTCAATGAGATAATATTAGAAAACTTTCCAGATATGAAGAATGAAATGGAAATCCATATCCTAGAAGCCTACAGGACACTGAATGTGCAAAATCTCAACAGATACACATCAAAACACATTATAATAAAAATGCCCAACACACAGAACAAGGAGAGAATTTTACAAGAGAAAGGAAGAAGATTACATTTAGGGGTAAACCAATTAGGTTAACGGCTGATCTTTCAACAGACTCTGAAAGCTAGAAGATCCAGGAACAACGTATTTCAAACACTGAAAGATACTGGGTTCCAACCAAGAATCTTGTATCCAGCAACATTAAGCTTCAGGTTTGAAGATGAAATAAAAACCTTCCATGATAAACAAAAGTTAATAGAATTTGCAGCTAGAAAACCGGCGCTTCAAAACATCCTTGGCAAAACATTTCATGAAGAGGATATGAAAAATAACAATGAAAACCAACAGTGGGAGGGAGTACACTAAAGGAAAAACTAATCAAAGAGGAAAATCAAGTCAAGTTAAATAACAAAAATAAACAAATATGACTGGAAATACAAACCATATCTCAATAGTAACCCTAAATGTTAATGGCTTAAACTCACCAATCAAAAGACATAGACTAGTAGACTGGATTAAAAAAAAAAGGATCCAACAATATGCTGCCTACAGGAGACTCATTTGATAGGAAAAGACATGCACAGATTGAAGGTGAAAGGTTGGGAAAAATCATACTACTTACATGGACCTCGGAAGTAAGCAGAGGTATCCATACTCATATCAAATAAAGTAGACTTCAAACTAAAGTTAATCAAAATTGATAAAGAAGGACACTACATACTGCTCAAGGGAACCATACACTAACAAGACATAACAATTATTAATATATATGCCCCAAACAATGGTGCAGCTATGTTCATCAACCAAACTCTTCTCAAGTTCAAGAGTCAAATAGACCACAAAACAATAATCATGGGTGATTTTAATATACCTCTCTCACCACTGGACAGATCTTCCAAACAAAAGTTGAATAAAGAAACTCTAGAACTCAGTAACACAATTAATAACTTAGACTTAATTGACATATGTAGAATATATCAACCAATATCAAGCAGATACACTTTCTTCTCAGCAGCACATGGATCCTTCTCAAAAATAGACCATATATTATACCACAGGGCAAGTCTTAGCAAACACAAAGGAGTAGAGAAACTACCATGCATTTTACCCGATCATAATAGAATGAAATCGAATATCAATGATAAAATAAAGAAGAAAAATTCCTACAGTACGCTACTGAATGAACAATGGTAACAGAATACATCAAGGAGGAAATTAAAAAATGCTTAGAGGTAAATGAGAACACAGACACAACATATCAAAATCTCTGGGAACTATGAAAGCAGTAATGAGAGGAAAATTCATTGCATGGAGTTCATTTCTTAAAAGAAAGAAAAGCCAACAAATAAATGACCTCACACTACATCTCAAAGCCCTAGAAGAAGAAGAACAAACCAGCAGCAAAAGCAGTAGAAGGCAAGACATAATTAAAATCAGAACTAAAATCAATGAAATCGAAACAAAAGAAACAATTGAAAAAAATTGACAAAATTAAAAGTTGGTTCTTTGAAAAAATAAATAAGATTGACAGATCCTTACCCATGCTAATGAAGAATAGAAGAGACAGAACCCAAATTACTAACATACGGAATGAAAAAGGCAATATCACAACAGACACTAAAAAAATACAGAAGATAACTAGAAATTACTTTGAAACCTTATACTCCAATAAATCAGAAGATAGTGAAGGCATCGATAAATTCCTAGAGTCATATGACCTGCCCAGATTGAGTCAGGAAAATATACACAACTTAAACAGACCAATATCAAGTGAGGAAATAGAAGAACCCATCAAAAGATTACCAACCAAGTTTTAATGGTTTTACAAGACCTTTAAGGAAGAACTAATACCAATACTCTACAATCTATTTCAGGAAATAGAAAAAGAGAGAGTACTTCCAAATTCATTCTACAAGGCCAATATCACCCTGATTCCAAAACCAGACAAAGACACCTCAAAGAAAGAAAACTTCAGACCAATATCTCTAATGAATATAGATGCAAAAATCCTCAATGAAATTCTGGCAAATCGAATGCAAAAACATATCAAAAAGATCATGCAACAAGATCAAGTGGGATTCATCCCAGGGAATGCAAAAAAAAAAAAAAAAAGAAAATTACAGAACCCTAAAGAGAGAAATAGAAGTAGACCTTAGAAGATGGAAAGATATACCTTGTTCATGGATAGGCAAAATTAACATTATTAAAATGACCATACTACCAAAAGCACTACACAGGTTCAATGCAATTCCTATCAAAATCCCAATGGCATTCCTCATATAAATAGAAAAAGCAATCATGAAATTCATCTGGAAAAATAAGAGACTCAGAATAGCTAAAGCAATTCTAAGCAGGAAGAGTGAAACAAGTGGTATCGTTATGCCAGATCTTAAACTATACTATAGAGCAATAATAACAAAAACAGCACGGTACTAGCACCAAAACAGACTGGTAGACCATTGGTACAGAATAGAGGACACAGAGACTAACCCACAAAATAACAACTATCTCATATTAGACAAAGGTGCCAAAAACATGCACTGGAGAAAGGATAGCATCTTCAACAAATGGTGCTGGGGAAACTGGAAATCCATATGCAACAAAATGAAAATGAATTTCTATCTCTCACCATGCACAAAAGTTAACTCAAAATGGATCAAGGATCTAGGGACTAAACCAGAGACTCTGCATCTAATAGAAGAAAAAGCAGGCCCTAATCGTCATCATGTGGGGCTAGGCTCCAACTTCCTTAATAAGAGCCTATAGCACAAGAATTGAAACAAAGAATCAACAAATGGGATGGATTCAAACTAAAAAGTTTTTTCTCAGCAAAAGAAATAATCTGTGAGGTGAACAGGGACCCTACATCCTGGGAACAAATTTTTACCCCACACACAGATAGAGCTCTAATCTCTAGGATATATAAAGAGCTCAACAAGATAAGCACCAAAAAAATAATAATAATAATAATCCAATCAATAAATGGGCCAATGACCTGGACAGACAATTCTCAGAAGAGGATATACAATAAATCAACAAATATACGAAAAAATGCTCACCATCTCTAGCAATCAGAGAAATGCCAATCAAAACTACTCTAAGATACCATCTTACTCCAGTAAGAATGGCAGATATTAGGAAGACAAACAACAACAAGTGCTGGCGAGGATGCGGGGAAAAAGGTACACTCATACGTTGCTGGTGGGACTACAAACTAGTGCAGTCAATTTGGAAAGCAGTATGGAGATGTCATGGAAAGCTGGGAATGGAACCACCATTTGAGCCAGCTATTCCTCTTCTCGGACTATACCCAAAGGACCTAAAAACAGCATACTACAGGGACACAGCCACATCAATGTTTATAGCAGCACAATTCACAATAGCTAAACTGTGCAGCCAACCTAGATGTCCTTCATTAGATGAATGGATAAAAAAATGTGGTATTTATACACAATGGAATATTACTTGGCAAAAAAAAGAATAAGATCATGGCATTTGCAGGGAAATTGATGGCATTAGAAAAGATTAGGCTAAGTGAAGTTAGCCAATCCCAAAAATACAAATGCCAAGTGTTGTCTCTGACACAAGGGGAGTGACTCAAAGATGGGTAGGGAAGGAGAGCAGGGGAGGAAGATTACCTCTAGATAGAAAATAGGGGTGGGAGGGAAAGGGAGGGAGAAGGGGAATAGCAAGGATAGTGGAAGGAGATTGTCATCATTGTACAAAATATATGTATGAAGATGTGAATTTGGTGTCAACATACCTTACATACAAACAGAGATATGATAAATTGTGGTGTAAAGGTGTATAAAGAATTGTAATGCAAAAAAAAAATCAATAATAGAGCTCATGTATAATGGCATAATTTGCAGGGAACATACTTTAATATACAGAGTTATGAAAAATTGTGCTGTGAATGGATAATCATGAATGTAATTCATTCCACTATTGACATGTATGAAATATTAATTGATTGATTTTTTTTAAAAAAACAGCATACTAGAGGGACACAGCCACATCAAAGTTTATAGCAGCACAGTTCACAATAGCTAAACTGTGGAACCAACCTAGATGCCCTTCAGTAGGTGAATGGATAAAGAAAATGTGGTGTATATATACACAATGGAATATTATTCAACAATAAAAGAGAATAAAATCATGGCATTTGCAGGTAAATGGATGGAGTTGGAGAATATCATGCTAAGTCAAGTTAGCCAATCCCAAAAAACCAAAAGCCAAATGTTTTCTCTGATTTAAGGATGCTGATTCATAACAGAGTTGGAGGGACCCAAGGGAAGATTAAAGGAACTCTAGATAGAGTAAAGGGAAGGAAGGAGAAGAAGAGAGCTTGGGGGTATATACGAAAGACAGTGGAATGAAACAGACATCATTACCCTAAGTACATGTATGAAAGACACAAATGATATGACTCTACTCTGTGTACAACCAGAGATATGAAAAATTATGCTCTGTATGTGTACGAATTGTAATACATTCAGCTGTCATAACAAATTAGAATTAATTTAAAAAATTAAAACATAAATACCTGAAAAGAAATTGACTTTTTTAGGCCATCTCCTGTTATTATTCATCACTTTTTGAAGAGAAGCAAAGAAGAGACTTTTTAAAAATTTATTCTAGCATTGCATAAATGACTACACTGTATCAGAGAATTTCAGCAAAAAGAAGCCTAAAACTATATTCTCTTATGTTACCTTTATTATACAACATGAAGAAACATGACTTTTTTCAATAACAAGTCAAAAGTTGTTACCTTATTAAGAACATTTTTTAATAAACTCAAAAAAAATTCAGCCCTAGACTTTGAGTTTGACTTAAGAAATAATACAAATCTAATATAAGCTTTTCCAACAAAAGTGTCCATTCATTTTTTTTAACATTTATTTTTTTTTTTAGTTGTAGCTGGACACAATACCTTTATTTTATTTATTTTTATGTGGTGCTGAAAATGGAACCCAGGGCCTCACACATGCTAGGCAAGCACTCTACCACTGAGCCACAACCCCAGCCCCTGTCCACATATTTTTGAAAACAACATTATATTAATATTAAAGCCCCAAAAATACAACACAAGAAAACTAAAGATCAGTATCTCTCATAGAGGAGATACACAAATTATTAATTGACAGTACTTCATCTAACAGAGCTACATATTAAAAGAATGCTATCGTGACAGATATATTAAAACAATACTACCGTGACCAAGAGAAATTTATCCTAAAGAATTCAAGTTAGCTTAACACTTAAAAAAAAAATACTCAATGCAATTCCATCATATCAACAGGAGAAAAAGGAAAAGCCTTGTAAATACAGAGATAATATTTGGTAAAAATATAACACTGTTCTTAGAAAAAAAATTAAAAATTTATAAAGACAAAAAAATAAATTACAAGCATTCAGTTTGAAAACAAGGTTATAAAACTTTATTTGTAAATAATATTGTCTCATAAATAAAGCTTTAAGGGATCTAGAAAAGCTATGAAAATAATTCATAAGTTCATTAAGTTTTGAAGGTAATATGATTAACATAAAAAATTAACTTTCTTTTTATATTCTAATAATGAACAATCAAAACTGAAATTTTCAAAATATAACAATATCAAAAGTATGCAGGTTCTGGTAGCAAAGTGGGCATACATACAAAGTCCCCAGCTCTTGCCTCCCTCTCAGAAATACTAATTAGCAACTATACATAGACAAGAATGCCTTTTCAAAGATCTCAGAACCTGAGAGTCAGGCTGAAGCATCCCCCTTGAAGCACAAACCTGTGAAAAATTGCATTAGAAGAATGAGGAAAATAGCTTCACTTTGATCATGTTGTCACACCCCCAGGCCAGCACATCATTTCATGGAGAGGGATCCCCTGGGCCTATAGTTTTGCCAGTGGGGGGGGGGGGGAGAATACAGGGTATAGGTGCAACTTTCCCAGAATTATGGGGTGATTCCCAGGAAGGGGCAGTGGGAACATCAAATCAAAGACCCCAGCAACTTCCCCCACCCATGGATGCTACCCGACAGCCCATCTAGAATCCTAGGATAAGTAAACAGTTGAAGGTCTTCTCCTGCCCAAGTAAATGTGTAAAGGTTGAAAAAAAGTGATCACTTCTTCAACTACAAGGACACAAGGATCACCAAAAATCAGGGAAACATGATACCACCAAAGGAAATTAATAAAGCTGCAATAACTAACCACTTAAAAATGGAGGGCTAGGGATATAGTGGGAGAGTACTTGTTTCTCATACACAAGACCCTGAGTCAATCCCCAGCATCATCCATCAATCAATCAATCAAAATGGAGAACCATTAACTAAATGACCAAGGACTGACAATAATCCCCTTCAGGATTAGCAAACCATAAGAAAACACAAGTAAATTCATCAGGAAAAAGACATATCAACAAAATAAGTTCAGGAAAGCAATAGAAATAATTTTTTAAATCATAGTACTGAAAAATGCAATAGCTGAATTGAAAAAATTAAAAGAAAACCTCAACAGATTCAATCAAGCAGAAGAATCAGTGAACTCAAAGACATTTAAAACCAACCACTCAGAGAAGCCAAAATCAAAAAAAGCAAAGAAGATCTCTGGGAATCATAGGATACCATCAAGTGAAACTACATACATATTAAAGGAGTCTCAGAAGGAGAAAAAAAACAAAGAGAAGCTCTATTTTAAAAATAACGAACTGATGTGATACAGCAATCTGTATACGGGGTAAAAGCGGGAGTTCATAATCCACTTGAATCAAACCGTGTAATATGATGTATTAAGAACTATGTAATGTTATGAACGACCAATAAAAAAAAAAAAATGACTGCAAACATGTCAAATCTGGGGAGAAAAATGGATATCCAGATTCATGAGACCCAAAGAGCTCAAATAAACTGAAACCCCAAAATTCCACACTGACACATATTACATACTGTAATTGTCAAATATCAAAGACAATTATAAAATCGATAAGAAAAAAGTAGCTTGTCACATAAAGAAGCCTACATAAGACTAAAATTGGATTTTTTCAGCACAAACCTTGCAGGCCAGAAGAGGTTGAGATTCACAAAATTGAGGGAAAATAACCGTCCTACTAAGAATACTATACCTAACAAAGTCGTTCTAAGATTTTTTTTAATATTTTTTTAGTTGTAGGTGGACACACTACCTTTATTTTATTTATTTATTTATTTTATGTGGTGCTAAGGATCAAACCCAGCTCCTCACACATTCTAAGCCAGTGCTCTACCGCTGAGCCACAGCCCCAGCCCCCATTCTAAGATTTTTGCAAACAAACAAAAGGGAATTCACCAATGCTAGACTTGCCTTATAAGAAATGCTAAAGGGAGTTCTTTCTTAAAAGATAAATGAAAGGATAATAATTAACAATGTAAAAACATATGAATGTACACAACTCAATGGTAAATGCATACAACTCAATGGAAAATTCAAAATCAGAGTTCTCTAATTTTGTTATGGCGATGCATAAATCAACTCAGAATAAAAGTTAAAAGATATATATTTTATACATATAAGTAATATTAAATATATTATCTATATAAATACATATTAAATATTATATATTTATAGTACATATATTTATAGTACATATATTTATTGAAACTATATTTACATATATTTATAGCACATATAAATATACATAATACATATATGTAATATATAGAGAACATATTAGATATGGAAAATGACAAACCTCAAAATAATGAAGCCTTGTAAGAGGGAATGCAGAGAAAAGCACCACATTAATGGCATTGATTCTTTCTCAGTGACAGAACAATCCCTAGAAAGAACCAAAGCACTGATCCTTCCCCAAATAAATACTTTCCCAATGGCAGTACACTGGGACTCTGAAGGGAAAAAGATAAGTACTGAACACTGACCCCCAGATCCTCTGTTCTCCAAAGAAAAATACTGCCCAGTAAAAACAAATTTTCAAATTCTCACAAACCTATTTCCTGAGTGCCCAAAACTGACAAGCTCATTAATTAAGTCACTTCTCAGTATAACCTATATAAACCCAGTCCCCTCCTTTGTCCAGGGGCTCATTTTCCACCAAGAAAGTGAGTCCATTCCTGTGGGTGTAATCCTGTTTCTGAATAAAAGGCTGTGAGGATCTGTGAAGATCATATTCAGCTTGGTCTTTTTGTGCTAATAGTACATATATATACTATAACTAACTATAATAATTTGTTAAGAGATACACAATATTTTTTAAATGATGTAAGCAGGGCATAGTGGCACACAACTGTAATCCCAGTTACTTGGGAGGCTGAGGTAGAAGAATCTAAATTTGAGGCCACTCTGAGCAACTTAGCAAGGCCCTACCTTAATTCAGTAAAAAAAAAAAAAAAAAGGCAAAGTGGAGGGACAGTGGGAGGGTTGCTGGGGGTATTGCTCAGTGTAAAGAGGCCCTGGGTTCTATTCCCAGTTAAAAAAAAAAAAAAAAGATGAAAATGGAAATTTTTTATTTTTAAATTTGTTCTAATTAGTTATACATGAGAGTAGAATGCATTTTGATGCACTGTGCACAAATGGAGCACAACTTCTGCTTCCTCTGGCTGTACACATTGCAGAGTCACACTGGTAGTGTAATCATACATGTATATAGGGTAATAATGTCCGTCTCATTCCACTTTTTTTCCCATCCCCACACCCCTCCCCTCCTTTCACTCCTCTCTGCACAATCCAAAATTCCTTCATTCTTCCCTACCCCCATCCCCATTATGGTTCAGCATCCATTTATCAGAGGAAAACATTCAGCTTTTGGATTTCTAGGTTTGGTTTATTTCACTTAGCAAGATATGAAATTTTAATATCAATGACTTAAGATGAGGGGAGAGTAAAAGTATACAGTTTTTGTATGCAATCACAGTTATTACCAACTTAAAACAGGATATTGTACAGTGGCAATGCCTGTAATCCCAACTACTCAGGAGGCTGAGGCAAGAGGTTTACAAATTTGAGGTCAGCCTAAGCAATTTAGCAAAATTTTTTAAAAAGGCCTGGGGATACCATTCAGCTGTAAAGCATCACTGGGCTGAATTCCTGGTAAGGGAGTCCAGGAGACAAGGAGGTAGGGAGGGAGAAAGGAAGGTCATGACTGACCTTAGGAAACTTGAGTCATTTGGACAAATCAGAACAAGTTACATGTTCATACATTTCACTACATTTGAGAGTAGGAAAGCTCTCAAGGAAAAATAATTTGTGTACAGGACATCTCATCTTGTTTGGGGTCCCCAAGAATCTGATTTAATCCTGTTTAGGCACAGAACTACTTCTGAAATTATCCAACAAGTCCAAAACTCTCAGAACGAATGAAATAGTTCTAGGTATCTAAAACTAACCCATTCTCTCTTGAATCATTTAAAATGGTCTGGACATATATACTATAACGTAATCTATTAATTGTATCGGAAGCTCACCTAATTTCTTCTTCCTACTAATGTTGTCTCAATAAAGACCAACAGCTCCACATTACCATCAACAGCTATAAGCTCCAGTTTCTGGAGTTATGGAAAGAAGGTAAGAGCATACACTGGCTTAAGATAAGAAACTATAGTCTCAGCTCTTATTATAACTAACAATATAAATTTTAACAATTCATTTAGCTTCTCTTGATTTCAATTTTTTCATTTATATTATTTCTGCTTAAGGCAGGTATGCCTTCGTGTATGAACCAATCGATAATGTATTTTCCATAATTTTCATACTTTTTCTTCAACATAAAATATGATACTAAAGTTACAAACCATATTCCTCATATTCAAGATGCATTTCAAGTCAGTTTCATATTTAGAACAACTGTGTTATAAATGAATCTCATTCTTTTTTTTTTTTTTTTTTTTGGTACCGGGATGGAATGGAACCGAAGGGCACTTAACCAGGGAGCCACATCCTCACATTCTCAGTCTGTTCTTTACTTTTTATTTTGAGACAGGGTCTCACTAAGTTGCTAAGGGCCTCATTAAAATACTGAGGCTGGCTTTGAATTCACTATCCTCCTGCCTCAGTCTACAGCGCTGCTGGTATTACTAAGTGCACCATCATGCCTGGCCCATGTAGCATTTTTAATGTTTTATCATTAAGAAAACTCTCATAGTATTTATCAGTGTCATTCAACATTAGCAGTTTTAAAAATATAAAAATAATGTTTAATAATAAGCCACTTTATACATGCATACACACACACACACACACACACACACACACACAAACGCGCACGATGTCAGGGAGGAAAGCGCACACATGAGCACAGAGTAGAGCATGAGTTAGCCAATAAAAACCTAACTCCTTCCCATGCCTCCAAGAGGTAGAATTCATAATTTACTGTCACTACTGTCCTTTAATAACTGTTAAACAATTTTGAATAATCCTTTGGGCTCAAAATGATGAAAATCTATATATATAATATATAGGATGAAATCATATATATATATATATGTATGTATATGTATATATACACACACACACACGTGTGTGTGCGTGTGTGTGTTGTCAATGGACCCTTATTTTATTTATATGCAGTGCTGAGAATTGAACCCACATGCTAGGCAAGCACTCCACCACTTAGCGACAACCCCAGTCCCAAAATGATGAAATCTTTGATAGTGACAACAGCTAAACTATCAAAAAAAAAAAAAGGTAGGAAGAAAGGAAGAAAAGAAGGCAGGATAGGGGCTGGGGATGTGGCTCAAGCGGTAGCGCGCTCGCCTGGCATGCGTGCGGCCCGGGTTCGATCCTCAGCACCACATACCAACAAAGATGTTGTGTCCGCCGCAAACTAAAAAAAAATAAATATTAAAAAAAAAAATTAAAAAAAAAAAGAAGGCAGGATAGGATGAATAGGATAAAAGTGAAACAGGGGCAAAGCATAGGTAGGAAAAACAGGGACTGATTTTCAAAGAAAAAGAATTGGGATACTAACACCTCTGGATAACACTTCCCTGCTCAACTGGCTATTAACATCTCCAGTGAGGGGTAAGAATCACACTTCCTGACACAAGGCATTACCTTCCTGGGGCTACTCTTTCCTGCCTTTGGGCACCTTTACAATAAAAAAGAGAGGGTGGGGGGTCTATAAAAAGATAAGACACATCCCCCATTGGCATCATCTCTTCTTCCCTATCTCTGTTGGTCTCTGTGTTTGCCTTGCATTTCTTGGGCATTTAATCTTCAACACCAGGGGAATTAGCACCCAATCCCGATTTCCAAAACTAAAATTTCAAGAATGAATGGGAGAGAGAAAAGGAAAGAAACCTCATGACAAAACCCTAAAAGATGCTCAGGCAACTGAAGTTTTGAATATTGTTCACATAACATTCATTATAATATGCTGCAAAAACAGTCCACAGAGTAATAAAAGCTGACTCAAAACACAGCTATCATAATTGTATGAAAGATGAAAAGCACAATAACTGCAAAGTATGTTCTTAATGAAGCCTAACTGAGCTATGACAAGTTATGTTTTAATATGAAAATGGGTAAGTGGCTTCTATATTTATTCATTGTGTTGGTGCTTTCTTTGCCACACTGCATTTTTGCATGTTACAGTTACGAAGCAGTAAGTATTTTAAAACCTAGAAAAGTGAGCATACTAACAAAAACACCATACTAAGGATTTTCATTATTCAAACAGAACATTTTACTCTGATTTTACAAGCTAATCTTATTAGAATTCAAATTATTTTTTACTGTTACCTTCTTCATTTACTACAAAAAAAGTTTTACCTAGTAATAGTGACTAATTTAAGGATGTCATAGGAAACCTAATTTTGTACATTTTTTTTTAAAGAGAGAGTGAGAGAGGAGAGAGAGAGAGAGAGAGAGAGAATTTTTAATATTTATTTTTTTTTAGTTCTTGGAGGACACAACATCTTTGTTGGTATGAGGTGCTGAGGATTGAACCCGGGCCGCACACATGCCAGGCGAGTGCGCTACCGCTTGAGCCACATCCCCAGCCCCATAATTTTGTACATTTAATATGAAAATAACTTTATAATCTTACTGATAAGCCAAATAACATATTAATATAATGCAGATTATCTAAAAATTATAACCAGAAATAACTATAGCAATTAGGTATGTCTAGGAAAATTTTTCATTGTAACTTTATAAGCATATAGCATTTCTGAATTCTATTTTCTTTATTTCAAGTAATTTTATTTAAAAGACAGAAAACCTGTTTTATATAGAGAGTCAGTATTTCTATTGTTTATTCTTTACCACATTACATGTTTCAGATTGCTACAAAAAAAAAAGTACATAATGATTACACTAACCCAAGTTTTTTAAATTTGTATATTGCCTATATGTAGATTTTTCAAAAGTACTGTTGGCTGACTTCAAATATCATTTCATTTTTTTTTTAGAAATTGTATTACTTTTTATTGCTACTTAAGACATTTAATCTTGGCATTAAAAATAAAAGGTAGGAAGAAAAATGTTATTACATGAAGAGAACAAAAAGGTCCCACCTGTTTCAGCCTCATGAAGAAAGTCTCCGTGAAAGTCTTTCTGCTGAAATACCAAAAACGCTCATTTGCAGGGTACACACGTGCCACTGCCTCCAGGAGGAAACGGACAGGCTCCACCACCTCTGTGACCACCATATCCACTGCCACCGTCATGTACACACGCTTATCTGTGGTAGAAATATTCTGGAGTTTATGTTGGCTTTATTATTCTTTGATTAAAACAACAAAATTCCCTCACTTATGAAAAAAATTAAGGTTTCTTTCATTTTAAATTCTTTTACCTTTATTTTATTTATTTTTTAAATATATTTTCAGTTGTTGATAGACCTTTAATTTATGGACTTATTTATATGTGGTGCTGAGAATCAATAAAAAGCAATAAAAGTACCTCATACATGCTAGACAAGCGCTCTACCATTGAGGCACGAGCCAAGCCACAAAATTAAGGTTCTTTATAATAATATTACTTTCTATATATTTATTTTTGAATGCTTTCTTACCATTTTTCTTATTTTTTTTCTTACCACTTTGATAAAATAGGTAACTAAGTATTTCAGGTCTGTTTCTCAGAACTTATGATCCTATCTTAATCAAGTGTCTGAAGTTCCTGACAGCTCTCTTTTTCCATTCCTCAAATCTCAACCTTAATGTAAAAATAAATAAAAACTGGGCCAAGGGTATGGCTTCATGGTAGAGCACTAGTGTGGGAAAGGCTATGGATTCAATCACTAGCACCATAAAAATTAAATAAATAAAATTTTCAGGATATTCTTTACTTGAAAACTATCAGATTTCCTATATCATTATATTCTTATTTCATCTGAAAAAGCAAAATAAGAGAAATTGTTAGTTTTTTAGTTATAGCTTGGTCATTCCATTCCACTTTGTAATTTCCTTGATGCTCTTTAAAATTTTTTTTAATTCTTTTTAGTTGAACATGAACACAATACCTTTGTTTTACTAATTTATTTATTTTATGTGGTGCTGAGGATGGAACCCAGTGCCTCATGTGTGCAAGGCAAGTGCTCTACCACTGAGCCACAACCCCAGCCCCTCTTTAAAATTTTTTAATTAATTTTATCCACTGTTTTTTAGTTCTCAAGGAAAAATGAAAACAAACAAGCCCACCATTAGAAGAAATCTTCAATACTTTTTTTTAAGACATTTTATAAAATCTACACTCATTAACTACACTTTCACTGATATCATAAATTGGACATTTTATTATACTAAACACAGTATTATACTTGCCAATTCAAAAGAAACTAATATGTTCTAGACATTTTTCCTAAGCTAGAAGGCATTAAAGAGAGTAATGTAGAGAGTAACAGAGGATACAGAATAATACTCAACTGGATTGAGAACAGTGGAAGATCCAAGAGATTTCATCTCTTAGGGCATAACAATCTTTTGTAAAACTGAAACCTTACATGACTCATGGATTCTGTGAGTAATGTATAATTTCAAGGACACCATATGGAAATTTAGAAATCAAAGCATTTTAGAAATCAAGGCATTTAGAAATCAAGGCAACATGTCTGTGTAGGATATGAAATAATTTTAAATTTAAAATATATTATATTTTGAATCTGAATATTACTGTGATATAGCACTGTTGTTTTAATAGAACAGATAAATTATAAATGAATTATCTTTTATTTGAGGATGAAATGTATATTAAAATACAAAATGAAACAGAACTATGTGTTACATTAAAAGCAAGCAGGAGCTACTTTTATAACTTAATATTTGAAATTCCTATATTTTATTCTTCAAAATTATCCATCTGACTTATTTTTCTCATTTTTTGTGTTTTCTGAATGACTATAAGAAATTATATACTGGTATTTACAAGCCTGTCTCAAAAAATAAACTATAAGTGTAAGAATAATTTATTGCTAAAAATATAAAAAGCTTTCAGAGTGGCTTTCTCTTTTTAACCCTCACTTTCAGACAGTTTGTTATACTATCAAATAAATGCAATTTAAAAGAACTGGTAAGTACTCTTTTTAAGGAAAACAGAGAATAATCATTTTAATGTTCTTCATTAGAATATATTTCCATATTAATATTCATTAATGCTTCTTCTCTTTAACCAAAAATCTACTGTGGATAAAAACTAAATGATATAAAATTCAATACAAAACAAATTGATCCACTGTATTCTAAATATAATATTTGCTTGAATGACAAGAAAGTATTTAGGGTAAGACTATAACACATCAAGTAAAACATTTAAATTTACTTTAAAGGCAGACAGGTATGAAGGGGCAAAAAACACAGGCAGTTAGCAGATGCTGGACAAAATAGGAATACAAAACGAAATGGGAATAATGAGAAACATGATTATTCATTATTTATAAATTTCTTTCCAACACTAGACCTGTTAAATAAAATTTTAAAAAAAAAACAACATATAACCAGAGAAAAATGTTTACTATCAATGAAGTCCTTAATATATACATATTGCTAGGATCCCAAAGATCAAAATACTACAACTCATAATTGACAAAATGAGGGGGGGAAAAGTAAGTAATCTGTAATATAAAAAAGGTTAAATAAGAATTGAAGCCGGGTGAAACAGGAGGATTGTGAGTTCAAAGTCAGCCTCAGCAACTTAGTGAGGCCCTAACCAACACAGCAAGACCCTGTCTCTAAATAAAAAATAAAAACAGGCTGAGGATATGGCTCAGTGGTAAAGCAACCCTAGGTTCAATCCCTGGTACAAAATAATAATTGTAATCGAAGATATGCAAAATTCCAGAATGTTGGCATTTATCAATTCTATAATCATAAATGAAGCACAAAGCCCAAATGCCTTCCACATAATCTAACAAAATTAATTCACATGTATTTGGGGGAATTTGTTGAATGATAAGTATTTTCCAATAATAGTATAAAGTATGAAGGAAACCTGAAATTCTAAATAAGAATATCTGCATTTTAAATAAGCAACAGAATTTTTCTTAAAACAAAACAATACAAGATTGTTCATATTTTGAAGTTTAAAACAAATAATAAGAGATCTACAAAGAACAGTCACCTTTTGGGGTTTCTTCATTAAGTGCCAAAAACACTGGTGCATTAGGGTTCCACATGCCAGTAATAACATAAGCTCTCCCATCATGGCTCTTTCCCATCGATTCCTGTAAAATTCAAACAGTACTCACTGATAATTTGCACATCAAGAAAATCACTGCTTTAAATTACTTCTTACTTTATCTCACACAATAAAATTTGAATTTACAATTGAACAGATGTTTTATTTTCATTGTTAAGTTTTTATCACCCTACAAAAGTATTTCCTTAAATGTTATTTAATATTATTTTTCTACAGCTTTATTTGAACATAGTTTCTGTGTAGAGACATGCACTTCTTGGATAAAAGGAGGCATGGCCAAACATGCTGAATCACAAAAGCACAATGTTGCTATGAAATTTAACTTGATCTTATGTTGGTTGTCAAAATCTCAGTTACCTCCCCATATAAGGATAAACATAGTCTCTATTAAAACTACAGTCCCAATTTTAATATATTCCTAAAATATTTCTTTATAGCAAGTAATACCTTCAAATTTATTGCTCCTCTAAATTTATTTCTCCTCTATTATCCATTCCAGACATCCATATACTTTCTAATAATTGTAAATCAATATTACATATGCAAAGAATAGTATCTACAGTATTGCAATATTCTGTATTTTCTTTTGTTGTAAATAGAGTGCTAAAAGGGTTAATGGAAACAAAGAGAAAAACCTTTTTGCATTATTACCTCCCTCACAGATGCTTCTCAGAATCCCTATAAAACCTGTTTGGTAATCAGTATGTATATTTTTCTATATATTAGTAAAAATTCACTGATTAGATTATATAGCTTGAGTGCAAGAACCTTGCCTTCCAGACACAAAGTACAGTAAAGTTCATCATTTGAAAACCCACTCAGCACGTCCAACCTATATATAAATATATCAATAAATATATAAATTATATATAGCCTTATCATTCTCTCTCTCTCTCTCTCTCTCTCTTTCCCTTTCCCTCCCTCTCCCCGTCCATGCCCCCACATAGGCCCCCATTAAGAGCAGCAATGGGTTTCTGACCCAAAAGACTCCAATCCATTTCTGGACCGGAATTTTGCAGTGCCTAATTCCAACAAGATAAGCTACACAAGCTCCACGAATCAAAATCTCTCTCCTTCAATAAGCAAATACCAAGGAAAGTGGACAGTTAGCAATGGAAGCTGAAAGGTTTTAGTGAGAAGTTAGGCTATGAACACCACATATAAAACAGTTATACTGAAGTTATTATGAAGCAGGAAAAATACGTAAGTATAGCAAAGAATTAGGAAACTGTTAAGTGGAAAAAGAGAAATGAAGAAAATATACATAATCCTTAAAAATTATAAATCATGGAGATAAAAAACAAAGGCAGATACTGAGAGGTGAAAATGAGAAGAGGAAGATGCAAAGAGAGTGGGGTCAAAAAGAAAGGGGCAGAAGGGGCCAGAGACAGAGCAAGCAGGAGAGAAGGCAGCAGTGTCCATCACCCTGGTGAGGATTAAGGGCTGCTTCACGGAACTTGAGCTTCTTGTACATACATTAGAAGGATACTGGGTCAGAATGTACTTCTAATTGTGGGTACAGCTTCTGGTTTTGTATCAATAAATGGTTAATTTTAAAGATCCATTCCTGAAGCATATAGGACTTTTTAAATTGTGTTCCAATTCCAAGAAATCTGGCTCTGCTGTCTTTTCTGCTTTTCTTGGTAGCTTGTTATTAGGCTTTTCCTAGATATTAATAGCTAAGGGTCAAAAATTTTTATTTCCTTATTCCTACACTATAGCTTCCTTGACCAAAATATTATTCTCCTCCCTACTGGAAGAAAATTGAGTCTTTGTTACTTGTACTGCCCTACGCAAACTAATTTTGTATATTTGATTTTATTTATGAGTGATATATATATATATATATATATATATATATAAAAGTAACTAGCTATTTGACCAAAAACACTCACTTCATTTATAACCAACACTTTCTCTTTCATGAAGATCTTAAACTACATTTACAGATTTATTAAACTAGAAAATTCTCAATTCACCTTGCTTATTAGAAAATATGCAGAGAGGAAAAGTCAGTATTGCTTAAGAACAGTTCAAAACAAATAGGAGAGTCTCACAAGTTATTAAGTTAAATTAAATGTAATTGCATGCTTTTTCAAAGTCTGACCAAATAAATAAAGTGGTAGAAGACTTCTTCTCAGTTTCACACGACATTTGGGTTGTGTCATAGAAGGAGCAGAAGTATTTTTGCATTTTGCTCTAGAGGGAAAAAACTGAGACAAATTAGCCAAAGTACAAGGAATATGATTTCAGCTGATTATAAAAAAATAACTCTGTAAAATCCAGAACTGTCCTTGAGGCTTCAATATAAGGTAATGAGTTCCTTTTTATTAGATGTAATCCAGCCAAGGGTCAATGACCACATATTAAGATATCACAAAGACTCATAGCATCAGGTAATAAAGAATCACAACTGTTGGTAAATGAAAACACAAATCCTCCCTTTCTGCCCCACTATTTATTGCAAAGGAAATCCACTTCTCTCTAGAAGCATGAATAGGATTCATGAGGAGGCCATGGATTTTGAGGTCTCAGGGGTGAAGACTACCCTGCAAGCTGGATAAGACAAAGGGGCCACAAAAGTTCACACCTGCTCTATAATTCTGTCATCTGAATTGAGGTTTTGTGAACAAATCTCTACCAATCATTGGTCTTGACATTTTAAGCTCTGAAAAAATACAATGAGGACCTAGGATATTGAAAGTTTTTAATGCCTCAGTGCTCCCCAATTAACTCCACATGGAATTTTCAGAGCTCCAGAATGTTATGGCTTTTCAAGGGTAAAACCACATTCATTACTGATATGTTGCAGAGAGGGATAGAAGAAAGAAGGATCAATAACTAATTTATGTTTCCACATTCAGTTTAACTGGCTGCCCTTACCTGACCAATACATTTCTGTGGCCCACTGGACCACGAGAGAGACCACTTAACCCACTGCTCTAGGTACATACTTTTTTTTTATTGTTGGTCATTCAAAACATTACATAGTTCTTAATACATCATATTTCACAGTTTGATTCAAGTGGGTTATGAACTCCCAATTTTACCCCGTATACAGATTGCTGTATCACATCAGTTACCCTTCCATTGATTGACAAATTGCCTTTCTAGTGTCTGATGTATTCTGCTGTCTGTCCTATTCTCTACTATCAACCCTCCCCTCCCCTCCTCTCCCCTCCCCTCCCCTCCCCTCCCCTTTTCTCTCTCTACCCCTTCTACTGTAAATCATTTCTTCCATTTGTATTATCTTGTCTTACCCCTCCTTTCCTCTTATATGTCATTATGTATAACCCTGAGGATCGCATTCCATTTCCATGCGATTTCCCTTCTCACTCCCTTTCCCTTCTCATCCCTGTTTAATGTAAATCTTCTTCTCAAGCTCTTCGTCCCTACCCTGTCCTTGTTTACTCCCCTTATATCAAAGGGGTCATTTGGTATTTGTTTTTTAAAGATTGACTAGCTTCACTTAGCATAATCTGCTCTAATGCCATCCATTTCCCTCCAAAATCTATGATTTTGTCATTTTTTAATGCAGAGTAATACTCCATTGTGTATAAATGCCACATTTTTTTATCCATTCATCTATTGAAGGGCATCTAGGCTGATTCCACAATCTTGCTATCGTCGTGAATTGTGCTGCTATGAACATCGATGTAGCAGTGTCCCTGTAGCATGCTCTTATTAGGTCTTTAGGGAATAGACCGAGAAGGGGAATAGCTGGGTCAAATGGTGGTTCCATTCCCAGCTTTCCAAGAAATCTCCATACTTCTTTACAGATTGGCTGCACCAATTTGCAGTCCCACCAGCAATGAACAAGAGTGCCCTTTTCCCCGCATCCTCTCCAGCACTTATTGTTGTTTGACTTCCTAATGGCTGCCAATCTTACTGGAGTGAGACGTTATCTTAGGGTGGTTTTGATTTGCATTTCTCTGACTGCTAGCGATGGTGAGCATTTTTTCAAGTACTTGTTGATTGATTGTATGTCCTCCTCTGAGAAGTGTCTGTTCAGGTCCTTGGCCCATTTATTGATTGGGTTATTTGTTATCTTATTGTCTAATTTTTTGAGTTCTTTGTATATTCTGGTTATTAGGGCTCTATCTGAAGTGTGTGGAGTAAAGATTTACTCCCAGGATGTAGGCTCCCTGTTTCTCTCTCTTATTGTTTCTTTTGCTGAGAAAAAACTTTTTAGTTTGAGTAAGTCCCATTTGTTGATTCTAGTTGTTAACTCTTGCGCTATGGGTATCCTATTGAGGAATTTGGCGCCTAATCCCACAGTATGTAGATCATAACCAACTTTTTCTTCTATCAGATGCCGCGTCTCTGATTTAATATCAAGCTCCTTGATCCATTTTGAGTTAACTTCTGTGCATGGCGAGAGGTAGGGATTCACATTCATTTTGATGCAAATGGATTTCCAGTTTTCCCAGCACCATTTGTTGAAGATGCTATCCTTCCTCCATTGCATGCTTTTAGGCCCTTTATCAAATATAAGATAGTTGTAGTTTTGTGGATTGGTTACTGTGTGCTCTATTCTGTACCATTGGTCCACCCGCCTGTTTTGGTACCAGTACCATGCTGTTTTTGTTACTATTGCTCTGTAGTATAGTTTGAAGTCTGGTATCGCTATACCACCTGATTCACACTTCCTGCTTAGTATTGTTTTTGCTATTCTGGGTCTTTTATTATTCCATATGAATTTCATGATTCTTTTATCTATTTCTACAAGAAATGCTGTTGGGATTTTGATTGGCATTGCATTGAACTTATAGAGAACTTTTGGTAATATCGCCATTTTGATGATGTTGGTTCTGCCTATCCATGAGCAGGGTATATTTTTCCATCTTCTAAGGTCTTCTTCTATATCTTTCTTTAGTGTTCTGAAATTTTCATTGTATAAATCTTTCACCTCTTTTGTTTGGTTGATTCCCAAGTATTTTATTTTTTGGGGGGATATTGTGAACGGAGTAGTTTTCCTCATTTCCGTTTCAGAGGATTTGTCGCTGATATACAGGAATGCCTTTGATTTATGCGTGTTGATCTTATATCCTGCCACTTTGCTGAATTCATTTATTAGCTCTAATAGCTTCTTTGTAGACCCTTTTGGGTCTGCTAGGTATAGAACCATATCATCTGCAAATAGTGATAATTTAAGTTCTTCTTTTCCTATTTTTATGCCTTTAATTTCTTTTGACTGTCTAATTGCTCTGGCCAGTGTTTCGAGGACTATGTTGAACAGAAGTGGTGAGAGAGGGCATCCCTGTCTTGTACCAGATCTTAGAGGGAATGCCTTCAATTTTTCTCCATTCAGAATGATGCTGGCCTGTGGCTTATCATAGATTGCTTTTACAATGTTGAGGTATGATCCTGTTATCCCTAATTTTTCTAGAGTTTTGAACATAAAGGGATGCTGTACTTTGTCGAATGCTTTTTCTGCATCTATCGAGATAATCATATGGTTTTTATTTTTAAGTCTATTGATGTGGTGAATAACATTTATTGATTTCCGTATATTGAACCAGCCTTGCATCCCAGGGATGAATCCTACTTGATCATGGTGCACAATTTTTTTGATGTGTATTTGAATCCGATTTGCCAGAATTTTATTGAGGATTTTTGCATCTAGGTTCATTAGAGATATTGGTCTGTAGTTTTCTTTCTTTGAGGTGTCTTTGTCTGGTTTCGGAATCAGGGTGATGTTGGCCTCGTAGAATGAATTTGGAAGTTCTCCCTCTTTTTCTATTTCCTGAAATAGCTTGAAAAGTATTGGTGTTAGTTCCTCTTTAAAGGTTTTGTAAAACTCTGCTGTATACCCATCCGGTCCTGGGCTTTTCTTAGTTGGTAGTCTTTTGATGGTTTCTTCTATTTCCTCTATTGTTATTGGTCTGTTTAGGTTGTCTATGTCCTCCTGACTCAATCTGGGCAGATCATAAGACTTAAGGAATTTATCTATGCCTTCACTATCTTCTATTTTATTGGAGTATAAGGATTCAAAATAATTTCGGATTATCTTCTGTATTTCTGAAGTGTCTGTTGTGATATTGCCTTTTTCATCCCGTATGCTAGTAATTTGGGTTCTCTCTCTTCTTCTCTTCGTTAGCATGGCTAAGGGACTGTCAATTTTATTTATTTTTTCAAAGAACCAGCTTTTAGTTTGGTCAATTTTTTCAATTGTTTCTTTTGTCTCAATTTCATTAATTTCAGCTCTGATTTTAATTATTTCTTGCCTTCTACTTCTTTTGCTGTTGTTTTGCTCTTCTTTTTCTAGGATTTTGAGATGAAGTATGAGATCATTTATTTGTTGGTTTTTTCTTTTTTGGAGGAATGAACTCCAAGCAATGAATTTTCCTCTTAGAACTGCTTTCAATGTGTCCCATAGATTCCGATATGTTGTGTCTGTATTTTCATTTAACTCTAGGAAGTTTTTAATTTCCTCCTTAATGTCTTCTAAAACCCATTGATCACTCAGCAACCTATTGTTCATTCTCCAAGTGATGCTTGATTTTTCCATCCTTCTTTTATCATTGATTTTCAGTTTCATTCCATTATGATCAGATAAGATGCATGGTATTATATCTACCCCTTTGTATTGTCTAAGAGTTGCCCTGTAACATAATATATGGTCTATTTTTGAGAAGGTTCCATGTGCTGCTGAGAAAAAAGTGTAACTACTTGATGTTGGGTGGTATAGTCTATATATGTCAATTAAGTCTAGGTTGTTAATTGTGTTATTGAGTTCTATAGTTTCCTTATTTAACTTTTGTTTGGAAGATCTGTCCAGTGGTGAGAGAGGTGTGTTGAAGTCTCCCATGATTATTGTATGGTGGTCTATTAGACTCTTGAACTTGAGAAGAGTTTGCTTGATGAACACAGCTGCACCATTATTTGGGGCATATATATTTATGATTGTTATGTCTTGTTGGTGTATGGTTCCCTTGAGCAGTATGAAGTGACCTTCTTTGTCCCTTTTGATTAACTTTGGCTTGAAATCTATTTTATTAGATATGAGTATGGACACTCCTGCTTGTTTCCGCAGTCCATATGAGTGGTATGATTTTTCCCAGCCTTTCACCTTCAGTCTATGAATATCTTTTCCTATCAGATGCGTCTCCTGTAGACAGCATATTGTTGGGTCTTGTTTTGTGATCCATTCTACTAGCCTGTGTCTCTTAATTGGTGAGTTTAAGCCATTAACATTTAGGGTTATTATTGAGATATGGTTTGTTCTTCTATCCATATTTGTTTATTGATGTTACTAACCCTGATTTGTTATCCTCTTTGACTACTTTCCCCCCTTTACTGTCCTACCTCCCATTGTTGGTTTTCAATGTTATTTTCCATTTCCTCTTCCTGTGATGTTTTGCCAAGGATTTTTTGAAGAGATGGTTTTCTAGCTGCGAATTCTTTTAACTTTTGTTTATTGTGGAAGGTTTTAATTTCATCTTCTAACCTGAAGCTTAATTTCGCCGGATACACGATTCTTGGTTGGAACCCATTTTCTTTCATTGTTTGAAATATGTTATTCCAGGATCTTCTAGCTTTCAGAGTCTGTGTTGAGAGATCAGCTGTTATCCTGATTGGTTTACCGCTAAATGTAATCTGCTTTCTTTCTCTTGCAGCTTTTAAAATTCTCTCCTTATTCTGTATGTTGGACATCTTCATTATAATGTGTCTAGGTGTGGATCTCTTATGATTTTGCACATTCGGCGTCCTGTAGGCTTCTAGGATTTGGGATTCTGTCTCATTCTTCAAGTCTGGGAAGTTTTCTCGTATTATTTCACTGAATAGACTGTTTATTCCTTTGGTATGGAGCTCTGTGCCTTCCTGTATCCCAATGACTCTTAAATTTGGTCTTTTGATATTGTCCCATAATTCTTGAATGTTCTGCTCATGGTTTCTTAGCAGACTTGCTGAGCTGTCTATGTTCTTTTCCAGTTGAAATTCTTTGTCTTCATTGTCTGATGTTCTCTCTTCTAAGTGATCTACTCTGCTGGTAGTATTCTCAATTGAGTTTTTAAGTTGGTTTATTGTTTCCTGCATTTCTAGAATTTCTATTTGTTTGTTTTTTATTACCACTATCTCCCTGTGAAATTGATCTTTTACTTCCTGGATTTGTTTGTCAATGTGATCTTTCATTGTCTGATTTTGCTGTCTCATGTCTTCCTTGAGACTCCAGATCATCTGAAGCATATAAATCCTGAACTCTTTATCTGACATTCCATCTGTTGCAGCTATTACCTCTTCTAAAGTTGAGTTGACCTGCATTGCTTGTGGTCCTTTCTTTCCTTGTCTTTTCATACTGCTCGCGTTTCTTTCTGCTTGGTGCAACTGTTGTGTTTTTGAAATTTACCCCCTATTTATTTATGTTGCTCTTGTATAGTTGGGAAGTCTCCCTTGCCGGGCGGGTAGTGGCTGTGCTCCTCCTCTAATTATGGTGGTCTGTCTACCACGCTGATCAGTCGCAGGTCTGCCCCCCCTACGGGCACGGGTGGCGGCTTTGCTCTGCCCCCACTCCAATTGTGGTAACGTAACTACCACGCCCTGGGGTCCTTGGTCCTGATCTGGATGTGGGTGGCGGCTCTGCTGGGTCCCCACTCCAATTGGTGTGACGTGTCTACCGCGCTGGCAGACCTCTAGGCCTGTGGGTCGCAGTTCTGCACAGCCCCCACTCCCAATGGGGGTACCTGACTACCTCTCTAACGGGTCGCTGAGCCCCCTCTGGACCCGGGCAGCGACCCTGCTCCACCCCCACTCCAACCAGTGTGACGCGACTGCCTCGGTGTTACGTGTCCACCATGCTGGCAAGCTACCTGGCCTGTCTTGCCAGTTGGCGGCAGGTCTGCCTGCCCTACTTGCTCAGATGGCAGTTCTGCACAGCCCCTACTCCAAATGAGGTTACTTGGCTACCGCGCCACGGAGTCGCTGGTCCTATTCTAGGCGTGGGCGGCTACTCTCTTCAGCCCCAGCTGCATTTGGGGTGTCATGGTACCACGCCGGCAGGTCACTTGGCAAGCTCTGGGCGCAGGTGGAAGCTCCACTCTGCCCCTACAGCACCCCGCCGGACCCTGATTGAGAAGCAGTCACCGCCGGTTCCCTAGCCTTGGGCCAAAGCAGCTTAGATAGCCGGAACCCCGCCTCTCCGATCCCGATACACTCTGCTGGGAGCTGGCTCCAGCGAGCAACCCCCACGGGTTCCCCAGCCCCAGGCCAAAACTGTTCCGGGAGTCAGAACTCAGTCGCCCCAAGCTCAGCGCACGCTCCACTTGGAGCTGGCCTCCACCAGCAGTCTCCGCAGTTTCCTCAGACCTGGGCCGGGTTAGCCCCGGGAACCAGAATCCAGCTGCTCAGTGCCCAGCGCACGCCTTGCCAGGCAAGAGCCCCTAAGAGTATTCTCCACAAGATCCCCAGTCCCGAGCCTGAGCAAGAAATCTGTCTGCTAGACGCAGGCAAATACCAGCCTGAAATCACCTGTTCCGTAGTTGAATGGGCTGAGATCAGTAGAACATGGCGTTGATTACATCATCTCTCCGAAATGGCGGCTGCTATCCTCCACTGTGGTCCGACCGGTGTCTGGAACCAAACTGGGCCGCTTCTCTCCTCTGTCTCAAAGCCGGAACTCAGCACTAAGGGCTCCGATGTACCACTGGCGGGAGCCCCCCCCCCATCCGTATCGCTGTTCCCCCACTCCGGCACCCTGCCGCTCCCCGGCGCGCGCCACAGACTCCAGCCGCGGGGCGATCGCCTGTCAGGCTATGCGACCCTCCGTGCGGAGAAATGGAGCTCTCAGAGCCGAACTTCGCACGATGGAAATCTGTCCACTGGATTCTGGAGCACCTCAATTTCACTGGAAATTCCCAAAGATAGCCTTCAGCCGTTTCGCATCGTCTTTCTCCCGCTTAGTGACGCAGCGCCCTGGGGTGATGCACTCCCTTCGCCGCCATCTTAGAATCCTACCATCTGGGATGCGCTAGGCATCACTCTGGGAGCCGACTGGGAGCACTCTCTCACAGAGTTTCTCAGGGCGGATGCACAACTACCGAGTCAGTCAAAGCCACGGACTCAGCGGCTCGGCCCGGAGGCGCGCGACCCCAAATGATCTAGGTACATACTTTAAAAGTCTGTTTCCATCACAAGACTATGAACTCCAGATGAGAGAGAGCTACATTCCACTCACATCTACAATCCCATCACTTCGCACAATGACTGGCACACAAATTCCCAAGGCCTGAATGAAGCATTCCAGAACTGCTAAAAAAATCAGCATTAACATTATCATGAAATAATTCAAAGAACTTGACATAATAATGATATTTAAATGACATGTAAAAAGCACAGCTGAAAGAAAAAAATGTAATACCTCTTACCACTAAACATAAAAATCTCAGTTTACTAAATAGGAAAATTAATGCTTTATGAAGGTAATTATTTCCTATATAACATTTCTAAGTCACAAAGCAAAAATTTTCATTAAATGCAATCTTAGAATTTAAAAGATGTTTAAAAGTTAAGATGGCTTGCTACTTTTACACCAAATACTGTGTTCGTCTTTAAGGGCACTTCTGAAATAAAGCAAATATACTTTGCTAAGGACACATAATCAAGGAGAAATTCAGACAGGGAAATGCTTTAAAGAAAACATCACAGTACTCTAATTAATAGAGCATTAAAATAAAGGCACCATATCCACTTTGGAGATGCTTGTTAAAATCATATACTTGATATTTTAAGATCAAAGAAGAGACATTTTCCTAAGTGAAAGAGTTGAACAGATGGACATTATCATAACACTATCCTTGTTTTGTTTTTAACTTGCCTATGCTTGTTTAATGGGAAAGTATACTAAATCCCTCCCTCATAATTTAAGTTTCAGTATCCAAATTTAATTATTAATACTAAAAGCTAAAATAAACAATTCTGAAAACATGACAAAATAGAAAATGCTCTAAAATATAAAATAACTAGTATCTATACTTGGTTAAAGTGCTTAAGATTATCATTACCATATCCAGTAAATGCATGTCACTGTTCTTCACGTTTCGACCTGGGCTTAATAACATTCCAAAACATCTGAAAATATTGGGGAAAGAAAAAAGGAGAAATAAGGTATCAAGAATATATAGAAGCCCAGTGAGCAAAAAACCTTTTAATAATAAGTATACAATCTGAGCTTTGCACTTCCAAATAACTTTAGCTGTTTTAAGAACATCAAAAATAAGAATTCATTAAGCTATATAATAAAATCCCATAGAAATAAGTTATCAAAATTTCCAGATCTTTATTTTGCATATAAAGATAACCAAAATCAGAAACCCTCATAAAAATGGCCACAATTTGTTGACTGTAAGAAAATATGATAGTGAGATTGGAATTAGTTTCTAGGAATACAAAAGAGATTTTCTATGCCTTAAAGTTACTCCAAACACATAGGTCAAGATCAATTAACCCAGCAAAATTAAAAATTAAATTTCTGAAAACAAGTCTAAGACATTGAGCTCTCTCTGCATCAGATCAGATTAACAGAAAGTAAAGTAAAACCTTAACTCTCAATAGTCATACTATATCCTCAGTTTTTTAAATAAAAGTTATATGAACAAAGGGCTGGGATTATGGCTCAGCGGCAGATCGCTTGCCTAGTACGGACAGGACCCAGGTTCGATCCTCAGCACCACATAAAAATAAAGGCATTGTGTGTGTCCATCTACATCTAAAAAATAAATATTAAAAAAATACCATTTAAAAAAAAAGTTATATGAACAAAAGTGAGGGAGGAAGAAAGGCAAAGGGGAAGGCAAATAGGATGAATTTAACAAAATCATATTAAATTCATTTATAAAGATACCAAAGGGAATTTCACTTTTATGTATATATAGAAGAAAGGAAGTTTTATAGAGTAGAGGCGGGAGGAGAGGGAGGAAAAAGGATAGAGAATGTAGTTCAAAATCAAATTCCTTATATGCAACTATTTTGTCAAAATGAACCCAATTATTATGTATAATTATGACACATAGTAATAATATATATATTAAAAATATATTTTTAAAAGAAACAGAAAAAGTTATATGAACTACTTACTCTGTGCTTCCTGATGCTAGAAAAGCTTTAGGAATCCTACCAACACCACCACTTCATTTGTAAATTATTTTCATAAGCACTAAAATTCACCTAAATCTAAGATTTTTATATTTATAAGACTATTGTTAACTCCATTCTATAAGTTGGCAGAGTAAAGTTCAGAGAAGTTAAACAATTCACCCAAATTCATATTGCTATTAAACAGGTTCCATAACTCAAGAAGCAATGTAATCTGTACAGCGTTCCTCTGCCAACAGTGCATACTCACACTTAATAATGTTTTCATCATATCTTCCCAAAATCTGAAGATATGCTATGGAGTTACACAAGGGTAAAGAATGTAACTATATTAAACATAACACTTTTTAAAACTTCACAATAGTGATAGCTTGTCAGTCAACCCTTAATCTAATTCTTGTTGTTTTCCTGAAATTCACTTTCCCAGCAGCATTGTCTTCTCTTCCATGAACAAGCTTTGTTCTTAGTCCTATTCCAATACATGTAAGGGAAGTACATATGTCCTGTGAGTGCTTGAGGATCCTTGCCTTCTGGCATCCAACTTTATCTTGGACATATACCACAATTAAAGTTTATAAGTTTTGATGATAACTTTCAAATATATCATTGTATCATTGAACAAAATATAATCTAGTATAACATAAATAATTATACTCTAGTATTCAAAACTTAAATGATTACTATATACTGCTATAATCTCTTGCCTATAAACTCCTATAATACTGTCTATATAAATTTAATGAAATTAATCATACAATTCACGGTATTATACAGTATTATTGCCTTTAATAAAAGAGTTAATTCTTTTCCAGATCTAAAATTTGGTCTCCTCAACTAAGGTTAATGAGGACAGATCTGTCTCCGACTTTCTTGCAAACTTTGCTCAAGCTTGCATTTCCCGTGGGTATATTATGGTGTTTTATTGTTTTTTAACTATTATAATGTTGCTTAAGTTACAAAGCTATTATACACTCATCGTAATAAGTTAACAAATACCAAAGCACTGTACGTTTGAAAAATAATAATTTCTCCATGTCCCTCAATCCCTTTTGGAACCAATGCCATCAGATTAAATTATCCCCTCTTCTTTCTTTTGGCTCTTTTTAAAATTTAAAATTTTATATTATTTTGTTTCTCAAGCACATCCAAGTAAAATGGATAAAATTTTATATTTTCTTAGCATAATATTCCTATATCAAACTTTACCACAAAAAGAGCCTTAGAGGTTTGAATTTCCCTTAAATGGCAATACTTATTAACCTTAGCTTGATGATCTTTTAATGTACTACTCTTCCTGGATTATGAATTTAAAAATTCCTGCCACCAACTAGCAGTGTGACCTTAAAGAAAGCACCTAGTCCCTTAGGCTTCTGCTTCCTCTTCTAGAAAATGGGAGAGGCACTAAAATTTACTTCTTCTAGCACTAAAATCACATATTTTTTTCTATCAAACTGTATTAGTAATTTCCAAAATTATACTTCATTAGAGCATACAAGGCTTCCTATGGAGACCCGCAAGATCTATTAGGAATAATGTGTAGGGAATTAGATAGATATTATTAGAAACATAAACCCCTAATGTGAAGATTAAGCAGTTTATTGGGGAGTTCAAAGCATTCAACCTTCTTTTATAAACTTACTTGGTAAGGTAGAAAGCAAACTCATATCCCACCTATTTTTTCAAGACTTTCACAGTTTAGTAAGGAAGGAAAATAAGTAAACAGGCAATTACAATTTGATATAGCAAGTTCTATGGTGCCTGTAAGTTCAGAATGTTAACAAAGAAGAATGGACCCACACTAGACATTATTTATTATACAGTAAATAGCTGACCTGACTCAAAAATTGAAATCAAACTTCCTGAAAATGAGATTATATCAATAAATATTAACTATAGAAGTTCCTATTTATCAAATGTTTTAACTTTAAGCCAAACACTACTTCATTATTGTATTTATGGCTTATTTTAAATATTTATTTTTTAGTTGTAGTTGGACACAAAGGTATTGTTCTTTTATTTTTTTATGTATTTTTATGTGGTGCTGAGGATGGAACCAAGTGCCTCACACGAAATTGTCATATTCCTTTCTGAATTTGGATCAGCTTCCATTTAGTCTTTGCATTTTCGATGTTGTAAAATATCCAAAAGTTGTTCGAATGTGAAGATTTTGCCAAAGTCACTTCTGAGACATTCTTTCCCCCCAACTTCAACAGAACCACTGTCCTTACTCATGTTGATAGGTTCATCTTCCCTAAGCTCCTCCTGCTTATCTAGAGTCCCTTGAATAGGAGCAGTGTCGACATTCCCACAGAGAATCAGTCACTACTTTAACTCTGCATGTGTCCTATACAAATCCTGAAAGTTTATTTCTACAGTGTACTACAGATGTTGCCACACTACACACATACTGTTCACTGTTGCTTCTTGACATGATGTCTGAATATTTTCAATTGTATTCTTTATGTCATATTGCTTTCAAAATTTAGCTGAAGAGATGCTTGAACTCCAGTCTCCTAGTAATACCATTCCCTTTCAATGTGGTAACTAGCTGTACTTGGCTTCAATGCTAGCAAAACTTATTGTAATTTTTTTACTAGTCTTCAACCAAAAGAAGTTGAGTTACTCCAATTCAACCATGAGCAGCTTCCTATTCCAAGTGAAATTTAAACTAAAAGACATTGGAGTGACTTTATCATGTGTTTTGAATTCAGCAGACCTCTTCAGTATGGTTCACATCCCAGCTTCATGGAACCTAGGTCTCAGCTTGTCTTCATATTTACTATCACCATTTTCATATCTTCTATTACTTTTCACTTCTTTGCTACATTTTTATCTCGGGTGCCAAGTTTTCTCTTTCAGTTTTCCATTTTTTGTGAAATGTCACATGGAGTTATCACTAGGAGACAAGGAAGCAATGCAACATGCTTTGCAGTCTGTAAGTTAACTGAATAACAGAACACACTGAGACCTATCACTTTGAAAAAAGTGACACGGTGACTGATCATGTATTTACATTATGACTTATGGAAAGAAGAGGTAACAGTAAAGTTTGTATTTCATGTAATCACTCACAGTTAATACACCACAATAACACAAACTTGAACTTTGCAGACAAGTGGATACAGTTATTTAACTAAACCATGACAACAGATATTCATACATATCATAACTGGGCCAAACAAGGACTGCCTATTACCCATATAGTTTCTGAATAAATCTAGCCAACATCTGCCTTCCCCCAGCAGCAGTCTACTTTGATTCTGTAGGCTACTTATTCTCGATTATTACATGCAGAGCACCAATCATCTAGGTAAAAATCATGATTAAGGTGGTGGTAAGAGTACTACTAACAGTATAATAGCATTTTATTAAGCATTATTCCACATCAGGGCCTATTACAAATACTTCACGTTCATTAACTGATTCTAACCTTACAACAATCTACAGTCTTCCTTCCCCCGTCACCTTTGGTACTGGGGATTAAATTCAGAAGCACTTTACCACTGGGCCATATCCCCAGTCCTTTTTATTTTTTCATTATGAAATAGGGTCTCAACTAATTTGCTTAGGGTCTTGCTAAGTTTCTGAGGCTAGCCTTAGAACTGTAATCCTCCTGCATGAGCTTCTGGAGTCACTAGAATTACAGGCATGTGACACTACCCCACACTATACCTGGCTCCATCCTTCCAACAATCTTAATAGGTAAGTATTATTCACAATTTAGAAATTGGAAACTGAAGTCCAGAGAAGTGAAATAACTTCAAGAAGGTCACTGCAGAGGCAGGATTCAAACCCATAAGAGGGGCCTCCATAGTTGTTGATCTTAATAATTTCACTCTACTAGCTTTGGTGCCAACAATAATGGAAAGAAGAAGTCTCTCCATTAGAATTTATATTTATCAGCAAAAGATATATACAAACAAGTTAATTCTTTCATCTTCATTCAGCAGATAGGAAATTCTACTTCTTCCCTCTTAGCTTTGCCTTGCTATAACAAGGTTTGATTTAATAAAATATGATAACCAACTTATTAAAATATTTCTGTGGCTCACAGTTTCAGAAGTTTCAGTTTATTGTTACTTGGCCCTGTTAACCTGGGCTTGTGGCAACATAATATATCATGGCAAGAGAACATAAGTGGAGGAGGTCTGTTCATTTCATGGTAGCCATAAAGCAAAGAGAGAAAGGAGTCAGGGCATGCCCCTGGTGATCTAATTTCCTCCTACTAGGTCCTACCACCACTTGTATCAAAGGCTGGTGACCAAACCTTTAAAACATGGGCCTTTGGAAGACATTTATCCAAACCACAACATTCCCCCAAAATTTCCTAGAATTCTAGCACAAATTACTAGGGAAAATATAACTTTAAATAGATGCTTAGTATTGCCTTAAATCTGCTACCCATGTAGAGAACTTAGTCTCTATAGAAGGCTATTTAAAAAAAGAGAGAAAATAAGAAATCACTCTAATCTAATCATAAGATGAAAAACAGAAACCACTCTAACACCTAGAGACTAAATAATACACTTCTGAATAATGAATGGATACCAAAAACAAATCGGGAGAAAAAAAATTTTTTAACTCTTACAAAGAAATGAAAATAGAAATATAACATAACAAAATATATGGCACAGTATGAAAGCAGTTCAGAGACAAAAGTTCAGAGCATTGAGCTCATATATTAAGAGAACAGAAAGAGACCAAATAAACAACCTAACATTACACCTCAAAACCCTAGAAAAAGAAGAACAAACCAAGATCAAAGCAGAAGACAACAGGAAATAATTAAAATCACAACCTATATCAGTAAAACAGAAAACAAAGAACAATATAAAGGATCAATAAAACAGAGTTGGTTTTCTGAAAAAATAAACGAGATGGATAAATCCCCAGCCAAATTAACAAAAATAAAGACAGAAAGAAGACTAGAGTAAATAAAATTAGAGCTGAAAAAGGAAATATCACCACAATCTCCAATGAAATTCAGATGATTATCAGAAACTATTTTGAAAATTTATAATCAAAGAAAGAAGCTTGAAGATGTTGACAAATTCCTAGAGACATATGATCTACCTAAATTGGATGAGGATATAGAAAACCTAAATAGATTAACATCAAGTAATGAAATGGAAGCAGCTATCAAAAGCCTTCCAATAAAGAAAAGCCTAGGACCAAACATTCATCACAGAAATAGAGAAAAAAAAATCTTAAACTTCACACAGAACCATAAATAATTCCCAATTTCCTCACTCTTGAGCAAACAGACAAAGCAGAAGGCATTACATTACCTGACTTGAAAAAATACTACAAAGCATGGTATTGGCATAAAAACAGAGAAACAAATGACAAAGAACAGAACATTCAGAACTCACACATCTACTACCAACTGACTTTCAATGAAGGTAATAAGAAAACACACTGAGAAAAGATGCCCCTTTAATAAATGGTGCTGGGACAACCAGATATCTACATCCAGAGTCATGAAATTAAACCTTATCTCTCGCTATATACAAAAATCTACTCTAAATGGATTGAAGAATTAAATGTAAGACATAAAACTTCTAGGAGAAAACACATCATTTGAACATTGAATTAGGCAAGGATGTTTTAAATAGGACCCCAAGAACACAAACAAGAAGCATAAAAATAGACAAAGGAGATTATATCAAACTAAAAAGCTTCTGACCCTGTAAGGGAACAATCAACAAAGCAAAGCAAGACAACTTTCAGAGTGGGAAAAATGAAGGATTTGAAGGGTTCATATATAGAATATGTAAGGACTCAAATCAACTAAGGGGGGAATAAAACCTAAATAATCCAATTAACAAATGAACAAAGAATCTAAATAGTTCTCAAAAGAGGACCTACAAACAGACCTATGGAAAAAATGTTCAATGTCATTACTTATTAAGGAAACCCAAATCAAAACCACAATGAGGCATTACCTCACTCCACTTAAAAGAGACAATCATCAATGTCAGTTTGGATGTGAGATGTCCCCCATAAGCTCATGTGTGAAACAGTGCAGGAAGGTTTAGAGGAGAAATGATTAGGTTTGAGAGCCTTAACGCAATCAGTGAATTAATCCCCTAATGGGAAGGCAGGTAGAGTGTGGCTGGAAGAGGTAGGTCCCTGGGGGCATGCCTCTAAGGTATATATTTTGTATTTGGCTAGTGGAGTCTCTGTCTCTGCTCTCTGATCATCATGTGAGCTGCTTGCCTTCACCACACTCTTCCACCATAATGTTCTGCCTTATTTGCGCCCAGAGAAATGGAGCAGGCTGTCCATGGACTGACACCTCTGAAAACATGAGCCCTCAAATGAACTTTCCTCCTCTAAAATCACTCATCAGGTCTTTTAGTAACAGAAACTAAAAGGCTAACTAAAACAATCAGAAAGACAAAAGATACCAAGTCCTGATGAGGGCATGGAGAATAGGGCACCCTATACATGGATGGTGAGTATATAGCATAGTAAGCCAGTATAGGAAAGAGTGTGGCAATTTCTCACAAAATTGAAAAATGGAACTACCACATGACCTAGCAGTTCCAACACTGGATATATACCCAAGGGAAATGCAATCATTATTCTGAAGAGATGTCTGCACTACCCTATTTAAGCACTATTCACATATAAAACAGTCACAATAGATAATCAATTTAAGTGTTCATCAATGAATGAATGCATACCATTCAGCCATTAAAAGAATAAAATTCCATCTTTATTTTACATTCAGATACTTCACTGCCAATCCTTAAAAGTACAATTGAGTTTTTATCAATTGATCTTCTGTTACTTAACTAGTTTACTAATTCTAATAGATTTTAAATTAATTCCTCCAAGGTTTTACATATGACATAACATCTACATAATAGACAATTCCACTTATTCACGGATAAAAAAAATAGAGAAATGTTTTAAATAAAAATAATTAAACAAATAAATGTCAGAGACAGAAACTAAAAATCTTCAAAAAACAATGGTAATCCCAAGGATTTACAGATAGCTGAAACAAGTGAATTTAGCACACAGTAAAATATGAAAACTTGAACTTCACAGCTAAGATTTTAGAAGAAAAGAGAAATAACAGTGTAAAAGAAGTAAGAATAAGCAGGGATACTTACATCTCCAGGCCAGAATTACAAGAAGTGAAAGAAAACAGCCATCATTTGAAACCATTATAAGGGGAACATTAGACTCAGGTGAGAAAACAGGTTGCAGGAATTTGAGACTACATTCAGAAAGTTGAGGATAAAAAGAATTATGCTGATGATGAACTACAAGCTCCAGGGTTTGGAATGGAATGGTTTAAGAAGCTGGACAGGAGCAGGAGATCAAAGTCAAATGGGGGGACATACAGAATAATGTGGGAATGAGCATCTGAGTATTGAGAGAAAACCTGGGAGTCTTGGAATGCTTACAAAGCCAGAAGAAAAAGACAAAACAGAATAGTTACTTCAGGGAAATTGAATATTGGGAGTAGGAAGAAGAATCTTGGAAGAAGTGTGCATAATTCTCAAGTACACTGCTCTACTCCAGTTTGGGCCAACTAAGGAAGGAGCAGTATTACCAGATGAATGTGAAGCTCTAGGCATCCTCTTACCATTACTGAAGATAAGTGGTGAGGAAGAGGATCAATGAGGAAAGGAAGCAGAATATGTTTAAATGTGGATAAGGTTTACTCGAAGTGCATCAGGAAAAGATGGCCTTCTAGATGCCCAAAGATACACTCAGTTGATGTGTCTGCAGAAATGTAAATCCAACTGTATATTGATTATGCATTCATTCAAAATCTCATCTCACAAATATCACTACTCCTCCGAAGAAAAGGTCCAACAGAGCTATCCAATACCTCTTAAATAGGCCTTCAATTAGATAAATATTTCCTGAAGTCAATAAAAGCAATACCTAGGGATAAACACATTCCAAGGAGGGAAATAGTAATTTTAAATGTGAATTCCTGGATGAAAATGAGTCATGACAGATGCCACTGTGATGAAAACATCCTAGGTTCTATGACTGGCTAGCAGGACTCACATGACTCAACATATAGTTGCAATTACACTTATGATTTATTACAGTGAAATGATACAAAGCAAAATAGGAAAGGAAAAAGGCACAAGGAATTAAATCAGGAGGAAAGCAGGCACAGGTTTCCATGAGTTTCTCCTAGTGGAGTCACAGAGGACATTCAAAGAGGCACTACTACAGCAACAAGTGATTACAATACACCTGCCAAATGTTGTCTGCCATGGAAGCTCACAGAGACTCAATACCCCAGGGTTTTACTGGAAGCTATCCACACAGACACTTTCTCCCTAGTGCCTACCAAAAACTCAAGACGCCCAGAAGGAAAGCAGGTGTTTGTCAAAAGCCACATTGAATATGCAAACAATTTAAGCACAGTGAGTCACTTTTTTCAATCTGGGAATGATAGAAATCCTCGCAAAAATCAAAGTTTCCAGATGCCATTCAAAGGCCAACCTTATAAGCAAGCCTTAGGAATAGCCATTTGTGGCCTCCTACGTTCATTCTTTTCTGCACAGCCTTATTTTGGCATCTATATTTTAAATGCAGAAAATTTTAATATAAAACAATACTGTGTCTGTGTAAAAAAAAAACAGGCGCCTCGAAGCTCAAGTCCATTTAAAATAATTTAATCAAGATATGTAAAGCTTTGATCACTTATCAAAGAATTAACCAATTTCTTACAGAACAGTAGAATGGAATAATTCACCTAAATGTATAAGCTTAAAGGAAACATGAGACTAACAATTAGAAAAGTTATGAGAGTAAAAGGATGAGCAAATTTATTATAATGCATTGAATATTTTAAAGATCAAATCAATATTTAAAGCATAAATACAATCTGACATTTGTTTAACATTTGTTAATTCACTGCCTAAATAAAATAAGTTAAAAATAACATTTTTAGGTCTTCCTTTATCTTCTTTTCAATGTTCCAAAGATCTTTTTTAAAAACTATGCTGCAATTACAAATGAAGACAAAATATTAATAACTAAGCAATGTTAATAAAATAATTATATCCTATTATAGGCCATTAGTACAATCTCCTTGGTCCATCTCTCCCTCTTCAAAGGCATACAAGAGTAAAATGGAAAGGCTTTAAGAAAAATAGTAAAAAGCTCTGATTCAATTCTTGTGTTGCTTCTTATTAATTGGCTATATTTCTTAGCAAGGCAAAATAACATGCTTTAGCTACCCAACCAAAATAAAAAAGGAGGGGCTGGGGTTGTGGCTCAGCAGTGGAGTGCTCGCCTAACATGTGTGGGGCCCTGGGTTCGATCCTCAGCATCACAAAAAAAGTAAATAAAAAGAGGGTGTTGTGTCCAACTATAACTTAAAAATAAAATGTTAAAAACAAAAACATTTAAAAAAAGGAAAAGTACTTTTCAGCGTTTCTAGCTTTAGTAAGAAAATATGCACGAAATACCTGAAAAGAAATAAATATATGGTAAAAAAAAAAATCATTAAACGGTAGGTATTATCCTTGCCATTAATTATGACAGTTAATGGCTTCAAAGCTTCTTTATTTTGCTTTTCCCAGAAAAGTATCAGAAACTTTATCTGTGGATAATATCATTAGATCCTAATTTAGATACCTTCTGGTGAGGGCCAATCAGGTGAAAAAAATACAGTAATTTGAACAGGGAAAATTAACTATAAAGAACTATTAACTATATGTAATAGGAGGATAACTGTAAACGAAAGGAAAGCATTTCAAGGAAGAGCAAACTTAGAAAGGGGAATCCTTTCCCTAAAGCTGGTATTCAGATCTCCCTAGAGAAGGTATGACTGCAGCCCCATGAATAGCAAAGAAATCAGGCAGACAGGTTGGCAGGCAGGCTAGCAAAGGAGGGTTCCCTGAGCCAGCTCACTGGCATGTTAGGCCTGGGGCACACAAAATCTGTGTCAGTAAGGCTGAAGAAGGACTTAACTGAGTCAGAACCAAAGCTATGAGCTCATGGGCAAATGCTGTACAAACCTGGGGGTAAAGCATCCCTAGATGTCCTCAGACCTTTAGACAAAACCAAGAAATAATAATCAGCACATCAGAACCAAGAAGAGAAATCCCTTCTTCCTGCAGTGTTTCTTCAGCATCCTCTACTGTCATAACTGATACTGTACGTGCTATAAAGAACACTTAAGGCTCCATTAGTGATGATCAGGTTAATTAAGAAGGTAGATTTGGAGCCAAGAGTTCGTAAACTGACATTGGAATACAGAAGACAGTTAAAATAGCGCATCTCTTCTAATACTTAGCAGCCAGGTTACAAATCCAAATCTCGTAAACCAATAAGTTAAGAAATTATTATTACAGTATGTAAGTATATTATGACTTACAAAACAGAGCTCCCATAGAGGTCTATAAATTGTAGCAAAGTCAGTTTCCTAGTTGTGATAACATACTGTTGTGATGTGAGATGTTATCCTTGGGGAAAGTTGGGGGAAGTGTACATAGAGCAATTTTGTACTATTATTATAATTTCCTCTAAGTCTATGATATATATATTAATATATTAATATGTATACAATATATAATTTCAAACTAAAAAGTTTTTCAAAATTAGCTCTAAGATATCAAAAATCAATCAACTTATAAAAACACATTACAGAAAATATTTTAATTGCTAATATAAAAGGTGTATTTCTTAAAATATGATGTTAAAATAAATAATAGTATTACATATATTCATACTTCATACTAAACCTCCCTCTACTGAATGCCAGAAAGCCAGCAATGGAATACGCTGAAAATTCTGCCCTAATTACAAGTTTTAGTCCAAAGATCGACAGACAGATAGAAGTTTCCAGATACCCACTCTGCAAAGCACTTAATAATGCCAATTTCTTTCAACTATCACTTGAAATCATCATGAGAGAACACTGAAAATATTTTTGTGTAAGTAATAATGTGTTTTCCTAGGGAAAAAGAAGATTATCTTTCTACTGCCTTGAGAAAAAAACAGAGGACAAATGAATAAGCTCATGGAACAACTCATGGAGAGTATAGGTCACCCCCTTAATTTTTTCTCATTTTCAGAAATATTAGAACATCTAAACATTGGATTTTGCTAAAAAAGAGTTCATTTACATAAGAGATTAAAACATGTAAATTAGACTAACACCTGGGCAACTTCAAGACAGTGGCTTGGGCTTCTTCTTAAATAATAAAATTATAACAATTTCTTATGGTGAAAGTAAAAAGAAGTACTAAGCAAATTTGGCCAAAAACCCTCAGAAAACTCTTAATACTGTATTAGTTTAGTCAAAAGATGATAAACAATTCAAATCCAACCACCTTTTGACTTTAGTAATGTCAAATCATACTAGAGAACTGTTGGTTCAATGAAAAGAAAAGATCCCCAGGTAACTTTTTTCTGTTATCCTTGCCCAGGAAATCTTTTACCCAAGAAAATAACATAAGGCAAGGTACCTGATAAGTGATAAGTATGATAAATGCTGCTTATTACTTCAATTTGTTACATGGTTTTGGCTGTAAGCCGCAAGCCTCAATTAAGATCTGAAGCTGGAACATCTCAGGATTACTCTGCAAATGGTTAAAGTGCATAGGTCTTAACTCCATTGCTCCATATGGTCTGATATATGACTGCTTTCTAGTAATAATGTGTTGTAATTTTTCTAATGTATATATAATGAATTTTAACCACTCCCAAATTAAAAGTGATAAAAGTGACTCATGGAAATTCTTCCTCTCCATCAGTGTTGGCTGTAACTGAATACAAACTGAGTTGTGTGTTTTAAAACAATCTAATCATTGTACTCAACTTGTTTTATTACTACTTCATTCTAGTAAGCACAGCAACCATGAGGGGCAAAACCCTGGGAACAGAATGGTGTGCCATAGAGTGAAACCCTGAAACCAAAATCTCTCCTCAATTTTCCTCCCACAAGGCTTAAAATTAGCACCATTAGAACACCTCCCCCTGTTAGGGAATTTAAAGAGGTCCAGTTGCCAAAATAAAGATTAATATGTGGTGGAAAAAATCAAATAGTCAGAACACTAACATTGGCCAAAACTGAAAAATTTCCCCTTCTCCTTTCTCACCTTTTGGGTATCAAGCAGAACTAACACTTTATTCTAGGCATCCAAATGGGTGCTAGGTAATAGTGCTAGTAATAATGTATTTGAAACACAAATTAAGGCTTTTTGAATCTATATCAACACAGCAGAGTGGAAGGAAACCTTCTGCAATATTTGTACATGTGATGGTACTATAAAACACAGAGCAGGTCAGCTGTGCAAGGACAGAATGTTCACTGTTTCTGCTGTGGGAACACCAGAACCTGACCTGAGCAGCCCTGTGTACACTTCAGTGTTTCAGCTGGAGTTCCTCCATGATTCAGCACAGAACCTCCTCACCTCACACATCTCAGACTACAATAGTCTTACATTCTCCTCTCAGTGGTTGATGCTAGTTTTCTCTTCTACAAACCAGTCAGCTTTTCTCCCAGGGCATGGTGGATTTGAAATCCCTGGCAATCACCTGGATGCCCCAACACCTATGATCACTTTCAAATTGTGCTGAAAATACCAAAGATTACTAATTTGTTTATCTTGTAACTGGTTTATTTTAAATCTAGCATATAATCAAGATTTAACTGGATTCAGTCTTTAAGAATATATATACCTAGAAATCAGATGGCTTTGGTTAAATCCTGGATCAGTTTCTGACCAAATGACCAAAGTTACTTAACCTCATTAAAGCCTCTGTTTCATCATCTACAAAAATGGACTAATGATAATAACATCCTCCTCACATGTTGAGACAACTGAATTGTTCAACAGCCACTTACTAAGTCCTCAATAAATATTTGTTATTATTATTACTGTTCTCTATTTTCCATCCCATTCTTTTTTTAATATTTATTTTTTAGGTGTAGATGGACACAACACAATGCCTTCATTTTTATGTGGTGCTGAGGATCGAACCTGGGTCCTGCCCATGCTAGGTGAGCGCTCTACCACTGAGCCACAATCCCAGCCCCAGCCACAATCCCAGCCCCAAAATCCCATTCTTAAAGCTTTCTATGTGATGTCCAGCACAGATAACTGAGGAAAGAATACAATTTGTCAAAAGAAGAGATCAGTTTTTCACGTCTCCTCTAAAAAACATAGGGACTTTTATTAGGTTCAATGTTCATTCAATAACTCATTCCATATTACAATAAATTTCACCAATGCTCTAATATAAAATTATGTATACTTTTTATTCATTTATCCAAGGTTTAAAAACAGAGGAAGTAGAGAATAAAAGTAAGTATTCTAGTACTAGATGGACTCAATTCAAAATTAACTGTATGACTTCAGACAAGTTATTTAATTTCTGTAACTCACGTTTTTCTCAAATGTTAAATGAAAATAATACCTCATAGGTAGTACCTAGAAAAGTACCCAGCACAGAGAAAGTGCTACATAATAATTAAATAACTAACTATAATGTTCTTTGTTCCAAGCACAGTCCTCAAGATTCTGGGGTTAACAATATACTTGGCTATAAAGGTGTTGAGACAAACAATTGCAGTATAATTTGTATTAATAATTTGTCAAATATCAATATACAAGATACCCTTGAACATATTTTTAAAAAAGAATACTGATTATTAGCATTCCATGTAGGTGACAGGTACATTGGGATTTTATATGATTCCTTCTACTTTTGTATATGTTGGAAATTTTATATAATGAAAAGTTTCTTTAAATGGTTTTATTTTCTCCTTCAGTGATAGACACAAATAATGTAATTTGACGGATTTTCTTTCACATAATGTCTTTACACTTCAAATTAATTTTGTCAGCAGCAGTGTTAAAGATGCATATATAGGGCTGGGGATGTGGCTCAAGCAGTAGCACGTTCACCTGGCGTGCGTGCGGCCTGGGTTCGATCCTCAGCACCACATACAAACAAAGATGTTGTGTCCGCCGAAAACTAAAAAATAAATATTAAAAATTCTCTCTCTCTTTCTCTCTCTCTCTTTAAAAAAAAAAAGATGCATATATATTAAGAACTGTCTTGGGCTGGGGTTGTGGCTCAGTGGTAGAGCGCTCGCCTAGCATGCACAAGGCATTGGGTTCGATCCTCAGCACCTCATAAATGTAAACTGGGGATATTGTGTCCACCTAAAACCAAAAAATAAATATTAAAAATAATTTTTAAAAAAAGAACTATCTTGATAAGAGTGCCACCTACTGGGTTACTTAAACCACCATTTACAGTTTGTGATTTAAACACAATTAATACCACATTTAACACAATAAAAAGCAAAGGTTTCATTTTCCAAAATCTGAGTATTTACAAAATCTCCCATATCACAGGTAATTCTGTTATAACAAACAAAGTATTATTAGGACAAGACTCATTAGACTGAAGCAATGTCAGTCAATTCTAATTTGGATATTTATAAAGGTCTCTGATAGAATGAGTGAAAAAGTAAGCAAAGAAATTTAACACTGATTACTGAATATATAAACTCAGAATTGTATTAGATATTATCATCAATAGTTATATTAAAATAAAAACAATACAACTTACGCATCCCACAATGTATCCAAATTTCAAGATGTTATACAAAATAAACATATAAAATTTTTTGTCAATTTATTTTTAATTTTTTGTATTTTCTTATTTCAAGACAGGGTTATTGAGGCTGACCTCAAATTTGCAATCCTCCTGCTTCAGCCTCCCAGGTAGGTTGGATTACAGGTGTGCACCACCATGCCCAGTGTGTCAATTTAAAAAGAAATAAAATTAAAACAATATACTAAGCAGTTATGTGTGGAATTAATTTTAAAAACAACTGTCCTGATACATACAAACGAATACATGTAGGAAATTTTTCTTTTTTGCTGTTCCTTTTGTTTTTTTTGTTTTTGTTTTTGTTTTTGTTTTGGTACCAGGGATTGAACTCAGAGGCACTCAACTACTAAGCCACATCTCCAGCCCTGTTTTGTATTTTATTTACAGACAGAGTCTCTGAGTTACTTAGAACCTCACTTCCGTTGAGGCTGGCTTTGAACTCGCAATCCTCCTGCCTCAGCCTCCCAAGCTGCTGGGATTACACGTATGCACCATCACTCCCGGCTTATTGTTCCATATTTCTATTGGTGCATTATAATTATACATAATGATGAGATTTGTTGTTACATATTGATGTATGCACAAGATATAACAACATAATTTGATAAATATCATTACCCAGTTCTTTCCCTTTCCTATTCCTTTGCTCTACTGGTCTCCCTTCATTTTCATGAGATTCCCCCTACCAACTTTTTTCCTTTATCCCCTCTAGAGTCCACACATGATCCTTGACATTATGAGTTTGGTTTATTTCACTTAATAAAATACTCCATCCACTTTTCTGCAAATGACATATTTCACTTTTCTTTATGATTGGATAAAACTCCATTGTATACTTAAACCATATTTTCTTTATCTGTTCACCCACTGATAGACAGGTAAGCTGGTTCCACAGCTTGGCTATTATGAATTGTGCTGCTATAAACATGGTTATGAATGTACTACTGTAGTATGCTAACTTTAATTCTTTAGAATAACTACCAAGGAGTGGTATAGCTGAGTAGTATGTTGGTTTCCTGGATAGTCTTCTGAAGAATCTCCATACTGATTTGCAAAGTGGTTGTACTAAATTACAATCCCACCAACACTTGTAAAAATGTCCCTATTCCCCCACTTCCTCTTTAGCAATTCTTATCATTTGTATTCTTGATGGCTATCACTGTAACTGAATGAGATAAAATTTCAGTATAGTTTTGATTTGCATTTCCCTAACTGCTAAAGACGTTGAACCTTTTTCAAATATTTGTTAGCCATTTGTATTTCTTTTGAGAAATGACTGTTAAGTTACTTTGCCCATTTACTGAATTACCTGTTTTAGGGGTCCAAGTTCTTTCTATATTCTGGGTATTAATATCCTGTCAGAAGAGAAACTAGCAAAATTTTTCTCCATTCTGTAGGCTCTCTCTTCACATTTTTAACTGTTTTTTCTGCTGTGTAGAAGCTTTTCAGTTTGATGCCATCCCATTTATTAATTCTCAATATTATTTCCTATAGGCTTCAGGAGGCCTATTGAGGAAGTCATTGCCTGGGCCTATATGTTGGAGTGTTGACCCTATGCTTTCTTCTGAGTTGCAAAGTTGCTGGTCTAATTCCTAAGTCTTTGATTCATTTTGAGTTGGCTATTGTGCAAAATGAGAAACAGGAATCTAGCCTTACTCTTCTATATATGGAGAGCCAGTATTCCCAACAACATGAAAACATTAAAATGGCTACCTGTTTTCCAACATACATTTTTGGTGCCATACAGATCAGTATCTGTATGGGTTTGTCTCTATCTCTTCTATTCTGTTCCACTGGTCTATGTACCCATTTTTATGCCAGTACCATGCAGTTTTTGTACTATAGCTCTGAAGTATAATTTGAACTCAGGTATTGTGATGTTTGTTTTTTGTTGTTGTTGTTGTTTGTTTTTTACTTAGGATTGATTTGGCTATTTGGGGCTCTTTATTCTTCCAAAAGAATTTTAGAATTGATTTTCCTAATTCTGTCAAGAATCTCATTAGTATTTTGATGAGAAGCACATTGAATCTCTACATCACTTTTGATAATATGATCATTTTAATAATATCAATTCTCTGTATCCATGAATGTGGGAGATATTTCTATCTTCTAGTAACTTGAATTTCTTTATTCGGGGTTCAATAATTGACATTGAAGACGTCTTTCATCTCCTTGTTTAGGTTTATTCCTAGGTACCTTTTTATTTTTTTAAATAAAAAGAATGGGACTGTTTTCCTGATTTCTTCTTCAGCAAATTAATTATTGATGTGTAGGAAAGTTATTGATTTTGTATGCTTTATACTTAGGAAAATTTCCGAATGACAGACACATACTAATTCAAAATAGGTTCCTCTCAAGGAACCTAAGTGTAACATGAGATAACAGGCTCTGAAAAAATATTGGTATTCTGAAAAAAGCATCCAAAAGGTAGTTTAGGTGATGATGAGACTATTGGAAAAATCTGAATAAAACTATTTTATGAATATAAAAGTAGGCTAGGGCTGGAGTTGTGACTCACTGGTAGAGTGCTTGCCTCACCTGTGTGAGGCACTATGTTTGATTCTCAGCACCACATATAAATAAATAAATAAAATAAAGGTCCATCATCAACTAAAAAAAATATTTCTGAAAAAGTAAGCTAAAGTAGCATTTCTAAACTATTGTTTTCTATTTTAAATGTAAGTGTAAATGTTTAACCAAGTTACCAAAAAGATATATAATTAGGCCCTCAACTATTCCACCTATATTTATCAAGCTTTCTATATTTAAGTTTATCAAACTTGGGGCTTCTCATTGGGAAAAGAAATGCTTTATATTCAAGCATAGTTTGCATAGTTTAGGTATAATATACCATTTAATCATAAAACTCTTAATATTTTGAAAGAATACTTATTTAAAGTTAAATTATTCAACACCTAATACTATGTTACTATAGGCTTATTAAATATAAAGTTGCTTTCTTGTAACATGCAAAATGAAGTGCTCAACATAATGATGTGGTATGTCATCTGGAATGGGGTTTGAAGGTTTCCTAGTGGCTAATTCTTAGGCAAATTAAACAATAAAATAACTAAGTACTAAAGTGAATTACAAAGTACTGGAGAAAAAAAATGAAATCCAGTACCAGGGTTGTGGCTCAGTGGTAGAGAGCTTGCCTAGCGTGTGTGAGGTCCTGGGTTCAATTCACAGCACTACATATAAATAAATAAAATAAAGGTCCATTGACAAATAAAACAAAGGTCCATTGACAGATACAATTTTTTTAATTTTTAAAAATTAAATCCAGGAGTCAATACCAAAAACAAATAGATAACTAAGTGGAAGAGAAGAGAAGGCTCTGCTTTACAGCAGAGTGCCATGATCTGATAATAATATAGGGATAGTAATACAGGAGTTGAAAAATTATCATTTGTAATCACAATCATAAAGACTAAATCAGACAAGAATCATGAATGATTGCTAGATCAAGGAGAAAATTTTGATAAGGAGCAGTATGTTTTTATAGTCTTAAAATTGTTCTCTCTAATACTAGTTTAATTTTTTAAATGCTCCTGAAAGTTTGAAATTGCTTCCAAATAAAAAAAATTTAAAAATGGCTGTTATCTAACACTAGTCAATTTTTTTAATGAAAGGTTATTATATGTAATAAAACAATATTCTTTAGGACTTTAATATTTAGCAAAATTTTTTCTCTTCAGCTCATTTTTCATCAATTTTAAGACTATATAATTAAGACACTTTTTTATACCACTAAGAATGACAGAGAAAGGTGACAATTATAAGATGTTATCAACTATAAAGCACATCACAATTTCAGGGATGTTAAATATGAAAACATATGTCTTACAAATGATGAAATATGATTTTTATACATGGTCAAATTTGCAAACAAATTTTTTAAACATGCATACATCACCATATCATAGTGATTTTATGCTGAATTGAACTTTTTCTGTTATCTAAAAATAGGCAGCAGGATCCAAAGATTGGAACAAAATAGAACTAAGTATTCTACTTCCTACAGAAAACTAAAAATGGTTGGGGACCACACATCTTCTCCTAGCTTTCATAAGGACAAAGGGGCTGTGATGCCATCAATTGTTATCTTGGTTGCCTCCACCGTAATTCCAGTCCAAGAAATGTAGAAGGGAGACACAGGGAGTAGTCACAGTATACAGCAGTCTTGATGAAGAGGTTTTTTTCTCTTGCTTATCACCAATTTCTCCCATTCCTTGAAGCCAAGTGAATAAAAATTTGCATTTCCAATTTTTTTGCCACTACAAACAATGCTGCTTATTAATAAACATCTTTAAAAGTATCTTTATATAGCATTACTCTTATCTCCAATAGAATAATTTCCCTAAGACCAATGTATCCAATTATAGGATTTTTAAAAAAATATTTTTACATGCTGCCACATTGTTTTTTCAAAATGGGTGTACACACACACTTGACACTTCCATTAACAATATGAGAATATTCTTTTTCCTGTATCTGTACCATCACTACATATTTTTCCAATCTGATATCTTGTGCTTACTTTCATTTACATCTCCATATTTATGAATTAAGACATCTTTAAATATGCTAGGCATCTCAACAGCTTTTCCATGATTTATTTATTCATACTCTAGTATATTTTTCTCCTTTGTTTTCTTCCAATTGTTTAGAAATGTGATATCTACAATATGAATATTCTTTCAGAATTATCATCTGTTATTGACTTTGTTTACAGTATTGTTTGTCCTACAAGTTTTGTTTTGTGAATAGCTTTCCTATGAAAGATAAACAATTTGTGTCTATGCATTTATATATTTTAAAAATATATATCTGTATTTTAAGCCTACTCAAATGGAAAAATAATTCAAAAGTTAAGGTATTTGTGCTGTATACGCAAATAAGAGAAAATAAAAGGGTTGAAAGAATTATTGAAAAACTAAGGTAATTGCATGTATATTTTCCCCATCAAATGAGATTTTCAGTGAAGTTAGTTATATGTAACTTGAAGTGGAGACAGCATTATTATTCTCATCTTCATTTTTAATTGGAGAAAGTATAATGAAAAGCCACACTGAGCTACAGAGCTGATTCAATAGCTTGTCTTTTGAAAGTAGTATCAATGTCAACATAAGTTTTAATAGCATTTAAGAGCAAGATACTTACCTTTCAATAGCTAATTCTTTGTTAGAAAGTTGTTGCACTGTAATCACAACCTTCTTCTCTATTCCTTGCTTTAATTTGAAATAAAATTTATCTCTATCCTTTGGCACAGGGCTGAAATATTCAAAAAGAACAAGAATTACCAATATAATAATATAATCAAATAAGATAACCTATTCCAAGGTTTGAACAAGACAATCAAGTATTTAAGCAATGACTCTTAAGATGTGTTACACTCTTGGCCTGAGTTTGTGGCTCGGTGGTAGAGCATGTGATGCGCCTAGCACATGTGAGGCACTAGGTTTGGTCCTCAGCACCACATATAAATAAATGAATAAAATAAAATAAAGTTAAAAAATGTGCTGGGCTGGGGATATAGCTCAGTGGGTAGAGCACTTGCCTTGCATGCACAAAACTCTGGGTTCAATCCCCAAAACCACAAATATATAAATAAATAAATAAATAAATAAATAAATAAATAAATTGTGCTAAACTCTCACCTTGCCACAGATAACTATAAATTTTATGGTCAGAAACAGAAATTTCCAATAATTTTTAAATTGAACTTTAAAAAGCCTTACATTTCATCTCCTAACCAAGTTTAAAACCAAGATGTAACATGATACAATTGCAGGGCTGAGGTTGTGGCTCAGTGGTAGAGCTCTCGCTTGGCAGGTGTGAAGCACTGGGTTCAATCCTCAGCACCATAAATAAATAAATAAATTAAATAAAGGTATTGTGTCCATTTACAACTAAAAAAAAATTAAAGCTATAATTGCAAGTTTTAGTTATTGTTTAATAAATTTTAGAATATAATTTATTCGCTATTTTTAAGACAGTTACATTTCTGGTTTAGCTGGCTGTATAGTCATGGGTGCCTATTATATAGTGAAACAGAAAGCAACAACATTGAGAACTTTAATTTTAAGACAGCATTTAAGATGTTATGACATATTCAAAAACATACAAAGAAAAGATTGACCAAGATAGACAGTGGTAAGTTAATCAAATTCAAGCCTAAACCAAACTATTCTTTTTGGGGGAAGCCAATACTGAGGACTGAACCCAGAGCACCTTAACCAGTGAGTTACATCCTCAGCCCTTTTTATTTTTTATTTTGAATCAGGGGCTCACTAAGTTGCCAGGTTGGCCTGGAACTTGCAATCCTCCTGCTTAAACATCCCAAGTAGCTGGGATTAAGGTATGTGTCCCCATATCTAGCTAAACTTATTATTCATATAATGAATTAATTCATTAAAACAATAAATGTTGAAAATAGAAGTTCTCAACTGAAAAGGAAAACTATCAGGAACAACTTATTTGATCTGAGACTCTATTTCTACATCTATAACTATACAGATAAATTATCTTCCTAGTAATTACTGTTAGAATTAAAAGCACAGTTAAGGCATATAGGTGGTTATTAAATAGTATAAATATTTCTTATTAATTGCCTGTTTTTAAACTGGAGGAAAAACATTTTAAATGTCCAATAGAAAAAAATGGATAATTAAATGATAGTTGAACTATATAATATACTATTAGTTACCATTAAAAATTATTTTAAGACATTTTAATATGAAATTCTTAAAATGTAAAGAAACTACATGTATATATACAATCATTTTAAAATTCCCTTTGAAATAAACAAAGGGGATAAACTAAATATTAGAAGTAATTACTTATGGCTGGCAAGACTAAAGTTTCTCCTTCTATTTTTATTATTTTACTAAATTTACTATAATAAACTTTAGTACTTTTAAATTATTAAGAAAATCATTTAAATATCTGAAAAGCATCAGAACAATGAAACATATTCACCAAATATTCCTTTACCAGTTTAACACTTTATGCCAACATTGTCTAGCTGGGGGGAAATTTTAGATTAGCCAATATTATATTTCAGACATAATGATATATTTTTTTCCTTCACAAATAACCTCACCTAAAGTTTCCTTTTCCATCATCTTCTTTTACCTCCAAGGAGACACCAAAGGTAAACACATCACTGTCGGGGGTAGGAATAATCGAGTCTTTAACATCAGACACTTGTCTGGAAGAACGTTTGAATGCTGTACAGAAACTATATAAAATTCTGCTTACCTAAAAAAATAAAAATGGAAATACCATTAGGCATGAGTTTTAACTGCATTCTGATACCCTTCTCTGATTTTTGAGTCTATTACTTTCCATGATCACAATTTTCTTAAGTAGATAAAAGATATATAATCTAAAAATCCATTAGTCATTTAGATATTGCATAAATATTTTTCATCACTTATGCATTACCATATGTGATAAATGTAGATAGATCATCCTAACTGTAAATAAATCATATCCTGAAGACTATCATCAGTTTGAAGTCTAAGAGGGAAAATATTGCTAACAGTATCCCTCAAAAGGCAAATTAATTTCACAGAATATTTTAACTTTATGAAGTAATAAAAGGACATCATTTCAAGTATGATGTATGTTTTCAAACTTACAACAGATAAAATTCCAATGTAAACACTAGAGATGAGAACTAACATTTAGGAGTTGCAACAAGGATCTGGGAATCCTGAGAATTAAGAAAGACAAGACAATGAGGTGCACTCAGGAGAAAAAGTAAGTTGATATATTTAACAGTGATTCAGAATCCGCCCCAGTACAAAAAAGGATGATACACCTGTCCAGGAGAGGGGGAAAAAAATACCATCGGTACCAGAGGGGATCATTTAATTATTATAAAAAACTTTCTTTGAAGAAGTTCTCTGATAATACCTAATGAAAAGGCAAGATTTCCATTGAAGAAATTGCTGAGATAGCATGTACATCATTTGTCAGGAAAAAAATATTCTATAGAGTGAAGAATATTTTATTATTATGAAAAATTTCTCTCCAGTATAGACAGCAGGGTATCTTTGCTATCTGATACACAAATAGGTTATCACTGTTAGAAAACTTAGATGTTATTTACTGCTATTTATCAATAATGATTTTATATATATATATATATATATATATATATCTTTTAGTTTACATACTCCATTAATACACACTACAATATCTGATTCTCCAAATAAGGTTTATAAAACAGGCCTGACAGAATTTGCAATACTTTTTGCAAATGATTAAAGTGGGGTTCAAATACTTTCCAAAAATCATGCAGCTATTAAGTGATTGGGTTGTCTAGAATTCTGAGTTGAGGGCTTCTTAAGAGACTGCTTCCTAATATTATTTAGATTAGCTCTCTGATTATCAATGACTTTCTCTCGTAGAATAGTAAAATAGGGAATTAAATTCAACAAGTTTATATGTATATGTGCCTCACTAGAGTAGAGAAATATGCCCAAGTGTATTCATATTGAGGAATGGCTGCCTCACTAAGAAAGAATTCTTTAAGAAACAATCAAAAAAGTCATGTTTCAAATTTTCTTGTTTTGTTTGTTTCAACTCTGGTATTTAAACTTGGTAATAAAAATAAACTAATTTAGGTTCATCAAGGAAGCCACATCAATTTACAGACGTCTCTAGGCTTTAAAATACACTGAAGTATTTTGACAGGATCCTAAGATGATGCTAGGCTCTACAAGGTTTCAGCTCAAGTCTTCAATTTCTCTTTTCACTTCTCAGCCTCAGAGGACTAGAATCTGAGCCACAAAATAAAAGCAAATCCCACTTTCAGAAATAATCATTCATGAGGACATCACTTGAAGAGATTCCAGTATTTTTACTCAATGTTGTCATAGTATAAAAATACTAAAGGATGCTGCGAATGAAGGGATGGTGAATGGTCTTAATGTATTCTATTAGTATTAGGTCCTTCTAATGTCCACTTAAATATATATACACATATACACACACATAGTTATATACAGACACAAATGGCTCATATTTTTCCTAAAGCAGCAAAATATTATAAATCCCACACCTTTCCAAAAGTTATTCTCTTCCTCATCTGCAAAAAAATATATATATTAACATCTCATACTGGTGATCTTGAAGCAACAACTTCAAATCTCTTATCCCATCCATAGGTTGAATAAGGAAAATGAGGTGAAACAAGAGGGGTTAAACAAAGGTCATATTTTCAATACCTCAAAATGGTAAATTAAAAGTAAGGAGATTACTCTGAATATTAACAAATCTTTTACTTATTAGATAAATTCAAATTGTCATTGAATATATTGCTTTACGAATACAACATTTTTAATTCATTTAAAACAAGAGTACTCCTTCAGGAATAAAAATTTGTTAAAGAATGCAGTCTTTCTTATTTTTCTACTTTTCTACTTTAATTTTATTCATATATTCTGGCATAAGCTTTTTCTGTATACAGACAGCCTAACACATTCAAAAACAACTAGTCCTCAAACTTTTAGTACTCACATTTACATGTTAATCAGTGATTACCCTAAACTCCTTTTCAATGTCAATTAATAGTTTCTTAAATTAGCTGATTAACATTATTTTTTAACATTTTTAGCAAATGTAGAAATATTCCTGCCCATCTAAAGTTCAACTTTGGTTGTAGTACCATATTTGATTCACAGTGGTTATGAATGTTTAAAAGTATTTTACCATGTTATCCCATTACAATTATATATAAATAAGTAAAAACAATAAAAGCAGCAAAGGTTTGATATTCATAAGAACTATAGGCCTCAACTCTAGAGACAATTAAGACAATGACAAATTAACTTACTCAAGACATTTTTGAGTTACAGTGCTAGGGATACAGAAGAGAACATGGAAGTTACATTGTAACAAATGTAAGTTGAATGTACTTGGTTTGGGAAAGTAAGAATAATTAGGTAAGCCAAAACCAAAAATATTTAGCCTAAGATGCATACTTATTGAACTTAGCTCAATAATTTTAGTGTTAAGAAGGAAAACGTAATCAAACAACACAATATAAATATGCTATTGAAGACTATACCTAGAAGGTGAAGTGTAAATAATGACTTTAAATTACTTTTAGTTCTTTGGGTACAATGTACTTCCTAAATAAAATGTGAAATCCAGTGTCTACTTTTTACATATGCAATTAAAATGTTTTTTAAGCAAGCATCATAATATGTGAAATTAGGGAAACACTTATATATAATTTTAGAAAAATTAAGTCAAATTCCATTGATATTTATTCTCTCCTGTCCCTTCTCATCCCTTCTTCTCACCCTTTTATTTTCTTTGTGTCAGAGATACCAGCAAGCTTGCCACATCAAAAGGCTACATACACCAAAAAAGGCAAAGAATTAGACAAATTCTAAAGGATGGTAAGGCTTCAGGAATTTATTTTTAAAAGGTTAAGTATATGGAGCGAACCCAGAGTGGTAAAGAATAATGGGGAAAAAAACAGACTGCACCTTTCTTTTGGAGATTATATACAACAACATATTAACTTCATTAACAGCATTTAATACTAACCTTATCTTACAAGTTGTTGTTTCCACCAAAAAGGTTAAAATCACTTGTAAATTCTACAGTGTGTGAACAAGCTGAATCCTATAAGTGACCCAAGGATTGTCAAGGTAAATTAATAAAAAATGATTTTCAATGTCTATGATTCTTGAAACAAATTGGATAGTCAAAATTATGTGAAGAAAATTAAAACTACATTACCATGGCAAATACTTCATATATGTTACATTATTGAAATACACACAAAAATAATTATCTAGAAGGGGCATGTTCATTGCAAAAGGCAAAGATTTATTGATAAATAAAACAGAACTATTTTCCCCCAAAAGCAGTACCCATAGAAAGTACTAATAAACACAAAACTTTGTTATCTGCTTCGGGTTGTTGTTATTTTTAAATGAGGGTGGGAAGATAGTACCCATAGGTATCTGGAATGGAAATATCCCAAAATTTTAACTGTGGAAGAATTCAGGTCACCTTTTATTTTCTTCTTTATTTCAGTATTTTGCAAAGTCTCAAATATGTATTATATGTTAAAAATCCAAACAAAGCTATTATATAACAAAGCATTTACTTAAATATAGCTAGGGTTTCCAAGATAAAGCCTTTCTATTAATATAGGTGTATGATAACCTACTCTTTCAGAAACATCATGTATCAAGTAAATGTTATCCAAAAAATGTAGGAAAAAACATTCTACGAACAGCATCCTAAAACAACTTGTTGTTTTAAACAACTTTTAAATACAAGTGTCACTGAAAGAACCTATTACATTCACTGTAACATTCACTGTAATTAAAAAATTATTGGGGGGGCTGGGGTTGTGGCTCGGAGGTAGAATGCTCGACTAGCATGCGTGAGGCACTAGGTTCGATCCTCAGCACCACATTAAAAAAAAATAAAGATATTGTGTCCACCTATAACTAAAAAATAAATATTTTTTAAAAAATTATTAGGGTTGGGGTTGTGGCTCAACAGTAGAGTGCTTGCCTAGCATGTATGAGGCACTGGGTTTGATCCTCAGCACCACATGAAAATAAATAAATAAAATAAAGGTATTGTGTTCAACTACAAGTAAAAATATATATTTTTTAAAAATTATCCAAGAAACATTTTTAAAATTATAAAATTCAAAGAAAGCATAACCAGAATATTTCTGAATCATCTTTCAAAATACGGCACTTAACCAAGTAACTGTCTACATGAATATGTTTTTAGAAATATTTTCCAATGCAAGAAGTAGTTTTCTTTTATACAGCAGTATACTGGCAAGCCCAAGAAAATATACTGCATTAAAAACTCATCTTCCCAACTGATACCATTGATATTTAGCACAAAATACCTTTGAATGCCTTCAACTCCACATGAGGAAAAACTGTGCTTGTAATAACATAACACTGACAGTTGCTAGTATTAATATAACACAAAAACATCATAAAAAATGTTTTGAAGAAAATGATCTTACTCAATACCAGAAATAAAATCTCAGAGAGTCAATCAAGCCTTCTAAAGTATCTTTTAAAAGTTCTGTATAATACATCCATAAAGATGCAACTAGAATTGGTGACTTGGCTTTTTTCACTATATCTGATATTTTGCTAAGACTGCAATTCTTTGTCAGAAGCCTACCACATAACTCTCTCTGCACAAAGATCACTAACATTAAGATAATTCTGATTGGACAGACTAATTCTTTTGCCACAGGACACAGAGATCCACTCCAACAGAGTCCTGCAGAAGAATATCCAGAGTCAAATGTGTCCTGACCCTTCTGTGGGAACCCTTAACCCTTGCATCACTGCTGTCCAAGAGAGCCATCATCACCCTCACTGGGATCCCCTTCTGCCACCATTGGTGTCTGCTGCTTGAAGATTTTTACAGTGAAGTGACAGCATCACAGTGACAGCAGACAATCGTAGCCATGCAGTTACTCCTGCTTGAAAAACTCATCTTCTTGCCTTTAACAGAAAAACCTCTGTAGAAGTCATCCAGGGACTCTGGGGAGGAAAAAAAGGAAAATAAATCAGTGTCATTGCCACACAGTACATACTTAAGCAAAAGAATACATGTCACATGGCTCCTAGGCTATCTAAGCCAATTGCTTGTACCCACCAGAAGGGACTTAACTACTGAAGACTACAGTTGTCCCTCTATTTCAAAACAGGAAATTTCCAGGAACCAGATAACCAGTAATTAAATGGATTTGGATTAACTATAATTATTTTTTCAGGGAAGACAAGATGATGCTGATAGCTTCTATAAAAAACTTGAGTAAACCACAAAGATAGGTGGAAGGCAAAATATGTGCCTCATAAATCCCTTTATAAACATAACTGAGGGGTCTGGGATTGTATCTCTGTGAGAGCACTCTTGCCTAGCATGTGTGAGGCACTAGGTTTAATACTTAGCACGACATAAGAAATAAATAAAATAAAGGTACTGCATCCATCTACAACTAAAAACAATATTTAGAAATAGAAAAAAATAACTGAAAGACAAAAATTCACATTTTCTGTAATATTTAAGCAACAAGAAAGTTGTTGCTGAAAATATATAACTCCTTAGAGTGAATGACTTTAACTTCAAACCCTGCTCTACTATTCATTCCCTTAGCCTGGGGATAAACAAAAGGTAACTACACAATTCATTATTCAAAACCACAACCCTTTTGAAAACATTGGCAATTGACCTAGACAGTAGGCATAAAGTAGGACTGCTCTAAATAAATATGTATGCCATGGATGTTATGAGTATCAAGTATGTGCTTGGCACATGCCTGGCATAAGCACTACATTTATATTGGGTTAGTCTTCATTTCAAAATGATATCTCACAATAAGGTTCTATGACCACTGTGTGTGTATATATTTCTCCTTCAAACACTGTACATTACCTACCACAAATGGCCCACAGTATAACACTTTCAAAAATGTTATCTAAATATGGAAATCATGTACCAAATAAATGCTCTAGATATATAATAATACTCTTTATCATGATCAGTCTAAGAATTCCCCATTTTTTTTCCCACTGATTACCCACTGTCAGAGCTCTTAAAAAAAAAAAAAAAAAAAAGGAAACACTTTTCCAACTCAGAAACAAGTAGATACTATAATCCAAAAGAGAGTTTCATACCATCACAGTTATGGAAAATGCAGCAAGGTCCCTTTCAATTTCCTCCTATAGCAGCATTTCTATTTCTCCAAGCAGTAGGTTGTCCAGTTCTTCAAAGTTCATTTTCTTGAAATTGGGCTCCAGTGATCCAGAAACCACACAGGTGTATTAAATGACAGCTGCCAACATGAAATGCCAGGACTCTACCATCTGCTTCCCCACCTCTGTAGTGGAGTTTATAAGGATCAGAAACAGCCCCCCTCACTCACAAAACACACATGTATTCTTTCACACATTTTGAAGCATGCCTACTGTGTACCGGGCACACCAACAACACACTTGTACTCATTTCACTTTCCTATCTATCATATCTTTTTGAGCAAGAAATGGAAATATACATAGATACCTAAGTGTCAGGATGAAATAGGATAAGGCCTATCTGAAAAACAAAACACAAAACTTGAACTTCTTATACAAAGCATAGGTTGTGGCAGAAAATTTATATATTTATGATCTAAATTATGTGTCTCTACATGTTTGTTTTAGTATAAAACAAACTGATGATCACCAGGGCATAAGAATTAACATATCCATTGTGCTTCTTATCAAAATTACATAGATCTACATTTCTATACATTCTAATTTTGTGACCAGAAATAAACTCTCAAAACTGTTATTACAATAGTTTGTGCATATTTCATGGTAAATGGGGACTAGAAATAACTGTTGCTTTTAGCATTTTCTGACAATTGATATTTTCAAAATTGCCCATCCAATCCCATTTAAAAATGCCTTTGAAATTATTGCAAGTAATAAACTCCTAATAATACTTCTTTTAATTTGGGGGCAATTCAAGAGATGCAGCAAAGAATATTTCCCCATGTATTTTACAACCATTTGATTCTGAGCTATTTCTCCAACCTAAGAATATACAATAGTTAATTGTTATGAACTTACTGGCATCTTCAAAAGACTATAAGTTGATACCCCTGCTGTATGTGAGCATTTATATTTTTAATTAGGTTAGTTTTCCAGAGCAAAATACAGCCTCCAAGTGATAACAAATAATCACTAGTGAAAACCACAGAGATCTATGAAACAATATTAGTGCAATATCTAAGTGAAAGTAATTATGCAACTATGAGAGACACAGGTATTGTTATAAGCACTTTTTTAAATCACACAGACCAATTTACTTGAGCAAAATGAAAGCTGAAAAAATATTCATCCTTTCTGAGCATAAGCAATTGCTACTGTGGTAGGGTGTAGGACAATTTATCAAGTGGTATTTTTCTTTTATTCCTGCTAAATTGTGAAAGTGTCCTACCTAGAATTATCATTTTATTGTATAGATAAATCAGACTTAGCATTCAGTTCTATACCATTATCAAGATAAATTTTGTCTTTAGAAGCAATCTCCAAATTTATATAATGTACTTATCAGGGATATTAAGAATTCAAAAATACTACCCTAACTCCACTCTATAGCAAATTGCTATACTATATTATACTTACTGCCTCTTTAATTTCACAGGAAAAAACATGTATCTGAAATTCTTCTGAACCATGAGAACTCTCTGTAAATGCAAAGCAATTGCTCTCTGTTGTCCCATCGTGTCCACGCACACAGAACAACACTTTATAGATCGGGAAAGATGCTATCTCCACATTGCTGGATTGGTCTATGATTCTGCAGAAGAGTGATGAAAAATGAGATAAAATATGTTACTAGCAAGGAACAAAGACAGCTTTACTATATCAATGTACAACGTATAAACATAACTATCTTAAAATCCCAAGAATAAATTGGTAATAATAATGCTAGAAAACAAAGTATCTATATATTCCTGCAAACCTTACACATACACATATAAATTCTTCATCTTCTTTTGACAATTTCTTTGTTCTTATTTTCCTAAGATCTAACTCGTTTACTCCAAAGCAAAGCAGGCATGGCTAGGTAAAATACTATCACTGGTTATCACTGGTTATAACATATACTAGAATAAAAGCACAGATCATCTTGGAAAATCCATTTCTTTTCAGAGCACTACCTTTAAGTTCATCTAAGCCTCAAGTTACTGTTCAACTGAAAACTCTTTGCCCAGAAAAATGTCAGGAAATTTCAAACATAGACACAACAATAGAACACAGAATGTAAAAGTAGTTTGAGGGATTTAGAAATAATTCTCTGATGTTCCCTACATACATCTTATGCCTTGGACTGATCTAAACATTCAAGACCATTTCAAAATCTCAAACAAAGAAACTAAAGGATGGGCTGAAGTAATACAGAGGTAACTGTCAGTAATCGTAATAGAGGTAAGTCACAACACTTAAGTCTTTGTTAAGGTAAAACTGAAACTAAACAATAACACTAAAATACATTTTGGCATTTTTAGGAGCTACTGTGAAAATAATAATTTTTAAAACACTTTATAAAAATAATTTATAAGACACTTCTGAAAAACTCAAAGCATTTTAATCAATACTATGTAAAATTTTATAGCTATTACTTCAATACAAAGAACTTAGTCATCACTCTACTTCTTTGAATGACTGTTAAAGGCTAAAGACAGATTTTCTTGCTCCTGAAAAATAGAAAAATACAAATCTCAAGTATTTTACATGTCCTAAGGAAAATTTTGCAAATATCCCTTATCAACAGGAACACAGTGTAAGCCTAAATAATGTGTACTTTACATGTCTACAGAGAATTGAGTGAATTCACAGTAAGTCCTACATTGAATTTATGATATAATACCCTCACAACACTCAAAAGACTTAGAACATGTCTTAAGAAAAAGAAAATTAAAGCTTACCTCACAGAACCGTCTGGAACATTTGGCACATACAGAGTAACAGGAAAGGGGTACTGACTGGACAATCTCATGGTTGCCATTGCCCGTAAAGCCTCCACTTCATTACGTGGGGAAGAAACCTTCATACATCCTAAGTAGGTCAGTTTGTTAAATAAAACACTATCTTCTTCAGATAGTCCAGTTGGAGAAGATGGTCTGGGTGTGGAAATTTCTGAAGGGTAAAAAAGCAGAAACACTCCAAAGTCAATACAAAACAAGTATAATTTTGCCAAATGCTCAAAGAGAAATGAAATATATCAAACAAAATTTAGATAAATACTAACTGAAAGAAAGCTGCAATGACTATATCAGTAGAAAATAAATGGGCTTCATAACAAAGAAAATACACAGGGATAAAGAAAAAAATATTACATAATGATGAGTGAATTCACCTAGAAAATATAAAAATGAGTTATCCACCTAAAACAGAGCTTTAAAATACATGAAGTAAAAATTTATAGAACCAAATGAAGAAATAGACAAATCTATAATTATACTTGGACAATTCAAACTACTATACAATAAAGCATAGAAAAACTAAACAGAAAATCAACAAGGTATAGATGACTTAACAAGCATCTTGATCTATCAATTATAGAAAACCCAGAAACTACAGAACACACATTCATTTCAAGTTTACAAAATATATTCACCAAGATATATCAGGATAAACCCCAAATTTACAACTTTTATGAAAATGCAAAAGAAATAGAATAGTCAAAAACACTTTGAAAGAGAATACTGCCTGATTTTAAGGTTTACTATAAAGCTACAATAATCAAGACAGCACGAATTTTTAAAAAGGACAGACATATCAGGCAATGAAACAAAGCAAAAGGTTCAGAAACAGCCTCACACACTTATGGCAATAGATTTTTATTTGTTCTTTTTAGATATACATGACAGTAGAGTGTGGCAACAGATTTCAAACAAAACACATTCACCAAGCCTGGTGGTCCACACTTATAATCCCAGCTATTCAGGAGACTGAGAAAAGGATCACAAGTTTGAGGCCAGCCTCAATAACTTGGCAAGACCCTATCATATAAAGCAGTCACTCCACTCCTAGGTATTAATCCCGAGAAATCAAAGTGTATTTGTAAGACTTGTTCACAAATATTCATAGCAGCTTTACTGATTAGCCCAAAACTGGAAACAACCCAGAGACCTTTAACATAATAGATTCATAAAATGGATTACAACTCAACAATAAAAAAAACTTGATACATGCATCAACATTGATAAATTTCAAAATAATTATGCTCACCAAAAAAAAAAAACCAACAGATCAAAGTATCTACTATTTAATAAATTAATAACCTGGATTTTAAATAGATCCTAAATCATATACTGGAAATAGGAAATACATTAAACTAAATTTTTATAGTTTAACTACAAGAACATAAGTGTTTTCTAAAAGAAAGTTAAAGCTGAGCTATTGTTATATGCCAATATTTTTAATTTATGCACAGGTTCATTTTATTGGGTTGCAGAAAGGACTGATTTCTCATCCCACATCTGCTATAAAATAGCTGTATAAGCCTAAATAAGGCACTTAACTCCTCTGGTCCCCAGCTACTGTATCAGCAGCATAAGAGAGTATAAATGCTTTTTACAGGGCATTATTCCATAGAAATCTAAGAGGTCCACCAAGGTGATTTAGTGAAGATGAAGGTCCTACATCCTGCCCCACATCCATTTCAAGCAGATACGTTGTAACTACTAGGTGTAGACGAAACATTTTATTTGATCTGATTCCCAGGTTCAAAGTTTCCAATATTGATAATAATAACGATGATAAACATTTTACTATGCACAATCAAATGTACCATAACTGTAACCTTCATGTAGACAAAATTCACTAGTAACTATCAGATTATGACTCATGGAAATCCTGAGTTAAGCAGGCAAAGAGCAAAAATATTTTCAGTAAAGCCAACCTTACAGAAATGACAAAAATCACAAACAAATGTAAGGTGCTCAATTTCACCTAAATAAATAAGAATTCGGTACTAATCAAATCATATTCAATTGTCTCATCCATTCTTCAGTAGAATGATGAAAAGAATAACAAAGAAAGTGAGAGAAAAGACCCATATTTATAATCAAATGGTATTTTAGCACATTTAAACCAGGAATGATTTGCTATTAAAGTTGAACCTAAGTAACCAGGGTATAAAAACACAAAATGAAAACAACCAAGGTATCAAAATGCTTAAACAAAAGTTCTCATCAATATAGTTTTATAACTAACAAAAACACATTTAATGTTTAGTTTAGACCACCTCAGTCTCATTTCTAGACAGTTTCTTGCCACTGAAGCTATCATTTCAAACCAACCATAATGCTATTGGCAAAAATGGTATTGATTTCAACTATGAAAAGATAGCAGAAATGTTCTTTTATTCAATATGTAAACCAAAAATACAGACTCAGAAAATAAATACAGAAAACTTACCTGTAAAGCAAAGGAAATTTTTCTTACCAACAGAGATATTCAGTAAAAGATACATTTTTTAAAATGTATCTGGGATAATGGGGATTGAGAATATAAAAAGACGCACAATAGACAGTCTCAGAATATACTCGGAAATAAGAATCATATATCATTCAAATAACTCATTAGTGTTACAATAAAAGGCAAAAGGCACTTCTTCCTTTCAAGAAATATATTAAAAAATAACTATATGAATACAGATTACCAGTATGCTTTGGGAATTTTAGGAAATTCAATGACAAAACAAAATGCAACGAATAATACAATTTTCCATGTACCCTTAATCAAGAAAAAAGAATAATTTGTAATGTTTGTTCCTAATGTTATATTTTTGATAAAGTCATTTTATGTGTGTATGTTTATATCTATATGCACATATAAATATATATGCTGTTAAGTCCTCCTAATCTTAAATCTAGTCACAAGTATGTCTACACACTAAAATCTGTTAAGTCTTTCTCGCAAATCACTAAAACATATGCTGTTTAACAATATTTATGGTACCTTTCTCATTAAGAAGTTTAAATTTTTCTTTATTAAAATGCAACTATCTGGGCTGGGGTTGTGGTTCAGTGGTAGAGCACTTGTCTAGCATGTGCAAAGCACTGGGTTCGATTCTCAGCACCACATACAGATAGGTAAGTAAAATAAACGTCCATGAACAACTAATAAAAACATTTTTAAGCCCTCCCTCTCTTTCTGCAGACCCTTAAGGTCAGAGAAGCTGTCACAACAACCCCAAAGAAAAAGTTTAGGAAGTTTCTAAAGATATATATTCAAGCTCACTGATTCTTTTCTCAGCCATGAACACTCCACTGAAGTACCCATCAAAGTTTCATCAGCATTTTCTTGTGAGGATAAGAATGATAGAGGCAGACAATCTAAATATGGCGCCGGCGAGGAAGCAGCGATTCCAATGTCTCCACATTAACGGGATCAGAAAGACCCATTGGAACAGCTGCAGTCTACCTACTGAGGAACTTCTAGCAAAATTCCCTTAAGAGGAGACCTGCCGGGAATTGGTAGGTTTATTAGAAGTGACAGTTTGTCTCAGACAAGTGGATCTTGGCCGGCCACATGGGGGCAGAGGTCCAGTCCCTCAGCCATCAGCCGCTTCTGCGGGCGGATGGCGGCCTGGAGCGGCGCGGCCGCCCCGCCGGAACCGGCAGACAGCCCAGCCATCCCGGCTCTCCCGGGAGGCCATGCTCTCGCTCTGCCAGCGGTCGCCCCACCCGCCCGGCTCTTAACCAAGCGGCCGCAGCTGCCCGGCTCTACAGGCAGCCCCCCGGCTGGCGCAGAGGTCCAATCCAGCGGCCACTTGCTGGTGGCCGGCGGCCTGGAGCGGCGTGGCCGCCCAAACCGACAGACGCCCCCGCCATCCCGGCTCTCCCGGGAGGCCCTGCTCTCAATAACCTACACTTAACCGACATATATAGAATATATCAACCATCATCAAGTGGATACACGTTCTTCTCAGCAGCACATGGATCTTACTCAAAGATAGATCATATATTATGCCATAGGGCAACTCTTAGTAAATATAAAGGTGTGGAGATAATACCATGCACCATATCTGATCATAATGGAATGAAACTGGAAATCAATGATAAAAGAAGGAAGGAAAAATCCAGCACCACATGGAAAATAAACAATATGTTACTGAATGATCAATGGGTTACAGAAGACATAAAGGAGGAAATCAAAAAATTCTTAGAGATAAACGACAATTCAGACACAACATACCGGAATCTATGGGACACAATGAAAACAGTTCTAAGAGGGAAATTCATTTCCTGGAGTTCATTCCTCAAAAAAGGAAAAAACCAACAAATAAACGAACTCACACTACATCTCAAAACCCTAGAAAAGGAAGAGCAAAACAACAGCAAATATAGCAGAAGACAAGAAATAATTAAAATCAGAGTGGAAATCAACGAAATCGAAACCAAAAAAACCATTGAAAAAATTGATAAAACTAAAAGTTGGTTCTTTGAAAGAATAAATAAGATCGACAGACCCTTAGCCATGCTAACGAAGAGGAGAGAAAACTCAAATTACTAACATAATATTTGCCCAATATTTGTTCATTAAGTACTTAAAGATCGACCATGTGTCAAATATTGGAGAGAAAATTAGGACCCAAACATACTCTTTATTGTGAAAGACTATTGAGACCAGATTTCAAGGCAAATATATGAGCAAAAACCAAGGTGGAAATTCTCAAACAGAACAAAAAGCCCAGTGGTAAAACAAAACTGTTTGCTAATTTTCATTATCATTTTATTCTCTTTCCATTATGATTGGTTTCAAAGAGTTTAATTACAGTACCTGTGTTAGATGGATCCAAAATTAACTGAAGAGATGGTGTATTTGTTTGGCTGGCTGGAATATCTCCAAATGAATGGTCTGAAATCTCACTGGAACTCTGACAGTCAAGACTGCTTTGTCCCTTCTCAGAATCTCTCAAAATTTCTTCCATGGCTTTTTCCAGTTGTTCATCACCATTAGAAACTATCTATTAATTTAGCAAGATAACTGTTTCAATCTCATTATAGTTCTGAAGATTAATGTCATGAAAATCTTTAATTTCTAGATGGAATAAAAACAATCTAAATATTTAAAGATATAGTTACTGAATAGTAAGAGTTAATACAGTTACACTTCATTGCACATAGATATATTAAAATCCTGAATAATAAAATCAAGTAAATAAGAGGCAGATTATTAGTTTCACAATTTCCAACTACATTTGACATAACATCTTATTTATAGAGGTTGCTTTTCCTTTCTTTTTAAGGAATACATCCTAAAAATCACATAATCTTAAATTTATGTGTTTTAAAGAAAAAACAGATAAGTTTAAAAAGAACCTGCTACAAATATCATTTAAATGATCATCTCTCTTATCGTGGTATAAACATATTTTCAATTTCTTTACAAATTGTTTGCTAGCTGCCAAAAGGAACTGCTAATTTCCTTAAATTTAAGTTGACTTTATCTTCTTTTTAAAAGCAGGTGAGGCAAAAAGCCCAAATAAATAAGTATCTTAAACACACAATGCTAAAAATACAGAAACCTAAAAGTAAAACCATGATCATTTGAATAAGCTAATAAAACAACATGTTCTTTAGGGCTGCAGTTATAGCTCAGTGGCAGAGCGCTTGCCCAGCATGTGTGAAGCACTGGGTTCAATCCTCAGCACTACATAAAAATAAATAAGATAAATATATAAAAAGTATAATAACATTATTTTTTAAAAACTATATGTTCTTTACATAATATAAATGAATATTTAATAATCTCATTTTTACAAGTTATTTTATTGAGCTGATATGTTAATACACTTTTGATGCCATGCTTACTACTAAGTAAAAGTCATAAATAATAAATAGCACTTTGGGCTATTTTCTATTCCTGTTTCTAAAGGACAATTATACAGTTTTCATGTACATACACCTGGGTTTATCACTTCCTTTTCTCTGACTTAAAAAAGTCAATCCGAAAATGACAAAAAGGACTATAGAAAAAGTTAACTGCTAAAAATGCAAAACACACTTTTAGAATAAATATTCACAAGTCAACTATTAAATCACCTACCAGAATGTTACCAGCTCCTTTAAAACATGAAAAACAGGGGAAAAAAGCCTCTAAAGAAAAACATGACTTTCATGTAATTAATTTCTAAAACCCATAAGAGAAACAAAAACAACCAGATAAATTAATGTAAGATTTAACCATTAAGTTTAACTTGCCAATCACCCCTTCTCTTTTATTTTTCCTTCTATTTCCTCCTCCTAAAATTCCAAATGAAAGGATAAAAATAATCTGGACCAAAATACTTTTAAAATCCCCAAACCAAATAATTAGTCTCTGGATAAATCAACCCTTGACTTTTATTCTCAAGGTCTTTTATTCTCAAGGTCTATACTTGCGAAAAACCTTAGATCTTTATAATCTCCTGAGAGCTTCAAAAAATGATAATTTTAAATAGTGCCATATTAGAAAAGAAAAAAATACCTTCAGTTGAGGTTTCTCATCATCTTTTGTAGAAGTATCATCTGTGTGCTGAGGAACCAAAACAAATTCTTCACTGTTCAGAGTAGCCACAGAATCAGATGACCCACTAACCTTCTGTAGTGAAGCTCTGACCTCCATTTCAATTCTGAGAACTTCTCTTTCCCACATTCACCTGGCCAAACTACAGGGATCAAAAAACAAACAACAACAAAACCCAATGATTAAAAACTTGAGCTAAATAAAAACATTAACTAATAAAGCTTTAAAAAATGGCACATGTGAAGAAAAATCCTGCTAATTATCTCAAGATTAGGAATATTACTACCTTCTTAGACTGGACCTCATAATGGAAATGTACTCTCTTTTCTGAGTTTCCAGATAAAAGAACCACCACATTGTTCCCTGTAAAACATACAAACTACCCACATCTCAACTAAAAATATTTACCTCTATTTATTTAACTCTTATTTATCTTAGACTTTTTTAAAAATATTTTTTCTAAATATGTTTTTTAGTTGTAGATGGATACAATACCTTTATTTTTTATGTTGTGCTGAGGATAGAACCCAGTGCCTTCCACATGTGAGGCGAGCACTCTACCACTGAGCTACAGCCCCAGCCCTAGACTGTTTTTTTAATAGAGCAAATAATTAAACATGATACTAGAAACACCTACATATTCTCTCTCTCTCTCTCTCTCTCTCTCTCTCTCACACACACACACACACACACACACACACACTTCAGCTGGGCACAATGGTATATTCCTGCAGTCCCAGCTACTTGGAAGACTGAGGTAGTAGGATCACTTGAGCTCAGGAATCTGAGACCAGCTTGGACAACACAGCAAGACCCAAAAATAGAAAATCATTTTGATTACTTTATAAACTCCAAATGCTTTTTAAAATGCTATGTCCTCAAGACCAAATACTGTACTTTTAACTGAGGTTAACTAATATAGAATTCAATACCCTAAGTCATGTATCTCTTCTTTTCCAAACACATAGACCCTTACCAATACTTAACAGTAAACACATAAAAAAGGAAGGCTTTCATATTACACTTACATAGCAAACAATGTTTCAGTAATCAAATACAGAGTAACCCTGTTTTCTTGATAAATCCCTACTTTATCCTGGTAGAAACAACACTCTTTGATTTCCAGAAGTTCAAATACTCACACAACTAATTCTGAATGAAGATATATACTATGTAGCAGAGATTGCTCGGCCCTGGAGTGATATGAGCGAACAAGGAGGGGTAGCCTGCTATCCTAAAGCTTAACTAGTGAGCAAAAAGAGGCAATTCGGGGGCGGGGGGGGGGGGGAGATACGACTGAGAAACTGTAGGGAGTGTAAGGATAACTTTTTAAAGAAAGATAGTAGAAACAATTCTCTGAGCAAACTGTATGAGCAAAAACCTGGAAAATAAAAAATAACTAAATATTAAACAATATGTACAGTAACCAAATGGATAATGTGAAAAGAAGGCTACGCTGAAAAACTACTGGACCCTGTAAATCAAGAGAAGTCCATGCATAAAATCCCCTCAGAAATATTCTCCTTTTCGCCTTCCAATTTTGGGTTCTTTTCATTGCCACATATAAATGTGGCTGCAATATTCTATTTTGCCATTAGATGACACTATTACTCTTGGCAAAATAATAATTTCCTTCCCATTTCAAGTTACACTTTTAAAACTTACTCTCCAACTTTATCAAAAATCAAAGTTCAGGGCTAGGGTTGTAGCTCAGTGGTTGAACACTTGCCTCGCATGCTTGGGGCACTAGGTTTGATCCTCAGCACCACATAAAAAAACAAATAAGTAAATAAAACAAAGATATTGTGTCCATCAAAAACTAAAAAAAAAGTTTAAAAAATCAAAGTTACCAAGAATATCAAAGTAAAGAAAAAAGACACTCAAGGCTAGTATAATTATCTAGCCATCATTTATCTCTATTAATGCATATGAATATCCTTCCTTTTTAAAACCCTTCAAGTGCATTCATCTGTCTTCTAAGGGTTTTGCCCACTTTGCATGTTATATGTTTACAAAATTGCAACATGTAGGGTTGAGGATGTGACTCAAGTGGTAGCGCGCTGGCCTGGCATGCGTGCGGCACGGGTTCAATCCTCAGCACCACATAAATATTAATAAATAAAGGTATTGTGTCCATCTACAACCAAAAAAAGTATTTTTAAAAAAAAGGCTGTCAAGAGTAGTACAGTTTTGGGGCTGGGGATGTGGCTCAAGCGGTAGCGCGCTCGCCTGGCATGCGTGCGGCCCGGGTTCGATCCTCAGCACCACATACAAACAAAGATGTTGTGTCCGCCGAGAACTAAAAAATAAATAATAAAAATTCTCTCTCTCTCTCTCTCCTCTCTCACTCTCTCTTTAAAAAAAAAAAAAAAAAAAGAGTAGTACAGTTTTCATATAGTAGGTTTGAGAAAAGAAACCTAGGTGAAGAAAATATAAAGAATCTGAAGCTGATAATCATTTCCCAAGCAGTACAGAACCATAAAATAAAAGAAAGGGGAGAAAGTAGAGAAAAAGACTTTTTTGAAACAACTCTAGGGGAAAAGTGGGTAATACAAGTAGTGATTACAGTGAAAGGATGATCTTAAAAGCAATAAAAGAATGTCTTATAAAAACATGAAGCCATAATGGGACAAAAAAAGTAATTTAAAATGATGAGCATGTTATGATTATTGCTACATAATATGACTATGTCATTAAAATATAACATAATACAAGAAATTTTTTCATTTAAAAAATCTGTGTTGGAGCCAGGCACATGGCACATGCCTATAATCCCAGTGGCTTGGGAAGCTGAGGCAGGAGGATCGAGAGTTCAAAGTTCACCTTAGCAACAGTGAGGCACTAAGCAACTCAGTGAGACCCTGTATCTGAATAAAATACCAAATAGGGCTGGGGATGTGGCTCAGTGGTCGAGTGCCCCTGAGTTCAATCCCCAGTACCAAGAAAAAAAATCTGTATTGGAATGGTGAGACTTACAGATAATTGTAGCATAATACATTATTGCTATCAGTTGTGTTTTTTTTTACTCTGTTACAAAATTAAACATCTATGCCTCTTATCACATGATGTTGTAACACCTCTCACTAGAATTAAGTAGAACACGTTTCCCTTCCCTAATAATTTTGTGCTTAGCCATGAAATTTACTTTTGTCAATGAAACATCAGCAGATAAAACTTGAACAGAGACTTTAAATGTGTTTTCATGTTGGAAGCACAAATGAACTGTGCCCACAGTTATGTCTGAGCCATCTCTAAGTGGAGGGAAGCCCCTTGGAGAACTCTCAGTGTAATCTCACCCATGTGAGATGGCTTTGTTGCCTTGGCAAAGGTCCTCTTTAAAGAGAATTCTGTGACACAGCAGAATTTATTGCCTCTAACAGCCCTACCTTCAAAAGCGACTCCCCAGAGGTTGAAAGAAACACCAGTGTGCCCAACTAGCCTGGGGCACCAGCTCCCTGGAGAAGGAACAATTACTGAGCAAGTGATAAGTCCTCAATCAGGCCAACTTCCCAACACTGCCTGGTTTCTTTTTTACCTTGAGGAACCCTTCCTCACAATAAATTCCTTTGGTGTATTTCACTATAAATAAAGCATTGCAGGCTTTTTCCCTTTGTTAGGATCAGATCCATCAAGTCTTTTCCACCCACAAAGCCCTCACTTTAAAAAATATTTATCATGTCTTTTATTTATTTTTTTAAATTATTTGTTCTAATCAGTTATACATGATAGCAGAATGCTCTTTGATTCACTGTACACAAATTTTCACTTCTGTGTTTGTACACAAAGTAGGGTAATACCGTTCACTCAATCATACACACACGTAGGGTAATGGTAATGATGACCAGTCACATCCCACCATCTTTCCTACCCCTCATTCCCACTCTCCCTCCCTCTTTGTACAATCCAAAGTTCCTCTACTCCTCCCATGCCCGGCCTCCATTATGGATCAGCACACTAATGAGAGGAAAACATTCTTTGGCCTTTGTTTTTTTGGAATTGGCTTACTTCACTTAGCATGATGATCTCCAACTCCATCCATTTACCTGCAAATGCCATGATTTTATTCTCTTTTAATGCTGAGAAATACTCCATCTTGTATATATACCACAGTTTCTTTATTCTTTCATTTATAGAAGGGCATCTAGGTTGGTTCCACAGTTTAGCTATTGTGAATTGAGCTGCTATAAACATTGATGTGGCTGTGTCACTGTAGTATGCTGTTTTTAAGTCGTTTGGGTATAGACTGAGGAGTGGGATAGTTGGGTCAAATGGCTGTTCCATTCTAAGTTTTTTAAGGAATCTCCACACTACTTTCCAGAGTGATTGCACCAATTTGTAGTCCCACCAGCAATGTGGTTTTTTTTTTTTTTTTTTTTTTTTGAGAGAGAGAGAGAGAGAATGAATTTCAATATTTATTTTTCAGTTTTCGGCGGACACAACATCTTCGTTTGTATGCGGTGCAGGCAAGCTCGTTACCGCTTGAGCCACATCCCCAGCCCCCTACCAGCAATGTTTGAGTGTGCCTTTTCCCCCATGTTCTTGTCAGCACTTGTTATTGCTTGTTTTCTTGATAACTGCCATTCTGACTACAGTGAGGTGAAATCTTTTTTTTTTATATTTATTTTTTAGTTGTAGGTGGACACAAATCTTTATTTCATTTTTATGTGGTGCTGAGGATCAAACCCAGTGCCTCACATGTGCTAGGCAAGCACTCTACCACTGAGACACAACCCAGCCCCTAAAACTACTTAAGAGTAGTTTTGATTTGCATTTCTTTAAAATCAAGAAACGATAAATGGGATAGATTCAAACTGAAAAGCTTCTTCTCAGCAAAAGATACAATCAATGAGGGGAAGAGAACCTACAGAATGGGACTAAATTTTTACCACACACACTTCAGATACAGCACTAATCTCCAAAATGTATAAACAACTCAAAACACACCAGAAAAACAAACAGCCCAATCAATAAATGGGCTAAGGAACTGTACAGACACTTCTCAGAAGATATACAATCAATCAACAAATATATAAAAAAATTGTTCTATTTCTTAATACTTCTTTTTCAGACTTTTATTTCCAGTTGGCCCACACCTCCAAAGGTCACTTCCACTGGTGAGATTTTAGTAATTTGGCTTGGTCTTAAACCAAAATTTAATACACAATGGACCCAAAATGTAACAAGCAAACAGACCTAAACCAATAGACCCAAAAGTAACAAGCAAAAAACAAAAACAAAAAAAAATATGAATTCAGTCCATAGCTTGAAACAAACTCCTTCTTATTGATACATAAAATCATGAACTTAAAAAAGTGTTTCTATAAGACATCAAAGCTTTTAAAAGCATTGATGCTGAGAGCCATTGCCAAGTAGGAATGACGCATGGCATGACCCAGGTCATTTGCAGTGACATTGCATGTAAGGTGACCTTGCTCAAGGACCAGGGCGGATCTGGGTTTAGGGCAGATCAGGGTTTAGGGCGGGCGGTTCCAGGTTTAAGGTGTATCCTGCTGGGAATAGGGCATATCCTGCTGCCTCAGGTGCGCTGCTCCTTGAGTTCCCGTTGAGTTCTCTGAGGGATTCAGAGAGTATTTGGGATTCAGAGACCGGCGGAGAGTGTGGATTTTGCCCAGAACCTGTGTGTAGAGTGCCGGTGACAGTTCGAGAATAAAGAGTTGCTGTTTGAATCTACAAGGTGTGAGTGGCTTGTGATTTTGTGCCCAGCCAGACTTTGGCACATTATCATAGCAATTTATTCTTAAATTTCTTCAGCATTATTATACTATCTTCAGATTAGATAAAAAGCTAACTTTGCAACTAATAAATCTTTTAAGAAGATATCAATAGGGCTGGGGATGTGGCTCAAGCGGTAGCGCGCTCGCCTGGCATGCGTGCGGCCTGGGTTTGATCCTCAGCACCACATACCAACAAAGATGTTGTGTCTGCCGAGAACTAAAAAATAAATATTAAAAAAAAAAAAAAATTCTCTCTCTCTCTCCCTCCTCTCTCACTCTCTCTTTAAAAAAAAAAAAAGAAGATATCAATATATCTTTAATTATGATCTTTAAAAATCTAGGTTTCTATATTATTTATATTCCACTTAATTAAAATGCACTTCATCAAGCTATCCACCTAATACTAAAACTCAATTCTAGGTATACTCAGTTGTGGAAAAACAATTTTTTGCCTATGTATTATATTGTAGTTCAGACGCCTACTAAGCAACACCTTATAGGCAATAATATAAATGAAAAATATTTCAAAAATGAATGCATTTAGGGCTGGGATTGTAGCTCAGTGGTATGGCTAGCACATGTGAGGCACTGGGCTTGATTCTCGGCACAATAAATAAATAAATAAATAAATAAATAAATAAATAAATAAAATATAAATAAATAAAAGTCCACTGACAACTTAAAAAAATACATTTAAAAAAGAATGTTGGGGCTGGGGATGTGGCTCAAGCGGTAGCGCGCTCGCCTGGCATGCGTGCGGCCCGGGTTTGATCCTCAGCACCACATACCAACAAAGATGTTGTGTCCGCCGAATACTAAAAAATAAATATTAAAAAAATTCTCTCTCTCTCCCTATCTCTCTCACTCTCTCTTTAAAAAAAAAAAAAAAAAAGAATGTTGGGGGCTGGGGTTGTGGCTCAGCGGTAGAGCGCTTGCCTCACACATGCGAGACCCTGGGTTCAATCCTCAGCACAACATACAAAAATAAACAAGTGAAAAAAAGGGTTTAAAAAAAAAAAAAAGAATGTATTCAAGTTTTTTAAAGAAGATCATCGTTTTTGTCTTGGTTTTCTGCTTTATAATTTTACATAAAATCTATTCAAGAGTTAAGGTTGATAAAAATATACACTTTATGTAGACACTGGCCTAGAAATCCCAGGATTGTCAACTATACAATTTAGAGTTTCATAAATTTGTTTTAAGAATAAACATCACCTTTATGACCATAGAGAGTATGCACAAAAGGGGGAAAAATCCATCACATGACGTACTTTAAAAAAAAAAAAATCACTTAACTATAGCCCTCAGTTTTCCGGGGTTTAAAAAAAAAAAAAAAAAAAGTGGGGCTGAAGTTGTGGCTCAGCGGTAGAGCGCTCGTCTAGCACGTGCAAGGCCCTGGGTTCGATCCTCAGCTCCACATAAAAAATCAATAAACACAATAAAGGTCTAAAAAAAATTTTTTTTTTAAGTTTTGTAATCTTGGGTCACCAACTAATATTTGGGAAAGGCAATGTAGTATCAGGGTTGTATTGTATCATGCTGCACAAAACATATAAAATAGTCAAAAAATCCAGATTTCCTTCTGGCTCAATATGTCCATGGAAAAGGTATATAACCTCTAAAAACACTGGTTTCTTTATCTGAAAATTAAGGGGTTAGGCTAGCTATCACCAAGATCCCTGAGCTCTAAAAATTCTATACGCCAATTATTTATTTTCAGAATTTATCTGTATATGAAAAAGAAAGACAATAAGGATGAATAAGTTGAGACACTGTATTAGACATATTTTTGTTGCTGTGATCAAAATACCCTACAATAACAACTCAAAGGAGGAAAAGTTTATTCTAGGCTCACAGTTTCAAAGTTTAGTCCATACTGGACTGACTCCACTTCTCTGGATCCGAGGTAAGACATGGTAGATGGATATGGTGGAGGAGCACTGCTCACCTCATGGCAGCTGGGAAGCAGAGAGAGAAGTAGCAGGGCCCACAGGGAAACTGATCCCTTCCAATGTTCACCCACAGTGACCCACCTCATTCAGCCATGCCCCACCTGCCTACAGGCACTGCCAACTTATTCCATTCCAACTAAAGAATGGACCGATTAGGTTACAGGTCTCATAATCTGATCAATTCCAACCTGAACATTTCTGCATTTACACAGGAATTTGTGGGAGACATGTCCAAATGACAATAGACAAAAAGAAATAAATTTCTTTTACAAGTTACAGAGACAAATGCAGAATCTAGAAATCTTCAATTGAGAAATATATTCACTAACATATAACCTTTTCAAGAACTGATAAGTACTATACTCTGATGACCGTTTCTTCTGTTATCACATAATGTGTAACTATAAAAGTAGACCAAAGGGGCTGGGGCTGTAGATCAGTGGCACAGTGCTTGCCCAGCATGTGGGAGGCACTAGGTTCAATCCTCAGCACCACATAAAAATAAACAAATAAAGGCATTCTGTCCAAACATAACTACAAAAAAACTTTAAAAAAATGTAGGCCAAAGTACACACCAAAGAGAAATTATAAGAAGGGACACAAATTAGTTTTACTGCTTATATTTTACATAACTAGCACTAAATTAACCAAAAAAAAAAAAAAAACTACTCAATTTGTTGAGTCTAGCATAGACACACTCAAGGTAGGACACAAAAGCTCAGAAGCCTGGCAACCAGACTTGGTTCCTGCAACTAAGGAAGAAACTAAAATATTCCCCTGTTACTCTCTTCAACTATTTGATCAAACCAAGATCAGCCATCAGGGGAGCCTCAATCATTGCCCATGAAGACACAGAATCAATGACACTAAGAAAAAGAAATCAAATGACTTTGTTTTGTTTTATTTTTCAAACTAGGGACTAGACCTAGGAGCACTTTACCACTGATATACCCACCCAACCCTTTTTATTGTTTTATTTTGAGACAGGGTCACACTAAGTTGCTTAGGGCCTCCCTAAATTGCTGAGGCTGGCTTCAAGCTTGTGATCCTCCTATCACAGCCTCCTGAGCCTCTGGGATTATAGACATGCACCACTGTGCCTGGCTCAAATGACTTTTTTATCATCAAATATTTTATCACCAAATATCATCATATTTTTTTTCTTTTCCCATGAAAGGCTACAAGCAGGGGGCCTCTAGGTTTGCTAAACCATTGAGGATTTCTCAGATATGCCTAATTTAATACCTTCAAGCCCATCAGAAGAATTCAAAATACATATTGATATAACTACCCAAACTTCAAAATGTTTTAGACTACAGATATTTTCAGATTTTGGAATATTTGTGAATAGATAATGAGCTATCTTGATTACCCAAGCATAACACAAAATTTAATTATTTTATTTCTGAAATACATAGCCTCAAGGAAACTTTACACAAAATTTTTTATTGTACCTGTTTTGACTGTGCCCTATTGCATGAAGTGAATTTTGGAATTTTCTACTTGTGCAGTCATGCTGGTGCTCAAAAAGTCTCAGATTTTGAAACATTTCAGTTTTCAGATTTTCAGATTAGGAATGCTCAATTTGCATACAGCACCAAAAAGCTTTTGGCATATGGTGTGTATTTGGTATATGATCATATACATTTGTATGTGTATATGCATTTATACTTGCCTAATACTACAGAATTAGTGAGAATTTGAAAATACAGAGATCCATATAAAAGAATCAAAACTCATGAAAACTCCTCAAATAAATAGATTTCAAAAAAAGACATTTTCCTTTGATTTGATATAGTAGTAACATAAAAGAGATAGTTTACATTTGAAACTTCTTCCTAAAATTTACTGCTGAATCACCAAAAGGATTCAGCAGGATACTTATGAGGAAAGTTATGAAATGTGGAAATGAGCTTTGAAATCCTAAAAAAATTGATTTTCAAACTCTGGCTCACAAGTCACAGCTGACTTAGACATGATAATCATGACAACGTACAACAAAAATTCAAAGTGAAAAACTGTGCTAGCGCTGGATTTTTCTACTTTATTTTACAATTGTTCATTCTTACAAAGCACATAAAATCCAAAAGTACTTTATATTTAATTATAAAAGCAAATTATTCATGTTATCAACAATTTTTATTAGATATTTTTAAATGCTTTCTGGTGATTAAACAGGAAAAGTCAATCAGGAATCCATATTTGACAGACATGTTGCTAAAACTGCATATTACTCTCTTAATTTCCCAAAGAGTAACATATATGTGTTTCCAGTCTAGGAATACCAGATTGTTGACTACCACCTACACAAGAACTTTACAAAGGCATCTCAAGTACCTATTTTAGCTTATTTGATTTTTCACATGCCTCTTACTGGCCACACACACACACACACACACACACACAAAAAAAAAAAAAAACTGAAGTTCTTAATGAAAACAACAAATATACAACTACATTTATTTTGTGTTTACATAAAGACAAATAAATATCATGTTTCCTATGAATAATCACCACTAAAGTAAATATAAAAACTTTTTTATAACCATTAATTCTTAGAATAGCCACTATTTCTTTTTGCACTTTCCTGCAACCAGCTTCAATGTTATTTCTCTGAAGCAATGTGAACAAATTACTATATCAACAAGAGTAACTTCAAGTTAGTACTGTATCATTGATCTTCATTGTTCAATCTTAGTTCTCTTTAGACTAATTTCCCTGTTCTTGCATGTCTGTAGACATGCAACAAGTAACAAAACACAAGTTATATAACACATTCCCAGCTGAGGTCAAACAAGGTAATCCTTTGACTTCAGCTTCAGCAAGTAGCCTTTTTATGATCTATTCAGTACCATGTTTTTCACATTTTAATTAGTCCGTTTCTGATTTTACTATTTCAAACAGTCTCCAAGAACAGTACTGAAGTACTATCTAGTATTCCTTAAGCACAAAACACTAAGATGTACATATGGAGAAAATCTGTGTTAGATAAGTACGCTTCAGTCATGATTTAAATATTAATGAATCAAAAACGTATTAAATAAGGTGTCTTTAAACCGAAAGAAACAAAAAACAATGTTATGTGTTAACTGGCTGGACAAAAACGTTGAGACTACAGATTTCCAAAAACCTAGCCCTGTACTTACTTTGCAAGTAATATTAGCTTCAGTATTAACTAAATTGGTGTCCTCAGCAACTATATAGAGTTTTAACTACTAAATAACGGGGATCAACTGTATTTCGAGTATACTTATTAAAAATTAAAGAAAATTTTTGCTACAAATAATGTTTTTTTAAATAATACTTATATGGGCTGGGGTTGTGGCTCAGTAGTAGAGCACTTGCCTAGCATGTGTGAGGCACTGGGTTCAATTCTCAACAACACATATAAATAAACTAATAAATAAAATAAAGGTCCATTGATAATTTATATATATATATATATATATATATATATAAAAGAACACTTATGTGCCAGGAGCAGTGGTACACCTGTAATCCCAGCAGCTTGGGAGGCTGAGGCAGGAGGATCACAAGTTTAAAGCCAGCCTGGGCAACTTAGTGAGACCCTAAGAGACTCAGTGAGACCCTATCTCTAAATAAAATATAAAAAAGGGCTGGGGATGTGGCTCAGAGTTAAGTGCCCCTGGGTTCAATCACTAGTACCAAAAAAAAAAAAATGTAACCAAGAATAAAATAAAAATAAAATACATACCACTTTCTTAAAATTAAAAACCATAACTACTAATACTTAGGACACATACAAAAAAAAAAAATACTGGCACAGCCAAAAAAAAAATTCCAAGAACAAAACTAGATAGATAATGAAAGAAAACCAAACTTAGCAATAAATGTGAAAGGACTCTGCATTGTACTAATGATAATGATGAGAAGACATCAACAGGCCAAAAACACAAATTCCATCAATGTAAATAAGGAACATAAAATAATGATAGAAATCACCTGTGTCCTCCTTCATAGGAGGGTCCAGATTCCTGGCTTTTGGCCCTCACCAAAGGGTCCATCTGCCAAAAAGCTCAGACTGTTATTTTCTCTTCTTTATACACCAGATTTACACTGTACAATCATCACCACTAGCTAATTTCAAAACAAACCCTATACCTCCCAGCAATCACTCCCCATTCTCTGCTTCCCCAAGTTCCTGGCAACCTCATATCTATTGTCCATCTCTTTCAGTTGCTTTTTGCTTTTATAACTTTCTAACCATTCCTTGACTATTCAAGAGACCATATCTACCCAGCCAGGCAAGGTGGCATATACCTGTAATCCAACTGGTAGGGAGGACAGCAAGTTTGAAGCCAGCTTCTGAGACCCTGGCTCAAAATCAAAAATAAGAAGGACTGGAGATATAGATCAGTGGTACAGTGCCCATGAGTTCAATCCTCAGTACCAAAAAGAAAAAGAGAGACTGTAACTACAGTGACTGACAACAATCTCAGCACTTTTCTGTAAGTAACTTATAGAGTCAACAAGTCAATTTCCTAGAATCAGTCCCTAAGATGTGAAATTCCACTCTCAGGCTCAAACTTTAGAATTAACTAGAACCACTACCTGCAGATTTCTTTACCACCACCAGGGAGAAAAGAATGGTTACTACTGAGAGTTCATAATGAAGGCAATTAAAGAGGTATCAAAGCCAAACTAATCAGTATTGGCCCCAGGATAGACTACGAATGCCTGATTTTTGAATCATGGCTTCTACACTGATCAATTTTTTTTACCTTGAATACAATTATTTAATCTCTACATATCTTCATTTTTCAGATATAAAAATGGGACCATATGGGGCTGGGGTTGTGGCTCAGCAGTAGAGAGCTTGCCTAGCATGTGCGAGGCCCTGGGTTCGATCCTCAATACCACATAAAAATGAATAAGATAAAGGTATTGTGTCCAAATACAACTAAAAAATAAATATTTTTAAAAAGGGAGCATAAATGTATCCACCTTGTAGAACTGTTGTAAACATTAAATGAGTTGACTGTAAGTAATATGCTCAGAAGAACACATATAAGTACTCAGTAAATTCTACTTATTATTTTTTTAAATATTTATTTTTAGTTGGACACATATCTTTATTTACTTTTTATTTTTATGTGGTACTGAGGATAGAACTCAGGACCTCGCACAAGCTAGGCAAGCGCTCTACCTCTGAGCCACAACTCCAGCCCTACTTATTATTTTTTTTAGTTGTGGATGGACACAATACCTTTATTTTACATATTTACTTTTATATGGTGCTGAGAATCGAACCCAGTGCCTCACAAGTACTAGGTAAGTACTCTACCACTGAGCTACAACCCCAGCCCTGCTACTTATTATTGATACACACACTGTATGCCTACTATAATATGCTTATATATGGTCAAAACATGATGACTACAAAATTATGACTGACCATAGGCTGAATCATATGAAATTGCCAACAAATGGTATTTTTTGAGTTACAGAAATGGCACTTTCTTTTGGTTCAACCTAAAATGTACTAGACATACCTGAAACAAAAGTACACAGAAAGTTTAAAAAAGAAAAGAAAAAGAAAGAAAGCATAAATAGCCATCAGAAAAAAAAAAAAGAATACTGAAATCAGAATGTGATTCAGGCCAAAAGCATTAAAAAATACAAACAAGGCATTTTTATATTGATAAGCAGTACAAGCCACACTGAAGCTCTCTTGGTCAAAACGGCCTAAAATCAAATATATAAAGCAAAAATTGTTCAAAATACAATGACAGATTGACAGATATACAATTCAAGCAAAAGACAACTGTTGACAGATTAAGCACCTAAGAAATGAGCATACAGAATGTGGAGTTCAATTTTTATGGTTAACAGATATATACATAAATATTGAACTATCATTTAAGACAAAGTTTCATCTTCAAAATCATACCACAGAACATAAAAACTTAGAAAAATTTTTGAGTAGAGGAGACACAACTGCTCATTTATTGTTCAACATTCCCCAAACTTGACTAGAACATAAGATCTGTCTCATGTACTGCTTCCTGTACCCCCAAAACCTAGGAGTTCCTAACACACGGTGAACACTAAATGCACATGTTTTGAATGAAAGTAAAACACTGGACACTTGAGGCAATAAAGACAACAAAGCCCCAATAAGACTGCTTAAAATTGTAAAAATGAGAATACTACATATCAAATATTCTTGGTTTTGCCCAAGACTATTATTATAGTACAGTACAAACTGACACTACAACCTGAAAGTGTCCATAGAAAACTATAAAAACTAATAAGAGGTTTAAGAAAAGCAACAGACCTTTTAGGACTTATTAAATAAACAAAACACTGGTACTCATTATTATTACAAATACTTTTTCTTTTCAAACCTTCCATAGTTTTGTGCTTTAGGATAAAATATGTACATTCAGTCGGCCTTCCTTTCACCAAATGCAATCATTTATAGCCACAGGGCAAAGATGATTTTCCATTCTTCTATGGAAACATCCCTGGCCAAAGGAGAAAGGTCAGGTCTCTACTCTGCATCCATGCCCATCAAGTAAAATCCCTACCCTCACCACAAAAAGGGCAGGTGTGTGCCCATTAAAGACTTTCTAGCCAACAAGACAATAAGAAAATGATTGAAACACTCTCCCCAGAGACCCTGAGTTCTAGAAAGAAATCTTATCCAGTTACATAATTGACCTCAGCCTAAATATAGTATGTTATCTGGAAATTTCATACTTTTTTAAAGCTACCTATGGGATACATACCCTCAACATAAACTGATTATTAGACATCTCATTTCTAAACATTTTCTGAAATACATTTCCTATGAAGATAGAATATAATCAGTATTGTTATTATTAAACAAGCCTGCCAGATACAAAACATACTACCTCAACAGTTTTCTTTTTGTCCAGGTCTATCTCATTATCCATCAAAAAGGGATGAGAGGAATCCATTTATTATAAAATACCAATAAAATAGATATCTAAGAAAAAACTAATTATATACACAGAACTTAGAAAGAATACTAGTAAACCTTACTGAAGTACATAAACTCCAACAAATCAGAGACACATATAAAAGACCAGGATAGTAGAACTCAGAAAAAAAAAATAATTATGTAAGCTATACATTGCAAAGATGCCAGTTCTCCACAAGAGGATACACAGATTCAAACCAATTTTTAAACAAAAGATTTTGTGAAACTTGCCAAAATAATTTAAGCTTAAATATTGTGGTTAAGGGGCTAGGGTTGTGACTCAGGGGTAGAGCGCTCATCTACCATGTCTGAGGCACCGGGTTCGATCCTCAGAACCACATTTTTTAAAAAAAGAAAGAAAAAGAAAAAGAAAAGAAAGAGATTAGGTCCACCTATAACTAAAAAATAAATATTTTTTTAAAAAATACTGTGGTTAACAACCTGAGCTCTAAAGCCAGATTGCCTGAGTTTGAATCCTCAACTTAGTGTGATCTTAGACAAAGTACTGAACCTATCTGCACTCCTAATTTTTGCATCTATAAAATAGTGCTATGGGGCTGGGGATGTGGCTCAAGTGATAACGCGCTCGCCTGGCATGCGTGGGGCACTGGGTTCGATCCTCAGCACCACATACAAATAAAGAGATGTTGTGTCCACCGAAAACTGAAAAATAAATATTAAAAAATTCTCTCTCTCTCTCTCTCCCCCCCCTCTGTCTCTCTGTCTCTCTTGAAAAAAAAATAGTGTTATGACTTCAACATCAGTGGGTTGTCACAAGGAGTGCATGTGTTATAACATGTAAAAAACTGACTCAGTAAATATCAAGTAGGATCAAGATCTGGAAGACAATGTAGGGGGAAATCAAAAAAACATTCAGGGGAGAAAGTACATTACAGAGAGTAAAAGACAAATTCTTTAAAAGTGTGCTCTCCTGGTGTAAGAAATTGCAGGAAAATCAAAGAAACAGAATAAAGTCTACAATGGAAGTAATAAATTGGGATAGAATAAAGGTATGTTCCAAAGCACTACTGAAAGGACAATGCTATGGTTTGAATGGAGGTGTTCCCTCCAAAATGCACACTGAAACTTAATGCCATGCAACAGTATTTAAGAGATGTGGCCTCTGGTTGGGGGTGATTACGTCATGGAAGCAAAGCTCTCATGAATGGGACTAGCAAGTTTAAAGTACACGGAGTTCCCACCCTCCAGAACAGCGAGAAAAAGAAATTCATATTATTTATATATTATCCAGTCTCAGGTTATTTTTTTATAGTAACCCTAAGGACTAAGAAAAGTTTATTCAAAACACTGGTAGAGCTGGGCTGGGGGTGTGGCTCAGTGGTACACTGTCTGCATGGCATGCACAGGGTCTGGGTTCAATCCCCAGAACTTCAATAAACAATGGTAGAAGATGTTATTTAATAAAATCAGTTGTATAGAACAATCAGCTATCAAAGAAATTTTTTAAATTAATCCTTACCTACAACCATACCCCAAACAAATTTCAAAAAGATTTTGGTTCTAGGAAGGAAAATGACAACTATTTCCAATATCAGCATGGGGAAAAACTAAGTATAAAAGGAAGAAATCACGAGAAAAAAGATTGATAAATTCAACTCCATGAACATTTAAGACTTATGCATATCAAGGATAACATGAGCAAAATTTAAAGGCAAAAGTCTGAAACACAACAAAATGTGGCAAAATGGTATATTTATACGAACCTGTTAGAGACACTTTTCAGAAGATGATACACAATCAATCAACAAATATATGAAAAAATGTTCAACATCTCTAGCAATTAGAGAAATGCAAATCAAAACTACTCTAAGATTTCATCTCACTCCACTCAGAATGGCAGCTATTAAGAATACAAACAACAATAATTGTTGGTGAGGATGTGGGGAAAAAGGCACATTCATACACTGCTAGTGGGACTGCAAATTGGTGCAGCCAATATGGAAAGCAGTATGGAGATTCCTTAAAAACTTTGGAATGTAACCACCATTTGACCCAGCTATATCACTCCTGGGTCTATACTCAAAGGACTTAAAAACAGCATACTACAGGGACACAGCCACATCAATGTTTATAGCAGCACAATTCACAATAGCTAAACTGTGAAGCAACCTAGATGCCCTTCAGTAGATGAATGGATAAAGAAAATGTGGTATGTATGTATGTGTGTGTATATATATATATATATATATATATATACACACACACACACACACATACACACACACACACACACAATGGAATATTTTCAGCATTAAAAGAGAATAAAATCATGGCATTTGCAGGTAAATGGATGGAGTCGGAGAATGTAATGCTAAGTTAGCCAATCCCAAAAAAAACAAATGCCAAATGTTTTCTCTGATTTAAGGATGCTGATTCATAATGGGGTTGGGGGCGGGGGGGCAAGGGAGGATTAGATGAACTCTAGACAGGGCAAAAGGGAGGAAGGGGGCACAGGGGTAGGACAGACAGTGAAATGAAATGGCCATCATTACTGGAAGTATATGTATGAAGACACAAATGGTGTGACTCTACTTTGTGTACAATCAGAGATGTGAAAAATTATGCTCTATATGTGTAATATGAATTGTAATGAATTCTATTATCATATATAGTACATGAAAATTTTTAAAGACTTTTAAAAAAGAAAAAAATAAGATTAGCAGCCCAATAAAAAATGAAATGAAGGACAAAAAGACAAATGATCAATAAACAGTCTTCTAACCTCCATTCTATCCCTCTCAAACATTTCACAGCTCCAATCCCTAGCCTCAGGATAGGGGTAGAGGGAAGTCTCTGGCTCAACTCTGAGCCAGTTCACCTAATACTTTTAACATTTTATTCAAAGAGGGACATTACTTGAGCCAATTAATATAGAATTTTCCTGACAAGAGTTCAGCAAAGAATCATCAGATGAAACCCATAAGAGAGGGTACTGAGAGGAAAAGGAAGCCACCCTCCCACTAGGCAGCATGACATGTGGGGTTGGGTCCCACAAGAGATCTCAGGAGCCGGCAGAAGGGTAAAGAGAAGTTATAAAACGTGAAAAAATTCTTCAGTATATACTATATACTATATACTTCAGTATATACTATAGCATGCTTTGTGGTTAATGAGATAATTTATAGTTTATCTGCATCAAGAATAACAGTACACTGGAAAATAACACTTAAAATTTATTTCAGAAAGCCAGTCACTAAGACTTAAAATAGGCTACACAAATAAAGGGAACAAAGCTAAGTTCTATATCTATTGTTTATCTCTATTCCTCTAAAGAAAGTTATATAGGGCTGGGGATGTGGCTCAGCGGTAGAACGCTTGCCTACCAAGGACAAGGCCCTGGGTTCGATCCTTGGCACCACATAAAGATAAATAAAGTATTATGTCAACTATAACTAAAATAAATAAATAAATATTTTTTTTAAAAAAGTTATATAAACACATTTCCACTGTCCAGGGAAAATAAATGTATTAAAAAATTATAATGCCCCCTATGAATCTTACTGAAATCAAATGGAAAAAATATAAAGCTTCTCTAGGAATGAAGATAATTATTTAGGAAACCTACAGCAGTTCATAAAATACTTGCATGACAGTCTTATGAGCCTCTAGGTAAAGAAAATGGTTATCTTTAGCTGGTTACAAAAAAAAATAAGTTTTATTATACATAAAACTTAACTGGTCTTGCAAGAGGAAGGAGGTAATGGTTAGCAAGAAATACTGCACTGTTAAAAGAATAATATTCAGTCTTGTGGTAGAGTCATCCAATATGACACTGTTTTCTACCTTCTCTTATTCCAAAACAGAACAGAAATTACAATACAGAGACAGACGTTTAAGGACTCAAAACTAGTAAAGCCGTTTTCCTTCAAGAGTGAATCTGGTAATTAGAACATACTAACTACCAGTGACTAAGGTAAAACAAAACCATATGATCAATCACTCTAAAGTGAAACTACAGCAAAACTGCAAACATCTTAAGAGGTCAGAGGAAAGCCCAAGCATAAAATAGGTTTCCTCAAAGCAGAAAAGAAAATCAGATGAATAGATAAGGAAAATGTGATATACATACACAATGAAATAATACTTAGCCTTAAAGAAGAATGAAATTATAGCATTTGCTGCTAAATGGATGGAGCTGGAGAATATAATGCTAAGCAATAAGTCAATTCCAAAAAAAAAAGGCCAAATGTTTTCTCTGATATGCAGATACTAATTCACAACAGGAGTGAGGGGTGCTAGGAAAGAATAGAGGTATTTTGGATTAGGCAGAGGGTAGGAGGTATGGAGGATAAGAAAGATAGTAGAATGAATAAGACATTAATACCCTATGTGCATATATGACTACACAACTGGTATGATCCTACATCATATACAACCAAAAGAATGAGAAGTTACATACTCCATTTATGTATGATGTGTTAGAATGCACTCTATTATCATATATAACTATTTAGATCAAAATTTTTAAGAGAATAAAAATCAGAGGTAATTGAAATATGATAGAAGACATGTCTTTAAAATGTTTACAAGGAATTAGTGGTACACAATCTTGTAAACATACTACCCAACTGTACATTTTTAAAAGGTGAATTTTATAGCATGCAAACTGTACCTCAAAAATATTAGTGTTGAGCTGGGATTATGGCTCAGCGGTGGAGTGCTTGCCTAGCACATGCAAGGCCCTGGGTTCGATCCCCAGCACCACATAAAAATAAATAAATAAAGATATTGTGTCCAAATACAACTAAAAAATAAATATTTAAAAAAACAAATATTAGTGTTACTAACACATATGCAAAATCTTGAAAAAAAAAAAAAACGAAGAAGAAATTTCTGCTCACCAGAACTTGTGTGGTTAACAAAAATACACTATTAAGACTAAGTCTTGGGCTGGGCTTCTGGCTCAGTGGTGGAGCATTCGCCTATCATGTGTGAGACCCTGGGTTCGATCCTTAGCACCACGTACAAATAAATAAAATAAAGGTATTGTGCCCACTTACAACTAAAAGTAATCCCTCTCCACAGGACTTAAAAACAGCATACTATAGGAACACAGCCACAACAATGTTTATAACAGCACAATTCACAATAGTTAAACTGTGGAAACAATCTAGATGCCCTTCTGATGAATGAATAAAATAATGTGACATATATACACAATGGAATATTACTCAGCGAAAAAAGAGAATAAAATCATGGCATTTGCAGGTAAATGGATGAAGTTAGAGAAGATAATGCTAAGTGAAGTTAGCCAATCCCAAAAAAACAAATGCCAAATGTTTTCTTTGATATAAGGAGGCTGATTCATAGTGGGATAGGGAGCAGGAGCATGGGAGGACAAACTCTAGATAGGGCAGAGGGGTTGGAGGGGAATGGGGGTAGGGGGTTATTAATGATAGTGGAATGTGATGATCATTATTATACAAAGTACATGTATGAAGACACATATTGGTGTGCATATACTGGTGTGCATACAACCAGAGATATGAAAATTATGCTCTATATATGTAATTAGAATTGTAATGCATTCCACTGTCATATATAAATAAAAAAAGAAAAAGAAAAAGTTATGGAGAGACAGATGGAACTTGTTTTTGGCTTAGACTTAGGCAATCTGGAAAATTCTACTAGCTTAAGCAAACATTACATCTGGAAGTTCATTAAAATTATAAAGAAAAAACAATCAGTTTCTTCACCTTCAGTGAGCTCAATAAAGCCAGAGGCAGACTTACTGATTTAAAAAAAAAAAAAAAAGACTAAGTCTCTGTGTATACTAAACTTTCTTTTCTCAAAAAAAAGGGGAGGGACCAATACAACATATATTTTGTCTTTGTAATAAGCCAAAAGGATTTAGTATCTGAATGGACATGCAAACTCTCTGCAATATTCTTCATAAATACATTTCTATATCTGATGGCTTTTTGAGAACTTACTACAGTTTTGGTTTAGAGCGATCATGATTGTTTTTTACTGGTCACTGGTTCTTGGTAAATTCTAATAGCTGGATCCTCTCTTAAGAGAAAACTGCTCATGCTTTTACAGACCTTAAGCTGGAAGTGGAGCTACCTCCTGATCCCACTGACAATGTTCATAAGAGCAGACAATGAAAAAAAAAAAAAATCACCTGTCTGGCACCTGTAATCCCACTCAGCTACTTGGGAGAATGAAGCAGAAGGATCACAAGTTCCAGGTCAGCCTGGGCAATTTGATGAAACTCTAAGCAATTTAACAAGACCCTTTCTCAAAATAGTAAAAAACAAAAGGGGCTAGAGATGAAGCTCAGTAGTAAAGCACCCGCTGGGTTCAATCCCCAGTACTGGGAGGGCAGCTGAGAATCACCTGACATTTCTGATTAGGGATTTTGTGTTACACAGGCAATACATATTCTAGGTTGTCCACCTCAAAAAAGCAGATGACTGCCACTTCTGTAGAAACCATTCTAACTCCTTGGGACAACTCCCTTTAAGCTATATTCTTCTTTTCTAGGACAGAAGGAGTCCAAATAGCATCTCTTTATCCTGAGTTCAAACTGATATTGCTTTTATCTTTGTTCTAAAAAATAAATAAGAGGAACACTAAAAGAATGCTCTAATTGGCTGAGGTTGTGGCAGAGCGCTTGCCCAGCATACATGAGGCACTGGGTTCAATCCCTAGCACTATATAAAAATAACCAAATAAAATAAAGGTATTGTGTTCATCTACAACATATGTGTGTGTATGTATATAGAATGCTCTAATTATCATTAATTTTTATTTCACATAAAAATATTATGAATAAATATCACTAGCTGTGGTAGCACATGCCTGTAATCCCATCAACTTGGGAAGTTATGGCAAGAAGATTACAAATTCAAGGTCAGAACCAACACCTTAGTGAGACCCTGTCTCTAAATAAAAAATGGGCTGGAACTATAGCTCAGTAGTAGAGGTTTCATCTTCAGTAGCAAATAAATAAATAAATATTTAAGCAATTATTATAAAGCTTATTTTTATAGAAAAAGCATAAACTTGATTCAGCTAGCCATCAGTGTCAGGAAAATCTAGGCAATTTGTTCATACTGCCAACCCAAGAAAATACAGTTGACCTATATTTCAGACATCAAGACTATACTAATTACCATTTATGGAGTATCAGTGTTACTTATAATATTTCCAAAAACTCTACAAGGTAGTTATTATCCTCATTTTATAGATATGAAAACAGGAAGAGAAAGGTTAAGTAATTACCCAATGTCACCTGTGAGCAGATAGCTGAGGCTATCTGGTATGTGAATTATCTCTCAGGGAATGCTGTAATGCTGCTTCAGACAAGCAATTCCTCCTCCCAAGTCCACACTTGAGAATTTGACAATGGTAAAAGCAGAAAGTGAAAAGTCAGAGAAGGTTTCTGTTGACTTTTTCTCCTAAAGGCAAAAATGGGGTAGAGGGCTAGGATTGTGGCTCAGCGGTGGTGCGCGCTCGCCTAGCACGGGCGGGACCCGGATTCAGATCCTCAGCACCACATGAAAATGAGGGCATTGTGTTGTGTCCATCTACACCTAAAAAATAAATATTAAAAAAAATGGGGTAGAAATCCTCTTCTGTTCATAACATCCAAAAAATTTTCAGTATTTCATGTCAAAATTACCACCTTTAATTTTTTTTATTGTTACCACTTTATGGAGAACCATGTAATGTTTCAATACATATACATTGTAAAATTATTACCTTTTAACAAGTTTTATAAGTAGGAAATTCCTCTCAAGATAACCAACCCAGACACCAGAATAGTTATCTCCACATGTAAATTTCACTTTTTTAAATATTAGCAAATAAATTGCTTCCCACTAGTAAGCCCCTCTCAGTATTTACTTATTTATTTACAGATGTCATTTGTGCAATCAGTGCATAAATTGCTAAATATTACTGACCTCTTAATAATAACCCTGGCACACAACTTCAGTAACATCTGATGTTATAACAAATCCACAGAAGACAAATGCTTCAAAAATTAAAAAGATGAGGCCTTTCACAATTCTTCATAATCTTATCAAAACATCAAACTTCTGTAAGCCAAGAATATTTTCCAATTTACTTTACCCAGAGAATGATAAGCCAGTCACAGTGGTGCATACCTATAGCCCCAGCTTCTCAGAAGGCTAAAGAGGAGAATCACAAGTTCAAGACCAGCCTGAGCAACTTAATGAGACAATGTCTCAGAATTTTAAAAAATAATAAAAAGAAGCTAAAGATGTAGTCCAGTGGTAGAATTCCCCTGGGCTCAATCTCTATTACTGCAAAAGAGAGAGGGGAAGACAAAGGGAGGAAAATGGGAAAATAAATGATGAAGGAGACAGATGATGAAGACCACATAGGAAACTCAGGAAAGCCAGGTATTAAATGGATTTTTTCATACACATTTTTAGAACCATATCAGTAAATACAATTGCTCCAACAAGAGTAACAAATAAACAAAAATTTAAAACAATGAATCTCAGTTCCTTATTATGATTACTAGCATCAAACAGATCTAATACAACCAAATTGGTAGGGTTCTTTATTGATATTTATTTTTTAGTTGTGGTTGGACACACTACCTTTATTTTATTTATTAATTTATTTTTATGTGGTGCCAAGGATCAAACCCAGGGCCTCGCATATGCTAGGCAAGCACTCTACCACAGAGCCACAACTCCAGCCCCCAAATTTGTGTTTTAATCTTACTTCATTCCATAAAGGGACCATCCTGCTGCAAATCTTAATAAAGCACCTTAGGCTCTCCACTCATGTATCTGAGTCAATAAGTACAACTGAACAATAATTACATGCAAGACATCTTATATAAAGTTTAAAGGTCAATATTTTTTGTTTTTCTATATCCTGATATAAATAACACTTTTTCACTACATAAGCACACTGACTCACAAATTAAAGCTTCTATTTCACCACAAAATCATTTCACAATGATAGCAAAACACTATGTTGTATGCCTTAAACCTACAATTTTTAAAAAGTACCTTATTTCAAATGACACTTAAGACACTTAAGAGAAACAGATGATCCCTAATGAATGATGAAATAATATACTCCCTTCTCCAAAAATATAGAGAATATTTTTGAGATTCAACAAGAAAATCAAAACCTATAGCTGGCACTCTATGTAATTTTCATGTATATGGTGAAGTCTTCAATATAAGGACATATTAACTAAAGGCAATGGTAGTCTTTTGTTTTCATTATATGATAGTTCAAGGAAGCAATATTAGTTTAAGAGACTACATGTTTTCTTCTTTTTATCTTTTTCTTTTTAGTTGTCAAAGGACCTTTATTTTATTTATTAATATGTGTGCTGAGAACCAAACCCAGTGCCTCACACATGCCACACAAGCACTCTACCACTGAGCCACAATCCCAGCCTGGAATACATGTTTTCTAATTTAATAGCACAATTTCAGAATTAACAATTGTGTTTAAATGAGGCAGTATAATTTTTAAAGATTTAAATATTTAAGGTCTAACTTAAACTCACTACAACCTATAAATAATAGCTATAATTTTATTACTATAACTTACTAAATGCATACTATGACTCAAACAATACTGAACATTTTAGTTATTTTATTTTATGGTCACAGCAATCACTGAACTAACTGTACTCCATCCAACCTTACAAATGAAAGAATATAATCAAAAGATTAAATGGGTGTAACTCTACATCATGTACAACCAGAAGAATGAGAAGTTACACTCCATTTACATATGATGTGTCAAAAGTATTCTACTGTCATGTATAGCTACTTAGAAAAAATTTTAAAAAGATTAAATAATTTGTTCTAGCTAATATAACTAAAGATATAACCCAGATTTGAAGAAAACAATCAATCTCATTTGGTAGTGGTCTGTCTCCTATGATAATAACTGCCTAATGGTCAACTAACTGCCCACTTCAACCCCAAAGCTGGTGGGGGGAAGATCTGGTCAAATGGATTGAAGCATGCCTCCTTGGAGTTTCCTGCCCAAAGTTTCAATCCAAAGGGACTGTGGCAATGGCAGGAATCATGACTCACCACTGAAAGAAAACTCTGTTCCCCTGTTCTCCTATTTCTATATAGGATCTCTCAATTCTTGCTAAGAAGAGTGCCATTCCAGAACTCTCACTACATTTTCCAATCCACCTTTACCAGAAATAAAGCTCAATATTTTCATCCACGTTTGGCTTCTACTGTGTTTTGAATGTCCCTTCTAAAACTCATGTTAAAATGTAATTGACAGTTTGATGATACTGAGAGAATGGACCCTCCAGAGGTCATAAGGGTTCAGCCCTAATAAATGGATTAATGTTATTATCTTAGGAGTGGATTGTTAATTAAGCAGGGGTTGGACCCTTTTCCTTCTCCATCCTCCTGTGTTCTCTCACCACGTGATGTCTTCTGCCATGTTATGACAGCGCAAAAAGGCCTTCATCAGATGAAGACACTCCATATTGGACTTCCCAGCCGTCACAAATGTGAGCCAAACAAATCTCTTTTCTATATATATACTGTTATCATGGCAGAAAACAAGCCATGAGAACTTGTTTCTGTGCTTGGTTAAAAACCTGAAGAGGTGGGCACTGTGGCACACGTCTGTAATCCCAGCAGCTTAGGAGGCTGAGGCAGGAAGAAGGAGGAAGGAGAGTTCAAAGCCAGCCTCAGCAAAAGGGAGATGCTAAGCAACTCAATGAGACCTTGTCTCTAAATTTAAAAAAAGAAAGAAAGCCTGGAGAAGTGCAAAAGTGGCTTCATTAATTCTTCCAAACCTCCAACTGATATCTTTAGTACAGTTACAGAAACAAATTAAGTCTAAGATCAAGTAACTAAAGAAAATGAAACACACTAGCAATGTCAAGAGAACTATGGAGATGGTTATTATCATTTACAACATAAACTGGTCACATTAATTTCTTTAAAAACTTCAGAGATAATCTATATTGAACATATATTAACTTTAATCTATTTAAATCTTCAAGCCAATTGGTCTAAGACTGACACTTAGGGGAAAAAAAAAACCTAAGATAATGCTACCTGCTTTTTTTTTTTTTTAAAGAGTGAGAGAGAGAGAGAGAATTTTTTTAATATTTGTTTTTTAGTTTTCGGCAGACACAACATCTTTGTTTGTATGTGGTGCTGAGGATCGAACCCGGGCCACACGCATGCCAGGAGAGCGAGCTACCGCTTGAGCCACATCCCCAGCCCATGCTACCTGCTTTTGTTGCTCAGAAATTAGACTCCACCACTGTACTCAATTCCACAGTCTAATCGCAACTTTTATAAATCTAGTCCATCTTTCCACTTATTGCTGTATGAGCCCCCTAGACCCTGGCTTAATCTGATCATTTCCCTGTGTACCTCTCTTTTTTTGTCTTAATATTACCAGTTCTGACTCTTCTCTTTGGCTTGTCTCTTTTGTCTCTTTTCTTAATATTACCAGTCCTGACTTGTCTCTATTTTTTTTTTTTTTAGTTGTAGTTGGACAACAGGACCTTTGTTTTATTTATTTACTTTTATGTAGTGCTGAGGCTCAAATCTAGCCCCTCAAACGTGCTAGGCAAGCACTCTACTGCTGAGCCACAACCCCAGCCCCCTGACTTGTCACTTATTCTATGTACTTCTCTAGATATTCCCTAAGCATCTTTTAGCATTGTTCTGCTCACTGGCTAATAAAAACCAGCAGGGCAGTAAGCAAGTTGATCATGGCATACCAAAGAGTTATAAGACCAGGGTTAAAATTAAAGAGAAAAAAATGCAACAGGAATGTATGTGGAAGAGAAAAAAGAAAGCAAGCAATCAATATTTAACGAGCATCTACTATATAATCTTCTCCCAACAAAAGTATGAGTACACATTATTAGCCCAATTTATAAGGGCAACAAACTCAAGTAATTTTCCCCATGGTTACAGGACCAAAAAGGGGGTTAAAAAAAAAGAAGAAGACAATATTCCATGATCTGAATGACCAGTCTGGTTTTTCTCAACCCGTTACACAGATCTCCAGACATAAACTGAAACACTGGGGAACCATTAAGACAGAGAAGCTGAATGATCATCCAGAGAGGCAGTGTCAGTTCAAAGCCAGCCTCAGCAAAAAGGAGATGGTTCATTCACTCTAGTTTTTCAAGGTTAACTGACAAGTAGGATGTGGGGTTTTTCTATTTTTTTTTGTTGTTGTTGTTGTTAGCAATTAAAATTTTATGTAAGTAGTATGAAATTAAATGAAACGTAAAAGTCATATGAATTCTTAAAACAGAGAAGTTAAGAAATTTTCAAGATGTCCTAAGGCACATCCCAACAGGTAGACCTACTGACCCCTGCCGTAAAGATTTTTTTTGCTGATACATTAAGAAGATCTGTTTTACAGATATGGGGAGATATGGTTTAAAACCCCAATCACTACAAATGTCTGGATTAACAAACCTGGAAACCTCCTCCAACTCTCCCCAAAAGAGTCAATCACTCCCTCTATAGTTTATACAACATTTTATATAATTTATATTCCTATTCTAATATTTATCATAATTATTTATCTATTATAATTATTTCACCTGGGACAGCAAACAGTATTTTATTCATCCTTATGTTCTCAGAAGATCCCTCAAAAGTATAACGATTATAGTACACCACATTCAACATTTGTTGAATGAATAGGTTAAACATACATATTTCAAAAATCAAAGTAATTTCTCTCTAGTAAGATCATTTCAACACAGAGAACTTAAAAAGATTTTAATAATATTAAACAATACTTACTAATAAAAAATCCAAATCCACTTATAGCTAATGAGATTTGAAAGGCTAATTTCCTCACCCATAGTCCAGAAACCATATTACACAGACTTAATATTAAGACAACACTAAACTCATACTATATACAGTTCTTTACATAAAATATACCTTTCCAAATCAGAGAATTTCTAGTCATCAAAAACAAACTACAGGGTCTGGGGCTGTAGCTCAGTGGTAGAGCGCCTGCCTCACTTATGCGAGGCAGTGGGTTGGAGCCTCAGCATCACATAAAAATAAATAATACAAAGGTATTACATCCATCTACAACTAAAAAAGATATATTAAAAAAATGTTCCAGGAGGCTGGGGATGTGGCTCAAGAGGTAGCACGCTTGCCTGACATGTGTGCAGCCCGGGGTTCGATCCTCAGCACCACATACAAAAAACAAAGATGTTGTGTCTGCCAAAAACTAAATATATATATATATATATATATATATATATATATATATATATATATATATAAATTCTCTCTCTCTCTCTCTCAAAAAAAAATGTATGTTCCAGGAATATATGTTATATATACATATATATATTTTCATGATTCCCTATATTAAAAATACTGTTTCAGAGATAGGGATATAACTCAGTGGTAGAGTACCTTCCTAGCATCCCGAAAGCCTGGGTTCAATTCCCAGCAAGACAGACACACACACACACACACACACACACACACACACACACACAGCCTGAAGATGTGGCTCAGTGGTATAGCACTTTCCTGGCATGCATGAGACCCCAGGCTCAAACCTCAGCACTCAAAAACAAAGAAAAAAAATTTTTTTAACTAACCCACCATTTACCAAACATGATCACATTCTATTCCCTGTCCCTGTATATGTCTATACTACCAAAGGTACAGCTGAGCAGTAAAATGGTCAGATATAAAGGTGAATAAAAATACATTAAAAATGACAAACTGGAAAGTCAGCCTCTAAGCAATTAGGCTGACCAGTTCTTCTATAGAATGAAGTAGAAGGAGAACAGGGGTCTTTGCAAAAATTGCTTGTACTTAAATAATCAAAATAATAAAAATACATGCATTATTTTAAAAATCAAAACAGTGACTTTATTACATTTCTCACTAGAAAGCACTCTCCTAAAACATTGTCAAATCTTTCAGAAATATTTTCATTTAACATTCAATCAAAAAGGAAAAATAAATACTAGTTATTACTTTAAGATTAACTATCCTTGAATCTTCCCTACCTGAAATTTATCTACATAGAGAATTTCCTTGGGAGTTTCTACTATAATATTCTATTTGGTAAATATTTTCATCATTCAATGGAACACATTTCATCACCAATAAAATGAGTTTCAATATTACTGTTTAAAAAAAGTCAACATTTCTTTATTAGAATTAAAAGAAAAATTTAAACTGAATTTTAAAGTAAATGTATACAAAGATCCAGTGACACTTGCAAAAATCTGCCCCTGGGAAATGCTTGTCAATATATGAAAATACAGTTACAAGAAAATACCATTGTTTTTAGCAAGGTAGGTGGGAAAAAGGGGCAATATAAATGTCTAACAATAAGGACACAGTTCAATAACTCCATTCTAATAAGCCTGTTTCTTTTTTAAAAAAACAGTTATTAAACAATGTATAATAACAAGCAGAATTTCACTTTTTAATTATACTCTCCTTTTAAATATGTTAAAATAATCACATACAGAGGTGCTGGCGTTGTGGCTCAGTGGCAGAGTGCTTGCCTAACACATGTGAGGCACTGGGTTCAGTCCTCAGCACCATATAAAAATAAACAAACAAAATAAAGGTATTGTGTCCTTCTATAACTAAAAATATATATTAAATTTTTTTTAAAAATCATCACATACCACCCTGAATTTTTACATACAGGCAAAAAGTTTCAAGAAGTAATTATTTGAGCCTGGCGCAGTGGTATATACCTGTAATCCCAGCAGCACAGGAGGCTGAGACAGGAGAATTGTGAGTTCAAAGCTAGCCTCGGCAAAAGCAAGGCCCTAAGCAACTCAGAGAGACCCTGTCACTAAATAAAATACAAAATAGGGCTGGGGATGTGGTGTCAGTAGTAGAGTGCCCCTGAGTTCAATCCCCTGTACGGAAGGAAGGAAGGAAGGAAGGAAGGAAGGAAGGAAGGAAGGAAGGAAGGAAGGAAGGAAGGAAAACACTATAAATAAAATAAATTATTTGAATGTTTAATTTTAAATGTGTTTTAAAACAAAAACATCAATTTAATTATAAGTAAAACTTTCTAAAAGAAAGAAATTTTTAAATTATCCTTCGATATACATTAACTCTGTTAATTGCCAAGGCAAGATGCATATAATTTGCTTCATTTCAAGAGATACTTATTACTGGAAAGTCCCTAACAGATTTTGAAGTTAGAGCTACATGATTACAAGGCATCTCCAAGTCTCCTCATATCTCCCAAATACAGTCAGTGGAAGCAAGAGGACAGCAGAGAATACTAACAGATCCCTCCCATTCCTAGAAAAACACCTTAATGGAGTTTATGAACTCAAAGAGGCCAAGAGTCATTGTCTTACATAGCAAAAAGACCCTGAGCAGAGAAAGGTTGCTACTACAACTCTGCACAACACTGAATGAGCTCTGGAATCAACTTTCACACCCTCAGTTCAAGCATCTTGTTAAAGTAGGCATTTCTGGCATTCAAATGTCAAAATTAAAAGCTTATTAACTTTGGCTACTCCAAATTGAAGAAGTAATAAAAAGAGGTAGGTCTTAATTGGATAATCTGAATTAAATAAATAAGAGAATACATGATGTCAACACTGCAGAGTTTTATGTAGCTTTTCTGCTGGGACTCTAGGCAATAACTGCTACCCAGCGACTCCTTTCCTAAGATTAGAATACTTACTTTTTGTTCTAATTTACAAGAAAAATACTGGACATTTTTTTTTTTTTTTTTTTTTTTTTGCCATACTGGGAGCTGAACCCAGGGCCTTATACCTGCTAGACAAGCACTTAATCACTGAGCTACATCCCTATACCTAAGTTGGACATTTTAAACCTAAGTGAAAATAAAGACTCCACCGTCATTTCAGATGGGCTAAGGTCCTCAATAAAGTGATCCTTGAAAAAGCAGAAAATAACATATTTATACTGATATATAATGTACACATTTAATGTAGTATACAGCATATGAAGCATACAGGGAATTTACATATTGAGTATATTACTGATATAAAAATATCAGAATTTACTATAAAAACTTGTCTTATACTTTCACATAAATTTCTTTGGTGTTACACTAGATGTAGTCTCTCTAATCAGTTTCTAAAAAACTAGTTAATAACTCAGTTGCAAAATACATATTATTTTACCTCCAAAATCCAACCAATTATGTTTCTATAAGTAAAATCTTCAACTCCATAGAGTTCCATTTCTCCACCTCCTAAGAGTGCCATGTACCAATCAGAAGAGAATTAGTATAAGCAAAATAGCCAATTCCCTGAGTAGTTTGACTTTAAGGATACTGAGAAGATGTGACAGTTACATAAACAGTTCTTAAAGATAGTGATACTTACATAGTTCTTAGACAAAATGGACACTTTAAGCTCCAAAACTCAGGTTTTCTTTTGTCTTTTTTTTTTTTTTTTTTTTTTTTTTTTGGTACTTGAGATTGAACCCAGGGCACTTAATCACTGAGTTACATCCCCAACCCTATTTATTTCTTATATTGAGACAGGGTCTTGCTATATTTCTGAGGCTAGTTTTGAACTTGCAATCCTCCTGCCTCAGCCTCCAGAGACACTGGGATTACAGGAGTGCATCACTGGGCACAGCTTCAATTATTTTTTAGTGGGATTCATTAACACTGGAATGATTTCAATATCAAGTGTTATTGAGGATATGAAGCAATCAGAATTCTCCTAGACGCTGTATTAGTAAAAATGATCCTTTTGGAAATCTGTTTGAATGAGCTGTGGAATGGTGAGCATCTTCTTAAAGTAGGCATTTTTAGCATTCAAGTACAAAAATTAAAAGCTAATTATTCTTGGCTACCAAAAACTGAATAAATAAATGAAGAGAAGTACATCTTAGTCTGGGAATCTAAGCTAAATAAATCCTGAGGAGAGCACAGGGGATCAACACTGCAGAGCTTTATAAAGCACTCTGGTAGTTTAATAAGTCCACAAATTCTTTTGATATAACTTGCTTAGAAAAGTGGAGTGCAGTATAATGTTTCCTCCCCTTGAATGTGGGTTGGTTTAGTGACTTACTTTTAAAGAACAGAATGTGGAGGAAGTGATGATGTAATTTTGGAGACCAGGTTTTAAAAGATACCGTGGCTCTCTCTTTGCTTTTTTATATCACTTGCCACAGTGATCTAAATTTCACACAAAAATTAGCTTAACAGCTTCCCACTACTTAATATTAACCAATGTGACCTTTTGTAATGGTATAAGTAAATATGTTAACATTATGAAGATCTATATAACTCAGTGAAGCAATGTTTTCCTACTGACCAATGTTACAAAATCATGCATACAAAAAAGATCTATTACAAGACAAATCTATGGATTTTAACTGTAACATGCCACAAAACATTCATTAATATGTCAAATTCCACAACACAATTAACCATTAACAAACTTCCAATTTTAGAATTCTGGTGAAAATATCAACAGCATCTAAAAGGCTGTTAAAACACTCTTTGGACTACATATAAGGCCAGTTTCTTTTTTTACATACTTCCACACAAAAGACATACCACAATGGGATGAACACAGTAGCAGATATGAGAAACTATCTTCTTATTAAACTAGATAGCAAAGATAATTGCAAAATATAAAGTAACATTATCATATCACTAAGCTGTTTAATTTGAGGTAACTTTTTAAAATTAAAAATGACTATTTATATTAAATGTCATGGGTTTATTATTTTAAAATGAATAAATAAGCATTTTAAGTTATCAGTCTTAACTACTGATAGGGTAAGCATCCCTGTATACATATCCAACATCTTACTTTTTTGGTCATGCTATACCTTTTATATAAAGTACCCTTCCTTCCTCATATGGCCACACTCAGATCTACCAATCCTCCAAAACTCAGCTCAACATCTATTTCATTCCTTGTGTCCAGCCTCTCCATCTGCACATTATTTCCTATTTGATTTGCCAATGTACTTTAACTGAACTTCTGTCAAAATTTTCTCTACATAATTTATGTCCCTTGAAGACAAATTAGTCATTGTATCTTCAACTCAACATACAGTGGGCATAAAATGAATACTTGAAAAATAAACATTTATATCTTGAAAAACAAGAAACAAGAATATGAAATAACTTTTTAAAACTAAGAATGGGTAGAAAAATGTAACCACAGAGTCAAATGGGTTCTTAGAAGGCAATGGGTTCAAATTCTGATCTAAATTATCCCTCCAAAGTGTTTTCCTCAATCAGAGTTGTTACTTGGAAAAGCAAAGAATAGCGAAATATACATAAACTATATGTAGAAAAAAGAGACTATTAAAAAGGTATCTATAGGAAAGCAAGGAAACAGAATTATAAAGGTCACACAACCAAGGATATGCTTGTCCCTGCCCAGTGATGACACTGCTGGGCACAGATGCCAGGGCTTACACCATCACACCATCAACAAACCCTGATGCCACATGTAACACCACTGTCTGTTGCTTTTGAAACAAAATGATATTGTGAGCTACTACTACCATCCATCATTAGAACAGATTTTGTACAGTTCCATTTTCTTTATATTACTAGCTTCCAGTCCATACTGGAGGTATACTTGACTGATGGAACCAAGGTGTATTCTCATGCTCTAGATGAAAAGGGAGCCAGGAATACAATTTCTGCTTCTCCAGAGAAAAAAAGCCTGTGCCTAATAATTGGTAAAATTTCCCAAATGCAGGAGAGAGGTTCAAATTCTGGAAGGCAAAAAAATGACAAATATTCACTATTCTTTCCCTAGTCTTATCTATCTTTACTGATAGCATTCCAATAGCCCCATTACCCCCCAAAAAAATCATTATCAAAGCTTTATGGTAATCAGAGTCGAGTATTGTCCCACAGATTACTTATTGATTACAGAACAGAACATCATAGAGATAAATTCATTCACATGTTCACTGAACCATTATTGGCAATAACCTAATGTGGAAAAAACCTAAACTGTTGATCAACAGATAAAACTAAAATAAAGCAGATAAAAGTGGACAAAAATTTTGGTGTACACACAAGCATACACAAAGGAATACAAATTAGCCTTTAAAAAGGAGGCCTTTCCTTTAGTTACCCATACCACATCCTACCCCATACCTCCCAGCACCCCACCATCTGCACCAGCTAGCTTCAAGCCCTGGAAATTCTGCCAAACTAGTGCTGCTGCTGTGTCCCTCCACTGCCAACATGATTATCTACCCAAACCTCATGAGACACAATAAGGTGATCTTTGACATTTACAAAATCCAGAAGATCAAAAATTAGTTGTGCCTGGAGATGGAGGGGAAGGTGATAGATAGACAAGAAGATTGTAACATTGATGACACTCTCAGTGATAGAAAAGCCTCTGCTGAAGGCCCTGAGGGTAACTGCTGATGTTGACATTGTCCTGAACCACCCGCTTGCAGGAAACCAACTTCACAGAAGAAGCCTATAAAAAGTACATCAAAGACTACATTAAACCAATCAAACTTGAAGAACAGAGACCACAAAGGGCAAACCCTTTACAACAGTGGTTACAGAACAAATCATGTATATATCTGATAATTTCAAAAACTAGCAGTTCTTTATTGGTAATAACATGAATCTAAACAGCATGGTTGCTCTGCTGGATGATCTTCTTTAAGGATGGCTTAGAAAGGGAAAATGTTATCATATTGGGCAATTACTTTGAATCTATCACCTGTCATCACAACTGGCTATGCTATATAACAATAAAGGCCACTGCTTATCAAGCCACACAACACCAAAACTTAAGGCAGAACTAATGCCATCTTCAGGTGTTCATTATTTTTTACCTTGATTTACTTAGCGTGGAGACTGTTTTAAAGACAGGAAAATAAACATATCATGGAGGTTGTCTAAAAATAAAGTCAAAAAAAGAGGAGGAGGAAGATGGGGATGCTGCCATCTGGGATAAAACTACAAGACATTTTGGGAAGAACCTAGAAGACATTTATGGTAAATTAAATAAGTCAGAAAAAAATACTGCATGATCTCACTCATATGTGGAATCTTTAAAAAAAATAGACATGGAGGGGAAAGAAATGGGCAGAAGTAAGTCAAAGGTATAAAATTGCAATTACTAGGATGAGTAAGTCTAGAGACCCACTGTACAACATGAAGACTATAACTAAAAACAGTAAATATATTGAAATATATTTCAATAATATACACATATATTATTGAAATTTTGCTAAGAGTAGATTTTAGATGCTCTTGCCAAAAAATAATAACTATGAAAGGTGAGAGTCTAATTAATTAGCTATAGTAACCATTTCACTATGCACATGCATATTAAAATATCATGTTATAAAATTACATATATACAAAAAGAAAAAAGAAAAAAGAATGATATTTGATGACCTAAACTAAAACAAAAAAGATATTAGGGTGTTTCTAGCTAGTGTGAGGATATCACAAAAGAAGTCATTCCTTACAAAGACTCTTTAACTTCTTGACATTGGAAGGATCTTAAAAGTCTCCTAATGTCATTCACATATACTTCTCATTGCAAAAACGGAAGAATTCAGGATGCTAGAGATTAACTAATCCACTTTTTATTCAATACACCCCTACACTTCTGCCTTCTACTCCCTTTTACTCACTCATCCTTTACATGAACAAAGTATATCTTTTACATTACAGATAATAGTCTTTTTTAAAATATTTATTTTTTTTAGTTGTAGTTGGACACAATACCTTTATTTTATTTATTTATATATGGTGCTGAGGATTGAACCCAGGGCCCTGCACATGCAAGGCAAGCACTCTACCACTAAGTCACAATCTCAGCCCCAGATAATAGTCTTTTAAGGACAAGATACTTCTAAAATTTATATGGAAATGCAAAGGGTCTAGAAGAGTCACAAAAAAAATTTTTTTTTTAAATGTACCTTTTATTTTTATTTATTTATTTTTTTTTTTAGAGAGGAGAGAGAGAGAGAGAGAGAGAGAGAGAGAGAAAGAGAGAGAGAGAGAGAGAATTTTTAATATTTATTTTTTAGTTCCCGGCAGACACAACATCTTTGTTGGTATGTGGTGCTGAGGATCGAACCCGGGCCACACGGATGCCAGGCGAGCGCGCTACTGCTTGAGCCACATCCCCAGCCCACACAAAAATTTTTGAAAAAAAAATAAAGTTGATTATTTACCTGTTAAAAAAGTAGTCTTTTAAATATTCATTTTTTTTAGTTTATATTATGGCATTATTAATTACTAATCACAAATTAATATATGTGCAAAATTTTAAAGATTTCTTTGACTTCTTAAATATCATCCAATAAAATGAATACAGCAAAGAATGGTTTTATATTCTTTTGTAAATATTACCGTTTTATATTATTTTGTAAATATTACTGTTTGTGTTTGTGTGTGCATGGGAGTGAGGATGGACGCAGGGTGCTTTACCACTGAGCTATACCCCAGCCTTCTTTTTTTTTTTTTTTTTTTTTTTGAGACAGGTTCTCACCAAGTCATCCAAGTTGGCCTCAAACTTGCAGTCCTTGTGCCTCAGCCTCCCAAGTCGCTAGGGATTACAGGCCTGTGCCAACATACCCAGCAATAAGACTTTTTTTGTGGGGGGGTGGGGGAGGGCAGGAGGTACCAGGGATTAAACTCAGGGGCACTCAACCACTGAGCCATATCACCAGCTTTATTTTTTTTTTCAATTTTTTTAGTTGTTCTACTTAGTTATACATGAGAGCAGAATGCCTTTCAATTCTTTGTACACAAATAGAGCACAACATTTCAATTATCTGGTTGTACACAATGTAGAGTCACACCATTCAAACAATCATATATGTACCTAGGGTAATGATGTCCATTTCATTCCACCATCTTTCCTGCTCCCATGCACCTTCCCCTCTCCACCCTCCCCTTTGCCCAATCCAAAGTTCCTCCATTCTCCCATGACAATCCCTCTCATTATGGATTAGCATCCACTAATCAGAGAAAACATTCTTTGGCCTTTGGTTTTTGGGGCTTGGCTTAATTTGCTCAGCATGATATTCTCCAACTCCATCCATTTACCTACAAATGCCATAATTTCATTCTCTTTTAATGCTGAGTAATATTCCATTGTGTATTTATACCACAGTTTCTTTATCCATTCATCAGTTGAAGGGCAGCTAGGTTGCTTCCATAGTTTAGCTATTGTGAATTGTGCTGCTATAAACATTAATGTGGCTGTGTCACTATAGTATGCTGTTAAGACCTTTGGGTATAGATCAAGAAGTGTGATGGCTGGGTCAAACGGTGGTGCCATTCCAAGTTTTCTGAGGTATTTCCATACTGCTTTCCAAAGCAGTTGCACCAGTTCGCAGTACCACCAACAGTGTATGAGTATACCTTTCCCCCTACATCCTCATCAACACTTCTTTTTGCTTGTATTCTTGATAACTGCTATTCTGACTGAAGTGAGATGAAATATTAGAGTAGTTTTGATTTGCATTTCTCTAATTACTAGAGATGTTGAACTATTTTCATATATTTGTTGATCTATCATATATATTCTTCTGAGAAGTGTCGTTCCTTAACCCATTTATTGATTGGGTTGTTTGTTCTTTTGGTGTTAAGTTTTTTCAGTTCATTATATATCCTGGAGATAAGTGCTCTATCTGATGTACATGTGGTAAAGATCTTCTCCCACTTTGTAGGCTCTCTCTTCACATCATTGTTTCTTTTGCTAAGGAGACACTTTTTAGTTTGAATCCATCCCACTTATTGATTCTTAATTTTACTTCTTGTGCTTTAGGAATCTTGTTAAGGAAGTCAGAGACTAATCCAACAAGATAAAGATTGGGTGCAGGGTCTCTGGTCTAATTCCTAGGTCTGTGATCCACTTGAGTTTTGTGCTCCAGCCCTATTTTGTATTTTATTTAGAGACAGGGTCTCACTGAGTTGCTTCAGGCCTCGCTAAGTTTTTAAGGCTGGCTTTGAACTCGAGATCCTCCTGCCTCAGACTTTGGAGCCACTGGGATTGATACTGCCTTTTTTGATTCTCATAATGATCCCATGAAACATAGAAAGCAAGTAATATCATTCTTATTTAACAATAATCAATACAGAATAAGTCGTTCAGAGTTACTACGAGACAGATTTAGGAGCAAAAACTATATGAGCTTAGACAGATTGCTAAACTTCTGTTTCCTCACCTGCAAACTACGAATGATATTAAAATAGTTCATACCCCATACACTTACTGTGAAGATTAACCAGCTAATGTATTTGCCTTATGTAATAACTAATCCATACACTCAATTAATATTAGCTTATTATCTGCAAAGAGGGGGAAAAAACTAGCCAAATCATTTATCCTCTCTGAATCTCACAGCAGCACTAGATCAAGAACTGTCCTGTGTGCTACCCGCATTGTTTTTCATAAAACTAAAAATATTTTTAGCTATTTTCATCTTAAAGACTATTTTTCTCTGCACAGCTCACTGCTCCAATTGGGCAACCAATAATAATTTCTAAAAGCTACTATTTTCTTCCATTTCTAACTGAAATTCTAAAAAGTTGAAAAATTACTGAAGTTTTCTGAGAAAAAAAGTCTCAGTAAAACCTAATAATGTTAAAGTTAGCACAAATTAAATTTATTCTCAAACAACTGATTAACCGATAAACTAGTTTTCTCTAACCTATTAGCAGATTATCTTTAAAATTCTTTATCTGGGGGCTGGGGTTATGGCTCAGTGGCAGAGCACTTGCCTAGCATGTGTAAGGCACAGCACCACATATAAATAAAAAAATAAAGGTCCATCGACAACTAAAAAAATAAAAATAAAAATTTTGTTTAATTCTTTATCTGATATCTTCATATGGTAGAGATGGCTAATCTATTGTTTGTGATACAAGGTGCAACAGAAGAAATCTGTTAGGTCTACCAAAACCATTGACAATGTTGATGAGAAACTTGAAATGCATGTCAGAATTTATAAAACTTAGGGCTAGATTCAGTAAAAAATTAAGCTGCATAACTCTTGTGAAAAATTTTTGTAGTTTCACTAGTATTGGCAAATAGGTGGTTCAAAGATTTGAATAATATATTTAATTCCATTTTCCCACTAACTTCAACAAGATGAGTGAGTATTAGGTTCTAGAATACTGAGGGGGGAAAAAGTAGAGGATTAAAAAAAAACTGACTTAATTACCATTCACTACAACTTGATAATGCAAGTTGGTAACAGACCTTTGCACAGAAAGTCTGAGACAAAAGCAAATGAAAACATTAGTCTAAACATGATCACTGACAGCAGGGTAAATAAAAGACAATGATTTAAAATGAAAGAATAAAGAGAGAAGACCTTTGGGAAAATACAATGATGAATGAAGTCTCGTGCAAATGGCTACTGAATAAAAATATTCCTCTAGAAGAAACTCACAAGTCATACTGTGTGTTAGCACAGGTATAGGCTCCCTCCAACAGTTGACTTTTCACTCAACAGTGTAATCTATACAAAATGTCAAACCAAGATTAATTTACAGACAAATAAACTATTTTTAAAAATACCTAATGGGGCTGGGGATGTGGCTCAAGCGGTAGCGCGCTCGCCTGGCATGCGTGCGACCCGGGTTCGATCCTCAGCACCACATACCAAAGGGGATGTTGTGTCCGCCGAGAACTGAAGAATAAATATTAAAAACTCTCTCTCTCTCTCCTCTCTCACTCTCTCTAGAAAAAATAAATAAATAAATAAATAAATAAAAATACCTAATGATCCTTCTAAAGACAATTTGACATTTTATACAATGTTCTTGTTTGTTTTTGGTACTGGGTATTGAACCCAGGAGTACTACCTCCCCAGCCTTTTTTTTTATTATTTTGAGAAAGGGTCTTGGCTAAATTGCTTAAGGCCTCACTAAGTTTCTGGGGCCGGCTTTGAATTCTCAAACCTCCTGCCTTGGCTTCCAGAATTGCTGTATATAATGTTCTTAATAGATGGCCTCAAAATGACAAATACATCTTGAAGTTCAGAATAAATATTCTACGGGGTTTACCAAAAACTAGGCTTGTACATATGTCTCTTAAACCTTAAAACTAAAAACCACAAGTTTGCATTTTTTTCTAAAAATAGTGTTTGTCATTTGCATCCCCTATATAAGAAATCTGGTTTGAGGGCAGAATATGGAATATGTGTGGGGTACAGCAAATTTGGTTAAGAAATTCTTCCCTAATATATGAATAAATTCTATACTTGACTTTTTTAAAATGTGCTTCTTTCCTGGAAATCTGGCATACAAAAACTCCCTTTGGGTTTGCATTATTTTCATACTTGTGAACATTTCCACAGGACAGTCTTCAAAAAGTCAGACCACTTGTTTCTGGTTGTTTGCCAACTGTGCTATATTTTCAACAAAAATTCCAAGGACTAATGTTATGTGTACAGATATACACACTCATACAAACATGTACACAACTATCACTAAAAATGATACATTTAATTAAGAACACTAACAAAAATCATACTTTGTACCACAAAAAAACAGAGGTAGAAAATTTAGATTCTAATAACCTTAATTTGTGAAACCTAATATGTCTTAAAAAAGAAGAAAAACAAAAAACAAAAAAAAACTGTAGTAACTTTATTTAGCTACTTAATTCAACTTATGAAAGGCAACCAGGGTATGCTGATTCTGAACTCTTATCGTGATACTTAGGGTGCACTGTTTTGCAGAACATTTCATACAAAACTAGTGAAACCTGGACTGGGGTTGTAGCTTAGTGGTAGAGCACTTGCCTAACACAGGTGAGGCATTGGATTTGATCCTTGGCATCACATAAAAATAAATAAATAAAATCAAGGCTTTGTGTCCATCTACAACTAAAAACATTTTTTAAAAACTACTGAAACCTAAAATGACATGACAATATAGTTAACATATCAGAAGCTTAAAAAAAAAAACGAAGAAAACAGTATAGCAATGGTGTAATTCATATCTATTTTAGAACCAAGACTCTAAAATAAGTCATCCCCAAAACTCTGCTTTCTACGAAGGGGTTATTTACTTTAGCAACTTCAATACCAAGATTTCCAAAATTTTCCACACACTTCAGTGATGAGTGATTAAACAGTCTCTGTGTGTTGTTTCCTGGGCAACACTCTAAGAGAGCTTTTACCTTTACAGAACTAATGGGTCAAATAGAAGCAAGGTTTCTTCAAAACGATTGTGCATCATTTTAATTAGAAGTAGTAAATATTAAATCAGCAGGCAGAAAAGCTTGATTAGTGCCACCAGTGCCTCAGTATGACTAACAGACATAACTTACTGTCATGTATCTTTACTTCCACCCACCCAATTCTCCTGTGTGAACAAGGCAAGCTCCATTTAGGACTTCAAAACATCCTCTTTCATACCAGCAGTCAAATACATAAATACTGATATCCAAGAAAGTTCTTGGTGAATAATCCACGAATTCCTCAAAATTGGGTATGGTATAAAACACCCTGCCTTGCTACCCTAAAATTCTGAAGCTCCTCAGCTCAACTGTGAATTTGTATAAACTACCTTCCTTCCTGAACCAGACCTGTCTCTGAAAATTAAGATCCAGTCATTTAGAAATAATATTTTAGAAGGTCCTTTCAAAACATTTTCAAAACTGCTTCCTGCTTTGCTACTACCAATCTGATGCGGTCTACAGGCAAAGAAATAAACAGCCATAGCCACTGGTTTATCTCCTCACAAAAAAAAAAAAAAAAAAAAAAAAAAATCCCTTTCCAACACTTTTTGGATTGGTAAACTGAAGGTTGTTTCTCTTACATTTCTCGAATAATTTTTCCCTTGAACTTTTACTCTAAGGATGCTTAAGTGCTTTCTAGGTCATATTTTAATTAGAAGCACAGCATATAAAGCCTATTTAATGTTAAGAAGTACTAAATGACTCCAGATACAAAAACGAAAGAGAAGTTAACAGTAGAAAGGAAAATTGGCATTCTAGGCTCTTAACCATCTGGAGCTGACTCCTTGCCTAGCTCTTTCACTACTCACTGTCCATGACCTTACTGCTTTGATCTCCTCAGCCCCCGGCCCAGAAAGGCCTTTCTTTCCATACTAGTTGTCCTATTTCCACATGTACAAATCCTACCCATTCTTCAAAACATAATTAAAAATGTCAAGTCTTCCATATTCTTACAAGGAACAGTAATCACTCACTCCTCTCTAAACTCTTCCAGTACTTTATCTTTATCTCTTTACCACCAGTAACTTTCTGCCTCATATTATCTTTGTTTCCATATTTAATCCCCCACATAAGCATAAAGGTCATGGTGCAAGGTCCACACCTTATTCATCTCTATTGAAACTGCTTAACAAAATGTCTTGCACATACTAGGCACTCCAGTTGAATTAAAGAATGGCTTGAGTTAGAAAAGGAGAGAAACTCACTAGAAACAACTCCAGGAGTCCCAAACCCTAGCTTTGCTAATAACTAGTTATATGACCTTGGACTTCAGGTTGTCAGTATGTTCATTTGCAAAGTTAGAAGGGTGGGCTGATCCAGTTTGTTTGTTTGTTTTAACTAGACTGTTACACATTAGTTGGGTGTAAAATTAATTTGGTGGTTAGTATTTTTTATAAACGAAATAAAAAGAATATATCAAAATACAGGCAGTTATATGCTATAAATGTTTAACAAATATGTGGGGAAGTAGGGGGTCAGAGCTATACTATTTGCTAGCTTCCCTGATGTAAAATACTCCCACCCTGACCAGTTTCAAGCTACAACATATCACTGAACTTGGAGCTAGGTGGAAAGAGATAGGCATAACTGCCCTTGCAAGCCAGTGTGAGCCAACTCAATACAGCCCTGAAAAGATAAGGAGTATTTCAACAAACTTTTCTTTCAAATTCATGTGTGCACGCACAAACTCATATACTGAAACACAATATAAAATGTAGTTCTTACTGTGTGTTACAGTCAAAACAGTTTAACAATGCCCAACTAAACAATCTCCTAATCTCCTCCACCTGTACTATATAATTCAATAATTCTTATTCTTGGTTATACAATTAACTATCTCTTCACCACAGTTGATATTTTCCTTCAAAAATGAGAGTAACAGATGTCTCTTAATATCACCAGCAAGCAAATAAATGACAGGGAGTAAGAATTTGGTTTAGAAATCATCAGCCAAGATCAAGTTCTCAGACTTTGTTCAGCCCCATATACCTAAAGGACACAAGACACTCCTACTAATAGCAATACCTCACTTAGGAAGGGGCTGGAGGAAAAGGAAAACAAAATCTGTACTATAAAAGCAAACATCCAAGTGATTCTGGTATTTGTGTTCATTCTAGGTCCAACTGAGAAACCTGGAATAGAGAAAACCAGTGCTGCTAAAAAAAAATTTTTAAAGTAAATTTTCCATACCTGATGTTTCCCAAAGTCCCAGGGACAAGCTTTCATTCTTCAATAGAACCTTTATTACTAAGTCTCTCCTACCAGAATTAAGTTTTTGCCATGCACTAGAGCCACACAGTATTTGTTGAATTTAGAATAGGCAAAAAGGAAAATAACTCTGCAAACACTTGTTAGACTTTCTATTCTGGGAAAATCAAGCTTTTGTTGAAAAAAAAAATACTTTATTTTCTTAATTCTTATTGAAGCTTACTGAACCAGGTAAGGGCAAAGAAGTTTCCTGAATATATTTTTGGCTGTACTATGTCTATCACAACATAACCTATAACCATATTTTTCATGAGTATTTATAAAGAAATGTCTTTTCCATTTTTAAGGCTCTTTAGAAAACAAGAATGCTCAGAATTTCAAGTACACTAATAACCTTAACCCAAATCTAATCATAAATCAACTGAATATATGCCCAGAAGTTTCCTAGGAAAAATCCCAAAAATTTACCAAAAGATTCAGTATGAGCATAAACTTGCTATGCTCAATTATGGCATTCTGTCTGTTGAATAAGAGCAATATAAAAAGTAATGAAGTATAAAAAAAGAGAATGTTGAGATACAAATTCTGCTTAATTCCAATAAATCTTCCTTATTATAGGGCCCACTGATGCCCACATACTTATGTCCAATTCAAATAAGAACTATAAAGTCACAATTATTCCCCATTCGGAAAAGCCAGGCATCAATTCAAGCAATGTCTTTCTCCATATCTCAATTTTAAGACTTTATTTAAAAACTGTCAGGCTCAAATCTGTCCTTTGCTTTCACTGTCATGGCAAATGCTTAGAAGACTTATCTCCTTAAGAAATCCCTGAGATTTCTTTGAAGTACCAGCAAGGGAATAGCCGTGGGCTACTGATGATCCTCAGGCCCTAGAGAGTTAGAAACTTGTAGCAACTCATTAAAACTTGTGAGACATGAGAAAAAAAGCTGTGTGCAGGGAATCACACAGGCTACAGTATGGACTTCAATCTCCAAACATCCTTAATTCCACTAAAATCATCCCAATACCATTTGAAGAGAAAGGTAGGCTAGAAAGCAGTGCCAGTTCTACATCCTCAATACAAGAAATCTTTGCTACTTTAGCTACTCTCTCTTCAAAGTCAATATCTACAAGTTTGGCTATCTCCCACACATAATATTTTTACTTGGCATAACAGAATCTCTTCTTCTGACTACTCCCAAAAAATGAATAAAAGGACATTCAGCTTTTTTATTTTGTTTTGTATAGCGGTGCTGGGGATTAAACGCAGGGCCTCACACATTCTACCACTGAGCTACATCCCCAGCCCTAGAACTTTCAGCTTCAATGCCATATCATCTGAGAGTTCAAATAAATACATAGTAACTAAGCAATTTCAAGACTGGGTTAAGGCAAAGAAAAAAAAAAAGGCTTAAGTACAAGTTTTTAGAAGTCATAAATTCAGAACTGGTGAGCTGATATACATGAAAACTCCTGTTTTACATGCCCAGTAAAATTCTGTCATTCAAAAAAAAAATTACCTCTAGCGTGAAAAAGATCTAAATCATGAAACAATTATCAAAGAAACAAAAATTATATCATAACTATAATATACAGAAATGCCCATCAAAAAACTCAGGTCAAAAAATAATAATAATAAACTTCATACATTTATTGTCATACCTTTTTAGGTTAGTCTGTAATGTTTACTATTTGCCACAATAGTACTGGGACCTACTACCTTGTTTCCAGCTTTCTAGAGTACAATGTATGCTATATAATATTCAAGAATAAGCCCTGCACTATTACATCTATTTCTCTCCAGATGACTTAATAATACAAAATATCAGAGCACATCTTGAACTGATTTAGTAGAGACACCAGTCTGATTCAAAGTCTTGGCTAACTTCCTAAACAGGTAAATAATTAATACAATTTGATAGTGTATACATTAAATTCATCTAGTCTTTCTCCTTTGCAATCTCCTAAGTTTCATATGGAAAGCTCTATAGAGATAATGAATCACAGGCCAGTTTTTCTGTGCTAGCAGCTTGTACACCAATATTTTCCACTAAAACCACTTCCAATTTGACCACAAACTTCATGTCCATATCTTCTGATATCAAAACTACTGGATTTTCTCCAAAAGTGCAGGAGACAAAAAAATGTAAACACTATTATGAGAAAAGTCAAAAGGTTTCCATGAAATTATGTTTTATGAATTGTAACAAGCAACTACTTACCTCCATTTATGCACAGAAAATTCAAATGTATTTAATTTCCCTAATCCTACCAGTGCCAAAAATATAGCCTTGAAATCAGATTTCAAACAGCACTGAAATCTGTCAAGCAAGCGAAAGTTCTCCTTACCATTAGTGTAAATGAAGTAGGCATTTTAGTTCATTTGCATGAAGCCATCAATTCTGCAAGTGACCGCCTAAATACTGATACATTTTCTAAGATAACTGAGAAGTTCAAGGTGAAAGAATTCAAAAGCACCTGAACACACTGCCTTGAGATCCGAAACAAACTCTTGTCTGTTCAGCCCCCTTGCTCCCTGCCACCTCCCACTGGCCAGTGGCCCCTTTCCACACGCTGACGCACTGCCCAGCCCTGCACCGTTGGCGACCAATGCAAGTACCAGCCTAGTCTCAAAAACTTTGACTCAGTTATCAAAATAGTGAGCATTCAAGACCTGGGCGAGGGAGTGCTGGGGTGTTTGTTGCCCAGGCGGTCAACTTCGAAGCGGGGCATTCCTAGCAGGTAGAGATCTGCCCAGGACGCAGCCCATCCCAGACTGAAAAACCACAAGCATTAACAGGAGCCCGGCAAAGTGCTCAGCCGAGGAAGGGGAAAAGCGAGCTAGAGACGCGGCCATCAACAGAAGCCTGAGTGTGGGTAATGCCCTAACCACACGCCCCCAGGACGCGGGGAGGCTGGGACTGCGACCCCAGCAGCGGCCGCAGCGCAGACGCCGGCAGCCGGGGCAGCGGAGGCAGCGGCAGTGTCAGGAGCGCGCAGCTGGAGGCTCCGGCTGCCCCAGCCACCACCCGGCCCCCAGGTGAGGGGCGCCCACCCCGCCCGCCGCCCGCCCGGGCCGCGAGGAGCGGCCGCCCCGGAGAGCCGCTGCGCCCTAGAGGCGGCCAACCCCGAGCCCGCCCTCCGCCCCCGCCCACGTCCCCCCAGCACTCCGGCCCCGGCCCAGCCCCACCGCGACCCCTCTGGGCGCAGCGGCACGCCGACGCCCCCAGCAGGCCGACCCGGCCTGCCGCTCGGGGCCGGGCGCCCTCGGGCTCCGGGAGGCCGCCCGCGCCTCACCTCCTCACGTCTCCGCCGGCGCTGCCGGAACAACTCCACCAGGCACCCGCGTCCCACCCGCCGCCCCGCGCTCTGCGGCCGGGCGGTCCCGTTCACTCAGCCGCCGCCGGAGCCCTGGGAGGGCGGAGGGAGCGGGGCGGGGGAGCGCCGAGGGGAGGGGAAAGGGCCGGCTGGGCAGGAAGAGGCGAGGGAGGGGGCGGGCGGAGGCGAGGCGGGGCGGGCGCGCGCGCACCCGGCCCTTCGGCGCGGCGTGCGCGCTCCCGGCCGCGGAGGCGCCTTCTCTGCCCGGCGCCGGCGGCGCGGGCGCAGGCACGTCCCCGCTGGGCTGCATTTGAGCCGGGGCCCGCGGAGCCGCAACCTGACAGTACCAGAGTTGAAGGAGCGGGGACGCGCAAAGGCGCGTGAGTGCTCGAGGCGGGTGGAACCCGGGAGGGGACCCGTGCCTGCGAACGGCCCGAGCAAGGTGGACTGAACTCTAAGATTAATCCTTACGGAGAAGATTATGTTCTTGCTCATAAGCCTGGTTTACATAGTTCCCACTAATCTTCAGAGAAGTCACCTCAGAGAGCAAACTTTGCACCAGTCACTCTTTTCCGTCCTCCTTTCAAGGTTTGCGTGCACCTGAAGCGTCCCCCTGTTGGTTGGTTCTGAGGGACTCAGAGATTGAAGAGGGAAGTAACCTGCGGGAATGAACGGGAACGCGCTGAGCACCGTACTGCCCGTATATGAAAGGACACAAGGTACCCTCGATTGCACCTTTTCGTCCTTTGGGGTAATAGGTCTTGGAGTACAAAAAAAAAAAAAAATAGAGATAAAAACAAGCCAACTCTTTTTCGCCACAGATGTATCGATTGATCCTTAAACTGTCAATATTCTTCCTAGATTGAACAGCCAAAAATGACTTGTACATTTTCTGAACCTCTTTGGCACTTTTTTTTTTTCCTGTAGATTCGTGACACTTATATCGTCAACCTTATTTCGGTTGATCTGTACAATATTTTGTCCCCCAGAAGAACCCTTGAGTATTTTCCACGATGGATCATGCCTGACTGATAGGAAGTGTTCAATAAATGTGACTCCAAAGAGCTCATGTGTTAGGCAATGCAGAAATGTTCAGAGGCGAAAGGATTGGATTATGAGAACTGTAAATAAAAGTGAATATAGTGCAGCAAGGAATAATTGTGTCCAGTGATTTCAGCTCTAGGATGACTTCTTTAGTTTAAAATGCTCCATTCTCTCCCACTTCAATTCCCAAGCCCTTGTTTCTCCATACAGATCCAGAAGCTACTAAGAAATGTGACATTTGTCCAAAGGGCCATCTAATCCCAAATTTCTTTTTACCTGTTTTCCTAAGGTTTATTTCTGAAGGTGCTGAGACATATCAAGAGTGTTCCAACTATTTTGTGTTTTCCCTGCCTGCTGGACTCCTTCCCAGAGGGCATTTTATTAAGCTCTGTATTCCCAGAGCCTTCCTAGCCTGGAGCCTAACTCAATGAATGCTGGTAGTGTTGGTGATTGTTGTGGTTTGGATCTAAAAAAGTCCTCCAAAGAGCTCACGTGTTAGGCAATGTAGAAATGTTCAGAAGCAACAGGATTAGATTATGAGAACTGTAGTCTCATGAGTGGATTAATCTATCTGATGCATTAATGAATGGACTGCTGTGTGGTAACTATAGGCAGATAGGGTGTGGCTAAAAGAAGTAGATCACTGAGGGCCTAAGACTGTATCTTCCTTTCTCTCTCTTTCTCTCTCTCTCACTCTCACACTCTCTCAAGCCCAAAGCCAGAGTTGGCTGACATGACTGAACCTCTGAAACTGTGACCCCCAAAATAAACTTTTCCTCCTCTAAGTTGTTCTTGTCAGGTATTTTGGTCACAGCAATGAAAAGCTAACAGTGATACTTAATAAAGTTAGGATTAAAATTTAAAATTATGCAAATTACCTGTTGACTTGCTGAAACAAATTTAGTTTCAGTTTTCTTCAAGTACTAAGAATTGAAACCAGAGGCACTCTACCACCGAACTACACCCCCAAACCATTTTATTTTATTTTTAATTTATTTCTAAAAAGGGTCTCACTAAATTGCACAGGCTAACCTCTAACTTGTGATCCTTCTGTCTCCACCTTCCAAACTGCTGAAATTACATGCATGGGTCAGTCACCACACCCAACAACACACATGTTCTATTTGTAAATTGTCAACAAGTAGGTGCTAAGGCTCTACTAAATAAAGTACAATAAAGAAACACTGGGCACCATGAGGAAATCAACAAATGGAAAAGCCACAATTTCTGCCTTCTGATATTTTCTCACAAAAGCAGAGCTTTTTGACAAAAAGGACAATGCTGAAATAATTATCTGCATTCAATAAGAAATGTAGCCAAAAAAAGAAAAGCATAAAAATTTTTTATGATGGAGAGTCCAAAACAAATTTAGTGTTCCCCAAATTCAGTTCCTTATGCCTTTAAAAATAATAATAGTGACTGCCATTGACTGTTTCCAGTTAGTTCTTCTATTTAAGTGGAGCATGTGGTAAGATCAATCCATGTACCAGCTTGCTAGAAAGAAAATAAAAACCCTGTCCCTTGGCCACATATCACACCAGGGATCATTCTGTAAACCTGAACTTTTTCTTCAAAGTAGACCCTAGATAAGAGACAAGGCATGAGAAAATTTAAATATAAGACAATGAATGTGAGCTGGGGATGTGGCTCTAGCGGTAGCACGCTCTCCTGGCATGCGTGCAGCACGGGTTTGATCCTCAGCACCACATACAAGCAAAGGTGCTGTATCCGCCAAACACTAAAAAAATAAATATTAAAATTCTCTCTCTCTCCCTCTCTCTCACTCTCTCTTTAAAAAAAAATAAGGGCTGGGGATGTGGCTCAAGCGGTAGCACGCTCGCCTGGCATGCGTGCGGCCCGGGTTCGATCCTCAGCACCACATATCAACAAAGATGTTGTGTCCGCCGAGAACTAAAAAATAAATATTAAAAAAATTCTCTCTTTCTCTCTCTCTCTCTCTCTCTCTCCTCTCTCACTCTCTCTTTAAAAAAAATAAATAAAAAAAAATAAGACAATGAATGTGATTTGATACAGATACATCCTCATCACAGGGAAAACAATTCTAAGCTTATGTCAATGAATTCATAACAAAGCTTCTCATAATGCTGCTCACTTCTCCCTCTACTGAGGCTTCCTTTGCATTAAGTGTGTCCTAGGAGCCCTGATCGGTGAACTAAAGGTCACACTTTGGGAGAAGGTGTTACAGAATATTTCAGCATGATTCACAATGTGACAAAAACTGGTGGACCAGTTTCAGATCTAACACACAAACTTATTTGTCCTGCATGATACTTGTTTAAAAACAAAACAAAACAAAAGTCAAAGTTAAAAAAGCAGATTTCACATGCATTTTGGGCTTCTCTTTTAAAAATGGAAAAAGTTAAACTCAATAAAAAGTAGATCTCATAACAATTGAGTTACATTCTCAGGCAACATCATTTTTAGGACATACGTTCTGTTTTGTCTCTGCATTCCATATCATTTCCTACACTATTTTGTTTCCCTCGTTTAGGTCTGCAACTCTCAATATACAATAGCTTAACATAAAAAACTGTAAACAAGTTAGACATTGGACAATAATGAGAGTTTAAATTGTGGTATTTAACAGAATATCATATTGCTTTTACAGTAGGCATTACTGGTTGATTCCCTACCATCCATTTTCACCTCTCTGCAATTGTATACAGCCAAGGAAATGAGTTGAGTTAGGCCCATCTTCAGCTCCAGGTGTGGGCCCTATTTTACCATAAGCAGCCTTTTTTCATCCTCAACTGACTCAGTGTTCATGGTTAGGCACTGGCACAGCTCTAAATTGGTCCAATCATATGGAAGGCCAGATTCTGTGTTAGGAAATGAAGAGTGTTCTCTTTCCCACTCTGGCTGGTCTGAGGGGTGAATGTGAGTCCTGCAGGCACTTTGCTAACATGAGGGAAGCCAGCCTGACACTGACTGACACATAATGGAAGAACTCAAACCCAGTTTGAAGCCTTCCTCTGTGTTTAGTAACTTTTCTGAATCAATAAATTTTCTTAGCAGTTTAAGAAAGTTTGAGTTTGGCTTTTTATTATTTGCAACCAAAGCTATATTTTTCTATGCATGTTACAGAAGAAAGAGCTACCATTGTATTATCTGACTCTTCCAAAGATACATATCCAATGGGATGGTAACAATCTGTTTGGTAAGATTTCAGAGGGTCTTAAAGGAACTTGACCACTCCCCCAAAATCCTTCCCTGACTAGGTTATTTAATGCAATAATCACTATACTTTTTTTTAACTTTGATTTAAATCTGTGCTTTATTTAAACCAATTTCACTGGGAAGAGCACTTCATGACTCTAATCTGTTATCTTTTATGAGTTTATCGTGGTTTCTGAGTCATTTTTTGGAAGTGGAAAGACTGGAAAACATGACACTGACTTCCTGAGGAAGGGGGACATCGCAGAGGGAGCAAAAGATGTAATAGAAATGAGGCTAGAAACATAGAAAAAAAACTTTTCTAATTCACTTTATGTTGGGCTAAAATTCAGAGTAATCTAGACAAATCATACTAAACCTGTATGATAAACGGAACCTATATTACTATTACCCTTTTAAGACTGTATAAGAATATACTCAAACAGTATGCATATGGGGATCAGGGAACTTCCTTATGGAAGAGGTAGGCAAAGCCAGAAATGTCTTTTCAAGAAGAATAGCTAGCCTATTGTTTTTATAATTTGATAAGAAATAAAAAAGATACCTGCCAAAAACTGTTTTCTATCCCTGTAGTGTCTGAAATTTATCCCACCATCAGAGTTCTTTTCTTTGATCTGGGACAGTGATCTACTATGTATAGTGTACAACAAAATCAGTTTCGGAGATTACTTTAAAATCCATACCTCTTTATCCAACCCCAAAGAAATTCAGTACCTCTGGGGTAGGATCCAGGACTTATTTTAATTTTTTATTATTAAAATTTTTTAAGCACATAGAAAGTAGAATATAATGAGCCCTCTTGTGCCAGTCACCAAGTTTGCAAAATATCAATGTAATCACCTCTTCCCTACTCTGCCCCCACTTGAACTCCACCCACAAATACTTTAATATATAGCTCTACAAAATAAGGATTCTTCTATTGCAATCAATAAAACCCAGAATGTAGGATATTATACAGGACAGACCACCAATTTCGTTTAACAAATAAATTGTATAAATTTAAGTAGAAGGAGACAATGTTGGGCTTCTTTGGATTTTTTATTCATTTCTTTTTAACAGATTCATTAGGTATAATTGGCATGAAACAAACCATACATATTTGAAATGTAAAATTTAATAAGTTTTAACATGTACACACCTGTAAAACCATCACTGTGGCCAAAATAGAGAACATATCCATCATCCCAAAAAGGGTTCTTGTACCCCTTTGTCTGTTCTGCCTCATCTCCTACATCCTCTGGCAACCACTGATCTGCTGTAACTATAAATTAGTTTGCATTTTCTGAAGTTTTCTATAAATGGATTCATCAGTACATATTCTTTTTGGTATTGCTTTTTTACTTAGCATAGTTATTATGCTTATTATTCTTGAGATTCATCCATATTGTTACATGTGAATAAATTTTAATCTTTCAGTCTTACAGCAGGTATCCACCCCCAGTACCCCCATAAGCCAAAGGGCTTCAGTATATTCTTGTCTTCAGCTTCTTCTAATGCTCTGCTTTTCTATTTTCCTTTTTCTAGAATCTGGGAATTCCCCTTTCTTACTTTCAAGCTTGGCAAAATATCATTTTTTTCAGTTTTTTAAGTTATCATCCAACATTTTTATATTTTTAGAAAAGTAGGGAATTTTTCCTTGCCAGACTACTTTATCATGTTTATCTGAATTGATTAAATTTTTTTGACAATGTAAAGAAACTGTTGTACAGGAACTCTGTTTCTGTAACAAAGTAAAAGGGCTCTCTTCAGAGAGGTGCCTGGCCTTGTGTGGGTGTGGTGTCAGACATTTTAGCAGAGTTCTTCCCAGCTGGCGCTTTTTCTACCTCAGTCCTCCAAACACAGCTTTGGCAGAAAACCACAAGTTCCCTTGAAGTACTTGCCACAGGCCTAGTAAATTCTAGGTTTTGGACATATAAGAAATATTCCTTAAATACATATGTTTTGCAGGAAATCAACTTCAAAAATTACAACTGCATTCATAGTAAGGGGAGGAAAATTACCACTTTTCTCTTCTGAGTCAAGGGAAATACACATCCTCTCCACTACTCTCTCACCCTCCCTCCAAGGCATTTTTCTAGTCCCTTTTCCCTTTACCACATAAAAAATCAGCTACAAATTTGAAAAAGAGATTTCTAAGTTCTAAAGTAAAATAAAGGAGAATTATTAAATTAAATGACAAGGGCTATTGTTTTAGAATATATTAAAAGATCCCTAACACACTCTAAAACTTCTTCAATTTCAGGAAGACCCTTACTACTCTTTAAATCTCTAATTTGTTGACAACAACAGCTTCTTTGTGGAAAATTTTTAGCTTATGGCATTTATGTCTACATATATCACTGCTAATAATTTCAAACTTTATACCAAAATCCAAGCTTAGGGTTATTTTTAATCAGAACTGTGTACTATAATTATATTCAATGTATGTTGGGCTCAGGCTGTAGCTCAGTGGTAGAGGGCTTGTCTCGCAAGTCTGAGGCACTGGGCTCAATCCTCAGTACCATATAAAAATAAATAACTAAACAAACATATAAATATATACATATGTGTGTGCGTTATTTAAAAAGATAGATGGTGAGTAAATGGATATTTGATGGTTCACTCTCCATTCCTTTTAGTATATTTTAAATTATGTAATCATTTTTTATTGAATATCACCATCAATTTGTGTCTTACCTTGAATTGTCAGTCTTTCTTAATTGATCTCTTTCTTACTCTATTCCACACAAGACCTGGTATATACTTTTTTATAATGTCTATAATACTTTCTTATATATAAATTTTTTCATGACTGTCTTTCTCCACTAGATGATGAGTTCACTGAAGACAAAAATCATGTCTTTTTTTTTCATTGTAGTGGGGTTTGAACCCAGGGCCTTGCTCATACTAGGCAAGTGCTCTACCCCTGAGCAACATCCCTCAACCCTTTTATTTTTAATTAATTTTGAGACAGGGTCTCACTAGGTTGACCTTAAATTTGCCCAGGCTGCCCTTGAACTTGTGATCCTCCTGCCTCAGCTTCCCAAGTTGTTGGGATTACAGGCATGTACCACCTTGTCAAGCTTGTTTCTTTTTTTCCTTGCATTAAGCCCTCATGTTTATTGTAGGATGATAAAAATAATTAATGAATGAATGACTTCACAGATTTTTGTTAGAAATTACTGAGCTTCTTCTCAGTGAAACAGAAAGCTTTAATAGTATAAAACATTATTGAGTTTCCTGATACTTGACCATAAATTAGTCTTAGCTGCAAGTAACAAAAGTATTCCATTCATAAAGAAAAAATTTTTTAAAAATTAAATCTACAGTATAACTAAGGATCAAATAATTTAATAAAATATGTTGAAGCTAATCATTTTATTAGAAGAAACGTAGCTAAGTCTCTACTCCTGACTACTTGCCTCAGCATCCATTTTCTACTGCCACTTAAGTAACAGAACTCCAAATTTGCTCAAAATTTAAAATTATACAGATAAAAGACTGTAATTCTTGGCCCCCCTTGTAGCCATACATTTGGACAAATGAGAAGTAACTGGGAAATTTTCTTCAAAAAGAGGAACTGGTAGATCTGTGGTTGTAGCTCAATGGTAGAGTGCTTGCTAGCACGAGTGAGACACTGGGTTTGATCCTCAGCACCAAATAAATAAATAAAGGCATTGTGTCCATCTACAACTAAAAATATTTTTTAAAAAAAGAGGAACTGGGCTCCTTTTTATCCCTTTCTTCTTTCCTGCCACCTAGAACAAGTTGCTAGATTGTTCATCAGCCATCTTGAACCAAAGGACAGGGCCATCCCAGGAATGGTGGAATGGTGAGTTAGAAGGAGGCTAGGTCCCCTGTGACTTTGTGGAACCTCTCTCTGACCTGAAATGCCTGCTTCCAAACTTCTTTTATAGAGAATGAACCTTGTGCATTTAATTAATTATTTTTTTTTTAATTTTACTCAGTACAGCTGAATTACTGTAACCACTATTCTCAACCTTAAACTTTATCTTGGGATCACATTCCTTCTTACTTGAGTCACATGATTTTTAGGATAGAGAGTTAAAATAGTTTTGTAGTAAAATAATTTCTTTAAAACTAAAATTCTCCATTTAGATCCATCTCATCTAGAAGGATAGCTGATGTGTGATGTTTGGATAAGAATTTTAGAAATTATTTTATCTTAATAACCATGATTAAAAGGGTTTTTTAAGTCTATTTTGGTAGATAATCTGTTCAGTGAAAGTATACTGCATTTTTCCCTTAGAAAGATTGAGCTTTTTCATTAAAATTCTTCATTTATTTCTTCCATAAAGTTTGAGTATTCTACATTTCATTTATTTCAGGATTCTACTATAGTGATTAGTGAATGAAATTAACACAGATTTTGTAAAAGTTTTTATTTAATAAATTTGAACTTGCAATGTTTCTTTTCTCCTATGACCTGTACCTGCAAGTTCTGAAGTTTCCACCAACTGTACAGTGGAAAATCATGTGCTCATTACAGTGAGCTGATGTGACTTGTGAGATACAGTCAAAACATAACTGTTCTCTTGAAATGATCTCAGTTCGGGGGAGTTTTTTCCCCCTGCTACTAAAGTGAAAATTACTGTTTTATGACCTTTCGGCTTACTTATAGAAAATAGAAAGTTTTACATTTTAAAATCATCAAAAAAAATCAGCCTTGATTTGATATTTAGAAGGGAAAGTCTTAGAGAAAAGGAATGTGGTTAGTTTTTCTCATCCCTGCCCAGTTCCCCCCCTGCTCAGTGGCTAATCTTAGTGACTCTCCCAATTGGAGTGCAGGAGGGAATTAGGAAAAGGGTCTGGATTGACTAGGGGTATAGTGATGGTTTTTGTGCTCTCTGTGACTCTTGTCTTGTGGGCACTTTTGTGAGCACCTGGGAGGCTCATGTGCTTGGCCACTCAGGCTGCACTCCTCCACCTTCTGTGATATAGGCTATGTATTGTATTCCTACATCTCCACTACCCTTACATTTTTGGAAATCAACACTGCATTGTTCTTTCTGTTACAGCCCAATTGACATCTCAGGCAGTTCTCTTGGGCAAGAGTCAACTAAAGCTCCAGAATAGCTCTTTCTCCCCTGTGTGACCCACCTCTGTCCATACAAAGCATCATGCATCCTTTGTCTTTTTTTTTAAGCAATTTTTGAAGTTGTTGATGGACCTTTATTTTATTCATTTATTTATATGCAGTGCTGAGAGTCAAACCCAGTGCCTCACACATGCTAGGCAAGCGCTCTACCACTGAGTCACAACTTCAGCCCTGTATCCTTTGTCCTAACAAACTTTGAAGAGCTGGCTAAATGAAGCTGGTCATATCCCCACAATAGCAAAGAGCCTGCCACGTCTTTCTGACCCTCTAAATTCTCCATTCTTTCCGCTATTGTTCTCTGAAAAAAATTCTGTAGGAAACCCCACTCAATGGGTGTAAGGTGAAGGGGGAAATACCTGCTTTTCTTTCATCCTAATGAGGGGGGCACAGGATGCACAGCAAGGTGTTCTCTGAAGAATACTGCATCACAAATGCACTCTCAGTTTCCACAATCTGACCTTTATCGATTTCAAGAACCACCTAACCAGTGGAAAAATTTGTCTCAAAATTTCTTCTTCGTGGTCTGGCACTTCACTCTGAATATCATACCTGTTGCATTGGTGTGCTTAGGCCAAAAAAAAAAAAATTTTTTTTTGTACCAGTGATTGAACCTAAGGGCACTTAACCACTGAGCCATATCCTCAGCCCTTTTATTTTTCGTTTTGACAGAGTCTCACTAGGTTGCTTACAACCTCACTAAGTTGCTGAGGCTAGCTTCGAACCTCCAATCCTCCTACCTGTTACAGTTCTTATAGCTTTAGGTTTCAAATAGCCAGACTTCTCAAAGACAAATTTAACAAGAGAAGATTAGCATAGCTTCCCAATATGTTACATTTTTACTTTTGAGGGTTTTGTTTTGTTTTGTTTTTGTTTTTGAGACAAGGTTTCATTATATTGCCCAAGTTGGTCTCAAACTCTGGACCAAAGGATCCTCACACCTCAGCCTCCTGAGGAGCTGGAACTACAGGCTACCATATCTGACATAAATAATATTTTTTAAATTAGAACAGGAAGTAAACAAGCTTATCATAATAATCACAACATAGTCACTAATATACAAAGTAAAATTTGATATTTCTCTCTGATCTATAAACTTTATTAATACTTTCTTTTAATTCCTACATTCTCTTTCCCACTCCATCAGGAATTCCTTTAGACATAAGAAACTCTCTTCTACCAAGCCCTGAATTCTTTATCTCAGAGGAAAAAATATCTTTGAGAATATATATTTGATCAACCTCTTTAAAAACAAATGCCACTTTTAAAACAAGTGTCCTTCTAGATATATGTGTAGCTACTTCAATTTATACAATAATTACAATGACTACTTTATACAGCTTGATACTGAATTCAATTTCTGCATATTTTAACTTCCTTGGCTCCAAAGACTTGTTTTCCTTCTAAGTGGATGAGCAGAAAGAAGGGAAATGTAAGCATTAAATATACTGTGTCCCTGTCATGATTCCCTTCTTACTCCTCCTCCCATCAGAATAAGATATTTGTTTTTTGATTTTTTGTTTGTTTGTTTTTGTTTTTTTGCCTTTACTTACCATCAAAATTCTGCCTTTTGGGGGCTATTACTTCAAAGTCTTGCCCTTCTCTCTTGGTCAAAGCGTACTATATAATTTTCCTTTGGTCACAGTAGTTTATTATTTCCATTCATTCATTGAACAAATATTTATTGAGTCCTTCTTAGGTAAAAGTTATTGTTTTAGTTATTGAGGATGCAACAGTTAACACTGACAAAAGAAGTCCAAGCCTTCACAGATACTGTGGAAAGCACCAGCAATAAACAAGTAGACAGATATAATAATGTAATATCAAGGGGCAATCAAAGCAATGAAGAAAACCAAAACAGTGTAAAAAAAAAAAAAGTGTCATTTTAGACATGGTAATCTGGAAGATAGTCAGGAAATGAGGCTCAGTACAAATGGCCTGAGATGACAGAGCCTTGGCATGCTCCGGGAAGAGCAGGACAGCCAGTGCAGCTTGGAGCCAAGGATGAAAGGGAAAGTGGTAGGAGTTAAGTTGTGGGGAATACCTAAAGACCACGATGATGGGGAACCTAGAAAGATTTTCTTCTAAGTTGATGGAAAGCCATTTTGTGTAGTGGAATTGTGAGATCAGTTCCATACTTTAAAAAGAACATCTGTTTCCAGTGTTGAGGATTAATGTAGAGAAGCAAGAGTAGGAGCAAGGAGACTAATTAGAAAGCTAGTATAAAAGACCAGGTAAAAGAGGATGGTGCCTTGAAATAAAGTGGTAATGGGGGAGAACTAGTAAGAAAGGATCAGATTCTGGGTGTATTTTGAAGATTGAGTCAATAGGATTTTTTAATAACCTGAGATCTAAAATATAGTCAGAGATTTTAAGAGCTTTAGCCTAAGCAACTAGGTATATGGTGGGAACATTAGGGAAGGAGCAGAGTGAACTAGGAAACAGACATAATCTAAAGTTCAGTTTCACACTTTAATTTGGCAATGATTAGACATCCAAGTGAAGACTTTGACTAGAAGATTAAATATATGATCTTGGGTTTAGATCCAAGATTGTGAGAGAAATTTAAGACTCAAACATTTATATAGTTTTCTTTATTTAAATAAAAAAATCTTAAAAATTACAGAAAAGTTGAAACAAGAATCTTTTCCTTAATCATTTGAGAAAAATTACCAAGGTTGATCTAATAATAACACAGTGAGAATGCACATCACCCCCGATGCACCCCACAAGAAAGGACATTTCGCTTCTCTCTCTCTCTCTCTCTCTCTCTCTCTCTCTCTCTCTCTCTCTCTCTCACACACACACACACACACACACACACACACACTCTCTATATATATATCAAAATCTAGAGGGGCTGGGGATATGGCTCAAGTAGTAGCACACTCATCCAGCATGCGTGAGGCACTGGGTTCAATCCTCAGCACCACATAAAAATAAAATAAAGATATTGTGTCCACCTAAAGCTAGAAAATAAATATTTTTTTAAAATCTAGAAATTACTACCATCTAATTCTCAGAACTTACTCAAATTGCAGTGCCCTTTCTGTCAGAATGACTCAGTCGAGAAGCACGTGTGCCTTCACTTCCTATGTCTCTTTAGTCTCCTTCAGGAACAGTTTTCTTGGCCTTGGATTTTTGTGATCTTGCCATTTTGAAAGATTGGAAGTCATTTATTTTGAAACACATCCTCTAATTTATATTTCTTTTGTGTTTCATCGTGATTAGATTCAGACTGAACATCTTTACTAGGAATATCACACAAAAAAATAATTTTTGTGATATTCCTAGTAAAGATATTCAGTTTTGTCCTGTCTGGTGGTGGGGGTACAATTTCAATTTGTCTCTTTAATGATGTTCATTTGAATCACTCATTAAGGCAATATGTTAGAAAGCTTTTCCATTTTAAAGTTTATTCTTTTCCTTCTTTGTAATTAATAAGTGTTTTATAAAAGGGTACTTTGAAATGACAAATATCTTTTTTTACCAATTTTTCAATGTGTTCATTTATTAATATATGTCTATATTGATTCATGGTTTATTTAGTGAATTATCATCTGTTGCTGTCATTATTTAACTTAATGCTCAAATTGTCCCAGATTTTGCAAGTGGAAATCCCTTTAAGCTGGCTTCTCTCAGTTCTTTTCACATTCTTAGAGCACTTTTCTTTATGGCTCAGCAAGATGTTTCAAACTTATTTTATACTTTTGCTATCCCTATTAATGGAACCAGCTATATCTCCAAGAGCCCTGTTTGTTGTGGAGAATGGTATTCAAGGCCAAAAATCTGAGTGCTACATATGCTCAATTGCTATTAGGGTGGTGTTACTTCTCGGCCCTCTCAATGGACAGAGCTAAAGAATATGAAGATAGAAACAGAGGTACAAAAATGATAAAAGATATTACTTTGATATCTATATTTATTTCTCTATATATCTCTATCTAAATATATAACCTCAAATTCATACCGATGAATGCCTTGTATTCGAATCCAACATCACAGCATTTATTCTAGCTTTCTTCTTTTCCAGTACCTGGCTCCAACTTTTTAATATGTTTATTTATTTTTTTTTATTTGTAGTTGTAGATGGACACAATACCTTTATTTTGTTTATTTATTTATTTAATTATTTTTATGTGATGCTGGGTATCAAACCCAGTGCCTTACATGTACTAGGCAAGCACTCTACCACTGAGCCACAACCCCAGCCCTAATATGTTTACTTATATGGTCAACCCCATGAATGAAGAATTTTCTAATGTTGCCATCACGCCTTTCCCTGTGCAGATGCTTCCTCAACCCACTGGGACTCTACCGCCTGCCCCTCCTAGGTGAATGCCTTCCTCATTCTACTTAGGCTTTTACTCCTCACTCATGGCCAATTTTCTGAGTGGATGGCTAGTAGCCACGCCAGATTCCCTTCTGCTCAGCTTATGACTGACTGTATGCGAGGCAGTCCTCTTTTGTAAGCATCCTCCTCTCCCAGATTGAATGCCAAAACCCAACTCTGAGCCTCTGTGAGTCTCCCCAACTCAGGCTCAATGCCAACCTTCTTTTGTTTCATTCACCAATGGCTTTGAGAATAAATCATTAAGGAAGGGAAGGGAAGAGCAAAAAAAGAAAGGGAAAGAGAAAAGTGTGTGTGTGTGTGTGTGTGTGTGTGTGTGTGTGTGTGTGGTTTTTGAAGCCATGAAACTGGTTGAGAACTCCTAGGGAATGAGGGAAGGTAGAGAAAAGGAGAACTGAGCCTTGAGGCACTCCCACTTTGACATTTACTTGTCAGAGTAATGAGGAGGAACTAATGAAGAAGGCTGTGAAAATGGCTAAAAGGACAAAGAGAAAACAAGGAGAAGGAAGTTTCTTGGAATCCAATGTAAAATGTGTTCCAAGGAGATCAATTGTGTTAAACACTACTAAGAGGTCAAGCATGATGAAGACAGAATTTGGCATTGGGCTTTGTGATATGGAAAGTAGTGGTATACTTCATGAAAGTATTAACAGTGGAATAGTGAGCACAGAAAGCTTTATTGGAGTGTATTCAATATAGAATAAGAGATGATGATATGAGGATAGCAATATAGATACTACCTGTGACATTTCCTATAAAGAAGAGTAAATAAATGGGGCAGTGGCTAAGAAGGGATATGGATTCAAAAGAAGGTTTATTTGTTAATGAAAGACATTAAATATATTTGCATATTGGTGTGACCCTACAGAAAGAAAAACTGATACAGGAAAGAGATGGGTTATTTAAGGAACAAAAGGGGATGGGGGTGCTGAGGTTGTGGCTCAGTGGTAGAGCACTTGCCTACCACGTGTAAGGCACTGGTTTTGATCCTCAGACCACATAAAAATAAATAAAGGTATTGTGTCCATCTACAACTAATAATAATAATAATAATAATAATAATAATAAGCGGGGGATGGGTGTTTAAAGTGGAGCCAGCCATCTGCAATATAGGAATAGGTCTATCTCCTATAGACCAGGAGGAGAGTTAGATTCAAAGAGGAACAGTTTAGCCTTCTTAGAAAGAGGAAGGGTAAGGAGCAAGTAAATGAGTAGAAGTGTTAAGAGGCTGAGAAAGTTCTTTTTTTTTCTTGAAATAAAAAGCAAGGTCATCAGCTGAGATGGAGGAACGAAAGGCTTGACGGGAACAGCATTATCTTGAACAGTGGAAGAGTCAAATGACTGGGGACTTGTAAAGAATTAATGGGCAACTCTTGAGAACCTACCTGAGGCTGGAGATCATAATTTAAATGAGCCTAACTAGCATGTAACTTGTTTTTCTCCTGTTGATTAAGTGCAGGCTCTGAGCAAGGGAAGTTGTATTTCACCAGGCTTGGGGTTTTGCCAACCAAGTACCAAAGGAGAGAAGGTCAAGGGTATTGGGGTATGAGGTACAACCACTCCTGGTACAAACCATTTCATGAAAGAGTTGAAAAATGGTAACTATATAATGTTTAAGCTGCATTTTAATAAAAATCAAAATAACTATAAAGTCGTTTCATCATAATGAAATACTTATATAAAAGCATAAATATATAAAGAAAATATCCTCTTACCTAAAATTGCCACTTACCTTTGGAGATAATACTACTAATGTGTTCAGGAATTACCAATACTAAATAAATTGGAAAATCAATATCATCTATCAATATTATCACTATACAACTATGGGCTTTATGATAAATGAATGTTGTTCCTTACTCTTAGGAATTCCTGGAATAAATTTTCTTCCTTGCATCTAGAGGGGTATTAACTTAAATCTTTTGACTCACCTCACCCTTCTGTCATATTCTGAGGCACCAATAGCTTAAATAGCTTTTAATTCAGTGATTTTATTGTCTCATTCCAAGATTATATATAACTAAGTTATTAGGGGTATACATTGGTTCTGACTATGTGAGAATAGGTGTGAGTATATATCACAGATGGCTGGCTCCACGTTTAACACCCAGATGTTCCTTAGACCTCAATCATTGTTATATATGGTAGCCAAGACTTTTGTGTACTTATCTATTCACTTGTGATTGCTCAAACAACATCCATGTATTGGCATGGGAAGGTGGTAAAAATTATTGTGCCAGGATTTCTGCCCTCAAGAGGTTTTCCCAATAGTAGGCCAGATGAGACGTGTAGACAAATAGTCCTATAAAGCAGCATATGATGAGTGTTATACTGATACAAACTACAGGACACAGTAACACAGAGTAGCAGAGAGTTACATGGAAAAAGCATTAGGGAAAACATGATATTTGAACTGGGACTTGAAGGATGGCATGATTTTGAAATATAAAGAATAAAGAAAGTGTTCCAGGGGGTGCAGTTGGGGCTCAGTGGTAGAGCACTTGCCTAGCATGTGTAAGGTACTGGGTTTAATCCTCAGCATCAAATAAATAAATAAAGGTATTGTGTCCATCTACAACTAAAAAAATTAAGAAAGTATTCGAAGCAGAAGGAACAATATGAGAAAAACATTGGAGGTAACATGGAAAATGTTGAAAAGAATAGTATGTTTAGAAATCATCTGATGGCAACAATAAAATTTATTCAGTCAATTTTAAATAAAATTGAATGTTTTTCCAGTGTTGGGGATTGAACATAGGGTTTCATACATGCTAGGTAAGTGCTTCACCACTGAGCTACATGCTCAGCCCTCCCTTTAGTTTATTTTTCAGACAGGGTTTCACTAAATCGCCAATGCTGGCTTGGAACTTATGGTCTTCCTGCCTCAGCCTCCAGAGGAGCTGGGATTACAGAAGTACATCACCATGCCTGGATTTTTTTTTTTTAATAAGAGCTTTCCACAGATTCAAGGTCAGGCAGGAAGTGTATCTGGGCTCCACATATGGGTGGAACCAGGAACTGGAAAATTAAGAACCAAGGTTAGTCTTTCCTTCTTTCTGGAGCTATTTTATCTCTCATTTCTATTTTTCACTGTCTATTTATTTTCTCTCTCCCTCCTCCCTAGCATGTCAGTTCAGGTCCTCTAAAGTGTACACCAAGATACACATATAATATTAAAAATTACCCCATCCCTTCGCATTGTCTCCTAACAAATTATGGGAATCTGCATTCCCTCCTTTGGTGATATCATTCTATCTCATGGCTTTAAATAGCTTCCCTGTGTGCTGGCAACTCTAAATTCACATCTCTGATTCAGATCTCTCTCCTGAACTCCAGTGTCATAAGTCTAGCTTCCTATATCTCACTGCCTAGTTGACATCTCCATTTGTATATTTAATAGGCACCTAAAGCTTAACACATCCAAAACTTCACTCCTTATTTTTCTCCCTCAACCTATTCTTCCTGAAATTCTCTCCATCTCAATATGTAACAATTTGATATTTCTGGTTCCCTCCTCTGCTATTTGAGCCTAAAATTTAGGGAATAATTCTCCTGGAATATTTCCCAATGTTCTTCCTCAAATTATAATCAGGGGTGAAAGGCAGAAGATGAATCGTGACAGTATATATATATATTTTTAATTTTAAGACAGGTACTCACAAACTTAATGAGGTTAGTCTTAAACCTGAAATTCTACTACCCCAGGCTCCTGAGTTGCTGGGATTACAGGTATTTGCTACCACACCTGACAGTAACCTTGCTTTATAACAACCCTCTCTCACTGGTAACTGAACTGGTCCCTTAAGACGGCATTAATCCATTCACTTAGGCTCCACTCTCATGAATCAAATTCCTCCCCCTAGGCCCCATCTCCTAGTACTGTCTCTTTGAGGAATTAAGCCTCAGTGAGGTTTTTTTGTTTGTTTTTGTTTTGTTTTCTTGTGTGTGTGTGTGTGTGTTTGGGGGGATTGAACTCAGGGCCTTGTGCATGTGAGGCAAGTACCCTACCTACTGAGCTATACTCCTAGCCAGCCCCTCTATGAGTTTTGGCGGGAAAAATCATATGCAAATCATACCGATATGTCAGCAGTTTGGGCTGGACTTAGGTGGGCAGCTCTTCTGGTTTCAACTGGACTCATTCATGCATCTTGCATCTGTGGTTAGTTACCAAGAAGCTAAGAGGTTCTGCTTTGTAGTTTAGCAATTTGTTGGTTGAAGGGGCAGGGATGACTATGTCATATATTGCTTATTCTCCAGCAGATTGGCCTGGGATTCTTCATTGGGACTGGCATGTCATCAGAATAGAAGCATGCAAGATCTCTTAAAGACTACAGTTACAACTGGCATTCAGCATCACTTCTACCGTATTGTGTTGTCCAAGGAAAGTCACAAAGCCAATACTCAAGGGTAGGAACATTGCTTAATATATATGCCCATAGCATCTTGCACTTAGTACTCAAAATATACTTATTGAACAAATTATAAGACCTTTAATCTTTTTTTTTTTTTTTTGGTTGTAGATGAACACAACGACTTGATTTTATGTGTTGCTAAGGATTGAACCCAGTGCCTCACATATGCTAGGCAAGCAATCTACCACTGAGCTACAACCCTAGCCCAAGACCTTAAATCTTTTTTTAAAATATATATTTTTTGTATTTGTTCTACTTAATTGAAGATCTTTAATCTTAATACACATTCTTTTCAGTGCAACTAATTGGTAAATTTTATCCCTCATCTGCTGGGGGCTAGAAGTCTCCAACTATCAATTCCCATCTTTGGTTTCAGAATAGTAAATAATGAATCCAATAAAGAAAGGCAAGAGGAAGCCCAAATGAAAGTCATAATGAGACATTCAGCTGGCCCCAAAGAGTTCTTCTAAAGAGATTCAGAGCATAGAGGCCTGAGCAGGCACCTGTCTGAAGCCTAGCCACCTGAACTGTAAGCTAGTGCCCTTCACTATGAGTAGAGGAAGACTTCTAGGCCTTTGTCAGGGCATGGAGACAGTCTCTCTTGAGTTTTCCCTCCCTCAATTTAGCAACTTTATTAAGATAAATGATGGAATACATTTCACATATTTAAACTTTATTAAGATAAATGATGGAATACATTTCACATATTTAAAGTATACAATTTTATACTTCTTGGCGTGTCTATATCTTATGAAACTGTTTCCACAACCAAAATAATGAATATGTCCATCACCCCTGAAGTTACTCATGCTCCTTAATAATCCCTACCTCCTGCCTTTATCTGTCCATGCCTGTCCCAAGAAACCTCTTATTTTCTTTCTCTCACAATAGTTTGTATTTTCTAGAATTTTATTTAAATAATAACAAATCTTTTTGTCTGGCTTCTTTCATTCAGCATTATTATTTTGAGATTCACCCATGTTATAATGGGTATTGATACTTTTTCCTCTTTATTGCTGAGTAATAATTAATTACATAGATATTCTACAACTTATTTATCCACATACCTGTTCATGGGCTTTGTAGACCATGGTAGCCAAGTTTTAAATATGGTTTTGTTTGACTAAAGTATCCAACATTTTACATACCATATAATACATTTTCTTATGGGTCAAATTATGTCCTTCCAAAATGCCTATTTTGAATCTTTCACTCCTAATGTGACTGCAGTAGAGACAGAGCCTTTAAGAAGGTAACTAAGGGGTTGGGGTTGTGGCTCAGTAGTAGAGCGCATGCTTAGCACATGTGAGGCACTGAGTTTGATCCTCAGCACCACATATTAATAAATAAAATAAAAGCCCATCAACAACTAAAAAGAGTGTGTGTGTATGTGTGTGTGTGTGTGTGTGTGTATATATATATATATATATATAAAAGAAGGTAACTAAGCTGGACAAGGTGGTGCATGCCTGTAATCCCAGTGGTTTAGGGGGCTGGAGCAGGAGAATCACAATTCAAGGCCAGCCTCAACAATTTACCAAGACTGTAAGCAATTTAGCAAGATCTGTCTCAAAATAATAAAAAGGGCTGGGGGTGTTGCTCAGTGGTTAGGTACCCCTGGGTTCAATCCACTGTACCAAGAAAACAACTAAGATTAATGAAGTCATTAGTGAAGTCATTAATGAAGTCATAAGTCCCTAAACTGATAGGACTATATTCTCATAAGAGGGAGAGATAGCAGAGCTCTCTCTCACAGAAAAAAAAAAAAAAGGCCTATATGAAGACATAATGGGAAAGGTGGCTATCTGCAAGCCAGGAAAAGAGCTTCTCCAGAAATCAGCCTCACTGACACCTTGTTCTTGGACTTCCAGCCGCCAGAACAGTGAGAATATCGATATCTGTTAAGTCTGTGGTATTTTGTTATGGCATCCTGAGTAGACTAACACACTTCAAATGAAAGAATTAATGATCTCTCAAGTCCATCAGGTACAAAATAAACACAGTGTCTTCTCAACCAATGCTTGGTCCTCTGTTAGCACACTTGATATCAATCACTTTGAATGACACCACCATGTAACCTGTTATGGAAGCCTAAAACCCAGAGCTATTCTTAACATTTTTCCAGTCTCTTACCTGTTCCTCTACTTTTCAGTCATTTCTCAGTTGTATCAGTTCACTTCAACTCTAGTCCTTGAATCCAGACATTTCTCTTTTCCTTCACTACCAGCTCTCTAAGTTGGCATTCTCTCTTACTTCACCCGAGTCATAGAGTTCTAACTGATCTGTCCTCATCCATTCTTGCTCCCGTATAATCCATTCTCTTCATGATAGCCAGGGTGTTCTATTTAAAGCCAAAACAAGATATCAAGGGAACTAAGAACAGTTCCTTCCAAGTACAGTGGCACATGTATGTAATCCCAGTGGCTTAGGAGGCTGAGGCAAAAAGATTGCTAGTTCAAAGCCAGCCTCAACAATTTAGCAAGGCCCTAAACAACTTAGCAAGACCTTGTCTCAAAATAAAAAATAAGGAGGGCTGGAGATGTGACTCAGTGGTCAAGCGCCCCTGGATTCAATACCTGGTACCAAAATAAATAAATAAATAAATAGAGCTCCCAGTGTTCTTAGATTGAAGCCCAAATTCCCTTATATCATCTATAAGATCCTTCATAATCTGACCCTGCATCAACTTCACTAGTTCTCTCCCTCATTCTCTGTACTTCCGCCACCCTGGCCTTAATATTACCTAAATGTGCCTACTACCACTTCACATCATAGGACTGTTGAATGCACTTCTTCCTCTGTCTGAATGCTGTCTTTCTGGTTGACTCTGCCTCAATCATCATTTCACCAGAAAAACTCCCCAGAGATCTCTCTGCCAAAGGCAACTAACCTGTAATGGACCTAAAATCACAAATGGTAACTTCACATTTGTCTGTGTGATTCTTTGATTAATGTCTGCTTCTCCAGTACCTAGTACAAATAATATGACAAGAAGCACAACTTTTCATTTATCTGGTTGTACACAGTGTAAAAACTATTTATGTATGATGAGAAGCATTCTGAAATACACGAATCTTCTAGAGATGTCCACGGAGCCTTGAAACTATGTAAAATACTTTGTGAGTTGATTAGGTGTATCTTTGTCTGCAGAGAAGAGCCACAGTGTATACTATATTTTCATTCATTAGGAGGAAATTAAACTCCACAATTTGTCCATTTTCTTATTTCTGGTTGGCCTAGAGATCTCTACTTAAAAGCAGAAGAGAAGGAAGAAGAGCACGAGAAGAAGACCAACATTAAACAAGGATGAGAGGTGGGAGGGAAAGGGAGAGAGAAGGGAAATTGCATGGAAATGGAAGGAGACCCTCAGGGTTATACAAAATTACATACAAGAGGAAGTGAGGGGAAAGGGAAAAATAATACAAGGGGGAGGAATGAATTACAGTAGAGGGGGTAGAGAGAGAAGAGGGGAGGGGAGGGGAGGGGAGGGGAGGGGGGATAGTAGAGGATAGGAAAGGCAGCAGAATACAACAGACATGAGTATGTCAATATGTAAATCAATGGAAGTGTAACTGATGTGATTCTGCAATCTGTATATGGGGTAAAAATGGGAGTTCATAACCCACTGGAATCAAAGTGTGAAATATGATATATCAAGAACTATGTAATGTTTTGAACAACCAACAATAAAAAAAATCAATTTAAAAAATGTAACAGAAAAATAAATAAAAGAGACCTCACCACACACCTCATTATCTTGTATTTTGATCTTGGATTTCTCAACCTCCAGACTATGAGAAGTAAATTTTTGTAGTTTAAAAAAAAAAAGCAGAAGAGAAGAGAGAAGGATGAATTAAAAACTTAATATCCTGTATTTTAAAGTTCTAACTCCGTGGCAAGCCAGGGCTGTGTTATATAAAATAAAAAAAAATATATTTCTTTTCCTCCTTAATGTTCCTGCTCTGAAAATTGATGTTTGTCCTTGGAAGTTCTATGTGTGCCCGTGTGTCTGATCCAATGATTGTGTCCCAGATTCTTAGAGTACCGGAGCTTTCCCTCTTGACTCTAAACTATGCAACCGGACTTAGAGTGGAAAATCCACCTAGAATTTCATAACTTCCCTGTGATGTTATTCTGGATTGAAATGTGCAAGATGGAGAAATTGCTCTTGGGGACATTCAGATCCATCAACTACCAGGAGAAGGAAGAAGATGCCTTCTACAGTCTATGATTCAAACCATTAGTAGCAGAAAAATGCAAGTGTCCTCTAACTGAGCAAAGAACACCTTCCTGAGCAGCAGAGCACAGACGTAAGGGATGGGATGGGGGCAACCCCTTTCACCTTTCACTTTCACCAAATAAGCATACTAAGGCAGGCAATCCAGGGGGCGGGGGCAGTGTTTAGGGAGGAGGCTGTGGAGGAAGACTTCCCATTCCCAGGAAGAAGACATCTGAGCTGTGTTTTAAAAAAACTAATAAAAATTTTCATGAACTATCTAGCAAAAGCAACAGAAATCTTCATGAACAGAGTTTAGGGAACTGAAGCAAAGGTAAATTAATATATTTCCCCCAAAGAAAATACCAAGCATATGGTCTGGCATCTGATTTGGCAACAGGACAGAATATCTGAAATTGAGACTCTCCAGAAAAATAGAGAGCATATGGTCACTCGAAGCATAAGGTGTAGCTGGGGAGAAGGTTCTGAGGTGTGAGCAAATGAGACCAGGAAAGGGCAACGGAGTGCACAGAGATTAAATGAATGTTCAATGTCATTGTCATTCAATGCAGAGAGCTAAAAATAGAGTGAAAACATGGGCACAAACAAAACCCCTGAAGAGTTTCTCTCTCCTCTCTGGTGTGACTGATATTAATGTCCTCCAGCAACACCCCATAAATGGGCTGTAGAAGTGGGTGATGATGTATTTTCAGGTAATATGGGACATAAAGGTCAGCAGAAAAACAGCAGTTAGGAAATAACCAGCAAATGCTGCTACCAGAGATAACTGATTACACTTCCTCTAATCTCCCACCTTGTGACAAATGCCATTATCATAACTATTGCAATAGGTTATATGTTCTATAAATAGAAGAAAACACCAAAAGATGTAGTTTTTAAAAGGACAATAATACTTTTAACCTCAAGAGAAAACTGATTAAATGGTATTTTGGAACTGCCTGCTTAATTCCTTCCTATACAAGTTATAAATTCCAAGGCATCCACGTTTAAAATAAGTAGTTGAATCAGAGGATCATAATTTGGGGGATAAAAGAAAATAAATTTTGAAAATCAGGACTTCCTGAAAAGGGAATAAAAGAGTGGAAATCAGCTAGAAACTTCAGAGAGGAATTAATTTATAAAACCCAAAGAGCTAGGTGATGACAACAAAGCAAGCAGTGGTCGTTCTTGATGAGGGTGGTAATTACTTTCAGATTTTGAGTTTGCTTCTCTCCATTTCAACACAGAATGATGTGGCTAATCACATATATCCACACTGAAGAAAAATGGGCACTTAATAGGAGCAGATAATTCACAAAAGAAGAAATATAAGGCCAAAATATATGTTAAAATGTTTAGCCTCACTAGTAATCAATAAAACAATGAGATATATCTGCCTATGCAGATTAAAAGAATGATAATACTTAATGTTGTTGAGGGTGGACATAGTCTTGTAGGTCATCAGTGGAAATGTAAAAAGACACAAAATTTTTGGAAGGCAGTTTGACAAAAGATAAGCATCAAAAATGAGCACACTTGGGACTGGGGTTTTGGCTCAGTGGTAAAGCGCTTGCCTCCCACGTGTGAGGCACTGGGTTCCATCCTCAGCATCACATAAGATAAATAAACAACGTAAAGTTTTTGTCCATCTACAACTAAAATAAAAAATTTTGTAAATTCTTTTTTAGATTTTGATGGACCATTATTTATTCATTTCTTTCTTTTTTTTTTTTTTTAAGAGAGAACTTTTTAATATTTATTTATTTATTTTTTTAGTTTTCGGCAGACACAACATCTTTGTTTGTTTGTGGTGCTGAGGATCAAACCCGGGCCGCACACATGCCAGGCGATCGTGCTACCGCTTGAGCCACATCCCCAGCCCTTATTCATTTATTTCTATGTGGTGCTAAGAATCGAACACAGTGCCTCACTTGCTAGGCAAGCGCTCTGCCACTGAGCCACAACCCAGCCGAAAAGAAAATTTTTTTAAAAATGAGTACTCTTGGGCTGGGGTTGTGGCTCAGCAGTAGAGTACTCGCCTAGCATGTGTGAGGCCCTGGGTTCGATCCTCAGCACCACATAAGAAATAAAATAAAATAAAGGTATTGTGTCCATCTACAACTAAAAAAAAAAAAAATGAGTACTCTTGCTGGTGCAAAAGTTCCTCTTCTAGTATTTATCTTGGGAAATAATTGGAAAAATGTTCAGTGATATATAACTTCTAACAATATTCTTTACAAAAACTAAAAATATCCAACAAAATTCATTGCTGACATGTTGTGATACTTGTATACATTACATTACATACATGTTAAAAGTAAAAAAAAATTATATCTATCTGCAAAGAAATTCACTACTGATAAAGTACTACTGATAAAGCAGACCCTGAAATAGTATGGATATGAAGTAGTATAGACCCCAAATATTTATAATAGTTACACAATTATAACTACAGATATGAATGTTTGTAGAAAGAATATCAAAATGTTAGCAATGGAAGAATTAATGGAAGCTTGTTTCTATCTGTGTTCTTGTATTTTTTGTTTCTCTTTAATAAAGATGCATTATTTATATAAATTTTAGTAATGATTTTATGAACAGGATTATATGTCTTTATCGAAGGTCTTCTCTCCGAAATACAGAAAAATCAAAGTCCACAAATATGAAGGTGTCATGAGAGTGAATTGGTCAGAGGTGGGTGTGTTCAGGAGGATTACATAATGACCAGGAAATTGTGCTTTGTGCTCCAAAGACCAAGAATTGAATGGTTCTTGTTGTTTTTTATGCCATCACTTCCATTTTTTTGACTTAACAGTTCTTCATCTTGAGAAATAAGCATTTTATGGGATGGGATGGGAAAAATCAAAGATTTTCTGTCAACAGCTTTATTTTTAAGTGATTTTTATATTCTGACAATATTTGTTTATCTCATCTCCAAGAAAATATTAGTCTCAACCATCAGAAATGTCTCAGAATTTCAAAAATACAGCAAGAACAATCGTTATTCATGATTTTTTTCAGAACTTTTTAAAATGCTGACATGTTCACTAACATCAAAGAGAGTCTATTATAACTGTATAATCTGAATTATGCCTCTGTGTCTCATTGGGTAATTGTGAAGCATGGGTTTCCAAACTGCTTTCACACAAACGTTTCTACTTTAGTCAAAGGTCTTGGGAGGAATAATAGAGAAATCTCCTGATTAAGGCAGAATACTAATTGATTATAAAGATAATTAAAAGGGAAGCTGAGGCAGAACCATCACAAGTTCCCAGCTAGCCTGTGCAACTTAGCAAGACCCTCTCTCAAAATAAGAAATAAAAGAAGGGCTGAGGATGTAGCTCAGCAGTAGAGCAACCCTGGGTTCAATCCCCAGTACTACAGACAAACAAACAAAAAAACAGAATCAGGGGTTGGGAGCATGAACATTCAAACCATTACAGATATTGAGTCATACTTCTATAAAAGGGTATTGCATGGCTCACAGAATTTCTGAAAGAGCTGAAAAAAAAAATGAGGCTTGAAGCTGAGCAGCACCCACAGAACTGATCTGATGAGGAAATTGGGTAATGTGACCAGCTTTTCTGGTTTTCCCAGGACTGGGTTACATTTGCATCCTTCCTTGCTAAAACCTAGAACATGCTGGGCAAAATGTGACTGACAAAGTGGTCACCCTACAGCTGGCACTGCAGACATCAAACTAGACCCAAAATTTAACCTTTGGCCATTTCTATGCTGAAACTCAAGCTTGCAGTAACCTCTACTACCACTAAGGGGAAATGGAAAAGGTGGGGGATGCAAGGGAGGCAGAGAGAAGGGTAGGCAGTCCTTTCTTGCCACCAAGATTTATATGGTAAGGAATACTCTACATATAGGGAAGCGCAAATAATGATCCAAATAATGTGGCCCAAATAATGATCCATCTCCATTATAGGATCCAAGTTATTTTTAATTCTCTCATATTTATAGTTTCTTTGACTTCAAATTAATTTTAAAATGTCTGATTAACAAAATGTTACTATATTATTATAATTATTTGGTCACATAATAGACTATACCTGTTTTTTTTTTTAAAGAGAGAGAGAAAGAGAATTTTAATATTTATTTTTTAGTTATCGGCAGACACAACATCTTTGTTTGTATGTGGTGCTGAGGATCGAACCCGGGCGGCACGCATGCCAGGCGAGGATGCTACCGCTTGAGCCACATCCCCAGCCCCGACTATACCTGTTATATACTGCATAACTGTATGATGAAAATACTTTTATACTTAGGTCATAAGAAATGTAGTTTTTCCAACCCTTATTCTTCATATTTGATTGCTTTATATTCATTATTTGCCCAGAAAAATGTTTTCCCCTTATTTGTTTTTGAAACTTCTCAAGGAGAAAATAGTTATACAAAGGCAACCATGTTTGCCAAGAAGAAATGGATTTTAATGGAAACCTTTTATCTAGGACAAACTTTAAGAAGTGCAGTAATGGACAGTGTGCTCTGCACAACTCTTCAGTCTTCGCTCTTGCATTTATTGTGGCCAAGTAATTGAGCAAAGGATTTCAAATCAGAGTGTGTGTTTATTTTTCTTAGCTGTTCATTTCTCTTACAGAGTGAACGTCAACAAACCCATGAAGGTTTTTTGTTTGTTTGTTTGTTTTGTTTTGTTTTGTTTTTTATCTTATATACTGAAGCATAAAATGGAAATGTCAATAATTAAAGATACAAATTTTACTGATGGTAAAGAACAAAATACTGGAGCAAGAAGCCTGGTTTTGCCTTTCATGATACAGTTTAAGGGCTTGGCCATATCACTTAAATTCTCATGTCTTAATTTCTTCAACCTATAAATGATAATAGCTGCGCTATCTTGAATTATGCATGTATCAGCATTTGAAAGGTGAAGTGGAATTATTGAATTATGTCTTCTAGCGTTTATTGCAAAAAATGTAGAATGCTTTCTTTGTTTTTATCTAGAAAATATCTCTCTGAAAATCAGTTTGAAATTATAAAGCTAATACATTAGTTCTTTGAAGTTTGCAGTATGGCAGATTTTTAAATGGTAATTATTAATATGGCTTTCTTGCACTTACTATTTCCAGGACTCCATTCTTTCAGAAGTTTTCTTAATTATATTTACAGTCCCTTGAGTTCTAGGGAGGCTCTTCTGAGGGTGTTTTTTAATGTTTTAAACCTATGATGTTGAAGATTCCATTTAGGAGACAACCATTAGTGCAGCCAGTAGAAAATAGTAGAATTGTTCTATTTAAAATAAGTGCCCATTACTGAAAGCATGGAATATAAGCCCCATTTATAGTGAGAGGGAACAAATGAAGAGGAGGAGAATGTGTTGAGAGAGATTTGCTTGGCAAATACACCACACCTATTTTGTGAAATTACCACGTTCCTAAGGACCAGAAGAGTACTCAAATACCTACCTATGAAGTGGCTTCTTTGTTTCTTTGATCTCCAGCCCTTTAAATAGTGTCTGGATAATCTCATACTAACTCTCTGGAGCTGTGAATTTATAGATTAAAAACTGCTGATGCAGACAGCCATGCGATTAATCAAGACACCAGAAATACAAGCAGACAGGCAGGATGCTTCTCTTGGCAGTTCCATAATTTGGGCTCTTGAGTAGAGAAAAGGAACTATCTCAAGCCTATTCCTTCACACAAGTTTTTTTCTGTTTCTCAACTTTCACTGTCTGAACCTAAATAGAATTCCTTTCTATTTTTAATCCTCTTTCAACAAAGTGAAAGTCGGATTTACCCATCAGTTTTTGTCTTTTATCCCTCAACACCTCAGTTGCAGGCAAACTGCACTTGCCTGTTGTGTGAAGTGGGCTAACCCCTTCTGACGTTCCTCACACCTACTCTGCATGTATTTATCACAGAAGTTTGAAGGAGGGCAAATGATCTGAAGAGGTGGTACTGCTTAGTTTTCTGGCTGACCTTGGCAATGGTTTGGATTCCTTTCTTAGAGAATGTAATACAAGGTCATCCAGTCCCTCTCCCATGAGAGAAGAGCCTTCTTCTCCCAACACCACCACATTGGTAGGAGATAACATTCAGACCACAGCTTTGTATAATTGATTTGGGAGAGGCATTTAGAGTTACAGCACCAAAAATAGAATTTATTAGTAAAATGGGATATTTCACTCAGGATTTGTTTTAGTCAGCTTTTTTGCTGCTAAGGACCTGACCAGAACAATTGTAGAGGAGAAAAAGTTTATTTGAGGGCTCATGGTTTCAGAGGTCTCAGTCCATAGACAGCCAGCTTCATTCTCCAGGGGCTCCAGGAGAGGCTACCCATCATGGTGGAAGAGTGTAGCTGAGGGAACCTGCTCACATGATGATCAGGAAGGGGGAGAGAGAGAAAGTCCACTCTCCAGATACAAAATATATACCTCATAGCCATGCCCACAATGAGCCATCTTCTCTAGCCACACCCCCACTGCCTCCAGTTACCACTCAGTTAATTCCATTAGGGAATAATTCACTGATTAGGTTAAAGCTCTGACCCCATCATTTCTCCTTCAAACCTTCTTGCATTGTCTCACACTTGGGTTTTGGGGGGACACCTCACATCCAAACCATAACAGGATTATTTATACATTAACTAAGATTTAAAAAGAATTTGGCTTAGTCCTTAAGACACGGGCAAAGTCTACACATGCAGACTGTAATTTGGAATTATATAAAGAGATATAAAGATTTATAAGAAATAATCTGTGATTTCAAGGATCTTACTGACTAGTAATGGGTTATTTCAAAGGACTGAATTCAAAAAAAAAAAACAATAAGGGTCCTTATTATGTACCAGGCATGGTAAAACAAAACCAACAAACAAGAAACAAGACCACCTACTGCAGTATCCTAAACAATGCCTCTGAAATATTATGATTATCAGTTAAATTTCTGTTCTCATTTCTTAAAGGTCAGCAACTTCTATAGGATATATAAAAACAAACAACAGTCCTCATCTTTCTACCGATCATTTTCCTGTCTGCAAAGACATCTACTTTCGACTCTAGATGATGCCCTTCATAAGGACCTCCACACTGTAAAGGGTATGCTTAAATTGCTATTTATATTGTTTTAGTTGTAAACACAATTGTCATTCCTTACCCCAGAACACCTAAACACACATACACACAAGCAGCTCTCATTCTTATCATTACCATGTAGTGATATAATTTTGGTTATATAAATGTATTGTTTATATAATTATGACCATATGTGCTTTCAGAATGAAACAACATATGTGGTGAGCCGTTTCTGTGTACTGTGGCCGCCATTACAAGATGGCGCTGGTTTCCCCTGTAGTCTGTGACAAACAACTCCTTATCAGAATGAGTTGGCACGCTGTGACTTGGCACCCTATGAGAAAAGTCCACGTGGCAGTTGTGCATTGGGGCTTTATCTGCTTTATTAAGGCTGGGGCACACAGTAGTAGTAGTAGTAGTAGTAATAGTAGTAGTAGTAGTAGTGGCAGTAGTAGTAGTAGTAGTAGCAATAGTAGTGGCAGTAGTAGTAGTGGCAGTAGGAGTAGTAGTAGAAGTAGTAGAAGCTAAAAGACATGTCAAAACAAGGGCCTGAATAAACTGCTGAAAGAAGATTCCTGAGTTGCGTCTTCCTTGCGGGCAAGGGGTCGCGACAAACATAGTTAACTAATATAACTTTTCTTCAAAATGTGTGAACTATCCCTCAACTTAATATTTTTTATAAGTGACTTTATTTTGTAATTCATAATGAAAATAAACTCTAACAGTTGTTTAAATTTGCATAAATTATTCTATCAATTTCATCTTCCTGAAGATTTCTGTCTCAGGACCACATTAGACTTGTTGCCTAGCTATCGTCTTAGGATCTCCCTTGATAAACATCTTGGATAACTCTTTCTCTCCTTTTCAGTACAGATCTCCTGTTTTGATAGTATGTGATAGACAGTAACTTCTTCAGGAAGGACCCATGGAAAAATTTTTTTGAGAACTTGCATGTCTGAAATGTCTTTTCCCCTTTTTTATATACATACCTTGTACAGAATTCCTAGCCTGAAGGAATTTCCTTTCAGAATTTTGAGGCCATTTCTCCATTGTTTTCTGCCTTCCACTCTTGCTATTCTGATTCTTGATCCATGTATAAGATCTCTTTTATTCTTATTGGAAGTTTGTGGGAATTACGTGGGCTCTTCTCTGTCTCCAGTGTTCTGAAATTTTGTAGTAATGTGACGGAGTCTAGATCTTTTTCATCCCTTGTACTATGCACTCAGGGAGCTCTTTCTATAGAAACTCATGGGCTTCAGTTTGGGGAATTTTTCTTATCTTCTTAATGCCTTCTCAATAATTTTCTAATTTCTCTATGTCTGGATCGCCTCCATGTTGCTAGAGGTTAGACCTTTTGAACTAGTTTTCTGGTTTTTGTTTCTCCTTCTCTCTCTTGTTTAGTAGCTCTTAGTCCACCCACCACTCGCCTTCAGTATTGAGCTTTGAATCCAGGGACACTCTACTACCAATCTACATCCTCAGCCCTTTTTTAATATTTATTTTTTAGTTGTAGTTGGACACAATATCTTTATTTTATTTATATATTCTTATGTGGTGCTGAGGATTGAACCCAGGGCCTGGCACATGCTAGGCAAGTACTCTACGGCTGAGTCACAATCCCAGCCCCTCAGCCCTTTTTATTTTTTATTGAGTCAAGTTCTCACTAAATTGCCCTGCTGGCCCCAAACTTGCCATTCTCCTGTCTTATCCTCCCTAATAACTGGGATTACAGGTGTGCCCACCATACCCAGCTAGTTTTTGGTCTTTTTGCACTAAGTCTGGAAGATATCCTCAACTGCATCTTCCAACTCTTCTGAATTTTTCATTAATATACCAAAATTTTACTTTCAAAGAATACTTTGTTATCTGAAAATCATTTTTATATAGCATCTTATTTTATGGATGTAATATCTTGTTTTTGAAGTTTTTTTTCCTCAAATTTTCTTTCTTGTGTTTATTCATTTTCATTTTTATATTTCTGCTAGAGGATTTCTCCAGTTTTCTGGTACTACATTGCTTGTTTGTTCATATTTAAAAGTTGATTGAATATATATATATTCAATATATATATTTTAAACTGTTGTAGTTGCTATAACAATATACCATAAACTGGCTAGATCATAAGCAAAAAAAAATTATTTCCCACACTTCTGAAGGCAGGGAAGTCCAAGACCAGGATGTTCGCAGATCTGGTACCTGGTGAAGGCTACTTTTTGGTTCATTGATGGAACCTTCTTATTGTATCTTCACATGGTGGCAGGAGCAAGGTAGCTCTCTAATGCCTATTTAGAAAGGAGCTAATCCAAATTGTAAAGTCACCGCCCTCATGATCTAATCACCTCCTAATGCCCTAACTTTTAGTACTATCACATTAATGAGTTTTTCAACATATGAATATTGAGGGAGACATAAACATTCAGATCATAGTGATGTATCATCTCTTAGTTTCACTGGGAGTTGATATGGCTGGGTCATTGTTTGAGGAATCCTTGAATTGCTACATTTACCCTTCCTCTTGGACTAGCCTGAGACCTGAAACCCCAGGGGAAGAACTATCATATCCTGTCTAAAAAGACTGGCTGCCAGTGTCTTGGAGCCAACTGTGGTAAGAAGACTTAGGACTCAATATTCAAAACACACATTCCTCCATGCTTGGTACTATAGCCCACATTCAGCTGTGCCTGATGACCCTTAGCCCAGAGATGTGGTTTCATAGGCTCCATGGATTGTAAAGGCACAGGGTAGATGTGGCATGGGAGAAAAGATTTAACTATCTACTTCTTAGTCTTCTAGAAATCCTCCTCCTTAAATGTTCTTCCCACTTTTATTTTCATTTCCAGAGGTATCTGATCCTTCTAATTCCTGGCCATTTAAGCATTTCTGCAATACAGATTACTTTAGTTCTGGCTTTCCCCTGGCTGCTTTAAGATTCCACTTTCTCTGGACTGCTGACAGTAATCGCCAATCAGCCTGCTTCATGAGTTACTAAATGTCATTGATTTTTTTTTAACTTTCCTACTTTCTAGCTTGTCAGTTTATAACCTTAATTTTTTTCTACCATGCACTCAGCACTGCAAACAAATTTTTTAAACTATATTTTAATAGTCTAGTATATTCAGTTTCAGGAGGGAGCAAAACTAAATGCACATGTTCCCTTTTACTGGGAATTCCCAGATTATTTTCCTTTAACTGGGAGATTAGAGAATCAAAAGGAATTTAATCAGAGCTGGGGTTGTGGCTCAGTGGTATTATTCCTTAATTCAACAAGTATGTGTTGAGCATTTGCTATGTTGTAGATACTCTTCTATACACTGAAGTTATAGCAATGAACAAACATTCTATCAGGAGTGATAGGAATATATCACTTAGAGAGTAATAAGTAGAAAAATAACCCTACAGACGGAAGTCTGTAGGAGAGCAAGAGAGTTGCAATTTTTAGACAGGGTAATCAGAGAAGGTCTTGTTGAGATGTTGACATTTAAGTAAAGTCTTACAAGAGAAGATAAGATGAGGTATACAGATATCCTGGGAGGAACAATTAAGATAGGGAGAGTAGCAAGTCCAGAGACCCTGAGGAAGAATAGCAGTGACCTGAGAGTGGTTGAATACAATGTCAGAAGGGTAAGAAGGGGCCAGGTGTGGTAGAGCACACCTGTAATCCTAGTGACTCAGGAGGCTGAGACAAGTTCCAGGCCAGCCTCATCAACTTAGTGACACCCTGTCTCAAAATAAAAAATAAAAAAGGCTGGACATGTCATTCAGTGGTTAGATACCCCTGGGTTCAATCCCTAAATGCCACCCCCCAAAAAATAAAGAGTAAAAAGGAGGCAGATGATGTAGTCTTAGGATCATTATAAGAATGTTGACTTTGATATGATACAACAGAGGAGAAAATTTAGTCCATTTCAAGAATCCCAATAGTCTTAACAGTTCCAGCATTCCCAAAAGACCAAGTTCAAAATCTCATCTCAAACTCACAGCAAACTCTTGCCAAAGGAAAGTCTCAATATATATAATAGCATTGAGTAAATGTTTCCATTCCATGCAGAGAAGGGATAGGACCAAAACAAGACCAGAATCCAGCTGGACAAACAACTTCTGTAGCTCCTTCCAGCATCTGGGTCATGTGGCATGGTGATATTCTCTCCAGAGGGTTTGTGTTGCCCTGCTCCTATGTTCTTGCTGGTTGCAATGCACATGACCTCACTCTTGCCTTACTTCTGTTTGATTTCAGCAACTTTCCTCAGTATATATTCGATGTTACTGGCATCTCTTAATTTTGGGATTCTCCACTGCAACTTCAACTTTCTTTCTCACAGCTTCACACATTCCTCCTTGAGGGGCTGCCTGCAGGAACGCTAACGCCTTGCCTGACCTCCCAGGCCTTCCTTTAAAATCTCAGTGGAAGCCTCTGTGAACTTCCTAACTCTAGCATCCTGTATTCCTGCAGAACCAGCACCATCTCAACAACACCAAGGTCTACCATCAGCTTATGCAACAGCCAGGCTTCCTGGGACCATGACTCCAATGCCCTCTGAGTACCTGGGGAGTTGAGCATGATTAACAACTTCCTACCAAGTTACCTCCATGGTCTCTTAAAGGAATTTTTATTTTTATACCCTTGAACCTGTGATGGGTATGGTTTTGCCAATTCCTAAGATATCCCCAAGCCACCTCTTTGACTGCATCTGTGTAAAGTACTTAGCATCTCTTTAGTGACTGTAATCACCTCAACAAACACACCTTCTTTGGTCCCAGTTTTACATGCACTTTTCCGGCCAAATTGCAAGGTTTCCAAATCGTTCTACCATGCTTTCCTCTCCCGACTATCACAATAAACTTGACTAAAAGCTACCAGCAATATCCATGCCACCACCTGAATGTTATGCTGCCTTAAATTTCTTCCACCAGAATAATTAGTCCATCACCTTTAAATTTTGTCTTACATAAAGTCTCAGGACATAGGCAAAAAAGTAGAAAGTTCTTTGCCAAAAGGTAACATAAATGGCCTCTAGTCCAATTTCCAATAGAGTCCTCCTTCTCCTCTGAAACGTTGTGAGCCCAGTGTTTACCATCTATAGTCCTATTGGCATTCTGGTCTTCTGAGCTTTCACAAGAATTGCCCATTAAGCTGGGTGAGTTGGTGCATGCCTGTAATCCCAGCAGTTTGGGAGACTGAGACAGTAGGATTGCTAGCCTCAGCAACTGAGCAAGGCCCTAAGTAACTTAGTGATGACACTATCTCAAAATTTAAAAATAAAAGGGGCTGGGAATGTAGCTCAGTGATAAAGTCCCTGGGTTCAATCCCAATACCTCCCCCGCAAAAAAATTGCCCATTAAGTTCTACTTACAACATTCTAAGGCTTCTCCAGCCTGCGTCTCCAGACTTTTCCAAACTCTTTCCACAAATCATTTCCAAAGTTTCTAAACCACATTGGCAGATTAGTCACAGCAACAACCCCACTCCTGCTACCAATATGTTTTAGTCAGCTTTTTGTTTCTGTGACCAATATATACAACAAAAACAATGTAGAGGAAGAAAGTTTATGATGACTCACAGTTTCAGAAGTTCAGTCTGTGGTGGGCCAATTCCATAGCTCAGGACCTGAGGCGAGGCAGGTTCATGACAGCCAGGAAGCAGAGAGAGATTGAGGGCAAGGAGCCAGGCATCACATGACCCCCAAGAGCATGCACCCAGGGAGCTACCTTCTCCAGCCATGCCTTGCTGTCTAATCCACTCAGATTATCAATTCATCAAGTGGATTAATCCAATGATTTGGTTATATCTCTCATAATCTAATCATGTGAAAATTCCTGCATTTTCTCCTACATGAACTATTAGGGGATAGGGGATGCCTCATTTCCAAACCATAACAGGACTCAAAAACCATTTTGTGTGTGCACGTGTGTGTGTGTGTGTGTGTATACATATATATGTGTGTATGTGTGTGTATATACTTGAGATTGAACCTAGGGGCACTTTGCCTCTGAGTACATACTCAGTCCTTTGTATTTTTTATTTCCATTTTTTGTTTTGTTTTGTTTTGGTAACAGAGATTGAACCCAGGGGCCCTTAACCACTGAGCCATATCTTCAGCCCTTTTTATTTAAAGATAGGGTCTTACTAAGTTGCTTACCTCACTAAGTTGCTGAGGTTGACTTTGAACTTGAGATCCTCCTACCTCAGGCTCCTGAGCTGCTGGGATTACAAGCATGAACCACCACACCCAGCTTTATTTTTTATTTTGAAACAGGGTCTCACTGAGTTGTTTAGGGCCTCACTAAGTTGCTGAAGCTGGCCTCAAATTGGTGATCCTCCTCCCTCAGCCTCCTGAGTCTCTGGGATTACAGGTGTACTCCACCATGCCTGGTACAAACCACTGTGTCTCCTTCTTAGTGGTAGGAAGAGTAGCAACATGATCTTAATTTTTGAAGGAATATTCTCATTTATTCAGGCTAAAGTTCTCATCCAACAGTGCTCAGTATCTGGTTGAATATGCCATGTATAGAGTGTGCTGAGATTTGTTAGAAGATTCACAGCAAGGCTTTGAAGCAGAACAAAAATCTATACTTGCATTAAAAATTATATACACAGGGCTGGGGTTATAGCTCAGTGGTAGAGCACTTGCCTAGCATGTGTGGGACACTGGGTTCAATCCTCAGCCCCACATAAAAATAAATTTTAATTTTTTTAAAAAATTACATACTACATAACACAATAAGATATATAATAAAGGCCAGATGGAAACAATATAAACAGAATTAGTTTTAAGCAGGCCCAGGGTGACAAGAAACTTATAAGGACGGGTGGCTCACACTCCCAGCATGCATTTTTCACTGCCACTTATCCCACATCCCACTCCTGTGGCCTATGGGTCCTTCCTTAGGATCACTTGCCTGGAAGGAGAAAGTCTACCAAGTTTATAGAAAGTTCTGTACGATATGGTAGCTCTTGCCCTAAGTGGACTTCTCTGACATTTAGCTTCATTAGGGTAAATAAACTCTGAAGGGTGAGAAGAGATATCTTCACTGTGGGAGAAATGTCAAGGATGAAAACTCATTGGGTTGTCTGCTCTTTGCAACTGAAACATCCTTTGTGATGCGAATTTTCTATACCACATTACCTCAAACAAAAGAACTCTGAGTCAACAGTCAGACGCCCATTGGATTTACAAGTCTTATCTTGTACCTCATTGGTCATAAGTATTTGGTGCCCTTGGTCTAGAACAGTGGCATGGCTGTTGAAAACTCAGGTACCTTGCCTGCTCAGGGACCATGATCTACTGGGGTGTGCATCTGGGGAGTGTTCCTGCCAGGTGAGGTAAATGCTCTCAACCTGTGACTAATCCAGAGTGTACTTTCTCCTCTACAGGAAAACTACAAGAATATAAAAGGGGTTGCTTTGCAAAAACTTTTCACTTAATGGCTCTTAAAAAAAGAATATTTATTTCCTGACTTTGCTAATTTAGCACTTTTAACAATAAGGTAGGAGTATGTTCACCAGGGATATAAGAATTTTGTGGGGTAAACAAGTAGAAATGTGATTTAGTCAGAAAATAAAGATTCACAATTTAAGTGAGAAGACAGACCTAGAGACAGCAGTCGAGAGTCATCAGGTGTCAGACATGAAGGTGTAAGAACAGATAATTCTTCTAAAGAGGAGTACAGATTGAGCAGCCAGCCAGAGACTGCACCCCGGGAAATCCTGGAGTCAGAGGCTGAAGAAATCAAAACAGGCTGATGCAATCACAATTTAAAAAAAAAAAAATCAATGAGGCATTTCTAGTTTTAAATGATATTTGGCTAGCAGCCTCCAACTCCGCCTGTCTCAGCTGCTGCCTAAAACACATAGAATAATTAAGAAAAATGGGAACATTTATACCAATGCAGAGCATGAAGAATGATAGGCTGCCCATTGCTAGGAGGAATTATCCTAATTTATAAGGCTAATGGAGTTGGATTCAGAGAAACCAAACTGGTAGCCTATTAATACCCTGTTTCATGATTCAAAACAGATCCACCCATCTGAAAGAAGGTCTCTCCCCCACAGTCTGCTCACTGAATCAGAGAGGCAGTGTTCAGACAGAGTTGCAAACTAAACAGCTGTCCCTCTTTTGCCTCCAAAATCTGAAATCCTGCTTTGAGAAGTGATTGTGGTACTGTCAGAGGCTAACATCATTTTTTGTGTACATGGAGACTGAAACTTCCAAAATTCAGTGGGGAAGGATGGGGTGGATGAAGAGACGGTAGTTGTCCGTTTGCGCTAGCAGATTTGTCCCGATGAACACAATCTTCTGGCAGCATGCTGGTCACAGTGCTTACTGAGATGACAACAAATCAGGGATTCTACTGGTTTGGCTGAGAATCAGTCAGTTTCCTTCCCTCAGGCCGGGACATTACAGCTGTCTCGTCCTGTTGCAATACAGCAGAAATCAGACAGAAAAAGCACTAAGACTTATTCTGACATTGCAGGTATCAATCTGGCTTTTAGTTACAGACCCAAGAGTGGAGCCAAAGGAAGTCCATATTTTCGCCGGAATATATTTTGGATATACTGAAAATGGGTGAAAAATAAAGAGGGAGAAAAAAATATCCAAACTGCCTTAAGGGCTTAATAATTCCCTGTGAAGACATTTATGCTCACGTGGTGCATTTATTTCCTCAGGTTAACATTCCTGGCTCTGTCTTCAGAACCTACTAACTAAAGTCAATCTTGCCTGACGACCTTTGGAAAAGATCCAGTTCTTAAATTCATCTTCCCCCCGAAGATTCATGTTTCAGATTATCGTTTGTTCCTCGGGACCGCTTGGCAAGGCTTTGAGAGTTTGACTCCCCGGTGACACCACCCATGGCTGGTGGCCGGCCCTACTGACTTGCACATAACCTGCACTACTTCCTTGGAACCCAGAACCACATCCCAAGCCAAGAGAGCTTGTTTCAAGAGAGAGTGTGAAAATAATATAGAAAAAGGGAAAGGATCCTGAAGATTCAGAAATCTTGCTTATCTCTGAAAGTGGATTTCAAAGGAAACAGACATCTCTTTTAGAAAACAGACATTCTCCATAAGAAATTCTGAAGTTGTGGCCTGTACAAAACAGAAGCCAAAGGACAAAAGAAAATGAGCTAAAACCCGAGCTGAGAATTAAGAGTAAATCTGGGGAATAACCTACAAGAAGTTGAACAGAAGTAACAGCAAATCAAGGACAAGTAAAATAAAAAAATCTAGATCTAAAAGAAGACCTAAAATAGAGGGGAAAAATGTAACATTAAATTGATGGAGAAAGATCCACATCTAAACATATCTTGTTGGAGAGGGGTAATAAGGATTTTATAAGCATCCAAACAAATTAAACCAGATTACTTATAAATGATCAAAAATCAGATAGGGGCTGGGGATGTGGCTCAAGCAGTGACGCTCTCGCCTGGCATGCTCGGGGCGCTGGGTTCGATCCTTAGCACCACATAAAATAAAATAAAGATGTTGTGTCCACCGAAAACTGAAAAATAAATATTAAAAAATTCTCTCTCTCTTCTCTCTCTCTTAAAAAAAATCAGGTGGGTCTCATTTACAGATTTCAGTATAACAGGGTTTGTAACAAAGTTTGAATGAATAAAACTTGAAATTTGAGAGGCTGAGTTGTGGCTCAGTGGTAGAGCACTTGCCTTGCATAGATGAGGCACTGAGTTCGATTCTCAGCACTGCATATAAATAAATGAATAAAATAAAGGTCTGTCAAAAACTAAAAAAAATTTTAAAAACTTGAAGTTTGAAATTGAATGAATAAAACTTGAAATTTGAGATACTTTTCAATGAGAACCAATGTGTGTGTGTATGTGTGTGATAGCAAGAGAAATCATAAGGAACTGTAGGGGGAAAGTGCCAACCATGTTCCCTTTAAAAAAAAAAAATCTCAAGTAGGGCTGGGATTGTGGCTCAGTGGTAGAGCATTTGCCTAGTATGTGTGAGGCACAGCACCAGATAAATAATTAAATAAATTTTGTCCATCTACAACTAAAAAAAAATTTTTTTTAAATCTCAAGTATGTATTCAGCTAATCTAAGAAAGCAAGCAAATTGAGAATTCCAAATTAAGTGTGGACATTAAAGCCCATTAAACATCATTAATTTATTCAGTTAACAGATGTTTATTAAGTTTTTCCTATGTGGTGAGCATTGGAAAGCAACAGTGAAAGAACTGGTGTCTTGAAGCTAGTGGGAAATAAATAAAATTCAACAAGTATGTGCTATGGAGTATATAGCAGAAGCAACAAGCTGGGTTTGTGGATCAGTGGTAGAGCACTCACCTAGCATGTGCGAGGCCCTGGATTCAATCCTCAGTATCACATAAAAATTAATTGATTAATTAAATAAAGGTATTGTGTTTAACTACAACCACAAGATAAATATAAAAAAATAATAATTGTGGTAGATAAGTGGTTGGATTCAAAAGATGTATACAAACAAATATAGTTAAAGAATAGAATTGACAGGACATGGTGAATGATTGGACACTGCAGTAAGGGAAAGGAGGAGTTAAGAATGATGGCCAGGGCTGGGGATGTAGCTCAGTGGGAGAGCACTTGCCCAGTGTTTTAAGCAGCTTTTTTTGTTACTGTGATCAAAATACCCAATAAGAACAGTTTTAGAGGAAGAAAAGTTTGGTGTTCACAGTGTCAGTCGATGGACAGCTGGCTCTGAATGGAGCTCAAATCTCGAGGTGAGGCAGAACATCATGATGGAGGGTATGGTGGAGGAAAGCAGCTCAGGTCATCACACCAGGAAGCAGAGAGAAAGAGAGAGATACTGCAGACCAGGAACAAATTATAGACCCCAAAGGCACACCCATGGTAACCCACCTCCTCCAGCCACACCCTACCCGCCTACATTTACCACCCAGTTAATCCCTATCAGGGGATTAATGCACTGATTAGGTTAAGACTCATAACCCAGTCATGTCATCTCTAAACTTTCTTGCATTGACTCAAACGTGAGCTTTTGGGGTACACCTCACATCTAAACCATAACACCTCACATACATAAGACCCCAGTTCAATCCTCAGATTGCAAAACAAAACCTAAGAACCTAGAGTATCAATCTGCAGCGAACGGGGTAGATCTTTCCTAATGTACATATTTTGGAATTAAAAACAACTGTCAAGAAGTTAGCCCAAGAATGTTAATAATAGCCCCAAACTTAAAATAATCCAAATGTTCAGTAGGAGAATGAATAAACACATTATGGCACACTCCTACAATGACATACTACTCCAAGTAATAAATAATGAACTATTGAAACCCATCCGTACAAGAAGCCAGACACAAAACACCACATTATCCCATTTACATGAAGGTAAAGAACAGGTAAAATTAGTATATAGTATCAAAAATCAGAGTAGTTGTTGCCTGGGGTTTCTGAATGTGGGGTACAGGGAGGTGAGGATAAGGGGTTTGGATAGAAGACACTGAAAGGAACCAAGTCCTTTGAACCATGAACCAAAGGGCAATGTCCTAGGTTTGTCTTGACTGGGGAATTCGTTACATGGGAGGGTGGATTTATCTTAATTTATCCAGTTATATACATTACATTTGTGAATTTTACTGTATATAATTAAATAAATTATTCAGTGAAAAATAAATTTTGTAAAATTTTCATATAATCTTAGTGAAAATTTCAAAAATAAAGTTTCAGATTCAATTTTGCTTAATAATTTATCAAGAAAAGAAAACTCTCAGGAGAGCATTTCCACAAGCTCCTACCATCGTCACATCTGCCCACCCTACATCTGTGCCCAGATACTGTCTTTCCTCCTCTTTCTAAAAATGAACTGCTGTGCTCCTAGGGCCAACTCCTCCATTTTCGCATTAGGTCTCATTCCATCTCGTCTCACCTCATCAAGGGCATTACTCTAGCAACTCTCCTCTCACCCTTCTCCATAAATTTTTGGTCTCTACTGAATCATTCATATGAGAATAAAAACATGCTATCAAAGTTCCCATTTTAAAGAAAGAGCTAGCTTGCTGGGCACAGTGGCTCTAACCTGCCAGCTACTCAGGAGGCTAAGGCAGGAAATAAATAAAATAAAGTGCTAGGGATGAAGCTCAGTACTGCAGTGCTTGTCTAGCCCTGAGTTCAATTCCCAATACTGAAGAGAGAGAGAGAGAGAGAGAGAGAGAGAGAGAGAGAAAGGTATCTTCCCTTAACCTGACATCCTCCTCCCTCTTCTACTTCATTTCTCTTCTGTTTTATTAAAAAACTCTCAAAATGCTGCCTATATTCTATATCTACAATTCCCACCCATGTCTTCTCTTGAATACCTCCAAGTAGGGTTTTGCTTTCATCATTCAACTCAAACAGCCTATTAAGATCACCAGTAGGGCCTGGGGTTGTGACTCAGCAGTAGAGCGCTGGCCTAATATGTGCAAGGCGCTGGTGTTCCATCCTCAGCACCACAAAAAAAAAAAAAAAAAAAAAACAATTAAAATAGAGGTATTGTGTCCAACTACAACTAAGAAAAAAAAGAAAGCTCATCAGTAACCTTTATGTGGCCAGTCCACTGATTTCTTTCTTCCTTGAAACACTCGTTACTCGCTGCTAGGAATCACAGTTCTCTTCATACCTCATGGACTGTTCCTCCTTTGCTAATTCATCTTCCTCAGCCTGATCTCCTAAGTGTTCGGTGTGGTCCTTGCACCTCTGTTTCCTGTCCTATGCTCAGTGTCTGAGTGGTGACATCTGTCTTATGGCTTAAATATAATCTACATGCTGACAGTAGCTTAATTTTTTTAAAAATCCGTCTCCTCAAGACCCACATCAAGAATCCCACCAAACCTCTAAGCCCACAACATTAATTAATCCCAGCATAGCTCAGAGGAAAAAATGCAAGGTCTTTTGTAGGGGAGAAAATAACTTTATACATATAGAAAACATATCAGTTGAAGGACAACTGGGATTGTCAGAAATTTGGGGAGCATACAGACATATTCTAAAAGTGTTAGTCCAAGGAGAAAAAAAAAATGTAAGCTTAGATGTAGCTAAATTTATCGATATAAAATATGGATATTTGATATGTTTGTCCAAGTCCCTGGGTGTGACTATAACAATTTGCTTTGTTGGCTCATGAGTCTGGCTGCAAGGGTGGCCTTAGTGAATGAAACTGAATGCCAAATTTTCTTTTGTGTAGGAATGAAACCTAAGGCTCAGGGAAATGGGTGTGTTCAGCAGATCTCTTCATCCATGCATCAAATGTAACCTCTCGGTGGCCTGGAGGCTTCCCTTCATCAAGCCATCACTAAATTAGTAAGTAGGAAAAGGTTAATCAGTTAATAAAATACCTTGATATGGGAGACCCCCAATCCTTGAAAAGCTCTGTGTTGGCTTCCACTACAGTCAGCCATGATGGTAAGAAAGGTTTCCATGAAATTGAGGATACTGATTTCAGAAGGGTAATAGGATCCAGGAGGAGGAGGCCGGGTGGCAGCATTTAACCATGAGAGACAAGACAGATGCAATTACCACATTAATCTGCACAGAGGAAATGTTAATCAAGTGTTTTAGCACAAGAGATTTGTGGCAGTAATTAACAATTACAAGATCCCTGGCAATGAGATAGATGGGCAGCTTATCAAAGTTTTGCTTTAGAAAATGTCTAGGAGGTCTTTAGAGAAAGCAGTATGCAATCATTTAAAAGTACATACTTGTAAACATTTTGCTAGCCCTGTATTAATTAGACACAACATTAGGAGTTTTAAGATTCTAATATTTTCATTTTCAAGTTGTACTATAAAAATACCTTAAAGTGGGTTGCAGTTGTGGCTTAGCGGTAGAACACTTGCCCAGCGCATGTGCAAGGCCCTGGGTTTGATTCTCAGCACCACATAAAAATAAATAAAGATTTTTTTTTTTTTGAATTTTTAACATTTTATTTCTTAGTGTTCGGCGGACACAACATCTTTGTTTGTATGTGGTGCTGAGGATCGAACCCGGGCCGCACGCATGCCAGGCGAGCGCGCTACCGCTTGAGCCACATCCCCAGCCCAAATAAAGATATTTTAAAAAATACTTTAAAGTATTTGAACAGGATCAGTAAATGAGATTATTTAAAAAGTTGGGACACAAAACAGCATGAGAGTATTATTTACATCTACTAAAGATATATATTTAATATATCATAACAGCATACTATTATATAGTATGTATTAATTAATATAGTATAAAATATAGGGGCTGGGGATGTGGCTCAAGCGGTAGCGCGCTTGCCTGGCATGCTTGCGGCCTGAGTTCGATCCTCAGCACCACATACAAAACAAAGATGTTATGCCCGCCAAGAACTAAAAAATAAATATTAAAAAATTCTCTCTCTCTCTCTCTCTCTCTCTCTCTCTCTCTCTCTCTCTTTAAAAAAAAAAATATATATATATACATAGAGAGAGAGACTAGAAGGAACTTTTGGTTTCAATGAAGATAGAATAACAGGGACTGGGGTTATAGCTCAGTGGCAGAGCACTTGCCCTGAGCATGTGTGAGACACCAGTTTTGATCCTCAGCACCACATAAAAAAATAAATAAAATAAAGTTTAAAAAGAAAGATAGAAAACAGGGTTTACTCTTCTGCCTACAACAATTAAAAAATTGACCAAAATTCATTGAGAAACATAAGCTACCTAAATGTGCTCAAAAGAAATAGAAACTCAAATAACCCTGTTTCTATCAAAGAAATTGCACTTGTAGTTAAAAGTTCCCCCACTAAAATAAAACTGCTCTAGAATCCATGTGAATTTTTTAGTGAGTTCTACCAGTCAGGCCAAAATAATACCAATGCTATGCAAAAGCTTCCAAAAACTTGAAGAGGAAAAAATACTTGCCAACTGATTCTACAAGGTTAATATTACTCTGACACCAAAACTCAATAATGATATTACAATACACAAGCAACACACACACACAAGCACAAACTACGGACCGGTATCCCTCAAGAATATAAATGTAGGTGCAGGGGGGTTTGGCTCAGTGGTAGAGCACTTGCCTAGCACCTGTGAGGCACTGGGTTTGATCCTCAGCACCACATAAAAATAAATAAATAGCTTAAAAAGCTAATATATATATATATATATATATATATATATATATATATATATATAATTCTTAACAAAATTCCACCAAGCTGAATCCAGCAATGTACAGAAGTGATAATATTTTATGCCCAAGTGAGATTTTTCCCAGTAACAAGTAAAAATCAACTGATTACAAGTAATACATTTAGCCCCTCAGCTACATTGGGCCCCAGAATTTTGGCATCCAGAGTTTCAATCCTTAGAGATTAAAGCATTGCTACCCAATGTGTGGTCTATAAATTGGTCTTTATTACTGATCTGCAACAAGAAAAGGATTTTATACAAGATCACTAAGTGTCCTGTGAGTTATCTCCCTCAACCTGCTTAGCAAGATTTTCTGAATAGAGGAAGTAAGCAATACATTGATTTACATTCTGGTGTAAACATCTCATTTTGTCATGTGCAGTTCTTTTGGTGGAACTGTATTAAAAAACTTCCTACTGAAGAAATTAGCTAACAATCTGAACTGTGTCTGGGGTTCTTACTGTGAAGTTTCACAGTTAGGCAAACTCCAAATAGGCTAAGATTTGGGTGACATTTTTATTTTTAACTCTTAAATATGAGTGAACAGCCAAAAATCATCAGACCTTTTAGGAAAGTCTATCATGAAAGAGACCAAAAGACATAGTGAAAAGGACTTCAGGACACTGAGGCAAGTAGATAACAGGGGAAAAAAAATCTCTTGAATAAAAAATGATGACATGCTTAAAGAGATAAAGGAGACAGAATCCATGAAATAAGATCATAAAACTGTGATTGCTTCTACTGTTTTGTGGGGTTTTGTTTGTTTGTTTGTTTTTTCAGTACTGGGGATTGAGGCCAGGGGCAAGCTACCACTGAACTGCATCTCCAGTCCTTTAATTTAATATATCTGTTTTCTTTCTTCCTTTCTTTCTTTTGAAACAGGGTCTTCTTAAGTTACCGAAGCTGTCCTCAAACTTGGGATCCTCCTGTCTCAACCTCCTGAGTAGCTGGAATTACAGGCATGTGCCATCATGCCCAGTTTAAAGTTTGTGGTTGTGGTTGTGGTTGTTTTAGGATATTGTATTTAGAGAACAAGAAAGTGCTCTTGGAAATGGAGACTATAACAAAAATTTTATATTAAGGAGAAGAGTTTAATGATAAAGAAATCTTTCAGAAAGTAAACAAAGATAAACCAAAGGAAAATGAGAAATTAAAAAACAAAAAAAAAAAACTCAAAAGATTGAGTGCCAGTGCCCAAATTTAGAAAGAAAAACACATAAAGAAAATCATTAAATAAATCATGCAAATTTTCTATAGCTGAACAACAAACCTTCCTTCAGACTGAATGAAAGTTTTGAGTACCCAGCACAATAAATGAAAAAGACCCATTACAAGCTGCAGTATTATTGAATTTCATACCCAAAATTAAAAAGATTGTAAGGGGTTTTGGAAATTTAAAAGTCACATGCAATGGGTGAATGTCCTCGAATGTTCTCCACTGTGATCACCGAAGCTAGAAAATAATGAAGCAGAAAAGACAAGAGGGAGGGCTGGGGTTGTGGCTAGCCTGGCATGCATCAGGCACTGGGTTTGATCCTCAGCACCACATAAAAATAAATGAATAAAATAAAGGTTTAAAAAAAAAAAGAAAAGAGAGAATATTATCGCTAACCCAGAATTCCATCCCCACCAAACAATTGGTTATGTATAAAGGTAGAATTAGATTTTTTTTATTTTTTAGTACCAAGAATTGAACTTGGGGCACTAGACTACTGAGTCACATCCCCATCCCTATTTTGTATTTTATTTAGAGACAGGGTCTCACTGAGTGGCTTAGCCTTAGCCTCCTGAGCCACTGGGATTACAGGCGTGTGCCACCACGCCCTGCAAAATCAGACATTTTTAGACAAGTAACGTGTTAAAAATGACCTCCCATGTACCCTTTCTCAGAAAGCTGCTGGTGGATGTATGTCACCAAAAAGAGGGAAAGAACCAGATTACACACTTAATGGAGGTAACTGAGAAGAGCTTAATGGAGGGACTTTTTACAGAGCTGTGGACTACTTGGAGGGTTTAAGGAAAGCAACAAGGAGCAGTGTGGCATTCTGGGCCTGCGAACACCCTAGGCCTCAATAGGCCGGGAGATAGACGGAGCTAGGTGAAGAGGGTGGCCTGATAGAAGCCCTGCTTTAGATAAAGGGAAGGAGTTGGGGGAATCAGTGCCCCAACTTGACTTTCTTCCTCCCTCCTTCCTTGGCTGAACCCAACCAAAGACCAAAAAGAACAGTCATAATATGAACCCCGAGAGAAAGCACAGAGCAGAATCAAAGGAAAGAGCAAGGGGCATGAAGGCCAAGGGATTTCAGCACCAGAAGTTGGAAGTAAAATCCTAGAAGACCATGTAGCAGATTGGAACAAGACACTGGAGAACTACAGGGTGGATATCTTAAAATTTGATTAAAAAAAAAACTGAAAAAGAAACCAATTGGTCACCTTATGTGCTTAATGATCTTAAAGGATATTGATCATTCTTTCTAAGATTGAGGAGAATAATTTGTCATAGTTGTAGAGCAAACTAAGCAAAGAAACTAGGCTACTATTAAGTGAATATTAAGTGAAGAAAAATTAAAAGTAGAACCAGAAGGAAAAAAAAAGTCTTTATACTTAGTTCAACTCTGAATACTGTGCATGTAAAAGTTATAAGATGTTCAGAGCCATAGCCGAGTCAGGATCGCACATGACATTTTGCCAGAAGGAGTGGTTGAGAGGTGATGCCAGAGAGCCATTAAGATGACGATAATTAAGTTATAATTGCTGTGACTGGATGATGCTGGATTGAAACAGACTGTGTATTGAGTTGTATATAGACCCCTGCGGTCTGGCAATAGGGCGGCTCCTGCTGCCTCAGCGCCTGCTACTTTGGAATTCCCGTTGAGTTCTCGGTGGTGGGCGCAGAGCCCGGTGGAGAGTTCCTGGGAAGTGCGCATGGAGTGCTGGTGGAGTTCAGGCAATAAAGGAGTTCCTGTTTGAACCTACAAGTGCCTAGTGGCGGCTCGGTTATTTTGTGCCCAGCCAGACTGAGGCATTGGCTCTCAACAATAAGAGATATTGAGTGTTCATCTAATGATCTGATAAGTGTAGAGACAGGAACTGATAGCAAATGGTAATATTTCAAACCAAAATATCAAGAAACAGCAGTATCGGGTATGGTGGTGCATACCTGTAATATTATCTACTCTGGAGGCTGAGGCAGGAGGATGGCAAGTTTGAGGCCAGGCTGGGCAACTGAGATTCTGCCTCAAAATAAAAAATAAAAAGGACTGGGATGTTACTCAGTGGTAGAGTGCCTGCCTAGCATGCATGACATCCTGGGGCTCAATCCCCAATACTGGAAAGACAAAACAAAAACTGCAGTATAAGCATGTCACTTAGAAATATAGTGCAAATATCAGAGGAACCAGTTGTGTGATTGATTGCATGTGTCAGCTTGATAGGGCCACAGGTACACATCCATTTGGTTAAACATAATTTCTGAGTGTATCTCTGAAGAGGTTAGCCTGTGAATTGGTGGACTCAATATAATAGATGGCTCCTGCCAGTATGGGTGGACATCTTCCTTCAACAAAAGTTGAAGGAAGATTAAATTAATGCTGCCTGACTGATCAGCTGGTATCCACATCTCCTGCCCTTGGCATTCCTGGTTCTCAGGCTTTCAAACTTAGACTGGAATCCACATCGTGGCTCTCAGGCCTTCAAATTACTCCATTGTGCCTCCTAGTCTCCAGCTTGCAAATGGCTGACAGTGGAACTCTGCCTCCATAATCACAGCAGCCAATACCTTACAATGAACTTCTGCATAAAGATATATATGTATTTCATATATGTGTAATGTGACAATATATAGATATATCCTCTCCAAATGGAGATACACCAGCCAAAAAAAGACATGAAATAGTAGTTCCTAAAGAATAGAGGGGGGTGGTAGTTTGGGGGAGGGATGGGACTAGGGATTACATTTTTCATCACAAATTTTATAATTCTTTCGATCTTTAACCTGCGTACAGATAGTACTGTGGTAAAATTTAAAATTAAACTTAAAACAGCAAATTAAATTTTTTTGTTAAAATAAAATTAAACTAGGCAGGACACAGTGGTTATGCCTAAAGTTCTAGCTACTCTGGAGGCTGAGGCAGGAGGATTGCAAATTTGAGGCAAGCCTAGGCAATTTAGTAAGATCCTGTTCCTAAATAAAATTAAAAAGGTTTGGGGATGTAATTCAGTGATAAAAGGCTTGCCTAAACATGCAAGGCCCTGGGTTCAATCCCCAGTACTGCAAATAATAATAATGATAATTACTAATTTAATTAAAAGATGGATAACTTCTTTATACCAGTTTAATATGAAATAAGCAATAAAACCTTGTTCGTTCCTATCTGGTTCCAGTTCCATGATTTCCAAGTTTCTTCTCCCCTGTGCTCCAGCTCCCTCACATGTTATTAAGTGAAGATTATTTTACCATCTTCACAAGGAAGGAGGAAAACTAATAAAAAATGATTGATAAGTATAAAGAAGCTGCTGAAAAGATGAGGAATCTGGGGCAAGTTTTGTTTTTTGTTTTTTGTTTTTTTGCCTGGAAATTGTTAGAACAGAAAATATGGAAAAGAATTATACAATGTGGGGGTTTAATTCAGAAATTTCTTCTTGGAGACAGACTTTCATTGAACAAATACATTCTGCAAATGCTGTCAAGTATATCAACAACCAGAGTGGGCCTCCAAAGCACTCACAAAGCCAGTAAATAAGGTACTCAAGACAAAACCCACTTAAACCTGGGCGCAGGGGTGCACACCTGTGATCCCAGCTATTCAGGAGGCCGAGGCAGGAGGATCACAAGTTCATAGACCGGCCTGGTCAATTAACAAGACCCTGTCTCAAAATAAAAAAGAAGTGGGGATATAGTTCAGTGGTAGAGTGATTGCTTAGTATGTGTGAGGCCCTGGGTTCAGTTCCCACTGGGGGGAGAGGGATTTGCTAAGCTAAAATATAACAAAACGACAATAAAGCTAGCAATAACTGAGCAATTGCTAAGTGACAGGTATTGTGCTGAGCCCCTTGTTTGCATTACATCACTCAAGTCCTCACAGAGTTCCTGTGAATCAGGATAGACTCTTTTCCCTCCTACAGATAGAGAACCTTTTAAAGGATGAGTAATTTGTTTAAGGAAGTGGCACAGCCTGGATTTAAACTCAGATCTGTGTCTTAGTCAAGTGTCTAAGCTCTTGTAAACCTCCAGTGTATTTTGAGCAAAACCAAAAATAACAATCTGGTGGTTGGGGGTTGGGGGAAGATAAGAAATTACTATGGTTGCCAAGTCTCAAGGCAAGGAAAAGAGAATATTACTGAGGGCCGATTAAAACTGCAAAAGAATGCCACATGGGTTGTCACATGAACACTTCTAGAATACGCCAAAGTATGTGTAAATCAATTTACCCAACAGTTGAGTTGTTAAATGTCCTCTGAGTTAGGCACTTATAACAGAAATTCTTAGTTTAGGTACTGAATATATTAGAAATGAAGAATTATGACCCAGTTGGGATCCTTTGCTATCCTGAGACATAACACTAATAATTAGTTCCTTGGAGAGAATCTGTTAAAGTATTAATTTGTTATTCTCTGCTTGTTTCAGCAGAGGGCACTAGGTGACCTACATAATTTTGAATTTCAGGTGGCAACATAATTAATAGAAGCATCTTTCTGAACTGCGTAGTCACGGTTTTTTAAAGTGTATTAAATGTCCCCCAAAATATGCCATGAACAAATAAAAGACGTTTGAAATATGAGTGTTGATAAGATCACTAATGTCAATATTCCAGATGTTTATACAATTATAGATTCTTTGAGTGACTTTGCTTATAAAATAATTTCCATTATTTATTTATTTATAAGCCTCTAATAGGGCCAACAGGAAATGTCAGCTTAGCACCTCGCACTTATCAGAGAGAAGGCTTAGGGTAGTGGACCAAGCCCCAGGCCAGAAACCAAAACAGGAAGTTTGAGAGCACCTTCACCCCTCCCCACCTAGCTTGTTACTAATCACATGACTTGGGGAAAATTGCTTAATCTCGCTCCCACACCTTTAAAATAGTGACCATTTCTTCCCTGCTTATGAATGTGTTGCAGAGTGTTGTTGATGCATAAGGTATTATTAAAGTATGAAAAGCCATGCGGTTAGAATAGAAATTCCAGACACAAAATGCAATCCTTCAGACACCCTTTTGATTCCGGGCTTATGGAGATCGCCCTTGGAATCTTCCAGTGATAAACAAAGATAAAAAGCTGAAATCTTTAATCATGATTTCAGGATATTTTCTCCAGCCCTTTTTAAAATTTTTGCAAGTCCCTTTTCCACATCAAAGAAGAAATATGAATTAATTAATAAGATCTTCTAAAAGGTCTTTTTATCATGTAATCGTCTCATCAGTTTGCATTTAAAACATTTTCCCAGTTTTCATGAGGAAAGCACATCCAGCTGGTGTGTTTTTCATGTTCTTAAACAGTCACGCACATTGTTTGCATGCCTGATTAGTAGTGTGGTCACTCTTCGTCACTTCCAAATTGCTTTTATGAGTAATGCTTCCATAAACAAACTAATAGGGTGCGATTATATTTTACTTATGTATGGGAAAATAAAGAACAAGATCAAATGTTTTGCTTTAAATTAAATAGCATCCACCATGGAAGTTTGCCTTCTAATAATCATAGTGTTGCCAAAAGCTCCGTCCTTGTCCCCAATGCCAATCTGATAATGAGGACCTAGTTCTGAGAAAAAGGAAAGAGATGGTTTATGGCTTTGCTAGCAGAGGGAAACACAGGGCACTCCTGCCCCAGAGACTGTGATTCTGCCCATCAGCAGGAACTGGGGGCTTTTATAGAGGTGACTCAGAGAAAATGAAATTAGGGAGGAGAGATCAAGAAGCAGAAAATCAGGAAAAAGAATATCAGGGAGGAGAAATTTAGGGAAAAGAATATCAGAGAAGATCAGGGAGAAGAAGTTTGGGAAAAAAGAAAAAAAAAAAAACATCTGATTTTCAAAGACGAAGTGAACCCCTGTCACAATTGAACCACTATCGAAACCACATAAACTGCTGGTAGATTAGCTTTCTATTTATCTTACAACTCTTGCTTAGGAGATCAAATATATTTTGAAGTTACTTCATGCCAGGTTCTGTGGGAGGTGCTAGGGATACATTAGGAAAAAAAGCCAAAAAACAAAACCAACACAATCCCTACACACTCATGAACTTGCTGTGGGGGAAAATAAGAAAAGAAAAAAAAAAAGTAAGAATAATAATAAAATAGTTGTAAGGAAATAAATATATGGTTAAAATAGTACAGAAAGGGGGGAAACGCTCTTAGGGTGGTCAGAAGTCAGGTCAAAGAAAGATGCTGCCTTGCAGCTGAGACCCAAGGAGAGGCAATGTTGAGGAAGTTGTCACTCTTCTGTGACAATAAATAGCATGTGCAAAGACCGAGAAGACCTCCAAGTGCCTCAGGAGCTGAAAGATTTTAAGCAGAGAAGTGACATGATTGCTTTTGGATTTGCTTTTTGGTTTTTGCAGTAATAGGGATTGAACCCAGAGGCGCTCACTGGGTTACCCAGGCTGGCCTTGAACTTGGGACCCTTCTGCTTCAGTCTCCCTAGTAGCTGCAATTATAGGTGTGCACCACTGTACCTAGCTTCGTATTTTTATTTTAAGAAAATTCTTTTTGCTACTGTGGAAGAAGGGGTTGGAAAGGAACAAGAATGGCAACAGTGGGGTAGCATAGGATTCCACACAACCGTCTGAGATAGTGACGATAGACTCGACAGTGGCAGCAATGGACAAAAACTTGGTGAATTTGACATGTGCTTTAGAGATTTTTATAATTCTACTAGTTATGAGTAAAGAATTTATATGTGTAATACACATCAGAAAAAAATGTAGATAAAATCTTTGTCACTTGACAGGATGTTAATTTTCTTTAAAGCTTTTAACAAACACTTTAATCAAATTATTATATATTCATTGAATACCTTCTAAGTGCATAGAAATGAAATTTGAGAGATATTCTTCCACCTTAAAATGCTCACTGGGGGCCGGGGTTGTAGCTCAGTGGTAGAGTGCCTGCCTGGCATGCGTGAGGCACTGGGTTCCATCCTCAGCACCACATAAAAATAATAAAGGTATTGTGTCCATCTGCAACTAAAAAAATATATTAAATTTTTTTTCAATATTAAAATATTGGAGGGCTGGGGTTATGGCTTAGTGAGAGAGGCACTGGGTTTGATTCTCAGCACCACATATAAATAAATGAATAAAATAAAGGTCCGTCAACAACTAAAAAAAATTTTTTTTAAAATTGGAACCACTATGGAAAGCAGAATGGAGATTCCTTAGTTTGAAAATCAAAAGCTTTCTGAATAAAACAATTAGAAAATCACCTACTGTTTTAACATAACACTAAATTACACAGGGCAGAAAATAGACTATCAAGGAATCTGAATCTGGAATCTTTAGATTACAAAACTGGAGATTCTTCTTGGGCTTTTAAGGATGGAAATGGTTTAGATAAAGAAATGATTTGAGCAAGATCATTGTGGCAGAGATTTCAGGAGGTTTTTGCTCAGCTCAAAATAATCGCCCCCTTTTTCTCTCAGAACTGATCTTCCCTTCCCAGGAATGGGCACCTGATATGTTTCCTCATGTAGCAGGATTGATTAAACTGGGCCAGATGTTTGACCCACATCACGTCAGGCCAATAAGGTTTTTATCCAGAAATTATAGAAATTCCCCAGACAGATTCAAAACAGGTAGGTAGCTCCCTGAGCATGGCACCGTAGCACCATAAACAGGTCCATGAATGCATCAAGGAATGGGGAGAGCCAGTCTACAGAGAGTGCTGAGGGCCATTGCCAAGTAGGATTGACACATCGAAATTTCCTTGCCAGGGTACCCCATGTTGCTTAGAGGACATTCGCTGGGACATTGCATGTATGCTTTAGTAAGGTGACCTTGCTCAAGGACCAGGGCGGATCCAGGTTTAGAGCTGGTCAGGTTTTAGGGAGTATCCCGTCCTTGGGTTTAGGGCGTTCCCGGTTTAAGACAAGTTTAGGGCGTTCCCGGTTTAAGACAATATGGGTTTTAGGGAAGTTGGAGGTTGAAGATTATTCCTGCTGGGATTAGGGTGTTCCTGCTGCTTGAGTTCCCGTTGAGTTCTCGTGAGATTCAAAAAGTATTTGGAAAAAAGCCTCGTGGAGTAGGTGAATGGGGCGGCGGCAGAACTGGGATTTCCCGAGAAGGTGTGTAGAGGCCGGTGTGAGTTCGGGAATAAAGAATTGCTGTTTGGATCTACAAAGCTGTGAGTGGCTCGTGATCTTGTGCCCAGCCAAGACGTTGGCAAGAGAGAAGACAAAAGTCCTGGTTTTCTTGTTCGGGAGCCTATACCAGCACCTCCAGAGATTCTCACTGCATTCTACTCCTTGAGTTCTGAGGGAAAAAACAAAAAAACTACAACTCCATTTTCTTAAAATAATTTCTCTCCTTGCCAAATGCACCTCGTGCTAATTGCTGTTACTGAGGACAAATATGCATTATCCAAGCTCAGAGCAATCCTAAGAATAAGAATGATCATGACAAAGAGAAGACTGTCACGGACAATTGCTCTCTACAGAATCAAGTCAGAAAGGAAACCTGCGGGCTAGGCTCACCTGATGAGCGTGCCCAACAGCACCCAGGAGAGCCGGTGCCAAAGGGACGCTGGCATCAGGGTTCTTCAGGCATCGCTGGAGGCATCTCTGGAGAGAGTCCGAGTCAGGACTCACGCCCTCAGGTGCTGTGTTAATTCTGAGGATCAACTTAGCAATAGCTATCCAGATTCTTTTTTTTTTTAAGTTTCTTTTTTATTTATTTATTTTTTGATGGACAGCATGCCTTCATTTTATTTGTTTATTTTTATGTGATGCTAAGGATCAAACCCAGTGCCTCACACATGCTCTGTAAGTGCTCTGCCACTGAGCTACAGCCCCAGCCCCTCTATCAAGATTCTTAAAATGGATATACATCTTTCAACAAACGAGTATTTATCAAGTCCTTCCGATGTCTGGGAGGGACTCTTCTAAGTACTGGAAATATGGCTCTAAAAAATAATGGAAAATGGTCTGCCCTGGGGAACTTACATTCTTGGGGAGGAGGGAGTAGAGGACAAAATTAATACATTAATTACAACATAGTTCATAATAATTTCTTGGAATTTGGGCTGGGGTTGTGGCTCGGCGGCAGAGCACTCGCCTAGCACATGCAAGGCCCTGGGTTCAATCCTCAGCACCACATAAAAATAAAAAAATAAAGGTATTGTGTCCAACTACAACTAAAAAATAAATATTAAAAAAATAATAACAAAAATGATTTCTAGGAATTTAACAAAGTAAATAAGCAGACAAATGTTCATTGATGTAGGCACAAGGATGTTGACACATTATAATATTATTTTCAGTATTAAAATATTGGAGCGCTGGGGTTGTGGCTCAGTGATAGAGCACTTGCCTCACATGTGAATTTGAGTCTCAGCACCGCATATAAATAAATGAATAAAATAAAGGTTATCAACAACTAAAAAATTTTTTAAAAATTGGAGCCATTATGGAAAGCAGTATGGAGATTCGTTAGAAAACTTGGAATGGAACCATAATTTGACACAGTTATCCTGCTCCTTGGTTTATACCCAAAGGACTTAAAATCAGCATACTACAGTGAATGTTTATAGCAGCTCAACTCACGATAGCCAAGCTATGGAAACAACCTGGGTGTCCTTCAAAATATGAACAGATAAAGAATGTATATTCCATATACACGATGGAATATTACTCAGCCATAAAAAGAATGAAATAATGGCAGTTGCTGGTAAATGGATGGAAATGGAGAATATCATGCTAAGTGACTTAAGCCAATCCCAAAAACAAAGGCCAGATGTTCTCTTTGATTTGTGGATGCTAACCTAAAACAAGGGAGGTTGGGGAAGGGAATAATAGAAATCCATGGGATTAGACAAAGGGAAATGAAGGGAAGAGAAAGAGGGGACTAGGAAAGACAGTAGAATTAATCAGACATAACTTCCCAGCCTTGTATTTGAATATACAACCAGGGTAAATCCACATCATGTACAACCACAAAAATGGGATCTTAAATAGAATAAGTTATATTCTATGTATATATAACTTGCCAAATACATTCTGCTGTCATATATAACTGAAAAGAACAAATGAAAAAATTTTTTGAAAATTGAAAACAACCTAAAACTCTGATACTAAGGGGTTGACCACATAAATTATAGTTAATCCAAACAATGAAGTAGTGGGTTACAATTAGATTTTATTATTATGATGATGATGATGATGATGATGATGATGCTGGGGATTGAACTGAGGACCTTGAGTGTGCTAGACAAGCTATTCTACCACAGAGCTACCCCTGGCCCTGAAACTGTATTTAAATATCAGTAGCTAATGTTCATTTAGTGCTTACTGTGTGTGTGAGGTATTGCTCTAAGTGTTTTATATGCCTTATAGCATTCAATAAACACAAATCTCCTGAAGGAGGCAGTTATTATCATGTTCTTCATATGGATAAGGCAGCTGTGGCATAGGTTAAATAACTCATACAAAATCATACAGCTATTAAGTGGGAGAAGTGAGATTTGAACCTTGTGAAAACATTGACTTCAGAGGCTGTCTCCTGAAAACCATTTCAATACCGAAAAATACCATAATAATTTTAAGTAAAAAAAAGTAAGATATTGATATAATTTTTATGTAATTTTTAAAAAATTAATTTAAAAATTAAATTATGTAGAAAAGGGATTAGAAGGAGATTTTACAAAATAGTAAAAAAAAAAAATATTTTTTTTGAGGGCCAGGGCTGTAGCTCAGTGGCAGAGTGCTTGCCTAGAGTGTGTGAGGCACTGATTTCAATCCTCAGCACCACAAAAAATAAACAAATAAAATTAAGGCATTCTGTCCATCTACAACTACAAACAAATATATATATATATATATATATATATATATATATATATATATATAGAGAGAGAGAGAGAGAGAGAGAGAGAGAGAGAGAGAGAGAGAGAATGGTAGCATTACACTTTTTTATTTTCTTCTTTATCTGTACTGTATTTCCAAAATTGTTTTGTACTTAACATGTATTACTTAGTAAAAGGGGTAAAATTTGTGCCAAAACTTGAAGAGAAGTAAATGAGAATTAAAAGAAAAGTAAAGCCAGTTGCAGTGGCATGTACCTATAATCCCAGCTTCTCGGAAGGCTGAGACAGGAGGATGGGGAGTTTCAGGCTAGCGTGGGAAATTTAGTGAAATTCCATCTTTAAAAAGGAAAAAAATAAAAAAAAGAAAGAAACATTTTTTAAAAGAAAGTTAATGGGATGAGGTTTCAGGTTTGTGGCCATAGTTCTTAGAGTGAATCATAAAGCATGGGAAAAATCTATGTTCAAGAAATTGCTTCTCCCAAGATGTTTTAAGAAAGAGATTTGATGACTGACATTAAGGAATTTTAGTTTTCATTTTTACAAATTTTTTTAGAGTTTCTTTCTGGCAACACACTGAAGATCCAACCCAAAGCCTCATGAAAGCTAAGCAAGTGCTCTGCCCCTAGCTGGGCTGCGGATCCGCTGCCCTAGAGAGATTCTTTACTGGGAAAAGCATTAGGATGCTGAAATTGAATTGCAGAAGGAAAGAGAGTGACTACACATCTTCTCATGTCAGAACCATTTATAAAGTAGCTAATGCTGGTAACTGGCACCAAATTATTTAAGAATTGGTAATGGCTGCCATCCTGAAAGTCTCTCTGACAATGGTGCAGAAAAGGAAATGGAAAACGTATCATCTTGATATCTACATATTTAACAGTTTAACTATTTATATGATGTGAGAGTTTTCTCTTTCCCTGTTACATTTCCAATCACATAATGCACTTTTCTGAAAGATGCAAAAGGAAAAAGATTCAAAACTTCTCTCTAGAAAGTCCTAAAGTGGAAGAATCAGTAGAGATATATCTTGGAGAATCTTAAATGTCATTACTATCCATCTGACATCCATTAAACGGACATGTGTTAAAAGTCCTCAGGGGCTGGGAGCCATGGAGCCATTATACCGGTAATCCCAGCAACTTGGAGGCAGGCAGGAGGATTGCAAATTCGAGGCCAGCTTCATCAATTCAGTGAAACCCTAAGCAACCCTGTCTCGAAATAAAAAATAAAAAGGGGTAGGGATGTAGCTTAGTGGTAAAGCACCCCTGGGTTCAATCCCAGTACTTCCCTGAAACACACACCAAAAACTAACAAACAAACAAAAGCAAACAAACAACAACAATAACAAAAACACAAGGTAAGGACAACATCATTGAAAACTCTGTGGTACAGGCACAATTGTGGCCTTCAAAGAGTTTGTCCCTAGTAAAGAAGTAACATACAATTCAGGGCACTATGAATGACATGAGCCATATACTTTAAATAATTGCAAAGGCAGGAAGGTATACTTTCAGGCAGGCCAAAATTCAGTAGACAAAGAAGAGAGGCAAGTCCTCTAAGTACTCTACCAAGTGTGCAGTTAGAAAAGCACATCATTGGGCTGGGGATGTGGCTCAAGTGGTAGCACGCTCGCCTGGCATGCGTGCGGCCGGGTTCGATCCTCAGCACCACATACAAAACAAAGATGTTGTGTCCGCCGAGAACTAAAATAAATAAATATTAAAAAAAAAAAAAAAGAAAAGCACATCATTAATGTCAAAGCCACCAAGTGAATATGCTCCCTCTATTCTTATTCCCTATTCAGCAACAAGAAACTGAAAACTAAAGCAACAACATCCAGGCAGGAGATATAAATTGAGACCGTCTGAGTTGTCCAAGGTGAAAGACCTAAAGGACTAGCAAATGGGCTGGGGATGTAGCTCACTGGTAGCGCACCTGCCTAGTATGCCCGAGGCCCTGGGTTCCATCCCAGCACAGGGAAAAAAGAAAAAGGAAAAAGAAGATCAGTGTGGGTGTTCCTTAACCCAGTGGCCCACACCACTGCCTCTACAGTAAACTTCAAAGTTAACAAGCCTTACTTTTGGGCTCAGAGCTTCCAGTCACATTTTTAGTGACTTGAAATAAATGAGCAAAGATCACAGTTACCTGAGGAAAGCCTGTAGTAAATATGTAAAAGTAGTTTGGGGGCTGTGGGTTTAGCTCAGTGCTGGAGTGCTTGCCTAGCATGCTGTGAGGCCCTGAGCTCAATCCCCAATACAAAAGGTGGGGGGGAAGTAACGTGGAGGAAACAAGACTCTGTGGAAAGAATACTTAAAAATTAACAAACAAAACCCTTACTAACAATCTCAGAGAAACCATTTTATCCATAAAACAAGAACTTGGTGTCATATAAAAAGAACATTCATGATACAAATAAAAGAAAATCAATGCTTGCAAATTAGTGCTTTGAGAACCCAAGTGAAAATATCAATATATGGAAGATTTTATTGGGGGTAAAAGTAGAACATAAAGCAGAGATGGAAATGGGAAGAGGGGAACTAGAGGACAAATCCAGATGGACCAACATCCAGGGAATCACAGTTCTAGGAAGCAACAGAGAAAACGAAAGGGAAGAAAGAATGAAAATATTCAGAGGGAATTTAAGGAGGAGTTTGCACACTGAAATGACTTATGTTGTTTGCAGCACAGTAGATAAAATAGACTCATACAAAAGCATACCATGAAATTTCAGAAAGCTGAGAACAATGGAAAATCTTGATGAGCTTCCAGAGGCAACAATAGGACATATAATATGAATCACAATTTAGAAATTTTTAACTTCTGTGGAAGGCAGAATTCTTGGATGATCTGCAAGATTTCCAACCCCTGCACACATGCCCTGTATAATCTCAGGTACTATGAAAGTAGGTTGTATAATTTGGCACAGTTGCCTTTAAGAAAAACTTGACTTATCCCATGTTTACTGCAGCACTATTCACAATGGCCAAGAAAGCTGCATCAACTTGTATCTTATCAACTGATGAATGGATAAAGAAACCATAGCATATGAATACTATGGAATACTTTGCATTCACAAAAAGGGTAAAATCCTATCTTTTGCCTCAACAGGAACGAAACTAGAGGGCATGTTAGAACATGGGTTCTTATGTTAAGTTAAATAAGTCAGGCGCAGAAAGGAAAATACCACATGATCTCACTCCCATGTGGAATCTATAAAAGTTGATCTCATAGAGATTGAAAATAGAATAGTGGTTGGGCAAAGTGTAGGGGAGAGAGGGATGAGAAAGGCTGGTCCACAGATACAAAGTTATAATTGCAAACAAATAATAAATTAGTTCTGGTGTGCTATTGCACAATAGTGACTATGGATAATATCATATACTATATATTTCCAGAAATCTAGAAGAAAGGATATTAAATGCGTTCATTACACACAATTATAATTGCTTAAGGATATAGATGCACTGACCCACATTTGAACATGACACAATGTGCATAAGTGTATTAAAACACCACATGAGCCACATGCCGTGACACACTCCTGTAATCCCAACGGCTCCAGAGACTGAGACAGGAGCATTGCAAGATCAAAGCCAGCCTCAGCAAAAACAAGGTGCTAAGCAACTCCGTGAGACCTTGTCTTTAAATAAAATATTCAATAGGGTTGGGGATGTGGCTCAGTGAGCGAATACCCCTGAGTTCAATCCCTGGTACCCCCACCCCCCAAAAAAACAAACACCATGTGAGATCCTGCAAATATGTACAATTTTATGTCAATTTAAAACATTTCAAAAATACATTTTCATTGTGTTGTCACTAAAAAGAAAAAAAAAAGACTTGCTCTAACAAGCCTCAAGACAGGCTCTTGGAAGTGAAGGGTTGTTCCTAGCAAAGGAGATTCTCCATGGCAGCTTTGAAGATGAGGGGCAACAGGGATGCAGGGGTTTCAGGGGCTGAGAGTGGCCCCAGGCTGGCAGCTAGCAAGGAAAGGGTGATCTTAGTCCTACAACCACAAAGAACTGAAATCTGCCAACACCCTGCATGAGGTGGGAAGCAAATTCTCTGCAGCCTCCAGACAAAAACCCAGTCCAGTGATTTCAGTGTTACTATACCCTGACAGGAATCCAGTCGGGCTCTGTCAGGTTTCCAACCCTAGAACTGTAAACTCAGAAATGGCATTGGTCTAAGCTGCCAGGCTTGGGGTGACTCAATAGTGGGTTACCAGAGTCTGGACCAGTAGGAGGAAGTGGGGAGGGGGAGAGGCCAGCCACTGGGAACAATGTCACATGTAAAATAGCTGGGAGAAGATGACTGGAAGTGGTAGGGAGGATACCAATGGACATGCCCAGTCTAAAGGTACTTCAAAGGCCAAAGTTAGTGAATGCACAGCGCATAATTTAATAAAGGGAGTAAATTCTGATGTTCTAAGGCACAGCAGGGTGAATATAATTAACAATAGTGTATTATATATCTCAAAATAAAAAGAGGGTTGGAATGTAATCCCCATAAAGAAGTGATGAAATTTAAAGGCAATTGATGTGCTAATTACCCTGAGTTATGTATGTATGTATGTATATATATATATATATATATATATATATATATATGTGTGTGTGTGTGTGTATATGTGTATATATATATATATATCACTACTCAATATATACATGAATCAAAAACATTACAATATACTTTGTAAATATTGTGTAAATATTATGTCAATCAAAAATACAAAATTACTTTTATAAAAGGACAAACTGTAATGAAAGGCCACAAGACTACATAGTGTAGTTGTATTATGTGTATAATAAACTTGGCCTTTGAAATGCCTTTGTTGTCAATTACCAGTTGGCTCCAACCAGCCATTTTACGTATTTCTATTCCCTACCTGGCCCCCGAATAAGCTGTAATATGTAACCTCTGAAAACTTCATTATTCTGGTCCAGGATATATGCAAGGACAGTCACACACTGTATAATTTAATTTACAAAGTAGTAATTGATCATTAAGAGCTGGCAGAGGGCTGGAGTGGGGGCTCATGCCTGTAATTCCAGCCACTCTGGAGGCTGAGGCAGGAGGATCGCAAGTTCAAAGCCAGCCTTGGCAAATTAACAAGGCCCTCAGTCACTTAGTAGACCTCAAAATATGTCTCAAAATATAAAAAAACAAAAAGGGCTGAGCAAGTGGCTCAGCAGCAAAGCACCCCTGGGTTCCCAGTACTAAAAAAAAAAAAAAAAAAAAGCTGGCAAAAGTTTACTATGGACTCATAAGACTAAATCTTCTAACATATTGATTTCAAGTGACAAGGAGGTGATCAAAGTAAAAATAAAAAGTATCAACTATTTAAACCAACACTTTGAATATCTGTTTTTAAAATATTTATTTTTTAGTTGTAGTAGGACACAATACCTTTATTTCACTTATTTACTTTTATGTGGTGCTGAGGATCAAACCCAGGGCTTCACACAATCCCAGCCCATAGAATATCTTTTTTTTTTTTAATTGTTGATGGAACTTTATTTTATTCATTTATTCATACGTGGTGCTGAGAATCAAACCCAGTGCCTCACACATGCTAGGCAAGCGCTCTACCACTGAGCCACAACCCCAGCCCTTAGAATATCTTTGAGGCAAATACAGCACAAGTTGGAAACAGTGCTCACTTCTGGGAAGGGCATGAAAAGGCTGGACAGAGGAGGGAGGAAGGCTTATTTTTCTCCATCTCTCTTAAAATCCTGTTGAATTTTATAGCTCTGTATTGCAGGTAATGGAGCCTTTGTGTCAACAAAGGCAGGAATCACTGAGCATATGGAACAGAGTCCAAACTCACCTAACGTCCAGAAAGAGTTTCCTGGAGTTCCTCTTAGATGAGGCTTCAACTGTCTCCCTGGCCTTCACTGGGAGAGAGGCCAACTGCCTCGGTTCTCAGGGCAGGCTGCTGGATTCAGCCGCTGCTTGAGAGTGCAGCTCCGTGCTCCTGCCATGACTGGCTGCTGTTTGCCTTCCTGGTGCGTCTGGTCACCAGGAACCACCTAAGCTGCAACCTGACAGAAAGGACCCCTCCCTCCTTTGAAGTTCTGTATTGTTTGACCCCCGTACTTCAGTCTTCCAACAACAGGGCTTTAGGCTGTTGAGTTCCCCTCTCCTCCTTTACTTGGGTTTGCCACAGATTTGAAGTTTGTAATGGACTCAAAGTTTCAAATTGTTGTTTCCCTTAGCTATTTGTCTTGAATGTTTCTAACATATCTTTGTCTAGAAAATACTGACTTTTTAGCAACAACAAAAGACATCAAAGGATGTGACTAAATTTCTGTCACTTTCAAGAAGTGTAATGTAAATATCGGAGGTTAAAAAAAAAAAGCTCAGGGCTGGGGTTGTGGCTCAGTGGTAGAGCGCTTGCCTAGCATGTGTGAGGCACTGGCCTCAGCACCGTATAAAAATAAATAAACAAAATAAAGGCACTGTGTCCATGTACAACAACAAAATAAAAATTAAAAAAAAACCACATAGCCTTTAATTAGACAGAAGAGGGAACCATGGGATAGATTGGAGATGTAAGCATTTGAGATGATATTCTTTATTCTTCAACTGCTTTTTTTTTGATTGTATATGAACCTTTATTTTTTTCATTAATTTATTTATATATGGTTCTGAGAATTGAACCCAGTGCCTCACATATGCTAGGTAAGCGCTCTACCACTGAGTCACAATCTCAGCCCTGTTTTTTTTTTAAACATTTTTTAGTTGCAGATGGACACAATACCTTCATGTTATTTGTTTATTTTTATGTGGAACAGGGATTGAACCCAGTGTCTTATGCATGCTAGGCTAGCGCTCTACCACTGAGCCACAACCATGGCCCCTCTTCAACTGTTTCTTTAAAGTACAACAAATACAACAGCAAGATAAAATTTGAGGGCTGGAGCTGTAGCTCATTGGTAGAGCGCTGGCCTCACAGGTGTGAGGCACTGGGTTCAATCCTCAGCACCACATAAAAATAAATAAAGATATTGTGCAACTACAACTAAAAAAAAGAATAGATATAATTTGATACAGAATGAAGAATAGACAGTATTACATATTCTATAAACATCACAATAATGTACAAAAAAAGGGGATTTTTTCCTATATGCTTAAAGACTCGCCTATTTTAGAATCACCGAGTTGCTCACTTTTGCTGAGGCTGGCTTTAAACTCACCATCCTCCTACCTCAGCCTTCCCAGCCGCTGAGATTACAGGCATGCACCACCGCACTGGCTTGGTGAGGAGTTTTGACTTCTACAATTCCCTCCTGTGTTGAGAGCAGTTGAAATACATTCGGAGTGTTTTCTTTTCTTTTTAAGTATTTTGTTGTTGTTGCTGTAGTTGGACAGCATACCTTTATTTTATTTATTTTTATGTGGTGCTGAGGATTGGACCCAGGGTCTTGCATATAGTAGGCGAATGCTCTACCGCTGAGTCACAACCCCCAACTCCTTAAAGTACTGTCTTTGAACTTTCCCCAATTTAATACTATAAACCTAAACACAATGGCTTTCACTTCAAGTTTAAAATTCAAGAATGGCTGCTAACTAAAGTTAGTACACCCAAAATACTCAAAATGCAAAACCAAATAAAATAGTTAAACCTTTTCAGAGTTCATTTCATTTGTTCTATTTCTTGGAGACTAATTATCTAGCTTTTGGATTAAACAGTTCTTAGCTCCTTCTCACTCCAAATATAATTTCACTCCTGCCACTGAATTGTCCATTTTTTCTTCATAGGTATCTAGGAGAAATGAAACAAAGAGCCAACATGTCAGCTCATGGACTTTCAAAAAGACAAGTTCTTTATATATTATAGTGGACACTGTGGTCTGCCAGGTGTGTTGGCTGCTGGCTCACAACTGCAAAGCTCTTTACAAATTGTCATCAGCAGAAGAGAGACACTTTACTCAGATCATCTCCAGGTCAGGCCTCTCTCCTGGGGCTAGTTATTGAAAACTAGCTAGTTTTAACAGTTGGTCAATGTGAGGTTATGAAGATCTGGCTTCTTATGTCGAGGTGGGACAACTCTAGACCAACTCCAGAGCTTCCTATGGGATCGATTGAGGCCTCTGTGTGATTGCATCCCTGGTCAACTACTCCCTCTGGCCCTTACTCCTTAAAGTTTATGTCCCTGAGAACATTCCCCAACAAACCTTCCTCACCCAACTCTACATCTGCTTCTGGGGAAATGACGTAGGCAGGGTTGATCCCCACAGCAGAAATATATTGATTTACAGTTCTATGTCTGTGTCCTTTTTATCTTTTTTCCCCTTTTTTATTTTTCTTTCTTTCTTCTTTCTCTCTCTCTCTCTCTTTTTTTTTTTTTTTTTTTTTTTTGCAATTTTCCAATTGCCAGTATTGTTTGTTCCTTTAAAGTTCTTGCAGCATATTGCAGAACTGCCCAGGACACACATTCCTAACAGAAGCAGAAAAATGCCTATTCTATATTGCCCAAAATAATACTCAAGACTTTCTCTTTGAGCTAGGGGAGAAAATAGAGTCCAAACAATAAAGTAAGACTAATATGCCTTCATGGACTTCAAAGTACTTCATTTGCCATGTACTCAAGCACCTTAAAAAATTATTTTCCAATCATCCTTCTCTGGGTTTTCCTAAAGATGGATTCCAACCAAACAGGGATGTACACCGAGATGAAGAAAGACAAGGAATAAGGAAACAGTGCAATCCAACACTGAGGAAGTCTGCCTGGAGAGCAGGCAAGACAGGTTGGAACACAACAACCACATACGAATCTCTAGTAAAAAAAGAAATAGATCAACTTTTTTATTACATATGAACATTTGAGGTAAAACTAGTGAAAAATGGAGCATAGTTCTTTTTTAAATATTTATTTTTTAGTTGTAGGTGGACATTGGACATGATATCTTTATTTCATTTTTATATGGTGCTGAGGTTTGAACCCAGGGCCCCCCATGTGCTAGGTGAGCACTCTACCACTCAGCCCCAGCCCCAGCCCCAGCCCCCCTGGCCATGGTTCTAACTGAGCAATTGTGATAACTTTCTATGGTCTAAGTGTGTTTTCCCAAAATGCATGTTGAAATTTAATTTCCAAGCAAATAGTATTAAGAAATGGGTCCTTCGGGGAGGGATTGGGCCACCAGAACTCCTCCCTTGTGCTTAGGAGTAACGTCCTTATCAAAGAGGCTTCACACACAGTTCAGTCCTTTTTGTCCTCTGCCTTCTGCCCTGTGAGGACACAGCAAGAAGGTCTATGTCAGATTCTGAAATGTCAGCAACTTTTGATCTTGGACTTTCCAGCCTCCAGAACTGTGGAAAGTAAGTTTCTGTTGTTGGTAAGCTACCCAGTCTGTGATATTTTGTCATAGCAGCAGAAATACACTAAGACACAACTTAAAAAATGTTTTAAAAAAGTTGCATAAAAAAGTACAATAATTATAGAACAGTCTGAACAGTGTAGTGAATAATATTTACATAGACATAACATAAATAAATGATTGATTTAATAATGCGATACACTCTGAGAAAAGTGTCAGGTGGTTTCATTGTTGTGCGAGCGTTATAGAGCATATTTATACAAACCTAGGTGGTATAGCCTACTACACACCTAAGCTGTATCATATATGTATAGTTTAGCCTATGATGAGCAGAACAACACAAGATTGAATTAGCACAAGAGATTCTGCAATCAAAAGATGAGGTTGAGGGCTAGGGCTACAGCTCAGTGGCAGAGCACTTGCTTAGCACATGCAAGGCACTGGATTCGATCCTTAGCACCACATAAAATAAACAAATAAAATAAAGATGTTCTGTCCATCTACAGCTACAAAAAAAATTTTTTTTAAAGAGCTGAGGTAGACATAAGTTGTAGGACACTGCTACTGGTAGAACATCACCTGCTGTTTTATAGCACACATTTTTATAAGGAGAAGATGTACACTATAAAATAACAATAAAATGTATGTCATAGAAAATAGACAAACTAATAACATAGGTGTTTACTATCATTATCAAGTATTATATACTGTACATAATTGTATGTACTATACTTTTATATGATTGACATCACAGTAGGTTTGTTTATACATCCCCACAAATGTGTAATATATTACACTATGAGTAATACATTACACTATGACATTCCAACACCTGCAATGCCACTAAGCAATAGGAATTTCTCAGCTCCATTATAATCTTATGGGACCACTGACATATATGTAATCCAAAGTTAGTCAAAATGTCATTATGCAGTGCATGACCTTAATCTTACTAGAAGTATGAGGGAGGGTTTATCTACTTGACAGTCAAGAATTTGACTGTTTTGTTATCTCTGGCACCCAAAGCAAGTAGAGCTAGTCTAACATACAGTAGGTACTCCATCAATATTTGTTGAACAAATAAACCCTTTTCTAGGATGCCAGAAAGTCCATAGACAATGTTAAATATAATACATCAAGTGATACCTTTATAAAGGTATCATCTAAGAATATGGTCACAAATATACAAATAGGTAAGATGGTGAAAAACAAAGAGTGTTTCTGGGACAATCAATGGGAGATCATTTGGAAGGGAAGGACAAGAAGATAGTTTGTCTTTATAAGTTATTCAATGTGGCTAGGTGCAGTGGTGCACACCTATAAACCCAGCTACTTAGGAATCTGAGACAAGAGGATCACACATTTGAGGCCAGCCTGGGCAGTTTAGCAAGACTTTGTCTCAATATAAATTTAAAAAGGCTAGGGGTTTAGTTCAATGGTAGAATGCTCTGGGTTCAATCTCCAGTACACCAAAAAAAAAAAAAAAATCTTTAATGTGAGTTTTTAAAAATTGTATGTATGCAATTCCTTGATTAAAATCTTTAAGTGGGCGGCGGCCACGGGGGTTGTGGGTTAGCGGTGGAGCACTCACCTAACACATGGGAAGTGCTGGGTTTGATCCTCAGCACCACATAAAAATAAATAAATAAAATAGGTAGACACAATATTTTTTATTTTGTTTAGTTATTTTTATGTGGTGCTGAGGGTCAAACCCAGCGCCTCCCACGTGTTAGGCCACCGCTGACCCACAACCCCAGCCCTAAAAAAATATATTTTTTTAATATTTGCTTTTTAGTTTTAGGTGAACACAATATTTTGTTTCTATGTGGTGCTGAGAATCGAACCCAGTGCCTCAAGCATGCTAGGTGAGCGCGCTACCACTTGAGCCACAACCCCAGCTCCATATTTTTTTTTTAAAAATCTTTAAGTGGAGTAAAATGAAAAAAGTTTAAAATAAAAAAAATTGTCTCTAATAAAATATTTTTAAAAGAAATGACTAAGCAATAGAAGCTGGACACAAAATGATAATTGTAAGCCATTTATTTTTAAAAAATGTCAAATAAAATCCAATTGTTTAGATAAGATGAGGCTGACAAAGCTAATAAAACTCAGATTCTAATGCACTGCAGAGGAATCGGCTGATGATGGAGGTAGGGAAAGCATCCACAGTGATTTATTTTGCACAACTTCTGATTTAACTTAACATTGTAACAGCGGACAAGGTTAGATAACGCCACACTATGCAATTATGGCTACTTTAAATTGTTGTATTGCTGAGCAATCTACATATTCATTTGATCATGATAAGAAATCTAGGTTTTTGTTTTTTTAATGGAGTAAGGTAGACTTAATTTCCTTGCTTAATTATTCCAGTGCTTAACTGTAACAATTTTTTTGAGTTTTTCCCCTCCAAAAAAGAAAAATTAGTTATCACTTTCTTTCTCCTTGTAACATGAGTAACATACGTCTTTTGGACTGAGCTCAGGTAGGTCCTTCGACTATGATTCGTATAAGAAAGCAAGGACTTTGAAATCAGGCCATGTCACTTGCAAATTCTGTTGCCTCTGACTGTGAGCCTGTCACTTAGCTTCTCTAAGCCTCAGTTTCCCACCTTTCAAATAGGCTTACCAATAGTTACTATATGATATTATTTAAAAACTTAATTAATTGGTATGGGGGGCAGATACCTAGCAAAGTGGCTGGTGCTTGACAATAAATGCCAGGCAATATCGTAATTTAGGATTTAGACTGTTAGATTTTGTGACATGTTTTTTCATCTTCCCATAAGTTTACCTTTGACATATACGTATTTTTTAATAAATTGAATTAAAAATGGGCTTTAAAGATTCCATCAGATGCTTTGAGACAACGGTGCTGTAGCCAAACCAAGGGATTAAGAACTTCTGCCGAGTTCACTTCATAGAACTGTTTTGAACAAGGGGAGCCAAGGAGAGGATTGCTAGCTAAGTGGTGATCATGTGGGGTCTTTACAACACTGTTCCATCTATTTTGTACATATTTGAAAATTCTTATATTAAAAAACTGAAATAAAGTTAGGCTCCCCCCAAAAAGAAAATGTGTTAGATCAGTTTTACCAGGCGAAGCATTTGTTGGTTTATGTCTTCAATTGTTCAGTGAGTCAGCTTAGAAAAGAAAGAGGCCATTTTTGTGTTTTTTTTCTTTATATTCATTTTTGTTTTTATTAAAGAGAAAGGCCTACATAAAAATAATGAAGATTTCATCTCTTCAGCTAAATAGGCCTTGGCCTGCTACTCGCCTAAATGAGAGACCCTCTGGGGAAATATAGGCAGGCAGTGTTGACAGTCAGGGCTTGGCACACTTTCTCTGCATTGATGCTAAATCAAAGCTTCAGCTAATGACCAGGGCTGCCTTGTTGCTAAAGCACTTGTCTTGGGAGTGACAATAAGACTGAAGGTGTAGCTATTAATAGGTTATAACACCTCCTTCTTTTTCTGTGTTATTTGCTGCAAACATTCAAGTGTTGCTTTGTAGAAACCTAGAAAAGTCATTATTTAGATATTTTCTCACTTAAACTCCCCCCGCCTTTTTTTTTTTTTTAATTGAGGATTGAACACAGGGGTGCTTAACCACTGAATTACATCCCCAGCCCCTTTTTATATTTTATTTAGAGGCAGGGTCTCACTGAGTTGCTAAGTGCCTTGCTAAGTCATTGGGATTACAGGTGTGCACCACGACACCTGGCCCTTTTTTCTTTTCTTTCTTTCTTTTTTTTTTTTTTTTTTCTATAGTCAAAAAATGATGACTCCTTTCCTACCCTCAACTATTTGACAGGGTTGCTGATGCATTAAGTCATACCAAGCCTCGTCTTACCACAAACGCTGTGTTTTGCTGGTCCTTCAGGTGATTCATCTACTGTATACACATACAAATTATAGTTCCCCAAGGTTGTTGTAAGAATTAATTACTGTTTGCTCTACCCTTTGTGGTCCTCAGATGAAAGGCACTAAGGGAATGTAGTATGTCTACATAAAATAATAACAGGAGAACACATCATAAAGAATGTGGGGATCTTCTGAATGAAAGATGGTGTGTTAATTTCAAGTTATCTTTATCATTGTTTGCAGAAGAATCAAAACAGATTTTCAGGTGAACATGCAATTGATAAAAGAAGTCAGTACACGATAATTCTGTTGAAGCCTAAGGAAATATAGCCTTTTTGCTTTTGGATACCTAAATATCAAAAAGGAAAACAAAACAAAACAAAAAAAAGAATGAAAGGAGGGGAGTATAGACTCGATGATTAAAGAAGATGGCCAAAAAGCAACCATGAAGATCCTTGATTCTTGAGACTCTTTCTCCATTGAGATAAACATTATAAACTGGCCAGAAGTAGTTTATTAGAAAACACTTGATCTGATTTTATTTCTCATAGTTTTGTGTGGGTGGGAGAAGCCAGTTTGAAGAAACAGAAGGGAGGAAGAAGGGAGGAAAGTCGGGGAAACATAAACATCAGTGGGCACAGGAAAAGCCACAGAGTTATTTCAAACCCACTCTTCTATGTAATAATGAGGACTAAAAATGTTTCCTTGCATTCCCATCTGCCTGGGTCAGATCTCTCAGAGCTCAGATCTGGATTACCATAGTAGACCCAGGCCACCCTCCCTGAACACATTTTGACGCCGTATTCTACACCCATCACACTGATTCCTCTTCCAAGGGAGCAGGTCTTCAGTTCCCAGAACCCCTCACACCTGCCCTGTGGTTTGCTCAGTGGCATTGTCTCCTTGGAAATGTGTCCTCTTTCGTCACCCTCACATCACTAGGATAACTCAACTCATTCTGAAGTTTTCTGATCAATTTTTTAAACCTTTATTTTTTTTTATTAAAAAAAAATTTTTTTTTTTTTTTAGTTGTTGATAATCCTTTATTTGTTTTACGTGGTGCTGAGAATCGAACCCAGTGTCTCACACATGTCAGGCAAGTGCGCTTTCGCTAAGCCTCAGCCCCAGCCCTTAAACCCTTATTTTTAAATTTTATTTATTTTTATGTGATGCTGAGGATTGAACCCAGTGTCTCACTCAAGCTAGGCAAGCGCTCCACCACTGAGCCACAACTCCAGCCCGGTTTCAGATCAATTTCAAAGATCCCTCCACTATGATTGCTTTCAATAATCTCAGTTTTCATGTTTGGTCTCATGTACTTGAGGCTATCACCTCCTGGAGGGCAAGGACTGTTCTTCATATACATTTGCATCTCATAGAGTTCAGTTACTCAAAGAGAGGCAAGACTATAAGGAAGTTTTTAATTTGATAACATCCAGAGAACTACTGATATAAATACCAGACATGTCTACATTCTATCCCTGACCCATGAATAAGGACTTCAGATCAGGGAACAAGGACCACAGGTCGTGTTCTTTGATATAGGAGAAGAAATGTTTCATTAGTTATGCCCAAAGCCTGAAGGCAACATTATCCTCCAGATTTGTCTCTTTCCTTTGTGTGGCACTAATAAACTTCCTGGTTCTCCAGGTTCCCTGATTGCAAGAAGAGTGAGTCCCAGATAGAGAACATGAGTTTCCAGACTGGAAAAGAATATGCCTTGGGCTGGGGCTGTAGCTCAGTGGCAAAGTGCTTGTCTAGCATGTGTAAGGCACCGGGTTTGATCCTCAGCACCACATAAAAATTAACAAATAAAGTAAAGGCATTCTGTCTGTCTATAACTACAAAAATTTTTAAAAATTCATCTTTATTTAAAAAAAAAAAGAATATGCCTCATGACATATGGCTGTTACCAGTGGTCAGAGTGAACTGCCTTCAAGATCCTCATCATCTCTGGGTAATTGAGAAAATCCAGTTTATGAATCTCCAAAGTTGACGACTATTCTGCCAAAGAAAGCCTGTTGGAGCGGTCAGCCCCAAGCCTTACTTCCACACAGGCCCCCTGCAAAACCATTACGCACTTCCACTTGGAAAACCATCTGTCCTGATTTGGGCTACACCAACAAAGCCACAGGCTTTAGACCTAGGTGGCCCTCATGAATCATGTCTCATGATTCATGGTGATTTATTAAGTCACTGTTAGTCAGCTTTCTGTCACAGTAACAAATATCTTTCATAAAGATAAAAGGTTTATTTTGGCTCGTAATTTGGGGGATTTCAGCTCATGACGGGCTGGCCCTTTTGCTTCTAGACCTGTGGCAAGTAACACATGGTGGGAATGTGGCAGAGCAGAACAGCTCACCTCTTCACAAGCCAGGTAGCAAAGAAAAAAAGAGAAAGAGTCCAGGTACCACAGTCCTTTTCAAAGTATGCCCCAGATGGCCCAAAGACCTCCCACGAGGCCCACCTCTTAAAGTTTACACAACTTCCCAATAGCACCTTCCTGGGGACCACCACTCCAAAACATGGGGCCTTTGAGAGACATTTACCATCCAAATGACAGCAGTCACCTGAGTCTAGCAGCCAACCCTCTGTGCCTGTGTCCTTATTTGAAATAGGATACCAACTGAGTGACTATATGAAAAACCATTCACCCAGGGCCCAGCACACAAGTTCTCAATAAATAACAATTATGCAAAAGCAAGTACCAGGTAAGATGATGAGAAAACTAGTGTAGCCCCAGACTACTGACTCATTTGGCAAAATGTGAGGAATAACTTGTTGAACTTGTTAAAGTTTTGTGAATACTTATTAATTCCTCATTTCTGTTGATTTCTTTTGACTACAAATTTGTTTTCCCATGGCAATCACCAGGAATTCCTCCAAAAGGAAAGGGCCTCTCAGATTTTTTTTTTCTGAAGTCATTAAGGACAGCTAGAGAAAGATGAATAGATCATTTTTCAGACTACCTTGTGAGGCGACACATGGATGGGGTGGTGGCAAGTGTGGAGAACAAAGGAGTGCAGGACAGGTCATATGAACCTGAGGGAAGAGGTGTCCACGGGTGTCACCAAATCTCAAGCAGTACTTCAGATCTTGAGAACAGGAACTTCTGACTTCACTGACGGTTGGCCTGATGCTTTTTCTCAGCGCTTCAAAGACAGTCTCCAATCCTGTAGTAGATAAAATTACTTGTGATACAAGGGAGATTTGGATTAATACCAAAAAGGAATATGCCTTTTTTGGGGGCGTGAGAGTGGGGGCAGTGCTGGAGATTGAACCCAGGGCCTCCTGCATGCTAGGCCAGCACTCTACCTCGGAGCTACAGCCCCAGCCCTAGGAATATGCTTTTTTTTTGTGAACATTGCTCTGAGATATTGAAATACATTGCATTCAATCTATTCCTTGGGTAATTTGGAAATTTTAAAAAATTTACTCTGATCTTCAACAAACATTTCTGAATCCTCGATGTCTTCTGAACATACAAGACCAAATTGATTTTTTGGTTTGACTCCAGAGTCTTCACTCAGTCTAATTGGAACTGGAAGTGTGTTTTTGTATATCCAGCACTATTAGGTGGATTTTCCTCCTCCTCTTTGGCATCAGGGCCTAAGTGTCCAGATTCTGGACCCCACTGCCAAGGCCCTGTTCCCATTTCTGCTGCTCTTTTGATGTGTGATCTTTTGGCAATACTCCAATTCATAAGGCTGCCATCAGAATTTTAAGTTAGTGCATTTCAAACAATGCCTACACATAGTGAACATCCGGTTAAGATTAGCTTCTATTGATACCTTTAAAATTTGTTGATGTTCAATGAATTGTCTAAAAATGAGTTCCAATACATTTTACCTAAAAGGCAAAAAAAAAAAAAAAATAGTGAGCGTGTGGTTTTAAAAGGCACTGTAGCATATGATCATAAGCATGGATTTGTCTGCCCAACCCCCTCTGGCTTCACAGGGTCTCCATGGAGTTACTAACCAAAGTCCCCATTTTCTCAGCTATAAAAATAGGCACATGGCACAGGCTGGGCCCATATTTTTTTTTCCTAGAGTTTCCTATTTGTTGTGCTGAGTATGGGGGTGGGAATGGGGAGCCCCTCTTGCTTTTGCCAAAACCTCTCCTCATTCTCTCCCTCCACATTATGAGTTCTTTTAAAAATCTCTCTGCAGTATCCTTTCCCTTTTCAATCATTAAGTATCAATTTTTCTATTCTACTTTCCAAACCCACCTCAAATGCTGTTTCTTCCAGAAAGGCTTCCCTGTCACCCACCCTCATAGAGCTCACCAAACCTTCATTTGGTCTTCATTTCACAGATGCTCTGTGCCCACAGTTCTGCTGACCTTCTCATGCTGTACTGTTATTTATTTGCTACTTATATATCCCCCTCTTTTTGGGCTTAAAAGTTCTTGTGGACGAGGGATGATGTCTCATTCATCTCTGTTTCTCTAGAGTTTAACAAGTTTTCACCACAGAGTAATTTTCCGATAAACATTTCTGAATGAATGATTGGATGGATACATAGATGTGTCTGGTTTTCAGTTGTGGAATATCTGACTGTTGTCTCAACTTGATCTCTCCTCTGTTCCAAAAGAGAGTCATTATCATAAAATCTTCCCAGAAATGTAAATTTCCCACTTGAGTGTCAGAAAGAACACTTAGATACCTGGTAGTGAACATCTGATATCTCATACACCTGAACATCTCTTTTGCTACCACATAAGTCACTAATGATGTGGGTATGCTTGTATGTTCATAAGGAATCAAGGAAGAATAGGCTAGTGGGTACTTGACACAAAAATCAAAACATCTGGACTCTGTCCTAGCCCTGTCACCTGTCTCAGTGACCTTTAGCTAGTGGAAGATTAATATTATAAATCACCATTTTATAAAAATAAAATTAAAAAGGGCTGAGGATGTAGCTTAGTTTATGAAACTTAAATGTCTTTTTTAAATTATAGGAATAACCCCTACCTTTTTCTATCTCATAAGCTGCAGTATAGATGAGTTGGAAATATATAAGAATGATTTTAAAATTGTTTTAGGTTGTTATATTGGTTGCAAAAACCATAAGCATATTCATATTGTACAAGGTAGTATATGGTTTATTGAAAGAAGCATACATAGGGAAACTTTTCAAAAAGAAAATAAAGACAAACCTTAGCCACAAGTCTCAGCTAACCAAGAAAACGGGAAATGGCAAGACCACTAGATCACAAAGGAACTTTGGGAACCTGAGTCCAGCTGAACTGGACAGAGACGGTACTATGGTTTCTGAACTGGAAATTTCTTCAGGATCCAGCACAAATTAAGTAACCCTCCACAGCAAGAATGTGCTCATATTTCCTGAGTACTTAGCTATTGACATTATATCTTTTCTTTCTGTGTCTGTTTCTTTCAGTGACTGCCTTTGTTCCTACCACCAACAAATTAACCTTCTAAATCTGTCGTGCAAAACACAGACAGACTGTTGCTGAGGACCTGGGGACAAAGCTCTGGCCCCAGGTTGCCTCATAGGAAGCCAGACAGCCAATAGTTAGCTGTTGTTGGGTCAGAGGCACTTCCCTGGTCCAGTTGGTGGTGACCATGGTGACAGAGTCGAGAGGAACAAATATATCCACTTATTCTTATGCCTGGGGCTCTTGCTTTAGCAGACAGTGCTGAAGATTCCCCTTAAAAGAAGATAGGTACATTATTCCCTTCAAGTGAAACAGACTGTACTTCAGTATATTTGAAGCACATAAAAATATTGATGGTATTATTCATTTATTTTTATGGTACTAAGGATTGAACCCAGGATCTCACACATGCTAGGCAAATGTTCTACTACTAAGCTACATCCTCAGCCCTTTTTAATTTTATTTTTATAAAATGGTGATTTATAATATTAATCTTCCAGGATTTGAAGACTTCTATCAATATATAGGAAAATTCTCTAAAAAATTCCCTCACGACCCTCCTGATCACTACCCTCTCCTGCCCAAAGGAGACCATAGTTCTGATATTTTTTTCCACCAAAGATTGCCTGTTCTAGAATCTTGTATAAGTGGAATCATGTGTTTTATTTTTCATTTTTAGCCATACTGATGATTGAGCTCAGGGCCTTGAACACTGATCTGCATCCCCATCCCTTTTATTAAATTTTATTTTGAGATATGGCCTTGATAAATTGCCCAGGCTGGCCTTGAACTTGAGACCTTCCTGCCCCAGACTCCAAAGTAGCTGGGATTATAAGTGAGCCACTATGCTTGGCTTTTGTGTATAAGAATTCTTTCACTCAGCAAAATGTGATTGCATTTATCATTAGTTTGGTCCTTTGTATTGATGAGTAGAATTTTAGGTGGATATATGATGGTTTATTTAGTTTTTCTCCTATTGATGGACAGTTAGGCTATTTCCAGTTTGGGGCCATCATGAATGAAGCTGCTATGAACATTTTTGTCTAAATCTTTATAGACACATGTTGTCATTTCTCTTAAGAAAATATTCAGAAGTTGGATTGCCCATTAATTCATAGGTTTGGATATAGATGTTTTGCTATTTGTATAACAGCAAGAAGATCCACTCTATGCATCATACTGATCTGAACTCTCACCTATTTTGTTTCCATAAATTTTTTCAATGATTACTTTTTTAAACTTTATTTTATTTATTTTTTTAATGTGATGCTGAGGATCAAAGCCAGTGCCTCACACGTGCTAGGCAAACGCTCTATCACTGAGCTACAACCCCAGCCCTTCAATGATTATTAATGCAAAAAAAAAAAAAAACCAAAACAATGACTCCTTCTGCATCCCAATTTAACATGAAAAGAAGAATGATGCTTATAGACCTGCAAGTTCTCTGTTAAATGGAATTTACTTCTAGATTAAATATGTCTGACTTCTCCCCACCTCCGCTTTTTTTTTTTTGATACTGGGAATTGAACCCAGGGTGCTTAACCACTGAGTCACATCCCCAGCCATTTTTTATATTTTATACTGAGACAGAGTATCAGTTGCTTAGGGCCTTGCTAAGTTGCTGAGACTGGCTTTGAACTCATGATCCTCCTGCCTCAGCCTCCTGAGCCACTGGGTTTACCATGCCCAGCTTTCTTTTGCCTTTTTACTGGGCAAATTCAACTTACAATCTGCAGAAGTTGCTCAAGGAGCCAAGAAACTTCCTTGTTTGGACAGGATTTATAGATCCTTCTATAATTATATATATATATGTGTTATTTTTCTAACAAAATCAAGTAGTATAAAATTTACCATTCTGCCTGTAATCCCAGCTGCTCAGGAGGCTGAGGCAGAAGAATCATGAGTTCAAGGCTAGCCTGGGTAGCTTAGTGAAATCCTATTTCTAAAAAGATTGGGGGTGGGCCACTGGGAATATTGCTCAGTGGTATAGCACTCCTGGATTTACTCTCCAGTACTATGCAAAGAGAGAGAGGAAAAAAAAAAATTACCATCCTAATAAATTTTAAGTTTACAGCTCAGTAGTGTTTACTATACTCATTTTGTTATATATCAATCTTCAGAACTTTTTCCATCTTACAAAACTGAAACTCTATACCTATTAAACAACTTTCCATTCTATCTCCCGTCCCTGCAACCATGATTCTACCTCCTATTTTGATGAGTTTGATTACTTTACATACTGTAATGGTTTAGGTATAAGATGTTCCCCAAAAAATTTAAATGTGAGAGAACACAAGAAAGTGTAGAGGTGAAACGTTTGGGTTATGAGAGTTTTAACGAGTCAGTGCATCGATCTACTAATAGGAATTAACTGAGTGGTAACTGAAGGCAGGCAGGGTGTGACTTGAGGAGGTGGGTCATTGGGGTGTGTCTTTGAGGTTTACAATTTGTGAGTTTAGTAGATTCTCTCTCTACTGCTGGGTGGCCTTGTCCGGGCTTGCTTTCTCCGCCACACCCTTCTGCCAGGACTTTCTGCCTTCCTTTGGGCCCAGAGCAATGGAGCCAGCTATCTACAAACTGAGACCTGTAGGAGCGGCGGAAAAGCTCCGTGGACTCAACCAGCCCAAACAACCGTTTACCTCTGGGGACCCTAGTGGCCAGTCGCAGGAGAGAAGGGGGTCCTGAGAGAGAGCGAGCATGAACAGGGTGTTGATATTCATGGGCTCCACGCGGGGTGAGGAGGAGCAGGGCGAGGAGGCTGTCACTTCCTCATTGGCCGAGAGTTTCCGCCACTTCAGGGATTGGCCATTCAAAGTTCGCGCCATTCACAGGGATTGGAGGTGATGGTTCCGCACCATTCAAAGTTCACACCGTTCAGTGCATCAGGGACCTGAGCTCCCAGAAGAGAAGCGCTCTGGGAGCCATGTTTACCAACATCTGAAACTGAGAGCAAAATGAGTTTTTCCTCCTCTAAAATTGTTCTTGTAGGTCTTTTGACTAAAACATATATCATCAGGACTCCTCCATGTGATAACATGTGACAGACTTTCCCTCCTTTTCAAGGTTGGATAATAGCCCATTGTGTATATATAACACATTTTCTTTATCCATTCATCCCTCAGTGGACAATGGCTTGCTTCCTCCTCTTAGATGTTGTGCATAATGTTGCAATGAACACATTGTGCAATGACCCAAGACTCTGCTTTCAATTCTTTTGGATCTAGGCCCACAAATGGAATTGTTGGATCATAGATGCTTGTAAGAAACTGCTAGCTGGCCCTGGGGGCACATTCCTGTATTCCCTACTACTCTGGAGGCTGAAGCAGGGAGGATCACAGTTAGAAGCCAGCCTGGGCAATTTAGCAAGATCTGGCCTCAGAAGAAAATATAAAGGGCTGGGATCATAACTCAGTGGTGGAGCGCTTGCTTAGCTTGTACAAGACCCTGTGTTCCATCCCTAGCACTGAGGAACAAAGCAAAACAGCAAAAAATCCTTCTCTAAGCATTCACATGCCCACTAATAACACATAAGAGAACAAGTTGCTCCATGTGCTTGCAAGTCTCGTTTTGTCCACCTAGAACATCAACTTTTAAATATCCAATGGAGATAGAGCTATTAAAGGAGGCTGAGAAGCACCCAGTCAAGAGATAGGAGGAAAAGGAGTGAGATTTCTTAAGTCAAAAGAAGAGGCGGTTTTGAGAAAGAGGGATGATAATGACCTTCTCATGCTCTTTTGTTTGCCTCCAGTACATTTTCCACTCTATAATTACAGACTAATTTCCTCCTCGGCCTCTCAGACCACACATTGCTTTCAAAATAGGAAATAAGGTTGCCAGGATTGGCAAATAAGAATACAGGATACCCAGTAAACACTAAATTCCATGTAAATAATAAATTTTTTTTTCAATATTAGTATGTTCTGTGCAATATTTGAAACATGCTGATTATCTGAACTATAAATTTTAGGCATATCCTTAAAGTGTAAACTAATTTGACATTGTATATATTACCTGGCAAATTTTAAAATAAAGTTCAAAATTCCTACTTTGGCTTCCCAGGTCTATCTGCCTACCTCTGCAGCATCATCTTTGCTAAGCTCCCTCTGAATTTCTATACTTTTTCCAGGCAAACTGGACTGATATCAGTTCTTTAAACACAACACGCTTCTCCCTGCCTTGGAGAATTTATGCATGCTGTCCACTGCCTGAAAGTTTTGCTGTAATAGTAAATTACTACTCATCCTTTGGCTCAATTTCATTGTCACATTCTTTTTTTTTTTTTAAGATTTAAATTTTTAAAAATACTTTTACTAGGGCTGGGGATGTGGCTCAAGCGGTAGTGCGCTCGCCTGGCATGCGTGCGGCCCAGGTTCAATCCTCAGCCCCACATACAAACAAAGATGTTGTGTCCGCCAAAAACTATAAAATAAATATTAAAATTCTCTCTCTATCTCTCTCTCTCTCTAAAAAAAAAAATACTTTTAGTTGTAGATGAACACAATACCTTTATTTTATTTATTTATTTTTTAAGTGGTGCTGAGGATTGAACCCAGTGCCTCACTTGTGCTAGGCAGCTGCTCCACCACTGAGCCACAAACCTAGCCCCTCACTGTCATGTTCTTAAAGAATCTTCCCTGTTGGTCTCAGACTAGGTCAGTGCTCACTGTTAAATATCTCATATGCTTTGGTCTTCAGGGCATTTAACAAAGTTGTGATTATTTGATTATTTATGGTATTCTATCTTTCTGGCTGAACTATAAGCCCCTGAGGCCAGGGCTGTATCACCACAGTGTCTTGTGTGTCTTGTGGTGTTATGTGGCACATAACAGGTTATCCAAGATTTGTTGTTATTTATAATACAGTGATTGCAAGTTACTTTTGTTCTGTGACTTTAAATTTTTTATTATACATTAGCAAATTATACTTATATGAATTCTGTAAATTTTATATTATCACTAGAGAACATGTGTGACTTGATTAGATGTTACAGAAAAAGGTTAAGAATCCCTGCACAGGGCCTAGGGTACTGGCTCAGTAGCAGAGCACTTGCCTAGAACATGTGAGGCACTGGGTTCAATCCTCAGTAGCACATTAAAAATAATAATAATAAAAGTATATATATAAAAAGAATCTCTGCACAGCTGGGTGTGGTGGAGCACATCTGTAATCCCAGCCACCAGGAGGCTGAGGCAGGAGAATAGCAAGTTCCAGGCCAGCCTGGGCAATTTAGGGAGGCACTGTCTCAAAATGAAAAGTCCTGGGGATGTAGCTCAGTGTTTGCCTAGTATGTGTTAGGACCTGGGTTACATTCCCAGTACTGAGAAAAAAAAAATATCTTCTGCACAATAGTTGAAATATTTTTGCAAAAATTTTTCAAAAAGAATCTTGTTTCCATGTAATTTTAGCAAGGAAGTGTTTGATTGTCCCAGTGAAATGTTTGATTAGGTAATTTCTTGTTAGTAAAAGGATTCAAGAAAGAATAAAAAGCACTACGCATTTGTAATAACTTTTAGCTAAGAGAGACATTTATATGAAGACTTTTTCTTTGAGAAACCTGTGCAACGTTAGTTTTTAAATTAGACACTAAACAGTCTTGGCAGGTGAATAAAAAAATTCAAATCAACAGCTTGAGAGGAATGCTTATTATTTGGGTTTAATCAATGATCTAACTTAACAGAAGGAAACCCATAATTTCAAACATCTTCACTTCAGTTTACGTGAAATGGATACAGATGTACCTTAAGTTTTGAAACTCTGATGATTAAGGTCATAAAAATCAGGGCATATATCAGTAGAGTCTGGCAAGTGGGTCAGGGAAAGGGAGGGAGGAAGGGAAAGGGAAGGTACGGGGGAATGATATTGATCAAATTACGTTATGTGTGTGTACAATTATGACATAATGAGTCCCACTATTACGTATAATTGTAATGCATCAATAAAAATTGCTTGAAAACTCACAGAGAAAAAAAAATGGATAGTTCCTTTAAACTGAAAAAAAAAAGGTGACTATCTGAGAAATAGAAAAATCAGTTCTTTCTTCAGTCCCTCAATTTCTGCACTCTTCTCTTATATGTTAAACTATTTCGGTGGCTAACTCAAGCAGACAGGCACGATACTGGAAGAAGATTGAGTAGTTCAAGGGTTCGAAAATCAAGAATTGATTTTAGCCAGTACCATAGAAAAGTCAGCTTCGAAATGGCCTGATAAGGTACTTCTGCTATTGTCAAGTGATCCCAGATGCTGCCCCAGGGATTGTTGCATCAGACTCTGATGTGCCACCTGTCTCTGGGTACCACATTTGCTCAAGGAGGTAATTCCATTTAGTTCTGTACGACTCATTCCACACTCAGAGTTCCAGGCAAGGGCATGTAGTTGAGATCACTTACCCTTGCTGGGGATGTATTGGGTTTTAAGTAGGGAAGTTGGGGGTGGGGGTGGGGATTAGGCATAGATTTTTGGATCCTGTAGTGGGAGAAGAGAACCTACTACCCTCCGAAATTCCCAAAGGGAGAATTCTCAGTGAAAAAAGGAGAGGATCAGAATCTGGGCAGCCAAAAAAAAAAAAAAAAAAACAAAAACAAAAAACAAAACTGCTTATGTTCACAATGCTCATCCACTTTTCAGGGATACAGGAGAATCTTGCCTCATCCAACAGCCACTATTGCATCATTTCTACAGTTACAAGCAACAGGTTACTAAATCACCAGTCACCTGACAAACCCCTGCATACACGCACATAGGACCACACATACTGATCTGCTGACTTTCTCCCTGAATTTACAATTATTATTTAGAGAAGGGGATATTTTTCTTTGGGGTTAAAGGAGATGGTGTCTTTAAATTGCAACTAGCCACCTGGAAGGCAGGAGAACTATGAGTTCAAGGACAGCCTGAACAGCACAGCAAGATCCAGTTTAAAAAAAAAAAAAATCCACAACCAAAAAGTACAACCATCACATAACTCCTAAACTCAAAGGGTAAATCTAATAATAATGTAATTTAACAGACAAATTATAATTGAGAAGAGGCAGATGTAGCCATGTGGAAAGGCATGAAGTATTATTGAAAGGACCCCTTTCTAAAAGATGCTTCCTCACAGCCACTTGCAGAATAGGGGAACTAATCTGGGGCATCGTTCTTCTTTTTATATAAATTCCTGAAAGATTGCTTATTATTCTTTTATTTTACCAGAGATTTGTAAACCAAGAGCATTGGGAAATCTGCCCACTCCTGAACTCAGGTTCACAGCCAGTTTTATATAGCCAGCTGTTTATGTGACAGTTACTCATTATAAATATTATGTCTGTGCTGTCATTTTATACTATTGATTCCTTGAAAGGCAGGAGCCCTGTTGATTAACTGTGTATAGCTCCAAACATTTTTAAGACTAAATCTTTTTTTAATAATATTTATTTTTTAGTTTTAGGAGGACACATATCTTTATTTTATATTTATGTTGTGCTGAGGATCGAACCTAGTGCCTCATGCATGCTAGGTGAGCACTCTACCACTGAACTACAACCCCAGGCCCCAGTCCCCACCCCCGCCCCTTTTTTAAAAATTGTAGATGGACACCAGCTTTTTAAAAAAATTTATTTATTTTTATGTGGTACTAAGTAACAAACCCAGTGCTTCACATGTGAGGGGCAAGCTCTCTACCACTGAGCTACAACCCCAGTTCCCTGTATAAGGCTTCTAATGATGCCATTAGACATGATAACAAAAGACTTTCCGTAACAATAGCAAATAAAATCTTTCCTCATAGAAGATACGGTTAGCAAGCAATAGTCTGGGGCCCAAATGCAGCCCATCCCTTTTTTTTGTCTGTTTTATAAATAGTTTTTTACTGGGACATACCCATTCTCATGTATTTACAGATTGTCTGCAAATGCTCTCATTACAATGAGAGCTAAATAGTTGTGATAGAGATTCTATGACCTACAAAATTAGAAACATTTATGATCTGATTATTTACCGTGACTTATTGCTGACTTATTGACTTAGGTCATTGACTCTCATCTGACAAACAGGCTGGAATAATCGACAAAACCCCCCAAAATACAGATGCCTGAGCCCACACTAATACCTCAAATAAGAATCTCTAGGGAAAGAACTAAAGATTTATTATAGTTTTTAAAAGTTCACAGCAGGGCTGGGGTTGTAACATAGTGGTAGACTGCTTGCCTAGCATGTGTGAGGCACTGTGTTCGATTCTCAGCAAAAAAAAAAAAAAAAGTCCATTGACAACTAAAACATTTTTTTAATTTTAATTTTATTTTAGAGTTGTAGTTGGACACGATACCTTTATTTTATTTTTATGTGGTGCTGAGGATCGAACCCAGGGCCTCGCACGTGCTAGGCGAGCGCTCTGCCACTGAGTCACAACCCCAGCCCATAAAATATTTTTTAAAAGTTTTTTTTTTAAGTTCACAGCAAAATTGAGAACTTCCAGCTTAATGTAAGACAGTACCTAGTATTATTTTAATAATTATTACTCATCAAATGCTTAATAGATGTCCAGCTATGTTCTAGATGCTTTTGTTTAGTTTTATATTTGTGGTACTGGGGATTAAATCCAGAGGTGCTCTACCACTGAGCTATGCCTCCAGCCCTTTTTATTTTTTTATTTTATTTTTTTTTAAAGAGAGAGAGAGAGAGAGAATTTTAATATTTATTTCTTAGTTCTCGGCGGACACAACATCTTTGTTGGTATGTGGTGCTGAGGATCGAACCCGGGCCGCACGCATGCCAGGCGAGCGCGCTACCGCTGAGCCACATCCCCAGCCCCCCCTTTTTATTTTTAATTTTTAAATTTTGTTTTGTTTTGAGGCAGCGTCTCACTAAATTACCTAGGGTGACATTAAACTTGTAATCTTCCTGCTTCAGCCTTCTGAGTAGCTGGGATTATAGTCGTGCGCCACCAAACCTGGCATGTACTAAATATTCTACATGCATTCTCTCATTTTAACTTCATAAAATACCTTTCATAATCCTTATTTTTTCATGAGATACTTTTCATAATCCTTGTTTATAATAAAAAAAAACAAGCTTTCTTGGGTTAACTTTTACAAGATTACATGTTTTAATTCAAATCCTAGAACTTTCTGCCTGTCCCAGATTGACAAGAGAAGAAAAACTCCAAGGTGGAGAACGGCTCTGACCCTTCTCTCCTGTGATTTCCTTTTCCTCTGGGGGGCTGTAGATACTTCCCGTTACCTGTGATACCCTGGCCTGCATGAGAACAACTGGCCCACGTATGTCTCAGAATTCTCCCATTATCAGAAGGTAACAAAGCTGAGAGAAGACTGGATCATGCAAAGACTTTATTCAAATTAAAGATAATGACAGGGTGCTCCTCTAATCCCAGCTACTCAGGAGGCTAAGGAAAGAGGATGGTGAGTTTGAGGCTAGCCTGGGCATAATAGTGATAGCCCCATCTAAAATAAATAAATAAATAAATAAAACAAAATGAAAATAAATTCATGGAGTAACATGAAGCTATATTCATCTTCAACAAAGAAAAGTCTACTCTAGGAACTGCTTCCTGCCTGATTTACAACCTACCTCCAAGTGACAATGATCATCTTAGATTCCTGATATTTGGAAGTATTATATAGACTTTCAAAGCCTTCCCCAACACCAGATATTAGAAAGCAAGGTATTGAATAAAAGGAAGTTTCCCCTCCAAATTGCTTAAAGCACACCTTTTGGATTAGTCCATTTTCCACTGACTTATAACAAAATACCTGAAGCTGGGTAACGTATAAAGAGGTTTATTTAGCTCATAGTTTTGGAGATTCCAAAGCATAGCACTGACATTTGAAAAGCTCTGGTGAGGCTCTCCCACTGGCTGTTTCACAATGTGGCAAATGACATCGTGGTGGAAGTGCATACCAAGAGGGAGAGATCACATGGCAAAACAAGAAGTCAGAGAGCTTTGGAAAGAGGGCTCTTGTTTTTTTAATAATCCAGTCTCTTGGAACGACTCAGTATTAATCCCTTTCAAGTGTGCCACCCCCAGAGACCTAACCACCTTTCACTAGGCCCCACCCCTTAAGAGTTCTGCCACCTGTCACATGGCCCCACCGGAGATCAAGCTTCCAACTCATGAAATTCTGTGGGACAAAATTAAACCATACTCAAACCAAAGCATCTTTCAAATTCTGGTCTGAATACATTTGTCCACAACACATTCAGAACGACATATTTAGACACAGAACAAGGTTCCAATCACTCCCTGGTTGGCCTCTTAAACGAAGATTCATCCTTTCCTTCTTTTTTAGTCTACTACTATCCTTGGAGGTGAAGTAATCCTCTTGTGGGCAAGGTGTATACTTAGGCCTTGCTTGCAGATTCTGCTTTGAGCCTGGTTAGGATTGGATTCTAAAGGTGAAGGGTGGGCCAAGCATAGTGGGACATGCTTATAATCCCAGCAACTCAGAAGGCTGAGGCGGGAGGATCACAAGTTGTTTTTTATCTATGCAGCCACTCTATATCAATTCATTGGAGAATTAAATCCATTTATATTTGAAGTAATGATTAAGTAAGAACTTTCAAGTGATATATATATATATATATATATATATATATATATATATATATATATATATATTTGTACCTGGGATTGAATCCATGGCCTCATGCATTGTAGGCTTCCAGTGCAAGTGCTATGAGAAAATTGTTTTCTAGGGATTCCACCTTTTGGGTCCCCTTCTTCCTCCGGGAGAAGTCTTTCTGCTGTCATTTAATAAACTTCTAATTTCTACTCTGAAAAAAAAAAAAAAAAGAAAATTGTTTTCTAGTTGTAGATTCTTCCATCTTTTCTTCCTGTCTTGCTTAATTTCTTTGTGATTTCATGATTTTCTATAGTAGTACACTTTGAATCTTTTGTTTTTATCTTTTGCATTTCTGATATGGGCTTTTTGCTTTGTAGTTACCCTGAAGCTTATGTAAAACATCTTATATTGGGGTTTCTTTCTTTTTCTTTTTTTTTTTTTTTTAGGTCTACTTTTCTACTTTTCTTTTTTATTTATTTTGGTTCTGAGGATGGAACTCAGGGCTTCATGCAGGCTAAGCAAGCACTGTAACACTAAGTCACACCTCCAGCTCATATACTTATCTATTTCAAGCACTATTTATTTTGTTAAGACCCAGTTATTGTAGCAACTTAATTAAAAAAAATTTTTAAGATGTTGATGGAACTTTATTTTATTCATTTATTTATATGTGGTGCTGAGAATCGAACCCAGTGCCTCACACATGCTAGGCAAGTGCTCTACCACTGAGCCACAATCCTAGACCTGCAACTTAATTTTTATCACAAGCAAAACTTTATATTTTTACTCTTACTTCTCCTATATTTTATTTATTAATTAAAAAAATTTTTTAGACTTTGATGGACATTTATTTTGTTCATTTATTTATATGTGGTGCTGAGAATTGAACCCAGTACCTCACATGTGTGAGGAAGTGCTCTACCACTGAACCACAACCCCAGTTCCTCTTCTATGTTTTAGATGAAAGGGTTATTATCCTTTCAGTTTGCTTTTTTTTAATATTTATTTGTTAGTTTTCGGCAGACACAACATCTTTATTTGTATGTGGTGCTGAGGATCGAACCCAGCACCACGCCCATGCCAGGCGAGCGCGCTACCACTTGAGCCACATCCCCAGCCCTCAGTTTACTCTTGAGTCTGTTCAAGTTCTGGTATCTATCTTCTGGTGATTCTCACTGTGACATGACTCAGACAATTTTCTTAATCCATTTTATTATTTTGGTTAGTATTCTATTTTTTTGTTGCTAATTTATGCCAAATAAAGCATTGATGTTTTATAATATGGGAGTAATTAGAAAAAGAAAAGCTTCAGGTCAAACTGGGGAAATTTAAAACGGTACCCTCTCAGGACACCTTTTATTCACAAGTATGATACCCTTAAAGTGGACATTTGCAGGGCTGTGGAATGAATTGTGCTCCCTGCTGCAAGAAAGTCATATATTGGCGTTCTGACCCCTGGTGCCTCGGAATGTGACTCTATGTGCAGATAGGACCTTTAAAGAGGTTAGTTAAGGGAAAACAAGGTCCTAATCCAATGGGACTCACGTCCTTAAAGAAGAGATTTGGATACAGAAAACACAGATAAGTAGTGGGTGAGGACACATAAGTAGGTGGCTGTCTGCAAGCCAAGGAGAGAGGACTCTGAAGAAGCTAGTTCTGCCCAAGACCTTGATTTTGGACTTCTAACTTCCAGAAGTGTAAGAAAGTTATTTTTTGTTGTCTTAAACACACAGTCTCTGGTATTTGGTATGGCAGTCCTAGCAAAACAGTACATTAATAAGAACAATATTCTGGTGCATGTTGCCGGGGGAAAGTAGAGTTTTGTTCTCTCAACCCAGCACTGTTTAGAGCAGTGCCTAGAAGGAACCCATTTGCTTAAAGTTGACTGATGTCTCTCATCTTTCTATTTACACTAACCCTGGGATAAGTGTCCGGGGTCAATTGAAGATCAGACATGCTCAATGTTGGGCTGGAGGACTTGGTGGAAGGCAGACCAGTATAGAAGCAATTTCATGTAGAACTCAGAAATTTGTTGTGGTTGTTGTTCTCTCTTTCTTTTTGGTGCTAGGGATTTAACCCAGAACCTCAAGCATGCTAGGCAGGTGATCTACCACTAAGCTATATCCAGATCCCCCAACCCCCATCACCCTTTTAACTCTTTGGAGATTAAGTCTACATGGGACTTAGATCTAGAAATCTCAGAACTGACTTGGGCTATACCTGCCATGTGATTGTTATCCCAAATCTAAGACAACCCCTTAGGCCTTGCTTGCAGATTCTGATTTGAGGCTGGATAGGATTGGATTCTAAAGGTGAAGGGTGGGCCGAGCATAGTGGGACATGCTTATAATCCCAGCAACTCAGGAGGCTGAGTCAGGAAGATCACAAGTTCAAAGGCAGCCTCAGCAATCTAGTGAGGACCTCAGCAACTTAGTGAGATCCTGTCTTAAAATAAAAAATAAAAAGAGCTGGGGATGTGACTTAGTGGAAAATTACCCCTTAGTTAAATCCCTAGTACCAAAAATAAATAGGAGGGTGGGACAGGCACTTTTGGTCTCCTTAGTGTGATTGCTTGGTACATCTTCCTCTGCTTCTTATTTTCTGGAGTTTAATTCCAATAAATACTGGTAATACGACTGGTGCAGTTGTAAATTGGGGGAGGGAGTAGGAGGCCATGAGAATCTGTGGATGTGGGCAGGAAAGGCTCTGAGGAAGGGGAGGATTCAACCTTAGGTAACCTAATGTGGTCTGGGAAACCCCTGTGACTCAGCTCCTGTACTCCCTATTTTGTGTATGTGTGTGAGTGTTATTCTCTCCCCTTACACAAATTATTTATACTGGAGAAGGCTTAGGTTCCAGCTGTACTTTAACGATGTTTTTCGAGATTAATCCTAATTCTATTTTCATACTCTTTGTTCCCTTGATGCTCCAAAATGAGAACTGTTCTTTCATGCCCCTGGGCATACATTTTTTTTTCCCTATTTGTAGATAGACATCATGCCTTTATTTTATTTGTCTCATTTCTATGTGGTGCTAAGGATGGAACCCAGTGCCTCACCCATGCTAGGCAAGTGCTCTGCCACTGCACCACAGCCCCGGCACCCCTGGGTGTACTTCTAATATCATGGCATTATCTACCACCTTTGGAAGGTAGAGTCAGTGACATGAGGAAGAGGGTTTTAACTCTCATAAAATTTTAAACTTTCTATGCACTGAGCATCAAATTACTTTAAACACTAGTTTTTACATGCACATCTCATTATATTTCTCTTACTAGATTATTACATTTCTCCAAGGCCTGACTGATGACTTATTCATTTTTTCCCCTTTTCCTCAGCCTTCCACACAACCCAACCCCCTCCTCAATTACATGGTGTTTATCTATAAAGGAGTTGGGTAGATAAGTCATCTATCCAACCTTTCTTAGTCCCAGTTTCAACTGTTGAAATAAGCGGGTATCTAAGGTTTTTCTGGCCTTCATATAACAAAGAATGCTATAGGTTGACAGTTACACATTCTAGAGCAATTTTAAAGCAGGTAGTCTCTTTAAAAACAATCACGCAGCATGCCAGGCATGTTGGCACTAGACTGTAATCCCAAAGGCTTGGAAGGCTGAAGCAGGAGGATGGAAAGTTCAAAGTCAGCAACTTATCAAGGCCTTGAGCAACTTGGTGAGACCCTGTCTCAAAATAAAAAGTAAAAAGACCTAGGAATGTGGCTCAGTGGTTAAATGCCCCTGGGTTCAATCTCTAGTTGAATAAATAATAAATGAATATAAATATAAAATAAATATAAATGAAGCATTACTGAAAATGCATATTTTTTAATCAAAAGAGTAACAATATAATCCAGCCATATAAGAAAATACATTGAAAAATTTCACAAAACTAAAAAATAAATATTAAAAATTCTCTCTCTCTCACTCTCTCTCTCTCTCTCTCTCTTTCTCTCCTCTCTCACTCTCTCTTAAAAAAAAAAAGAAAAATTTCACAAGGTACAATTTTAACTGATTTAACTATGATATACAAAACCACATTAATCTTTTTTTTTTTTTTTTTTTTTTTTTTTTTAGAGTTTCTGGGAAGAGCAAGACTGTATTTGACACTAAGTTGGGGCACGTGGGCTTAAGGCTATATTCCAGCTACCTGGAAGGCTGAGGCAGGAGAATTGAAAGTTTGAGGTCAACCTGGACAATGGATGGAGCCCCAGTCTCAAAAACAAAAACAACAATAAAAAAACATCTGGGGATGTAGCTCAGCCTAGCATGCCCAAAGCCCTAGGTTCAATCCCCAGTATTGCAAACAAGTTAACAAACAAAAAAAGAAAGGAAAAAAAGAGAAACTAAAGACTATAATGACATATACATAAAATTAATTAAAAATATTTTTTGTGTGCTTACTATGTGCTATATACTAAGTACTTTATATAAAATTACTCATTTAATTCTCATAGTATATTGATAGTGGAAGCAAGGGCAGAATCTAAATTTCTGGGCATTCCACATCATAATTAAATAAAACTAGTGCTTTAAATTGTTTTGAAGCTACAAAACAGTGATTTCTGGGTATAAGTGACTATAAAATATTTAAATGTTTATTTTAAGTCATATATTTTTGATCTATTATCTTAGCTGAAGGCAGTTCATAAAACACTATTCATTTCAGTGTATCAATACAAATTTCCTTGGATTAAGTGAATCATTCAATTTTAAGAGTATTGAAATTATATGTATATTTAAGTTTCAATATAATGTCTCATTCTTCTTTGGGGGCTGGGTGGAGGGTACTGGGGATTGAAACCAGGGCCTCCCACATGCTAGATAAGAGCACTACCACTGTGATATATCCCAGTCTTTTTTCTTTGAGACAGAGGCTGTATCAGTTACCCAGGCTGGCCTTGAACTTGTGATCCTCCTTCCTCAGGCTCCCAACTAGTTGGGATTACAAGTGTGTGCCATCATTATTCAATCTTATTTGTATTAATTAATTCACAACAAATCTCAACATCTGAACATCTGGGAATATATACCTGCAGATGAGGGGTTAACTTTTATAGTAACTCCAGTGTTTTGTAAAACAAAAAATTAAACAACAAAATCAGGAAAAAAAAAAAAAAGACCTTAATTCACTAGGTCAAATTTTAAAATAGCTGTTACTTTGGGAATAAAACTCAGTCTTTTTCACCCCTTGCTGAATCACCACAAGGGACAAAGTATCCAATATATCTCATTCTTGCAGTCTGTCCTCTATGTCTCATACTTTCAGTTCAAAATATACATGACTTTTCCTAGTTTTCATTGTAAACATTTAAAGTGTTTCTTCAAAACCAGTCTTCTTTTTTTGTAAAATATTTCTGCTTAGCTATATCATTTAAATGAATTTTGAGAAGCTCCTCTTTTAAACTTATTTTAGTTGAGATATTAATAAAATAAAAATAAATTTAACTTTCAAAATAATATTTTATAAGGGAACTCTGAAGGGTCTTTACCAACTGAGGTACAGCTATTAATATTTCAAAGAAATTATATTATCTAGGTTATTTGTAATGGAAGTTGAATCACTTGTTTCACCTAAACAGGGAAGTTGGCACGTTTGCCTAGCAACAGCAGCTAAAACCTTCTGTTGTGGAAGGTTCCCTGGGAGGGAGAAGGGAGGAGGAGGAAAAGCAAGAGGAACAGATTAATCTGTTTTCCTTTCAGGGGACAGAGGCCTGGTTGTTGGAGGTAGGAACTCTCTCTCCAAGAGACAGCCCTTAGATTAGCACAGGCTAACTTCATCCCCTTGTGGTAGTAGAGATTTAATCTCTGTAGTACTGGAGTTACTACAAAAGTTAACCCCTCATCTGCAGGTATATGTTCCCAGATGTTCAGCTGATGGCTGAAACTAAGGATAGTACTGAACCCTGTGTTTGTGTGTGTGTGTGTACATATATATATATATGTATATATAACATACATATATATAACATTTATATAATAAATATATAAATAATAGGGGCTGGGGATATGGCTCAATCAGTAGCGTGCTTGCCTGGCATGCGTGCGGCCTGGGTTCGATCCTCAGCACCACATACAAACAAAGATGTTGTGTCCGCCAAATACTAAAAAATAAATATTGAAATTCTCTCTCACTCTCTCTTTAAAAAAAATATAAATAATATATACATTTCTTCTGCACATACATAGTTATGATAAATTTAATTTATGAATGAGTCACAGTAAGAGATTAACAACAGTAATAAAATAGGGCAATTATAACAATATACTATAACAAATCATTTAAAACTCATGAATTGTTTATTTCTGGAATTTTCCATTTAATATTTCAGACAGCAGTTTTCTAAGGATGACATACCACAGAAACTTCAGCTAAGAGGGTACTGCTGTATTCAGTAGGCTGACAGGAAGGTATAGATTTAGCCCACCTCAAAGGCAGTATATTTAATCAATATAGAGTCATCAATAGGTCTTCTAAAGAGCTGAAATCTTAGTTGCTGGCAGTGTTATCAACTAAAAGGAGTTCTTCCTTGGCAAGTTTAAGAAGGTATGTGATATGTTTTACAAATAATATAAAAACTATGGGTCACAGAGATTCACTTTATTGAGTTAGGGACAGAAGTTTCTTAACAATTTTTTTCTTTGATTGATGTACATAACGAAGAAAGGACAGAAGAACGAATTCTCTGCTCTCTTGGTCAAGAATCGAAGCAAGTCGCAGAGTGGAGTGGAGACTATTAAATGGGTGTTGAAATTAACAAAATTTGTACGATATTAAATGAACTTCATTTCTATCCCTTCTCAAAAGCAGGGGATTGGCTAAATGGTCCTGCCTTGAAGCTCTCTCCCATTCTCAAACCCAGACAACATCCTTTTCATAAGGAGCAAGAAACTTTGCAGTCACAGGTTAGCGTCCAGATGCAGGAGCTCTTCCAGGCGGAAGCTGTCCCTTTCCACCCCCTATAGTTCTTATTGTTCACGTTGCTCCAAAGACGTTTCCGAGCAGCGACTGGCCTGGCCTCTGGGTGGTTCCCTGCGGGGGAGGCGCAACTCTTTGGGGACGTTAGGAGCGGGGTGGCGAAAGGGCAAAGCCGGCGTGGCGGGGAGCCTGGACAGAGGGTAGCGGGGAAAGCACACGTGGGGGAGACGTGGAAGGGACGGCCCACTCCGGGAGCGTGGGACCGCAGCCGGGACGCGGGCGCCGCCGAGCAGCCCACCTCCACTCGTCCCGGCCCGAGGGCGCTCGCAGCACCCCCACCCGGCCGCGCGCGGGCGACTCCACCGCCCGCCCCGCCCCGGGGGCGGAGCCTCTCCGGGCCACGCCCCTGTCTCCGGGGCGGGCCGGAGTCTGAGGAAGAGGAAGGGGACGAGGACAACGAGCGGCGGGGCGGCGGAGGACGCGGAGGAGGAAGAGGAGGCCGACCTACAAGATGGCCCCTGCTGCAGGAGCGGCCTCGGCAGCAGCAGGTGGGGGGCTGGAGGCGGCGCTGGCGGCAGCGGCCGAGGCCCGGCGGCCTGGGACAGAGTCAGCGTCGATGGTAGCAGCGGCGGCGGCGGCGGCTGCCGCGGCGGTGGCGACGGCCGCGGGGACGCGGAGCTGAGAGGAGCTGCTGCTCGGACCAGCGCGGTGAGCGAGCGGCGGCCGCGGCGGGGAACAATGGGCGGCGGCGGAGGTTCGTCCCGCCCTGCGCCGCCGGCGGCCGGGCCCGTCCGCAGCCGGCGTCCGCAGGCCTCAGGCCGCCGCGCGAGCCGGGGCGGGGGCGCCGGGCGGGGGGCGCGCAGCGAGTGCAGCGGGGCGGGCGGCGGCGGGCGGGGCGGCAGCGGGCAGGCCGCTCCGCTGGCCGCCGAGGCCCGCGGGGTCCTTTTCCCCGGGCTCCGGGACGACGGCCCAGTCTTCCTTCTCCTGTCGGCGAGGGGAAATTGCGTGTGCAGGTGTCTTCAGGAAAAAACAAAAAGCGGCCCAAGTGCCACCACCACCGCAGCCGAGTGGCTGTAGCCGGGGTGGAGGGCGTCTCTCTGCAGACCGCCCGGAGCGGCGGCTCCCGGCAGCGGTTGTGCGGCGTCCCGGGGGACGGCGACCTGAGTGTAGGGCCCGGTGGAGCCGGCAGCGTTACCTCTTGAGAGCCCGGAACAGCCCCAGAAACTCAGACAAAGCCACTGACTGGCAACGCGCAAATTGTAATGTTGGGATAGAACTTTTATTCAGACGAGCCGTTTTGAATTATTAACGTGCAGCCGAAGGAGCATTAAGCAGCATAAAATGGACTTCAGGAAGCACTTCTTCAGCCCTGAGAGGTGCTTCTGGGGTCCTGTCCGGTGTTCTAATCTCGCCTTTTCCTTATTTTGTCCTAAAATTATTCAAAAGGCCAACTTTTGCCTCTTGGCTTTGAAATATCAAAAGCACATTTTGTAAGATTTCAAAACTTCTACCAGTACTTTTCAAATATTAGAAACAGCTATGGTTCTGTTGTGTTTACGCTGAAGGGGACAGACAGCTCTTTCCATTCTATTTGCTCCTCTGTACTTTAGTAGTGTCTCAGCTTTCAAAGTTAGCCACTAATTTTCCTAAACTTAAGTTTTCAAGGCATTTACCACATTAATTTCCAAGTGAAGAAGAAAAGATCTAAGTTATTTCTCTTCCAGATTGTAACTTCGTGCACAGAAATTGATATTAAAATTGCTTGGATATATCCAAGAACATTGCTTTCCACTGTTTTTTAACTTTCAATTGCAGGGTTCATCTAAGGGATTTATTCATATTCTAGAGAGGAAGATTGATTTGGGCAGACAAGATACCAGTTACTATCTTTGATCTATTTTAAGGGTAAATTTCTGATAAGGATTGGTTCCTGTTTGCAATAATTGAAAGCCTTGTCGGGTTATGTGAAGTTTAATAAGTAACACTATTCTAATTCTTAGTTCTTCCGAAAAAATTGGTGGTGAATACACTAGCAATTGAGTGAACATGGAGGCTAACCTAAGTTGTTTAGGATTTGGAGTGAAAGAATGTTCATTTTATGCCTACCATAAATAATGTTGTGGATGTTCAGCTTTCACATGGCTCCTGCTAATGTGACTTTTTTGGGAATAAGTAATTCAGAAAGAACACTTTTTCCCCTCAGCCCATAGAGTCCAAGTAAAGTCTATATTATAGGGATGCTTGAATTTATTTGTGCCCCAAAGTCTATTAGAACAATTGTACTGATTTGTGAGTTTGTAATTTTCAAGTATTCAGTGTGCTTGGTTGTGGGGGAAAAAAAAAAAAACTCATTATGTTGTATCATGGATTTAATTTAAAATGTTTGATAACATTTTCCTGAAACAAAGATTTTTTTTTTTTTAAAGAGAGAGTGAGAGAGTGAGAGAGAGAGAGAGAGAATTTTTAATATTTATTTTTTAGTTCTCGGTGGACACAACATCTTTGTTGGTATGTGGTGCTGAGGATCGAACCCGGGCCGCACGCATGCCAGGCGAGCGCGCTACCGCTTGAGCCACATCCCCAGCCCCGAAACAAAGATTTTTTTAAGTGGGAAAATTTTCTATTTGAAATTGAATATTGAGCCAGTAATTTTTGGGTTGAGTCTGGGTCCCTATTTTCTGTTTAATATTGAGAAGTTTTTTAGGGAATTGTTTATTTATTTGTCAAAACTATCATGAGAGCCCATGGAGGTGACCTGCACCTGTAATCCTAATGACTCTGGAGGCTGAGGCAGGAGGATTATAAATTCAAGGCCAGCCTCAGTAACTTACCAAGGCCCTAAGCAACTTAGCAAGATCCTGTCTCAGAATAAAAAGGACCTGCTGAGGATGTAGAGTGCTTGCCTGGCATGCAGGAGGCCCTCAGGTCAATTTTCAGCAATACACACACACACACACACACAAAGAAAATAAAAAATAAAAAGGACCATGGATGTAGCTTAGTGGTGAAGGGCCCCTGGGTTTAATCCCCAATGCAAGAAAAACCTGTTAAGTGATTTGTGATTCCTCTATTGTCATATCTTCAAGTTCAGTGGGTCTCATTTCAGTTCATATTTTCTCCAGTAATATTTAAACATTTCCTTTATTTTGGAACCATATTTTAAGAATTATAATTAACATATGTTTGATTCATTTGAAGAGATTGGAAAAGGGAATTTCAGATAAAATAAAATTACATTTTTTCAGAGCATATTTTTTTTGAATGAGTAAAAACGTCTCATTTAATCTCTAGTTATGCTACAGTATTTGTGGGTTATTTTGGTACCAGGGATGTTTAACCACTGAGCCATATACCAGCTCTTTCTGTTTTTTCTATTTTTTATTTTGAGACAGGGTCTCCTGAGTTGCTCAGGGCTTTTGTAAGTTGTTGAGGCTGCTTTGAATTTGGGATCCTGCCACCTGAGATATTTTACTGGTGTAGACTCTGAGGCTGGAAAAAGCTAAATAACTAGCAAAAAAAGTCACATAATTACTAGATAAAAGAGCTTACTCAGACTAGGGTTTTATGTCCCAGCTGCTTTACTGCTGTCACCATGTGTCACTATTAAACTTTGAAGCAATTTGGGCACAGTGGTGCTCACCTGTAATCCCAGCAACTCAGAAGGTTGAAGCAGGACGAGGATCACAGGTTTGAGGCTAGCGGGGCAATTTAGGGAGACTATCTCAAAATAAAAAGGGCTGGGAATGCAACTTCATGGTAACATGCCCCTGGGATCAGTCCCAAGTACTGCAAAACAAAACAACCTTGAAGCATCTTCCGTGATGACAGTTGTTTTTTTTTTTTAAACTGTGAACAGTTTTGAAATACTGTACTTGCCCTTACCTCTAATTTCCTTTTTAATATTATTTGTACCCTGCCAAATATTCACTTATATGGTGAAGAAATTGTTCAGTCTTGCAAACCACAAAGTAACACTTGCTTTTGTTTTTATTAGATCTGAATGCTATGAAATATAGAAATTTATATCATTTATATAGGACAGATTTGTGACCTTGCTGTGATTGTTTCATGGTTTTAACTTGTTATGTAAATAGTTACTAAATGGTACCTTTAAAATATTTTGTGAAAATTTAAAAATTAATAACATTCAATGCTGTTAAAGTTTGGTCAGCTAATATTTATAATTATTCATTTCTAAATTTTTTTTTCTTTAGGCATTTAGAATTCTGAAGGCTTTTATTTTTTCTTTATATCTTAGGATTTGATGTGGAGTTTGATGGGGTCTAGTCAGTCTCTTTTGCATATATCTTGAAGGCAGTCAGCATCCAACAAAATGAAAACTGATAAATGATCCCTGTTAGAGGAACACCTCAGATCAGGATGTTCCTTGGCACAGTATTCTGACCTGGTTTAGCTTTGGCCCTGTCTATGCTCAGGGGTTAGGTATTCTTTAGAATTTGATTCAGAGGACTTAACTTCTCAGATTGACCTGTATAACAAAATAGTCAAATTTTAAAATGAGCCTGTTCTCTGGGATCCATTTTAAGATCCCCTTTTCTTTTACTTAATCAAGGAGTCTAGAGTGGATTTGAACAGGCCTTGGAAGTTATAGACATTTACACAAAGGAATTTTTATGAGTCCAGAGTTTCTCTAAGTATTTCCTTTTTTAAAATATATTTTTAGTTGTAGATGAGCACAATACCTTTATTTTATTTATTTTTACGTGGTGCTGAGGATCTAACTAAGTGCCTCACACATGCTAGGCAAGTGCTCTCTCTCTGAGCTACAACTCTAGCCCCTCTAAGTATTTATTATATTTCTAATATTTTCAAGTGTGAGGTTTACCAATCTTCAGTAATGTTTCCCTATGTACCCAAGACAGTTAGCTTCAGTATATTTATTTTTATCCATTATTATTTAGACTTGAGCCTGTTTACTTCTTATGTAATATTTTTGTTTGCTTTCTGTATACTAGGTGAGAAACTAATTATTAATTCATAATGTTTTCCTGGCATTGGTTATGCCCCTCAGTGATTATTACTGTGCATATATAATAATAATTTAACTTGTAATCATTTTTATCTAAAAATCTCTTAAGATCCAAATAACATTAGGATATAGTAGCAGTGTTTTTTGTTTTTTTGTTTGTTTGTTTTTGGTACTGGGAATTGAACTTGGGTGCTTAACCATCGAGCCACATCCCTAGCCCTTTTTTTATATTTTGTTTAGAGACAGGGTCTCCCTAAGTTGCAAGTGCCTCCCTAAGTTGCTGAGGCTGTCTTTGAACTCAGGATCCTCCTACCTCCAGCCTGTCACTGGAATTACAGGCATGCACCACCACGCCCAACTCAGCAGGGAGTCAGTTTTATCTATGTATTAACATACAATTTTTTTACTGAGGGAAAAAAATCACATTACATAAAATTAACCATTTTAAAGTGAACAGTTAGTGGCATTTAGTATATTTACAGTGTTGTGCAACTACCACTTTAATTCATCACCCCGAAATTCCCCTAGCAATTGCTAATCCCTAGCAATCACTATTCTGCTTTCTATTTCTGAGGATTTAAATGACATTAAATTCAAACAAGATTGAGGAAAAGACTACGTACAAGTGAAATTGCCAAAAACAAGCAATAACAACAAAAAACCTTTGGGGTGTGCTTGCTAGGAATAATCATGCATGTAGGGTTGCTCATTCTTTGCATCCCTACTTTAGATATCATAAACATGCTGTCAGGAACTCAATATGGAAGAAACAGTTGAGAGTCACAGCTGTTTTTGGTTTTAGCTTTGATCAAAAGAGTTTAGTTTCTTAAACTCATTTGTATTTCTTCATTGAGTTGTGGAAATTAACTAAAATTTAACGTTCTATACAAATGTGAGCAATTGATACTTATTTAATCTCTTATCTAGAACATGTTTGCCTTTTAGTTTTTCTTAATATACAGAAGAAATTGAAATACATTACTTGAGGTTACATTAGAATTAGACTTTTAGAATTAGATTGAAATTCTTTCATATCGTTGACTCCAACTTTATAACTACTCAATTAATCTTTGAGAACACTAGAGTTATGATTTACCTGACATGACGTTTATTAATTTATTGTTGAATAATTTTAGGGAGTCTTGTTGTGTTGCCTGGGCTGGTCTCAAACTTGTGGCTCCTCAATTGATCCTCTTGTTTCCTCAGCCTCCTGAGTAGCTGGGGCTACAAGTCTGTGCCGCCACACCTGGTGTTTTGAATAAATTCTAGAAACCTTAGTCTTAATCCTATTCTTGATGATTATGGAGGCAATTGGTTTGTAACACTTTTTAAAAAAAATAAAGAATAATAAAAATGGACTAATATCTTTAATTCAAAATAATACTTCTAATTAATTGAAATCTTAAAATGTATGATGAACAGTGAAAAATACATTTCTTGTTATTAGTAAAGATTTATAGGGGCTGGGGATGTGGCTCCAGCGGTAGCACACTCGCTTGGCATGCATGCAGCCCGGGTTCGATCCTCAGCACCACATACAAAACAAAGATGTTGTGTCCACCGATAACTAAAAAATAAATATTAAAAAAAAAAAGATTTGTAGTGGAGAGATCTAAATGGAAGAATTTAATTTTTTAAAAAAATTTGTTCTACTTAGATATACTTGGCAATAGAATGCATTTTGACAAATCATATATAAATGGAGTATAACTTCTCATTTGTCTGGTTGTACATGATGTAGAATTACACAGGTCATGTAATCATATATGCACATAGGGTACTTTATCCAATTCATTCTACTGTCATTCCTACCCCCATGTCCCCTCCCCTCTTTTCACTTCCCTCTGTCTAGTCCAAAATAAGGATTTAAATTTTGAAATGAATCTTTCTCTCCTTTTTATAAAAATATTCACAACTCAGTAAATTTTTTCTAGGAAAAGATCAAGTCTATAATATTTGAATTTCTGTGATTTCATATTTGCGTCAGTAGCATTTTGAGTTTTTATTTTTTTGCAGATCTAGGGAGTGAACTTAGGGCCTCATGCATGCTAGGCAGGGGCTCTGCTTCAAACTTTATAATTCCTCATTCCTAAAAACAGAAATGGTAATATCTTTTTTTAAAGGTTGTTTGGAAATTTGAATGATATAATATATATTTTTACTGTTGTACCTAATAACTAGTACCCATTTAATACATTTTATGTTCTTTAAGTTCTGTTTACAAAAGTAATTTTAGAAAGGTTTTTATTTAAAATGTTTGAAAAAGTTGTATAATATTTTAATATTAAAGCAACATAAAAACTGTACAATTCAGAATTAACTGTACATGTAGTGGCAGTGGCAGTCAGAAATAAAGTAATTTTTAAAGTAATTATTAAAACATTAATTGTACACATTTATGGGATTCACTGATACTGCATATCATGCATTGATCATGTTCATCTACCTTCTTCTACCCTCTTCCTGAAATAATTCTTTTTTTAAAAAAATTATTATTTTTTTTTAGTTTTAGATGGACCAATATCTTTATTTATTTTTATGTGGTGCTGAAGATCGAACCCACTGCCTTGCATGTGTGAGGCAAACGCTGTACTGCTGAGCTAAAAACCCAGCCCCATTCCTGAAATAATTCTTAATATTACCATTCTCATTTTCTTCTCATATCAATCTTTCATTTTTTAAAAAATAGTTTTTAGTTGTCAATGGATCTCTTATTTATTTATTTATTTATTTATTTATATGTGGTGCTGAGGATTGAACCCAGGACCTCACACTTGTCAGGCAAGCACTCTACCGCTGAGCCACAACCCCAGCCCTCAATCTTTCATTTTTACATTTGCCTGTGCTGTTCAATACCGGGTGCTGGCTGCATGTATTATTTAAGTTCTGGGTTTATAGAAAAATTGTATAAAAAGTAGAATTCTCTAAAGTTTCCTGTGTTGGCATTTTGTATTTGTATAGTGCATTTCTTATAATGCATTTGTTAAACTTGATGAACCATTATTAACCACAATTGACTACAGATTTTAGGTTAGCTACTCTGGAAGGCTGATGCAGGAGGATTGCAAGTTGTAGACCAGCCTGGGCACATTAGCAAGACCCTGTCTAAAATATAAAAATAAATTTAAAGGTCTGGGGATACAGTACAGTATTAGAGCACCCTTGGGTTAAAACAAATAAAACCCATGGTTTACATTAGGTTTCATGCTTGTGTCATTGTACAATTCTGTGAGTTTTGTCATATGGCTGATGTTATGTGTCCACTCTATTGTAGAGTCTTGAAGAACAGTTTCACTGCCTTAAAAATGCCCTGTGTTTCGGTTTTTTTTTTTATCTCTTTCATCTCCCTCTAAACCCCTCGTGAGCACTGATCTTTTTACTGTTTCCATAGTTTTGCCTCTTGAATGTCACATGGTTGAAGTCATACAGTATGTAGTTTTTTCATAATGGTTTCTTTCACTTAGCGAAATGTGTTTAAGGTTCTTTCATATCTTTTCATGACTTGAAAGCTCATTTCGTCTTACCTCTTACCCCTGAATAATAGTCTATGATTGGATAAATTTACATTTTATTTAAATAACATTTAATTTAGTCTACAGTCTCACCAGCACATTTCAAGGGCTTAATAAACACACATGGTAAATGGCTGCACATTGAAAAGCACTTACATGTTCAAGGTTCAGTTCTTTATTTATCTTCACTCTGAGGAACTTAAACAATTTACATTTTTTCCTTAAGCCTGTATTTTCAGTACTTTCTAATCCTAATAGTAAGGTTTTTCATGTTTCTCTTCGTAACATCTTTTATTCCATTCTTCTTTGTCCCTAAAATCTGGAGCTATCTTTTTCTTTTGTATTTTTCTCTAAACCTTTTGAATATTTAGGGAAGATATATAGGTCTCAGAACCAATAAACGGCAGAGTTGGGATTAAAATCTGGATCTCCTTTTTCTGGTTTTCTCTTGGGATTGCCACTGGGTTGCTTTTATAAATTATAAGCCCCTTTGAAGAGGTTATTTGGGACTAATTATATACTTTGTAATTTAAAATATTATGCTGTCAGGTATAAGGCGTGAGGATGACTCTAGTCTCCTGGAGTTCAAGACCAGCCTGAGCAACATAGAAAGACCTGTCTGCAGAAAGAAAAAGAGATAAAGGAAGAAAGAAAGATATGGGGGTTAGTGTAGTCCAGTGTTCACCTGGGTTCAATCACCAGTGTCTGTCTCTCTCTTTCTCTCTTGGGTTCAATCCCCAGTGTGTGTGTGTGTGTGTGTGTGTGTGTGTCTCTCCCTCTCCCTCTCTCCCCCCCCCCTTTTCTCCCCCGGGGTTCAATCCCCAGTGTCTGTCTGTCTCTCACTCCTGGGTTCAATCTCCAGTGTGTATCTCTGTCTTTCTGTCTCTCTCACATGCACATACACGTGCGCACACACACGTGTGCATGCCTTATATCAGTCTCTCTTACTTTTCAGGTAAATTGTATTTGTACTTAGTCTTTTGGTAAAGGTGGCTACACTGTATATGGTCTTGATTTTTACCCTCTCTGTACTAGTTATACTTGCTGACAAAGCCTTTTTTGTGAGGACATTCTGTAGTAGTAGACCCAGCAATTTGGGAGGCTGAGGCAAGTTCAAAACCAGTTTGACCAACTTAGTGAGACCTTGTCTCAAACTAAAACATAAAAAGGTCTGGGGATGTAACTCAGTGGTAGAATACCCCCCTGGATTCAATTCCCAGTATCACAAAGGGGAAAAAAACATAGTAGTCTTTCATATGTAAGTACTATACTTTTAAAACACCTAAATTTTAATCTTCATTTTGAAATGCTTTCCCTGTAATTACTGCTTTTAAAATCCTTATTGTATATGTGGATTTTATTTATTTTTTTTAGTTGTAGATGGACATAATTTTTATGTGGTGCTGAGGATTGGACCCAGTGCCTCATGTGTGTGAGGCAGGTGTTCTACCATTGAGCCACAACCCCAGCCCCATATGTGAATTTTTATACTAAATACCTCAATGAGAGCAGTTTGCCTTTTTCTTCCTTCCTTCCTTCCTTCCTTCCTTCCTTCCTTCCTTCCTTCCTTCCTTCCTTCCTTCCTTCCCTCCCTCCCTCCCTCCCTCCCTCCCTCTTTTGGTGGGGATTAAACCAAGGGCCTTGTGCACACAAGGCAGGTACTCTACCAACTGAACTGTATCCCCGGGCCTCATCTGTTTTGATTAAAACTGTCACTCTGCTTAAATCTAGCCTATCATTAAATTAAATTTATTAAAAAATAATTCCTGTTATCCCACAAGCTTGGGAGGCTGAGGCAGGAGGATCAAGAGTTCAAAGCCAGCCTCAGCAATTTAGTGAGATGCTAAGCAACTCACTTGAGACCCTGTCTCTAAATAAAATACAAAAAAGGGGTTAGGGGTGTGACTCAATGGTTAAGTGCCCCTGGATTTATTCCCCCCTCACCCCCCCCACACACCCCGACACCAAAATAAGAAATAAATCGTTTTTTAAGAAGTCAAGTTGTGGTTTTGTTTGTTTTAGTACTGGTAATTGAACCTAGGGGTACTTAACCAATGAACACCCCCTTTTTTATTTTCAGTATCTTACTAAGTGGCTGAGGTTGACCTTGAACTTTCGGTCCTCCTGACTCAGTCTCCCATAAAAAAGGATTATAGGCATGTACCACTGCACCTGGCATATTGTGAGGTTTTTGAATTGATCCATTATTTGAGTCAGTTTCATGGGGGAAATGTCATTTTACTGTGTACGTTTAGATGAAAGCCTACTCCTATAACTAAGCCAATTTATATTAGTAATAGAAATTATTTTTGTAACCTAAAAAGGATTACATCTGAAGGGAAAATATTTTATCATCATAACTGAATTATAGACAGAAATTAACTAAGATAAATTTTCTCATTTTAGATTCTAATTTTCTAAAGATTAAGAATAATATACTTACTTAACCTGTCCCTGTAGCTTCTATAGATTATATTATAAGGATGTGTGTGTGTGTGTGTGTGTGTAGTGGGGGATCTGGGGATTGGACCCATAGCTTTATACATGCTAGACATGCATTTGATGGTTTTTGAAATAAGGAAATTCTTAGAATAAAAAATGCAGAAATCTTTTTTAAATGCATATAAGAATAGTTTAGGGGCTGGTGTTTTTGCTCAGTGGTAGAGCATTTGCCTGGCATGTGTGAGGCACTGGGTTCAATCTTCAACACCACAAAAAAAAAAAATTATTAAAATAAAGATATTGTGTCCATCTACAACTAAAATAGTAAATAATAATAACAACAACTTTGAATTTTACAAAGCCTAGTACAGGTAATATTCTTTTGAAGGCATTGTTGAATTTTTGTCCTTGGTGCTAGGCATTAAGCCCAGGTTCTTATATGTGCTAAGCGTTTGTTCTACCACTGAGCTATACCCCCAACCCTAAGCATCACTGAATGTTAAATAGTACCTGTTCCCCTGGTAATTGACTAAACATTAATTCATTCTACTCAGATTGTTAAAATAAAATTTTACCTTATAATAACTCTTCATACAACATCTTGTATACTTATGGACCATTTAGATATCGTCTTCTGTGAAATGTCTTTTCAAATCTTTTGCTCTTTATATACATTGAGTTGTTTGTTGTAAAACAATATTACATAGTTAAATGACTGGCAATTATGATGAGGATGGAGGAAGTCAAGAAGTAGGCCGGACTAAAAGCTCAGTTAAGAGGTTACTGTGTGGTCCAGATCATCAGGGCTATATCCTGAGTTTCTAGGGCACTATCTTTGCACATAGTAGATGCTCAATAAGTTTTTTTTTAAATAAATGAGCAAATAAGAGTTCAACCAGAGAAATAGGGATAGAAAGTAAGCTATAGATGCATGAGTTAATATTTAAATGGGGGTAGAAGAGGATGGAATCAGAGATGATTACCAGATGTGTCAGGTTGTCTAAAAATGGTTTCACCAAAGAAATAAAAATTACAGAAGGAATTACAAATTTAATAATGGGATAAGTTTAGTTACCATGTGATTAGCAGTAACATCCACGCTTCAATTTCTTGAGCTCTAATCTAATAATGGTATCTAACAGAGTCATTTTGAGGATTAAGTTAGATAATCAATGAAGAATACTTAGAAATAGTCCTTGGCACATAGAATGACTCAAAAATGGTTAGAGATAGAAACAAAAAAAAAATCCATGTCTTTATGGAATTTAGTAATGGCTGGTATATACTATAACAAAATAAGTAAAACATAGCATGTTGGATGAAGAGGGGTTGGGATTAGGGTATCAGTTTTAGATAAGGTGATTAGAGAAGGCCTTCTGAGGGAATTCACATGAATGTGTAGAGAAATGGGGAAAGGCTTAGAGTTGGGTTAAGAATGGGACAAGCTATTCATTTTTTTTTTTTAAATTTTAGTTGTCAGTTTACCTTTATTTATTTAGATGAGGTACTGGGAATCGAACCCAGTGCCTCATGCTAGGCAAGTGCTCTACCACTGAGCTACAACCCCAGCCCTGTTCATAATTTTTTGGTGGAAGAAAAACCATGGTTCCTAATTTTGCCAACAAATGAAGAGTAATATGAGTAGATTTATGTTTGTTGTGTATCCCACAGCAATTAGACTTAATTTGCCCTTTTAGTCCCACTTCCCTGAACACACTGTACAAACCGAAGCATGAATTTAATCCCTAGAAGATTATCATTACACCGTTTGGAAGAAGTGTTTTATATTCTTATATACTAGCAACAAATCCTTAAGTTTTCTTATAGTAGCAGCTACTTGGAAATTAACAAAACGTCATCTTCTGCAATTCATATTCCTGTTCTCAAACCACTTTATGCAAAGATAAAAATAATGTAGTATAAATAATATACATTGTAGCTGTAGGTTTCTGCACTTGGAGTTCATGTAGCAATTTCTTCATTCTTTTAAATTCTCCAAAATGAAATTTTGTCTGCAATAGTAGTCTAGAAACAATTCTAAAGTGGAACAATGAGCTGTTCTTTTTTCCCCTTCCTCTTCCTCTTTTTCTTAGAGCATTTTTTTGGTATCAGGAATTGAACCTAGGGGCGCTTAATTGCCAAGTTGCTTAGGGCCTCCCTGAGTTGCTGAGTCTGGTTTTGAAGTCACAATCCTTCTGCCGCGGCCTCCTGAGCTACTGGGATTACAGTTGTGCACCACCAGGCCTGGCTACTTGCAGCAATATTTTAAAAGTATTTGCTATTAAAATTCATTGTAACATTATTTTCTGGAAATTCAATAAGGCAGAGTCCATAAAGATGAACAAATTTGGGGCATGGTGGCATGTGTGTAATTTCAGTAATTTAGGAGGCTGAAGGAGGATTGTAAGTTTTAGGACAGTCTTGGTGGTTTTGGGAGGCCCTGTCTAAAAGTAAAGAGTGAAAAAAGGGCAGGGATATAGTCAGTCTGCACAAAAAAACCCAGAAGTTAATGAAAATGTTATTAAACTCTGGTCAGTAGATTAAAGAGACCATATATTTTAGTAATACTGATGTTGTTATGTTATTTTTATCATAAAATGCATTAGATTTTTTTTTCTTTAATGCAAAAAAAAAAAAAATCCAGAGGTCAGAATGTATTACCCACCTATTGCAAAAAAGGTTGTGTTGCATGTGCAGTTCACCTGTTCTGAGTCTGCCTGTTTTCTCTTTGTTGACCAGTTCTAGATTCATTCATAGTTCTTCAGAAATCTGCTATGTTCAAAATACACATGTCATCACTGCTCCAAAAATCAGTTTGTAAAGGATAGCTTAATAATCGTAGTCATATTAACTGGAGTGCTTCTTAACAGTTTAAAATGAAAATGTAGTGGAAAGGTTAAAAAAAAAGTTGCAGGAAAGAATAAATACTGGTGATCATAAAACTAAAGTGTTAGAAATTAGAATAGTATTGACTTTGAGGAGGGGATTGTGGTAAGGGAGTCTTTTAGGGTGCTGGTAATGTATGTCTTTGTGGCAATTCATTGAGCTGAACACTCTTGATCAGTATATTCTTCTGTATGTATATTATACTTCATCTTATAGTATCCAAAGTAGGGGAAATATATATATATATTTGGATTCATTTTGTTTTACTGCCCAGATTATTTCCCAATGGAAATGTTCTAATAAAATATTCAAAACAAAACAAAGTTATCCTTGTAATTATCTTCTAAAGAAAGAGTAGTTCTGCAACCTGTTGTGTTTTTGTTTTTGTTGTTTGGTTTGGTTTTCTGTTTGTTTTTAATATGTAGGCTAAATCAGTTCCAGAGTTTCTATTTAAAACCAGTCATGAGGCTGGGGATATAGTTCAGTGGTGGAGCACTTGCCTAGCATACACAAAGCTCCAGGTTTGATCGCCAGAATCATTCAGTCAGTCTAGTCATCGTCTGGTTAAGACAAAAACAGGCATGATTTTATTTCAGTTGTAGCATACTACTATGTTAATTATTAAGGATTATGAGAAATTCCCCATGCTGAAAGTTGGAAGGCATAAAGGCTTTGGAGTTGACAGATGAGGGTTAAATTTTGACTAGATCATTAAGTTATATGAATTATCTGTTTTCTTCCTTTCATTAGTAGAGGTACTCTCAGAATGATATTGGATTAAATGAGATAGTCTTTAAGTGATTGGTAGGGGAAAATATTATTTGTAGGTAGGTAGGGAAAAGCAAGCTTCACTTGCTGAAGATATCTAAAGTGATAATAGTAAGGAAAAATTCAGTCTTTAGATTGTAAACATTAAGGACTGATAACATAATTGAGCATATGAATCCTTATCAGCATTAAAAGAGTTAATGCTGCTTAGAGATTAGAACTACTGCATGGATGATGACTTAAGTATGTTGAATTTGGGGGCTGGGGATGTGGCTCAAGCGGTAGCGCGCTCGCCTGGCATGGGTGTGGCCCGGGTTCGATCCTCAGCACCACATACCAACAAAGATGTTGTGTCCGCCGAGAACTAAAAAATAAATAATAAAAATTCTCTCTCTCTCTCTCTCTCTCTCTCTCCTCTCTCACTCTCTCTTAAAAAAAAAAAAGTATGTTGAATTTGGAAAATAATAAATTTTAATAGATTTACATTCAGCATAAGTGGTACATATTTTTAAATCAAAAGGGCTTTGTTGTCCTGCTGTGCTTTTGAGAACATACTATTTTGCTTTTCCATTTAGTTAATGATGATTATGATTCAGAATTACAAAACTAAATTTGGGCATGTTGTGATTGTTAATGTGTGTTATGATTTAGATCTGCAATGCCCCAAAGGCTCATGGGTTAAAGGCAATGCAGCAAATGTTCAGAGGTAGGAATCATTGAATCATGATTAAATTGAATCATGAGGACTTTAACATTATCAGTGGATTAATTTGATGGATTAATAGTTTGCAAGGATGACTAGGTGGTAATGATAGACAGGTGGGCATTTGGAGAATTAAATCACTGAGGACAGGCCCTTGGGGACTGTATTCTACTGTTCCTTCTTCTCCTCCTCCACCCTCAGCTCTTTCTCTGCTTCCTACTTGCCATGAACTGAGCAGCCGCCTTCTTCCATACCCTTCTGTATGATGTTCTACCTTACCTCAGGCGAGAGCAATGGAACCAACTGACTATGGACTGAAACCTTGAAACCATGAGCTAAAATAAATCTTTCCTCCTCTAAATTGTTCTTTTGTCAGGTAGTTTAGTCGTGTGATGAAAAGTGAACACAGTACTTTTTTGGACCTCAGAAAAATTATATACTTACTCAGTATCAATATTATATTTAGTATTACTGTTTCTTCAGAAGGCTGTGTTGAAATTTATAAATGTAAAATCATGTTTTCATTATGTAAACAATTATCAGATATCTATTATTGAAAAACCACACTAAAACTTAAATCACTTAAACATTTTATTTGCTTACAATTCTATGAATCAGCATTTTGGGCTGGGTTTAGCTGAGTGGTTATTCTGCTGGTTTCCACTGGGGCTATTTAATGTGACTTCAGTCATCTGGCTTCTCAGACTGGAGCTGATCATTTTAGTGGGATGAGCTAAGACCTTTTCCCCCCTTGTTCTTGTGGTCTCATCCTCAAGCAGGCCAGTTTAAGCTTCCTCACATCCTGAGAGAGTGAGAATGGAAACTGAAAATCTAGGTTTAGGAATTCTCTCAGTATCACTTCTGTTGCATATAGCTGTTCAAAGTAAGTCATGGTCCCCCGGATTGAACATTTGGGGAAAAGAATCCATCCCTTGATGGTAAGAACAGCAAAGTCAAATTACAAAAGAGTGTATTTATAGGGATGGGAAGAATTATGATTATCTTTGCAAAGTACCACAACAAATGATTAACAAACCTAAGGAGCAATTTTTATATTAGTAAAGTTAGACAAACCCAAATATGAATTTCAGTTGTACTATGTAGGTCTTTTTTTTTTTGACATTTTTATTTTAGAGTAGTTTACAGAAAAATTGAACAGGTAGAATTTCCTTACTTCTCCCCAAGTTTTCCCTATTATTAGCATCATACATTAGACTAGTACATTTGTTACAGTTGAACCAATATTGATATAATTAAAATTGATTAAATTTATTCAGGTTTCCTTGATTTTTACCTAATGTCCTTTTTTTCTTTTTTGTCCAGAATTCTATCCAGAATACCTCAGTACTTTCAGTCATTACATCTCCACAGCTTTCTCTTGGCTCTGACAGTTTATTAGACTTATTTTTTAAAATTTGTTTTTATTTGTAGGTGGACACAATACTTTTATCTTATTCATTCATATATGGTGATGAGGATCAAACCCAGTGCTTCACATGTGCTAGGTGGTTGCTTTGCCGATGACCCACAATCCCCTAGACATCTTATTTTTGATGATGTTGGCAGTTTACAGAGGCATTGCTCAGATATATTGTAGGATGCTCCTGTAATGGAATTTGACATGATTTTTCTCTTGATTAAACTGGACTAGGAGTTTTGGGGAAGAAAATTACAGAGTTAACACTGTTAACGTAATTTATAGATGTTGATGTTGACCATGATCACCTGGCTGAAGTGGTGTTTATCAGGTTTCTTTACTGTAAAATTGTACCCGCCTTCCATATTGTATTTTTTTGAAAGGAAATCACTATACTTAGCTCACACTTAAGGAGTTCTGCCAACTGTACCTCAGGGTAGTGTATTTACATAATTTATTTGGAATTCTTCTACATGGGGAAATTTGTCTCTTCCTTCCCCTTTAATTTATTCAGTCATTTACTTATACCAATATGGATTCATTAATAGATATTTTATATTTTGGGTTATAATACAGTACCACTATATTTTGTTACTTAAATTGTTCCAGTTTCCTTAACTTAGAAGATAATGTTTAAGCCACTTTGCAAATTCATCCCTGTGAATTTTTAAAATATTGTTTTAGATCATATATTTAAGGATCTCTAATCTGCTTTAAGGGCTTTTTCTTCTTCTTTCTTTTAATACAGTATGATTTAGGAGTACAAATTCATTCTTTTGCATATGTGGCTATCCAGTTGTCCCTATACCTTTTGTTGAAAATGTTATTCTTTCCCCATTGAGTGGTTTTAGTATCCTCGTGAAAAAAATAGTTGACCATGGTTTGTTTTATTTCTAATTTCTTGAGTGTTTTTATCATGAAAAAGGATATTGAATTTTTTCAAATACCTTTTCTGTGTCTCTTGAAATAATCATATGATTTTAGTTTTTATTCTATCATTGTAGCATGTTACATTCATTGATTTTTTTTTTTTTATATGTCAAGCCAACCTTGCATTCCTGGGACACACCCAACTTGGTTGTGGTGTATAATGTTTTTAAAAATATACTGCTAGATTCTGTTAGTGTTTTGTTGAGGACTTCTGCATATTAGTGGTATTTTGGTTTTGTTTTTTCTGTGTCTCATTTTAGTATCAGCGTAATTCTAACCTTGGAGAATGAGCTGGGTATTGTACCTTCTATTGTTTGAAGAGTTTATGAGAGATTAGTATCAATTCTTTAAAATTTTTTTAACAGAATTTTCCATTGCATCCATCTGGTCCTGAGCTTTTCTTAGGTCATAATTTTTTTAATTAAAATTCAATCTCTCCAGTTGTAACAGATCTTCCATTACCTATTTCTTTTCTAGTCAGTTTTTCCCAGCTTATTATGTCTTTTAAGGAATTTGTCCATTTCACCTAGATTTTTTTCATTATTTTTTTTTTATTGATTGTTCAAAACATTACAGAGCTCATGATATATCATCTTTCATACATTTGACTCAATTGGGTTTTGAACTCCCATTTTTACCCCAAATGCAAATTGCAGAATCACATCGGTTACACACTCACATTTTTACATAATGGCATATTAGTGACTGTTGTATTCTGCTACCACTCCTATCCCCTACTATCCCCCCTCCCCTCCCCTCCCTTTTTCATCTATTTTTTAAAATATTTTTTTAGTTGTAGTTGGACACAATACCTTTATATTATTTATTTTTTTTTGTGTGTGTTGCTGAGGTTTGAAACCAGTGCCTCGTGTGCTAGATAAGCACTGTACCACTGAGCCACAACCTCAGTTCCTTATAGTATTTCTTTATAAACGTTTTTATTTCTGTAAGGATAATAGTAGTGTTGCTCTTTCATTTCTTCTCTCTCTTTTTTTTCCCCTCCTTGGTCAGTCTTGCTTTTCAGATTTGTCAGTTTTGTTTTTCCTTTCATTTGATTTCCCCTAAAAAAATGTTTTAATGTAATTCTCTTAAAGAAAAGTTTTGTATTTCATTGATTATTTTTTTTCCCTGTTGATTTTCTGTGTTGTGTTCTAATTTCCACTTTTTCTTCCTTTATCTTGCTTTAGGTTCAGTTTGTTCTTTTTCCACTGTCTTAGGTTATTGATTTGACATTTTTCTTTTTAAATACAAGTATTAAAACTATATAGATTTCCTATTGGACCCTCATTAGTTGTATCATGTAAGTTTTGGTATGGTGTGTTATTTTCATTCATTTAAAAATATTTTCTAATTTCCTTTTTGATTTCTTTTTTGGCCTATTGGTTAGGGTTAACGTCCCTATATTTAAGAGTTTTCCAAATTTCTTTCATTCCATCATGGTTGGAGAACATTCTTTTTTTGTTTGTTTGTTTTTTTAAGAGAGAGAGAGAATTTTTTAATATTTATTTTTTAGTTTTCGGCGGACACAACATCTTTGTTTTTGTATGTGGTGCTAAGGATCGAACCTGGGCCGCACGCATGCCAGGCGAGCGTGCTACTGCTTGAGCCACATCCCTAGCCCCTGGAGAATATTCTTATTATCTTAATGCTTCAAAATTTTTTGAGATTTGCTTAATTGTCTAATATATAGTCTAGCATGGAGAATGTTTCAAATACACTTGAGAAGAATTGGTTTTGGGGGTAAATTAGGTGTAGTTGGTTTACTGTGTTCCAGTTATTTTTGTCCATAACATTTTTGACATTTGTGTGTCACTCTAAATGGTAAGGCCCTAGATTCATGGATTGATTGATTGATCCCCCCCCCCTTTTTTGGTACTGGGGATTGAATTCAGGGGTACATAACCATGGAGCCGCATCCCCAACCCTTTTTAAGAAATATTTTATTTGGAGACGGGGTCTTGCTGATTTGCGTAGGATCTTCTTAAGTTGCTAAGACTGGCTTTGCACTCGTGATTCTCCTGTCTCAGCCTCTCAAGCCTCTGGAATTACAGATGTGTGTCACTGCGCCCTTTCCTAGATTTCTTAACTAGTAGCTTCCTAGAAGCCTAATTAATAGGATTTCTAATATATGTAGGATGACTTCATATGTATTAGAAACATAGAGAAAATAGGAAAAAAACTCGAATATTCTCTGATTTCTAAGGAACTTGGATTGTCTACAGGCATACCTTGGGGATTCTGGGAGGGAGTTCTGTTCTAGGCTATAGCAGTAAAGCAAATATTGGAATAAAGGTAGTCGCACAAATTTTTTTGATTGCCCAATGCATATAAAAGTTACTTTATACAACCTTGTAGTCCATTGACTGTAAAATAGCATTATATCTAAAGAACTAAATATATAGCAGGTGTGGTGGTGACTTGGGAGCCAGAGTAGGAGGATTACAGGTTTGAGACTATCCTCAGCAGATTCACAAGAACCTGTCTCAAAACAAACAATAAAAAGGGTGGGGACCTTTGGAGGCTGAGGATGTAGCTCAGTGGTAAAGCGCTTGCTTTACCATATATGGGAGTCTGGGGATATTGCTCAGTGGTTAGAGTGCCCCACATTTGATCTGCAGTGCCCCGCCCCTAATTTGCATACCTTATTTCAAACATTTCTTTATTGCTAAAAACTACTAACAGTCATCTGTGCACTGCATTACATCCTCAAGTCTTTCTCACTTATTTACTTTTGAGACAGGGTGTTGCTAAGTTGCCAAGGCTTACTTCAAACTTTGAATCCTTCTGTCTCAGACCTCCCTGTACCTGGGATTACATGTGTGAGCCACTATGCCCAGCCTAACTGCACTTTCTATTCCAGATTGGTTGAATTCAAGTATGTGGAGCGCCAACTATGTTAGTGCCATCCTTTAAAATGTGTCAATTTTATCAGATCTCTCAGAATTCCATGGGATAGTGCTTAACAAATGATCTGAAACATATATTTGGCACAGGTTAAAGTTTTCTTTTCCTTGTGAGCATTTGTCCTCACTATTTAAAATTATCAGTTATTTGCCAATCAGATTTATCATTGTATCTCAAAATAATTTCTGGAACAGGAGGAGCAAACTTCCTATATAAAAATGAGCATTATTGCAGTAGCAGAACTAATTGCACAGATGACTTGAAAAATTAGGTCTTGTTAAAACACTTGGCCTAATCTCATTTATTCATGTGTCTTTTGTATTGGGACCAAATTATATTGATGATTTTTTTAACTTATAGTTGGACACAATACTTTTATTTATTTATTTAGGTAGGTAGTTAGTTTTGTGTGGTGCTAGGGATCGAACCACCATCTCGCACTCTACAGCTGATTCACAACTCCAGCCCCTTAATTTTTTTTAAAGGCATAATTAAGAAAAGACATCAAATTTCACAAAGAAAACAACCAGTTTTAGAAATCTGTTTAATTTAAAAGCAGTTAACAAAAAAATGAATAAGCTTAAATGTATAGTATATTCCAGAATATTCTTGATTTTAGTAATCAGTTTTCATTATATCCTTGGTTTTTGGCCTACCACTAAATGGTGATGACATAGTTATATACTTGACAGTATAGTATATGTAATATTCAATAGTGTTAATGCAAAAACTGAAAAAAAAAAAAGAATAACTGTTTGCTTTTTGGTATATTTCTTAAATTTTCCTTTATCTCAGAGCTCCTTTAAAGATGTTGCTTTTGAGTCTGACCATTTCATTTCATCACCTCTGTAATAATTGCTAATGTCCTCTTTGGTGTAGCACATTTATATACAATACATAACTTGAGTCCAAAGATTCAAACTATATACATGAAGTTAAATAAAGGCTGTCATTTAACATTTTCATGGGATTTTCTGTTTCAACTGAAGGTCAGGCAGCTTCCCCATTAATGGTTTTTGTCCCACTTTACTGCATTTCCTCCTAAATTTAGTTGGAGCTAAAAATGTTTCTTTTTGCCTGAACACTTAATACTTTTCATATTTCCTCACCCGTTTAGCAAGTTCCACTTTCTGGCTTTTCCTTAGCTCAATAGCCCTTCTCTTTATATCTGTCTCAGGTACTTGTCCATTTTTACCAACATTAGCGTATTAGGTTATTCATATAAAGGGTGTTGTATACTATAGGGTTATAATTAAATCCATATATTAGGGGAAGAAATTTTTACAACAAAACTGGGTCTCCACAGGGTATTATTAGTGGAAAAACCTCAGGTTTCCTCAAATCTTAAGACTCTTATTTCTTCTCAGTTGATTGATGTTCTGCTGAGAATTCAAACACAAAATATAACAATAAATGTTTATTTTTCTTTGTGTTATTTCCTGCCTTCATTTTTCAAGATAAATTTTTTCTTTTTCTCTAATGTGGTCCTGCTTGCTATTGAAACGTTCCAGAGAAATGGAAATTAAGGTCAAAAATCATGATTCTAAAAACTAATTTCTGGGGTGGGAAGAGATTGAAGATTTTCTTACAGACAGTAAGGTTTGTTTAATGTTTTTCTCAGGCAAAATTACACTTCACATTCACCTAAGACCTGGGTTCCAGTTCAATGATTTATTAGCTTTGGGCCAATAATGCTACTCAACTTCGAGTTATTATATATAAAATGGGTATAATGATACTTCAGAGGAGTGATTAGCCCAGAATAGATAGTTAATGGATTTTAGTTTCCATTTTCTCTCTAAATCAGACAGATAAAATAAACCTGTAATAGAGGAGATGGCAGTAAATTTGTAATACATTTAAATGAAATCTTCAAAGCAAGGTAATTTAGCTATTTAATAAATCTATTGCTGTGCTCATAGAACAAATCTGAATAGTCTATATTTTTATGATAGTTTAAGATATAGGAGGATTGAACCTAGGGGTATCCTACCATTGTTCAGTTTTAGAACATTTTCATCATTCCCCAAATCTCTAGAGTCTCTCTAGGACGCCCAATCTGACCTGGAAATTGCTCCCGAGTAGCTGGTGTTACAGATGTGCGCTACCATGCCTAGCTAAATTATTACGTTTAAAAATGTGAAAACTAAACTTTATTTTTAAAAAAGTTTAGTGATTATTTTAATAGCTTTCTTGAAATTAATTTGCATAGCATAAAATTCACTTATTTTAATTGTACAAATCATAATATATGATTTATAATAATAATCATAATAAATAATTGTAACCATCACTGCCATCCAGTTTTAGAACATTTCCATCATTCCCCAAATCTTCTTCATGTTAATGACTGTTAACTTCTATCTGTAAGGTGAAACAAACTGTAGTGTTTAAAAGTGTGCGGTGGTAGGGGCTGGGGTTGTGGCTCAGTGTTAGTATACTTGCCTAGCATGAGTGAGATACTGCGTTCGATTCTCAGCACCACATACAAATGAATAAAGGTCCATCAATAACTAATAATTTTTTTAAAATAAAATTAAAAATAAAAGTGTGTGGTGGTGCGTGCCTGTAATCCCAGTAACTTGGGAGGCTGAGGCAGGAGGATCAGGAGTTCAAAGCCAGCCTAGCAAAAGTGAGATGGTAAGAAATTCAGTGAAACCCTGCCTCTAAATAAAATACGAAATAGGGCTGGCGATGTGGCTTAGTGGTTGAAGTACCCATAAATTCAATCCCCAGTACCAAAAAAAAAAAAAAAGTACCAGCTTAAGATTTTGGCTTGTGTTTGAATCATAGTCCTGCCACTTACTGACATTGGGTATTTCTCTATACTTAGGGTTTTTTATTTTTTTTTATTTTTTTTATTTTTTATTTTTTTAGAATTTTTAATATTTATTTTTTAGTTATTGGCGGACACAACATCTTTGTTGGTATGTGGTGCTGGGGATCGAACCCGGGCCGCACGCATGCCAGGCGAGCGCGCTACCGCTTGAGCCACATCCCCAGCCCAGGGTTTTTTATTTTTTAAAATTGGGATGATAACTGCATTACAGCATTGCTTTAAACATTTATTTATACTCCCTTTATCCTTGGGATATTTTCTAAGACCCCTAGTGAATGCCTGAAATCATGAATCATATGGAACTTAATACATATTAATATGTATGGTACTGTGTCATGTGTGTTCACATACATGTATGTGTTTTTTCCTTTATACCCCGAAGCATTGCCACAAAGGACCAAAGTTAATCTGTCCTTCTTTTTTTTTTTTTTTTTTTTTTTTAAATAGAGAGTGAGAGAGGAGAGAGAGAGAGAGAGAGAGAGAGAGAGAGAGAGAGAGAATTTTTAATATTTATTTTTAAGTTCTTGGCGGACACAACATCTTTGTTTGTATGTGGTGCTGAGGATCGAACCCGGGCTGCACGCATACCAGGCGAGCGCGCTACCGCTGAGCCACATCTCCAGCCCGTAATCTGTCCTTCTTAATATTTATTTTTTAGTTGTAGTTGGACACAATGCCTTTATTTCATTTATTTATTTTTTTGTGATGCTGAGGATCGAACTCAGGGTCCTGCACATGCCAGGCGAGCACTCCATTGCTGAGTCACAACCCCAGCCCCTGTACTTCTGTTTTATGTATTGTGTGCCTCCTTTGCATCACTAATCTTTTTCTTTGGGGCCATTTTTAAGTAAAAGGGTTACTTCAGCATTAACATTGTGATCCCACAGTGTTGATCTGATAACCAGAAGACAGTTAGGCAGCTAATAAGCAGGTAGCATATGCAATATGGATATGCTGGACAAAGTTACCCATGGTCAGTAGTGAACCAAAAAATATTAAATGAAAAATACCAGGGCTGGGGATGTGGCTCAAGCGGTAGCGCACTCGCCTGGCATGCGTGCGACCCGGGTTCGATCCTCAGCACCACATACAAACAAAGATGTTGTGTCCGCCGAGAACTAAAAAATAAATATTAAAAAAAAAAGAAAGAAAAATACCAGAATAATTAAGAAGTTTTAAATTGTTCTCTGTTCTGAGTATCATGATGAAATCTCGTACTGTCTGGGACATGAGTCATCTCTTTGTCCTGCATAAGGGTGTTGGTATTTTAATTATTTCATTTCATGTGCATGTTTTATTGGTTTTGATGTTGTTGGTTTCTTTTCTTTTTTTTTTTTTTTTGGTACTGGGGATTGAACCCAGGAGTGCTTAGCTGCTGAGCCACTTTTTAATATTTTATTTAAAGACAGGGTTTTGCTTAGTTGCTTAGGGTTTCGCTGAGTTGCTGAGGATGGCTTTGAACTCTCAATCCTCCTACCTTAACCTTCCTAGCTGTTGGAATTACAGGTGTTCACCAATGCATCTAGCTCATATGTTTATTCTTGACTGAAAAACACTTATTATATTTATTTAACTATATATCCTGTGTGTTTCAGATATATTTTGTGTTTAAAGATGATAAAAACAACTGTTTGAGAAACTTAAAAAAATGTTTGGAAATGAGGGAGTGGAAATTGTTCTTATACTCACAGTGTTTACAATTAACAGCATATACAATATACACAGTACATGTATCAAGCTTGTTATAATTGTCTCTAAGAACTATTTTATTAGGTGTGTTACTCTTCACTTAATGACCATAATAGGAGTTGGAAGGTCCTGTGTTATTTGATCCTTGCTAATTCTTTTCTTTTTCTCTCCATCACCTTCCTTTTTCCCAGAGGGAAGGATCTGACCCATGATGTCAAGCATTCCACTACTGAGCTACATTCTCAGTCCTTGGCTAATTCTTTAGTCTCATCTCTTAACGCTTTACCTTATATTTCCCTGTACTTTACCATCCTATAATGTACCATAATTTGCAGTCATGTGTTTAGTTGTACAATTATTATTTTTATATAATATAAACAAACATGTAAGTTCCATGTAGGCATGGAATAACTTAGCTTCATCATTTTTTATCCTTATTACTGGACATATAGTAAAACATGTTGTGTCATAAAACTGAATATTTAATTTTTACTGAGAATGAAAAAATATTTTTAGCCATAATTTCTAAGAAAACTTAAGAGAAAAAATTTTGAATAATAGCATTTAAAGTACTTTCTTTCCAATTAGTTATATGTTGATCTATATGCTTAATTAAAAGGAAAGTAATATAATGGTTTATCTGTGAGATAAATGAGAACTAGGGGGATAGGAGATAGAGGTAGGAGGGATATGTTTCACTGTAATCATTTAAAAAACATTGACCCACATAAATATTACTTGAAAAGATTTTTGTAAGAGTCTGTTGAGATTGTGGTGTAAATACAGAACACAAGTTCATATGAATTATTTCTTCTTTTTTATATACCTTTATGTTTTCAACAGTTATTTCAATATGCTTAGGTCAGTGATGATCCTTATTTTCCCCACCAACAAAGCCTTTGAGAATGTGATAAAGAGAATGAGCATGAAACAGTTTTACATTGTTTCTCCAAGGCTAATGGATGACTTAATCTAGGCCACATATTGTTTGTTATATTTTCAATATGACGCTATCAGTGATGAGTTTGTATGTAAAATTAATCTAATTAGGTTGTAAGGGACACTAAAACACAAATCTGTGTACTTGGCTTTTAATCCCATTTCTGCCTTTAGAAAGTGTGTGACTTTTTTAAAAAAATATTTATTTTTTTGTAGTTATTGGCGGACACAACATCTTTGTTTGTATGGTTGTGAGGATCGAACCTGGGCTGCACGCATGCCAGGCGAGTGCGCTACCGCTTGAGCCACATCCCCAGCCCAAGTGTGTGACTTTTGAGTGAAATTTTTACTTCTCTTTTCTTCAGCCTACTCCATGTTAAACTGATAAGGTGGAAACCTCAGAGATTTTAGTGTCAAGTAGACCTAAGGTGATTGTGAATTGAGTTGACCTGCTTACTCCCTATGTAACCTTGGATGAGTTCTCTGAATATTATTTTTTTAATAAAAATAAAAGAAATTATACCAACTACTTAGGCCTTAAAGATTAAATGAAAAGTATTTGAAAAGCATAACAATACTTGTTACTAGTAGGGACATATGTAAAGTTAGTCATCTTATGTTAGAAAATTAATTAACCTAGAACTAGATGTTCTTTGAGGTATCTTTCACCAATACAGTTTTGTGTTACAACAGAATAATTTACAAATCTTGTTTATAGCCACATTTACATGAAATTTCATGGGAAAGCAAGGAAATATTAAATATTTAACTCCTTGCTTTTCATATTTCAGAGTGCTAAACATATAATAAATCTCAAATGCTTATTAGTCTTCTAAGAGTTGTAAAGGAGCAGTACAGGTTAGAATTTCTTAATCTGAAGTCTTTAAATACTTTGAGATTTATGAGAAGGTTTTATGAATCTGTTGAGATTGTTGGCAGGTCTCTGAATTCTAAACTTTTTAGTGTACTTGAATTGGAGGGAGTATCTATAACTTTGGTTGTGAATAAGACAGATTTGATCTCTACTTTGCTGGAGATAGTATTCTTTTATTTAAAGTTGTAGGTGAACACAATACCTTTATTTTATTTATTTATTTTTATGTGGTGCTGAGGACGGAACCTAGTGCCTCATATGTGTGAGGTAAGTGCTGTGCCATTGAGCCACAATCCCGGGCCTCCTGGAGATAGTATTCTAATAGGAGAAAATAGACTTTGAATAACAAAATATGAGTAAATTTACAGATGGCAGAAATGTTTCAGAGAATTTAAACGTTGTGATAGAATGAGAGTAATAATAAAGATTGTTAGGTAGTATAAGTGGTCAGGGAAAGCTGAGAAGTTGACATTTTTTATGCTTTGGAAATTACCAAGAGTGGCTGACATTTTTTGTGCTTTGGAAATTTCCTAGAGTGGCCTTTGATTCAAAGATTAACAGAATAGTTAGCACTCAGATCCAGTGATGGGGACAGTGTTCAAAAATTAAGTTGGAGTGACTCCGGAGGCTGAGGCAGAAGGCAAGTTTGAGACCAGCCTTAGCAACTTAGTGCCTGAGGCCCTACACAACTTAGTGAGACCCTGTCTCAAAATCAGAAGGGCTGAGGATGTAGCTCAGCGGTAAAGAGCCCCTGGGTTAAAAGTAGTTTGAGAGATAATTAGAAGTCATATCATTCAGGGCTTTTTAAACCAGAGTACGAAATCTGCATTTTATTCTGAATATAATGAGAAACTGTTTCAGGATTTTAAAGTGGAAAATGATGAGAAAAGAAAACTCAAGATAAAGCCCTTTCGAAATTTAAGGGTTCAGGGGGCTGGGGATGTGGCTCAAGCGGTAGTGCGCTCGCCTGGTGTGCACACGGAGCTGGGTTCGATCCTCTGCACCACATACAGATAAAGATATTGTATCCACCAAAAACTAAAAAATAAATATTAAAAAAATTAAGGATTCAGAAAAATAGCAAGTGAATTCAAAAGAAGAGGAATATGTTGTTCATAACAAGGTGGTGAGAGTAGCTGTTTCATCTTTTTGAGAATACAAGTAAGATTAGATTAACCTGACCATTAGATTTGGCAACAAGTTTGTCAAAAGGACCTAATGGCTGTGAAGTCAGTAGCTGTTAGAACAAAATGCAGGTTTGGGACGATTTATACCAACTTTACTGTCTTATATGGTTTATTTAATGAAACTGCAAGTAGTTTTCCCTTTGTTATATGTTAATCTTTAACCTGGGCATAGTGGTATGAGTCAAGAGTTTGGGTTTTGAGCAAGAATATCTGAGTTAATATCTGCCTTTTTAGCTTATTCAGTCTTCCTTCCTTCCTTCCTTCCTTCCTTCCTTCCTTCCTTCCTTCCTTTCTTTAGAGAGAGAGAGAGAGAATTTTTTTTTAATATTTACTTTTTAGTTCTCGGTGGACACAACATCTTTATTTTATTTTTTATGTGGTGCTGAGGATTGAACCCAGCACCCCGCGCATGCCAGGTGAGCGCGCTACCGCTTGAGCTACATCCCCAGCCCAGCTTATTCAGCCTTTCTAAATCTCCATTTCTCTTACCTGCAAATGGGATAATATACTTATGGATTTATTCTGTGTGAAGCATTTAGCATAGCGTGTGGTGCATGGTTGTATGAATAATAAAAATTATAATGATATGCAATAAAATATATTTGTGCTCTTTGGAGTTGGTATTGTTTATAGGAATAAAGTACTGTTTTCCCTTTATAAATAATTCCTGTGGATGATGCTTTAGCAACTTAATCAGCTTTTTCAAACATCATGAAGTGTCCAGCTCTCATTTTGAATATATCTTCTAAACACCTTTTTGGCTGTTTAATTTTGAGCCTGTTATAACCCCATGTACCAATGTAGCATTTCACTCTACAAATAGATATAGATTTTTCTTTTTTAGCATCTAGAAGACAGTCTCAATTTATCGAATAGTAATAACTATTTTAGTGCTTTATTAAAGAAGTCAAAATATAGTCAGTTTCACAATTTACTCTTAGTGTTGTGAGATCCATTTGGATATATATGCAAATAACTAACCAGAATTAAAAACAATTTGAGAGCTTTCTATAAAATAGTTAAATATTTTTTCATTTTGGAACTAGGGGTATCGCTTGGTGGTAGAGTGCTTGCCTAGTGTGTGCAAGGTGCTAGGTTCAATCCTCAGCATGGGCCGGTGGGGCTGAAATGAAAATAGACAGTTAAAAAATTTTTAATTTTTATTGGTGATCAAACCCAGGACCTCACACCTTCTAGTCAAAGCACTATACTGTTCAGCTAAACCCCCAGTCTCCAGTGTTCATTTTTATTTTCTAGTAGCATACATTCTAAAAACCCAAACAAAGTTAAGTTGATTTATTTATAATTTGTGGTACTGAGGAGTGAACCCAGGGGCATCTACCACCAAGCTACAGCCCCAGCCCTTTTTAAAAAAACTTATTTGTGACAAGGTCTGGCTAAATTGCCGGTCTGACCTCTAACTTGCAATATTCCTGCCTCACAGGCCTCCTAAGCAGCTGGAATAACTAGGATTATAGGTGTGTGCCACCTTAATTGGCTTACCCATAATTTAAAGAGCCTGGCACATAATAGTGCTTGTCAATATTTGTTGAATGGATGTACAAAAAGTTTTTAGCATACATAATAGAAACCATTCTCTCATCAATAATGGGCTTCTATTCAAGGTTGAATAATTTCAATAAAATGTGAATTAAATGTAATACTTGAAGAATAACAAGTATAAATAATTGACTTCTGTTTCATTACACTTCAAATGATTCATCTTTGTAAGCAGACTATTGAGCATAATTAAATCTTTAATGAGTTGTAATACTATTGTACTTTATTCTGAATGTCAGTTCTCATTTTTTAAAACTACAGTTATTTGTAAATGTAGTATGTAGTGGGTATTGTTTAAAATATGTGTTAGAGGTTTCAGGTTGGGTTTTATATTTATTTGAAGAAAACTTTTGATAGACACAGTGATGAATTTTTATGATTCGTTTTTCATTAGCCCACCAAAAATAGATCAATAGTAAAATTGAACTGCATATGAGTTCTGGTTAATAGTAATTGTTCTGATTCTTAAATTTGGAGATTTGAAAAATCCTTTTTTTTTTTTTTTTTAAATAACATCTACTGAACCGCTTCCCCAGCCCTATTTTGTATATTATTTAGAGACAGGGTCTCCCTGGGTTTCTTACCACCTCACTGTTGCTGAGGCTGACTTTGTGCTTATGATCCTCCTTCCTCAGCCTCCTGAGCTGTTGGTATTATAGGTGTGTACCACCATGTATTGCTTCCTAGCTATTGTTAATATTTTATTTAGAGACAGGGTCTTGCTAAGTTGCTGAGTCTGGCTTTGAAGTCACAATCCTCCTGCCTTAGCCACCATTATGTAAGACTATTAGGAATGTGTAAACCTTAAAAATAAACCCTGAAAAACTTCACCATCTCTTTATTATTAAATTATTTATTTATTGTAATTTATTATACATAATGGCAGAATGCAATTAATTTCATATTATACACATAGAATACAATTTCTCAAGTCACTGATTGTACACAAAGTATTTTCTCACCATTTGTGTCCTCATACATGTACTTAGGGTAATGATGTCTACTCATTCCACCATCATTCCTAGCCTCTTACCCCCTCCTTTTCCTTCCCTCTCCTTTGCCCTATCTAAAGTTCCTCCATTCCTCCCATGCTCTTCTCCATCACCATTATGTGTCAGCATCCTCATATCAAAGAAAACACTTTGTTTTGGGGGGGATTGGCTTCTTAACTGAGCATTATAGTCTCCAGCTTCATCAATTTACCTGCAAATTCCATGATTTTATTCTCTTTTAATGCTGAGTAATGTTTCTTTGTGTATATATACTAAAGTTTTCCTATCCATTCATCTACTGAAGGACATCTAGGTTGGTTCCATAATTTAGCTATTGTGGATTGTGTTGCTATAAACATTGATATGGCTGTGTCCCTGTAGTATGCTGTTTTTAAGTCCTTTGGGTGTAAACTGAGGAGTAGGATACCATCTCTTTTTTTCTTATTAATATCACCAAATTCGATGATAAAATATTTTTAAGGTATTTTTAATTTTAGGCCAGTTTTAAAAGGCCTCCATTGATTTATAGCATACATAAAGTGAAGAGCTTGATAAATTCTCACAACTGAACACTCCACACCCATGTAACATATTCAGATCAGGAAACAAAATATTAATAGCCCCCTCCAAACAATTACTTTTTTCTTTTTAAATGAAGCTTATTTTTTTTTGCACAATATCTTTGTTTATTCATTTTTATGTGATGCTAAGGCTCGAACCCAGTGTCTCACATGTGTGAACCTCACAAGCGCTCTACCACTGAGCCACAACCCCATACCCCCTGGAACAGTTACTTTTTAAATATATGCATATATAAAGTCAGAGACATGGATCAACTTGAGAAACATAGGTCCTAGATCTAATTTTATTACTAACTTTTAAAGCATCACCTTAGGCAAGTTATTTCATCTTTCTGTGGGACTAGTCCCCATTTCTAAAATGAAGGAATGAGACTAGACATTTTTATTATGGCTTTAATTCTGTGAAAGTGCAAAAAGATGGAATACTGTGCTATAAAACTGTTATGAGAAGTTGCAGGGTGGAGACTGCACTTTTGACTTCAACAGTTGAATTGACATGAAACATACTCTAAATTTTTTTATTTTTCTTTGTTTTCCAGGTTATATTTCACACTATGTGCTGACTGTATCTACAGAAGATATTTAACAAAAAAAAAAAAGATAAACTTTTTTCAAAGATTTTGATTCCAGTGGAATCTTTGCTTTAGATTTGTGTGTGTGTGTGTGTGTGTATTAGTGAATTGTAACTCCAGAAGCAATGCCTGTACAAGCTCCACAATGGACGGATTTCCTCTCCTGCCCAATTTGCACTCAGACTTTCGACGAAACAATTCGAAAGCCCATCAGTTTGGGCTGTGGCCATACTGTCTGTAAGATGTGCCTGAACAAACTCCACCGTAAGGCTTGCCCATTTGACCAGACCACTATCAATACAGACATTGAGCTCCTTCCCGTGAACTCAGCATTGCTGCAGCTAGTGGGTGCTCAGGTAAGATGGGTGACTTAATAGTTTTTAAATTGAGTGTGTGTGTGTTTGTGTGTGCACATGCATGATCTTGACAAAAACTTGTTGAATTAGAATTGAATAACATTGTCTTCTATTTAAATAGATATGATGCTTTCTTGTACTATGTTGATCCTTTATTTCAGTATATTACAAGATACACTAGTAATTCAGTATTTTTCATTCATAGTATTGAAATGTTCATTTATTCTTAGATTTTTTTAAGAACCCTAGCTATTCAGATTACTAGAGAAAGAGATAAGTCATAAGGAATTCTTTGCACTGAGGAAAATACTATTCATATACCCTTGCACTGAATTAATAGAAGAGATAAAGCTGCTTCAGGCAGTTTTACATATTAGATACTAACTGAAATGATGAAAAAGGTGACAAAATCAACAGAGCACAGCTTTTAAGAAGCACTTATTTTAAAGAGGATCAAATATCCCTGGTTAGCTACATTTGGAAGTTAGTCTGGTAATTCTGAAGGTAATACTTCGAAAGTTTTATGTAAGTGTTCTCAAATTAGATGATGGGATAGTGGTGCGCCCCCCACCCCCTCGCACTCCAGGGAACTGGGGATTAAATTCAGGGCTTCATGCATGTGAGGTAAGCACAATACTACTGAGCTACATTCCCAGCCCCTAGTGTTCTCAAAGGTCATTTTCCTCACAAGATTTAAAGACAAGTTTTTGAGTGTTAGATATGATTCATTTAGATAATTCTTCACTATTGATTTGTTCAGTGTAAGTCTGAAGTCCCATATATTTAGTATAAAAGCTTAATCTTCTGTAAATTGCTAAAGTATGACAAAAATTGATGTCATTACATGTGTCGAAGATAAAGAGAGCTATTCTAGGATAGTTTATTCAAAAGGAAACCTTTATTTATATGCCTATCTTGATATTACCACCAGCACTACTAAATATTTATTAAGTGCGAAAGTACAGAGCCTGTCTTGGTGACACATAGCCAGTAATATCAGTTATTCAGGAGACTAAAGCAGGAGGTTTACAAGTCCAGTCTGGGCAATTCAACAAAACCATGTCTCAAAATAAAATAAAATGGGCTGAGTATTTTTTACTTGTGGGAATGAAAAAATCTAACAACCACTTTAGAAGACAGTTTGGTAGTCTCTTATTAGTTTAATATTGATAATTGCCCAACTAATTTGAAAATATGTTTACACAGAAACTTTTATTTGACTATTATCTCAGTGGTTGAAGACTTGCTTGGCGTTCAGGAGGCCCTGGGTTCAATCCTTAGTACCACAAAAAAAGAATAACCCACTGAATGGAGGAAAATAATACTAAAATCATATAAGGGACTTATATCTAGAATATGTACGATTTTTAGCTCAATGTTTAAAAGACAAGCCAGTTAAAAATGGGTGAAGATCTACATAGACATCCCAGTAAAGAAGAAACAAATATGGCAGATGAAAAGTTTCTCACATTAGTAGAAGAAAGGAAATAAGGGGAGGAGGGAAAGAGGAAATACTGGGCAATAATATTGGCCAAATTATATTGTTATATTGTATGCATGTACAAATATATAACAAATTATACCAATGTGTACAACTATAATGCACTAATAAAAATAGGGAAAAAATTGCTGACTACTATCACTAGGAATAGCAAATTAAAGCAACTGCTCACAGTTTTTCATACCTTTGCTTACCTATTAGAAAAACCAAATTCTGAAACATGGACAACAAATGCTGAAGAGAATGGAGCGACACAAACTTTTATTTTTTACTTGTAGGAATGAAAAAATCTAACAACCACTTTAGAAGATAGTTTTGTAGTCTCTTATTAGTTTATTATTGATAATTGCCCAACTAATTTGAAAATGTTTACACAGAAACTTTTATTTGACTATTTACACCAGTTTTATTCAGAATTGCAAAAAAAATGTAATCAAAATGTCTTTCAATAAGCAAATGAATAAACATTGGTATATTCATGTAATTAGAATATTGTATAAAATGAAATAATAAAAGGAAGTAGTAGTTAAGCCACAAAAAGACACAGATAAACCTCAAATATATGTTGCTGAGTAAAAGATGCCACTTTGAAAATCCTACAATACTGTATGATTCCAAATATGTGATATTGTATACAAAATTAAAAATCACAATAAAAATATCATTGGTTGCTAGGATCCAGTAGGAAGGCAGGAGGATTGATGAAAAATAGGGTATTTCTTAGGGCAGTGAAACTATATGATTCTGTATTTGTTGGATGTATGATATTCTACATTTTTCAAAAAGAGATTTTAACCCAGGGGCACTTTACCACTGAACTTCATCCCTGGCCCCTTTTATTTTTTATTTTGTGACAGTCTCACTATGTTGCTGAGGCTGATGTTGTCTTGGGATTCTCATGTCTCAGATTCTCAAATCACTGAAATTACAGAAGTGTGCCACCACACCTAGCTAAAACACAAAACTTTACAAAGTTTATGGAGAACAATCTGAAATAAATGAAACAACTTTACTGCAAGGGCTATAGAGGAAAGGTGCTAACCTAATTAACTTTAGATACTAGTTCAAAGTAAGTAAATTCTCAGAAAATTAAAGGCATTAGATATTATATATGAACAGTGTGTTCTAATTGATAAAGTGTTTTCCCCATGAAAGTATGAATTAATTCTGACACTGCTGTACATGTATATGGGAATTAAACTTTTAAGTAAATGGGAGGCAGATGGTAGAGAATGAATTTTCTCATTATTGGAAGTTTATAGATATGCAAAGAGGAAGAGGCTAGAATGATCTGAATGCTAATGGCTTAGAATTGGGGCATCAGTGGAAACTTGGTTTTAACTGAATATAGATACAAATGGTTTTATAGTAATATTTACACACACACACACACACACACACACACCTGGGGTATAATATACACATATTTTTTTTTTTTGCCTTGTCAGCCAAGATGGACTAGCAAGCACAATACCCCAATATCAGCATTCATACCTAATGTTCAATTTTGGCTTCTAAATACAGTTCTTCACTAAAAGAAACCAGCATTCTTTGGAAAAGTGGCTGATTGTAGCCCTGCAATAGGAAGTTGGAGCGTCTAGTGCTAAAAAGTCTAAAAGCTCAAATACAGTCAGTGAAGGGGATATGTCATAGGCACACAGGAATCATCTGAAAGAGCTCTCAGTGGTCAAATCTGAAACAGTTTGAAAACAAAACAAATAGAATTGTATTGGATTGTTACCAAAGTATAAAATAATTATTCAAGTATATACAGATAAAAACCTAAATGATTGAATAGAGAAAGAGACTGGATTTCTCATGTGGAATTCCAAATAAATTTAAATAAACTCTACCCTCAAAGAGTACACATGTGGGCTATACATAGTGACTCCCTTTGGAAAGTAGTGTATGGAGGGCTGGGATTGTGACTCGGGTAGAACTCTCGCCTCACACATATGAGTCCCTGGGTTCTATCCTCAGCACCATATAAAGATGTCCAACTGCAACTAAAAAATAAAAAGGAAGGGAGGGAGGGAGGGTATGGAAAGTAGGAAATTGACTAACTTTATCCATACACAAAGATACATCTATATTTTTCCTTAGGAAGTTCATAATTGCATTTTTGTTTTTGCGCCCAGGATATGATCTTACGTAACGACTGAGGCAGGTGTTAATTCAGATGGTAGGTGTTCCAACAGGACTCCCATAAAAAGTAGCATTTCTCACTCAGTGTGGTGGTGCATGTCCAATCCCAGCAACCTGTGAGGTTAAGACAGGAGGATTACAGGGTTTGAGTCCAGCCTCAGCAACTTAGCAAGGCCCTGTTTCAAAATAAAAAATATAAAGGACTACGGATATAACTCAGTTGTAAGGCAACCCAGAGTTTAATCCCCAATACCCACTGCCCTCACTCTAACCAAAGTCACATTTCTCAGTGTAGGACTATAACCCAATAAATTAGGAGAACACTTGTGTCAGGAGAATATTTAGAATAAAAGGGAAATCTGAGAAGAAAATGAAAAAGATTTCAAGTTTTAAAGAAAATAAGTATTAGAACACTCGAACACGTATGTAGGATCAGTATTCTATAAGTGTAAAGGTGAAAAAAAAGAGCAACAGAATTAAAGTGACAGTCTCAGGGCCCCATTGCATAGGCCAGGCCTTGAACCCAGCTTTATTCTCAACTGTACTAAGGCTGTTTGCACAGATGATATAGGAGGAAAAGGAAGGATTCCTTTCACCTTAGACAAATTATCACATATTGATTTGTCCTTTTATAGCTTCTTATAAAGGTGTAAATATTTTATTGGAAAAGAGATTCCCCATGATGCTTTGCTATAATCACAGTAATTCTTGAAATTTCTAAAGTAGGGATGAAGAGTTCATAGTCCTTCCTTGCTTGTTTGTGCCATATACCATATATGTACAGTAATGCTTGAAGTAAGAGGGGGAGTAGGAGAAAGAAAAGGGTGGAAGACATGGTGAAAGATAGCCTTCCTCTTTGATGCCTATACAGCTTGGCACATAGTAAATACAAAATCTAGGAATAACCATATCAGCAGGACAAGACTTAGGAAAGAGTAGTAGAAGAGAGCTGACCACATAGGAAGTGAAGTTTAGAGAATCTTAAAAACTTTTCTGTGAATCTAAAATCATTCCAGAAAACGTTTAAAATGTGTAGAGAAGTTTGAAGTTAAACAGATATTCCAGTTAACTAATTATTTTAGCAGATCTATCTGAAGTGACAAAATTAATCATCATTTCAGATTATAAATTTATCAGAACAATATATAAATATAGACAATAAATATAGACAATTATATATTGTCTATATATAAATACCCTATAAATTAGACAATTATTATTTGTCAATTAAAATCAAATGGCATGCATAAGATCCTGGGTATAGTGTGCAGGACACACATACAAACATGTTCGTATATTTTAAAAATACGCATGCACACACCCACATATATACATGTATATACATAAATATATTTGGATGTATATGTGATAAATTATAATTACATATGTGGCAGGTAAATGTGTAAAGGATACTCTGCTTTTGGAAAATCGTCTGGCAGATTTTCAAAATATTATCACTCACTAGGTGTGGGTACCCAAGAAAAGCAAAAACAAAACAAAAAAATGGTTCACACAAGATCTTGTTTTTTTTTTTTTTTTTTTTTTTTTTTTTTACACACAAGATCTTGTATACAAATATTTATAGCAGCATTATTCATTATAGTCAAAAAATAGAAAACTGAAATGTCTATCAGTTGATGACTCATATAAAATGTGGTATGTCCATACAATGAGGTGTTATTCAGTAATAAAACTCTAGAATATATTATAACTTGCATGGCCTTGAAAACATTATGCTAAGTGAAAGAAGAGTCAAAAAAGATCACACATTATATGATTATGTAATTTTGTTTATATGAAAGATTCAGGAAAAGCAAATTCATAGACCCACACATAATAGATTGGTGTTTCCTACAGTGGGTTGGGATGACATGATGGAGTAACTGTTAAAATGGTATGAGGTTTTCTTTTTGAGGGAAGAAATTCTGAGGTTAATTGTGGTGATAGTTATTCAACTGGGAATGTGCTAAAAACCATTGAATTGTGTTCTTAAAAATCAATCAATAATATGGTATGTGAATTGTCTCTCAATAAGGCCATTTTAGAGATGGAACAATTCAGTAGATGTGTATATGAGGAAGATCTTTTAATTAAGAAAATTTAGTAGTTTTGATGTTGCCAGTGTTCAAGTTATCAGTGCATAAACTATACACAATAAAACATTTAATTAATTAATGAATACTCTTTTCCTGCAGGTCCCTGAACAGCAGCCCATTACTTTGTGTAGTGGGGTTGAAGACACAAAGCATTATGAAGAAGCCAAGAAATGTGTAGAAGAATTAGCATTGTACCTGAAACCGCTCAGCAGTGCTAGAGGTAAATCTCATGAAACCATCTATGCCAAGCGAACATCTATGAAGTATACTTTTCATTACCATAAAAGTTATGAGCTGTGCCTGGTGTGGTGGTGCGCAATTATAACCCACCTTTGTGAGAGGCTGAGGCACAAGTTCAAGGCCAGTCTGGGCAATTTAGCAAGACCCTATCTCAAAAAAGGCTACATAAGGGCTAGGGTTGTAGGTCAGTAGTAGCATGCTTGTCTAACATGTGTGAGGCACTGGGTTCGAATCTCAGCACTGCATATAAGTAAAATAATAAAGGTCCATCTACAACTAAAAATATATTTTTTAGTAAAAAAAAAAGGGACTGTATATACAGCTCTGTGGCATAGTACCCCTAGGTTCAATCCCTAGTATCCCCCCAAATTGTGAACTGTAAATGAATGAAATTCATTTCTTTTTATTGTAAGCTAGATCTACTTCATACTAAATAATGTTGCAAACCCATTAAATAAAGTAGTGAATTTAGAGTTTGTGTTGTTGGAAAAATTATTTGAATGACTAAAAGTGTAAGTATGTATAAGTACTAGCGATTCATAAGGGCAACCTTTCCATCATTCGACAATTGTCAATAGTCTTGTCTTCTGTCTAGTTTTAGATGGTGCACAGTAGGGGATGTAATAAAAATGGAAGTTGCTATTATCTCCCAGAAGGGGCTTGCTATTTGATCATAAAAGTAAGATTAATCACTATGAAATAATATGCTAGAACTGTTATGACTTTAAGATTTGGGTCTTTGACCAATTTTTAATGTTGGTTGGTCTTTTTTCCTTTCTTCTTCAAAGATTAAAATGAATAATAGTATTTCAAATGTCATAGTGAATGTTGAATTTCATGTGATACATATAAACATTTGTATACTTTTAAAATACTTGTGTAGTTACATTGTTTATTTTAAATATTCTAGTAGGACCCAGAACTACTATGCACATACCTACAATCAGCCCATCAGAGAAAGAGCTCCTGGACTGTAAAATAGTACTGTAAACCTATAAATAATGTTTTTATTTTCTTCTAAAGGAGTGGGTCTGAATAGCACTACCCAGAGTGTTCTGAGTCGCCCAATGCAGAGGAAGCTTGTGACTCTGGTTCACTGCCAACTAGTGGAAGAAGAAGGCAGGATTCGTGCCATGAGAGCTGCTCGCTCTTTAGGTGAACGAACAGTTACAGAACTCATTCTCCAGCACCAGAATCCTCAGCAACTCTCTTCCAATCTTTGGGCAGCAGTCAGGGCTAGGGGCTGTCAGTTCCTTGGACCAGGTATATAATTAAAATTTGGTATTTATTGTACTAGTAATTCTAAAAGTATAATGTAGAACTCTTTTAAGTGATATATGAAGAAGAGCTGGGTTTACAATATCCCACTCGACAAGTTTCTCAGAGAACTTAAAAATTTTCTCTCAATACCAAAGTTTGTTCATTTTCAGAGAAGTTTTTTCTAAATGCATTAGTCCCTAATCTACTTTCTTAATAAAATATAGAGAATATAAGCCCAAATTGCCCATAAAATTGTTTTAATAAATGTAAAGCTATAAGACTGGGGTTCTAGCTCAGTGGTAAAACGCTTGCCTAGCATGCGTGAGACCCTGGGTTTGATCCTTGGTACTATAAAAAAGGCATAGTTCTCAATGTCTTTTATTGTGTTTCCCATTAATTGAATGATATCTGTAGAAATTATCATATATTGTTCTTTAAATAAAATATATCATCTCTGCACCTGATGATTTTTTTATTTTGCCCAACTTTTCCTAGCAATGCAGGAGGAAGCTCTAAAGCTGGTTCTACTGGCCTTAGAAGATGGCTCTGCTTTGTCAAGAAAAGTACTGGTTCTTTTTGTGGTGCAAAGGTTGGAGCCACGGTTTCCTCAAGCTTCTAAAACTAGCATTGGGCATGTTGTTCAGCTCCTTTACAGAGCCTCCTGCTTCAAGGTATGAATCTAAATTAAAATTTCTGCTTAAAAGGAAACATTGTCCTTTCCCTAAATTTAATAAAGTTGCCTATACCTTTACAGAATATCTCAGGAATTTTTCTTTTGTAAAGAATGTAGATCATACATTATTGAAGTTGAATCTTGTTTGTTTTTTTTTTCCCATTCTTTTCAGTGCTGGGGATGGAACCAGGGCTTTATGCATGCTAGGTAAATGCTCAACCACTTCGTTACATCCCCAGCCCTAAATTTTCTACATGGGTATTGAAAAACATAGACCAAACCAAGACTTACAGATTTTTATATTGAAGAGACTAATCTGCTGGGTCAGTGTTTCACCAACATTATAAACAGAATTGGTCTAAAGAAAGTTATTTGAGCACAAACAAGTTTTCTTGAAGATTTGTTCCTCTACATATGCAATGGAGTTGTTGTTTCCATTTCAGTTTCAGCATGTGTGGTAAAGTTGGACATATTATTCTCTTATATCCCAAGTTAAATCAACACTACCTCAAACATAGGTATTGGCGCCTGCTATATTTATTGTTCCTCTGTTTTGTTTTCCTAACATCTTAAAATCAAGGCATAAATAGTGGGCTTAGGGGTGTAACTTAGTGGTATGGCGTTTGCCTACTGGGCATAAGGCCTGGGTTTAGTTCCAGGCCCCCCCCCACAAACACACACAAAGAGATGGATATTTAAACAGTAAATTAAAAAATTAAAAATATTGGAAGCCAGGTGTGGTGGCCCATACCAGGTTTGGAGGCTGAGTCAAGAGGATCACAACACAAGTTCTAGATCAGCCCTAACAATTTAGTTAGAATCTATCTCAAAAAATTAAAAACGACTGGTGATATACTTTAGTTGTAAAATGCCCATGAGTTCAATCCCCAGTAACTCCCCCCAAAATTTGAAAACCAATTTTTTCTACTTTAAGCATTCCTCTTAGGAATGTGTGTTCATATTACTGTGTTCCAGCTGTACTCTTTAAGTGTCTTCTAAATTTTCATTTGAAAAGTTTTTTCAAGCTGTGAGATAATTTGTTAGTACCATACAGCTCCAGGACTTTATTTATTTATTTTTTAACTTTTATTTTTGGTATTGACAGAGGTTTATTTAGGAAAGTAGATAAATATTCAAAGGAGAATGGGAGCAGTCTCAAGAAAGACTCTACTTTTGGGGTAAAGCAAGGAATACACATTCAAGCAAAAATGTGGGCTACTCCAGAAGGAGGAGAAGCCCTGCTCAAGAGTATTGAGAGTTGAGTCTGGGGAATCAGTGTGTCATATAGAAAGCAAATTTTATCTTTTAATGAAGGTTAGCCTGTTTTGAGAGTTCTTTCTTTCTTTCTTTCTTTTTTTGTTTTTTGTTTTATTTTTTGAAACCCTTTATTTAGTTATTTTTATATATGACAGCAGAATGTATTACAATTTATATTACATATATAGAGCACAATTTTTCATGTCTCTGGTTTTATATAAAGTATATTCACACCAGTTCGTGCCTTCATATATGTACTTTGGATAATGATGTCCATCACATTCCACCATCATTTCTAACCCCCTGCCTCCCCCCTTCCCCTCCCACCTCTCTACCTCCTAAGCTCCTTCTCCTATGTTTTTCCTCCTACTCCTCTTATGCTCCCCCTCCTTACCCCACTATGAATCAGTCTTATATCAGAGAAAACATTCGGCATTTGTTTTTTTGGGATTGGTTAACTTCACTTAGCATTATCTTCTCCAACTCCATCCATTTACCTGCAAATGCCATGATTTTGTTCTCTTTTTTTTTTTTTTTGCTGAATAATATTCCATTGTATATATGTGCCACTTTTTTTAATCCATTCATCTACTGAAGGGCATCCAGGTTGGCTCCACAGTTTAGCTATTGTGAATTGTGCTGGTTTAAACATTGATGTGGCTGTGTCCCTCTAGTATGCTTTTCTTAAGTCCTTTGGATATAGACCAAGGAGAGGGACAGCTGGGTCAAATGGTGATTTCATTCCCAGTTTTCCAAGGAATCTCCATACTGCTTTTCATATTGGCTGCATCAATTTGCAGTCCCACCAGCAATGTATGAGTGTACATTTTCCCCACATCCTCACCAACACTTATTGTTGTTTGTCTTCATAATAGCTGCCATTCTGACTGGAGTGAAATGAAATCTTAAGAGTAGTTTTGATTTGCATTTCTCTAATTGCTAGAGATGTCGAACATTTTTTCATATATTTGTTGATTGATTGTATATTCTCTTCTGAGAAGTGTCTGTTCATTTCCTTGGCCCATTTATTGATTGGGTTATTTGTTTTTTTGGTGTTTAGCTTTTTGAGTTTTTTATATACCATAGAGATAGTGCTCTATCTTTGTGAGGGGTAAAAATTTGCTCCCAAGATGTAGGTGCTCTATTCATAGATTGTTTCTTTTGCTGAGAGGAAACTTTTTAATTTGAGTCCATCTCATTCTTGATTTTAATTCTTGCACTGTAGGAGTCTTATTAAGGAAGTTGGGGCCTAATCCGACATGATGAAGATTAGGTCCTACTTTTTTTTTTTTTTTTTTATTAGATGCCGTGTCTCTGGTTTAATTCCTAGGTCCTTGATCCACTTTGAGTTGAGTTTTGTGCATGGTGAGAGATAGGGGTTTAATTTCATTTTGTTGCATATGGATTTCCAGTTTTCCCAGCACCATTTGTGAAGAGGCTATCTTTTCTCCAATTTTTTTTTTTTTGTCACCTTTGTCTAATATAAGGTAACTGTAATTATGTGGGTTATTCTTTTGTGTCCTCTATTCTATACCATTGGTCTACCTGCCTGTTTTAGTAGGAGTGTTTTCATACATGTGTATATATATATTTGGTCTTGGAGCCCATGAACTGTGGTAGAATGTAAGTTAGTTTATTTTTTAACTAATGGCTTGATTTTCATCTTTCCATGGATTTTCCTAACAAAATATAGATTGGACTTTATTTCTTTGTAATGAGAATGGAATACATATTTTAAATTAATATCAGTGTGATATGGAATCCTGACTACAATATTCTGGTTTTTTTTTAGGTGGGAGGAAGGAAACAGAATTTTCCACTAGAATATTAGGTGTCTTTATGGAAAAAAAAAAGTTAAAGCTAAAATATGTAGATGATCTTAGGCTAAAGTTAATTATTTTATTTTGATTTGTTAAACCATTAGTCTAAGTACAGCTTGATATAAAATGTGACTTATTGGGAGTGATAACATTTGTACTTAAGTCAGTAAGTTAAAAAAATGAGTTACTACAGTAGTGTAATGGTTAATTCAGTAATTTAACATACTGACTGGCACAATACTAAGTGCTCAGTAACTAGTTGCTATTTTTGTTTATATTTATTTACTTTTTAGTTGTAGTTGGACACAATACCTTTATTTATTTATTTTTATGTGGTGCTGAGGACTGAACCCAGGGCCCCACATGTGCTAGGTGAGCGTTCTACCACTGAGCCACAACTCCATCCCTAGTTGCTTTTTTTATTATTTAAAAATATTATTATCATCTGGGCATGGTGGCAGATACCTGTAATCCCAGCAATTTGGGAGGCCGAGGTGGTAGAATCGCAAGTCCAAAGCCAACCTCAGCAATTTAGTGAGACACTAAGCAACTCAGTGAGACCCTGTCTCCAAATAAAATACAAAAAAGGGCCGGGGAAATGGTGAAGTGGTTAAGCATCCCTGGGTTCAATCCTAGGTAAACTGCCTCTCCCCTGGTCCCGCGCGCGCGTGCGGGCACACATGCACACGCATACATGCATACATACATAATTATCAACATTATGATTATTCTAGTCTAGCATCTCAAACTTTACACTTGGTGGTGGCCCATTTCATAGAACTACATAGATAATTGAGCCAAGTACAAATTAGTAATCTTTAGAATCACATCAGCATCTAAAGTTCCTCAAGTTATTGGTACCACATAGTTCAATGTCAGGCAAGTCCCTAGAGTACTGCTTTTTAGAATAATTGTCCTTCTGTACGTATTTTCTTTTCAAAAAGATATATGTACACACAGATATGTATTAAGTTTTATCCAGTCTTTGAATTTCATTCCCATATATGTCCTATCTTTCTGGAAGACCTAGCAGAAGATTTTGACATCTCTGTTGGAGCATGTTTTATAAGCAAAATGGCATATTACATTTTAATCTTGGTGTTGTTGCTGGAAGAAACTTTTTACATTTGAAATTGTTATCTGTGTTTATATAAAGTATAAACTTATTTCTTTACCTCATTATGAGATTAACTGTTTCTTACTAGGTCACCAAACGTGATGAAGACTCTTCTCTGATGCAGCTGAAAGAAGAATTTAGAACCTATGAAGCTCTGCGACGAGAGCATGACTCCCAGATAGTACAGATTGCTATGGAAGCAGGCTTAAGGATTGCACCAGACCAGTGGTCCTCTTTGCTTTATGGAGACCAGTCTCACAAATCTCACATGCAGTCCATTATTGACAAGGTAGAGCCTCTTTTGTCCTTTATGTTAGACTACCCTTAGAATTTTGATATTTTATGATTTATGATTTGGTAATTCATTTACTTAACAAATGCATATTAAAATGAATATTGCATGTCAGGCTTTTTGTAATTTGTATCCAGTGTGGCTGTGTCATGTTATAACTAGTCACATCAGAATACCAGTTTGTTTAAATATTTGATTAGTGTTAAAATGCTTTTATCTAGTACTCTCCCACATTGCTTTTGGGGGGGTCTCTGGTCTTTTATTTTGTCATTGCCTCTCTCCCTTTGTTATTCTCTTTGAGTTTTGATCACAGGATTAGTTAAACCCACTTTCTAAAAATCTTTATTGTCTTTCTTTAGTATCCAACTGACTGGTTATATTAGATCTGTGTATTGTGGTTTCTTATGATTCTTAGCCAGAATAATTTCACATATAATGAAGCTACTACCATTCTGAGGTAGATCAGATTTTCAGTAAACTTGTCTCTATTTTATCTATTGTTTATTAGGATAAAAAGACCATTCAAGTAGATGTAAATGTTAGATCGGGCTCATTATTTGTATCTGATGCTAAAAGCTATATTTCTCTTAAAATTAGAGTAATACAAGGGGCTGGGGTTGTAGCTCATTGGTAGAGCACTTGCCTGGCACATGTGAGGCACTGGGATCCATCCTTGGCACCACATAATTAATTAATAAATAAACAAACAGATAAATGTGTTGTATCCATCTACAACTAAAAAAAAAACAAAACAAATTAGAGTAATACTAGAACTGTTTGTTGTAATTCATAATGACATTTATAAAAGTGCTATTTAAAAAGTCTTAAAGCAGCTTGTAAAACATACTATAGTATTTTAAATAATAATATTATCTTTTAATATTTCACCTTAAATACTTATAATTCCAGAAATGATTGCCAGTTCTGGAGCCTAGCGTACATTTAATTTAGAGTAATAGGGTCAAACTAATAAAATAATAAAATAATAACACTAGTTGAAACTTAAAGGTTGATATGTGCCTAGGTTAGAATGGAGCTTGTATTTGAAGTTAAGCAACTGACTGGCTATAATTTATTGAAACCTTAATAATGATCTTTTTAAAGTAGTTGCTTTCCACCTCTGAAGAAAAACTTAGCTTACTTTTCAAAAGATTTTGCAAATAGGTTAAACTTTTTGTCTCAGTTGAACTATATAATTAGGCATAGGTCCTAGAAGAATTTTTTCATATCCTGCTTTAAATTTAAAATCCAGAGATCTTTGTACAACAAAATGGTAAGCAAAATTTGTAATGTATTTCATATCTTGTCATTTTATAGAGCAATACATAATACCGAACTTTTTGTAATAATGGAAATGTTCTTTGTATATACTTTTCACTATGTTGATCATTTGCCCCATATAGCTGTTAAGCACTTAATTTTTCAGTTTTATTTGTTGTTGTTGTTTTATTTTTTGGTTATGGGGATTGAAACAAGGGCCCCACACATACTAAGCAAAAGCTCTGCCACTGAGCTATATCCCCATCTGCTGCTAAGTACTTGAAATGTAACTTGTGGAACAGTTGAAATTAAATAAAATAAATTATTTTATTTAATTAATTTAAACTTAAATTGCTAAATATGATAGCCAAGCTATCATACAGTACAGTACAGATATAGAATTTATTAGAAATGTCCCCCCAAAGCACTAATTCCAATAAATTAATGGAGAGAGAAACAGGAATTAACAGTTCACAAAGAGAATACATCAAGAATGGGCAATGTGGCACATGACTTAATCCAAGCACCTTGGGAGGCTGAGGCAGGAGGATTGCAAGTTTGAATCCAGCCTCAGCTATTTAGCAAGGCCACATCTCAGAATAAAAAAAGGACTGGCTAACTTAATCCAAGCTACTTGGGAGGCTGAGGCAGGAGGATTGCAAGTTTTAATCCAGCCTCAGCAATTTAGCAAGACAACATCTCAGAATAAAAAAGGACTGCAGATGTGGTTTATACAATAAATAGATAAACAAATAAATAAATATATCACCAGCAATAATGATTAAAGAAATATACGTTTAAAATAGTGACATACCAAGTATTGCCCGTTAAAGTTTGTGTGTGTATACACACACATATATACTCTCATAACATTGCTGGTTATTTGTAAAGTATACATTATAGATTGTTGTGGGAAGCAATTTGTCAGTGAATAAAAACCTATAAGCCAGGGACAGTATCACACATTTTATTCCCAGTGATTGGGCGGCTGAAGTAAGAGGACCACAAATTCAAGGCCAGCCTCAACAATTTATTGAGGCCCTTTGTAGCTTATCGAGACCCTACCTGGAAAAAAAAGGGGGGGCTGTGCATGGAGCTCAGTGATAAAATACCCCAGGATTCAACCAAAAACCTATAAAATACTCTTATCCTTTGAATGTGCTATTGCCAATAAATTTTTGTTTTTGTTGTTGTTTTGGTACTGGGGATTGAACTCAAGTTGAACACTGAGCAACATGTCCAGCCCTACATTGTATATTTTATTTAGAGACAGGGTCTCTCTCACTGAGTTCCTTAGTGCCTCTCCATTGCTGAGGTTGGCTTTGAACTCATGATCTTCCTGTCTCAGCCTCCTGAGCCACTGGGATTATAGGCATACCGCAGCTGGCCCAAATAATTAATTTTAAGGAAATAATAAAAAATTTGAAAGAGTTTATAATCTCAGGAGTATTATTTGCCACATTATTTAAATGCAGAAAATAGGGGAGTGATTAAAGAAGATTTATAAGCTCAGAACACTAACGTAGCCCTAAAATTAGTTGAGAGGAAAATCCTCTTCAGCAGATACATAACATTTAATTTCTTATTAAAAATGATAGTGAGTCAAGTGTGGTGATGCACTTGTAATCCCAGCTATTCCAGAAGATGAAACAGGAGTATCGTAAGTTCAAGGTCAACCTCAGCAATTTAGTGAGACCCTGTGATAAAATAAAATAAAAACGGACCAAGATTATGGCTCAATAGTAGAGCACTTGCCTAGTATGCATGAGGCACTGGGTTCAATCCCTGACACCACATAAAAAATAAACAAATATGTTGTGTGTGTGTCTGTCTCCCTCCCTCCCTCCCTCTCTCTCTCTCTCTCATATATATATATATATATATATATATATATATATATATATATATATATATATATATTTAAAAAATAAATAAAAGAATGAAACAGACTGGGGATGTAGCTCAGTGGTACAGTGCCCTAGTGCCTTAATACCACCAAAAGAAAAAAAAATCAAAACTTAAATGTTATTATTTATTAAGTCTTGGTGATGGAATACATTAGATATATTTGTCTGAAATGGTTTATGATAAAAATGGCTAGCAATCTAAAAATGCTTCAGTTATAGTATTAAGCCAAAACAAATATATAAATAGCTGTCTATGTTTTTTAATTATAATAAGTTATTTAATTATGTTTTTAAAATTATAATAAGTTTTGATACATATATTAAGAATTAAATAAAGGCATGTCGGGATTCTAAGGATAATTGTATTATTTTCCTTTTTTTTTTTTTAAATGTATACTGTTTAAAACATTACCTCTTGAAGAGTGACCATTTTCAGGAGGAAAATTCTCATCGAAGTGTTTTCATTTATCTAGAACCCTCAATTACTATTACAAAATCAGGGTGGTAGTGTTTTCAAATTAAAGAGATCATGTTATGCCCACCTGAAGTAGATAATGTGAGAATGTGTCTCATTAAACTTTTGGGACCTACACAACCTGAGTGCTTCCAAGAATCCCAAACTAATATAAGATTGTTTGAGCTGGTAGAGTTCTTGAAATTGTTTATTCCATTTAACAGAAGAGCTTCTGATATTAGTAAGATTTATATTCAGTGTCATGATCTTAGACCCTGTAGACTGAGACTGTATTTCCAAATTTTAATTATTTAGAAGGACCCCCTTAGAGCCAAAATAACACACCATGCTATGAAAACCAAAGTTAGAGCCCGGCACAGTGGTGCGTGATTATAATCCCAGTGATTTAGGAGGATGAGACAGGAGAATCACAAGTTCGAGATCAGCCTCAGCAACTTAATGATGCCCCAAGCAACTCAGTGAGACCCTGTCTCAAAATTAAAAAGTGCTACGAATGTAGCTTGGTGGTAAAGGGATTCTGGGTTCAATCCCCAGTACCAAAAAATAATTAAAAAAAAATAATGGTACTATTAAATTGATAAATTAAGAAAGGTCCCACATTTGAAGAATGTGTAAGCAGAAGGAATAGTGCTTTATACCACATGCCTGTTTATACCCTGTTTAAAACATTGTGGAGATATGAGGAGTTTGTTTAGGTAATAAGTAATTCACTCTGGCCAAAACATATAAGGTATGTGAATAAGATAAATTTCAGAAATTTCAGAAACATCTATGAGTTGTAAGTAATCTTTATTTTATAAGAAGTATCTGGTCTCTGAGAAAGTTAATATTTATGTTTTTTAAGTTGCAGACCCCAGCCTCTTTTGCTCAGAGTGTTCAGGAACTAACAATTGCTCTCCAGCGGACTGGAGACCCAGCAAACTTGAACCGACTAAGACCCCATTTGGAACTATTAGCAAACATTGACCCAAGTCCAGGTAAACCCAAAGGAAACTAATGAACTATATCTTATGTGTGTCCTCAGCTTGATTGTTCATTTGTCTTTTGTTACATTCCTCTAGAATTTCCCAGAATATTTTTTCAAGATCTTTTCTATAGTATTCTTTTTGTTCCAAATCTTCTTCCTTATTTCACTTAAAAGAATATTTATTTGACACTTTCATTTACTTAATGATTAGCTATGCTAATTACCTCATCACAAAAATAGATCTCTTTAGGCTCCTTTATATTTCTTCTTTCTTCCATCACAAAATTGTGCTGTATTTTACCTTTCTCACCTGTGCCAAAACTCAGTTTTTCTATATTCTTAGTTGGCATTTCCTTAATCTCATTTTTGCCTCTTCCCTGATACCTTGCTCATTAATTTTCTCTTTTTGGGTATCTTTACTTTGTCAGCCTTTTCCTATATTCTGTTTCTTGATGTGAAAATATACCCAAGCTTAATTTTTTACCTAATGTTTGCATCTAAGCTATTTTAACTTGTATTTATCACAGTGTTTATTCCTACTACTGAACTAAAACTCTGTTAATATTTGCTAGAAGTTTCCAGGTCTCTAATTCCAAAGACTTCAGGCCTTTAAATTTGTCTTCAACATTTAATAATGTTGTTGAACACTTCTTTGGTATAGAAACTCTTCTGACCCTTATATTTCTGCAGTCTCATGTTCTCTTTTGTCTTGAAAGCTGCTTCTGTCTTGATTTGTACCACTCTTTTCCCTCCTATCCACAAACTTGTAGTCGAATTGTGCTTTTGGAACTTTGTATTCTCTGCATGCTTTGTTGATGATGGTTGTTGGTTTTTAGCATCAGGGTATTACCTCTTCATAGAAATAGACTTCCATATCTCTCTATCACTGTTATTTCTTCACTCCAAATCCATTTCCCAAAAACTGCTCTGTGTTTCAAAGTAAGATCATCTTCATTTGATGACTGCTCTTCCTCCTGTTTCCTCACTAACATTCTCTGATGTACGTAACCTTAAAAACCTTAGTCTTCTGTCTTGCTGCATACCTTTTCTTTCACTTAACTCTACATATCATTTCAGACAACAGGATCTATTCTTCTTTTATAAGTTTCTCTATTCCACGCCTATTATTGCACCTTAGTGAGATGAGAGCCTGGTTCCTTTTCTCTCAGATTAAATGGTTATAACTTTGTATCCTATGAATTCTTCCAATCCAGTGTACTTAAGTGCTGCAAACTGGAACTTATTCCACACTCATAAACTTTCACTTATACCTCATTGCTTTCAGAGGAATATTTGGAATCCTCTTAACCTTTTTTTTTTTAATTCACTTTTTAGTTGTAGGGCTTGGGATATAGCTCACTTGGTAGAGTGCTTGCCTTGCATGCACAAACCCTGGGTTCAATCCCAGCACACACACACACACACACTCACACAAACACACACACACAGACACACACACACAAAGGTAGATGGACACAATACCTTTATTTTGTTTATTTAGGGTTTTTTAAATTATTGTTTTTTTTTTATTTGGAGATGGACATAATACCTTTATTTTGCTTATTTAGTGTTTTTTTGTTTTGTTTTGTTTTCATGTGGGGTCGGAGATTGAACCCAGGGACTTGTGCATCCTAGGCAAGTACTCTGTCGCTGAGCCACAACCCTAGCCCCTTATCTTACTTTTTTAAAGCAGCCTTCTTTTGCAGATATACTTCCAAGATTGCTCAATGAAACCACATCAAATCTCTTCCTAGAATATACAGTAAGGATGTTGTGGCTCAGTGGTACAGTGCTTGCCTGGCATGCATGAGGCACTGGGTTCGATCCCTGGCATCACATAAAAAAATAAACTAATAAAATAAAGGTATTATGTCCATCTACAGCTAAAAAAATATTTTTTTAAAAAAGAATATATAGTGAGCTTTTTTCCACTTTTTTGCTTTGATCATTCTGAGCAATTAAGCGAAATTCCACAAGCTCTTACCACTATATTAGCCTATCTACATCTATGCCAGTATATTCTGCTGTTTTCGTATAATTGTAGATTAACTGTTCATTGAACTAAAGCCACCCTTTCTCATCGTGCACTAGCATCACCTTGACAAGCATATTCTACCAGTGTCCTTTTTCTGATATCATTAGTTTTCCTTTATTAGAGTACTTCTATCAACATTTAAATACAGTTATTTCTCTCATCTTAACTCATTTTTAGCCCCTTTTTCCACCTACCTAGAAATGTTTTTTACCTTTTTAATAACACTTTGTGCATGTTTCTGGGAATTAAACGTAGGGCTTACTCTACCACTGAGCTGTGTCACCAGCCCTGATGCCACTGTCTTGAACTCAATCCATTCGGGCATTTTTCTCTACCATTCTATCTAAACTTACATCATCAAGGTCACAGTGACTTCCCTGTGACCAGTTCCAGAGTTCAGTTCTCAATTCTTGTATTTGACCTATCCATAGCATGTATCATTACTTGAAATGCTTTTTTCTTGGCTTCCATGCCACCACATTCACCTAATTTCCTTCTTACTTTATTAGGCTGTCCTCAGCATTTTTTCTGCTGATTTCCCATCTATAGCTGATGACTCTTAGGGTAGTCTCAAAGTTTAATCATTGCACCTCTTCTCTTTTCTACTTAATCCAATCCCAAGACAATATCAGCAAGTCTCATATGTTTAAATATCATTTATATGGTTCACAAATTTATTCTTGTTTCATCAATTCTGAGGCCTACCTTTTTTTCTGATATTAGCATTTCTGAAATTATACAGTGATATGTTTCTCTTTTGGTGCCATATAAAGTAGTGTAGACATTATAACTGATTGTCTTTTAAAATCTGAAATAGAGTTCATCTAGCTCAGACTTTTTTTCCCAGACTGTGTGTGTGTGTGTGTGTGTACCCAGCCACCATAATGAGTCTTAATTAGTATTTCAAACTTTAAAAATGAGCTGCTCCCCTTATCTTGTTAGTGTCAACTCTGTTCTTTGATTTGTTTGGTTCAAAACCTCATAAAGATCCTTACCTTCTCTTTATCTCATAGTGTATATGTGATCCATCAGCTAAATCAGTAGGCCTTACCTTTAAATTTCATTTAGAATCCATGAACTTCTTAATACCGTCCTTGCTACAATCTTTATCTCTCCTCATAGATTATAGACTAGCCTCCTGTTTTGTGTATGACATACCACAAGAGCCAAAGTGATCCTATTAATTTTCTGCCCCGAAATTTTTCAGTGGCTTTCCCTCACCTAGTGTAAAAGTTAAAATCTAGCCCATGACCTATAAGTCCTCACATGGTCTGGTCTTTCATTATCTCTCTCCAGCCTTGCTAGTATGGAACCTGCCAATCACACTCTCACATCAAGGTCTTAGCAGTTTTTCTTCCCTCTTAACTAGAAATATTTCCCCCTAGTATCTCTATTAAGACACTCTGAAACCCTTTTTACAGGTCTTTTACTAAATGTAGCCTCCTGAAGGAGGCCTCCTCTGGCTTTTCTAAAAGTTTATGTAACTTGCTGTACTTCTTTTCTTTGTTCTCTGTTTTCAGTTTTCATCATTTCCTAAAAACTCAGCCAGGTACAGTGGCACATGCTTGTAATCCCAGAAGCTCAGGAGGCTGAGCCAGGAGGATTTAAGTTCAAAGTCAGCCTCAGCAATTTAGCGAGGCCCTAAGCATCTTAGCAAGAGCCTGTCTTAAGTATAAAAGAAGAATAAAAAAAAGAGCTAGGGGTGTGACTCATAGGTTAAATGCCCTGGGTTTTAATCCTCAGTATCAAAATAAATAAATATAAAATTGAAAAATGGTGGAGCAAACACAGAAAATGCTTGCAATATAATGTTAAGTGAAAAAAAAATTAAAACTCTGTTTTGATTATTTTTCTTGTTTATTATCTGGATCATTTCCTTGAATATAATGGGAATTTTTGTTTTATCACTACTGCTTCTCTAGCACCTAGAACAATACTCAGGCATGGTATATGTTCCCAAATATAATTTTTGAATAGCTGTTCACTTTCGCTTCTCCGTGTTCTCCTTTTTCCCCCCTAGTGAAATTCCATTTGTTCTTCAAAGCCCCATTCAAATGTTGTCACCAAGAAGTCTTGCATGATGGCTTCAGCAAGAAGTCATGTCTAAAAATGTGTTTGCACTTGATTTTGTATTTTTTTAGAGATTATTTTATATTTAGCTTTATGGTTAATTGTTATATAATAAAAATCTGGCACTAACAAATACTAAATGAAGACTGTAGCTGAGTTGCTTTTATATAGTTGCTTTATCTATTAAGCTTATTAAACATTTTGTTTATCCTATACCTGAATTATGTAAAACTTCAAAATAAACATACAAATTGGCTGACTCGAGGCAGTCCATAGTTAAGTTTTGTGTGAACTCCCCTATGTTGGTCTGTATAATGTTCTAAATCTGTTAGGTGCTAGCATTTAAAAACTGTTAAATTTTATGGCTGTGGTTGTGGCTCAGCGGTGGATAGCTTGCCTGGCACGTGTGATACACTGAGTTTGACCCTCAGCACCACATAAATATAAGTAAAACAAAGGTATTGTGTCCAACTACAACTATTAAAATACTTGAAAAATTTCAAAAAACCTGTTTTTAAGTTTTGACTAGGGGTATAATTAAGTAGTAGAGAGCCCTTGCCTAGCAGGTGCAAGGCCTTGGTTTCAATTCTCAGCATTTAAAAAACAAAAAATTGATAAATTTAGGAAGCTCAGATTTCGATGTCCTTGGGAAACTCTAGGACCAACCTTGCATCTTTACATAAGAACAACTAGTTGAAGACGCTGAGTGGTAAGCATACATTTGTATCAGAGATATGCTCTCCAGTCAGCGCAGTCCATGTCACACTCTGTGGTCTGTTCAATACTAAGGTTCTAATGACAGGTGCCTTTATTTTCTGGCTTCCTTAATTCCTTTGTTACCTTTTTTTTCCCTGTGGTAATTTTAGTTTGTAAACACATCTTTTAAAAGAATATGTCCATTCCTTTAAAAAGGAGGTTAGGTGAATAAGTTATTTGAAAGGCTGCATTATGCTTGATTGCAACTTCTTTATTAATATATTGGACCAAATATTTAATAATATTATAGCTAAAGAAGATTTTTGTTGTCATTTGTTCTATAGATGCTCCTCCTCCTACTTGGGAACAGCTAGAAAATGGACTGGTAGCTGTGCGTACAGTTGTACATGGGCTGGTTGATTATATACAGAACCATAGCAAAAAAGGAACAGATCAACAGCAGGTAAGATGCAGCTTAAAATTTAAAATTAAGTCACCATGCATATACCTTGAAACTACTGTGAGTAAATCTACAGATATGAAGTCAAAAAGATAACATGAATATTTTAAGACTCTGACAATCAAAACCATATAAATTATAAATTAGCATGGTTAGCAGCCAATTTACTGGTTTAGCCTAGTAATTTTTTCCAACATCATTAAGCTAATCCTTACTGATCTGATGTTGCACTGGTTCACTTTTCACATCGAATATATCAACATTTGATGAAGAAAGCATATTCCGTGCTAAACCTTATTCCATTTAAGATTATTCTCTGGACTTTGTATTATATATTAATTTGACAGTAGGTATTACTGCTGTATTAAGTAATCTAATACTGCTCATACAGCTGTAGATGGTTTTTCTATATTATTATATGTGCAGTGAAAAGCCTGTGAGTTTAATACTCTTATTTCCCTGACTTAGGTAAATATTAAAAATAGATTATGCAATCTATCTTTTTCCCCTGTAGAAAGACAAAAAATATCAAAAGTAGCCTGGGTATGATTTTCCCATTTATTCTAAACACAGATAAAGAGCTTTATTTTATGACTAAGAAATTTTGAAAAACCTAAAACTTTCAGTTGCTTTCTATTCCATTGGCTATCACAAAGAATATAGCAAAAACAATGAGACAAGCTTTTAAGGTCTGCCATTAGTGATAAAATATGTTAAACTTGGTTCACTTTTGTGTTATATTTGATATTAACCTTGAAATCCATCCTAATGCCTATCCTCAAGTTGTAAATAATAAGCTTAATGTGTACCTTTGGAGAATTTTAAGTCATTGGCATATTCGTCTGCAAGTCACGAATTGGTTATTGGACCTTTTGTACATTTTGTAGTATTTTATAGGAAATGTATATCTGTCTGAACATTGCACAAAACAAATATTAGAAGAGAGTTTATACATTCACAAGTCTTAAATTCCATTGGTTTGTTTTTCTGTTATAAAACTTGGAAGAAAGATTATAAAGTTGCCCTGAGGTTTAAGAATTTATATGATGCCATGTGTTTGAGAATTAACATCAACATTTCAGAAAAATTAGAACTTATATATATATTTTTTTAATATTTATTTTTTTAATTGTAGTTGAACATGATACCTTTATTTATTTTTATTTTTATGTGGTGCTGAGGATAGAATCCAGGTCCTCACACGTGCTAGGTAGGCGCTCTACTGTTGAGCCACAACCCCAGCCCAGGACTTATATATTTTTAACTCTCTGAGACTTAAGAAAAAATAACTTGAGAACTTTGTCTCTGGATAATGTAGATGAATATGGGGATTAATCTTATTCATCTAGATTGTGAAAATCCTAAACTGGCAAAATGGAATTTGCATTCATTTTGGTTTTGTAATTTTTGTTTTATGTCTGATGTTTTGATTTTGGTCTTAGCCTCCACAGCATAGCAAATATAAAACATACATGTGTCGAGATATGAAGCAAAGAGGAGGATGCCCTCGTGGTGCCAGCTGTACATTTGCACACTCACAAGAGGAACTGGAAAAGTAAGTGTGAAAAGCATGAGACAGCCTTTGGAATAAGATATAAGTAGAACAATGTGCTGACTTTGAGAAATAAGGAGAGTGGTTTCTTCGGCTTTCATTAATTACATTGTTTCTACAGAGAAAACTATTTTGTGTTTAGGTTTATCTCAAAATGAATCATTTTTACTACAAAAAAATTAGAATGTTAGCAATTTTCATTAATTTTAGCTAATTTTTAATAATTGTATAATGTGTTACCTGTGGAAAATTTTGCCATTGGCTCAACTTCATAGTTTTTTGAAATTTCAAGGGCTGGATAATTACAGTGATGTTAAGTTTTCTAGCACACTAAAGAAAGAAAGACCACATTCTCTCACCACCCTCCTTCCAGGTACTGGGGATTGAACCTATCAATGCTTTGCCACCGAGGAGTTACATTCCTATCTGTTTTAATTTTTTATTTTGAGATGGGGTTTCATCAAGTTGTTGAGGGTTGCTAAATTGCCCAGGCTGGCCTTGAACTTGTGATCTTCCTGCTTTAACCTCCTGAGTCACTGGGATTATAGGTATGAACTACCATGCCTGTCTTCTTTTTTTTTTTTTTTTTTTAAATAAAGCCGGTATGACACACCAAATTTTGACAAAGATAACACAATGAAAGAAAATTTTAGGGGTTGGGAGTATAGCTCAGAGGTAGACACTCACCTAGCATACACAAGGCCCTGTTGGGTTCAATCTCCAACACTGTAAAACCAACAAAAGAAAGGGAAAGAAAATGACAAAAATATTAATATTAAAAATCACTCCAAATAAAACAGAATTCAGTAATTCATTAAAATAGATTGAAGAAATAACATGATCATACCCAAAGATTGCAGAAGTCATTTGAATAAAATCTAACATCAATTTTAGATCAAAATCCTTTAATACAACAGTAGATACTTTGTATTATAGTATAATAACAGTATCATAGATACTTTCTCAGCCAGTTAATTAATTATATCTTAAAAGCCACCATGGTAGCATGATGCATTTAATTAGTACAATAATAATTTCATCTTATTAAGTCAATAAAAAAGGTAAGATTTTTCTCCTAGAAAGTTAGTTAGCATTCTGGGGTTTTCCTCTTTGTTGTCGTTGTTATTGTTGTTGTTCTGGTATTGAATCCAGAGGCCTTCTACCAATGAGCACACCCCCAGCCCTTTTTATTTTATTTTGAGACAGGGTCTCACTAAGTTACCCAGGCTGGCCTTAAACTTGGGATCCTCCTACCTCAGCCTCCTGAGTGGCTGGGATTATTGGTATGTGCCATTTCACCTGACTCTTAACATTCTGGAAGTAGTAGCTGATATATGTAAAGTTACAAAATGAACCACTGTCATGTAAAATAAAAAGGAAAACGTGTAGGCCCTGTTGGCCCTAGCATATACAAGGCCCTGTTGGGTTCAATCTCCAATACTGAAAAACCAACAAAAGAAAGAAAAATTAAGTTGAGTATTGGATGGTGTAGGTAGTGATAGAGCGCATGTGCAAAGCACTAACTAGGTTGGATTCCCAGCACCACGAGAGAAAAAAGTTGAAATTACAGATCCCTTATAAATAGTAAGTTCTGTGAGATCCCAATTAAAATCTCAACGTGGTGATTATTAAAGGCCCAACAAAATCATTCACTTGAAAAGAATAAATACATGCAAATAGGTAGGAAAATTATGGGAAAAAAGTCTTCAAAAGAGACTAGATTAATAGTTGTTTTATAAGCTAAGATAAATATAAAAACTGGTATTGCATAGGAACGATAGCTTAGTAAAGTGTAATAGAGAGCATCTAAAAAGAGTTGGAAAAACATAGGAACTTATGTGCTCAAGGTGACATTTTACATCAGTGACAAAAGATAATGGCTGTCTCTTTGAAAGATTCTTACCTGTCTTTGTACAAAACAATGAGTCTTTATATCAGTGTCTGTATACACATGTCATAGGAATAACACCACAGAGTACTGAAGTACTTTTGTTGTTAAATAGTCTTAAAGAAGGAAATAATTTTTTTGTAGATCCATGAAGAAAAGATTTCTTAAAATTGATTACGTAAAAACTAAAGACAGATATGGTGAATACACACAATTTTAAAAAGAAAGTATATGCAGATCAGATATCCCTGACACAAAATGAGATACTGCAAATATTTAAGAGAGGAGCCAGTATATTTGTGAATCATGAATATAAATGTATTAGTCCTGGCTTTTGTGTTGCTTTGACAAAATATCTGGGGCTGGGGCTGGGTTACTTGTAAAGTGGTTTATTTGGCTCATGATTCTGATGGCTGGAGGTTCAAACAGCTTAGAGCAGGTTTTTTTATGAGGACCTCCCCAGTTGTGTCATAATATAGTGAGAAAGCAAAAACAGCCAAGTTCATGGGGTGATTTTACTTGATAACAATTCACTCTTGTGAAAATTGATCCATTCCACAAGACCAGCGTTAATACCTTGCAAGGGCAGTGTCCCTATGACCTAATTACCTTTTCCTTAAAGCTTTCACCACCACCCAGCATTGCCACCATTGGGACCAAACTTTAACACCCTTGGAGAGTACACTCAACCCGTAACCAATACATAATGAATAGATGATTCACAGAACTAATGGCCACTGGATGTGTAAACTGTATTTAGCCTCACTATTTATTGAAGAACTGCAAATTAAAGCTATTCAGTTTTTTAAATTTATTTATTGGTATTGGATATTGAACCCAGAGGTATTTTAAATTGAGGTGTATCACTATCCCAACATGTATACTCTTTGGCCTAGCAGTTCTGTGTTTGATTACTCACATTAGGATGCAAGTTCATGTACATAATTATCAGCTACAACATTGATTTAATAGCCAAAACCCCTAAAATTAACTGTATCATAAAGGAATATCCAAGATTAAATGCAAAAATAATGACTAATATGACCCTGTTTTTGTAAATAATAATGTTATACACATAGGAATGTGAATACTAAGCTTGGTGTATAGGGCAAAAAATGTGTATGATGCTATTTCAAATTCTAAATGGTAGTTACTTCTTCCTAGAGACCACTCTGGGCAACCAATTCAGACCTTGTCTCAAAATAAAAAAGAAAAGAGCTTGATATGTAGCTCAGTGGTAAAGTGCCCTGGGTTCAATCCCCAGTATTTTAAAAAATATTTTTCTGTGCCCTTTTTTTTTTTTTTAACTATGATATCTGCATAAATTTAAGCCATTATTTTGTATTGTTTACATTAACCTACTTTTAAAATAATTTCAGCTGGGGGTGTGGCTCAAGCTGTAGTACGCTCGCCTGGCGTGCGTGCGGCCCGGGTTCGATCCTCAGCACCACATACAAACAAAAGATATTGTGTCCGCCAAGAACTAAAAAATAAATTAAAAAAAAAAAAATAAATTCATTCTCTCTCTCTCTCTCTCTCTCTCTCTCTCTCTCTCTCTCTCTCCTCTCAAAATAAATAAATAAATAAAATAATTTCAGTTTTATGTAGGCACAAATAGCATCAGCATCTCTGTAGCACTTCTGATAAAAGTCAACATTTTCAGTTATTCAAATGTCTTAATGTTGTAGATTATTATTTTTTCACAATGCGCATTGGTTCTGTTTTTGTTTTTTCATGCTAGATATTGAACTCAGGATGTACTCTATCACTTAAGCTACCCCTTTAGCCCTGTTTTATTCTTAATTTTTAATATAGGCTTACTGTATCTCAAGAATAAATTTGAGGAAAAGCTGAAGTAAAATGTTTTAAACTGTCTTCTCAAGATCTTTTTACCAGTAAGTTTTGGAAATAGAAATCTCAACAAATAGTAAAAGTCTTAATAAACTGACTTATAATGGTAAAATGCTGGTGAGTTCATTAGAAGGAATTTTGTGCTCTATCAATGTGTTTTGTTACCTAAGATTTTATAGGAAATATGTGTACACACAGTTCTTGAGTTGATAGAGAGCCAGTGTTTTCAAGAGAGAATTTCTAAGGGCAAACACACACACACACACACACACACACACACACACACACACACATTTTTGGTACTAGAAATTGAACCCAGTGTTTCCTGTCTACCACTCTGCTACATCCTCAGCTTTTTTCATTTTTTATTTTGTTAAGTTGCTCAGGCTGGCCTGGAACTAACCATTTTCCTACCTCAGTCTCTCACATTAGAATATAAGATTTTTAAGCTGGGCGCTGTGGCTCACACCTGTAATCCCAGCAGCTCAGGAGGCTGAAACAGGAGGATCGTGAGTTCAAAGCCAGCCTCAGCAACAGCGAGGTGCTAAGCAACTCAGTGAGACCCTGTCTCTAAAAGAAATAAAAAATAAGGCTGAGGATGTAGCTTACTGGTTAAGTGCCCCTGAGTTCAGTCCCTGGTACCAAAATAAAAAAGAAAGAAAAAAAATATTTTCAAATGCATTTTGTTCTTGGTTTTGCCTTGATATATATATATTTTTTTGGTTGTACCTTTGCTTTTTGTTATAGATTTCGTAAAATGAACAAACGTCTAGTTCCCAGAAGACCTCTGAGTGCCTCTTTGGGTCAGTTGAATGAGGTGGGCCTGCCTTCTGCAGCCATCCTTCCAGAAGAAGGTGCAGTGGATCTACCTAGCAGAAAACCCCCTGCTCTACCAAATGGAATTGTGCCAGCAGGAAATACAGTGACACAACTGATTCCACGGGGGACAGATCCCAGCTATGATTCTAGTCTGAAACCAGGGAAAATAGATCATCTGAGCAGTAGTGCTCCAGGATCCCCTCCTGACCTGTACGTCATTTTTCCTCAGTTTCTTCCTTTTAAATGTAAAGCAGAAGAAGAAGGAAAGATTAATGTTTTAGTTAAAGAAAACGTTTTCTTTCTTTATTCTAGTAGTTTTTAAGAAATAGCATAGGTGTGAAAATGATAAAATTTGCAAATTTGGTAGAGGAAATGACTATTAGAATAAACCAGTTTATCAAATTGTGGCCATCTTGTTTTTACATTGAACAATTTATGTACATTAGAAGTATCTTAGAGATCTAAATCTTAGATTGTATAATCTTATTCCCTTAGGCTAGAATCTGTCCCTAAGAGTATTTCTGCCTTACCTGTGAATCCACATCCTGTACCTCCAAGGGGGCCGGCAGATCTGCCTCCCATGCCTGTCACCAAACCACTTCAGATGGTACCACGAGGTTCTCAGTTATATCCAGCACAAGCAGATGTTTATTATCAGGATCCTCGAGGAGCTGCCCCACCATTTGAACCAGCACCTTATCAGCAGGGTAATGGATATTTCATTTATATCACTCACTTGTCTTAGGAGTTAAGAAAACTAGGCAGGTAAGAGTGATGATTTACATAGTGGCTTCCTTAAAACAAGTAATTGTGTTTTTACTTTGGGAAAAAATTGAGATTTTTATGATCAACTAAATAAACTACCTTAGTAACTATGCACAGTTATCTGTATTTTTCTGGACCTATAAAATACATATATATATATATATATATATATATATATATATATATATATATATGAAAAACTAACATTGATCCTTTTGGAATTTATTGTATATAATCAATAGTAAAGAATAAAAAACTACTTATTATGTATGATGTGTGTGTGTGTGTGTGTGTGTGTGTGTGTGAGAGAGAGAGAGAGAGAGAGAGAGAAGCTGACCAAAAAGGACATCATTGAGAACTTGAGTCAGAAAAACCCATAAAAAAAATGCTTCAAATAGAGGTATTAGGAATAGAAAGAAAAATTTATGAATGGATTAGAAAGAGTCTAGAGTCATGGAAGAGTTAGAAAACTGTTAATCCTCTAGGCATGGTGGTACGCTCCTATAATACCAATGACTTGGGAGGCTGAGTTAGGAGGATCACACGTTTGTGGTCAGCCTGGGCAACTTAAAATAAAAAGGGATCTGGGGTTGTAGCTCAGTGGTAGAACTTGCCTCACATGTGTGAGGCACTGGGTTTGATTTTCAGCACCACATATCAATAAATGAATAAAAATAAAATAATGTCCATCAACAACTAAAAAAATAAAATAAAAAGGTTTGGGGATATAATTTGTGGTAGAGTACTCCTGGGTTCAGCCCCAGTACCCTCCCCACCAAAAAAGGTAAAGGTATGGAGAAGAAAGGGGGTGACTAAGGTTTAATATTTACAGTACATTATAAAATGCTGAAAGATTTTAAAATTGAAGTGTTGTATCTCTGTCAGAGATACAACAGAATGAAATGCTATTATTTGTTAAATGGAGGCCTGGTATGCATACCTGTAATCCCAGCAGCTTGGGAATCTTGAGACAAAAGATCACAAGTTCGAGACCAGCCTCAGCACTTCAGCAAGGCCCTAAGCAACTTAGTGAGATCCTGTCTGAAAATTTAAAAAAACAAAAAATTCTGGAGATGTAGCCTATAGGTAAAACAACCCTGGGCTCAGTCCCCAGTACCAAATAAATAAATAGGCAATAAAGATGTCTTCTGTTTCCTTTTCTCAAGGCTTTTAATTTTGAATCAGAAGTGTCACCTCCTGTACATTCAAGAGAATAATTTTTAATTGATATGACATTACTAACAAAAAAAAATGACAAAACTTGATTGATATCTTTCTTTTGACCAGGAAAAATCTAGCTATTTTTATTGAGCTGGCTAATGTGTAACTTTAAATATACTGGTACTAGTCAGGACCCAGTTGTAGATTACAGAAGTCATTCTAGCTATATTAAGCAGAAAGAGGCTTAGTGCAGGAGTTTAATGCCCGCGATATCCATGAACTATGGAAGCAGATTAAGCTAGGTCTCCCAAGAGTAAGTCCCAGAACTAGATGCTTATTGAATCTTTTACAATGAAAATACAGAAGTGGAAAACTTCTGTTCTAACTGCTACAATGAAATTGAAACCTACTACTGCAGCTTTATCCCAACTCTGGAACTAAGTAGTAGTTACTAGATATACACCAGCAAAATGGACTTTTTGTATGTTACTTCTCGTACCAGTAAATTCAGTTTCATATTCAGATCTGTAGTAGAAATGGAATTTCAAGGATTTCTGTAAAATGGAACTTTTTGTTTTCCATTTTCAGTATTAAGACAACACCAGAAAGAGGGTCAAACAGTAAGAACCAGTCTACTGTTGTAGATTATAGATAGCTTAGTTTTTTTTCTTTTCAGTGACATTTAAATTGTGTGGCTATGGGTGCATGGGCTATTTGTACTAGGAATCAAACCCAGGGTCTCACACATGCTAGGCCTAAGGATAATTTTAGCTTCATATTCTCATAAAGCTGACCTAACAATGTAAGCAGGAGGGAAAACTTCTAAAGAAATAAGTGAATTATTAATGCTTCAGTGTTTCAGTATTTAAAATATGTGTTTGTGTATGAATGAAAATAGTTTGGCAAATTGTTGCCTTTGGTTCCTTTTCTTTGTATTATACAGGTATGTACTATACCCCACCACCATGTGTATCCCGCTTTGTTCGACCTCCACCATCTGCTCCTGAACCTGGTCCTCCCTACTTGGATCCTTATCCACCCTACCTCCAAGATCGTGTTATGAACTCTCAGTATGGCGCACAGCCACAACAGTACCCACCTATGTACCCACCTCACTATGATGGTCGTCGAGTGTACCCTGCTCAGTCTTATACAAGAGAGGAAATTTTCCGAGAAAGCCCTATACCCATTGAGATTCCACCTGCTGCAGTACCATCATATGTACCAGAGTCCAGAGAAAGATACCAGCAAGTGGAGGGTTACTATCCAGTAGCCCCTCATCCTACTCAGATCAGACCTTCGTATCCCAGAGTATGGTGTATTTTTTTTTCTCATTACATAGACTTAGTTTATTTTTGGCAGTGATTCATTAATTTCTTGGCTATGCTGATAGAATTTGATCACTTATTTTGTATAAGAAAGTTTCTTTCCTTTTAAAAATTATTTTCATAATTCAAGTAGGGTTTTTTTTTTAAGTATTAATGGGAGGTCTCCCAACTAATGATTCTTAGTTTGTGAATTTAGATGGTCTTAATAATTCCTGAATGGCATGAAGGTATATACCTGTAATCCCAGTTGCTCAGAAGGCTGAGGCTGAAGGATTGAAAGTTTGAGTACAACCTAGGCAACTTAGTTTGACTCTGTGTCAAGATTAAACTTAAAACTAGAAAATGTAGCTCAATGTTAAGAGTGCTTGCCTAGAGCAAGCAAGGCCTTAGGTTCAATCTCCAGTACCATGAATGAATGAATGAATGAATGAATGAATATTTTGATTCTATTAGGAAATGATGGTCTCTGGCCAAGAAAAACAAACCTAAATTTAGCTTTTGGGAAACCTTGAGCGTTTTAGTGCATTTCTTTTTCTTTTGAATTTTACAATGTGTATACAGGCTGCTTCTAATTTTAAATATATACTAAATAAGCTGATGTGTTCTGAAATTCTCTGTCAATTTTAACTACTCTTTCCATTTTCAGGAGCCTCCATATAGCCGGCTTCCTCCTCCTCCTCCCCAGCCCCATCCTAGTCTAGATGAGCTACATCGCCGACGAAAGGAAATTATGGCTCAACTGGAGGAAAGAAAGGTTATCTCTCCACCTCCTTTTGCACCTTCACCAACATTGCCTCCCACATTCCATCAAGAGGAAGTAAGCACATCTTTTTAGTTTTTTATTAATTTTTCCTTTATCAGTTTGTGTGCATGTGTGTGTGCTATTTAAATAATCTTTATATATTCCCAAGGTTATCTACCTATTCCTAGAATTATCAAGGTATTTGCTGTTTTCTTCTAAAGATTATTTTATTTTATACTTAGATGTATAATCCATCTAGAATCCCTTTTTTTTTTCTTTTTTAATATCTTTGTTTTATTTATTTATGTTTTTATGTGGTGCTGAGGATTGAACCCAGTGCCTCATGCATGCAAGGCAAGCATTCAACCACTGACTACAACCCCAGCCCTTAGAATCAATTTTTTTTATATAAACTGTGTTGGAGACATGATCCTTTTGTGTGTGTGTGTGGTGTATGTGTGTCTCTCTCTCTCTAAGGGTATCTCATTTATCCTGTACCATTTAATGAAATGAGCATCCTTTCCCCCTTGTCCTGCAGTTACCTTGTTATAATGAGGTGACCATTGATCTGATTGTCTTACACCAATACCATAAATCGGCCACCCCTACCACCTCCATCCACATTCCTTTAATGTAGTTTTATTTATCATGTTAGCCAGTTGCAGCATGCACACCTGTAATCCATTGGCCCAGGAGGCTGAGGCAGGAAGGTCCCAAGCAACTTGATGAGACCCTTTGTAAAATAAAAAGGGCTTGGGATTGTTTATTCAGTGATAAAGTGCCCCTGGGTTCAATTCCCAATACTGGGGAGTCTGAGGGGAATTTACATAATTTCACAAAAATATTTGCTTCAGTTTTGATTAAGATTCATTGAATCTCTGAAGCTGGTAGCTAATCCAGGGGCTGGAGGTATATATCAGCGGTAGAGTGCTTGCCTACCACTTAAGGCCCTGGGTTCAATCCCCAGAGCTGCCAAGAAAAAGAGGCAGGAGGAGACTCATCCAAAATGAAATGTGCTATAAGCACATTTTTAGTACCAAAAAAAAATATTTTATTTTTTACTATCTGGATATATTGGGTTAAGTGAAATGCCTGTCTCTCTTTTTCTTTTTTTGTACCGAAGATTGAACTCACTGGCACTTAACGACTGAGGCATATACCCAGCCCTTTCTGTATTGTATTTAGAGACAGGGTCTCACTGAGTTTCTTAGGGCCTCAGCTCCCGAGCCTCTGGGATTACAGGCATGTGCCACCTCGCCCAGTTGTGAAATGCATTTTTAAGATTAATTTTGATGGATGCAGTGGCATCTAGCAAATGGGAAAAAATGATGCAGTTCAAGGCTTAGTCTCAGCAACTTGGTGAGACCCATTTCAAATTAAAAGACAATAGGGGCTGGGGATATGGTCAAGCACCTCTGGGTTTAATTCCCTGTACCCCACCCCCTCGCTAATTTTTTTTTTTTTTAAGATTAATTTTAACTGGTGGAGCTCTTGTCTAGTGTGTTCAAGGCTGTTGGTTTGTTTTCCAATACCACCCAAAAAAGTTTAATTTCACTGTTTTTTTAATTATTATTTTTTAATGTGTCTACTAGAAATTTAAAACATATATTTGAGTAAAATATATTTCTATAGAATAGTGTTGTTTTAGATCAATTTTGAAAGAAGTGACATCTTTAGAAATCAAGTTTCCATGAACATGATATCTCTCTCCATTTGTACAAGTGATTCCCCACCCCCCACCCGAGCACCATGATCCAATGGAGAGTCTTGCAAGTGCCCTACCACTGAGCCACACCCTCAGCACTAATGTTTTTAACATAGAGAAATTAAGTAGACTTTTGTGTATTCTGCTCTTTAGCAGGCTAAATTTCCTGACTAATTCTAATATTTGTTAATGGGTTCTTTTGGGTTTTCTGAGCACATAGTCATGTCCTCTGAATAATTACCAGCTGTTTCCTTTGTATTCCTTTTGTCTCTTGTTTATACTCCAGAATAATGTTGCATAGAAGTATAATAGCCGGTATTCTTTACTCATTGGTAATTTTTGAGTAGGTAAAGCTTTTAGTAATTCACTATTATTATGTTTGCTGTAGGTTTTTTGGTAGAAGATCTTTATCAGATTAAGTTTCCATTTATTGTTTTACAATTTTTGTGTTTAACTTAGTAATGAGAAAATTAACAGGATGGTAATAAAGAAAAAAAAAAGCAATACAGGTAGTCAAAGTTGGAAAAAAACAAGAACCCTAAAATAAAGGTGCTTAAAACAAAGAAACCAAAAGCTGGTTAATGTAGTAGGCATGGTAGTATAAACCTGAAATCCCAGCAGCCGGGGAGGCTGAGGCAAGAGGATCTCAAAGTCAGGACCATCCTTGGCAACCTAGGGAAGACCCCATTTTTTCAAAATGGGCCAGGGAGGTAGCTCTGTGGTAGAGTGTCTCTGGGTTCAGTCCCCACTACTGAAACAATACCAAAAACTAATTAATGTACCATAGGACAATAAACCATAACTTTGGATTTTACCTTCTTTGTATTTCTGCAAAACAGTGCTAATAGTTATTGTGAATGAATGTTGTCTTGCATCTTTTTAATGTTTATCTGATCTGTAGTGATTTTCCACTTCTGCTGTTGGTATATTTTTTTCTTGTTTGGTCTTGCTATGGATTTGTTCATTTTATTTGTGAAACAAAGCCATCTTTTTGCTTTGTTGATCTTATTTATTTGTTTGTTTTGTTGTTTTATACATAGTACTTAAGCTTATAGTTATATATGTTTTTTGAAAGACAGCACATAGTGGACATTTGGTAAATAATAACTGTTTATTTTATATTTTAATTTTCATTAAAATTAACAATAATGCCTCGTTGTTAAAGAACTTTATATAGAACTATCTTAGGACATAGAAAACTCTACATATTTAAGCTTCAATTTTTATTATAAACAGCTTACATATAGTTGTACTAAATTCAAACATTATAGAAATACATAACATAGAAATAATTTTCCAAAATCCTGTTTTCTGTAGCTACTGTTAATTTGTTATGTATTTCATTTTCTTTGTGTTCCTATACTAACATTATTTTCTACTAGGATGATTTGATCATACATTTTGAGATTTTATGCCTGTGATTTGCATTTTTTTGCTTACAGTTTATTTTTACTTAACTAGTTACTCTGTATGTTTATATATAAATTTATCCAATTCCTTTAACAGCTGCATAGCACATTATATTTGGGGTGAAAAGGGTATGTTTTTTAGTAGATAGTATGTTTTAAAAGCTAGCTGTTATACATGAAGTTTGAAGATGAAGGGGAAATATAAAGGAGATGATTATGAACGACCAATAAAAAAAAAAAAAAAGAAAAAAAAAAAAGGAGATGAAATTTTTCAAAAGTGGTAGGGCAATCAAAAGGAAAGATGTTTTGAACAACAGAAACAGAAATTGTGGTTGAAGTGAGTATTGATGAGCACATAGCCTTGCTCAGTGCAGAAGGCTATATTATGACTCAGAAGAGATCCTTAAGTATAAGACTTAGATCCTCTTAAGTGTACCAGCAGCCCATAGATAACAGTAGATCTACATATCCTTTGATAAAGTGAAAGCAATGTTAAAGTTCTAGTTCTTGTTCTGTTGTGGTTTAGCTTTGATTACATTGTATCTACATTTTTCTTTATTGAACTTGAAGAATTTATGAGACAGTGTACAGGAAACCACTTTGAAAATGCCAAATATTACGTAAAAGTGAATATAACAATAGCTATTCTCTTACTAGATAATTGCAGAACTTACATTAAGAAGATAAAAATTATGCATATTATCCTTTTTACATCCTTGAATCATCCTATGGACCAGAATTTATTCAAGATAGGAATTATTGCTGTTAAAGAGATTTTAATAAAGAATTGTTACATCTGGGGCTGGGATTATGGCTCAGTGATAGATCTCTCGTCTAGCATGTTCGAGGCCCTGGGTTCGATCCTCAGCACCACATAAAAATAAAATAAATAAGATAATATGTCCAGTTACAACTAAGAAATAAATATTAAAAAAAACACGAATTGTTACATCATCATCCAGTGTGCTTTAAACTGTATTTAATGTTTTTGTTTATCTGTTATTAAAGGCAGCATTGAGGGGGATCTAGGAAAATCATGCCGTAATACATATTTGCTTAAATGTTGATTTCATCTAATGTAATAAAGAAAAGGATGGGCAAACCTGTAAAATCCTGGCTTGATTCCTTGTAGGAAACTGAGATACTTCTTTTTGACCTCTCAATAACAAAGTGTGATGGCTAAAAACACCATTCTTTACTAAAGCTATTTGTTTCATAAACTATAAAAATTGACACTTAAAAGTCAAATATACAGGCTGGGGTTGTGTCTCAGCAGTGGAGTGCTCGCCTAGCATGTGCAGGGCCCTGGGTTTGATCATCAGCACTACATAAAAATAAAGTAATTGTGTTCAACTACAACTAAAAAATAATTTTTTTTAAAGTAAAACACTTTATTGCTTCAGCTTGATGTTCTGAGAAATTCCTTGCTTTCTCTGTCTTGTTACTCATAGACCCATTTCCTGTTTTTTTTGTTGTTGTTGTTTGTTTGTTTTGTTTGTTTTTCTTCATCTATAGTTTTTGGATGAAGAATTGAAGGTAGCTGGGAAATACAAAGGAAATGATTATAGCCAATACTCTCCTTGGTCATGTGACACCATCGGCTCCTACATTGGAACCAAAGATGCAAAACCCAAAGATGTTGTGGCAGCAGGGAGTGTGGAAATGATGGTATGTGTAATGGATAAGCCATAATTAATACAAATCAAGAGACACCAAGTAAATTTTTACTCATTATAGTCTAGACACAAATGATTGAGCTTTGCTTTAGAGTTTCAGATGATAGTCTTCTCTGCCGTTGAACTGCATTGAAACTATATGGTTCTTTTGTTTCATTCAAGTAAAAGTAAAAATTTATTATCTAGACAAAAGAACATATATTGTATTTCTGCGCAGGTGGTAATTTCCCACCAATTATTTAGAACCCAAGCTAAATTGTTTTATGTAATTAAGATTTTGGGCTTCACCAAATAAAACTTTTTTACAGCTCTAAAAAACAAAGTTGAATCTAGTGAATAAGAGTGTTATTTGAGTCAGAATTAAAGCTGATTTAGTTTCAAGTGATATTGAAATTTATTATTCTTAAGTCATCTGTTTTATCTTAATTGCCTTTTTATTTTTTAAAGAAATGAAATTTTCCAGAGTTTGTGGCAGGAGCATTGCAAGTTTGAAACCAACGTGGGCAACTTAGCAAGACTGTCTCAAAATTAAAAGTCTGTAATGGTTGAGATTAGCTTGGTGGTAGAGTGCCCTGGGTTCAACCCCTGGGCAAAAAAAAAGATGGTAATCACTTATACACTGGTAGCACTATAAATAAATGGTTTAATGTCTGTAGTATAAACACAAATAGATGACAGCTTCCAAAAAACAGGGATATAAAGGAGAACAAGCAAAAACAAGCCTTTAGGTGTTGGGTTTATATAGTTCAGTGCTGTGGTACTTCCCTAGGACTTGTGAGGCCCTGGGTTTAATCCCCAGCACATGCGCGAGCGGCCCTCCCCCCCCCCCCCCCAACACACACACACGCTCGCTTGCCCGCTCGCGCGCCTTTGTGTTTTTCTGTGGCACGATTCAGGAAACATTGCATTTAGGCCATAAATAAGCCTTTTCACTGGAATAAGATGAGGAGGTGGAGTTAAGCAGGAACCCTTGTTTTGGACTTAGTGTACTTTCTGAAAGGATTATTACATTAAAAGTACATGCATACTATATTATAACATATATCATATATTAATATTATTATATATGATATTTTAGGTATTACCAGTAAATTTTAATATATTTTTTTAAGTACATATGTGGTGTGGGGTTGTGGCTCAGCTAGCACATGTGCCCCCCCAGCACATGTGAGACCCTGGTTTTGATCCTCAGCACCACATAAAAATAGATAAATAAATAAAGGTATTGTGTCCAACTACAACTCAAAAAAAGTACCATATATGCTATCAAAATAAAGCTAATTTCCCCTAAATCAGTCAAGAATGAAAATGTTCTTAACACAATCTAGGTGTAATCTAGATGTAATCGAAAATCTCCCACAGAGGTGCAAAAATTCTAGCTCAGTGTTTCTCAGGCACACTAATCTGTATACACATTACCTAGGAATTAATCTCTCTCTACCACCCCATATATACAATTTGTGTGTATAACATTATACATCATATATATGTGGATAAATACATGTTTCTATCAGGTGCTGTGGCATATGCCTGTAAATCCTGGCCACTATAGGGAGCCTGAGGCAGGAGAATTGCAAGTTTAAGGCCAGCCTCAGCAATTTAGTGAGACCCTGTCTCAAAAAAATAAAAAGGGCTAATGGTGTAGCTCATTAGTAGAGCATTTAACTAGTATGTTTAAGGCCCTGATTTCAGTCTACCACAAAAACTATCTGTGTGAGAGTATATTTGTATGTGTGCATACTTGGTCATGATATAAAATATATTTTTGACTATGAGGAGTGGTCATTGGTCTAAAAGACAGTGTTTTATATAAGACACTAAAGATTTCAGTCTTACCAATATGGGCATGATGCTCTAGCCAAGCATAATGGCCCACACCTATAATCCCAATGACTCAAGAGATTGAAGCAGGAGGATTGCAAGTTTGAGGCCAGCTTTAGCTATTTAGCAAGAGACCCTGTCTCAAAATAAGTGAAAAGGGCTGAGAATATAGCTCAGTAGTACACCTGTGATTCACTGCCTAGTACCAACATCATGATCTTTATTTAACCTTATTACAGAACGAGAAGAAATTATGTTAGAGATCTAAGTGTGGGTTAGACTTCTCATTCTGCTTTTTTCATCAGAATGTGGAAAGTAAAGGAATGAGAGACCAGCGATTGGAACTTCAGAGAAGAGCAGTAGAAACCAGTGATGATGACCTCATCCCATTTGGAGACCGACCAACAGTATCTCGGTTTGGTGCCATCTCTCGAACTTCCAAAACGCTATATCAGGGTGCTGGCCCAATGCAGGCTATGGCACCTCAGGGAGCTCCCACAAAATCTATTAACATTTCTGGTAAGAATCTTCAGAGGTATGCTGACCCAAATTAATATTCGTGATTCCCAGTTTAACTCCTCTTCCCTGTTTACTGCCAGTGCTTTCAACAATTTTCTAAGTCAGTAATTTTCAAATTTTTCAAATTTTTATGTGATTATATCAAAATGAACCCAACTAATATATACAATTGTAATCCACCAATAAAAAGCAAAATAGTAATAATTTAAATAGAAGAAAAAATATAAAAACTGAAGGTTCTATGGGAAAGAAACAAATAGCAACACCCTATTTACCATTTTGGTAGATGACTTTTTCGACAGCTTTATAGGGAATTTGTCTATACCTTTTAGAAGAAGAATCAAATCTGCATCATACTACAATAAATTATTCACTTACAGATTACAGTCCATATGGAACCCACGGTGGCTGGGGAGGTTCTCCATATTCACCTCATCAAAATGTAACTTCTCAGGGACACTTCAGTGAGAGGTATGAATCATACTTTTTACTTGTACAGATCTTTAAATTTTCAACTTATTTTGTTTTTTCAGTAAGTAGCATTTTCATAAAATAAAACTAAAATTTATTTCATGCTTTTCCCACAAAAGGGAGCGAGTATCCATGCCAGAAGTAGCCAGTCATGGAAAACCCCTTCCATCTGCTGAGAGAGAACAGCTACGACTAGAATTGCAGCAACTGAACCATCAGATTAGCCAGCAGACTCAGCTACGCGGATTAGAGGTATTAGCCTCTGAAAGTATAGATACTTTTTCATTCCAATCTTTGCAGCGTTCTCAGATTTTAAATGGAGGAACTTTTGAGGTATTATGAACATAAAACTTTAAGGTCTTTTCCTTAAGGATTGATATAGCTGTCCATTCATCAAAGAATTCAGTACTAGGTTTAATTCTGGGATAATAGGAAATGTAAGAAGAGCCACCTACAAAGAGAAAACAGTTTATCTAAATTTCCCAGCAGGAGCTTTTATTCTCTGGTAGTACAAGTTTAAGGTAAATTATTTATCAACAAGTACTTTTAGCTTTAGAAATTTTTAAAATTTCTCTTATTTTATTTAATCCTCAGCTTTTATAAATCTTTGGAAGGTAGAAACTTAGAACTTTAACCTATAATTCCTATATAAGAATATAATATGTTTCATTTATATAGTTATTTACAATTTATAAATTATAATCACACATTCCCCCCAGTGCTGAGGACCCAGCACAGGGCTTCACATACTCACACAAAGTAAGCAACTGTACTACCACTGAGCTACACTCCCAGCCCACTACCACATATCTTATTTGACCCTCATAATATCCTTGAAATGGTAGGCAGGTGGTATTGCCTCCCTCTTCTGATTGTGTGAAATTTTCCTATCATAAAAACAGAAGGCTGGGCTGATGGTACAGTAGTACAGTGCTTGCCTAACATTTGGGAGGCCCTGAGTTTGATCTCTAGAACCACAAAACAAAAATTAAAATGCTGTTTGCTTATGTTGATCTTTAGTTTCATTAAAAGATTCAGGTCTTTGTTCCCACAGGGTGCAATACTCCTTATCCTCAAATTTATGGCTTTTTGTCTTGTTGGAGTTTCTAGAGCCATTTTCTATATCAAAAGAATATTAGGGGGCTGTGGATGTGGCTCAAGCGTTAGCGCGCTCGCCTGGCATGTGGGCGGCCCGGGTTCGATCCTCAGCACCACATACAAACAAAGATGTTGTGTCTGCCGAAAACTAAAAATAAATATTAAAATTCTCATTCTCTCTCTCTCTTTCTCTCTCTCTCTCTCTCTCTCTCTCTCTCTCTCTCTCTCTCTCTCTCTCTCTCTCTCGGAGGTGGCACACACATATAATCCCACCAGCTCAGGAAGCTAAGTCAGGAGGATTGTGAGTTCAAAGTTCGCCTCAGCAATGGTGAGGCTGTAAGCAACTCAGTAGGACCCTGTCTCAAAATTAAATACAAAACAGGGTTGGGGATGTGGGCTCAGTGGTCGAGTGTCCCTGAGTTCAATCCCCACTACCCCCAAAAAATAAAAAAAGAATATTACGGGGCTGGGGTGGTGGCTCAGTGGTAGAGCGCTTGCCTAGCATACATGAGACACTGGGTTCGATCCTCGGCACCACATAAAAACAAACTAATAATGTATCCACCTAAAATTAAAGATGCATAAATAAATATTTTTTAAAAAGAAGAATATTAGGATCTAGGGGTATAGCTCAGAATAGAATTCCTGCTGAACATGCACAAGGCCCTGGTTCTATATTTGGCACTGAAACAGAGAAAAGAAGAATATCAGTATTATTTGGAAGCCTACTGAATATTTAACTTTTTATACTTAAAAGTCTTAGTCATTTTTGAGGGTTTTGTTTTGCAGTACTGAGGATTAAACTTGAAGGGCACACTGCCACTGTGTAACCCTGTTTATTTTATTTTTGGGACATGGTCTCACTAAGTTGCCAAGGCTGAGCTCAAACTTATGATCCTCCTGCCTTGGCCTCTTGAATCACTGGGATTATATACATGCCCCATTGTGCCTGGCTGCCGTTCTTGAGGTTTTATTGAGATTGTAGAATTTACCTTACAGAAAATTAACAACCAGTAAAAGGAAGCTGGGCATGGTGCTGCACACCTGTAATCTCAGCTACTTGGGAGATTATAGAGGCCAGCCTGGGCAATTTAGTGAGACTGGGGGATAGCTAATAGCTAGAATCATAAAAGGTAGGGGGAGATACACATTGATAGTTGACTTCTCTTTTAAATAAGAAAGTATGGGGGCCTGGGGATGTGGCTCAAGCAGTAGCGCGCTCGCCTGGCATGCGTGCGGCCCAGGTTCGATCCTCAGCACCACATACAAACAAAGATGTTGTGTCCACTGAAAACGAAAAAATAAATGTTAAAAAAAAATTCTCTAAAAAAAAAAAAAAAAAAAGTATGGGGCTGGAGTGTAGCTCAGTAGTAGAACACTTGCCTAGCACATGTGAGGCACTGGGTTCAATCCTTAGCACCACATAAAAACAAAATATTGTATCCATCTACAATTAAAAAATAAATATTTTAAAAAATAATTTTTAGGCAGGTGTGGTGACAAACATCTATAATCCCAGTGACTCGGGAGGCTGAGGCAGAAGGATCCCAAGTTCAAGGCCAGCCCCTGCAATTTAGCAAGACCTTCTCTCAAAAAATAAAAAAGAGGTAGGGATATAGCTTAGTGGTAGAGTACTCCTAGGTTCAATCCCTAGTACCACAAAAAAATAGAGTTTATATTATATATAAGATGAAATTACTATTTATCTAATTTAAATACCTTTTATTTTTTTCAATTTACATGGTACTTGAAAGAGATTGCACCTTATGTTGCATCATTTTTATTGCAAATACATGGGTGGTAAGGTCAAATAGCTGTGGTCTGAAAATGGACTTAGTTATTCTGTTCGTGGTGAAAGTGTGTTGACATATGTATGTTCTTGGCTTTATACACTAGGCCGTTAGTAACAGGCTGGTGTTGCAGAGGGAAACAAACACCTTGGCAGGACAGCCACAGCCGCCGCCGCCTCCTCCAAAGTGGCCTGGAATGATCTCAAGTGAGCAGTTGAGCTTGGAACTGCATCAAGTGGAAAGGGAAATTGGGAAGAGAACCCGGGAACTGAGTATGGTGAGTGTTATGATGAGAAAGAAGAGGGAAAGTGAAATGAAACCTGTGTGGTGTGTCACATGACTGTAGAGTTCTTGAATCATCTGGAGCTCGTCTAAGGCATTCTAATGAGTAGAATAATTCTCATGAAGATGAGCTTCTGCTTATGTTGGATCCTTCCTCTTCTTACTCTCATTTGGTTTGGATGTATTCTTTGTTGTAGGATTCTTTAGGGAAAACATGGTGATTAATTAGGAATTCTTAAATTTCTGTTTAAAATATCAATAGGGAAGGAGATGAGATGATGTTTTTAAGTATTTATTTTTTTTAGTTGTAGTTGTACACAATACCCCTATTTTGTTTTTATATTGTGCTGAGGATCGAACCCAGTGCCTCACACGTGCAAGGCAGGCACTCTTCCACTGAGCTACAGCTCCAGCCCCCAGCCTTTAAGTTATTGATGACCTATTTTTGTGAGTGAGATGCAGTTCACATGTGACTTTTCCATGTTAGTTTTGATGCATTTTCCCCTATGGCCAAGCATTAATTCCTAACAAAGTTTTTTACTGTGTTGTCTTCTTCTCTTTGTTTTAATTTATATTAAATATAGCCTTATGTTTTAAATGATAAAAGTAATATATTCTAGTTTTTTGGTGCTAGGGATTAAATCCATAGCAAACAGGTAGGTTGTACCCATTACACTTTGGTGTGTGTTTTTCTTCTAGTTTGCCTGTTTCCTTGTTCTTTTATAAAACTAAATGTGGGGGCTGGGGTTGTGGCTCAGTGGTAGAGTGCTTGCCTAGCACACGTGAGGCACTGTGTTCGATTCTCAGCACCACATACAAATAAATAAAATAAAGGTCCATGAACAACTAAAAAATATTTTTTAAAAACTGTAATTTCTGGATCATCGGTTTGTATCATCTGTATTAATCTTTCCCATTAGCACCATTAAATACAAGATAACTGGCTTTTATTTCCTTCTGTTTCAAAGGAGAACCAGTGTTCTCTGGACATGAAAACCAAATTGAATACAAGTAAGCAAGCAGAAAATGGACAACCAGAACCACAAAACAAGGTTCCAGCTGAGGACCTTACATTGACATTCAGGTAAAGAAGGGGACATTTTCATAGTCTTATTAAACAAAAAAATATACAAAAGAAAAATAATGCCGCCTATAATCCCAGCTACTTGGGAAGCTGAGGCAAGAGGAATTTACCAAGGTCCTGACTCAGAATAAAAAAACCAATAAGAGCTCAGTGGTATAGTACCTCTGGGTTCAATCCTCAATATGGCCAAAAGAAAATATTATGTTATGTGGTCATACAAGAATAACCTTTATAAATCTTTTGGTTTGGGCTGGAGTTGTGGCTCAGCGGTAGAGTGCTCGCCTAGCACGTGGGAGGCCCTGGGTTTGATCCTCAGCACAACATAAAGATAAATAAGTGTGTGTCCATCTACAACTAAAAAAAAATAAAATATATATTAAGAAAATCTTTTGGTTTGTTTAGATTTTTGTTTTGTTTTGTTTTTTGGCACCAAGGATTAAACCCAGGGGTACTTAACCACTGAGCCATGTCCCCAGCTCTTTTTCTGTATTTTATTTAGAGACAGGATCTTGCCAAGTTTCTTAGGGCCTTGCTAAATTGCTGGGGTTGGCTTTGAACCCACAATCCTCCTGCCTCAGCCTCTGGGATTACAGGCGTGAGCCACCACGCCCAGCTAACAAAGTTTCTTACTTTGTTATCTTCTTCTCTTTATTTTAATTTATATTAAATATAGCCTTATTTTTAAATGATAAAAATAATATATTCTAGTTTTTTGGTGCCGGGGATTAAATCCAGAGCCTCATGCATAATATTTGCACACTTTAACCCTAAGCTACATCCTTAACACCACTCCTTACATTAAATATGTTATAAAAAAAGTTGTAAGAAATTGAGTTTTAAATCAAGATAACTTTTTATTTTATTAATTTTTTCTTTTTAGATATACATGACAGTAGAGTGTATTTTGGCATATGAAAACATACATGGAGTATAGCTTATTCTAACTAGGATCCTATTCTTGTGGTTGTACATGATGCAGTTATCCCGGTCGTGTATTCAAATATAAGGCTAGGAAAGTTATATCAGATTAATTCTACTGTCCTCCTATTCCCCGCCCCCAAGATAAATTTTAAAATCCTGTGTGGTGAGGCATGGTGGTACACTCCTGTAATCCCAGTAACTAAGGAGACTAAGGTATAGGAGCATTGCAAGTTTGAGGTCAAGCTGGGCAGTGTATCAAGATCCTGTCTCAGAATTTAAAAAGACTGTATCTTAGTGCTTGCCTAGCTTGTGTGAGGTCTGGGTTCAGTCCCCAGTCCTGGAAAAAAAAAAAATTGTTTTTTAAATATATATCACCTGTAATCCCAACACCCAGAGTTAAACGATGTTAAAATTTTTCCTATCTTTTAAAGTGTTGGGAGTGTTTAGCCTGTTGTTTTTGCAAATCTACCCACCTACAACCCTGCCCTCTAGGTTTTGATTGATCTGTCCTATTCATATCCTATTACATCTATGGAAAATATATATCAACTATCCTGAATAATCCTGCAATAAATAATGTTGAAATTAATTGCATACCTTTAATTATTTTATTAGGCTACTTTGAGTCTTTTTGAATGCATAGTCCTGAGTTGACCTTCTGATGACAGCAAGAATTTCTAATACTCTGTTATTTTCATTCTTTGCTTTTGGCTATCTTAAATCCATGTGTTATCTTAGATTGAAAAGTATTTCCTAGGGCTAGGCATATATTCCAGTAGTTAGTGCTTGCTTTGGGCTTGATCCTCAGCACTGCAAAAAAATAATCTATACTAGTAAACTCGCTAAATCAGAAGTCAACACTTTTTCTACAAGACCATTTGGTTAAAATTTTAAGGTATGGGCTTTATAGTTTTTGTTGCAGCTTCTAACTCTGCTCTTAATAGTAGCAGACAATATATAAATACATGAGCAGGCTATATTCCAGTAAAATTTTATTTACAATCAGGAAGCTACCTACTTTTATTTTGCCAACCCTGTATTAAAACATGAATGAAGAGCTATAAATTAAAATTTGGAATCCATTTATATATTTTTCTATGGTATTCAATGATGACCCTGATGATTTTATTCTACTAAATAATTGATTTTTTTTTCCTCTTCTTTTTAAAAATTGTAACTCCTTTTTTTCTTTCTTTCTTTCTTTTTTTTTTAATGTTAACAGTGATATACCGAATGGATCAGCCTTGACACAAGAGAATATCAGCCTCCTGTCAAACAAGACCAGCTCTCTGAACCTATCAGAGGACCCAGAGGGAGGAGGAGATAACAATGACTCCCAGAGATCCGGAGTTACTCCCAGTTCTGCTCCCTAAAACATGAGAAATCCTAATATTCTCTTCTGCTCCTAATCAATTTGTGGAGCATAAGGGTAGAAGAATGGATGACTTCTAAATGTGTTCTCTCTAAGAGTGGTCAGAGAAATCCAGGAAAAGCACCAGAGGCAATGTGCACAAACACCACTACTAAAAACAAACCCTGCACATAGTTCACATTAACGCATTTTTTTTTTAATTTAAAGAAAAAGAAAATTAGCAGTATCTGCAAGCAATTCAGATTAAATTTGTTTTTGTTCTGTGAATGAACTTTATTTTAATAACTTTGGACGCCTTGGATCCAGGGCTTTAAAAAAAGATGATGATATTATATATACACTCTGTTTGATTAATTGTATGATCTTAATGAAGTAGGTTTTTCTTGTATTTTGGTATTATTACATACCCAGTGTATAATTCCTTACCTCCAGTCCTTTCCAACTCTCACCACTCCTTAAACTAAAACAGACAAAAAGCACTGGCGTTTCTTAGAATTCTGTGGTGCTTGAGAAACAGAGACAATAGACTGAGTTACTAGAAAATGTGCAGCAAACTAAATTTCTCAGACCTGTTATTTAGAATTTTTTCCTTTTTGGATCACTAGGTTCATGGATAAAAAAATGGTTTTTGCTATGACATTAAAACTTTTGTTGTTAACCAACCATTTAGGAGGGTTTTATTTTCAACTTTTAAGAATGAAAATTAACAGCTAAATGTTTTAGCTCCCTGTTAAGGATCCTTTGCATTCTCTTAATGTAATCAGAAAGGCAATTCAGTGTGTCCTTTTTGATGAGATTTAAATGAAGATTAAGAGTGAAATGTAATTTGTTAGCACTAAAAATACACAATTAGTATATTAGCTATTGAGCTCATGGTTGGAAATTTGAAGCTTTTTTTTTTATTATTATTAAACTTTGCTAAAATCAGAATGCTCAAAAAAACAGGACAATCATCCATGTTTTAAAATTAACACTTTATTTGAACTTAAACAGGGACACCTTTTTTCAGTAAATGAAATATAGACACATTATTTCTTTTACTCTCAAAACTTACAAAAGCATAAAATAAAACCCCTGTGTACTGGAGCCCTTGGATTTCAAAAAAGATTTGGCAGATATAAAACTGCCTGAATCTTAAGGCTGGTTTGTGAATTGATCACTGGTTGCTATCCCAAATTATTAGCATAAATAAGTAGTAAATATTTTGAAATCAATTTTCATAGATTTGGATTCCAGCCTTGATAAACTTTGTTCAAGAAAATTTTGCAAAGAGGAAGAATTTTTTTTTTAATTTTTAGTTCTGCTGCACATATTCTGATACCCTGAGTCTATACTTAACCCCTATAAAGCATGTTTTGTGGGGATTATTTCACTCTCTCTGTCCACTGTTTGCCTGATATTTTTAGTTTCCCTTTTTGGATTATACTACTAAATCAGAAAGCACTGGTTATGTAATAAGTTACTGCATTGCTTTGGTTGGGTAAAAGCAAACGTTTATATTTTTCTTGTTTCTTATATTCTTAACCCTTAACTCCTGCTGAGGTCATAACAGCCTCAGTCTAAGCTCTGTGTCCATTATATTATTAACTGAAACAAATGGGGGTGGGTGGGAAGGGTAATACAGTCCTGCCATTGCCTACCAGTAGGAGAGTCCAAACCGAACACTCTTTTGAGTAGCGATTATTTAATTTGCCCAGTCAAGGCACCGTGTTTATATACTATTTCACATTGAATTTGATTATGCCCTACAGACCTGGCTGGTCAAGGATTTGATATACACATTTGGCTTGGGATTCGAGCTTTCTTTTTTATTTAAATAAAAATTTATATATATATATTATATATATACATATATACATAGCTATATCTGTATATATATTGGGTATGTTTTAAGGATTTCTTCGCATGAGCGCAGCTGTTGCGATAAAATGACTGATTGGGAGGTAGAAGCACTGAACGAAGGTGAGGCATTTTTTCAGTTGATACATACATTTCCTTTTTTTAAAAAAATACATTCATACATTTGCTTTTTTTGACCTTTTTAAAAATAAAAACCCTATTATATTTACACTTTAAGTACTTATTGTTTATTGGGAGAAGGAAAGAAACTTTTGTTATGTCTGACAGTCTTAAGAATTTTCATTTCTTTATAGAAAAGCCAACATTATTTGCCTCCAACCTCCTGTAGGCAAATTTGGACATATCTTATTTCTCCTTTGGACATGTCAGATAATTCCTAAGTTTTAGAAGCAGTTGGTTTATTTTGGAAGTTGGAATGATTCTGCTCTTAGAAAAGAATTTATGGGTAAAGATTTTGTTGAGGTTAGGAATAAAAGTAAAGTAGTTCCATTCCCCTGGTAACTCAAATTCTTTCATTCTTGTTCTTATTTTCTCTGTATACACTAATGCCTTTTTTTAAAATGTATTTTCATTTGGGGGCAAAAAAAAAAGTCTTTTCTGGCATGAATTCTAGCTATAGCCCTTCCTGTCCCCACACTTTAGAGGCAGTCTGCTTGGATAGAAAAGCAGAATGTAGACTATCTTCTTGTTCAGCTGTTTTAAATTGGCCATTCTGCCTTACCTGCTGGAAACTGTTACAGCTTTCCTAGTGCCCTCCAACAGGTTTGGGAATTTATTAAAACCCATAAACTTGGGGGAGGGGACATTTTGTTGTTGTTTTTCTCTTGGATATACTTTGTGTTATGAGGAGCCAGTAAAGGTAAATGGCCTATTAGGGCATAACCACTTGACTCTGTAACCGCTTTTTTATCAAAATCTAAAAAGCATTGATTTTTTTTTCCTGGCTTTTTAAATTTATTTGTGCCTTAGAGACATTAGAAGTGAAACCAATCAGGTAAGAAATATAGTTTTTTGTGCTTCCTTTTAAACATGAGTTTCTTCTGGAGATGATCTTGTGCTTTTCAAAAGCAAGGCTTGGAAATCTCAAATGAACTCCATCAACAGTTCTGAAAGGGTTAAGATAGGAGTAATGAGCATTGTGTTCACTCTTGTTTAGATAACAAAGTTAGATTTTATTATAATGAGGAATAGAAAAAGTGTTTTGGATTATTTTTTCAAGGGGTTTTTGGAAAAGTGTAGAAGAATTGAGAATAAGATGTCCAGGCTCAGTTTCCTATCTTACATGTAGTTTTTTTTTTTTTTTTTAATTTATAGATATTGTCAAAAGGTAAGTCTAATAGATGCCCTTTTTTGGCTAATGTACAGAGCCTAAAGTGACCAAAGATCTATTCTTTATTTTCTAATTGAGAAGAAGTTAGTTATAGAATAAGTTCCTAGTAGTAATATTACTCCAATGATAATGACACTATTCTTAATGTCAACTACTCAGAATGTATAGAAATTGGTTTGGTACAGCATTAATGTGGGTGATTCCCTTCTCCCATCTTATTTCCCTTCCCGTTTCCTACTTTTCCATGTATTTATTCGTTTGCCTGAAAGATAACAAATTGATATTCTTATTTGCTACTTTGAGTATGTAACTTCATCAGATTTTGCATGGGTCCCCATTGTTGGAGCTCAAAATTTAATTCCTAAGTTTTCCCATGAATCTTTTGTTTTTTTCCCCTGACCCTTTTCCATTCTGCAGTTTCCCCTTGACTTACCCACTGCCCTTCCCAATCTGTAACAGTGACAGTTTGCTGCCTCAAAACAGAGCATTCAAATGAATTCGCTTAGCCAATAACTTCTGTGAAGTTGCCTTTTCTAATGGTGTTATTACTCAGTGATGCACAAATGTGGTATTTGCCCTACTGGTAGGCAAACAGAGGTCTGGTTAAGAATGGTAACCTGCTGTTTTCTTTAAGGGAGAGCCAAAGACTTGTGCTTTACTGTTTTGGTTTGGGGGGATGTAGAAACCATTTTGATTGTGAAACCTTTTAGTATTTGTGAATTGACTGTACTGTGTAGATTTATCTAAAGTTAACTGTTAAAGTTAGCTGGCCTTATAAAATGTAAAAAGTAATGGAAATCCATCATTTTTTTCTAAACCAGTGAATGTCTGCTTTTACAATATTGAGTAAGCAACCACCTGCCTTTTTTGAGACTATCTTCTTATAATAGCATCTCCCATGGTTTTGTTTTTTCACTTGTGCCTGAAGGATGATACACTCTCAGGATGGTCAGGTCATGGAACTGGGTAATCTTCCTGAGTATCTGGCTAGTGAGAAATAATTAATTGTAGTCAGATTCAGAGAAAAATAAGATTCTTTTCACTAAAGAGGATTCATTTGCTTTTACATATATATAATATATTTATATATATGTATACACCCATGGTGGTGGATGGAAGTCTCGCTATCTTTTTTCTACTTTTGTTCATTTTTAAAGAACTGAGTAAAGGCTTCATAGATATCTGTAAAAACCACCTATAATGATATTTCATTAGGAGAAATGGCCCAGTTACTTTTAGAAGAAATTAATAACTTGTCTGAAAATTAACTGCAGTGTTCACTTAAACCTTTACCTTAAAAATAGTCCTAGTTTATTAAAATTTTAATTGATGATACATGGTTACAGTGTTGTAAAGTGATCTCTTCCCCTGGAAGTTAAAATCAGAGCTGCCAAATTAAAAACAGATTGGATTCAGCTTTGGGGACTAAACAGACAAACTGTCTACTGCTGGTGTCATTGTCCCTCATGCCCTCTGGCTGATCCACATCTACATTTCTACCTTGGACAGCTTTTATTTTTATATTTATTGTTGCTTCAGCTCAGCTTTATGAAATTTTTCTGCTGAAATGACTTATTGGGAATTGTAGATGAATTGCAGTTAATTTTTTTTTAATTCTCAATTCCGCTTTTCTGAGCCACTTAAAGCTGTTTTGTCAAAAGGTACTATTTACTATGGTAAATAACTTAAGATTTGAAATTTTAAGATTTTTGTTTTTGTGATTGCTAAAAGTCTTTTCACAGTAAATTCTAATAAGTAATACTAGCTATAATGTTAATTAAGAATAAGAGGGCTGGGGATGTGGCTCAAGCGGTAGCGCGCTCGCCTGGCGTGCGTGCGGCCCGGGTTCGATCCTCAGCACCACATACCAACAAAGATGTTGTGTCCGCCGAGAACTAAAAAATAAATATTAAAAAAAAAAAAAGAATAAGAAACTGCCAACACCAGGAATAAGTGACACCTTTTATTAATCAGTAATGTTCCCAATAGGTGGGTTTTCAATACAGCACTGAGCAGAGTGGGTCCAGAGCCCTTTGCAACCATGTTGTGGTTGCAGGGTTACCTCACTACTGGAACCCTGGTTTTCAGAGCTTCAGAGTTTTCAGCCAAACACTGAATTTTCCCTAAATTTTGTCCTGAGCAAAATATCCCTAAAGTAATATTTATTTTCACTAGAAATTAAGGCACAACAACCCAAGGTGGAAAACTTAAACCTGTAGACAATATTGTGTCTAAAATGTGTGTTTAGAGAAATAAAATCCTGTGGAGTTTGTTATCCTAATGTATGTTTATTATATACTAGATAACGTGACTTGTTTTCTTGTATTGAAATTCCACTGTCTCTGGCTTTTCTTTGGTTTTGTGTTCTTGTTTTTTTTTTTTTAACTCTAAGCAGACAGAGCTCACAAGTCTTTGGCATCCGTTTTAGGTTGTACACTCAGAGTTGTCTTATAACTGGAAACTGTCAGGTGGGGCATGTGAGAGGGTCAAAAAAGGGTGGGAACAAATAGTGGGTTGATAATTGGTTGGGTGGTTGGTTTTTTTGTTTGTTTGTTTTGTTTTTTTGGCCTGGGTTTTTAAAAAATTAAAAATGTTTTAGTGTTACCTCTCTTCATTATTGGTTGCCTTTCTCACAATAATATCTGAATTAGCCCATAAAATATTCCTTTGATTTAAAGGCATTTTAAGCTTTTTTGCCTCTACTATTTACCTTTCTCTGTTCAGTTGAAACACTATCTTCAGACTGCTTTTTTCAGATGTTGCCTGAGTGTTCATACTTACCCCTTTTTCATCCTTTGTCTTTTTCCCACATTCTGGGAATGAATGGGACTTGAAGAAAAATTTTTTCTTTCATTTTATTTATTGGTCATGGACTTCATTAGCTTTATGATGAATTTATGACTTGGAAACATGAACAATGGAAAAAGTGAATTAAGATAATGAACAAAAACCTTTCACCCACTTAAACATTTTCCAGTTGTCAGATTCCTCTTGATGTGTGTGGTCTCTTCCCATTGCCCCCTGCAACCCTTTTTTCTCTGCTCAATTGGTCTTTAGGCTCATACCAGTCTCCCAGAGACATTCTGCAGTCATTATCACCTTTTTGGGTGGATTTTATTTTGTTTTGTTTTTTAAAAAAAAATAATAACTTTTTAACATTGATGCATATTTGCTTGGGATAGAGCTTGTGTAATTTACCAATCGTATTGATTGTATGTGATTGTGCCCTGCAGAGGTATACTTAACAAGACAAAAATAATCTAGGTGAATAAAGGAGCCCTTGAGATTTGAGTCAGGTTATAAGAGATTTAATAAAATCACTTAGAATTTTGGATAGTAAGAATTCTTTCTCTTATTCTTATAAATCAGTGTTAGATAAAATGTCATTTTTTAAAGGTTTTTCTTGCATTCCTGGGTTTGTTTGGTTTGAGGTTTTTGGGTTTTTTTGCCTGTCTCTACCCACCTGTTCAGAAATTTTTAAGAATTTAGTGTTCAGCCTTAAAGTGACAGCTGATTTTTAATTGCTGAATTTTGTGAAATTTTACTTTTTCCAAATGTTTCCAATTTTAAAAAAAGTGAAAATAGACAATGGGTTGGGATTTCACAAGCTGTGAATAATTCCGTAGCATCTGGCAAACTGTGAAATCTTGTTCGAAGACTTTGTAATGACTTATCTGAAAGTTCTTTTGGAATGGGGGGAGCAGGGAACCTTGTTTGAAATGGACCATTTCCTCTCTTTTTAGTATTTCTAATTTTTAAGCAGCCTTCAGAACAAATGAGGTGGGAAAAAAAAGAAATAATAGGACTATGTTTAGAGCAGCAAAACTCTGACTGAATAAGTACAAGTTCCACTTTTTGCAGATTTGAGAGGATTAGGGCCATCTTTTTCTATTTTCTATTATTTGTGTGCATGTTGTTTGTATCAAGATGCCACATTTTGTTAAAATGCTATTTCCTTTCTTTATTACCTTAGAAACTGACTCAGCCTCTTGTTGCTCCTAATTAGTGTTTAAGGCTCCCATGAGTTGCAGATAAAAGGATTTATTTTAACAAGTAGAAGGAGGTGATTCACCATTTGGATTGTAAATATATGAACGTGTCTACAAGGTCTTTATCTGCTTTCTGTCAGCATTTATATTAAATGATAAATTAATGAGTAATGTGTAGTCTGTTTTGTAAATGAGTCTGTGTCGTCTTATTCAATCATTGGGGTTATACTCTTAACACCGTTTGGGGGAAGTGTTTTGTAGATGAAAAATAAATAAATGGCTAATTTCTACAAGCACACACACACTTGCACATCCCCCTTTGTGTGGATTTCATGAGAACGGGTCCACTGTTAAAGGATTATTTGATGCACAGTGGTTCTGAGACACAGGACCAGTATTCAGTGAGACCGCAGCTGACACATCCAGCACCTTGGTTTTTATGCCTTCTCATCAGGACCATTTTTGTCCTAAAGCAAAATGGTCTTGTTCTGGGTATCTTCATGAGGCAAAGTATATGTCTTTTCATTCTTAGTGACTTCCTAATTTTTTTTAATTCCCTGCCCACTAGTCATTCCTGGCAGAGGATAAATGTAAGTTTATAGCCATGAGACCATATACATCAGGCAGCATCTCAAGAGCATAAATGGGAGGAGAAGGGATTATTAATCCGTCACTGAGCCATATCGCTACCCCTGACATATTTTATAGTTAGGGAAATTTGACCAAGTATTGGATATTAGGTGAATGGTGGTTTTGTTTTAATATAATAATAGCAACATGGTTACTAAAGAAAATCCACATTTTTTTTTTTTTTAAGAAGCAAGAACTGACAATGGCTGGAGTTTCCTTTAAAATAAATATTTTTAAGGAGCTGGAGTTGTAGCTCATCAGTAGAGCGCTTGCCTCACACATGTTGGTTCTCAGCACCATATAAAAATAAGTATCCATCAACAACTAAATAAAAAAATATTTTTTAAAAAATAATAGACATCGTTACCAGTGAAGGTTATAAACTTTACCACCAATTAGCAATTAAGTATCCAGTGGTGTCACATCTGACCTTGAGAGAAGAGGCCAGAGTAAAGAAAGTTGTTCATAGGAGATGGGAACTGCAAAACCAGACCTGCTGTCTTTTTGCACTTACCTAGGCCTATCCTGCTCACAAGCCGTGCACTTTCTGACCTCTTAGCTAACACATAGGCTAGTATGGACTTGCAATCCCAGTGCCCAGCAATCTGCAATGATTAGCTAGTATAAACTTCTGCTTACCATCATGTTGGCTCATAGCACAAATGCCTACCACCCTTTTTTGGAATAACTAGCATATAAAAGTGAATTTATCAACTACTACTCAAATACTTAAGTAGTCCTAATTTATTGAGTATTCTGCATGTGCATAACAATATAGAAGATAAAGAGAAGATCGTAGAACTTTTTAACATTTTATTTATGTGGTGCTGAGGATTGAACTCAGGGCCTCATATATGCTAGGCGAGCACTCCACAACCCCAGCCCAAGTACACAGTTTTAAAATAGTGGCAGAGAAGTAAGTTATTCAACCATTGCCATTCTCAGAAAAGTAAGGATCCCTGAGACTATACAAGGAAGAACTCGCCTGCCTGGTCAGCTGTAAGTTGCCTTGAAGGTAAGAATGGTGGGGCAGGGAGAGTGGATATTGGAGGCAAGACTCCTAGTGAGAAGAAAGATAGGATGTATGAATTCTGAAGGAAGAAAGGGGCCGAGTTGAAGAAACTTTCATGTCATTGCAGCTACAGAAGGCCCAAGTGGCTTGAGAGAAGGCAGAGCCAGATCATGGAGGCCCTTAGATCATGCTAAAATGTTGGTTTGAATTTATTCTGAAGGCAAAGGAAATGCAAGGAAGGGTGGTAAGCAGGGGAACAAACGAACTAGATATGTGCCTGTTTACACAATCCTTCAATAGACTCTGCATCAGTTCCTCAAACCTCCATGTGCATGCTGTTCATCGGGGGTCTCCATGGGTCTGCAAGGTGGAGGGGGGCTGCTGAGGCTATCATGCTGCAGGTGGTGCCAGTGCTGTATTTGGTGGGTAGTAAGGTTCAATGTGATGGGTAATTTTAGAAGCAGAAAGATCCTGTTTCTGCCTATCAGAGACTTCAATTACAATAAAGTGAGTGATATATAAGACAATTAGCACTACCTGGAGACTGTTCAAAGGGAAAGGAACTGGAGGAGCAAGGTGATTGAGGAGTTTTTACATCTGAAGGGCGGGGGTCTGAAACAGTTTACATGATGGGGTGGCAATGCCAGGGGAGTATGGGAATATATGTACAGTCAAAAGAATGTGGTCCTTTTATGGAACTTAAAGGAATTAGGTCTATCTTTAAAAATAGATCAAGGCTGGAGCTCAGCGGTAGAGTGCTTGCCTAGCATGTGCAAGGCACTGGTTTGATCCCCAGCACCACATAAAAATAAATAAAATAAAGGTATTTTGTCCAATTACAAATATACCTATTATCCCAGCAGCTTTGGAGGCTGAGGCAGGAGGATCACAAGTTTGAGGCCAGCATCAGCAATTTAGTGAGACCCTGGTATTAAAAAATAAAAAGGACTGGGTATGTAGCTCAGTGAGAGAGCGCCCCTGGACTCAATTGTCAGTGCAAAAAAATGGTTTGTTGTAATAGGCTTAGAAGAAGCCATGGGGACAAGTCCATGCAAACAGATGGCACAGACATGATTATCATTATCAAACAGGAAAACAGGCAGCTGTTGCCAAAGTCAGCTGCTCCTCTTGGTTCCCATGACCAACACTAGGTATGTTCATACATTACCTGTACCAGAACCCTTTGAAGTGCTCAGTTGTGAGGAAAACCTGTAGTTACCTCAGTTGACATCACCCTCTTATATTCTCAGGTCCAAATGCTTACCTTGTGATCTAAAAGGAACCCTCTAATTTTCCTCAGTCATTATACTCACTTCTGTCAAATAACTGAGGCTTTTGCTCCCCACAAGAAGTTAGGGAACCTGAGAACATACAGCAGAGTGTGCCCTGCTTCCCTGAAGTGGGCTGGCTGTCCCTCCTCTACCTGTGGGAGGCGCTAGGGTTTGGCCCCCAGCACCCTTCTTTCCTGGTTAGCTGAACACAGCCATTCACGATAGGATCCCTGAAGCTAAGGTGGCATTTGTTTGGGGCAGTACTGAATCAAACCTAGGGCCTGGCGCCTGCTAGGCGAGCACTTCTGCTGGGCTACTTCCCAGCCTTGGTGCTAGTTTTTGTTCCCAAGCAACATCTGTTGTTTTTTAGCACTGGCCATTTGGGAAGGCAGGGCTCAAAACTGCCACGTTGAGTCAGGCACAGTGGTGCTGCTGTGATCCCAGGAGTCAGGAGGCAGAGGCATTAGACGGCAAGTTCCAGGCCAGCCTCAGTAATATAAGGAGTCCCTGTCACAAAATACTTGGTGGGTTAGGGGGAGGCTAGAAATGTAGCTCATGAGCACCCCCAGCTTCAGTCCCCAGTACTGCAAAAAAATAAAAATAAAGCTGCCACGCTTTCATTCCCAGATCCTCCTGTCCTCCCCAACCATCAAATGAACTTGGTCACATTTTGCTACAGCAGGCTTTGGAAGATGTGGGTCAGAGGCCTGTCACATGACTAGTCTGCACTTGGCCCTAGCTGTACTATGAGTTCCTTTAAGTTGCTTCTAGTTCTGTCCAAACCATCCTGTTTCTCTACAGGGAATTTTCTCCCACTATCTCTGCCTCTATGCTCTGCTTTTCTCTTCCACCAACTCCTGAACTAATATATAAGCAATGAGCTTTGACCCCATGCAAAACTCTTGCTCAACCTTCTAAGAGTACCCTTGCCCATTGTTTCTGTTCATGTGAGGTAACAATCCCTCTGGATGAAAAGGCTTGCTTTATTTTTTCTTTTCTTTCTCTTCTTTTTTTTAAACTTGATTCAATAATTTGAACTTTCCATTCAGGAGGAATTTAAAGCATTTTCTGTTAATAGGACATTCTGGATCTGAATTTCTTCAAACACCAATGTTTACTGAGTACCTGGTATACTCAAGGCCCTGTGCTGTGCACTGAGTGTGTTCAATAAATATTTACTGTCTTAATTTGATTTCCCTGAAACCCAAACTGAACTTTCTCACTGTTGTGAGAACAGGGACAAATTCCAGTGAGATGCTTTGAGTCTCAGCTAAAAGCTGTCAAATGATAATGCAGGCTTTATTTTGATTGACTTTAAATCATCTTAATTAAAATGTCATCACCTAATAAACTGGAAACCCAGGGGGGCTGGAGACTCTTCTTCATTTTTTGTGCCAGATGTTCTGCCAAATTTCCATGGAAGAGTTGAGCTTAGAGTTACTCAGTAACCACAGGAGGAGTTTGGCTCTGGTTTCTTGACAAGGGCTTACTCTGGGATCCAAAGAAAATAATACATCGGCCCAGAATATGAGGCAACTGGCAAGGACTAGCTAAATGACCTACTCACAGGAGTTACACTGAGGCAGGTGGCAAACTAGGAAAGAGGTCTCACTGACCTTGAAAGAAACTCTGGACATGAGGGTGACCAAATTCTCATTCTTTTTTCTTCATGGCTCCTCAAACCAACCCCCAACAGCAGAGCCCAGGGAGACTGTGCTCCTTCCAACCTGGTTTCCACTCATAACAGAGAAAAATAGTCCCACAGCTCTGTTAACTTTGTGATTTGGGGCAAGTAATAAACCTAGCAAACAGCAGTTTCTCATCTGTAAGCCGGGCATCGTAATATCTTCCTGGTAGAGCTCATGAGAGAGCTTTAGAAGGCAATGTATGTGAGGCATTTAGCATAGATACTGATATGTGCTTTAAAATAGCACCTGTCAGCCAAGCAAGGTGGCACATACTTGTATTCAAAGCTATTTGGGAGGCTGAAGCAGGGGGATAGCAAGTTTGAGGCCAGCATCAACAACATAGCAAGACCCTACTGCAAAAAAACAGGGGGCGGGTGGCGTGGATGTAGCTAGCTCAGCAACTGAGGGCCCCTGGGTTCAATCCCCAGTGCTACCTTAAAAATAAAATAGCACCTATCATTGTAATATCATTGCTAAATACTCAAAAGAGTTTGACCTAAACTAATACCTAACAAAGTAATGGCTAAATCATGGACAATGGTTAAATACCATACAGTCAATAGAGATTGTTTTGCCGGAAGGGCACCTGAAATCTTCTTTTCCTCCTGCCGACACTGAGCTGGGTTCCCCTATTCTTCCTGTCACCAGTCAGGGGCTCAGCCTGCAGGTCCTCCCTGTGCTGCTATTGCCTTCACCCTGCCCTGGGCTGCCTCTCCGCATGGCACCCACAGTCCTGATGTCCAGCAAGTCAAGACCTTTCAGCACAGGTGACACATCGACATGTTCAAAACAGGAAATAAATTCAAAGGTCCATACTGATGAGTCCTACCCCGCCCCTTCCTGCCCACCTCACCCTGTCACCTTCACCTTTGTTACAACGGGAGCACCACTGTGAACACTGCCTGGCTGCTTTCCCCACTGCTTTATTCCAGAGACGCTCCCGTGGCAGTAGACAGCTCCCTCATTCTTTCTGACGGTGTGTGTGTGGTTTTCCATTGTGGTGTTTGGTTTATTTAGAAGTTAGTTCCCTAAATATTTCCTTGTAAATAAATAGTTGTCATTAGTTATTATAAAAATAATCCCTTGTAGATGGAAGTTATTTCCAATCTTTTGCTATGTTGAAGCAGGTTACAATCGGTGACCTTGTTTACACCCAGGCGAGCGTGTCTGTAGCATGAATTTCCTGCAGTGAAATTCCAGCTCAAAGGACAAGTGCATTTGTAATTTTGATATTTCCAAATTTCCCTTCAAAGATTTATAGCAGTTTGTACTCCAACAGTAATGGAAGGAAAGTCCTATTTTGTCACAGCCTGACAACAGTGTGTTGTCTGACTTAATCTCTTTTAATTCTAATGCCTTTGTGAGAATCCTTTTTGAGGAAACAAATTACAAGGAAGGGAAGGCAAGCTGCTTAAAAAGTTGTAAAGCCTGGCATGGTGGTACATACCTGTAAGCCCAGCAGCACAGAAGGCTGAGGCAGGAGGACCTCAAGTTCAAGTCAGCCTCAGCAACTCGGTCAGACCCTGTCTCTAAATAAAATACAAAGAAGGGCTGGGGATGCGGCTCAGTGGTCGAGTGCCCCTGAGTTCAATCCCCCGTAACAACAACAAAATCTTGCAAAACGTCATTGAGGGTAGCTTAAATTAGCAGGTGAAAATATGATGAAAAACAGTATAAACTCTTGAAGTGTGTTATTTAGCCAGGAGCAATGGTGCACATCTGTAATCCCAACTACCCAGGAGGCTGAGGCAGGAGAGTCACAAGTTCCAGGCCAACCAGGCAACTTGGTGAAACCTTGCCTCATAATACTCAAACAAAATAACAAGAGCTGGGGATGTAGCTCAGTGGTAGAGTGCCCCAGGTGCCAGCCCCAGTGGTGTAAAACCGAAAAAGGAGGAGGAGGAAGAGAAACAGGAAACTAAATCTTCTTTTCCACCTGCAGACACTGAACTGGGTTCCCCTATTCAGAGATTATCTTCATTTATAGTTAGTGACCTCCTGTTGGAAACTATTAAAATTTTCAGCTGCCCCACACACTATCTCCCAATCCCCAATACCATTTTGCTAAGTGCTCCCAACCAGCTCCTTACTCTTCAGAGAAACTCTTGGCTGCACCTGAAGCTCCTGTGTTGGTGTCTCCCTCCCATGGCTTCAGGGCTGAGTGTGGAACAGGCCCATCTGGCCAACGTGTGTCCTGGCTCTGGCCAGAGACCTGCAGCTCATTTAGCTTTCCCTCTCTATTCAGACAGTATCCAACCCCCCAAACCATGAGAGAGGGGACATTGTACTGAACAGGCAGAGGTCTAGAAGTTTCTGACATCCAACTTGGTAGTTAGTTCACCTATTCTTACTCCCTGAACTAAATAACCAGCAAAAATAAATAAATAAATAAAGTAAAATTAAAAAAAAAAAATCCCTCCAAGTTTCTCCTGAATCAGGTATTTCCTAACCAAGTTTGTATTCATAAACATGTTGTTTTCCTCTTCTATAAAGATGGAGAGGAGTGTGAGGGACTGTGGACAGGAAAGGTGGGTCTTACCTTCCCTAGGCTGACTGGACTTCAGCTTCTCTATTGATTCAACACCAGGACCTATGCTTGCTTAACCCAGGGAACTGGTCATCAGTCTTTGACCTCAGTCCTCCCCTCCGATCCAGCTCCCTCCCCCACCCTGGCCTCTGGAACCTGAGTCAGATTTAGAGGAAAGAACCAGTTTTCAGAGGGATTGCCTCAGACCACACCATCTCCACTAGCCCGCCCTGGGGGATAGTGGTCATGGGGTCCGCTGGGACAGGAACTGCAGCTGCCGGGGAAAGGTAAGAGGGGCGCGCTTGCCCTTTGCACGCTCTCACTGGCTTTCCACCTGCCACACCTTGAGAGGACCAGGCCTGGCTTGTACTTAGGGACCTGTTAAGAGATGTCATGGCAGGAGGTAAGGCACTTCCCTAAGCCACACCCGGATCAGCCCAAGACACCAGGAGGTGCCTTCCTTTGTGCAAAGATGCCTTGCAGATTGCAGAACTGGACACTGGAGGGGACTGCCCAGGCTGCCTGCGTGTGAACGGGGGCAGATTGAGGCTTGGAGGACCTCCTGGCTCCCTCCCTGCTCCTCCTTCCACTCCGTTCCCACTGCCCGAGGTCTCATTGACCTTTGACTCAATGGCTGAAGTCCTGTCCCTTTTCACAGCGAGACACCCCCACCCCCATGCCACGCGCAGTCCCTTCTTGATCTGGGTTGTCACGGGAGGCTAGAAGTGAAGCGGTGACTCAGTTCATCATGGTTTTTCTTTATGCTTAGCACAGCTCCAAGGCCCCTCCAGCTTCCATTTGTATTTCCAAATATGCTGAAGGACAACATGGGAAGCAGAGGGCAATGGAGTCGGGAGATGGATGGCAGATTCCCCACCCTGCCTTCCTCCACCTCTCCCCCACGGTGCACCTCTTTCTTCAGAGCTGCAGGGTTGGCCTCCAACCACGCAAAAAGATAGATGTCCCTCAGCAGCTCTGACTCAGCCCCCTGCTTGCCCAGCAGACCACCTCAGTGGGCTCTCTGTATCGCTGCCTGTCTTTTTCTACAGGAGGAGTGAGAAGCCTCAGTCCCCAGATACAGAGTCCCTTCTATAGACCCAGGGACCCCAAACCACCCTGAGGAAGTCCTAGCTCCGTCTTATCTATAGAAATATTACAGAGATGGGATCGCTTGGTCTGTTTTATTGGGTGTTCCAATTCTCTCTCTCTCTCTCTCTCTCTCTCTCTCTCTCTCTCTCTCTCTCTGACAATTCTACTGCTTCATTTTCTAAAAACCAAGATTAGCTTCATTTATATCTAGTGATCTCCTGTTGAAAACTATTAAAATTTTCAAGCAAAGAAAAAAAAAAAGATGAAGGCCTGATCCCAACCATTTGGGAGGCTCAGGCAGGAGGGGATCACCAAGTCTAAGGCCAGCCTGGGCAATCTGGTGAGACCCTGTCTCAAAACAAAATTTGAGAAAAAGAGCTGGGCTGTGGGTGAGTGGCAGAGCGCTTGCCAGGCCTGCACAAGGCCCAGGGTTCGGACTGCAGCACGGGAAGAACAAACAAGAGGTTGAGGGTCTGAGTTAAGGCAGGGGCAGCGGTTGGTGAGAGGAAAAGGAAGCAGAATTAATCAACTCTGGGGTCTAACTAAAGAAGGAGGGTGGAAGAAAGGGGTCCCATTCCCTGGCCTGAGCTGAGGGAGGGAAACAAGGTGAGAATGACGCTCTGGCGGATCCTACTTCACAGGAACCTGCAGGACTTCCAGGTGGGCCTGTGTCCCAAGCAGTGGGACTGGGGCTCAGTGGGAGGGCGGAGCCTTGGTTCCACTCAATCTTTCTCACCCCTTCTGTTCTAAATCCTAAACATCCTCCATGATCCAGGAAATCTCGCTCCATCTGGGAGCGCTTCCCGCAGCAGCCTGGCCAAGTGGCTCCCTCACTTCCCTGACTCTCCCTTAGCCCAAAGCCCCCCCCCCCCCCAGCGCCCAGCAGGATTCTAGTGAACCCAGCTGATTCTAATGAACGTCAAACAGCAGGACCACGTCCAGGCAGGGGCCATCCGCTTGTGAGGAGTCTGGGCTTGTGCCCAGCTGGAGGCCTGGCCTCCTCCTGGCCACCCGAGGGGGCCGCCCTCCTCAGCTTTCCTGGGCAGAGCCCTGGTGGCCAGTGGGGTGGGGCTGCCCAGCCTACTTAACTCAGCCTTCTGTCCCCTCTCAGGAAAGCGTGTCTTCTCTGCTTGCTGCTCATTGGCCTCTGGGGCTGTGTGGCCTGCCATGGGAATCCTGTGGAGGACATCTGCACAGCCAAGCCCCGGGACATTCCCGTGAATCCCATGTGCATTTACCGCTCCCCAGAGAAAAAAGCGCCTGAGGATGAGGGCTTGGAGCAGAAGATCCCTGAGGCCACCAACCGGCGGGTCTGGGAGCTGTCCAAGGCCAATTCCCGCTTTGCCACCACCTTCTATCAGCACCTGGCAGACTCCAAGAATGACAACGACAACATTTTCCTGTCGCCCCTGAGTATCTCCACAGCTTTTGCTATGACCAAGCTGGGTGCTTGTAACGACACCCTCAAGCAGCTCATGGAGGTACAACCTGGAGCTCTCTCTTCAGCTTCTCTGCTGGGAGCATCTTTTGGTTTACCGACACATAGGGACCTCATTTCAGATTATTTCCTTTGAATCACTACTTCATGTGTCATGATTATTATTATTATTATTTTTTTGGTACTGCAGATGGAACCCAGAGCACATGCTAGACAGGTGCTCTCTACCACTAAGCTGAATCTCCAGTCTGCTAATTTTTTATTTTTGAGACAGGGCCTCACTGAGTTGCCCAGGGTGGTCTTAAATTTGCCATCCTCCTGCTTCAGCCTCCTGAGTCACTGAGAATTACTACCTGGATGACCGCTTTATAAATCCGAGTTTCCTCTTTTAGGGTTTTTTTTTTTTTTTTTTTTAAGGTTGGCTCCTAAATATGCTCATCCAATCGTACTCCCTTTTAAAAATAAGTTAGTTGTTAATGTTCCTTTACTTCATTTATTTGTATGTGTATGTAGTACTGAGAATCAAATCCAATGCTTCACGCTAGGCAAGCACACTACCACTGAGCTACAACCCCAGCCCTCTTTAGGGTGTTTTTAAATGGCTGTAGCCCTGTGTTTCTTAAAACTTCTCTTTTTAGTCATTCTTTCATTAAATATTTATTCACTCATTTGATCATAGCTATGTGTTTATTCAGCACTATCTCTGTGCCAGACGACGTACCTGGAGGTGTAGACTCTCAGTTCCTGTCTTGGTATGGGAGCGGAACTCGGGCACGTGTGCTCTGTGGGTGAAGACTCGAGGATTGCCAGGCACAGTAGCACAAGTGTGTAACCCCAGTGACTTGGGAGGCTGAGGCAGGAGGATTACAGCCTCAGCAATTTTCCAGACCCTAAGAAACTTAGTGTTGGGGCTGGGGATGTAGCTCAGTGGTAAAGTGCCCCTGGGTTCAATCCCCAGGACCAAGAAAAAACAAAAAAGGACCTTGGGTTTTACCTTGAGATCTGGTGCCAGGGAAGCCAAGGATGTGAGAGCTTTTTCTTGCTCTGGGAAAAACTAATCATTTCATATCAGCGACTTAGTCTCCCCATCCTGCTTTTTTTGTAGGAGGGAAGTGGGAAAAGATAAGAAATGCCATAAATTAAGTAGCCAGTGATACCAGTATAAGAGGTCATAGATGGAACACTAGGTCCTTAATCCCTCCATAGTGCCTGGCTGGCTTTCTTGAGGTTTTCTCTTCTCTCTCTCTCCCCACCTCCCTCCACCCCTTCTTTCTTCCTATTCTCTTTTTTCTTTTTCTTTTCTAATTTTTTGTCGTAGAGGGGATTGAACCCAGCACCTCACATGTGCCAAGAAAGCACTGTACATCAGAGCTCCACCTCCAGCCCTTCTAATTTATTTCTGTGTGTGTTACCCAACACACAAAAGAGACTTATTGAAGAGACTATCCTTTCGCTGTTAGGTACTCTCAATGCTTATTTATTTACTTATTTTTGTTATAGTGGGCACTCTACCACTCAGCTACATCCCCAATCCTTTTTAATTTTAAGATAGGATCTTGCTTCCCCGGCTGACCTTGAACTCACAATCCTCTTGCCACACCCTCCCAAGTAACTGGGATTATAGGCATGGCCACTGCATCTGGGCTAGAAACTTTTTTTTTGTACCAGGGATTGAACCCAGGGGTGCTTTACCATGAGCTACATCCCCAGCTCTTTTTATTTTTTATTTTTTTGTTTCAAGGCAGGGTCTTGCTGAGTTGTTGAGAGTCTCACTAGGTTTCTGAGGCTGGCCTAGAACTTGGGATGCTCCTGCCTCAGGCTCCTGAATGGCTGGGAGCACAGGGGAGCCCACCTGGCAGAAACTGTTAGGACCCATACTACCGCCTTCTCAGTTGCTCTGCCTACACTGGTGTTGGTCTCAAAGCACTTCCACATACCACTGTCTCTCGCCCCAGGTGACAGTTTAAGTCTGATCTTTCCTGTAAGACCAGAAACAAGGTCTAGGGGTGTGGCTTCAGTTGGAGGACCCTTGCCTAGCAATGCACACGGCCCTGGGTTTGATCCCTAGTGCTGGGAAAAGAAACAGAACACCGTTTCCAAACCTAGCATGTCCTTCGGGCCCTCCTTTCTACAAGATCTTCCGAGACAAGATGCCATGTATTAGAGAAGTACGGTTGAGCTCTCTCTCTCTAGAGAAAAGAGAAACTCTTTTTTTAAATAAATTTTTTTTTAATTGTAGTTGGACACAATACCTTTATTTCACTTATTTACTTTTATGTGGTGCTGAGGATCGAACCCAGGGTCTTGCACGTGTGAGGCGAGCGCTCTACCACTGAGCCACAACCCCAGCCCAAAGCACAATCTTTAAAAAGAAAAAAGTGGGGGCATACTGGACCAAATCAGGTAAACCACAGTCAAAGGATGAAGGCAGCAGGCCTTTGTCACCTGAGGACAGTTCGGCTGGGAGGGGAAGAGCAGCCTCACCGTTTCGCCTGGGGATGGTGAAGGTAGGACGGGCGTCTGGCAACTCTGTGGTTCTGACTGGCACGGCGACCTGTGAGTCCTTTTCAACTTGGAGACTCTTGTATTATGGGCCCATTTATTCCCTCGCTGTGGACTCTCTTCCTTTCTCACCCTCACACAACCAGTATCCCAGAGCCCCCAGGAGCTGCTGACCCCGAGGATGCCACGACAGTGTCTGTTCCGAGCGGAGGCGTGGTCTTGTGTCCATGTCTCCCTGTCCAGCATCATCAAGAGGACCCATTCCATTCCAGTGAGAAAGCGTCTCCTGTTGGTGGGTGCCCTTTAGAGAGTGTAGGTGGCACCCAGTCTCCGTCTTTCCCTTTGTCCTTCCTGCCCTTTAGACTCCTTTTATCCATGTATTCATTTTAGAAACATGAGCTGAGCACGCATGCCATGCCAGGCACTGAGCTTGGAGTAGCTGACACTGAGGTCCCCGCTGTGCTCACCACCTTGTCACCCAGGCTGCCCTACAAACCCAGCATCTTCTCTTCCTTCTCTAGGTTTTTAAGTTTGACACCATCTCTGAGAAAACATCTGATCAGGTCCACTTCTTCTTTGCCAAACTGAACTGCCGACTCTATCGAAAAGCCAACAAATCTTCCACATTGGTCTCAGCTAACCGCCTCTTTGGAGACAAATCTCTGACCTTCAATGAGACCTACCAGGATATCAGTGAGGTGGTCTATGGAGCCAAGCTGCAGCCCTTGGACTTCAAGGTGAGGTGTAGGTGTCCTCTCTAACCTGAGTTTTTCCTCTCCACTCAGAAACTGAGGAGGTAGAAAAACAGGGTCCAAATTAACTCTGCTCTGCAGGCTGAAGACTGGTGGAGGACGGTACAAGTCCATACCCCCGGGATACATATTCCTACTTGATACATCCTAGGAAATCAATGGTACCCATACCTAGGTTGTAGAGGTTGCTCTGAAAAACTTGCATAAATCATGGATTCTTCATTTGCATCACTATGTTCAAACACATACCAAAGGCTGTTCTGGAGATGCTAGTCCTACAAGAGACCTATTTAATATAAACAATTACTATGGTCAAATAAAATGGTATATGATGCTCATTTCACATTCTCAAAAATTCATGAAGCACAGAAGCTGTTAAGTGTTCTGAGGAGTTCTGCAACAAAGAAATACGCTGGCATTTCTCCAACTGATTTGCCAGCCGGGCATTCCTCCTCCCTGTCCTCTCAGCCTGCCACAACTCCCTGCTTCCCACAGGATGCGTGTTTGGAAACTCTGCTTTTGTGGGTTCAGGTTTTCCCAAGTCAGAAAAGATAATATTTTATCTTCTTTTCCCAGACTCTCTTCTTTTTTTGTTTCTTTTTTCTTCCTGTTTCTTTTTGTTCTTTCTTATAGATTAATTAGCTGTATGGAAATTTGGTGGCACTGCATTAGATGAATGAGATTTGCTCAGTTTGGGGCAAAGTGACGCTTCTAAACCAAATGGTGGGAGAGGGCAGAGAGATGGTGAGCAAAATGAAATGTTTCACGTGACTATGGACAAGCAACTGAACAGCACAGGTTTGTTTCCTGTTCTCCTTAGGAAAATGCAGAGCAGGCCAGAGTGACCATCAACAAATGGGTAGCCAATAAGACTGAAGGCCGGATCACTGATGTCATTCCCAGGGACGCCATCAATGAGCTCACTGTTCTGGTGCTGGTCAACACCATTTACTTCAAGGTACTCAAAATGGACCTGGGGGCCCCCAGGGACTTCCTCTTCCTCTTCTGCTTGCCCTCTTTCACACCGTTGGGCACATGTAGACATTTCCCTTCTGTGAAACAGTCCATGTGTGGTCTGGGCAGACATAAATTTGCTGAGAGCATAGAACTTTTAGGACCATGGCAGCTGGGCTGAGGTCCAGGAGGCTCAGTCGTATCCCTAAGCTTGGGGCAGAGTACACACACTCACAAACCCCACGTGTGATACTTTCTGTCATCCAGTTGACTCCACTTGAAATCTAGAACAAAATGACAGCACCTGTTGACAATTCTCAGTGACAAGATTGTCTGGAGTGGTTTGTACAGAGACTCAGCTCCTCTGCCTGAAGCTTCTGAATCCCTATGTGCCAGGCTCACCTCAGACTTAGCAGAGGCCTAGTTATTTGACCATGTAGATGGCCTTGTCTTCCTCGGAGTCAAGAGTTCCAAGGACTTCATAATCGATTCCATTTAGAAGGAGAAGCAAGAGGATAGTGCAAACAAACAGATCCCTGGCTTTCAAGAGGCCCACCAGCAGAAGTTGAGTTGTGGCATACTGTTCATTCTGGGATGTGCTCCATATGCATCCTCCCCTCCTACCTCCAGGAGGCCCAAGGGGTTTAGTCGGTCATTGCTGTTGCCAATCACACTGTCTCTTGGGTTCCCCCTCCCCAAGAATAGAGTTGAGGGCCTTTCCATAGTGTAGTAGCTCACCCCTTACAGTTTACAGAACAATTTCCCATTTGTTTGCCTCCTCTTCTATTTCCCCAAGAGTTCAGTAGTTTTTAAAGATAGTGGGAATCCAAGAAAGAAAACAGAGCTTGGCAGCCCTTTTGAAACAACACCAAAAAAGAGAACTTGAGTCACTTATATAGATGAGTTTCAAATCCTGACTCTTCCTAGTGTGTGAATTTGTGAGAGCCCCCAGGAATTTCCTCTGGAAATTTTGGCATCTGTAAGATGACGATGATGATACACTTACCTCGCGGGGTAACAGAGAGACTGAAAAAATTAATCCATGTAAATTGCATGAAGTAGTATCTGTATGCCCCTACTGTACACAGGAAGCATTTTATAAATATTAGCTGTCACCAGCTGCTAACCTTACCCAGAGAAGCCATCACTCAGAGTTAAATGACTTGTCCCAAGAGGTAAGAGCCAAAAAGTGACAAGGAATGGTGCAGGAAGTCAGTCAGAACCCAGCCCCTGCCTGGGTGCCACCAGGCCAACCCTCCGTTATCTGTCTGGCCTCTCCTTGTCAGGGGCAGAGCCAGAAGTTCAGAGGTCAGCCCTGCAGAATGAGGCTGGTGGAAGGCAGAGAGCAAAAGACAACTTGAGGGCTGGGCTGGGGCTCAGGGCCGACCACTTGCCCAGCATGTGTGAGGAACTATGTTCCACTAAAAATATTTATTTATTTATTTTTTTAAAAAAGACAACTTGGATTAAACTCGTGAACTTGAGAGGAAGTTTATAGGTTATTCTTGGTTTTAGCTTTTATTTTTCTGGATTATAAAAGCAATAGTCACTGCTGAAATTTTGAGAAATATAGGAAGGTATACAGAACAAAATCCATTTATAATTCCATCACTGCAATACAGTTGTTATTAATCTTTTCATGCCTGCTCCTTCAGTATTCTTCCTAATAATTATACTTACATATATTAATGTAATAAGATATTTCTCATTTCAATAAATATTCTTCTATGAATGTTTTTGTTCTTGCTTTGTGACCATCTCACCTGGCGCCTTCTTCCAGGGGCTGTGGAAGTCAAAGTTCAGCCCTGAGAACACAAGGAAGGAGCTGTTCTACATGGCTGATGGGAAGACATGCTTAGCACCTATGATGTACCAGGAGGGCAAGTTCCGGTACCGGCGTGTGGCAGAAGGCACCCAGGTGCTTGAGTTGCCTTTCAAAGGAGATGACATCACCATGGTGCTCATCCTGCCCAGGCCTGAGAAGAGCTTGGCCAAGGTGGAGCAGGAACTCACCCCTGAAGTCCTGCAGGAGTGGCTGGATGAGTTGTCAGAGATGATGCTGGTGGCCCACGTGCCCCGCTTCCGCATTGAGGACAACTTCAGTTTGAAGGAGCAGCTGCAAGACATGGGTCTTGTTGATCTGTTCACCCCTGAGAAGTCCAGGCTCCCAGGTTGGTACAGGAGGAAGTTTCCTCCTCTGTCCCAAGGTGGTCTGAGCAAGGGAAAGAGTTGAAGAAAGAGCAGAACACAGCCATGGGAGAGGACACCTAGATTCTGATACCAGCTCTCTGCTAATGGTGGAAAGTCCTTCCTCTTTTGAGGCCTCAGTTTCTTCTATGAAAGGGGAAATTTGCTCTTGTATTGCCACTGGTTCAGTTAGCACTAGTACCCTATGAATCTGTATCTTACAGAGGAGATGGAACCAAGTGGAGAAGAACTCAAAAAGGAATTAGAAGCCAGGTGAAGAAGCACATGCCTGTAATATCAGTGACTCCGGAGGCTGAGGCGGGAGGATGGCAAGTGTCTGACGGAGGCCAGCCTTGTCAACTTAGTGAGACCCTGTCTCAAAATAAAAAGGGCTGGAGAGCTCAGTGGCTTAGGTTCAATCCCCAGTAAAAAAAAAAAAAAAAAAAAAAAAAGGTCTATAAGATGTTATAGGTCATTGGATTTATCTTTACTGGGCTGACGTCTATAAACTAGTTCTGAAGGTCAACCCACCTCTTAAAAATGTGGCTAGATGGAAAAGAAAGCTATTCCTACAAAGTAGGTAAGGGCCTTTTTCAAAAAACAAAATCCTTCTGAGCGTGGGGATGCACACTATAATTCCAGCTACTCAGGAGACTGAAGCAAGTTTGAGGCCAGCCTTAGCAACTTAGGGAGACTTTATTTCAAAATGAAAATTTAAAAAAGGCCTGGGGCTATAGGTCAGTGGTGGAGCACTTGCCTCACATGTATGAGGCACTGGGTTTGATCCTCAGCACTACATAAAAGTAAGATATTGTGTGTCTATCTACAATTAAAAAAATATTTAAAAAATTAAAAAGGCTGGAGATATAGCTCAGTGGTAGAGCCCCCTGGGTTCAATTCCCAGTAGCCAGGAAACAAAAACCCCACCTTTTCCCACCCACTCCAGAGAGCTGAAGGTTGAGGTTAGATCCACAAGAGCCAGGCTGAACAAGCCCAAAGTGCTCTATTATTTTTAACACATATTCACTGTGGAGGTATTATTAGGTGAAGGCCCAGGATTTCTATTTTTCAAAAAAATCCCAAAGGACCTCTTAATTCCAACTGAATTCCTGTCTGTGCATTGAAGTCAACTTCCTCCCATTTCATAGAAACTTCTCTGGACTTCCTCCTAGGTATTGTTGCAGATGGCCGGAATGACCTCTATGTCTCAGATGCATTCCACAAGGCCTTTCTTGAGGTGAGTTCCCTTCCAGTGTTGTTTTCTGTATCTCATGTAACTGGCAGTCTTGCTGCACTAGCCCTTATGGCCTAGATGCTAGGACAACTGGACACAGGAGTGGAGGGGGCAACTTCTAGCACTTCAACCCAAACCTGTAGTCCTCTCCTCTGTGAGGTCTCCTGCAATACGACCCTCCTCCGAAACCCTCATGATGGGGCTGTCCCAGCCTCCTCTCCCCACTCCACATAGCAGGTCACACAGGACACAGGGACACAAACATTTAGGGGAGGGTGACACAGGAAAAGGAACGATCAAAGGCCACTGAGAAGGACTTCAGAGGAGGAGGAGGAGGAGGAGAACCAAGAGGAATTTTAAGAAAACAGAAAGTATCTAGCAAGAATATTGAAAGTGAATGCAGTTACCTTTTGCTGAGTTTGGACAGAACATGCCTAATTGTACCGGTGTGGATCAGTCCTGAAGAGTGTTCTGGAGAATGGGAACACTAGACTACATTGCAGGAAATGAAAAGTTAGGTGGACAAATAAATGTGTACCCTTTTCTTGAGAGATTAATATGCATACTGCCATGTTGAGGTGTGAGAAGTCCCTTACCGAGGAAGACAGTCAAATACTGCTTAACTTACGCTCCCCCAAGAGAGGCCTCCATAGACAGAAAGATAGCTCTGTATCACTTACGGAGCTTCTGGTGCTCAGAGGGTAAACTGTGGACCAACAGTGTTAGTCATCTGGGGCTCTTCACCATTGGAGATTCTGAGATGGGGTTTGAAAATCTGTTTATTTACAAACTCTTAAGGGATTGTGATGTACAATCAGATTTGGGATTTACCAGTGTAGACCTTTCTTCATGGAAGCCAGACTGTAAGGCAAAGGAGATGGACCAATGTTCGAGATATTCCCAGGACTGAGGAAGCTGTGAAGAAAGGAGGTTGTCCCAGGCATGGTGGCACATGCCTATAATCCCAGTGGCTTGGGAGGCTGAGGCTGGAGGATTGAGAGTTCAAAGCCAGCCCCAGCAAAAGCGAGGCTCTAAGCAACTCAATGAGACCCTGTCTCTAAATAAAATACCAAATAGGGCTGGGGATGGGGCTCAGTGGTTGAGTGCCCCTGATTTCAATCCCTGGTGCCAAAAAGAAAAAAAAAAAAAGGTTGTGGTCAAAGAAAAAGGTGCAGAGTGTGATGCCAGTAAACATGGTCCCAAGGCTCAAGCTCAGTAGGAAAGGTTTAGTTGTGAGGGAAGTGGCTCAAGGGACAGGAGGAAGTCTGCAGACTGAAAGATCTGAACCTGTTGGTAAAAGCTCTAGTCTGCTATTAAATTTAGTACCAGAATGAGCACGAAAAAGATACTGTGGAGAGACAGAGGGTAAGGAAGAAGGTGGAAGGAAGACCAGGAGAGGGGAAAACATCATTAACCAGGACCACAAAACTCAGGGACCTGAAGTTCTCTACAGGGACAAAGCTAGTGATATTCTGGGTAGTCAGGAAGCATTTTCTGATGTCCTTCTAGATGTAGCGATTCTGTTTATCAGCCAAGTTCAAATAGTTTTGTCTGTTACTTCAAGAAAAACCCATCTTATCCAGCCAGAGGACCCTCTTCATAAGCTGAGTCCTGAGTAGCGGTTTGGGGTAGTTACATCTGCAGCTCTGACCTTGGGTCAGACTTTCCTTCGGCAGTTAGTACAAAATAACCTTGTGACACCATGTTCAATGATGCCAGCCGGAATCATTGTGTACATTCAGACTTCTGGCTCAGGGGAACATGAGTGAACTCTTGCAAGGCTTGGGTGGATGTACACAAGTGCATTACATTTACTGGGTCAAAGAATGAGTAGAGCCAGGCGCAGTGGTGGTGCAAACCTGTAATCCCAGCAGCTTGGGAGGCTGAGTCAGGAGGATCATGAGTTCAAAGCCACCCTCAATAAAAGTGAGGTGCTAAGCAACTTAGTGAGACCCTGTCTCTAAGTAAAATACTTAGAGTGCCCCTGGGTTTAATCCCCAGTACCTTAAAAAAAAAATAAAAGAATTTGAGTAGAAGTAGGGTTCTGGAGGGAGCTTGCTCTGACCCATTCTTTACCACTGGAAGACAAACAGCCTTTCGAGGAACTGCCCATCTGCGAATGAGGCCCCAGCCTTGGAGAGCCACAGAGCAGCTAATACAGCAGTTGTGTTTCCTGTGTGACTTGCAGGTGAACGAGGAAGGCAGCGAAGCAGCAGCAAGCACTGTCGTCAGCATCGCCGGCCGTTCGCTGAACCCCAACAGGGTGACCTTCAAGGCCAACAGGCCCTTCCTTGTTCTTATAAGGGAAGTTGTTCTGAACACAATTATCTTCATGGGGAGAGTAGCCAACCCTTGTGTTCACTAAAGTATTAGTATTCTTTGAGCCTCTTCCTATTTTGGTTTGTGAATAGAAGTAAAAAATAAATACAACTACTCCCATCTCACAGTTGTGAAAGGACTTTGCTACCTGAAATGAAGACAAGGGAAGGAAAAAGAGAGGCTACTGGGGCATTTGGTAAAATGATGCTTTCAACTGTTCTCTCCCCCTTGAACAATCTTAGGTCAAGAAAATGAAAGAGGAGGCACCCTGGCTCACGCCTACAATCCCAGTGACTTGGAAGCTGGGGCAAGAGAACTGCAAGTTCCAGGCCAGCCTAGGCACTTAACCAGACCCTGTCTTAAAATAAAATTTAAAAAGGACTAAGATGGGCACATGCCTGTAACCCAGTAGCTGGGGTGGCTGAGGCAGGAGGATCACAAGTTCAAAGCCAGCCTCAGCAATTTAGCGAGGCCCTAAACAACTTAGTGAGACTCTGTCTCAAAAGGGTTAGGGGATGTGGCTCAATGGTTAAGCATCCCTGGGTTCACTCCCTGGTACAAAAAAAAAAAAAAAGAAAGAAACAAACAAAGAAAGAAAGATCGGTCCTGAAAAGGTAGGGCTAACTGGAATTCTCAATATTCCCATCACATTAAAAACTTCCAAAAACATAAACAAATTGATCTCTATATACAGAAAAGACAGATTCAAATCTGAGTATTAAACCATTTAATTCTCAAACCACTCACATGCATAATAGTCTTTTACACAGTGTTAAAATAAAGAGGAAAATGCATTTTCATACAAACAGAATTTCAAGTATACATTAATAGACTTTTCGGATTACTAACCAAGTTGCTAAGATTTCATTCACATTGTTCTTAAAGCTGTTCAACGAGAAAGCTTTTGCTAAACTGCTTTAAATATGTTCATATAAACCCACATCTTAATTCTTCTGGGAATTGCCCTCCCCCACCCTGCTGCCCGCCCCCCTCCCCGACACCACAGGGCTCCTGGGGTTTTAGGAGACATGCTACCCCTCCAAGAATGACTGGCTTGTCACCAGGGGAAGGACAGTCTGCAGGAGGAGAGTGCGAGGACACCTGTCAAAGTAAGGGAGAACCAACCTGATACTTGGGGACGATGCAATTCTGGATCATATCACTTGAATTTTAATCAAAAAACCCCTCGGCCTCCCACAAGACAAACAGAAGTTCCTGACAATTTGGTAGCTGACAAAAATCACCTAGTGATAGGTTTTTCCTTTTCTTCCCTCCAGTGAAATTTCCAAAATCAGTGTAGGCATTTTGAACAATTTCAACTTGGTGGTTGTTTCTTTCTCCCTTTGGCAGGGAGTAGGTGGGGGCAGCTTAAAAATGGATATTATTTGTGTGTTCACAATAAGACATTTGGTTAGTTTGATGGGTCTGGCAAGAGTTCTCCCTCCTCCACTCTCCTCCTGAAGTACTCTGGCTTCAGAGCCAGAACAGCCACTCTCCATAGGAATTAAAGTGCATTTTTCAGTAAAGGGGACAGGGGAGAGGTGGTGATTCACACTGAAGTGATTATGGTTAAGGGAGGGTGGGGTGAAAGTCCTAATCCTATATATAGGTATTTATAATTAAGGACATGATAAAAACAGATAGTCTTAGGAAATAAGATGCGTAAGGCCAGTCCGGCATCCCCAGCGGGGAGCGGCATCCTGGCTCGCAGGCCTTTCGGAGGCATCTGTATTAATAATGGAGTAGCTGCTGCAGATGAAAGACACAAGTCTCAAATGTTAGGGTTTTTCAAAAGGAAAAAACAGACTGGTAGGTTCTTAGTTAAAAATACTCTATCCCATTCCCTTCCAGGGTAACATTTTAGAAACTGATTGTCTGTTTTAATAAGAATCCAAGTTGTGAAAATTATAGCAAGTTGTGAAAAACTGTTACGTTTGTTACTTATATATACTACAGTAACCTTTAGAAACTCAGGAAGAAGCAGGCACAGTTGATTCTTGCTATCAATATCAACTGTAGGGGAGTGAAATCTTCCTATGATCTCTTTATTTGAAAGCTACCACCAGAGACTTATTTTCTATTTTACTCTCAATGCTTTATCATTTATTGGTGGGGAGTGGGGAACCAAGTTTCCCAAAGAGAAGTTAAATGCTACATTATAAGCTGTACAAAGTGATGGGTTCAAGGTGAGAAGGGGAAACTCATCCTGGGTTCTGGCCTCTGAGTCCAGTGTGATCTGCTTTTCACAGTGACCAGTGGGAAGGCACAGTGCCAGGGACAGGTAGATGGGGAGAGCTGTCACCCATCGTATAAGCACCATAGAGAACAGTTGGATTTCTTTCAGACTGTGTCCATCTGAAGGAAACCACATTTCTGCTACACTGATTTTTCTATCTTTGAACCCTCAACCTTCTCTTTGTGTCTCGGGAGGCAGTGCATAAGTGGGTTCCATCCCCAAATTATGAGGAACCAGGAAATCTGAATGTTCTCCCTATTTCTCCCTTTACTCAAGTAGGCTGACAGGCCAAAAATCCAGAGTTCTGATTTTAAGGTTTCTTTAAGGGAAAGGAAGATACTGACGTTCCTGACTGAACTAGTGGATCCATTTTAAGTTCTGCTATTGGATCACAAAATAATGCGACAGGCTAAGAATTGTGCATGCATATCTAGGCAGATGAAAAGCTGGTGGATGAGCTGGAACACACTTCGTTAGCCTATAATATGGGAACGTTTTCCTTTGCTAGGGCAGGAGGATGGGCAGAGTGGTGGACTGTGGTAAGGCTAGTATTTGCTTAGCTGTTTCAGAAAGGATTCCCTAGAGGTTTAGGGATCAGCAAGCCAACTCACTAGGGCAGAGGTTGACCTAACTTCACAGTCCATCTGGGAAATTCCTTTTAAGGAATTTGTTTCATTCCTTGTTTAAAACATAGTATGTGTTTATAATTAATCTTTTACTGTTTCCTAATCCTCCCCCACCACTCTCCCCTGCTCAAAATCTTAAAATTCCAGTGCGATACACTTTGCATAAAGTTCAGCAATATTTCACAGTACTCCACAATGTTCTTCAGGGGCTACTCTTTTTGGAGTCCCACAGGCTGTTGCTTTTGTCTTTCCACTAATAGGAAGACTTCAGCAAATCTAAGGTCAGAAGGCCTGTCTGATGACACCATGGCACTGACATGCTGAGCAACAGCAAGGCCTAAATGCACTTCAAACCAACTTCATAGTCAAATGCTAACCCAGTCCTCTGCACTAATCAACTTTTTCCTCAACCTACTTTTTCTTTTTGCACACACCACCTATTTGAAGTTCAAATTATCAATAAGTTATACATAATACATGAATGAAATTTTCTGTGGTGTTGAGAATACTGAGAAGACAGACTGCTATATTTGAACTTGCTCTTAAACACAAATTTCTTTCATGAAATTAGAAGTCACTTGGTAGCTAGTTAATTTGAACAGTGGTTTTCACTTTTTATGGGTAATGCAACAATTCTCCCCTCCCTATTACCAGGTGTGAGGTTGCCAAAGGCAGTAACAAACCCTGACTGCCATGAAAAAAACACCTTTACTACCTGGGGTAAGAAGAATGGAAGATATGGAATCTCATTGGGAATTACTGGGTGATGTCTTTTGTCATACTGGAACAAAGATGCTAAAATAACTCATTTCACATTTCATATAATATTCAGAAACATTTATGCCTTAGTTAATTTCATTTACAAAGAAAGTCAAGGAAAAGTGAGTCACTTAACACAGAAATCCCACTGAGAAGACAAACCAGGAGACAATGTATCAAGATGGCCCCAAGCATGATCCTTCTCTTCCCCATCACCAATGCTACCTCACTGTTTACAAGTAGCTCTTTTAATACATTCAAGGACTCTATTTCAGCTACCAGAGTTGAAAAATCTCTACTCAGCCCTCCCACCCCCAATAAGCCTGTGATCCCAACGACTCAGGGAAGCTGTGGCTTCGGCAGGAGGATCGAAAGTTCAAAGCCAGCCTCAGCAATTTAGCGAAGCCCTAATCAACTTAGTGAGACTCTGTCTCAAAGACAAAAAATAAATAAAAAAAGGGCTGGGGATGTATGTAGCTCAGTGGTTGAATACCCCTTGGGTTCAATCCATGATTGCCAAAAAACAAAAACAAAAACAAAAACAAAAAAAACCCAAATCTGTATTCACATCACAAATTTGCTTTGCTTACTCAGGCACACTCAGTATTTGGTTTAGAGAAGAAGCTGGATGGATCACAACAATTCCGTCCAGAATTACTCTGAGAAATGGATGTTTCATTTATCATCTGACCCTTGGCCCTCTATAATGCCAGGATATCAATCAAGATATTTTATGAAAAGAGAACTAGCTTGAGACTACCTAGTTAGGCAGTGATTCCCCACCCTGGCTGCATATCAGAATCATTTTTTTTTTTTTGGCACTGGGTATTGAGTGGTGCTCCACCACTGAGCTACATCTATAGACCTTTCTATTCGGAGACAGGGTTAAGTTGCTGAGGTTGGTCTCAAATTTGCAACCCTCCTGCCTCACCCTTGGGAGCAGCTGGGATTACAGGTGTGCACCCCATGCCTGAAACAGGAAGCTTTTTAAAGCCCAAGCTGAACAACAGACCAATTAAATGTGAATGTCTGGAAGGGGTCTCATCCAAGATAGAGAACCACTGGCCTAGGTTAACAGGTTTCTTAATAGAAAGCATAAGTTCAGTGTTCATCCAAGCCAGAGCGTGTTAAAAATCTATGGCTTCTTTCTAGACTCATGGATTTAATATGCTTCAATGAAACTACCTAGGTATTTTTCACTTTTTTCCCCCTAATTAATCCCTTTGTCCAGAATAGGCAGCAACATCAACAGTAAAGTACTGATTTAGGTTAAGTCTGCACCTTAAGTATGAATTATAGCAAAACATAAGGAGGCAAGCCTGGGACAAGACTCTGAGCACAATCAATCAAAAAGCCAGAGGGAAAACTTTTCCTCAGCAGGAATTAATTCCTGAGTCTAGCATGTTAGCATGGCTGTTAGGCTGAGAACTAGTCATAGTTTGCCACCTCATCTCCTCAGGATTCATGCTGCGTTCCAGCAGGAATTACTCTATCCATTGTAACCCTTCTTTGGAAGTTTACATGTTCTCTACTCCCCACTTGCTTACCAGTAAATACTTATCTATTAGTGCCCCAAAGTCACCCCTAAAACATCTGAAATGGATCATGCTCTCATTTCCACTCCTGATAGAGAATCCCTGTTAGACACACCACCAATCACACCATGGGAATGAAGAAATGGAACACACTCGAGATGACTGCTGAGGCCAGCCCTAACCCGTGGCAGTCGCAAGTCCCCAGTTCAAGAGATAGGCAGGCTGACTGGACTCAGTGTGTTATGTGCTAATGCCCCAGCAGGAAAAGACAGCGGAAGCCAGTGGATGCTACACTGGACTTTAATATTAGGTCCGCCTAGAGGCCTTTTATTACTAAAACCAAATCTCCATTCAAGTGAAGCCATCTTGTCTATTACAACAGTATCAGCAATAAAAACAAGACTCTCTCTTTGGAGTGATTAAAAGCAAAACAGCTCATCTGAAAACCTTTGTCATGCACACATCCATGTAAGATATTGGCAGAGACTCATTTTTAGGAAAAGATGGTTAATATTCCAGTCCTGCCAAAATGGACCACAAATGGCAACTAAAAAAGAAAACTGGCACTCAAACAAATATTTCACCTCATTAGAAAGCACTGGGTGCATCCTTAAAAACAAATGGCGCCCACCTCCACAGGCTACTCTTGGCAAGCAGAAGCCAGTGGATAGAAGCGCTAAGCCTCAGTGTCCCGACACTTTTCATTTTGGCAACACATAAAACATTAATATCTGCACATAATAAGAATTTCAGACACTGCAGCCTGTGTTCTGGGCCTGGTTATCCTTTGCTTGCTTCAGAAAGCTCCACTCTTTCTTCAGCCAAGTGCTCAGAGGTAGAGGAGCTGAAGTGAGATATGGAAGAGAAAGGGGGTGGACAGTAGCTGAGGGAATCCAGCTCCTGCCTAAGGACAATCTTGAATGTGCTCAGTCTCTAGTGGGAGGTAGAATATTCTACACTGACTTATCTGCCTTCACTAAATACCTTTTTCTCACATGCGTACATAAATGCGCATACATACAGCTGGCAACTCAGCAATACTGCCATTCACAGCCACAGGAAGCCTACCCACAGTTACTTTCAACTAAATCTCATATCAATCCCCAGTCCTTCTCAGGTAGATGCAAGCCACTTTTATTTTTCCGAGGTCTTTACTTTTGCCAGGGTTCTAGACATATATTTCATTGTAACACCTACATCTTTTGTTTCTAAAGAACAGCTGCACTAAGTGGGTACATTGTGTTATAGCATCTTTATAAATAGAAAGTGCAAGAAATAATTTTCTTAGCCAAAATACAAAGCTAACAAAAATCTGTCACAGCCTACTATGCCAAGAATTTGATTTTTAGAATCAATAAGACAGCTAACAAAATGCTTCTATGCTACCAAGCTCATGGTGGATGAGTAAATATATTTATAAACATTTATGAAAAGTTATTAAGAAAATAGCTAAACTTCCCACAAAAGTTATTTGTGTGAACTATCTTTAGTATACCATTCTGTGTTCAATGCACATGCATATACATTTGGAATTATATTAGTGCTATTTTTCCTGGGCCAGTTTTCCAAAAAGAAAACAGGCTAATTCTTAAAAAATTCAAGTTACATGATTTAAAATTATTTTTGTAAAAATATTAGAAATACCATATAAATTCTAAATATTTATGCTATCTGATAGCCATTCCAGGGGTGGATTTAGCCACACTTTTAGTAACCTCTGTTTTAGCACTTGGCTTCCAGAGGAAACATTTTAAGCTTTGTCCCTGCAAAACATTTCTGTTTCTGAGTGGTTCTTAACCACTAGAGTTCCTATGACTCTATAGAAAACTCGTAGATCACCTTCAAATATGTCATCAATATCTGCTTCAAGAAGTGGCTAAAAGCACACATCTAAACCTTAAGCAATTTCTACTCACTTGAGTTGTTGTGATTGGCTTGAAATGGTTTAGACTTGTGATGCTGAAAAGAAAGAAAATAATGTCAATCTATAAGATTCCTTTTTTTTTTTCTGATCTTGTTCTTTTTCATTTCAAGACCACAGAGCTTATTTCTTGTGCAACCACCCAATGAATTCAAACTTAAGAGTCACAGAGAATCTAGAGAAGGGCCCAAAAGCTATAACATAAAGATTTTCATTCCTTGGGACTGTTTTCAAAGGCTTTCTTTGTCACAAAGGGCAGATTTTGAGGTAAGTGGATTATGCCAGGGTGGAAATGAGGATCAAAAAGAGAGTTTTAAGACTGTTATTTTCATATATTAAAACATTGCTCCAATCTTTTTTTGTGTGTATGTGGTGCTGGGGATTGATCTCAGGGCCTTGTGCATGAGAGGCAGGCACTCTACCAATGGAGCTATATCCCCAGCCCCTGCCCCAATCTCAACATGATAAAATGTGATTAATCTTTATGCTTTAGAATAACCTTAATCATTCCCTCTCTGGTTATCCACTGCAAATGCCAAATGTCTTTTTCCCTTCCCAGCATTTTGTAGAGCCTGAAATTAAGTCTTTGGCCATGAGCACCACTTTTATTTCCTGCAAAATTGCAATTCCTGAGGCCTGACTTTAGACAGAGATCTCTTTCTATTCGAGAACTGGAGCTGGCCAGTAAGAAGTCTCTACAACTAATTCTCCAGGATCCACTGCCCAGGGAGTAGATAATCTCAAAACTTTTTTTTCTCTTCATGTTCTGCTTTGGGGATGAATGTTCACAGACTAAAACTCACTCTCTGCTCATATTTCTTCTCAAGGCAGGAATAGTCTCATTTTTTTTCCTAATTATTATTATGAATCAGAAAGAGTTTAAATAAAGCATGCTAAATCTGATAAATGTAGCCCCAAATCAAAAACTTCAGTGATTTATTTAGAATGACAGAAGCTAGTAGCAACTGCTAATTTGTAAAGATTAATGAAATATAAAACTGGGCAATAGATTTTCCTGAATAAAAGGTAGTTAAGCACAAAATTATGCCAGAGGTGTGGAGGTATAGAAGAGACCAAGACAAACAGGTAAAACTTTTAGTATTGTAACAATATGATCCACCCAGTTACACAATAGAAACTCCTATTAAAAACAAATTAGTAGCCATATTTTTCCATACCATAGGAGTTTCCACCCATTTGTAGATGTAAAATTTGGCTGTCATTTCTAATAAACCAAATTCTCCAACAGTAAGCTTTTTACTCTGGAGTTTATTTGGATCAGCATTGATAGTTGTTGTGGCTTCACAGCAAATACGGGCAAATGCTCACAACTTTGAATACAGCACAAAATGAAAAAAATGGAAATTTTGCTATAAATTAAACTTGGGAGGAGGTGAGCAACTAAGGAAATGTGCTACAGGTGTTTGTCTCATTCTCCTTGTAGATCCTTTACTGACCAACAGTAGACAGAATAAATGGTTTCCATGTTACTAACAATTGATAGAAGAATTAAGAAAAAAACAACCTAATGCTACATGTAAGATATTAAAGGTCCCAAATCCCTGACTTGTATTTCATAAAATGGTAGGTTACTTCCTCTCACTTCAGATCTCAGCTGACCAGACTTCTCTGAGAATAGTAAGATGGTGACTCTTGACAGTTATGGACCTTTAAGAGGACTAGCACTTTCTACCCAGCATCTCAGAAGCCTGTGCTGCCACATTACATCTGAGTGCCTTCATGAAGAACATTTAGAGAGTACCTGATATTCAGTGAAAAGGGAGAGAAGCCCTGCTGGGTCCAACCTTGCAACTCTCCCTACAAAAGGTATCAAGCATGTGAATGAGATCATCTTGGACCCTCCAGACCAGTCCAACATCTGCTGAATACCACCAAGTGAACTGAGGCATCACCATAGGAAGCAGAAAATTGTCCAGAAAGCCCTTAACTTCTGATTCACAAAATCATGATATTTGAAATGGTGGTTGTTTTAAGTCATTGAGCTTTAGAGTAGTTCATTGTACAGCAAGAGGTAACTGGAAAATATTTTTTAATATTTGCCTTGGTACTAATTTACTCACTCACAATTAGACCTAGCAAATGGGTGATTCATCTGAATCAGTGGGCAATACCCCCAGCAAACATTTACCATTCAGATCTGCTCAGAAACCAATGGCATTATCTTTTGAAGAGCTCTTATAATCTTTTACTCTTCAATTACAAATTCACAAAAACAAGTACCGTATTGGCTACTGTATAATCCAGCTCATCCTAACTCAAGCAAATGACACGAGTAGTGAAGATGGTCTGGTCTTTGGAATAAGACTGGTAAATACTGGCTCTGCAATTTACCAGCATGTAACCTTGGGCCTGTTGGGTTCCTCATTTATAAAATATGGAATAATTTCACCTACTAGAGGTAACACAGACTATTAAGTGTCAGGTTAGGCTGTGTTGCTCAAAATATGCCTGTTTCTTTTCCTCTAAAATGAGGAAATGGGAGTGTTCTAAGTTTTGGATGCATTAAGTAAGGTAAAGCATACAGAACTAAGCACACAAGCATATAAAACAGCTGGCTATTTTTAATACTGTTATCACCTCATAGGATTACTGGACTGACTACAATTATGCCTCTAAAGCACTCAGTACAGATAATTCTGGACTTTTCTTTTTGAATATTACCTCGGTGGTGAAAAGTACAGGCTTTTTAAAAGCATATATCCCAGACTCCAAAAGCAAGTTTAGGACTCTAAAGTCTGGGAAGTCACATTTAAACTATGTCTAAAGTCAACTTTGTTTTACAAATTCCAGGCATGCTGCCTAGTACCAAAGTACTTAATATTTATTTAATGGAACAGCTTTTCCTATATATTATCTATCATGGAAGACGAGTGATTTCAAATAGGAAACAGGGTCCTACAGATACTTTTAACTTCTGGCATTATGGATTAATTCAGATCCTAAGCTTCACAGTATATTAAATTGTGGTGTAGGCCATATGAGATGCTGAACACGAGATTCTCCTAACTGGATGGTGCATTCTAGCCTCTTCAACAGGACCTACTGAGTAGACATGAAGATAACAAGCATTTTTTTTTCCCCATTAAGTGCTCTGACTTTCTAATAGCTTTGTTGTTTAGAACAAAGCTTTTTGAGCTAGTGGGTTTCCTTTCATTGGTTAGGATGGGAAGTATTTGTTACATAGGTAACGGGACAGACATAAGATAGGAAACTTATTCACATATGTACCCCCTATAAGATGTAGATTTCAAGTAATGTTTCTTAAGCACTGCTGTGTGTCACAGTTGAAGAAAGACAGTCTGCATAGACAATAAAACTAGATAATCTGTGCAGACATCTTTCAGGCTGGATATCATGGTCCCTATCAATAATTACTTTCTTTGGAATGTAACAAATTCAGATGTTTCAAAGTACTCATAATATCCAACTCCAGCTTGTCCTGAGCAAGAAAGCCTACTTACTTTATAAGTAAAGAGACTGGCCCTTGGAAAAGCACCATTTGAAAATAAGAAGTCTATACAGCATGAGGTCCTGGGTTTGATCCCCAGCACCACTGCAAAACACAAAAAATAAAATAAAATTAACAAGTCTGAAGACAGGAAAAAAAAAAAGTAGGAAGCAAAGGAAAAAGACTGCAAATTATCAAAGAAGTCACAATGCTTAGCAAACTCCAATGTTTTCAGTTTCAATTTCTCTCACAAGTCCTACATCCCAGATTAATCAGAATTCCAGGTAAATCAGAAAATTAATACTCTCAAATACTAAGAAGCCATGATTACTATGGTATAAGTGCTCTAAGAGAAGGCAGATCTAATCTAGGCAAACATTCTGGAACTTTATGAGGATTACCTATTATTCAGAGAATATGTCATATTAAAATTTACAAATATCCAATTAGAAGAGGGCAACTTTAAGCATGAGGAGGTACCTTATAAGAGACACTTACCTACCTGAACTTGGCATATGCTGGTAGGACTCACAACAAAAAAATCAAACTCATGGGACTATTTCAGCATGGTCTGGAAAACTTTGTCCAAATAAAAAAATTTAAATTCAGAAGCTCACATACTGCTTCCAAGAAGCAATTATATTTCCTCTTGCATGGATTTCTGTTTATTAACACCCTAACATTTTCTATTTTATCCCCATCTGATATAAGTAAGCTATTTTAACACTAAGAATGAAGATTCATAAAGCAAAAATGTAATGGTCCAATATAAGCTCAAAAGAATTACAGACAACAACACAGATAGGAATATAAGTCAAACAAGATTGTTTCACTATTTTAAAATATCCAGAAAAAGATAAAAAACAAAAAGGAGAAAAATTTGGCTTTTTACTACTCCACATAGGAATAGAGTAAGTTTACTTGAGGAAATTAAACTGAAGATTTATAAGAAGGAAAAGTTATAGGTTTCTAATCTAGGAAACTGTGCTTTGGATAAGAATCAAAATACCTATTCATTGGCTGGGTGTGGTGGCAAGCCAATAATCCCAGTGACTCAGAAGGCTGAGGCAGGAGGATGGCAAGTTTGAGGCCAGCCTCAGCAACTTAGTGAAAGCCTGTCTAAAAACAACTTTTAAAAAGGGGTTGGGATATAGCTTAATGGTAGAGCACTTGTATAGCTTGTACAAGACCCTGAGTTCAGTCCCCAAAACTGCCCAGAGAGAATGAGAGAGAGAGAGAAAGAGGGAGAGACAGAGAGAGGGAGAGAGGGGGTGAAAGGAGGGGGACAGAGAGAGAGAGAGGGGAAGAAAGAAAGGAAGGAAGGAAGGAAGGAAGGAAGGAAGGAAGGAAGGAAGGAAGAAAAAAAGAGATGCTTAACATGACGGTATGAATATAAAACTCTGACCAAACTATTATAACAAATTTTGGGAAGTAAATCTTCTAAATCTAATTCAGGAGATTGCAATTTTTTCTGTCAAAATTCTAGACAGTAAATATTTTCAAGCTTTGCTGTTCATGTACTCAACTTCATTATTACAGTAGAAAGAAACTGTAAACAATACCTAGGTGAATAGGTGTGGCCCTGTAATCATCTAACATGATTTTCTTTATACAGTAGGTGGCCTTAAGATTTGAGTCCAGGGCTATGGTTTGCTGAACCCTGACCATAAGCCCTAGGGATATACTTTGCTAAGGGGTACGTTCTTAAAATTAGGAATCTACCTGAAAATTGCTTACTGTCCCTTTTCTAAATCTTAGCTAACAAATTAGTTCAATGGTTTATTAATTATTTTTTGCAGTATTGGGAATCGAACTCAGAGACATTCTACCATTAAGCTACCCCTAGACTTTTATTTTTAGACAGGGTCTCACTAAATTGCCAAAGTTGGCCTTGAACTTGTGATCCTCCTGCCTCAGCTTTTCAAGTTGTTGGGATTATAAGTGTGTACTACTGTACCCAGCTTATTTCAACATTTTAAACAATTTCTCATATGGCATAAGTAAAGAACTGCACTTTTAAAGAGTAAGTTCAATAAAGACTCATCTGTCATTCTTTGAACAAATAAGGAGAACAATTGAGAAGAGAAAAAAATCATGCCTGCTGTATCTGAAAAACGAACATCTAGGATTCTGACTCCTTTCTGATGCCTTTTCCACTATGATTAAGACTCAATTGCATTTACTTTTCTTTCTCCATTTCTTTCATTTCTTGGAATTTGATCTTCTAGTCAAACAAAATGTAGTTTTCACCCATTAAAAGAAACATAATTAGTGTCATGTAACAGCTAAAACTTTGTAAAAGTCATTTCACAACCACAGATCACTCAGCTATAAGAAATGAAGTTCCAAATTTCACACTTCACCAGGTAACTTCCAACCAAAGTCAGTCATCAACTATGAAATGAGGAAACAGCCTAGGTCTACTTTCATACCACCTTTGTAAAGTCCTGCTTCACTGATAGAGGGAACCTGAAACACGAGAAAGTGCCAAAACACAGGAAAATGTTAACTGCTATCTCTCTTCTTTTCCAATCTTGATCCTTTACAAACTATTTTTTTATACATTCACCCTTAGATTTAACTCTTTAGCATAATAAATGGTGTGGGGTAGACTGCAAGTTACATAAAGTAAAATGCAACGCAGTTCAGAGGTAAATATGGTTTTGAGTAAAGAGAGAACAAGTCATTAGAAAGAGCCTTTCTGCCTAAGTACAGTGTCACCGTCATGCCAATGCTACATTTTATACAGATATCAGAGTTCAGAGAGAATGAAAGGTACATCCTAAAATGAAAATAGGTTAATATGTTGCCATATGTCTTCTTCTGCAGAGAATACTGGATAGCTCCTTTGCTATTAAGTGCCACTCAATAAATGAAAACAGTCCCAGTGTTTGCAATCTCATGGCACTGGTACTTAATGATGAATTAGCTCTCATTGCTAATGCTGCTCTCTTCTCAAGGTGACACGTGCAAGTTAAAGTTTGGTAACGAGTTTTCAGCATTAGCTAACGTCCATTTAGTATGTCCTTAAGAGGTATTGTCCATGCACCCACCAATACAAGCATTCATTAATGTACATAGAACTTAAACTCCTATGACCCTAAGAGTGATGTTAGCTAAGAAATAGGACAAATATCACAGTGAACCTGGAAAAGAATCTTGGATAGATAATTAGAATAATATCTCTTCTAACTAAGCTAGGGAAATTGCTTTTAGAAGCTTCAATTTGTTTACAAGCTAGCCTGGCTTGAATTTTCAGGAATTTCATGGCTCTCGCTAGGCCTAAGGGGAGAGAACAAGCGAACCTGATTGTGCTAATGTGGTCCTAGATAACCAGGAAGTGCTCCATTCACAGTATCAACACAGTAAAAACCTGTAAGAGGAGAATGAAAAGGGAGGGGAACCCAGCAAACGCACAGCATCTGCATACCACTTAGACCCTACTTAGGCAGGATGTTTGTTTTTAACCCTGGATGGAGCACTGCCAGATGCTGCAGTTTCTTGTTACAGAAATTACTGCACTTCACCTTTACAATTTGGTAATAGTGTAAAAACTCTATTTTCTCATATATATTCTAAGAAATTAACAAAGCAATACAGAACTTTTCCACATACTATTTCTCAGAAGTAGGGAGGAACTTGAAAACTTTTTTGGTAGGCTTAAAAGCTCCATCTTCTGTCTTTCCCATCCCTGCCTATGTAGTAATGGCAAATTCTGTCACTGAAAGCCTCTTGACTGCTGAGACGTTTTCCTAAGGATGCGAGTCTAATCTCAACTCCATGTTTTCGATGCCACAGAGCACAGCCAATTCCCAATATTGCTCTACGGGACAGTTTTCACCCTAGCATGCTGTTGCCCAACAAGGGAGGAGAAGGACCCACTGGGTATCCTGAAGGCCGACACAACCTCAATGCTGCCCTTCAGGGTAGGCTCTTATCAAATGGCAGCAACATCACATTCCACTAAAAGATGAATTTCTACACTTTTCCAGAAGAGAAAACCTTCCTCTAGTGAAAGAATGCAGCTGTATGCATATGTACAATTCTCAGATTGCTTAAAGCTATGCTTTGCATTCTAATTTATCACCAAAAAAAAAAAAATCTTTTCTATCCACCTTTCCATGTACCACAAAATATCCTCAGGAAAGGAGCACGTGACTAACATTCTCACAAATGGCTCACCAGTGCAGGAATGACCAGCCTTCTCCCAAATCTCTTTCACAATCATCTATGTCTCTGCACCAAAACAATTTGTTAAATCATTACATATTCAAATATTTTTTTAAAAATCAAGAGAAGTGAGAGATTTTTCTCTTGTTATTTGCACTGTGAGTTTTAAGCATTTCTTTGCCTGCATCCCTTAATGTTCCAATATTTTCTCTTTTCTCTTTCCATGTAAACCAGGGCATCAAAAGCTCTACATGTTTGGTAAGTTCTTTATCTCACTGCTGGATTAAGAATCTCAGAAAAACCCAGAATTACTAAAAAGGTCCCTTGAAGTTTTAAAAATCTTAGGAATGATTAAGTAACCAAACCTGATCAAAACTGATCCTTTGATCATTTATTGCAACATGATTGTGCATGATGTTTTCTGGTAAGTGCCCTGTAGTGCGTTATTAAAAATCAAAGTTCTTGGAGTCAGCAGCAATTTGCTGATGGTTGGTTTATGAATTTCTAGGTTTGCAGACTCGAGACATAGATTTAAATGAGGTTCTTCATTGGACTGAAAATATAAACTACTACATATGTAGAAGTAAATGAAATTGTGGTTGCAGTAAGAATAATAGTGCTAAATCTCTTCAACCACAATATTGCAGGAAAAAATCTGTCTAAAACTTCATATAAAAGTTATCAAACGTGACGACCTGTGGATTTAAAAATACAACCCAGGCTCAATTCACTGGAAAGTGACATTTCTGATGTACAATATTGCTGTTATGTGAAACTAGGAGCCAAAGAGACTGGATGAAACTTTGGTAGTCAGCCTAACAGGTTAATTCATCTGAACTAGAGCCATTTCCTTAACACCAAAGGATTCATGAGCACTATGCTGAACAAATACCAGTCAGGAAGCTGCAGTTTGGCTCTGTGCTGTTCAACATTTGTAAAACATGGAAACATTTCCTTCCCTGCTCCTCTCTTCCTCAATACATCACTCAAGCCCCCAAGTGCAGCTATACCTATTGCAAACACTTTGCTACTCATTTTACTTCCAGGTGCCTAAAGTGCTTCAGGTGAGGCTGCCCACTAGAATACTGCTCCAAGATGGCTGACGACATGAGTCGATCAGGCAAAGTATCAGATGCCTAGTCAGGGCAAAGATAAAGTCTAACCTTGCAGAACAGTAAGAACCACCAGTATTCACTCTTTTTTTCTTGATGTGAAAATGCACATTACGGCAGGGAAGGAAGAGGAGAGATTCTTCCTCCTCACCATGACTACCTCCTTCTCTCTCGTGGCTGGCTGCTTCAGATGGCCAAGACTCCTGTTGCATTTTTTAGATCCTGGCAATTATAGCCACCAAGATGTTATGGACCAAAGTACAGTGTTCAAACACAACTGGTAGATAAATGACCATTTATCATAGTTTTGCTAAAAAAAAAAGTTTTTCTTATAAAGTTAACAAACCAAGGCTGTTGATCCCTGAATTAGAAAGTTGATTTGTTTGATTTTTTCCAAAGTGTGAGGAGGGAAGGAGGAGGGGAAGAGCCTTTAGTGCTTCTGTGTATGTTGTTGATCCTCTAGTTTGGCAACATCTTGGGAGCATCTTCTGGTTTAATGAGGTGGCATTTTGTGAATCTAAGTACCAGTCCATGGCCCTGATGCAGGCTGTTTACGGCCCAAAGGGGAAGAGGGTCTGCCCCCTTCCCCTCAATGTCTCAATCTGGCCCAGTGGTGGACACAGAGCCCTGGGCAGTTTCCCCAGGAGCAACTGTCTCTTCCCGGGAAGGTGACTCTTCTTCAGCTTGTCCTCGAGATGTGACAGTTGTTTCAGGAGAGATGCTGTGAGGCCCCTCCAGGGGTATACAGCCAGGGTGGTTTTTACGAAAGTGCTGATTCAAGATGGCCTGGAAGGGAAAACTTTTGCCACAGACATGACAATGAAAGGGCTTGTTGCCTGTGTGCTTGCGAATATGATACTCCAGCTGATCTTTCCGGGTATACTTCTTGCCACACATGCGGCAGACAAATGGTGTGATCCCCATATGTAGGCGCATATGGCGGTCTAGGCTCCCCTTTTGGTTGAAAGATTTTGCGCAATAGATGCAGGTGAGACGGGGATTGTATCGGAACCACCGTTCAGATACTTCCTGTTCTCGGAGATACTCCACATAGCCACTTACTCCCATCATTGCTGATTCTTCTACCTGTTCCAGGAGAGGAAAATAAGCAAGAATAAACTAAGCATTCATGTTAAAAGCAATCAAAATATTCTCTATATATTTATATATGTATGTGTGTGTGTGTGTATATATTTTTTTAATGGCACTGGGAATTGAACCCAGGGTTTCATATGTGCTAGGCAAGTGCTCTACCCTTGAGCTTCTTCCCTGGCTCTTTTCTTACATTTTACTTTTTGAGATAGGGTTTTGGTAAGTTATACAGGCTGTCCTCAGACTTGCCATCCTCCTACCTTAATCTCCTAAGTAGCTGAGATTATAAACCTGTACCACCATACCCAGTTTTTGATTAACTGAAATATAAATTCAAACACCACATATGACAGCAGCCAATGGATACTGTGTCAGACAGTACAAAAGAGATAATGGCAAACATAATATAAATTATATTTATGACATCATTATTACCATATTTCAACCAGCAGCAGCTAACTTTATAAAAATGTATATAATTTATAGGTGATGATATGCCTTTCTACCCCAAAATATTCTGATACCATATCAATAGATTATCTTCATTCTAAAAACTCCTCAAACTGGGCATGGTGGTGCATGTCTGTAATCAAAGTTACTGAGGAGGCTGAGACAGTAGAATTACAAGTTGGAAGCCAGTCTTGGTATCTTAGTGAGACCCTGTTTCAAAACAAAATAAAGAGGGATCATGATGTAGTTCAGTGGTAGAGTACGCCAGGGTTTAATCCTCATTACTGCGAAACAAAACAAAACAAAAAGAAAATAAAAAATTACTCAAAGTTTAACTGATTTCAGAGTGAAGTTTCTCCTATCTGAAAGCTGGGAGGGAGAAGGAATATATTCCTTTTGAGAATTATTTAAAATTTTAGATTTATAAATGCTTTTTGGTTCAAAAATTCTGTATTAAAATCTCACTACTCAGAAATTACTTACTGAGGGGCTGTGGTTGAGGCTCAGTGGTAAAGTGCTTACCTAGCACTTCAGCACCACATAAAAATAAATAAATAAATAAACAAACAAATAAATAAAGGTATTGTATTTATCTACTACTAAAAAGAAAACAAATTACCTACTGACTTTTTTAGCCTATTGACTTCTAAGTTATTGTATTAAAAATAATTAAAAAAAAATATGTTGGAAGGAATGACATATGTTTTGCAGAGGCTGAAGTACCAAGGCAAAGAGGATAAAATGTCAACACTGACTCTGGATTAACTAGAAAGTATACCTAGTTAGCAATTAATCTATCAATCGCGAGCTTTTTTTTTTTTTTTTTTTTTTTTGGTAGATGGACACAATACGTTTATTTTATTTAATTTATTTTTATGTGGTGCTGAGGATTGAATTCTGTGCCTCACATGTCCTAGGCAAGTGCTCTCTACCTCTGAGCTACAGCTCCAGACCAACTCTCCTGAGTTTTTGTTTTGTCTCTTTCTTCATGTTAGCTGACAGTGCTTTTTTTTATAAAGCATTTTGAACAGAGGCAGTTCTTAACAGATTTGGGAAGCAGCATGTTAAATCAAGGGTTGAAGAGAAAGTCTGAAGTTTATTTCTGATTCATTTTATATAACATTTCTTTCTGCTTTATTTCTCTAGATAATCAAAATGAAAATCACATAAAAAACGATGAATTATCCCACTAAAAAGTATTAGGTGATCAAGGACAAAGCACAGGATAACTTCCCTAGGCTAGTCCTCCCATTCACAAAATGAAAAGGCTATTTTAAGTGTTGCCAACTTTTAGGGATTCTCATGAGAACCAAACATAATAATACCCTAAAATATATTTTTAAATTTTGCTTATTTATTTTTTGGCAGAGTCTCACTATGTTGCCCCAGACTCAAGCAATGCTCTTCAGTTAGCTTCCTGCATAACTGGGGCAACAGATGCTGGCCACCACACCCAGCTACACTTAAATATCTTGAATGCATAATATTACATATAATTAAGGGTGCTGGAACATGGATTCAAATTCAAGTTCCATTTATTATTTCACCTTAAATAAGTTAAATTTAACTATTCTATTCCTCAGTTTGCTCATCTCCAAAATGAATATAATAATAACCATCTCCCTCACATGCTGCTTTGAGCACTGAATGAGTTTATACACTAATATGCTTAATGTAGCTCAGTAACTATTAGTTATTATTAAATATTACATAAACATATATATGAAAAAAAGTTTTTCCTGACCTGTTTCCTCCCTGCTCAGTGGTACCTGACCAACTTTAAATTCATATTTATTTATTTTTTTAAAAGAATTTTTTTTTTAATATTTATTTTCTAGTTATCGGTGGACACAACATCTTTGTTTGTATGTGGTGCTGAGGATTGAACCTGGGCCGCACGCATGCCAGGCAATCTCGCTACCGCTTGAGCCACATCCCCAGCCCAAATTCATATTATTTATAATCTTGAGGGTATGATTCCATAAATATCCTTCCTAACATTAGGAAGTATTGTCCACATGCAGAAGGTAATGTATTTTAGTAAATATAGATGAGCTATGATCACAAAGATCATTCATTATGATCAATCTCATTTAAAAGGCTACTGTAGTAAAGCTGCAATATAATTGTAAATGCTGTAATAGTGGTTTAAGCACGAACAAAAAAGACAAGGCTAATTAGGGCACATGAAACTAGCAGTTGAGCTCCACGAGGACCCAGGAAGAATGAAGGGTATCAGATACACAGTGAGAGAAATAATATGATGGGCTTGTGACACATAGAGAAAGCTGTTAAAAATATTATAAATTATGTAGAAAATTAGGTCAAGGTCAGGCATGGTGGCACATGTATGTTATTCCAGAGGCTCAAGAGGCTGAAGCATGCGGATGACAAGTTCAAAGCCAGCCTCAGCAACTTAGGAGGCCCTAAGCAATTCAGTGAGACCTGTCTCAAAACAAAATATTTAAAAAGGGCTGGGGATGTGGCTCTGTGGTTAAGTATCCCTGAGTTCAATCCCTGGTATTGAAAAAAAAAAAAAAAAAGGAAAATTAGGTCAAATATTTTTAACTTTCACATGGCAGAAAAAAGAAAAAGCTGTAGAAGATTTTTAAATAAAGGAATGACTTCAGTAGTCTCTTATAGTTTATTCACCCTATAATCAGGAAGTGCTTCAAGTCTATCAAAATTTGTCCTCAATGCCAGGTGCACTGGTGCATACCTGTAGCCCCAGCTCTCAGGAGGCTGAGGCAGGAAGGAGGATCACAAGTTTGAGGTCAGCCTGGCTGTCTTGGCAAGACCCTATTTCGAAATAAAAAATAAAAAGGCTGGGGACATAGCTCCATAGTAAAGTGCTCCTGGGTTGAATTCCCAGTACAAAAAAAAAAAAAAAAAGAAAAAGAAAAAAGAAAAAATATATAAAATAAAATGAGGTTCTTATAATGTAAATCCCTGCCCTGCTTTGGTCCTCTGCAGCAGGGTAAACTGGGGAGCAGAGTCAATACACTTTCATACATGTTTAGGCATATATATCACTCCTTAATATCATCTCCAGACAGTACTGCTTATTTTCTATTCCTTAATAGCCTATACCTTTTGTTTCAGCCAGCTAAACAATTTGAGAATTCCAATTCTTATCCCTATCCCATCTACAAGTGGAGTAAATTACTTCTTCCTAACTTCTTCAAAACTGCATTTATAGCTGGGCAGGGTGGTAGTGTGTGTCTATAGTCCCATCTACTTGGGAGGCTGAGGCTGAAGGATTATCTAAATTCAGGAGTTTGATGCCAGCCTGGGCAACATAGTGAGACATCTCATTAAAGAAGAAGAAAAACAAAACAAAACAAAACAAAAAAAGCCAGATGTGGGCGCACACCTGTAATCCTAGAGACTCAGGAGGCTGAGGCAGGAGGATGGGAGGCTGAAGCAGGAGGATCATGCGATCAAAGCTAGCCTCAGCAACCTCAAGGCACTAAGCAACTGAGTGAGACCCTATCTCTAAAATAGGGCTGGGGATGTCGCTCAGTGTTGAGTGTCCCTGAGTTCAATCCCTGGTACTGCCTCTGCCGCACCCTCTCTCCCCCAAAATAGAAAGAAAAACAGAATGAAACAAAAAACATGAAAACAAACAAATAACAAAAACAAAGTTAATTCACTTTCCTTAAGTGGATACTGATTTTAATTACAGCTTGTTAAGTACATCTATTCCCATAAAAATGTTACTGAAATCTATATACATCTTAAATATATATATATTTTTTTATTCACTGATCTGTCTTATCTCTGTCCCCATTAAGCTTCTAAGATGATCTCATTACTATATTTATTTGTTTAACCAGTTATCTTTGCATGGTTATCATACCATATTTGACAGATGAAAAAAAGGGCCCCAATTATGAGAATAAACTACTTTTCCTCCAAGTTCCTGACATTTTTCTCTAAAATCTAATAAAAAAAAAAATCACAGTTTGTAACAATGTCTGTTACTACTTTACTGTGTATATCATAAACATCCAGTGGTTTAGCTAACAAGATACAAGTATAATGCAGAGGTTAAAAAAAGTATCCATGCAATCTTAATCTTAATCTATTAGTGCTTTTTCTTTTTCAAATTTATTTTTTAGGTGTAATTGGACACAACGCCTTTATTTTATTTATTTATTTTTATGTGGCACTGAGGCTCGAAACCAGGCTCCGAGTACTTTCTTTTAAAAGGCAAAAGTATCTAATTTACTGTGTTCTACTTGGTGAGTTTACCACTTTCTAAAAGCTCAATCTTCAATTATACAAATTCTTGAGAAAAAAACAAAATTTATTGGTTAACTTCTTATACTAGTTGCTAAAGAAAAGAGAAGATATTCCTGTTCTTTCTAGAACACTGTAATCTAACAAAAGATGCAGGAAGCTGGGTACAGTGGTGCACACCTGTAACCCCGGCAACTCTGAGGCTAAGGCAGGAGGATTGCAAGTTCGAGGCCAGTCTTGGCAACTTATCGAGACCCTCAGCAACACAGTGAGATCCTGTCTCAAAACAGAAAATAAAAAGGGCTGGGACATAGCTCATTGCTAAAGTATCCCTAGGTTCAATCCCTAATACAAAGTTTAAAAAAAAATTCAGGAAGAGAATAAATGAAAAAAAATACATGCATACAAAACAGCACACATTTGAAATGTATAAGCAATCTGTTTATACATACATACTATTATAAATTAGTTACTGTGTTTTGGTGGCATACTCTCACACATACAAAATCATACACTTTCTCTTCTGGGTCCTAAATTACCTGCATGTAGTTTTCAGCAGTTAATTTTACTGTCAGGAATAGAGATTGGCCCCTACAATCAGGAAAGAGTATCACAATCTTGTTATTTTTTTTTTCTACTTCCCAAACAATATTGACGCCAAAAATGTATTTCTGGCAAGCTCATAAACAAGAATAAAGTAATCAAATATTTCTTTAGCAAGGCCACTACATCTTTCCTTTTTCTGTTCAGTCAGTGGTAATTCCTCCAGTTATACAGCAGCTGTAAGCCCACAACAACATACCTGGGAGCTTGGCTGCTTGGGCTCATCCACTCTCCCAGGAGACTCACTTCGGGCTCTGTGTCTCTCAGCCAAGGGGACAACACTGCCGGAGGGGCTGAATCTGTTGGAGAGGAGCATAAAGGTACTATAGAAAAGTAGTGGCTGGGGAAGGGACAACCAAGCAACTGATGACTGAAAAATACTTTCACAGTCAATATATAACCTGGTTTGAAATAAGGTAAAAAAGTCTGTCCTAGTAAATTTAAAAAAGTACAAAATGCATAGTAAGTCCTATGAGCTGGTGAAACTATAGCTAAATATAAGCTTTCTACCCCTGCATAAGTAATGGAAAAGGGGTAAAAGAATAAATAAAAAATGGTTCTGTAACATTGAGTTTTTGGTTGTTCTTTCCCCTAGACCCCATTGTGGGAAGCCATTCTCGCACGTGATTGGGCACCTCCCGATTGGGTGTGAGGTGTTTTGGCCAAACTGTGTCGGAGCTATCCCCACCCTCTCCATCCCCACCCTCTCCAGGTGCGAGAGCCTGTCCGTGTGGGGGTGTGACTGACCATTGACCCTGAGACCAATCACTGACCCTGACCTTGGAATGCTGCCCCTCTCAACCTTCATTGGATGGAATTTTCCCCCTGAATTTCTTGTTCCCCAATAAAAAGCCACTCCCTGGTGTGCTCTCTCTCTCTCTCTCCTGCTAGTCCTGAGTAAGCCTTGCTGCCCCACTGGATGGTTTGAGGTGAGAGCCAGAGGGGAGAGCCGTCTCAGACCTGGTCATAGAAAAAGGTAATTGAGTCTGTGTGTTTATTTTGATCTCACTAGTTAACTTCTATGCTACGAACCTCTTTAATGAAACCAGCATGCTGGTCGCGTGGTGGACCCCATTATAACCTGTTACGTATTTCAGACTGTTGACATACATCATGGAAAATACAATCCTTGCATTTAAATTGATATTTTTGGTGAAGTTCTAACATAGGAAAATACAGTGCTAACATTGGGACCAATAAGTTGAACGTTCAAAAATATATATACATATATATTTTTAATATATATATTTTAGTTATAGATGGACATAATACCAGGGCCTCACACATGCTAGGCAAGCACTCTACCACTGAGCTACTACCCCAGAATATTTTAACTATTAAAGGCACACTTAATAGTTAATTACCTAAATCAAAACCACCTTAAGAAGATACAGTATAGTATCTGAATGTGTGAAACAGTAGTGTCTCCAAAGATCAGCTATATGCCAAAGAAATGGTATCCTTAGTTTTCATTGCTCAATTTTAATTAATTAATTAAGTTTTTGGAACTAGGGATTGAACCCAGTGGCATTTACCACTGAGCCACATCCCCAGCCCATCTTTTTTTTTCAATTTGAGACAGGGTCTTGCTAAGTTGCTGAGGCTGGCTTTGAACTTGTAATCCTCCTGCCCCATAGCTTTCTTAGTTGTTGGGGTTACAGATGTGCACCACCATGCCTGGCTAATTTTTACTTACTTTTAAGAGGAGAAAGAACAAATATTACAATATAAATTATTTCTCTGTTTCAATTGGCTTAGATTAAAATTAGTGCTATTTCCATCAAAGAGAAATGTTCTAAAAAATTTGATGTATTAGGAAGAGAGAAGTGAGGTACAGGACACAGTACCACTGGTGAAAAAAGGTCAGTCTCAGGTCTGCAGTAGCAGCATTCATCTTTGACAGAGAACAGGTAAGAGACCACCAGATGACAAGTGAAAATAAGAATGAAGAATATCTAAAAAGCTTTTCTTTGGATTCAGTGTACTATGTTGACACTAATGTGAAACAAACAATCACTGATGATACCACACTTCCTCTAATTTGTTAGGTGGGTGCAAAGAAAAGCATATAGTGCTACAAAGGAAAGTTTAACTTCCCAAGGCACATACCTGTGTGATAACAAAGGAAGGGCAATGCTGCCAGGTTCCTAACTGATGATCAGTTCCCTGCTGGGAATCCTGAGAAAGCCCTGGCAATGACTGATCCTAGTGTGGCTGCAGATGTTGATTCATGGAGGTGTCTAACTTTACCCTAGTTCTCACAGCATTGTGAATACGTCATGACTAGGAGCTTCCTGCTTTAAAAAAATAAGGATACAGGTCTGTTGGACACCTCAAATCCCCAACATCAACTTATTCTGGCTAAGTACATCTGGTAAACATGTCTGTATCACACAGAGGACCCTCTTAGTGATGTCTGTACAAGAGCCATTAAAAGGGAAAAAAACTCAGAACTTACCTGTCAACTTCACTGCTTGTTGGCCGAGCCACCTTGGCTCCTGAAGACCCTAAGGTGTAACTCTCCTGTCCTACAGAACCATGGCCTGTGGTGTCAATTACCATGGCTGTGACTTCCTCTGCACTACTCCCATCTTCTCCAGAAGGCTGATTCTCAGGCCCAAGCCACTCCTCGAGATTTTCAGTTTTGATGTGCACTGCTCCAAGAACTCTAACTTCATCATCACTCCGGCCACCCCGGTCTGCTACTCCTGTCTCCACATACCACTGTCCTGCTCGGTTGATTCGAAGAATGGGCTCCCGGCTTTCTACATCAGAACTCTGTTCAATTATCTGAGGGCTGGTGGACTCCTCAGGGGGACTTAGCTCTCTGATATCTAGCACAGCACTGACCTGCCCTCGCCGGTTTCCCTTTGGGGTATTATGTCGTGGGCTAAGGGAGCGGTTTAGATTTGGTGTAACCCTGTGAGACTCAGGAGGCCTATCTTGATGCTTTGTCCTTGTTTGACTTAATTCTGCTTCAACCTCAGCCACATTAATTTTGAAATGAATACCCTCTAGGATCTGTGTACATTTGTCTATAATATGCTGCATTTGCAGAAAACTGGCAGCTGTTAGGTAGCTGATGATATCTGCCAGTTGCAGGCATATCCGCCCCGTGTAACAGAAAGAAAGAAGCTGTTCAAAAACAGTAGGGTTCTTGATGACTGAAATGGAGACAGTACTCATTTCATTCAAGGACATATGATCCCGGAAATAGGGGGAACTGGCAGCCAGTACCACTTTATGAGCCCGAAAAGCTTGTCCTTGCACATTGACCACAATATCACAGAGACGGCCCTGCATGCGCAGTTGATTTAGATGGCTGAGGACTGAGTTGCTGAAGTCAGGGATCTCCAATTGTATGTTCCCACCTTTCTCCATGGTCGTGCCTGAAGGTGCAGGCAGGCATTCAACCCTGCTGAAAGAAACCGTGTTCTCATTAATCATAATTTTATTACCCTGACGCTTTTTAGTTTAAACATACTTAAAAATATCATTTGGTAAAATCTCCAAATACAAAGAGATACCTTATGTTGAGATATGGAAATCATATTACCAATAGGTTTTTTTATTCTGTTTCACAGCAAGATAGTTAACGTTAAAAAAGCAATCTTTAGACTCTTAAAAATTCAAACTATGATCATGCTTTCTTTATACAACAGCAAAACAGAAATTTGACAAAAGGGAGGAGGGATGTTAATGGCAATGTATTTGCAGACTGAATATAAAGTCCTATGACAACATTACAACTTTGAAGGAGGAAAGCTTTTTGAATAAATGTATCTACACACAGATAGACTGACTGGATATACCTCTTAACGTTTTAAAACATGCTGCTTGAGTTATGCTTATTACTTTGTAAAGTGACTAATATCCCATATGAATGCAGGCCAATTTTTAAGTTTACAAGTCAGAGCTCCCACAGTAAGCCTTTGGATATGGCACTCTGAGGCAAACCCTACATTAAGAAAAATTCTGCAGCTGTGTCTGGAATCAAATCAAAACACAGAGAACTTCAAAGTTCAGTTCTCAAAGTTAGGAAAGATCATGAAATCTGCCACTATTCGAATTCGAGGTTGGGAATTTCAGAGTGGTGATGATACTTTGATCCTGAAATTTACTTCCCTAGAGCTGGTAACAATAGAACATTTACAAATACATCGAAAGAATGCAACTGCATCCAACTGTTTTTAATAGTTTATAGAGTACAGTTTGTAGAAATCCCATAAAGAAGACAATGCTTTAAGTCCAGTGCACCTCCACTTATCTAAAGTTTTATATTCATAGTTGCATATGCCTTGAAACTGCAGGAACTTATCCTAAGAAGCTCACAGCATTGCCCCGCATTGACAACACATTTATCAGTAAACAGGGAAGTGTACACACTGCTTTCAAGAACCAACTTTAGCCAATCTGACCTTTTTCCAAAGCGTTATTGTTTGTTTTGAAACTTTTAATCCAATAAGAGCCTCTGTCGATGCCATCATGAATTCAGATGTGTTTATTTTGGAGCCTACACCAGCGCCTTTTTTGTTTGCTCTTTCCGGCAATTCCCCAGTGAGGAGGAAGACCCTGGAGTAAAGTCTTTCTCCACCGTCGGCACTGGAGGAGTGAGAGCTGAAAGAGGGAGAATCGGGATCGCCATGGGGTTGGCCACTCTGGAACTTGAGCGGCTTTCGTCTGCGTTAGGAAGCGTGGGGAAAGGGAACTGGCTGAGGGGCGACATGTCACGTAGGAACGAGGAGCGGGCGCAAAGGTGAGGGCTGAGCACTGGGAAGGGGGCGGCGCCCCGGGCCCGGGTCCAGGCGGTGCGTCGCGGGCGGGGAGCGGCCGGAGGTGGGTGTGTGCATCTGGGTGTGTCCCGGCGGCCCGGGGGAGGGGGCCGCCCACCCGGGGTCTTGAGGGAGGGGCCCCGCGAGAGGGCGGGTCTGCGGCTCGGCCCGGCTCGGGGCCAAAGGGGCGGAAGGTCGCCGGTGCCGTGAGGGGCGGTGCGGGGAAGCGCCTGGGTGTCGCGGGAGCGGGCTGCGGCGCAGACGGGCGGGGCAGCCACGGGGCAGGGCGGCGGGGCCGGGGAACGGGTCTCGAGCCCAGTAGAGGAGCAGCACCTACCTCCGGGGGTGGAAATGGGCCGGAATGGGCCGGAACACCGTCCCGGAAGTGAAACCCCCCGCCCCCTCCCCCGGAGCGGGCGACGTGCCGGAAGGAAATCGCTCACCCTTATACCGTCCCCCTCCCCCAGCGCTTTCCGTTCGCGCCCCCTCCCCTCTCAGCGTTTCCTCCCGGGCGAGGAGGAGGGCGGATCCCAGCGTCACGTGAGCGGTCGTGTCCCCGCCCCAAATTACGATGTCGGGCGGGGCCTTGGGAGCGGGCGGGAGGTGGGGCTGGAGGAGGAGGAGGCGGCTTAGAGGGGGAGGGGCGGAGCAGCAGCGGTGAGGGGAGGAGCGTGCGTCGTGACGTCACGAGGAAGAATGCTTTTATACTGGAGTTCGGGCGCCATATCGTTCTTTTGGTGCTTCGAGTCTGGTCGGCATTAGGTAGGTTGCTGCTTTGAGGTGGTTGGAAGCGGTCGGCTCTTGGGAATCCTTAGGAGTTTGGGCCTTCCCGAACGGGTTGCTTTGCTAGGCCTAAGGCGCGCATTTGTAAGCCTCTCAAGGCGGAGAGGGAGATGGCGTGTTGGGAGCCCGCGCGACCTAGATAGCTTTGGGATTTGGGGGCTTAAGCTATGAGGAAGATGCGGCTCGAGTGCCCTGCCTGTGATGAAGCCTTTGTTGGTAGGGACATCTGAAGAGTGTTGAAGAATGCCAACGGCTCTGAAGGCGGCCGGCGCCGAGTCGCCAGAGTAGGCCTTTGTTCCAGTAATGGCGCTGGAGCGGCTCGATCTGAGGGAAGGACAGAAGAGCCCACGTGGTTCTTTTAGGTGGCTGGGTTCCGCAGTGCACCATTTTTGGTGCATAACAGCGTATTTCTTGCTTGCATATTCATGTGTATTCACGATTTTATCAGTGGTTCTTTAGTTGCATTGTTATTTTGCAACATGAAGTGCATCATTTACTTAAGCCTATGGTGGTATGAACTATCGGTCTTAGATAGTAACAAAAGTGGTGAAACATTAGCTTAAATGGAACGAATGAATGTAAGGTCTAACGTATTAGAAATGGTATGGGGTAGGTATGTAATGTGGGTTATTTTGTGTAGACACTGGAAATTCAACCCAGGAGCTACATCTCCAAACGTTTTTCCGTTTAGAGACGCAGGGTGTCCCCTAAAACTATCTACTTGCTTCAGCATTCCGAAGTAGCTGCAGTGTGGCTCTGGATGGCATCTTGCGTGCAGGTAAGAATGAAATATGCATAGAGATAGCTCTTATATTAAGCCTATGATGGTGTAAGAGTAGTGGACAGAAGGGATTTCTGAAAATTTTGATTCTGAGGCTTTAATATTTCGAACATGTAATCTGATTTTTAATTCACCCAAGGATGTTTCTCATTGTTTGTATTATTTGTTTTCTAGATAGATGCCAAAGGAATGAATACTAAGGTGAGATGCTGAAATTTCCTCAAGGGATTTAGATTAATTGCTTAATGTGCTACAATGATGACATTTATTTGCTACTCTTGACTGCAAGAATGACGATAGACTAAACCACCATTATTTCAACTGAGGCACACAAAATAGTTATTTGGGGACTGTAGAGATTGTACCTCGGTAACATGAAATTGTTTCTTCCCAGGTGAAAAAGAGCCTCTCCAGCAATGGACACAAGGTTAGAAACATTTATATACTCATGCATTATTTAAAATTGGAAGTAGACAAAACAATCTTATTAGCATTTCCCCCTTTGCAGATGTGATCTGCTCTAATTCCAAAATCAAAGGTCTGGGGGCAGGCGGAAGAGGCAGATACTGTGATGGTTGCATAGTTCAGCAGATTTAAGTCATGAAGAAATATACCTTTTCTGATGTATCTGGGATTGTTGTTCATGGCTGTTAATTAGCATAAGCAATATGGCAATTAGCAACTTTAAGGTCTAAAATTTTTTATATTTTTTTAGGCACTAAATAGAAAACCAGAAATAGAAATGGTGAGTAAAGCATTCCACTAAACATAGGTAGCTGGGCAAAAAAGATGGCGTTTTTGGATTGCATTTTTTGTAGTAAGCACTCAAGCATGAGGGCTAAATTCATTAAATGCCAGTATCTTGCCTGTTACCATTTCTGAGGTCAGTGTGGCCTGGATGATGATAAGAAGATAACTGATTGAACTTGAAGTTTTTAATTAGCTCTAACTGATTTCGGGCATTGTTGGTTTGGGCTGGGAGAAATTGCGTATTTGGCTATTCTAAAATCACCCTTATTCATTAGGTGGAGGATGATTTCTTTGGATCTGCCTTATTTTTCTAGTAAGTATTGGAAAGCATTACCTGAGAATGCCAATAAACTGCATGCCTGTTGCATAATAAATTTAAAAGTGAATGAAAACTTGGCATATTTGAGCATGCTCCAAATGGGGGTTTTGTAATGATGTTGTTCAAATGTCTGACCTGAAATGAGCATGTAGACAAGTTTTATGCTGAAGAACCCAAGACATACAGTTTGAAGAGAATTGATGACATTTAGCATACTAATGAAGTTCCTCATACTTTGATTTGTAGTTCCTGGAAACACATTTTGATCTGGATAGCATGATTGGGTAAGACCACAAAAACAGTTTTTCAGTTCCTGATGTCTTAGGTTTATAGTTTTGAAACATAATTTTACTAATGAATTGTTAAGTCTAAGGATTATTTCTTGTTAAACCAGTAGACCAGAAATAACTTTACTGTATATAAAGTAGATTTAACAATTACAAGTATTTGTAAATAAGGTAAATAACTATTTTCAAAGTTAGTATGAAACTGTTGGGAAGAAGTTTCTATCGCAATAACTTCACAGATTGGAGACCTGTTTTCTTTTAATATTTTAAAGTTGTTGATGGACCTTTATTATGTGATGCTGAGAATCGAACACAGTGCCTCATGCATGCCAGGCAAGTGTGCAGCCACTGAATCACAACCCCAGCCCTGAGACTATTTAAAGGTATGTGTCATTTATCTTAATACTTACTTTGTAATGTGCTGTTAATGATGATTTAAAGGTGAAACAGATGGGAATCTCTCTGAAAGAGAATGAAGATTAACTTTAAACTGAAACAGTAGTTAGAAAATATTTAGAAATATCTTTGTTAAAAACCTATTGCTAAGTTAGACTAAATTCCTGCAGGTACACAGACTCAGCTTGGGAAGCAGTGGCAAGAAGTTTTAAGCAAAGGTACATCAGTCTCAAGATTTTTACTGATGGGGTGAACTAAGGCCTTGCATATACTAGGTGGGTACCTCAGGCCTCCAGTTGGATATAGACTAGATGTTCTCAAAGCCGATACAATGATGATAACATAGTTCAGCAGATTTTCACTGATGAGCAATCATGTCTTTCGCTCCTATCTGATGTATCTGGCTCAACAATCCAACTCATTCTGTTAATGACCTTTTATTGTCCCCATACAAAATTTTTATGAACTTGGTACTATAATGACTGTTTACAGGTCCTATCCTGTATTTTCCATTAATGCCAGGAGTGAAGCTGGACAAGGTGTGTCTATGATCCTCCTATCTACACTGTCCTGAGGGATGACCATCTCATGAGCCCAGGAGATAGTGGCCAGGAGAAGCAATAATGAGAACTCTTGAATTCATGATTGGGTCCTGAGATCTAGGTATGTCAAGATTTAGTACATATATTACATATTTTAGTATGTAACCGGTGATGTAATGATTCTGCCAAATGAATGCAATGATATCACTTTCAAAACCGTTCCATTTTTTATTCTGAGGTTACTACACCTAAAAAGCGTCCTGTAACATTTTTTTGCCATGATTAATATGGACTTTTTTGTTTTAGGGCTTTTGTGGCAGCTGCAGGGATATCACTTAACCCTTAGGTAAGTATTAGAAATATCAGCACTAATTACTATTCTGAATACATGATGATCTCACCCCAACTTGAACTCTCTCACTGATCACTTGATGACAGTAAAAAGATCTGATATTCTGTGTTCCCCAAGTACCATTGAAGTTGTAATCTGGAAATGTGGCTAAAAAAAATTTTTTTGTTGCAGGTAGCTGGATGGATGCTCGCTCTTTGGATAGAAGATTGAATGTCATCACTTTAAGTTTCTGAAGAGATCTGAGTCTAGTTTTGGGCTGGGGGGTTAAACCCATGAAGTATATTTCAAGCATGATGGGGAAGGGAATAAAGGTGCCTAATAAAAGTCACTAAGGAAAATTTTAGTGCTTTGTCATTTTGAGTTGAGATAGCCTGTACAAGTCATGAACACTATTGCTTCATTATCAGTGCAGGCAATACACTGGTATTGGGTGTCTTAAAGGTTATTTTCTGCTTGAAATGCCATATTTAATGCCAACAGAAATAAGATCTGCTCAGGATGAGCCATATATTTGAAGGATTCATTATGGGGCTGAAAGACTGGTCAGTGCTTTTTACTCTAAAGTACCTGAAAGACAATAAATCTCAAGTCATGGAGAGAACTTGAGACTAAGGGAAATATCAAATTTGGATTATCTCTGCTTAGTGAAACCTCCCAAAGAAAAATGTTTTTGAGATTTTCTCAAAGTAATAGGTCATTGAAATACCTGTCAGCCAAATATTTGGACAAGAGGGACATAAATTGTTATGTTAAAAGTGATATATCCTATAGGATGGATAACATTAGATGAAGTTTTTCGTACTTCTCAGTGGAGCATTTGCCTTATATTTTTTTGCCTAACTGCAAATCTGAAGTCGATGTGTTTTGTCAGTGTGGATTGCCAGTCAACTCTTGGTTTTGTGATAAGCAGAATGGCCTTGTTTCTACCACATTCATCTTTGAACATGCCCTTTACAGGTTTTCAGGACACAGTTTAAATTTATCCTTGCTCCATGGTGTAACTCCTACTCCTCAATGCTTGGAAAAAAACAAACCCAATGTGTGACTGCATGGAACTGAAGAGCTTGGCCAAATGATAGGAATTTGTAAGGCATGTCTTGAAACTTGATCACTAGTCATAGAAATATATATAGGATATGTATCTGCAGTTGCTCAGATGTCCCACCTAACATTTTTATAGAATACTTTGTTACAAGAAAATGGTGAGGGAGCTGGGGCTCAGCAGTAGTGCCCTTGTCTGGGATGAGTGAGGCACTGGGTTTGCTCCTGCACCAGTCAACTAAAAAAAATGAAGGTCTGATGTTTCCAACTCTTTAATGCTGAGTGATGATCCATTGTGTATATATACCACATTTCCATCTGTTGAAGGGTATCTTGGTTGCTTCCAGTTTACCTACTATGAATTGAGCTGCTATAAACATTGATGGCTGTGATACTGTCTTTTGGGTATCTACCAAGGAGTAGGATAGTTGGTTCCTTAGTTTCCTAAGGCATCTCCACTGCTTTCCAGACTGGTTGCACCAATTTACAGTCCTACCAGCAGTGTATGAGTGTGCCTTTCCCCCCACATCCTTGACTGTCTATTGTCTGTATTCTTAATAACTGCCATTCTGTTTTTTTTCTTTTTACAAGTTATTTTTTTACTGATATTCAACAGAGTTACCTTGTCATTGTCTTAATGGTTTCTAAATAGTTATACTCAATCTGTTTATCACATGCACATTAACAGACTATGCTTTGAGGATAATGATAATGGGTGCAAATCATTCCCTTTCCCACCTCCCAGGCAGAACTTCTCATATGTTTTTCTGTCCCTCTTGTTGGAGTTAATCCTACTAGACTTGCCTGCATAGTCAAGGCCATGGAAAAGTTAGTTGGGTCTTGAGACCTACAGTATTATGTAAGAGTAGGCTTGGTCTTCTTGGATTCCTCTAAGTGGATCATATCTAAGATGACTCTTTCTTGCTAGAATTGATGGCTTGCTATCTATGATTCTGTAGATCACTCATTTTTTGGTAGCTCTTTTGTCTCCCACATCAGCCTGTCCATGGGCAGTCAGATTAGCAGTATGTGAGATGAAGCTGCAAATACTGTTTCCTGGGTCCAGAAACTTGCCCATCATCTATAGTGCTATCTCATAAGCATATGTAGCATTTTGTTCCTAGTGAACTCTTGAGGTAAGATCCATTGTGGATTCTTTACAAAGTGTCTAAGATGTTACCATGCTTTGCCATGATGTTTCCTGTGCCATGTTTCTTGCCTGCCTCAGCAAAACATGACATCTAGCCAGAGCACCTAGTTTCTAGAAGAGGTGAGTGCATCTGTCACTCCTGTTCTTTTGGATGACAAACAAGGTCAATGTTAGAGTATATTTGCATTTCTCCAATTGCTAGAGATGAACATTTCTATTCAGCTCCCTAGTCCATTTAAATTGGAGAATATCATGCTAAGCAAAGTAAGCCAGTTAAATTCTCTTGGAGGCTGAGGAGACTGAATTTGAAATACTCTTGGTTCCCAGTCTATAGCTTATGCATTCCAAACTTACGCATTTATTTGTTTTTAAAGAAAATGCTTAATTTCAAATATCACCTTACCACAATGATGTCTTAAATAGTAACATATACTTAGATTTCAGTAGTGGTCCCCCCACCCCCAAATGGTCTGAAGTTGAGTAATGCCCAAAGTGATTATTTCTGGTATGTCAGGGCAGGACTGTCTCCCAGAGACCTAGGGCCTTTGGTATTTGTATTCCAGAAAAGATCTGGATTGTGGGTCTCTTCTGTAAACAGCTTGCTTCCAGGACAGTTTGGTGAGAATTAGGCATTGAACAATAAATATATATGTATTTAGAAATTAGCCAACAACCTTAGATGATATTGATGAATGTAAAATTTTCTTATTATAAAGGGCATCTCTAGAAATTCTACTGACAAAGGGCAGGCAGAATTGGACACCTCACTAAGGGAACCTTGCCAGCAAGAACCAGCAAATGAGGGAGACACAAGGTTAAAAAAAAAAAAGTTTAGGGAAAAGCTCTAATAGTGAATCAATTTGCTGTTGTAGGGAAAAACATTCATAGCTTTTTTTTTTTTTTTTGAGAGAGGGAAGCTGTACTGGGAATTGAACCCAGTAGTAGCACTTTACCAGTGAGCCACATCTCCAGCCATTTTTATTCATTTAAAATAAGGTTTATTTAAAATAAAGAGGTTCTTTGTTTAACTGCTGAGGCTAGCATGGAATTTGTGATCCTTCCTTGGCCTCCCAAGTCACTGGCATTATAGGTGTGTGTGCCATTGTGCCTAGCACTCCATAGCTTTCTAGGTGTCACAAGTTAACTGGGTGGAGTCTTATTTTCTTATAGTGTTATATTGCTTAGAGTGTTGAGAAAATAAGGACATAAAACTGATAGTGTTTATAAATTATAAATCAAAGGAATTTTATCAAGGCAGAAGATCAAGTAGAATTTCAGTATTGAGATTAATCTCATTTTATAATTATTAAATTTTTATTTTTATCAAAATAAAATCACATTTTTTATATTTGAAGTTGGTCTAAGGTCAGTATTTATAATTGAGGGAAAATATTCAAGGACTAATGATTATCCCTAAAAATTGAAACAAAGAATACTGATTCATAAATCCTTTTTTCTTTCTGCAAGAGCCCTACTAAGTAATCAGGGCAAGTATTGTTTGCATTTTACATAAATAGGGAGGCTATAAAATTTGCTTAATGTGAAACCAGACTTCATGACTGATTTTGTGTGTGTGTACACGCATTATATTATGCTACTTATTTAATATATTGATGGTTGAAATGTCATCAGGGCTGGATGAACTGAAACCCTCCATCAAGTGGCAGTCTAGAGAGAGAAGCATTTTTCTATATAATTTGATTTCCTGTTCTGAGTAAATCTACCATCTGAACATGAAAAACATGATTAGAAAACACTAAGCCACTATATTACTCCAATAAAGAGCCTTTTTGGGGGATGCGGTAGTAGGGCACCAGATATTAAACCCAGGGGCACTCAATCACTGACCCACTCCCCAGCCCTATTTTGTATTTTATTTACAGACAGGGTCTCACTGAGTTGCTTAGCATCTTGCTTTTGCTGAGGCTGGCTTGGAACTCATGATCCTCCTGCCTCGTCTCCTGAACTGCTGGGATTACAGGTGTAAGCCACAATACCCCACGAAAGAGCCATATATATATTTTTAACTCCAAGTAAAAAGGAACTTACAAAAAAGTCCCAACCAAAAAAAAAAAAAAAAAAGCATATTGTGAAATTTTGATACATTATTGTGAAGAATCCTTCCTGGGTTATATTCGCCTACAGACTTGTCAGATGAGTGACACATCCAGATTTGATTTTAGCCTTGGTGAAGCAAAGAGGACAAAACTCAAGTTCAACTTTCTGGATGGTGTGAATGATTCAATGAGCTCCTTTCTGCTTCTGAGTCTGCTGGCCAGGAGACCTGGATGTGATAGGGCTTCAGTTCCTGAGGAGAAACAGAATCTGGGGCGTTGCTCATGAGGTCATGTCCCCGGAAGGATTTTGGGAAGGCTATGACATCTCTGATGCTTGCAGCTCCAGTGATAAGGCACATCAGTCTGTCTAGCCCTGTGAGTAGAATACAGTTAGCCAATGAGAAACACATAGTAATCAAATGTTGGGAATGTCTTAGTTTTTCTATAAAATTTGTAGAGAACTTTATTTTTGGTGATACTGGAGACCAAACCCAGGGCATCACATATGCTAGGCAAGCACTCTTAACACTGAACTACAATTCTATATATAACTTCTAAATAAAATCTAGGCTGCACCAACCATAGTATTCTGTTTTTACAGAACTGAACTGGACATGGTAGTGGTGTATGCCTGTAATCCCAGTGGCTTTGGAGGCTGAGGAAGGAGGATTCCAAGTTTGAGGCCAGCCTGAGCAATTTAGCAAGATTCTGCCTCAAGGAAAGGAGGGGAAAAAAAAAAAGCTCGAGGTGTAGCTCTGTGGTAGAGTCTCCCTGGGTTCAATCCCCAGTACCATAAAAACCTTTCAAATGCAAAATTATGTCAAGTTTTAACTAGTAAAATATACTTTTAGGGCATGTGCTTTTAGCATGTGTGAAGTTCTGGTTTCAATCTCAAGTACCAAAAAAAAAAAAATACATACATAAAAATATATTACTGAAATTAAAACAAACTTACATTCTCATAGAACGCTTGACCTCAACTCCACCCACCACTTATCATAGGCTAAAAACCCCAACTTGAGACAGTGCTATGGAATGAAATGTAGTTTATAAATGTACAAGTTATTTACCTAAGGCAATTCCTCCATGAGGGGGTGCCCCATAATCTAAAGCCTGGAGCAGATGGGACAGTAATTTCACATCTTCCTGAAATTCAAAAGATATTCCATTAAATATAAATACCGAAGGTCCACTAAGTACTGTGTTCAAGGCTTAGGTGCTAATGGGAAATAAAGTTGAGTTAACCTTAACGTGACTTAACTAAGTTATCATGAAAATTCATTAGCAGAGTTAAAACAAACAAACAAAAACTTTAAAGAGGTTTACAGTTTAGCAAGGGAACAAGACAAATCACAGACAACATGTAGAAAAGTGCCTGGTGCCTAGTAACTGCCACCATTACTGTTGTGCTAATCGGAACAGAATAAGACGGACCAAGGTAGGCTCAAAAGGGCAAGATGAGTGGCAGGCTGTGCTGTCACAGGGACCAAGAGAAAAGCATAAGTATCAAATGCTGCTGGGAGGCAGGAGAGGCTGAAGGCCAAGCACCGGAATAATTCTCCAGCCAGACTCTAGGGTAGGATCTAGTGAGGAACTTCAAACAAATGAGTACCAATCATTTTATTTATGTGGAGCCCAAGCATCAGGGATTTTTTTTTTTAAAAACTGGAAAGATGATTCAATTTTCTTTTTCTTTCTTTCCTAGGGATTGAACCCAGGTTCTTGCACATACCAGGTAAGCACTCTACCACTGAACCACACCCCCAGCCTTTAAAACAAGGTCTCACTAAATTGGCCTAGAACTTGTGATCCTCCTGCCTCAGCCTCCCAAGTAGCAGGGATCATAGGCATGTGCCACCATGTCCAGCCAGATGATTCTGTTCTAATGGGCAGTAGGAAAGGGCTAAGAACCACCAGAGGCAAAGAAGTGTATTCTTACTCTTCTGAAAAGCTTGACAATGAAAGGAATGAAAAAGGTAGGCTGGAAACAGGTCTGGGAGCTTCAGGCAGAAAAGGGCACAGGTTTCACAATGCCCTTAAAATCAAAGAGCACCTGATGTTTTGAGTTTTCCAAATGGGCTCTCACATCCTACTTCATACCTGTTAGTCCCACAAAATTAGTTTTTAGGACCAGATTGATGGATGGTTTCCTTCATGAAACTTATCCTATCCTAGAGAAATCACTGAATTTTTAAATTCTCGACCTTTATTTTTCAATTTTTAAAATTCTGACCAAATCCCACTCTCTATATCACTAAAATATACCCCTACCTTTCATACAGCTCAAATATATCTATTAAAAGGCATAAAATCTCTTCATACTTTTCTCTCTCAACATTTTCAGTTACTGGAAATAACTTTTTTGGAGGGGGGATGGTAATGGGGATTTAACTCAGGTGCCTCACCTCTGAGCTACATCCCCAGCCCATTTTTAAAAATTATTTTAGTTGTAGATGCATACAATACCTTTATTTTATATATTTATTTTAAGTGGTGCTGAGGATCAAACCCAGTGCCTCACATGTGCTAGGCAAGTGCTCTACCACTGAGCTATACCCCCAGGCCCCCCAGCTCATTTAAAAAATTTTTATTTTTAGATAGGGTCTTGCTAAATTGCGGAGGCTGGCCTTGAATTTGTGATCTACCTGCCTCAGCCTCCAGTCACTGGGATTAAAGACATGCACCACTGTGCCTGGCTTGGAAATGACTTTCGAGTAGTGTAGTGGTTAGCTAGTTGAGCTCAAGAGCCAGTCTTCAATTCCTGGCTCTACCTATCTTGTGCTGTGTGTGACTATAGGTCAAGGTACTTCATCTGCCTCTTTTTCATCTCTGAAATTTCAAAGAATAAAGGTATCTATCTCATGAGATTACTATGAGGATTAAATGTATCAATGCATAGAAAGTATATAAACAGTTACTGGCATATAATAGGCACTAATGTTATCCTTATTTCACTTACATTTTTAAGTCCTACACTAAAGGTAGAGAGAAAAGCTGAAACTATTTGTATCTAGCAAATAATCATGACGGATGTTTAACAAAACCAAGGGAAAAACAGTGAGGCCATGTTAGATGGTATGTTACCTTCAGTAGTGTCCCCAGGATGTAATGCTGTAGCTCTGCATCGTGAATTCGGATGGAACCTCCTCCAATCTCACTGCCATTTAAAACCAAGTCATAGTGTTGGCTGCGAACCTAGATTCACAGAGCCTTTATATTAGGGAAAACTTCTAGCTTTCTGTTCTACAGATTAAAGATGCTGCAGCTACTTAGACAATGTATTAACCACTGGCTCAATTTCTCCTGGGACTTCCAGAACTGGTCCTAGCTATCTTTAGACTATGAACTTTGAAGTACTTTATCTTTATTTACATATGTCCTTTTTATTTGGAAATACAGATATAGTACCTTTTCAGGTTCAGTGTACAGGAGGTGAATGTCACCAGGGTGGGGAGCAGTGAATGGGTGGTGGGCTGACTCCAGCTCCATGGGATTTTCCTCCTTGGGAAGAAAGAGTGGGAAATCCACCACCCAAAGGAAGGAGAACAGGGCTGGGTCACGGAGCACCATACCATTCATTTCCAAAATGTCGGCACATGCCAGACGTAACTTTCCCAACAGAGAGCACTGCAAACAAAAGGTACAAACATTGAGTTAGCTTCTTAACAATAAGCAGCATATGCCACCACCTGGGTTCTGAAGCACTATTCTCTAGGAAAAGAGCAGCCAACTAGAAAATGAGATGTTCTTTCTTAGGAGACAGAGACCTGAAGATGACTAGCAGTCTTAGCTAACTGGGTGGTGAGCACCTAGTAATCCAGTGATTAAGAACACAGGCAGCAGAGCTTCAATGACTTGGTTTGGAGCCTCAGTATGGCTATTTAGGAACTCTTTTGTGCCCTTATCCACAGTAAAGTGGGGATGAATATATTTAATCCAAGACACTATTGTGATCTTATTAATTTATTCATGTAGTTGTAGATGGACAGAATGCCTTTATTTTGTTTTTATGTGGTACTGAGGCTTAAACCCAGTATCTCATGCATGCTAGGCAAGCACTCTGCCACTGAGCTACAGCCCCAGCCCCTTATTTGTTTTTGACATGGGATCTCACTATGTAGTCCAGGCTGGCTTTGAACTCCTGGGCTCAAAGGATCTTCCTGCCTCAGCCTCCTAAGTGGGTGGGATTAAAGGCAGCTGGGATTATAGGCATGTAATCCACCATGCCCAGCAAGTTTCCTTATTTTAAAAATAATAACAATATCCGTACTTCTCTCATGGGTTGGCATGGACATTAAATGAATCAATATATACACAGTATTTAGATCAGTGGTAAACAGGAGGTACTTAATAAATGCTAACTATGGTGTGCAGAGTTTCCCTGAGAAGGCAGTTTATTAGAAAAGTATCACATGCCTGGAGATGCTTAGAATGCCACTTTTTTCTTTTTTAATACTTTTTTAGTTTTGATGGACCTTTTTAAAAAAATCTTTCTTTTTAAAATTTATTTATATGTGGTGCTAAGAATTGAACCCAGTGCCTCACACATGCCAGGCAAGTGCTCTACCACTGAGCTGCAAACCCAGCCCCTAGGAGGCCACTTTGAGATCCATTCTATTCCCACAGGACACCTTCATTCTGACATTTTTCAGAAAGTTAATGTTACTTCCCACAGTCTTGTGTCTTTCTTTCAAGAAAGGTTCAGCAGGAATTGTAGTCTACCTTCCTTAGAAAGAAACAGCAGAATGTTTGGTTCACACCAAATTAATTTGCAGCAGAATGTTATATTATATAAAATTGCAATGTATTTTTTAAGAAATTCATTAATAATAAAATTTGTATTTAAATGGATTTCTTCACTCTGCTATTGCAGAAGGGAAAGATAATGAATTATATTGAGCTTTGAAGCTGAAAACAAACCTTTCCTTTGAAAGAAATAGTAAGGGAAAATATAAATTACAGTGAAAAAAATTGAATTTATGTTTAACATTTACAATATATTTTCAATATTCATGTTTGATTTTTTTAAAATATATTTTTAGTTGTTGACGGACCTTTATTTATTTATTTACTTATTTATATGTGGTGCTGAGGATCAAACCCAGTGCCTCACACATGCTAGGCAAGCGCTCTACCACTGAGCCACAACCCCAGCCCCTCGTTTGATTTTTATACTACGCTTTTGCCTATCTTTCAAGGATTCTTAAAGGTAAATCCAGCCTCCCACATATCCCCTGAAGAATGGTGATTTACACAATGCATGGCAGCACTCACCACCTACAACTACTGCTCTTGAGAAAAAAGGTCCTGCCTTGACTAAGCGGGTCCAGGAGTATCTTTCAGCCTGCAGCCCTCCAGCAGTCTGAGCCGTCCCGCCACACTCTTGGTAATGCACTATGTACAAAAGTCAGCAACTACCAGATTTCCTTCATCTGCAAACCTTAAAAATGAAAAGTGTTTCATGGTTATATAACTAAGACTACTGACCCTCTACTCAGGCATTTTTCCTAATCTGAGTCAGATCTAATTTGTGTGATGATGCCAATAGAGTCTGACAGCTGATGAAAAGACTCCAGTGTGAACATAGTGCATTAAGAAGTACTGAAAGACACATAACAGTGGATGCAGCTCCATCTCTGAAATTAACAAGTCATTTTAAATGTGCACATCCACAGGAGAAGAGAGGCAACATTTAGCATCCATTGCACAGATGCCTGCAGGTGACTTCTTACTGCTTTCTTGTGCTCTCCGGCAGTCAGGAGGACTACATCATCTTCTTGAATCTCCATTAGTCTAATTAATTCCAATCTTTGTTTCTCCAGTATGAATTTAGCAACTGGTGAATTCCAGTTTTCCTTGTTTTTTAGGAATACAGGTAAGACCTCCTGTGATAAAGAAAAAGAATCACTTACTTTGTGTGTGTGCATCTGTGGTACTGGGGACTGAACCCAGGCCCTTATGCATACTAGGCAAACCTCTGCCACTGAACTACATCCATAATCCTTACTCATATTTTTTAAAAAGTGAGATTGATTCATTTTCTCATAGTACAAAGATTTCTTGCTCCCAGTGGAATTTATATGAGATTATCACTATTCTCTTCCCTGAATCCCTTCAAAATGATAAAAAGGAATTTTATTTTTTGTGGTTTTGGGGACTAAACATAGGGGGCATGCTACCACAAGCTATATCTCTAAACTGTTTCATTTGAGAATGTCTTGCTAAATTGCTGAGGCTAGCCTCCAACTTGTGATCTTGCCTCAGCCTTCTGAGTAGCTGGGACTATAGGCGTGCATCACTGAGCATTGCATAAAAGGAATTTTAAAAAAGTAATCTCACCACAATGAAAAAAAAATGGGAATGAAGCATAGGGAGTAATATTAGTAGACGAGAAATTTCTGGTAGATTCCAAGCGAATGATATAGGGATGGTTAAGGAAGCAGGATGAAGATGGCTCTGGCTTAGAAAAGAATGGAGGCAGCTTCAGCACAGGAAGGAACTGTTTTACCCAGCAGAATCCTGGAGAGGCTTAGGACTCATACACCTTGAGTCCCCAGGGTAACAGCCAAGTAACCTTGTTGCTCACCCTAAACCTATCCATTCACAAAGCCTTTCCCAGGACCTTGTATTTCCAACCAGCTTTTAGAAGGCCTTATACTTAAACATGCCCAATCACCACACATTGAAGAAATTCTTCACCATTTAAAAAAAAAATCATTAAAATCGGAATAAAATAGAAAAGAGCTACTGGAAATACAAACATGAAAAAAAAGTTCAACAGAAGACTTGAGGAAATCTAGAAAACAGAATAAAAGGATAGAGAAAATGATAGGAAAGGACTTGGGGGGAAAAAGCAATATAAGCTATGTGAAAGGGTTCAACATACAACTCGGAGAAATGCTAGAGATAATAAGAGCTGGTCAGTGATAGAACTGGTGTGCAGCATGTGTAAGGCTCTGGATTCAGTCCCCAGCCCTAGAAACAAAATCCAACAAAATAATTAAATAGTACAAGAAATTTCCCCAGATGAAGACATGAGCTTTCATACTGAAAGGGCCCTTCAAGTGTGCAATACTTGAATAAAAAAATGATCCAGGCTAGGTGCGGTGGCACATATCTATAACCTGGCAGCTTGGGAGGCTGAGGCAGGAGGATCTCAAATTCAAAGCCAGACTCAGCAATTCAGCAAGACTGTGTCTCAAAATAAAAAATAAAAAGGCCTGGGGATTTGGCGTAGTGGTTAAGTGTTCCTGGGTTTAATCCCTGGTATCAAAAAAAGTGATCCAAACTTGAAATTTTAGAGCATCAAGATTTGGGAGGGGCTGGTGTTGCTCAGCATTAGGGTACTTGCCTCACATGCATGATTCTCTGGGTTCAGTCCCCAACACTGACCCCCATCCCCGGAAAAAAGTTTTCAGGAGGCTGAAAACTTCCAAAGAGAAAAATAATCAAATAATCATGTCTGCTGTAAAGGAAAAAATCCATACAAACATTATACTTCTCATCAGTAACAGCAGATGGGAGAAGTAATAACCATGGCTATGTGGTATGGCTATTTAAATTTAATTAAAATAACAGCAGCACATGCCTGTAGTCCATTACTTGGGAGCTTACCCAAGAGGATCACTTGAGCCCATGAGTTTGAGACCATATGAACAGCCAAGGCACCATACTGAGATCCTGTTTTAAAGTAATGCTCCTCAAAAAAGAATTGGAGGGGCTGGGGCTCAGTGATAGAGCACTTGCCTGGCACACGTGAGGCACTGGGTTCGAGCCTCAGGACCACATAAAAATAAAGGGACTGGGGTTGTGGCTCAGCAGTAGAGCACTCACCTAGTACATGCGAGGCCTTTGGTTTGATCCTTAGCACCACATAAAAATAATTATTGCATCCAACTACAGCTAAAAAATAAATATTAAAAACAGGGCTGGGGTTGTGGCTCAGTGGTGGAGTGCTTGCCTAGCACGTGTGAGGCCCTGAGTTCGATCCTCAGCACCACATACAAGTAAATAAAATAAATATTTAAAAAAAAAATTGAGTGCTCTACCACTAAGAAAGATCCCCAATGCTGTTATTTTAAGATAGTGTCTTGCTAAGTCATCCAAGCTGGCCTCAAACTTGCCAATCCTCCTGCCTCAGTCTCATGAGAAGCTGGGATAACAGGCTGTACTACCATCCTAGGCTTGTAAGAATGTTGATCTCGCTGAAGCAAAGGTATAGAATATAAAGAAACAGGAAATGAATGAGATTGTCTAAAAGTGAAGTCTCATTTGACTGTTGTCAGGCTGGTCTCAAACACAAAATGTGTCTGTCAAAGTTGGATGTAGAGTTTTAAAATAGGTATAGGAATAACCCTGAATACTGGAAGTCATTCATGCTTGTAATGCTTTTTGTTAAACCTTGAGCATGTAGGGCTCTATTTATTTTCCAATTAAACTGAGTTATACCCAGGGGTAACATTAACTTTAAAAATAAACAGAAGTGTAATCTGCAATAACAAGACCCTCAAAATTAATGATATCTTAAAAGCTCAAGCAATCAGTTAAAAATACTGAATTCCCAAAAGGAAGAAAACTGCTTTAATTAATTCCTTACCTCATTAAAATGGTCAGCTGCAAATTTTCTAATGGACTCAATGTCTTTCTTTTTTAAGTAATTCTGATGAAAAATAAAGAAAACTCATTAATATGACACTCAGCTTCATAAACGTGTTTACAACATCAATGGAACACAAATATATTTGTTTTTTTCATCACAATAGTGAGATTTAATACAAATTTAATTTCTGCTACTAAATTACAAATTTTCCTGCCATCCTTTGGGATGATCCTATTCTCTAGGAAGATACAAACCAGAGCAGGAAGCAGTGAGGAAAACCAGGCCCCAGCTGCCTCATCTCCTTACCTACCTTAACCTCACCCAACCCCATCAAAGCCACTAGAACTCTAAACGACCAAAAATAATTTTTTTTTTCTGTATGAGGAATTGAACTCAGGAGTGTTCCACATCTGAACTACTGAACTACAGCCCCAGTGCTTTTTTTAAAACATTACTTTTTGATTGGGGCCTCACTAAGTTGCTGAGGCTGGCCTCAAACTTGTAATTCTCTTGCCTCACTCTCCTGAGTAGCTGGGCTTACAGGTGTGTGCCACATAAAAAGTGTTATTTAGAAGCCTGTTTAAGAATTTAACTCTTATTTATTTATTGATTGATTTTTCAATACGGTGTTGAGGATTGAACCCAGTGCCTCACAGGTGCTAGGTAAGTGCTCTACCACTGAGCTACAACTCCAGCCCTAAATAACACATTTTTAAAACTTATTATAGGTCTTATTTTTTCCCAATTATGCAGGTCTCATTGGAAAGAGCTGTGTCTTTCCCCAGAAGTCTTTAGATGTGGAATACAAAGGATAAATAAAATATAACTGAACTGTGAAAGAAAAAAAATTCAGATCCACAAAAGGATTCAGAATTTATTGAAGGTCTCTTAAAAATTCTTTATATCTTGCTTTTGATAAACTGAATTAAGTTTTTTTTTAATGTTTTCTTCTTTTTTAAAAAAATATTTTTTAGTTGTTGATGGACCTTTATTTATTTGTATGTGGTGCTGAGAATTGAACCCTGTGCCTCACACAATGCTAGGCAAGCGCAGCACGCTACCACTGAGCTACAATCCCAGCCCCTGGATTAAGTTTCTTAAAATTCTTTGCATCTTATTTCAAATTATCTTAATGTCTAAGTGAGACATTGGTTATCCTCAGCTATTCTCCTGGGGCATTTCATTAGGAACAGGAGATACAAAGAGGTGAAAAATAATATATATTCCTGTAGTCTACTTAAGAGAAGAAAAGACACACTTGAGGCAAACACTATACCAACTGAGCTATATCCCCAGCCGAAAAGATACACTTGAAACAGGGTAAATAATACCAACAGGCAATAAGTTATCCTGGCATACCTGAACACACTTTTTATCTGGACTAGAGAGTATGGATACCAAATTACTTTCCACTGAACATATGAAGTGAATATAGAGTAATAAGACAAGAGTTCTTTCCCCCATTCTAAATATACTATGTATCCAAACGAGCATAATCTTTCAAAATAGTAATCTGATTGAAGAAACTTCTGGAATGACTCATTATTTTTAAAGCAAGTATACTTATTATAGTACTAAATGTGTCCCATCACTTTACAGTTAGTGCTTGCTCAGCCCAACCACTCTCCTTTCTCCTCTTACCTCCCTTTCTTTTTGCTTTTTTAGTACCACCTCCTTTGCTTCCCCTATTGAGGCCAGAATCTTCAGAACACCAAAAATCAACAGGCCAGGACTATGCTAGGTGTTAAGAGCCTTTGGATAAACCAACACTATGATGAAATGCTAAATCCTATCCAGCATTTATGCTTATAAAGTATTGCCAATGAAATTATCCCAAATGAAGTACAATATCAGTGTATAGCAGTGTTTAAAAGAAAGGAAAAAAAGAGGGTGGCCAAGATCTCGAATACAAACTCACATTCTTAAGGTTTATTGTTCTCTACTTAGAGTTTTAGGGACACTGCTAGATTTTGAAAAGTACATATTTTTATTTAAAGAGAATAGTTCTTCCTCAAGTTTAAATGTACCAGTGTTAAACATATTTACTTCCAAAACATACACTATAGAAAAAACAGAACTATGCTTCACTTACTGCTCCTTCACGGACACACATGGCTTTGACAGCTCCCTGGGGCTTACTAAGTGCATCTTGAAGAAATCTGACCTCTGTGTGTCTGAACACATCACTGATATCGACAATCTGGTGAAAGGGCAACAAAAAGATAATTAAACATGAACTCATTTTTATCTCAAAAAACATTTTACAAATAAGATTTCAAAGAAGGGAATAGATCTTGATAAGTTAATATTTACATTCAAAGAGGGCTAAGCACTATGCTCATGGATTGAGCATCATAACTTGTATTTTACAAATATTTATTTCATCCATACAAGAGTACTAGGCTGACAGTCTATCCCCATTTCATAAATGAGTAAACTGGGACACAGAAAAGAAAGTAAGTTGTCTAAGATGGCAAAGCTAGTAAATGGCCAGGATGTAACCCAACCAGTTGGACTTAAGACCCGTTATTCCATATCACAAATGAAGATATGAGTATTTAAGTTGGTAGCTATATGTACAGTTATGACTTTGTATGCATCCTATTTTTAAAAAATATTTCTTAAGATGGACACAATATATTTGCTTTATCTTATTTATTTTTATGTGGTGTTGAGGATCAAACCCAGTGGTTCACATGTACGAGGCAAGTACTCTACCACTGAGGCAAGTACTCTACCACTGAGCTATAACCCCATCATTGTATTTTTTTCATTCTAAAAACTGAGCACAGATTTATTGACTAGGCAGAATTCAATTTCTAAGAAATTTTTGTGAGAACTGAGGTTCAGAAATATCAGCAGCATTACAAAGTTCAAGGGCTACTGCTTTCTCAGAGCAAATAATGGAAAGCCTGGTAATGAAACTGCTCTATATAAATTCTACTCTTGTCCTTTCATACACATAGATATTAATAATCTGAATAAATGTCTTCAAGTGTTTGAGTTTTTTATTGACCAAGGAAAATGAAGAACTCTGGATCATTTGCCTTCCAAGTACCATGATGGCTTAAAAATAGAAAGCATACATTTTTTTCTTTCAAGTCACTATTCATGTCCCTATAATCAATAATTGGTAAGTACTATAATAAAAACTTTATAGCAAGTATCTTGCTCTTGGAAATGGATCTTGGAACACATTAGATAGAAAAAAACGCAATTTAATGCTAACATGTTATTCTTTTTTGCTGTAGTTCTGTAACAAGGTAACAAAAATATATCTAACAGTGTGTAACACAAGTTTCATTAAAATGGTTTAAGAGACTGTGGAACTATTTGAGAGCAGGATTCTGGAAAAGTGTGGAGAAATACCTTCATGCCAAAGCGAGTGTCAGGTTTATCAGTTCCGTAGGTGGCCAATGCCTCAGCAAAGGTCATGGAAGGAAAAGGAACTACCAAAGGGTCTTTGTCACTGGGCCAGGAATACTGGAGCAGACCCTCAATTAAACTCTGGATCCCAGTCTGGTCTACAAAAGACATTTCTATGTCAATCTGAAACCAAAATAACACAAGGACACTAACTTGGAATAGTTACACACACACTATATGTATATATACATTTCTCTGCTTTCAGTTTACCACAGGATTCTGTATCAAAAACACAATATATAGAGAGAGTGTAAATATTATTGCATATCTTCTTTAGGTCAGGCACTATGCTAATGCCTTATATTAACTTGCTTAGTTCCCACAACTATCTCATGGCTTAAGGCTCAGAAAAGCTGGGTAATTTGCCTGTGTACCACCATGAAGAAGTTGTGAAACTACATGTGATCCCAGGTTTGTCCAACTCCATAGCGTATGATTTTTTTACACTTTATCATACTTATTAATATGCTATCATACAGAAATAAAATCATAATGGCTTTGATAAGTCCACAGATAAACAAATATCAATATACAGAATTACAAGTTTTTTTTTTAAAAAATTATTTTTTAATTGTAGTTGAACACAATACCTTTATTTTATTTATTTATTTTTATGTGGTGCTGAGGATCAAACCCAGGGCCTCACAGGTGCTAGGTGAGAGCTCTACTCCTGAGCTACATCCCCAGCCCTAGAATTATAAGATTTTATTATACAAGAAATTTGCTTTAAGGACTTTCAAGTCAGGAACAGTCAAACATTGATGACAACTCTGGCATTCCTCAGCTGATGACCATGCTCCTCATGAAAAGGACACATGAAATAGACCAAAAATTGGATAATGAGAGCCTCAACTGTAGGTGAATTTAACTACATATGTGCAGGGTAATACTTAATGAGAAGTTAGGTATATAAAGTTACTTCCCCTGGTGTTCATGTAACTTTGTACCTGAGTAAACTCGGGCTGCCTGTCTGGTCTTGAACCTTCATCTCGATAACATCGGGCAACCTGAAAGTATCTACAAGTGAAACAAAGCACCAACTGAGTCATGGGTTTAAGAACACACAAACTTATCACGAGGCAGATTGTAAAATAAATTAATAATGAATACCTCAAAGACATAAGAAACTTTTTTTAAAAAATGATACTTTAATTGGATACACAGCTGACCCAAGAGAAGTTACTACTCTATATATTGTTTCTAAAATATTCTCTGGCCCCTTAGGACAGTGGTAATTAGAGTGTCATGTAAACCATTGGATGCTTTTTTTCCTAGTCAGTGCTTCTCAGCATTTTACTTTTTTGCTCTAGCCAGACTGAGGTACTTCTGCTGTAAGAACACACTGTAGTTTCCTGTTCTATGCCATTGCATGTTCATCCCCACCCCTGCTGAAATGCAGCTCTCTGAGGGTGTGACTCAGGATGCTTTCAATGTAATTTCAAACCTCTTCATACTTAGTTTGTAAAGTTCTTTTTTATGCTTTGTGACAGGGCCTCACTGTTGCTCAGGCTGGTCTCAAGCTCATGGGCTCAAGTCATCTTCTGTCTCCGAAGTAGCTGTGACTACAGACTCACTCCACTGAACCTGGGTCAGTTTTCAAATTTCCATGCATTTATATTTTGGTTTATTTTACACTTGGTTTTATTCATTGTTCTATTCTGCTTTGCTCATCTTATTAACTCATGACAACAAAACCTTCTTTTTAACCTCGTCACATCTATCAGCATAGACCTTTGTACGTCAAAAAAACTTTTTTTCCCTTCAGTACTGGGGATTGAACCTAGGGGTGCTTTACCATTGAGCTACATCCCCAGTCCTTTTTATTTCTTATTTTGAAATAGGATCTTGCTAAGTCACTGAGGCTGGCCTGGAACTTGTGATTCTCCTGCCTTAGCTTTCATCACTGGGCCTAGCAATAAATTTTTACTAAATGAGGACTACTATGAAGTTTTCAGGGTATTTTATTAAGTATTCTTTGAATTCCTATAAATTTTATAACCTTAAGAGGCCAGACAATTTTTTTGAATCTTTTCCCTTTCTTTCATTTCTCCCTTTTCATTTTTTTGACAACTTTTATAGCATAAAAAACTCACCTGTCTAAACCACCAACCATCAGAAGCTGCTTAAACTGTTGAGGACTCTGAGGGAGAGAATAAAACTTTCCAGGTTCCCGGGATGGTACTAGAAACTCTTTGGCACCCTTTTAAAGACAGATAGGGAAAGGAGAGACATTATTTAAAAAAAAAAAAAAAAAACCCAAGGTATAACTTACTGATGGAAGTGTATACTTCAGCTCATCAATGAAATTAACTAAAGAGCAATGTTCCCCAGTGAACTTAGGTGCTGTGTCAATGTCCTTTGAAACGATGCTGATTTGGACACTGTGGCTAGAGACAAATGAGGTCAGGGGATGTGGGACCAGCAAGCTTCTGAGGATCTCATCTGTGTGTCTGTTGTCTCAGCACCAATGCAGACAGTGGGTGCTGAGCAACAGAGAAGTGCTTCTGACTAAGATGGGGGTGGGGAGGAGCTTGGAGTATGATACACATTTCAGGAGAGTTGCTCCCAGCACAGAGAAGAGATGGTAAAGGGGGCGGTTAAACAAACACACACACACACACACACACACACACTCTTACACACTTAGAAATGTCTGTTTGGTTTAAAAAAAAAAATTTTTTTTTTTTTTTGTACTGGGGATTGAACCCAGGGACAGTCTACCACTGAGCTACATCCCAGCCCTTTATATTTCATTTTGAGACTATCTCTTGCTAAGTGGCTGAGGCTGACCTTGAACTTGTGATCTTCCTGCTTCAGCCTTCCAAGTCACTGGGATTATAGGCATGTGCCACCATGCCTGGCTGAAATGTCAGTACTTTTTTTTTTTTTTTTTGTAGTTGTAGATGGACAGAATACCTTTATTTTATTTGTTCATTTTTATGTAGTGCTAAGGATTGAACCCAGTGCCTCACATGTGCTAGGCAAGCACTATGCCACTGAGCTACACCCCCAATCCCAGCCCCAAAATGTCAGTTCTTAATAAACAAGGGTTTTGTTTTTAAGGAACCAATTCATTAATGATTTACATCTATGAATTGCAAGGAAAAGAAATCTCCATGAAATAAAAGGTTCTGACTCAAATTACTGACTCAATTTTCTCAATTCTTAAGACAATCTAGTTAATGTGACCATCCTGTGGTAGTAAGTAAAATGAAATAAAAATAAAAGTGGACCAAGTGAATACAAAAGCAAAGTGGTTCAGTTTTACAACTAATAAGACATTATTAATAGAATGATTTCAGGAATATACATACCCCTGGGGTTCTCTTAAACAGTGTTGGGGTTTCTATATCCACAAACCCTAAAAAGAAAGAAATATCAGAATTTAGTAGATAGGAATTTGTCAAATATGATGTCTATACTACAGTCCAACAAATGAAAGGCTCTCCTTTAATTAATAACTTGGGCTGAAGTAAGCTGCCAACCCTAGTTTTATTTTTTATAAGTCCAAGAAGTAATCTGAAGCTTTTCAAGATTCTGTTCTTTTATAAAGCTGATACTTTTGATATAAAATAATCCTAAATACTTGATGGATTCTTGTATACTAAATTATTCTGGTATTCAAAACGTTCTAAGCATAGGGACAATAACACAAATAGTGCAGTTTTTCCCCAGAACTAATCAAGGTATCTAGTTAAATTCACAAGCCATTTCCAAGGTTCCAGCAAATAATGAATAAGTAAACAATAAATAAACAAAACGTTAAGAAAACTTCTGCTGTAGAAACAACCAAAGGGCTGTCCTGCCTTCAATAACAATGGGAAATGCTAGGTTAAACAATGTAACAGGTATTACTACCTTCAAAAGGAAGTATATGTGACCCAGTGAGCACCTAGTGACTAAACTATGCTCTAGGACAAACACCTGTAAAATAAATTTTCTTCAAAAACTACACATGGCGTCAGTTCCAAATTTCTCCCAATACCTGACCTATGACGGAAGGAGAGGATAAAATAAAACTGAATACAACCTAAGAGATGCTAAAAAACCCCAAAGGATATTCAGGCTTTCCCTTACCATGGAGATTACAAAGGTACTCCCGCATTTTCATGACCACCTGGGACCTCAGTCGCAGATTGTACTGCATTTGGAAACTACGAAGGTCTAAGTAGCGATACTGCAAACGAAGAGCTTCCGTTTTCTAAACAAATTTAAAGATTTTTATGTTTACTTTTTGAATTACAGGTGTTATCTTTAGCTCTGTCTTTAGCTTCCATCACCAGGAAGCCTACAGCTTGCTATCTGCACCATGTGTACACCTGGCCAGTCTCAGCTCCTACAACTTCTAAGTTTGTTACTAATACAGATTTTACATTTCTTACTATTCATGAGTATTAACATCACCCTTCACTGATTGAAATTTACCTATTATATTAAACATTAATCCATTCATTAAAGTCCATAATTGACTAGTGAAAATTTTAAAGATCTTTTAAAAAAACATATCAATCAGCAGGGTGGTATATGCCAGTGGCTTGGGAGGCTGAGGCAGGAGTATTGCAAGTTCAAAGTCAGCCTCAGCTGTTTCAAAATTAAAAATAGAAAGGGCTGGGAGTATGGCTCAGTGGTTAAGTGCCCTTGGGGTTCCATCCCTGCTACAAAAACAAAACAAAATAAACACATCAAAAACGGCTGACTTAATTATTACCTGGAGGAGACCCTTGACTGTAAGTGTAAGGAATGTAAAGGGATGGCAGGTGGAGCCTCCTCTGCTGTACTGGCAGAAATGGGTGAGGTGTGCTTATGTTCAAGGCTGAAAATCTGCATCCATCTTTGTGCTGAGTACTTTTTTTAAAGAAAGTCATTTCCCTCCAAAATAGCTCCTTTCTTAGATAATAGAAACAGAAATAGTAAGAAATACCTCTAAATTCACTTTCTAAATGCTTATCTTGAGAAATCTGTATATTTCTTTCTCACATTGAGGTCAACTCTGTAATTCCATTATTTTTTTTCTGAGTATTGAGAACTTATAAATATAAGACTAAGTGGCTACAGAATTAAAAGTTCCTGAATAGATCACTTTAAAATGAGGTATATAGGACTGGATAGAGCACTGGCATGGCATATTAGGCCCTGGGTTTAATCCCCAGCACTCTAGTAAAAAAGCCTGTAACAGTGACCCAGCTGAAAATCATCTGGGTGTACTTACCCAGTGTTATCTAGCTCCGGTGATCCCTCAAACTTTGGCAAAGAACATCTTAAATTACAGTAATTCTATTTACATGTTTGGGCTTGGGAAGTCACTCTAACCACAATTTTATCACTCTTAGAGGCTTAAATGTAATAGGTGCAGGATTCCCCTACACCATTCAATGATTTCCAAGATAGATATAAATTTTCTTACAAAACATTAAACATGGGGCTGAGAATGTGGCTCAGGCGGTAGCATGCTCGTCTGGCATGCGTGCGGCCCGGGTTCAATCCTCAGCACCACATACCAACAAAGATGTTGTGTCCGCCGAGAACTAAAAAAAAATAAATATTAAAAATTCTCTCTCTCTCTCTCTCTCTAAAAAAATAAAACAAAACAAAACAAAACAAAACATTAAACATTTTGGAGCAACAAAGAACTTAAATATAACACCTCTAGTCTTAAAGATAGACCCATATTTCAACCTGTCTGAAAAAAGTCTAGGTGTTTACAGACTGCAACAGCTTAATGAACTGCCGCTATTTAAGAACAATTTGTTGGTAAGATGTTTAATTTTGTAGAAGGTAAACTTTTTCTTTAAAAATCTCTGAAAATTCTGGTCATCAACATTCTCTTTTATTAATAACAGAAGTTAGTACCTTCACAAAGTCTTTAATTTCAAAGGGCAGTTTCTTGCAGGAATTCAAAAGCTCAGCTGTTTTAACTTTGATTTCAATCTCACCTGTTGGCATTTTCTTAAAGACAGAGAGAAAAGACCTATTTTAAAAACTGCTGATCAGGACATGTACACGATGCACATTTACAAAACACACAACTTTATTCATAGATGTAAAATGTGTAGGTCCTTATTAGAGTGTATAGTATATATATATCTGTGCATGGCTTTGATGTTCTTGTGCCTATCCATGGATGATAGTTTGTCTTAGCATGCATATTTATATAGATGTATTTGTAATGAAGATGTTGAAATCTATAGGTTTAAAGGTAGAACTTACTGAGCATTTAGTGCCTAACGGACAACAGGTCTATGTTGCCCGAATTGTATAAAGATATTGCCAATGCAAACAGGTAAAATTTACATAAACAGTTTCTAAACTACTAACTGGATTTTCCTGTCCTGGAGGTCGGGAAATGACTGTTCCGGACACTTGCACCACAGATTCCAGAGGGGCTTCACATAGAATCTTCTTTACAGAAGCAGCTGACTACAGAGGAGGAAAACAGTTCCAAGAAACAAATCAACTTACAGGTATCTGAAAGTTTATGGCTTAGAAAAATGTTAATATTCACAACTTACCTCCCATAATACTTCCCATAAGATGACTGTATTATAATACATTTGGCAAACTGCATCCTTATTTTGACTCCATGTAATATAGCAAGTAAAACTATCAGTTAAGAGTTTTAAAAACTTTCTCAAAGGAAAATAAGAACAACTATTAGTAATGCAAACACCTCCCTCATACTTTGAAGACAACTGCCTCCAGGGTTAGTCTAAGGGGCAGTTACGTCCAATAGCGATGGATAATGAACTATACGGTAGCTATGCTCACCTCCAAGTCCTCGTTCTCCAAATAGTTCACCACTTCTATTTCACTTAGCTGAGTAAATCTCATTTTCCTTTGACATAGAAGCATTTGTAAAAATTACCACAACTAGGCACCCACAGTGCCCAATGGGCATGATGGCAGTTCTTTTATCTAATATGAATGGTAAGTATTTAGAGCAGGTGTTCCCTTCGCTGGGTTCAAAATGCAAAAGGTATAGAAAGATAGAAAAGATAAAAGTTTCCATCTTATCCATGTCTTCAAGGACCTCAGTTCCCCTCCCCAGAAGCACCCAATGTTAGCAGATTCATTTCACAATGCGTATAAACATTCACACAGTGAGCACACATTCCATCTCTTACCATAGTTCATCTGGATAACAGCACTGTACATGTTCGTCTATATCCTGTTGTGGGTTTTTTTGTTTGTTTTTTTCATTTAACAATATATCTTGGATTTTTTTCCCTATTAGTAAAGAGATTCATTCTTTTTCCATTCATTCTTTTTCTACATCTCACTGTAAAGATGCACATTATTTTTTAAACTAATATCTTATTGAGAACATTGTAGTTCCCATTTTTTCTATTAAAAATAATCCTGAAATGAATATCATTTTATGTATGACATTTTGCATCTGTGTCTAGATGTAAGATAACTGTAATTTTCCAGAAGTGAAATGAATGGTTCAAAGTATATATGTAATTATAATCTTGATATTGCCAAATTGCTCCCCATACAGCTAGCGATGATATTGTACTCCTTCCAAGAATGTATGAGCACCTGCTTCCCCAAACACAGTGTGTTGTCAATCCAAAGTGTTAAAAACAATTCTGGGTAGTTTTAATTCACATTGCTCTACCTGTGAGTGAGGCTGGGTATACTTTCATTTGTCTGCATGCCATTTATATTTTCTGTAAATTTTCTTTCTTTTCTTGTGGTGCTGGGAATGAAGCCCAATGCCTTGTACATGCTAGGCAAGTGCTCTACCACTGAGCTGCATCCCCAGCCCACTGGTCTATTTTTTTTAATTGATTTGTAGTACTCTTTAATTTTTATTTATTTTTTATTTTTTTGGTACTGGAGATCGAACTCAGGGACACTTAACCACTGAGCCATATCCCCAACCTTTTTTGTATTTTATTTAGAGATGGTCTCATTGAGTTGCTTAGTGCCTCCCTAAGTGGCTGAGGCTGGCTTTGAACTCTTGATCCTCCTGCCTCAGCCTCTCCAGCTGCTGGGTTTACAAGTGTGCGCCACCGTGCCTGGCTCTAATAACCTTTTAGCTATTAGAGAAGCCATTTTCATGAGGCTGGGGAAGTGGCTCAAGCGGTAGCGCGCTCGCCTGGCATGCGTGCGGCCCGGGTTCGATCCTCAGCACCACATACCAACAAAGATGTTGTGTCCGCCGAGAACTAAAAAATAAATATTAAAAATTCTCTCTCTGTCTCTCTCCTCTCTCACTCTCTCTTTAAAAAAAAAAAAGAGAAGCCATTTTCTGTAACATGAGTTGCACATATTTTTTTTTTTCCAGTTTGGCATGTTAATGTTGCTTATGGTAGTTTTTAGTTTTTATTAACAATAAGCCCCTGAATTTAAAATCTCAAACACACTTATATCAAGCTACTTAGCTTTCTGTAGCCACAGCATCAAAGAAGCTTTTAACAGTAGGACACTTTCTATTACCTCATCCTGGGGAATGACAACTTGAACAAGACCGTGGCAATCTCTTAGGACTAGGAAGATGTTTTGCCTGATTAATGAAAAATAAAATGAACATTTTAGGATAAAATCTCTAAGCCCAAAGTTTAATCAGAGTAAACAAGTTCAATAACAAAACAAAAACCCCAAGCAATTTATCATGTTCCTTTTTTATGAATAACTATGTACTTTCATTAGCTATATTTATGCAATTATTGTCTACATTGCTTATTAATGAAAACAAGTCATTTTTTAAAATTTCAATTTAATTGGTCACTTATATAGCCCACTACTCTTCTATAGATAGTTTATTAATGAAAAAGCAGATTTAAAATTAAAAGAACTTGTGCTGGGGTTGTGGCTCAGTGGTACAGAGCTTGCCTTGCATGCGTGGGGGCACTGGGTTTGATCTTCAGTACCACACAAATAAATAAAATAAAGGTACTGTGTCCACCTACAACTAAAAATTAAAAAAAAAATTAAAAGAACTTTTCATTGGCTTAAGTCTGCATAAGATAATTTTATGAAACGTGGAAATTTTTTATAAGGTGCCATTCAGACATAATATGGTATTAGAAATCATTTTTGAAATATAGCAATGTTAAGGTTTTTTTCCTTCCTAAAAAGGTATATGATCTGAAATTTCCTAGAAGAGTTCCAACTACTAATTTAACAATTCTACAAATCACCAAAAAATTCCCCAAATTTCAACATTTTAACATTCAATCTACACTCCTCATCCTGACTTTAGTATCTGAAAGAGGTACAGATTTTGGGTTCAGGAAACAAAAATCACCAAATTTATGGGGTAAATATCCACCCACTTGGGACATACACTTTATAAAAAAAAATGTGACCTATGTATTTTGAATCTGTTCACATATGGTCTGGAATACAGAGCTAAACAACAAAAAATAGGCTCTGATCTTAAGAAACCACTGTTGGTGCTTTTAGGTTTTTTTCTCTACCTAATATTAGGATGAAATAAGCTCTTTCCCCATGCTATTGAAGCTTCCCAGCTGTTTCTAGGATGTGGGCCCATTTCTAGTTTACTGGTCATAGGAAGTCTTCCAATTTATTTAGCCCAGGGCTATTTTTAGTCCATTCCAGGACCAAGCTTCATTTTATTCTCTTCTGGTACTTACTAAGACTGACACCATTTGGATCTTTCAAAACAAAAATGAGAAATAAGAATTCAGTGAATTTTGAGAGTCCTGCAGGGGTTACAGAAAGCTTTTTATTCTCATGAATACTTAAAATTTAGTAAAGGTTTGAAATTGCTTTCGGGAAACAATTACCATACATTCAGGGGTTTTTTGGTGGTATTGGGAGATTTAACCCAGGGGTGCTCTACCACTGAGCTATACCTCAACCATTTTCTATTATGAGACAGGGTCTGCCACTGGTCCTTGGCCCACCATCCACTTATAACTCAATTTACCTTCGGTACTGAATCCATCCACACAAGGTGACTTCTTGGCCTAAGTGAGAAGAACGTAACTCTCCACATGTGTTGGTCCTGGCAACAAAGCTATTGAATTCTTGGAAAAAAACACAAATGTGTAAAAGGCAATATTAAAAATATATTACTTGCAGATTGCTTAAAAATATTCTCAATTCACAGATTCTTAAATATTTCAGGTAGAAATGTGTAAATTAGAGCATGTAGATTCATCCAGTATTAAATTTACCTACCAATGTGTCAAAAGACAAGTGACTAACTGTTTGAATGCAAATTTTTGCTTTGGGTTAGGAAAAATTCTTTTTGGTTAACCCAAAAAAAATTTTTTGGGTTAGAAAAGCTAAGGCTTTTTCTGGATCTAGCAGTTGCACTGACCTAAAATCCTAATTGCCCAATTCTAAATATTACACTTTTTTCCCGAAATGAAATATGATATTAGGAATTAAAGATGTTTGATGGTGCAGTAACGATATAGCTGTAGTATGAAACTAGTGTGTAATAGCCACTTGTACACTGGAAAAATATCAAAAATGTGAAAGGTTCTTTTTGGCTTCCTACTTGTAGTATCAACCAAACAGAATAGACTACAATGCGGTTACCTTTCTAGGGTCGTTAAAAAACAAAAGCAACAACAAAAAACAATGAAAAAATGCATTATAAGGATTATAAAAAGGAAATGATCTGCTTCTCCATTTCTCCATACATACAGCTATCAGGGGGAAAATGGCTGCAAAGAACAGGCTCTTCTCTGTTTTCACCTGGAATTCTCCTCTGTGAACTCAGCGCCAGACTTCGGGAGAAAGAACCCCAGGTTGGCTGGGCTGTCCTTCCGATGGGTCTGGATAAACCCCTGCACAGCTGACTTAACCAGGAGAGGAAGTACATGCTGAGACCCCAGGACGGCGAGAGACGATCACAAATTCCACGCTGCAGGTGTTGGACGGTGCTCAAAACTCTGTTTTGGAAATGCACCGAAGTCCCTTAAAATTTTAGTTCCCACTCTTCTCCAATATTTAAGCCCTCCTCCGCTGAACATCCGGGTACGAGTGTCTAGCAACTACATAAATCTGCAAGGTTTGGAAGGCCCTTGGATGAGTGGATAGGGAAAAGCCCTCTCCCCGTCAGGGCATCACTTTCCACTTCTATCAATGCCGCTGCGCCGAGTGACCCTAGGACCAGTGTGAAGCGCGACGCGGAAAGGCCTGTCACCAGGCGCACGCTTCCTCCTCTTCTCCGCCAGAACGAAGGCTCCCACGCGCAGAACCGGAAAACAGGGAGGAAACAGCCTGCGTTCCAAATCTCCTAGACCTGGCAGCCGACCTAAGACTTTCCGTAGGAAAAGGAAGGCAACCAAATCAAGAGCACTCGTAGGCCAGAAACCACGCAAGACCCGGGGAGTCAATGGTCCTTGTACCCGCCCAGGATTAGAGGAAGGCATTCTACCAATCAGAAAGAAGCTTCCGCCGCCATGCCTACTGCGGGCGGAAATAGGAGGGGAACGCCTCGCACCCGAGGAAAACCCAGAAGCAGCGCCGCGCACCGGCCTTGACCTCAGTTAAAATGGCGACCTGGGTTACTTCACTGTCTTGAAATAGGAGGGGCGCCAGGGAGGCTTCCTGCGTGGGACCGCAGAGCGAGTCGGGAGATGATTTTAAACTGTGAAGGGCGCTGAGAGCCGAGCTGCCGCTTCTGGCCGTGGGCTCTCAGATCTGGCTTTACCCCAGGAGGGCTCGGGTGGAGAGCGAGTGGTCTCCTGTCTCTTGCCGACCCCCTCCGGCTAGGAGCGAGCGGCGGCCTCCTAGCTGGGCGCTTTGGCGTCCGGGGGAGCTCGCTCGCGGAGCGCCGGCGGCACTCGGGCCTCTCCCTCAGCTGTCATTTTGGCGGCTTTTTCACTTCAGGAGGTTTCAGCCTCGACCAAGTTCCGGAGCCGGATTGAAGAATGACTCGTGCCCGCGGAATGGGTGACAGCGTCAGCACTGCACTTTATTGGTGAGCTGCTTTGTGTTGGTCCAGGCTGTGGCCTGTGTCTTGAAGCACTGACGTGCTTCGCTCTACGTGGTCCACACTCCGCCGCGCCCGGGCTTCGGAGCTGTTGGCCTTAGGCACTGGTGGGGTGTACCCAAGTGATTAAGCCCCTTTCTGCACGGACTACCTACAGGACAGACAACTCGGGGTGTCCTGGTTTGCCACCATGAATTTTAAATGGTACTTGCAAATTATCATTTAAATGTAGTAATCCTGCGTCCGGGCCCTGGTGCGCACACCTGTAATCCCAGCTTTTCCGGAGGCTGAGGCCGGCCAGCCTCGGCAATTGAGCGAGACCAAAAAACAAACAACAACAACAGGGGTGTAGCTCGGTGGTAGAGATCCCTGGGTTCAATCCCTAGTACCGCAAAAATAATTAAAACTGTAAGTATAACCTCATTTGTGAAAAGCTCTTTTGAAAGACTAACAGCACAGTAGTTGGGGGTAATTATAACTTCATTCCTTTCAGTGGAAATGGTATGTTCATGTTGGAGCTCTATGGAATACTTACGTTCGATTAAACCAATACTTGGTTAACAATTAAAGTGCACTTCAGCTTTGTATTAGGGCAGTCATGCAAGAGAATTATAAAGCACTATTTCAGTCAAAGCAGCTTAGACTTGCTGGGAAGACAAGAAATTCACACCAAGAAAATAAATGAACAGGGGCCAAAATGAGTGGTTCAGACTTGGTGAGGAGAGCTGTGTGGCTGCTGTATCTCCAAAGATTTTACAGAACATTCTTGAAGAATTTTGCTGGACTCCTTTGGAAATGAGATATCTCTCTCTCTCTCTCTCTCTCTCTCTCTCTCTCTCTCACACACACACACACACACACACACACACACACACACCCCCACCCATCCACCCACCCACACCTTCCAGGAATGAGCCACAATACAGATAGAATCATATAATGTAGGCATTTCAGGGGAAAAAGATTTGGAAAAACCCTCTTGTTTGAATTTTCGAACAGGAATTTTTGCAAAAAAAAAAAATTTCAAACAGAATTTGAAAGGAGGTCACATTCAAACATGGTCTTAAAGGAGGTGGAATAGGAAATGTCAGTTCAGACAGGTGATATAGTTGATAGGCAGAAACATGAAGATATGAATATATTTATGTCCTAGGTTGGAGAGGAGAAAAAGGAGAAGCTGAATTTCGACAGACTTAAATATCTGGCAGAGGAGTTTAGGATTTATATTGTCATGAGGTTTTTGCTCTGATAACTAACAATAGAGTGCCATTTTTGGAAAAATGTTTCACTCTTAGGGACTCTTGGTTGTGGTTATAAAAATATAGCCCAGCCTATGGTTTGGGAATGCATGACAAAGGCTGTTGAAGGAAGAATTTGATAGAATGTGCTGAATGACTACTTGTGAAAGAGTGGAGGTGGGGGACTGTAAGCATTTAAGTTCTCCTAGAAAATTGATAGGAATTTGAAAGTGGGCCAGTTAGCTTTTGGAAGGAAGGAGTTGAATTTAATTTTGAACATACTGTTTGTGGTATCTATAAAGTATTAATAAATACGGCTATAGCCAATGAGAAGTGTAGCACTTCATGAAAAAGTTGAAGAAGGGGAAGGAAAGAAAGAATTATTTTATAGTGGGTAGAGGAATCTGTGGAACTATGAATATGAGTTAATCTTTTAGTGTTTGGAATTCTGTCTTATTATTATTATTATTATTATTATTTTTTTATGTAGACCATGGATCCTTATGTTGCATCAGAATCAACACCTGAATTGACTCCTAGACAAAGTACATCCTCAGGTCTTAAAGATTACCTTATAGGTGCCACCCCTCTGCAAAAAAGATTGGAGTCAGTTAGGAAGCAGACTTCATTTGTCCCAACCCCGCCTCAAAGGAAAATTCCCCAGTGTTCACAATTGCAGGTATGCTTTGTGTTCTTTAAAAGAAAAAAAAAAAAAAAATATATATATATATATATGGTGTAGATGGACACAATATCTTTATTTATTTATTTTTATGTGGTCTGAGGATTGAACCAGTGCCTCACATGCAAGGCAGGCGATCTACCATTGAACTACTGCCCCAGCCCATGTGGATTAATAAATAATTGAGACTATTTGAGCAAAACATTTCAATTTTTGTTACTGTTTATAATATCTTCTTAACCCTTCACTAATAAAATAAATGAGAAACAGTTAAATAATTTTATAGTATTAGCACTATATTCTTTTATCTCCTTAATCTGGATCATTTCCACAGTATTTTTCTTTGTATTTTTTTATTTCTTTGTTGTATGATAACATTTTTTTTTTAAAGTACAATCTTTTCTCCCCTTTTTAAATAGAATACTGCTCATTTTGTATTTGATGTTTGCTTGTGATGAGAATGAAGTCATATTCTTTGTTGGAGCACTGCATAGGTGCTGTTGTGACCTTCATTGTAGCTGTTTTTATCAGTGTTGATGCCTAGTATCTCTTGGGATAGGAGTCAAGTTTTGCATTTTTGTAACAACTTTCTTAAAGAAAAATTACTGATGTTGGTAATGAAAGTGATAGCTTTTAGCCAGAAAACAGAAATTTTATATGAAGATTGGAAAGCCCTATTCTGTGCTTCTTTACCTTTACAATAATTTTGCCATGTATTTTGATAACTATAAAAAAAAGTATAAGTGTTTCAATAAATGTTCTATCCAGAAGAAATATTTTTTTCTTAAGTAAAGTTTTAAAAAATAGATGGAGCTGTGAGACAATACTAGAAAGCATGGACTTTTCTGGGGAAAACAGACAATAAAAATCAGACAGTATTTTATTGTCACTCAGTAATTAAGTGCTGTGAAGAAAAATAAAGCAGATATATAAAAATATATATCTATAATATATATCTATATCTTTATATAAAAAGATCTTTATATATCTTTTTATATAAAGATATAGAGTGACAAAGTTGGAGTGGGTACAGGTGGTACTTTAGTGGAGTAGCCTCTTGGGTGGCATATTCGGAAGAGATCAGAATGAAGTGAAGGAACAAGCCATTTGAACTCCTGGGAAAGAGCATTCTAGAAGGGAATGTTCAGCGAAGTTCGAAGATCTACAAAAAATCTTGCAAACCCCACTTTAGTTTGATCTTTGGGAATGCAAAGATTTGGGCCTCAGTTATAGATTCGTATAAATACTTAAATCCTTTGATTCTTTCTTCCTAATGTTTGTTAATTTTTAACCTTTTTTTTTCTTTTTTAGGAAGATATTGATTCTCAGAAGGTTGCTTTCCTCCTGCATAAACAATGGACTTTATATAGTGTAACTCCCTTATATAAATTCTCCTATAATAATCTTAAAGAATATTCTAAACTTCTGAATGCATTTATTGCTGCTGAAAAGCAAAAAGGACTCGCTGTGGAAGTGGGAGAAGACTTCAACATTAAAGTGATTTTCTCTACTCTCCTGGGAATGAAAGGAACACAAAGGGATCCCGAAGCATTTCTTGTCCAAGTATAGTATATAAACAATTCTTGTTTCCTAGGGCAAAATGATCTACATTTTGTTTTTATTTTGTTCTTTTTAAAAATTTTGCAGTGTATATATATATATATATATATATATGTGTGTGTGTGTGTGTGTGTGTGTGTGTGTATATATATATATATATATATATATATATGTAATTCTCTGACTTTTATTAGGATTCAATTCCTAAAAGTAGAATTTTAGTAAAGTATATAACATTCCATATAGTGATATATCATACCATGTTACTCTTAGAAATGTAATATTTTAGAAAGGTGGCATATAATGGCCTGTGCCTATAATCCCAGCAGCTCAGAAGGCTGAGACAAGAGGATCACAAGTTCAAAGACAGCCTCATCAACTTAGTGAGGTCCTAAGCAACTTAGTGAGACCCTGTCTCAAAATGAAAAGGGCTGGGATGTGGCTCAGTGGTTAAGTACCCATGGGTTTAATCCCCACCCCCCACCCCCAAGTAAGGCTATCTTTTGATGAATTTAAAAAAGACCACAGATTTATTTTGTTATTTGTAATAAAGTCTCTTCTGAATTTATTAATCTTAATCACTAATAAGAAAATGAAATCCTCAAGCAATTAACAAGACTGGATTTATTTATTTATGTAAATCAAAGGTCAGCAAAGCATGGTCTGACCTGCTCTTTGTTTTATAAATAAGGTTTTATTGGAATGTAGCTTCTTTCATATGCTATGTCTTATGTATGTGTGGCTACTTTGGGGCTGTGATAGCGGAGTTAAATAGTTGCAACAGAAACCACATGAACTGCAAAGCTTAAAATATTTATTATCTGTCCATTTACAGAAAAAGTTTGCTAACTCCTGGTATAGGTCATGGTATTGGCAAAGATCTCAAGGTGTTTGAGGGTTAGGTTCCATTGTTTATAGCATAAATCCTGAGTTAACAGTGGATTAAAAATGATAGGCTCATTGTCTTCCTGAAAAGAAAGGGTAAATGAACACACACTGTCCAAGGCTGGCATGACGCTCGATGATGAGGTCATTAACAACCCAGACTCCTTTCATCTTTCTTCTCTACCATCTGTAGTGGATGACTTCCATTCTAAAGGTCACCTTATGGTCCAGGGTGGCTCCTGGAGCTATAAACATTATATTTAAGTTTCAGGCAGGAGGTAGAAGGAAGATGAGAGGGACAAACAGGAAACCCAGAAATGTGAATCTTGCTGAGATTCAGCAACTTCTGCTTACATCCTAGTTGGAAATGAAGCTGGAAAATTTTTCTTTTTTAGTGGGCACTTTGCAACTTTAAGTAAAGGGACTATTTTATTGCAGAAGGAAAAATGGATACCAGGTAGTCAGCAGTTTTTGTCAAGTAAAATAGCTGATGTCAGAGACGTTTTGTGACTTGTATATCATAAAGATGTTCTCATGAGGATTAGAAATGATATAAATTCCTAGTACAGTGTTCTGATAGTTTTCAAAGTAAATTTCAGGTTTTTTTTAAATTTTATTAGTTGTAGATGGATACAATACCTTTATTTTATTTATTTATTTTTTTAATGTGGTACTGAGGATTGAACCCAGTGCTTCGTACATGTTAGGCAAGCACTCTACCACTGAGCTACAACTCCAGTCCTGTAAATTTCATTTCTTGACAAGGTTATAGGCCTCTTAAGTTATGAAAGTCTGATAAATATAGCATATCTGAGCTTCAAGATATGCAAAAGTATTTCATAATTTCTTAAATAAAAAGGAGGACTATGGTAAAAAGAAACTGCTCCAACGATCATCTCTAATGGCTGTGATCTTAACCTTGGCTTGGTCAATATTTAAACAAATCTTGAAGGTATTTATCATTTTACAAAGTTTGAGGGATTAGTCAGTAAGCTGGGAATATGATCAAGGTCCTCAACAATCTGAATGGATTGGTATAATGGGCTAAATTGAAAGAGCTTAAAATTTTAGTAGAAGTAAGTTTATACCTCAGTCTAAGCTGGGGGAGATTTACCTATTTATAGCAAAATTGAATATGTAGGGCTAATTTTATAAAACTGTCTACTAAAAATCAGAAAACTGTAATCTAAGATTACACCAATAGAAGTGTAATATAGATCAAAGATGATTATAGTCTTGTAATCAGATCTTTTTTGAAATAATCATGTTAACTTATGAATGACACATGCATAAGAATTTCAGAAAAGAGTGTCCAGAATAGTAAGATAATGTGAGTCTATTTAGGAAAAATGGTTGAAGAAACTGGTTATGAGCCAGGCTTGGTGACTCATGCCTATAATCCCAGCAACTTGGGAGGCTGAGGCAGAAGGATGTTTTGGACTAGCCTCAGCAACTTAGATCCTGCCTCAAAATAAAATTAAAAAGAGCTGGGGATGTTGCTCAGTGGTAAAGTGCCCCAGTTCCCCATTCCTGCACTACTCTCACAAAAGAAACTGTATATGTTGAACTTGGCAGTATATGTGGTAGAGATCATGAAATAGTTGAAGGGCTTTTTCTGTGGAGGAGAGATTAATTTTTATTTATTTTACATGCATATAAAGAAAACAGGTCCATTCAGTGGAAACTATGGGGCTTGATGTATGGAATTGCATTTTAAGTTGATGGAAGGAGTTGCCTTAGAAAATCTTGGTATCTTCCCCAGTGGGAGAATTCCACATGTTGAATTTGGTGACCTTACAGTCCCTTCTAAAGTTGAGATTTTTTTCTTCAAGATACTATACCTAATTATTCTATGTAGGTATCTCTTTTTTTTTGCATTTTCATTGCACCAAGATCTTGCTATATGACATAACCTCTATAAAATATTAGAAGAAGAGTCCATTATTTTTATAAATCCTAATAATGACTAGCAAAACTATTCCTTTTTTGTCTTTTGAACAATATGTCATTTTATTTCTAATGTGCTAATTAATTTTGGGAAGATGTAATTTAGGAGCAAATGTACTTTTGAACTTAATGAATTTGTTTTACTTTTACTTTCCCTTGTAGATTTTGTCAAAATCTCAAATGCCATCTGAGAACAGAGAAGGTAAAGTGTTATGGACTGGTTGGTTCTGCTGTGTATTTGGAGATAATCTCCTGGAGACTGTTTCACAAGATTTCACTTGTCTACCCTTATTCCTTGCAAACGGAGCAGAGTCTAATACAGCCATAATTGGGACTTGGTTTCAGAAGACTTTTGACTGTTATTTCAGTCCTTTAGCAATCAGTGCATTTAATCTTTCCTGGATGGCTGCTATGTGGACTGCATGTCAAATGGACTGCTATATGGCTACTACTGAATTTCTTTGGTCTGTTCCCTGTAGTCCTCAAAGTCTGGACATTTCTTATGCAATTCATCCAGAGGATGCAAAAGCTCTGTGGGACAGTGTCCACAAAACACCTGGGGAAGTTACCCAGGAGGAAGTTGACTTATTTATGGACTGCCTTTATTCACATTTCCATAGGCATTTCAAAATTCATTTATCAGCCACAAGATTGGTCCGTGTTTCAACATCTGTAGCTTCTGCACATACTGATGGAAAAGTAAAGGTTAGTTTGAACAAATCTGGTTAAGTAATTTTTTTCTTATTATTGCCAGTTTTCAACATTCATGGTGACTTGATCATCACATTGAAGAAAAACATTTGAATGTATGCCAACTGAAGACAATAGAGAGACTTTATTTTATGCTTTATAAATGATTTATCAAAGTCTTCAGCCTTGTTTGTGCAGCCCTATAATGGAAGAACATTATACGTGTATACTATAGACTTGGATAATTTAAATTATTATTCTGTAATAATATGAGTTATAATTCTTTCAAAATTGTTTCTTATCAAATTTTGAAATAATTATGAAAGTTATAGAAGATTTCATGTTAGAAAGAAATTTATAGCCAGAAACACAGAAAAAGGTATCATCTTTATATTTTAGGCTTTTCTATCCCCATTGGAAAGGACTAATAGACACATTGTTTTACTCTCTTGAAGTGCTTATTATGAGAAATATCAGAAATAGAGTTAGTCCAGGACTGGGGTTTGGCGCAGCGATAAAGCACTTGCCCAACACATTGGAGGCCCTGGGTTCGATCCTCAGCACCACATAAAAATACATAAATAAAGCTATCGTGTCCAACTACAACTAAAAGATAAATATTAAAAAAAAAGAAAAAAAAAGAAATAGTCCCTAAAGCATATTTGAAAATAGAGCTATGTTATGCTCTCAGTGAATATTTCCTATGGTCTTGTTATTGTGTTAGGAGATTTTTTTGTTTCTTTTTTAAATTGATGCACATTTATGGGAGTACAGTATGATAATTTATGACATATGTACAATGTTAATGATCTAATCACAGTAATTAGCATTTCCATTCTCTTCATTTATCCTTTCTATGTGTGGGAACCTTCAGACTCTTCTAGTATTTTAAAATATATATTAAGTAGTTGTAGACTATAATTACCTCATAGTGCTACAGAACACCAAAATCAGTTCCTCCTATCTGATTATATTTTGGTACTTATTATCTAATCTGTCCCCTCTTACCTCTACCCTTCCTAGCTTCTAGTGACCACTGTACTGTTTTTATATGAGGTGAACTTTTTTAGCTTCCACAAAATGGAAAGCTTATATTTGTCTAGCGGACCTTAATTGTGTGTATATGTATGTATATGTTTTATTGGGAATTGAACCCAAGGGTACTCTGCTCCATTCCCAGCCCTTTTATTTTTTATTTTTGAGATAGGGTCTTGCTAAGTTGCTCAGCGTGTGCCACTGTGCCTGGCTGGCCTTTAACATTTGCCTCAGCTTCCTGAGTAGTTGGGATTACAAGTGTTCACCACTGTGCCTCAGCTGGGTGTTTTTATCCACATTTTATTTTAAAACAAGAAAACAGATCAAGGTAAGTTTAAGTGATACATGGAAGATAGCTTAGTAAGGAGAGGAGTCAAGATTTGAACTCTCTTAGGTTCCAAGAGCACAGTTTTCTATAAATTATCTTTTTCAGAATGGAGGCTACAATGTAATGGAAGCTGGGAAATAATTTTGAGGAGAAGAGATCAGCATTAAAAAGGAAAGAAATAGAAGATATAAAAATGATAGTGTATTGAATGTGCCAAATTCAATGAACTAAATCCAGAAATTAGACCAGTGTAACACTGATCACTCAGATATCAAACTGCCCTGCTATAATATTATTCTAATTTTAAATTTCTTTCTTTCTTTCTTTTTTTTTTTAACAGATTCTGTGTCATAAATACCTTATTGGTGTGTTGGCATATTTGACAGAACTGGCAATTTTTCAAATTGAATGAGTGAACAATAAGTTATGGATCATCTACTCTTTTCTCACTAATTATTTGGTTAGTTGCTATGCTGAAAGGGTCTGCAAGAGAGGTGGGTATGTATCTCTGCCTCTTCTTTCCTCACAGTAGCTTTGGAGTTGCCCAGATGAAAGCCAAGGAGGATTTAGAACAAGGACTTGGCACTGGGTGAACCACAGCCACGCGCTTGTACTGGTCATGATGATCTCAGATGCCAATGCCTAGGAGCAATGCTGTGTTGTTAATTTCTTGGTATCTTTTTAAAAAATGTTTTTCATATCAAACTTTTAGAATTCAAATGTGATATCTAATATTGGGTATTTTTTATTTAGATCTTTAAAACCTTTAATCCCTTTAAAGCATTTTAGACTTGCAGTCAAAGAATTTTCATCTTCTAAAGACATTTTGCTGGCATTGTTTTGCTGTAGAGAACTGGCCATCAAAATCCTCTCAAAAATTCTGGCTGGGTATGATGGCATATGCCTGTAATCCCAGCAGCTTGGGAGGCTGAGGCAGGTTCAAAGCCAGCTTTAGCAATTTAGTGAGGCCCTATCTCAAAATAAAAAATGAAAAGTGCTGGGGATGTGGCTCAGTGGTTAAACACCCCTGGGTTTAATCCCTGATACCAAAAACAAACAAACAAAAAAAACCCTCTCAAAAGGAAAATAAAGATTAATAGACTTTTTTAAAGCCACTAATATGCTTTTGATTTTAATATTGTTCAATTCTTATAACAGTGTTAAATTAAATATTTACTTTTAAAATGAAGTAGTGCGTTTTTCAGTGTCTTTGTTTTTTGTTGTGCGTTTATTTCCTTATGTTTTCAAAAACCGTTGGAAGAGCCAGCTGTGGTGGCACATGTCTGTGATCCCAGCAGGCAGAGGCAGCAGAGAGGCAGAGACAGGATCATAGTTTGAGGAAAACTTGGGCAATTTAGTGAGACCTTTTCTCAAAACAAAGAAATAAGGCCTGGGGATGTAACTCAATGGTAGAACATCCCTAAATTCAATCCCTAGTATTGTAGAACAAGCAACAATGAAAAGGTAAACCAAAATAACTAATAAATGTGTTTACAGATGAAAGGAAAGAACTGAGTAGAGAAGACACTAACAGAAGTTAAGACTTCCCTGAATGTTCTTTGGTTATAGTTTATAATCATATGAGTGTTTTATATAATTATGAAATAAGGGCTGGGGATGTTGCTCAGAAGTAGAGTGCTTGCCTAGCATACTTGAGGCCCTGAGTTCAATCCCCAATACTGCAAATATTAAGTCAATAAATTATGAAACAATATTATATCAAAACGGAAAATACAAGATAATACTCCCCTTCCCGCTGTGGTACTGGGGATTTATCCCAGGGGATGCTTTACCATTATGCTACAACAACAACCTTCTTTTATTTTTAGAGACATGGTTTTGCTAAGTTGCTAAGGCTGGCCTTGAACTTGTGATCCTCCTGCCTCAGCCCAGCAAGTTGCTGGGATTATACAGGTGTGCTCCACCATGCCTCGTTGCTCCTATGTTTCCTTCTAAGGATTTTATAGTTTTAATTCTTATATTTAGGTCTGATTCCCTTTAGGATAACTTTTATTTTATTTAGTGTGAGGTAGAGGTTCAGATTCATCCTTTTGTATATCGACATTCAGTTGTTCTAGCACCATCTGTTGAAAAAACTATTGTCATTAAAAAAATCAATTGGTTTTAGATGTTTGGGTTTCTTTCTGAACTTTGAATTCTATTTCACTGATCTATATGTCTGTGCTTGTGCCAGAATCACAGTTTTGATTACTGTAGCACTGTAGTGAGTTTTAAAACCATGAATTGTGAGTCTTCCAACTTCAACTTTTTTTTTTTTTTTTCATGGTTGTTCTGACTCTTCTGGGTCTTTTCCATAAGAATTTCAGAATCAGGGCTGGGACTGTGGCTCAGTGGTAGAGCACTCGCCTAGTATGCCAGAGGCACTGGGTTCATCCTCAGTAGTGTTTTCATTGAATTCCTTAGGATTTTCTATGTATAAGTTCAGCTTGTTCTATGAATAAAGGCAGTCTTACTTTTTAATTTTCAATATTTCTTTTTCTTTCCAAATTCCCTCAAAGTTCAATGGTGAATGAAGTTGGGAGGAAGTACATTTTTATCTTCTTCCTGATCTAAGTGCGAAAGGATTGAGTCTTTTTTTTAACTATTAAATATAATGTTAACTGTATCTTTTTTCATAGATGCTTTTATCAAGTTAAGGAAATTCCCTTTGCTAGTTGAGGGTTTTTATTCTAACCCTGTCAAAATGTTTTTACCAAAAAAAAAAAAATCATCCATTGAGATGTTTTATGGTTTATTTTTTCTTTTGCTCAGAATCATATATTGCTAGCTCTCTACTGGGCAGGCCAGGAAGCACTGAAAGCTTATTAGCGGTGAGCATTACTGATGCTCAGACTGTGGTCTTTAAGTATTTCCCTCTAAAGGTGTGTGTGTGTGTGTGTGTGTGGGGTGTGTGTGTATGTATGAGTGTGTATAGTCCTGGGGATTGAACCCAGGACTGTCGACATGCTAGGCAAATGCTAAAGCACACTATAACACTGAGCTACATCTCCAGCCCCTAAGATTTCTTAAAGTCTATTTCAGGTTTGGGACAAGAAATGTGGAATATATTTTATGTATCAAGAAGCAAGGTAGCTATCTATTTAAAGTTGTATCAAGGATAGATTCCACCATGATTATCAAAAAGATAATTTTCAAATGCTGAGTATGTAAAAATTGAGCTCATACTAATAATAAATGCCATTTTATAAACTCATGCTTTACCTTTGGGGGTTGCTATGGAATAACATCTGAAAATTAGTAAGTTGAAGGGGTTTTTGTCTTTCAAATACATTATATTTCAAGATAAATGATTAAGGAAAGTTTTTCTTTATAGAGGTATTTCAGCCAATAAATGTAAACGAATGACCAAAACTTCCACTGAAATAATGTGTCTAAGCATCAATCATTAATATCTGTGAAAATCAGTAAGTCAGAGTTGATGGGGTACTTTATAATAGATACAGCTGGTAGCACCTGAACACACTGCTCAAGCTCAGTACCTCCTACGGGGACTGTCCAGATAACATGTTCTGATTGATGCAATGAGAGAATACCTATGAACTAGTTCTATAATTATTTTTTTTAAGAGAGAGAGAATTTTTATTTATTTATTTTTATTTTTTTTAACCTTTGAATAGCAAAACCTAGTTTATTTATTTATTTTTATTTTAAATTATTATTTTTGTTTTTTATTATTATCATATTTCATACATTTGATTCAAGCGGATTATGAACTCCCATTTTTACCCCGTATACATATTGCAGAATCACATTGGTTACACATCCACTTTTTTACATACTGCCATACTAGTGTATGTTGTATTCTGCTGCCTTTCCTATCTTATACTATCCCCCCTCCCAGAGAGAGAATTTTTAAATATTTATTTATTTAGTTAGTTAGTTTTTGGTGGACACAACATCTTTATTTTATTTTTATGTGATGCTGAGGATTGAACCCAGCGCCCTCTGTGTATGCCAGGTGAGCACGCTACCGCTTGAGCCACGTCCCCAGCCCCTTCTATAATTATTTAATTTGAATCTTTAATTTTTAAACAAATTTGAACATTTAAGATAAAAATATGGGTCTTCTTTTCCCCTTTTTTTGATGGTACTTGTAATTTAACCCAGAGCTTCACACATGCTAGGAAAGTGCTTGACCACTGAGCTACATCCCCAACTCTTCTTATTTTTAATTTTGACACAGGGTTTCTCTAAGTTGCCAAGGCTGATCTTGAACTTGTGATCCTTCTGCCTCAGCCTCCCAAGTCAACTGGGATTTACAGGTGTGCACCACCATGCCTGGCAGAAATACAGGTTTAACCATGTCTATTACATTGGGGATACACACATAAAACTATAATAGAGAATATAGAAAAATTGTCAAGAAGATAGGGTGGGGCTGGGGATGTGGCTCAAGCGGTAGCGCGCCCGTCTAGCATGCACGCGGCCCGGGTTCGATCCTCGGCACCACATACAAGGATGTTGTGTCTGCCGAAAACTAAGAAATAAAATATTTAAAAAAAAAAATTCTCTCTCTCTCTCTCTCTCTCTCTCTCTCTCTCTCTCTCTCTCTCCTCACTCTCTCTTTAAAAAAAAAAAAAAAAGAAGATAGGGTGAAGGAACAAAAAAAAATTGATTAAGTAAGTAAAAGGAGAGGAAAAAAGAAAACCAAAGTATACTAGTAAACATTAAATAAGATGGCAATTAAGGAAAATTTTATTTATTTATTTATTTATTTGTTATTGGTGGACACAACATCTTTGTTTGTATGTGGTGCTGGAGGATCGAACCTGGGCCGCACGCATGCCAGGCGAGCGCGCTACCGCTTGAGCCACATCCCCAGCCCCAAGGAAAATTTTTTATTTCATTTTTTTGAGAACATGATAAGAATTTTTGTCAAAACAAGATAACAGACTCAAGTTAGGTATTCTGATAGTTTTGGACTCCAGGGCTTCTCTAGAAGAACAACTTCTCCTTATGTAAACAAAATGCTATCCACAACAGAAAGCACCAAGTATTCAAGATAGTATTGAAGACAATGAACATGTATAGGGAGAAGAAAAAGTTCCTCAGTTTCATTTTCTCAGGATATGTGTTGCACTAAAGGTATGAGACTCATCTTGGTGAAAATGCTTTTATTATAGAAAACTTTAATTTTTCTAGTGCCGGGTTTCTGTTCTCGCGACTAAAAGGCTCAGATGTCACTCTAGTTAAGCTAACTGGGCTGCACGAAATAACCACACAAGAGACACAAATACCTTTTCCTTTGGGGTAGCTGTGACGGCTCCTCTGACCTTAAGGGTCCACAGAAAGAGCGAGAGCACGCGCTGACCCCTTTTATTGAGGAGAAGCTATTCAAATGAGGCAAGGGGTCAGGTTTCAGGGGGCTGAGTCTATCTTCATGATGTCCACTGTCAGCAGGTTGACTGACACCTGGGTAGGCCACACCCAAGGGCACAGTAAGAGGAGGGGACCCACACCAGGCACTTCCATGGAAGATTCTATCCTAAACAGGGCAAGGAGTTATATTACAAAGAACAGGTGAGCATAGCTTCACCCATGGGGCTGTAGCAAGACACACCCATTTCTATGACTGAGCGCCTCAGCACCCAGCTGGGGAGTGTAACTCAGTCACCCGTAAGGTTGGCCTCCCACATTCTAGCTCCCCTCCAAAAATGTTTCAGGCCCTGACCTGGACAAAGAAATCAAAGTAACACTAATTTTACAGGAAACTTAAGTCTATAATATAACTGTACTTACCATCTCTTTTATTCTAAAAAGGTTGAACATCTGGGGCCTGAGTGGGTGCAGCTCAGTGGAAGAGCACCTGCCTGATGTGCGAGGCCCTGGGTTCGATCCTCAGCAGCACAAAACAAAACTTAACATCTATTCATCATTATCAGATCCATAGACTTAATTTTTTCTCTTAGGACATTTCCACCCAAATTGGAGTTAAACTACTGTCACTTTAAAGTGCAAGGAAGTATATGCAAGATGAGTGTTTGCTCTGTGACACATAAAAGAGAAAGCATCCCTCAAACAGCAGTGGCCCAGGAGGTCCCAGGAGGAATGAAGAACTGGCTTCAGGACAAAGTTAATCAAAAAGCAAGGAGACTCCAGTTTCAGCCTAGAAAAAAGAGTCCCTGCCAAGTCTGGCTGTTAACTATGCTCAGACCCGAAAGAGGCCTTAGGTCCCTCAAATTGACAAGGCTAGAGCACAGCATTGGCAGAATCTAGGCCAAAGTGGCCCAAACTCAGAAGGCATCTCCCTGCTCATGCTGATGGGGGTAAGAAGAATCAAGAAGCCTGGGTTTTAGAATAGCATAAACATTATTCACCTAGTAAGCAAAGATCAAAGTTCTGGTATAGGTTAAATAATAATGGCAATGAGGCCCCCAGGCCACTGCTGAGAATTTTTTTTGTCTGATTTTAAAGCAATACAAAATGGTTTCTTCTACATAAGGGCAAGCTTTGCACTAATCTTTCTTAAAACCAATTATGTTTCTAGCTCTAGCTTCAGGTAAGAGTTTTTTTTTTAAAAAACATACCATGTCTATCTCATAGGAGTGGAATGAGGAGCAAGAAACCCTCCAGCCAGTATCCCTGGGATGGAAAGCACCCTAGAAGCCAGAGTGTATGAATGCATGCACGTCCCGGGGCTTGAGGTTGTGGGTACCCAGGAGTTGTTTCTTCCCTTCAATCATGGGACATCCATCTTGGGTGGCTTGAAGGTTGCTGGGTCTTCAGCCATTGGCATGGTCTGGGCATGGATCAGCTCCAGGGAGAGGACTTTTTTTTTGTAGGTCTGGATGGCAAAACCTCCAGAATCAGACTTCTGAAGGGGTCCATATATCTGATGATATGATATGAGCCCAAAGAGGCTTCATATATCTGATGAGTCTCTGTCCTCCCCAATGCCAGGGCTCGTGGTGCTAGGCCTCGGGCAGGTAAGGATGTAGAAGAATAAGAAGTGAACCAGCCTCTGGGTCTCTGCTTGGGGAGCGTGCTTCTGCCCCTGGGAGGTACATGGTCTCCCCAGTGGTAAGGCCCTTGTGGAGCATGTTGCCAACACCTCTCACCCTGCTGAATGCTGTCCTGAGTCTGTTTGGTGATCAGAGAATTCATGATGACATGAATAGCTTTAACTTTCACCCCTGGGACCTTATCTGTACTGTGGGCAACTGTTGACTGATGGTTCAGAGCAGAGGGATACGCTGGCCTTTGCCTCCTCTGCCTTGGCAAGGTGTTGATCCTTGTGCTCTGGATCACTGGCATGCTGCCCGTGTCTAATGGAAAAGCATGGGCATGGGCCCTGGAGGTGGTCATCATAGCTGAATGCCTTGTGGCAGATCCCCATAGCCGGGCATCTTGCCAAGAAATCCACTAGGCTCAAGAACAGGCACTTCTGGTTGTCTTGAAACCATTGAAAGACTGGGATTTGGGTTCTTTTTCTATATATATTTGGGAGCTGAGTCCCTGCCACCACTGTGAAATGATGTCATAATGATGTTCATAACTGGTGTTAATGAGGAACATTGTCCAGCTGCTGCACATCAGCAAAGCTTCCCAGAACAGCCCATCCAGGGGTTCCGTTCTGCTGCCATCACTCTGTCTGCAGCCTGACCTCCTCCACTAATGAGGCTCTGGGGCAGTGGCACAGTCCAGACTAAAGCCATCGTGAGGGAAGTGGCAACCCTGCAGGTCCCCACCACTGATCAAGAGCATAAGCTTTAATTAAGGAGATTTTAACATTGATGGTATTAGATGATGTTAAGGAATTATAATATTATCAAGTGTGATAATGCTATAGTATCTATTGAAATTATTCAAGAATGAATGAAATAACATGACTGAAATTTGCTTTAACTGGGGAAAAGAGTAGGAGAAAATAGTTAAGAAAGGGTTAGCAAAATGTTGATAATTTTTGAAATTGGATGATGGGCACATGGAGGTTCATGGGTTTATTTTCTATTTCCATGTATTTACTTCTTCCAGAATGTGAAAGATGAAAGAAAAAAAGCACACAAAATGAAGGCTGGTTTTTTATAAACTGGTTTTGGAAGTAAAACTAGAAAATGTCCTCCTCCCTTTAAAAATAGACCTTATTTTTAGAGCTATTTTAGGTTCACAGCAAACTTCAGTGGAAGGTGCAGGCATTTCTCCTATACCCTCTCCCTGACACGCTAACCTCCTTCCTTATCAACATCTCCTACCAGAGTACAGACCATCAGACCAGCCAGTGCAGTGGGGGAAGGTTACAAAGGGTGTGAATACCAGGAGGCAGCGGTCTTTGGGGCCATCTTGGAGCCTAGGCACCACATCATAACAGAACAAAAGATACATTTTTTTTTCTTTGCTGCAATAAAGCAGCAGCAAAGAAAGCTAAGAACTACTGAGTTGAGAGGCCTTTGTGATGGTAATTGCTTCTTCTCCTGGCTTATTTCTGCACAGTGGCTTGTTTGTTCTTCATTCTGAAAGAAGACATCTTTGTTTTCCCCTAATACCCTATGCTTTCTCGTGGCCTTTATTCGGTATAATTTACACACGCTACATTCTCTTCCTGGAATGTCCTTGCCACTCTCGTCCACTTAACAAAACTGTTATGTCTTTCAGATTTTCTCAGGCTCAACTTCTTTCTGAGGGCTCTTTCAATCCTCATCAGGGCAACTGTTGAGTCACTCCTGGGCTAATTAAATAATTAGATCCTTGCATGTTTTATACTGCAATACATTACTTTTAGAATTGCCTGACTCATACTTGAAACTTGTTTTTCAAAAATATTTTTTAAATGCAAAATTTCAAACATATACTAAAATATTATTAATGCCTACTGAATTCATATGCCAGCAATGACCAATACTTGATCTTATTTCATCTACATTCCTGTCTGCTTTCTACTTCTCTAAAATCCAAATTATTTAACCCACAAATATTTTACATGCATCTGTAAAAGGACTCAAAATAACATAAACATAATACTATCATTCCTGAAAATATTTTTCAGTAATCCTTGAATGTCAAATACCCAGTAAGAAATTTTCTTTAACTCAAACATTTTTGTTATTGATTTGCTTGAAACATTATCCAAATAAGGTTTGTACACTGCATTAGATGCTATGAGTCACACATTCTTTTTTCATACTCTCCACTTTTTTTTTTTTTGCAATTCATTTATTTTTAAGAGAAACTGATCATTTGTAAAGTTTCCCACATTCTGGATTTTGTTCATTGAATTCCTATGATGTTAACTCACTCCTCTGTTTCCTATAAACTGGAAGATTTTGAGCAGTAGTTCTCAAACAGTTTTTCACTGAGATACTTTTATAGTCTCAAAAACTACTGAGGATTCTAAAAGAGCTTTTGGTTATGAGGATTATATCTAGTGATGTCTATATATTAGAATTTAAAACTGAGAAATTAAAAAATTAAAAATTTAACTTACTACATATTAACATTTTTAAATGATTTTTTTCAAAAACAATTAGTGATGAGTTACATTCTTTTACTTTTTTTTTTTTTTTAACACATCCCAGTAATTTCTGGCCTAAAAGAAGGCAATTGGGTTCTCACATCTGTTTCTGCATTCAATCTTTTGCAATGTATTACTTTGGTGAAGTATATGAAGAAAGTGTGGCTCACACAAACATGAAGTTAGAACAGGGAGTATTTTAATAGCTTTCCTGACAATTATGGATATTCTTTTTTTATTTTTAAAAAAATTTTAATTGATTTTTTAAAAAAAATGACAGGAATGCATTACAATTCTTATTACACATATATACAATTTTTACACATGTATGTGTAAATATATATGCATATATATGTATATATATTTATATAACAAATATATACATGTTGTATATATATATTTACACATATATATTACACATATATACAATTTTTCATATCTCTGTTTGTATATAAAGTGTTTTGACACCCTATTCATGTCTTCATTCGTGTACTTTGGATAAGGATGTCTATCAAAACTTGACAAGTGTCTGTTGAAATCTGAAACCATATCTTACTGTTCCTATAAGATCTATTGGTCTATCTTGCACTTAGAAGGATACTATAATTAATTATACAGTTTGGTGCCACTGCCTTGATTTGTGCTAAGGCTCCAGCAGTCTCACCTACTATTGCTTTTGCACCATCAAATATCACCACAATAAAAAAGGCAAAAATGTCTTAGTATTATTAAGAAGATAGTTTTGACTCATGAATTCTTTCATCAAAGAATCTTGGTAACTTTAAGGGTCTTTAGACCACACTTTGAGAACCACTGATTTAGAGGCTTGATCAACCTTAGTTTTGCAACTGTAAGCTTTTAGAAGAAAAGGACTCTTCTTGTTTAGCAGAAGTCCAGATCTTGATCTAAATCACACTGAAAATCTGTTCTAGGAATTGAAACCTAATGAAACGTTCTTACACATCTTTCTAGGATAAGAATCACAGGTTACTATTACTGGAATAACCTGAAATACTTAATGTTAGTACAGTAAATACCATTTCTTCTTTACATTTAAGAGAATCTGGGGATGTAGCACAGTGGAAGAATGCTTCCTGGCACACATGAGGCCCTAGGTCCAATTGCACCACACACAATACAAATAAAAGAATCTAAGTTCCTAACTTAAGTGGCTAAATAACTAAAATACTAAAAATCAGTGAGACAATTTGAAGAGTTTTGTCATTTCTAGGGGCCCCTCATATCAATCATTTCCAGAATAGAGGAGCCTTCGACTTAAAAGCCAGTTGTCAAAACTACTTAACACGGCCAGGAAGCACCATTTTTGCCTTCTGCTTTTTGTCTCTTTTCTTTCTTGTACTTCTTTCCTCATCCCAGTTTTGTTTCCTTTCCCCATCTGTTTCCTACCAAAGTTTCTAAGACTCTACCCCAACTCTCATAGCTTGTTCCAGAGCATCCTCTTCTTCAGTGGTTAGAAAATATTATCTGCAGGCTGTGATTCTCCAATTCTCTCCACTCTTGAATCACTGCCATATTAATTGCTTCCACGGGGAACTTTCTAAAGGAGAGAACTATGTTCCTTTTATCATTTTTCCCTTTTCCTCAAATATATACAATCATAAAGTCTTGAAAAATACATGATTTTTCTTTGAAGACTGATAATGATGTACTATAGTAAGGATCTCATAAGTTTTTAGTTTAAAAATGTTTAGCCAGACTAACTTAAATACTACTTATAGTCTGTATTACCTTTCTGTTATTGTGACAAATTAGCTGAGGTAATCAACCTAAAACAAGGAAAGGTTTATTATAATTGGCTTGGGGTTTCAGTCCATGGACAGTTGGCCAGTTAAGACATAGAACGCAGGAGCATATAGTGAAGATGGCTGTTCACCTCATGGAGAAGAGAGGAGGGAGGTAGGGTCCCAATATCCCCTTCAAAAGCATGCCTCCAATGACCTAATTTCCTCCAATTTGGTCCTACTCCTGTAAGGGTTCATCACCTTCAACTAGTACCAGGGGCTGGGGAAATTTTAGATCCACACTACAGCAGTCTAATGACTTATTTTGTTGCAGGCCATGTTCCTGGTAGGCTTGTAGTGGCAGGGGGGCATATAGAGAGATGGGGTGGGGACCTAATGTCAGTTCTGTCATTAGTTGACTATTTAATTTTAGGTAGACTTACTTGGTTTTCAGATTTAGATCATCGTAATAGATGGGTTTGGATTAAATGTCTTTTTAACTTAAAATTGTATGGCTCTAAGTTTTACATCAGAAAATATATTTATAGATCAGGTAATATAAAATATATAATAAGTGCTAATTCTAGCTGGCAACCTTTGTTCTTTCAAGTTTAAGCTCTCATAACCAACTTTACATAAAAGTAATACAAATGATAAAGAAATAGAAAACCCAAATGAAATTGCAAAGGTACTACAAGCATTAAAAAGCAATCATTAGAATTTATGGTAAATACTACCTTTATTTAAAAAAGTTATACATGCTAGAAAAAAGCATAAATGATACATGTAAACAATTGTTTACCAAATATTTTTTTTCCTTGAAAAAGGTGCAAATGATCTTTAAATGTAAACACAAAAGTTGCCAAACTTTTTACTGTAGGGGAGAAAGTGAAGATTATTCTTTTATTGTAGAGGAGAAAGCAAAGGTTATTCCTTCTGGTTGTGGTTAAAGTCTTTTTTTTTTTTTTTTTTTTTGCTGTGGGTGTTGGTGACTGAACCCAGGACCTTGCACCAGGCAAGCATTCCACCACTGAGCCACATCCACAGCCCTTTTTATTTTGAGACAGGGTCTTGCTAAGTTGCCCAGGCTGGCCTCCAACTTGCAATCCTCCTGCCTCAGCCTCTCGAGTAGCTGGGATTACAGACGCGCACCACCATGCCCAGTGTGCGGTTAAAGTCTTATTCAAAGGTTTTCCTGCAAAATAATTGAAAAAATTGGTCTATGAATATAACGAGGGAAAAAAACTTTAACCACTGAATATCATTTATTTCCTTAAAAATTTTAACTTTTCACCAGAAAATGCAATTTGAGAGAAATAGTTACAGTGGCCTTATGGAGTGAAGCTAATGATGTATAGTTTGCGTAAAAGAACCCAGATATTGATAAAATGCCTCAGTGGATTGCGTGAACTGAAGACTTCATTCCTTTGGAGGCTGTTATTAAAGGTAAGCCTCAGCTTCACCAGGCCTGAGTATCAAGGGTAAATTACTCAACAGAATTCACTGCTGGGGAGAGGACATTTCTCCCTGCCATCCTGGGCAGCAATGAGGAAACAGCAAGGGAAGTGGCTTCCACTGGTGAGTCTGTGAGTGAAAACTCTTGCAGAGCTGCATGTGGTTGGGGGGTCTCAAGACAGCAAATGAGATGCATTCCCATTTTTATAAGAGGCACTGATCAAAGTATAGGTCTAGCAGAAACTCCATGAGAATATTATGATAAAAAAGACTTTAGTAACTAGAGTTGAAAACAAGTCCATTAGAAGGAAATAAGACGAAAACTTCCACTGATGAAAACTGCAGCATTAGACTCCTGCTTTTGATGATTTAATATTCCTTCTGAATTGTACTATTTAATGAGATGATTCCTTTTTATTTTAGATTTTCAAGTCTTGTGGTGCTGAGTATGAGAATGACGAGTAGTTCACACACTGTGCATTCCCATCTCTGTCACTGGGAGTCCTGGTAAGTGGTGGAGGACATGGATGGAGTGTCCAGTAGATATGACCACCAGACCATAATAGCCCTTCTGCCCTTATCAGTATTTGTATTTTCAAAATTAAGTTAATACCTTAAAAATCAAAGTAAGTTTTGCTGCTTGGAACTGTAGTCGTTGTCTTCTTTTCTTGGGAGGAAGGATAAGTAAAAACAAAAACAAAAAAACAAAGCCCCAAACACCCCCAAACCAAAACACCATGATAAGTTAAAACCAAAAATAAATATTCTTCTGCACAGAGTTGGAAATTATTGTGCAAAGGTGGCATCTTGCAGGTGAAGCACTGTCATCAGATTTGCATTCCCATATGTTGAGGCACCGGCAAAGAATAAAATTTGTTCTAATGTTTTCTCAAGCTGTACAAAGCTTCAAAGTCAGAGGTCTCCAGAATACAGAGAAGCAGGTTCAAGACAGTCTTCTACATATTCACCATATATGGGATTCACAATGTGTCATTTTAATAACTCCTACACCCCCTCCTAGCCGACGGTAATTCATCCCGCCATATAACCTGCAAAGATAGAAACAAAATCAGATTTTCTAGCTGGGAAAAGCACTGTTTCTACTATAACCACAAGTCAAACACATGTCTATGTTTTACACCACAACTATTATTTCCAGCTTCATACAACTCTTCCAAAGATTCGAAGCCAGAGTTGAGCACTGGCAAGGCGCAGAATTATTTCAGACACCGACTGAAAAGCTCTCATTCATAGGCTGTTTAAAGAGTCAAGAGCACCACATTTACTTTGTGCATCAGAACCTGACAACTCTACAACTAGAATGGCTTCTAAAAATTGTACAAAAAAAGTTAAAAAAACAAACCCAACAATGACAGAGAATCTTCTGTCTGCCCTGTAGCTTTGTGTCTAACTTTGCCCTGTTACGTTGACTTTCCTATCCCATTCCCTCTGCCTAGCCTTCCTCAGTGGTTTCCTTTTATCTCTTTGTCTTCCATGCACTCTTTTGACTCTTCTCAAATCCTGTGGAGAACACAACTAGAGTCAAGCAAAGAGTGTTGGCAGCCAGGAGGTGAACAAGATCATCTTCAACACTATAGACTTTCATGGACAACGCCAGATCCTCAGTTAGCAGGGAGGTGAAACTGGTTTTAAGCTGGGCATCTATAACTGCAAAAATTTAGACATTAATCTCTCTACAGACGACCCTCCACAATTTCATGAATATGATATCATCATGTTACAACTCTAGTAGTGGTTACTGAGCAGCAAGTCCTTATATAAATTGGATTATACCTGATTAAGTAGCAAAAGTAAATTTGGCAATTTTTCCAAATTATTCTTACTCACAAATTCTTACAAAAAATATAAAACTCTATATGGAAGAATCCCAGGAGAAGGAGGCTTCCATTCATGAAAACCTGCAGCCTTTAACTTGTAGTAGGTTTTGCCAGAATGTTTCCTTGTCAGTGAGGCCCTCAATGGCCCTTGGCGGCAGACTCCTCCCTAGCTTCCGAATGCCCCGTTCTCCTGCTCACCTGCACTTCCACCTCCTGTGAGCCCAGCTGGTCTGAGCACAGGCTGGCTCCAGGAGGGCAATGAACTTTGTTTTGTTCACCTTTGGATCCCCAGGGCCTGGAATACTCAGTAAATCTTCAATGAACAGGGTGGTGAAAATATGAGGTTTTGGAGCACAAAATACTCCAGTGTCGCAGGCTGGCTTTAGTACTTTAGGCACACAGAGCTGCGAGAGCCATGCAGATAAAGCAAGTTATTTAAACATCTGTAAGATATTCCCGAGGTGAAGACTGGGAACAACTCAGTGAATGTATTAGTTATCCAACGGGGAGAGGAAAAAACTTGGTGGTTAGTTGCAGGCTCTACATTATGAAGTGATTCACTGGGACCCAGTGGGAATGGCCTCTGAGATGAGTTCAGCTTGTCTCTCAGGATGGACCTGAGAATCTCCCAGAGTGTGATGAGACCTCACGTTCACACTCGTCACCCTGTTTGATGTTCTGCCTCAGTCACTGAGCTGGGAACTTTAAAATTTGCTGAGGCAAGGAAGCTCAATTTGTGGAAAAGAGAACCCTTAATTGCTTGGAAGGTGAATTTGATTTCTTGGAAGACTAATTTATTTTATTTTTTTGTGGTGCTGGGGATTGAACCCAGGGGTGCTCTAACACTGAACTACTTCACCGGTCCTTTTTAAATTTTGAGACAGGGTCTTGCTTAATGGGGATCACAGGTATATACTACCATATCCAGGTCTTGGAAGAATTAGAATTTTAGTTAAAAAATATTTTTTATTAAGTTTGAGAACTAACTCTTACAAATTTGAGTTCTTATAATATCTAAGTCAATTTGGCATTTTAGGGCCTCTATCAGATTCATTTTTTTTTGTGGGGGGGTACTGGCAATTGAATTTAGGTATACTCAACCACTGAGCCCCATCCTCTATTTTGTATTTTATGTAGAGACAGTGTCTCACTGAGTTGCTTAGCGCCTTGCTTTTTCCTGAGGTTGGCTTTGAACTCATGATCCTCCTGCCCCAGCCTCCCGCTGGAGCCACTGGGATCACAGATGTGAGCCACCATGCTGGGCTTCAGCTCTCTTTAGAGTACAACGGCGGGTATTTCGAAGCCCTGAGTCAGAGTGAGCAGAACTGCACACAGCCTAGGTTTACCTCCAGGTATTGGCATCGGGGTCAAACACTTCGATGGTCTTCAGGTAGGTTGTGCCATCAAAACCTCCCACGGCCATAAGTTGTCCATTGACCACGGCCAGGCCCACCTACAGAACGAGAGCATAGTGGCTGCTGAAGAGCTAGACAATTACTGGGAGACGTCAGCCCCTCTTCTACATTGATCTCTTTAGTTCTTTATGGTTTTATATCCTGGTTCACTTGAACACAGAGGAAAAAAGTAACAATGAATATCTGTGAAATATGGGAACCATAAAATTATATATTCAATTACAATATTTATAGAATCCAAAACATATTTCTTAAATTTTAGAAGGAACGTTCATTAGAAGAAAGCACTAAGGCCTGAACTGCTAACTTCCTCTGGTACCCACCAGCTCTAAAGCACTTTCTACACTGCTACTAAGATTCCCTTTCACAGTGCTTCGGACTGAAATGGGGGCACCCAACCACTGCGTTCCAGGCCTTTTTAAAATTTAGTTTTGAGACAGGGTCTTGCTATTTTGCTGAGGCTGGACTCCAATTTGGAATCCTCCTACCTCTGCCTCTTAAAACAAAAACTTTCTAAGCATCCCTCCCCCCTAAAAATAAGTTTGAAGTCCTTACTATGTGACTCAGGCCTTTCAGGAACCCGTTGTAGGCCACTGTATATCTAGCCTCCTAAACTGTCCCCTTCTTCCTCTTCATGACTCATGCTGCAGAAATACTGGATTAACTGCTGGTCTTTTTAAGTACATTTCTATACCTCCATGGTTTTGCACATGTCATTTCTTGACTGGTGTTTCTGTCCCTCCTGGAAAACCTTACTCTTTCTTCATGACCCAGCCTATGTGGACTGTCCCTGGGTGCTTCACTACCCGCCCACTTGGATGCATTTCCACACAACCCGAGGCATCTTCAGCCGTGCTCTCCAGTAGCACGCCACTGTGGCTGCTGCATCGGCTTATTCAGTCAGCGGCAAACCTTTCAATTTCCTTCCCTAAATCAGGAGTTCCTTGAAGAGAAGCCCGCTTCCTCAGCACAGCAAGCACTTAATAAAGGCTTGCTAAATGAGGGAAAATATGGTCAACAGGATATAGCAGTGAAAATAACAGGAATGTGACTAAGAAGCTGTCGAGTTACCAGTAATGAAAAGCCACATGTGAATGCTTTGACTTGTTGACACCTCCCACTGTGGTCCTTGATCTCTGCAAACTTGAATTCATTCATTTCATCCTCAGATTGTGGAGTCTCCAGTCCTTTCTCTTATGGCTGCGTCCTATAGTGATGGACTCCTGACATGGTCATTACATGTGGGTTACATTTCAGTAAGCCAAATGTTCCAGGATGGATGAATTCTATTTTTTTGGTGCTGGGAACTAAACCAAGGGGCACTCTACCACTGGGCTATTTTATTTTGAGACAGGGTCTTACTAAGTTGCCCAGGCTGGCCTCAAGCTTGTAATCTTCTGCCTCAGCCTCCCAAGTTGCTGGGATTGCAAGCATGCACCACTGCACCTGGCTCCAGGGTGGGTGAATTGGGTACTCCACTCTGGGAGCCGCATGTAGCCAGAGGTCATTAATGGTTTACAGCATGACATGGGCCAGCCAGATCTGGCCTCTCCTCTGGGTGGCACTGATTCAAACCAGCTATGGAGACTAGTGGGGGGTGGGGCAGGTACATTTTTGCCTAAATATCTGCATACAATGTATGTAAATTTTTGGACTACTAGCTAGAAATGTTATGTAAGAATACTGAGCTCTAACGGATCTGAAGTTAGAGAAGGTAGTAGTAATAAAGGGAATGACTTGATTCAAAGTAAATCAGAAGAAACTAATTATCTAATAAAAGAAATGAATGGATATAAGATAATTATTAGAGTTGAAAGCAATCAAAAGAATTTTTTCTAGTATTAAATCAGCAGGCATCATTTTGTCTTAAAGCACCCCACAGCATCGGGTGACACAGCTGAAGACTTAACACCTGCAGGCACCAGCAGGTCACCTCCCCCCCTGTGGCAGCACAGTGGATTCACAGACCAGCGCGCCCTTATCACCACGCTCCCCTGGTGCCTGGTTTCCACAGCTCCAATCTCCTGGCAGCTGGGCACTTACTCCACTGCGGCGGGATGTCATGGCCACTACCGGAGACCACTGGTTAGTTCTGGGGTTGTATCTCTCAGCACTGCTGAGCTCTGTGGTGTCATCTCTCCCTCCCACGGCATAAATCATGTCCTGATACACTGCACAGCCCAGGTGTTTCCGCCGGGTCCCCATAGGGGCTATGGTGTGCCATCTGTTTTCCTGAGGATTGTAGCGCTCCACTGCAGGGAAAAGAAAGACCAAGATGTGACCACTCAACCGCTTCCTCTCATGCAAGTTTTCCTGAAACAGTGATAACACTTATTTCCAAGAAGCAATTTGATACTTGCTTCTGAGTAGGATTTGTGGACTTTGGACAAAACCACATCTGTTCTCATCAGACTAGCGTCCTCAGGTGTGTTAGAGTGGAAAGGGCATGTGCTGGAGTCACGACATTCCAGCTCTCGTTTTGGCTATAATTAATTAGCAATGGTAGCCTCAGCCTTGCTCTCCTGACCTTTACAGAGGGGACCGGACTACAGGAGCCATAAATGCCATTCACTACTCATTATTTTGGCATAGACAGCCTCCCTTGCTCATAGCCTCCTATAGTTTAAGCCACCCAACAGAGGACAAGCTACTTGATCGTGATCGGGGTCTGAAGAGAGTGCCACTGGCAATATCCTTAGGCAAAGACGCCTACTGCTTCTAAACAGAAAGGACGACACACAAAGTTTGTGGTTCGAAAATTTTATTTATTTATTCTCAGACTGTAATATTATTCTTTTCTCTCTCTTTTTTTTTTTTTTTTGGAGAGGTGGAGACTGTGGTGGGGGGAGGTGAAAATAATTTTTCAGAAAGGAGTTTTAATTCATTATAAATTTTCATCAGTTTGCAAAGCTGAGGGAGAAAGAAACACTTTAGGAGTGTATACAAGAGTATGGATGCAGAAGGAGCTAAGAGCTGCATCCTCCTAGAAGGAAGAGAAAACATTTTCCTAGTAAACTATAGCATAACCTGGACCTTCAATAGTTTTTGTAGGGGGAGTCTCCTCAGGGAAATGTGCTGTTTGGGGGGAACCAGAAGGCCTCTGGGAGGGACTAACCTGTGTTGAGTGGAGATGTCCCATCAGAGCCACCTACGGCATACAAGAACCCTCCCAACACGGCCACGGCCACGCCGAGTCTTCTGGTACTCATTGACGCTACCCGAGTCCACTTGTTCTCCTTTGGGTCATACCTATGGTGACAGAGACCAGGATGTGTACATGTTCTTACTGAGTGAAGCTGTTTCCATAAGGTCTGAAATAACACTAAGATATACTGGATATTTAAATTACAATAGTATAAAAAAAATCATACACACACATGCAATAGCATTTATCCTTTTTTTTAATATTTATTTTTTAGTTGTAGGTGGACACATACCTTGATTTTATTTTTATGTGGTGCTCAGGATTGAACCAGTGCCTCACGCACGCTAGGCAAGTGCTCTTCCTCTGAGCCACAACCCCAGCCCCAGGATTTCTTCTTTTTTTTTTTAATATTTATTTTTTAGTTTTAGGTGGACACAATATCTTTATTTTATTTTTATGTGGTGCTGAGAATCGAACCCAGTGCCTCAAGCATGCTAGGCGAGCGCGCTACCACTTGAGCCACAACCCCAGCACCCAGCATTTATTCTTTTTTAATTTTTTTTAATATTTATTTTTTAGTTTTTGGCGGACACAACATCTTTGTTTGTATGTGGTGCTGAGGATTGAACCCAGGCCGCACGCATGCCAGGCGAGCGCGCTACCGCTTGAGCCACATCCCCAGCCCAAGCATTTATTCTTAATAGACAAAAATCTTGTCATTTGTGACAACATGGTTGAACTTGGAGGACATTATATTATGTGAAATAAACCAGGGAAAGAAAAATAAATTTTATACAAGTTTACTTGTATGTGAAATCTAAAAGAAAGTCTAACTCAGAAGCAGAAAGTAGAATGTGCTCTATTCTCTACTAGGCTGGGTGGGGAGTTGGGAGCATTGGGAAGATGCAGTCAAAGGATGCAAAATTTCAGGAATAAGTTCAAGAGACTTAATGTTCAATAATGGTGACTACAGTTCATAATAATATACTATATACTTCAAAACTGCTGTGAGATTTTAAGTACATTCACCATGAAACATGTATTTGGGGTAATACGCTGTCAGTCAGCTTGACTTAGGTCTTCTACATGGTATACATATTTTAAAACATCATGTTGTTCAACATGGACTTTTTAATTTGTTGATTAAACATAAAATTTAAAAATCTTTTTTGTCTTTCATCTTTCCAGACTTAAACATTTTCCTGAAAACGTACGGGAAATCTACTAAATAGTGGATCTATCAGTGTCCTAAATTCAGCTGTAATTGTTTTTTTCTTTTTTTTAATTGAAAGTGACTTTAAAAAAAAATTACCTCTCAACAATGTTGAGGCAAGACACACCATCCTGGCCCCCCACAGCATATAGGAAGCCTCCGAGGACGGCCACCCCCACGCTGGTCCTGCAGGTGCTTGTAGGGGCCACATCACTGCTCCATTGGTTTGTTTTGGGATCATATCTGTAAGGAACATATCAAGAGCAGAGCTTATACTGCATAATGGAAGCTTGGCTATGTTTACATATTTCAAAACAAAGGATTTATATATTCTTTCCCCAAAATATGGGTGGATTAATAATTGAAGCATTTGAAAATCTAATTTATATTTTTATATTCTGAAATTTATTTTTACTTAAACAAGTTACATATGAGTATATTTTCTTTTTTGAAAAATCAGAATGTTATTGATAAGCTATAATCCCTGGAGTTCCACCTGAAATCTGTTCTCTATCCAGTTTGAACTGGCACATATATTCAAGACTTTCCAGTAAAATGCTCTTAAAAAGGCAAATAAGTACCTACATATGTATTTCTTTATGCACAAGCATTTTTTTACATAAAATTATATATATTAATACCACATAGTAAGCACTATTTTTTTCTCTCAATAATTTTTGACATCTATTATGCTAATGTAACTCTAGAATTTTTCCTTTGAACGATTTTATTTTTTTTTTTATAAATACCTTTATTTTATTTATTTATTTTTATGTGGTGCTGAGGATTGAACCCAGCACCTCATAAGTGCCAGGCAAGCGCTCTGCCACTGAGCCACAATCTCAGCCCCTGAACCATTTTATTATACAGTATGTGCCATCCATTTTTTAATCATATTCCTACTAACATCAGTAGGAATTCTTACTGAATCTTAGGCTGTTTGACATTTTTGCTATGAAAAACAATAAATATTAGGCTGGAGGTGTAGGTCAGTGGTAGAGAACTTGAAGGCCCTTGCTTTTATCCCTAGTAACACAAAAACAAAATAAACTAAACCCAAAACTATCAAATTGCTTTTTTTTACAGTTATCTCAATTTAATTTTAATTTTATTTTTTTGGTACCGGGATTTGAACTCAGGGACACTCAACCACTGAGCCACATCCCCAGCCCTATTTTGTATTTTATTTAGAGACAGGGTCTCACTGAGTTACTTAGTGCCTAGCCATTGCTGAGGCTGGCTTTAAACCCGCGATCCTCTTGTCTCAGCCTCCTAAACTGCTGGGATTACAGGCGTGTGCCACCATGCCCAGCCAATAGTAATTTCAATTTTTAAAAGTTATTTTAAGTTGTAGATGGACACAATACCTTTAGTTAATTTATTTCTATGTGGTGCTGAGGATCAAACCCAGTGCCTCACATGTGTGAGGCAAGTGCTAACCCACTGAGCCACAACCCCAGCCCTAATTCTCTCAATTTTAATTTTTTCAATTTTGTTAATATTTTCTCATTATTTTGTTTCTTTCTGTTTTGTTGCTCTTTGTTGTACACCTTCTTGATTTAAACACAGGGTTCATTTTTCATCTGTCTTATTTTCAAATGCAGGTATTCATTTACCTTTGCCTTTGTATTACATTCTATATATTTTGACCTGCACAGGCTTAACTGTTAAGTTATATTCAATTTTTTCTACTCTGATTTCTTTTATTCATCAATTTATTTTTAAGAGTTCTTCCCTGCAACCTGCCCCATTCAACGGAGTCCTCTGTCCCATTCCGCCCCAGCTTATATATGCTACAGGATTTCATAGATGTATTATGTAAATATAAAAAACCACAATAAATCAACATGGTAGAATGAAAAAAGGTGTGTGAGAACAAGAAGCTACTCAAACACAGCTTTCGGCGTGCTAGGCCTTGTGGCACGTGGAAACGGGAACAGACTTTCAACACACAATTACAGCACGATGTGATATGTACACGCATGTTTAAAACACTCATGGAGGAGCAGAGGAATGAATAACTCTTCTGTATAGTTAGAGAAATTTTTATGTAGAAAGAAACAGTTGAGTTTTTGAAGGATTTCTAAGTCCTTAAGGGACAGAGATATTCTAGGGAAGAAAGAAGAGCATGCCTACTTGTAGGGAAAAGGTATGAAAAACACAGCACACCCAAAGGACTGCAGGGAACTTGCTGGGTCTGCAGTAGCATGTGCAGAGAACAGCGATGACAATGAGAAGCTGGACAAGCAGGGGGAAGTGAGTTCATAAAGGACTTGTATGTCATGCTAAGTGGTCTAGGTTGCTAACTGGTGCCACAGTGAAATAGTAAAGAAGTCACATCTGGATTGACATCTAAAATGAAAATATTTAAAATTAGCCTCACTCACCTTTCAACACTATTTAGGTAAGAGGATCCATCGTGGCCTCCTACTGCATATAATAGGTCATCAAGAACACTGACCCCAACTCCACATCGCCTTTTGCTCATTGAAGCTACCATTCGCCATTCATTGGTCTGAGGATCATATCGTTCAACACTGGAAATGGCATCTCCACTGCACCAACCACCAACTGGGAAGGAAAGAGAAGGTTAAGAGAGTACCTGTCCTAAAGGCAGAATATATCCCTGCTAGCCTCACTGGGACCTAAAGCATGGACTAACAAATGTGTCTAAAAGCAGATTAAAATGTAGATTACAGCCATAGGACAGTTGGCTTGGACCTTGGTCGTGGATTTCCACTTTACAACTGAAAGAAAATTTATTTTTGTTTAAATAACCCAGTATTTTGTTATGGCAGACTGAACATATTACTAGAGTAGGTAGTGTTCAGAATAACACTTTCAAACTGAGTTCTATGAAGGCTCCTTTAAATGATCTTTAAAAAAAGGTAGAGTTATGGTAGGTAAGCTTAATTTGCTTTTTTTTTTTTTTTTTTTTCCTTTAAACCAGGGATTGAACCTGGGGGTGCTCTACCACTGAATCACATCCTGTACTTTTTTTTAACAACTAATTTTGTTTTGGAGTTGTAGATGGACAGAATGCCTTTATTTTGTTTATTTTTATGTGGTGCTAAGGATCAAACCCAGTGCCTCATACATGCGAAGCAAGTGCTCTGCCATTGAGCTACAGCCCCAGCCCCAGCCCCCTTCTTTACTTTTTGAGTCAGGGTTTCATTAAGTTGCTCAGGGCCTCACAAAGTTGCTGAGGTCCGTTATGATCCTCTTGCCTTAGTCTCCTGAGGTTCTGAGATTGTCGGTGTGTATCACTATGCCTAGCTTAACATGTTTTTCTTTTAAATCATCTCTATTTCAATCCAAAATAAGAGCTGGATTCTTAAAAAATAAAGTATCATGGTATTGTAACCTCTAAACCTTTGAAAATGACTTGTTTCTTAGGGTCTCGGGTAAATTCCTGAGTCAGACTACTAAGGCAATAATGTTCCTAGTCATCTTCAAGATAAATCTAAAAATTCACTTTTTAAAGTTCAAATTTCAATGTGATATACAAATTTTACTTTATTATGCTTTCATTTAAATCAGAATATACAACTAATACTAAATCACAGAAAGTTTTTTGAATAGCAATTTGTTAAGTTTGAATTCTGTAACTAAATATATACCAGGAATTTCAGTATCAGGGAAAGCACCCCTGGGTTTAATCTCCAGTATTAAAAAAAAAAAAAAAAAATAGAGTTCAGAAAACCCATACTGGTGGTAAAGGAAAAGAGCTAATGGCTCTTCTCTACAAATGAAACCTGACTAGTGTAAGAAAGGTGACAGATGATTTTATTTTCCTGCTTTATATTTTCTGTGCTAATCAAAATTTCTATACTACTTGTACATTTACTTATATAGTGAGAAAAAAATGTGTTTTAAAAGTAGGTTATCTGACTGCAGCACTGGAAAAAACCCCACAAACCTACAAAAACAGGCCATCTTTCATATATAAGTGAATTCATAAATTACTACTGCTGCTAGAATGTGGCTTTGGTTTTTCTTTTTCCAATACTTTTGAAGGATCAGGGCTAATTTCTTACTAGAGTTCCTCATGTTCAGTTATTCTTCAGTGAGTGCCTACTCTGACAAGTCAAAAATGCAATCTGGAAACTATGAGAACGAATTAGAAATGATCCTTGACCTCAGTACTTAATGATAATACAGTGGAGGAACCAGACACCAAATCAGCAATAACCAACAATGAGACCATGAAACAGATCCAATTTAACAGGCTTCTGAAGAAGGTGAAGCGGGTGTAGCTTCATCAACATCATGATGTAGCCAGGCGCGGTGGCACACACCTGTAATCCCAGTGCCTCAAGAGGCTGACACAGGAGGATTGCGAGTTCAAAGCCAGCTTCAGCAACTTAGTGAGGCCCTAAGCAGCTCAGTGAGACCCTGTCTCTAAATAAAATACAAAAAGGGCTGAGGATGTAACTCAGTGGTTAAGCACCTCTGAGTTCAATCCACGGTACAAAAAGAAAATCATCATGATGTAATCAAAAGAGGCAACTGAGATTTTATTAGGGAGAGTCACAAATAGAAAACTTGTCACCCAGTCTGTAGTGCACAACTATAATCCCAGAATCTGGGCAGGAGGATCAAAAGTTCAAGGTCAGGCTCAGCAACTCAGCAAAACTCGGTCTAAAAATAAAAAATAAAAAAAGCTGGGGATGTAGCTCAGTGGAATAGAGCCCCTGGGTTCAATCTCCAATGAGGGGGAAGGAAGGAAGGAAAGGGTATTATACTCTAAAGACTGCATAAAATTCTCTGATGAAAAGAAGAGATCACTTCATGTATCAAAATGGAAGAGCAGAATCAGAGAATGGCCATATCTAAGAGCATGGAATTACTGAAATCTGGAAGCTTAAATAAAAAAAGCTATAATAAGTTACAGCCAGCTTGATGAAGCAGGATTTGAAAAAATTCTGGAGTGCAGGTTGAGTATCCATCTCTTATATGAAATGTTTGGGACCAGAAGTGATTCAGATTTTGAAGTATTTGCATAGATCACCAGCTTAGAACATCCTTAATCTGGACATCTGAGATATGAAAGTGCTCCAAAATACAAAATAGTTTGAGTCCGGACATGACTTTGGAGCATTTTTTGATTTTCGATAAAGGATACTCAACATGTAAGAAGTTGTAATAGATAGTAAGAAAGCTGTTATTCCGTGTTATTCAGGTGGGTAAGGGAGATGACTGCAGGGCAGAACTGAAGCACATGAAATTGGAAGATCTCAAAGACAGGGGCAGATAGAAGGAGTAAAATAATATAGCATGCTGTCTTGAGCTCAATGTAGGATAACAGAGCCAAGAAAGGGTCTGTGTCATATAACATATTAGGTGATGTTGTTTGGCAACTCCATGAAATTACGAGTTGATACACACACACTAATATAAATTAATGCACGTGACTCATTTTTTAAAAAAATTTTAATATTTGTTTTTTAGTTATACGTGGACACAATATCTTTATTTTATTTGTGTGGTGCTGAGGTTTGAACCCAATGCTTCATGCATGCTAGGCGAGCGCTCTACCTCTGAGCCACAACCCCAGCCTGCATATGACTCATTTTAACGAAACATACCTGCAGGATATTTTTAGAAGTATAAAAATAGAGCACTCTTTCTTTTCTTCAGTACTGGGGATTGAACCCAGGGCTCTCTAACCCTGAACTATAGCCCCAGCCCTTTTTATTTTTTCTTTTGAGACATGGTCTAGCTAAGTTGCCCAGGCTGGCCTTGAACTTGCCATCATCCTGTCTACCTCCTAAGTAGCTAGAATTACAGGTGTGTGTCACCATGCCCAGTAAAAATACATCACTCTTTGGGAGACTACCACTGTTGTATTATGGTTTTAGAGTTAAGCTACCTGATGACTTAATATGTACAGTCGATATCACAAGTGTCTAAACAATTATTCAAGTCACACTGGAAAATATTTGACTTAGTTATGGGAATATTAAAATTCCAACCTGCAAAGAGTACTTCTCCACATCGGATAGGTTTCCGTGGTCTTGTCCTTGGTCCTTGCATTAGTGGTCGTTCTTGAGGCAACAGGAGGTAGTTTTTAGCCTCATCCACCAAGTCTCTGTAGAAAAAAGATTTTGCCTTTATTCTAATGTAGAAATAACATTGCCATTCAAGTCCCAATATGGTTTAGGAATATATACATTGGCAAAAGGGAGCAAGCATAAATCAAATCAAATCATGAATGCCAGCCAATATTAAATTGGCACGAACATAGAAGCAGTGATGCCAGTCACACTATGAATTGTGGATTCATCAGATTTCCATCATGACTTAATATCTCAGTGAAGATTTAGCCTAAAGCTCAACATGCTTACAGCCAACAATAACTTATGAAAAACTAAAAATTACAACTCAATTACCAGCTTGCATAGTTACTACTTTCTAATGAGTTTTATTAGATTCTGCAGAATACTGGAAAAGCAGCACATTAGCTGGGGCACTAGATACTTGCTATATTAATTAAGGTAACAGAACTGGGTCAAATATTGGATTGCTAAAAAGAAATAGTCTAGAGTTACTTAATACTAATTTATTATCTGGTATCATATGAATAATTTAATCTTAACAAGCACAGTGAGATGAATAAAAATTTCTTCTAATTAAGTTGCTTTAAGAACCTGATAATTATGCTTGTGAATACAGTACTCTAAAACAAACTGTTAGTGTATGTACTTGTTTCACTTGAGTACTTCATGTAATACAGTGCCTTCTTATTGCAAATTCTGTTCCTCTCTTCTTCCTTAACTAAAGTGTTGCCTAAAATACTCTATATTTTGATTTCTCTTATTATTTATGAAACAAAGAGTTAATTTATTCCTGTCAGACCAGTCCCAGGAATCACTCAATAATGCACTTTCCAACATAAGCTTTTGTTAAAGCTCCTTCTGAGTTATCTATTCTAAAAACAAAATTTGACACAACAAAAAGGCCAGGAGCAACAGTGCATGCCTGTAATCCCAGAGACTTAGGAAGCTAAGGCAGGAGGATCTAGGTTCAAAGTCAGCCTTGGCAACTTAGCAAGGACCTAAGCAACTTAGCCAGACCCTGTCTCAAAATGAAAAAATAAAAAAGGCTGGGGATATGGCTCAGTGGTAAAGTCCCTCTGGGTTCAATCCCTGGCACCAAAACACCAAAAAAAAAAAAAAAAAAAAAAAAAAACCCACCCCAAAAGCCAAAAGTTTTTTCAAGCTCCGTACTTGAAAGACTTTGATCTCCTAATTGCCAGTTTTTAAGTCAGTCAAGGGTTCCTAGAAAGAGCACTATAGGGCTAATACTTAGAAAGCCAATGCAAAATTAATAGTAACACAATGTAGTAACATGCTGCTCCCTATTTTACATGCTTCATATATATTAACTCATTTAATCTTTATAGCAGCCCTATGGAATAGGCACTATTATTAACCTACTTCCTGGATGAAGAAACTGTAGCACAGAGAGGTTAAAGTAACTTGCTCAAGGTCACAAAATTAATAAATTGTGAGGTCTTAACCTATCAGGAAGGCTCTTTTAAAAGTACCTTCACAAGTATTATTAAATTTCTACATCAGAATTAAAATGATCTGATTATGCTTAATAAAGGAGGAGAGTTATCAGTGTTTTGTTTCTTCAGATTTCAGTGCATATAATTCATATGGTTTCCTTTTTTTCTATTGCAAATATTTAGGGGAATTAATTAAAATTTAAATTTAAAAGACAGATATCTTAAAATCCCCCGTAGCATCTCCTGTTAAACAACAGGCCTTGGATTATAGAAGAAATGCAGTGAATCTGCATGTCCTACCTCTATTATAGAATTAGGGTTAATCCCAAATTTCTTTAATCACCAAGAGAGGCACAGAGATGAGTGCAGTTTTAAGGAGTACTGACTTGTTCTATCACCTTTATATTTAGAACATTCTTCATAATTGGAAAAAATTATTAAAAATGATTTCATTTTTAATGGTTTCAGACTTGAACCTAAAACTTAAGATATTTCAAACTGGAAAATTAATTTGTTAAATTTTGTGTCTGTTACAGAGACAGTCTAGTAAAATAGTTTTTTGTTTTGTTATGTTTTAGTCAAAAAACATTTGGAAACTAGCTCCAGTGGAAATCTTTCCAAAGTTACTTTAGGAGTTGGTCTTTAACTCTGTCCACAGTTTAGAAAGCAAGTCTGGTCCTATTTCCCAACAAGACGTATGTGATGGAATGAAAGAGTGCTCACTAACACAGAGTCAACAGCATTGTCCACTTTATCTCAAGAGAAAAAAGCAGAGATTGCCTCTTCAAAGTCAAGCTAGCATTAAAATCTTAGAAATCTACCTCTTTATTGCCACTTCTACACCAATAAGCACCACACATAAAAAACTAACGGAATGGAATACTGGAGGCTCAGTCCTCTCTTCTTCATTCTCTTCCTCTTGACCCTAGCCCAGAAGAAAAACCTGTTAAATACCGCCCCAGTTTCAGCACTAAGAAATATAACATTTTAGAAGCAATAGAAGATTAAAAGAAAACATTATGTTTATTTTTCTCCTCTAGGGCCACTCATACCTGCATTCTTCATCACTTTTAATGAGAGGATCAGAGCCTACTGTGCCCACCAGGAACTTGGGACTAAGCAAGGGCAAACGGACATGCTGTAGCACCTATGAGATAAGAAATAGTATTAATACTAAAGACATGAAGTCTACCCATAATATTGTCAAGGAAATACAAGACCCATTCTCCCCCACTCTGCTTCCAAGTATTATGGTAGCTAGTTGAACATGATAAACAAGGAAGAAGGATGATAGGCACAAACACTAAAACTAAATGACTTATTCTAACTAACAAGTCAGTAATGTGAAATGACTGAAATAACACTAACATCACTTTAGAATGTTACTTTAAGTTTTAACAATGTTACAAGCTCTTCTGTAACTGTTTTCAAATTCACTCACAATCTGAAAAAATATTCTGTTAATTACTAAAGAATATAATAGTCCCCTGTTATCTGCAATTTTACTTTCAGTGGTTTCAGTTACTGGTAGTCAACCTTGGCAGAAAATTTTAAATGGAAAGTTCCAGAAATAAACAATTCAATGTAAGTTTTAAATAACTATTATCACAGTATATTGCTGTAATTGTTACTATTATTGTTGATCTTCTACATTGCCTAATTTATAAATTTAACTTCACCACAGGTATGCAATGTATAGGAAAAAAATTAGTATACATAGGGTTTGAAGGTTTCAGGCATCTAGCTGATCTTGAATTGTATCCCCTGCAGATAAAAGGGAACCACTGTATATTCATAACAAGTGATCATTCCTGCCCCAATTTATCCATTTATTATTCAAGGTATAATAGGATTTCTAAGCTATCAGAAAAGCATCCTTGCTTTTTGTTCATTTTATATAATTTAGATTTTTGAATTGTGCTATAGCTCAAAAGTAGAGTCCAAAATAGAAGGGAAGCAAAGAAGTAAAAAGTTCACTATGATAAGCACTCAAATGCTTCTAAACACTTCCTTGGAAACAGGTAAACTGTCTTGGAGTCTAATACAAGGGTTTCATTTTTGCAAGACAAGTGCATACTGTTTCTTCTGGTACAAAGCAGTTTAGAGAAGTGTTTCTAATATTACCTGGGGCAACTGAGGGCGTCTTTCCTGAATACTGTACTTGACCCACGCCATCACTGCATTGAACACTTGCTCTTCACTGCGAACATTCAGCTCATCACTAGAAATGATATCAATGAGTTGATTGGCTGGAAGTAACATGAACTCTTCACTCTCCATTACCTGTTCAAAGTTAGGTAAGAATGAAAGGGGGCGGGGGAAGAAAAGAAAAGAAAGAAAACTTATGAGCACATTTGATTTAATTTTTCTTCAGGGTATATGGCAATACTATTCCACAATGGTTGTAAGTTTAAAACAATATCTGAAGTAAGGTTTAAAAATAAAGTATAGAGATCACAATCAAAATTTTACAAAAATAATCACTTGTGACTTAAACAATTTAAGAAAAATGACATTTTCCCTTAAAAGATCAAAATAAGCCAAATTAACTATATCCAATTAAAATTCCACAAATGTCCAGAGGTACATAAAGAGTCAGGAAAAGCTTTCAAAGGAAGATTAGTTGATAAAGAGCAGTATTTAGGGTAGAAATACTAAGGGGTCAGTTTTAAAAAAAGAATGAGGCTGCCTACAATTCTGCAACATGAATATGAGGAGAGCAGGAGACCAACCTCTGAGGACCACACTACTCTGATACATATTCTAATGAGAACTACAAACTGCCAGGATTTATCTTTACTCAAGTCTAGGGAACTGTAAGATGGAGGTGCAGGAAGCCACAGATTCCAGGCCCTCCTGAGTGTACTCCTCAGGGTGTGACTAAGGGCAGGATGCAGCAGAAAAGGTAGTGGCCACTGCTCCATCCCTCCAGACGGGGCTACCTGGAATGTCTGCTGGTCCAGCAGGATTGGCCGGGAGCTGGTTCCCCCTGTGCTGCCTGAGGCAGACCAAGGTTTCTCTTGAGATTGGGTTATTTTCATCCTCATCAAAGTCAACCGACTATTTAGCAGGATATATAAGGCTATAACAATAATTTGAATATTTGGTCGTTTTCCTCAAACACATTAGAAAAAACGCAAATCTCAAAATAAAACAGTTAAGGGCCATTAGGTCAGTTATACCTTTTAATAGCTCAAGTTTTCAAATGATCTCTGTGAAATACTTTCCAGGGTTCAGGAAATAAATATTAGCTAAGGCTGCTTAGACAGGCAACAATAAGTAGAATGGTTGCATTTTATTCTTTGTAGTAGGGTTGCCAGATTTAGCAAATAAAAATATAGCACATACTTATACTAAAAATTATTTGTTGTTTGTCTGGAATTTAAATTTAATGGACAGCACTGTTTTATCTGGCTTCCCTGTGTTGGGAGTGGGTGGAGGGCTACAACATCGAGAACTGTTTGGAGTCTAGGTTCCTAGTGTGTTGGCTTCATATCAAGCACAACTTTAGCCATGGCTGAATCTTCCTTTCCCCTTTTTTATTTTCTGATGTCCTCTCTTAAGTACAAGTATGGTATCATGTATCTTTGTAAAGTGTCTTAACATTCTTTTAAGCTCTTGTCAAAGAGTAAGATTTTTTTCCTTTTCCCAACATATTGATTAAAAACCAAATGTTACTGAAATATCACCAGGTTTAAAGTTTATGAATAAACCACTATGATACTAATAATTATTTAACAAAAACACGACATAGCAGGAAGGCATGAAAATTTGTGTAAAAATATATTTGGCATAAAATAAGAGCAGAAAGTAAAAAAATAATACTGGTGATAGACAAAGTCTGCTAAAATGCCAATTCTTTTTCAGCAACAAGAAATAGATATTAGTAATATATCATCAGGGCAAATCTAACACTGAAATCTATCCTTGAACCAAATGACAGGTTAAGAAAACATGATTAAAATTTTTTCTTAACTAAGAGTTTAGAGGAGATTGAATTTTAAGACCCACACTATTATGGTAATCATAGTTTGCTTTCCGTTTCTTCAGATGAACGCAGATACTATTTGAGAAATGAACAAAGCTAAAAACAAGCAGAGTGAATAAGCAAAGTCACCTAGACTTTTTATAATGGAGTATATGGTGAACTTTGTGCTGCTGAGTTTAAAGACAATTTTAAAATTTGTTTCTGAATAAGAATGACACTGTATGCATTGGGCTAGGTCTAATAAAACAGAAGGAAATTAAGGATAAATCTGATAAAGTTCAGAAGTAATTTAAATGTGTCATAAGTGTTAACTCCCAAATGGTGATCCTTGTTTTACACCTATGTGGACTAATACACTGCAATTTCATTATGGTATGTATCAAATTCCCTTGAAAGGCAAGCTCAGAACTAGAAGAGACTGCAGAATTTCCTTATGGTTAATAGTGTTCTGATCTAAGAAAAAGTTATGATTAAAGCAGAACTTTAAAAAAATCAACTTATGACTGAAAAATAAGAAATATAAACTATTAATATGCACACAATAAGACAGGATGCCAAGAACACTCTAAAGAATCAAGAACAGGGTATATGCTGATGATGCTACTCAGGAGATTAAAGCAGGAAGATCACAAGATCAGGCCAATCTGGGCAATTTAGCAAGACTGTCTCCCAAAACAAAACAAAACAAAAAGGGCTAGGGATATAGCTCAGTGATAAAGTGTGCTTGGGTTCAATTTCCAGTTTCTTTTTTGGTTCTGGAGATTGAACTCAGGGGCACTAGACCACTGAGCCACATCCCCAGCCCTATTTTGTATTTTATTTAGAGATAGAGTCTCACTGAATTGCTTAGTGCCTCACTAAGTTGCTGAAGTTGGCTGTGAACTCATGATCCTCTTGCCTCATACTCCGGAGTCACTGGGATTACAGGCATGCGCCACTGTGCGGGGGTTCAATTCCCAGTTTAAAAAAAAAATGGTAGAAGTAACTCAATAAGAAATTCAGTAAGTAACTTTCATATACATTAATGATAACCAGTTAGAAGATATAGTGGAGGAGAAAAACTAAATAGGAGAGGGAAAAAAAACCCAAATCTACTTAAAAAAGAAATCTGTAAAACCTACATGAAGAAAACGATAGAACGTTCCTGAGTGATTCAAAATAGTTAAAGAAATGAAATCTTGTTCTTTGATATGACATCATATATAGGACTGTTCTTAACTTATAGATTAATATGATTCCATAAATACATAAATAAGTTGGATAAGGTGATATTAAAGATCATCTGGGAAAATAAACATGCAAAAAGAGTTCAGTTACAAGAGAACCTGCTCAGCATGCATAGCCCAGCACTGCAGGGTGGTGGTGGTGGGAGTCACATGTAAACAAGTAAGAAAGCTGGAAACCACTGGAAACTAGGCCTATCACATGTAAGGATATATTGTAAAGCCTTAATAAATAAACCATTACAGAAAGCAGTGGAGTACACTGTCAAATACAAAGGTACAAAAGCAAATACATACAGAAATCTAGTACATAATAAAGATGCTACCTTGAGTTATAGTCTACCTCACACTACTAGTTGACCATTTAGAAAAAGACAAAACTTGGCTCATATTTCACACAATACACAAAGATAAACAGACCACATACATAGTAGAAAAAAAAATCTATGTGAATTTTTCTGTAACTTGATATAGGGGAAGGCTTTTGAATTCTGTCTTGAAATTCTAAGTGTAATAAGACTGATACATTTGACAACATTAAAAAAAAGCAAAAATTGCTGGGTGTGGTGACACATGCCTGTAATCCCAGTGGCTCAGGAGGCTAGGGCAGGAGGATTGTGGGTTTGAAGCCAGTCTCAGCAATTTAGTGAGGCTGTATGAAAACTAGTGAGACCCTGCCTCAAAATGAAAAATATAAAGTGCTGGGTTGTGGCTCAGTGCTTAAGCACCCCTGGGTTCAATCCCCAATAAACAAAACAAAACAAACTCAAAACCAAAAACTTTTGCATGACCAAAAATATAACAAGCAAAGTTGAAAGACAAATGTAAACTGGAAAAAATATTTATATCATTTATATCATAGATAAAAGGTTGTTATTGTTAATAGGGGGAAAACTCTAAAAGCTTAATAAAATAATGGGCAAAAGATATTTAAAACATAATTTGCAAGAATTATAAAAAATGATCCTTAAACACATAAAAGATGTTTGACTTTGCTTATTTTAAGAGAAATGCAATTTAAAACTATATTACTCTAAAGATTAAGTCTCAAATTCTTACCATGGTCTATCAACTCTGGTGTGATTGGGCCTTCTTCCTTCTGTGAAATCATGAGGTAACATCCTACCCCAGGTCTTGGGGTCTAGAGTAGGTTGTTTGTTTTATTTTCAGTTCTTCAAACTTGTTTAGTGTCTCAGAATTTTGCATGAGCTGTTCCAGAATCCAAGTTAAATACTTCTACATACTTCCAAATCACCCAAGGCTTCCTTCTCTGCAGACCCCAGTGATGATAATTATTTGTGTAACAGGCCCACAATAGCCATCTAGATTAGCTAAATTATAAACTCCATGAGTAGAGACTGCGGGTGTTCGTTTACTACTGTATAGCCTATGTGGATGAAACACAATAGGCTTTATAAAAATCTGTTCAATGAATAAGTGAAAAATAGTGTTCACTGAAAAATTCTTTGATACCATATAAATTTTTCTGATTATTGCTTGGTATTTTGGTTACTCACAAATAACCTCTGGTCTATAATTTATTCTGCTGACTAATTCATATAATCAGGAAGAAAAGGCCTTGAGCAAATGACTGACTGCAGTTATTCTATCAGGTGATAGATCCTCTTATGAATTAATGGACTATATTTTGGTTTATAAATTAACTCTTCATGAATTGGCTAGTGAGAAATGACTTTTACTGGCAAAACACAACATTGGCCTCTAAAGTAAAAACCAGGTTTAGCCAGGTACAGTGGTGCATGCTTGTAACCCCAACAACTGGGGAGGCTGAGGCAGGAGGATTTCAAGTTTGAGGCCAGCTCAGCAACTTAATGAGACCCTGTCACAAAATAAAAACAGGGGCTGGGGATGTGGCTCAGTGGTTAAGCTCTGTTGGGTTCAATTCTTGATACAAAAAAAAAAAAAAAAAAAAAAAAACCCAGGTTTAGAATTTAAAACAACTTGATATTATGAATGAGAATCAGTAGTAAATATCCAAGCAGATGTCATTTATTGGAGACTGTGAACCCATATTGTCCTTCCAACAAATAGGTTAAGAATGCATTCAAACAACCACGTACAGCTCACCTCTTGAAAGTTATGCTGAGTGAACTTGTCTGCTATCCTCAGCAACTCACGGCAAGAATGTGTGTCAGCAAAAGCCCGAATGCCCAGGCAGTTAGAAGGATCTAATTGTCTCTTTAAGAATTCACAGCAGGCTTCCTGTATTTCTGCCAGCTGGAGGAGGCAGGCAGCTGGCAAAAGGGTCTGAACGTTGCCTTCCTCCACAGTTATCTGGGAGGTATATGCAAAGTCAATCAGAAGCTCCATGGCCCTCTCATCTATGTCTCTGATCACGACCTCTGTCTGACGGCTCTCCGCCAATTCTCCAGTAAACATAGCTCGGAAGTAGGGACTACAGGCTGACAAAATAACTCGATGAGCATATATCTTTTTAGCGCCCACAACTAGCACCACATCGCATAGCTCCCGGTGCTTTCTCAGTAGGTTAATCACTTCCAAGGTTTGTCGAGGGTGCTTGTCTGAGATATAGGGCATACGGGCAGGTTGGGGAACCCCTTCTGGCAGTTTGTTGGGGTCTCCAAGGGTGCAGCGGCTTGTTACGTCCATACCAGTCTCTCCTGGGCGAATGTTGGTACACCTATGGGAATGGGGAACAGGAGAGAAGGTGATAATTATTAGAAGCTCTCTTTTGCCCTAACTAAAGTGTTCCTAAGTCAAGAGGTAAGGAAACTTGCAATTACTGAGAGAAAGAAAGGCACCCCTAAAGAATTCCTTTTCTAAGAACTCTAAAGCTCAAAATTTCTTCAAAGTCTCTTAAATTGGTATTAATTCCAAGTCAGAGCACTTTTACTACATAATCCCATAAAATAAAGGGTAATTCATCCCAGAAGTATCAGAAAATAACCAGAATAATTTACATGATATTAAAACAGTAAAGAAAATGGCCAGTAAAGTACTGATTTATTTAGCAGGACTCTTTCTTTTTTTTATTGGTTATTCAAAACATTACAAAGATTGCAGAATCACATCGGTTACACATCCACATTTTTACATAATGCCATAATAGTAACTGTTAGCAGGACTCTTAAGAGCCTGTAGAGTCGGGTCTCAGTGGTGGAACATTTGCCTAGCATGTATGAGGCACTGGGCTCGATGCACACAGCACATAAAAATAAATAAATAAAATAAAGGTATTATGCCTATCCATAATTAAAAAAATTAAAAAAGAAGAGTCTTTAGAGCAAGATTGTTTGAGATTCATTTGGGTCTGGAAACATTAAATATGACAATGAGCCTCATTTGAAAATACTACATATGTGCTGAGCAAGTGGTACCTGCTTATAATCCCTGAGACTCGGGAGTCTAAGGAAGGAGAATCCCAAGTTTGAGGCCAACCTGGGCAACTGAGTAAGAACCTGTCAGAAAAAAAAAAAAAGTGAAATAAAATAAGAAGGGCTGGGGATGGGCTAGTGGAATAGCATCCCGTTTGAGTTGGGGTTTAATCCCCACTACAAAAACCAAAACAAAATAAAACAGAACAAAAAACTACATTATGTCAAATTCTCCCTCCAGATCAGTCTGAATTAGTGAAGCTTTACTCTGATTACAGAAGAAAAGAATAAACCCACATACACTTTTTAATTTATAAGTAAGTAGTTTCCAAAGGTTTGAGTTTTGTTGGCAGTTTAGAGGTTTAGATTTTCCTAATAAGAGTGTTATGAATAGGGACAAGGTTTAGTTATAAAAATTCAGTGCCTTACAAGAAGCATTAAACATGAAACAGGATGAGAAAATACTGGCATACATTCCATACATTTAGTTAAGTATGTTCAACTGTGTGCATATACACGTTCACATATGTTTTCATAACTGGTTCCCTTTGTAAATTGCAGGTTATATAAAATGAGTTTGAAAGTCACTATGTAGAGTTTGGCCAAAGATTTAAAGTTCTAAGCCACAAGGGCCAAAAGATACAAAAAAGGAAAAGAAATAGAACATTTCTTTTTTTGGATTATTCAAAAAGACTTTTAAAAAAACATTTATTTTTTTAGTTACAGGTGGACACAAGGTCCTCCTTTTACTTTATGTGGTGCTGAGGATTGAACACAGTGCCTCTGCTTGCTAAGCAAATGCTCTACCTCTGAGCCACAACCCCAGCCCTCAAAGATTTTTTTGCTGCTATTGTTTTTGGTTTTTAAGTAAACAGTTTGGGGTAGGGTGACACTGGCGCTTGGGGAATTGACACTGATACTTTTCTCCATCACTGTGGAAGACTATAAACTGTATATTCAAGTGTGTGTGGCCTACCTGTGTTAAAGATATACTGTTCAGAGGCTGAAATAATCATTTTATTTTAAAAAGGGATATGAGGGAAAAAATTGACATAAGTATTTTATTTTGTTTTGGTTTTTGTAGTGGGGATTAAAACCAGGGATGCTATACCACTAAGCCCATCCCCAGCCCTTCTTATTTTATTTCATTTTTGTTTGTTTGTTTTGAGACAGGTTCTCACTCCTTGGAGGAGTGTCTGTAAATTACCCAAATTCAATGAACACTGAATTATAGGACCAGGGCAAAATATATATGTTTCAACATCTATAAATTGTACAAGCTTTAAGTATGCAAACTGTGCTTCCTCACTTGGCATAAGCTGTTACCCAGCTCCTCTTACTTAAGAGCTTGACTCCTTAATCCAGAAAGGTTCTTCTCCCAAACATCTGCAGAACTCTCTCCCTCATTTCTTTCAGATATTTGCTCAATTGTCAACTTACATACCACCCTATATGAAACCCCAACTCTTACTCCAATTACTTCCTTTACCCTTCTTCATGAATATATCACCTCCTGACATAATACACTGGCTGTCTCCCCCAACCAGAATGTAAACTTGGTGAGGACAAATGCTTTTGTCCGCTTGCTCACTCCTTTATTTTAATATCGGAGTCCAGGGCCTGCTAAATAATTGCTAATGAATTAAACTTTTCTTGTCAAAATAAGTTATACCCATCAATTTACTTGTCTAGTTCTCATGAAAAAGTACAGTGGAAGTGAATCCCTAGGCTAAATCCCCAGTCCCCCCCCCCCAAAAAAAATAGTATGCTCTATCACATACTAGGTATAATCTTGGGGAAATCACCTTCCGTACCTCCCAGGAATGACAATGCTGAGTTTGTCTGAATGTTAGGTCCTCTTATTCCAAATTCTGTGCTTTATTATCCCAAACTCTCTTAGGCAATGGGACTGAGTATTTAAAATGGAAATGACCTTAGAAATCTGGTCTATGTTGCTATTATTCTCCGATGGGAGAAAAAGCAAACACATAGCCACTTGATTATACCACACTACTCTTTTAGGAGAATGAGAGGGCACAAGAACAGGGATCACCAGTATGCTGAAAATTTAAGGGGCACCTCATTTTAAATATTACAAGAAGTTGTACTTAATTCTATACAGAAAGTTATTTTTTCCTGTATTTGTGCTATTCATCTTTTAAATGCACTTTTTTTTTGGGGGGGGACTGGGGATTTAGCCTAGGGATTCACTACCACTGAGCCACATCCTTAGTCCATTTTTTTAAAAATTTTGAGACTGGGTCTTGCTAAGTTGCTGAGGCTGGCCTTGAACTTGGGATTCTCCTGCCTCAGCCTCCTGAGTTGCTGGGATTACAGGTATGCACCACCATGCCTGGCTATAAATGCACACTTAAAAAAAAAATCTAAGCTCACACCTTTCATCATTTTCATTATGTCCAGAAGGTTTTATTGGTAGAAAGTAATTCTTTTCTATATGTTTTCCAGGTGCTTTTGAAGGGAAATTATAATAAGAGACCTAGAAATAGATTGTATTCACACTGTGCCACATCTACGTTCACAACTTCTTTGTTTGGAGTCTGATGGAATAAATGCTCTAAAGATCTGAGGGGTGAGGTGTTGATTTGAAGCTTTAACTGCTCCCCTCCCCAGGATGGAGCAGAATCCTAGGAAAGATTTCTTTGAAGGCTTGAAGGGAGCAAGCTTTATTGTCCAAGTAAAAATTCAACTAGAGAAACCAGGGGGTCTCAGATTACTTGCTTTTTCAATCTGTGGATTTCTATTCAAAAACTGAATTAATGACATTATAAAAATAAAGGAAAAGAAACTAAAACTAAAACTTTACATTTTTAGTAAATGTCAAGTTTGTGAAAGAATCAGTATTTTTAAAATCAAAGGGAAGAAAATCTACTAATGATAACTTCAGCAGATATTGTACTCTTTTAGAAGTTATAAAAAACATAACTTCAAGATAAACTCTAGTAATGACATTTTACCAACAATTATTTCAAGATTTAAAATAATTCTGATTTTATTCCTCTACCCCACCATAGGCGTCAAGGAAAACTTAACTATTTATCCAGTTTTAAGGATGAATTCTCAGTTCTCTTAAATCATTAACTGATGGCATTCCCTTATCTAAGATGGCAGTTAACACAAAGGAAAAGACTTATAATCCATGATTCCGGAAGAGGTTCTTTTGCTGGGCATTAACAAGAAGGCAGCACTGGTAGTGGTGGAAGAAAGGATTGGTTGAGAGGAAACTAATGCAATAGCAACTACATGAGAGAGAAGGAAGGAATTTGGGTCTAAATGGTATCATCAAGCTATGGCATGATCCATCCCTGAAGCCTACCCTACCTCTGGTCTTGCAGTAAATAAATTATTCCAGTGATGAAGCCGGGCTGCATCAAGACTTTGTGTGACTTTCAGCCCCAAACATTATGACATCCAAAATACAGCAGCTAAAATGTGAAACAGCAAAACTAGTCACATATTCTAAATTTACTAACCAACCAAGTACAGAAACTTATTATTGTTTTGACTGGTTAATTACTGCTGTTTCCAGAGGGGCCCCCCACCATCTATAATTGTTGTGTTTTTCTATAGATACCATTGAGAGTTTAGAACTATGGTTTGAATTTTCACCTTTTCTTACAGATGAAAAGAAGACATGAGAAGATCTATCACTGGGCTGGGGATGTGGCTCAAGCGGTAGCGCGCTCGCCTGGCATGCGTGCGGCCCGGGTTCGATCCTCAGCACCACATACCAACAAAGATGTTGTGTCAGCCGAGAACTAAAAAATAAATATTAAAAAAAATTCTCTCTCTCTCTCTCTCTCTCTCTCTCTCACTCTCTCTTAAAAAAAAAAAAAAAAAAAAAGAAGATCTATCACTGAGCTATTTCACCAGCCAAAGACATACCAGGATTTAAAAGACTTCTATTCTAGAGATACCAGGATTGTAATAAAGAGAACTAAACTGCTCATAACAGTAATTTGGAGGGATAAAGTTGTAGGTGGAGGGCTGGGGTTGTAGCTCAGCGGTAGAGCACTTGCCTAGCACGTGTGAGGCACTGGATTCAATCCTCAGCACCACATAAAAGTAAATAAATAAAATAAAGGTATTGTGTCCATCTATAACTAAAAAAATTTTTAAAAGTTGTAGGTGGTAAAAGAACAAGAAGAGAAAAACTGATTAAAAATAGTGGCAGACAGTGATCTAAGGAGAAAGACAGCTAGTAAATTGCTGACAAACTCTATGACCTCCCCAAGGTATTCAAGAGCCTCGAGGTCATGGTGATGGGGAAACCAAGCTTTCAATGGCAGTGATCAATGAAGGAGGAGAGACATTGAGTATGGAGTGTTTCTGGAGAAAACTGGTGTGAAAAGGGGAGACATATAGTAAGATGTCCATTTGCTACTGGGGCAAGGGAGGACTTGAAAATGAATAAATACTGATGCAAAGAAATTTAAAAATATAAGGAGGAGAGAATAAATGCTGGAGCAAGATCCTTGAAGAGTGGGAGTGCACATAACCAAAATGCAGATGAAATGAATCTTAGAATAAAGGAAGAAGAGCTCACCTTGGGAGATCAGAGGAAGGATATAACAGGGAAAATAATGCAGAAAAAAGACGTGTTTATTCTGGGGAAGCATCAGGAAATTGGGAAAGTTCATTACCTCATGGCCTCTATTTCTTTTCTGTGAGGTCCAAAAATGGGAGCAACACGTCATTTGCTCCCAGTGAGAGTGGTGATGGGATCAGGAGGATGGGTAAGGATGTGAAATACCTGCTGTGGAACAAGTAAGCAATAACCAGGACTCACAGCAGCACTGCGGGATGACACTGTTGGCCCAAATGATTTTGAAGAGCATGGATACAGCAACATGATTTCCCTGTGGTTAGTTTTATTCAGCAATACCCAACATCCAAGATAAGAGAATATAAACTCATGGATTAATCTAGAGTTGGGAAATGCCTCAGACAAACTAAGGAGTTGGGTGATGATGAGAAACTGGATGCAGTGGTTGTAGCTCAGCAGCTGTAGCTCACTGAGGGTTGTAGCTCAGTCAGAGCACACATTTAACACACGCAAGGTCCTGGATTCTACCCAGGTACCACAAGGAAAAGTGCAGGCATGCTGTTTCTGACTGGTCAGAGAAGACATGGATATACATTCAAGAAGGGTTAGTCAGAGGACAAATTAGTCATGTTTAAAATTTCAGGGAGATTTTTGAGTGATGAAGTGAACTGTTGAAATGAGAGAAGTCAAAGTCAGGAGTTTAAGAAGACAAGGATAAATAGATGGTTATCCCATGAATATTGATGTGTCCTAAAATGACAGTGAGGAGAATAATTAAATCATGTGCAAGTACAAAGCATGAACCAAAGAACAAATCAAATATCTTTAAAACAAACTTTTTTAGTTGTTGTTGGACACAATACCTTTATTTAATTTATTTATTTTTATGTGGTGCTGTGGCTCAAACCCAGAGCCTTGCATGCACGTGCTAGGCAAGAGCTCTACCACTGAGCCACAACCCCAGCCCCACAAATCAAATATCTTAATTACTACTTCACCTTTACCAAAGAAATGCTACAATTTTTTTATATCTTGCTAATAAGCAAATAACATTTCTGCCCTCCCTGAGAGAGTGAACTTCAAATTTCAGAGTTACTAGGTCACATCATACTCTCAGTCTCATCCATGATTTAATTAAGGAACTGAACCATTTTCTGTAAGTGGCTAATTTTAAAATTAAACACAAGAGTTTAGAAAACATATCTTGGTTCTAAGGCATTTGTAATCAAATTTTATCTCTTAGTCCAAAGATATGTGGAATGTTTCCTTTGACTGGAACTGTGCTCCCTGTCTACTGGAATCCCTCTTCTATGTTTATGCTTCCAGTTCTGCTTATATGAAGGGTGTCCACCAGGCACTCTATGCGTTTTCTGATTTCATACTAAAAAGCCAGGCTGCCTAACCTTTATCTGAAAAGAGTGTGAATGTTTTAGCCTCAAGATACCTCATCACTGCTTACTAGATAAAATGAGTATAAGCTTTGGGCCAGGGATCAAGGCAAGGAGGAGGAAGGGCAAGAAGCCATGTCAGCAAGCTGGACTCCCTGTGTCAGGAAAACCTCCCTAGAATACCACTCAGCAACTTCTGCTAACACTCTGTGGGCAACATAGTATAACATAGCCACCCCCAAATGCAAAAAAGCTTAAGAAGTAGAGCACAGTATTTAATTTTCTCATGAGCCTCGTGAAGGTGGGAAGGGTAGAGGTGCTGAGCAGGCAGACCTATTGCGTATGCATGCCAGGGGACATCAGATCAAGCAGATCTATTTTCCACTATTTTAAGTATACCTTTTAGAAAATCTTTAAAGATAAGAGATCTAAATAGATTTTTTTTCTTTTGTAATTAAATTCATGGAATAGCTTATATGATCTTCACTATGGGCAAAAAGTTATCAGTAAAATCTCTAGATACAAGTAAATAATACCCAAAGCACCTAACGCCTCTATCCATTTTAGAATTTTTACTGGGTTTCCCTCCTAGGTTCGACCTTAAACACCCCTGGCACTGCCTACGGTTCTGTCCTTGGCATTCTCCTTTCCTGTTCTACCCTCATTCATGTCAACAGCCAGAAGAACCTTCTGCATACTGATGACTTAGAATTTTGGGGCGGGGGCAGCTATGGGGGATTGAACTCAGGGGTACTCCATCACTGAGCCACATCCCAGGCCTATTTTGTATTTTTTTTTAGAGACAGGGTCTCACTGAGTTGCTTACCACCTTGCTTTTGCTAAGGCTGGCTTTGAACTTGTGATCCTCCTTGCCTCAGCCTCCCTAGCCACTGAGGATGACTTAGAATTTTTAAAAGAAATTCCTAGCTCAAATCTCTCTTCAGTTCCAGACCCATAATCCAGTTATAAGCTGAATACAGACCCAATAATCCTCAAGTGAACAAAACAGACTGTATTCATGGCTTACTGAAACCTATCCTCTTCCTTTTTTTTTTTTTTTTTTTGGTGGTACTGAGGATTGAACTCAGGGTGAAAAATGGAAAACTATATTATAAAATGTTTTAGTCTCTCTAAATTATTAAAAATAACATCTTAGGACATTATTAGTGTTATTATAATATTGTTGGTAAGATTGCAAATTGGTACAATCTTTGAGGAGGAAAATCAGTCCTTATTATATTTTATTTTGAGACAAGATCTATTGGCTCTTAAATATGTAAAGAATAAAGGTCAAACCCTTTCCCATGGCTGTAGTTTTGTTCTCCATGTTTTTCTGGTTTCCACTTCGTTCCCCATATACCTTACACTCCATAAACTCACATTCCATACATGTCTGATTTGAGGTTCCATTATGTTTGTTTCTTTACAAATTCTTCCTTCTGTTTATGGTGTCATTAATTTACTTGCTTCTTCAGAAGTAAGTTATTATCCTTTCTAGAAGATCCAGCTTAAATATCACCATCTCTGTGATGCTCTCCACATCACCACAGAGCAGAAGTTCCCTCCTCAGGATTTACATCTCTATTAAAATACTGATGTCTGTTTCTATCACTTCATCTGTACACAATCAGTATACCGACACATACAGGTATTATATAAACACTTGATGATAAATGAGTCAATTTCTAATAGAATTAGACTCAGTTTCCAATTTATATTTGTATGGAAAAATGGAAAACGATATTATAAAATGTTTTAGTTTTTCTAAATTATTAAAAATAATATCTTAGGACGTTATTAGCGTTATTATAATATTGTTGGTAAGATTGCAAATTGGTACAATCTCCGAGGAGGAAAATTAGTCAATATCTACCAACATTTTAAAATGTGCATACTCATCAAGAGTGGTGGTACACATCTGTAATCCCAGAGTTTCAGGAGGCTGTGGCAGGAGGATTTCAAAGTCAAGGCCAGCCTCAGCCACTTAAAATGCCCATTTACTTTGCCTGGTTAATTCTACATCTAAGAATTTATTCTACTCTTACACATTTTAGTAAAAACCACCTTCAAAGATGTTCACTGCAGGGCTGGGGATACAACTCAGTTGGTAGAATGCTTGCCTAGCATGCATAAGGCCCTGGGTTCAATCCCCGGTACCATAAAAACAACTACAACAACAACAAAGGATATTTACTGCAGAACTGGTTGTAACAGCAAAATATCTGAATAACTTATTTATTGAAGACTGTACATAATATGCCTACATCAATTTTTTTTATAAAGAGCAGATATTCTTCATATGTTTTATATGTATTACAATGCCTCTGAAAGAATGTATAAGGTTGCCTTTGGAGAAGAAAACTAGGAGCTGGGATCAACACTGGGAGATCCACTTTTCACTGAATATGCTAGTATATTTTTAAAATTTTGCATCATGTACACATAATACTTAAGTGAATAACTTTACTAAAAATGCCAGTTAATTTCATAAACTTTATGATTAAGAATTAGAATATCTAGCATTTATCATTTATTTGTGTTGGGAACCTTCAAATTCTTCTCTTCTAGTTCTTTATAAAATATCATAAAGTGTTGTAAACTATGGTTACCCTACTGTGCTGTAAAACACTAGAAGTTATTCCTCCTATCTACTGTATTTTGGTACCCATTATCTAACCTCCCTGAATTCCTCTCCCCTTCCCCCAATTTCTAGCCACTATTCTATTCTCTACTTCTTCTTCTTCTTTTTTTTTTTTTTTTTGCAGGGAAGGGCAGGGGTACTGAGGATTGAACTCAGAGGCACTCGACCACTGAGCCACATCCCCAGCTCTATTTTGTATTTTATTTAGAGACTGGGTCGCACTGAGTTGCTTAATGCCTCAATTTTGCTGAGTCTAGCTTTTAACTCACCATCCCTCCTGAACTGCTGGGATTACAGGCATGAGCCACCTTGCCCAGCTTCTATTCCCTACTTCTATGAAATCAACTTTTTTTGGCTTCTACGTTTGAATGAGAATATGTAACATTTGTCCTTCTGTACCTGGCTTATCTCATTTAACAAAATGTCCTATAGTTCCACTGAGATTACTGTGACAAGATTCCACTCTTTTTTATAGCTACATAATATTCCTGTGTGTGTACATGTGTTTATTACATTTTCTGTATCTATTCATCTATCAATGGATACCTCAATTGATTTCATGTCTTAGCTATTATAAATAGTGCTATAATAAACATGGGAATGCATATATCTGTTCTTTAGTATTTTTTTTTTGTAGCTGGATGCAATACTTTTATTTTATTTATTTTCATGTGGTGCTGAGAATTGAACCCAGAGCCCCATACGTGCTAGGCGAGTGCTCTACCTATGAGCCACAACCCCAGCCCAGGAATGCATATATCTTTGATGTAGTAATTTCCTTTGTATACATACCTCATAAGGTGATAGTTGGATATACGGTACCTTTAGGTTTTTGAGGAATTTCCATACTGTTTTAATAATGGCTATACTAATTCACATCAGAAGATGGAAATGCTAATTACCTTGATTAAACTATTACACCTGTATACATGTATTATCACACTGCACTCCATAAATATGAACTCAAAATAATTCTGAGTGGGGAAAAAAAAGCACACAAAAAGAATACCTTTAATACTAATTTGAAACTGTGTGTGTGTGTGTGTGTATGGCTCTGGAGCTTTCTGCCTCTGAGCCACATCCTCAGCTCTTTCTAAATTTTATTTTGAGACAGGACTCACTAAGTTGCTGAGGTTGGCCTCAAACTTGTCACCCATCTGCCTCAGCCTCTTGATAGCTGGTATACGGAGTTATCGTGCATAGCTCAGTCTCTTTTTTTTCATAGCCCTCTACCAGATTGTCTGCAGAAGCTGTTCATTCAATTATTCAGTGATCATTAGGTGTTAGGGGTGCAAACATATAAAGACCTATGAAACTCAGCTCCCAATCTAACAGGGAGAATGAACTTGTATTCAAATAATCTCAATAAAGTTACTTCTCATCCAAAGCTTCTTTAATAGCAGCTGAGTATAAACCCAACGTTATTTTACAGAGACTACCTTCTGGGATGCAGCTGCAACTGACAGCCAAACAAAGAAAGGTAGGGAAGTGTGACAGAAGTTAATAGGCAGCAGGTAAAAGTAAGACTAGAGAGCAACAGGCAGGCCAGCCTCTGGCCAAATGAGAGTGATGAAGAAAGAGCTGTTATTTAACAATGGCACTGGAATCATCCAACAAAAGTTTGAATACCTGACAGTATTATGTAATAGAGCAAGAAAAAAAAACAGATAAAAAAAGAACAGAGATGAGTAATTAAGTGAATATTTTATATAGAAATTATTAATAAACCAAAAACATTCCCACACATACTACCTTTCCTTAAAAAGGTCTAATTTTAGCAATTACATAAGATATTTATGGCAGATGAGGAAGAGAAGCAATCAATGGTTTTTGCAATGTTAGAAAATGAAGTGAAGCATTTAATGTTTCTTCATGTACTTTACAATTATTTCTATTGTAGAGAAAGACATATAAGAAAACAGAATGTGTCACTTCCACAACATCTTTTCATTTAGTAATATCAAAACATCAGCAAACATTCACGAATTACCAACATCCTGGTCAGATATACTACAAAAGTAAACTGGGCTACAGAGGTGTAAAGCTTAAGGTCCATTGAAAATAACAGAACTAGAAAAGGAAATATATTCTGATTCTAGCTCCTAGTTCTTACTCATACCCTCATCATGAAATGATTCTCTTAAAAAGGGCTCCAAGAGTTATCTTTGCTGTTAAATAACAAACGATTAAATAGAGTTCAATAACCATAAAACATGTTTGAACAAAGAAGAATATGATTTATTTTAGAACAAGAATCATTTGTTCTAAGCAAAATTTAATAAGATTTGAGAACCTTTTTTTTTTTAAAAAAAAAGAAAAAAAAGCCTTGAGTTTAAACATGCTGAATTTCATTTAGTGTAACTTATGGTTTTCTTCCTAAATGCCTACCTGCGCATTGGCTTTCCTTCCATGCACCATGAAAAGTATCCTTCACTACACTCTAAAGCCGAACCTAAAACAAACAAACAAACAAAAACCAGTAACTTAATAAAAGTCATTTCTGATTTTTCCAGCAAAAAAAAAACTTTTATAATAATTTCACTTATTTTGTCAGTCATCAAGAACTTCATATAGTAATAGCCCTCAGACTTCTAATCACCACGGAGTCCAGGGCGGGTAGGAGGACTATCCTTCCTCTGCAGGCTCAGACGGTCACCTGCGAGGTGCAGGAAAGTGCGATAAATGGCCCTGACTGTAGATAAGTCTTGTCCCTCCTCAAAAACTCCCCAGAGACTCTTAATTCCGCCTTCGCCAACAAGTGCATTTCCCGAGTAATCGCCGCTACCCACCACAGTGCCCACCGGACGGACCGGGTGGGAATGCGCGGGTGGACCCGGGACCTGAAGGGTGTGAACTTGCTCCTCAGTGACCAGGCACCGGGGGCGGCAACTGCCTGAACCCAACCACTCGTCTCCAAGCCCCGGGCAGCTGGCACAGGGCAGGGAGAGGACGGCTGCGGACTCACGAGCCCTTCCCTTGGCCCCAGAAACGCTGCTGGCCACCCACTCGGCGGTTCCACGGGACGCCCAGGACTCGCTTCCTTCCCCGCCTTCACGCACCGCCCGAGGCAGCCGTGCGGGGCGCGGACCCCCGGCACCTCCCCCGGGTCCAGGACCGGCTGTCAGCCAGCGAGCGCGCCGCCTGGCGCCCCGCGAGGCCCGCCCCGGCGCCCCAACAGCCTCTTTTCGGCGCCGACTGACAGGCGACCGACGACGCTCCGGCTTCACCCGAGCGGGCAGCTCGGCAACTTGGGATCCCGCGTTTGCAAAGCCAGACCTGGCGCGCCGTCCGGTGTCCGCGGCTCTACGGCCGCTCACTTACCGGCTCTGACACTTTCTTCTCTGCCGCAGCCTCCTCCGCCTCCTCCGCCCTCCTCTCCTCTCTGCCTCCGCCTCTGCCGCCGCTAGCGCAGGCAGGACGCCGCTCCGCGAACTATTTCCTTTCCCCGCACCCTCCCCTAACCAGAAGCAGGAAGTGGTCCTCTCTCTAAATCCTTCCCGCAGAAACTCACATCTCCCGGCCAGAGATTCCGACGCCGCTCCGGAAGTAGCCGCGCCCTTTGTTGGAAATTCCCAAAACCTCAAAGACTACCAGTGCTCGGTCCCTTTCTTGTACCCGAATAGTGACCCTTTAGTTTACTGCTGAACTGGTAGTAGTTGAAGCTTCCTCCTTTCTATGAAGATATGTATATGATATTATATGTAAAAGTATTATATATGTGAATTATATCTCAGGCCCTTACTATGTGAAGAGCTCAGGATACACAGACAAATCAGAAACAGACCTTACCCTCCACATTCCCCACACTATAGCTTTCAAGGAACCACGATTTTATCCAGACTCCAAGGCAGTGCCTTTTCTGCCTAGTATTTACCACCAGGCACAGTTTCTGTGGACTCACTTTCCAATTAGGGGAAAACATAGTGTTCCCCTTCCAATTTGTCTTTTCTTCAAATTCCCCATAGTATGTAGCCCTGTGATTTTTTTTATTTATATATATTTTGAAAGGAAATACATGCTGCAAAGGTAAGGTGTGATATTTTTACAATTTTAAGAATATCAGAAAAAGATCATTGCTGATTTCCTGATAACCATCCTAGGCTAAGCGTTAGTTTAACTGATTTTTCTTTTGCTGTTCTTTACATGAAATCTATCTAGGTCTGTTTAGTTAGTTGTTTCTGAAAGGGAAAGGATGCCTCTTGTTAATAAGCATGTGATGAGGAATGAATGGTGTTTAGGTCCTCAGAACTATAGTTTCCAGTCCTAGTCCTGTGATTATCACTACATGTACACCTGTAAATTTTTTTTTTTATGTTTTAAAATTACATATATGGTATCAAATTGTATGCCATCTTTTGCAACTTGTCTTTTCCACTTAACATTCTGTTTGTAAGATCTGTCCATGCTGATTAATGGCTGTTCAATTCAGAGAATTCTTAAAAATGTAGTCCTGGATCAACAGCATCAACATCACTTGAGAAATGCAAATCCTTGGGGGTCACCACAGATCTACTGAATCAGAAACTCTGGAAGTGGGGTCCAGTAACTTGTAATTTTTTTTTTAAATAGATTTTTTTAGTTGTAGATGGACACAATACTTTTAAAAATTTATTTATTTTTTTAGTTGTAGTTGGACACAATACGTTTATTTTATTTATTTATCTTTATGTGGTGCTGACAATTGAATCCAGGGCCTCACATGTGCTAGGCAAGTGCTCTACCACTGAGCTACAACCCCAGACCCAGTAACTTGTATTCTAACAAGTTCTCTGGGTGATTATAATGCATTTAAAGTTCAAGAACCACTGCAATAACATTTCTTTTCACTGCTATATCGTATTTTATATATATCCCATAGATTTTGATAAATCCATTATCCTACAGTAGGGTTCCATGTTGACATATCTACAGCCATCTTGGGTTATAATCACCCTTTTTCCCACCTGGTGATAATAGCACTCATCCCAAACCCTGTGAGACAAAGTCAGTTAGGATAGTTGGCTGAACGTGCCTTATCAGCCACTGATGCCCAGACTGTTTTTTAACTGATATTTAACTTAATACTTTTTGAAAAAAAAACCACATACATTCTAGTTGACCATAGCCCATCTTTGCCTACCTTAACATACAACCCCCTTCCTAATGTTTAGGGGTGCAGGGATCCTGCTGTCTTGCTGCCACTGAAGTCACACTGCTCTCTGCCAGTTCTCAACAAAGTAAACGTGTAATTCTGCCTCTCTTTGCCTTTTTCTTTGGCCTCACAACACCTTCCATCTTTGGCAACCAGTTCTAATACACCAAGAATGTTTTTTTCTGAAATATTCACAGATGGATATTTTCACTGTTTCCAGTTTTCCATTATAAACATGCTGCAATGTAAATTCTTGCATATGCCTCCTGTATGCATCTCTAAGAATGTCTCTAGGGTATGCAATTAAAGTAAAATTGCTGAGTGTGCTATGCACAGCTTCAACTTTACTAGCACTAGTAAAAGTTGCTCTGTTTTAATAACATTAGCAAATAATATAGCATGTTTTGTTATCTCATCAATAACCATTAGTCCTCTTGAGGAAGGTTCTAATATCATCATTCGGATTTTACGGATGATGTCAAGATAATACGTAACTTGCCCAAAGTCAGGTGCTTCTGGGAAACATCTTTCTGGGATACACAGCAAGTCAGAGGCAGAGCTGGGACTGGGTGCCCAGTGGCTCAGGACTCCCTGCCTTCAGCCACAGTGTTATGTTGCCTCTCCCACAAGAAGGGTTTAGAGTTTTGTTGGTCTGTATCATCCTCACACTTGGTGTTCCCCCAACTTTAAACTTGTTTGTGCCAATCTTATGGGTATAAAATGGCTTGGATGTATATTTCTCTGATAACTAGTGAAATATCTTTGAAATGTTATCATTTGCTAACACGTTTTTAATTTTTAAAGAAATTATTTCGTTTTACATTTTTTTTTTTTATTGGTGCATGTTGTGGTTTGGATATGAGGTGTCCGCTGAAGGCTCACAATTAGATTATGAGGGCTGTAAACTAATCAGTGGATCAATCCATTTGAGTGACTGATAATCTGAAAGGCGTCTATGCTGGGTAATAACTATAGGCAGTAGGGTGTGGTTGGAGGACGTAGGCCATTGGAGGCATGCCTGTGGAATTATATTTTGTCCCAAGCACCTCATGCTTTCTTTCAGCATCCTGACTGCCACGTAGCTTTCCTCTGCCATGCCCTTCTGCCGTACCTCTGCCTCACCTTGTGCCCAGAGAAATGGGTCAGCTGACCATGGATTGAACCTCTAAAACTATGAGCCAAAATAAATTTTTGTTGGATATTTTGGTCACAGTGACAAAAAAGCAGACTAACAGAGTACATTATAATTACACCTAACGGTAGGATTTGTTGTTACATATTTCTACATGCACACAATAGAACAATGTAATTTGGGTAAAGCATGTTTTATGTGTGAAAAGCTGGCTTTAAGGTTTTCACATGTGAATTGCCTATAGTAAAAAAAGACATCTTCAAAGTGACCTTAGGTTTTTTCCAAAATATGAATTATATTTTAAATTATTTGTAGTGATAATATTGAAGAAGGTATGAAAATGTAAGGAATACGACAAACCAAAGACTGATTTTTAAACTCTGGGCCAGATAAGAGCAGTCCCTCCTCCTTTTGTGAATCTGTGATTCACTCTCCAACTCTCTGCAATCTGGCTTCTGCTTCTGCTACTCTATTTCTTTTTAAAGTAGAGCAGTTCAATGTGAATCCACTCTTTCTACTTATGTTAAGCGCAGGAAACTCCATTTAGAAATATGCATATGGCAAACCTGGCATTTACAATAAGTACATGACCTCCATCATTTTGGAAAGATGATGCTGTTGGAGGCCTTGAGTTTCTAGTTGAAGATACACCCAAAATAGATGTTACCTAGATTCAGTGTGAGGCAGTGGCAGCAGCCTAGCACTTCTTCAGGGGTTGCTGAGCTAACTCTTAGTCTTTCTGTCTTTTGTTTCTCCCCATTTTCTACCGTGCATTGTAGTTGTACAGCATGGTGGGATCTGTTGTTACAATGTAACTGTGCAATCTGGCTAATGTCACTTTCCGGCACTTCCCTTTCCCTCTCTCCCGTCCTTCACCCTCCCCTCTTCTCTACTGATCTCCCTTCAATTTCATCAATTAGAAATCACATCTTGTTTAACTATAGGCAGGTAGGGTATGGTTGGAGGACGTAGGCCACTGGAGGATAAAATACTGTGCAGGGGCCCCAGATTCAGTGGTAAACAAGACCCATAGGCCCCTTATTTTGTGGAATTTTCATTCTTGAGAGGATAGGCATTATAAAGTTGTTTACCATTGAGACACAATTGAAAGTGACAGACAGGTGCTAAGAACCACCTAGCAGGGCATCCTATCTACACTAGAGGGTAAGGGCAAGTGTGGTAAGATGTCCCTCCACTTCTGCAGGTGCATTTTTGTCCCTTCAAAATGGTCTTTTCCCTTCCCACTTCTTTTAACGAAGTGGGGGGTGGAGTATGGGGTGGGAAGGAGTTCACCAGGAGTTCACCAGATGTTATGCTGTTTGGACTTTCCAGACACAAGAGTAATTAGCTAAACAGACTTGTTTTATTTTTAAAACACCCAGCCTCCAGCATTCCGTCAGAGCAACACATAACTGACAAAGACAGGTGGTATAACAGGAAGTGCTGTGATGGGAGCCAGAAGACCTGGTCTCAGAGCTGACCCTGTGACGTCAAGCAATCACTTAGTCCTCTGAATCCTCAGTTTCTCATCTGTAAGTTGAAATTTGAATCCTTACAACCTCTGAATCAATAGTTATTAGTTATATGAGACTTGTATGAGGCAAGTTATAAAACCCTCCTGAAAAAGACAAAAGTAGATTTTCAAACATATATGAAAAACTTTCCATGCTATTGGATAGGATGACTCAATTTCATAAAGATAACAGTGCCCCTGTATCAGTCTGTTTTCTGTTGCTATAATAAAATACCAGAGGCAGGGGAATATAAAATAAGAGGGTTCTTAATTCAGAGTTTGGGATGCTGAAAAGTACATGGTTGTATGTCCCCATATGCTTAGCCTTTGGTCAGGATCTCATAGCTTATGTATCACTATAGTGGTTCCACAGGCAGAAGAGAACACATGGGAAGCCAGAGATTCAGGGGCTAGTCTTGCTCCCTTTACAAAAACTCAAGTGAGAGAACTCACTCTCTCTGCAAGAGAAGCAGTAATCCTTGCCCAGGGTGATGTCCCTGTGATCGAATTATCTTGCAGTTGGCCTCACCTTTTAAAGACTCTACCGCCACTCAACGTGGCACATTGAGCACCAAGCTCATGAGCCTTCCAGGGATACACTCGACCAAATCCAAGCCCGACCATCCCCAAAGTTAATTTATAAACACAACACACTCCAAGTATCCTGGTCCATTTGTGCCATCATAACAAATTGCCTTAGAACAGAACTCTGTTTTCTCACAGTTCTGAATGCTCAAAAATCCAAGATCAAGGGGCTGGCATTTGGTGACTGACAAAGTCTGTTCCCTACTTCTGAGATGCCACCTTGTTGCTGCAACTCTGGGCAGAATGCATGCTCTGTGCGCACACGAGGTGCCCACCCTTCAACCTCAAGTCGTTTTATTTTTTTACTTTTTGTGGTACTGGATTGAGCCTGGGGTGCTCTGCCACTGAGTCACATCCCCAGCCCTTTATGTTTTTCATGTTGAGATAGTGTCTTACTAAGTAACTGAGGCTGACCTTGCACTTATGATCCTCCTGCCTCAGCCTCCTGAGTAGCTGGGATTAGAGGTGTGCACCACCACACCCACCTCAAGCCCTTTTATAAAGGAGCTAATCCCATTCCCTTCATGACTTAATCACCCCCAAGGTAACACCTCCTAAGAACATTGCATTGAGGATTAAGTTTCCAGGAATTTTGGAGGGAACCCAATCATTCAAACCATAGCATCAAGTCAAATCAACATCAGTTTTTAACAGAGCTAGATAAATTGATTATAAATTTATGTGGAAAAATAGACAAATGGGAATACCCCAAAATGCCCTAAAAATAGAAGATGCAAAGGGTGGGGTTAACTGAGACTTTATAAAAACATATCAGAATATAATATAAAACCTGTATCATTGAAACTGTGATTTTAGCATTATGAACAAATGAAGGCAGAGATAGACTTAAGAGCAATGGGAATTTAGTATGTGATAAAGGCAGTATCTCAAATCAGAGGGGAAGATAGGCACTGTTTCACAAATGATGCTGACAGCTGGGGAAGCCGGTGAAACTGGATTGATTTCTTATTCCATATGAAAGGCTGAACTCCGCCACAGTCTCACCAAAGCTCTCTGAATACCGCAGGGGAAGCTCTGAGGCTGGGATGGACCTTCTCATGTAGTCTTTGTATTGTATGACAACCAAAGTATTAGGAATCTGAATACAAATAATGAAAACATTTAAAAAACTAGGAAAACATGGATGAATTTCTTAAGAGTGGAGAAACATTTCTCTGATCATGACTCAATTTAGCAAAAAAGGGGAGGACCCGGGAGGAAAGGAGGAACTTTGGATTGGGCAAAGGGGAGGGAGGAGAAAGGAGGGGGCCTGGGGGTAGGAAAGGCGGTGGAATGAGACGGACATTCCTAGGTACATGTATGATGACACACAAGGTGTGACTGAACTCTACACAACCAGAGACGTGAAAAATTGTGTTCCATTTGTATATAATGAATCAAAATGCATTCTGCTGTCATGAATTAGAACAAATAAATAAATCTTTAAAAGTTTGGAAAAAATTAATAAATTTGCATATAAAAATGGCACAGAAAGGGCTGGGGTGGCTCAGTGATAGAGCACTCGCCTAGCATGTGTGAGGCCCTGGGTTCGATTCTCAGTACTACATAAAAATAAATAAAATAAAGTTATTGTTTCCAACTACAACTAAAAAAAAAAATTTTTTTTTAAAAGAAATGTCCCGACTGACAGGACACATCAACGTGGGCAGTGAACCTAGATGGGGAGGAATGAAGGGACAAGAGACACGAAAGGTGACAGCAAGACAGGAGTTCTGATCAAGCTGCAAACTTTTATTGTTCACACAGGGGTATTTATGTGCTGGGGATGGGGAAGCTCTCTTATGGGCAGTTGCTGGATGTCTTCACAAGGTGAGATAACGCAGGATGTTTCAGGAAGACAGATGGCCTCAGGATGTCTCAGGGAGATAGATGGCTGCAGGGTGTCTCCCAGGTGGGATGTCTCCCAGGGGGCTGTTTCTTGTAACTGTCAGGCTATTCTTTGAAGGAGAACTCCCTTCTAGTCCCTGGCATCTCCCCCTTACTTATGTAAAATATTTGACCATGTTTTTTAGGGGGTGATAGAGGCTCTGTTCCTCTAGGAGGCCTTAGAATATCTCCTGATCCGACCATACTAGCAAACATTAAGCCTACCTGTGTAGGTTAGAAATAAAGGCCTTAAACTAAAAACTACTCTGGCAGTCCCTTTTGATAGTTATCAGGCATTCCTGTCTGAGAATCTCTTTTGCAGCCTCCAGTTTATTTATTCTTGGAAGTTACATTTAACTATTATTATCATTTAAAATGTCCAGGAACAGCTGTGTTTTGGCTTTGACTGTCTTTGCTAAGTGTTTAAGATGAAGCAAGTCAAACTGACTTTTGTTTCTATCTATTGTTAACAGTCAGCTGAGTTTCCCTGGGAGTCCTCGGAGAACTTACAGCAGCTTCTCAGTTCCGCTAGTGCCATTTGCGCTGCTAGTGCCATTTTCGCTAGGATGGGTCCAGGCCTTGCTTGACAATGTGGCTTCCCTTGGAAGCATCAGGGATGTCTCCCTTTTCTGATGACCCTCCTCTTTACAGCAAATGCACTGATTGGCTTTCTGTCCTCCACTGGTCTCATTAATCTCCCTGATGGGGAAGTTATGTGGCCCAGAGTTGCAAAGCTCTTTGGAGAAGTCCCCTATTCCCTGACTCAGACTGACTCAGAGGGCAAGAGCCAAATATTGGTTTTCTTGGCCATTTTAATTTAACTAATTTTAAAACTTAATCTTAAACATCCAGCAAATAAATTTCAACAGCCTTATATTAAGAGTACTGGGCTTTAATATCTATCTCTCTATCCTGTAGGTGATAACTCATTATCTTAAATTAACCCAGGTTGTGAGTTTTTAAAGTAGTACCTCTGCAAAACAACAGGCAATCTTAAATCATTTATAAGAAAACTACAAAATAAAATTATCAAGAGTAAAAACATTTAGTTCACATAATAGCTACCTTGAATTTTGGTGGAGTATATCCCCTGTTTGAGATCCTGACAATCGTGACAAAAACCAGCTTTTGGACACAACTTTAAATGTACTGAAATCTGGCCTACTTCTTTCATAGTCTCTTTCACAAGCAGTGAGATGGAACATAGAGCCTTATCTCAAGTGAGGCGGGGCTCTTCACAAATCTTATGTACTATAGTTCTGAAGCTGATCTTTGCTTTTTAGACATCATTTTATAAAGCTTACATAAATTGTTGTTCAAGTTTACATGAATATTGGCTAACACAACATAATATCACATCTAAAACATGAATTAAAGGCTGAAAACTTTTAATCTTTTATAGAAAAGTAGCAAAGTACTTTTGTGTTTTACAATAAAACCTTCACACAGATTAGGTTCTCATTAACTTAAAAATACCTTTAAATTGTATCTCAGTGTAAAAAGTAACATGGAACTGTACATATCTTATTGATAATAAGTCCAGTTATAGAACACAAATGATATAAATAAATCTCCAACATGTTTTTCTTTTAAGCCTACAATTACCATACAACTTCAGAACACCAGCTTGATATAATGCTCTTTTGAAGCTTCTACCTTACAGACTTGTATACTTGGAAGATATGAATTAATAGCACCATAATTACATTGATGATTTTATATTAACCAAGTTTAGCTCTTAAATAAATAACATTACAATATTGAAAAATAACAGTTGTTGTTTAACCATAGTTATATAATTTTTAATTTCTTTAAGATTACTTGTTCAAAAACTTACACATATAACCAATTTACACAGACCTTTTTTATCACTTACTTAAACCCTTTTATTAACTTAATCACATAGACTTTTTTATCCAGAAACACATTTTCCCTTTATTAAATCCATATCTAGAACCTTTTAGTTTTTCTTTTCCATCTGTTAACCTTCTTTTTTGTTCACATTTTGAAACAATACTTGTAAATTTGTGAATTTAAGCAATTATTTCATAGACATCAACATGTTTTTAGGTTAGAAAAACTTATAAGCTTAATTTTAAAGACATCTTTACTTTTATCTGTTTACCCAATTTAAATTGAACCATTTGAATCAAGCGAATCAAAGATATTTGGATCCATTTTTTTTATGAGCGCTCCTCGTATATCTGCCAATTGTCAAATAACTGCATGATATATGGACATACACACATACAGACATACCGACATACAACACATAACACAAGTGTGCACACATATACAAGGCCTTGTAGCTGTTTTTTGAGGTAAAATCTCCATTGCAATGTTTAAAAACTCCACAGTTGATCAAAAATAGAACTGATCAGAAAACATTAACTTGTCTGTAGGATCAAAATCATGAGCTCAAGAAAAAAATACAGAATCTAAGAAAAAGCAAGAGTCCTAAAAAAGATGACTGGCCAGTAATTAGTAAATACCATACAATTTACTTTTTGGTTTGGTCTAGTTTGAGTTCAGGTAAAAAGACACTTTTAAGAAAGGGGGATCTGTGGGGATGTAAACTTAAGAAATAAGCCTGAGAGAAGGGTAGAACATCCTTTTAAATGTTGGCAGCGCGGTCTTCCATCTCCAGGCGATGATAGTGGACCTGTATGGGCTTAGAGGCCAAAATATTAATTTGTTTTTTAATAAATTGAACCAGCCTGTTTATAATGCAGGGTCCTATGGACACCATTAAAAGTAAACCCAACAAAGGGCCTAATAGTGGAAGAAGGTAGGGTAGAAATCCATTAAGCCCAGTCCAGAGGGGATTTTCAAATAGTTCCCTTCGTCTCTTTTCTAAATCTTCTTGAAGCTGCTTAATTTTAGTCCGTACTATGCCTGATTTATTGGCATAAAAGCAGCATCGTTCCCCTAAGGCCAAGAAAATACCTCCCTGGTTAGCTGTCAGCAAATCTAAGCCTCGTCTGTTTTGAAGGACCACTTCTGCCAGGGAGTCTATTTGGTCCTGTAAATCTTTAATGGTTCCTGATAGAGTTTGTACATCATCTGTAAGTTGTTGAGACAGGCGACGGTAAGAGTGTATAGTCGTGCCTAAGCCAGCTGTACCTGTGCCCACAGTAGCTGTAATTCCAAGGGTGGCAAGGAGTGGTAAGGCCTGTATTGCCCACCTGTGTCTTTTGACTAAGGTGTCTAGGCTAGGAATGGGTAGAGGTTCATCTCCTGGGACAATAGTTATATCAGGGAGTAATAAGGCAAGAACACAGCCAGAGGTCCAATTCGCTGGAAGCCTGGGGAAGGCTGAGTTTCCTCCACACATAAAAACTGTGCCATTGGGGGGACAAAGAGATGGGGTAGGTGAGGAATAATTTTTTACTGTTGAGCAATTTCCAAAGGAAGTAACTCCAACATCAATATCATAGGTATTATTCTGCATCGCGCCTAAAAGACATAATGTAAAAGTGCCTATAGGCTGTACTTGAAAAGGAAATCTGGGTTGGCATGTATTATCATTGTCTATGATAGAATTGATAGGAACCGCCATAGGCATGACTGCTCCTGTTGTCATGCAGAGCCAGCAATCACCAGCAAGGGTGGGGTTGGAATTATTAAGCAAGGAGAAGGTAGTTCCCAAAATATCTAATGTATTGGTATCTAAATCTGGGAGCTGGGATTTAGGCAGCATTAAGGGATGATATGTGAGCTCAGGGATTTGTGGTTTCAAAAGTTTGATTATCTGAAGATGCTTGATAGCATCAGTGGGTCCTCCACCATCAGAGACCCCTGTAGGGGCCTTAATGGGCTAACAGGAGGGTTTACCGACAGTGCCTTGGCATCCAGCTGACTGTAGCTTGGTGTATATGCCTTCTCCTCCCCGGTCAAGAAGGGGAGTATAATGAATAGCGGTCCCCCCTGCTGCATGAGTTTTAGTTAAGGTGGCTTCAAAAAATTGTTCTCCCTGCTTGTTAACACAAATTGAGGTTGACGCATAACAAGAGACATGCATCGCCTGGGTATGCGTACAAGTTGCAGAACAATTTTGGAGAGCTTTACTTGTACTAGGGGGAATAATCTTTGGCTTGTTAACACATACATACCCATTCAGGCTGATGAACTCCTCCAAGTTTATGGTCAACCTCAGCACGGAGGTAAGCCACCTTAGTCACGCAGTCAGCAGTCTGGGTCCAACAAGTGGGAGCCTGAGTCCAAGATCCTCCCCTGCATTCGCAGGGGGCGCCAAAAAGGTACTCCCTGATGTTGGAAGGTGGAGGGCCAAGGCCTCCGTGTACAAACCTGTTCAGCAGAAGTGCCTTAAGCAGGATCCTCACACAGATTATTGGCTGCATCTGAAAAAGAGGAAAATTTGTCCTCAGGGGGAGGGTCTCCGTCCCCGGGTTGAGGTAAGTCATTAACCTGCTTAACCAGGCGTTCTGGTAACCATCTTGGGGCTGCTTGCTCTTGGTCCAAAACACAAGCTGAGCCTCGTCCCCAGATGAGGACAGGATCTGGGCCTTTCCATTTATTTGTAAGGGGATCATGCCACATAACAGGTGGGCGAACAGAATTGGACGAGGGATGCCAGTGTCTGTCTGCGGCCGAATGGCCTTCACTGTCTAGGGTAAGAAAATTAAGGGCAAATAATGCATGGTTAAGGCAATCCCTGGGAGTGGTAAATACAAGGGCGGAAGCCTTAAGGCGGATTAGCCAAGTCTTTAAGGTAAGGTGGGCACGTTCCACAATGCCTTGGCCCTGAGGGTTGTATGGAATTCCAGTAGTATGACAAATTTGGAAGGTGGCACAAAACTGTTTAAACTTGGCACTGGTATATGCAGGACCATTATCTGTTTTAATATGTATTGGTTTACCCATTATGGAAAAGGCTGAAACAAGATGAGAAAGGACATCTTTGGTAGCCTCTCCAGAATGTGGTGATGCAAAAATAAAGCCACTGAAGGTATCTATAGAAACGTGTATATATTTGGTTTTTCCAAATTCAGGAAAATGAGTAACATCCATTTGCCAAACCTGATTGGGCAGTAATCCTCGGGGGTTAACTCCCAAGTGTTGAATGGGGAGGGAGACAGCGCAAGCAGGACATGCTTTTACTATTTCTCGTGCCTGCTGCCTGGTAATTTTACAAAGTAATTGAAGGCTCTGGGAATTTAGATGGTGAAGATTGTGTAACTCCGTGGCCTTTTGAATGGAGCCAACAAAAATTGGAAAGATGGGACGAGTTGCTGCATCAGCCTGGGCATTGCCTTGTGTTAGAGGGCAGGGAAGATCAGAGTGTGCCCTGATGTGTCCTAAGAAAAATGGGTGTTGTCTGGCCTGAATCAGCTGCTGAAGCTGGTGAAACAGAAAGGCCGCATTGGAAGAAGCCTTAATGGCGGGTGAAATCTCCAGCAGGGGCACAGAGTGAGCCATGTAGGCACTGTCTGTATACATAGTAACAGGCTTATCGAAAAATGTTATAAAAACTTGTGTTATGGCAAACAGTTCCACGAGCTGTGCTGACTGATAGACAGTATCAAAGGTGGTAGGCTGGTTATTGACAACAAAGACTGCACGGCCGTTACTGGAGCCGTCTGTAAAGACAGTAAGGGCTTGAGGAATGGGAGTCTTTTGAGTAATTTTGGGAAAAATAAATGGATGTAATTGGGCAAAATGTAAAAGGGGGTCATTGGGGAGGTGGTTATCAATTGTTCCCAAGAAGCCTGATAGGGCAATACCCCATTCATCCCCTGTCTGCAGTAAAAATTGGGTTTGGTCCTTAGTATATGGAATTAAAATATTATCAGGGTCTTTGCCAAAATGTTGTCGAGAAAGCAAGCGACCTTTGATAATAATAGAAGCTACCTGAGCAGGATAAACAGTAATAACCTTGGAGGATGTGGTGGGTAAATGGACCCAAAGCAAGGGGCAGCCTTTATTTTTAAAATGTGGATCCCACTGCCAAAATATTCCTGTGGGTGTATGAGGAGTGTGTAAAATAACCAGAACCAGAGGAAGGTTATAAGAAATTTGTGTAACAAACTGTTGGGCAATGGCTTCTGTGACTTGGTTTAATGCCTGTCATGCCTTGGAAGTAAGCTTTCGAGGGGAGGAGGGGTGGGAATCACCTCTCAAAATATCATTAAGGGGCAAAAGTACACAAGTGGGTAATTTTAAATATGGTCTTAGCCATTGAATATCCCCCAGTAATTTTTGAAAATCATTAAGGGTGTGAAGATGGTCCACACGTAGTTGTATTTTAGGAATTTGGATCTGATTATCTTGAAGTTTAAGGCCCAAATAGGTATAAGGGTCCTGTGTTTGAACCTTGTCAGGAGCTATCTGTAGTCCCAAGGTAGTGAGGGCTTTGTAAAGGTCCAAGTAACAATTATTAAGGTCATGGGTATTAGGTGCGGCAATTAACAAATCATCCATATAATGTAAAATATAAATTTGTGGCCATCACTCTCTCACAGGGTCTACTGCTTGAGCCACGTATTTTTGGCAAAGACTAGGGCTGTTGGCCATACCTTGGGGAAGAACCTTCCATTGAAATCTCTGTATAGGGCCCTGAAAATTAATGTGAGGGAGACTAAAGGCAAAATAGGGTCTATCCTCAGGATGTAAAGGAATGGTAAAAAAGCAATCTTTTAAGTTAATAACCATTTTACAATAGTTTTTGGGAATAGCCACTGGTGTGGGAATGCCTGGCTGTAATGTAAGGGTAAAAGAAATTGAAGTTAAAGTGTAAGAGTTAAAGTATAAAAGACCGGGCATTGTAAAGTTTCCAAGCTGCAGGGCCTGAGTTAAAAAGTGAAGGACCAGGTATTGTTAAAATCCTCTGTTAGGACAATACCCGAACTGCCCAGTAAATATTCCCACTGACTCCCTGGTTGTCTAATAACCTGGGACTCTGTGTAGTTTGTCACGTAGTCCTTTAGGCCCTAAAACCAATCAGTTTGAATGTGTACCCCGCTTAGAAGTGACCGATCACCCCTGTCCAATCTGTTCCCGCCAATGAATGTACTAATCATGTCTCAGAGTTGTTGTTCAATTTTCCCGCACCTCATGATGATTTGTTCTGATGTATGCAAAGCCCCCCGCCCTCCCCCAAAAGTGTACTTAAGCTCTGCTTGACCTCTGCTCTGGGCCGCTCTCCCTTCCTGAGTGAGCCTTGAGCCTCAGCGCGCTGAATTGGATCCTCAATAAACTCCCTCCTGCTTATTGCATGAAGCCAGTCTCTTGTGGTCTCTTCCTCCGAAGCTTCGCCGGACCCTTACAGTAGTGCTCCCATCGGGCGCATAACTTTATTAATGGCACGCAAATCTTGTAAAAGGCGCCACTTGCCTGATTTTTTTCTTGATAACAAAAATAGGAGTATTCCATGGTGAGGTTGAGGGCTCTACATGGCTGGCTGCCAGCTGTTCCTGTACTAACATGGAGGCAGCCTCCAATTTTTCTTGGGTAAGGGGCCACTGATCCACCCACACAGGAGTCTGAGTCTCCCAAATAATCTTATCTGCATGGGGTACAGGAGGGTCAGGGACCGACACTAAAAATCCGAATACCCAAGTCCATGTGTATTTGTTTTTTGTATGGGTTGTATAGGCTCAACCAGTCCTTGTCTCAGTCTCCCAAGGCCTGTACCAGGGACAAAATTTATACGAAGCATTTGATGAGTCACCATGGAATTGGGACTGGCAAGAATAACTTCCATTTGACTCAAAATATCTCGGCCCCATAGGTTAACAGGGAGGTCAGGAACAACAAAAGAAGTGACAGTTCCCTTATTACCCTCTTTATCAGTCCAGCTAAGAGCCCTAGAGCTGACCAGAGGATTTTTTGACTGTCCTATCCCTTTAAGGTCAGTCAAGGATGGGGTGAGGGGCCAGCCTGATGGCCAGTATTTTTGAGAGACAATTGTGGCATCAGCCCCAGTATCTAGAATTCCTTGGAAGTCCTTTCCTTCAATAAGTAGGGTAAGGGTGGGTCTATTGTGAGAAATGGGCTGAACCCAATACACATCAGAGGAGCCCAAGGAGGCAGTCCCCCGCGGTAGGGTTTGGGCGGTGGAAGTGCCTCTTGAATCTAAGGGAAAGAGTATTAATTGTGCAAGTCTTGTTCCTGCTGGGATGGCCGCAACTCCATTAATAGCTGTGGCCAGTATTTTTATTTCTCCAGTGAAATCATTATCAATAGTACCAGGGAAGACCTGAACACCTTGTAAGGTAGTAGAGGCCCTTCCAAGATTAAGAGCACACGTATGAGATGGAGGGGGACCCATAATTCCAGTGGGTATTATCTGGGGCCCTTGCATGGAGTCTAATATTGTATCCGTGGTGGCACAGAGGTCCAATCCTGCACTGCCTGGGGTGGCTCGTTGGAGGGAGGCAATCATGGAGAAGGATTTTGAGGTAGGTTGGGAGTTTGGGAGGGAACAAACCTTATCGCCCCTGGGTTTGTCCTGGGGGAGGTCGGGGCGGCCCCGCAGGGAGTTTCCCCGAGAAGCGGGAAGAAATAGGCTGTCCAAGGGCCTTTGTCTTAGATCTACACTCACTGGCCCAGTGACGACCTTTACCACATCTAGGGCAAAGGGTGGCTGGGGGCGGTTTAGGAGGAGGAGACGCTATCCCTAGGCTTTGTTTGCCTGTGGGACACTCGCGTGCAAAATGGCCAGGCTGTTTACAAGTAAAGCAAGCGCGTGAGCCAGGATTGCCAAAGGCCTTGGTAAAGGCGGCACCTATGGCCAGACCCGTGGCATGGGCTGCACCCACCCCGGCACAGAGTCTAATAAAGTCAGAAAGTTCCCCTTTGTCCTTATGTGGTCGAAGAACATCCTGACATGCCGGGATGGCGTTTTCAAAGGCAAGATGTTTTACAAAGGGGCTTTCGCTTTCGCTTGGTCGGAGCAGGCGTTCCACGGCTAGGTTAAGCCGGGCAACAAAGTCGCTATAAGGCTCCTCAGGCCCTTGTCGGATTTTTGCCAGGGAAGTGGTAGCCGAGCCCTTTTGAGGGAGGTGTCTCCAAGCATGTAAGCCAGCCGTCTGAATCTGCGCCAAAAGTCCAGCAGGGAAACGCGCCTGTTTAGGGTTAGAGTCAAAAGGCGCATTGCCCACTAGCTTGACATAAGTCCAGGATTTAGAGGAGGCCTTAGTTACTTTTTTTGAGCAGTTTCCCGACAGTGCTCTTTGAAATCTGCATTCCATAACAGGAAGTCTCCGGCACTGAGGGTAGCTCGGGCTAAAAATTTCCAATCATTGGGAGTAAGCCATTGTGCGCTGTGACTCTCTAGTAAAGCCAATGTGTAGGGCGCAGTGGGTCCATAGTGAGCACAAGCCTTTTTAAGTTTTTCAAGAAAGCGCAGGCTTAATTTTTTGTAGACACTCTGGGTTCCTTCCTGCCTAGGGGTGAACTCCTCATCCTCTGAGTCCTGATCTTCCTCTTGCGATTCCCCCCGCTTCATCCCCTTGATCCGTTCCCCCCCCCCCTTCCTCCTCTTGACCCTCCTCTTTGTCCTCAGCCTGGGCGGGCTTATCTGTCTGACTGCGGGTGACTGGGACTGCGGGAACAGGCCGATGGCGCGGCTTAGCCTTTGTATTAGACCACCTTGGGCCAGCTCGGGTTGACTCCGTGCCTAGCGGAGCTCGGAGTCAAGGGATCTTAATTCTTTTAAAAGTTGGATCTGTTCCCGTCTGTGTTGGAGAGACTCTCGCAAGGGAGCCAGGTCAGGCAGGGGAAGTGGAGAAAAAATATCTGAGGGGGCAGTTGGCCCCTGAAGGGCCGGAGCACAAAAGGCAGGAGGGATATAGGAGGGAGGTGGATGTGTGAGTCCTATAGACTGTGGCAGGGTCCTGAGAGGTGGGGGGGTCTTCTGAATGGTAGCGAGCTGCTTCCTTCTCCAAGGTAGCCTCCTCCCCAGGGGTCAATGTGTCTCCGGGATTTAAAACTGGATAAAGGTGGTTGGTAACCGTTGGAGCCTTCTTTATTAGGGTGGGATTTTGAGCGGGACCAGGAAGGTTCCCAGGGTCCTGGGGAGACTGAGAAGGGTCTGTGTTTATACTAACTGAAGGGCATGCCGAGGGGGGACGAGAGGTCTTTTGCACAGCCTCTTCCCCAATCCTGACAAGTTTTAAGGTACCATTGTCAAAGGGTGAACTTTTAAGAAGTTCATTAATTAAGTTCCAGTAAGAAAAGGTGGGAACAGGCACCTTTTCTGGGCCAAAGGATTCATAATAATCTTTTCAACAGTCTCCTACTCTAAGCCATCTTTTACCATCAATGGTCCCTTCAAGGGGAAACCATGGACACAATTCTCTTAGGTATGAAAAGAATAATTTTAAGTCCTTTTTCTTAACACGCACCCCCCGTGTCTTGAGGGCCTCCTTGAGGCCTGACAAAAACAACTCATGTGACGAAACTGCTTGTCCCATGGTGGGTCACTCACCGTGCGTGCGTCGTCCCCACTCTCCTCCTGGATCTGTCTCTCGGTCGTGTCTGCTGAGGCAGGCGATCGGGAGCTCCGCTTGGCCAAGTCTTCCCAGAGGACCGCCGGCGTTCCTTCTCAGTCAAAGGCTCGAGCCCCACACTGGGCGCCAAATGTCCCGACCAACAGGACACATCCACGTGGGCAGCGAACCTAGATGGGGAGGAATGAAGGGACAAGAGACATGAAAGGTGACAGCAAGACAGGAGTTCTGATCAAGCTGCAAACTTTTATTGTTCACACAGGGGTATTTATGTGCTGGGGATGGGGAAGCTCTCTTATGGGCAGTTGCTGGATGTCTTTACAAGGTGAGATAACGCAGGATGTTTCAGGAAGACAGATGGCCTCAGGATGTCTCAGGGAGATAGATGGCTGCAGGGTGTCTCCCAGGTGGGATGTCTCCCAGGGGGCTGTTTCTTGTCACTGTCAGGCTATTCTTTGAAGGAGAACTCCCTTCTAGTCCTTGGCAAAGAAACATTTTTAAAATGGCCCAGAAAAAAGACAAATGAAGTAAAAAAATGACAATAGGAAAGTATTTGCAATATCTATCATAAAGGGTTCATAATGGCATATAAAAAAGGATTCTAAAAGGGAGGAAGAACAAAAAATATAGATAAGTGGGAAGAAAGCACCAACAGCCAGTTCACATTAAAATAGAATGTCCTTGACATATCATATTTCATACATTAGATTAAAGTTGGTTATGAACTCCCAATTTTACCCCAAATACAGATTTCAGAATCACATCGGTTACACATCCACATTTTTACATAATGCCCTATTAGTAACTGTTGTATTCTGCTACCTTTCCTATCCTCTACTATCCCCCCTCCCCTCCCCTCCCATCTTCTCTCTCTACCCCATCTACTGTAATTCATTTCTCTCCTTGTTTATTTTCCCATTCCCCTCACAACCTCTTATGTGTAATTTTGTATAACAATGAGGATCTCCCTCCATTACCATGCAATTTCCCTTTTCTCTCCCTTTCCCTCCCACCTAATGTATCTGTTTAATGTTGATCTTTTCTTCCTGCTCTTCCTCCCTGCTCTGTTCTTAGTTGCTCTCATTATATCAAAGAAGACATTTGGTATTTGTTTTTTAGGGATTGGCTAGCTTCACTAAGCATAATCTGCTCTAGTGCCATCCATTTCCCTGCAAATTCCATGATTTTGTCATTTTTTAGTGCTGCATAATACTCCATGGTGTATAAATGCCACATTTTTTTATCCATTCATCTATTGAAGGGCATCTGGGTTGGTTCCACAGTCTAGCAATTGTGAATTGTGCTGCTATGAACATCGATGTGGGTATCCCTGTAGTACGCTCTTTTAAGGTCTTCAGGGAATAGTCCGAGAAGGGCAATAGCTGGGTCGAATGGTGGTTCCATTCCCAGCTTTCCCAGGAATCTCCATACTGCTTTCCAAATTGGCCGCACCAGTTTGCAGTCCCACCAGCAATGTACAAGTGTACCCTTTCCCCCACATCCTCGCCAGAACTTGTTGATGTTTGACTTCATAATGGCTGCCAATCTTACTGGCCAATAAAAAAAAAAAAAAGAATGTCCTGGGGCTGAGGATGTGGCTCAAGCGGTAGCACACTCCTGGAGTGTGGCCTGCGTTTGATCCTCAGCACCACATACAAACAAAGATGTTGTGTCGGCCAATAGCTAAAAAATAAAAATACATATAAAAAATAGAATGTCCTTACTCATTTGAAAATGTTTATTTGCTCCTAATAAGATAAATGAAAATTATAGCTAGATTGGGACCCATTTATCACCTACAAAGTAGGAAAAAATCCAAAATTAGATTACCTGCTTTGTTGACACAACTGTGGGGAAGCAGACATACATTTGTGACCGGTGTGTGCGCAAAAATGCTAAAATGTCTATGGACGGAGATTTAGCAAGATCTAGAAAAATTACATTCATATTTACTCTTTGGCCTAGTAATGTTGTTTTCCTTAACCTAGCAATTCTGTTATCTTAAGGAAACACGTGCAAAAGTAAATTTTTAAAAAAGTGTAAATAAAAGGAAACAAAATACAAAATTATGCATAAGGTTTGTCGTTGCAGGATTCTTTGTAATGGCAAAAAGTGGAAATAATCCAAAAGCCTTTCAATGGGGGCTGATTACATAACCAGGGGATACCCAGTATTGCGTGCTCCTCAGGTATATTGTTGAGTGATAAAAATGGAATGTCTCATCCTATAACCAAATGCTTGAGACAATTAACTTATAAGAAAGCATTTTATTTCGGCTGACAGTTTTGGAGGTTCAAGCCCATGGTCAATTGGCCCCATTGTTTTGGGGCCTGGGGTGAGAAGGAGCGTCATGACGGGAACTCGTGGAGAAGCAAAACCTCTGCTCACATCATTGCCAGGAAGCAGAATGAGGAAAGGCTTTAGGGGTATTGTCTCAATGAACTAAGGACCTGCTAGGGCCCTGCCTCTAAAGGTCCCACCATCTTCCAAAATCGCGAACCAGGGACCAAACTTTTAACACATGGCCTTTGGGAGACATTGAACATCCAAACTATAGCACCAAGTGAAGTTCACAGCACACTAACTTTTTTTTTTTTTTTTTTTTTTGGCACTGGGGATTGAACTCAGGGCCACTTGACCACTGAGCCACATCCTCAGCCCTATTTTATATTTTATTTAGAGACAGGGTCTCACTGAGTTGCTTAGTGCCTCGCTTTTGCTGAGGCTGGTTTTGAACCTGTAATCCTCCTGCCTCAGCCTCCAGAGCTGCTGGGATTACAGGCGTGCACCACCACCCTGACCAACATACTAACTTTAAGATGGGGATAGAAATACAACCTGTGAGCATGTACATATGCATATGTATTTACCTATATTTAAAAATCTTTACTTCCATATTTAAAAATGGAAAGATAAATGGAGAATTAATAAAAAGGGTCATCTGTAGGGGAAGGAGGAAATGAGGTAGAAAGGTTAAGAATGGAAGCTGGATTGCTTTGAAAATGTTAGTTTTTCTATATTTAGTATATGTTCTTTTTAATATTAAATAGTCTTAATAATTTAAAAATCACTCAAGCAAAATCTGTGTTAAGAAACAGCTTATTATTTTATTAATATTATATTTATTTTAACAAATTAAAAAACATTTTCTTTGTTTCTTAACAATTTTAAAACAAAATTTAGTCAAAAAAGAAAAAAAAGCAGTTCCCGAATGTTGAAAAGTAAATGAACTCAAGTTAGTGTCAAACTGGTGGCATAAAGTTAGTGCTGCAACGTGACACCCAGACATCTGGACATCACCAGTGGCTGGAGGTGGTGCTGACAGAGGGGCTCAGCAGCAGCCCTCTCTGGGTGCCTCTTGGCTGAAGCGTGCTGCTGGCTCAAGCCTCATGCTTTCCAGGGCACATTTCAACACACATGCATGGAATATAATCTGTTCCATTTCAGTCCCAGGGCTTCCTCTTTCCTCTTTTTCTCCCCCCGCCCATTCCCCTTCCTTTACTCTGCTGGTCTTCCCTCTATTTATTTAATTTTTAAAACTGGTGCTGTATAGATATACAGAAAGGTAGAACTCACTGTGGTACAACATATACCTACATAGCATAATTTTGTCATTTCTTTCTGCATTTCTTCCCTTTTCCAATCCCTCCTCCCTTCTCCTCAACCATCTTCCTCTACTCCATGATTAATCTTCCCTCTATTTTGGAGGGATCTGTCCCCCCATGCCCCTTTCTCCTTACTTTGTTCTAGCCCCTTTTTATGAGAGAAAACATTTGGCCCTTGACTTTCTGAGTCTGGTTTATTTTACTCAGCATCATGTTCTTCAGTTCCTCCCATTTACCAGAAAATGGTGTAATTTCATTCTTGTTTATGGCTGAGTAAACTCCACTGTGTGTTAACACATTTTCTTTATCCATTCATCTGTTGACGGGTACCTGGGCTGTTCCATAATGGCTGTTGTGAGTTGTGCTGCTATGGACATTGATGTGCCTGGGTCACTTAAGGTGGATTTTAGTTCTTTGGAATACTACTGAGAAATGGATCTAGGTCAGATGGTGGTTCCATTCCTAGTCTTTTGAGGAACCTCCATACTGCTTTCCAGAGTGGTTGCCCTAATTTGCAGTCCCACCAACAGTGTATGAATGTACCTTTTCCTCCGCATCCCTACTAGCAATTATTATTTGTATTCTTGATGACTGCCATTGCAACTGGAGTGAGATGAATCATAATGTAGTTTTGGATTTGCATTTCCTTTACTGTCAGGGATGTTGAACATCCTGAATTTTCATTTATTTGCTGGGCATTTATTTCTTCTTTTGAGAAATGTCTGTTTGGTTCTTTTGCCCACTTACTGATTGGGTTGTCTTCTTGGTCTTAAGTTTTTTGAATTCTTTATGTACTCTGGATATTAATGCCCTGTCAGAGAAGCAGCTAACAAAGATTTCCTCCCTTTTGTAGGCTCTCTTTTCCTTTCCTTTGTTATGCAGAAGGAAAAGATTAGGGGCTCTTCTTGGAAAGGCTGGTGCAATCAAATCCATAGCCCTAGGGAGGAGGGGATTATTTTTCTATGCTCAGAGTTCAGGAAACTTTGGCCATTAGAGATTTTTGGGTGCAGAAGCTGGGCATGGTAATAGTTTAGTGAAACAAACACATGGTGTTTATAGCAGCACAATTCACAACAGCTAAGTTATGGAACCAACCCAGGTGCCTGTCAATTTGATGCCCACTTTCTGATTCTTGGTTTCATTTCTTGAGCTTTAGGGGTCTTGTTAAGAAAGTTGGTGCCTGTGTCAATATGATGGAGTATTGAGTCTATGTTTTCTTCTAGCAGTCACAAGCTTTCTGGTCTAATTCCTAGGTCTTTCATCTACTCTGAGTTCTCTTTCTCATGCAGAGTGAGAGATGGGAGTCTATCTTCATTCTTCTACACACCAATATCCAGTTTTTACAGTATCATCTGTTAAAAAGGCTGTCTTTTCTCCAACATATATTTTGGGTTTACTTTGGTGGACTGTATTGATGTGGGTTGTCTCTGTGTTTTCCATTCTATTCCATTGGTCTTCATGTCTATTTTGAAGTCAATACTATGCTGTGTTTGTTACTATATCTCTGTAGTATAATTTGAGATCAGGTATTGTAATGCTTCCCGAGTTACTCTTCTTCTTCAGTATTGCCTGGGCTATTCTGGGTCTTTTATTCTTCCAAATGAGTCTTAAGACTGTTTTTATTCTAGTACTGTGAAGAATGACATTGGTATTTTGATGGGATATTGAATCTGTATAATACTTTTGGTAACATCCCAGACCTTTTAAACTTTGAGATAGGGTTTCACTAAGTTGCTGGGGGTCTTGCTAAATTACTGAAGCTGGCCTCAAATTTGAGATCCTCCTGCCTTGGCCTCCCAAGCTGCTGAAATTACAGGTGTAGGTTACCCTCCTCCTTGCCACTAGGCCATTAATTAGAATTAAGTCACAAAATAACTTGGGTCTGACAATGTATTGGTTTGCTAGGGCTGAATGGCTGGGTGGCCTAATTGCACGAGGCCCTTCCTCAGGAGAGGAAGGATGGGCAGGTGAAGACAATGGTGTCCCCCACTTCCTTCTCCCCTGCTGTGGACATCAGCAGTATGCATAAGCAGGTTTCTAGCGACACACCAGGGCAGTGGCTTTAATATTATCTAATTACTAATGGAAAGACTTGCTTAAGATAAACCATTTTGACACAAAATTACTACTTTGGGTGGGCATCTTCTAATATGTAATTAATTTATAGTTAAGCAGTGGCAATCTTTCATTGTTTCAAACCAGATTGAACTGGGTTCAAATCCTGGTCCAGTTCCTTACTAGTTGTGTCGTCTTAGGTAGTAGCTCAACCTTCCTAAATATCAGTTTCAAGAACATCATCACCTTCACAGGGTTGCTACAAAGATCACAGAAAATTTGCATGAAGCCTGGACAACTTAGCAAGACTCTGTCTCAAAATAAAATAATTTTTAAAAAAGGGCTGGGGATGCATTTCAAGGGTAAAGCATTTACTGTGTATTTACAAAGCCCTGGGTTCAATCCCTAGCAACACACACACATGCACACACACACACACCAATTTATATGTACTTAACATAACTTCAAATAACTTTTTGTATCTTAGCATGTAAAGTTACCTTGGAGTAATTTTCTTAACTAGTTTATCCTGGTAATAATTTTCTGGAGCTGATCTAATTTCTGAGTCAGAAGGTCTGAACAGTGTCTACATCATCTGCTCCTTAGCCATCTGCTCACCAGGCCTTCATTGACTTGTATGGATCTCCATACTTAGTACCCAAGAGTTATTGCTGAGGTGTCTCCTGCATACTGCACTTAGCCCCTTCAGATCCAGTGGCTTTTTACAAAACAGCACTCTCATGTCAAGTTTGGAGGGGGCATGGCTAGGGGTTGGAGGGGATCAGGGAGCCTTCCTGCTACATCTGGGCCTCACCTGGGCTCAACTCTCCTGCAAAAGCCTATTTTTAACCTGACCTACTAAAATGTATCACATGGTTATTTGACATGGAGTTCAAGCAGAGAACAGGGTTGCTTTGTTTTTAGGGTTGGCAGACCTACTTAGTGTCTTGCCACCTTTGAAGTACTGGCATTCAGAGCTCTAAAAATAATCTTTAAGAACTCTAAATTTGAGTTGTTTAATGACACATAAAGCTTTCAAGAGGGGCTGGGGTTGTGGCTCAGCGGTAGAGTGCTTGCCTAGCAGGCACTGGGTTTGATTCTCAACACCACATACAAATAAATAAAATAAAGGTCCATCAACAACTAAAAAATATTTTTTAAAAAGATTTCAAGAAACACTTGTATTTGGGAATTCTTCATGTCCTGTGAAGTTGAATCAAAAACAGAATCAGGTAAAATTACTCATCTAAGTTATCTTCTGTCTGAATATTTAAAAATCCCAAAAATAAAGCCCACAAAAACGAGAGAATTGGGGCTGGCGATGTGGCTCAAGTGGTAGCCCGCTCGCCTGGCATGCGTGCGGCCCGGGTTCGATCCTCAGCACCGCATACCAACAAAGATGTTGTGTCCGCCGAGAACTTAAATAAATAAATATTAAAAAAAAAAAACGAGAGAACATATTAAAAGTGAAATAACTAAGTTTTGCTCATCACCAATCTCAGTAGGAAGTGAGTGTATGGAGGAGCAATGTGCTGCACCATAATATCAGCAGCAAGATTGCAGCTGATAGAACTTCTAGACTGTTGTTCTTGTCTATAATGCCAAATTCCAAGATCTTGACTACCACCATTTACTTAAGAAAAGTTTAACAATAATTACATTAAAAATTCAGATTTGTTCTTATATTCCAGAATTTCACATTTACAATGATGATATTTTGCTTGGGCCATAGGGCAAGTATTCATTTTAAAACTAAGCTGTTCAAGTTGGATGCAGAGGTGCATACTAGTAATCGCAGAGGCTCTGGAGGTTGAGGCAGAAGGATTGCAAGTTCGAGGCCAGTCTCAGCAACTTATGGGGCCCTAAGCAACTTAGGGAGACTCTGTCTCAAACAAAACAAAAGACGAAGTTATTCAAACCTTTGACTCAATGTTCAGGACCTCAGGGCCCCTCTAAACTCTTACCTTATTAATGATTTCTTTATAAAAATAGGAAAGAAAAAAAAATACTTTCCTTCACACTTGTCTTCAGCACAAAAATTTCCCAGTCTTCACCCCGTGATTGACGTGAGCTTTTTATGTACCGCACTGCGCAAGCCTGGCCCTTCTCCGCTGGTTTCTTTCTATACCCCATCCTCCTCCTCTGCCTCCCCTTACCCCCGTGGTGCTCTGAATCTCAAAGTCCTGAATCCAGAGGCATCCGGTGTCCAGGTTCCTCTGCTCCGACCTAGTAGGCACTCTGAAGCCAGGAAACGCTCCTGGGAGGTGATGAGGACGGTCACCAGAGGAGAAAGAGCCCCAGGACCTAGAGTGGAGCACGCCGTGGTCATCAGGTCCCTCGAAGTTTGCAGAAAGCATCATCCCTGCGGCAAAGGCTTCCATCCTCACAGGTCGCGGCCGGGGACGGGCCGCCAACCCACGCGCACCCCTTAGTGTCACGTTTTAAATCTTAAAATGAACGAAGATCAGATTACGGAGAATCACAGAATCAGACCGAACCCGCACGCCAGGGTCCCCACCGCGACCTGTCACTGGCCCGGCTCCTGCTCCCCGGCTCCGGCTCCTGTTCCCCTGCTCCCCGAGCCCCGGCCCCCGCTCCCCGCGCCCGCGCCGCGCCCCGCACCTTTGCAGCGCCGACTCGCGCGGGAGGCGCGGTCGCCATGGTGACGCGAGGCCGCGCGGGCGAGCGGTGAGTGGGGCCGGCGGGCCGCTGGCCCGGGGTAGCGGCGGGGTGGCGGGCATCGTCTCGGGGCTGCCCGGGCCAGGCCGGTGGCCTCTGCGCGGCCCCCGGGCTCTGCGCCCCCCGCCCCGCGCGGCCGTGGCCACCCGCACCCCGCAGCCGCGGCCCCTCGCGCAGGACCCCTGGTTGGCGGCCGGGCTGCGGCGCCGCATCCCGCGGGCCTGGGTCAGCGCCTGGGCGCGCAGAGCGGGGCGCGCGGCCTCCTGGAGCCGCCGCTCGGGGTCCGGGGAGACCACGACGGCGACCTTTTCTCTTTTTTTAAAGAAAGAATTCAGTTGTCTTGAACGACCCTTCGGGGTCTACCCGCGTCCCAACTTGAGACCGCCCGTCGCCTCCTGCCCCTTGTTTTTGCCCCGGATTCCTCCCTCCACTCCGCAGCCCCTCTCCGGGGAGGCGCGCCGGGACCTCTCCACCCGGCTGGTGTGGAAGTCCGTCCCCTTCTCCCTCTACCGCCCTTGGCTTTCCGTCCCGCGTCTGTGGTCGCTGCTCATGTACTGGAGTCTTCCCCAGAGACTGTGAAGGCCTGACCTCTGTGATTTCCTATTGTGGGGCCTCAGCAGTCTCAAAAGGCTGCAGAGCGAGTAGGTGGAAGGAAAAGGTGCTGCACTTGCTGCCCGCAGGCAGTCATTGAGGCCCAGCGTTGTTGCCTCATTTCAGAAAAGTTGCCTCATTAATAATCAGGGTTAAGATTTGCCCTTCTGCCTTTGTAGTTCCTTCTCTCTGTCCCCTCCAATGCTCATATTCTCTATGAAACCTGTTACATGTAGCAGGGTTGCAATTCTGTTACATATTATTTCTTGGGTGGACAAAGAAATCTACTTTTGTGTATTAATTCTCTAGTTTCTTATTCAGTATTTGGACAGAAAGAATTTAAATGTCCAATTGGTTTTAAAGTTTAGCTCACTCTACAATTGATTTCTACAACTGGTGTTTAATTTCTTAGGTTCAAATGCTTAGGTTCTTAGATAACGTCTCTGATTCTCCTTGAGATGGTGCTCTGGGTATATATATGGGTGCTGGTGATGGCTCATGAAACCAATTTTGGAGAAGTGGCAGCTCTCTGCCGTCTCTGGGGCCGCTCTCTTGGTTAGTTGGTGTTTCTTGCCTTGATGGTGCTCTTGGTTAGATACAACCTGTGTTCCTTGGTGGCTCTCAGGCTGCACCAAGCTACTGCTTGTGACTCCCTTCAGCCCTGGTTGGAGTGTTTTCTACACAGCCTTCCCTCAAACATTTTGGTCTCAGGACTCCACTATACTCTTAAATATTAGTGATCTCTAAGAGCTTTCCTTTTGTGGGTTCTGTCTATCATCAATATTAGAGATATAGTACAAATTAGAAATTAAACTGAGAATCTTAAAAATTATTCTTTTAAAAACAATAAATAAACTCATATGATAACATAAATTGTGCATTTCTCACAAAAAATGACTTCTAAAAAATTAACAAGAAAGTGGCATTGTTTTACACAAGTGCAGATGTCTTAAATTCCTGGTTTCATGGAGCACAGGGTTTTCTTTTTGCTTCTCTAGTCATTTGTTGCAATATGTTGCTTTTGTTGAAATATATAAGGAAAATTCCTTTTCATATGGTATAGTTGGAGAAAGGAATATTTAAATAGTATTTTCAGATAATTGTGCATGTTCTTCATTTGATTGCACAGAAACTTGAAAAGTGGTAGTTTATTTTTTTCTTTTATTTTTTTTTAAAAAGAGAGAGAGAGAGAGAGAGAGAGAGAGAGAGAGAGAATTTTTTAATATTTATTTTTTAGTTTTCGGTGGACACAACATCTTTGTTTGTATGTGGTGCTGAGGATCGAACCTGGGCTGCACGCATGCCAGGCGAGCGCGCTACCGCTTGAGCCACATCCCCAGCCCCTGAAAAGTGGTAGTTTATTAAAGCTGGTTGCAATGTGGAATCTGAAGCTCTAGCAATGAGATTTTCATAGTGTTTGATTAAAACCTATTTCTCTGTCTTATCTTTGTGTTTTAAGCCATGAGGTCTGGCTATGATGCCTGGGCTCATAAGATCCTCCTGCATCAGCCTCCCTAGTAGTTGGGACTATAGGTGTGTACCACCATTCCTGGCTTGTCTTATATTGGATCTTTTACCTGTTCCTGATTTTGTGACATCATGGAAAATGGTGAAGAGTAAATCAGATTTGATAAAATAATGGTTCACTTAGTCATATCAGTTTTCCAAATGTTAGCATATGTCATGCTGTAATATTTTTAAAAAACCACTTTCATTAGTATCACCACTAATCACAGAACAGTTCTGGGGAACTGTTATGGTCACATTAGCCAATGCATAGCCAATACAAGTTTTTTTTTTTTTTTTGTATTAGTTGATGTTTTCCAGAACCAATACAGTGTGTGTGTGTGTGTGTGTGTGTGTGTGTGTGCGTGTGTTGAATAAATAAAAAAAAGATTTATTAATCCCCAAATCAGAAATTTGAAATGCTTCAAAATCCAGTAAAGCCTATGCAAATATTTCAAAATACAAAAAAAAAAAAAAAGAAGAAGAAGAAAAAAGAAAAGAAACAAAAAAGGGGGCATACTTCTGGTCTTAAGGGGTTGACTATAGACTGCAGTGGGTTGAGGGTTGTCCCTGGTCCAGTGGTCTTGAATCCCTGGGGATCCCAAGGCATTTTCAGGAAGTCTACCAGTCCAACTTTTTTCCTAAGAAGTGTTCACCAGTGAGACATTTCCAGCCTTTGCACATCACTCACGTGTGTATGTGGCTCTCCGAGGGTGATGGATGATCACAGCACCGCCTGTCTCGGCCTCAGCGCAGAGCAGACTTGGGGATCCGAGTCTTCTACTAAGCCGAATGTTAAAGAGATTTGCAAAACTGTAAAATGGTGCCGCTCTGCTCACTGCTCTTTTGCTTTGGAAAATATAGTTGCTTTTTATAAACTATATATTTTTATGTTTACATAAAATTGTTTTAGGATGAATTAATAAGTACTTAAGGATTTTTCAGTTTTTACTTCTAACATGGTAAATATTGATAAATATAACCCACATAAACAAAAATTCCTTGGGGGTTCTCAATTTTTAAGACTGTTTAAAGCCCTGAGATCAAACAATTTGAGAACCACTTGTCCTGATCTTGTTGGTTCTGGGCTGATAACAGAGATTGAGCTCTACTGAAGCGTATACCAAAAGGAGCTTGAGTTTTTTTGTTTTGTTTTGTTTTTGTTTTGTCTGAAGAAAAGTATTGGGAATTGCACACCTTACTTTTAATAATTACCAAATACAGCCAGGTGTGGTGGAGCACGCCTGTAATCTCAGCCACTTGGGAGATTGAGGCAGGAGGACCACAAGTTTGAGGCCAGCCTCAGCAATTTAGTGAGACCTCATCTTGCCCTGGGTTCAATCTCCAGTCCCATCTGGGAGGGAGGAAAATACTGAACATAAATACTTATCAAGAATTGTCCTATGTCTAGAAGTGACAGAAAAGAGATATAAGGCTTCATTCCTGTCCTGTCCCTAGCAATCTAAGTGGGTTGTCTTTACATACTTGAAACAACTTAAAAATAGTATAAGACCCTGTTTGATAAGTTGCGTGGTATAGACTCTATATAACAGCCTTTGGGGTGCAGAGGAGAGAGGCCAGGGTGTTTCAAGAGAGCAGCCCAGGGAAGAAGGTGGTTTTATGGATGGCCTAGACTGGATTTGGCTAGTTGGAATGGAAGAGATCAAAGCTCTTCTAGGCCCAGTAGCAGGAGTGCCTCTGAGGTTCAAATAGAGTTTCTGGTGTCTTTATGGTCTCATGTCTGGGCCCCGACTGGGCCAGAGAGGAAAGGCATTCCAGACACTTCCTGCCTGTCCCTGTCTTGTCAAAGGTTTGAAAATAGAGATCTGCTGCAGAAATGTTTTGGACGGTCACAGCTGCCATGAATAGTGTGACCAGATCATTTAATGTCTGGTAGTTACCAACATGTTGGAGAGTGGAGGTGGATGCCATTAAAAATTACCAGTATGTGGTACCGTCCTGGCTATGTTGTGACATTTGTTACTCAAGCTATTATCCTTAAGCACTGCTGTTAGTTTCCTTCCTGTTGGTTTCTTAGAATATTCAAGACTAATTTTTTTTTCACACTGTGGATTGCAAACATTTACTAGATCAAGAAATCAATTTAGTAGGTGATACCCAGCCTTAAAAAAAATAAAACCGATATGTCACATGTAGTAAAGAGAAATATTATTTTGTTTTAAATATACTCATTCATGCAATGTACCCAGGGCAAAACAGTAATAGCTGATGAACAATAAGTTATTTGGAGCTGGGTGCAGTAGTGTACACGTGTAATCCCAGTGACTCAGGAGGCTGAGGAAGGAGGATCACAAGTTTGAAGCCAGTCTGACCAATTTAGCAAGACCCTGAATCAAAATAAAAATAGAAAGGGCTAGAGATGTACCTCAGTGGTAGAGCACCCATGAGCTCAATTCCCAGTACTAAGGAAAAAATAAAGCAAACCCCCCAAAATGACTCCATTAATAGAAGTTACATATTTGCATGCATGATTAAAACAAATAATATATACTGTATATTGGGCTGGGGATGTGGCTCAAGTGGTAGCGCGCCATGCCTGGCATGCGTGCTGCCCGGGTTCGATCCTCAGCACCACATACCAACAAAGATGTTGTGTCCGCCGAGAACTAAAAATAAATATTAAAAATTCTCTAAAAAAATATATATATATATACTGTATATTTAATAGACATAATATAAGCAATGTAAAAATAACATATTTGTATTTGGACAGGATATCCACCTCATGGTCTAAATTAGTTGTGCAGGCTCCAGCCATCATGCCTATAATCCAGTGAGAAGGGATTATGCTCTCCTAGAAATTACATCCTGCAAATCTGCTTCCATATTATTGTCTACCACTTGCACCTGTGACCACACCATGTTGTAAGAGAGACTGGGAGATAGTTCTATTCCACAACAAAGGCTGGTTTAAAAAAAAAAAAAGCCTGATTAAAAGAAAAGTAGGTGAAATTCTAATAGGTATGGAAAATGAAAAATCCCCAAAATAATGTGGTCTGAGAAAAAGGGAGTAAAATAGAAAGCCATGCGCTGACAGCTTTCATCTCCCAAGAAAGATGCTTTCCTGTGCTAACTGCAGGCAGGAAGGAGGTGTCTCGTCCCAGGAAGGTGATGGCCTCTGAGGGCACTGACCTTCCTTGGAGTAAATCCTCCCAGATTCGGAGCACAGACTCTGACCCAAGAGCTCACCTTCCTAAGTACTCAAACTGACCCCTTCACTGATAGATGAACAAACCCCAGACCCTGGGTGCCCACCAGACCACCCCTCAGGATAACCTGAGCTGATTTTGAGGTTTGTGTTGTTCCGGTCTCACGAATTCTATCCCTGAACAAGGGGAGATTACACCCTGGGAGGACAAGCAGGAGTCTGAGTCTGAGTCCCTTACCAGGGGCTACCCTTGGAGGGGGGAGTGCGGGGGCGGGGAGGGCTGGAAATGAGCAGGAACCAGGGCGCTCTGGAGGGTCAGAACACAGGAGCCAATCAAATATGGTCTTCTCCTATTGATAAGTTGGTTCTAATCATCAGTTACATATCTCACTTCTCCCCAAGAGAGGCCCTTGTTTAGGCCAGTAGGCCTCTTCAGCCTTCTCTGCCAATCTTTTCCCGAGGAACTCAGCTCACTTTGATCGTTGACCTCTGCTATATCACACATTAGCATTTTAGTATACACTTAATGAACTTACTCATTATAGATGCACAATAAGCTTTATTGGTTGGATAGCCAAAATATCCAATTTTATGATTATTTTCAAGTGATTAAGTATTTTTACCCCATTTTCTAATTGATTAAATAAGTGAATAAATAAATACTGATGGGTTTGGAATCTCTTATTCCTTATCATTATCATTTTTTTTTTTGTTTAGGTATTTTTGGAGTTAATGGAGCCAGAAGGACACTTAGAGTCAGAGAGTTCAGAAAAATCTGTCTTCTCACAGCCAGAAGAAGATGAAGAATCCCAACAATCAAAGGCAGCGAGCCGCGAGAACCCTCTCCTGCGGCCTCTTCTCACAGGGGACATAGAAGGCTTGCGTAGGATTTTCGAGGACCCCGAAGATCCTCATCACGACCATGCCATGGAGCTCCTCTTGGAAGAAGACACCGTTGGGAGAAATCTGTTGTACGCAGCTTGCATGGCTGGGCAAAATGACGTCATCAGAGCCTTGGCAAAGTATGGTGTGAATCTGAACGAGAAAACCACTGGAGGTATTTTGTCTTTTCTCTCTGGTCGATGAGATGGGCCTGATGTATACTTTACATATATGCATGCACATATGTGAACAAGTGTATGGTGTATACCTGTAAATATATCGGTGTTGATATTGTGTTGCATAGTATTTTAAGAACACAGACTTCACTATTTATTATCTCTGTGGCTTAGCAAATTACCTAAGCTTTTTCATTTCTATTTCTTCATCTCAGAAATGAGGATGATAGTTATATTTTTCTTATAGGGTGTTCTGAGGATTTAACTTAGCTAATAAATACAAAAATATCACTGTGCGTGGCACATAGTGAAATGATATATTGTAAATGCCCAATAGTATTACTGTTTTCTCTTTGAAAATTTATTAACTTTTAGCAGTCATTATTGGATTATCTCTTTTAATTCAGTATTTTTTTTCTGATAACAAATATGATACATGATCTTGGTGGAAAATGAAAAAAAACAATCATCTCCAGTGAATAAGGATTATATATTCTCTCCCCACTCACATGGAACATTGAAAAAAAACTGATCATATGTTGAGTCATAAGGGACATCTCAGCAGTATCACAAAATCTATAGCATGCAGTCTGTGGTCTCTGGCCATCACAAAATAAACTTAGAAAATGTAACAAAAGATAACCATAATTTTGGAAACAAACACTTCAAATAACCTGTTGGACACGGAAGATATCATGGAAATTAAAAAATCTTTAAGTGACAATAGGATCACCATGTATTAAAATTCTAGTTGAATGCATATATTAAACTGTAGGAAACAGTTAAGATCAATAAGAAAAGCATTTAACTCAAGAAGTTAGAAGGGAGAAAAAAAAAACAACCCTGAGGGCCAGGGAGGGGCTCAGTGGTGGATCCCTGGCCTGGCATACAGAGCCCCTGGGCCCAGTCCCCAGCACGGTGATGAGGACACAAAGACCAAGAGAGTAACCAAAGGAAATGAAAGGAACAAAGCAGTAGGGGGAATAATGACACTGGAAATAAGGAGCCAAAATCTGGCTTGGTGATAATATCGATCAAGCAAGATAGAGAGAACACAATTTGTATTTGGAATTGAAAACATGGAATATGAACAGATAAAAGCCTAAGATTAAAAAAATAATTAGAAACTATTATAACCAACTTTGTGACAATGCACTTGAAAACTTGGATGAAATGGATATATTTCCAAAAACATAAATTATCAAAATTGATTCAAGGAAAAAAATAGAATTATTGACTAGATCAATGGTTATTAAAGAAATTGAGTAAGCAATCCAAATCTGTCTCTTTTGCCCTTATGTCACCACCAAATTCCAAATTTACTAATTTTTTTTTTGTACCAGGGATTGAACCCAGGGGTCTTAATCACTGAGCCAGATCCCCAGCCCTTTTTAACATTTTATTTTGAGACAGGGTCTTGCTAAGTTGCTTAGGGCCTCGATAATTACTGAGGCTGGCTTTTAACTTGCATTCTCTTGGCCCAGCCTCCTGAGCTGCGGGATGACAGGTGTCTGTTACCATGCGTGGCTTATTTAAACCTTTGTGGTTTTGTGTAGTGATAGGTTTGAGTCCTCTCTCTTGTCATTTGGATGTTTTCCCTGTCAGTGAGCTTTATATTTTTACTTGTTTTCATGATGGGATGGAGCATTCCTTAAGAATTTCTTATAAGGCCAGTTTAGTGGTGATGAATTCTTTCAATTTCTGCTCTTCTGATAAAGATCTTCTTTTTCATTTCTGAAGGATAGCTTTGCTGGGTATAGAATTCTTGGCTGGCAGCTTTTCTTCTTTCAGGGCTCTGAACATATCGTTAGTCTAACGGGAATTCCCTTGTAAGTGACTGTTTTCTCTTTCTGACTTTAGCTTTTAACAGCTTAATTATCATGTGCCCTGAAGAGGGCCTTTTGGGGTTGAGTTTAATGGGGGTTTCTTTGCTTCATGAATCTGGATGTCCGTTTCCATCTGTCTTGGGAAGTGTTAAACTACTCCTTCTTTCTTTTTCAGCTACCATTCCGTTACGTGTACTTTTTATGCCTTTCTTTGTCTCTCCTGCCTTAGGAGCCACCATCATGTGATTGGTTCCTTTACTGGTATCTCATAGATCCTGTGAGCTTTCCTCACTCTTTTTCGTTCTTTATTCCTTCTTCTATATTTTTCATCAAAATACTTGACTTCAAGTTCAGAAATTATTTCTGCTTCATCTGATCTGTTTTTTTTTTTTGCTTTCAGTTGTGTATATATATATATTTTTTCATTTCATTCATTGACTATCCCAGATGCAAAATGTCTGCTTGGTTCTTTTTTATATTTATCTTTTTGTTGAACTTTTAATTCAGATCATGAGTTTCTTTCTGATTTTATTGAATTTTTTGTCTGTATGATCTTATATTTTCTGAACTTCCTTAAGATTATTATTTTGAATTCCCTCTTGGGCACTTTATAAATTTCCTTTTCTTTGGAGTCTGTTGCTGGAGAATTAGTAAGTCCTTGTCGGTGGTACTTTCCTTGCTTTTCTGTTTCTTCTGTCTCTCACAATGGTATCTACACATCTAGTGCAATAGTTTCTTTTTCCAGTTGAATGGATGATTTTGTCTTTTCCCCCATAGAGAGAGGCCTTTTCTTGTGAACAGAGGGTAGGGTGTATCAGCTTTGATTGTGGATGGACTCATAGCATGGATTTGTTCAGCTGCAGTCCTGGTAGTGATGTCTGCGGTAGCATCAGTGGCCTGTGCTGTGAGTGTTTGTAACCAGGGTGGTATGACACTGTATTTTGTGGGGGGAGATTTGGTACGGGGCTGGCTGCTGGGCCATTTGTGGGTGTTTGCAAGTGCCATGGGCTGTTGGCTTTATGGTGGGTGTGCTGCTGTCCACCTTGCTGCCAGGCTGGGTTTGGAGATGCAGGGCCACTGCAGTTTGGTTAACCTGTTTGGCTGACTGATGGACTATTCTTGTATGCACAGGTGCTGCACCTTGGCTGGCTGTGTTGACGGGCTCCTTGGTGTGACAGGGCTGACTTTTGGCTGGCTGTTGCATTGGGTGTGGGTGCACATGGGCCACCAGCCATGTTAGTTTCACCTTTGTGAAAATCTGTCAATTCTCTGGGGTTGGGGTATAATATGGGTTTGAAAACCCGGGTCTTGGTCTTTCTCCCAGGCCTGTGCTCTGGCTGGGTCATGGTGCTGTGGCTATGTACACGGGAGAATGACAGCCAAGTCTTGGGAATGGAGATACACTGTGGACACTAACCTCTAGGACAGGGTGTCCTCTAGAAGTAGGTTGAGTTTCAGGATGGTGCCAACCAGCAGCTTAGCTCATGCAGGGTGTCGGGGGCATTTACAATGTGGGCTCCCTTTGTGGCAATACATCCATGTGAACTCTGGGAAGTTCTCCAAACTGTATTTGGGACCTGTGGGGGCTGATGAGTCTCCTATGTGATCATCTGCCACAGCAACAGGGACTGTTGGGGGTCTCTAGCTTGAAGTCCATCTTGGCCAAGTCAATACAGAATTCAGACAGGAGAGGAGAGACGGGGGTGTCTTGCTCTCCTCTCTATGGTGTTCCCTTAGGTTTTGCATTCCACGGGGATCCTGCCACTTCCTAGCTATTCTCTCGTGAACTTCCTCAGTCCCTCTGGCCAGAATATACATATTTATCTTTTTTGTGGTCTTTTTTTGTGGCAGTGGATGAGTGGTAGGCTATTCTGTTCAGCCATCCTGCTAATATCACTCTCCATTTTTTTTCTATTTATGAACATAACGTTCATTATTTGTTTAATTTTTATGTCACTTTGAAGTGCTACTCAGCAAGTTCTGAAGATTCTAAGAAAAATATTTCAAGGGAAAGAAATTAAAATTGAGAACATTTGTACTATTATAGTTTCTGTGAATTAAGGAAAGACTGTGGTTATTCAGGGATAGCTGTGGAATACACTCAACCAGAATCTAGAATGCTAGAGCTCTGTTGGGGCATAAGAAACCACCCGCCAGAATTAAAAGACTTTGGGGTGAAGACTGCAGTGTATGGGTCTCTGTAAAGTGAGAAGATATATGCCGTTTATTTGTGGATGATACTCAGAAATGAAAGAAGGAAAATCGTTTTTAAGATTAGCGATGAATCATGTTTGCATTCAGGATATCCTTTCCTTTAGATATTAATTTTGGAGAGTTGGATGTTTTGATCCAGAGAGAGGAGTATGAAACTGTTTTTGGTCTCAGCTCTGTGCATTGCCGGCTTTCAGCCTATTTGGAAGTGGCTTGTTTTGTGACTGAGCCGACTGTACTTAAACAGGTGTAATCTGAACCCGTTGCCATTTGGTGAGTTTGTGGTTGGGCAAGAAACAGAAATGTAAACAAATGACGACATATGATAGGGTAAGGGCCAGCGGTATCTCAGGGCCCAGATTAGCCAGCTTTACCTGGGAGCGCTGGGAACGTTCAGGGAAGGTTTCACAGAGGGGAAATGTTTATGTTGAATCTTGAAGAAGGTCTAAGAGTTTACCTAACAGTGAAGGAGAGGGGAGGGATGGGGCAGGGCAAGCAGCAGCGATCGCATGATCAGGTACTAGCGTTCCAGTATTTCTGCTCTTCTGGAATGCTCACCTACCATTTTTTAAAATATTTACTTTTTTTAGTTGTAGTTGGAAAGAATACCTTTATTTTATTTTTTATTTATTTTCATGTGGTGCTGAGGATTGAACCCAGGGCCTCACACATGCTAGGGGAGCACTCTGCCGCTGAGCCATAACCCCAGCCCCTCGCCTACCATTTTAAGAAACCAAAATAGTGGTCTTTAAGAAAACAGATATGATAGTATTATTTGTTGTTTTTCAAATTTATTGATTGATTTATTTCAATTGTCAGATAATATATATATTTATCATGTACAACATGAGTGTTGAAGTATGTATACACGGAGCAATGGTTAAGTCTAGTTAATTGACATTTGTATTAACTCACATTGTGTATTAGTCCATTTTCCATTGCTGTAGCAAAATACCAGAGGCTGGGTAATTTATAAAGAGAAGAGTTTATTTAGCTTTTTTAGTTTTGGAGGCTCAATGACGTGGTGCCAGCATTGGCTCAGCATGGCCCGAACCATTCAGCTCATGGAAGACTTCCAACTTTAGGCAGACATCATGCTGGATGGCATCATGGTGGGAGCATGTATGAGAGGGAGAGACCACAAGGTGAGCCTGGAAGGCAGAGTAGGGGCCTGACCTGATCTTTTTGTACAACCCTCTCATGAGAACAATCAGGAGCTAAGAGCGGGCCGTGCAGCAGACGATTCACCTGTTCAGTTCCCATCTCAGAGTCTTGTGGAGGTCTCTGAGTCCCTTCCAACAACAGCACTGGCAGTGGCCCGACCAGCACCCACTAGGTTCTTCCTCTTAAAGGCCCTACCACCTCTCAGATCAACACACGGGACCACGCTTCCACCACACGAACCCTTGGGGAAACTCAAGACTGTATTCACAGTTATCATTTTTTGCTGTGACAATGGCATTTTATTTATTTAATTTTTTTTTTTTTTTTAGTTTTAGGTGGACACAATACCTTTGTTTTTATGTTGTGCTGAGCTCGGCTCGAACCCAGTGCCTCACACATGCTAGGTGAGCACTCTACTACTGAGCCCCAGCCCCAGCCTGGCAATGGCATTTTAAAAATGAGATTTCAATCATTTATGGGTTGAGAACAGTATCAGTGATTTAATTACTCAACGTTTACAGAAAGCAAGCTGAGGTCTACAAAATTAGATGGTCCATGTTGTGATGCTGCAAAATTGGTTATAAAAAATTTAATGTGAATCCTACAGTTTTGAAATTGGTTGAGAAGATGTTATGGAATTTTCTTTTGTATGTGAAGAAAGTAAAAATGATGAATATAAACCTGTAATTTTTGGTGGGAGAGAGCTTACTCTCAAAAATAAGAAGGTTTTAGCACTAACTGAAATGCAGAAAGCTGTTCAAAGAGACACATTTCTGTTTTCAAGTTGGTGATGAGATAACTTTAAGATAATTTGAAGGAAAGTGTTTGGTCTTAGTATTAACAACCTTCTCATTTTACTTATTGAGGCATAAAAATTTCGGTGGCTGAAAAATTTTGTATAAAAATATCCTGGTGATACTACTGACATACTTGAAAAAAAGATCCACCAATGTTTCATTTATAATTGCCATGGTTAAACATTTTATTCACTTTACAGTGTGTTTGTTTCATTAAACTTCATTTTATTATTAATTTTATCTGATGATTTATAATGCTAACAGAATGACTGTATTAGTTATGCTAATTAGAAGAGCATTCCAAGCCCAGTTTTGTAAAATATTGGCGTTAATACTATGCAAACATAAAATGAACATTCACTTTATTCTACTACTGCAATTACTGTTCCAGACAGAAGAACAGCATTGTGAGGTCCTGGCAGTGAGCAGCAGTGTGGTTGGGGGAATTCACACAGTCTGTCCTGCTGGAGGTAGGCAGGCTGTGAGATGGGAACTGAACAGGTGAATCGTCTGCTGCACGGCCCGCTCCTAGCTCCTGATTGTTCTGGATTTGATCTCCTCCTTGGGAGCTCATGAATTTATATACGAAAGTGCTCATCCGCTCTGGGATTCCCTTTCCTCCTTTGCAGCTGAGAACACTGGTACCCGATGTCCAGGCCACAGGATCAGAATGAGTTTAAAGGAGAGCAATCTCTGCACAGGGGAGAAGTTCCCTGCTCCTCTCTGGTCTTTTGCTTACCGTGAGCTGCCTCTCAACTGACTCTGCTTTCCAGGAATCTTCCACAAAGAGGTTTTCCTCCTCCCAGACTCGGTCCGCATGCTTCCCAGGTCCAGCATGGCCCCTTGCTTCCTGTGGGGGTTCCCAGCATCCCCCTCCTGGAATGCAGCGCTCATCGCTGATGTTACCGGAGAACTTCAGGAAAACCGCTTTCTTATCTGGATGTTTTCTTAAATAATCTCAATTAGATGTTCTCTGTCTCTTGGGAAAGTGATGAGGTTAGTGCCCTGTGAGGATCTGTGTGTTTCTTTCTAGAAAACAGACCATTCCAAGAAGGGATAAAACATGTAAAAGTTGCAAATCCTTGTAAGATCATTTGCCACTTCACCTATTTAATTCAAGTCTCTCACAACCTGCCTACCACCTGGTAAAAGTCTCTGTTTAGAAATCTTGCTTGATTTCTTTTTTTTTTTTGGTACCAGGGATTGAACTCAGGGGCACTTGACCACAGAGCCATACCCCCAGTCCCATTTTGTATTTTATTTAGATATGAGTCTCACTGAGTTGCTTAGCGCCTCACTTTTGCTGAGGCTGGCTTTGATCCTCTTGTCTCAGCCTCCTGAGCCACTGGGATTATAGGCGTGCACCACCACGCCCAGCATTTGATTTTTTAAAAACTATGTTAAAAAATAGAAAATACCTCCATCCCACCCTTATCGGATCGCAGGTGAACTTAAGAGCATTCTGATTAGATGTCAGCACTGGGCTATTACTTCAGCCCAGAGGGACTCAATGTGGGGAGAATATTTCCCCATTTGGAACGGCCTCAGCCGTGTTAGCAGTGTCTGGCCTGTACGTAAGGTCTTCCTCCCCCAGCAGTCCTGGGGCCCGAACCATTCAGCTGATGGAAGACTCCCAACTTTAGGCAGGAGGCAGTAATAATGGTGATATCTGGGTAGTTCTTGCACCTGCCCCTTTTAGAAGGTGCTGTGGAGAGATGTGTTCCTCCAATTTATTTGTTGAAAACTTAATGATCAACAGTGTTGGGAGGCGGGTCCTTTGGGGAGGTGTTTGGCTCACAAGGAGCCCTCGTGAGTGGATCAGTGACACTGTACCAAGGTGCGCGGGAGTGGAGTCGCTCTTCTTGCTCTTCTGCCTCCTACACTGTGAGGGACCAGCAAGAAAGCCTGCATCTGAATGCTAGGCCCTGATAGTGAGCTTCTCAGACCCACTGGGAGGAAACACCTTCTGTTCATTATACATGACCCGTGTGTGGCATTGTGTGACAGACTAAGACAGGAATAAAGACATAAAATTCTTTCTCACTTGATATTAAAAAAAAATGTTGTGCCAAAAATGGAGGTGATTCCTATTTTGGCTGATATCCGTGTAGTTCATTTCATCTCCTTTGGATTTCCTTTGGATTTCTTATAAACTGTGATCCTTTCTGGTTGTGACAGTTCATCACTTGGTCATCACTTGGTCTAAATAGTCCCATGAGTATGGGAATGCGGCAAACCAGGAGTCAAGAAACTTCCAAAACTGGAGGCGAATATTTGGGTGCTGTTTCCCGCCCCTTGTAACCCTTCCACCTGACAATAGCCTGGGGTTTTGATCTTGCTTTGGTCAGTGTGGCCCTGGGGAAGGTGTGGACTCTTTGACTTTGGCTTTGTACTGGGCCCTCTGATGGGCTGACGCTACCTACCTCACAGTGTTATGGATTAAGTGAAAGAAGAGTGACTGGCACTCAATAGAGTCAACACCTGGTTCCTCCTGCGGCTTACTTCTTCTTGTGGTGTACGGTATATAGTCAAGGGAGTTGTGTGTCCTTGTCTAGGTCAGTGTAACGGATTGTTGTGCTTTCATGTTGCCTCAGCCTTCACTGTGAACCTACGTTTAACTTTCCGGCACCAGAAGCAGGGTTCATTCACTTTCCACACCAGCTCCACATCCAAATGGCTCGAGCTGGAGGCCGGAGTAAGAACTGAGGTGCGTCTCTCCTGTCTAGCACAGTGGGCTCCCCGCTCTCACTGTGTCTTTTAAGTGAACCGCCCAGCATTTGCCCACAAATGTGAAGTTTCGTCCCGTGTCCCTATATACTCTCTCTGCCTCTTTATTCCTGCCTTGCGTGACCTGGGCACAGAGGGCTGTCCTCTGACTCATTACACCCTTCTTGCCAGAGCCTGAGAGTCAGAGTCCTGAACATGCGCCCCGACGCGGTGGTGTGTCGATCTTGCTCCTTCCATCTGGGGAACCTGGGCTTCCCTGGAGGGGTTTTCCTGGGGCCTCTGAGGAGGACGCAAGGTCAGGGTCCTAGTGCCAGAGTGATGGTCAGGCAGGCAGAGGCTGAAGCTCACACAAGAGCCACAGGACAAATGCCAGTGTAAACACGCTTCAGGTGTGAGGGACCCTGGGTCATGGACTGGTCACGGCTTTAGGCTGTCCACCAGGGAAAGCAGTGTCCTGTGAAAGGCACACCAGCCTTCTGTTCCACGTCATTTCCTGCTGGGGCCTGGTTGCCAGTTGCTCTGCTGCTGGGGGCTCTCAAAACAGTAAGTTAAAACAGTGAACTTTGATTTTCAAAAACAAACAGTCTGAAAAAGTCGTAAGGAAGCACCCCTTTACAATTCATTCCTCCTGGTGGTCACCTCGGTAGGACTTAAGAAATCACTTTCTAGGGCTGGGGATGTGGCTCAAGCGGCAGCGCTCTCGCCTGGCATGCGTGCGGCCCGGGTTCGATCCTCAGCACCACATACCAACAAAGATGTTGTGTCCGCCAAAAAATAAATATTAAAATTCTCTCTCTAAAAAAAAAAAAAAAATATCTCTCTCACTCTTTCTTAAAAAAAAAAAAGAAATCACTTTCTAATTTAGTAAGTCATAATTTTAGCTTTAATACAAATTATTTATTTCTAAACCAAAGCACACACAGTTGTGGCAATTTGTGTGACGCTGATATCAGTAGTGCTAGAGTACTTTGAATTCTATGAAAATTCCTTAACTTAGGAGATTCAGTTCTTCCAAATAGACAATTACTGGGGAAGTTATCTTCTTCAGACGCTGTGTCAGAGCTCAGGCCTCAGGCTGCCTGTGTCAGTACCTTGTGTCCATCGTTTACGGGTTGTGTCCCTCTGACAAGTCTCTTAACTTCTCTGGACTTTAGTTTCCTTATCTGTAAGAAGAGAATTACAATAATTCTGACACCATCAAATTTTTATGAAATTAAATGAGTTCACCATATGCAAAGTACTTAGTACCTGGCCCATAGTAATTGTTTAATAATTGTGATTATGATATTCTACAGCAAAAAAGAATAGCCTAAAATATACAGATGTGCTTTGACTTATGATGGGGTCATGACCAATAGGCTTATTGTAAAATACCATATAAGGAGAAGGCGTATACATATCCGACCTATTCACAGCTCATCAACACCGTACACTGGAGAGTGCCTGGTTGCAGGCTGCCTGGGAGCTGGGGCTCACTGTTGCTTTCCAGCATCACATGAGTATTGGATGCCCATTGCTAGCCTTGGGAAAGATCATAGGTCAAAATTCCAAGTATGGTTTCCACTGAACAATACAGCTTTCCCGCCATCTTAAAGTCAAAACATCGTGTCAAACCATCCTATGTTGGGGACTTGTCCATAGTCTGTTTGACCTGACCATCTTCATTCTGTCTGACAGGGTACACACTGCTACACTGTGCTGCAGCCTGGGGTCGTCTGGAAACTTTGAAAGCACTAGTGGAGCTGGATGTTGACATAGAAGCTTTAAACTACAACGACGAAAGAGCTCGGGACGTGGCCGCTCGGTATTCCCAGACTGAGTGTGTTGCGTTTCTGGACCTGGCAGGTGAGGAAGCTCCACAGTGGACACGGATTGATCTGATGGACGGGGACAGTTAGCATCTTCACCCTCCATCTAGATGTTTTATTGTAGGTACCTCCACAGTAATTTTTGGCAATAACATGAAATCTTCTTTTCTGTTTCACTATTGGCCTAACCTATTGCACTTGGTAGGAGCTGTATGTATTGGAAATTGTGAACTTACCAGCTGATAATGATTTAACAACTTATTTTTTATAAGCCTATGCATACAACATGTTCAAGGCTGTTTTCTTACTCAGGCAAAGTAGATGATGATTCCTTAATTGTTTAAAAATTAGCATATTTTAGTAATATGTTCAATTTCCCAGATAAAAAAATTTATAATTAAGAAATATTTGTTTGGGTAAAGTTGATCTATGGTGTTAGTAATCAGAATAGTAGTTACCCTGAGGGCATGGAGGATTTCTGGGATGTAGTGTCTTTTTCTTAATTTGTATGCAGGTTCTGAAAATTTATTGAGCTGTATACTTATAATTTGTCACTTTTTTGTTTGCATATTGCAGACTTCAATACATAGTTCAGAAAGCTACGTGCTACGGCCATATAGATAGAGCTGAAAGAAGTTTTAGGAAAATATGCCCGCATAACTTCGTATGTGTGCAAACATTGGCTTAAAAACCCAGTACTTATAGAACCCACAGCATGCATTTTTGCCCTGCATTCAGGTTTTTAGCAAGCATTTATTCAATGCCCACTATTCCATATGCCAGTCTTCTTGTGGGTACAACTGGTTCCTGCCTCTGGATATTTGTTGGATAAACACAGCCAACGGTTATGTGACTACAGCAGGAAGATCATGATGAGGGCAGAGCAGGTAGTCCGTGCCATGGGGCCATCGGAGAGGATGAGGTCAACCTATTGGGGTTGAGCTGGGCCTTGGGGGATGGGTGGGATTTGAAGGCACAATAAAAGGGAAGGAGCATGAGCAAAGATGACTCGGAATGAAGGTGGCATGTGGGGGTCAGGGGGAAGGTCGCTTTACTGGAGCAGCAGGTCATGGTTGGCACAGGTAGGCTGTAGCCCAGGTAGAATAATGGAAGGGTTAACTACATGGCCGCTGGTGTTTCCACCCGAAACCTCTGTGACCTTGGACAGTTACTTCAGTTCTCTATACCTCAGTTTCCCTTTCTAAAAAAGGGGCAATGGCAGTGTTTTCTCAAGGGTTTGAGAGTGAAATGAGGTGTTGCAGAGCACCGAGCACAATACCTGTCATGTGGTCAACGCTTGGAAAATGCTGCTGCCGCAACCGCAGCCAGAGCATACCCTGAGTGCCAGGCCCAGCTGTTCTCATTAGGTTCTGGGAGCACGTTAGTGAGTATGGATTCCGTCTTAGTTGAATGGAAATCCAGACATCTTTGGAAAATTTCAGCAATAATTGTGGCCAAAAAAAAAAAAAAATGGTTGAGGCTCCTAAAGAACCTTAGATAAGTTCCTCTCAACAGATTCCTTTGCAATCTCCATATTTGACTGAGCTACATTTGCATGTGTGCGTGTTTAGTGTCCTCTGGCTCCTCCTCCTCCTCCTCCACTTTTCTTCCTCTTTAATTCGCGGTGCTTAACTTTCTTAGAGGAAGAATGGTGGGACACCTGCTTCAGGTACTTGGTCATCATTGACGTGGTGGCCAGCAGTCTGCAGAGTATTTGGTCAATGTCATAGATGGATGGGCTTTCTAGAGCTTTGCCAGATTTATCTAAGGAGGCTTGCTTTTTCAGCTGAAAGGAGAGAAGCGAATGACATAGATTGCATCTTAGTTTGAATTTAATTCATATTCTGAACATATAAGCTTAAATTCTATTAAAATACACAATCCATTATTTACGCAAAAGAAAGCTTACTCTAGAAGAAAAGTATAAATGCAGAAGAAATGCTCATTTATATACACACACGGTATCAGACTAGCAGGACCTTGATCACTGTCAGCCAACGTGTAACTAGTGCTGTCTGTGTTAGAGCACTCTGCTGGGAGGAATTATTTCAATTTTAGCAGAATGTTTTCCTTCCTAAACATGCAAGACCATAAAATCAAAGGCATTTTTAAAATAGGGTAACACTTGTAGATGTCTAAGTTTTCCTGAAGATCAGGGCGTTTTCTGGTTGGTGTCTGTTGTCTGGGCTTGGCCAGTGAGTCTTTAAGATTGTCTCAAACTGTGGTGTCATCTGTTGGCAAAGTAGTGAATTAGTTAAGGAGCTCTGTTCCCCAAAAAGCCATCCTAACATTAGAAATGAGTTTACAGTCCATTTTAAAAGTACATGCCAACTTTCTTACTTAGCTTTTTAGATAGATCACTGTCATCCAAGAGATCTGTTGTTCCAGACCCTTGGTTTTACAGGGCAGCCGGGGAGGAGCGAACAGAGCCCAGACAGACAGTGCCCCTTTCTGCACTTTCCTCCCGCGGTGACACCCTGTGTTTCTGCTCTGCTTTGAGACTTGAAACAGAAGGGCTGGGCCAGGTGATTTTAAGGCCCTTCTATTCATTACACACTGTCGAGCACCTGGTACCAGCAAGTCACTCTGCAGGATGCTGGGGAGGAGCGGGAGGGGCAGGTGGCAAAAAGGAATAACCCTTCTTCACAGGAATGGCTGATCTTATGTTCTAAACTCTGAGATGCTGTGACTGTTACCATTTACATCATGAATTCACCTTTTTTTGGTGTTTCTTCCATTTTATCCACAGATAATGCCCAGATAAGACGGACAGGATTACAATGAGAGCTTGTGCTATGATATAAGTGAGGTGCAAACAACTCTGAAGTAGATCCATGTTAGCGAAGCTGCAGCACAGTCTGTCCAGGGGGTAGGGTAAGCAGTGAGAGGCAGAAGGCTTAACTTTCAGATAGTGCACTTCTTCTGGAAAAATCTCCCATCCAACCTTTGTCCAGATTGTTCCATCACAAATGCAGACACTCTCCCTGAAGAAGCAGGTGAGCAACAGAAAAAGAACCAGGGATACTCCTCCATTAGATGCCATTCTTTCTCACTTGGGAGAAAAATTTGTAGCTAAAAAATTGATCAAAGACAGAGCAGAATGTGCCCTGAGTGTTGGTTAATAGGATGCTTCAGTTGAAGCATTTCAGAAAATCTTGTTGGTCAGCAAAATACAGTGGGCAAGATGCAGCAATGGTCACTGTGCCACCGTTGGTCAGTCACGGTGATACCAGGGAAAAGCTTGGTGATGCAGGGCTAAGCCCGGTGATGTCATAAAGAAGGGCTCTGGAACTGAGAGGTGTCACCTGACCAATCCCCTGAGGTTTCTTAGAATTACCTCTTGTGGCTTTGGGCTAGAATGGTTTGAGCTTCTTCAATTTTCTTAAAGATAAAGAATTTACTAATATTTTGCTGATTAGTAAATTCAACAACAATGTCAGCATATTAATAAAATCTCCTGGGAATGAGTCCCTCCTATTCCCTTGGTGCTGTCAGGCTGTGGGTGAGGGGCAAGGGAGATGGCATGGCATGTGGATAGAGCTAAGGTGGCAAGGAAGTGGGCATAGTGACAAAATGGTGGCCTTCAGTCCTTGCTTTTATGGAGCGAACGGTCTATAAGTAAGAGGAAAACCAAGATGATTTCAGAGACGGAGTAAGAAGAGAGCTACATAAAACTATAACAGGCAGCATTGAGGAAGCAGTGAGCTCTACCTGGGACAATTAGGAAATTTCACAAGAGTGTTATTTGAGGGGGCCTAGAATTTTGGTAGGTGGCCAGGCAGAGAGGACATCTCAGAATTACCAGGAAATAAATGTATTTATTCATTTATTGCAGTACTAAAATGTGAAAGGAAAGAGAAAAACTGAGGGAACAACTATTAAGCACAAGGGATACAGGGCTTGATGGTTTGGGAAATTCCCAGCCAATCCAGATTGCAAAAGGTACTGCTGTTGTTTGGAAAGTGTCCCCCAAAGGCCTGTGTTCAAAGGCTTGGTTCCCAGCTTGGTGCTACTGGGAACTGGTGGAAACTTAAGGGTGGGGACTAATGGGAGAGCTTGCTCACTGCAGTGTACCCTCATAGGTGGTAGCAGGGCCACAGCCCCTTCTTCTCTGCGTGTTTGCTCCTGGCCACAAGGTAAATGGCTTTGCTCCACCCATTCCTTGCTGCCTAGGTGACTGTGGCCTGAAACCTTTGGAACTTCAAGCCAAGCCAGACCTTCCCTCTTTATAAGTTGACTATCTCATCTCTCTTATTATGTAACAGAAAGCTGACTAACACAGGTTTTGAACTTAAGAAAGCCACTGTCAAGAAGTCTGTTTGAGAATATGTTGAGAGCCACAGCCAAAGGGGCCCAGCAAACTTCCAGCTGCCAGCAAACTTCCAGACTGCCAGCTGATGATTGGCTCACAGTGGCCCCAGCAACATCTAGCTGATTGGCTCCTCTGCAGTGATGTTCATTGGGCTGTTTCCCTGCCCTTCAGACTACGGAACTGCTCATTGGGGGACTTCTTTGGCTCCGCCCATGCGACCCAGCCAATCGGCCTCAGGAGCAGGAGGATTGTGGGAGGTGGTGAGGGTTTGTGTGTGTGTGAGAGGCTTGTGGGAAGCCGGTGGTGGCAGTTGGGCTCTGAGGGTTTTTTCCTTTGGAGCTGTTTTGCTTGGCGTTTGTAGTTCTAAAAATAAAGTTAGTTTCTTTTGACAAGTGGCTCCTGAATTGTGCCCAGTCAGACTGTGGCAAGAATAGGAGTGTGAATGTGGATCCTCCCAGCCATCTCTGCAGAAGTCAGGCGTAGAAATGAGATTCTCCATGAAACATCTGGGGAGGAGTCTCATCTCATAGACTGAATCTCTGAGACATGCTGGGAGACTCACAGGTTTTTGAAAATGTTACACCACCAGAAACTCCAGCTAAGACAAAGGGGCAAAGAGAGGACAAAGTAATAAAGTTACTGTTCTCCCAAAATTCTAAAGAAATAGACTAACGGAGGTATTTAGCAGCAAGCACATGCAATTTTTGTGAAAAAGGAAGGATTAGTGAGTGGGTAGAACCTCAGGCCCAGAGGGCAGTCTTAAATCACAGAGGATTATCCCCATGCCTTAAAATCAAGTGGAATTTTCCCTGTGCGTTTCAAAATTGCTTGGGATTGGTGACGCCTTTCTTCCCTCTCTCTGCTCATTTCTGAACGGCAGTGTCTATGCCTTATTCTCTGCCCATCCCCCCTTACAGTTTGGAAGAAGATAACTAGTTTTCTAGTTTGACAGGTCCACAGACGGAGAGGAGTTCTGCCTTAGGATGGATCATACGAATCTCACCCATACTTTGTTTTGATGATTTGGAGTCTGGGGTTTGAGAGTTTTGAGTTGTGCTATTTAGATAAGGATTGGGATAGAGTTGATGTTGTAATCATTTATAGGATGTTGGACGGGCAGGAATGTATTTTGGATGTGGGGTAGATGTGACTTCTGAGGGAGCAAGAGGGAAGGCTCAATGATGGGTACCACAGATATCCAGGGCTAATCCCTGGAGTTTGTGGCTACAGCCTCCAGAGGATGGAGGATGGATCTAGAGGAGTAAAGCAAGTGACGGAAATATTTTTTTGTTGTTACTTTTGCCAGAAGAGGGGGTTTTGTAGGTCCTCGAGTTAAGAATCTTAAAATGGGCAGATTATCCTGGATTATACAGGAGGGATTGAAATCTAATCATGGTGGCCTTATAACTGAAAGCCAGAGGGAGATTGACATAGAAGAGAAAGTAATTTGACAGTGGAAGTTGGGGTCAGGTGGTGTAATTGAAGACAGATTAAGGGGTCACAAGCCAACAGGTTGGCTTTAGACCAGTGGAACCAAGCTCCGGTTGCTGCCTCTAGAAGTGTAAGGGGAAGAGTCTATGTCACTTCGCGCCACCCAATATGTGGTGGTTTTATGTAGCAGCCACAGAAGATGGACCCATCAGCATTTAAATTAATCTGGGACTAATCTAATTTACAGTGTTCAGTAGTTTCAGCTGAGAATATGATAAATCCTTGATTTATTTGACTCTTTTATTTATCTCAGCAAAGAAATATAACTTTATTTAAACAGGTCTTGCAAATGCTGTTATAACATTGCTATGGGCATATAGTGAATGTAGTTTTTTTTTTTTTTTAAGAGAAAAGCTAGTTTTGAATTTTTGTGGGGGTGGATCTAGAGGAGTAAAGCAAGTGACAGAAATATTTTTTTGTTGTTACTTTTGCCAGAAGAGAAATTTAAATAGATATATTCTCTTTGGAATCAGTTTTATGTTTTATATTTCTTTTGTTTTTCAAAAAACTTAGCATAATTCTAGGAACACACTGAGTGCTCCAAAAACCACAACAAATATTGGACACACAATTTTTACAAAATTATGATAAGTAATATACTTTATGAAAAGTTGTATATATATAATTATATATATATAATTTGGTCAATTAAGCATATATACATATGTGTGTATATATAAGTATATGTATGTATATGTGTGTGCGTGTGTGTGTGTATATATATATTGGTACTGGTGATTGAACCCAGAGGTACTACTAAGCCACATCCCAGCCCTTTTTATTTTGAGATAGGGTCTCACTAAATTCTCCAGGCTCTCAGCCTCCCAATTAGCTGGGATTACAGGTGTGTACCACTGCACCCTGCTCTTACTGTCTTTCAGATGCAAGGCTGGCTCTGAAAAAATACATGACAAAGGTTACTTTAACAATTACTGACCCAGAAAAGGGACCAGGGAAGCTTCTTAAGGAAGACAAGGTACGGTATTGTGATTGTTTCTTGTTCTGAAAATTCTGAGAATTTTGCCTCACATCTTAATTCACACACTAATGCTATAGAGACTGGGAGGGAGGGAGGGAGGAGGGTGAAGGGAAAGGGGAAAGAAGGTGGAGAGAAACCTCCTTTGCTTCCGACCTTCATAAACTGGGGACAAGGGACAGACTGAACTAAATGGAATGAACAGTGACACAGTGACACAGAGATGTGCTAAATATCACCCCTGACAGCTTGGATGAAGGTCAGAAATGTTATGTTGAGTGGAAACCACTCCCACAGACCACAGATATTTATAAAGGAATGCCTACATATGGGGGCAAAACTTTTTTTTTTTTTTAAGCAAACAAAAGGATGAGCAAAGATGGTGTTTCTCTCCTGGGGTGGGGGTGGGGGGGCAGGAAGCAAAGCTGGGCTTGTCTTACTGGTAGGGCTCTGTTCTGGTGCAGCCTTTCGGTCCAATGATGTTCATTTCATCATTTTCCTTCAAAACTTAGATGTATATCATACATTTTAACATATATGCATATGCATATATACATTACATATTTTTTAGTGTATCAAATTTTCCATAATGGGGAAAAAAGATATATAGATAGGAAGGTAGCTAACTATGGAGCCAGCCTGCCACCTTGCTATATTTAAGTACTGTCCGTGAACTAGTTTATTGATTTGGATGTGTATTAAATATATGCTCACGGTATCAGAAATACATTTTGGTTTCAAATTATCTCATGCATTTCTGTGCAGGATGCTCTGACATAATTTATTTAATTTTCTCTGACACAATTTATATGAAAAAGAATTAGCCATTGCTAAGAAGACATCAGCAATTCTGAGAATTTGATAAGTTACACATTGCACTTGAATCTTATAAAACACTCTACAGAATCTCTTGTGAAACAAACAACATAAAGGAAAAATTCTATTGGGATAGCTTCTGGAGCTATTAGATCTGCAAGACAAAACTTTCTTGGCACAAAGGAATAGTGCTTTGTTAGCAATTAGAAAAGTCAGTTTATCAATTTTTTAAAATTTAGTTATCTGAGTTATAAAATGTGTACTCAGAAATCACTAGAAAAAAATGAAACAACTAAAACACTTGCTTCAATTTCCAGTCTTTTACCATGTGGATCTCATAATAATTTTGTGCTAATTTCATCATATTTTTTTTCTTCACTTATAAAAACATATGCATGTCCATATATAATAGGTAGGGGTCCATAAGGGATATATATATATATATATATATATATATATATATATATATATATATATCTTTTTTATAAAAATGGGATCATTAGGGCTGCAGTCGTGGCTCAGTGGCAGAGCGCTTGACTTGCACATGTGAGTCACTGGGTTCGATCCTCAGCACCACATAAAAATAAATAAATAAAATGAAGGTATTGTGTATAAAAAATGTTTTAAAACATGGGATCATACCAGTCATATTATCCTATAATTTGCTTTTCCTCCTTTTAATAATATCCGCCCCCCCCTTTTTTTTTAGGTAGAGGGGATTGAATCCAGGGGCATTCTACCAGTGAAACCCATCCCCAGCCCTCAAGGTCTCCCTAAGTTGCTGAGGCTGGCCTGGAACTTACCATCCTCCTGCCTCAGTCTCCCTACTAGTTGGGCTTACAGGGATGTGAGGACATGCTGGGCTCCTAATGATATCTCATGAAACCTTTCTAAATCCACTTCTGCATCTGCTGCTACTTTATAGTATGGACAGGACACATCACATGCTTATTGAGTTCCCTGCATTATTACAAACCGAAGTGCAATGAACATTTTTCTCTATTTTCACTTTTTAATTGAATTCTTTGTCACCTTGTTCATATTTATGAGGTATGGCATGATAAATGTCTTAAGTCAGACACCAAAAGTTTGCTGCATTGTGCAGTGAGGTGGTTTTTACAACGCACGTCGGGATGTTTCCGGTGAGGCCGAGCTGTTCTTGGATGTCCTGAACTTCCTCCCCGAGTGAACCATTGGAGAGATCAGCTCCTTTTCTAGCCTTTGCAAACCACTTCTCTTTGTCACAGGGCTTAAAGAAGATAGAGAATTAGGGAGCGAGCACAGGGCTTCTTGCCTCTTGGTGGGGAGTTTCATTAACTCCTATCCCACGATGTGAGAGCTGCAGTGTTCAGCTCGGCAGCCACAAGCCACATGTTGCTGTTTAAATTTGAATAATTTAAAATTAAACAAAATTTAAAATCCATTTCCTCAGTCACACTAGTCACATTTCTAGGCTCAACCGCTAGACACCTTTAATGGCTACTGCATCAGCCGGCGCAGACGCAGATCCACAGGCCCGGATGGTGCTAGTTTGGGGAGACTCTGGGGGGGCTGTAGCTCCAAGGTAGAACACAGCGAGGCCCCCAGCTCAAGCAAGAGCCTGGTTCCATCCCCGGGACTTCAGGGGAAAAAAGATGCCTAGAGACACTGCAGAGTTTGATTTTCAACAAATAGGTGGAAAATCCAGTCTCTATCTCTATCCCTAGAACATTGTCCTCGGTGCGTGTCGGGCAAAAAGCGAGTGGCTGGAGACCCACCCGGACGCGTCCATTGATGAGCTTTTTGAGCAGAAACAACTATTGGAAGATATCGTGACTCCCATCCTGGTAAAAATGACTATGCCACGTAAGTTTGAGGTAAAAGGTGATGCTGACTGTCAAGAAGGATGGAATTAGGTTCAGTGTTGTTATTTCTGAGATGCTGTGATTTTAACAACCCATTAAGTAGTCATTAACTTTGTTACCAGCACTGATCCATGGCACAGTATCATGATGATCCCTGGTATCATCATGAATAAAAACTACTAATAACAACTGAATTCTTTGTATAGGAAATGCCTAATAATAATATTGATATGACTATCATCCGTCATTAAGTTTTATGTGATTACTATGCCTTTGATTTTGGCCAGTGATTTCCAAATGTGTAAGGGAGAGAGGGTAACAGAATTTAAAATTTTAAAAAATGGTGTTTTTTTTTTTAGCATTTTAATTATGTATTGGAGGAAAATCTGCTGTGGGAATACCATGCTCAAGAGTGGGAAGGTGGTGTGTGGGTCTTGGTGGAGGCATACCTGAGATTCTTGCAATAACAGCTTTGTTGAGATACAATTCTCCTACCATAAAAGTCAACTTTTTGAAGGGTCCAGTTCAGTGGTTTTCAGTATAGTCAAAAAGCTATATAATTATCACTACTCTCTAATATTAGTACAAATTTTACTACCCGAAAAAGAAACCCTGTACCATTGGCAGACTCTTCCCATCCCTCCCTCCCAAGCCCTGGCAACCACTAATCCACTGTCCATATATCTGTGGCTTTGTCTGTTCTGAATATCTCATAAATAGAAACAAACTATGTGTTGCCTTTTGTGGCTGACATCTGTCACTTAGTGTGTTTTTTAGGTTCATCCACGTTGGGACATGTGTCAGTACTTCTTTCCTTTTTATAACTGAAAACATTCTGTGTATGGATACAAATTTAATCCATTCATCAGTTGATGGACATTTAAGTTTCCACTCTTTTTTCTTGTTAAAATAATGCTGCTGTGGGCTTTTATGTATGAATTTTTGTGTGGGCACACGTTTTCAGTTTTCTCTGGTATATAAATAGAGGTGGAATTGCTGGGTCACGTGGTAGCTGTGTCTGAGCTTTTGAGGAGCTGCTAAACTGTTCCATTTTACATCCCCACCAGCAGTCTACGAGGATTCCAATTTCTCCATCTTGGTCTTTTTGTACATTTTAGCCATCTTGAGGAGTGGTATCATAGTTCTGATTTGTGTTTTCCTAATTACTAATTATCTTTTGCGTATTTATTGGCCATTTGTATACTTTCTCTGGAGAAATGTTTAATTCTTCATCGTTTTAAAGTTGGTTTGTCTTTTTTTTTTTTAGCATATAATTGTTTTACACACTTATTTTATTTATTTACTTTTATGTGTTGCTAAGGATAGAACCCAGGGCCTCACACATGCAAGGCAAGTGCTCTACCGCTGAGCCACAACCCCAGCCCCTGTCTTTTTATTATTTATTTTTTGTTGTTGATACTGAGGATTGAACCCAGGGGTGCTTTACCACTAAGCTACATCCCCAGTCCTTTATATTATTTATTCTGAGACAGGGCCTTGCTAAGTTGTTGACTGGCCTCAAACTTGCAATTCTCTTGCCTGAGCTTCCCAAGTAGCTGGGGTTGCAGGCATAAGCCACCGCAGTTGGCTTTTTAATTATTTAGTATAAGAGTTCTTCATATATTTTGGATACAAACCCCTTATCAGAAGTATGATTCTGATATCTTCTCCAATTCTGAGGATTATCTTTTCATTTTCTTAACTATATCTTTTAAAGCATGAAAGATCTTAATTTTGTGAAGCGTAATTTATCTAGTTTTTCTTTTGATGGTTTCAGTGTCATATCTAAAAAATCTGTTGCCTAATCCACGGTTACCAAGATTTAATTCTACTTTTTCTTCTAAGAGTTTTTAGTTTTAGTTTCACATTTAGTTCTGTGAGTCATCTTGTATGGGTTTTTCTTTTGTTCATGGTGTGAAATGGGGTTTCATTCTTTCATCTTTTTATGTTTATCAAAAGTTGTGGATTTTAACAGGTCAGGACCCTGCACCTCCTCTAGGTGGTGTGGCAGAATATTTCTTACTGTCATTAATGAACACCTAGTTAGCATTCAGGTAGCACTGTCCTTGGGACCCTGAAGGGAGACAGAGGCTTTGGAATGTCCCCTAGTTTGTAGGTGACACACATACACCTGAAAAAAGTGAAGTAAGTGCTGTATGTATTCAGAGAAGCAAAAGCTGGAGAGAAAGCATCACGGAGCAAGAGGAATTGTCCCCTTGAAGCCAGGGTGGAGGGATATGAAGGGACTTCCAGAATGGAAGCCCAGCAAGGAGGAAAGCTCCAGAGGGGAGCAGAGGGGAGCCCATGCCCAGCTGCTCCGTGTCATCCCTCCAGGACAACCGGAGACAGTGCTGCAGCGCTCACTCTTGATCATTTCATTAAAACTGCTGTAGGAAGGGGTTGGGCTGGGGCTCAGTGGTAGAGGGCTCTCCTGGCAAGTGTGAGGCCCTGGGTTCAATCCTCAGCACCACATAAAAATAAATAAATAAAATAAAGGTATTGTGTCCATCTACAAGTAAAAAAAATAAATATTTAAAAAAGTAACGGCTGAGGGAAGCTTAGATGTTGGGGCTTTATTTTCTGGGCAGTGGAGTGCTTGCTGTTCAATAGGCTTTGGTGTAAAGAGAGAGGAATTAAATAGGGGAGAATACAGTACAGAGACTAGTACAGTCCAGGAGTGGGCGGATTAGACCTCATCTGCTACCTGTTCCACCACTGCCCCTGGCCTGGCCCAAACCCTCCCCTGGAGTAGGATCACCTCTCTCCCCTGGTTTACATTCCCCAAGGAGCACTTCCATGTCATAGAATGTTGGGTCTTGATGGGTCCCCTAAATGGTCTTCATTGTACATGAAGAAACGGAGACAAGAGAGGTTCACAGTGTATGCAAAATGACTAGTCAACCGCCAAACTGGGGAGGCTAATGCCAGTGATATGGGAAATGTGACTCCCTGCTTTGCATATTTGAAAAACAAAGGAGGAGAGAGTATTCAGTTGAGATACCAGCCGGGACCTAGTGACTTCCTCCTTGCTCATTTTTAAGAAACTGGCTTCATCTGTTTTCTGCCACAGCTAATCAAATGTAATTTTAAAATCTGCTTCCTTTCAGGTCAAGTGAAAAGTGGCAAATCTGTAACCTAAGCGTGGTCAGAGGAGAAGTCAAGCTCATGCTTTCTACGGAACATACATTTTATTTCTAGTATCAAAGATAAACCTATGGATGCCACTTGAGTCAAGTAACTGGATATGGGGTTTTATAAAAATGCTGGAGTACAAACTCAGTCATCCTTGCTTTATTCCCCCGTGGGGCCTGCTGACTGCAGACTCTGGCTTCACCCCTCTCCTGCAAGCTCAGCTCCACGGCTTTCAAAGGCTCCTTCAGGAACTCACTGGGTAGAAATCATTCAGGAAGACATACGGAGGCTTTGAAAACCACTTAGAAAACTTAATAATTTTCTCTATAACTGAAACAAGAAATTTTTATCAACTGGGGAATTCCATCTAAAAAAGATAGTTATTTCCAGAGGGGGGAAAATATTCTCCCTCTCTCAGAAGGAAATCTTAGCATGGTATGGTGGTGCATGCCTGTAATCCCAGTAGCTCAGAGGCTGAGGCAAGAGGATTGAAAGTTCAAAGCCAGTCTCAGCAACTTAGTGAGGCCCTAAAACAATTTAGAGACACCCTGTCTCTAAATAAAATACTTTTTTAAAAAGGGCTGAGGATCTGGCCCAGTGGTTAAGCACCCCCCTGGGTTCAATCTGCAGGTACCAAAAGAAAAAAAGAAAAAAAAAACAAACATCTATGGAAAGACATTTTTGAGCAAGGAAATAGTAATTGTTTGGATCAGGGTCCTTTAGTATTACTTTATATTTACAAATTAAAATTCACCTGTAAGGTGAGATATAGTCTCTGAGTAAAATCCCTATTTATCTTTAACTTCTTTGTATTTTTAGATTAATAAACACACATCTGTGTAGTTTTATATTTAGAATCGCTCCCTATTCTGTAGGTTTGGCAGCATAGAGATAATGGAACGCCATACCAGTATCCCTCCTGTTCTGTTTTATATTTCCTAGATTTTAACTGTCATACTTGGTTTCCCATTGGAGATTGGAAAATCTTTTTTATTTTTTCTTAGTTTATTCAATGAAGCCCCTGAATCTTCTATTTCCTTGTGACCTTCAGGGAAATTTTAATAGAAAAGAAAATGTTAACCAAAAAAATCCCATTTATTCCTTGCTCTTGTGACTTTTTCCTCTTTGTCTTGCTCTGAAAGCTAGTTTTTCCATTTTAGGAAGAAGGAATATAAATGAGCAATTTGGTAATGTTTTTCCATTCAACATTTTCTCAACCATGATTTTGAGATAACTTTTAAATGTCTCCTAAATTTTTTAAATTTGAGATGATTTTATGCATGAGTGCTGCAGTTCCAGTTTCCTTGAGCGGCAGCACAGGGTGATGTCCCCATTTCTGGTGGGCTCCCAGGGGTTTACAGAACAGCACAGAGGAGCTCTGTCTGCTCCACTCTCTCCATATGGTGTGGTATCCGTAAGCACTGCAATAATCCAGGGAGAGCAGGCGGTAGGTGTTGTTTCTGTTCTAACTCTGCTTTCGGAGCTTGATCCTGAGGACAGCACCTCTCTCCAGGTGTGTGTTCCTGGGGAGTAGAGGGAATCCTGGGTCTAACCTCTGGGATTCTGAAAGAACACTGAAGCATTTCTGGAAACCCCCTAGAATAAAATGAACTCCTCTCCCCCCCCCTTTTTTTTTGTTACTCAGTCTTTATCCTTAAACCTTTTGTAGCTTTTGATAGATTTGCTAATGCTCGATTTATAAAACTCTTTGTATGGGCACCTTTATGCCAATCACGATTCCTGTACTTTCTTACAATCTGCCTTTCCACCCGCTTCACCACCTCCTCTTCTTTATCTTGCCTAGCCGTGGGAAGATAAAGAATTCAGTCCTGACCCCTGAAGAAGCATTTGTAATTCTCTGCCCCATCACCCTCCCTGTCCCCAATATTATAAGGAACTAATGAGGCGGGTAGCCTCAGTCTGTGTTCTATTCAATTGTTCACACTTTTATCTCTGCAAGTGAATTCAGAGCTTTTTGAAGCGACAGACTGTGTTCTTCCTTATACCTAAAGAGCTGTAAGATCGTAAATTAGTAAACAGTAGGTGAATGAAATCACCGTTAACACGACCTTTTTCTTAGAAGAACTCATGAGCTCTTCATTCATCTCCGGAGCTTCTTGTCTTTATAAATGACTTCCAGACCTTTTCTCCATACCTTGCTTATGCCTGTGCTCCATTTCAACTCCTCCTCCTCCAACAGTACGGGTCACACACATCCAGCATTGTGACTCTTGTCTGGTTTCTGCTGCGACTTGTTTTCTAAGCTTTTTTCTGGAGTGTCCTATCTTTCAGGCATGTGAACCCAGTGACACCAAGGGATTCCTAGATCTCATTTCCAGGATTCCTTTGATGTGGGGATCTGAACATTTATTCATCTCTATAGATCTATAACTTTTGTCTATTTGGAGAGGTGGTATTTCTTGTTGCCTGTTGTTGTGCTGAAGTATAGATAGATTTGTGGACGAGTTAGATTCCCTTGTGCTTTCAGTTACAGTTACCTGGGTAGCTGCATGTCTTTTCCTGAACTTCAAGAGTAATTACTATTTCAGAGTACATACTAACAACTCAAGATAGCCTCCACAGTATTTGAGAGGCATTCTGTTAGGATAAATTCTAGATAGTGGTTCTTTAGACTTTTGTGTTTCATTGATCAGAAAAATGTAAAAAAAAAAAAATTGGGGGAGGAGATTGCTATGATGTCATTAAGAAAACAACTACTACCTATACTACTTTCATTTAATAAAACAAATTTAACATCAGAAAAGTTGGGGAGATCACCCTTTAGATTGAATAAATCAAGCTTTATTTTAGAACTTTATGTTAGGGTTCTTGTTGTCATTTTGCCATGTACAATGGAACTTCCATGAGTCAGAACTGACGTGTGGTCCAGCCTTTGAGAATTGCTGCTCTAGACTAAGCGAAGCAGTGGGACTGCTAGTTAGGTTCTCATGGTACTCCAAGTTGTGAAGGACTGGCAGTTGCCTCAGTGTTCAGTCTGATACGTGGTGGACCGTGCTCTCTCCAAGACGGGCCCTTCTCCCTTCTCATGTGCTGTTCTTGCCTTGTGATGGTGAGAGGAAGGGATATCTATCCTCTCCTGGTGAATCTGGGCAGGCCTGTGACCACAGTGAAAGTGAGTATATGTGCTCTCCAAGGCTAGATCATAAGCGGTGACATGGCTTTGGCCTAGTTCTCTTAAGATGCTTGCACTTAGAAACCAGCCTGTGGAGAGGCCTCAGGCCCCAGCCCCCTCCAGCCAGCCACCTTCCCCAACTTGCCAGGCATGGAAGAGAGTCATCCTGGAAGTGGATTCTTCAGTCAAGCCACTGAACTGATGCTGAATGCAGCAGAGACCAACTTTCTCAGCTGAGCCTTGCCCAAATTGCAGATCTGTGAGCTAAATAAATGATAGTTGTTGTTTTAAGAGGCTCAGTTTTGTGTTATTTTATGTAAGCAATAAAACATGCACATTTTGGAAACTGGAAGTGAGAAATTGACAAAACAACACCTAAAACATGTGACACTGGCTTTGGGATTGCATGGTAGATAGAAGCCAGAAATTTCCAGAGTGGGGTCTGAGCGAAAGCCCACCGGCCTTGAGTGGAGCTTTTACAGAAGTCTTCAGGGCCTCCAGGAGGCTGCCTGTGGGAGTTTATAGAAAAGGGGAAAATGTACTAGGAGCTGGAGAAAAGGGCCCTTGTTGTGAGATTGTAGTGAGTGACCACACTGTTGTTGAAGTAATGAGCCCTGATCCTGCCAAGGACTTTCTGGACAGCACGCCAGTGCCCCCTGGCTGCTTCTAAAATGTGAGAGAAGAGAGAGGAGTTGAAGAGAAGGAACATTTCAGCTTTCAAATGAACTTTAAAAGAAATAGAGAGGGGTCCGTACTTATTGGGTTTGAAAATAAAGTTGCTTCTCATTCTCTCAAACTAAGAATTGAGTTCTGGGAAAATATCAGATCTGGGGTGAGGGGCGGGGTAGGGTGGTGGTTTATAAGGTTATCTGCTGAGACCTCAGAAATTCCTAAGATGGTATCACAGAGAACCTCCCAGATTTTAGGTGGGCTTTTTCAGGAGAACTGGGAAGATGGTCTCTCAGAACTACATGAAAGCCAGGGCTGACTCTAAATCTCCTCCATGTTTTCCCGAGGTATGGAGACTGGGAGAATCTGAGCTCTGAAACTTGAAATCACAGGAGTCTCACCCACGGGTTCGGTGGACTGAGGGAGCCTGAGGGGACCCAGGTGGGACAGGACCTAGAGGAGAACCCGACAGGGCATTAGTCAGAATGACCTGAGGCAGTGCAGCCGAGGAGAGTGTCTCGGTGCTGAGAGAGATGAAGGTGACAACCTGCAGAGATGAGGTGGGGGTGAGAGTGGGGGACAGCATCGAGAACTCGGAAGATGGGTGAGTTAAGGAAAGGCAGATGGGCACGTGAAGGAATAGGTCTCAGGAGACAGCTGCGAATAAGACATTAAAAAAAGGAAAGACCTCTTGCGGGTAAAAAAGGTGGTGGAACGAGATGGACATCATTACCCTGAGTCCATGTATGAAGGCAGGAATGGTGTGAATCTACTTTGTATATAACCGAGATATGACACGTTGTTTTCTGTATGTGTAACATGAATTGTAATGCATCCCACTGTCATATGTAAATTATAAGAAAAAAATGACCTCTGGCATTTACAGCAAGGAGGGGTCCAGGGGTTTAAAAGAACAGACCCAAGTCAGCCGTGCAAGTCTGTATAAAATAGAAAGTTGTAGAGAATATTTGGGGGGTTGCTGGGTGGATGCCAACGTGGTGGTTATATTCAGGGACAGGTACAGAGCTGTCAACTGAAATTCTATTTAGTCTCTAGGAACTGGGGCTTTGTCATTTTCCTTAGTACCTAAGTGCTAGAGAAGACTGAGGGCAGAGTTTGTGAGCTTGCTGCTGTGATGTTCTCCTCAGTCCCCCAGGAGAGGGTACACGGCACAGGCACAAAAGTGGACTTTGCTAGTTGCCAAGTTCAGCTCTTCTTGAAAGTTACCTATAAAATGAGGATTAATGTTAATTTAAAAAACATTTATACTAGCCAGGCAGCGTGGCCCCTGCCTGTAATCCTTGCAGCTGGGCAGCCTGAGGCAGGAGGATCACCACTTCAAAGCCAGCCTCAGCAACTTAGATACTGTTCTGAAATAAAGTATAAAAAGGGCCCTTGAGTTCAATTCCTGGTATCAAAAAAAACCAAACCTAACCCAAACAAACAAACAAACAAAAACCCCAACCCCAACAACAACAACAAAACATTTATACTATATTTGTTTTTAGTTAATTAGAGGCAAAAAACAGAGATCACAGAATTGGGGGGTGCATTTGTCCTCCCACAGAGAATGGGTGACATTGTTTATTTAATTTAGGGACCAAAAGCAAATGAGGAATAGGAGGGAGGAAAAAGGAAATGTGAAATATTGAATGGGAAGGAGAGATAAAAGAAAATGGATAAGAGGATGTGAGGGGAAAGGGAAAAAAAACAAGGGAGAGAAATGAATTACAGTAGATGGGGTAGAGAGAGAAGAGGGGAGGGGAGGGCGGATAGCAGAGGATAGGAAAGGCAGCAGAATACAACAGTCACTAGTATGGCAGTATGTAAAAACGTGGATGTATAACCCATGTGATTCTGCAATCTGTATACGGGGTAAAAATGGGAGTTCATAACCCACTTGAATCAAATGTATGAAATATGATATGTCAAGAGTTATGCAATGTTGTGAAAAGTTGGAGTAAAAATGAGTCAGAGAGGAGACAGGGCAGGGTTGAAGAGGGTTAGGGCTTGTCATGGTTTGGATGTGAGGGGTCCCTCCAAAGCTCACCTGTGAGACAAGGTGAGAAGGTCCAAGGAGAGATGATTGGGTTCGCGCTGTGACCTAACCGGGGAATTGGTCCCTGGTGGGATTAACTGAGTGGGAAGTGGAGGCAGGAGGCGGTTCATTGGGGTGTGGCTATGGGGTATCTATTGGTATCTGGAGAGGGGCTCCTCTCTGCTTCCTGATCAGGATGTGAGCTGCTTCTCCCCAGCACACTCTTCCTCCATGCTGTCCTGCCTCAAGCCCCGAGGAATGGAGCCTGATGTCTAGGGACTGAGACCTCTGAAACCAACCTTTCCTCCTCTACAACTGCTCTGGTCAGGTCCTTTGAGTCACCGCAGTGAAAAAGCTGACTGAAAACGGGGCTGAACTGGATAGGGCTGGCAGGAGAAAAACCCTTCATCCTTGGCCATTTCAGCCATCTGGTCAGCCAAGGAGGTCAGTTACCACCGTTGTGGTGTAGACAAGAGCTTAAGAACCACATGCTGCCCTGGGACCAGAGAGAGGATTTGGCTTCTTCTGAATTGGGGGTGGGGACAATCATGCGGCCAATCAGAACAAGAGCAGGTTGGCAAGAAGCCAATGGGAAGTGGGCATGGAAATGAGTCTTGCTGGCCATCGGTTGGTGTGGTGTCCCCCCTCTAACAGGTGCCGGGCTGGCTTTGGGAGTTTGAGAGCCTCTGTCTCCTCTCAGCACTGAACCAGCTTGGACTTGGCAGAGCATGGTCTTTGGTCTTGGTAGTTTGGAGAAGAACTTGATTTAGGATCGTTGACATTTGCGGTTTGAGGAGGCCACAGACCTGAAGAGCCCCTGGGGGGACAGGTGGTGTGACTTGAAGATGTAGCATTTTGAGTCCACTTCTGACTCACTCCTGGCTACACATCGGCATTACTGTGACCTGAGGACCAAACAGGTACCAAACTAGAGAACAGAGATAAACTTCAAGTATTATTTGGGCTACTCAGAAACTTCTAGGAGTTTGTAGGTGAAAGCTAATCGTGAGGAAAAATGGAACAACGGAAGTCCTTCCCAGCACCACCCTGTGAATTTGGGTCGGCTAAGCCCTGCCTCAGGGCACCAGCTGCAGTGGGGGTTGGGGGTTAAATCAGTTATTCATGTGCCAGCCCTGTGCCTGTCATCGTGCACCTCTGAAGGGGGACGTCTCTGGTTAGGTCAGCAGTGCAGCGTGATCAGATTTCACCCTGGGTCTTTGCCTTGGCTTTTACCTTATTCACTCCCATCCTCACCCCAGCCTTGACTGGCGGTCACTCAGCTCTGACCTTGCTTCCTATTTGCTATTTTGGATTGGGATGAGGTGGAGAGAGACAAAAGAGGTATTGGGGTTGGAGTAGAAAAATGGAATTCTAAAAGGAGTTTCACCCACAGAGAATGAAAAACCAGGTACCTTGCTCCTTCCCCTCAAAGGGCTGGCTGCTCACATGTTTGTGGAGAACCTATCTTGTGCCACACCTGTGTGCATGTCCTTAGTGAGAGCCAGTGTTCTGCCCAGGCCTTTGAGAAACACATTACCACCTGGTGACGACAGAAGGTGCAGGAATCAATACAGCCCCTCTCCCACATGCACGTAGTCGTAAGAGGAAGAAACGCCAGCGCTTGCTCCAATATTCTTGGAGCAAGAGGTCAGACAGGACATAGTGATGTGTTCCTGGACAGGAGAGAAGCACTCGGGTCTGAGTTGGGACAACCTTAGACAGAAGCAGGAGGGGTGAATGGAGACCTGGCCCGCCTCATGTTCCTCTTTTGCACATTATGGCAGGTTAGTCTGTAGCAGAGAAAGTCATAACACACGGGAATCCACCAAGGTAGGTCTGGAGAAGCAAAGATGTCGAATTCTTCCTTCTGGTCACCGAAAGAAGGCACCACACCTGACTTACTCTGCGGGAGGCCAGTTGGTTTCCTCACCACGAAGGACCGTTTCATGATGCTTATATGTGGCACTCTTGTTTTGGGAGGTAGGTTTCCTTGCCCCAGCCTGCCCTGTAGTACTGAGGATGGAACCCCTGGCCTGGCACATGTAAGGTGGGCACTGTGCCATGGAGCTTCTCCCTAGCCCTGGGCGGTGGTTTGTGAAACTCGACTTTCCTTCGTCCTTTGAGACTTTTCTTGATGCAGAAAGTGATCGCAACCACATCAAAAGAAGAGGCCCAGGACTCTTCACGTGTGAGTGAATGCTGCCCGTCTAGCCTTGCTCAGGTTTCAGTAGCGTCTACTGACGTTCCTTCAGTCAGTCACATTGGCTGGGCATGGCCATGCGATAGGCACTGTCTCACACCAGGGAAGTGAGACCGTCCTTAGCCTCATGGAGCCCTCTCATATGGGGACAGGCCAACCAGAAATTACGATGCAGCATGAAGGTACTGTCTGAGTGTCTGGCACCAAGGAGGAGAGAGAACCTCGTGTGCCTGCCTGGCCAGGCCTGACCCAACCAAACCTGACAACTGGGCAAAGCCCAGAGGTACAATTTGCATAGCTGATGTCATTAATTCTGCCCATTTTATTACAGCACCTGATGTGATTTTTTTTTCTTCCTCACTCCTACCCCACTTCCCAGAGGAAACTAGGAAAGCCTTTACAAATAAGGGCTCTTAAACAATGATTAAGAATAGAACAGGCGTGGCAAATGGTATTCATGCAGATACAGTAATGCACTTGATAGCACAGGTGCTTTATCTCTGATCACAATTCAACACCAGCGATTAGAGAAAAGCTTCTAGACCTCAGAGAAAGAAAAATTAAGAAAAATGTCAGCTGTTCAAAAATGCAGTTAGAGAAAAGCAAGCACCTTTTGTTCCTTTCTGGTGATGTCAGTTTTCTTTATGGTTAGAGTCAGTTAAAAGTATTTCTGGCTTTTAGGAAAAATTATAGAACATACATTGTAGTAGCTTAGGATGAGCAATTATTAATAAGATGATTATTTCTCACCTTCAGATCCATTGGTAAGATACCAATATGGTGTTCCTAATATGTCACTGGGTTGGCAAGTGGGGCGTTGTCAAAGCCTCAGTATTTTCCAAGTTCACCTGTGAGGGATGCTACAGTCTGTGTGTCTTACACATAATAGCATTTGTAATGACCATCAGATATTCACTCACAATAATATAACACACAGAGAGGTTTAAAATAAGTAACTAGAGTGAACATTAAATTGTTTCAAAACTATAAATTGTTATTATTTTCTATTTTGAGCTTCACCCTAGCCCTGAGTGGTGGTTTGTAAAAACTCTACTTTCCTCTGCCCTCTGAATTTTCTCAGTGCAGAAAGTGATCACAATTACTCTTTAACAAATTTTTTAAAAATTGACACTTTATGGAGTGCGGTATAATTTGATACATGTGTAATGATCAAATGAGGGTAATTAGCATTTTGAAACTGTAAAATTTATGTTTAAATGGTGCAATTTTTTTTTTTTTTTTAGGATTCTCGAGGATGTTTTTCAAGAATTCTGAAGTCATTGTCTTGACCATTCTTTCTGTATCAGGATTTATAATAGGACAACTGGCTTACCATTTTATTGAGGTACTGTATGTATAATAAATGAGAGAATAAATTAAAGGACAAATATCAAATACAAGGTCCACTTTCATCTCATCCCCAAACATGAATGTCTTAAAAAAATGTGAACAGCTATTCAAAAAACTTCACCTAGTCTAAAATATTTGGCAAATGGAAAAACACAACCAAGGATGTATTATTAGGGAAAGTCCAGATAAACCCATAATTGGTAAGGGAGGGGGTTGGTTGGCTTCCCTGGGTCCTTGTCTCTGGCCTTCCAGCCTTGCTCTGGCTTCTTGTCTCCCCTGCAGAGGCCCCTTATAACACTCAGCAGTTGTTGTTTCCATGAGGAGGCAGGTGGCATGTAAAAGCCAAGCAAGAGAAAAAAATTCATTAATTTAGTAACTCCTGATTTCAACTGCATTACAATATGATTGATAAGCATTTGCCTCTGCTCATTCTTTATTTTTAAACAATGGAGATAATGCTTCTTACCTGTCCAGGTTTGTAAGAGTCTATTGGTCATCCTAAAGTACCACTGCTCTTGCTAGCCAACATCTTTTGAGTGTTTATTATATTACTTACTAATTTATTAACTAATTAAGTTTTGAATTAATACATTCATTCTTGTGGCAACTCAATGGAAGTGTTTCTCTGTTCTTATTTGGCATACAAGGAAACTGAGACCCAGAGAGGTTAAATAATGACAGTTAATCCATTGACTAGGCCAAAATAAACTTTTTAGGAGGGAATATTTACAGCTCACCCATCACTGTTGTGTTTTCCAATATGCTATGTGCAGCCTTCCTAATTATATAACCAATCATAGGATTATGTATTATTTTTCTCTACTGATTAACTGAAGGATTTTTCAATCTTAAGCAAATTTATGTGAAACCACAGGTACCTATGCAGTATTATTTTTCCTGTTTAAAGCCAATTAAAATAAATATCTAGTAGTCAAATAAAAAAAATGCTTATCTGTGAATCACCTAAAATTATTTCAGGTATTACTGATGGTAGGCACATCACTATTTTATAAACTGGCTACCCTCCACAGGCAGTGTTCATATGGTTACAAATTCCCTGGTAAATAGAAGACTGTATGTTTGCCTATGTGTCTATCAACTGATCTGTCTCTCTACTGTCTCTACTACTCTAGGACTCTGAGACTGACCTTGGAGATAATCTCTCACTGGTTGTAAATGGGAATATTCTCAAGTCTACATGAATGGACGTAGAATTGACCTAATTTCTAAGATCTGAGAATGGCAGCAAACTAATTTCTCATTTGCCTTGTATTAGGTGTATCCAGTTGTTTACCCTCTTCTAAGAACACCAAGTTTTTCGCTTTATTCTTATTTTTTGCCTTTAATTGTATTTGTGGCTGCTTTGGATGTGGATTTTTATATAGTCAAGAATGTGTTTTGGCAGGTAAGATCACATTTTGAAACAAACTGAAGTCCACTCTTGCTTATTCAAGTTGATCAAAAATGATTGTTTTATAGCAGATTCCTCATTAATGAATTAATGAATTTTGCCTTTTGTGTTATTTTACCCTCTTCATTGTGTAGAACCACTAATTAAAGAGAGTTGGGGGGAGGGATTAATATTTGCTTAGTGACCACCAAGAAAAGGCACTGGGTAAATATCATCTCCATTTTGTATACAAGCAAACTGTGGCTCGGAAGTCATCCATCAATGTCGGGACCTGGGTTCTGGTCTCACACCTGGCTCAGCTTGGAACAGACTGAGTTGGGGGACCCCTCTGAACTTAAGAGCAACCCCTGCTGACAGTAGAAACTGAAGGGCTACAACCCTCCACCTGATGGGTGCCCAGGAAAACACAGTGGAGACTGCCCCGACCCCCAGTGGTCTGACTAAGCTCCCCCAATCCACACGTGTGCATTTCCTGTTTGTCACCTGGCTTCTGCTCCTATAAATTGTAACTGCTTCTGGCTGTTTCTCTCCCTCCTTTTGATCAGGTTCATTTTTTCTCTTCCCACCTTTCCCCTCTTTCTTATGGGGGCAGGCAGCCAAATGCAGCCTGTGGGAGGCCAGCAGGCTCCCTGGGATAGGCCACCTGCAGATCTGCCCGGGTTTTTCACTGTTCCAGGGCATGCATCAGTGGCCGAACTGAGGTAGCCACCGCAGTCCCTTCTCATCCCCATTCTTGTGATCACAAGAGAAAGATTTTAAACAAGTCACTCAGAGCAGCAGGCATGAGTTTATTAAAGGTATGGGAAAAGGGGACACTCTTAAGAGAGAGAGTGAGTCCTCTCAGAGAGGAAAAGGACAGTGTGCCCACCCCCCAGTTTTATTGGCGGTTCCAGGGGAGTTTAGAGAGTCCTGCTCAGGTTCACCTCTTGGATTTTGACTCACAGCTGGACAACTCAGTCCCCACTCTGCATGACAACTCTAGGTCACTGTGGCCCATGCCGACCCATCCTATATTGAACCTATTCTTGCAGATTTTATGACTGGGGACATCATTCTTATCTCCCGGAGTTCTGGGATCTGGTGTGTGTAAACTTTCAGGGTAACTTGTGTTCTCTTTAACAGCATTTCAGGCCTACATTTCTCTTGCGGATAACAGGTTGTTTGCTGAGGAATGTAACATATCCAATGGACTTTAGCCAGGCAGGGTGCAAGTAAATTGTTGTTTATTTGTTTTTTTTTTTTTTTTTTTTTTTTAAAGAGAGAGTGAGAGGAGAGAGAGAGAGAGAGAGAGAGAGAGAGAGAGAATTTTCCAACATTTATTTTCTAGTTCTCGGCGGACACAACATCTTTGTTGGTATGTGGTGCTGAGGATCGAACCCGGGCCGCACGCATGCCAGGCGAGCGCGCTACCGCTTGAGCCACATCCCCAGCCCCATATTTGTTTTTAAAAGAAAGGATATGTGGGGGGATCAGCGCAGTGGGCCCACTTTATAGAATGATTCCCTTAACTTTGTGTCCCCACTACTCCTGTCTGTTACCTATCAAAAAAAATTTAAGGCTTAAAGACACAGAATCCCCCCAAAAGCTAAAAGTCAATCAACTGATATTAATTCAAGATGTCCAGACCCATCAGGGTGGTGATGGCCGAAGACTGGGTCCTTAATGTGACAAAGGAGTTTCCTGCGTCCTCCTTTCACAAACAATTTCTCTATATGGGGCCTAGGTGTTTGGTAGCTGTTTTGCCACCACAGAGCTGCTTCTGTAGTCGGTCTCTCAAACCCAGCCACGGCTTCCCCAACTAAGCTCGTGTAAAAGTTTGCTCTATCTTTGCCATGCCATCCCGGGGCTCGCCATCTTTACTAGGAGGGGATTCCATCTGAAGAACGTACTTTCTTGGCTTTTCTGTGAGTGGCAGGTCTTTTCCATCCGAGATTGCAGTGATTCAGTCACATCTTCAGCTCCACTTCTGTTTCCAGCTTTCTAGCTCTTTCTATTGCTTCTGTAGTCTTGAGCCCCTCAAAGTCATCCATGAGGGTTGGAATCAACTTCTTCCAAATTCCTGGTGGTTGACATTTTGACCTTCTCCCACGAGTCACAAACATTCTGAACAGTGTCTAGAACGAGGAGTCCTTTCCAGAAGGTCTTCCGTTTCCTTGACCCCGAGCCATCTGAGGAGTCAGTGGCAATGGCAGCTGTAGCCTGATGAACTGTATTCCTTAGGTAACTAGACTTGAGAGTGGAAATTGCTCCTGGACCCATAGGCTACAGAACAGGTGTTGTGACAGGAGGCATGAAAACAGCATTAGTCTCTGCACTCTCCATTAGAGCACCCGGTGACCAGGTGCATTGCCAACGAGCAATAATATTTTGAAAGTAATCTTTTTTTTTTTTTCCAAGCAATAGATCTCCATAGTGGGCTTAAAATATTAGGTAAATCATGTTAACAGATGTGCTGTTGTCCAGGCTTGGTTGGTTCATTTTAGAGCACAGACAGAGTAGATTTAATGTGAAACACAATATCTTTATTTCATTTTCATGTGGTGTTAAGGATCAAACCCAGTGGCTTATGCATGCTAGGCGAGTACTCTACCACTGAGCCAGCCCCAAATTAGCATTCTTTATGATAAAAATAAGGGACAGGGGCTGGGATGTGGCTCAAGCGGTAGCGCGCTCGCCTGGCATGCGTGCGGCCCGGGTTCGATCCTCAGCACCACATACCAACAAAGATGTTGTGTCCGCCGAGAACTAAAAAATAAATATTAAAAAAAAAAAAGGGACAGAAAACTTCCAAATATGTATAACTAATAGCCTTGGAGAAACAATAAGGAATAAGGCAGTAATACCACAGAAAGAACAAAGAACCAGGAAGAGATCTTGAAAGTTGAAAATATGATGGCTGAATTCAACTAATTCAGTGAAAGAGATCAAAGGGAGAGTTGCCGAGACTCACAGAAAATAAAACAAAAGACAAAGTGGAAAATGAAAGGACTGAATAACATCTTTTTTTCCCCCTGAGGGATAATTTTGGAAAATAAGTTTCTTGTGTTTACAGAAATAGAAAATTGCATAAATTTTTGTATCTCAAGCATTTCAGGGTGTCTCCTGTCCCTGTTGCAGAGTAGAGAGGAGGGGAGACAAGGGTTGGTTACTGGGTACAAAGATACAGTTAGACGGGAGAATTAAGTTCTAGCACAGTAGGATGCCTCTAATTAACAAGAATGTATTATATATTACAAAAAAGAAGAGTACAGAGGAATTTATGTGTTCCTAACACAAAGCAATGATGAATTGAGGTGGTGGATATGCTGATTACCCTGATCTAATCATTACACAATGTAAACTTTGTATCCCATAAATATGTATGGTTATTAGGTGTCAATTAAAAATAACAAAATGAAAAAAATATGTGTATAAAACCAAGATTTGATTCTTAGAACATAAATAAATGCAGCCATGCCATCTTTGGATATTAAATCTAATGCCTTATTATGAATTGGTTCACAGGTTTTGTTAACTGGATTTATTAGCTTTTTTATATCATTCATCACAATTGGATATGTGATTCTGAAATTCAATTCGGAGTCATGGGATTTTCAATCTTGCTTACTCTTGAGCATCACTCTCAGCATTACGGATCCCCTTCATTCTGTGAGCTCACTGAAAACTCTTGGTAGGTCACATTTATTACATTTATTTCTTTTTCTCAACTTGAAGATAAGAGGGTACTTTATTTTCTTTTGATTATGTTTTCCTTGCATAAGTGGTGCCCTGAGCAGCGCAGGAATTGGTGCTCTCGTCCTGGAGGGCAGGGCACTGTTGGACTTGAGGGAGGAGGAGCAGAGAAGCCCGTCACTGAGGAGTGAGGTAAATAGTGTCGGTATAAAATTGAGGGAAAGGTGACTCTCCTAGAACGTGACAAAAATTGGCCTTATTGTTCTCCGCCACTGAATTCTAAGCCACAAGGTAAAGATTCCACATTGGTGAGCTTGTTTACCAATAAAGAGAGAAAATACAGACCCCTTTCCAAGGCCTTGCTACCTCTCATTAGAACTGGTTCCCTGGTGGGCTGGGTGGTGGCTCAGTGGCACAGAGCTTGCCTTGCCTATGTGAGGCCCTGGGTTCCATCCTCAGCACCACATAAAATAAATAAAATAAAGATATTGTGTCCATGTAAACGAATAAAAATAAAAATAAAAAAAACCACCAACAACAAAAAAAATGGTACCCTTTTGAAAGCACTGAGGTTGGGCAGCTGAAGAGAGGAGGTAAAGATTGAGATTGGCACTTCAATGTATTTTTTCAGTAAGTGCTTATTTCCAAGAGGGTTTGGGGTCTTGTGTTTTTTCCAGTCTTACTCAGTGAGGTGAAAGGTGATCTCACCCTGAAATATCCTCCTATTGTCATGTTTATTAACATAGCAGTAAAAACATGAAATAGAGGCTATAGTTACTGGTTTTGACTCACAAATGTTTTCCTAACTAACTCCAAAGCACTGGTTGTATTTAGAGGAAACAGATCACCTTATGCCTGGAGGAGAAACCTCCCGGCCTCCCGTGGGATACTCACATTTTTACTCCCATTGTACCTGGGACAGAGAGAAGGGGGTTAGATACTCCCGGCGGTAATGTTCTAAATTACTACAAGGTAGTTTTATTTCTCCAAGAGTCTGATCCTGTGCTCTTTTTTCTCTTGGTACACTTAAAAAAGATTTTGAAGTTAAAATAGCTGTGTATGGGTTGTGGACTCAGATGATTTTTGTTCTTTCCCTTTTCTAAATTTTGCAATGAACCAATATGTTAGTTCTACAATAAAGACACTGAAGAGTAGTTACTATCGAGTTTTAATGTTAAAAACAACTACAAATCAAACATACAACCTCATTTGCCAAACTTCTACTTGCCCCTCATCATCTCACTGAATCTGGGAGAAGAATGAAAGGATCTCCTCACTAGATACATCCATGTGCTGACTCCAGTCCTGAGGAAGCAGGGGTTTGTGCCTTCGTCACAGACTTGGCAGCAGGTGGTGAGAGTCGAGGGCGGCCGAGCTTGCCTTTTTTGTCGGCCTGATAGTGAAGCAGGAAGAGAGACACAACCAGCTAAATATTAATCCACAGTCACACCTGAGCGCCCCTGACATTGACCCTGAGCTTTGGAATATTCTGGCGTTTTTACATCCACATCAAACATCGAAAAGCAGAGATTTCCTTTCTTTTAAACTAGATATAATATCCTTAGAAATAATAATAATATAAAATGACTTTTCTCTACATTTACTCAATTACATTTCAAAACCTCAAAGGAAAAAAATCAGAATGTTAATCAGGTCTTGTTTTCACTTAAAAAAAAATTGTCACCTAATGTGATCAGTTTAGGTCTTGATGGATTTCATCAAATATAATATTAAATATAATGATAAAAATATATATGATGGATTATATTAAACAGCTGCTTTTAAAATGTGTATAGTTGTGCGATCCTTTCCCTATCCATCGGCCATTGCATTAGGCTGCATAATGTGCCACCCTGGGTCACATGTTCTTCTGGAGTTTGGGGCTTCTGCTGTCAAGTAAAAGAAGTCCAGGGCTGGCCCCAGTTGCAGTTCCCTAACTCACCAGAGACGTGGGGGCCCTCTAGTTTTATACCCCTGTGACTCAGGTAGCATTTACCTTCCTGCCTGAAGCAACTAAAAAACTGGACAAAATGTATGAAAAAATAGTTGTTAGATATTGGGCATCAGATGACGCGGGACAGTGATTCCTCTGGGGTGGGGGAGAAAAAGGGAGAGAGACCGATGGACTCTTGATGGCTCTGGCCTCCGTTCATCACCTGGCAGGAGTTTTCGGGTGTCAGTGGGGGGAAGGATAACCCCGTTGGAGCCTGGTACTTTCTCTAAGTTGAGCAGTGCTGGAGCCGGGAGTCCAGTGGGGCCAAGGCAGCCTGAGTTCACAGAGCCCAGAGCTGTCTTGAAGGATCTTTGACTGGGTCAGCATCAGTGCTTGCATGTAAGCAGAGTGCCCAGCACTGGGGAGAGGAAAGGGAGTAACTCCCATCAGGTTTCCTTCCACGCAGTATAACTCCTGGGACGTCAGGGAGAGGCCATGGAAGGTTATGCCGCCGTCGTGGGGGGGCTTAGTTTTAGACTAAAGGCTGCTCTGGTGCTCACAACTTAAAAGCAGGTCTCAAGTGTTCACATGGTTTCCAAGTAACTCAACTATGTTCTTAGGCTCAAGAATATTTATAGGAATAAATATACAGTACCTAAGAAGGGGAAATGTACAAGTCTGAAATCTAGTAAGAATCACCCAGCATGCAAAATAATCAGGAAAATAACACAGCAATAACACAGATGATAGTTAGATGATAGACAGACCTTAGAACTGTTATCCCAAGCTGGACCTGCAGCTGCACCCCTGTCCCAGCTACTTGGAAAGCCGAGGCAGGAGGATCACTTGAGCCCAGGGGTTCAAAGCCAACTTGGTAAACATAGCAAGAACCTTTCTCTCAAAAAATAGTTGTTACAGACATATTCCAAGAGTTCAAAAATAAAGGAAAGATTGAGCATAGTGTAGAACCTGCTCATACCAGATTATAAGGGCCAATTGTTAAATAATCAGGAATTTTGCAAACACAATTATTAATCATCAGTAGCTTAGAATGGGCTGAAGTGTGTACTCATGGAATTGGCAAGCACTGCCAATTGGGCATTTTTAAATTTTGGAGAGATAGTTTATTAGCACACCAGCAGACATTGTGTACATAAAAGAGACCTAAATCAAGCTTCTAGAGATGAAAACCACACTGTAGATAGATTAGACACTGAAGAAGACAGGTTAGTGAACTTGAAGACACCACAATAGAAACTACCCAAAATGAAGCTCAGGGAAAAATGAGCTGACAGGACAAATGAACTGAGTATTGGTGTGGGACAACTACAGGTGACCTGGTATACATGTCTCAAAAGAGGAGAAAGAGAAAGGAAAAAACAAAAATATTTGAATAAATGATGAATAAAAATTTTCTAAGTTTCATGAAAACTAAAGTCATAAATTGAAGAATTTTAATAAACCCCAAGTCTAAGACACACAACACACACAAACCTATGCCAGGGCATATAAAAATAAATCCCTTAAAGCCAGTATTGATAAAGAGAAAAAATTTAAAGCAGCCCGAGAAAAAGATATTTTACATACAGAGGAACAATTATAATAAAGAAAATCTCTTCAGAAACCAAGCAAACCCAAGAATAGTGGGGCAACATTTTTAGAGTACCAAAACATCACTCCCAGATTAAAATTCTACACTCAGTGAAAACAACTTACAGTGAAGGCAAAATACTTCCTTAAACATATGGTAGCTGATAGAATCTCTCAGCAGCAACTTGCACCACCACCACAAAAAAAAAAAAAAAAAAAAAAAAAAGGTACAGGAAGTCCTTCAGGAAGAAAGTGGTTATCAGATAGAAATTTAGAATTTGATATTCAAACCCCTGGTAACCTCTACTCCATTTTTGGTGTGTATGTGTCTGCTTTGGACAATCATATAAATCAAACCATACAATATAGTTGTCCTCCCCCATCCATCAGGGATACATTCCAAAACCCTTAGTGGGTACCTGAAACCATGCATAGTACTGAGGCCTATAAATACGATGCTTTGCCTTATACAAAAATGTCTATCATAAAAGTTTAATTTATAAATTAGCCACAAAAAGATTAACAATAACTAATAATGACTAGAAAAATTGTAACAATATATTAAAATAAGTTATTTAAAACATAGGAATTTCTGGAATTTTTCCACTTAATATTTTTGGATCATAGTTGCCCTTGGGTGAATAAAACTATGGAAAGCTCAGCCTTGGATGGCGGGGGACCACTGTAAGAGGCTCTGTGTCTGGCTTCTTTCACTGAGCACAATGCTTCAGGGTCCTCCGTGTTATAACACAAGTTGGTAGGTACTTCATGTCTTTCTGTGGAGTGAGAGACCGCCTGTGTTTATCTACTCATTAGCCAATGAACGCAGGCTTGTTCCTATTTTCTGGCTATGGTGAGTAAGCTGTTACAAATGTCCACATACAAGCCTTCCTGTGGACTTGCATCTTTAGATTTTCTTGCATATCTACCCAGGAGGAGAACTGCTGGATCATACTTTGTACTCAGCGATGATATTCTTTTGGGGTCGGATTCATGTGTATTCAGGTTAAATGGAGAGTCCTAAGATTTGTCTCAGCTTGAAGCTCGAGCATGGCTGAGGCATTGGCCAACACAAGGAGTGCTGTTGTCATGTTCCTCTGTCCCTGGAAATTCAGAAGGCACAAAGGAAAAATTAAAAATGACGACTGTGATTGTCTTAGAGACCCATCCCACTCATAGCTGTTTCCTCCTTCTGTTCTTTCTTTTTAATTTAATTTTTTTTTTAGTTGTAGGTGGACACAATACCTTTATTTATTTATTTTTTACGTGGTGCTGAGGATCGAACCCACCTGCCACACGAGTGTGCTACCACTGAGCCACATCCCCAGCCCCTCTCCTTCTGTTCTGTCAATTTCCCTCTCTCCTATCCCTTCTCTTTGTTCCCTGAATAAGGGCATCATTTTTACATACCTCAGTAGTTTATATTCTTTATTTCCCTTTCCAGGCCTTTCTAAAATGTATATTGACATGATTAGAGGAGAATCATTGATCATTTGTAGTGTTGCCTGCATTTTTTTTGGAATTTTTCGGGTCAGCTCAGAACAGCTTACCATGTTTACAGGTAGGACCATTTTGGGGGCCTGTACATCTTCTAAAGTCCTTACTGAAATGAAAATGCTTCCAAGGTGTCTCTACTGCTCTCCCTATACTTTATTCTTGAACCAATTAAAATGATGTATTGGTTAACAAGAAAAAGATGCCCATTAATGTGTTTTTTTGGTCAGTACAGGGCAAAGAACATGAAAAAAAGTATTTTATCTCCCTTGATATGCGTATATATATATATATGGGGGGGCTGAGGGGTGGTTTCAGTGGTGGAATGCTTGCTTCACATGTGTAAGGCTCTGGGTTTGATTCCTAGCACTGTGCTTGCATTTGTGCATGCACACACACATGCCCACGCACACACACATGCCCACGCACACACACATGCCCACGCACACACACATGCCCACACACACACATGCCCACACACACACACACATGCCCACGCACACACACATGCCCACCACACACACATGCCCATGTACACACATGCCCACGCACACACACATGCCCACACACACACACACATGCCCACACACACACATGCCCACACACACACATGCCCACACACACACATGCCCACGCACACACACATGCCCACCACACACACATGCCCATGTACACACATGCCCACGCACACACACATGCCCACACACACACACACATGCCCACACACACACGTGCCCACACACACACATGCCCACGCACACACACATGCCCACACACACACATGCCCACACACACACATGCCCACGCACACACACGTGCCCACACACACACATGTCCACGCACACACACATGCCCACACACACACATGCCCACGCACACACATGCCCACACACACACATGCCCACCACACACACATGCCCACACACACACATGCCCACACACACACATGCCCACCACACACACATGCCCACACACACACATGCCCACCACACACACATGCCCACACACACACATGCCCACGCACACACACGTGCCCACACACACACATGCCCACGCACACACACATGCCCACACACACACATGCCCACACACACACATGCCCACACACACACATGCCCACACACACACATGCCCACGCACACACACATGCCCACACACACACATGCCCACGCACACACACATGCCCACACACACACATGCCCACGAACACACACATGCCCACACACACACGTGCCCACGCACACACACATGCCCACACACACACATGCCCACACACACACACACATGCCCACCACACACACATGCCCACACACACACATGCCCACGCACACACACACATGCCCACGCACACACACATGCCCACACACACACATGCCCACCACACACACATGCCCACGCACACACACATGCCCACGCACACACACATGCCCATGTACACACATGCCCACACACACACATGCCCACACACACACACACATGCCCACGCACACACATGCCCACGCACACACACATGCCCACACACACACATGCCCACGCACACACACATGCCCACGCACACACACATGCCCACACACACACGTGCCCACACACACATGCCCACACACACACACACATGCCCATGTACACACATGCCCACCACACACACATGCCCACACACACACATGCCCACGCACACACACATGCCCACACACACACACATGCCCACACACACACATGCCCATGTACACACATGCCCACACACACACATGCCCACACACACACACACATGCCCACGCACACACACGTGCCCACGCACACACACGTGCCCACACACACACACACATGCCCACCACACACACATGCCCACGCACACACACGTGCCCACATCACAGTTGCATCATTTGGTGCAGACTTGCTTCTTACCTGGATCAGTCTGCGTCTCAGTGAATGAAGTTAAGCGTTGGCTTGGTCCTGGACTGGGGCCTGAGGGTGAAAGCCAAGTGGTCCAGCAGTACCAGGGAGAGCAGTGCCAGACCTGTGTGGCCGACCATCACTGAGGTGTGGGGCAGGCCTCCTGGCCATTTTCCAGATGGGGTGCTAGTAAAGAGGAAAGGGGTGAAAGAAAGAGCACGGAGAGGAAAGGGTGTCCTCCTCATCTCTGTGATCGTGCAAGAGGAGGCGATTCTCGACAGTGGTGGCAGCACGTGTTTGGGGACGTCCCCATGAAGGCACCAGGGGCATTTGCCGTGGACCATTTTTACTGTTCGGGACTTTGTTGTTCAGGACTACCCTGACACACACCCACCTACTGCCACCAGTACCTCAGTCAATGAAAATTTCACCTCTCCATTTCTCCAAAGCCCCCGGGCTGGCGCAGGGGTTACAAACTGACTGAGTTTGACAGGACCCTGGCTAGGTTTCATTTGGCCCTGACATGTTTTTTAAAAATTGGAATTGCTTGTCTCTTTTTCCTCTGATGTTGGGGATCAAATCTAGGGCCTCACACCTGCTAGGCAAGAGCTCAGTCACCAAGTTGCATCCCCAGCTGGTTGACCTTTGTTGGAGATTCAGGTGCACAGGTTTTCACAGTTACACACTTTGCCTGACTCTTGGGGATGTGTGAACCTTCTGTCCTGGTGAGTGAACCTCAAGCTGCAGACTGCATAGGAAGGACATCCCAACAGAACCACTTTCCTGGGACAGTCCCTTCTGCTGAAGAACGAGATTCCCCACCTGAAATCGCAAGCGCAAACCAAAGTGCCAGGGGTAAAAGAAACCAAAGTGACAGCTCAACGCTCTCTTTCTTTTTCCTGCAGAGTTACATATCATTGTGGGACTCAACTTGGACATTTTTGGAAGCATAATCTGTGGATACTGGTGTGCAAGAGTCATCCAGTTTATATTGACTGACATTTTTAGCAATACACTGACCAATGTCATCCTGTGCTTTTCAATGGTGTATATGACTTTCTACGTGGGTAAGGCAAAAATAAGTATTGCTTTCACACTCTTCTTTTGTGTCTGATTCTGATGTTTTTAATGTGCTATTTGCAGGTTTTTCAACCTGGGGCTGTTGGGTTTTGGGGATATTCAGACATTCTTCATGGTTGGTATTTTTGCCTCAGACTAGATTCACCCATTTGTTTAGAGCCCAGGGAATTCCCGCTGTCGTTAGGAAGGCAAAAGCAAGACAGGATTCGGGGTTGGGGGGACTGTGGTCAAGGAAGCCCTGAGACGGGCCTGCAGCCCTGGCCCGGGGGGTGTCCTAGAGGTGCTCAGCAGAGATCGCGAAGCCGCCTTTTCCATCAGCTCCATCCTCAACTGGGTCAAATCTGCTCGGTTTTGGACAGCCTGCTAACTAAGAATGGTCTTTACATCATAAGATGGCTTAAAAAAGAAGAAAAAGAAAGAAAAATATTTAATGCCGTGTGAGGATTGTGTGAAATTCAAATCTCAGTGTCTAGACAAAATTTTTGAATACACATTCATTTGTCTGTGCATCATCTATGACTGGGTTTGCGTTATAGTGCCTGAGTCAAGTTGTGACAGGTGCCTGAATGGCCCCCAAAGATTAGATATTTACTCTCTGGCTTTTTACAGAAAAAGTTTGCTTGCTAGCTTCTGATCCAATCCGGCAGATCCTCTGAAGCAGCATGTAAGGAAAAAATACCAGTCTCAAGTCCCCCCGCCCCAATTCTTCACCAAGATAAAGTACCTCGGTGTGCAGAGTTACATGCATTTGTTTCACTTCTTCATTTTCTCTCCGCAGTGGAATATTTTGGAATGTCAGGCATTGTGGCTTTGGCCACTGTAGGACTGAATTTAGATTCCTTAAGCTTCAAGCCCAGGATGGAGTTCATAATCACGAAGTAAGTTTCCTGTTGTGTACGTGGTAAAGAGATCATGGAAGGTGGACGCTTCCCTAGACTCCCTGTAGGAGCTCTGAGCCAGCTGGGATCAGAGGTGTGTGCCACCACGCCCAGCAACAGAGCCCTGCAAAACGTTGTCTGTAGAACAAGTGATGGAAGCAAGTGCCTTCACTCAGCCGAGAAAGACGGGCATAAGGCAGATGTGTTTGTGTAAAAAGAAAATAGTTTTAAAATGCATTGCTTACAATGGCATCCTTTTCCTTCGCCCTAGGTTCTTGATCATATTTTCCTCTATGTACCACCATTTGATATACACTTTCTTCGGCATCGTGGTTGGATGTGGAGAAATGAAGTATTTTAGTTTCCACACCGTAGTTTTCATTTTCATCTTATTTGTGACAGTGAATTTTGTAAGGTAATAATTATATTTTAAAGCTTGTTTCACTGAGCTTAGATTCTTTTTTAAAAATTTGTTTTTTAGTTACACGCGACAGTAGAATGTATTTTGATGTATTACATATACCTGGAGTGTAATTTCCCATTCTTTTGGTTGTACATGATGTGGAGTTACACTGGTCGTGTATTCATATATGAACAGAGGAAAACTATGTCCAATTCATTCCACTGTCTTTCCTATTCTCATCTCCCCTCCTTTCCTTTCCTTCCCCTATGTTTAATCCAATGAACTTCTATTCTTCACTCTCCTCCACACCCTTATTGTGTGTTAGCATCGGCATATCAGAGGGAACATTCAGCCTTTAGTTTTGGGGGATTGGCTTATTTAACATAGCATGATATTTTCTACTCCATCCATTACTGGCAAATACCATCATTTCATTCTTCTTTATGGCTGAGTAATATTCCATTGTGTATATGTACCACAATTTCTTTATACATTCATCTATTGAAGGGCTCCTAGATTGGTTCCATAGCTTAGCTATTGTGTATTGAGCTGCTATCAGTACATGGGGCTGTGTCACTGTACTATGCTGATTTTAAGTTCTTTGGGTATAGAACTAGGAGTGGGATGACTGGGTCAAATGGTGGTTCCATTTCAGGTTTTCTGGGGAACCTGCATACTGCTTTCCATAGTGGTTGCACCAATTTGCAGCCCTACCATAAGCTTAGTTCTTGAGCCCAGAATTGGGAAGCAGGGAACACAGACAAGAGCAATTGTGGCTGTGAGGTGCAGAGGCTGCCTGGTTGCCGGGGGCGCAGGCTGGGCTGCTGTGCAGGTGGGGAGCATTTCTTTCCCAAGGTTTCACCTTGAATTGAGAGAAGGTGGACCACCAGCAGCAGCCCCACTCCTGAGCTTGCCAGGCATGAGAGTTCATGGCCCGGTTCCAGAGGTTCTCCTGCGTGGAGGCTGTGGAGGTGAGATAGGGAGTGGGTTTAACAAGCTCTCCGGGGGGTTCAGACAGGTTCAGGTGGGAGCACCACTGGACTAGACTAATGGCTCTTAACATTTTGGTGGACTTTCATCATCATTTTTTTGTGTGTGTGATCCATCGTTAGGATAAAGTCATTTATGGAGCACCACTTTCCATGCACGATTTGCCATGAGTATGAGTGAAGCCCTGTGAGACAGGGCTCTTCATCAGACCTCAGCTGAAGCCCAGAGACTCCAGATCCAGCCCAGCATCTACCTGTGGGCACATGGTCTGGGATTGGGATTTAAGTCTGGTCCACGAGGCATGCTTCCAGAATGCCGCTGCCTGCTCCCGATAGCTGTGTCCTCCGTGGGACTCCAGGTGCCATTTCCACACAAGGCCATGGCCAAGGGAGCTTGGGTTGTAAGATGTTCTCCTGGATTCTCACTTGTACTGCCTCCAGGGGCACCGTGTGCAGCCGTAGTCCTGCCCGCCCTCTCCATCCTCTGCCCCGTCCGTTCTGGGCCTGGTCTTGGTGCCCACCTGCTAGACCTATGTGGCTGTCCAGTCAGTAGTTATCTAATATTATCTTTTCTCTGCTTTCCTATCTGGACAACTTTAAAAAAACCTGAGTTAGTCATTGCTTCCTAGAATAATTTGTGTGTTTATTTCTAAGCGCAAATTCCACCTCTCACACTTGTTAGTTTTGTCGCTATGTAACTTTGAGCACTTACTTAAGTTTCAGTGTACTTATCTAAAGCACCATATTCGTTGGCTTCTAAGTTGAAGGACCACTTATTTCCCAAGGCAAGTTTGCACAGCTCTGCAACCCAAGGACTTACAGCGGAACTGGTTGAACCAGTATCCTCCAACCCCAGACCAAAAAGTTGGAAGGAGAACGATGTCTGGATGCCACCCTCAGTTTGTGGGACTGGAGAGGGGGATGGCAGAGAGCAGATGTGGGCAGACAAACCCTAACTGTAAGCAGAGGTGACTGACTTGCCATTTTTCCAAAGCCTGAAGAATTCTCGTAGGTCTGGAGTCAGGGACTCAAAAACCTTCAAGCTGGAGTAAGCATTCTGGGGCCATGTGAGGTGAAGACTGGGGTGTGGAGGGAATAGCTACCAATGCTTTCTGTTCAAATCCTTCCATTGCTTTGAAAGTTCTTTCTCATTGTGAGAAAATCAGGACAGCCCTATTATAATCATAACAAAAACAGCAACACGGGACCAGACTCTTGGACTTGCAGTACCTCCTGTAGTTTTCAGTGCCACCCTTGCACACAGTCTGATTATGACACTCATCTTCATGTGAACTATAGTGCTGATATTCTCCTGGCACAGATTCCCTCGGGATCCTATAGAGAAATGACCTAGATAGAAAGAAGGCACAAGTTGAAATGATTTATGTGACATTTAGTGGATGATTCTATGGAAGCTAAGGAAAATTTTGGTTGGATTGAGTTTATTCATGTAGCTACAATATGTCTTCCCATTCCGGATTCTGAATCCAGTCATTTTATGACCCTTCAGGGAATAGATGATCTTGTCAACGTTCTTTGAAGAAGTCTCCATGCCGGCATTTACCAACCCCATGCAAATAGTACACAATAGTGTTAATGATAAATCACTGTTTGTATACATGGAACTCCAAGCATTATTTTTCAAGACTTGGTATTACACAGAAAATTTAGATAGATTTGTTTAGTCCCAGAAAGCTGGATTGACTTACCAATAAACTGTGTCATCTCTCTTTCTTGAAAAATTTAGGATTGAGTAGATGGTTTCGTCTGTAAGTAACATTCATATGTGAGGCGTGATTTATTCGTTTTCAATGTTTTCTGTCCACAGGATGCTTACTGTTATTTTTGTGACCCCGATTTTGATGCATTCCAGTTATGAGTACAGTTGGCGATGGGGAGTTGTCATCACGTGGTCTGGAATTAAAGGAGTTTTTAGCTTACTTTTGTCTCCTGATATTTATAATCTGGCTGATCAAAAAGTAGCGGCACCACAAATGGTAGGGAAAAAAGAATCACGTCTCATGGTTCCTAGTATTTATGCACTTTTTCTTATCTTGTGGCACTTGTTACTATACTCAGATAATAAAGTTAACTGGTTTTGAATTAGATTTTTTAAATGCATCCTTTTAAATAGAAGGGACTCAGAGGAAAGTTCTTTAATGCTGACCTTGTGACAGGGACCAGTGGTCATGTGTTTAGGATAGGGGTGCTAAGGAGACTTGCCTTACAGTCCTGACTCTACCAGTCCTGGTCTGGGTGATCTTGCAGAAGTTCCCAGCCTTGCTGAGCCTCAATTTCCAGTTGAGGCTGGAGATGATGCTTACTAAAACACCTGACCCTTTATACATGCTCCATAAATGTCGTTAACTGTACAAGTGCTCTTTTTCAATTGATGTCAGAAAGCATGGGAAAAAATAATGCCCTTATGGAGATCATTCCCATCCCTACATCTGTCAGAACAAGGACGGAAATGCTGGTGAAGAAAGGCAAGAAAGATTTTAAATAGTGTTGCATTAAGAGTTGTTACCACGTGGTCTGGAATTAAAGGAATTTTTAAGAGGAAGTGCTTTTCTTGATGGAATATCATATTCCTCACCACGTCTATCCTGAAGATTTATATACGTGGGCTTCACATGGGAACATGGGAGTTCCAGTAAACCTGTGGCTTGTCCTTCCCTCCTCCAGAAGAAAGTCATGATAACCAACATTTCAGCTCCTTTGATTCTCTTATATGCAAGGAATTGGCTTAAAACCAAGCCGACAAGACGTTAACTCGCATTTGGGTACTGTTTCATAGTGTTTCCTAACTCTATGTGGTGTTAAGATCCTCTTGGCTCTGCGATCTGTAATCACGATCTGCAGAATCAGTATGTTCACCAGGCACACGAGGGGACTGTTACCAGTCAGATGGGAAACACCCTGGAGAGATCTACTGTGTCTTACAGTGAGGGGCTCAGAGGGGCTAACTGGCCTCAATCACAGGGTTAATAAATGGCAGAGCCCAGGCTTACAGAGGCACTTGTCTATTTTTTTGTGTGTGTTTGGTGCCTCTCCAAACTGCACCTCAGCTCCAGCCTGCTCCCTCACGGCCTCTCAGTAGCCACGGTAAATGCTGGTAGCAGGTGTGTGTCCCTGTCCTGCCTGGCTGCGGGGTGCCTCCCCATCCTGCATGTGGTACAGCCACGTCTGTGATGGCTGGAAGCTCTTCTCTCAGCGTCCTTATCTGGCACCGCCTATTACTTTTCCTTTGTTCACATTCTTCCTGGTATAATTTCTTCCCTGGTATATCGTGTTCAAACAGTGTCCACAAAACTGACCTTTTGCCTCAGCTTATTTACTGGAGACAGTGTAAAGATTAAAGATAAAAGATTAAGATGGAATTGTGTTGGTGGTTAAATGAGCCATGCTTGCCTTTTGAAAACGGAGGTAGTATTCTCTTTCTAATCACCTGTATGCTTTGTTTTTAGTTTATTTTCTACGTACAAGTGATATCGTTATTGACTATGGCAATAAATTCATACATGATGACTTTCTCGGCTAGGACTTTAGGTAAAGTATATGCATAATCGTTTCCTAACTGGGGAGAAAAATGCAAATAAGTTATTGCTGCGGGTAATGCAGACATTTCTTATGAAGTTCAAGGAACTGGTTTAGAGGCCAGTTATTTTCATTTACTCATTATCTTTGTTGATAACAATTAGTACAGATGCTGTGTAATTGTAATAGTTCATCTGGTGTAGCAGAAGCCAAGTGAACAGAGGCTTAAATAAGACACAGGAATCTCTTTTCCCCTCACTGCAGAATCCAAAAGAGTGGGATGGTTCTGCTGCACCAGGTCATCCAGGGGTCCAAGTTCTTCCGTTTCTGTTGCTCCTCTGTTCTGTAGGGTGCTCCTCTAGTCTGCAGGGCAGGAGATCGCTCATTACCACCTGTCTATTATCCAAGCAACTAGAAGAGGAAATGGGGATAGGTGGGTGGGTGGGGGTAAGCATCTTTCTTTTAAAGGTACAATCCAGAACTTAATATCTATATAACCAGAACTTATTATCTAGAATTTAATATAAATATCCAGAATTTAATAAATTTATCCAGAATTTAATCACATGGCACACATTCGTAAGGGAAGATGGGGAATATCATCTTTTTCTGGCTGGCCATGTATTCACCCCCAGTTCAGATATCCTATTGGTGACAGGAAGAAGGAGAGAATGGACATTGGAAGACAAGCCCCAGGCTCTGCCACCGTTGTCTATTTCTAATAGGAATTTGAGCTTGATAATAGTAATTAGTGTACATGTAATTAAATCCAAACAGGAACATTTTCTGTTATCTCAAAGGTATTTGAAACTTGTTTATCATAAAATGCATAAATACAATAAAGTTACAAGAGACACATCCAGTAGAGAAATCCAGGATCAGCTGGCCGGCAGCAGTGGTCAAGGGGGAGGGAGCTGGGGTGGGATTAGGCAGTCCTATAGGAGGGTCGGCTCCTCAGCTCTGCTGGGCGAGAACTGATTCCATCAGACTACTAGAAATTTACATATCCCCACTCACTTGTTCACGGATAAACCACAAGATCAACTCGCTAATTTAAAGAGGGATGGTTTCCTTCCATGTCTGAAATACTTGGTATCATTAACAGAGTAGCCACCTCTGAATGCCCATAGCCTTGATAAACCAAGTCAGTAACGCTGGGAGAGCACAGGCCAGCCAGAACAGAGGAGGGATAACATTTGTGCGTGCAGATTTGCTGGCCAGGAGAAAGATGTTAAATGTGAGGTGTCTCTATTGGCTTTCACATTTCATTATGGATAAGAAACAGCTGAAGAACTTGTTAAAAATGCAAATTCTCAGGCCAGCCTGATTCGGAGGGTATGGACAGAGCCCAGGAATTTGACAGTTTGATCAGCAGCCCTTCTACCTGGAGAAGACACAGGGAGTTTCCCACATTTTGAGAATTACTGGTGGGGTGCCTTGACATATTAAGTCATGCCTTTAGCAACTGGGCCAGATGCAGCTCAGTTATATAGCCAAAGGAAACAGGGGGTGGGCTGATTCTGTGGAAAACCTGGGAGCGAGCCGAGCCCCTGCGCTGTGCTCTGGTTTGGCTGTGCAGGTGAACCCAGGAGCTCACGGCAGGGTCGTCCCCAGTCCGTTCTCCCTTGCAGTCCTCCCTGTGCTGCTCAGGCCCTTGCTCTTCTTTGTCACAGGTTTTTGTGCCATTTCCCTCCCAAGACAAATGGCCATGCAAAATGCCATTCAGCACATTCAGGAGATAATACAGAACACAACCACTTTATACAAGACCGAAAAGATGTTGACAAATGTCAACTGGACTTTAGTGGAAGAAAAAGCGAAGATCGAATACATCATTCCAGTGAGTTGGTGCCTGACAAAAAAATAATCCTCTTTTCCTTCCCTTGGTCTGTCTGCCTGGCCTTATAGTCTGTAAAAAAAAAAAAAAAAAAAAAAAAAAGAGAAAGAGAAAGAAAGAAAAAAGAAACCTGATTCTGCTAACCAAATATCAGAAAACTCAGGAGTTTTGCCACCTTGGGGAAATGACTTTGAATTCTTTCTCCAAAGAAAAGGTCTTGGTGGTTAGCCTCATTTGCCAAATATGAGGAGAATGGATGTTTTCACAGACTGGCTGATGGGGCAGCAGGAGAGATTACGCTTCCAATGGGTAGACATACCAAGAGACGGCTCCCTGTGTAAGTGTCCCAAGAAGCCCAAACAGGACAATCTAGAGAGTAGCCAAGCATGGAGAGTTTGGAGAAAAATTTGGCTATCTAGATGCACCTAAAGGAATGTTTATTTCACCACAATTGAAAAACACACTTCTCATATGGCGAAACAGTTCCCAGCTTATGCACGGCTCCTTATCTGAGCAACTCTGAAGTAACTGAGATCTTTGTTGAGTATAGCCTTGCTATCTTCTAGTAATTTTTTTTTTTACCTATTTTTAACTTTATCTCTTTGTTTTCTACAATTTAGTCAAATGCTGTTCCACTTTCCCATGTTGTACATGATGATGAAACAGAGCAGTCCCCGACAGATGAAGTTTTAATAGAAGAAGCCAGATTGCACGTGGCGATAATACAAATGGTTGGTATTGCTGCCCCCGCCTCTTCCTCCTCCTCCTCCTCCTCCTCCTCCTCCCTCTTCTTTCTCTTCCTCCTCCTCCTCCCTCTTCTTTCTCTTCCTCCTCTTTTCCTCCTCCTCCTGTCCCCATTCCTCTCCTCCTCTTTCTCCCCTTCCTCTTCCCTCTCCCCGCTCCTCCCCTCCCTTCTCTTTCTCTTCTTTCCCTGAGCGGCTCTTTTCCTCCTTCACTGAGAATTGAACCCAGGGACTCTTTACCACTGAGCTACATCCTGGACCTTCCCTTAGGTCCTTGCTAAGTTGCTGAGGCTGGCTTTGAACTTGTAGTCCTCCTTCCTCAGCCTCCCAAGCCACTGAGTCATAGGTGTGGGCCACCCTGTCTAGCTCTGCAGCTGTGTGGGTTTGTCTCCGTGTCTCCATTCTATTCCATTGGTCTGTGCATCTGTATCCCCCCCCCCTCCGCATTACCCTATAGTTTTTGTTACTAGGGCTCTGAAGTAAAATTTGAAGTTGGGTATTATGATACCTGTAGCATTGCTTTTTGGGAGCTTAGGATTACTTTGGCTATTCTGGGTCTTTTGTTCTTCTATATGAATTTTAGAATTGTTTTTTCCAATCATGTGAAGAATATCATTTATACTTTGAGGTGGCTTGCATTAAATGTGTAGATTACTTTGGTTATATGGCTATTTTAACAAAATCAATTCTGCCAATCCGTGAACATGGGAGATCTTTCCAATTTATAATGCCTTCTTCAATTTTCTTTCGAGTGTTCCTTTATTTTCCTTATAGAGATAACTAGGTTTATCTTATAGAGATAACTAGGTTTCTTCTGATTTATTTCTCAAAAGGTTCATTATTGGCTTAAAGAAAAGCTATTGACTTAAAAATTTAAAAAATTTTTTTAGTTGTAATTTTTTATGTCCATTTGTTCATAACTTTATTTATTTTTTTACATGCTGCTGAGGATTGAACCCAGTGCCTCAAATATGCTAGGCAAGATTCTACCACTGAGCAACAACGTCAGTCCCTAGCTATTGATTTTTATACACTGATTTTGTATCTAGTAGTTATTTTGAGGGTCTTTAGAGTAATTATTAATTTCATTTACATACTTAGATAAACAGCTTTAACTATTTGAAACTGCTTTTTACAAATTTGACATGGTTGACTTTTTCTCATACAAAATTTCCTTGTTTCTAAAAAAAATTATTTTAGTAATATAAGCTAAAGTAAATCTGGTGAACCAAAAAATTCTCTTCAAATTTTGGTACTAATAATTTACATGTTCTAACATACATACAGGAATATTGCTAGGTAAAGTAAAGTTTGAGTCAATTATATCAGATTATACATTTTAAATTAGGTTTCTATTTAAATGGGACAAATTTTATTCAATATAGCAAGTGTATAATATACTTACTGTGTTCACATTCTTCTTTTTTTCTTTCTTTTAAAAACTCATTGTCATGAAGAATTCCTAACATACACAAAGGTGGTGTAATATGTCACCATGTGCCCACCACCCAGCCTTAACAATTATCCACACACAACCAATCCTGCCCCCTCTGCCTCTTCAATCACTCCCCCACCTTCCATATTATTTTGAAATAAATCCTGAGTGTCATATCACTTTCTCTGTAAATATTTCAAAATGTATATGTAAAACTTAAAGTCTTTTAAGAACATAGTAAAATGCTAATATTGTTCCTAAAATTAATAATTACCTAATAAGAATAGATATCAAATCAATAACATTTTCAGTTGTCTTAGAAATATGATACATGCTTACCTTACAGTTTATGCTTTCAAATTGAGTTTGGTTGAAGTTCACACACTGCAACTAACCAATATCTCTATTAAGTCTCTTATAATCTGTAGATCCTTCTTTAATTTTCTGTTGAAGAACATATTTGTTCTTGAATCGTGCTGCTATAAACACTGATGTGGTGGCATCGCTGTAGTGTGCTGACTTTCAGTTTTTTAGTTACACACTGAAGAGTGGGATAGCTGGGTCATACGGTGGTTCCGTTCCTAGTTTTTGAGGAGTCTCCATACTGCTTTCCAGAGTGGTTGTACTAGTCTGGAGTCCCACCAATGATGTAAAAGTGTACTTCCCCCCATCATGAATTCTTTTAGTATATTCTTGTCATTTTTAATTTCCCCCTCAAATTTGAAACTGAGCTTTGTTGGGTATAGTAATCTTGGAGGGCACTTGTTCTCTTTTAGGGTTTGGAATATCTCATTCCAGGCCCTCCTGGATTGTAGGGTCTAAGCGGAGAAATCAGAAGTGAGTTTTATTGGTTTGCCTTTAAACATGACCTGGTGTTTTCTCTCTTGGGGCTTTTAATATTCTTTCCTTATTTTCTGTGTTAGTTATTTTGATTATGATATGTCTTGGTGAGCTTCTTATTTGATTAGGTCTATTTGTGGTCCTGTAAGCCTCCTGTTTAGAGGCGAAGGTTAACCTGGGAATATCTTTCTCTTTTGGTAGTTTCTTGTGGAGCTGAGATATTAATCACACTTTGAATTAATACTTTGCACTGCTTTCTGCTCCAGAAGGATGGTGCTACCGGTGTGGTTTATATTACTGAATTGTGTAGATTCTGAGCATCTTGAAGCTAGGAACTTTCCTCTGTATCTCTTATAACATTTAGGACTGTACTTAGTAAAAAAAAAATGAATTCTGAGTAGATATTTGAATCAAATGAAATTTATTTCCTCCTGTAGATTCTCTGTAGTAGTATATTTTCATCTGTGGGCATGCTTTACCATCCACATGGGATTGGTTCTAGGATCCCCAGCTGCAAAATGGACACTCAAATCTGCAGATTCATGTTGCTTATATGAACTGGCAGAGCATGTGCATATAATCCTGTATTCTTTAAATCATCTCTGAATTATGCACAATGCAGAGCAAACACTATGTCAATAGTTGTTATACTATATTATTTGAAGAATAATGATAAAAGTCTATATATTCTCATTATAGATCAGATTTTTCCCTGAATATTTTCAGTTGTTGATTGAATTCATAGAGGCAGAAACCATGAATACAGAGGGCCAATTTATTGAGTTCGGTAATAATAGCAAGGGCTATGTAAGGTGTAAGCAGAGTAGATTATATTCATGTTTTGATCTTTTGTAATTTTTATTTAAAATTGTGTGTTTAGAGTAGCTTTGAAAAGCAGTGTAATGATGGCATCCTTGGAGTAGAGGCAGCCCGGATATTAATTGGTGCAACGAAAAGCTATTGCCCCATCCAAGGAAAGTAAGTGTAATACTTCTTTGATTAATCCAGTTAATTGATTAATTAATTAAATTTGATATTTCCAAAATTGAGTTGGTATGTGATTAAGAATGAACAAATGGAGCGTTAAATGTCCAGATTGATCAATCTATCATCTATTTTATCTATCCACATCCATCTCTCTGTCCATCTATCCATCTATTCATGTATTTTCTATTTTTCTTGTTTGCTAATTTTCCCGTGTGGTTTCATGAGCTTGGTGACATTAAGGGGACTCTGGAGGAGTAATTAGATGAGAGACAAGGGGACCCATGAAGGAGAACTTCATGGCTTCTGTTGTTGTTATGAGTGTGTTGCTTTCATATCATATCCACGAGATTGCTAGAGGAGAAGGCGGAGGCCTGGGTCTGTGGTTAAACAGTTCTGGGGTAGAGCAGTCTCTCTACCGGCTCAACTGGTTTTGATGGATGTGATGAAATCCGGTGGGGAAAACCCAGTGTCTCAGAGATAAGTGCGTATCTGGGCACAGTCCTGGCAAGCATTAGGTAACAGGTGATTCACAGCAAAGCTCTGAGGGTGAGAGTGAGCAGGGCAGCAGCCCAGCGATCTTTGTGGGAGAGCTGTCCTTGGTCCCTGGGATTATGACAAGCAGGGCCTTTGTGGGGGGAGGCTTGGGCTGGGCAGTGAATGACAAAAGGAAGCTGGATTCCAGAACCCCAAAGGATTGGTCTAGAGAAGCTTTAATTACATTCTGTCTCAGGTCAGGAATGGTTCTAGGAACGGGGGCACAGGTGTCTCATGTCTCATGACCACAGGTGGATAGGTGGATGGGTGCAGAGGCTTGGGATTCAGTGAAATTATTTAGTAGATCCTCATTAAACTTGTATTTAGCATAACTTCCCCTTTTATATTACCCTGTTTATTATGGTCAGTTTTTATCATAATGCATGTTGTATTTTTGTTAGATTCATGAATATTCATGATGTTTCAACTTACGTAAGAGCTAGAAGTTGGCTTATAAAGTTTAAAAACATGTTAACTTACTTGGAATATCATAGAGAAAAGGGACGTTTTATTCTACCTGGGTAAGTATTGTGAACTTTTTTCCCTACATTTTTTAATTGGTGCATCATAGTTGCACCTAGAAATGGGATTCGTTGTGACATATTCATACGTGCACACAAGTATTCTGAACTTTTAATAGCAATACCCTTGGAAATAGTATAATTTCCATAGTTTTTGAATAAATGACTTTGATTTTCCTTATTAAAATAAAACTAATATCATGGTCAACTCTCATTGACGAAGGGGTTAAGGTACAGAGTGCTTGCTTCCCTTCATTCTGTTTCAGCCCCTTCACTGGTGCCTCTATGAAAGCGTGGGCAGGAAGAAGAGAGGGTGGTCTTGTGGGGTCATGTCGTGGACTGGGATGCGTGCATCTTCTTCTAGATGCAGTGCAAGGGTGAGAAGTACCCAGATGGCGCATGAGATCTAGCTCAGTTTAATTTAATCTGTGCCGCAGGGTGGTCATATTGAGGTCTGTCTTTAGGAGAAATACAACCCGGACTTAACAATACCTTCACCACTGAGGCTGCTGAATTTTAAGTGGGTGTTGATCTTTTGCAACAAAATCGGACATTGTTTTGTTTTCTTCCATTTAATTAATTCAAAGATAAATAGAAAAATCAAACACCTAGGATATTGACATATGCAGGGAATTTATTTTTTTAAAAATCAGGCTAAAAAAAATTAGGGTCTATTTTAGATGGATTGAAAAGTTTTAAGAAATACATGTTATAGTAATTATTGAATAGTTGTTTTTCTGTTCTTACATTTAAATAATGCTGATGTGTAACTCATATTCTTGTCATTTTGTTTTTGCTTTTGATTTATGAATCCTTGCATCATTTCCTATATCCTATAGCATTGATTTTTTTTTAAAAAGATGCTCCCCATCCTAGAAATAGATGAACAGAAACATATTTTTATCTTTCTCTATTATGATTTTGATGTACAGAAATTATGCTTTTATTTTTGCTATCTATTATTTTATTTGTAGTCTTCAAATTAATTTTAATGATTTATTTAAACAAATGTTGAACTTCAGCTCTTAATTGTTATTCTTGGAAGTGATCTGACATTTTATTTGATTTTTTTTTCCAGGAGTAATAGATTTCTGATTTTTGTATATCACCTTGTATTTTCAGAAGAATTTGAATATGCAGGACATATTAAGACATTATTGTATATTTATCCCATGATAATACATTTATGGCCAATGGCAAGAGAGTTAAATGTATCAGCACTGATATCAATGAACCACTATTTTATATTTTTATGTGCGTTAGAATCAACTTTGAAGGTACTGTTTAAAATAAAAATATAGTCCATGAAAAGAATAACGCAGATATTTAGAATAGTTTGAAATCATTTGTTAACAGAAGCTATCTGTTATTATGTGGTCCTGGAATTTTAGTAACTTTTGTTTGAATTTTCTGAGTTTAATGATGAAATTAATAGAAGAGTCACAGTCTTGGACATTAACTAAATATAAAAGTAGAGAGAATCATAGGATAAGGCAAAAGAAAGCTGAAAATCCAGACAAAGAGATTTCTTCCACATACTTTCAGTAATGATACAAGAAATAAATTAGCAAATAGAAGCAACAATGGTTTGCTGGTCTTTGTCATAACACGAGGACCTCTCCCTGTGCTGCGAAGCCAGAACCGCTTTCAGACTTTGTTATGAACGGTATCATAATGAATCTGCTTATTGCTATTTTTTACATTCTTGGTTTTGACACTCCAGTTTCATTATAGATTATATATTCTGATTCACACCAAAATTTTTGATGTTGGAGATTACAAAGGATTTTGGGAAATTCCAAATGAATAACTTAAAGCTCAACTTTTGGAATATAACCCATTTATAGCCGAGAGCTTAGTTGCCAAACTGTAAGAATTTTTCCCCTTACACCATGTATAGGTACTATGAAATGACATATATTCTATTTCTTTTCTACACAGTTAATTATTCTGAAAAGGAACTATTTTAAACAACATTGGAATACTTTGGATTTTTTAATTTTGCTTATTGGGCTCGTGGATATCTTTTGTATATACTTTGTCAGACTAAGAACAAGCAACTTGTTCCTTATCCAGCTCACAGTGGTGATGGGATACTTAAGAATAATTAGGTTTCTTCCTATCTTCAAGGTAAGACTTTGAATTTTAAATTGTTAGGATTTTTTCCTATATCACTTAGTAAGTGATTTCAGAAATGTCCTTGTTTTAAGAGCAGTGGCCACCTGTGCCCACCTTCAGCCTTGGGCTCCCTCCTCTGGACCCTGTTCTGTCTGCTGAACTCTTACTTTTCTCCCCATTTTTGTCTGTACTGCCCCCCAAGGCGGGCCTTCTTGTTTTGGTCACTGATGTAACCTCCGGCTCAAGACAGTGCCTGCTGTGTAGTTAAGTCCTTAGTGAATATTCCTGCTGAGTGAATGGGTAAAAAATAGGTGCCTCTAGAAGCAGGCTGATCTAGAAACAAGTCCTTCAAATGTCAGTAAAATTTGTTCCAATCACCCCAACTATGTAGAAATAGCAAGGAAATTCTCCCCCTCCACAGTCCCCTACTCACATAGCATGCTGCCTTTCCTGTGGTCTTCAGGTTCATTAGCAATTATGATTCCTTCTCTCCATGGCCCTGGTTTGAATTCTGAGGTAGATTTTTATGTTTCCATTCTCGACATTTACACCTGCTTTCTCTCTTTCCAATGGAGATGCACCGCATCAGCATTCAGCTTGGGAGTTGAGAGATTATACTTGCCACTCCATTTTTTCTTAATAATTCTTATCACATCAAAAAAGTCTATTAGTATGTATTGAAATGGTACAGGTTCGGCATTTTAAAACCTTGCCGTAAACACTACGGACCCAATTCATGCATCAGCATCTTCCACCTAGTCCCCTCCTCCGCAAGATTTCAGGGTTATGTTTTTTAAAGTTAGAATTGTTTGCCCAGCTTGTGCTCATAGACTGCTTCGGGTCGTTTTTAAATTTTATATGAATGTCATGAGGATTGCTGTGCAGTGCTGTATACACAAAACCTGCTTTTAGGGTTAATTCCCTCTCTATGATCTTTACCGAATGGGCTGAGTTTAGAGTGGAGTGCTCACGTAGGTATCACTCTACCTGATACAAATGACTCTAGAAATCAAGAGTCACGTACTGAGGCTAGGTCTTAAAATAGAAGACAGAATTTTCTTTAGGTAATCAGTTTTTACACAGATATCTTGCTCTGATGAATGTAAAACAATTATTTTAGAAGTGGTACTTTGTGAAAAATAAAATGGAATCTTCCTAGTATACTCCAGACAAAGCTCAATGAAGTATCCTCAAGGACTCAATATTATTATGGTTAGCTTTTTTTTTTTTTTTAATTGAGCACTTATTTTCCAGGAACTGTGTAAAGTACTTTACGTATGTTATCCAGTTAAATGATGATAACAGTCCTGTGGAGATTTTGACACTGTGCTCCAAGGGACGGCACAGGGAATGTCCGTGCGTTGTGGGGGAAAGCTTTGAAAAGTCTTCTTGAAACAGCTCTCCCTTTCCCCCAAGTTTCATAACCGAATGGTGGCTAAAAAAGCTTTCTCTTTTTTCTGCTCTCGTAATTCCTGCACTGTGATACTCTTCTCCTGTTCTTTGTCTTCCCCCCGCCCGTGTTACCCAGTCCCTTGCCATCTGTCCCTGAGCTTTGACATAGCTATAAGTCTGTGGGAAGTCCCCTGGTTGTGCGAGTGAGTGCTTCTGCTTTTGAGGGGTGTCTCCATGGGAATTCTGGTATTTACACATGATTACCCTCATTTTATACACGAGGACACTGAGTCCTCCAAGTCACTCAGTAACTTTCTCCAGGTCACAGAGCTGGTGGACACTGGTTTTGAAGCTAGACAGGTTTATGTTTAAAAATTTGAAGTCACTACGTTAGCCTGCCTCAACCTGTGATCCGAGAAATTGAGAGCTAAGAAGGATCTTAGTTCCCTAAGTTCCTCATCTCACAAGAGGTGAGTTCTTTAGTCAGTAACTATGTTACTATCTAGGGGTGCTGGGTTACTTACCTCCTTCAGCAGAGAATTGAAGAACAGGACACAGAGATAGCATGCATACAGCAGGTTTATTGCAAAACCGAGACAGAGACAGAATTCTTCAAAGAGCAGGGGTCCCGGAGCCAGGAATCTGGTGGAAGAGTTTTGGCTTGTTCTTTCTATGGCCTCTGGAATTTCCTCCTTTCCTTACCTTCTCCCCTGTCCACGCCCTTTTCATTATTATTGATGAGTGCCCCCTCTGTTCGTGCCTCTGTTTCTATTGGATCCCCTGCTTAGGAGCACGAGTACCATCTGACTGGGTGTCACAATGGGCAAAAGGTGCGACATTTGCAGTTTAGGGGAGAGATAAAGAATGTCCATACCCTTCTGCCCTTTCCAATGTTTTATTCACTCAAGTCACTCAATACAATTTCACTCTATAGGTTCTTAATCAAGGAAATGACAATCTTTAATCTAGGCACTGCAATAGACATAATCAATTCACAGCAAACACTTCTAGATTAATTCTTTTTTTTTTAATATTTATTTTTTTAGTTCTTGGCGGACACAACATCTTTGTTGGTATGTGGTGTTGAGGATCGAACCCGGGCCGCACGCATGCCAGGCGAGCGCGCTACCGCTTGAGCCACATCCCCAGCCCCCTAGATTAATTCTAAGCACTGCAAACACACTGAATCACCACAGGCTCATAACAGACATTCCCTCTGCGTGCTAAGTTCAAGTGTGAGATCAAAGGTCTCAAGCCTGAGGCTTTAAGTTCAGCAGATGCATATCACTTGATTGTGCTTGAGGGCCATACTGGAGGGCTCTGTAGGTGTGCAGGTTTCAAACTGGAGTTTTAAAGTGGAGTTGCTCAGGCTCAGGCCTCAGGCCATCCTGATAGAATTTGCATCTTTAACAAGTGTCTGAGTACTGCATTATTTGTCTGGAGACAACATTTTTGGGAACTTCTGCTTTATGACCTAAAAGCACCATTTTAAATTTCACAAAATTTACAGAGCTTTTCTCTGTCTCTCTCTCTCTCTCTCCATAATTCCAGTTAGCAATTCCAATGCTGATAAATATTGTAGATGTGCAGGTCAAAAAACACCTCAGCTTGATGTACAATATTACCAAAGGCTATGTCAAAAGTCAAGAAGATGCTGAACTTTTAATGAAACAAATTTCTGGCCGTAAATCAATATATAAGGTGAGAGATAAGCATTGTTTGGGGGGGGGGCAGGGGATAGAAAAACCACTTAGATGTATTAATTTCTTTTCAATCATTTCTATATCTGTTCGGCCAAACAGACACCAGAAGTGGAAGGGGTCTGTTTATCATGTCCTAAAGGAGCTGTGGAAGGAAACAAGCCCTCGTCTTTACATTTCAGCTGTTCTCACCAAACTCACTTGTGATCTTCATAGCAGAAAGCCACCCACGGGGGCAGCACGGGTGGCTGGTGTTGGGGAGCGGGTGAAGAGGACCCCCATCCTGCCTGGCTGTATGCACTTAGTACCAGGCAGGCTTGGAGATGGCGAGCCGCTTCCTAACCAGGCTCCCTCACACCCGCATTCTTTGAAGTTTAATAGGTTTGTGTCCCTAAAAGGCTCATCTTAAATTTCATATGTACTTTGTACTTGGTAACATTCAGAGGTTCCTCCTGGCTAAAGGGTAAGATCTTTGAATGTATATAAAGGAGAGAACATAGCACAAAGAACAACAAACAATGAATTGTTGGTTATTTTTAGTTATACACAATACTAAGATTCATTTTGATGTAATTATAAAAGCATGTTCTAATTCAGTCCCCAGTATTTCCCTTTCCCCTTCCATCCTCACTCCCCCTAATCCCTTCCGCCTGCTCCATTGATCTTTTGTGTGTATAGTTTTGTTTTTAGTCGGTGTCTTGTGGCTGTGTATGATGGTGAGAATCCCTGGTGTGTTCATGTATGTACACAGGAATGTTAGGTCAGATTCCCATCCTTCACTTCATTCCCCTTAATCTACTGCACTGGTCTTTCTTCATTTTTTAAATCCCCCACCCCTCTTATTTTGGATTACTTCCACATATCACACAAAACATTTGACCTTTGACTTTTGGGAACTGTCTTATTACACTTGGCACTGTAGTCTCCAGATTCATCCATTTACCAGCAAATGTCCCATTTCCTTCTTCTTTATGGATGATTGATTAGTACTCCATTGTGTTTGTATACCACATTTTCTTTATCCATTCATCTGTGGGAGGGCACCTAGGTTAGGTCCATAGCTTAGATATCGTGAATTGAGCTGCTATAAACATTGATGTGCCCCTATCACTGTAGTATGCTGATTTTAAATCTTTTAGTTATAGACTGAGGAGTAGGATAACTGAGTCTTATGGTGGTTCCATTCCCGTTTTTTTGAGGAATCTCCATACTGCTTTCCAGAGTGGTTGCACTAATTTGCATTCCCACCAGCAATGTACGAGTGTACGTTTTTCTCCACATCCTCACCAACATTTACTGTTATGTATATCCTTGATAATTGCCATTCTGACTGGAGTGAGATGGAATCTCAGTGTAGTTTTAATTAGCATTTCCATAATTGTAGAAATGTGGCACTTTTTTTTAGATATTTGTTGACCATTTGTATTTCTTCTTTTGAGAAATGTCTTCTTTTGCCCATTTATTGATTTGGTTGTTTGTTTTTGTGTGTATTAAGAACTAGAAAAAGCAATTATGAAATTAATTTGGAATAGTAAAGAGACCCAAAATAGTCAAAGCTATCCTTACTGAGAAAAGTGAAGCAGGAGACATCAAAATACCAGACCTCAAATTATACTACAGAGCTATAGTAACAAAAACAGAATGGTACTAGCACCAAAACAGGCATGAAGACCAATGGAGGGAATAGAGAAGACACAGAAACAAACCCACATAAATACAGTTATGTGATTCTAAACAAAGGTGCCCAAAACATAGGTTGGAGAAAAGATCACCTTTTAAACAAATGGTGCTGAAAAAACTGGAAATCCGTAAGTACTAGAATGGAATTTAACCCCTATCTCTCACCCTGCACAAAAGTCTACTCCAAATGGATCAAAGACCATTAAAACCTGGCATTAGACCAGAGACCCTTCAACTGCTGGAAGAAAATGGCCCAACACTCCATCACGTTGGCACAGGAACTGACTTCCTTGACAAAACTCTTAAAGTGCAAGAAGTAAAATTTTTTTAAAAAATCAATAAGTGGAGGGCATCATATTAAAAACTTCTTAACAGCAAAGGAAACAAGAGTGTGAAGAGAGAGCCTACAGAGTGGGAGAACATCTTTGCCTTGCTCCTCAGATGGGGCATTAAAATCCAGAACAGACTAAGAATTCTTTGACGGGTATTTAATCCACTCTTTGAAGTCTGGAGGGCTGTGAAACTCAGGGTAAGTCCTGCTGCCCGTTCTTTCAGATTTACCCATCTGTCAGATTAGCGTTCCCTTCTGCTTTTCTGGGGGGGGTCTTTTTATGGATCAGCTTTTTCTTGATGATGTGATCTGGGATATGGGATTGTGGTGAAGTGTTGAGTGTATGTCCAAGTGGGTTTCAGAGTATAGTTTCCCTGCGACTTGTTTTTGGCGGGGCGGGGAATAGTGTGCTTTGACATGGGACGTACTTTCTCTGTAGGTCTCACAAGAGTAAAGTATATAGGACACACCCCGTGTGACTACTCTTGTCTGGTCACACTGTGTGTTCTAAAAGGGTTGGGGAGTGACCTATGTCGAGGTCCCTACCTGTGTGGTGTCCATGATCTTTGTCTGTTTCTCTCTCTGTCACTTGTAGGAACAGGAGCGGGTCTTCAGGCCCCCAGCCATGCCTACCTGGGGCTTGGTTGTAGGCTGGGGTTTTTATCTACCCCGTTATTGGTGTTGAGTACTCACTGAGGTCAAGTGGGGTTGGGCTGTGGGCCGAGCAGGGAGTCCTGTCTCTGGGCTGGGCCCCTCATTTTATCACAGAAAAGGTGAAATGAACCACAGCAATAGCAAGAAACAGCAGTGAGCCAGATAAGCAGCAAACCAGGTGTCATGTGGGCCACCACAACACCCACAGCCACACAGGGATGGTGGGGACAGAAATCATCTAAGCCAAACAGTTTAAGAGATGGTAAAAATGCAATTAATTAAGGAAAAGAAAATGGGAAGAAGGAAAAAGAGGAGTTAGAGTTTTCAAAAAGCAAAAAGAGAGCCGAAGAAAGGTATGAAGGCCATAAAGAAAGAAAAGATAAAATAAAAGCTAAAACAAAATAAAAAGAAAGTAAGAGAATTTGGAGAAGACAAAGAGTAATCCAAATCCCAAGCTATCAAAACAAATCAAAACCAAAAAACCTCAAATTCAAACAAAACAGAACAAGGATAAAAATATAAATAAATAAAAACAAAGAAAAACTATATGAACCAATCAACAAATATATATTTAAAAAAAAACCCTGATGAAAATGGAAGGATCGTCTCTGCTGATGGCTGAAACAGGACCGCAGTGGCGTTCACTCCTGTGCCAGTCTGCACTGTTCCCAAGTCCTCTTGGGCACACACACCTTAGAGGGAGCAGGGACTGGGGGTCCTTCCTCCTCTCCTGCTGCTCACCAGGCTGACTGCGGTGGCCTGGGATTGAAGCTGGCTGACATGACGTTCAGCTCCTGCAGGAGGACAGGGATGGCAAGTGTCCCCCGCTGCAGTTGACACGCGCTTCCAGGACAGCAAGTTCTGGGGGCCGACGCCAAGCTCTGAACGGGCTGCTCCATTAGCCAGGTTTCCTGCAGACAGTGTGGATGGACACGCTCTGAGAGGCCAGTGCTAGGCCTCCCTGGGCATCAGTGCCTTGGGCGCCTCACACCCAGAAGGTGAGAGTGGCCCCCCGAGACCTGTCCCCAGTCCTCAGAGGTGGTCACATGCAGCTCTTCAGTTCCCACCTCAGCTGGTCACCTGAGCCTCCAGATGCAGAGGGAAAATGAACTGCACTCCTGCTCCCATCTGCCACCTCCCCCTCGCTGCATTGGGTTTTCTCTGTGCCGTTGGGACGGCGCTCCCCTGGGGATGGGGTGGCCGTGTTTGCTGAGATCTCCAGTGGGGCTGTTCTTCCACGTGGAGCCTCGGAGAAGCTGGAACAGCCCTCCTCTGCCTCTTGGCTTCTCATTTCATTAAAAAAATTAACACGATATTCTCTTGAACCCCTTTGTTTAAAATGTTTCTTTGTTTCCTGTGTGAATTCTACTTCTTGGTGTTCATTCTCCTATGGGTTGTTTTTGGGGTTTTTGTCCTGTTTTTTTTCCTCTAGTGGTTGGTGATTCGGGTTCTCTTTTCATATGTGTCGATGAGGGTCTAAACTGAATAGTGTCAATAATTGAACTGTATCAACAGTTTTCTCAGCTCACATGAAACTCTGGATTTTAAACCCAACAATGAACTTAAAGCCTAATGACTAAAGCCCTGGAAGGGGTGACTGGGTGCTGCGTGGCTTGGAGGCCCGTGGTCTGTGGAAGGTGTGTGCTGGCAGTGGTCACCTCTGGCTCTCAGCCCAGGAAACTGAGGCTGATTCCTCACTGAGGTCGGCAGAGGGAAACAGGCTGGGAAGTTACCTGCGTTTACTGTATCAGACGTTAATGTGCATCGGAATTGTGTGTGGTGGATTACTTTGTAGAATGCAGAAGAAAATTAAAAGAGCTACTGAAAAGCCGGATTGGTGTGTGTTAGGAAGAGCACAGAGGATCAGGGAGGGGAAGCTATGTCTTTAGTTAGGTACAGAGTTTCCTGTAGGAAATGTGAACTAATGGGCACTGTTTCTTCTCATCATTACTCTTGTTCTTGTGCTGCCGACAGACTGGCTCTCCAAATAGCTTCTCAGCACACCTCCAAATTGGGCTCTGTTGGTGAGAATTCTCCTTGGTGCACGGTGGGTGGACTGTTTTGAGATCTCTCAGGCACAGTAGCTATGCAAAGTGCTGACCGCACAACATCCTCTGCAATTTAAATCTCAGCCCAAAGAAGATAGCAGAATTGACCTGAGGGGGACAATGAGCTGAAGATCTCTCTTAAACCAAAGGAAGAGAGATTTCCTAGACCATGCTGCTGCTTATCAGAATTTAAATCTGGAAATGCTTGTTGTAACAAGAAATGTCTGTTTTTCTTAATTTCTTACAGAAATTATATGAAATTCTGGAAACCAACAAAAGAGAAGCTATCAAAGAGCTAGGTAAGTAGTTGAAGTCTCTGAGAAATCGGACCTTCTGGTCCCATGATTTAACCCAAAGTAAGCTGGGCTCATGATTTTACCCACTGGCTTGCTCACTCCTTCAGGCAGCCAGCATTTACTGAGCACACCTAGGAAAGCAAAGATGGTAGACCTGGATCTTTGGGAGAGGACAGGACCTGGCGCAGCACCCGCACATGCTGGTAGACGTGGAAGAAAGGGGGGTCCTGTGGTCCTGGGGGCATATAGAAGAAAGAAGGGGATGAGTGTGGAAGTGTTTTGAAGTGGCAAGGTCAGAATCCTGAAGATTGTAAGAAAAAGACACGTGAGGGTTACCTGGGACTCAAGATTGCTTTATTATTATTATTATTTTCTTCAAGGATGCTCCAGTGTTGTGGGAAACCAACTGGTCAAGAAATAGCAAGCAGCACTTGGAGAGGAGGAGAACTCCACATTTTATTTTAGGCTGGGGGTGGGGGGCAGAGGAGATCAGATTCCAAATTCTGAGTGCCTATTCCCCCACATTTATAGGCTCTCTAGTGTCATAAATTTTCTAATCTGAACAATACACAGTTGTTAACTGGTTTCAAGTGGGAAGCAGAGGATGTGATAAGAGGAAGAACTGGCTTCTTTTACTATGGCCTTGGTAAATCTTTAGCCTGGGGCTGAGAGCTTTCATAGGGGCATTTACACTTCAAAGGAAAGTAGTTAGATCCTAGGGGAACTCATTTACAATCCAAAAGGTAGGAGTGGGCCAGGCTAATATCACTTTTCCTACAGGAAATTCTTTCTCTAACCTGAAGACCCGCTGACTAGAAAGGGAGGGGAACTCTCTTTTCCAGGCACTAATTCTCAGGACAGTGTCCTTCGTTTTTGCATCCAGGCTTGGTGGCTGGCAGGGGAGGTTATTTTTGAGCATGTACAGTGACTCGTGTTTCCTTGAAGAAGACAGTGGGAACTCAAGGGTCTCACGCTGGACATCTTGGGTCTGTTTTCCTCATGTGGGGCACAGCCAGGCTCTCAGCTGGAGCAAAATCATCTGGTAGAGGCTGGCATAGGGTGGCCCTTAATACATGGGAGCTGTCAGTAAGGACAAGGTTGTATGCCTAACTCCACTGTAAATGCTGCCTGGGTTCATGGGAATCGAGCTTTCTGATTCTAACTGAGAAGCACACGGTCTAATAAATGAAAGTGTGAGTCTGGAGACGATAGGTCAGGATATTTTGGCACTGTTTCTGAAAATCCAACACCACTCTTGCCATTTATATATCAGCAGATTTTTAATTTTGAACTTTTAAAGAATAGAGGTTTAGGAATGGCTGCTTCGCGTTAGGTTTTAGATCAGTACAGAGTCTTACAAAGGTTTCTTGACTCCGTTGCATAAAAGGGAGTGTCTGTTTCCATGGAGTTAGTGCCCCTGCTTATTGCCTGCTTACTGGGTCGGGAGCTTACTGGGTCCACAAACACTGGGCTCATCATTTTACAGAGGAGGCGAAGGAGGAGGAGAGAGGTTAACTTGCCTGAGGCCCTGTGGCCAGGGGGTGATGAGCTCATTTTCCTGCTCTGGTACCTGACCCTCAAGCCTAGCTTTATTTTATTGGTTGTTTCTTTTTTTTTTTTTTTTTTTTTTGCTCTCTCTTTTTTTTTATTGTTGGTCGTTCAAAACATTACATAGTTCTTAATACATCATATTTCGCAGTTTGATTCAAGTGGGTTATGAACTCCCAATTTTACCCCGTATACAGATTGCTCTATCACATCAGTTACCCTTCCATTGATTGACAAATTGCCTTTCTAGTGTCTGATGTATTCTGCTGTCTGTCCTATTCTCCACTATCCCCCCTCCCCTCCCCTCCCCTCCCCTTTTCTCTCTCTACCCCTTCTACTGTAAATATTACTCTGCATTAAAAAATGACAAAATCATAGAATTTGGAGGGAAATGGATGGCATTAGAGCAGATTATGCTAAGTGAAGCTAGTCAATCTTTAAAAAACAAATACCAAATGACTCCTTTGATATAAGGGGAGTAACCAAGGACAGGGTAGGGACGAAGAGCTTGAGAAGAAGATTAACATTAAACAGGGATGAGAGGTGGGAGGGAAAGGGAGTGAGAAGGGAAACCGCATGGAAATGGAAGGCGATCCTCAGGGTTATACAAAATGACATATAAGAGGAAAGGAGGGGTAAGACAAGATAATATTGGTCGTTTCTTTTCAATGAAAAGATGTGTGAGAACCTTCTGTGCACCAGGCCTTGGGCTCAGGGATAGAGTCACAGAGCAGCAGAAAGACCCACGGCCAAAGTCCTGGGCCTCTTTGAGTCTTTCATTTTTTCACCCAGCCACCCAGCGTGGAGGTTGAGAGTGTCAGTAAAAACAACACTGATCCGTGAGGAGTCTCCTAATGGAGACGTGGGAGACGCCCACGTTAGGCCGAGAGGTGCTTTCCTCTGAGCGGGTGGGCAGCCCCACGGGCTCTGTGTGGAACTGGAATGAGGACACGTGGGAACCCTGGAAACTGAGCGGAATGCCCATGAGGGTACTGCACACTGTCCCCAGGACTCATAGAGCATGAAGGCCGTGATGTTGTCATTGCTCTGAAGACTAAGCAGGCGATCCGGAACGTGGTGGCTAAAGCTCTGAAGAATCTCACCTTCCTCAGGTCGAGGGGCATCATCGACGAACACGAGGGCATCGAGATGAATAAGGTAACGAAGCAGTTTCCACGTTGCCTGATCCCATCGGCCCGGAACCCCACCCGCATCATGACTTTCGCAGGAAGTAATAAGTGAGGTAGATCGGGGAAAAGAGTGTTCACGGGCAGGTCCCACCTCTGGCATTGCCTGTGGCTTGGTGGCTTCCCGGGCACAGGATGCCAGTTCTACCTCTTGCACCCCATTAGTCAAAGCTGCTTAGATGCAAGTATCAGAAACCAGCTGGAGTGAGGCTTAGTAAGGAAATAGGGCTGGTGGGTTGATTCAAAGGACACCGAGCATCTCACGGAGCCCACAGCAGCCCGGCTGTGTGGCCAGGCTTCTGGAAGGACATGCCTAACTCCAGGAGGCCTTTCCAGAGTCCCGGTTTCCTTTCGGGGTCGCCCTCTGTGGCGCCCTCCTCTGGCTCCGGTCTAGACTCACTAGATTTCTCCATCAACTGGTGGAGTCTGTTTGTCCTGGTCCCACTGAGGTGGCACTGGAGGTGGCAGCCACCTGATAGTGCATGGCGGGAGGGAACCAACCTGTGTGTCTGTGTGTCGGTGGGGGTCGGAGGACGCAGCTCCGAGAGGAGGAGCAGGAAGGTGGCCTGACCGGTCAGCTAACAAAAATCGATTTTTTTTTTTTTTTAAAGAGAGAGTGAGAGAGGAGGGAGAGAGAGAGAATTTTTAATATTTATTTCTTAGTTCTCGGCGGACACAACATCTTTGTTGGTATGTGGTGCTGAGGATCGAACCCGGGCCGCACGCACACCAGGCGAGCGCGCTACCGCTTGAGCCACATCCCCAGCCCCAAAAATCGACTTTTTAAACCTTGTAAAAGACTTGCAAAAAAATCAGAATTGTTAAGACAAAGGGAAGAAAGCCACATTCAGTCCTGCGTCTCTGTCACATCTGACTGTCTGTGTGTGGTACGAGTCCTTCTGCTCCCATGTGAGGAGCTGCGTCCTAGCACGTACCAGGCCACGGGGGCTCTGGCCTGTGTGTGCTGCTCACTGAGCCTGTCCCTGGTGACACACGCCCTTCCTCGTCACGGCAGCACCCAGCCACGGACACCTGCTTTGTGCTTCGGTCACTCGCTGACTCGGTCCCCTCTCGGTGGTCTCAGGGAAGACATGATGCAGGCCAGGCTTTTTCCTTCAGGGCTCTACCTCTTTAGTTTCTGTAATGTGCAGGGAAGGACCAGATGGACAGTCCATTTCCCCTGAATGCCTGCCTGAGGGAAGAAAGGGCCACTTGGTAGTAGTCCTCTCCCTTTTGTGTTTTATCTTCTACTTTTAAAATTAGCCCTTTTGAAGTTTGTATAAGACAAGTGGATGCTCGATGCAGTTAATTAATATAAAGAAACGATACCTCTTAATTAACAGCACCATTAATTAATATAAAGAAACGATACCTCTTATGAGCAGAGAGACTTATTTTCCCTGTAAGTTTGTTTAGAAAGTTGCTGGAGGAGTCCGTCCCTAACAGCCACCTCTTGAATGCCTACTGATTGGCTAACTGTCAGCACCTATCCCAGGCCATAGGACACGGGAGGAGATTCAATGCGATTGAGTGAATCCATGTTGGAGACCTGCTAGGTGCTCGGGGAACTCCAGTGGGGATACAATACTGACCCCAAGGTCCACGGTTCTTTGTTTTTCATCCAGTCATTTATTCATCCAACCAACGGCAGTTGAATAATAGGAGGGGTGAGACAGAAAGGAAGAGGGAACAGCACCACAGGGTAGCGAGTCCCATGGTGGAGACCCGGGAAGAAGGGTGATGACCTGATTTTTCTCTCACTGGAAAAGAGAAGGATTCTCAGAGGCCACAGGCTAGGACTCTGTGCTCCTAGTTAGAAGGCTCAGAGAGGCTGACTGTACACACCAACGACACACAGGGAGGTCGTGGAGCCATCAGTGCGGGATTGAGGACATCTGCGTTGAAGATAAGCTGGGGCACCATGTTCAGTGGGTTAGGAAGATGGCAGGTTCCATCTGAGTTCTTACATCAGTGGCGATCACTAGGGCAGGAGGGGACAAACAAATGGGCTCCCGCGAGAGGAGCTTTGAGCTGACTCAAGGTCAAACCTGCACCGGAGTAATTTATGTGGAGTCCTAGGGTCGGATTTTTTTTTTTTTTTTTTTAATGTACAGCCCGTTTTCTGTGACAGTACCTGATCATCATTATTTTGGTTGGTTGCTTTTAGGTACTTCTTATGAAAATAAAAGCACTGAATCATTTTCCAATGGCAATCCCACCCCCTACTCCTGACAAGTACCTTCATAATATCATCTGGATGGAAAATAAAGATGTCCTCATTGAGTTCTTCAAGGTAAAGCTTCTGTCTGGCTCGGGCTTGATGTAAATGTTAAATATTTCCGCCATTTTTTGTACCATCTAATGTGCAGAAAAGCACATCCAAAGGGAAATCCTATACTGGCCAATCTGAGGAGAAGCAGATGAGGCCCAGCAAAGCTAGGGGCAGACAGCTTGTGGGACTAGGGGGCAGAGACGGGCCATCTGTGTTTCCTGAGTATTATCAATGGCATTCTATTTTGTTACCTAGAGTGCTGGACTTCCAGATGCGAATTCTGGAAGAAACCTATTTTTATACCAAGGATCTCACATTGAAATGACTGTAGAGGCCAGGCAGATAATATAAAGGTAAAACCAAGGGGGTGGAATGCAGTAGGGAACAGTGAGGACTGTGGCGCTTTCCAGAGCTCATCCTCTTCCTACAGGAATTTGGACCCTTTCAATAAACAGCTATGGAATATCCTGGAATGCTTCTCTCAGGTTTCCATTTAGCTATCCCTTCATCTGTAAAGGTCTCACTGAACAACCACGATGAGGTCCTGTGGCCTTTCTGCCCTGTTCCACGGTACCATGGTACCCTGCCTCTGTCTCCTTTGACATTATCACCACACCCATTGGCATCCACCCAACCTAACCAAAGACCTTCCGGCCGCAGGGAATGTGTTTGTGTTACCATGATAGCCCAAGCCCCAGATGAAGGCTAAAAAATGTTGTTCTTCATTAATTTACTAATCCATCCCATAAAGCATTTATTGAGTGCTTATAGCATTTGTTATGTTAGGTCCCGATCACAAAGTCTAGAGTTTGTTTGCTTATCTCTTTATTTCTAAAATAAAGACATAGTTATTCATGTTAAAATTAAGAAACCAAGAATACAGTTTGTGTTTTTATGTTACTTAAGAACAACTCTAACTTTAAAACTTTACTTCTTTCTAGAAAAGTAGACTATAAACATCTTTTGTTGACTTTTTCTCTCTCTTGTTTTTTCTTTTCTTTCAGGAAAGAACCAAACTTGCCTATTTTGATTACGGAGATGTCATTTGCAGAGAAGGGGAAATGCCACAAGGAATCTACTTGATAATTTCAGGAATGGCAAGTGTAAGGAGCCGTTCATTCTTTTTCTTTTTAAAATATTTAGTTTTTTCGTTGTAGTTGGACACCATAATCTTTATTTATTTTTATGTGGAGCAAAGGATGGAACCCAGGGCCTCACACGTGCAAGGTGAGCACTCCACCGCTGAGCCACAACCCCAGCCCCAGGAGCTACTGATTCTTGAGACGTATTTTGAAATGTATAATTATAACAAAAGGAGCAACTTAGGAACTGAAAACTTCTCTTCCAAATGAGCCTTGTTGGCTGGGTGATGGCGGTGGCTGAGCTGATGTCACACTCTGCGTCTGAGAGTGTGAACTGTTTGACAAAGGGCCTCTGGTCCATGCCTGCTTCCCCTCAGCAGTCCTGGGAGCAGGCGGTCACGTGGGGGACTCGCAGACAAGGAGACCAGGACTTAAGTCGCACACCTAACACAGGTGGGAGTTCAAGCCAGAGCCCCCGGAGCTCCAGTGTTTTAAGTATCCGACCTTCTTCTAAATAGTTTGGTTCATTCATTCAACAAATATTTACCTGGTTACTACCGTGGGGCAGGCGCTGTCCACCCCAGGCACAGGATGGACAAGGCAAGCACCTCTGGCTTTGCCAAGCTCTTTGCTGGTGGAGAAACAGAAGGAGATGGACAGTGGACAGAATAGAACATGCCCAGGTGCTGTGTCCTAATCTAAAATGCTTGGGACCTGAAGGGTTCTGGATTTTGGATTTTTTTCAGATCTTGGAACATTTGAAAAGGCCATTATGTATCATGGAGATGAGACCTGCGTCTAGACATGAAGTCAGCTTATGTTTTGTGCACACCTTGCGCACCTAGGCTGAAGGTGGTTTTAGACAACACTTTTAATGCACCTGCGTTTTGACCGTGACATGCCCCGCCTCTTGAGTTCAGGTGTGGAATTTTTCGCTTAAGGGTCATGTCAATGCTCCAAAAGAAGATTCAGATTTTGGATTTCAGATTTGTGGGTTAGGGATGCTCACCCGGTAGAATGTCAGAGGTGCTGGAGAAAAGAGGTTAGTTGTGATTTCAAAAGGTGGTTGGAAAGGTAGTATGTTATACCGTTTAATCCTTATAAGAATCCTATTTTTCTTTTCTTTCCTTTGGGGGAGTAGGTGGGTACCGGGCATTGAACTCAGGGGCACTCGACCACTGAGCCAAATCCCCATTTTTTAATGAATTTAATTTTTAAATTATTTTTTAAATTTAGAGACGGGGTCTCACTGAGTTGCTTAGCACCTCGCTTTTGCTAAGGCTGGCCTTGAATTCACCATCCTCCTGCCTCAGCCTCCTGAGCCGCTGGCATCACAGGTGTGCACCTCTGCACCTCGCTTCTTTTCTTTTTTAACATGAGAAGAATCTCTGCTCTGTGGAGTTGAGATGTGAAAGGGACCAGGACTTTTCTGAAGGCGAATTCTTCCTTCACTTTTGACTGATTCACAAAGAACCTTCGCCTTCCTTTGGACTAACCAAGGCTTATTAAAGGTGTTGATTTTCTGCTCTCCTTTGCAGCTGCATAGCTCGTCTCCTACCTTTGGGATAGACAGTAGCCTGAAGCCGAATAAAGGGTCCAAAACCATGTTCACAGAGTACTGTACCAGCGGGGACGTGCTGGGGGAGCTGAGCTGCCTGCTGAAGCGCGAGATGGAATACACCGCCGTCTGCGAGACCACGCTACAGGTCAGGCCGGCGGTCTGCAGAGGGTGTCCATCATCCTGGGGGCCCAGGAATAGCTGCAAGAAGGCAGATTCTGAGCCTCCCCTGCCAGGCTGCGCGGGGCTCTGCTGTGTCCTGGTTGTGGGTCTCCTTGGGTCCTGTTTCCATGTTTATTCGTTAGAGAGAAGGCCTGCCCCTTGCTGTTCTGAGGGGTGGGAAATGCAGATTGAGCTGGCACCAGTAGGTGCTCAGTAAATGGCGCCATTCAGAGAGCAGTGTTTCTGAAGAATTTTAGTTCGCTTTAAAATGTCCTTTCTTCCATTTTTTTTTTTTTTTTTACCTGCCAAATAAGAAGCGATCTGTTCATCAAAGGCCAGCCTGAGCCTCCAGTAGGTGTGGAGAATTCAGATAGCGAGGAGCCAGAGCACCTGCCACCGTGAGCTTCCCATCTACGGGGGCTGTTAGGTGCAGCAGAGCGGGATCTGGTCTTAGGGGTGTGAGGAGCAGAAGGGAATATTGCCTTATAAACTTGATCCCACTTCCCTTCTGGAAGCGGGCAGAGGCATGAATTTAGTCACAGGGCTGAATGATTTCTTTCCATCCCTTGACTTGAGTTCTGGAAGTGTGATCTTCATGCAGGTGAACATGTGCTGGGAATGAGTTGGTAAAAGTGAATTTACCAGCTGTGACATTCAGATAAGTTCACAGGACTTCAGTTCCCAAATCTTAGACTCATGAACCATATTCTCCTATGTATCCATCGAGGGGCATGTCCCTGCTCTGTTAGTAAGTCTGGATCTCGAATTCAGCCATATGATCTATGATTTTGTACATGGCCAGTGACTTTTCACATCACAGACATTTTTAAATGGCAGCGTATCCCAGTCGTGTGAGTTGACAGGGAGTTTTTCTGAGAAGATGGAGATTAAGTCCTGGGGTGTCTTGTTGGACGGTGCTCTTGTAGCTTAGCTTGGAGTCCCTGTTGTTTCAGGCCTTCTTCATCTCCCTGGAGGACCTCTATGAAGGCTTCGATGTCTTCTGGCCATCCCTGGAATATAAGATCTGGCTGAAGCTGGCCCTCAATACTGCCTCTCAGTACTTTGAATCGAGTCTCGCTGACGAGGTAAGCTGCATGGTTGAATGTGGACGAATTTTTAGGTACTGCAGCTCTCACAAAATGTATTTCATGGTGTCCAAAGACAGAAGGCAGGTTGTGTCTGATCTCCCACAGTGAGATTGCTAGCATCGGAACCACTCTCTTCCTCAGTACTCCTGTCACGGTGAGTTCTCAGGCCACCTGCAGTCCTTCCTTCCAGAAGGACAGTCGATTCAGAAGGTGTGAAAAGGGTACATCCCTTGGCCAAGGGCACCATGAACTGGCCAGAGTTAATGAACACTTGTCCGGTACTTTTTATTTTATTTTTTAATTTTTGTTTTTTTTTTTTAAAGAGAGAGTGAGGATTTTAATATTTAACATCTTTGTTGGTATGTGGTGTTGAGGATCGAACCCGGGCCGCACGCATGCCAGGCGAGCGCGCTACCGCTTGAGCCACATCCCCAGTCCGGTACTTTTTAACTGGTTTCTCTACCTATGTTAACATAGACCCTCCTGGCTTTTCAAATGTGTGTGGAGGTGACGAAACCTCTTCCATGAACTGTTCTTCCAAAGAGCAGTAAGGTCAGAAGAACTTTTCTGTCTGCCAAGAGTTCCCCCGAAGCACGGAGATGGGTGTGACCGGTTAGGAACCGGGCAGCCTACCTGTCCCCACCTCTATCCTGTTTGGGGAAGAACTTTCTATCGAATTTCTTTGATCTGTTCTGATATAAATAAACCGGGTGCGGGCTCTGTTCTTTGTTAGAAGCTGTACCCGTCTGGTCAGCGTGGCCTGTCGCTGCCCCCACTCTGGACCTGTATTTCTGCACCCTGTGGCTATTTTGTAGTAGTACTTTTCTAGCTTTTATTCCTCAGCCAGCCCATCCTCCAGAGGGGAACCCTTTCCCTTGCCCACACGGGCCGTGGGCGAGAATGAAGACTGGTTTTGGTGCCACTAGAAATCCAGCAGGGCACGGTTGGCCACCCGGCTGCAGCTGCTGGAGAGCTCCTAGGTCAGGGCTGGACAACCACATCCCAGGACCCAAGACAAGAGCACGAAGCCTTCTACTCTGGAGGGGTCAGAGGCCATTCTGAAAGCTGAATAAATCTGTTGCTACCAGGGTCCCCAGCCTTCTGACACCCTCGAAGAACTCAGATCTGTGAATTCCTTTTCTTCTTGATATCAGGTGTCAGCTCATATGATTGATGGAAAAATGTGATTTTATCCTAGGACTTAAGGTTTCAGAAGTGTGTGATGCTCAATCATGCTTACGTGGAGACTTTATCAAGCTACAATGAAATGACTATCGATAACGTGGCCATGAAGTTTGTCATCATCGTATTCGGCAGCGTAATTGATAGCAAGACGGAGGAACCGTATTTGGCACCTTGCATCATTCCTAAAACCTGTGAGCAGGTAAGGGGTACCAGTTGCTGTTCATGGTGCCCATAAGTGGCTTTAAAACCCAAATGATGATTAATTGTATATTTCAAAATAGCTAGTAGAGAGGGTTTTAAAAGCTTCTAACATCAAGAAAGGACAAACATTTGAGGTCATGGATACGCCAGTTACCCTGATCTGACCATTTCACATTGTATGCGTGTATTGGAATGTCACACAGTAACCCCACAAACATGCATCATCATGATGTGTCAATTAAAAATTAAAAGATATATAAAACTTTTTAAAAAGATGTTGAAAGACAATAAATTCAATAAATGAAATAAGAACAAAAAAATAAACCTCAACCAACCTCAAAAAGAATTCCAACCTGGGAAGGCCCTGCAGTTCTCACCGGCCCTCAGCCCAGGGCCTCCGCAGCTCTGTGGCGGGGCCTTCACAGGCTGTGCTGCTCGTCCATGGCTGGAACCCGCCTGTTCTCTGCTGGCCAGGCCTGGCCATGTGTGGGAGGATGGGTTCAGTGCGGCTTCGGCGTGTGCTCTGCGATGTCCTCCCTGGCTGACCGAGGTGGTGGGGAAGGGGCTGGACCCTTTGCTGTCCTGTCTGGGGTCTTAGGTGCCTCTTGAGAGTAGGCCCTGGGCCTCTGGCCTCATTATTCGGTGCCTGTGTAGCTAAGGATGGGGAAAATATGAACACTCAGGGCACCAGGGACATAGGAAAGGTCGAAGCCACCTGCTGCTGGACCCCTGGGGGGTGGGAGGGTGGGACCCACCACTGAGGAGGACCAGAGGCCGTGAGAGCTGACGTCTTCTTCATCTGGTAGTAAGTTTCTTCTCTTTGGGAGAGAACTTTTCTGTCTGTTGAAACTATGAAAGGTCATTAATAATTTCGATAATTCAGAGGATCAAGGTAATTAAAAATATATATTTATAATAAAAATAGAATTTAAAAAAAATATTTTTTTTAAAAAAAATATTTTTCCAGTACTGGGGGATTGGCCGCAGGGCCTCTTACAAGCTAGGCAAGTGCTCTGTCACTGAGCCACAGTCTCAGTCCCTTCCCTTCAATTGGATTTTGAGCCAGGGTCTGGCTGAGTTGCCCTGCTGGCCGCCAGCTCCTCATCCTGCTTCAGCCTCCTGAGTGGAGGGATCCCGGCTCACCCCGGACCTGGCTTGAATGTTTGTAATGGAAAGTGGAAATCTCTCTAGCTTTTCAACAAAGGGTGGGAACAAGAAGCGGGGGGCAGCTGCCTACCATCCTGTTTGTTAAGAGTCAGGTAAATTTGGATTTAAATCTTAACCCAGCCAGAGGGGTGGAGGGAAGCACAGGAAGTGCCTGACCCCTGACCCTGGGTTCCTCCTCAGGGTTAGGGTGGTGGCCATGTCCCCTGGCTAGGGTGAGGGTTAAAGAGATGGGACAACAGGCAGCGTTTAGAGATGAGAGCTGCCGTTATGACTGGTCTGTGACTGGCGTCTGGAAGACAGGTTTTGTGGCCCGTGGAGCCAAACCTCTCAGGGAGGGAGTCAGCCCTGGCATCCTGGGGAGGCTGGGCTTGAGACCTGCTCTCCACCGTAGCCTCAGTAAAAGCACCTCATTGTTTGCTGGGGATTCCAAGAAAGTTCCTCTCTGGTTTTTATAAGTACTCATAAAGACAATTAGCTGGTCTAAGACTTCTTGAAACTACATCAAAAGAGATTCCCAGTTAAAGAGACAGAGGTTAGGATAGAGACCCAGCCCTAGGTTCTGGTCGATTCTTAGACTTTGGGGGGAAGTTGGGAAGCAGCCCGCCTAGGCTTTGAAGATGCTCTTTTGCATGATTTTGACTTTTTTTTTTTTCCCTTTAGATTCAGGGAACTGCAGATGTAAGCAAGCTGTTGGTCATCCAAGCATCTGAGCCGACCAAAAGTGATGGTAACACCAATGTCATGGGTAAGGGAGATCCTTTCCTGTGGTAGGAGAGTCGTGGTGAAGGGACGTGTAGAACTCATTCGATCCTGAGGAGGCAATTTGAGAGGGCTTCCTGTGGGTTTTCAGTAGGCCCAATCCTCGGGCCCACCCGGGTTGCCGCATTGTTTCAGGGAGATGCTGTCATCCTCCTCCTCCGTCTCTCCCTCCATACTCTCAACAGGGGAGAGCGGCTTCTGGGCTGGGCTGGGTGCCTGCCCTGGTAGGCTGGAGCCACGGGGTGCAGCTGTGGGTGGTGGAGGACGCAGAGGGCAGACTCTCCCAGGTGGGCCCGGGAGTGGGGAAGGGGGTGCTCCTGGCAGCTGAAGGTAGTTTGGAACCCGACCCACACCCCTCGAGTTCTCTGGCCCACAGACTTGCTCGAGGTGCTCTTACCCCGTCACCCTGTATGTGCAGTCACTAGACGGCCATCAGCAGCACCTGCGTGGACCGTGCTGCTGAGGACCAGTAAGGCAGACTGTTCTGGGGAGAACTCTGGAAAGGTCTCCCCCACGCTCAGCACCTGCCTTACCAAGTCCCTGCCAGCATTCTTCCCCGCTGCCCCAGCACGGACACAGAGCCACCCGTTCACTCTCATTTTGTATTGGTTCACTTTGCCACAATTATACATACACGATATGCTCCAGTTCAGTCCCAGTACTTAGTCCCCCCCCACCGGCTCCCTTTCCCTACTCTGCTGATCTCTCTGTGGAAGTCATCCTCATTTGTAGCTCTGATCGGCACCATCCTAGTGTGTACAACTCGTGAGACCTGCTAAATTAATAGTATGCAATTCTTAGGGAAACCCTCCAAATTAACAATTCACTGTCTTCAAATTGTGTGCAAAAAGTGAGATTTTATTAAAATGTTTATAGGTCACTATTTCTCATTTGCCTAGTTCTTGTAAGATGCAGCCCTACTTCGAGCTGTGCACTAAGTTGGTGAGGAGGAGAGGCAGGCATTAAATAAGTCTTTGTCATTTTCCCTCAACAACAATTTGAACCTCGGGCACCCCTGTGGCTCACATTCCATCCCTTGTTCTGGGGTCGCAGGCAGCACTGTGTTTAGGGAACCCCCTCTGCATCTGGGTCGACTCTCCAAGTTGGCCCTGAGATGACCATTATTACCCTGTCCTGCCCTGCTGCTTCAGAGCCACTTAGGAACACAGTGGTCTGTGGCAAGGTGGCTGGGGACTCAGGGCTTACTATTGGCCCCTTGGGGTACCCTGAGGGCGACTGAGTCGAATCAGAAAGCAGGGAACAGGCCCTGTGGTTCTTGGGCCTGAGGCCTCCTACTTCCACTAGGCCCTTTGGAATCTTTTTTTTTTTGGGGGGGGGGCGGTACCGGGGATTGAACCCAGGGGCACTGGCCTACTGAGCCATATCCTCAGCTCTATTTTGTATTTTATTCAGAGAAAGGGTCTCACTGAGTTGCTTAGTGACTTGCCATTGCTGAGGCTGGCTTTGAACTCGTGATCCTTCTGCCTCAGCCTACGGAGCTACTGGGATCATAGGTGTGTGCCACTGTGCCTGGCTTGGGATCATTTTTATTCAAAGGGAAACACATTACTCTGTATTCCTTAGTGGGTTTGAGTGAAAAGTCCCACATGGTGAGCCTGTGAATGGGATCTAGCCAGTACACTGTGTCGGACCCACACACATATTTTCTTAAACATTTTAAAATTAGTTGCCACATGGGAACATGTAGAAAGAAGTTTCACCTTTTTAAAATGCAGATTTTGAGTTTTTTTTTTTTCCCCTGCAATACGAGATCTGCCGACACTCAGCCCTCATTCCTGTGTGACAATTAGTGAGACAGAGTACCACCTGGCCTCTGTAGAGGGGACAGATGCTCCTCATCTGCCGCAGTCCACAATGCTCCCTCCTGCCTTTACCCAGCCCACTTCAGTGTTTGTGAGACCTACCTTATCATTGGGTTTTTGTCAGCCTGTGTGCTGGGCTTTGCAAGCCTCTTAGAAACCTCTGAGGGAAGAAAGTGAAGAGCCCATTTGGAAGGGAGAATGAAAGGGGTGAGGGAGGCTTATAGGAGAAAGCAGATCTATACTTTGAATATTCTTCTGTTGTCTTTACTCTTAAATTCATTCTAATGCATTTTTTTTTCCTGTTCAATGCATGCACTTGGTTCACCTTAGTCAACACTGCTCTTCGAACGACCAAGAAAGAATACAACTGGAAGAGAAAAGATATGGTAATGAACTTGGCACTCTGAAAATGTTTTTCTTTTTGCATTAAACTGCAGAGCAAAGGTGGACTGTGAGGTCAAGGAGCAATGTGCAGGTGTTGAGGAAAGAGGCCCCTTGCTGCAGCTCATTAATTTGGACAAATTGAGATAAAGCTCATCTGGATTACTTAAAAATTAAAATTATAGGGCTGGGGATGTGGCTCAGCGGTAGCGCGCTCGCCTGGCATGCGTGCGGCCCGGGTTCGATCCTCAGCACCACATACCAACAAAGATGTTGTGTCCGCCGAGAACTAAAAAATAAATATTAAAAATTCTCTCTCTCTCTCTCTCTCTCTCTCTCTCTCTCTCTCTCCCCTCTCTCACTCTCTCTTTAAAAAAAAAATTAAAATTATAGAGTATTTATGAAATAAGTAATTTTTCCACCCAATTTCCCCTTCCTTGATCTCTTCCCTTGGTATTAAGTTAAAAAGTGAGGCTCTGTGGGATCAGGGTGGAGCTGGGACACTAGTGTCAGGGTGCCCATGCTCCTCCTGCCTTTGGACTCTGCACTCTCTTGGATGTAGGGCACTGGGCCAGGGTGTGTGGCTGCACACTGACCTTGGGCATCTGCCTACGGTATCAGTTTTGCTGAAAGATCTTTTAACTCTTAGGTTATTTAAAGTGTTTTATATTAAAGTGAACATTATGGAGTAGGATGGCGAACTTGCATGAATTTTTAAGGAAATCACCAAACATTTTTAAAATGGAAAGTCCTGTATTTTTGGCCCCCACGTCTTTTTCTACGTTCCTCAGCAATCATGGCTAGTTTAGGAAAGACTGAGGAGTGCTGGAAACCAGGGCTAGAGCTGGGGAGGGAAGGGGGCTTGTCACGATGGACCGGGACAGGGCAGAGACGAGTCTGGTGGGTGGGCGCTGCCCGCAATGCTGTGGCTCTAGGGTCTCTGCTAGCCCCCCAGCAGAGCCCATCTGCCCGTGTTTGGGCAGAGTGGAGGCGCAGTAGCTCTGACGGCGCAGCAGGTGCTGGGCCAATGTAGAGTGGGGCCAGGTAGGCGACAGAGCTAGGTGTAGGCTTCAGGGGCCTTCAGTGCCCTACCTCCTGCCAGTCTCTAAGCTAGACGTCAGGTCACCCCAAATAAACTTGCATCTGTCATGCAACTGCAGCTTTAAGAGCAGGCCTGTGGCCCACCCCATCCCCACCAGATGGCCACCTTAAGACCCTTCTAAGAAAAATTTTGGTCCTCCTCCTGTCATTTCTGATCCTCAAGGTGGTTGGCAGTGTATTTGTTGGGGGAGGGAAAGGTGCACTGATCAGGGTCATGGTCAATAGTTCTTCAAACAAAGCAACTTGGTTCTTTCTATGCAGCCCTCCTGGGGCCATCCTCTCCTTTCTCTTTAAGGGACTGTATTTCACAGGTGGAAATCTAATTGAGAGCCAAGGAATTGAGCTCATCTGTTACTCTCTTTTCCAGGCCCAATTATTAAAAACAAAAATAAAAACCCAAAACTCTCATTTCACCAATGAATGAAACAAAGTTTCCAGTCTCTGCAGTCAACCATACAGTAAATGGAACTTAACTTTCATAAGGTGCTTCTTTTCCTGAAGCACACCTTTTGACAGACTGATAGAATCTCCTTCCAGTGCAGAGATGCACATGTAGTTAATTACAATGCATGACTCAAAGTCAGATGTTTTAAGGGGGAATGTTCCAGATATTAAAAAGGGAACTGTTCAGTAAGTTTTCTGGTTCCACTTAGCAGGTAAATGAAATGTTCATAGTCTAATATTTTACTTTTGACCTTCTTTTGTAGCAGGACACTAGGTACCAATTTCGAAAAGGGCATTGACACAAATGTGATGTGTGGAGTCGGGTTAAAGGCTGCGCTGCTGTCCTGGTTCGAGTGCTGAAGGATTACCTGACAAGGATTTTCTTAGAAACCGCTGAAACAGCTCACTGCTGGATCTCTTCTGCAAGCAGTGGATGGACCGCTGTAAAAACCGATTCTCAGTAGTTGTATAGTGTACGTGACTTGTTCAGTTACTTGTAAGGTACCTTAAAACTCATGGCCTACCAAATGACACCCTTCTTCTAGCCGAGAGTAAGTTATCAAATGTGTTGTACAATTAATGCATTACTCTCTAAGGCATTAAGACCTGCAAGTTTTATTTGTGAAATTACTATAATTAATGCCTCCTGATATTTTTCAAAGTCCAGTTACTCTCCCCTCCCCAGTCTGGGGAACACTGAAAAGTGGACCGTGATCCAGTCTTGGTCACGGAAAGCAAAGTTGAGGAGTTAACATTCCTACGTTCCCAGTCCTGTTGGTTGTCACTTTTCATTTTATTTTTAAAAGTTGAATAAAGTTGCGTGTTGTGGTTGACTTTTTATGATGTTTTAGAATCATTCGCATCTCAGTGAGACTTTGAAGATCACATGACACCCAGGGAGGTCATAGCAAGGTGAGAAAAGAAGGAAAGGAGAACCTTGCCTTTGGCGTCTCTGTGGGGGTGGGGCTGCTGGTGGGAAGCCCTGCAGGAGCACCACCCACAACCCACAGGGGACAGGGCCACTGCTGCTGCTGCTCCTGAAGAGCCTCCTCCTTCATCCCTGGCCTTTCCCTCTCCTGGCCACAAAGCACCTGTAACACCCGGCCTCCACTTTGCTTCTCAGGAGGAGGGCAAGGCTCTGCCTTCTGTCAGGAAGGGACCCCTCCAGGCCAGACTGCCACGTGGCCAGAGCTGTCCCCGGGCTCATCCTGAGGTGACCTGGCACCTGACCTTGCTACCCTTATCACAGTCAGGTGCTCTTCTTCAGGTCTGGGAGGGCAGTGGGCACCGTAGTGCCCACCGGGCTCGGCATCACCATCACCGGGCTGTTAACAATGGAGCTGTGGCCATCTGAGGTGTTGGTCTCTGGGAATGGGCCCTGGGCTCAGCATTTTGATGGGCTCCTCAGACGCTTTAGTGCATACTGAAACTCGGGGTCCACAAAGGTAGGCGGAGGGCATAGGGGTGGAAAACAGACGCGTGCTGTCCAACTCTGCTGGCAGAACACGTTATCTCTACTATGCGGGGCATATTTGTATCTCACAGGCAAGGAGCAAATCACGTGCCCATTTCTGACCCAACCAGTAACAAAAGGGTGATAATGATCTTTTAACCAGTTAATATATCCTTGTCCTTCAAACCAGAATCAAAGTTGCTCTGCAATTTGCACGACTTCAGAGATGGAGTCAATGGACACCTAAGGGAGTAAATGACTGACAGTTCACTGTGCCCAGGAACTGGCAGCTTGAGTGGCCATTCTGACCTGGCCATTGTTGCTGGTGTACCTCCTCCAAGCTTCTCTGCAGATCTCCATCCTTCCTGTGGAAGTTGAAGGTGAGACCAGACTTTTGACATGATCAGTTCCACATTTATCACTCAGAAGGCCATCAGCCCACACATCTCATGATTCTTGAGAAGTCCGGTGAACTGCCCCTCCAATTCCTTGTTTCTCACATAGCTGCGATGATCATGTGAATTCACTTTCAATGAATAAATTCTTGGAAACACAATATAACTTTTTCTATTTTCAATAAGGGAACTCTACCTTTCCTGTCTGATAGTGTATTTAAAGTGTACCTGGGCTCACTTCTGCCCTAAAAATGCATATTCATTATGGAATATTTTATATTTGCAAAGGACCACTTGCAGTGTCATGGTTTTAAGCTGTTTAGTGAAAGCACCAGCACGTGATTTGAGGGTACATGACTCTTTTCCTTGGGCTCTTCCAGCATTTTTAAATGGCATCAAAGTGTGGAGAAGAGACAGCTGAATGGAACACCAAGGTTCGGATGCCTGAGTGGTGAGGAGCAATAGGTTTACTGAGGTTGGGGAAAAGTTGAAGGACGTGATTCTGTTTGCTTATTCAAGGGCAAATGAATGTCAGACGATTAACTTTAAGAGTCTGCGTAATATTGGAGATTCAGACTCTGCACTGTCAGAAGAGAAAGCTGAAGCCAGACTCTCCATGAGGCAAGGACTGAAGAAGGCAGACGTCAAAGGGAGGGGAGCAATGAGGAACCTAAGCTAGAGAGCCACAGGCCCGGGGCACAGTCAGAGTCACCAGTTCTTAGCCGAGGCTGGCACTCCCCAGAATATTGAGCAACTTGGGATTTTCACCTACGTGTCAAACATTCTTAGTGTCACTCAAGTTTTACATGCAGAGAAATCAAGGCAACTAAACTCAATGACTTGTCAAACAGATGGCACTGGGGTTCATGTTCTATGTAATTCTGTTTAATAAAAAGATGAGGAGTTTCATACAAAGGAAGCCAGGTACCTGGTGCTCTGGATGGAATGTTCCCCTCAAAATTCAGGTTGCAGCCTGAGGATGGGGCCCTTGATGACTGGGATTGCAGGAGAGATCATCCTCTGTTGGTCAAGTAAGGATCGGACAAGACAGCTGTCCACGAGCCAGGAAGCACGCCCGCACCAGACAGACTGCCTGATGTTGGGCTTCCCAGTCTACGGGATGGTGAGAAGTGATCTTTACTGTTTCAGCCACCCAACCTAAGGTGTCTTTGTTGTAACAGCCCAACCAGACTGAGGCCCACAAATGGGACAGCTGGCACAGTCTAATTAAGTCTGAGGGAGCGTGGATGCACCATTATCATGGTCCTCAAGGTCGACTTTAAGCCCAGCCATTCCATTTAGGATGAGGTCATGGTCCTTGTACCGGGGATCACAGTCACAGAACTCTAGGACCCGAGTGGGAAACCCGAAGGGACAGAGTGGGCCACAGTGTGTGTGGAACCACAGGCCCCTGGGCCCCCAGCCGTCCTCCACTGTCTTTGGTGAACATACTTCGGGGCTGGAGTCCAAAATACGCTTTTAAAATGCAACAACACAATGAGAATTCTCTCATCCAGTTTCAACAAAGGATTTTATTTTCTGATCCCCAAAAAGCAAAATTTAGAAAACAGCAACCCACTGCAAGGACAGTTCCATGATACACATTCTCCCCCGCCTCCCTTCAGTGGGCCCTCCCACACGCGCATCATCAACCAAGAGCAGCCCGAGTGTGGGGACACTCTGCGGAGGGCACCTGGCACTTGTCTTGCTCACACCCACAGGGACATCCCCGGCAGGCAAAGATCTCCTCTGCAGGCTCCCCGCCCTCTTTCTGAAAAGTATTTTTTAGTTGTCAGTGGACCTTTATTTTCATGTGGTGCTGAGAAGTGAACCCAGGGCCTCACACATGCCAGACCAGGGCTCCACCACTGAGCCCCAGCCCAGCCCCCGCAGCCTCCCTTTTTGAAAGAAATTGATTGAAAAAAAAAATTTTTTTAACAGCAAAATATAGATGCCTCTCCTTGTCTTCCCACTTCAATTATCTACTAGAAAAGTACAGAATTGAAAAGTTTTGCCCCCAAGTTGTGATCAAAACACTGAATATTAAAGAATGTCTGGGTTACTTCAAGTTCCGGGCCATACACTGAGGCGGTTACAGAGGAGGCTGAGCGGTTACAGAGGAGGCTGAGCGTCCATTCTAACACTCCCCGAATGGGTGACAGGCGAAAACCAGATCAACACAGCTGCACACGTTAGTCATCCTGCGAAGGCATGAAGCAAGCTTCCTCCACAACCAACCACCAGTAACACTGAACACAAACCCGCGGAGACCCAACCAGATCTGAGTCTCAAACACGGAGCCTATTTCCGAGAGCTGGGACGTGTGAGCGGAACACTGCTGGTGAAGGCACAGAGTGGGGTCCCGAGGGGTGTTCGTGCCACGTCACTGAAGAAGCCAGAAGCAGAGCGACCCACAACCGCACCGTGATCACTGGATGTCCCTGGGGAGCTGCCGCAGGGCACAGCCCAGGCGGAGACAGCCTCAGGGCTGGGGAGTGTAGCGCAGGTACTTCTTGCCCGAAGGCAGCTCTTTGGTGAAGACTCCTTTAGGGAACAGTGCTTTGGCCTCCTCTTCAGGGATGGTGGGCAGGACCATCACACTCTCTCCGTCCTGTCGAGAGCCATTGGAAAGGGTGAGAAGCAGCCTCACAGTAATGCTGAAGGTCAGTGGCGGGACCCTGGGAGGGCAGCGTGGGCCGATGGCGCCCTCAGTACCCTGCTGCCCTCGGAGGAATTCTGTGTTTGCAGTGGCTCTCTGACCCTTTTGTGAGGGAAGCATTTCCCATCGAGGGCAGTCCTGTCTTAAAGCCACCAGTGGCCTGCCACACCCCGTGGGATGGACCTGGCCTGATCCCTGCTCTAGTCCCCTGCCCCCTCCTGTCCCTCCCACCGCTCTCAGACGGCTCTTCCCTCACTCTGGATGCCCGTCACCCACCTGCTTCATGTCCTCCCCATGGTGGCCAACCACAAAGCCAGCTCTCCTCCCCCACCCTTGGCAGCACTGGTGGTCACGGCTCACAGGCCACAGTCCTGTCTACTGCTGTGCCCGCCCACTGGACAGTAAGTCCACGGGGCAGAGACTGCAGGCTCTTCTGCTCACCGCTAGCTCCCCAGTGCTCACTGCCTGGGCCTGATAAATGTGCTTCACTAATGGATACAGAATTTACAATGATTTGCCTGTCAGAAAAAATAAAACCTGGCATCCAGGGCAGCATATTATAAAAACTGTAGTGACATGAAGATAATTTTGGGATATTATCCATGTCCAAAATAGCTGCAGATATCTTCAGTGTTTTAGGAATAAGTTTCAGAGCCTTCTACATAGGTTTAAAAGATGGAAGCTTAAGGAAAATGAAATGCTTACTACATGAATACACTAACACTTTTACAGCCATGACTTGAGAAAAATAACCAATCCAGATTTTGTTAGAAATATTCTGTCATCAGGCAAGGGTTAGATAAAAGTACCCCCCCCAATCCTGTTGAGTCTCCCCATCTGAAATGCTTGGGGACGGAAGTATTTCAGATTTTGGAATATTTTTATGAGCTTTATTGCCTGATGATTCCTAACTCAAAAATTTGAAATCTAAAATGTACCATGTCCTTAAGAAGTTCCAGACTTGGGGGCATTTTGGATTGGGGATGCTCAACTTGTTAAAAAAAAAAGAAAGAAATCACCATAACCAATTCATTTGTCCAAATTATCTAAAAGTCAGAAAGCGACTAGGGAGTTACATATTATACATTACAACATATGAAAGTGGAAAGACCGTGTGGCAAATCTTAAACTCAGCCATGAGGAAAAACCCTTGAGAGTGCATGGAACTGGAAACAGAGCCCCGGGTCACGCAGACCCGAGTCCTGCTCAGGCCTTCCAGGCAAGTCGGGGGTCTGCCCTGGGAACAGCTTTACCTTCCAATCAACCGGGGTGGCGACCCTCTTTTCTGCTGTCAGCTGGAGAGAGGTAACTACTCGGAGAATCTCATCAAAGTTCCTGCCAGTGGTGGCTGGGTAGAGGATAGAAAGCTTCAATTTCTTATCAGGACCAAAAACAAACACCTGCAAAGCACAGAAAGGAGCATAAATACAAAGAGTTCTTTCAGTGCTTTTGATTATTCAAGCCACCTAGAAAGCTCTGCAGTCGGTAAAAGTGCTCAAGCATGTCAAAACAAAAACAGAAACAAAGCTTCTGTACACCAAACTGCCATCTGTTTTCTTCTCCATGTTACTGTTCCAAACTTGGAGAAGGAAATTGTATTTGGCCCTGGCTATCCCAGGAAGAACCAATCTGCACACTTAATTCAGAAAAGGCCCTGGGAGGTCTATGCCAAAATTAGGGGTGAATACCAGAAAATAATACTAACGGTTGTACATTTGTGCAGATGGGATTGGGCTTGCTCCCTAGTGGGTAGAAGACAGACAAATAAGGATTAAAAACACTGAGCTGTCTTATGAGGGAGGATATGGCCCCCAACTTTAAAGACAGAGCCGTCAGGAGGGCTATAAAAACGTTCCTTAATTCTAGATGACATCTTAGGACAAACTACTTGTTAGTCTGTGGATTTCCAAGAGCTATGAAGTGGCAGTTTAACAATTTAGGTGAGTATTTTGGCCACTTTGCATTAGCATCTCATAATTGATACACAGCGATTTCGTAGTTGTGGACGTTCCTGTTTCCTCCAGTGGGCTTGAGCATGCAGATGGATGTGTGGCTGTCACTAAACTCACCACACGAGCGGTCACAGGCATGCCCTTTTCGTCCTTCTCTGCTGGGTCCAGCATTCCCAACTGGATGGCGAGGTCCCGATTCTTATCATCAATGATGGGAAAGGGTAGCTTTTCTGTGGGCTCCTCACCATTGTAAGCGTTGATATCCTGGAAGGCAGAGGAAAGCGGGCAGAGAATTCTAAACCTGACACACAATGAATTTCATCAGTTCATGGCCATGATCTTGCAAGGCAGGGAAAGTAAGCTTAATTTTCTCCAAGCAAGTTTAATATGATGATGAATGAATAAACAGTTCTTGTTCCAATTATTCAGACAGGAATAACAGCAGAGTATACGGCCAAAGCCCTTTTTAGGCCCAATTCTCTTAAATTCTGCATGCTTTTATGCTTTGAGAAGGCAGTTCAGCTTTAAAAGGGTTAGATTCCAATAGAAGGGAACTCTAGAACACTACAAAGAACACCAGAAACAATGGAATCATTCACAGCAAACATCCAGAAATGATGTCACATGTAAAGAGAATTCTATGGATCTGGTCCCCACCTAAAAGCCCCGTGACTTAGGTATCAGGCTACAAGACAGATATTGAGAAGAGCGTGTATGTCACAAAACTTAAAAAGAAACACAGAATGGACAAGCAAAAGGTAAAGCATTTTAAGTCTGAACTAGAGGAAAGAGACGGACGCACCTCCCTCTCCCTAGGAAAACTTCATTCATGTCTTCTTTGCTCTCCCTCAGGCTTCTGGAGGAAATTCAGTTGCATTATTTGATGGAGCTGAGAGGGCACTCAAGTGGGCCGAGCAGCCCAGCGACAGAGGTGGGATACAGGTAAGTACCACCTGGCTCAGCCTCAAAGGGACCTACACAAGGTGGCAGCAACTGACATCCTCACAGCACAGCTGAGCTGCGGAGGCTCCAAGGAAGGGGCAGACTTCTGAGTGGGCCCTCGGAGGAGGAGCCAGGTCCTCCACTGGGAAAGGCAGGCATTCTAGGACGGAGAGAACTATGAATGGGACCTGGAGGCAGCTTCACGCACGAGCTAGTGCAGGAGGGTGAAGAACTGAGCTGGGTAGATTTAGGAAGTAAAGAGAACGAGGACTTGAAATTGGGGAGAGAGCGGTGTGCACCCGTCTGCCATCCCCGCTGAGATCAGCCTGGTCAACTTAGTGAGGTCCTGTCTTAAAATAAAACAAGCTGGGAGTATACCTCAGCCGTAGAGCAACTGCCTCCTTGCATGCAGAGGCCCTGGGCTCAACCCCCAGTACAAAAAATAATAAGAGTCTATTTACAATTCACGTGGAGCCTTAAAAGTAAAACAGGTCATGGCACAGCAGGTACAAAACCTTTTTGCATTTCTCAACAAAGACAGGATAAAACTAATGAACTCTGAAATGGGTGACAACAGATTTTGACGTATTTCTTAATTTTATTACCTGAACTCTGTCATCACTGGATGCCTATCAAGTCACCACAACCAGGAATAACCAGTGTGGCTTCGTGTTGGAGGCACCTGGAGGTTTCTTACATAACCAGTTCTATGCCAGAGTCTTGGCCTAATTTCTGATTCAATTACAACTGTGAAGTTCACCAGAAGTAATGAACCTGGGTGTGCTCCTATACTTTACAAGGCCTTATACCACTCTTGCTTAATGATTGCCCCTTGCATAAAAGGCAGCATGCACATCATACCCTGGACACTGAAGAACATAGGCTTCAGCTTTATCCTATACAAGATCTGGCCAGTTCCACTCTTCACCATTTAGTACCAAAGAGAACCTCAGTTTGAAGTTCAAATCCCACCAGCACCATTTTCTAGCTAGGCAGTCTTGGGTAAATGTCTCCAAAATTGCCTGTGAGACACCTTAAGAAACACTGGTTATTCACTGCCAAATATCATAAAGAATGAAACAAGCAAACAAAAAACCACCTAAAGGAAGATAATGGCCCTTTTTCTTCCTGAACATGTTTCTTCTGATCTTAAACTTTTCAGATTGACTGGTGTGATCTGGCCACGGGATACAGCCCTGGTGAGCACTCACAAGTCATCAGGGTGTCCTTGACTTAGTCCTACACGCTCGTCAGACCCTCGCACACAGGAAAGCTCTCCTCAAAGGGAGCTGCTATTACTTGGCAGCACATTTAGCAAAGTCCTTAAAATGCCTTCAAGTTCTATTTAGACGACCAAATTTTAGGTCCCAAGTAAACACTTCTGCTGCAAGCAGACAATTTCCTTAGTTCATTCATTCCACAAACACCGCCTGACTGCCTGAGCTGCACCGAGTCTGGGGCTGTTTCAGGGGTGGACAAAACAGGAGTCCACCCCTGCTGGGCTCCACTCCAGTGGGAAGGAGTGAGTCAATAAAAGAGCACAGTGTGTTCTAGTTGGTCACAAGTACTGAGGAGAAGGGAGAGGGAGTGGAGCTGTAATTACAGACAGGGAGGTCTAAGGAAGGTTTTAATGGGGTGCCCTTTGAGTTGAGGCCCCCAAAGTCAAGCTGCTTAAATGTATCTGAAGAGCAAGTCTTCCCAACACGAATCTGGATAGATTTTGCAACTGGAGCCAACAAATCTGTGGATAAATCAGACAAGTGGTGTGAAAAAAATAAGAGGAATTAAGAATGGCTCCTGGACTTTTGGCCTGAGTAACTACAAAAATGTAGTTGCCATTAGCTAAGAAGAGTAAGACCCTGGGTTGAAGAATGGGACTATTTTGAGAGATGCTCAGCTTGAGATGACTGGACAGCCCACGGAGATGCCAAGTGGCTTTACCCTCCTGGAAGCAAGGAGAGATGAAACCTGAGAATCACCAAGGGAAAGAGTACAGATGTTAGAAGTGGCACAAGGAAGAAGCTCTGGGCAACTTCAGCAGACATTAAGGGCCGGGAGATGAAGAAGAAGAATCAGACTCGTTCTGAGGGGCAGAACAGTGACGTGGCATCCCACAAGCCAGGAGGGGACACGTTTCAGGACACAGGATGATGGGCTGGGCTGGATGCTACTGGTAATCACCACTGGCTGACACAGAGCCACTGGGTTTAGAAATGTCGAGGTCACTGTGACATCCAAGTCAGATTTTCAAATAACCAGTTTGAACCTGAGATTCACTTGTACCTTTACCTCAAAACCAAGCTACTTGATACAATTTACTTGACACACAGCCTCTATTCTCTCATTGAACAATCAACACAGGAGACTTTTAAAACCTCTGGTCACCAAGAAGTATGTGGGGCTTTCTCCCCACTAACAACCAATCAATTCTGCTTCTGACACCTGCTGGGTGACCTCTAACTCAACTCAGTTTTGAAACTATGTGTACCTGGAGACAGCATCATATGTCACAAGCTGAGGACTCAGTCCCATAAGATTGCCCCTTTCCTCCAATGCCAACTGCAAGTTCCAGGTTGCTGCACCTGTGCTTTTGACTTATGGGCTGTAAATTGTGGCCTATGACCCAATCTTTTCGTTTATTCTGCTAGGGTAGCTCACAGAACTCAGGGGTACCTTCACACTTACTGACTTACTAAAAAGGCTATTATAAAAGACACAGAGGGATAGCTGCATAGGGTGAGGACCGGGGAAGCCCATGCTGTCCCCAGGCACACCTTCCAGCTGCTATTCTGCAGCTCCTGGAACCCAGTCATTTTGGGTTCTTACACAAGCTTCATTACACAGGCAGGGTTGGTTAAATCGCTGGACATGGGTGATGTCTCAACCTTCAGACTTTCCCCTCCCTAGAGGCTGGGAGGTGGGGCAGAAAGTCCCAATCCTCTAATCCTGCCTGGCTCTTTCCAAAGATCAGCTCTTGTTTGAAGCTACCAAGGGGCCTGGCAGCCATCTGCCAACTTGTTAGCATACAAAAAGACACTTATCAACTGGATGACACCAAGAATTTAGGAGTTGTTTGGGAGGACAACAGAGGGCCAGATATACATTTCAAACATCACAGAACTGTACCTTGCTCCAGGCAAGATGGTCCTCCACGCTGTCTATGGAGAGGGCGATCAACTTAACATTCTTCTTGGCAAACTCTGGTGCCAGCTTTGCAGCTCTGCCAAGCTCGGTGGTACAAACAGGGGTGAAGTCCCGGGGGTGGGAGAAGAGAATGCCCCATCTGAAAGGAAGATGAGGTCACCACTGAGTGAAGCGTCAAACACTGTGCAGCGCAAGAAGCCACACAGCATCTGGGTTAAACCAGGCCCCTCCATTCTTTGTTTTTTAAAAGAATGTTATGAAGACATTTGCTTTTAAACCTTTTGGTTGAGAAATACTTTCCAATCCCAGCTCCAGAAAAGACTCTACTGACAGTTCAATCAAATATTCAGGGTGTTCCCTTCTTTAATAACTGTGGAGCCACCCTGACTCTTTTGGCTAGTAAAATCTGTGCTACTTAAGTGGCTTTTTTTTCCCCTAGCATAGATGTTGACATTCAGCTCCCCAAATGTCCCAAATGCAAGCAGATGCCTGACTGCATTAATAAACAAGATTATGTAATCTAAAACAAATAGGCTTCTATCCTCCATTTACAAGTAAAATTAAGGTTGACACTTGGTTTCTTCAAAGAGTGGATATAAACTCTTGTAAAGCTACTTTACTGATCCAAGCTGACTTTCCCAAAGCTTGGCAAGTTTCCTGAGCATCAAGAACAGAACACACGAGGGTACCTCCTTCCCACCTCCACCTGCCACTCAACTCCCAAAACTTCAGGGGAGGAAAAGGCCTCCAAACAGGATGAAGGCAAGTTGGGGAAGGAGCGATGCTTACTGTAGAGGTGAGAGGTGTGTGGCATGTTTAGTTTTTAATAACAGGCAATAATCTAGCTCTGAGTAACATCCAGGCCTTAGATTTTATGAAAGGATCAGATGAGAAATAAGAAAAAGACTTCAGAATTTGTGAAAAACTGAACAGGGCGATTCTTCCCTTAGTGTCAAAGGGGCAATGAGTTAGAAAGTGGAAGTCTTTTTCCATTGTGAGTCAAGAGACAGTTCTGCTGACTCATGGTGGGGAACTGGTTTTAAGTCACTTCATTAGAAGACCCTCCATCTTCTTGGCCTGCCTTCCCCTAATACTTTACTGCCCTGTTGCTGCTCTTAATTCAAGAGTAATTCAGTTACATTATTCCATTTCCTTCCTTCCTCATTTTCAAAACACAAAAGGTTTCCCCCTTTAAGAGAAAGTCCCAGAAAGACCCTGGTAAAGATGTTTGGTTCAGTGAAGATGTGCTATGAAGAAGCTGCCCGAGCACACACAGAAGTGACAAGGCTCTGTAAACTCCCAGAACACAGTACTGAAAAGCCCTTTGTTTCCGAATTTCAGGGTGGGTTAATTTATTTTTTTTCTCCAAGATGAACACCTGGATCAGAAATTGGTAGTCTGACTTGAGATTAATACAGAATGGCCTTTGGAAAGGCTATTCTTAATAATATGAAGGCCTAAAACTTCTTTTCTAGGCAGGGTTGGCACTGCCATGCCTGACCCTAGGCAGACTTGTGTATCTGTTTGTAGACGCAATATTTCTTCCTATTTGTGGCTCCCTAAAAAGATAACTCTTTTAATCAAAACCAGAGGCCATTAAGTGATCACAAACAATCAGAAAAGTATGGAAGGCTTAAACAAGGGTCATAATTGTTGCTACAGTAAATATAAATATGCTTTAATATGTATCTCTAATCCATACAAAATTAAGAGTTCTGGTGAGATTTTGTTTCATGGGGTGTGGGAAGGAACACACTGGAAAGAGATGAATACTTATACTTGGAGTTTGAACTGGCCATAGTCTATTTTTAAAGTTCTCTTCTGCTGCAAGGTCACCCCTTTTCTAGCCTAGCCCTTTATTTTCTGAATATTACCTCTAATCAGAAAGCGGAGAAGGTACTTAAGAGGTTGAAAGCTGTTGGGAGGGCCTATTGTGTAAGAATCTTTCCCAGGTTCTCTCTACAGGCCTGACCAGTTATTGATTCCTTCCATAAGCTTCTCTGTCACTCTGCATATATATGCATGGACACTGGATACAAAAGGGACACAAATCCAGGAGGAATTTTCCAGCCTGGGAGCAGGGGTTTAAAAAGGTCAATAAAACTCCAAAACTAAATAGAACTAGACTCCTCTGGAATGTTTCTGATTGTAACCAAACATCTCACACTTTGCTGATTCAGGAGCTGTAAAAAAGGGTGTCATCAGTTTATTCCTAGGTATTATGATGACAGAATGCCAGGCCAGATCACGGGTCAATCTGGCCAGCGAGGCCATGTGCTGGCCGAAGGGGGAGGGGACCACTGGGAAACAAAAGGGCCTCCGGGTGGGGAGTTACCGCGTCCTGGCACCTCTGTGGCTACTTCCCTCCAAGTGTTGCAAGTTCTGGAATGAAGGACACACGTACCCACTGCGCGGTCTGGGTTCCTCCGAAAACTGTTACCAAATCATATCTTGGCCATCGAAGGAGGCCCTGAACAAAAGCTCTTTCAGCCAGCGAGCGGTTTTAAATTTTACGCTGTGTCCAGAAATCGGCCAACCCCACTGCGTGAGCAGAACCCTCAGATAACCCGGGCCGTGTCCTCCCACCTGGGCCTTGGGCACCCACCTCCCCCAGGAAGCAAATTCCAGGACAGAGGAACGGAGGTCTGTGGGACCCGCCACTAGTCCCGGGAAGTGACCGCCGGTCCCTTCCCCGCGCTCCCTCCTCGGGCCGCGTTGCTCGCCCAATTCACTACACCTCCAGGGCCAGCACCCGCCGAGGCCCGGGTCTCCCCTCCCCTGGCGAGCCGGGGCCCAGCGACCGCGCAGGACCGCGGGCCGCGGCGGCAGCAGCGCTGGCAGGTGCGGCGCAGGGGACACGCCGCGGCGGGCACGTGCGGGGACCGGTGCGGCGGGCGGCGCGCAGGGGGCGGCGCGCAGGGGGCCGCGCGGGCGCAGGAGGAAGGGGAAACCGGGAAGCGCCTCGGAGCCCCGGCCGCACGGAGGCCACTTACGAGTCTCCCAGGAAGTCGTGGAACCGGATGCGTCCGATCGTGGTATTGGCCTCGAAGTTGGGAGCTTCGTCCCCGAGAAGGAGCCCTCCGGGCATGGCGGCACCGGTGACGAGAGGACGAGCAGGCGCAGCCGCAGCAGAATGAGCCGCTGGCGGGGACCGAGAGGTGCAGGCTCGCGGGGAGTGGGCGGGGCCGGGGCGGGCCGGGGGCGGGGCCGGGGCGGGGCTCCGGGACCGCGGCGTCCCCGGGAGGGGGGCCTCCCACCTGGCCGCCGCCCGCGGGCGCCTAGGCCGCCTCTCCACGCGCGGGCGGGGCTCGGGAACGTGGAACCCGCAGGGCTGGGGCTGCGCGGGTTTGACCCCGCAGGGCGACCGGGACTAGGGTGGAAGGAGCGGGGCGCGGTGGAGGGGAGCCCCGGGGCGGGGACTCCTGGGCCGGCTCCTGCAGCTGCGCGCCTCCGCGCGGAGGGTCCCGGACCCCGGTGTACACCTTCTGGCGGCGACTCCCCACCGTGGGGTCGAGCGACCTCCCACTTGCACCCTTCTTTTCCTGTGACTGTGGCCAGCCTAGCCTTGATGAGCCGTGTCTCTGTCAGGATGTGGCCAGACCCAGGCGTTTGGGGGACCCTGTGTCATAGGAAGTGGCTTTTTTATTGCAGCAAAAATGCCGGGCCAATGACAGTGCTAAGGTAATGGAACCAAACTTTTATTTTGCCCCCCCCCCCCCAGCGGTTCTTTATGAACTTATAAAAATTAAATACAATTATCTTGAAATCTAAATATAAAATTTAAAACATACTTAATTGAGATCTGCGTACAAATCACCTCTCACCTGGGGAGGTGGGAGGTTTAGATCCATTATTTCCTTGGTACGTGCCAAGCACGACATAGATAAGCTTGTTCTCTTACAGCTTTCATTCTTTGGCGGGGGGGATGATAGGTGTCAGAAAATATGCATGTAAATAAACGAGACTATATTATAAAGACTTAAGTCCTATGCAGAGAAATAAAATAAGGTTATGTGTTAGAGGGTGAATCGAGGGTTGCTTTGCATTGTGTGGTCTGGTCTGGGAAAACCTCCAGATAATATAGATAATGCACTGTAGTGAAGCACTGGTGGCTGTTATTTGGATGATAATAATGATTCATGCAACAACTTGTACTTGCCCTACTATGTGCTAGGCCCCTTATAGCTAATGCACTCTCTCTAATTTGTCTCTAAGCTTTGGTTTTAAAAGCACCACATTTCCACTCCTTTTGTATGGGGAGAATGAAGAACTGGGAGAGAAGGGTAGTTTGACCTCAAGGCACTGTTAATGGCGTGTTGTGGAGATGGGCCAGAAACAGGACACACCATAGATATGGACAAATGAATTCAGACACAGATAATTGATCTTTATCAAAGGCATAATTATATAACTGTATGTTGTAAAGTAAGCAAACATAATAAACATTGTTAGAATTTATAACACCAGAAGCTGCATACTGGCAAAGCTTCTGTATTCTGTGAACTTGGTTGCTTTAGCCTTTGCAGCATTTAAAATTCCTTTAAATTAGCTTTTAACATTTTAACAACATGATTTTTCACAAAAATGCCTGGATTTCTGGCTCCTGAAAAGTCAGAAGATCTAGCAACACCAGGCCCATGCTCCACTTGGCAAACTGCGCTGGAGAGTGGCCTTCATAGAGTTTTGTGTTCCCTGTCACGATGAAGGTCCTCTACTACTTACTGACGTTACAGTAGAATTAGAAGGAAAATGAAATAGTTCTGGCCTCCCTATGTGTGTCAAAATTCTGCAAAATGACTCAAGAGCCTGTTTCAAGAAAAACTAGATCAGCACGTTTCTTGGTAAAAGTAGAGTGTTCTTGTATGTTTGATATGTAAACAAAGTTGGAACTGCACTGTTCTGCTTGGTCCTTGTGGGTAATTCAGTTTAACCTCTGGCCTGTAACCCATGGTAGGCACTCTGTAAAGGGTCAGTGAAAAGTGCATGGAAAAGAAGGAAAGGAAGAGAGTTGCAGAGACATTCCAGGAGACCAGAATGTGGGAAAGGGAGAGCTGGGCGAAGGGAGATGAAAGCTCTGATACCAGAGAAATACAAATGTTTTCAAGCATCTTCAAGAGTTGGAGAGAACATTGAAATCCTTAGAACTATCTCCCAAGGGACAAGAAGGAAGAGGATGCAGGGATCTTCCGAGGCTGTGAGGCTTGGATAATTCACATTCTCTTCTGACCTTACTGCTTTGAACAGATTGAAGAAAAGGTGAAGGAATTGGCCATGACCTTTTGAAGAATAGCACTATGATATGATATCTCTCTTTCCTACTAGAATGTGGCCCTCAAAGGTTTGGCTGTTTTTTATTGATAAATATTTGTAACCTGTTAAACATAGAAGGTTACCTTCCTGCAGCTACAACTGCAAATTTTCTTGACTCCCCAAAATAGAGACTAAAAATCCCTGTTATAATTAGGTAAAAATTTTTATGCATGTGGTAGGGGACCCATAAAACTCAGAAAATTCATGTTAGGATGGTGGGATTAAGTTTTAAAAAACAGTTTTATAAATTTTCTTGTTAGATTCACTTCTTTTTGGGGAATATAAATAAGGCAGCAGGGGCACAGGGTCACAAGCTGAATGATGGCCAGATAAGACAGTAAGCAAAGTCCTAACAGCCAGGTAACAGAGTGGGGATTGGCAGGAACTCAGGAGCACAGCTGCAGATGGCTCATGGCTCCCTTCCCTGTGTACAGGTGATGTCATCTCATCCTGTGGCTTTAAAGTACATCTCTATGCTGAGGATACCTATTTTCATCTTCAGACAAGCTCACCGTCTGTATGGCCGGCCAGTGCCCATTTGACACCTTGACCTGAATGTGCCCCAAACATTTGAAATAGGTCCAAAATGTGACCCTTAACCACCCAAGTTCATTTGATCCATAGCAATTTTCCCTTTCTCTTTAGAAGAAGCATCATCCTGATTTCTCCTAAGCCCCACAGGAGTCTTAACACCAAGTTCCAGTGATTCTGCCTTCAAAGCATGTCTTGTAGCTGTTCCGGTTTCCATCTCTACTCCTCGCCTCTGCATTCAGGGCTGTTAGTTTGTTTCCTTTTAGCTCCAAACTTGCCTTTCTTTTTGTTCTGTGGATACTGAGCTGTGCCCTGCAAGCCGTGTTTTCTGCCTGGTGTCAAGCTGGAGTGGAAGGTATTGAAGGGATTCTCGAGGCTGGAGAGGGAAGAAAGAACTTATCTTTTTCCTGTTGTGCTCATGACAGAGTGGGTCAGCACACAGCTGGCCCTGGCAGTGGCCTGGTGAGCAGGTGTCTTCACTGCAGTGGTGGGTGGCATATTTCTGCAGCAGCTGACCATCTTCTCAGAGGCCTGAATTGTGGCTTCTTGTGGGTCTTCTCTGCAGTTCTCAATGTCTTCCTTGTTAATCTTCCCCTCAATCCTAGGAGTGATTGCCCCTTTTTTGTTTTTTTTTTTTTACACCATACAATTTAATTTTTTTAGTAGTTAACCACTTTTTTTTTTTTTTTTTAAACCAAGGTAACAGTTCATTACAGTCCCAGTTTCATTGTTTCAGTTAGTGTGTGGTTTCTGTCTCTTGACTGGACCCTGACTGACACCAAAGTTGGGACCAGGAGTAGTGCTAGGAAGAGACTCTCAAATATTGTTTTGGGGGTTGTTTTGCTCTGAGCCTTTTCTAATGGGCAACCCAGTGCCATCATCCCTGACATTCGCTGGCCCCACAATCAAATGAGCACCCTTGGTTGATTGTGATGAAATGCCAGCTGTAGCTGTGCTGTGGGGGCCCAGGGGGCTGCTGCACTTGATGTCAGGGCAGGACTGGTGGTGCAGGGTGGGTATGGCCGAGCGTGGTGGAGTGCTTACAGATGAGGCTGAAGACTCCAATCCTTGAACTGTTGGTCTAAATCTTGAACTACCGTGGCAGCCCTAAAATAACCTTTTACTTCTTGTAGCCACAGAGTTGATACTGTTAAGTTCAAAGGCCAAGTTTGATTGAAGCAGTGACAGAGTAACAACATCCGTTGAATTCTCAGCCTTGCCATTCACATTTTTCATGTGAAATATTAGGGCCATTGATTCAGGAAGGCAGGAAACCCTAAAACTCAAGGTGGGGATGTTATGGTTTGGATGTGAGGTGTTCCCTAAAAGCTCACGTGTGAGACAAGGCAAGAAGGTTTGGAGGAGAAATGGTTGGGTTATAGCCTTGACCCAATCAGATTACTCCCCTGGTGGGATTCACTGAGTGGTAACTGGAGGCAGGTGGGGTGTGGCTGGAGGAAGTGGTTCATTGGGGGGGGGCTATGGGGTATATATTTTGTATCTGGCAAGTGGAGACCTCTCTCTCTGTTTTCTGATCACCCCATGAGCTGCTTTTCTCTGCCACACTCCTCCATCGAGATGTTCAGCCTCACCTGGAGCCCAGAGGAGTGGAGCCAGACTTCTGTGGACTGTGACCCCTGAAACTGTGAGCACTCAAATAAACTTTTTCTCTTTTATGATTGTTCTGTTGGGTATTTTAGTTCCAGCAGTAAAAAAGCTGACTAAAACAGGGGACGTGTGGTTGGACTCAAATGAGGCTGAGAACCCCGAACCCCGGTCACGCTGAGTCAGCCTGGCCAGTGCAGGGAGCTGGCTCTTCTTTGTTTAGAAGTCTTTTCCTTTCCCCTCCAGAACCTAGTAACTACCTCACTGGAGCAGATGCCTCACAAAAGAGAGGATGCCCATTCTCCTCAAAACTTACCCATCTCTTGTTTTCATGAGCCCATTATTAGGGTCATCTCCACTGTGTTCCAGTGGCTGCAGGTTCCTGAGTTAACTAGGTGCCCAGCTCACGTCCCCAGATTCACCTCCTCAGGGAGTCACTGTGTGCTCTGCAGGGGGAGTATTGGCCGAGACGGCCTTGCTGGACACCACACTCCGTATTCTTAAGCAGTCTCTTTTGACACCACGTTTTCAAAACTAAAATTGCGAAGTGATATTAAATTAACTCGTAAATGGAAGTCTCTCAAAGGAAACATAGGCCTGGTGGCTGTGGGCAATTCTGCACTTGTCAGGACTGCCTCCGTGCCCCGCCAGCTGCGATGAACATGGTTCTAGCTTCCTAACTGTATGGGTGGTACTTCAGTGGGGTGGTAGTCGTGGGTTGGAGAAATGGTGCATCTGGCAGACGGAGTCTCTCTCAGATCTCTTCCCCTCAAGGTTTTGAGCACTGAGTCATCTCTAGCAAATGACTGGAATGTAGCTGTTGAAAGAGGGGATCTCTGTTCTAAGGAGTGTGAGTTTGTCTAATCCTTAGCTACAGAGCCCAAGTGTCTCTAGACTAAGTCCTTTCCCTACAGAGGGCTAAACAGTTAGGGTTATGTAAGCAGAGTGTTTACCCGTGCCATCGGTCACTCCTTCCTAAGAGTCTCCTGGGCACTTAGGTGAATTTTGCAATCAACAATCAAAACCCTTTGTAAAATATTGATGGATGCATTGGAGGCTCAGAATGTAATCTTTTACTGTTGGTTTTTACTTTCGTGTGCCCACTGAAGTACATAGTCAGTTCTTGTCATTAAGCACCCCGACCTCATTTCCATCTCGTGTTAGTTGAGAGCCAAGCCATGAATTCTGAAAGGGAAACCTTGGGTGCAGGCCTGTGGGTGCCTGCTAATTTTGCCCCCTTGCATGGTCCTGTCTCTGGAATCAGTGCCGGTCAGAGAGGGAGCTGGGTGGGACAGGTGTCAGGTTCACAGCCAGCATCTCCAATGGGATTAACAACTGAAGGTGCCTCTTTGTCTTCAGGGAGCCGAGGAGGAGTGTCATACATGTAGACTCCCTCAATATTTAAACAGTTGGACTTATTTGACATTTAAGACTATTTACAACGTTATGATTATTATGTGCCTTATCTCTTCCTGCTAACTCCCTGGTTCCCTCGTTCAGCAAGCGTTGCCTTTCTGCACGGGGCACAGGTGTGAGGCAGGCAGAGCGTAGAGTGAAGCAATCTTTCCCCTCAGCTCTGTTTTCTCATCCTACGTCTTTCCCTTTTCCCCACACATTTCTTCTTTCCCATCCCTTTCTCTCTTTTACACTGTTCAGGTATGTAATAAAAATCATTTTGTTTATTAAGACTCAGCTAACTCAAATCAGGAAGCTCTGGGTTTGCAGTAATTTTACAGCCAAGCTGCACTTCTGCATAATGTCCGAGCAGAGCATTGACCCCACGCTCTGGCCCTCTGCTCTTTCACCGTCTACCTGTTCCCTCTCTCAGCTAAGGACAATCTCTGCTTCCTCAGGAGACAATTTTATTTTTAGAGGACTCTCTGCCCAGCTACATTGTCCATATGGGGTTGGAAAAAACTCAGTTCCACCCAGATGTGTCACCCCCAGGAGTAGTTTGGAATGGCTCCAGAAAGGACAATCTGTAAAAAGATAAAAGCATGCGTTTGTTGTGGATCTAGAGAGGACTAGAGAGCACCACTTTGGCTTTGCGTTTTCTCCTGGCTGCATAGCACAGGATCTGTTTCACTTGCCCAACACGATCTGCTGTGGTTACTTAATAAATATTTACTGATAGCAGTGGATAAAAACTAAGAAGCCAGGCCGGGCATTGCAGTGAGCTGGACATATTCTGTGAGAGCAAACAACATTGACTTCTCCATGTTCCTTTCCAAGCTGGGAGTTGTGTTTGTGATTTGTATTTTGAGTCCTAAATTGGAGCCAGAAACTGGACCAAAGGGGGAAATAACCATCGAAAACAAGGCCCAAGAGAGGCTGGGTATGCCTCTGCTGCTTGACAGCAGGACTGTGAAGTTGCCTCGGCCCAGACTCCAACTGCAGAGTGCGCAGGGACTCCCTGGAAGAGGCCACAGATCTGGGGACCTGGGCTGAGACCCACGGCCACTTCCTGCCACTGAATCCCACTGAAATTTGACCCTACCTAGAGATGAGTGTAGTGTGTAAGGAGGTGTGGGTAGGTTCCCAGGATGGTGGGCAACCTCTTTCTGCCCCAGTGAGGTGGTTACAGGGTTTTTGGGAGGTGGGTGGGAAGGAAGATATATCAGACACAGAAGGGCTCTGTTTTTCTAGTTTTTTTTTCCTTTAGATTTTATATTTAGAGATATGATCCATTTTAAGTTAATTTTGTACAAGGTTTTCTAAAGTATAAGACAGACTTATATATGTACCTACTTACCTACCTCGGTACCTGCCTACCTACCTGTGTTTCCATCCATCCATCCATGCGTTTATTTACATTTGAACGTCCAAACGTTCTGGAACCATTTGTCAAAAATACTATAATTTCTCTGTTGAATTTCTTTTGCACCTTAGTCAAAAATTAATTGACCATAAATGAAAGGATTTAGTTTTGGACTCTCAATTCTATTTCATGGACCTGTATTTCTCTTTGCCACTATCACACTGTCTTGACTGTTATAAGTCTTAAAATAAGATGAGACCTCCAACATGTTTTCTTCTCCTTTTTTGACTATTTTGGTTTATTTGGCTTTTCTTATAAATTTTTGAATCAGCTTGTCTGAATCTATAAAACACCCTGCTGGAATTTTGATTGAGATTGCATCGAGTCTAGATTGGGTCAGAGAGAACTGACATCTTGTCAATATTGAATCTTCTAATCTATGGATACTGTTGGTCTCTATTTTCTTAGCTCTTCTTTGATTTCTTTTCTCAACATTTTGTATTCAGTAGACAGACTGTCATATTTTATTATTTTTAGACCTAAGTACTTCTCTTATTTTTGGTGCTATTATAAATTGTAGTTGTTTTTTTTTTTTTAAATTCAAGTGTTAACTCTTTATCGCTGGCTGTAGGAATACAGTTGAGTTTTGTGTATTGACTTACATTTGTCCTGCCACTTCACCAGTTCATTTACTAGTTGTAGGAGATTTCTGTAGCCATAAATACAATTGGCCAAGATATTTTGTCTTGTCACACTGTCCTGTTCAGGGAAAAAAACTACAACTTTCGTGCCTGTTCATTCCACTTGGAAAATGTTTATTGAGCTCTTAGTAAGTGTTCATGGATGAGGCTAGAACTAGGTGCTGATAAACAGCTAACAGAAGAGGTACAAATGGTGACTCCTTGCTCTAGTTTGGATTTTTTTTTGTGTGTGTGCACCAGGGTTTGAATCCTGGGGTGTTTAACTATTGAGACACATCCCCACTCCTCTTTTATTTTTATTTTGAGACAGGGTCTTGCTAAATTGTTGAGGATGGTCTTGAACTTGTGATCCTCCTGCCTCAGACTCCCAAGTTTCTGGGATTACAGGTGTGCACTACGGTGCCTGGCTCTAGTTTGGATCTTAAATATTCTCCAGAGGCCCGAGTCCCCAAGGGTGGGGGTAGAATTTAGGGGGTGGGGCTTAGAGGGAGGTCTTTAGGACTTTGGGGGTGTGCCCTGGAGGACATTGTGGGATCCCAGCTTCTTCCTTTCCTCCCTTCGTGGCATGAGGTGAATGGTTTTCTCCTCCATGGACTCCTGCCACCATGGGCTACCTCACCATAGGCTCACAAGGGCCAACTGGCCATGGTTGGGAACCTCCATATATGTGAGTCAAAACAAGCCCTCTCTTTGTAATTACCTCAGGCCCATTGCTATAGTGATGGTAAGCTGACTGACATACTCCTCTTCAGGAACTGGAAATCTGGTGGTGAAGAAAACCTCCTGGGTATGCACAGAGAATGCAGAGTAAGGGCATGCAAGTATATGTGAGCTGTGAGAGCCCACTCCCGAGGCTGGAAAGTCGGAGAAGACCTCGAGGAGGAAGTAGGATCTGGGCTAGTTACTGCCCGGCAGGCAGGGCTTGGAGAAGGGAGGCAAAGGGCACTTCATCAGGGAAGAGCGGCCTGAGTCCTGGAGCAGGGACGGCTTGTGTGGGGAACAATGCTGTGGGCACTCTGCACAGAGCAGAAGTTCCTGGGGAGGGCCTTGGTCCAAGTGATGGCCCAGGGAGGCTGAGCGCCTGGCGGGTGCAGTTTGGTGTGGGTCGCAGGCTCTGGAGAGATATTTTTCTGGCTGAAGGAGCAGAATCTTTATACACAGTTCAGTTTAAGTATATTTGAGAGGTTTTGTAATACAGTCCTAGAGTAGGGACTCTTTCAAGATTCACTAATCTCTGGGAGAACATCATGAACAACGCAGGCACACACACATCCTTGTACACCCCCACACACACATCCTTGTACACCCACACACTTGAAAGTGGACTTTATTTTGAAGTGAAAAATAGAAAATGTTCAAAGCACCCATGCTTAGATGAAAATCGAGTGTTCTCTGAGCAAGTAATAACAGATTATCTTTGGACTGAATTTATAGCCTTTTAATGGCGAAAGGGGGAGGAAATGAGAATAAGGCAAAGAGTGGGAAAAGAGAAGAGAAGATGGGGAGGAAAGCAAGAAAGGGAGAGACCGAAGGGAGCAGGTGGGAAGGAAAACCCTGGGGGAGGCCGGTGGGAGGAGGCCGGGGCCAGGCTGGGGTGAGGAGCCCGTGGTTTAGGGCTCTGGGCGGGTTGGAGTCCCACTGCTCTGGTGGGCGAAAGGTAAGGAGAGGAGGTGACCTCTAATCTGACCAGTGCCCTAGGAGTGATTGGCAATCCCCAGTAGGGAGTAGCTTTTATTCCCATCTTTGTTATTGACTCTTTATAATCAGGGTGGGATATTTGTGACGAAATTACTTAAAATTTAGTAATGCTATTGGATTAGTAATTTAGGCATTACATTATACTAAAAAAACCCTATAGTTTGCTTTGATGGATTTTATACCCAACAGATTGCATTAATTATTATTATTATTATTATTATTATTATTAATATTTTGTAACACTGGGTATTGAATCCAGGGTGCTCTACAACTGAGCTACATTCCCAGCACTTTTTGCTTTTTATTTTGAAACAGGATCTCACTGAGTTGCCCAGCCTGGTCCCCAGTTCGTAATGGCTTACCTTGGCCTCCCAAATTGCTGGGATCACAGGCATTCACCACCATTTGCGGCTGCCTTAGTCATTTTAAAGAGGGATTTAGAATGCCACATTTCATAATGTCTGCAGATTGCATCCGAAGACAGTGTTTGTTTAAACATAAATCGGAGCCAGGCGTGGTGGGGCACACCTATAATCTCAGTGACTCTGAAGCTGAGACAGGAGGATTACAGGTTTGAAGCCTTGCTCTGCAACTTAGTAAGATTCTGTGACAAAATAAAAAGAAAAAAAGAGAAGGATTAGAGATGTAACTCACTGGAAGAGACCCCTGGGTTCAATCCCCAGTGTCACCAAAACAAAAAAAGAAAGGCTTTCACCAGGATGAAACTTCTGTTTACTTGAAGCTTCTGCGGCAGATGCTACTGACTCCAGTATCATCCTCAGACAGGCTGGAATTGAAATCAGACGGATCTGGGCTTCTCACCCAGGGGAGGGTAGATTTCCTTCCCGGGGCACGAGCCACGTGTTTGGTGGTGGGGCAGGGGAGGGATGGGGCTGCCGGCTGTGTCCAGGGTCCACGGGCTGGGGCACCTCCAGCAATGCCCGGTGTCTAACTTCCCATCACACACTTTCCTCTTTCCTTCTGATGTTCCTTCCCTCCTGACTGCTGTGAGGGAGGCAGGATTATGGCCACAGGCCACCACCAGGGCATTCAGAGTGATGCCAGGGAGAAGCACCTCCGAGGAGGAGTTGGAGGGCACCTGCTTGGGCAGTCAGAGGCTGGAGTGGCAGCTACGACGAGTGAAATTTGTGGATTTCAGAAAAGTGTGTGCTGCCGAGTCAGTTGGACACTGTTGGAAGGAGATGACGGAAGAGCCAGAGACGGGAGGCTGGCCCTGCACTATTAGAACAGGAGAGTTGGGCTGTAACAATGTAAAACATTGGCACACAGCTGGCTGTGGATTAGAAAAGAGGCTCTTTGTTCTGAAATGCCTGTGAGTGAAGGTTAAGATGGGGGGCTGGGTGGGACACAGTGACCTGCCCTCCTGCCTGCTGCTCTCCCAGCCCTCCTGCTTCTCCCCGAAGCCCCTCAACCCAGCTTGTGTTGGGGAGGGGCAGCTCCACCTGTTTGATGGGTGCAGTTGTGTGGCTGCATGAGGCCAGGGTCTGTGCTTCATCCTGCTGTCGAGTCCCTGCCTGTTTGCCGCAGGGTGGGCCCATGAGACTACAGGGAGTACATGGAAACAGTATACCAGGCTCTGAATTCAGAGGCCAGTGGCCTGGACTTTCAACCAGTTTTATTCTTGTTAGCTCCAAGAGGTTGGCCTTTAGCATCTCATCTCTCTACTGTACTGGTTAATGTAAGAATTCATGAAAAATGTCAGTCTCCTTTTGTGGAGCTGTGGCTGCTACAGAAACTGAACACACACGTCTTTCAGGACTTTCTTCACTTGTTACCGATGTGGTGAGCACTTCCCAGTTCCTTAGCTGGATCTGGACTGGGAAAGTGAGGGAGCCCAAGCAGCTGAGTGGCTTCAAGTCTGGACTTGCCTCTGCCCGTCACCACCCTGTTCTGCAGATGAGCTACTTGCAGTCTTGACTGTTGTCCTAAGTACAGATGTTTATTACGGGTGTTTAGAGGGCTACACTGCAGAAGGTGGTACAGGACCGTTCATTCCTCCTCTTGCTTATTAATTTATTCAGCAAACTGTCTTAGATGCTAGGAAATTAAATTTTTTTTTAAAGTCATACAGTCTAGTGAGGGAGACAGAACTCAAACAGGTAGACAGATCATACAAGATTATAAGTTGAGATAAACTGCAGGGAAGAAGTAAATTAGGCACTGCTCTGGTGGGTAAGGTTGGCTGGAGCCGTAGTTGGAGCAATTAGAGCCCTCTATTAGCTGGGACATGGTGGAGAAAACCAGCCAACCATGCCGAAAGCAAAAGTGGTGTTAAGAACATTCTGGGCAGAGAGAATGGCTGTGGGAAGGCCCTGAGGCTGGGGAATCTAGGGCAGAGAAGACAATGGCCAGGTAAGTCCTGGGCTGAGGCCGGGTCCTGCTTGCCTGAGACCTGTGGTGTGTGTGCTTCAGATCCCTCACTGCATGAGCCCAGGACTTTCCCAGTCTCAGAGCCAAACTCAAACTGTTGCCTAAAAGACTTCACATTTACAGACTCATCGAAACCTGGGAGGTATTCTTATCTCTGCCCTCTGCCAACCACCCCGCCTCATCTCTAATCACTCAGCAAATCCTTCTGATTACATCTTCAAATAGCTTTGCAAATCCATTCTCTCCCCTTCACTCCCCTGCAGAAGCCTGGTCAGCCCATGCTCCTCTCTCCTGGGCGGCCAGGTCCTGCCAGCAGTGGCCTGAAACTCGCCTGGGGAGGCGCTGGGAAGTCGGACTAGCGTCTGCAAGTTTCCTAGTATCAATCCTCACACAGTGGCCTATCAGCCCACCAACACACCGGGTTGGAAGTGACATGGGAGACATGTGCAGCTGAGTTTCTTGGACCAGAACAAGCCAGCAGTTGTGCCCACTCCCTTCTAGTAACTCAGCCCCTGTGATCTTTTAAGGGCGTAATTCTGATCATGCCCCTCCCTTCCACGATGCCTTCCCACTGTGTTCTGACTTTATCATGATCTAGGTGGACATGTCTTGAAAGGTTAGCCCAGCCCTGATCCTAGTTCTTATTGAGAATTTTGGATCAAACCCTGAATCCACATCCAGATCTCAGCCCTGAGTCTGCTGAATGACCTTGGCCACCCCTGGGAGGGCCATTAGCTGCTTTAGTTTGATGGAGGACGCTGCAACTCTGGGAAGGTGCATAAGTAAGTGTGCTAGTCAGCTTTCCATTACTATAACAAATACCTGAGACAAGCAACTTATAAAGAGGAAGGGTTTATTCTGACTCACAATTTTAGAGGTTCTAGTCCATGATCAGTTGCCCACATTATGTTCAGGCTTTGGTGAGAGTGTCACACAGCCATGGCAGGGAGCACAAACCATAGCAAAACTGATCAGCTTGTGGCTGGGAAGTGAAGGAGATAGACAAGAGGTCCAACTCTTGGCTTCCAGGGCATGCCCACAGTGAACCTAAGACCTCCTGCGAGGCTCCACCTGCTGAAGTCCCAGCACCTCCCAATAGCAGCACCAGGCTGGGGACCAAGCCAACACACAGGCCTTGGGGGCACTGAAGGTGTAAACCAAGGCAGTGAGTGTAGGAGGATGAAGTAAAGCAAACCTTGCTGTTGACATTTTGTTCTAAGTTGAGAATAAGTGGGTCATTTTTGTGGTATGTTTTGTTAATTATTGAAGATGTTTGAAAAGTTTTCACAATGATCAGACATGTTAAGTTGTGTTTTTAATTCAAAATATTCCGAAATATTTTATATTAGACTTATTATTTTAATTTGAAATATATAAAAACGTCAATATACAACCAATGGTTACATATATAACCTGATGGGTCACACACAGGTTTGATTTTTTTCAGGTTTGCAGGAGTTTCTCAAGGGCTTCCACAGCCTCCGCTCCTAAGGCCACGCTTGTTGGAAATTAGAAGGGGCTGAGATGATCACATACATTACATTTAGAGATGCGATATTTATATCAACATGATGAATTTATAAATAGAATCACAATAATCTTAATTTGAACCTGAGGGCTTTCAGAACTAGGTTTAAAACATCTTAAACTGGGTTAAACTTAAAGGCATTTTAGAACTGGTTTTTAAAATTTACAACCTTAAGTATCACGGATGAGTCAGGGAACGGCCGTGCTCCTTTGATGTACAAGAGCATCCCTTTGACCATAAAAACTCGACTGCTGCACCTACGCATGGGCAGGGAAATTTCTGGAAGGAGAAAAGTGGAGTGATTCCTCCTGGGAGGAAGGGAGAGTTTCATTCTGTCAATCTTCTGTACAGTTTCAATTTTTAAAATTGTGTATCTAATCACTTTCAACGAGAAGCAGAGAGCAGTTTAAAAAGACCCGTGAAGAAAGACAAATGCTGCCCGTTGTCACTGGTATGAGGAAGCTAAGTCTGATCTATGGAAGTGGAGAGTGGGACAGTGTCACAGCGGCTGGGAGAGGAGGGGGAGAGCGGGGGCCCTTGACAGCAGCGGAGCCAGAGAAGAGGCAGGAGGAGTCCCAGCACAGGGGCACGACGATGGGAGGCAGCTGCTTATAACGTATTTTATGAGAAACTAGAAGAGTTGGAAGGGGAACACCAAGAAATGGTGTTTGATGAAGTGGAAAGGCTGATTGCCCGGTTTGATCATGACACATTGTGACATGAATTGAATCATCACACTGTACCCATAAATAGGTACGATTATTATGAACCAATTCTTAAAAAAGGCCCATGGAGACGAGGAATGTAAAGGCTGGAAGGATGAGGGGAGGAGGAAGGCGAGAGCAGGGCATCTGAGGGCTCTGAACACTCCTGGGTGTACAGATGCTGTGGGTGTGACCACGAGGAGGCAGTGGGTCACCAAAGGGTGCTTGTCCAGCCAAGGACGCAGGTGAACTGTCTCATCCTCAGCAAGAGAAGCAGAGTATCACCGGTTAGCTCCTAGGCTCAGAGTAACTACCAGTGTGAGCAGTGATGACAGGGTCTGCAGAACACTCGTGCATTTCCTCATTGAGTTTTTGCAGCAATGCTATGAGTTCATCCAGCTTAGGGGAGAGGAAACGGAAACTCGTCAAGTGACTTAGTCAAGGTGAAGCCGTTGGTGATGGGGTCAGGACCCCCGTCGTGGTTTTCAGACACCGCACTTGGTGCTCTGGAGATGATTTTTCCTGCTCTTTAGCTTTGCTGGGTCGATTTGCCGCTGGAGATTTTGGATCAGGTCTGCTGGAGCAGCTTTCTTATTAAGAATGCCACCTTGTGACTGTACATTCACAATGTGTGCCTTTGGGGGATTGACCCCTCTGAGGGGATTGTAGGATGATGTCATTTTCACGGCCTTCAGAGGACTCACTGATGACATTAGCTGGCTGGGGCATTCATCAGCCACACCAGGACTGATGCAGTCAGGTGCACTCGTGTTGGTCAGCCTTCTATCACTGTAACAGTCACCTAGACGATCAACTTAGAAGAAAGCCTTGTTTGGGCACATGTTTTGGAGGTTTCCGGCGGTGAACACTTAGCCCTATTGCTTGACACCCCACGGCGGGAGTGTGTGGTGCAGCAAAACACTCACTGCATGGCTGAAAAAGAGAGGAGGAAGCAGCGTCCAGAATCCCCTTCAAGGGTTTACCTAGAAGCACACAACAAAACAAATTCCAACAAAATTGATTAAATGGAGGACAATGACAGTAATAAGATATGAGAAAACAAAGGTGAATGCTTTAGGATTTTATAGTAAGAAGAAGGGCCTTTTTACATAAAGAAAAGCCATCCAGGAAGAGGCTAATGGCACTGATTGTACAATAACTTAAAACTACCACCAACTAAATTGATAGGCAAACAATATAGGCTCTTCACAACCCTTGCCCGCCCCCTCCCCAAACAATAAAGTTAAATTCCTTAAAATAGAAAAAGTCTGGAGGGCTTGGCTGGGAGCACCCTCAGGGTGGAGATTCATGGAGAGCGCCATATTCACCATTACCATTTTATTACAGTGAAGGAAGGAGACTAAGGTCCGCAGAGGGAAGAGACCTACAGGGCAGCGTCTGAGGGAGTCCCAGTGCAGGGTTTGGCCTTTACCTTAGCCTTACCTCCTGGCCACAGAGGGGTACATAGTATTGCCAACGGAGGGACTCATCAGGGCCTCTGGTGTGCAGAGCGTCGAAGCCCCATCCCAAGTCAAATAATCTTTGCCTTGGCTGGTGGCCCCACTCAGTGCAGAGCCCCAGCGATCACCTCCCAGCAGCCAAGGGCCAAAGCCAGAGGTTAGTTCTTCACTAAAGGGAAACTCAGCATCTTGTGCCTATCAAGTTGATCAAGTTGTGTCATTGTTGGGACGCAATCCTGGACATTTCAACACACCCCAGTGGACTTCCAACTGCAGCCCGAGGACCTTTTATTTTTTCATTTTTTAACTACAGAAGACCTCTCCTGCCCCCCACCCTTGCAGCCCCCTCAAGCAGCCCTCCTCAGTGTCTCCTGCCTTAGGGGGACAGTCTGAGGCATCCTGTACCATCCACCACAGTCTCCCTGGGACATTAGGCTTGGGTTGCCCATTGTGATAGCTGGCGTAGGGACCCACGACTCTGGGCCACCTGTGCCTTTGGATGCCCGTTATCCATTTCCCCTGTTCTATCCGTGTTACTCAAGTAAACTTATTGCATTTCTTGCACCTGAATCCTGGTCTCAAGGTCTGCTTCTGGGAGATACCAAAACAAAGACATGTGGCAGGAATGTGTGCAGAGGGACACTCTCATCCTCTCCCTTGAGGAGTGTAAACCAATTCAGCGTATCTGGTGGGGACTTTGGAAATATTTATCAAGTTGACTTAAAACATGCCTAGTCTTTGTGTGTATTAGCTTTCTTTCACTATAGCAAATACCTAGATAATGAACTTAGGAAGACAAAGGTTCGTTTTGGCTCGGGTTTGGAGGTTTCATGCCCACCGTGGTGAGGCAGCCTATCATGGTAGGGAATACTGGCTGAGTCTTAGAACCACCAACACGAAAAAATTCGCAGCATACAAAGAAACCCACCCTATCACTTCCCCTGTAATGCTCTTCTCTAAATTGGCCTTCCTCTGGTGTCCTAACCCAACACCTTTGTTGTCTCAATCCGGCTAACAGGTTCATAACATCTTAACCTGGTACAGAGAAAGTAGAAGATTTTGTGAAAATTATTTACACTGAATATGCAGTTTCCTTTTGGCTCTACCTGCTGCTAGAATGATGAACAATGAAATGTTATTCAACTATAAGCTTTTTACCTTATGTGGTGCTACAGTCATCTTTGTTGCTCTCTTGTTGGGTGTGATTTAAAAATCAGCCTTAATTATTTTGGCTTGGAAATATGCATAATTCTTCATTACTTATTTTTTTCCTATTTTTTAAAATTGGTTTGTCTTAGTTTATACATGATGGGGGAAAAGGGAACACTCATACATTGTTGGTGGGACTGCATATTGGTGCAACCACTCTGGAAAGCAGTATGGAGGTTCCTTAAAAGACTAGGAATGGAACCACCATTTGACCCAGTTATCCCACTCCTTGGCATATATCTAAAGGACTTAAAATCAGCATATACAGTGACACAGCTACATCAATGTTTATAGCAGCACAATTCAAATAGCTAAGCTATGGAACTAACCTAGGTGCCCATCAACAGATGAATGGATAAAGAAATTGTGGTATATATACACAATTGAGTATTATTCAGCCATAAAGAAGAATGACTTTATGACATATGCCAGTAAATGGATGGATCTGGAGACTATCAGGCTAAGTGAAATAAGCCTATCCCCAAAAAACAAAGGTCGAGTGTTATCTCTGATATGTGGATGCTAACCCACAATAACGTGGGGGAAGGGAAGAAGAGAAGTTTAGTAGATGAGACAAAGGGGAATGAAAGGGAGAAGGGGGAATGGGAATAGGAAAGACAGTAGAATAAATTTCACATAATTTTCTTATGTACACATATGAAATTACCTAAGTGAATCCCACCATCATGCCCACCCGTGAGAATGGGGTCCTATTTAGAATAAGATATATTCCATGCTTGTATGATTTTATTGGAATGGATTCTATGGTCATGAACATGCAAATTTTAAAAAAGATCTGTGAGCAATAATCCGAGCTAAGGCAGCAGCTGTGAATCCTGCACCGTGGTGATGTGACGACCTGTGTTGGCAAACTTGAGGTGCCCCGCTGGCTCAGGAAAGAATGCAACCTGGCGGAGTGTGCTTCCTTGGCGCTGCATATTAGATTCCGCGGCCAGCGCCTGTCTGTGTCCTGGGACCCTGTGGCTGAGCGTGTGAACTGTGGCTCTGCTCCCTTCTCAAGTGGAAATGACCCTGTAGGAAGGGCAGAGCAGGAAGAGGGGCAGCTGCCTTAGAGTGAGCCGCCCTGGACGAGGCCTTGCAGCCTCCTCTGGAGGACTGTGACGAAGGTTAAGACTAGCTTTGGGGTGGGTTTGGGAGGAGCTGCTGTTTAATTATGGGGCTCGCTTTCAAAGGAAAGCTGACAGGCAGCCCAGCACCTCCCTGAAGGTTCTTGCCAACACAGAGACCTGTGTCTGCTGTGGCCACCCGACTAGAAGGGGTCATGGTGGTTAAGGAGAAGTTTTTCTGCAAAAAGGACCGATGAGCCCACGAATTGCAGGTTCTGGGGCGAAGGAGCGCTGGGCTTGCTCACAGCTGGTGGAGGCCGTGGGCGGCCTGCGCTCAGGACTGGGGCCGAGTCTGGGGGACTGGCTCCTCTCTGCGCTGTTTCCAGAAGCCAGGAGGTGTGAGCAGAGTGGCCGTGGGTTCTGGGGATTAGGACATGGACGTCTTTGAGGGATTATTATTCTGCCTGCTGTGCGTGTATAACTGAGGCAGAAAGCGGGATTTTAACAGAGAACAGCCCGTGGGGAACGTGGGCATGGCCCATGATGTGGTCACAGTCCCAGGCGTGGCCTCCTTGCCGCCAGTTCACACGCTCCTGGGACACACTCGCCCTCTCCCGTTTCTCTCTCTCTCAGGTGGGACTGGATTTCTAACCTGTGCTCTTTTCTGGCCCCTCAACTGAACGTGTCCCCAGGGGTGTCAACGGCTTCCCTGGCAGACCTGCCCTCACAACCTCTTGGCTGGTGCTGCTGGCCAGATCTCAACCTCACCCTTCCTCCATCTCCTGTGACAGCCATTGTAAGTCCTAGGGATCCCGTTTCCATGAGAATGCTATCGCCCATCCCTCTTCTCTGTTCCCAGGGCCACTTTCTCCTGGGAACAGGGAGAACTTTATGTTCTTTTCTCGGATTATGAACTGGTCTTCCTAGTTGCCCTGCCCAGTCTCCCCGGCTCCAGTTCCCACCGCTCTGTCCATGGCAACAATAGTCACTTTAGTGGAACCCTGCATGTAGGATCCCATTAATCCTCATAACCACGACAGCTGAGCCCAGCCCACGGGCAGGCCCGAGGCAGACGTTCAAGGACACAGCCCATCAGAGACAAGAAGACACCATGAGGAGCCGCGCTGGCCAGGAGCGCCTGCCCCAGTTTCCTTACCCAGTTGAGGGAGAGCAGAGGCCTCAGGGAAGGACACGTTTGCCGGGTGGAACGAAGGAGCTGCTTGGAAAGCCGGGGAGTGCTGCCCAGCAGGGTTCCACGTTTCCTTTTGGAGAACTTGACTAAACATAAAGGAGACCTGATTGGAGGGGCTTCCCGTGGTTGCAGCCTGAAGACCCCCGTCAGGTCCCATCACACAGATGAGGCTCAGAGGGTGGACTCACCCCAAGCCGCATAGGCAGCAGGTGACGGAACTGGCCCTCTGTTTTAGGGCCCAAGTTCCCTGTGCTTCCCACTCCAGGGTTTGCCTGCACCCTGCTCACAGCCTCGCTTCTCACTGTTCTCTGAGCCTCAATGTGGCAATGAAGCCAAACTCCACTCCTGGGACCTGACTGTCCCTCCTTTGTGTCTTTTCCTCTGTGGTTCCCTCTGCCTAAAACGTCCTGGAGCCCGTCCTAGCCCTGGAAAGCCCGGAAGCCACACTGCTGGCTTCAGGAGGCGCTGTGAGTCTCACTGGGAAGAGCTGTTGGTCACCAGCTGTTGGCCTCAGGACTCAGTGACCGAGTGGATGGGCGTGAGGGACCGGAGTCATTCACGTCTGCTCTCCTGTCATCTGAGGTCCCAGAATCATGGCATTCCTGGAGCAGAGACCAGGCCCTCACCAGCCATCAAAACAGTGAGAACTAACTTTCCTGGCTTCCAAGTTACCCAATCTCAGATATTTTGTTGTAGCAGCACCATGGACCAAGATACTTAATTAACATACGTGACGGCACCCCCACGAGATTATAATGGTGCTGAAACATTCCCACTGCCTAGTGATGGGCAGACACCTAACATCACCGGGAGGCAGGATGCTCCTGTGTCATGGTGATGTTGGTGTAAACCAACCTGCCGTGCTGCCACATGAAAGTCACCTGCAATCGCACACGGTTCACAGTACTTCATGATACGTGACTGTGCTCCTGGTTTGCACACTTGCTACTTCATACTTTTCCCGTAAAAAACACGTTATGCCTGCAGCAGCATCACACACCTTGTATCCACCGCATCCTGGTGGCATCCAGAGGCCGCCTGGCATGGTGGAGCCGTACCCTCGAGGTTAGTGTAAGCACATGGCACTTGCACAATAGCAGAACTGCCTAGGGCAAAGTTCTCAGCCTGCTTCCTGTCATTAAGCAACAGCCACTGAGTGGAAGGGAGGTGTAGTTTGGCTGGACTTTGCTTCTGTGTCCTTCCACAGATCATTTCTTCTCCACCTCTGTGGGGGTGTCCCTCTCACCTCCAGTGCCCAGCCCTTCCTGGAGAACTGTTCCTGGGCCCACACCACCCAGCTTGACAGCTTGACACGGTCATCAAGCTGTGACTGAGCCCCTGCCACGTGAAAGGCTGCGGGTCGTGTTCTGTGGGAGCAGGGAAGGCTCTGCAGAGGAAGTGGGATTCAGGATCAGAGGCTGCGTCTGATGGCAGAGTAGAAAGTGGGTGGGGTAAAGTCATGCCGGCAGCGAAGTTCAGCTCTGACTCTTCTGGTTACTGGCTTTGTAATCTTGAAAAAAGAGAATCATATAATGCTTTGGAAATCAGTTTCCTCATATGTGACATGGAAGTAATCAGACCTATGTTGCAGGGTGGTGGTAAGATTAATGTGAAAACCCCATCTTGGCTAGCAGGCTTCTGGTTGTAAGTGCTCTGAATGAAGTTAAGATACAACATGGACCAGCGTCTTCTGTGGTCAGTGCTGAAGTGACAGACCTCCTTTCTCCACGTCACCAACGTTCCCACCTTGTGATGCCTGCCATCTTGCTTGCTGAAGACGGCAGTTTTCTTCCTTCTGCGGGGCATGGTGGATGGGTGTTCGGTCACTCCAGGACTGTAGACGGCCTGGTTCTCCAAGGCAGGGGGAACTGAATTGGCTCCACCTTCTCTGCCCACGCTTGGTCATTTTAAGTCTGCACCTGTGCTCATTGGTGTCTCTTCTCCTGGGACGTGGCATCTTCTTAGCCTGGTCAGCAATTACTGGCCTAGTCAGAGCCAGCTGAGGTGCCTCTCTGGAATCCTCTTGGCCTCCTAGTCTGGCTTCGTTCACCTTGACCAAGGGCACTGCTCTCTCATTGCACAATACCCCACCCTGCTTACGCTAGGCTCTCGGGCCCTTGGAGACTGGCACACAGTACTCACTTATTATGTGACTGTTGAATGAGTGAGTACAGTTCTCCAGTCTCTCCCAGCCCTATCTTTTTACTCCCCGTACCAAGCGGGGTGGGGGTAAAGTCATGCCCGACAGGGCATTTCTTTCTCTTGTTCAGCATTGTTAATGGATTTTCATTAGAGACACTTCCCGCTCTGACCATCAGTAATGATCCCAGGTGTTAATTGTAATGGTAACACTAGATCTTGCACTATCTGCTCAGCAACTTTACTTTTATAAGCTCCTTTAAAAGTTCCTTTGTTGCCTTTTTTTTTTTTCTACTAAGGACTAACCTTGACCTTGGGGTGGGAGGTACTGTCCTGTTATGGTCCCACCTTAGGAAAATAAACCCTATAGTGAAATACAAGTTGAAGATGTGGGTGCATCAAGAGTAGTGAATATTTTATTTCCTTATAATGCGAAGGCACTGTAGTTCCTCCCCTCTTTATGTTAGGTTTAAATTACTGTATTGGGTTTCATGTAATTTAAGCCAGAAGAACAAGTTGGGATGGACTATTGTATTTAAATGTCAGTTCAGAGTTCAAAGAGGTAGCCTTGAAAGAGTTATAGAAACAGGAATGTCCTGCAGGAGAATAAAACAAAACAACAATAACAACAGGCAAACCCAACAAAACCCCAACCAGATGAAAACCCCACAAATGAACAAACAAACAAACAAAAGAGGGAAGTTTTCACTGTTTTTCCAAAAAAGATAGTTTGGCAACAGAAAAGGAGTCACAGGACTTCACTGTTTAGTGAGTCCTCAGCCAGGAAGGAGAGCTGTTCTTGAGTGAGCTGGGAACTGTGACAGGGTTATTTTACCTGAGGATGGAAGCAGCCATCAGGTGATAGCTCCCTGGGCAGCAAGGAGGAGGCACCTCATGGAGGGCCTGGGGTCCGGAGCTCAGGGACACTGATCACCAGCTGTTGGCCTGATCAACTTACTTGCCTTCCTGGATGTTGCTTCCTTATGCAGGTCGAGTGGTCAAATTTAGCAAATAAAAATGCAGGAAGATCAGTTAAATTTGAGTTTCAGGTAAACAATACTTATTTTTCATATAAACACATTCTATGAAATATTTATGTCCCATGCAATAACTGTGTCCCGAGTGTTGCATGGGAGACATGCTAAACTACTATTTCTTATGTATCTGAAATTCTGATTTAACTTTGCATTCTGTTTTTTACCTAGTGACATAAGTGTGTGTGTGTGTGTGTGTGTGTGTGTCTATTTGGGAGGGGTTGATATGAATATCTTGTAGGGGCGTTGTGAAGATAAAATAATACTACATTTACGTCTTACTACTGGTAAGGTTTTAAACTATGGTATAGTCAAAAACCAATGGACGTGGGGGTAAGAGGGTAAAAAAAAAAGTTGGTGGAATGAGATGGACATGTATGAAGAAGACACAAATGGTGTGAATATGTGTACAGCAGAGATAGGAAAAATTGTGCTCTATATTTGCAATATGATTTGCAATGCATTGTGCTGTCATATATAACAAATTAGAATTAAAAAATTTAAAAAAGGACCTTTTTTTAGTATAATAGTTAATATTAATAAATGTCTCTAAATGTCATTTTGCCTTATGGGAGCTTGGGAGATAGTTCTGACTTTAAACTAAGGAGAGATGAGTCATAATCAAAGTCTGGGAGTAAGATAATTAAGCAGTGATAATAATCACTTATTAATTATTATAATTAATTACTTATGTTTTCTTTTAAGAGTTTGTTCCCTGGGGTATTGTATCTAAATGATTTTTAACTTGTGCTTTTGTTTTAGGTATTTATTGTCTTAGTTTTGTTCTGAAACTGAAAGAAAACATTTAACTGTATCTTGAAGAAACCAGGCCGCCATGTTAAACCTGATGGTGGGGCTTCCCGTGAGGGAAGAAAGGCTTCTACTGCCCCCTGGTGGTCATGTACTCTGATGGACCCAAGAGCCACCCTAGGGGTTTTGTTGAACTGAGGGCACCAAGATGTGTCTACCAGGGACTGTGTCCTTTGCAGCTGGCTAAGAGAGGTGGAGCAGGGAAAATGGGGAAGCCCTTCCCACTCCTGGGTGCTGCAGGTCTCCAGCCTGAAGCAAAGAAGTGCAGGAGAGGCTTTGGGCTGGGCAGAGTCCAGAGCCTTGCGATGACATTTCCCTTAAAGGCCAAGACAAAGGGCTTCTTCCTTTAATGGCCACGTGGGGTCAGAGGAGTGTGTGGTTGCCTAGCTTTGACCCCAAGCTAGGAGAGGGCAAACCAGACAGTGGGCTGAAGGAACCAAGAAAAAGGGGACAAAGAAAGCTTTTGCTCACATCCTGTTGCATGTGGCTCACTCAGTCAGCAGGTGTTAAATGGATAGCTGTATCACAAGATTAAACCTTGTGTGCGGGAGGTGGGTTCAGAGATGCTGAAGGTGAGCAGGTGAACCCAATAGCAGTGGGATCTTGGCTTCTCTTCTTCCACACGAACACGCAGAGGTGGAAATCAGGGAGTGTCCAGGGTAAAGTTATCAGTAGAGTCTGGGATTCTAGTAAAACCCTCCATTAAAAAAATTTAAAAAAAATGTAACAAATCTGTAAGTTCATTGTTATAGGGACGTAACTGGAGTCCAGTTTGGGTCTCCTGACCTAAGAAGGGCTCCTTCCTTTTGTCCTGTCTTCTGTCTCAGTGGTTCTTCCCAAGCCCTGCAGGGACACGCGGGGCAGGAACCTTCCATACCTGTCCCCCAGCCTCCCCCACCTCCTCTGACCTCTCAGTTTCCCTCCTCTGCGGCTCAAACCATGCTAACCTTCCAGGGCTGCCCGGCCGTCTGCTCAGGCCTCCCTACCCACCGCATCAGGGTGGGTCAGGATCTCTGTTTGCAAGTGAGGACCTGGAGCAGGGACGACTTGCCGGGGCCTCCTCACTTTTTTTTTTTTTTTAAGAGTGAAAGGTTTTAAGACACCTACAAGTGAAACTGTGCTCCCCACTCACCCCCGCCAAATCTAACTTTGCCATGTTCCTTTCAGCTGTGTGCATTGAAATGACTAATGGAAGAGACCTCCTGCCAGGGAACTTTCACAGCTCGCCCGGGGCACTGTTGCTACCAGTCAGCAGGAACTTAACCTTGGGCGTTTACATACCACATGTCACCCCAAAGGCCCCTGACCCCTGATTTCTGGGGATTAATAAGAATGCTGCTCTGAGCCTTAGAACGTGCACTATGGGAGTGCCCATCCTGTGTGGGGGGCATCATCTAGCCCCCCACTCCTCCCTGCAAGCCGAGGAAGATGTCCAGATGCAGGCATAGATTCATCGGTGGCAGGGAGCAGCCTGGTAACAATAGCTGTGCTACCCGCCCACTACTGGAGGGGTCGGGGAGGGGGTACCTAGATGAAGAATCAGGGCCCCCGAGGGTCAGTAGCTGGATGTCCAGGAAGGCAGCAAACAAACTCTTGGAGAATTACTCATCTTGGGGGTGCATTCTGCAGCACAGGTGGGGAGCAGGTGCTCTGTGAGCTCAGAAGACTGTGCCTAACTCAGGGGTGCCAGGGAGGTCTTCCTGGAGCTCAGCCTGACCAAGCAAAGTCTTTAACATTTTCTTAAAATGTGTCCCCTGCATCCTAGTTTAAAAAGCAACAAAACACCCCACAATGGTGCACACCTGTAGTCCCAGCTACTCAGGAGGCTGAGGCAGGAGGACCCTAAGTCCCAGCTACAGCCTGGGCAACACAGCAAGATCCTGTCTCAAGATAAAAAGGACCGGAATGTAGCTCAAAGGTAGAGGGCCCCTGTGTTCAATCCCTGGTAACACTCACGCACACATGCACACGCACGCACGCACAAAGGGGCAATACATCTCATTGCAAATGATTTAAACTTTACAGCAAATATATGTTCTTTTGAAGTTCAGGGAGTGAGTGGAACTAGGGAATTGATTAGTGGGATTTCTCTCTGTGCTCATGAATGTACTCCTACTCCTCTGCATTACTTCTCAAACATATTCGGTTAGAGAAACATTTTAAAATTGGCTACCCCTTATCTCTTAGTATTGTTACGAGCATTCATGGGCACAATTTGGAAATGCTGTCCCCCGGGGAAATACATGTCCTATCTAAAAACTAGAGGGAATAATGTAATCTCAGGTGGCAATGATTAAAAAATGATTTGGAAAGTGGGTGCCAAGGATGCTTCCTTCCACCAGGGATGACCCTTTGTCATGTCCTTCATGAAGTTTTGGATATGATGGGCTACTAGGCCAGGAGAGCTTTGGGCACTGCAGGGAGGGTCTCCATGCTGCCTCCCCACCCCAGTCACCTCTTTGGCAGCCCCCTCCTGCCCCTTGCCCTCCCAGTCTCTCCCTAGATCCCCTGTAGGGCTCCTCTGTGTTCCAGGAAGGGGGCTTCAGCTACCTGCCCCTGGGGCTGGGCCTCAGGAGCAGCCTGCCCTGCCTATTCAGACCAGCCCCAGGACCGGTTCTCTTGGAATTTGGATGCATCTACTGTAGGCCAGGTCCCTGCAACAATTGAGCAGACCCCGGAGCCCCCCTGCTGAGCCCCCCCCACCCCCAGTGCAGGCCTACATCTGCCCAGACCTACCCTGCCACCCCCCACCCTCACCAGAAGACCCTTCAGAGATGAGGCCAGGCCTAGGGGAGGCTACAGTTGGCTCCACCTTTTTGGACATTGATTTGGACAGTTCATCAGCCCCCCAAAGGGCCAGTCTCTCAGCCTGGTTAGTCCCTGACCTTCTTCCAGGACCTGGCCCTGTCCGGCCAGTGGGCTGCTGGGGCTCCCTGTACCTGCAGTCCAAGAGCGACCTTCCTTTTCTCCCAAGCTCCAGTTTCTCCCAGAACGTCCTAGACCCACAGATGTACATTCAGACCACAGACCAAGCAAGACAGACAAAACAGGCACCAACCCAGCTCCTGAAGACCACCTAGAAGGAGCATTTGCATTCTTTTCAATGAGTATCCAGCACTGCTACAAAGGAAGAGCAGACTCTGCCCTGCATCCTGGTGGCGCACTGTGGGGGTGTTGTCCTTACTCCCCTTCCCATGGGGAAGGCTGAGCTCAGAGAGGCCTGGCTCACACAGTGGAGAGCAGCAAAGCCAGGCCAGAACAACCAGACAGCTTTGGTCCCTCTGTCACATGCTGTCCCGGGAACCCAGAGCCCTCTGGACTACCAAGATTGGTGCTCTTGGCCCCTAGAGCAGCCCAAGGCCACAGAGTGAGCTCGACTCCCTGAGCGCGACTCCCTCTGGCCTCTGGTTCCCTCCTTTAGGAGCCTGGGTTCCCTGCTGTTCCTAACACAGAAGGTTGGGAAGCAGCTTTTGACTTCTCACTCTGTAACTGTCCACGGGACTCCAGCTCACCTAGCTCCACCCTCGAACTTGCCCCTTGACAGTTAAGCCACCTGCCAAGTGCTCTTTATGGCAGAATTGTTGTGGAGATACCTAAAGAGAGAGATGTGAGGTGTATCCTGTTCCTAATTAACCGGTAAAGAAAAAAAAAATTATTTGACACCTGTTAAAAACAGCAAGAAGGACTTTGTTCAGGACAGTCGCATGAGGCCAAGATTATTGCAACGGGTAAGAGGTTAAACTCAACCTGAACATAACAGGAATGAGCAGGATCCCACAGCCCGTGGTCAGGGTGAGGGGGCGGATGGAAAATCACCAAGAGGAAAGTGCTTAGGTATCGGGTGTGGAGGAAGAGGGCCTTGACTGGGTCTGGTGGCTGGGAATTCTCAATAAATGGGCTGAGCCTGCGGGATTCATTGCCAAAACTGGGCTCACAGACCCAGGGTGAGGCCTAGTTAGAAGAAGGTCAAAGGAGCCTGACTCAAGTTGGTCAGGAAGGAAGTCTCTGCCAGCACACGTGAAATCTGTGAGAGTCAGGACCTGAACTCAGAACCCAGAGCAACAGGAGGTGGTAGTGGGCCAGCCGTGGACACCGCAGGGGCTCGGGGGGCATTTGGAGGACATGCCTGGGCTCTTCCAGCCCCGGGCTCAGGACTGGCCTTTAGACAGGCCGCTGGCTTCATCTCACATTCCTTCATCTCTTACAGCCACGACTTCCACACACTTTTCTTCTAGTGCTTTATAAGCTTGAATTTCGAGGGTTTTGATTCTTTCTAATGAAAGCAAGAGTGAGAAGTATAAAGGCTTTATTTAGACCTTGAACAAAGGATTCTGACCTCATTTTTCTCTTCTGCAGTATGAGACAATCACCACCATCGACGACTTTGTGAGCCCTCCCTCCCCAAATTCATATACAGAAGCCCTAAACCCTCACCTAACTACTTGGAGGTAAGGTAGACGAGGCGGTGAGGCTGGGTCCCTGGTCCAACAGGACTAATGTCTTTATCAGAAGAGGAAGAGACATCAGGGATTTTTCTTCCACTCTGTGTCCACAGAAGAAAGGCCACATGAAGTCAGCGAGGAGGTGTTGACCCCCGTCCATCAAGGTCAACTGAACCCAAGCCGCTCGTGTGAATTTGGGGTGATGCAAAATACCATGCAGACACGGAGCACCTTTGTATATGAGTTTCAGGACGGCTTCCCTGGCCCCTGGCCTCAGGCCCCCACAAAGGGGGCAAGAGAAAGTCACGAGAGGCTGACGGGGGGTGGGGTGGGGGGTGCATGTTCTGGAATTGGCTTTTATTGGGGGACGCTGATTCTTAGAACATTGTATCTGAAAAAGCGCACTAGGTAGTGTTACAAAGGAACCAGTGAGTGTAACTCAACCCCACCAGGGGATGCCTACTCCTGCAGCCACGCCTCATCATCCGAGCAGAGAGAAAGCTGGAGTTATTGCGGGGCGCAATAACTGTTTAGTACCTCTTGTTCTGGACTAAAGAGTGTGTATTTCCAGAGCGGCTCCCACATATTCCCCCTTCTTTCTTTGAAAAAGTAGGTGATGAGTAATGATGATGAATATGATGATGTAAAGAATGGGAAGCATGTGCCCAGTCATACAAAGACATTTGCTGACAAACAGCAACCACTTTATCCATCTTATCATTACCTGATGGTAAAGGCCCTGGGAGACTAGTGTGGGCCCGTATATGGCCTATAAAACATGGATGTTGATGCATTTGAATTGTCTTCTGCAAAATATGAAACAAATTGAATAACTCTTGTAGTGGTGTGCACCCAATAGTTGAAGCTTCCCATGGGCTCGATAACACAATTAATTGCCCTGACATCTTGCAACAACCTCCATTTACCAGACTTTTTGTGTTCCATGGACTAAAAGTAGGTTTGATTCGTTTCAACTGTAGCCTGAAGTTGTTCCTGGACCAACATATTGGCTGTTTTAAGTTTCTCCCATGTTCAGGGCCACTGACAAACCCAGATTGGCCCTTCTGTAAGCAAGTTAATCTTTTCTGCTGTTTTTTGGGCTGGGAAGAAAGTCAGTGCTCCTACAAAAATTTTGACTGGATGAATTAAGTAGTCTTCACTGAGGATACTGGGTTATAGGTAAATACCCTTCATGTGAATTCCCTCCAAATTTCCTAGGAGAAATAATTTTTTTAAATTAAGTCCCTGAGATGATACAATGGAGTTTGGAGTTATTAATAACAAACCCAAGGTGCTTAGAATATCTCAACCCCATAGATTTACTGGCATAGTGTCTCTGACATAGGGCTTAAAGGCTCGAGGATTCCTGTCTTTATCCTCCCACCAAAGATACTAAGAAGGTTGAGAAATTTGGCCAATCCTTCTAAGCTGACAGGTGCAATGTGTAAAGGCCACTTCTTTGGTCAGTACCTGCTAGAAATAACTGACTTGTCTGCTCCTGTATGGAGCACACCTCTGAAATTTTTATTGTTGATTTTAAGATCCAACAGAGGGCGCTCCTGTCTAACCAGTGGAGCCCAGTTCGCCCCGTCCTGGGACCTGGAACTCAGGTTTTCTCAGGGGCTGAGGAGTGACTACCACATTGTGCTACCACATCCCTTGGAGAAGGCTGAATACGAAATTCGTTTGAACTGTAACCCTGATCTCTCCCTCGAAATTTGGATCAATGACACCTGGCAACACCTGCGTTCCTCTTTGAGTTCAATTGCTTCGTCCCATCCCATGGTATTGGCCTGTGAATCTCTGTAGGGATTTGTCATGAGCCCATTTCAGGAGTTAAAATTAGTCCCATGGCTGGTCGCAGTCCCAAGCTCTCCAACCCCTGGGGCGGAAACACCCAGAAGGATAGAATGCTGGGCCGGCTGGGCTAGTCTTGATGCCGTCTGACTGTGAGCCTGCAGCTCCTGTACCAGTGTAAACCGCAAGGCCCCCACTGTTTGGCGGGGCTGAGGCAGGCCTGGTGGTGACAGTGGTGATGGTAGTGAAGCCATGAACAGTGGCCAGCCACTTCTGCTCTGCCTGCCAGAGCCTCCCCATGCCACGTGGTCACCTCTCCAACGTGGTCACCTCTCCAACAGCATCAGCGTGAACCAGCTGATCTCCCCGGCTGTGTGGCGACCCACAGTCCCTAGCCAGGTGCCCAGCCTTACCACAGTTAAAACATTGCCATTGAGAATGGCGTCTCCTAGACTGGAGCTGTAAAACTTGCTTTAAAGCCACGGCGAGAGTCAAAACTTGTTATTGCATGGGACCCACGTGTCAGAACGAAGGCGAATAAATTCAGAAACAGTTTCTTTTTTCCGATGTCAGACTTTATTGGCATTTTCAAAAGCTGATTGTTTGACCCAAACCTTCAGTGCATTTGAGTCACCAGTGGTCCTATTAGCTCTCTGGTAAAGGTGTGCCACAGAATGGAGAATTTCTCCTCTGGTCCCTGCCGGATCTGACTGAAATCTCAATTTTTTTCACCTTTATTTGGTATTTCTCTCTGGGCTCTCCTAGCATATGTACTAACTGATCATAAGTTGGCAAATCATAATTTAACTGTTGTTCTAAATCCCGTTCCAGTTAGCATCTTTACGGGGCTATCAATACCATGTCTGAGATTTCCTTTGGCTTGTTCACTGCAAAAATCCATCCAGTTTGATCTCCATAATTTCTAAAACTCATTTCCAGATCACTTTCTGTTAAGCCACAATGCAAAGAAAAGACCACCGACTCCAATTTTAAATCAAATTAAAGCAAGCTTATAATCCCAACCAGCTGGGACTGTCTCTCCCAAATCCTTGGGTTAGAGAACAGTACTCCAGCTCTCCAGGAGCGCAGCTTTATAGCACAAAAAGTTGCAAGAGGGGGGTGTCTTGAGAATGTACAGATAACAGGATTTTGACAAGCATCATACAAAGGCAAGTAGTAGGTTAATGGTCTAAATGGTTCAGCACTTAGGGAGTAAATTTAGTTCCCAACTATGAGGCACAATTAGGATTTCAGAGAGGGTTGTTATCTGGTTAGGGAAAACCAGGCGTGGGTGAGTTCAAGGTGTGGGCAGGCATTCCAAGCAAGTTTAGAAATCACAGTAATTTATAGTAAAACAAATTAACTTTCATGACTTTGTGATGAGATGGCTCCCAATCTTAAGATGGAATTAGGCTGGGTTCATCATTTCTCCATCGGACTGGGTGGCCCTGATCTGCTGTAATTTGAATAGTCTTGGGTCTTGAGGTTTACGAGCTACAGACTGGCCTGACTTGACTCTGCCCCTAGTCCAGGCACAGACAGACAAATTCATCTTGGGACACAAGGCTGTTTGCCATGTTCAAAGGTCCTAATTGTATTCTGCAGCCCTTCCAACCATTCCCTGGGGGACCAGTGGTCCTCTTCTCGGTCTGGGAATAGACACATTTCTAAGGCAGTATAGACTTTCTGAATATTCTCTATTGTACTTCTAGGTAGTTTAGCGGAGAGGTGACCTTTAACTAGCTTTCTACCTACCCTCTCCCATGCCTGCAAATTAGGCAATTCTTCCTCCCCAAACCACAGACAGGCACCGTTGACTATTTTTAGGAATTGAGTGAGCTGGGCTCTCTTGATCTGTTTTCTCCTACGATTAGTTAACATCACCAGGATCATGAAGTAGACTTCTCTCTCTGAAGACGATGAATTCCCCATGTTACTGATTAGCATCCCTTCCTCTCTGTCTGCAACCTGCTTTTCTCTCACAACACAGTCCAACGTTACTCTGAATTTTTGAAGTGTGCTCAACCAAAGCAAACTCGCCAAATTCACAACGAATGCCCCACGTTGGGCGCCAATCTGCTGCCCCCTGTCCAGCGCAGGCAATGGAACCAAAGTCACTTGTATGAATTTGGGGTGATGCAAAATACCACACAAACACTGAATACTCTTTTATATGAGCTTGAGGATGGCTTCCCCGGCCCCTGGCCTTAGGCTTCCACAAGGGGGACAAGAGAAAGTCATAAGAGGCTGACGGGAGAGGGGGAGGGTGCACATTCTGGAGTTTCTTTTTTTTTCTTTTAATAGAAGTTGGCTTTTATTGGGGGATGCTGTTTCTTAGAACATTCTATCTAAAAATGGGCACTGGGTAGGATTACAAAGGAACAGGTGAGTGTAACTCAACCCCACCAGGGGACGCCTACTCCTGGGGCCACACCTCATCATCCAAGTGGAAGTAAAGCCCGAGTTATTGTGGGGTGCAATAATTGTTCAGTATCTCTTGCTTGGGACTAATGGGCATGTATTTCCGGAGCAGCTCCCAACAAGAAGGTGACCACCTGTAGGCAGGAAGGTAGGCCTCCCGTGATTGAAGTCTCTGACCTGCTGATCCTGGATGTCTTGCCTCCAAACTATGAGAAAATCACCTTCATTGCCAAACCCTCTGGAGTGTGATCCTCTCTTGATGGCAGGCCCCCCGCCCCGATTCCTCGATTCCTGTGTCGAGGACTTAATGTGAAACTTGAGTGCCATGCACTAGTCCTTCCTTATCTGTGGTTTTCATTTCTGTGGTTTCAGATGCCTGCAAACTTTATTCCAAAATTATTAAGTGGAAAATCCCAGGAATAAACAATTCCTCTTAAGCCGATGCCTGCTCTGAGTAACAGGATGTGATCTCAGGAGATCCTGCTCCTTCTGCCCAAGGCTTGCCCCATCCTCTGCCCAGCATGTTGGCACTTCCTGCTCCCGCCTGGGCCTGAGGTGAGGCAGCGCTTGGCAGTGGAGCAGCTGCTTGCCTCCTGGTGGCCCAGAAGCCAAGTGAAGCAAAACAGAGAAGGGAGAAGGAGGGGTGGGCGCCTCTGCTTCTCTTCTGCAGTGTGGGCACAATGTCCAGCGCAGAGACCCCAGTTACCTAAAGCCTTCTGCCAGGCCCCGTGTGTCTACCACGCCCAGTCGTGCCAAGCTGGGGACCAGCCTGTAACACATGGGCCTGGGGGGACATGCGAGAGCCTTACTACCGCACTGCCGGTGTCCGCCAGGGCTGCTGGTGTCCCGCACCGTCAGTGAGCTCTGGCGGATTTAGGCTCAAAAAGAACTATTAATATATAGACAGCATAAGGCACAGGATTGTCAGGAAGCTTGAGCATCAGATGTGGGGCCTCGTAGCTGGGCAAAAGGGTCAAGTGTCATTGACTGGTACACGAAGACCCTAGGGCCATGCTGCTGGTCATCACTCCTGCCACTTGCTCCTTGGACACCGCGAGGGCTGGACGGCACCAGCACGGATGGACTGGATTCTTCTGCCTCCTGGTCCCACAGGATGACTGTGCCTCGTGACCCTGCAGTTCCAGAGCAGTGCTAGCTCCCGGGCGGAGCCTAGGTCACCCGCCAGCATCCCTGCTGCCGGGAGAGCTGGGAACAAGCCCTGGCGCTTCCAGCGTTGAGAGTGGGAGGTGATTCCGCCTCTCACCGAGATCCACGGGTGGGGACTTCCCCAGACTGATAGGAGGTTCACAGTGCCAGGTGGCCAAAAAGGACAAGTTCCCCCAAAGATACCGGGGAATCTGCAGAACCCCTAAATAGAAAGTGGGGCTTCACTCACAGATGTGAGAACCAGGAATTGGAAAGAGCAGCGGCCACTCTGCATCTGTCTGTGTCTCTGTCCCTCTCTGTCCTCCTGCTCCTCTTGCCTGCCCACTCCTGTTTACCAGCCCGACCTGCCAAGGCAAGGCCCTCACCAGGGCTGCCAGGGGGACGCCCCTCGAAGCCCTTCGCTGCCACGACCATGGCTCTGCCTTCTTTCCCCGCCCTGGGTGTGAACAGTGCTGGCTCCTGTCAGCCTCCAGGCTGCATTGTGCTGGATACGAGCAGCATAAAGTAAATATCATCGTTGTGATTTTATAGATGAGGAAGGAGGTTCACAGAAGTTAAGTAATGTGCCCCAAAGTCATGTCAGTTGGAAGAGCGGGAGCCAAGGTCTCGGTGCAGGACGTGAGCATCTACAGCTGAGAAGGGCAGAGGCGCGAGAAGTATCGCCACACGTCAACGACAGGCCCTCCTTCTGTTCGTGCTTGCAGACCCGTGAAGGAATAAATAAATGACATGGACTGATTACACAGAGCAAGGCAATGAATTGCAAAATGTAAAGAAGCTCAGCAAATTCATCTGTCAAAGCTGATGCATGGGCTGAGCGCTGGGCTTTAAGTCCTGGTCCATAAGGTGAGGCCAGTGGTCAACCAGTAAGAAAAGCAGACTCTCTCACCCGACCCCACGGGAGCCCGGGTTGTAACAGGATCAGGTTAAGGCCTGAGAGGGACTGTGCTTTCCAGGTGCGGGGGCTGCCTGTCTAGGTGAAAATCCCCCTTGGTGAGGGGCACTTGGCTGGTGTTCCCGTGGGGAGTGCATCCCTGCAACCTCCCCCAGCCGACACAGGAACAGGGGTGCCATTCCTTACTTGACCCACATCCTCTGGAATGCTGGCGGCCAGCATTGCTTAGCTCCCAGACTAGAGGGCCCTCTTGGACAAAGCCGTAATGGTCAGAGCATCATCGGGGCCTTTTTAATGAACCCAGTCCCTTCAGAATAAACAGCTTCTAAATATCCCTCACATGTTGAAGGAGGCCATAATGAAGCCGCAAAATTTGATCTTGCTGAGAAGATGACAGAGGAAGCTGGTGAGTTGGGTGTGTTTTCGACTCTTCTGGGCCCCAGTGACCTTCTCCCTTGAATTCCTGTTCCACCTCAGACCCAGGGTTTCATAGCACGTTAGCTCCATGATTCACTGTTGATTTGTGGGTGAAAGATAAGAAACTGTGACAGAATTATCATCCATCATCTTGTATTTATGGTGGATTGTGAATTTTTCAAAGACCAAACACTGTCTTTTTTATCTTAAATTTAAATTCTATTGAAATATAACATGTATACAGAGAAGAGCACAGATCCTCAATGTCTAGCTGGAGGGTGAACCTGGGATCAGGTCACAGGTGGGACCGCAGAAGCTCCTCCATCTCCTGCTTCCCCCTCCTTCCACCAGGGCAGCCGGCGTCCTCACGGCTCTGTCTCTCGGGGTCCACCAGTTCTGCACAGGGGAGCCATGTTCTATGTCAGAAAAAAATACCTCTCTAAGAATATGTCAGAGCACTGAAAGCTGATGTCCTTCAGGAAATCCCATAGTGATAATTATGTCATCTTTAGCTTTACCTGTAAAAATTTAAAGATTTTCCATTTAATTTTTTTTTTTTTGGTACCAGGGATTAAACTGAGGGGCGCTTAACCAATGAGCCACATCCCAGCCCCTTTTGTATTTTATTTAGAGACAGGGTCTCACTGAGTTGCCTAGGTCCCTGCTAAGTTGCCCAGGCTCGCTTTGAACTCTTGATTCTCTTGTCTCAGCCTCCTGAGCCTCTGGGATTACAGGCATATCCACTGCGTCTGACTTTTCCATTTAATTCTTTCTCCTTTATAATTAGTAAATATTTTGTGGAAGTACGTTGAGACTATTTAAAATGTGCAGCCTGCACCAAACATTCACCCATTAGAGTTAGTAATCATTCATTCTTGTCTCAATCAATATCATCATGATGGTTGCTAGAAATTTTCTAATCATTTGTTGTACTTTTACTATTTGGCATTCTGTTGTAAGGAAAATGTTGCTCTTTTCCCTATTAAATAATTGATTAATTCCTTATAGAGCCTGATTTTATTCATTGAGTTCAAATCTGTTTTCATCAAATTGTCCCCGATTTGGCTAAGGTCCTTATCATTCTCTGCAGACGTCCTTGCTTTCCAGGACAAAGTAATCTAAGGTTCTCTTGGAATTGACTTTACATTCTCTGGACATCTATGCTCCCTTTTAGTAGAGAATAGTATTTAGAAATTGTGTGAGTCTGTTTGAGCTGCTATAACAAATATCATAGCCTGAATGGATTATAAACAACAGAAATGCGTTTCTCAGACAGAATGTCCAGGATCAGGCTGTCAGCGTGGTTGAGTCTGGGAGAGGGCCCTCTTGAGTTACTGTCCACTGGTTTGTGGCTGTGCCCTCACATGGCGGAAGGGGCAAGCCATCTCCCTGGGGCCTGACAAAGGCACCTTTGCCACTCAACAGGGCCCCATCCTCATGACCAGGTCACCTCTCTGCAGGCTCCGCCTCCTAATGCCATCCCTTTGGGGGTTAGGATTTCAATAGATGACCTTTGAGGAGGCACAAATCAAACTGTGGAGCTCTGTCCGCTGCTGTGGAGGTCTCGCTGCTCCCAGCCCCCCTGTAGGAGCAGAGCTGGGCACACACATCCCTGCCTCTCTGTGTTTGACCTGTGTTTTAGATATGTTCATAGACACTGAGGAGCTTGAGTTCATACTGATCCTGAAAAACTCCCACCTAATGGCACAGAGTCGTTTTAGTTTTCTCTCCTTCCAGGTCTGTAAGTCCTTTTCTTGACGGTGAGAAGTTTTGACCAAAGTTCCTTTGATTCCTCCTTCTCAGGCTCTGACCCTCCCACCCCCACCCCATGCTGCTAATGTCCCTCCCCGTCCTGCTGGGGCCAGACTGTCCATGCGGGGCTGTTTCTTCTGTCTCCTCTGTTTCTTGGGTCCCATTCCCCCCATGGTGGTCCCACAGGGGCACCACGGTCACCTTGCTCCCTGCATGGCCCTCCTCCTTTTCCCACGGGGGCTGCAGCAGCCGGCACTCACCATGCAGTCCTTCCCCCTTCCTGCCTTGCCCCTCTGCCCACTGACCCTCAGCTAGACCCCTTCCTCAACCCACACCCCTCTACTGGCTGCTGCTGTCTCTGCACCTCCTCACCCCAGGCCAGGGGGGTATCCACACCTGGAATCAGCCCCATCCCCACCTTCCTGGCTCAGCCCAGGAGTCATCAGGACGAGCAGCTGGAAGGCAGGAAGAAGAGCCCTCTCCCTTGGGAGCTCACAGAAATATTGTAATCTTCATTCCTTTTACATTCAAAAGAAACAATGAATACAATAATTAAAAAATACAACAATGAGTCCAGCCTGAGTCATGTTCACCTGTGTGCCAACATAAAATAAAAAATTCAAATTTTTTAATGGAGAAGCTTTCCGCGCAGGCCTGTGGTGCCCCAGTCAGCTCTGCAGGCCAGGCTCCTGCACTGAGGGTGGGGGCTGTGCACATGGGCCAGGAGGGTGCCGACGCTCCCCTGCTCCCTGCGACTCTGTCCTGCCTGGGCCGACACCCGGTTATGGGGTTCTGGGGCTCTCTCGTCACCAGTGTTAGGTGCACGGAGCTCACTCACGACCATGATGAACTTCGTGTCATTTCCCCCCCCCCCCCCACTGCCCACTGTGTCACCCCTGGGTGGCCCCATCCACGTCGGAGGCGTCCCTTCCTAACACTTCTCTCCCTCAGGTTTGAGCTCCACCCAGACTCATGTTTACGACTTCCTAGAGGATCTTCTGCCTTGGGTCCCTGGTGGAGGTGACGGATGAAAAACAACCCGACTCGGTCATTTTCCCTGGACTTGGGTGTGACCCAGACTTTCTAAATAAACATTAGCTCTGTGTCAGGCCTGGCACAATAGCTCAGGTTTCTGCCCTGGGGGACAGGAGTAGGCAGGGTAAGTAGTTTGGACCCACTACTATGTCCATTCATTCAGGTATTTATGGAGCACTTACTGTATGCCAAGGACCGACTTCCTTTGTGTGAGTCAGTGTGGGATTGTGCCTGTCTAGTTCAGTCGAAGGCCAGCAGAGTGTCAGAGGAAGTCACCCTGAGGTGCAGGGCTGTGCGGGGCAGCGTGGGGACCCATGCGGCCCCCGCCTCCGTCCCCCAGCGCTCTGCTCCACGGTGGGGCTGGGGGCTGCGGTGTTGAGAGGCTCTCTAGGTCCTGTGACGCACTGCTGGGCTCTGTGCAGCGTCCTCTCTTCCCAGCGTGAGTGACAGCAGAAGGCGCACACATCCCGTGACCTGTCCATCTCCTAGTTCTGTCAATTTTTTTAAGACGATCATAAAACTTAATCTGAGATCGTGCTGAGGCTGGCTGAGTACTGCTGAGGAACAGTGGGAGAGGGGTGAGGAGTTTGGCATCAGGATTGTTTGCCGTCTGTGGAAACTTGAGAACCCTTCATTATGCCAGTCTCGCCCACCCAGACGAGCCACACTACAGTGTGCAAAGCCACGAGGCCCTTGACAACACATCAATAGCACACACAGGAAGGATCACGTACGGCATGTTTGCCACACTGAACGTGGCACGCCAGTTTCAAGTGCACTCAAGTATTTTGGCATAGGACGTCCACTCGGACCCCAGCTGTGCTCTAAATCAGGGTCGGCAGTCTGGGGCTGGTGGGCCAAATCTAGCTCGCTGCCTGTTAGTGAGGTCTGTGAGCTAAGAATGGCTTATATATTTTTAAGCAGTCGGAAACAAAAATAAAAAGGAAAAAACCTGCTGTGACGTGTGAAGATGACATCGTGTTCGAGTTTCAGTGCTCCTGAGGTTTTACTGGACCTCACCTGCACCCACTACATGCACCATGGGTGGCTGCTTTGTTCAGATGAAGGCCAGTTGAGTCGCTGCAGAGGGAGCCACACACTCGCAGGGCCAGAGATCTTTGCAACCTGTCCATCTATGGGAGAGTTTGCCTTCCCGTTCTAGGTACCTGGGATGCCTCCGGGAGAAAAACAGACAGTCACCCCTGATCTCGGGAAACTTGCCTTCAGCAGGGGAAGGCAGTAAACAATCAACTCGAGGCTCGGCAGTGAGCCTACCCGGATGCATCTCGTTACCTTCAGTAGATTTCCAGGCCTCTTTCTGCAGGGACCCTGCTTTTTCCATTTACCCCTTCAGAATCAGACTCTAAACAAATAGGCAAGAAAGCAGGCAAAGAACAAACAGGAAACGAAAACTGTTGGAAGAACACTCAGTACCCTAACTTGTCTGATGACACTTTTTCAAATCCTAATTGCTATGGGTGTGTATCCATCAGAAAACGCAAGTGGAATTGATTGTCTCTTGTTCTCTGGGCTTCTATGAAGCATAGAGAACCTACTACCAACTAGGGAGTTCCCAGGAAGAGACCCAAACCTATTTTCCAAACTTCTTTATGTTGCAAAATACTGGGCAGAAGATGCTGGACAAATACTGGTTTATTCTTTGGTCTAGTCTAGGGTCCTCTTTCAAGTGTGGTTCGGGGTCAGCAGCGTCCACCTCACCTGAAACCTTGTTAGAACTGCAGATTCTCAGGCTTTACTTGGGAACTCACTGAATCAGAAACTCAGGGTGGGGCTCTGTGATCTAGGTCAAGGAAAGCCCTCTAGGGGATTGTTTAAAAGCCGCTGGCCCCTCTTCTGACCTACGACTTTGTGGCCAGGACTCACCCTTCTCTGCTCCGTGCCTAAGCTGTCTGATGTGCAAGCAGGGAGCCTCACTTGCCAAACATGGTAGTGGGCTCAAGGCAGGATGGATGACGCACTCTTCGGGGAAAACTGGAATTTGTGCACTTTTCCATTGGCTTCATCTGCTCGATGAAGGAGATATACACTTTGGCATGAAGAATTGCCCAGGGCATTACAAAATTAGGTCAGGTGATGCCCTAAAGGGCACTTTTAAGTCTTGTACTAGTTGGGCTTTTGTTGTGGCTGGAAGTTCACACCAGCTGGACTTTCACAGGAACAGAGTGTAGTCACAGAATCTTTGCTGTGGTTTGGGCAGGCTAGCATTTGGAAATTCCTCTTGCAAAGCACAGAAGGCCGGTCAGTAGTAAGTGAAGTAATTCTATAGCGTCCTGTGGCAAATCAGCACCAGGACAACGCGGGCATTGATGATTCCAACCTCTCAGGCTCGTGAACATGCTGTGCCTTTTGACTGGGGCATGGGGAGAATAATTCAGAATGTATCTTTGACCTGCCTCCTGGCACCCACAAAATCAATTTTTTTTTGGCTTTAAAATAGACATTTAAAGTTACTAATACTGTTTTACTTTTTATAAATGTATTTTTATTTTTATAACGATTGTGCATATTTGTGGGGTACAGCCTGACATTTTAATTCACGGACACAGTGTGTGATGATCAGGTCCGGGTTACTGGTATGTCCGTTCCTCCCGAAGTTTATCATTCTGTTGTGTGGAGGACACTCAGCATCCTCTCTACCAGCTGTTTTGAAATATATAATTAATTGTTTTCAGCCACAGCTACCCCACTGTGTTAGAGAACACCGGAAGCCATGTCTCCTCTCCAGCCGTACCTGGTACCTGTTAACCATCCTGGCCATATCCACCTTCCCAACCCCCTTCCCAGGCTCTGGTCATCACTGTTCTGCTCTCCACTTCTAAGAGATCAGATCTCCCACATGTGAGTGGGAACGTGCAGTCCTTGTCTTTCTGTGCCTGCTTAGTTCATGTAAGTCAATGCCCTCCAGTGCCACCCATGTTGCTGCAAATGACAGGATCACATCCTTTTGATGGCTGGATAATATTCCACTGTGTCTGTATACCTCATTTTCTTCATCTGTTCATCTGTCCGTGGACACCTGGCTGGATAGCATGTCTTGGCTATTGTTAATAGTGCTGCAAGACACATGGGAGTGCTGGTTTCCCTTTGATGTTCTGATTTCATCAGCTTTGGATCTGTGCCCAGTAGTGGGATTGAGGGACTGTATAGTAGATCTATTTTTAATGAGGACCATCCATACTGTGTTCCACAATAACTGTGCCCATGTACATTCCCACCAGTGGTGTATGAGAATTCCCCTTTCTCTCCCTTCTCACCAGAATCGGTTATTTTTTGACGTTTTGATGAAAGCCCTTCTTTCTGGAGTGAGATATTTCATTGTGGTTTTGAATTCCATTTCCCTTATGGTCAGTGATGCTGAGTGTTTTTCACATACTTGTTGGTTATGTGCATATCTTCTTTTGAGGATGGCTATTTAGATGGTTTGCCCCTTTTAAAATCGGACTTAGTTGTTGTTGTTGTTGAGTTGTTTGAGTTCTTTATATCTTCCAGATATCAACCTCTTCTGGGATAAATAGTTGGCAAGTATTTTCTCTCTTTCTGTAGTTCATCTCTTCACTCTGAAAAGAAGCTTTTTCGTTTTATGCAGATTTTATTTGTCAAATATTGCTTTTATTGTCTTTCCTTTTTTGGGGTCACATACATCTTTTTTTTTTTTTTTTTTTTTTTTTTTGCTTATACCTATGTCCTGAAGCATTTTCCTATGTTTTTTTCCTCGTAGTTTCACAGTTTGGAGTTTTATATCTAAGTCTTTGAACTATTTTGAGTTGATTTTTTTTACACAGTGAGAAATAAGGGTCTGGTTTCTTCTTCCTGCACACGAATATCAAGTTTTTCATAAACAACTCATTGGTCATTCAAGAGAATGTCGTTTGATTTCCTTGTGTTTGTGTAACTTACAGGGTTCGTCTTGCTGATTTCTAATTTTATTCTGTTGTGGTCAGATAAGGTACAAGCCATAATCTCAAATTAAAAAAATAATATTTTGAGACTTGTTTGTGGCCTAATGACCTATTTTGGAGACGGTCCCATGTTCTGATGAGAAGACCGTGTATTCTGCGTGGGTGGGATGGAATTTTCTGTAAACTTTTGTTAGGTCCACTTGTTCTATAGTGTCGTTTGACTCTGATGTTTCTTTGTTCATTTTTTTTTTTGGTCTGGATGATCTGTCCATTGATGGGAGTGGGCACTGAAGTCCCCACTATTAAGATATTGGAACCTCTTTTCCTTAGGTCCAGTGACGTTGACTTTATGTGACTGGCTGTCTCATCATGGATGCATGTGTATGTACAATTGTTATTTCCTTTTGCTGAGTGGCCCATTTATCACTCTATAGGAGCCTTCTTGTCTCCCTTTTAAAATGTTGACTTAAAGTCTATTTTATCTGATATAAAAATAGCTACTTCTGCCTGTTTTTGGTTTCCGTTTGTGGTATGTATTTTTTCCGTCTCTTCACTTTCAGTCCATGGATGTCTTTGCTGGTGAAGTTAGTTTCTTTTGAACGCAACATCATCTGGCCTTATTTTTTATCCAGTTAATTCATCTAAATCTTTTATTTGTGGAATTTAATCTGTTTATGTGCAAGGTTATTGCTCATAAGTAGGAACATGCTCCTGTTAATTTTTTCTGCCTTGTTTTGCATATGATTTGTTCTTTTCTTCCTCTCTTGTTCATTGTTGTGGCTTGGTGGTTATTTGTATGGTCGAATTTCATTTTCCTCTCTCTCTCTCTCGTGTATCTGCTCTGTTGATGAGTTCTGTACTTTGCTGTCTTTGGTCCTTCTGCTTCTAACATGGATTCCCACAAGCATTCTTGTTGGGCTGCCCAGGGGTGATGGATTCCCTCCTCTTTGCTTGTCTTGCAAACACTTTATTTTTTAAGGATATCATTGTTTTTTTAAGGATCACTTTTCTGGGGTTAGTATTCTTTGTTGAAAGTTTTTTCTTTCAGAACTCTTGACTATATCATTCCATTTTCTCCTGGCCTATAAGGATTCTGCGGAGAAGTAGGCTTTTAGCCTAATGGGGCTATTCTTTTGTGTGACTTGATGCTTTTTTCTTGCTGATTTTAGAATTCTCACTTTGTCTTGCACTTCTGACAGTTTGACTCAAATATGTCTTGGAGAAAACCTGTTTTGGTTGTCTCTATTAAGGGTCCTTTGAGGTCTGTGGGCCTGGATATCAGTATATTTCTCAAGATTTGGAAAGTTTTCAGCATTTTTTTTTTGTCGGTGATTGGCTAACTTAATTTAGCATATTATCTTCTCTAACTCCAATGATTTACCTGCAGATGCCATGATTTTATTCTCTTTTATTGCCGAGTAATATTCCATTGTGTATATATGCAACATTTTTTTAATCCATCCATCCACTGAAGGGCATCTTCAGTTGGCTCCACAGTTTAGCTATTGTGAATTGTGCTGCTATAAACATTGATGTGGCTGTGTCCCTGTAGTATGCTGTTTTTAAGTCCTTTGGGTATAGACCAAGGAGTGGGATATCTGGGTCGAATGGTGGTTCCATTCCCAATTTTCCAAGAAATCTGGATACTGCTTTCTATATTGGCTGCACCAATTTGCAGTCCCACCAGCAATGTATGAGTGTACCTTTTCCCCCACATCCTCACCAACACTTATTGTTGTTTGTATGCATAACAGCTGCCATTCTGACTGGAGTGAGATGAAATCTTAGAGTGGTTTTGATTTGCATTTCTCTAAATGCTAGAGATGACGAACATTTTTTAATGTATTGTTGATTGATTGTATATCATCTTCTGAGGAGTGTCTGCTCAGGTCCTTGGCCCATTTATTTATTGGGTTATTTGTTTTTTTTGGTGCTTAGCTTTTTGAGTTCTTTTTATATCCTAGAGATTAATGCTCTGTCTGGTGTGTGAGGGGTAAAGATTTGCTCCCAAGATGTAGGCTCTCTATTCACCTCACAGATTATTTCTTTTTCTGAGAAGGAACTTTTTAATTTGAATTCATCCCATTTGTTGATTCTTAATTTTAATTTTTTCACCAACAGGACTCTTATTAAGGAATTTGGGGCCTAATACCACATGATGGAGATTAGGGCCTACTTTTTCTTCTACTAGATGCAGGGTCTCTGGTTTAATTCCTAGGTTCTTGATCCCCTTTGAGTTTTGTACATGGTGAGAGATACAAGTTTAATTTCATTTTGTTGCATATGGATTTCCAGTTTTCCCAGCACCATTAGTTGAAGAGGCTATCTTTTCTCCAATGCATGTTCTTGGCACCTTTGTCTAATATAAGATAATTGTAGTTTTGTGGGTTAGTCTCTGTGTCCTCTGTTCTGTACCATTGGTCTACCAGTCTGTTTTGGTGCCAATGCCATGCTGTTTTTGTTACTATTGCTCTGTAGTATAGTTTAAGGTCTGGTATAGTGATGCCACCTGCTTCACTCTTCCTGCTAAGGATTGCTTTAGCTATTCTGGGTCTCTTATTTTTCCAGGTGAATTTTATGACTGCTTTTTCTATTTCAATGAGGAATTTCATTGGGATTTTGATAGAATTGCATTAAATCTCTATAATGCTTTTGGAAGTATGGTCATTTTGATAATGTTAATTCTGCCTATCCAAAAGCAAGGTAGATCTTTCCATCTTCTAAGGTCTTCTTTGATTTCTTTCTTTAGGGTTCTGTAATTTTCATTGTATAGATCTTTCACCTCTTTCATTAAGTTGACTCCTAAGTATTTTATTTTTTTTGAGGCTATTGTAAATGGGGTAGTTTTCCTCATTTCCCTTTCTGAGGATTTGTCACTGATATACAGAAATGCTTTTGATTTATGGGTGTTGATTTTATATCCTGCTACTTTGCTGAATTCATTTACTAGTTCTAGAAGTTTTCTGATGGAACTTTTAGGGTCTTCCAGGTATAGAATCTTATCATCAGTAAATAGTGCCAATTTGAGTTCTTCTTTTCCTATGTGTATCCATTTAGTTTATTTTGTCTTTCTAATTGCTCTGGCCAGTGTTTCAAGAACTATGTTAAATAGAAGTGGTGAAAGAGGGCATTCCTTGTTCCAGTTTTTAGAGGGAATGCCCTCAATTTTTATCCATTTTGAATGATGTTGGCCTGGGGCTTAGCACCGCCTTTATGATGTTGAGATATGTTCCTGTTATCCTTAGTTTTTCCAGTGTTTTGAACTTAAAGGGGTACTGTATTTTGTCAAATCCTTTTTCTACATCTATTGAGATGATGATATGATTCTTATCTTTAAGTCTATTGATGTGATGAATTACATTTACTAATTTCCAAGTGTTTAACCAACCTTGCATCCCTGGGATGAATCCCACTTGATCATGGTGCACGATTTTTTTTGGTATGCTTTTGTATTTGATTTTCCAGAATTTTATTGAGAATTTTTGCATCTATGTTAATTATAGATATTGGTCTTGTTGGGAGTTGCCCCAGCTCCAAAGACTAACTTCCCCATCCCCCGAGAAGAGCCGTCCAATGGTGAGCCCTGCTGGCTCACATGATCCTTACCCACCAATCAGACTAGCCCTGCTGGTTCACATGATCCTTACCCACCAATCAGACTAGCCCTGCTGGCTCACATGATCCTTACCCACCAATCAGACTAGCCCTGCTGACTCACATGATTCTTACCCACAAATCAGAAAGCACCCCATGCCAACTGTTAAACTGTTCAACCATTGAACTGTTATAACTGTCAAACCACCCCCGGCTCTATAAATATGCAGAGCTGTTCCTCAATAAATGGGCATTTTCTCTGAAGGCAAGCCTTGATCATTCTTTCAGGTCTGAAGTTTTCTTTTTTTTGATGTGTCTTTGTCTAGTTTTGGAATCAGAGTGATATTGGCCTGATAGAATGAGTTTGAAAGTGCTGCCTCTTTTTCTATTTCCTGAAGTAAATTGGAGAGTATTGGTTTTAGTTCTTCTTTAAAGGTCTTGTAGAACTTGGCTGTGTATCCCTCCAGTCCTGGGCTTTTCTTGGTTGGTAGGCTTCTGATGGTGTCCGCTATTTTGTCACTTGAAATTGATCTGTTTAAATTGTGTATCTCATCCTGATTGAATTTGGGCAAATTATATGACTCAAAAATTTGTTGATGCCTTCTATATTTTCTTTCATTAGTGTACAAGTTTTCAAAATAATTTCTAATTATCTTCTGTATTTCTATAGTGTCTGTTGTGATATTTCTTTTTTCATCACATATGTTAGTGATTTGAGTTCTCTCTCTCCTTCTCTTCATTAAGCATGGCTAAGGGTCTGTCAATTTTATTTATTTTTTCAAAGAATCAACTTTTTGTTCTATCAATTTTTTCAATTGTTTTCAATTTCACTTACTTCAGCTCTGATTTTAATTATTTCCTGTCTTCTGCTTCTTTTGGTGTTGATTTGTTCTTCTTTTCCTAGGGCTTTGAGATGTAATATTAAGTCATTTATTTGTTGACTTTTTCTTCTTTTAAGGAATGAACTCCATGCAATGAAATTTTCTCTTATAACTGCTTTCATAGTGTCCCTGAGATTTTGAAATGTTGTATCTGTGTTCTTATTCACCTCTAAATTTTTTTAAATCTCCTCTTTGATGTCTTCTGCAACCCATTGTTCATTTAGTAGCATATTATTTAGTCTCCAGGTGTTGGAGTGGATTTTATTTCTTATTTTATGATTGATTTATAATTTCATTCAATTATGATCTGATAGAATGCAGGGTAGTATCTCTGCTTTTTTATGTCTGCTAAGAGTTGCTTTATGGCATAGTATATGTTGTATTTTAGAGAAGGATCCATGTGCTGCTGAGAAGAAAGTATATTCTCTTGTTGAAGGATGAAATATTCTATATATGTCAGTTAAGTCTAAGTTATTGATTGTATTATTGAGTTTTATAGTTTCTTTATTCAGCTTTTGTTTGGAGATCTATCTAGTGATGAAAGAGGTGTGTTAAAGTCACACAAAATTATTGTGTTGTGATCTATTTTTCTCTTGAATTTGAGAAGAGTTTGTTTGATGGATGTAGACGCTCCATTGTTTGGGACATATATATTAATAATTGTTAAGTCTTGTTGGTGTATGGTTCCCTTGAGCAGTATGTAGTGTCCTTCTTTATTCTTTTTGATTGACTTTAGTTTGAAGTCTGCTTTATTTTATATGAGGATGGAAACCCCTACTTGCTTCTGAAGTCCACGTGAGTGGTATGATTTTTCCCAACCCTTCACCTTCAGTCTGTGGATGTCTTTTTCTATGAGAGGAGTCTCTTGGAGGCAGCATAATGTTGGGTCTTTTTTTTTTTTTGATACAATTTGCTAGTCTGTGTCTTTTGATTGGTGAGTTTAGGCCATTAACATTGAGAGTTATTATTGAGACATGATTTGTATTCCAGCCATTTTTATTTATTTTTGGTATTTAATCTGACTTGGTTTCTCCTCTGATCACACTCCTTTAGTGTGATCCCTCCCTCTGCTGATTTTCATCATTGTTTTTCATTTCCTATTCTTGGAATACGTTGCTGAGGATGTTCTGTAGTGCAGGCTTTCTAGTTGTAATTTCTTTTAAGTTTTGTTTTTCATGGAAGATTTTTATTTCATCATCAAATCTAAAGCTTAATTTTGCTGGATATAAGATTCTTGGTTGGCATCCATTTTCTTTCAGAGCTTGGTATGTGTTGTTGATCTCCTGGCTTTGAGGGTCTGGGTTAAAAAATATGCTGAGATACGAATTGGTCTCCCGATATGTGATCTGATTTCTCTCTCTTGCAGCTTTTAAAATTCTACCCTTATTATGTATGATAGGCATTTTCATTATAATGTGCCTTGGTGTAGATCTGTTGTAATTTTGCACATATGGTGTTGTATAAGCCTCTTGTATTGGTTTTCTTCATGCTTGGGAAATTTTCTGATATTATCTCATTGAAGAGATTGTGCATTCCTTTGGTTTAGAACTCTGTGCCTTCCTTTATCCCAATAACTCTTACATTTGGATTTTTGATGCTGTCCCATAATTCTTTGTTATTCTGTTTATGGTTTCTTACTGTCTTCACTGTGTGATCAACTTTATTTTCCAGATTGTATACTTTGTCTTCATTATCTTCATTATTCTTTCTTCCAAGGGATCTAGTCTGTTGGTTATGATTTCTATTGAGTTTTTAAAATTTACTGTACCCTTCATTTCAAGGATTTCTGACTGGTTTCTTTTCAGGGTCTCTATCTCTCTCTTGAAGTAATTTTTGCTACCTGTATTTGCTCTCTTATCTCATTGTTGAGTGATCAATTTTTGACTGTATTTGCTCATTTAGATCATTCTTTAATTTTAATTATGAACCTTCTGAACTCCTCTGACGTTTCATCAACTTGGCTGTCCATGGGTTCTGTTATTATAGTGTCTGGTTTGTTTGGGGCACTTTCCTTCCTTGTTTTTTTTTTATGTTGTCTGTCTTTTCTTCTTGCAATGTGGATCTGAGATATTACAGTTTCTTCCCTATATTCCTGTAGTGCCCATGCAGATTCTCTGTACCTCACCTTGATGTTGGGCTTCCAGACCCTGCTGGGATCCCTCAATGAATGCTACTGCATCCTGGATCTGGTGTGGGTGGATCTGGGCCGCTAGGCTTGACCTACCTCGGTGGTCTGCTGGTCAGAAGGGGCTAGGCTCTGGTGGGTGTCTGCCCCACCAGGGGAGGGGTGAACTGGACCTACTGAGAGTGTGGTCCCGCAAGGGCTGGTGTGGGCGTCTGGGCTGGATCTAAGCTCCTGAGGTAGTCTGCTGGTTGGAAGGGGTGGTCTTGCACCAGAGACTGGAAGGGTGGTCTGAGAGCGTGGGTCCTATGAGGGCTGGTGTGGGTGGTTCCCATAAGTCTTATAGGCTTTCTTTTTTTTTCTTTTTGTCTGATTTCAAAAGACTTGTCTTTTTTTTTTTTTAGTACTTTTTAGTTGTAGATGGACACAATACCTTTATTTTATTTATTTTTATGTGGTGCTGAGGATTGAACCCAGTGCCTCAGACGTACTAGATGAGCGCTCTACCGCTGACAACTCCAGCCCCAAAAGACTTGTCTTTAAGCTCAGAAATTCTTTATTTTGCTTGATATGGTCTGCTGTTGAGACTTAAAGCTGTATTTAAAATTTTATTTGTTGTGTTCTTTAACTCTGAACTTTCTGTTTTGTTGTTATTATTATTATTTTTGTGCCAGAAATTGAATCCAGGGGTGCTTAACCACTGAGCCACATCTCCAGCCCATTTTTTATTTTTTGTTTTGAGACAGTTCTCACAAGGTTGCTGAGGTTGGCTTTGAACTTGAGATCCTCCTGTCTCAGCCTTCCAAGCCACCCTGTTCAGCTTGGTTTGCTTGCTTTCTTTCTTTCTTTCTTTCTTTCTTTCTCTCTCTCTCTCTCTCTTTCAAATAATATCTATCGTTGTTAAATTTTTCATTCAGTTCATGAATTGCCTTCTTAATTTTATTGAATTGTCTGTCAGTATTCTCTTGTATCTTATTGAGTTTCCTTAACGTCATTAATTTGGATTATTTTCAGGAAATTTGTCGATTTCCATTTTTTGGAGTCTGTTCCTGTAGAGTTATTGTGTTCTTTTGGAAGCATATCCCATATGCCATATCCCCACTCACTCTGATGTCTGGTTTGTCATGCTCCTGTGTACCTATGTTGGAATTTGTGCATCTGATGAATCATATTCTAATGTTATAGGTAGCCTTCATAGAGAAAGACTTTCTCCTGCTGGGGAGTCCAAGGTCACTGCTTGGATAGACTACTTTAGCTTTGGTTCCAGGAGGGTGCTCTGGTGAAGGGTCTGTGTAGCTTTCTGAGTTGCAGTCAACACGTGATGCCTGTGGGTATCTCAGTGGCCTAGGCTGGAGGGGTTGTGGGTTTTTATCACATCTGGGGTGTGGTTCTCCTAGGTAGAGAGGGTTTTCAGAAGCTCTGGATGCAGGGTGCTTGGGATGATGTGGGATAGGGGTGGGACATCTGTCAGTCTCCATGGTCCAGGTGGAGGGGGGCCCTCTGGAGGCCCAGGCAGGTGAGACTCAGTGCAGCAGTGGAGGCAAGGGGCTGTCATGTTCCAAGAGCCTGTGGAAGTGGGGCTCATCTAGTGGGCCTAGATTGGTGTGGTACCGCGCGCCTGGTAGCAGAGAAGGGCACCTGTCTGCCTTTGGAGGGCTGCACGGAGGCTAGGTTGAATTAATATGCCTTGATAGGGCACCCATTTCTTCCTGAGGGCTAGCTGTGTGGCTTCATGGTGTCTCTAGGGGAAAACCTGCTCAGAGTGGGCTGTCCGACTGCTTCTCAGGGCCAAGAGTGGGCCAAGTCACTCAGAATAGGCTGCTTGGCTGTTTCTTGGAAGCGGAAGGATGGACAGTGCCACCTAGTTGCTTTCTAAGGGTGTCAGTGGGCTGAGCCTTTCAGAGCAGGTTGCTTGGCCACTCCCCAGAGTCATACGTGGGGCTTCCTGGATGCTTTTTCGGGTGCTCGACTGATGAAGTTTCTCAGGACAGCCTGCCGCACTGCTTCTTGGGCCACAGGATGATGGATGGGGCTGTCTAGCGCTTCCCAGCTGCCTTAGAGGACCAAGCCATACATTAGGGAGGGATGCTCAGAGGCTTTCCAAGGACACCTGGGAAGAGGGTAGACCTTGTCTGGTGAGTTTGCAGAGCTGGATTGGCTAAGCTGCTCAGGTCAGCTGCCTGGACGCTTCATCTCAAGCTGGAGCCATGGAGCAGGATGCTGGTGGGGTGAGGGTTCCCCGTGGGCTGGGCTCTTTCTCTGGGGCAATGCAGTAGTGGGCAACCTGGCAGCTTCCCCAGTGGGGCTTAGGCTCTATGAAAGCTGCAGCTTCTCCAGCACTAAATGCTCAGGTGTCGTGGCATGATGGGTGGTGATCAGAAGTTGTCAGCAGTTTCTTAAAAAATGGATTTATTATTAATGATGAGCCTTTCCCAAATATACAGTTATATAGATCTGAGTTCTCCAGAGAAATGGAACCAATAGGAGATTCTGCACACACACACACACACACACACACACACACACACACACACGTAAACACAGTCATGAACCACATAATGATGTTTAGGACTGCTAAGGGCCTCTTTGCTCAAGACACAGGCTAGTAGATGCTGTGTGCTGGGTTCTCTTCTTTGAAAGACCATGATGTGCTCCATGCTCTGGGACGTCTCTGCCATATCCCCACTCACTCTGGCACTGCTTCAGGGCTCCAGGGGAATAGCTGTTGCATTTCTTTGTTTGGTCTTCTCTCTCTCTCTCTCTCTCTCTCTCTCTCTCTCTCTCCTTCTCTCCTTCCCTCTGCCTCTGTGTAGTGAAGCATGCCTAGCATTTGTAGTCAGCCATCTTGCTTATGTCTCTCCTTAATAGAAAACATTTGAAAATAGAAAATAAAGCTTAGAATTTGAGACAAATGGTTTTAAAGTTCTTTTAAAGAAACTATGGATTTTGAAGACAATAGGAATAATAATTCAAGAGCAAACAAACAATATGGAGTGGCCGAGAGCTCTAGTACAAGTTGATCACATTATGAGGCCAAAATAAGGATGATCTGATCAGGTCTCGCAAGCCCTTGGCCACAAAATAGGACATTATCAATATTTTTTGAAGAAATGGATTTAATATGAGTGGTAAATCTTGCGTGGACGTATGACTATATCAGTCTGGGTTCTCCAAGCAATAGAACCAATATGGCACTGCATAGTGATGTTCTGGTCAACAGAGGTCCACGTATAAAACAGTGGTTCCACAAGATCACAACAGAGTTGAAAAATTCCCAGTTCTTATTAGCAGGGTAGCCAGTCCAGTATCATAGTGCAACACGTTACTCACGACTTTGTGGAGACGCTGGTATAAACAACCCATTGTGCTGCTAGTGTTATAATTATGTACGGTACATAACACTTGATAATGATGACTTAAGACCATGTTACTGGCTACGTATATACTATACAAGAAATGCTGTACACAAAATACAGTGTACTGCTGAGTTTACAATAAAGAGAAAAATTCCCAGAGCCAAATCTTTGCAGTAAAACCAAAGTCTAGAATGGTTGTAGTAGGTCTTAGAAATCACAAGACAGAAGATGAAGGCTTAGGCCAACTGGAAATGAAATTGAGATCCCTGTGCATAAAGTAGTAGTTAAGGCAGCAATACCAGTGAACAGGGTGGACTAGGGAATGCTTTTGGCTCAAGAATGACTGGAAAAAAGAGTTCCTGATATCTAAGTAGCTACAAAACTATTCTCACATAGTTTGGGGGTTCCAGAGAAATGGAAATAACATGCTGAAATAACAACCAAACCAAGACATTATCATAAAAGTAAATTATTGAACATTTGATAGAAGCAAATGTAAAATATCTCTGGAAGAATGTATCCTCAACCCAGGCTCCACAAAGCAAACCATAGAATTAATCCTTAGGAACTCCAGTTTTGGGGATTATTCAAATATTTAGAGTACATTTTTTCAAAATGAATAAAGAAATTAGTGAAGAAATAAGAAACAAGATCTTAGAGATAGGAGAGACTAAGCAGATTTGAAAAAAGAATAAAATAGAACTATTTTATTTTATTTCTATGGGTGTTTGAAGAGAAGCATTATAGGGAAACTATAGAAACTCAATGGAAGGGTTAAATAATACATTAGATGCAGCTATAGAGAGAATCAGTCAGTTAAAAATGTGGAAATAACCAAGAACATACCAGAGATAGCTAACAAGGGATTCTTTCTTTAAGTTAACATCTCTTTGGGTCACTTTTGAGTTACATTTCCCTAGAAGATGAAACAGTGCACATGTAATGATGATGTTATACTAATACTATAAATAAATGGAGAAGTCCAAGTTACACAAACCACAGAGACAAATCAATTTTTTCTTTTCCTCTTCTTTTTGTTTGTTAAAGAAGATAATTTGATATTAAAATTATTCATGCAATGTATGATAATGGATCTGGGCTTAAATGGTACCTCCAGAAGAAGGTATCCACAAAATTTGGTTTTTCTACTACCTCTATTTAGAAAATATTGATAAAGTGTTCTAATTCTCTGTGTGAACACATTCACTTTTGTTTATACAATTAGGATTTTTAATTGATACTTTAAGCTTAGAATTCTTTTTTGTGGTAGGACTGTTTTGTACATAATAAGGTGTTTAACAATATTCCTGAAGCAGGTCACCAGAGCTCAAGTTTGTACTCAAAACAGGTGATTGCCATTGATTTTGTACCACAAACAAAGGTGCAGAATCTTTAGCTGCTCATTCTTAGTTTTCAGATGCTTTCTTTGCTTTTGACAATGGCAAAGCCCTTGGAAGGGTGGCTAACACAATAAAACTTGGTCAATGTTATTAGCTATTGTCATTATCATATGATTGATGAGGGTAGGCAATATGGTGGATGTGACAAAGTCCAGGTGGGCAAGGAAAGGTCTGTCTCATTCTGGGATGTGAAGAAAGAATAGGTGTCAATGGGTGTTTGAAGAGAAGCACTACAGGGTAGGGCTCTTATCCTAGCTGCACTCTGGAATCACCTGGAGAGAATTTTCAACACTCATGCTGGCAATCCAATCCTAGAGATTTTGATCTAATTACCCTGAGATGGGGCCTGGGCATTGATATTTATAAAATCTCCCCAGAAGGTTCTTTTGCACCACCAGGTCTGTGAACTGTGTTTGTAGACAAAACACATGTTGAGGGAAGAGTGACACAGGAGTAACAGAAGGAAGCCAGAGAGGGAGAGTGCAGACAGGGCCAGCTTCCGCCGTTGGAGATGAGGCTGGAGCGCAGGTGGAGGTCCACCTGGCAGGGCTTATAGGCCATGTTAAGGGTCTTCCTCTGGCCCACTGGTGAATTATTGGACTGTGCTGATGATCACTTTTCCTTAGAGTTTCCTGCTCAGCCATGTCTTCTGTTCAAAGAAAGACTTTTCATGAAGCTAAAGAAACTTAAACCTTACAGTCCCTCAGGACATGGGCTCCTTAGGATATCAGCCATGGTTTGTATGGTGTTTGTTTTAGCAAAATTTGCAGCAACCAGATATGTTTGCACCATAAGATAAGATCCTTTTCTTTCAATACTCCAATATCCCCTCTGTCAAACATCCTTTATGTCGGGGTTGGCAATGGCATTTTTGAGAAGTTGAATTGAGGATTTGTTTATTTTAGGTTTAGTGGGATGTATTTATATGTTTTGTTGCCATTTCTGCAAGTGGATCATTGCTAGATATTCCTGCACTGAAATGTCTCCAGCAATACTGGCTCCTCTAGGTGTGTGGGCTCATCTGGTGCCGCAACATGATGAGGGACAGGAGATGGCTTGGCTCATGAAGGGAGGCACAGTTTGGAGTCCCTCAGTGAAGATGAAAGCTAGGAAGGTCTTCTGGTTATCATGAGGTTGTGGAAGTGTAGCCAAGAATTAGATTCCCATTGAATGATTCAGTCCAGTGTAACATCTGTGTGTATTTGATGATCTTTTTAAAAAATATTTTTTATAAGTTTATTTATTTACTTTTTATGTGGTGCTGAGGATTGAGCCCAATGCCTCACCTGTGCTAGGCAAGCGCTCCACCACTGAGCTACACCCCAGCCCCGTATTTGATGATCTTGTCCTGACAAAATTTGGTGATTCCATGTGAAACATAAGGCAGATCATACCCCCAAAACTTATTTCATTAGAAGGAAGAAATAAATTTCAACAGAGGTAATAATTAACTTTTAGTTTACTTGACAATTAAAGTAATGAAGGAGAATTAATTGTATAAACCCAACTTGAAAAAATTAATATCTCTTGCTGATTATTAACAAAGAAAAAATAGCCTAAAACTCAATATGCCACTGCCATTAGGACATTGATGACAAATTTGTAATCCTAAAGAACCATCATTTGAGATTAGTTAGTTACTACCTCTACCAGAAAACTTTATATGCCCTGAAATTTTACAGTTCACATATGGAACTTGATAGGAATTTCTCCCTAAATGAAAATAAACCTAAATATTTTGAATGCCATCACCAATAAGGAATTGTGAAACAAAAAACCTTTTTAAATTAGCAATGATTAAAAAAATTCCATAAACTGTGTTAGGGGGAAAACTAGTGTACTCCCTTCAAACAAAATGACATTATAAAATCATTGTTGAAGGATATTCAGAAAAATGTAAGTCAATAGTCTTGTAGAAACGTATTAGCTAATAAAAGTTATCCTGTTTATCTGAATTATGTGATTGTGGTGTTTGTCAGCTTTCTTAAAGTTTTTATTTGTGATTTCCTTCCTTTTTATAAATAAACATTCACTCTTATGTCTGATATTCATAATTTTGTATTTTTTCTTAAATTTATATATAAGTGGTTCCTGATTTATAATGGTTCAACTTATGATTTTTTGACTTTAAGATGGTGTGAAAGCAATGTGCATTCATAGAAGCCACACACCTACAATGGTGCTGTGCAGCTCAGGTGTGTGCAGTGCATTCTCAGCCCATGATATTTATGACCTGCAATTGGCCTATCAGGACCTGGTCCCATAATAAATAGAGGAGTATTTATAGTGGAAATCCCCTGGATGAACTTCAGGCCCCACAACACGTAGCTCCTGCCATGCCTGTCTGATATGGTGTATGGGTCCCCTTGGACAATTCATGATGTGATGGTTCCATGTCTCTATATTTGTTATAAGTTGAGAGAAAACAAAAAAATACCTTACACAATTTTATTATGCATTAAACTAATGTGCATTACAGTTGAATAGCAACATAAAAACATAATTTTAATTTAAAAAGTAACTTTATTGATTTTGAAATTAATAAGGTAAAATATTTTATTTTTAAAATTATAATAATACAGAGGAAATAGAGCAAAAATAGATAAGTAAATCAAAGTTCTTTTCTCCTCCCTTCCAGTTACTCAGAGGTGATTATTTGGTGTTTTTGTTTCCCACACTATTTCAATTTATGTACTTGTGGAAAAAAAATATATATTTTTTTCCACAAGTACATAAATTGAAATATATGTGTGTGTGTATTCATATACCCCAAAATATGTACATACATAAACCTTTTTAAAATTTAACAAATAAACATAATGAAATGATAAAATATAATGTCTTTTACTCTTTGAACAATCAGTCCATTCTGTATCAGTAAATATATATCTATTCTGTTTTTCTAAGAGAAGCAAAATCTAGATCTAATATAATTGAATCAATCTCCTATAGAAGGACACTTAGGATATTTTTATTCTTCCCATCATACACAATGCCTCACTAAGAGTCTTTGTATACGAGTTTGTATTTCCAGAGGTCAGATGCTTCCAGATTAGGTTTCTGGAGCAAAGACAATGGGCATAAACATTTCCATTGCTTAGTACCAAATCATCCTTCAGAAAAGACTAGCTTCCAAACTCTTGCCATGAGCCCGGCCAGCCTGGGATCTGCGGTCGTGCCAAGCTGGCTGAGCCTGGGGGACCTGGGCATTCTCAGAGCTGCTGGCCAAGTTTATGGGGGAAGGGGGGAAAGGGCAGGGAGGCAGGGTCCCTGCAGCAGGTCTCGGCTTCTTCATCTCCTCCACAGTGGTGTTCTGGTCCAGATTCGTAGACCTCCCGAGCAGACCAAAACTCTCCAGCTGGCTGGACCTCTCTGAGAAGGGGTCTGACAGCCATCTGGTGTCGTTCAGGCACACTTCTATGGGGAATTCACCTCTCATCTCCTCCTTTGAAAGAGGGGGTCAAACTATTTCTTGTAACCACTTTTAGTCAACATTCTGAGGTGACTTCTGATACACACACCCTCCTCCTCCTCCTAACTTCCCAGGACTGTGGTCCTGTGGTCAGCTTGACAGGCCCCTCCAGGTTTTCGGCCCGTCCACCGTCTGACTGTGGTGACCCTTTTCCCCCTCAGCAATGTGGGGTGCAGCAGCTTTCCTTGCAGCCTTGTTCTTGCTCACGCGACGGCTTTAATAATTTATGTGGGTTATTACTTCCTTTCCACCCCCTAATTTCTCACAGCTGGGTTCCATGCCTGCTCGGTGAGTCCTGCTCTGAAGTTTCTTTCCCAGGGCCCCTTCAACCTAGTTTCTTGTTGAAGTTCTTTTCTATGCCTTTGGACCTCTTCCTGTTACTGTCACTCGCAGTACCACCGCTAGGGCTGTATCTCCTAGGGATTCACTTTTTGTAATTCAACAATAAAAACCTAAAAGCTTTTTGGATCTACACAGACAATCCCAGGATCTGAAGCTCTCTTTGATAAATATAGAGCAAGTATGGTAAGTGGAATCCACTGTATCCTCTTTACAGGCAACCTCCTTTGATCTTCAAACTTGTCATCTTTATTTTATCAACATGGTTAGCTATTGCAGCCCACATGCAGTGGAAGGAAATGTCTAATGCCTGGAAGGCTTTTCTGCCAGAGTCAGCAGCGGCTTGTCAGGCAAACAACTTCGGAGGTCCTGACTGTGGTCCCGACAGCACTCATTTACCAGGCCCCAGGCACTGAAATATGGGAATCCAGGAGACTTTTAGGAAAAGGTGTCACCTTCATGAACATAGGGTCTTCACCTGTCAACAGACAGTTAAAAAAAGTCTCCAAAGGAGATGGACACATGCTTCTGCTCAAAGGTGGAAACACTCGGGCTAGTTGGATTGGGAAGAGGCCAAGGTTAATAGCTGTGGTGGACCTAAGTGGTCATCATAGCATGGGTGGACAACGTGATGAACACATCATTGACTCTGTGGTCAAATGGCCTAACCAATGTCCTCATCTGGTGTTGTATGGAATACTGGTGGGAGAGAGTGAGTTATCAAGATGCTGAGACGTCAACCCCAAACCTCTGAGCCCAGGCAGGGCCTGGGGCACCAGGGAGGGCCAGGTGGCTCATCTGGGGCCTCAAGTAGCCTCTTCTATTTCGTATCCACTGTGCTGTAATTTTCTCCATGTGTCCCGAAGTGGAAAGATTGGAAACACGACCAGCAGGTCTTAAAGGCTGGTAGTCAGGAAAGTATAGGGTTTAGGATGAGGGAAAATACAGTGTGAAAGGAGAAATGCAGGTGAACGAGACCAGACAGTGTAGTGCACTACACTAATGTGTAAGAGTGAGGGGAGCGAGTGCCATGGGATGGCAGGGGAGGGCAGATGGTGAGAGGCATCTACACCTGTATCTATGATGTATGCATACAAACTATTTTTTTTGAAAATATTTTTTAAATTGTAGATGGACACAATATCTTTATTTATTTATTTTTATGCGGTATTGAGGATCAAACCCAGTGCCTCCCACATGCTAGGCAAGTGCTCTACCACTGAGCCCCAGCCCCAGCCCATGCATACATATATATTAATAGGGGGAAATAAAGTCCTTGAATTTTCCTTTTCCTTTTTCCTTTTTTTGTTAACTCTAGGAGTCTGACTAACATTTGTTTGTCATGTCCTCTAGACTCTGGACTTCCTGAGAAAAAGGACTATTTATGAATTTTTATCCTGAAATCTAACAGAGTGCCTGCCATGTATCAATATTTACTGAATAAATGTTTATTAAAAGGACTGGATGTGAAGGAATTGCACAAGAAGAAATCTATTCATGCCTTCAACTCCACACACATTTTAGAAACACGATTGTGTGCTGGGGTCTGGGAATTCAGATGAATTAGAAATGCCGTAGTTCCCCAGGACTCCCTAGCTTAGAAGACGAGGCCAACTGATAACACCTTACCAGAGGCTGCCCAAGGTCAGTTAAACACCTAGAGGGGAATGGGCTGTTTTCTCCTGGGAGTAGTCAGGAAGCCAGAGATGATCCTTCAATTGAGTTTCTTTTTAAAGGTCGATTGAAATGGAATGTACATGTACCCACGGTCCTGGCTTACCATGGTTTGACTTATAATTTTTTGAGTCTACCATGGTGCAAAAGAAATAGATGGTCAGTAGAAATCATACTTTGGATTTTGAGTTTTGGTCTCACCCTGCATGGCGACGTGCAGTATGATGCCTCTCATGGCGCTGGGCCGTGGCAGGAAGTTCAGCTGCGAGATCACCAGGGGCAACCTGTACTCTGAGTGTCCTGGGTTGCGGAGTGGCGGTCTTCAGTAGGTTAGGTGAGTTGATCACATGTTCAACTTTCAGTAGGCTCATGGGCACAGCCCCACTGCACATCAAGGAGCATGTGTCTAGCTGAGTGAAATGGGACAAATCCAACGCACCATGTACCCAGACGTGAAGCTCCCCAAGTCAGGGGAGGTGCAGGGAAGTCCAATGCACAGGGCTGTGTCTCCAGAGTGGAGACACAGTGGTGTGTGGTGGACATGCCAGCTGCATTAGCTGACGAGTCAAACATGGTTGGCACCCCCAAAGTAAGACCCTGTGGCGACCGTGGCTTGTGCATTGGTACAGGTGGACAGACTGATGACGATGATAAAAGCAGGGGACCCACCCACAGGATATCTTTGGAGACAAGAGGAGTGATGTCCTCCACAGTCCCTCCAGGGTCATTCAGCTTCTGCCGTGGACCTTAATTCTGTGGCTGTGTCTTCTACTTATGATAGACTCAATTTGCCTATCACATGAGTTTTCTTTCCATTATCTTAGTAACAGAACCCCTGATTTTACACTGGAGGGAGTTAAAGATGTATTTCCAAGTCTCCTTGCAGCTAAGTTCTGGCTAATATGCAGATATTAGCAAATCTAATGCAATATAAGCATAAATGCAATATAAGCATAAATATCGTATGCCTTGCTGGATTCTGTCCCTACCAGGGAGAAGACATACCCTCCTATCTCCCCGGCCTTCCTGAGGGCTGGAGCCTGACCACTCACACTGAACAATGTGAGATGTTACTGAGAGGAAATCTTTTTTCTCTCCTTGAACAAATCACCTCAAGGCCTGAGAATTGAGCTGTTGAAACACACACACAACTCTCTACTGACTGTCACTGAATGCCAAAGTCAACTGACTTTCTTTTCATTTCCCTTCTGCCCCTGGACTTTTATCTAGGCCTATTAATGGGATGAATCAGTATTTCATTTATCCCTGATTCCAAGAGAGAATGGGGAGATAGATGGGTAGATAGATAAAGAAGGACTGAAAGATCTCCAGCTGCCTTCTCAACCAGGTATAAATGGGAGTTGCCCACCCAGAAACCCCACTCTGCCACCAACCCAAGACCCTGTGAGCACCAGGCCTGCTGTGTACCTTGCTTATACTTATACTTCTGTCTACTCTTACTCTTAAAAGCTCATGTCATCTCCCCCAACAGTGATTTCCAGACACAGTTCACCTCTTCCTAATAAATACCCTAAAAGCGCAGCGACCAGTTATGCTGCTCATTGTCAGGCCTATAAGTTAGAAAAACTTGCAAAAGTAATTGGCAACCAGACATGACCATAAATGTGAAACATCTTGCTGAGGGTGGGTGAAAAACACCAAAGAAATATAGCTCAGGCCATGGAAAAAACTATGAGGCAGGATGTGAACCCCTTCTACTGGAAGAAATGTAATATAAAAAGTACACAGCTGGATTGAAGTTGCTCACAAGGATCAAAGTCAGGTTCTAGACCAGAAAGCCCAAGAAGAGTCAATCACACTGTTTATGGTATGTGATTTCTGGAAGGAATTATAAGAAATGAAAGCAATTTTCTATTAAAACAATTGTGCCTGTAGGCTTCTGCCTAGATGTGCTGAACCTGACTCTCAACTCTATTTTTGGTTTGCAAGATTTTCCATAGAAGAGACAATCTTTCTGCTCTTTCTTATAGCCTTTCTCATCAAAGTGGAACTTTGGGTGGCTTCATATCATAACCACAGGCCAGAGGAGATGCCTCTTCTGTGGTGTGAGTTGCTCCCTGGAAATTCTTGGTAGAGATGTTAAAGTGAGGTGCCCTGGATGGGTGCCCTGGATGAAAGGCCAGAACGTCCCTCCCCCTGGCAGGTATTTGCCACCACCTGGCTCTGTCTTGCTTTTTTCACAAAGCGTATTGGTACCTGGCGCCCCTTCATCTGTGTGATTTCCTTGGGGCTGACAACCTCGTGGGGGACGGGGGTGCTGATGGAAGTTGCAGGCTTGTTTCCTTTGGGCAGCCCAGTGGTCTACACCGATTTTGAGTCGAAATGTCTTTAGGCAAGCAGCAACTCCAGCTCAGCGTCACCACCACTCCTGTGGCCTCCACCTGATGTCGTCACGCGTTTTGAGTTCTCTGCCTGGCCTGCTGGGGCCATTTGCAGATGGGAACGGTGGCTTCTTCCCATCAGGTCTGGCCCTGGTCCACAGCTCCAGAGAGCAGAGCATCCTGGTTCCCCAGCTCCCGTCACGCAGGCATCAAGTGAGTGTGTGTTCCCTGGGAACTGAAGTGAGAAGGTCCATTTGTGGCTTCTTCTAACCTGTCATAGGCAAGAGGGGACTTTCTGCCCTTTTCACAATTCTCATCTGTAGGAGGGTCGGGGGTTACAACTCCTTGGTGAGAGAGGTGGAAACGAAGGGCCAGTCACTGTGGCAGGAAGAGTGGTGCTCCCTCATCTCTAAGTCAGCCCACATTTAAATCCCCAAACCTGTGAACCTGCCACTGTGCGAGAAGGGACTTTGCAGGTGTGTTAAGGTCCTTGAGATGGGGCTTATCCTGCATTCTGTGTCCAGCTGGGCTCAGTGTAACCACAGGGATCTTATGATGGAAAGAGGGAGGCAGGAAAGCCAGAGTCCGAGAAGGTCACAGGCCGACAGGAGCAGCAGTCAGAGTGATGCTTTGCTGGAGGAGGGGGCAGAGCCCAGGGATGCCGTGTCTTCCAGAAGTGGACAGGGCAAGGGGATGCTCCCCTGGAGCCTCCATAGCGATGCACCCAGCCTACGCCACCCCTGGACTTCAGCCCAGTGAGACCTGTGTTGGACTTCTGAACTTGAGAAGCATAAGATGAAACATTCGTGCTGTTCTAAGACATCCGGTTTGTAGCAGTTTATTGTAGCAACCATAGGACACAGCATAGCGAGTCAACAGCTCTTGAGCACCTGTTTTGAGCTACTGGCAATTAAACGTGACAACCTACAGATAATGTTACTGAAACCCAGAAATGGGGATTTTAAAAATTGTCTCAAAATAAGACACAGATGTGGTCCTTAAACATTATTCTTTAAGAAACACAAATGTTAAACAAGTGCTTATAAATAGTAGCTGAGCAATTAGAAGTGTAAGAAATGAGGCAGAGAAATTTAGGGTACTCTGGGCCTAACCTGGGGTGACTGGAAAGGGATGCACAGCTGAGATCCGAGTGTCGGGTGGTAATTAGCCAGGAGAAGGGGCCAGCAAGGGTGTTCCAGGCGGAGGCAACAGAACGGGGAAGACTCCGGTGAACGCGGTGTGTTTGGGGAGGAAGAAAACCTAGTGTAACTGGCACGCTGAGGATGTGGGAGGGGTGGAGGGTGAAGAGGCTGAGAGCAGGCAGGCCTAGATGGTGATGACCACACTGAGCCCATGTCAAGACCTTGGAAGCCACAGGAAGCACCCGGGACGAGTTTTCCCCGTGGACTGCTGAGTGGCAGAGCTGGAGTTTCTCCTCATCTTCAGGGAGGTGGGGAGTCATCTTGCCAGGGGGTGTTGGAGCTTATCCAGATCCTCTTCTCTGCCCGTCTTGCAGAAGCAGGAGGATGCTGCACTGCGCCACCTTTTTGCAGGTAACAGGGACAGGTGACTACTTCTGCTGTGAGCAGAAGTGACGTTTCTGGACCATGTCTGGCTGCTCGCTGCACAACAGGCCGATCCATCAAGAGATGAGATATTGAGGCAAGGAAGCTCACGAGAGGACCACACGGCTCCTCTGGATAGGAAGCTGATTTCTGAATGTTTATGTAGGCGGAGGACGGTGTCACAGGGGATGGACGTCTTCTCAAAGCTGGAGGCCTCACGATGCGCCGCTGACCCTGGTTGCCTAGTCATGAGAGGTTTTCAGTTTTGGCAAATCTCACAAAAGTCATTATTTCCTTGGGCTGTTCCTCTTGGTTTAGCTACATCCCACACAAGGACAGGTTGCGGGTAGCTGCCCAGGGCCTCTTGCTGTTTGCAAATCGAATGCCAAACTCTCAGAAATGAATAAAAATTCCCCATTTCTGGGTTTCAGTAGCTTATTATTTGTAGGTTGTCACGTTTAATTGCCAGCGAGAAGGCCCAGGGTTCTTTTCTCCTGCTGTGTCAAGCGGGGAGGCTGCGTGTTCCAGCCGTTGCAGCTGTGGGCTGGTGGACACCTCAGGAAGCTCAACTCCTGAGCCGCTGCGAGGAGGAGTTGCCCCAGAGCCTCTTGGACCTGCAGAAAACGGTGAGGATGTAGCCTCTGTTGTGTTAAACTCTCGGCATTTTGGTGGTGCTACGGCATAACCTAGCTTTTCCTGGTTAATTCATTCATTTAATCCGGTGGCTTCTTGACCATCAGATGGAAGCTGAGGGACAGTTTGAACAGGGGCTCTTGGGCTGCTGCCTTTCTAGCTCTGACGCGGTCCCCAGGCAGAGCCATGGAACGTGCTTGCCGCCTGCACTGATTCTGCTGTGCTGCCACTGGCCAGGATTACAAGAACGGGGGCATATGGGTTGGATTGGGCTGGCCTACCCTGTGGATATCATGTGTTTTTTGAAAAAGAAAGAAAGAGAGAGGAAAGACTTTTCCTATTTCCCGTTTCTAGACTGAAGATTTCAAGGGAAGTTTATACCAGGTCTTTATAGTCTAGGAAGGAGTAGGGAGCTCTTGAAAATCTTGGTTAGTGTCTTGCTTTTTCTTAGCTTTGCTACTTGCATGTAAATTATTGCATGCAAATTATTGCATGCATGTATATAATTATGTTGCTCTAATTTAAAAACTTAAAAAGAGCTTTTCCCCATTGGTCTATTCACAATGTCTTATGTTCCTGAGGATCTGAAACATAAATATTTCCTCCCCAAACTATCTTACTGAGGAGGGGATTACCAGCACAGTACTTAAGAGATTCCAAGTATTTGTGGTCTTTTTATTTCTCAGGTTTATTTATTTTTTAACATTTGTAAACAATTAAGTTTATTTTGAATTATCATATACTTAGATTTAAAAAAATTGTTTCCCAAGTTTATAATTGTGATCTAGATCATCTTTCAAGTTTAGCCACTTTCTCACAAAAGTAAGAAAAGTGATGCTGCTAAAGGCCACACTGTTAATCAGAGATGGAGCCAGGACCACAGGCGCTGCGTCTCCCAGAGCTGTGCTCCAGATGCATCACACCTGAAAACATGATGATATAATAGAGTTAGAGTATATTCATGGTCTATTTCTAGTCTAGTTCAGAAAGTCTACATTTCAGGGCTTCTGTGGCTTTCCAGTTGAACATGGGGCAGAGTTCTGACGTACAACACTGATCAACAACAGATGGAAGGATCCCAGGATAAGATTTTGAAAAGATTTTTCATTGCTCACCTTTGTTCAGATATCTGACTACTTAGGATAAGCGAGGTTGTGCTGCAGTAACAAACTTACAAAATCTCAGTGGCTTACCCACACCCAGGTTTACTTTTCCCTCACAGTATGTTTGTCTGAAGTGGGTCAGTGGGTCTGGGTAACCTGGCACCTGGACCAGCAGAAGCTCCACCTACCTCTTGCTGTGGCACCGCCTGGAACACCCTCTTCATCATACAACAGGGAAGAAAGCACCTGAGTGCACCACACTGGCAGTTAAGTGCTCTGCCTGGGATGCTACATGTCACTTCCACTCACCAACCACGAGCAGAAACTGGACTCAGGGCTTTGCTGTTAGGGGGTGAGTATAATTTTTCTGGATTCCAGGAAAAAGGAGAGAATTGGATATACGTGGGCCTGAAGGTTTCTTTGTGGTGAGGTTTTAAGTTATAGATTTAATTTATTTAAATATATGATACTATTCAGACTTCCCAACTCACCTTATTTTGAGTTAGATATTTTGCACTTTGTCATGATTTTCCATTTTTTATCCAAAATTTCAAACTCACTGGCATGAAGTTCATAATATCTCCTTATGATGTTGATGTTTATAGAATTCACAGTGTCGTTTCTTTTTCAAGCTTGACCCTGATAATTTGTGCCTTTCCTTTTAATCATTCTTTCTAAGGGTTTATGCATTTTATTAGTTATCTGGAAGATTAGCTGGTGACTTTCCTGGATTTTCTCTGTAATGTGTTTATTTTATACTTTATCCAGTTTTGCTTTTATCTTCACTATTTTCTTGTTTCAGGTTTAATAAGCTTTTGTTTCTTATACATTTTTTAATATTGCTGGGGATTGAATCCAATGCTTTTGTTTTTATAGTTTTTTTTAGAGACATCTTACAATTTTTGATCTTTTGTCTTTCTTTATTTGCACTTTTAATGCCATGTGTCCGGTGTGCTTGATTAGATGTAGTTAGTGAATCAGAGAATCCTTGCCTTAGACTCACTTGCAAGGTTGTATCTTAGCCAGTGTTTCTCAACCAGAGGTGGGTTTGTCCCTTCAACCCCCAGGAACAACCAGCAGTCTCTGGAGACATTTTGGGTTGTCATAATTGGGGGAGGGAGCAACTGTTTTCTATGAGAAGATAATAGGAGTGCTGTTAAAACTCCTACCGTGCACAGGACAACTTCTCACACAATGATCTGGCTCAAAATGCCCATAGAGCTGAGGTTGAGGAACTCTGTGGGCCTGGACCTACTTATCAGCAGCAGATGCCCCTGTCCCCATCATGCCACCCAGTGGCTGCTGCTGTGGTTTGAATATGAGGTCATGAGGTGGTGGAAACTTAATCCAACTATGATGTTTAGGGATGGAGTTTTAAAAAAGGAATCAGGATAAGATAAGGTCATCAGGGTGGTCCCCCCATGATTGAATACTGGCGACTTGACCAGGAGAGTAGGAGAGAACAGGAGGCACATGGCTGTCTCTCTAGCCATGTGCTGTGGCTTAGGCATGAGGTACCCCAAGAAGCTCCTGCGCTCACGCAGGAATACTCAAGGGCGAAGCGACTGGGTTAGGAGAGCTGGGACCTCATCAGTCCCTCCTAGTCTGAGTGGACTGACTAGATGATCGTGTAGGCAGGTGGGGTGTGACTAGAGGAGGAGGGTCCCTGGGGGTGTGTGTCCTGGGCCCGCACCCTTCCCCCATGTTGCTCTGCTTTATCTTGAGCCCAGTCCCAAGGAGGTGGCTGTCTATGGACGGAGACCTCTGAAGCTGTGAGCCCTAAATAAACTCCCCCTCCTCTTAAGTTGTCCTTGTCAGGTGTCTTGGTTACAGCAGAGCAAATCTGACCAACACCATGTCTGGCCCTGAGTTGCCTTGGGAGTTGGCCAGCAAGAAAGCCATCACCAGGGTCAACTCTGTGACCTTGGACCAGATCTGCGAGCCACCACAAACCTGTTCTCTTTGTAACTTACCCAGTATGTGGTCTTGTGTTAATAGCAAGAGAAAATGGACCGTCACCTGTTCTCTTGCTTCTTTTAGTCCCAGAGATGCCATCCCTGACATCCTTGAACAGGTAGCTGGGCACCTAATGAGGCTGCATAATCTCTACTTTATTCTATTTTTCTTCATAACACATCATCTTACACATAATACACACATTTATATCTCATGTTTATTTATTTGCTTGCTTCCCCCTTCCCTGGTAAAATAGAAGCCCTAAGAGATAAAATTTGTCTATTTTGATGCTATTTTTTTTCCAAGTAGCTAGAATAGTATGGCGTAGTTAGTTGAATAAGTTAGTACTAATTGCAAGACTGAAGGTGTTGTTGCCTGGGTGCGAGTGTTTTCTTCCTAGTGTGCAAACACAGTTGTAAGTAAGACAGATGGGAAGTTAGAGTAAATACAAACATAGAAGACAGTTTCTGGTGGAAGAAGGCAAAGAGACTCCCCTATCTCCTTAGAACATTTATTTAAAAATATAACACCTACAAGCTCTTTCTCTGGCCCTTTGAGATGCCTGTAAACATCTTTAAAAGCTAAATAAGCTTCTTTCCAACTTTATAACCCAGAAGAGCATGGGAGTATCTCTTTGAAATGTAAGCATCCAGGAAGATGGTGCTCTCATCTCCAAGATTCTGTGGTACCCGACTCCCAATTGCTAACCTATTTTCTATCATAAGCACATGGAAAATGGTTTTTTCTTTTGCATAAAGGAAATTAGCAAACCCGGTGGCTGCACAATTGTCAGGTGAGCTTGGGAGGAAGTGTGTGTGACAAAGGGAGCTGTCGAATTCTCTTGAGTACTAGTTTTCATTGATCTGGAGACCATCTGTGAGATGGATCACATCTGCTTGGATGTGTAAAAGGAGGAGATTTTTTTTTTGTCTTCAGTGTTTTAGTGGCATGTCTGTGATACTTCACCAATAACAAAACTGCTTTCCTTCTCTTTGACTTTTGTGGAGAGTTTTCTTGGTTGTTAGGAGAGTTTCTTTTTAATTACGCTTCCCCAACAATGGTCTCTGGACATCCCAGGAGCTTACAGCGTAAAAGTGCTCGGCCAGTACTTCCTAGGCGGTTTCTTTGTCTCTCTTTTGGTGGCTGCTAGTCTCAGAGTCCCATCAGCCTCTTTCTCTCACACCGTCAAGAACACTTGTCCTACTGTACCCAAAGCTGAATCTCAGCTTCAAGGTGGGAACAAGAAACAGTATAGGAACGGACCCTCCTTTTGCTCCTTGGGTGGATTGTTGTAGATGATGTGGGAATGGGCCTAAAAATTAGAGGAACTTGAATGGTTTAGGCTCTGTGGTCATCGCTGGGTGGTATGTGATCTCACACTCCACACTGGAGCGGGCAGTGTTTTTCCTACAACCTGCTCCTGTCTGAAGACCTGTCTTTCTTTTTTGTATAGAATGCACAACTCTGGTGATATTTAAGCAACAGTTTTGCTAAAGAGCTAGTGTAAGTGTACAATGGCTGTGCGATGTTAGAAGTAGACGTGAGACATGGTCCGTTGTTTTAGGGGTGAAGAGGGGTGAAGGTCTTTACGAAGGTGAGCTGCACATACATTTCTCTCATTTCTTTATTTGCTTTGTCTTCCAGTCCTACCATTTTCTCTTCAGTCATCTCCTTAATTCCTCTCTACCCGAAGCTCCTCAGTCTAAATTCCCACTCATCCTTCCTGTATTTGGACTTGAGCCCAAGTGTGTCATTGAGAGCTCTCTTCTTTTGCGTTAGTTGCTGAACTAAAGTTTGCCTTCCTGATTGAGCTTCTGTCCATTGGCAAGGCTGAGGCCAGTTTTTCTTCTGAAATACTTGATGGGATGGGGGCTTTCCTCCCTCCTGTCCTTGGATGGTCTACTTGGTCTTCAGTTGTTGAATTAAGAGATGTTTCTTTTGGAAAATTAAAATGTCAGTGCACCCTATAACAGGGAGGGTACCACATGTATGAATGATTCTGAACACATGTTGGAAAGTGAAGCAATCCCTGGGACCCATGATACAGGTTGCCACTTGTGAAATTTAGAGCAAGAGAGAAGGAGCTAATGCTATTGCTAAAACTCCTAGTATTCCAAACCACCGTTTTAGGCATTGCCCCACATGGTATCCTATTATATTTTCTCAATACATTGCAAACCATGTTTGATTCTCTCTCTCTCTCTCTTTCAAATGGGAGAGAGTCAAGGTTAGAGATTCCAAAGCTTTCTCAGGGCCCTAGATGTTTAGATGCAGACTGGGAACCCAAGACCATTTGCCACAGAAGCCCTGCACTTTCCCCATGCCACACTTCCAGTGCAGGGTTGGAAGTCCGCAAGTTCAGCTGAACAACCGAGACCTTCCTGTTACTTTAGAAGGACTGTACTGTGGACATGCTTTGAGGGCAGGGACCCTGACTTATCTACCTTTGCCTTAATAGGACTTAGCATAGGGAATGAAATTTAGGAGAAGCTCGATAAAGGCCTGTTGAAACAGATGAATGAATCAGACGTAGTCATCCTAAAAATAAGTCTTCCAAAGGGGCTCCTCCTTTAAGAGTTTCTGCTTCTCTAAGACTTCCAGTAACTGAATCCTAGGGGGTCACTTGGATTCCTTTTCTTCTCAGTCTCTTTAACATTCATAGAGTTAACTTTCATAAGGTTGCCAGATGTTGTATAATGTCTCTAACACCCGTCTGTTCCTTTTTATTTCCATTGTCACCATCCTCATTCCAGCTAGCTCAGGGACTGTCTTCACTACTTCTGTTCACTCTCCATTTCATTCTGTCCTCTCTGTCCATCCATCTACCCATCCATCCATCCATTCACTCATCATTGTTTTAGTTCTTCAACATAATTTTATGAGGGGCTGGGCTGTGGCTCAGTGGTGGCGCAGTTGCCTGGCACGTGTGAGGCACTGGGTTCGATTCTCAGCACCACATAAAAATAAATAAAATAAAATAAAGGTCTATCAACAACTAAACATATTTTTAAAAAATTTTATGAGAACTTACTCAAGATGTGACAAATGGATTATCACAATACAGTGATATAATAAGAAAAGATTGTTTAGAGTGCTATAAGAACACAGAAAAGGGTCACTCTTGTCCAATTGGGGGAGAGAGGTTCAAAGAAGGCTTTGTGGAATAAAGCACCATCTGAGTTAAGTCTTGAAAAATCAGTTGAGCCAAAGAGGCAAAGAGGATGGGGAGAGGAAAGAGTCACACCCACAGCCACCCCCACCCATATCACTACTTCCTGCCCCAGTTCTACTGTTCCTTGGATTCTCATGTCCCTTGAGTGCACCAGATGCTCTTGCCTCAGGGCCCTTCAGTTGTTCTCCTCTGCCTGTGCTGGTCCTCTCAGAGGTGGGCGCGATGGTGCCCCACGGTCCTGCAAGGCTCACGCCCTCCTTTCCTCCTAATCAGAAGGGGCTTTGCGGACTCTCCCTTTACAGTTGCAACAACTCTCCTCTCTCAGAATTCCCCATCTCCCTTTCCAGCCTAGTGAACGTCATCTTCTAGTGGTGTGTGTGTGTGTGTGAGAGAGAGAGAGAGAGAGAGAAAGAGAGCAAGCATGCTAGCGTGCGAGGGTGCGAGAGAGTCTCTTCCACTACTAGAGGATCTACTTCTCTGAAGAAAATACACGCTTCATGAGAACAGGGACCGGTGTCTATTTTGATCACTGCCATCTTCACTGCTTGGCGGGGGAGGGGGGGTCTCAATGCATGTTCGTCAAGTGAACGACTGAAAACCTGGACAATAGCAAATGCAAAGGCAAGGATGGGAGAAATGGAGTGACAGGCCCAAGCTCTGATTTTGGCCTGATTCCTGCTGTGAGCCCTGTGGCACCACCGCAGGGCTGTGGGCAGGGTAGTATGGCACCCCTCCTTAGCCTCTTGCTGAGTGTGACTTTGATAAAGGGAAGGAAACATTTTGTTTTGGTCGGTGGTAATGACTGACTTTCTCTTTCCCTTCCAGATGGGGTTCGGAGCCTCCTCCACTCGTAGAGGTCACTTCTAGTTTTCTCAGAAGGCCTTTCCCTCTGACTAAGACTCCAAGTTCTTCTTCAGAGGAACGGGTCTCCTGCTCACTGTTCACTGTTGCATGATGGGCATTGGAGGTGGAGGAGAGGGAAGTTGGAGTTTGGGGTTAACGGCTTGGGGTGTAGGAGGTGAGATCATCTACTGAGAGATGGGGGAGCCGTCACTGATGGGGCTGGGAGAGGCATCTGATAAGAGAAAACAGATGTGTTGAGCAGAAGGAAATGTTTAGGAAATAGATAATATGCTTATATTTGTATGTCCTTTCATGATTCCTTGTTTGTATTGTGGTTTTATTAAGAAGTAGAGTTTCAAAGGAATTGAAATAGAGTTTCAGCCCCACGGTTGGGAAAGGAACAAGCAAAAAGGAGGACGTTGTTTTGCTTGTGGAGGTCCTTATTGTCCTCACTCGACAGGAGCTGTGTCATCTGGGAACCCCGTGAGTCAAGCTAGTCATCAACATCATCAACTGGTCAGGCATCCAGCTGGCACATGGGAGAGGCACAGCCTTGTAGGAGCCCTGGTCCTCTCTTAGTTCCAGGGAGACTGTTCACACGGAGGCTCTGACTTGCCAACGGTTCCTTGTGGGAACTGTGCGTCTTACCAGGCCAAGCCTGAGAGAAAATCAGGATCATCCAAGTCTCCTCCCCGGGCAGGAGAGGCTGTAGGTGACCAAAGGCCCCGACTCTTATATTCATCCCATTACCCCACAGTTCAGTCCTGAGGCTGGTTTTTCAGATCAGACACTGGCACATGGCGGAACATCCAAAGGTGCCATGATTCTGCTTGAGAGAGCAGGAAAGGAAGAGAATGGGAGTCGGGCAGTGGAGGAGCAGGAACCTAGGGTGGGCTGAGAGCCAGTGAGACCTCCGACGGGGCTTGAGGAGAGACGTCCTGGGGACCTGGGGCTCGGGGTCTGGTCAGGAATGTTGTGGTAGAGAGTGGTAAATGGAGCACAGGCAGATGTTGTGCCATGCGAGACCATTCAGAGCTCATCCCAGCAGAAAAGGAAGGAAAATAAGATTCACAGGGCACCTGCCATTCGGCTGCTGTTCCTCTGGTGACTGTCACGCTCGGGTACCCGCCATTTCTGTCTTGTGCAGTTCTGTGGAAGTACTGTAATGTCTGCGGTCCCGATGACGGGGCTTCAGGCCTAGAAAAGCGGGGGACCTTGCTCCGGAGCATGAGCTGGTGAGCAGCCGAGCTGAGATCCACCTTCAGTCTCCTGATCCACACCCAGAGTCCGATGAGCTCGTCCCACTTGGGTAGGAGGGGTGGCAGCCACGCCGCTGGGTGGCTAGACGCCAGATACATTCTGTCAGAACACTTGCTAAATGCTGACAAATGAATACAAAGATCTACTCTCTGTTTTTAAGTTTCAGGAGTCTTCTTGTTATGGCTTAGCTATATGGTGTCCCCCAAAGCTCGTGTGAGACAGTGCAAGAATGTTCAGAGCAGATGATTAGACTGTAACCTAATTAGTGGATCAATCCACTTGAATGGATTAACTGGGTGGTAGCTATAGGCAGGGAGGGTGTGCCCCTGGGGGACATACCTGTGGTTTTGATTTTGTCGCTGGTGAGCAGAGCTCTCCCACTGCTTCCTGGCTGTCACGTCCTGCGTCGCTTCCCTCTGTCTCACCTTTCTGCCGTCATGTTCTGCTCACCTTGGGCCCAAGGCTATGGGGTTGGCCGACCATGGACCAAACCTCTGATATTATGAGTTAGAAGAGACGTTTCCTCCCCTAAGCTGTTCTCGGCAGGCATTTTGGTCACAGTGATGAGCACTGACTGAACACCTCTCATCACTCTGAGCCCGTGGGGATCCTTTCCACCAGGGTGGGCTTTCTTTGCCCCCTGCGGTTAAGGAGGGAAGGTCTTCCTCCTGGTCTTCAAGGCTGTGCAGCACTAACAGACATGGGAGCTCACTGGCGGAGACGCTGGAGAATGAGGACACAGGGAGAGAGACGCCTGCCCTGGGTTTCCCCTCTTCCCTCCTGTCCTCATTCATAAGCCGTCCTTGCCCCTCTCGTCCATGGCTGGGGAGGTGGGACTCAGAGAAACCAAAGCTTTCTCCTGTGCCTGCTTCCTGAAGAGTGTAGGTGTCTCAGGGTCTGCTCCAATCTCTTCTCAGTCTCCCCTACAGACCTACTGCCCTGGGCACCTACTTAGGGCTATAACTTCTAAAAGGACACTTAACTGCCCCATTCAATTGCTGAACTCTTGCTGTAGAGTCAGATCCTCATCCAAATGAGCCACCCTTCACACCACTTCCTGCACTTTGCTCCTGGTGAGCTCTCTCCCCTCCCCTACTATATGGGTCAGAACTTTCCAGAGGAACAAAAGTGTGTGTGTGTGTGTGTGTGTGTGTGTGTGTGTGTGTAAAGGTTATATATAAGAAATTGGCTCATGTAACTATGGAGGCTGACAAGTCCCAAGATCTGCACTCAGCAAGCTGAAGACCCAGGTGAGCTGACAGTATAATTCAACTCCAAAGGTCAGTAGGCCCAAGATCTGGGAATAGCTATTGTTTCCATTTGAGTCCCAAGGTTGGGGGGTAGGGGACAAAATCTAGAAAATGGATATCCTAGCTTGAAGGCAGTCTGGCAGGAGGAATTCCATCTTACTCATGGGAAGCAGGAGGAATTCTGTCTTACTCATGAGAGGTTTAGGATGTTGTTCTATTTAAGTCTTCAACTGATTGATTGGGGCCCACCACATTAGAGAGCACATTCTACTTTACTAAAGCTACCAATTAAAATATTAGTCTCATCCAGAGATATCCTCACACAGACACACTTAGAATAATGTTTGAAAATGTCAGGGAACACCGTGGCTGAGTGTACTTGACACGTAGTTAACCTTCATAAGTCTACCCACTGTCAACTTGGCACATATACATATTATATATTGTAATATTACACACACAAACACACTATGATATGTAATATCATAATGTGTACTATTATACACACATATCAGAGTGCGTATGTTACAAACATACAGCAGAATAAGGAGGAGATACTTAAACTCATGAAAGTAATAATCTTCATTTCTGTAACTGGTTACATGGTTGTAGTTTTCACTATTCTGTATTTCCTTTGCCTTTGGAGAAAAACTCAGCTGGTTATGGATTTTACTTAGTCGGGGGGGGGGACCCAAATTTTCATTCCTGAAGGTTCTGGTCCCTTAGTAGTCCTGCCGAGATTGGCAGTTGTAATTTTCCATTGACCTAAGTCATTGGGCCTGGTGGTGCCAAGAGACATCTTTAGGGATATCCTGTATTCCAGATAGACATATATCTATACTCCATAGGAATTCCATATGTATATACCCCATAGTCTAATTGTGGAGTGGTGCTCTAATTTCTTTTTGTCAGTCAGGATCGTTTACCCATCTCATACTCCAGCTCCTTCTTTGCCTATGGCATGAGGACCCCAAAGTAGCTGGGCAGTATCTTTACTTTAAATTTATTGGAATTGTTGTGTTTCCCTTGGGAATGAAGATTCCCAGCTCGTGGATCATCAGGGGTAATGGTGAGTGCTGCCACTCCTGTGTGCACCCCTGATTTGAGCCTGTGAATCCTGGAATCTGGATTGACTCTGATTCAGAGCATATGCATCTTCTGGAGAACCAAGGGATTGTTACTTGGTGAGTGCTGTGATTATTCTCAAAAGGCCAACCCGCTCTTCTATCAGGCCAGCTGTTTCATGAGGGTGGGGCACATGGTAAGAACAGTGCGCCCCATGAGCATGGGCCCGTTGCTGCACTTCATTTTCTGTGAAGTGAGCTCCTTGACCAGAAGCAATGTGAAATGCCAAGATGGCGGATGAGGTGTTCTGTAAGTCCACAAATGGTAGTTTTGGTGACTTAAATGTGGGAGGGAAAATCCATATCTAGAGTAAGTAAGGACAGAGTTCTATCCTTGGCTGTTTGTTGGAAGTGGTCCAAAGTAATTACCACTAGGAAGCTGTCCGATCCCTCCTAGGGCATGGTGCTATCCGGGGATTTGGTGTTGGTCTCCACTGCTGGCCGACTGGGAACTCAGCAGTGGCTTCAGGTGGGTCTTGAGAGCAGTATTATGAGCTTCTTTAGGGAGGACAATATGTTTAGTCTCTCAATTCAAACGTTAATCTTATCCAAAAACATTTTCACATATGCAGGTTATATGTCCCCCCAAATATCTTGTGTTGAAGGCTTGGTCCCCAGCGCAGTAGTGTTCAGAGGCAGGGCCTTTGGGAGGTGACTGGATTGAGGGACTCTGACCTTGTGAATGGATTAAGTCATTGATGGATTCATAGCTTTTACCCATAGGTTTTTTGTGGGGGCTTTAGTATAAAAGCCCTCTCTCTGTTTCCTGGCCTCCATGAGCTGAGCATCTTAGCTGCACCATGTGCTCCCTGCCATGACATTTTGTCCTGACACAGGTCCAAAGCAATGGTTCAAGTGACCGTGGACTCAAACCTCTGAAATCATAAGCAAAATGAACCCTCCTTCCTCTTGTTTTTCCCACAGTGATGGGAGCTGACCAACCCATGGAATGATGTTTGGCCCCATGTCACGGTGCCCAGTCTGGACACAGAGAATCAACAGCGCTGAGCCTGGCCATCCTCCTTCCGTGTCCCAAAGGCCTTTCCATTCCGTCTGGTCCATATATTCATCCTACCCGCTCCGTGACATGTCATTTTCAAGAGAAGTCACCTGGGATTCTTTCCTGGCTATCTGTGTGGTGTCTTTCATGCAATTCTAAAGCCTTCAGGTGGCGATGGCAGGGGTTTGATTTATTTGACAAGCGGTGTGTAAGTATATTTCCTGGATCCTCCTCACTGGCAAGCAGGGGAGTGCTCCATAAAAGCTTACCCTTAATGCCACACATTCAATCCAACTGGAAAGGAAGGTTTAACAGGTTGGTTTCCAGAAAAGCAGCTAAAGGGTTTCTTGGTCTCCCCCTCAGTTCTGTGGAGCGACTCACTCCTGGGGCCGGGGCTGGGGCCAAGAGGGAAGAACTGCTGTCCTCACTCACTCTTGCAGGTAGGAGAGGGCCTCTGAGGACAGTGGACTCCAGGGTCACAGTCCTTCTGGAACCCCTAGGAAATTTCCCTGGGCCCAAGACACTGGTGGGGGCTCAGAGCAACGCTCTCGGCCTTGTCGGTGTTGGCACTTGGGCTGGATAGTTCTTTGCTGTGGGGAGGGTGTTCTTTAGATTGCAGGGTGTTTAGCAGCATCCCTGGTCTGGACCTGAGGGATGACAAGAAACACTGCAGCCTGGTTGTAATACCCACAATGTCTCCAGATATTGACTGATGTCCCAGGCTACGGAAGCATCTGAGAGCCCTGACTGTGGGCTTTGTTTTGTGCAAAGCAGTTTCCCCTGTGTTCTTACATCTGAGTCATTATAGATCTGTGAATCAGGTAGGTACCTATTATCTTCTCTACCTTATAGTTACTCAAACGGCAGGAAAAGAATAGGACTCATACATTTATGTGTGCATACATATACACAAGTCTTTATATGCACATATATGTACACGCATGTGCATTTATGTACATATATACATGTAATACATGAATGTGTATGCGTGTATACACATATATGCATAATAGATGCATACATGTACATATATAAGTAAGTGTGTGTGTGTGTGTATTTTTTTTAACCTTTTCCAGTACTGGGATTGCAAACAGGGCCTTGCACATGCTAGGCAGGTACTTTACCTGTGAGCTATACCCCAGCCCCTTTAAAATTTCATTTTGAGACAGTGACTTGTTAAGATGCCTCTGCTGACCTTGAACCTGTGACTTCCTGCCTTCTCCTCCTGAATAGCTGGGATTATAGGAGCAGGCCACTACACTCAACTAGAATTCACATCTGATTGCAAATTTGTACTTTCTCTTAAGACTCCTAGGGATAAAGTAAACAGTAGAGATAGCAACCCGACCCTATGTTACAAGAGATAACAGTTTTGAGTTACAGAACAAAAATCTATTAACTGCTTTGCTCTTTCAGATTTCTCTTAATTTTAGTTTGCTGAACTTTCACGTAGCTTTTTTGTTTCCGTTCTGAAGTGCCCAGTTTCATTTTTAACAGTAAATGTTTCCAAACCTTCCAAACCTTTAAGATGGGGGAAGGTCCTAATGAAAGTTGTTCAGTTCCTCTTGAGGATGCGTCATGGTGATAACAGGGTGTGTGCAATCTTCCCAGTGGTGTTTTCCAAGAAAACCAAAATACAATATTGCCTTTAAAAACAGAAGTTTGCAGTAATTGTTATTGAGGCTAGATCAGAAAACTGGAAGTACTGAAATGAGTTGGAAGGCAACTTTTTTGAGACTATAAATAATTGCTTTCTGTATTTTAAAAAGAAGAAAGGAAAAGAATTATTTTAAACTGGTACCTGAAAGTAAAGAACTCAAATTTTCAAAGTAGGACTAATAATATACTTAAACTTGTGATTTTAATTAAATGAAGACACATTTTTTCCTATTCACATATACTCCTGCTTTGAAATTCTATCCAACTAAGCACAGATGTCAGATTTTAAATTCATAATTTTGGAGCCACATGGTTGATTATAATGAGTGACAGTTAATATTAAGTGAGCACCTACTGCTTGCTATCATGTTCCAGAAGCTCCCCTTCGCAGGGAGACACCAAGCTGAAGCAGGCAGGACTTGGAGAGTTGGCAAGAGCTGTCTCTTCCCACATGTTTTTTTAAAGCTTTTTCCAGATGTTGGACTTTCTGCAAATTATGTAGCTTCTTCAATGCTCAGTGTTCTCATTTGTAAAATTCAGTAATGATACCAACCTTTTGTTGTGAAGGCAAAATGAAATAAGTTATGTGAAACCATGTTAATGTTAAGTTAGTATTAGTGGTAATATTTGAATAATCAAATAATAAATTTTAAAACTTTAATAATTATTAACAGTGTTAATATTAGGCAATGTGAGAGCATTGTTAATAGTATCATTAATTAATATCACTAGAAGTCATTATTGTTTTAGTATGTTGAATTGCTTTTGAACTGTTATAGACATTCCTGATGAGGTGTGCTGGTCATTTGGGGATTTCTGTATTATTCTACAAATTGGGTTTACTTACTTTTAATTTTTAAATTAATTAATTAACTCATCATTTCTGTATTTTCAGTCTTTCTGGTTTTGCTTTTGAAAATGTCGACGTTCACTCTCTTGTGGACTTGTCGACAAATCCCATGGATGGGAGTTGGTCTGGGCTGTGAACGTGTCCCTGGGGGCAGTGGTGAGCGGTCCGCACGTTACTGATTGTGCTTACGTCAAGATGACCATCTGGGCTGAGGCGATGCTTCTGATGTTTTTGAGGAAGTACAGAACTAAATTGTATGTTTGGGATATTTCAGAAAATGTTTCTGCTCTTCCAAAAAAAAAGGCTTTTTTTGTGGTCAAGACTCAAATACCTTGTGGTTATAACACGTTTCTTTTTAAGGTTTCTTCTTAATAACAGAGTTGTTTGTAAATAATCAAACCTATCCCATGTATGGCCTTTATTAGGTCTTGATAATCACCTACTGAGTTGAGGAAGTTCCCAGATGGCATCACACGTGCCTATATTATATTCTGTCTCACTCTGCTCTTGTACTTTAATATTACAACATAAGCACTTCGTTGTTCTTTCATGCATAATTTTAAGAAGATGTATCACAGTTCACGTAGTAGACAGCCTATAATTTCTACAACCATTTACCTGTTATTGGGGGCTCATGCTGATCTCCAATATTTTAATCCTATAAAAAATGCTACAGTGAACATTTTTATATGCAAAGCAGTTTTCTTTGATATTTCATGGTCTTTCCTTAAAATGGCTTTCTGTGTGTGTGATTACTGTGTCAAAGGGCACACAACAGTTTTTAAGTCTTTTGATATGTATAGCCAAATTGCCTTCTAAAAGGTTTTAACAGCTATGTATAAACCTTGTTTCCTTGCCCTTGTCAAAGTTGGGTATTCTTATTAAAGTTTTTTTCAGTATTTTAATATTCATAATCATTAGAGATTAATGAGGCTGAAATTTAAAAAATATATATATATTTAGTTAGTTGTTTGAATTTCGATGTGAACTTTCCACTCTATCCCCGTCTCTTTGACCTGAAGTATACCTACCTTGCTCCGCTCTATTGGTGACCTAATGGCTTTAGGACTGATCCATTAAGGGAGAAGGAAAGTGAGGAGGAAGAGAATGAGCTTTTCATTTTGTAAAAAAATGACCAATCAATGCCACTTAGATATAAATTTGTCCTTATATCAAAAGTATTGATACTTTTTATCATGATTCCAGAAATAAAGAAATAATAATTATTATTTTTTTTACCGGTCTTATATTTATGAATATCCAACCAGTTGTCCAGTGAACATGTTTGGATAATCTGCTTCTTTTCCTGTGCTTTTTGACCTTTCCTTTATAAAGTTTGTGTGGGTGTGTACTTTCAAGTCATCTATTCTGTTTCAGTGATGCTTACCACTATTCTTAATGTTATAGTGTGTATAATTTGTACTGATGGTAAGTCTAGATTCCTTTTATACTTATTATTTTTCAATGAAAACTTTTCAAAATACTAAACTTGCCTCTTTATTCTTTTGATGGACATTAGAATAATCACTTTCAATTGCCCTCTTTCCCCCAAATCCTGTTGGCACTTTGGGATTTTGTCAAAATCTATAATTACCATCAAAATTAAACTTTTTAATAGAATTTGGTCTTCTATTCAGGAGTAGATGCCTCTTCCTAGTCTTTGCAATTACGGGGGTGGGGGTTATAGTTTTATAATTTCTTTACATCAATTTTTCATTCAAGGTAATTCTTAGGTACTTTGAATATTTTGTTGCCTTTATGGACAGAATCCTTTATTCCAATCTGGTTTCTTTCTCTTAAATTGTGTATTTTAATTTCACATGTAATAATTAATGACACCTCTTGGGGGGGATGAAAAGCATTTTACACATAAGGTGTGTTATGGTTTAGATATGTGTCCCCCACAAGCTCCTGCATAAGATAATGCAAGAAGGTTTAGAGGTGAAATGATTGGGTTATGAGAGCCCTAACCCAACCAGTGAATTAACCCTGTGATAGGGATTAACTGGTAACTATGGCAGGTGGGTGTGGCTGGAGGAGGTGGGCCCTGGGGGCATGCCTTGGGGGTTTATATTTTGTCTTTGTTGAGCAGAACTCTCTCCCTGCTTTCTGATCACCACGAGAGCTGCTTCCCTGGGTCACACTCTTCTGCCAGGATGTTGTGCCTCTCCTTGAGCCCCAAGGAATGGAACCGGCTCTCTATGGACTGAGCCCCCTGAAACTGTGAGCCCCCAATAAACTTTTCCTCCTCTAAAATTGTTCTTGTCAGATATTTAAGTTGCAGCAGGAAAACAGCTGACTAAGACAAGGTTATGCATCTCCACCATCCCTGGTCCCAGCATCGCCGCCAGAGGGGCCCAGGGTAGTCAAGTGGCCATGGATCATCATACCATGGGGCCTTTCTGTGGGTTTACATCAGGGTATAGGTTTGTGGAACGTGTATAACATGATGTTGATGCTGGCAGTATTCATCTGGTGGATGAGATGGGATGGAGGGCCATCTGGCTCCCTGGTGGGGATGACTGGAAATGTAGGTTTGACTGACTAATCAGAACATATACAGGGCTTCTCCAGCGTGGTGGCCTGAAGGAGTTGGACCTCTAACACAGTGGTGCAAAACTTTCAGAGAATGTTCTAAGAGACCCCAAATAGAAGTTGCAACACTTTTTAGGACTTGGCCTCAGAAGTCCTAAAGTGGCATTAATGCCACATTCTTATTGGTTATTCAATTGCTAAGGCTAGACCAGGTTCACAGGGTTGGGAATCTCAATGAGAGGTACAGCAAAGAATTTGGGCCATCTTCATTATTCCAGATAGATATTAATCCTAAATGGGAAAGGTAAGCAAAGATTTTGGAAGGATATATGGGAGAAAAATCTCTATGACCTTAGGAGTAGGTAGAATTCCCTAAATAGGTCACAGAAAACATTTGTCATAAAAGAAAAAAATTGGGTAAATTTGGCTTAATTAATAGAAAGACTATATATTTAAATGCCACCTTTTATAGAGTTAAAATACAAGCTGTGTATATCACAACATATCCAGAGCATGAAAGAACTGCCCAATCAATAGGACAGATAATTCAACAAAAAAATGTTTAAAAGTGACTTAAATGGCACTACACAGAAAAGGTTATAAATGGCCAATTAGCATATAAAAATACGCTCAATGTTATTAGTTACCAGGTAGACGCAACCTCCAGAATGTCAAAGTTAAACGGACAGACAATTCTAAGTGATGGTAAGGATGTAGAAAAATTAGAATTCTTACTTTGTTGATTAGCTTGTCAATTGGTACATCCACTTTTAAAAAAAATGCATATCCACATAAACATATGCCCAAACCGGAAAACCCTCTCCTAGAATTGTCTTAGCAACAATGAACCCATATTCTGGCAAAAAGCATATAGAACAGTGTCAATACTAGCTTTATTAAAAATGGCCTCAAATTGGTAAACAATCCAAACACCCATCAACCGAATGGATAAAATAATTTTTTCATATTAGTACAATAATACTATTGTAAACTAACAGAAAAAGAACAAACTACAGCTACCACGCAAGATAAGATAGATGAGTACTTTAATACTGAGTGAGTGAAAGAAGACAGGAACAACATAGTACATACTGTAAGATTCCACTCCTGATAAGCTCAGTGAAGACAGAATCAATAAAATAACATCAATCAAAGGGTGATAGGAATCTTTAGGGTTCACTGCTGGGGGCGTGTGGACTAGCAGGGAGCCATCGAGGGCAGTGTGCAGTTATTCTCCATTATTTTCTGTGTACCGATTTTTCATGTATTGAGCTATACAATTAAAATTTGTGAACTTTTCTGAACATACCTCAATAAAAAACAAAAAAGAAAATTTACGTAAAAGTCATTTAACTTTAAGAAAAAAGAGGAAGGAAACAAAGCTTTCTACAAATATTCTGAGACACAGGCTATTTCCAGTTGGTTTCTGTGTCTGTCTCCAGCACACTTGGAGAGGGCCATTAGCTTTGTATTTTATGAAAACAGAAAGGAATTTGTTTAAAAAAAATTGGAAATGCACTATGAAGTAAAACCATTAATCAGACCTTAATCATAGATCAACATAACAACAATGTAGGGGTTTTTCCCCATAAAGTTTGATGTGACCTGCCAATTCCCCCCTCTGACTGTCAGGAAGAACTTCCCTGGGCACGGGGAGGGGAATCAATGCCAGCCTGGTCTCATCTAACCGGCGATGCCTCTTTGCCTGGTTTGGATTCAGCCAACTCCTTTTCTGTCCCTGTAGGGACAGGGACTGTTTTCTTAGGTTCTCCCTTTTTGGCTTATGAGTGTCGCTCCTTCCAACACGCTCCGCTCGTGCAGCTATTCCAGGTCGACCTGGACAGAGCTGTGTTCTGCTGCAGCTCCGCAGGCCTCTGAATTCAGTCATTCACTTAACAAAGGTGAAGTGGTCACTCCTTGTGCACAGGGCTGTTTAAAGACTCTGAAAGGCTATCAGACTTCATGAAATATTTTCACAACCCACGTAGCATTGTTTTGGCTGTAAACATATTTTTAACTTTGTAAAATAATTGACAAATAAAATTGTATGTATTTGTTGTATGCAACATAATGTTTTAAAATACATAGACTTTGTGGAATGGTTTAATTAAGCTAATTAGTACATGTATTACTGTATATAATTTTTTTGTGATGAGGATTAAAATATATTATCTTAGCATTTTTTAAGAACCCAATATATTGATACAGTCACCACATTATGCAATAGATCTTTTGAACTTATTCCTCCTATCTAACTGAAATTTTGTATTCTATAAAATGTTTTGAATGGATGCTTTTGCTTTCCAAATAATTTAGCTGCAAGTAACCACTGGCTATAATTTCTGCCGATATTAGGAAGTGATAAAATAAACCTTATAAACATTTTTGAGTAAAAGCATTTTAAAATCAATAATAGATTGAATAATTAATGAACTAATTTATTAACAGTTATTAATGCAAGAAAATAAAATATTTTGCAAAACTTAATGTTGCATTTGTTGATTTAACATTCTCAGTGTTTATATTTTGGAGCCAATAAATATTTTTAGCTCTCACATATTTTCATAAGCCCCTAAAGCTTGAAGATTTTGCCCTAAGCCTGTGTTGCTTATAAATCATGAAACAAATCTGGCTCTGTTGTCTACTCTAATTCTTTCTCTTTCTTTAACTCATATGGTTATACCAACAGGAAAGATTTTGTAAATTTCTTTTTAGTGCTGGGAATTAAATCAAGGGTTACTTTTATACTGAGCTACATCCTCAGCCCTTTTAATTTTTTGTTTTGAGACAGGTTCTTGCTAAGTGCTGTGGCTGGCCTCAAACAAATAATCCTCCTGCCTCAGCCTCCGGAGTAGCTGGGATTACAGGTGCATACTACTGCATGCAGCCTTGGATTTCTTCTGAGGGAAAGGATCATTTCCTAAAACTGAGCCAAAATAAACTTTATAAGAGATTGCCTCAGGTATTTGTTTCAGCATTAAAAAGCTAAACAATGTAGATAGCAAGTATTCTCATGGTTCAGTAGTCTGAACAATGGATAAAAATTAAGAGCCAGTCTGGAGAGAGGGAAAAATGGCATAAAATAAAAATAAAAAAGCAGTGAAACTAGTAAATTTTAGAGTCTTTACCATGGTTATAAAACAGTGAAAAGTGAAGGCTGTTTCCTAGAAGCAAAGTGCATCATGTAAGAAGAAATACAATAATATTTTAAAAGGAATAGCTTCCTTTTAAAGAGAAGAAAAACCCAGAGAACCTCAAAAGCTTGGAGAGACTTTCTTGAGTAAGGTGAATCTTGTGCTTTCTTGGAAAACTGAGCTATGAAGCAGCACGAGTATAGGAGAGATAATAACAGTTCTAATTAAATGTGTTGCCGTTCAGGACACGGCAGTCAGGGGGAAAGCTGCTATTCCAACGGAACTCTGAAGCGAAGTGGTGAGGTGTGCATGTGTATACAACAGAACGGAGCTGCCTGTTAAGCTAAAGATCTCAATATCTTACTCTATGTTCCTAAGGAGGTCCTTCTGGTTTCTGAATTTTCTATTAAAATGCTAAGTATCTGATATGTCTGTCTAGGAGGAAGAGGAGGTTGATCTATGGCTACTAAGTCATGTTAGATGGAAGAAAGAAGTTCTGGGGTGCTGTCACACATTAGGGTGACTACAGATAACAATTGTGAACTGTATATTTCAAAAAGCTAGAAGAAAGAATTTGAATGTTCTCACAATAAAGAAATGAGGAATGTTTGAGGGTATGGGTATGTTTAACCTGATTTAAACACCACACAACGTACACGTGTATTGAAACATTGTGTCCACTAATACATACAATTTTTATGTTTCAGTTAAACATTTCTAAATGTTAAAAAATAATATCTGCATAAAATCACACAAACTGGAAGGAAAATGACATACCATAAGAAAAAATGGAATAATGGTCAATTAATTGATATTTTTAATGTATAAAGATCTTTTCTGTTGATGATAGGGTGGGGGGTGACCAATTTCCTTCCAGGTCACTAAAATAGAATTTTCAACTATTTAGAAGAAAAAGATACCTTCATTCTACATTCTGTCTTACTCTAAAACCTTGGGATTTAAAAAATGTACTTTAATGCAGCAATTTTACTTCTGAGACTTATTCTAAGCATGTGCTTACCAGAGAATTAAAATACATTAAAAACAGCTTGTAAGTCAGAATGGGATAGATGGAATTAAACTATTTTAAGGTTCTTGCTCTGCTAGACTATGGTAAAAGTGGTACGTACTATTAGACGCTGATTACTCAGGATTCCTGTTGAGATTTTTAGGGTAGCCACCAAAAATGAGTGAAATGGTAAGAAGCTATCAGAAGAGTGTCCATTACTAATTTGTTGCTTCTCTGCTCCAAGTTCATATTCCATTGCCTGCTACAGGGAATGAAGAATTCCCTCGCCGTCAGGCACAATGCCAAGCTTCATCTGTAGAGGGCACTGGAGGGCCTCTTGTGGTTCGGTGCTGCCTCTGACTGACTCCTGCACCCGGCAGCTCTTCCCCCTGGCCACCAGGCCCTGCCACCCAGCGTGCGTTTTCCAAGGTACCACTGCCCTCCACTTCCCGGTGAGTCCTGGTTGTGAGCCCACTCCTTTAGCAGCTCCCTCTGCAGATGGTGGTTTTCCAGTTTGATCAGTGGGAACGGAGTGGATGTCTCCAAAGACATGTTTACAGAAGAAAATACAGAATGTAAAAATAAAATATACAACACAAGGATACAGAAAAATTGAGAATAAAATGATGGGAAAGATATATCATGTAAACCACCATAAGAAACCTCATGTAGGTATGTTAGGAAAAGTGGACTTTTAGGTAAAAAGACTTTACTAGAGATAAAAAGGGACATGTCCATGACAGTTTCAATTTACCGTGGATAAATATATTTGTATGCAACTGATTACAGAAATATTGAACTATAAAACAACCAACAAAACCTCCTCAGTCTTCTTTGGAGAACAACTCTCAATTCTCTGGCTGACTGCTACAATAAGCAGACAGAAGGAAAAAAAAAAGACTGTGCAAATTTTGAAAAAGCACATATAAAAAAATTGGCCTAAAAGATGCTTTAAAAATCCCATTTTGTGTCTTAATGCTGATAAAACCTGAAATAGCAGTGAGGTTGCTGGAGAATGACCATTCCAAGAAGCAATTAACAATTGATGCTCTCAGCCTCAGGATGTTTCAAGAGAATCACTTGGAGAGTTCTTGGAGTTCGAAGGCTGTGGGGACTGGTATCTGACTCTCACTTGCAAAGTATAAAGGTGAGCATCAGTGGCCGGAGCTCTGCTGGAATCCATCATAACTTGTAGCATAGGACACGACGGAGGATGCTTGAATTTCCCGTGAGCACCTTAGGGCACCACAGAAGGAAACCAAACTGGGACTCCAGTGAGAAGACTGAGCCCAACAGAGGGCTGGACCACAGACACAGTGACTAAAGGGGAAGTTTTGAATGGCCATCTGGAGGAGGCACAGCCGACGTTAAAGGAACCGTAGGCAGGAGATCTCCAGAGATGGAGGTTATCTCTGAAAAAGCCACAAAACCACTCCAGGAAAGAAAGAACTGACATTTAGAACCTCCTTCACAGAGCAGATCCCTGCGGCAGAGCATTCCTATCCTGTGAAAGACACCTTTACTTTCATCTTGTCTTTCCCTTCACCCAGTCCCTGAAAGGTCTCAACACGCCAGCTAGAAGTGCAAGACGAGGTGGAAGAGAGCCAGGCACGAATCTTGTCCCCCAGCTTCTCTCGTTTTAGCCTTCCAAGCCTGAGCTAGGCAGGAGCTCAGAGAAGGGACGAGCTTTCAGTTTGATGAGAATACAGTTTTAAATGCTAGACTTGACTAGATTTTTTTTTTTTTTTTGGTACTGGGGTTTGAACTCGACCCCTGAGCCACATCCCCAGCCCTATTTTTGTATTTTTATTTAGAGAGAGGGTCTCACCGAGTTGCTTCGCGCCTCGCAGTAGATTTCTTTTTAATACCTAGAAAAAGAGATTACTAAATTTCATTGAGCCTAACATGCTATGTTTTTTTAAAAGATACTACATTATTTTATATATCACTAAGAAGGGGGAAAAAGCCCCTTTCCAATTATGATTATAAAATGCCATTGAGATTTAGATTTCAGAGAAGAAATGTTGAAATTTAAAAATATCTTTGAGTAGATGAACATATTCTCTTTTCTGAGAGGGCTTGGAAAACCTGTGAGGTCTGCCTGAGATGTCACCCAGGGGAGAGTGAATGAATTAATGGACAAGTTTTAAAGGCCCACCGTGGTGTGATAAAAAGTATTATTGTACCCTACAGTATCCAAATGGTTCAATAAACTGGTCAAACAATGCAATTTCCCAGTCTCACTTCAAAGAGGTGAGCACCAACCTGCTTTTACCCATGCTTGAACAGAAAAGGGGATGGAGGTGTTGAGAGCTCATTTGAAGGTTTGCCTTCTCCAGCTGAGACCTGCCTAATCCCTCTCAGAAAGGCTGAACACACTACCTGAATACTATTTTAGGTGCCAGATTTTCTTGTTTGGATTGAATCAATAATAGGGATGCATGGAAATACGGAAGCCCTTGGAGTGTCCTCACGGTGTATGAGGACTATTAAGAAAGAAGTTTTCCAAAATGAAGACTATTCTTGAATGTTGTGGATGTCACGTTCTGGGCAGCACATTGATAATGTGGAAGTTGGTAGGATCAGTAAAATCTCACCTTGCCTCTGGCCCCTCCGCAGTCGAGTAAACTAAGAGGAACCCTCCCACTTCCCTTGCCCGAGGATCCTGGACCCACTCCCTTGCTTCTGTGAATTCCGGGGAGTCGTGTCAGAGAGTCCTTGGGCTCTGGATCTCAGCCGCATCAAACTAGATTTGAAACTAGACCCCGTGGTGCCTTTAAAATGTCTCCAAAACCTCTAGGACACTTCTCTTCAAGAGATGTCACTTGGTTCCTCTCCCCTGGAGTGTGGGATGGACTCAGTGAATCACTTCTATAGAACGACATGGTGGAATGAAAACGGGGGAGTTCTGGCCAGAATGTGAGGCCCGGGCTTCCTCCCTGTGAGGGGGAAGATGGCTCACCTGGAGGAGGCTCACCTGGAGGAGGCTCACCTGGAGGAGGCTCACCTGGCGTTCTGCAGCCCTCAGGAGATTCCACCTGGCCAAGATGGAGCCTTCCTGGCAGCCGTGTCCAGCCGTCCTCCTCAACCCAAGTGGAGGTGTACGTCTTTGGCAGGTGAGAGGGCAGGAGGTTTTAGAAGGAGGGCCGACGGGTATTCCTGCTTCTGCCAGCCCTGCCTACGGGGAGGCCGGGAGCCTTCGCCTTAAGGACACTGAAGACCCAGGGGGATTTTACCCCGTGAGCAGCTGTGTCCTCTGGCTCTGAATCTCCCTTCTAATCCCCTCTACTTGGCCAGGCTATTTCCCTGGGTCATTATCGGATCCTGTGGCCTCCAGTTAAACCCATGCCCACCCATTTCCATTGCGTTCAGGATGCAATCCAAACTCTCACTTGGAGGTGGGCTTTGGGTGTGGTTGAGTGTGTCTCCCACGGGTTCATGTGCAGGAATCTGGGCTTCCAGGGTGGCAGTGTTGAGGTAGTGGCACCCCCAAGAGTGGGCCAGTGGACAGTCATTAGGTCACAAGGGCTGTACCCTTATGAAAAGATCAGGGGCAAGTGGGTGGTTATAAAGTGAAGGCATGGCTCTTCTGCGTGTGGTTGTTTTCCTTTCTGCTTCTCTGCATGGAGTGACGAGCCAGGGGGATCCTTACCAGATGCCATCCTATTTGAACTTTCTGACCACCAGGATTGTGAGCTATATAAACCTCTTTCCTTTGTAAATTACTAGCCTCAGACATTTTGTTATAACAATGCAAAGCAAAGATACCTGGTTTATAAGAACTCTTGGCACTACAAGACACAGCATTGTGGTTACTTTGCAGTCCAAGAGAAATTTATTTTGAATTTTAAGCAATAAAATTTTATTTTTCTTTAGTTCTATAGAATCAAAGATACCTTAACTTTTACCTGGAGACTTTGGTTTTAAACATGCTTATGTATTTTGTGCCAATGTTTCTTACATACACAGTTAGAGGACTCGGTGACCAAAGCTGCTGGGGAAGAAATGACTGTTTTCACATCTGTAGAATAGAAACAGCTAAAACTGGACAGAAGATGGAAAGATATGGGTGGAGCAATATATCTTTTTAAAAATGTTTCTATATTAAATTCTTTAAAAAGGAAAATAATGATATATCTACTACCTACTTATTGAAAAGAGAATGGTTGTTTTCTGTTGTGGGCCTGGAACATGGTCTATCACATAGGTGGAAAAATGGTTCAAGAACTGGGTGTGGAAAATGATCACATTGGCATATGCAAATCATGTAGACGGCTCTGCTTATTCATTACTAATGGCCTCACTGAGTAAGGGCTTCTGGGGGGAGTTTATGGAATAGTTTCTACATTCTTTATGAATTTTTAAAAATCTGGAAAAACTATTCTCATAACTTAACAAGATAGTCTCATTTTATAAAGATCAAGGATTATATAAGCTGGGAACCTTAAGTTGATTTTGTGCCTGTTTTCACACAGACTCTCCTTCAAATCCTCCTGAGATGATAGATTTGATGTCAGGGTTTAGTCACATCTTGAAGATATTTTCCAAAGGATTCTTTGTTATTCTACTTAATTTTCTCTCAGAGCTCAGGGAAAACTGGGAAAAGGGAGACTTGATCATTCTCCTTTGTGTAAGAAGGATGGTGATACTATAATTTTCTTCTTATTGGACGTTTATTTTATCCTCCCAGATCATGCCTTGATCTTGGCGTGGTAAAAATGAAGGGTGGGCCTGGGAGTCCGAGGGTCCGGCCTCACAGCTGCCCTCTTCACTTGACCAGCAGTCTGTCCTGGCCGTCATTACCTTGCCCTCTCTGAGCCCCTTCCCCCTCTGTCAAATGGGATGGGAGTGACGGACAGGACAGAGTTGCTGTGACTTGCGCTCCGTCTCAGTCCTAGAATCCAGGCTTCTGGACTATTAAAGGCCATTTAAAAAGTCAATCTCTCCTTCATAAGTTAAATGACCCTGATTTCCAAAGCATTTGTTCATAATTCCACATATCAACGCAACCAACAATGAAAAGCAAATGAATTTGTTCAAGTTGTTTCCTCACCTGGAATTTTGCTATTAGATAGTGGATTGGGCAATGTGGGCGATGTGGGTACTGAGTGTGGACAAGCCAGGCCCTGGGCAGGAAGACATGGTCCCCGCCTCTGTGGTGTGTGTGGGTCCTGTGGGGCGAATGGATGGCCACAGAAACTCCAAGCAAGCAAGTAAACGAGCAAGATGATTTTAGGTAGTGGGAGCACTTTTTTTTAAAGTTAAATAGAGCATAGTGACATGAGGGTGACAGCGTGGTGACGTTAGATGAGGAGTTGTGACCTGGACTAAGTGGTGGGAGGAACTGAGACATGCAGGAGATCAGGGACTTGTCTCTCCTCACTGTATCCCATTCCCAGTGGTTAGACCAGGGCCAGGAAGGAGCGTGTGTTCAGCATGTATCTATTTTTCAGTTGTAGATGGACATGATACCTTTATTCACTTTATTTATTTTTATGTGGTGCTGAGGATGGAGCCCCGTGCCTCGCATGTGCTAGGCCAGCGCTCTACCTCTGAGCCCCAGCCCCAGCCCCTCAGCATGTGTCTATAGCTCGAGTCATACGTGCTAAGATGAGGAGGTGTGGGGGGAGAGAGACCACACATACGTTTGCTGTGATAGTGAATCGGACAGCTGCGCTCGTTATGTGGCAGGCCCTATACCTAATGACTTACATTTACCTAATGCTGATCTTCACAGCAACTCAAAGAAGGAACTGTTATCACCCCATTTTTTTTTAAAAAGATAAAGACTATATTGTCATTTGTGGTAAAATGAATGGAACTTTATATTTAAAAAATTTAATGTTCTTGTTATTCCTTTTAATCTCACTTCTTTAAAAGTTGTTAAAGAACATTTAGTTTTTATATTCAGCACTCAAAATGCTCAGAAAGGTAGTGTTCTTATTCACTAATTTTCTATCAAAGTTTATTTGTCAAAGCTCTGTATGTGCTAGTTACTCATGTGCTCATTATAATTGTATCATAAAGAGTCTGAGGTGAAAGTGAACTTGGAATTCAAGTAGTCCAACAGTACTGTTTTATAAAGAGAAATTCAATGAGCATTCAAGAAATTAAAGGAGCATTTTCTTGATGACTATGAGTAGCTGCAGTGTGCATTTGAAGTGAATAAAATAAGAAGGGTCATCTGTTGAGCACACAGGTCAGGTGTTCGTCGGTGTATTTGTGCTTCTTAAGAACTACCGTAATATGTTCTGTGATCCCCCCTTTACTCAACAACCTGCTCAAGGTTACACTGACGGTAAGGGTAGACTTAGGATTCAAACTCTGATATGCTTCCCCAGGAACCGTGGATTCACAGTGAAGATATCTTAGAGAGTCATCACATACATTTCAGCAGTTTGCACTGAGTGCTCTTTCACTCCAGAACACTGGAGATTCTGTCGACTTTGCTTATTGGGGGTATGGGGATGAGTCCTCTCCTCCAAAGGACGGGAAGAAAATATTCCATTACTTGTTGTTTCCATTAAAGCCGACAGCCTCATGCATCCATGGGTCAACCACATCAGTTTAATTTGGACAGTGAGACAGTGACTGTGGACAACTACAGAGATGAAGACTTGACAGAGCCTCCTGGGGAAATCCCTAGCCTAAGAAAATCCCTTTGTGACAACAAAGTGCCCCCGGGGACCTTTGAGAGTCTACTAAGGGCTGATAAAGGGCAGCACCAGTGGAGATACTATCTCTCATTTCTTCTCTGAAGGACAGACTGAAGATTTCTGCCTGATATTCTGCCCCTCCCTCATTGGAAGTTAGTTACTGGCTGGAGAAACCCCCAATACGTGTGGGCTAATGATAAAGAATTCTGGGGCGTCCTAACCAGGGGTTTTAAAGACCAACGTAAGCTTTCATCTATGTATCTATGTATGTGTCTGTCAGTCTGTCTATCCACCAATCTTCTACCTACCTATTTACAGCCCTCTCTAGGTACCTACCGTCTATCTATTTTGGAGAAGGTGGGGAATTTAATGAGCAGTTCCCAAATAACCAGTGTAGCCCAGGGACTTCTCAAGCTCACAAAAATACCAATGAAACATCTTCCAGAGATTGGAATGAACGTGCCCGAGAGCAGTCGTTTGGTCATATGAGGATGTGTTTAAACATCACATGTTTAAACTCCCTGCAGTTGAGAGACCCTCAGCCTCTCCCCGACACTGCAATGTCTCCCCGCATTTCCTGCCCCTGCATACCCCCTTCCAGCCCCACAGTTTGGACATATTGGAACCCTAACTTATTTAGTCACCGTAGTGTGAGAAACAGATGAACTCTGCATTTTATGATGATAAAAATTAAGTTTGTGTCTGAAAAATCACCATTATGCATCATCTCAGGGAAAGCCTTGATTCCGGGCTCCTAAATCAGATAATTCAAAAAGCACCTATGAGTTACCTGCTGTGGAGCTTTTGGTAAAACACATGTAATTGATTTATGAATTAACTGTGCTAAGGCAACAGAAAAACACTTCAAGGAAATAAGCAGAAAAAATCATCAGTTCTCTGAAATCACGTAGAATATCAGGCTTGTCACTGAGCCAGTCCTTTGGCATTTCCTCCTCAAGTTCGCATGAGATCATGTTCCCAAGTGGATTACTATAACCTTCTTGATCGTCAGTCCAGGGTAATGAGACAAGACCCAAGACATCTGCATTTTAAAACTAAAAGAAATTGGTCATATGCTGTATTCTGTGACTTGAAGTCCCCTCCTGTTCCCCCGCCACCAGCTCTTTCCCAGGGTAGGCCATGGCTCACCTCTGTAATTACCCCTCACTTCTTTGCAGCCCTCACTGGGGTGCCTGGGTCTCTGGGCTTATCTTAGGATTCCCCTGGAAACATGGACATGAGAGAGAGATCTGTGGGCAGGAGGGTGAAGGCAGGAGCACTGGGCAGAGGGAAGAGTTGAAATGTGACAGTTATGACAAAGATGCATAAGACCCGATGTGTTCCCTGGATGACTCTGGATGGCCCCTTCAGAACCCTCCCACCTCACCTGCGACTCACAGGATGCAGGCTGGCCCTGGGAGCCACGCTGGACAAGGCTGCTTTTTGGAGGGTTGGCATCTGCTGCCCAAACTCCCAAAAGCTGGGGGAAGAGAACACATGCTCTCCAGTCCTGAATGCAGGGATGTGGGGGCATCCTCTGATACTCTAGGACTGCCCTTTAAGTAAATGACCTCATAGTCCAGCTAGTTCTCCAAACGACTGGTATTTTGGACTTCGCATACATAAGAGGAATACGTTAACAAACGGGCTATATCACGCACCGTTCTAGCTTAGAAGCATCCTTCTCAGGTATTGGTTGTTTACAGTTGTTGGGGAGGACTAGATTCCTGGGTGAATTTTCTCCTACATATGCTTTTTGGTTTATCCAGCTGGGTCTGTTTAAAGAAACCCTGAGCCGTGGTTAAAAGACCCATGTGCTCATTAGAACTTGGTGGCTTCCTGCAGGACACGTCCTTTGACTGCTCCGTCTTTGGTTCCCTCATCTGAGTGACTTTCACAGGCTGTCCTGCCCGAGAACAAAAAGGACGGTGTCAAAATGTTTGTAAACGGCTAGGGACGAGCCTGGGACGAGCCTGGGGAGCCTTTGACACGGAGTCCTCGGTTGGCCGAAGAGTCTCAGTGTGAGGAGCCCCTGGAAGTTGGGGGCGTAGAGAAGTGTGGGTGCACAGGTAGACAGGAAAGGGGCAGATATGGCGAAGGGAAGGGGTGAGGAAGAAAGGTGGGATTTTCCTGGGGTGCGGAAGGCCTCCTCTTCCCACTTCCCCATGGCAGTCAGGCCTGCTCAGCAGAAGCAAATTCAAATCGAAACCAAACGATCACAGAGGTGACAGACAAACCAGTCAACTGGATGATGCCTGTCAAGGAAACCGTTCTTCATCTAAGAACTCGTCCTCACCCCCACCTGCCACCTGGGGGAGACGGAAATCACTGTCTTTGTTTAGTTCTGGGTTCTCAGCCACACTCGGGATCCTTCACTCCGTCCCCATTTTGACTCAACTTTTTCATCTGAAAGCAAGTGGGTAGTGGGTGTTCATTTCTGAGCCTCTCTTTCTTGCTCTCTCTCTTTTTGTTGTGGTCGTGGTTGCACTGGTCTCAGTCTTAATCTCTCCCCGTGACAGTCCTGCCTCGGTCCCTGTCCTGAAAGTGAGTGATCACCCTTGAGGTCAGGGTAGAGCGAGCGTGGACTTCCCCAGACCCTCCCCGCAGCACTGGAAATGCTCCTTTGCGTGCTCAGTTTCTTCAGCTCTGGTGGGACAGCCTTGGTTGGGATTTAAAATTGAAGAAATATCATGTTGCCAACTCCAGGAGAGCGGATAGTTGGACCATTTCCTCCTGGTCGGCTGGCCACCTCGAAGCTGTTTTCCCTTACGGCAGAGGTTCTCTCGTTTCTGTTTTGTTCCCTGTTTCATTCTTCCTTCCAACAGCTCATGGGTCCACCCTGTCATTCATCCACCTGTTTCCCTCCCTGCGGGGTTCCACACTCTGCCCTGCGGTGGGCTTGATGGGCAGCTGTGGGCGCTCGCCACCTCAGCTCCAGGCCTTGCTCCCAGGACCTGCACTTTCCTGGTTTGACCCCCACCTCTGAGAGCTGGTGACCGGCCAGTGGGATTTCAACCAAGCAGTCGGGCAGATGGCGGTCAGGCCTGCGTGGTGTGCCGGGCGTACCTCCAATAGCACTTTCTACCCATCAGGTACCCAGGAAACCTGACTGCACTGGATCCGTCCAGGTGTGCCCTCTGTATTAACGAGTATTTTTTCCTGATAGCCACATCCCCCCCCCTCCAAGTTTCTTAAAGGAAATAAGGTCTAACATATCAACAGACGGTGCCCCGACGCCCTGAGGGCAGGCTGGGGGTCATTCTGTGTTTTCCAGTGGGACCATATACTCCTTTTGGTATTTTCTGTATCTTTATTTCCTTCTAAACACCACAAGGACAAAACAGCTTTTGCTCATTATTGTATCTCTGAATTTTTTTTTCCTTCTTGTCTCCCTACCTCCCCATATACCCTGCAGTTGAAAAAGCCGCCACACCCTCCGTCACTTAGAGTAAATGACCACTGGCGTGTGGCTTTTACCGCTGCTTTAGAAAACTACGAGACCCTGTGTATTTCTGTGATCCAGCTCCAGCTCCCAATGTGCCGTGAGCTCCTGAAGACTCCTCCTCACACTCTCATCTCTGACCAGTGTGCAGTGTGTAGGATAGACCACCTTCTACAAGCAGGACTTCAGTAAGTGCTTGCTGGACAGACTTGAAGCTCAGATGGGCAGTCATCCTGGTGGCAGTGGGCATCTCCGGAGGTCAGGTTTCCATCAAGCGCTCTCTCTTCCTGGCTCTCGGTCTGGCTAACTCCTCTTAAACCTCTGCTCCTCCAGGAGGCCCCCCGGGCAGACTTGGCCTGGGTGCTTTCCTCGGGGTGGATAGCACCCTTTACTTCCCGCACCACAGGAGTGTGATTGGAGTTGCTTGTGTAGTTTGCCTTGGACCTCAGGAGGTAGGGACCCCGGTCTTCCTCTTTTGTGATTAGACTTATTTGGCCTGTTTGAGGGGTGCGGTCTGAGAGAGCTTTCTGTGATGAAGGGAAGGCACTGTGAGTGTCTAGTGAGGTGGTCACTACCAGACGTGGCTGTGGGACACTTGGAATGTAGCTAGTGTGACTGAGGAACAGCCTTAATTATATTTAATCTTAACTACTCTACATTTAAATAGCCACATGTGGCTGATTGTTACAGTATTGAACAGCACATTACTAGAAGTTCGTTTCTTTAAAAATCGTCAAACTCTCAGATGAATAAGAGAAATAAATAAACATAGAATTCTAAAAAGGAAAAAAAAAGAAAGAAAAGCAACAAAATGACAGGAACTAGCACATTTCTTTCAATAATAACCCTGAATATAAATGGTCTGAATTCCCCAAATGAAAGAGACAAATGAGCTAATTGGATTTAAAACCTAGATCTAACTAATTTCTGTCTGCAAGAAACTTACCTCTCCAGCAAAGACATACACAGGCTGAAAACGAAAGGATGGATAATAATATTCCCATCAATGGAATCCAAAAGCAAAGAGTGATAGTCATGCTCGTATCTGACAAAATAAACTTCAATCCAAAAGTCAGAAGAGACAAAGAAGGTCACCACATATTGGTAAAAGGAACAATTGTAAATACATATTCACCCAATTTTATAAAACAACTGCTACAGGACATAAAGAAACAGGATCCAATACAATAAAATACTTGGGAATCAACCTAACAAAAGAGGTGAAAGATTTATACAATGAAAACTACAGAACCCTAAAGAGAGAAGTAGAAGAAGACCTTAGAAGATGGAAAAACATACCCTGCTCATGGATAGGCAGAACTAACATTATCAAAATGGCGATATTACCAAAAGTTCTCTACAGGTTTAATGCAATGCCAATCAAAATCCCAACGGCATTTCTTGAAGAAATAGATAAAGCTATCATGAAATTCATATGGAATAATAAAAGACCCAGAATAGCAAAAACAAGTCTAAGCAGGAAGTGTGAATCAGGCGGTATAGCGATACCAGATTTCAAACTATATTACAGAGCAATAGTGACCAAAACAGCATGGTACTGGTACCAAAACAGGCGGGTGGACCAATGGTACAGAATAGAGGACACAGAGACTAATCCACAAAGTTACAACTATCTTATATTTGATAAAGGGGCTAAAAGCATGCAATGGAGGAAGGATAGCATCTTCAACAAATGGTGTTGGGAAAACTGGAAATCCATATGCAACAAAATGAAACTGAATCCCTTTCTCTCGCCATGCACAAAAGTTAACTCAAAATGGATCAAGGAGCTTGATATCAAATCAGAGACTCTTTGCCTGATAGAAGAAAAAGTTGGCTATGATTTACATATTGTGGGGTCGGGCTCCAAATTCCTTAATAGGACACCCATAGCACAAGAGTTAATAACAATAATCAACAAATGGGACTTACTTAAACTAAAAAGTTTTTTCTCAGCAAGAGAAACAATAAGAGAGGTAAATAGGGAGCCTACATCCTGGGAACAAATTTTTACTCCTCACACTTCAGATAGAGCCCTAATATCCAGAGTATACAAAGAACTCAAAAAATTAGACAATAAGATAGCAAATAACCCAATCAACAAATGGGCCAAGGACCTGAACAGACACTTCTCAGAGGAGGACATACAATCAATCAACAAGTACATGAAAAAATGCTCACCATCTCTAGCAGTCAGAGAAATGCAAATCAAAACCACCCTAAGATACCATCTCACTCCAGTAAGATTGGCAGCCACTATGAAGTCAAACAACAACAAGTGCTGGCGAGGATGTGGAGAAAAGGGTACTCTTGTACATTGCTGGTGGGACTGCAAATTGGTGCGGCCAATTTGGAAAGCAGTTTGGAGATTCCTGGGAAAGCTGGGAATGGAACCACCATTTGACCCTGCTATTGCCCTTCTCGGACTATTCCCTGAAGACCTTAAAAGAGCATGCTACAGGGATGCTGCCACATCGATGTTCATAGCAGCACAATTCACAATAGCTAGACTGTGGAACCAACCCAGATGCCCTTCAATAGATGAATGGATAAAAAAAATGTGGCATCTATACACAATGGAGTACTATGCAGCAATAAAAAATGACAAAATCATAGAATTTGCAGGGAAATGGATGGCACTAGAGCAGATTATGCTTAGTGAAGCTAGTCAATCCCTAAAAAACAAATACCAAATGTCTTCTTTGATATAATGAGAGCAACTATGAACAGAGCAGGGAGGAAGAGCAGGAAGAAAAGATTAACATTAAACAGAGACATGAGATGGGAGGGAAAGGGAGAGAAAAGGGAAATTGCATGGAAATGAAGGGAGACTCTCATTGCTATACAATATTACATATAAGAGGTTGTGAGGGGAATGGGAAAATTAACAAGGAGAGAAATGAATTACAATAGATGGGGTAGAGAGAGAAGATGGGAGGGGAGGGGAGGGGGGATAGTAGGGGATAGGAAAGGTAGCAGAATACAACAATTACTAATTGGGCATTATGTAAAATTGTGGATGTGTAACCGACGTGATTCTGCAATCTGCATTTGGGGTAAAATTGGGAGTTCATAACCCACTTCAATCTAATGTATGAAATATGATATGTCATGAGCTTTGTAATGTTGTGAACAACCAATAAAAAAAATCCAATCAAAATGGATCACAAAAAAAAGGAACAATTGTAAATACATATTCACCCAATTTTATAAAACAACTGCTACAGGACATAAAGAAACAGGATCCAATACAATAATAATGAGTGACTGTAATATCCCACTTTCAGCAATAGATCATCCAAACAAAAAAGTCAACAAAGAAACTTCAGAGTTAAATTATATCATAGATCAAATGGATCCAACAGACATCTAAAACTCCACCCAACAGCTGCAGAACCCACATTCTTTCCATCAGCACATAGAACTTTCTCCAAAATGGATTAAATTTAGGATATCAAACAAGCCTTAGCAAAGATTTTTTTAAGTTGAAATAATTTATTGTATCTTATCAGACCATAGGAGGATGAAATTAGAAATCAGTAACAAGAGAAATTATACAAACACATGGAGAAGGAAGAATACACTTTTGAGTGAACAGTGGGTCATTGAAGAAATTTAAAAATTCCTTGAATCAAGTGAAAATGAAAACCAAACATCCTGAAACCTAAGAGATAGAATAAAATCATTCACAAGAGGGAGGATCATAGCTACAAGTGCCAACATTAGAAAAAATATAAAAATCTCAAACAACCTAATGATACATCTCCAGGCCTTAGAAAAACAATAACTAACAAAACCCAATGAGTAGGAGGAAATAAATAATAAAGATAAAAGCAGAAATAAAGGAAATATAGACTATAAAAACAACAGAAAGGATCAGTGAAACAAAAAGTTCATTGAAAAGATAAAACAAAATTGACACACTGTTAGCCAAATTAACCAAAAGAAAGAGAAGACACAAGTAAATAAAATTAAACATGTGATATTAAGACAGATCTCACTGAAATCTGGAGGACTCTTAGGGAATATTTTGAAAAATTATATGCCAAGAAATTAGAAAATCTAGAAGTGGACAAATTTCTAGAAACACATGACTTACTAAAATTGAACCAAGAGGATAAAAAAGTTTGAATAGATCAATAACAAGTGACTGTGACAGTAATAAAAGTTTATGAACAAAGAAAAGTTCAAGACCAGATGGATTCACAGTTCAATTTATCAGACATTTAAAGAATGCACCTCAAACTAGTCTATAAAGTAGAAAGGGAAGAAAATTCCATACTCATTCTGTGAAGCCAGTATTTCCTTGCTACCAAAACCTGATAAAAACACAACAAAAAGAGAAAACTATAGACCAGTATCATTGGTGAACATGAACGTAAAAATTCTCAACAAAATACTTGGTAGTTGAATTTGATGTCACATTGAAAAGATCATACACCATGATCAAGTTGCTTTCATTCCAGGGATGCAAGACTGGTACAATCAAAACGAACTAAAAACATCTTTAACACCACCAAGAGTAAAGAGAAATAGGGGGCAGAAATTATATAGAACAGACTGTTGTTTTGGTTCAATTTCATGGGACAGCAGGTTAGTGCTAAGTGCCTCTAATCCACCACCTTCCTCCCATCCAAAGTTTCTTTGTTTCTTTTCTCTTTTTTCTTTCTTTTTGTGGCCCTGGGGATTGAACCCAAGGGTGCTCTACCATTGAACATCCTCAGCCATTTTTTTAGAAAAAACTTATTTTGAGACAGAATCTTGCTAAATTTTTCAGTCTGGCCTTGAATTTGTAATTCTCCTGCCTCAGCCTCCCAAGTAGTGGGGATTACAGATGCGCACCACCATGCCTGTCTGAAGGTTGTCTATTTCTACTATTTCCAAAGAACAAACTTTTGGCTTTATTGGGTTTCTATTTTTGATTTCTTCTCTTTCTGTTTTGAGAATTGTTGCCTTTACCTTTATTTTTTCCTTTTAATTTTTTTCTTCTTTTTCTCTCTCATTCTTTTTCTAAATTCTTAGTTTAATTTTCAACATTTCCTCTTTCTAATGTATGCACTCTAAGTTGTAAATGTCCCTCAAACTTCTTTTTATTATATTACACAGACTTTTATTTTTTTATTTTTTTAAATATTTTTTTTTAGGTGTATGTAGATGGACACAACACAATGCCTTTATTTTCATGTGGTGCTGAGGATCGAACCTGGGTCCCGCCCATGCTAGACAAGTGCTCTACCGCTGAGCCACAATCCCAGCCCCATTTACACAGACTTTTAATCTGTGGTATGTTTAATCAACATTATTGAAATTTATTTACATACATTAAAATACACCTTTAAGAGTATAGTTAGGGTTGGGGCTGTGGCTCAACGGCAGACCACTTGCCCTGTACATATGAGACACTGGATTTCATTCTCAGCATCATATAAAAATAAATAAATAAAATAAAGGTATTGTGTCCAAGAATAATTAAAAAGTATTTAAAAAAGAATATAGTTAGATGGACTGGTGTGGTGGCACCTGTCTATAATCCCAGTGCGTAGGAGGCCAAGGCAGGAGGATTGCAAGCTCAAGACTGGCCCCGGCAACTTAATGAGACCCTAAGTAATTTAGTGAGGACTTGTCTCAAAATAAAAACAGAGGTGGGCTGGGGATGTGGCTCAGTGGTAAAGCACCCCTGGGTTCAATATTCAGTACCACCACCCCCCCAAAAAAAATACAATACCGTTAGATGGGTTTGGTGAATATGTACACCTATTTAACCATTATTCAATTAAAATATAGACAACTTCCATTAACCAACATATACCCTCTTAGTAATCCCTTTGTAGTTATTTTCTATCCCCATTAATCTGCTGTCAGATTAATTATCTTGATTAATTATTTAGGTGTGGGATTATTTGGCTATATGGTGAATGTATATATGAAGTATTCCAGTTATTTAAAAACTGGTTGTACCTTCAATTTCCACCAGCAACGTATATATACATATGGATTTACATTGCTTTTCCATATTGCTATTGTCAATCTTTAAGTCTTAGCTATCTTGTAGGTTTGTAGTGATATCTAACTGTGGTTTTATGTCTCAGTTCCCTGATGACTAATGATGTTGAACATTTTTTTATGTGCTCATTAGATATTTGTTTAACTTTTGTGATTTGAGGATTCAAATATTTTTCCCATTTAAAAATTAGGTCAATCATCTTAGCATTCATTTGTAAGAGTTCTTAATATATTCTGACTACAAGTTTTTCCTTTGGTCATATATTGCAAAAATTTTCTGTCTCTTTGTTGCTTTCCTCTGAATTTGCTCTTTTGAAGAGCAGAAGATTTTCATTTTAATTGTTACTACCCTTTGTCTTTAATGGTTTATAGATTTTGTATAATTCATTGTTTTTGTGTGTAACTTTTGTCTACCCTAAGGTCGCAAGGATATTTTTTCCTACGTTTTCCTCTAGAAGTTTTATAATTAGCATTTATATCTAAGACTGCATTCTATTTAGAGATGGTTTTTTTTTGTGTGTGTAAGACACAAAAGAGTCAAAGTTTATTTTTTTTTCACAAATGTATATCCAGTTGTTCCAGGACCATTTGTTGAATTTTTCTGCCTTGGTAAATCATTGTTATTTTTGTTGACAATAATTGAATACATAGTAGATGATGCTCCACATATCTCTATGTGCACTTTATGCCAATGCCCCAGTGTCTTGATGACTGGAATTTTGGATTGTCTTGAAGTCATACAGTGTAAGCCATCCATTATTGTTCTTCTTTCTCAAAATTTGGTTATTCCAGGTTCTTTACATTTCTATGCAAATTTTAGGATCAGTTTTATTTTTATTTTCTACAAAAAGTGAACTAAATTCCATTGGAACTTCTTGGGTCCATAGGTAATTTGGGGAGGTCTGGCATTTTAAGTGAGAATTCTACTCCGTGGATATGAGGTGCTGGGAGAAGCTCCTGTGTTAATAGTGAAGATCCTGAAGGGATCAGTTCCAAGCTGTAGCCCCAATCAGTCTGCGCACGCACACGTGTGTATTTTGTGGTGACTTTGCTTTTGTCTGATTCTGGTATTAGTGTCATGCTGACTTCGTGAAAGTGGTTGGAAATGTTCTATAGTTTTTAAAAGGATTTAAAAATGGATTTTTTTCTTTAAATTATTTGGCTTAGCATGGGTGTTCCAAGGGTGATCAAGGCTGGGTTCTGGAAGGCTGTCAATGGAGAACATGATGGTCCTGGGTTCATACAGGGCAGACCACTTGTTCTTGAGGACAGATGTGGGCAGGTGTGCTTGTAGTCTGTTAAAAGAATAGGAGTTTCCTCAGCTGGGCGTGGACATGGCCCTGGGTATGCAGATTCTACACAGGCCTGCTCTGCATGGCTTGCTCCCTGCTTGGGAGGAGACCGGGAGGCAAATATGAACATGGCCATGTGTCCTCTGCTCTGCTGTGAGTGTAACTGTCTAAATCCACTTGAGGCTGCTCTTTCCTTACCAACTCAATTTTGCAAAGATAGCAAGTCAGCTTAGTATCTATGCTGTTGCTCAAGGATCGCTTAAGCCCTTGACAAGAATTAAATGACTCACTAGCACATGACAAAATTATTTGGATAGACATGCTGCAGGAGGGGAAACCCAAAAATGGGGAAAAGTGCTCAACTTTACTCTTAACTCATAAATACAAAGGAAAGAGACTCTTGGAGATGACAACTGCGCCTGCATAGAGGGGACCAACCATGCTGAGGCTCCCCATCTACCAACACGTGGCTACCCCTGAACCGCCTCCATCTTGGGACACTGCAGCCACTGCCATAGCCCTCCTCCCCACCTCCTCCTTGGGACAATGGGCAGGGAGGCAGCTGTTCACAACAGCACCTCACGCCACAGCACTGCATCCCTGAACAGGCCACCCAATGCCATCACATGGCTGCCTTTTCAGCCCCATCTCTGAAAGTGGTCACCTCCATCTTGGGACACCTCCACCGCCACCTTAAGATACTTCTGCTGTGCCACCACCATCTTTAGTTGGGGGAGCTTCCATATTGGGACGCTGGCTGGGCCTGGAAGTCCAGCATCAAGGTACCCACAGGTTTGACACTACCATCGCTGCCAACTAGGGACATGTTTGCTTCCATCTAGGGACAACAGCCAGGACCTGGAAGACAATCACCAAGGTCCCTGCAGGTATGGTTACACCAGAGGTAGCCCTACTAGGTGTGCTAATAGACACCATTTTTTTTTTTTTTTTTGCAGAGGCAGAAGAGAACCTTGCATGGGGTTACCTCTTTCTCTTTTTTCTCCTTCTATCAGCCAACTTCTTCTGATTCCTCTTTCATTCTCCCTATAATCCAATACCTCTATATTCTCACATCCTTTCTCATAAACATCATATTCTACACCTCCCTGTTCTCTCTTTGTCCACCAGTAGGAACCGTAGACCCTTATGCAAACCTACTGTTTATATTGTAGATAACAATTGAACACATCATTTCTGTTCATTGCCACAAAACTGTAATCGTCTATAGAGGAACTATTTGGTTTAAGGCTACATATTGTTTGCATAGGGTGCTGTAAATATTGATCTTTTCCTTAAAGGTGAGGTATTGGTCACCTGAAGGGACACTACAAGATTATAGGTAGAAACTGTAATACTACTGATCAGCTCTGCTAGAGAGGAAGACATACGGACAACATGAAAAAACAAGGGAAGAAAGTGCCCCAAACAAACCAAGATAATATATAATTATAGAATCTATTGACAGAACAATAGAAGAAATGTTAGAGAAGGAGCTCAGAACGTCCAAAATTAAAATGATCTGCAAATCAAACAATGACAAAAAAAAGCAAATACAGACAACAATCGATCAAGCCAAAAAAGAGATAAGAGAGCAAACACAGGTAGTAAAAGATTACTTCAAGAAAGAGATAGAGATTCTAAAAAAAAAAGCCAAACAGAAATCCTTGAAATGAAGGAAATAATAAACCAAATAAAAAATTCAATAGAAAGCATCACCAACAGGCTAGATCACTTGGAAGACAGAACCTCAGGCAATGTAAACAAAATATATAATCTTGAAAAATCACACAGTGAAGATGGTGAGAAACCTCCAAGAATTATGGGATAACATGAAAAGAACAAATCTAAGATTTATTGGGATAGAGGAAGGCACAGATATACCAAAGGAATGTACAATCTCTTCAATGAAATAATATCAGAAAAGTTCCCAAACCTGAAGAATGAATTGGAAAAATCAAATACAGAGGCTTACAGGACACAAAATTACAACAAATTACAACAGATCCACACCTAGTCACATTATAATTATAATGAAAATGCCTAGCATAGAAAATAAGGATAGAATTTTAAAAGCCACAAGAGAAAAGTTTCAGATTACATATAGGGGGAAACCAGTTTGGATCTTCAGCAGATTTTTTAACCCAGACTTTCAAAGTCAGGAGATCCTGGAACAACATTTTCCAAGCTCTGAAAGAAAATGAATGCCAACCAAGAATTTTATATCTAGCAAAATTAAGCTTCAGATTTGATGACAAAATAAAAAGCTTCCATGATAAACAAGTTTAAAAACATGTTAAAAGAGTTTACAATTAGGAAGCCTGCACTACAGAACATCTTCAGCAAAATATTCCATGAGGAGGAAATGAAAAACAACAGTGAAAATCAGCAAAGGGAGGAACTACTCTAAAAGAAAAGCCAATCGAAGAAGAAACCAAATCAAGTTAAAAACCAAAAATAATCCAAAATGCCTGGGAATACAAACCATATTTCAATAATAACCCTGGCCTAAGCTCATCAATTAAAAGACATAGACTGGTAGATTGGATTAAAAAACCCAACAATATGCTGCCTTCAAAAGACTCATCTCATCAGAAAAGATATCCACAGACTATAGGTGAAAGGATGGGAAAAAACATATCACTCATATGGATCACAAAAACAAGCAGGGGTTTCCATCATCATATCAGATAAAGTGGACTTCAACTAGAAATAGAAAAAGCAATCTTGAAATTCATTTGGAAAAATAAGAGAGTAGCTAAAGTAATCCTTAGCAAGAAGAGTGAAGCAGGAGGCATTACAATATCAGACCTTAAAATATACTACAATAGCAGTAATAGTAACAAAAACAGCATGGGATTGGCACCAAACAAACATGTAGACCAATGGTTACAGAATAGAGGACACAGAGACAAACCCACATAAATACAGTTATCTCACACTAGACAAAGGTGCCAGAAACATACATTGGAGAACAGAGCCTCTTCAACAAATGATGCTGGGAAAACTGGAAATCCATATGCAGCAAAATGAAACTAAACCTCTGTCTCTCACCATGCACAAAACTCAAAGTGGATCAAGGACCTAGGAATTAGACCAGAGACCCTGCACCTAATAGAAGAGAAAGTAGGCCCATATCTTCATCATGTTGGATTAGGTTCTGACTTCCTTAAAAAGACTCCTAGAGTGCAAGAAACAAAATCAAGAATCAACAAATGGATTCAAGCTGAAAAGCTTCTTCTCAGCAAAGGAAACAATAAAAAATGTGAAGAGAGAGCCTATAGAGTGGGAGAAAATCTTTACCACACACATATCAAATAGAGCACTAATTTCCAGGATATATAAAGATCTCAAAAAACTTAACACCAAACAACAACAACAACAACAACAAAAACCAAACCCCAAATAATCCAATTAATAAAAGGGCTAAGGAACTAAACTTTGGACACATCTTAGAAGAAGATATACAATTAATCAACAAATATATGAAAAAAGTTTCAATATCTCCAGTAATTAGAGAAATGCAAATCAAAACCATAAGATTTCATTTCACTCCAGTCAGAATGGCAGTCATCAAGAATATACTCAATAATAAGTGTTGGTAAGGATGTGGGGGTAAAAAAGCACACTCATACATTGCTGGTGGGACTGCAAATTGATGCGACCTCTATGGAAAGAAGTATGGAGATACCTCAGAAAACTTGGAATGGAACCATCATTTGACCCAGCTATTCCAATTCTCAACAAACGGATTCAAGCTGAAAACTTCTTATCAGCAAAGGAAACAATCAATAATGTGAAGAGAGAGCCTATAGAGTGAGAGAAATACAAAGGACTTACAATTAACAAACTATAGTGACGAAGCCACATCAATGTTCATAGCAGCACAATTCACAAAAGCTTAACTGTGGAACCAACATAGATGCCCTTCAATAGATGAACGGATAAAGAAAATGTGGTATGTATATGCAATGGAATATTACTCATGCAGGTACATGGATAGAGTTGGAGAATATCATGCTAAGTGAAATAAGCCAATCCCAAAAAACCAAAGGCCAAATGTTTTCTCTGATAAATGGATGCTGATCCATAATGGAGGTGGGCATGGGGAGAATGGAGGAACATTGGATTGGGCAAAAGGGAGGGAGGAGAGGGAGGTGTCATGGGGGTACGAAAGATGGTGGAGTGAGACAGACATCATTACCCTGGGTTCACATATGATTGCATGAGTGGTGTGACTCTACATCGTGTACAACCAGAGAAATTCCTGTCAAACTCCCATTTGACAGAAATAAGTGCATTGTCATATGATAAAGTTTAAAGACATTTTCTGCATTGTTTGTAAAGACCCAACTGGAAACTGTGATTCTTCATCAAAGAGAGAATGCGTGATTAAATTATGGTGTATCCATAGCATTCTTATGAATGATTTAAATCTTTATCTATTGATTTACATAGTGAGAAAAGCAAGTTGTTAAGTATTGTGTGTTTAACAATATGATTCTGTTTTGAAAAGTAAAATACGAAAACTGTGTGTAAAAGGAGGGACATCAAGTTGTTAACTGAATAAGCATTAAGCTGTTAATTAGATGTAATTAACATCTTAATGTTAATAGGGTGGTGGATGGACAGAATATTAATAACTTCAACTTTATACATTATTTATATACTATTTCATTTGTAATTATATATCAATCAATAATTAGACATGACAAATAATATAAAAAGCCAAATAAATAAATACATCTCTTATAGAAAATTTGCAAAATATAGTAAAGCTTAAAGAAGCAAGTAATTGTCCTCAATCCAAATATCTAGACCTATTTCCTTTTAGTGGTTTGCTATATTCTACATCACACATCCAAAAAATTCATCATGCCAAAATTACCTTAAAACTTGATGTTTTTCATTTGAGAATACCATTAACCTGCGATGGTTAATTCTAGATGTCAAGTTCACTGGGTTAAGGGGTGCCTTGAGAATTGAAAAAGCATTATTTCTGGGTGCATGTGTGAGGGTATTTCCAGAGGAGACTGGTGTGTGAGTCAGTGGACGGAGGGGGGAGTGTCTGTCCTCAATAGAGGCAGGCACCATCTGGTGGGTGAGGGGCCCTGAGAGAACAATAGTGACCACAGGAACAGAGCAGCAGGCAATCTCCCTGCTCTCTCCCCTGGAATTGGGACACTTCTCTTGCTCCTGGACGTTAGAACTCCAGTCGCTCCAGCCTGGGCACCTCAGGACTTGTACCAGTGTGTCCTTGGACTGAGAGTTATACTATCCACTTCTCCTGATCCTTTCAGACTTGCACTAGGCCATGCCTGTCATGGGACTTAGCTTCCAGGTCACATGAGCCAACTCCTCTAACGCATCCTGGCTCATGTATTTATATCCACGGTTCATACTGGTCCTACTGGCTCTGTCTCTCTGGAGAACCCTAATTCATCAACCTAACCTTAAATACATATTCATACACATTTTCATCCAGAGTCGTCGTCATCCAACTTAAAAGCATTTAATTCTTTGGAATTTGGTGTGCAGTGTTAAATAAAGTTATGATCACATGTTTCCCCCTTAGTTTATCCCAATGAAGTCTATCAAATAGTATCCCCACTTTTATTGTACGCTGAATTCTTACGTATGCTTTTCTGAAAATGCAATTCTGCTTCTCTGGTAATCTCTCTATAACTGCTGTCATGTTCTTTTAAAAATGAATTGCAGCCTTATAAACATGCTTTCCTCTGTGACCGGGAAGTCTCCCTGTCACTGTAGTGTTTCTATCAGTTTCTGGGTCTTCCATTCCCTTCCACCTTCCCCTCTCTGCGTCCTCATCTGCCTGGTGTCACCACAGCTCTGTATCCATCTGTATGCAGGTGGGCAGCAGCTGACTGGTTGCAATTTAAATTTATGATCACTTATTTTAAGAGTTATGCTGCCAAACTTAGCCTGTGTTTTCCTAGACTGTTCACCCTCCCCCACACCATGGAGGTTATTTTGAGCCTCCTCGTCTCTGCTTCAGTCTCTGCTTCTCCTTCATCCTTCTTAGTCACAGACTCTGCTTCCTCCTCCACTCCCTGATTTCTAAGTATTGGAGAGATTCGGGGCTGGGGCTGTGGACCTCTTCACTTTTGTAACTACAGTCATTGCCTTGGGAGCTTTTCCAGGTTCATGACTTAAGTGGCATCTTGTGCTACTGATTCTAAAGTTATACCCTGCTGCCTTGCCCTCCCCCCTGAACCTGAGACTTCGGCAGCTTCTGTATTTTTTGATACAGGGGACTGCACTCAGGGGCTCCTGGCCACTGAGCCACATCCCCAGCCCTATTCTGTATTTTATTTAGAGACAGGGTCTCCCTGAGTTGCTTAGTGCCTCGCTTTTGCCGAGCCTGGCCTTGAGCTTGCCATCCTCCTGCCTCAGCCTCTGGAGGTGCTGGGACTGCCGGGTGCGCCACTGCTCCCGACAGCTGTATCCTGACTTCAGGGTAGCCCTAAGTCGGACTCTTCTCACTTCCTCACAAGCTGCTTCTCACCTGGCGCTCCCCCTTGCGTATGTCTGTGTTTATTAGTGACTCAAGTCAAAGCGACATTAGAAGCATTCTTGACTCCTCTCTCGTACTGCACAGGTGCTCCGTCAGCAAATGTGGCCCATCCACTCTCAAGGTACGTTCACAGTCACACCTTGGAGTACCTTTCACCATCCAGGTTTGAGGCATTATTGTTATTATTTCAGTACTGGATATTGAACTCAGGGGTGCTCTACCACTGAGCTGCACCCCCAGTCCTTTTTATTTTGAGACTGGGTCTCTCCAAGTTGCCCAAGCCAACCTCTAAACCTCTAACTTGAGATCCTCCTGCTTCAGCCTCCCAGGTAGCTGGGGTTTCAGGTTTGTGCCACTATGCAGGGCAGGGCAGAGCTAGTCCTAACTGGATTATTGCTGCTCTCTCTACTTCTGCCCTTGAGTGTCCTCTGTCTGTCTCCAGCAAGCAGCCACTGCGATGCTGGTAAAACTGAAGACAGATCATATCATCCCTTTATTTCAACCACAGCACTCTGCCATTCTCATCTCAATTCCCCACCAACTGCCTAGACGCCTTTGGTTATCAGTATTTTCATTATTGCTTTTGAAAGTTTCACCACATGGTAAATACATTTATATTAATTTATTCACCATTGTAAGCTCTATTTACATATATTATCTTTTGATGAATAAAGATACATTTTGTCACCTGAAGAGTAAATATTACATTCTGAAGGCCATATGATCGATGACATGAAAAACAACTTCTCATATTTTTTCAAGCTTATCTGTTTACAGCTGCAGTCTTTATCAATACCACCTGAGTTTTCAGCAGCTGCATAATGTCATTATGTTATGTCCCTTTTTTCTCCAATTCTACTCTGTCTCCTGTGAACACAGCTGCTGCTGCTTATTTACACGATATATTTCTTCTTCCCTTCCTTTTTACTTTCCACCAACCTATGTCATTAGGTTTGCAGTGAGTTTCTTGTGGACAGTATGTAGCTGGGTTTAAAATCTACCTCGGCAATCTTTAAGTTTGTCAATTTATTGTTCCTTCCTTCTGTTTCTTGTTCCTCTTCATTTCTTGCCTTATTGTGGGTTATGTACACATTTTCTTAGAGTTTCATTTTGATTTACTTATAACGTTTATGATTATATCACTTTGTGTAGTCTTAGTGATTGTTCTAGGTATTTTCATGTATACATATAACTTATCTCAACCAACTGGTGTAGATGGTTTCTCACTTTTAGTGGTAATCTAAGTGTAGATTCTAAGTTTCCTTTTTAAAAATATCTTTTTAGTTGTAGATGGACACAATACCTGTCTTTTGTTTATTTTTATGTGGTGCTGGGATCAATCCAGTGCCTCAGCATGCCGGGCAAGAGCTCCACCCTTAGGCCACAATCCTGGCCCTAGATTTTAAGTTTATTTAGATTCTTTATCTTCTAAGTGTAACTGTCATAAATATTTCCCCTGCGTATACTGAGCACCACATCAGACAGCATTATAACTTTTGCATCAACCATAGAATATTATTAAAGAACCTCACGAAGTGAAAGATGGTACGTTTCGTTGGCTGTTATTTTTGCTCATTCAATGGCTCCTTTTTTACTGTCTGGAGAACCCCACCTACTTCTGTCATGATTTTCTTTTGGTTTGCAGAGATTTTTTTAAATTGGTTCTTTTTAGTTATACAGGATAGCAGAATCCATTTTGATATAATTATACAAACATGGAATATATCTGATGGTGGTTAGAGTCCCATGCTTATGGCTGTACGTGATGGTGGGACTCACTATATTATTTTTATATATGTACATGGGAAATCACATCAGATTTCTTCCACTGTCTTTCCTTTCCCCATCCCTCCTCTTTGTCTACCACTTCTATTCTTCCCTTCACCCCCCCCCCCACTTCCCCTTATTGTGGGTTAGCTTTGTGGTTTTTTGGGACTAGCTTACTTCATTTTGCATGAGTTTCTAGATCCATTTGCTGGGGGCAAATGCCATTCTTACTTATGGCTGAAAACACTCCATTGTGTATACACATCACATTTTCTTTATCCATCATCTATTGAAGGGCACCTAGGTTGGTTCTATAGCTTATCTATGTGAATTCTGCTGCTATACACATTGATGTGGCTGTGTCACTATAGAATGCTGATTTTAAGTCCTTTGGGTATAAACCTAGGAGTGGGATAACTGGGTCAATGGTGGTTCCATTCCAAGTGTTCTGAGGAATCTTTATACTGCTTTCCAGAGTGGTTGCCCCAACTTGCAGTCCCACCAGCCATGTGTTAACTTCCCCTCCATCCTCGCCTACATTATTGTTACTTGTATTCTTGATAATTGCCATTCTGACTGGAATGAGATGAAATCTCAGTGTAGTTTTAATCTGCATTTCTCTAACAGCTAGTGATGTTGAACATTTTTTCATATATTTTTTGACCATTCATATTTCTTCTTCTGTGATTCTGTAGTGTCTATTCAGTTCCTTTCCACATTTATTGATTGGGTTATTTTTGTTATTCTTTTTTTTTTTGGTGTTAAGTTTTTTGAGTTTTTTTTTTTTAAATATATATCCCGGAGATGGATGCTGTATCTGAAGTGCAAGTGGCAAAGGTTTCTCCCGTTCTGTAGGCTCTCTGTTCACATTCTTGACGTTTCCTTTGCTGTGAAGAAGCTTTTTAGTTTGAATCCATCCCATTGACTGAGTATTGATTTTAATTCTTGCCTTTAGGAGTCCTGTTAAGGAAGTCAGTTACGGAGCTGATCTATCGGACTGTTGGTCCTACCTTTTCTTCTAGTATGTGCAGGATTTCTGATCTAATGCCTAGGAACTTGATCCACTTTGAGTGGAGTTTTGTGCAGGATGAAAGATAGTTTTTAAAGCATTTTTTTAAAGGGAGGGTCTGGTATAGACCAATTCTCTTAGTTTCCCTTAGTCAGAGGACATCTTTTTTCCTATTTTTACCTGAAGGATAGCATTGTTGGATTCAGGGTTAACAATCACCTTTTCTGGCCCATCATTGTTCTAGATGAGAAGTCTACTATCATGAGAAATGATGTTCCCTTATGGAAATACCCCTTTCCTCTCCTCATCACTTCCCTTCCTGTGGCCCTTCTCTGTGGACACTGGACTTTGCTGCTCTGGCAACCTGGCAGAGGACGGCGTGGCAAGTCGTCTTGGAAGCTGATCCTCCAGCCTCAGTCCAGCCTTAAAATGACTATAGCCCACTGTGAGTTTGCCTGAAGCTTCCTGAGCCAGAACCGTCTGGGTAATTCCAGCCCCTCAGATGGTACAAACTAGCAGACTTTTGTTGTTTGTAGCCACTGAGTTCCGAGGCAATTTATTATATCCATGACTGATATAACATCTACGAATTAGAAGAGTGTGCCACAAATAGTTACCATTCAACACGTAGGATAGCAATTTATTCTTAAATTATTGGCGGACCCACGGGTAGGCAGGGTGGGGACCAACATTTATCATACGTGCTGCACGTATTCCAGGTAAAGTGCACGGTGGCTTCTTCGTGCTCATCACTGAAGTCCCACGTTATGGGAGAAGGTCCATTTTGTTCAGTTTCTGATGATCTCATAAACTTTAAAGTAGCCTCGCAAGGTCCATTGGAAAACACAATTCCAAGAAAGCCACCACGTTAGTGACAAGAATGAGGGCCATCCTGCTGAAAAAGGAAGTTCAGCTCAGATTCTATTCCGAACCTCAGTTGTCCACTAGGCACAGCTGATCAATGATGTGCTTCTTGGTCTTCACTTCTGATTGATGGAAATGGTGGGAATTATGGCTACAATTACACAACAGTCTCCCACAGTGGATTGTTCAGTGCGGAGTAAAGAAATGGGTAGCTTGTGAATACGCCTGTCCTTTTCCATGCTGAGAACACCGATATGAAGGTAAAAGGTGTTCACATGCAGTTTAAGACCAACAATGGAGTCAAAAACACTTCTTAATGCCACTCTGGTCCTGAAGATGACAGTAGTGGCTATTTCTTTGATTTCATACAGTTTGAACTTCCATTAAGTGGATCCCAAATTCCCTGACTCTGAGCGATACTGACCTGACACATGAGGGATGACAAGTGGCCGTCGTCATGGTTCTTAAGTAGATATTTAGTGTCCCCCCCCCCCCGCCCTCCCGGTGTTTAACGCTCCGGTGGAGATTAGGAATATAAAATGAATGTGACTCCCGAGGGGACTGAAGTCTGAAAAGGGGGAAGGCACATAGATGAGTCCTCTGCAGACCACGGAGGCGCTGCTGGGCTGGGGGAGTCCAGAGTCAAAAAGAGCCGCACTCGGTGCCTTTGGATGGGTGGCGAGGACAGCTTGCTCCAGGGCAGGTACTTGAGCAGGATCTGAAGAGTGACAGCAGAGTCTGCTGTTGGCTGAGGCCGATTCACGTCCTCCGTATATGTTAGATGCCAGTCCAGCAGGTGACATCCTGAGCGTGCTTGCCCAGGACTCTCGGTTGGTGGCAGGCTGCTCAACGTCGCTCTGAGGTTGGCCCACTTTCCTGGTGAAGATATATCCCACCACGGGCCGTGGTTTTGCAAAAGCTGCTCCTGCTCTCTTCGATTCCTTTACTCATCATCCATTTAACTGATTCACCTTCGTCCTTCAGATCCTCATGCTGCGTCCTCCACAACACCCTCTGTTCCACTCCATCCTCTTAACAGAGGAGTTGGGTTTCCCACTCTCCTCGGCTGAGCCGGGTACCATCCCTCCATGCTCCTCCTGCTCCTGGTCCTCTTCATGTCCAGTCATTGTTTTCCTGGGCCTGTGCTTCAATACGCTTTTAGCTTTTGGAAGACAGGGTTTATGTGATTTTATTATCATTCTATTTTATTAATCTGACAATCATTAAAACTGACATCGTCTGGACCTTGATTGTCCTCCCTTAAGTCCTTGAGTTGAAGCCTTGGTCCCCAGCCAGCGGCACTACTGGGAAGCAGTGGGACCTTTGGAAAGTGGGGTCCAGTGGGAGGAAGTTAGGCTACTGGGGATGTGCCCTTTAGGGGATATTGGGCTGGACCCTCCTCTCTTTCTCTCTTTTTGCCTTCCACTGCCATGTGGTGAGCGTTTTCCTCTGCTACGTGGTCCCAGCCCGATACACTGCCTTACCACAGGCCCCAAACAACAGAGCCAATTGATCACGAACTGAAAGCTCTGAGACCACGAGGCAAAATAAACCTTTCCTCCTTATAAGTTGATTATATCAGGTATTTTGTTATAGCCACAGAAAGCCAACTAACACAAACCAGGTCCTAAAATCACAAAAACGAATAAGTAAGGTAATTGTCCTTAAAAGCCTGTCGTTAAACAGGAGAAATAAGTGTACATTATATTTTAGTAGGTGATACAAGAAGTATGACAAATTTTTTTGTGGTAGTGTAGGGAGGAATCAATACTCTGGGGTCCATAAGTGGCTTTAGGAAGGAAGTAACTCTTGGATGGTTTCTTGAAAAATTAAGAGTTTGTTGGAGGAACAAAGAAGGCAAGGAGAGTTCACCACAGATAGCCACTCAGACCCTGGGAAAGCAGTACTAGTTCAGCACATCAGTGGAGAATGGGGGAGAGAGGAGAATCAGGAGAGAGGCATCTGGAGTGGCTGGCAGGGGAGGGCCTTGTATCCAGGCTGAGCAGCTTTTGCAGCATCCCACAGGATGGCAGAGTTGAAGTTCTGAAGAGGGAAGTCCCGTGATTAGGTTTGCTCTCTTGGAAAAACAACTTTTCTGATAGGAGGAGGGTGTTGGGATGGAAAGGGTTGACGGGAAAATTAAAACCATGAATGGGGATGAGCAAAGCCTGCTGGGAAACTGCTCGCTGGAGTGGAAATGAAGAGACGGAGCTGAGGAAGGAAGTCCTGTTGGATTCCAGCTGTTCCTGGGGAGGAAAGGACGCGGGCGACAATGGCGGGCAGGGTCATTCAGGCAGGACGAAGAGAGCGAAGAGAGCGGGAGCACAGGCTGCTGTGTGGAATGATGGCTGGAGGGACTGCCCCAGCAGCTGGGCTCACAGGCTCCTGGCCACGGTGCCACCGGACCAAGGGGGTCCTGCTTCTGTTTTCTCAGATCCTCAGTGACCTTCTCCCTCTTCCCTCCCCCAGCGAATGTCACTGCATATAGTGACTCTGGGAGAAAGTCATGTACTGGAGCAGAGTTCTAGAAGGCATCAGAAGGAGGCTGGCCTTACTGCATTTAGCAGCAAATTTATGGGAAGCTCAGCACCCCTTCCTCCTTTCTCTCTTTTTCTCAGAATTATAATTCAGAAGTGAGCTGGTTGTTACAGGGATGAGTATCAGCAGGCTTTTATAAATGGAAAAATAATGCCAGAAAGTCTGTCTCATCTGACTGGTCGGTCTATAACGAAGATCTGCCTTGTTCTCTCTCAGTCTCTGCTAAATTTGAAGCTTCGATATTTGGAAGAAAATATATTTGAAAGTCAGATTAAGTATTTATATAAGATTAAATGTTTGTATATTTCAAAAACTACATTGGACTTTAATTTTTAATTGGCACATAAGAATTGGACATATTTATGAGGTAACATGATGCTTTGATACCTGTGTACATTGTGTAATGTCCAAATCAGGTCGACATATCTGTTTCCTCAAACATTTCCTCTTTGTGGTGAATATATTCAAAATCCTTTCTTCCAGTTTTTTTGCAACATGCAGTGCTTTATCGTTATCTGGTTCACCCTAGTGTGCAATAGAACACCAGCATGTTTCTCTCCTGATTGTAACTGAGACCCATGGATCCACCTCTCCCCGTCCCACCCTGCTCCCTTACCGTCCCCCAGCCTCTGGCAGCCACCATTCTGCTCTTCACTTCTCTCAGGCCGACTGCGCTGGGCTCCACACATGGGGGAGACCATATGGTGCTTCTCTTTATGTGCCTGGCTCATCTCACTCACTCACCTCCAGTTCCACCCATTCCGTCCTGTCTAGTCCTGCTGCACAGTGTGAGCGCCATACTCTCTTCATCCTCCATCACTTGACGGACACAAGTTCTTCCTGTCTCTTGGCTGCTGGGAAGTGTGCTGCCGTGGGTGAACAAGGGAGTGCAGAGGTCTCCTTGATGTTTTGATTTCATTTCCCTTGAATATCGACCTCCTCGTGGGTTTGCTGGACCACATGGTAGTTCTCTTTTTAATTTTTTTGAGGGACTTCCATATGAATGGCTATGCCAATTTACATTCCCACCCACAGTGTACAAAAGTGCCTTTTCCTCCACATCCGAGCCAGCTCTTGCTATCTCATTTTTTTTTTAATAATAACCACCTGTACTGCAGTGAGGTGATAATTCATTGTGTTTTTGATCTGAATTTTCCTGACAATTAGTGATCTTGGGCATTTTTTCACATATCTGATCACCATTTGCATGTCTTCTGCTGAGAAATTTCCATTTAGATCTATTGCCGTAAATGTTTAAATATTTAAATACTAGAATTCAGAAAAATTTTATTGCTGTGGCTATGGTGTGCCACCTACATCCTGCTTCAAGGCAAAGGTACCCGTTTCCCCAGCTGTCTGGGATGGTGGCTGCTGGCCACCTGTCCTGTCTGGGGTTGCTCTCCCTGGAGGGAGATGTTCTTCCCAAGGCCACAGCCCTCCCTGGGGTCAGGCTGCATTCAGTGACTAGTTTCAAGTAGGAGCCTAAAGGCGCCACAGCTTCCCCCACTGACGCATCTCTGAAGGGCCATGCCAGCTCTCAGTCTCAAATGAAAGGAAGTGACTCTCCATGAAAGAATAGCAGCTACAAAGAAAGATCATTTGTTAGGAATTGGTGAAAGCCTTTTGGTCTACTTCCCAGAAACTGAGAAAGTGAATAACTGTCATTGGTGGGTAAACATTTTTTAATGAGTTAGAGGTGGTTTCCAAATTTTTGCTTTCAACAAAAATTGCAGGAGGATCAAATTGAGTTATCAGATGATGGTTATTAAAAATAAGTTCAGATAGCTTATTATCTGATTTTTAAATATAACTCAGAAAAAAATCCCAAGAATTGAGTAAATTGCTATAATTTGCATTCACTAAAATTCCTCTAGTGCCTATATATTTGTGAACAAGGTTCATCAGTTTTGTTTATAGAATTAATAAGAATAAAACTTATAGTGAATCTTGTCTCAATTTAGTGTGAATTATTTTTCATATAAGAAAAAGTTCTAGGCTTTTAGAAATTTCCATCCACCTATGATGTACAATTGTAATAAAATTGTATTTCTATACACTGTTCAATGAACTGTATACCACCAACAATTTTAACCATAATTTAATCCTGAATTTTTTTTAAATCAGAGTCCTAAAGTCACAGGAAATAAAATTAAAAAGAGATTTCAACCAATACATTTTTGAAGGCAGATTTGATAGGGTAATAATTAAAAGTGTTTCAAATGCTTTAAAAATGGGTAACATCTTGGGGAAATGGAATAGAAATATGACTTAAAGGAGAAAGCACAAAAAATAAAATGCAGCAATGGGCCCGTGCTCATGGAAATCACTGGTTTTCCCATGTTTCCAACATTTGATGGGCATGGTTTGATAGGATGGTGGAAAGGTCCACTGAAGACTATTATCATCTCACTTACACACCTTCTAAGTGACAGTACTCTGAAGGCTGGGGCAAATTTCTCCAGGAGTTTGTAAGACCCTGCGTTTGGGTTTTTTAATGACTTATGGGAAGTGGACAATGGCCTTTCCATTTGTTCAGGCAGAAAGGCAACAAAAAGCTAGACTATTAAGAGTGAAAATTACTCTTATAATTTTTTTGGGGGGGGTTTACAATATGAATCGGCTAAGATCTGGCCCCACTGTACATAAATTCCTTAAATAAAAAAGTCCTTAAGTTGTTTTTCAGAAAAAGCCTTCAGAATCCACTCGAGGGCAGTTTGGAACCTGCTTTTCAAGAGTGGACATGTGTAGAAGCAGGCAGCTCACCCAGTCATGCCTTTGACAACACAAGTTCTCCCCCATGTGGGACACAACTCTCCACCCCGTCCTGCCAAGAGGCACACCACCTGTGAGGAGGCATGGTGGCCATGTGTACCTGTGCCAAAGAACTCTGGCCCTCTCCTTCTCACCGCCCCATCAACAAGCAACTTCTCCTTCTCCTTTTCTATAAATTCCCTGCTGCCACCAGCTGATCAGGGTGGCACAATTGAGCTCCCTTTAAGCTCTTGGACCAAGGACCATGCAATAAAGCTTCTCCTTTTTGCAAAAATATTGGATTCTATGCAGGTAGAAGAGCAAGCTCTTGCTTGAGCTCAGCCTTGTCCAAAGAAACATTGTGTCCATATTCAATGACAATGGGGTGGCCTTTATCACTGACTGCCAAGTGGCACTGTTAGTAATGTGCCAGTATCTTTTGGGTCTTATTGTACAGGTATCTATCATACTACAATGTGAAGTAACACAGTTTGGGTAAGATTTTAATGCTATATTGATAGTCAAATATATTAGAACATTGAGTCAAAAGCCTCCTATCCCTAGCCCAAGTATTAGGTATATGAAAAGAACCATGGAAAAGACCGGGGGGTGTACTGTGTAGTAAAGGATTTGTCTGATCTTTACTGGGAAGTAGTCTCTAAGCCCTTGGAATTTCCCAAGGAGTGTAATTTTGTTATTCTTGGTGGGCCCTGATAGATAACAGGCTGACTCACGATGGGGCATTTGATAATTTCTACTAGTGAAATGACTTGGATATGGGGCTGATCACATCAGAAAGATACACCATGTGATTAGAGGATTGGGCTTTGAGCCACGGTGATAGCAGCCAGACCTCTGGAGGGTGGTGCTAGAAATGGAGTCCATCCATGGGGGTAGTGACTTCATCATGATGCCTGTTTACTGAAATCCCAGCACAACTCAGACACCAGGCATGAGTAGGCTAATTGGGCTAATGGGTAACTTTCAGCAAACTGTCACGCACGACGTGGCAGGAGGTGTCCTGACTCCATGGGGACAGAGTAACAGAATCGTCAAGTCTGGAACTCTCCCAGACCTTGCCCTCTGCATCTCTCCCTTTGGCTGGTTCTGATTTCTATTTTTTTTTTTTTTGCTGAAATAAACTGTAATAACTAATAGAGTACTTTTCTGAGTTCTGTGAATTAGTCCAGTAAATGATCAAATCTGAAAGGATAATAGGAACCTCCAAAGTTTTGGTGAGGGCCAGCAGTGGGGAGAGCCAACTCCTGCCCTTGCAGCTGTTGCCTGAGGTGAAGGATTGTGCCTCTGGCTCACGAAGTTTGGCCCAAGTCTGGGTGGCTGGGGTCAGAGATCATTGCTATGCTCACTCTCCTCCGATTAAATCTGTTTAAGCATGTGAATAAAGTGCTATCTAATTTTTTTTTTAACTCCTTTCTGTGCCAATGTTGTATCTCTAAAGCCACAAAGAAGGAGTAGTTAACATCAGAATCCTCACCGTGCGGCATTTGGAGTTTTGTGAAATTGATTTGGCTGAAGGTAAAGCGCATGATTTGAAGGAGTCAGACTGGATGAACCCTTGAGAGATGGAAAGTTTCTTCCTGAGGTTTTTAAAAGTGGGGTGTTGGATGGCATCTCCTCCCAGGTAAGAGGAAGATTTGAGTTCCTCTGCTTACATCAGCCACATAGACAATGAGTTTAACAGTGGAGAGTGACTTAAAGAGTATCAGACATTCAAGAATAGTTTAATTTCTGTGCTCATCCACTGAGAACCTCAGTGTGACCCATATTTTTATTTGGATTCCGTTTATATATAAACCACACTGAAATGCTTCTTTGGAGGGTGATAAACTAAAGACTGAGTGGTTCATTCAAATATCTGAGTGACCTTTAAGAGTAAGTGTGGGACTAAAGACAGAGCAGGAGGAGTGGCCTGGCCACCCCAAAAGGCCCTCCAGAACAGTCAGTTAAGGAAGTCTCTGCGCGTTTTGGTTGTTGCAAGTCATGCTTACAAAGTAGAGAAATGGGGTCATACAGCAAGAGATGGTGGAGTCCGATTCTGTCTTCCGTTAGCCAAGATCACTCTTGTTTCCAGTGTTAAAATTTGGATCAAGCTATGAGAGTTTCTCAAATTTGACTCTCTGTGGATGGCGTGGATAGAATTGGGTCTCCCTACTCCTCTGCTAAATCGATACGTCGACCCCTAACCCCAGTGTGATGGGGACTTCAGGTATTTTGAGATGGGGCTTTAGGAGGTGATTTGACTTATAAGTCATGAGGATGTGGTCCGAGTGATGGGATTAGTGTCCTTGTAAGAGACATCAGAACTTTTCTCGGCCGTATTAGGACACAGCAAGAAGGCCCAGGAACCAAACTGATTGGCCCCTTAATCTTGCTCTTTCCAGTCTCCTGAGCTACGAGAAAAATTTCTGTTGTTTACGCTACCTAGTTCATGATATTTCATTATAGAAACTCAAGCCAATTAAGGCAATTATCAGGTCATTTTGTTCAGGATCCGATGACTATATATTAATGTTTTGCTATTTTGGTTTGTGATGTTGGGGTCCAGAAAATGATACCCCAAAGCGAAGACCTCAAAAACAGCCTCAGAAGCAAAGTTTCTCTTATCTTCTTCTGCCCTTCTGTCTTTTTCCTCTCATTCTCCTGCTAGGAAAGCCATAGAAACTAGGATTATTGTTCTCCAAGGCAGGATGTAGAACCTAGAACCCCTTTTCCTCAAAGTCAGCACAAAACCTAACAATAGTACTCTGATTTCTCCCCCCTTTCTGCCTAGGAGCTGTCATAGAGACATTCTCTGACCTCTCTTATTGGACGTAGGTTGTAAGACACCCATTCCACAGAGGGTCTCCCCACAGCTGACTGCTGCAGAGAGGACAAGAGTCTGGCAGCCGGGTGGGGCCGGGCTCCCCGCTTCATCTGTGACTGTTAGGTCCTATTTCTCCACGGCCGCCCAGGCTTCACTGAACCTAAGCACAAAAATGGGTAGTTTTTTGGGTCTTCAAACTGAAGGACGCTGTGTCAAATAAAACTATGGTAAACATTGGTTATGCTTTCCTTATTAACTTGATGGGATGTCAGTCATGACTTCTCAAGACTGGCGGGAAATGGGTCACCCTCTTCCTGTCCCCAGTGAGTCACCACTTTGGTCTTCACAGGTGTGTTGAGGGACCCCTGGGGCAAAATCACGCCCTGTTATCTTTCTACTGTTCAAACTAAGTTTGGCTGTGGTACTTGTTGTTCAACTTCTTTTATCTTTTTGAGGCTGAATTATAAAAAGTACCCTCCTTTCCCACTCCACCTTTCTCTCTCTTTTTTGTGACCACAAGTGAAAATAATGATGTTATTACAACCACATTTTGTTGACACGACCTATATCAATCCCACAGATCGATGGGCCCTCTTTTCTTCTCACTTTCTTTTTTATGATACCGGGAATAGTACCCAGGGGGCATTTTATCCCTAATCTGCATCCTCAACCCTTTTTAGTTTGAGACCGGGTCTTGCTAAATGCTGAGGGTCTTACTAAATCTCCAAGGGTGTTCTTGAACTTGGGATCCTCTTGCCTCAGCCTCCTGAGTTGCAGGGATTACACATATGCACTATTGAGCCTGGCCCATTCTTCTTCTTATGAAGAAGGGAATCCCAAAGAGGCCACATCCACATGATTACGACTGTTAAATCGGCAATGTGGTGCCGTCTAGTGTGAAGTAACCAATAAAACCCTAAACTTAAACATGAACTCTGCTTCTCCAAGGTGTACTGGAAAGAGGGGAGGCAGAGAGAAGCCTTGAGCTCCCCTTAGAGGTCAGCCATCACATTTCCCTAAATAGTTTTATAAATTGACTTTTTTGTTTACTTACATAAAATTTCCTGCACTAATTATTCTGCTGAAGTTTATTCACAACTTTGGGGACCATTAAAGTAATAATACAAAAGAAACTATAAGTAAATAGAATGTAAATAAAGCACAGGGCTTAAAGCACAGTGCATAAAAGCACACTCATTATCTGGACTCTTACTGAGAGCGTCCTGGTATGGACCCAAGTGTCCAGGTCCTGCTGATCTCGGTCAGCAACTTCATTCGGGCATGACCACACGGGTTGCATAAAAAGGGAAAAACTATTCTCATGCACTTTTTCCTGACTGGTATGAGATAAAATCTCCATGTAGTTTTGATTTGTATTTCCCTAATTGCTAATGATATTGAATATCTTTTTCATGTATTTTGTTGGCCATTTGTATCTATTCTCTTGAGAAGTGTCAGTTTAATTTATTTGCCCATTTATTAATTGGGTTATTTGGGTTTTTGGTGTAAAGTTTTCTGAGCTCTTTGTATATTCTAGACATTAATCCTCACTCTCCCCTTCTGTGGGTCCTCTCTTCACATTCCTAATTGTTTCCTTTGCTGTGCAGAAGCTTTTTGTTTGATTATGTCCAACTATTAACTCTTGGCATTATTTCCTGAACTTTAAGGGACCTATTGAGAAAGTTGTTGCCTGTGCTTAAAGGCTGCAGTGTTGACCCTACATTTTCTTCTAGAAATTGCATAGTTTCTGATCTAACTCTGAGGTCTTTGATCATTTTGAGTTGATTTTTGTGCAGGGTGAGGGATAAGGGTCTAGTTTCCTTTTTCCATGTACAGATAACCCGTTGTCCCAGCACCGTTTGTTAAGAAGGCTATCTTTTCTCCAATGTAAATTTTTGGCACATACAAGATCAGGTGACTCTAGATGCATGGGTCTGTCTCTGTGTCTTCCATTCTGTACCTTTGGTCTGTTTTTATGCCAGTACCATGTAGTTCTTGCTACTGTAGCTCTGTAGTATTGTTTGAACTAAGGTATTGTGCAGCCATGAGTATTATTGAAAACGTCTCAGTAACTTAAATCTGTAGCAAACTTCAAAATCAGTGCAGTAGGGCAAAAATGTGTTTTTCAAACCTAGTGGTTTTTTGTATGTTTTTTTAAAAAAATTCTGAGTTCCATGATTTTCCATTAATATTTTATGATTTTCTATTGTTCTGTCTTATTTTACAGGCAGTTCCTCTTTGCTCTTTGTTCTCTTTTGCATTTTAATTTATTTTATTTCAGTCTTCACTACTTCCTTTCAACCTCTGTTCAAAGGATGCTCTAGGCTGCATTTAGTAAATCTGAATATTCTGGGCCTGCCCATCACTCTTGGTCTGGTAACTCCTCGTCCTCTAGTAGTCTGGCTTTGTTTATTAGAAATAAGAAATGAGACAAAATTCTGGAGAGACCACTGTGTGAGCTCCTACCCTGTCCAACAGACCAAGCAAATGGAGTGACCTGGGCCAAATGTCCTAGAAGCAAACAGGGGCCTCCGAGGGAGCAGGTAGATCCCCAAACAGACTCATCTTTCCTGAAAGCGGAAGATTCTATTTTACCTGAGTCAGTTTAATAAGGAAGTCACCGCTACTTAAACCTTACTGAATTTTAAAAAAAGCCAATAAACACCCCCAGAGCCTGAAGCAAACTGATCCTAACTAATCAGCTTACTTTTTATTTTAGTTTCCTCATTTCCACCTCATGAAGCTCTGCCATCGCTTAGGGAAGCTCTCATTCTACTCTGTAGACTGGAGTCTGTCCCGCTGGTTCACGGATTACACGTAAGAGCCATTCCATCTCCACCTCCACTTGCTGTACTCTGGTCTTTTGACAAGGAGAAGCTCTCTATCCAGCCTCCAGACACAGCCTCCTGGGAAGAGTTGAGTCTCACTGACTTTCCTGCATTCGCCGCTTTGTCCCAGGGCTGCATTCGTTTGTTAAAACGGGTTCTTTTAGAATCCACTCTTCAATACGCATCAGAACATCTAAGATCCTAAGCAGACAGTCAAACAACCATGGCCCTGATCCCCGTGCAGGCCTGCCGCCCCACTGTGTGGCAGGGATGCCTCTCAGGAGAGCTGGGGCCGCACCCACCTTCTCCTACGAGGTTCTCTGGCTCTGGAGAGTCACAGAGTAGCTCAGTCTTTTGGTGGGAAAAACGCGGCTGGCTTTCATTTGTATCTTGGTTCAGTTTCAGCAGAAATTCTCCCTGCTGCCAGAGGAGCTCTCCCACCGCCTTCCCATCATTACACGGTGTCCCCAGGCAGAGCAGCTGCGCGTCTTGGCTGGAGCCCTCTTACCCCAGCTCAGTTCTTCTTTCTTACCAGGCAGCCCTCAGCGGGCACAGCACCGGCAAAGTCCTTGTGTTTTTGCCACATTTGTGCTGTCAAGGCCCAACTGCAAGGGCCTCTCTGTCCTTCTTCCTCTTCTTCTACCCTCCTTCTTGGAATACTCAGTAAGTTCCAACAAGAACCCTGCCGGGGGACAAAGTGCAGAGTCATGGTTCTGCCCTGGACCCTGTTCTCCTGGCTTCCGCTGCTCTCTTCTTTGACACAGGCCTTGCCAACTCCATTCTTTCTGAGTGAACTCACTTGCTTGTATTTCAGAGTCTTTGCTCTTGACCTCCCTCTTAACAACAGGGGATTCCAGCGCTGAGTGCTGGGTTTGGAATGGATGTGACTGGCACGGTCAGGACTATGGGTAGGGCCTGGGGGGAAGCCGCCAGCTGATCCAGCTGTGAGGGAAGATCTCATGATCTCATCAAGTCCACATGAACAGGGAAGAATAAGACACGCACCAAAGTGGAGGGGTCATTAAAAATGACAAGTAGCCAAGAGACAAAACCCCCATACCTGGCAAGACAGGGTAAATGGGTTCAAGAAAAAAAAATTGGAAATATTCCTAAATGCAAGGAAGCATGGGGAATGGGGGTCTCTTGTAGTTGCCCATGGAAAGAAGGAATAAAGATTTTGAGGAGGTTCTGGAACGGATCCTGCTGGACATTTGTAGTCATTTCATTCACAACTTCTGAAACACATGGTAAGAAGAAACTTGGTCAGCAATTTCCCTGGGGGTTTGCTACCTGCAGGAGGCTCTGTGAAATGCCCCCACCCCCCCTGCAGTGCTGGGATCAAGCCCCAGGCCGGAGCATTGCTTTCCCGAGAGTGGCACTCCCAGCCACAACCTGCTGTGGTTCTGTGTTAAAGCTGTGAAATCTTTCTTGGTCTCACTACTGGTCAGCTCTCCCCTGGGTGACGGAGCTGCCCCCTCTGTGGTGTTGGGGTGGCTGGCCTGCAGTGACACAGTGTGCCTTCTCCCTGGTCAGAAGAACCACTTCCTAATGGAGTCCAAGCCATCTCTCAGCAGATAGAAAGAGAAGCAAAGCCAGCAACCATTCCTCCCACCTCGACTCAGGACAGAGGGCAGTGAACCTCTGACCACTTAATGCCACTATCGCATGGATAACTGTCCCGAGGAAGAGAAAAAGGGGAAGCTCCCCAGTGGAAGGGCTCCTTCAGAAATCACCTACATTTATTTTTAATGAATAATTAGGTATTTAAATATTACAAACAATCACAACTTTAAATTTCTGATTAGATTTTCCTAAAGATCATATGAAGATTTACCAGGAGATCAAAGTTAAGCTGTTAAAATCTTCGTTTAACATAATCATTAAAAATTAGACTTGAATCTTTTAAGATAGAATTTCAGGAAGGTTTTACTTTTTCCCTTCTTCCTTCCTGTTCTCCTTTCTATGAGGAGAGTTAAGGACTGGCATTTCGACAAGGCGTAGAAGAACCTGTGTCTTGGCAGAGCCATCTCTAGAAATGTAAGAAGTCTGACCTCGTGGGCCAACTAGATTCTGCCTAATCCAGAGATTCAGCGACAGGAGGGCTTACGTCGTTCTCTGATCACGATCCTCTGCCTCCAGAAAGAACTTCAGAAAAGGGCAGCTCCTCTCTTTCTTTTTAGGGTGGGTTTAAGTCCTTATGCTCTAAGTGGAACAACACAGGGTCCTCATTCCTGATCTCCAAAGGACTGACAACAAGATGCCCTGCCGCAGGCTCTCTGCTACGTCGTATACGAAGATTCTCTCTCCTGATTCTCAGAGTGATTCTGTGGGATAGTAACTGTTATCATCTCCCCTGTATATTTAAGGAAAATAAAAGGGGCTGGGGATGTGGCTCAAGCTGTAGCGCGCTCGCCTGGCATGCGTGCGGCCCGGGTTCGATCCTCAGCACCACATACAAACAAAGATGTTGTGTCCGCCGAGAACTAGAAAATAAATATTAAAAAATTCTCTCTCTGTCTCTTTCTCCCTCTCTCACTCTCTCTTAAAAAAAAAAAGAAAAAAGAAAATAAAATACGGAGAGATTAATTAGTGCAGGGTCACATCCTGCAGGGCTGGAAGTGGGACTCCAACCAGGTCTTTCATCAGCCCCACTCAGACCATCCTGAAGGACCAGCTGGGAGAGCCCTTCCCATGAGTGGAATGTGTCAGCCTTTTATCCTTGAGACAAAATGTCTGAGGAAAACCACTTAAAGAAGGAAAGACTTATTTTGGCTCCTGGTTTCAGAGGGTTCAGCCCATGGCTGCTTGGCCCCATCCCTGTGGGTCTCTGGTGACCGGAGCATCAGAGCAGGGAGGGTGTGGTGGAGCAGAGCTGTTCTCCTCCCTGTGGCCAGAAAGGAGAGAGGAGAGGAAAGGACCAGGACAAAATAAGCCTTTCGGAAGCACACCCCAGTGACCTGCCTCCTCCATCCAGTCCTTCCCTCCAGAGCCCACCCCTCTCTGTAGACCCTCAGGCTGATGACCAAGCCTTTAGCATATGGCCTCAGGGGAACAGTTTAGATCCAAACCCTGGAATATCCCCAATCATTCAATAAGCAGGTATTGAGTGCCATCTGTATGCCAGGCACTAATGGAAAATGGGGGTTCAACAGGAATAGGGTCAGTCTCTGCCCTCAAGGAATTCATAGATTAATTCCATTTCTTCCTACTTTGTTCCATAACAAAACTCCTCTTCAGATCTCTTTGTTGGGCAGTTACTGAGACCCACTAGGGAAGCTGCAGTTAACTTAAATGACAGGGAAGCTGGGGCCGGTGAGTGTGGAGTTCTAGGAGCAAAGCTGCTTGTATGTTGGCCATTTCCGCATGCCTGCCCACTTTTCGCCATTTGAAACGCCCAATGGTGCTATGAAAGCTGTGGATCCATATGGGGAGATGGCCAGCCCCCTATTGGGGGGTTCTTCCTGCTGAGGAGGGTGAAAGCCACTTGAGAAATTAAAGTCTAGAATAATTAGTGAAGAACAAAAGACAGAGTCAGAAATATGTTTTCAAAAGTGGAGCCCCTGATAGATCCAGTCTACATGAGTGCTGGAGCTGGACAAAAGAAAATGGGTCCTGGTGGTTTATTTAAGGGCTGCATCCAAGGCAGGGGTAAGATCTCCAGGGTGGAGTCTTGCTTCATGATGTCTTGCAGTCAGCAGGTTGATTGCATCTTGGCAGGTCACACCTATCAGGTGCTGTGTGGGACATGGTGGAGCGGAATAGGAATTCCCAATGTCTCTGGGCAGTCTGACCCAGAGGAAATGTCCACTGGAAGTTCCCAGACACCAGATGTTCCTATTCACTAGGCTGCACCAAAGTCCACACACAGCCCACGGGTGGCTCTCAGCCCACTTACTTTGTGCTTTCCTCTTAAAAGGCTTTCAGACTCTAGGGAGCATCGGAGTCATCTGTGGAACTTCAGGCTAGCCCAGCCCCAGCCCCAGAATTCCCAGTTCAGTGTCTTAGGTGGAGCCTCAGAATTCACAAATCTAACAAGTTCCCCATGATCTGGACGGTGCTGGTGCAGGGACCACACTTCCAGAACCCTGTCAGACCATCTGTGAGTCTTATTTGTCTTCTCAGGATACTCAAGTGACCAAGACTCGGTGCCCAAGAGTTTTGTGTACATAAAATACATAGTAATCTCTATTTAATCTCTATGTCATATTAACTATCAGTATAATCTGTTATTTTTTTTACTGATTCTTTTTAGTTAAATATGACTTTAGGATACATTTTGACATAATCACAAAAGCATGGAATATAATTTGCTCTAATTCAGTCCCCAGCACTTCCTTCCCCACTCTCTACTCCTACCCCGCTCCCTCTACTCTACTGATCTTTCTGCAATTTATTTATAGTTTTGTTTAAATTAATGTCTTGTGGATGTACTTGATGATGGGATTCTTAAATGGGCATATTCTGTCGAATGCTGTAAATTTGTCTCAAGATGATGAGCTCGGTTATAATTTAAATTGAAAATTCATCTAATTTTACTAATATGCCCAAATGATCAAACTTAGTTAAATCCTTTGAAAGTTTTCATAAGAGCAAAGAAATGAAAAAAAAAATCCAGCAAACTGAAGTAAAATCTCAGTTCAGCCCCTAGATGCCATATATGTAACATGTTGAGTGGCTTACCAGCCATGCTAATGAATCAGGAGTTGCCATGTATGGATAAATGGATAATCAAATTTTAAGTGTTCAGAAAATGATGCAGTATGCTCAGTATTAAAGTTTATTTATTTATTTATTTTTGTGAAAAATACAGGAGCATTCGATGATTCAAAGGTTTCAGGCTCTTGGATCATGAGCTATCAGGGTGACCTTAGCTATCCCCATCACCCACTATTTGTTGAGCGCCTGCTATGTGCAGGCCCTGAGACCAGTGCTAAGCATCATCTTAGACCTTACAAAGTCTCATCGACATTTTACTAAGGCTTTAGAAGGGGTGAACCCTGTGTGTTGGCAGTCAGTAGTGGGTTGTTGCTCAGGGCGGGAAGCTTCCCTGTCCAGGTGCGTGAACTTCTGCTTTGGGGGAAGTGGTGCACCCTAAAAGGAGTGGGTAGACTCAGGCTGCTGCATCCTAGCAGTTACTGCTCTGCCCAAGTCCTCCCACTGACTTTAAAGCCCAGATGAACTTTGCCCCTTCCTTGTATCCTCCTACTGGTAGTGTGCTGGATGTGGCAGACCACAGGAGTGTCATCAAAGACACCAGAGTACAGACCCCTTCGCTAGGATATTTCCAAAATATTCAATGAACAATTTTAGCTTTGGCTATTTCCCTCAACCTTGCCTGGGTCACGTGAGGGATGTTCTCGGAGATTAACAAAGACCTTTTTCTTGATATCTAGATCAACTTGGCAGCATTCACAAATTCAAGTTCTCATGCTTCTTTAAAGTGCATCTCAGTTTTAAAACGCCCCCAACTGAACCTACCATTTTCCTGCCCCTGCAGACACCATCATCCTCCAGCTCTCTCCTCCCTATCCTTCAGCCATCTATTTAACCATTTTGTTAACTCTCCTTCCTAAGAGATCCACTCTTTCCCTGTTGGCTGTCTCTTCCTCTCTGCCTCTTTCCTCCTTGTTTTTTACTCTCTCATCTTTTATTTATCATGTGAAGGTGATCCTTCTAATACTTAAGTTATCTTGACAGCTCTTACTTAAAAACCTTCCAACAGCTTTCCATTGCCAACAGCACGAGCTCCAATTTTGTAACGCAGCTCACGAGACACTCCAAGACTGGCCCACACCTTCCTCTCTTGTCTCATCCCTGACCTCTCCCACTCTCACCACTATGAATTTGGTTTTGATTCTTAAAATGGCCTCGTTCTCTTTTTTTTTGTCTGAACATTTTTATATGCTGTTCTGTTTACTGGAACACCCTTTCCTCAATTCCTCCTCCTCAGCTTAAATATTCCTTTCTCCAGGAAACTTTCAATTTTTCTGAATTAACTAAGTTATTGACCTTCTGTAATGTAATGCCTATCCACTTTATTATAATTTTTTAAAAAAATTTTTTGGGTGTTGATGGACTTTTATTTTATTCATTTATTTATATGCAGTGCTGAGAATCGAATCCCGCGCCTTACACATGCTAGGCAAGTGCTCTACCACTGAGCCACCATCCCCAGCCCCCACTTTATTATAAATTCTTAATAGTCTATCTTGTTTGATGACCTGTAAGCTGAGATGTCAGAGGCCCTATGTAGGTGCTTTGAATACCATATGGAAGGAGCAAAATAAATAGCTATTTATTAGTCATTTTAGTGAATAACGTGACCAGTGTTGCATTTTGGAATGGTTTGGTTCAGTGCTGAATTGACAGAAATTTTGTTTTGCAAGATACATTGTTGTCATAGTCTGTGTGAGCTTTATAATTCAAATATTTAGTCTTTATTCCCTAGTATGTAGACATTTACAAGATCAGGGGAAAGAGAAGAGGCTTTTGCAGGCCTGGGAAAGACAAACCATGCTCTCCAGCACCCCACCCCACGTTATGTGAGTGCACTAAGGTCATTTGGAAATTGCAAGTGGAGACTCCCTGTTTGGGACAACTCCTCAAGACTCCCTTTGCTGAGCCTATTCTGGGGACCCAGCGACATGGTTAGAAGGATTGTGGAGCAGAAGGGGACAAAACCAAGAGTAGAGACACAACGGAGAGACCGCACAATGACCTCCGCACGAGCTAGTGGAGCCGTGAGGAAGGCCTGTGGGAAGAACAGGCAGGTGGGCTGGGGAGGTGGCTCAAGCAGCAATGCGCTCGCCTGGCATGCGCAGGGCGCTGGGTTCCATCCTCAGCACCACATACAAGTAAAATAAAGATGTTGTGTCCACCGAAAACTAAAAATAAATATTAAAAATATTCTCTCTCTCTCTCTAAAAAAAAAAAAAAAAAAAAAAAAAAAAAGAACAGGCAGGTCCTGGAACCGGAGGTCAGGGAGGGAAGAGACTGGCACCACCTCCAGGTGGAGGGTGAGGAGTGAGAGACGGTGGGGAGGGCGGCTGGCAGGGTGGTGGGAAAGGGGGAGTCCTGGGGGCGGAAAGATATTTGTCAGGAGGAGGCTGTGACGGCTTTTCCGTGTTTTGCTTTGGGGATGGTTTTTAGATACCCGTTTATTTTCAGAACTGCCCAAATTAGGGATGTGTGTTCGTTTTCTGTGTGACCACAAACCCAGGGGCTTAAAACAATCCAAATTTATTAAAGTCCTTTTGGACGGGACTTTGACATAAGTCTCCTCACTGAGCTAAAACCAAGGTGTCATGGAATGGTTTGGTTCAGTGCTGAATTGACAGAAATTTTGTTTTGCAAGATACATTGTTGTCATAGTCTATGTGAGCTTTATAATTCAAATATTTAGTCTTTATTCCCTAGTATGTAGACATTTACAAGATCAGGGGAAAGAGAAGAGGCTTTTGCAGGCCTGGGAAAGACAAACCATGCTCCCCAGCACCCCACCCCACGTTATGTGAGTGCACTAAGGTCATTTGGAAATTGTAAGTGGAGACTCCCTGTTTGGGACAACTCCTCAAGACTCCCTTTGCTGAGCCTATTCTGGGGACCCAGCGACATGGTTAGAATGATTGTGTCATGGGGTGTGCACCTCCAGAGACCCTGGAGGAGCAGGCTCCCTTGCCCTTTCCTGAGGCTGCCAGGCTCAGGCTCCTGGGCCTTCCCCCCCTGGTCACCTCTCCCTCTGCAGGTGCTCTCTGCTTCCAGGGACTCACGTGGCCAGGACCTCAAGTTTCTTTCCTTCATCATGTCTCCAAGATCCCTTTACAATGTAAGGTGCTCCTACAAGCCATTATTCTGCCCCCACAGGGTGATGCCTTGTCTGGCTTCAGTGCTACTCTAATTCTTTTTTTAAAAAATTAATTAATTATTTTTAATTGATTTTTAAAAATTAATCAATTAATTAATCAATTTTTAATTGATTTTTAAATTAATTTTTTATTTGTTTTAGTTAGTTATAAATGACAGTAGAATGCATTCCTATACTTTGATATACATAGATGGAATATAATTTCTCATTTTTCTGAATATACATATTATAGGATCACATTGTTCATACAGTCACATACATACATAAAGTAAAAATGTCTGTTTCATTCTACTATCTTTCTAATCCCCACATCCCCTACCTTCCCCTCATTTCACTTCCCTCTACCTAATCTAAGGTAACGCTATTTTTTTTGCCTTTATACATGTACTTTGTTTTTTTTTTTTGCATTACAATTCTTAATACATATAAATACCACAATTTTTGTATCTCCGTTTGTATATACAGTATGTTGACACCCAATTCAAGTCTTCATACATGTACTTTGTATAATGATATCCATCCCATTTCACCACCCTTGCCAATCCTCTGCCCCCTCCCTTTCCCTCCCACCCCTCTGCCCTATCTAGAATTCATCTATTCCTCCCATGCTCCCCCTCCCTACCCCACTATGAGTCAGCCTCCTTATATCAGAGAAAACATTCGCCATTTGTTTTTTTTGGATTGGCTAACTTCACTTAGCATTATCTTCTCCAACTCCATCCATTTACCTGTGAATGCCATGATTTTATTCTCTTTTATTGCTGAGTAAAATTCCATTGTGTATATATGCAACATTTTTTTTTATCCCTCCATGTGTCCCTGTAGTATACTGTTTTTAAGTCCTTTGGGTATAGTCCAAGGAGAGGGATAGTTGGGTCAAATGGTGGTTCCATTCCCAGATTTCCAAGGAATCTCCATACTGCTTTCTATATTGGCTGCACCAATTTGCAGTCCCACTAGCAATGTGTGAGTGTGCCTTTTTCTCTCCATCCTCACCAACACTTATTATTGTTTGTCTTCATAATAGCTCCCATTCTGACTGGAGTGAGATGGTATCTTAGAGTAGTTTTGATTTGTATTTCTCTAATTGCTAGAGATGATGAGCATTTTTTCATATATTTGTGATTGATTGTATATCCTCTTCTAAGAAGTGTCTGTTCAGGTCCTTGGCCCATTTATTGATTGGGTTATTTGTTTTTTTTTTTTTTTTTTTTGGTGTTTAGCTTTTTGAGTTCTTTATATACCCTAGAGATTAGTGCTGTATCTGGTGTGTGAGGGGTAAAAATTTTCTCCCAGGATGTAGGCTCTCTGTTCACCTCACAGATTGTTTCTTTTGCTGAGAAGAGTGAAGTAGGTGGCATCTTTATATCAGACCTTAAACTATACTACAGAGCAATGTATTGTCACCAAAACAGACTGGTAGAACAATGGTACAGAATAGAGGACACAGAGACTAACCCACAAAATTACGATTATATTAGACAAAATTGCCAAAAACATGCGCTGGGAAACATGGTGCTGGGAAAACTGGAAATCCATATGCAACACAATGAAATTAAGCCCCTATCTCTCACCATGCACAAAACTTAACTCAAAATGGTTCAAGGACCTAGGAATTAAACCAGAGACTCTGTGTCTAATAGGAGAAAAAATAGGCCCAATCCTAATCTTCATCATGTGAGATTAGGTCCCAACTTCCTTAATAAGACTCCTATAGTGCAAGAATTAAAATCAAAGATCAATAAATGGGATGGAATCTAATTCTTTTAATCTCAACAAAATTGAGGTCACTGTTACTAGCCAGCTCTCTATTGCCTATGGAATTCATTGTCAAAAGAGAGGTCCTGCTATTATCTACACCTCTTCTGCCCTATCTAAAGCACAAAGTCTCTAAATATCTGAGTGGTCCTGGCTCAGTTTCTTGGTGCTTGGAGGGTGGATCACAAAGCAGGCTGCCCATGAGAGGAGATGAGTATCTTGACCACTCTCATTTTTTTTCATCTGGGGAAACCCTGTGCTCTGCAGAGCTATCCAATCCAAACACTCTTAAGTTCATCTCAGACTTTGAGGGGTCCATTTTTCTTTTCTTACATAGTCATGCAAATGCAGAATGATGTTTTGGTCACTGACAGACTGAAAGATGGCGGTCCCAGAGTGTGTTGCTTGGTGACGTTATAGCCAGCTTAGTCTGTGATGGCCACACAATGACGAAATCGCCTCACCACATTTCTCAGGAACGTGAGCAATGCTTGGCTGTATTTAAAGTCAGACAAGTGTGATTCATAGGGAAAGGGACTAATTGTGAGACTCTGAGCATCATATATTGTAAAACCTAGAATTCTGAATACAACTTTGACTCCTTTGAGCTTCATGAGATCCCAAAGGCTTGGCTTTGAGGCCTCTTGTCCTTGCCGGGCATGCTCTCCACCCAAAGAGAAAGGCTCTGTACCTGGTGATTCCTCTGTTGGCCAGACAAGTTGCATCCCACCCGTCTGCAGCCTTGGGAGCCAGCCCATGAATTACTCAAAGAAGCAACACCCCTGCCCCTTGTTACTACTCAGCCTGCCTCCCACAGCCCTGCTGCTTCTCTCTGCTCCTGAGCACCTCCTGTGTGCACAACATACTTTCCTGGGCTTGAGCCTATGTCAGATGTCGTATGTGCAGCATTTGGTGCTATTCATGGGGCTGGGAGTCCCTCCTCTGCCACGTGGGCGAATAGGAGGGGATCAGGGCCCATGTCTGCTGCTCTGGTTGCCAAAGTCTCTAGCACATCCTTTGGAAAAAGAAACATTACACTCCTGGTCCCTTCCTATGAGCCTCAGGCACAGTCTTCCTATGCAAAAGGAAAAAATGAATACACAATTAGATCAGAGGCTCTCAGGATTTTTCTAGAGGGTTCCAGGAACACTGCTGAAATGTGGCAGGGGACAGAACATTAGGATATTGGTTTTACAGGAAATTCGTGAACTTCCTGGGTATAACATGACCTTCTGACACTAAGTGAATAAACTTAGAATGTGTGGGGAGGGAGAGGAACTTGGCTAGACAAAGCCCCATTCCATCTCACTTTGCAATGGTTTCTTGTCTTGAATTAAAAAAAAAAATAGGAAGAGATTGATATCTAGAATGTCAAAGGAATTTGTAAGGATCTGCTAGGAAAAGAGAGGAAATTTGATAACAGAACACAAAGGGTATGACTAGGCAATTGGCAGAAATCCAATGAGAGAATCCTGATGGCTAATAAATGTTTGAAGAGGTGCTAAATCTCACTAGTAGTCAAGAGAACGCAGGTCAAAATAATGATGCTGCCTTACGCTCATTATTTGGCAGTCACAAGAAAATCAGAATATCACATACTGGCAAGATGTGTGGCAACTGGGACTCCACGCACTGTGGGGACAGTGTGGGTGGCTGCAGTTACCCAGGGTGCAGTCCCACCTAAGGAGTGACTGGAGCGTCCTGTGCTTTGTGACTAGCACTGTCGTTCCTGGGGGACAATCCCAGAGAAATCCTCGAGGAGGGGTTCATGAGGGAGTTTAGTCCAGTGGTATTTTTGTTTTTGCTTTTCGTGGTGCAGAGGATTGAACCAGGGGTCTTTCGAATGCTAGGCAAGTGCTCTCTCTACCACTGAGTTACACCCCCAGCTCCAAGTGGCATTTGTGGTAGCAATGAATCGGAAGCAAACTACATGATCATTGATTGCCAAGGCAGTGGATAGAATGGGATGAGATGATTGGATTGTCGGCTTAGTCAGAAAATGTGATTTAGATGTCTATTTATCAACATGGCTAAATCTCACATAATATTGAATAAAAACTAAGAGACAAGGTAACACTTAGAGATGATCCCCTTTATTTAAATGGAAATACAAACACAAAACATGCCACATTTAAAATGCACTTATCTCTAAGGAAATTATGAAAGGTGAAACGGAAAGAGAGTATTTGCCTATGAAAGGGGAAGAGACTTTGAGTGGAGATGGAGATTAAAAAATAATAAAGGAAGTATAACCATGGTCCTCCCTCGACAGGGAGTGAGAGTGTGCCTCCAGATGGGGGTCGTGAGGAACTCAATTCTGTGTACCGATTTCAAAGGGGTGAAGAAGGAAGGGAGGGAGAGAGGGAGGAAGGGAAAGAAGGAGAGAGGGAGGAGTGGAATGTGGGGGCCAGGTTACAGAAATCTGACTTCAGGAGGGTGAACTCCAAACACTGAGCCGAGTCTCTGGCAGCCACTTTGGGCCCCTTTCCCAGTGAGGACAGAGCCTTGACACTGGCGGCCTCTTGACCTAGCAGAAAGGAACGTGGAGTGGAAGAGACACGCACCCTCCTTTGAGTTCGGCTCTAAGCAGGCTGAGTAATCTTGGTTAGCTGGCGGGACGTGTCCTCTCTGAGGGACAACAACAGCTGCTCTGCCTGCCCTGCAGGGTCTTCTGAGAAGAAGAACACGGGATGGAAGAAGTTGAAGGCTTTTGTGAAAGTCAGATGACTGATCTATTGTGACACCGAGGGTGGATGTACCAGACGATTCTGGTGCAGCCGAGGCTGGAGCCAAGTTTCCTGTGCCCTGAACGGATCTGGTCTTGGTTCCCTAAAGGACTGAGAGAACAAAACCCAGGTCCATGGAGTTCCCGTTTCCTGCCCTCCCCCCAGGGCTTATTTGCTTCCTTCTGAAGTTCAAACCAGATGCTGTTAGTGTGGTCCACAGCGAGATCCTTGGGTGAGTACCTTTCTGATCTGGGAGGAGGGCAGACGGCTCCTGGGCAGCTGGGCCTGGTAGGTACTGGGAGTGAACCCTGAAGGACGGAGGAGGGGGAGTTCCCTTCTGGAGTGCCAGGAGTAGATGGGAGGCCTTGAGTAACTAAGCAACCGTCCAGCTCAGTTGCGAGCACTGTCCCCATCTCAGAGACAGGTGAAAGACCCCGGGAGACTTCAGGTGTTCTTGGTGACCATCAGTGTCGCGCACACACAATGGCAGCGTTGAGGTGCGAATCTGATTGAGGCCAGAGCCTGTCATTCTGCCCTGCACCTCCAGGGACCATGGAGGTCACCCCGCCACTGTCTCCTCCTCCAGGGCTCACCCTGCATTTCAGATGAGAAAACTGAGGCCTTCAGAGTTGACGACGGCCCTTTGCTGTCACAGACTTAGGTGAAGGCACAAGTGGGCTTGGAGCTGGAGAGCGGTGACTCCCATCTTCTGTTATTGTTTGATGCTTCCGTAGTTGCAAAATTAGATCATTTATCTTTTTTTTTCTTTTTTCTTTTTTCTTTTTTTTTTTTTTTTACCCTAAGTCATTTCTTAAAATCTTTATCCCCCTTTCATTGTGACAGGCTGCTCCATAGCCTCTTTGGAAACATCTGTGGCTGCTCAGCACCCATGGCGGGGAATTCTGAGGCACTCAGCCCGTGAACATCAGCAGGGCCCTGAGTCTGGATTGGAGGCAGTGTAAGAAGGCTTCTCCAGGGTGATCCACAGGTGGGATTGGTTCTCTAGAAAGACGATGAGCCCTGACCACAGGCCTGTTGAGGCTGAGGCTGGGAGGCCGCCTGCCGAAGGGGCCTGAAATGTAAGAAGGGGCAGGGGGGAAGGCCGGTCGGCCTCTCTATATGACTTATATTGAGTTTCTAATCAAAATAGAAATTACAGGAAAGATGGAGCTCTTCGGCAGAAATATCAATGTGTCAGCCGTGCCTACAGGTCCCTCCAGGCCATCCTGTGTTTCCTGTAGATCTTGTTTCCTTTGAGGTCTGTCAGATGCTTGTTCTGGGTCTCTGTAGCCTGTCGGTCAGCGGTGCTGCTGGGGAGGTCGGAAGCTCCCCGTCTGTCCTCCCTTTCCCTTGATCCAGGCTCTTCAGGATTCCGTGCCATTCCAGTTACTGCGTAGAAGTCTGCTGGCCTCCATCAGGAGAAATAAATGGGATCAGATTCCTGGGGAGAAGAAGTGGCTCTTGACCAGGGGACAATGTGAGAGGAGTCTGGGGAAGAAGAAGTGGGCGTGAGATGATCTGTCCATTCTCGGGAAGGGCAGGTGACCCTGTAGACCAGGAGGGCCAAATGGGGGGTTGCAGAGGGATCAACATGGAACCTTCCATGCCTGGTCCCTGGTGGGGAAGGCCTAGGACGGGAAACTTGGGGTGGAGGTGGTGGTGGGTGTTGTTCACTGTCACGCCCGGGGACTTGCCAGCAGGTCTGCAGACTCTGAGAAGTGCACTGGGTGTCTGCAGATTGCCTTGGAGTCGCTGAACAGGAGTCTGAGTGGCCTTTGTGGAGGACAGTTGGTGGGACCAATGAGTGGTGGGTGGATTCTAGTGAACTATATTACACCAAAGCTCTCTCCAGCCTGCACTGACATGATCCTCTGGAAATAAAAGCAGAAGTTGAAAAGGGAGACTGAGTCATGAGGCCCCTGGAACCCGGTTCCCATGACAGGGATAGGAAACACCTCACCCCCTGCATTCTTTTCAATAAAAAGCTTTCTGAGAATGATGGGTTTGCCTCTAAACCGTGAGTCTCTGAGCCACAAGGGCTAGAGCCTGTTCCCACTCACACCACCGGTGGACCCCGAAATGCCCTCAAGAGAAGGCTCTTCGACCAGCTTTCTCTGCGGCCCATTCTGGAAAGCTTTTCATCCCTTCTGACCAGAAGCCCCCGAAACCTGTTCTCTGGACCACCATCTCCAGTGAAGAGGGAGTAAAAATTTGTCTTTTGTTGAAAATGCTTTGAGATTTTTATCCTTATAACCTGTTCCACAAAAATAAACGCAGTGCACCGCTGTTTTGGGTCTGGCATGACCCGAGCCTGCACGTCCCAGACCTGTCTCTAATCCAGCTCCACGGCTTGCTGGCTGTGTTCTCTCAGGACTGCTGGGCTTGCTCTTTCTTCTCTCAGGTCTTTGCCGGAATCTTCCTTCATGTGGCACAGGTCCATTTACTCCCTGGCTTTCTACCCGTCTCGGTGTTCTTCATAGCACTTAGAATCACCTGTTCCAGGATTTGGTTGTTTTTTGAATACTCTCTTTCTGTCTGTCCCCCCATTAGAATGATACCTGGCAGGGAGCAGGTACCTAATAAATATCTAATAAATTGGTGAGGAAATGAATGAAATAGCAACTTTGGGCATCTTAGTCAATTTTACCAAGGTTGTTTATTTTTTATTTAAAAAGATAATTGAACTTCCCTCAAAGGGTTTCAGTAAAGATTAAATGACTTACTATCTATACACAGCAAGCCCAGTACCCACCACATTAAATGTATCAGGGACTTCTGGATTTCCTTTTCCTGCTGAGAAATGATTCCTTTACACTGCATCTAACGAATACTTCGGGATCTGTACTGCTAAATGATAAATAGGTGCCTCATGATAACCATCTCAACAAAATCAATAAAAAACAACTCAATAAAATCTCAAGGCTTTTATGTGGCAATAGGAAAAAATACTCAATGAAAAATTGATTTGGGGGCCAAAATTATATTGCAGAAAAAAGCTTAAAAAGAAGACATAGAATATAAGAACAACATGCAAAATAAAATAATAGAAGAAACATGCTAGAAACACAGTAGGTTCTTGCCAAACTTGGTATCAAGTTGGAGAATATTTTGTAAGACAGCGCGAATGGAAGAACACTCAGAGGTCTCTGGCTTTCCGATCACCTCCTATCAGGGACAGGGTGAGAGACATGCGGGAAGGTGTCACTTTCCAGGTAACCAGCCGCAGAGCTGGGGCTGGACCCCAGATGTGGGAGCCTCCTCTGCTTGCGCTCTGACCTCCCACACACCACTTGCTCCAAACACAAGTTGGTTCAAACCAGTCTCAGAATTTAGAGGCTGAAGAGGTGGAAAATATTAATCATTCTGGTTTCGGGTTCTTGGCTGCGTTCTGGAGGTTAAGCAGCTTTCTAACACTTGAGTTATAAACATCTCAGCTTCTGTCATAATAGCACTTCATTAAAAGCAAAGACAAATTTGTTTCTAGGCCCAAACTTATATTGTAGAGAATTAAAAAAAAAAAAGAGGGAAAATAACAGAACAAAATGCTGGAAACTCCGTAGGATCCCCATCAAACATAGCATCAAATCAGAGAGTCATGGTCTGAAGGTGTCTGCACCAATCAGTGAATGTGAAAGACGAGGGAAAGTCACGGACGTGACTTGAAAGTGTGGTAGAAAACAAGTTCAGCAATTTAAAAAACATGATTTAAAGTCTCACTTTCAATTGTTAGATATGGGTAATCTAAGAAATTTGGTATTTCTTCTACAATAAAGGCTTTATAAGGTTTAAAATCAGACATGTTTTCTACCGTCAGCTTAATAGAAAAATGGAAAGTGTTCATTGAGCTGTAGTTCCCATCTGGCCCATTCTACGTAGAATCATCGTAACATTTTTAAATATATGCTTTTTAGTTGTAGGTGGACACAATACCTCCATTTTCCATTTTTTTGAAACGTGGTGCTGAGGATGGAACCCAGCGCCCCATGCGTGCCAGGCCAGCGCCCCCGCTCTGAGCCCCAGCCCCAGCCCCTCGTGAACATTTTTAAAAAAACTAGTTTCTAAGAATGAGCTAATTTTTTGTCAAATGGGCTCCTAGTCATTCTGCTGGCTCAGGTTTTCTTAACAAACAAGCTCAACCGTTGATTCTCCCCTCCCTCCCTTTCCTTTCCCCGTGAGGTCCCCTTGCTTCCCGTCCCTTCTCTCAGCATCTCCTTCTGTCTTCCTCGGTGCCTCCTCCCCCCGTGCCACTCTTCCTTCCGATTCCCACATTTTCCCCATTGCCTCTCCCTGCCCCTCTTTCCTTTTGTTGGCTCAAGTGAATTTGAAAAAATCATATGAATAAATAAGGCTACCAATGTCTTAGAAAGCCATAGAGTGATCTTTTTAAATTTAAAATATGCTATTGTTCTGATTAATTAGAAATGGAAGTGATCTTAGGTATAATTTGTCGCACAGATGGCCCTAAACTTAGGACAGGGATACATCCCAACAAACCCATCATAAATAGAAAATATTATAAGTAAAAAATCCACTTAACACACAGAGCCCACGGAACACCATAGCTTGGTGACACAGGACATTGACCTCGGGGATCTGGTGGCTGACTGGGACCTGAGCTCACTGACAGACACTGTCCAGCATCTCCAGAGTATCCTACCACATATCAGAAGTCCAGGAAAAGGTCAGATTTGAAATCGGAAGAACAGTTTCTACTGAATCCGTACAGCCTCTGCACCACCATAAAGCTGAGAATTTTAAACTGAACTATTTTAAGTCCAGGGACTCTTTACATATGGTGTTCACAGACCTGTGTCTTCCCTGCAACCCACGTTTTTTTTTGCCAAGCGACTGTGAAGTTCTCCTCCCTGAAAAGGTACAACTGTTTTGGCCAACAGAATGGGGTGAGTAAATGCCAGTCATAAGCCTGGGGACCTGTGTGTGCTCTGGTCTGAATGTGGACCCGGCACGTTCATGTGCTGTTCCTGATAGCTTGGGGGGGGGGTGCTGTTAAGAGGTGGTTGAATCATGCGGGAGCCTTCTGGGTGGTTAAAGAGGGCGTGAGTGAACTAGCAAGCCCATTCCATCCCTTCTGCCTGTGAAGACAGTGCTCATTCCCTCTGGAAGGAGCGGGGTTCAAGGAAACTTCTGGGAAGCCGAGACTTGGCCTTTGTTGGCCACCACGTCTGGCAGCACCTTGATCTGAGCTCCCCAGTATCCAGAACCACGAGAAATAGATTTTGCTGCTTGTCCACTACCCGCTAAGGTAATGCCAATAGCAGCAGAAACAGGCTGAGGCAGAGGCTTGGCATGTTTCTGCTTTGCCCTCTTGCACCTCTGTCATTACCAAGAGAAGAAGGAAGAGGGAGGAACAGGGAGGAGGAAGGCAAACAAACAAACAAACAAACAAACTTTCTTCCCTTGCCAGGATCATCCCCCACATCTCCTCCAAGAGCAATCATTCACCTTTTCCCAACCACCATGGGTCCGAAGGGAGGAGGCGGATACTGAAATGCGGGGCCCTGGACTTCTACCTTTTCCCATTGCTGATGAGTCCTGGAAGGAGAACAGCAAACACCGAAGGTCTGGGTAACAATGGGGCCCAGAGGACGAAGATAAGCAGTGAACATGAGGTTCTGAGCTTTTCCCAGTGAGAAGGAGCTTTAGGCTCCCCTCACCCTTTTAAAATTTGTTCTAATTAGTTGTACATGACAGCAGAATGCATTTTGATTCATTGTGCACAGCTGCAGCACAACTTTTCATTTCTCTGATTATACACAATGTAGTGTCACACCAGTCATACATGTACCTACAGCCATGGTGTCCACATTCCACCACTTTTCCTACCCTCTGCCCCTCTCCTCCCTCCCCTTTGCCCAATCAATGTTCTCCCATTCTCTCCCGCCAATTATGGATCAACATCCACTTATCAGAGGGAACATTCAGCCTTTGGTTTTTTGGGATTAGCTTACTTTACTTAACAAGGTATTCTCCAACTCCATCCACGTACTTGCAAGTGCCATGATTTTATTTCCTTTTAATGCTGTGTAATATTCCATTGTTATATATACCACAGTTTCTTTATCCATTCATCTATTGAATGGCATCTAAGTGGGTTCCACAGTTTAGCTAATGTGAATTGAGCTGCTATAAACATTGATGTGGCTGCGTCACTATAGTATGCTGATTTTAAATCCTTTGGGTATAGACCAAGGAGAGGGATAGCTGGGTCAAATGGTGGTTCCATTCCAAGTTTTCTAAGAAATCTCTGTACTGCTTTCCACTGTGGTTGCACCAATTTGCAGTCCTACCAGCAATGTATGAGTGTGCCTTTTTCCCATACCCTCACCAACATTTATTGTTGTTTGTATTCTTAATAGCTGCCATTGTAACTGGAGTGAGATGGAATCTTAGAGTTTTAGCCTTTTACAACTTTTCCCCTTATTTCCCAAACTGACACATTCTGCTGCCTCAGTCTCCAATGATGAATTCACCCTCATTGTAAACTATAAAACTCAGACTCCTTCTGTAACTGACAGCCATTTTTCTACCCAGAAAATGAGCCTCCCCAGTGCCTGATTAGATTGACTCTGCGGAGGAATGAAGGAGAACTTGCAGATCTATTTGAGGTCTGCTTCTGTCCCAGTTGTTTGTGTTTTCATAATAAACGTGTGGGTTATTTTTGTTTACAAGCTGATCCAAATTAACATGCAAATTCATGAGCTAATAAATGCCTGTCAGCATGCATGATTGAGATTGGTGGTTGTCACATATTATGTAAGCCATAGGAAATTGATACACTGTTGTAAACCCATGTCTATTGGGAATGTGAGAACAGTCTCAGAGAAGTCTCAGGATGCAAGTTAGTTTTTGCCAGACCTGGACCTGAGATTCAGAACTTCAGGCGGCTGCACCTATGCTTTGAATAAGTCATGCTTTTTTGTGTGTGTGTGAAGTGCATTTGTATACTCCTATAACTCACCATTTAACATCTTTTAACTTCTCATTATTTATTTAACTAATTTCAATTTACCATTTTAGTAGTCAGATTGAATAATATGATAAAAAGCAAGAAAAAGTAGGTGTTGTTGTATTAACAAGATTTATCAGTCTTGCAGTGGTGAATGTATGTGTGTGTGTGTGCGTGCGTGTGTGTTTATGGTAGAGAGCTAAGAAAACTTGTATTAATGGCTACTGTTAGTTGAGCAATTACTCTATGTCAGATACTGTGATAAGTGGGTTTTATTCATTATCTCATCTGGTTTACACCAGGTGTTAGGGTTTTAAATGTTTGTGTTCCCTCCAGTATCCCCAAGACTTAATCCTCATGGCAGTCATATCAGAGGGGTGACCTTCTGAAGATGATGAGGTCATGAGGGCTCTGCCCTTGGGTATGGAGTAGAGCTTGAGGGAACAAGCCCCCTCTTTTGCCTTTGCATCCCCTTTGCCATGTGAGAACACAATGATCATGTCCCTCCCCACCAGGGTGCAGCAATGGGTGCCATCTTGGAAGCAGAAAGCTGCCCTCACCAGACACCAAACCCTGTTGGCACTTTGGACTTCTCAACTTCTACCCCTGGAGACCTAAATTTCCGTTTCTTGTAAATCACCTGGTCTTTGGCATCCAGTTACAGCAGTACAAAATGGACTAAAGTGCCAGGAGTCGCTGTCACTTGGCCTGAGTCAAGGGGTGGTGCCACACTGTAGGCGGCACTGTGTTCTTCAAGCACCACATTCAGTAAACAGAAAAGTTATTTCTACTGAAGGATGTCTTCATGAAGTACCGGAAATCAATTTTATTATATTTTGACTCTTTTGAGTTTGCATCTTTTAAATATACCCCTGTGGGCCATTTCTGTCTTCTTTAGAAGAAATGTTCATTCAGTCCTTTGCCCATTTTAAAATTGGGTTACTGTTTCCTTGCTATTGAGTTGTTTGAGCTCCTTACACCCTCGGGATATTAACTGCTTGTCAGACGTATAGTTTGCAAATATGTCCTCCCGTTCTCCAGGTCACCTCTTCACTGTGGAAACATTGTATGGAAATTTGAGGATAGTTTATGATTTTCTATTTTCGATGAGATTTCCATTCCACCATAAGCTATAAAAACTGAGAGTTGGTGATGTTTGGAAGTCAGATGAGACTTAGAGAAGGAGATGAGTGTGTGTGAGAAAGGCTGGCTTCTGTTTCTCTGGTGAATTCCTTCTCCATGCACTGGCAGGAGGCGGAGGGTCACTGTAGACTTCCAACACAACCAGTGGCCATCCAGCCTCTTACCACAGAGCCTTCCCTTCCAGGTTGCCATGGATACCAAAGGGAGAAAGTCCAGCAGTTCAGAGAGCTGCCTAGAGTTCCCCCGGGAAGCACAACTCTGCTGATCAAACACTGTGGCAGAAAAAAGCCAGGCCACCAAGAGAGCTAAGGTAGGCAGTGGGGAGGGAGGTGGCAGGGCGGGAGAGTATGCTCCATTAGCTGCAGAGGTGTGGCAAGGGACCTGGTGGACAGAAGGTGCAGGGGGCAGGAAGGACAGTGTGGCTGGACCCAAGGGTTGGGTGGGAAGCTGTGCTCTGGCCAGGCTCCTGCTCCTCCACATGGCGGGGGGCTCCCACACGCCTGGTCACGTCACTTTCACTGCAGCCTCGAGGGGGAGAACCCCAGCTTTGTAGCTGGACACCCGAGTTTGAATTTTGGCCCCCAGTGCTTATTAGTGTGTGACCCCAGGAAAGTTACTTAACCTCTCTGAACCTCAGATTCCTTGCCTTGCAGGTTCTTGATGATTTAATAAGCTACCCCCTGCAAGATATACAGCACCATTTTCAACTCAATTAGAATAGCTATTGTCATTATGGCCTACCCTGACGGGCTCAGTGCTGGGACCAGGGTGACGGCCCTGGGCCTATAAGGAAAATGGGATCTATCTAACTCGGGCAGCGTTGAGTTCATGGTCTAGGCACCAGTTCCCCTCTGACTCCCACTCTGCAGGGATTAAACGAGAGGCCGGGGACACAGGACTGATGTCACTGCCTTCCCGCTCCTCCAGGCCCATCTTCTGTTGGCCCCTCAGCCTGTGTCAGTTTTCCAGTCTTGAGTTTGTGCCCACAGAGGGCAAGCGACGGGCGGCCTGCCCATCTCGCAGCACTGAGTGCTCCCAGGCTCCTGTTCCGAGGAAGAAGTCTCACGGGTGCTGTGGGCCGGGGCTGAGCGGACAGGCACCCCCATGCAGCTCTGCCGCCGGCCTTCTTCCCTGGCTGGGCCCAGGACCCACTGGCCGGCCACTCTGTGCTGGCTGCACCTAGTCCCCGCTACTCTTCTTGTCTGGAGCTCTGTTCTCCTCCGCTCCTCCTCTACTTGCTTTCAGCCAATGTACTGTTTTCAGCCAAGTTTTCAGGATACATCTTGGAAAAGGAAGACGGGGGAACTGTGACATGTTAGAAATTATCCTAAACTTCAGAGGCGTTTCAGTAGGATTAGGTTGGTCTTTGGTCTTTTTCACCCTCTTTACTGATCATTTTTTTCCAGTGAATCTCTGTAATCCACTCTGTAATCTTCCTCTCTGTCTCTTTATTCTTGTGTTTTATGCATTGACTTTTTTCATCATTTTCTTTCTTTTCGGTACTGGGGATTGAACCCAGGGGCACTAGACCCCTGAGCCCCATCCCCAGCCCTGTTTTGTATTTTATTTAGAGACAGGGTCTCACTGAGTTGCTTAGTGCCTCACCATTGCTGAGGCTGGCTCTGAACTTGCAATCCTCCTACCTCAGCCTCCCGAGCTGCTGAGATTACTGGCATGTGCCACCGTGGCACCCGGCTTAGTTTTTCTTTTTAAGTCGAGTGCTCAATATTCGGTAACTATTCTTTTCTAGAGTGGTAGCAGAAATGCATTGGGAGAGTTGGGATGGGACAGAGTTCAGCATTCTAAGAGGTTTCTTTCTTTCTTTCTTTCTTTCTTTTTTAAATGTTCATTCTCACTAAGAAAGAAACCCTGGTCCAGCCAGAATGAAACTCTAGATAATAATATAACAAGTGTAATACTTTTCAAGAGTGGTTGCCAGGTACTTTACATGCATTACCTCATTGTCCTCTAGTAGCAACTCTGAGGTTGGGTACGAGGTAGTCATTAGATTCACTCTCTCAGCTTAACCAATGGAAATCCATTATCCCACATTATCTGGGTGGCAGGTCCCAGAGCAAGGTGCTGGCGTGGCCAGTTCCTGGTGGGGCCTCTCTGCCTGCCTTGTGGGTGCCCTCCTGCTGTGTCTTCACGAAGCTTCTCCTCCGTAGGTGCAGAGAGACCGCGAGTGTGAGCGGTGACCCTGGACTTTCTTCCACATTCACTAATGAGGAAACAGGCTAAGAAAAGTTAAGGACTTTGCCTCTTCCTTCATTATCCCTCAATTATGGTTGAGAGACTTAGGATGACCTTCAAGCCCGCCAACCCACACAGTCTGTCTCCAGAGGTCTTGTCTGGGCAGTTTCCCCAGAGTGCAGAAACTGGAGTCTTAACCAGAGGGGACACAGCCGCTCGGGATGGCACTGACTCTGGGTAGGTGGACCCCTAGTTCTGAAAGGAGGCATGGCAATGTGACTCGCCATCTCTAGGTGCCTTACCGTGGTCTTGCCTTTAGGCTGCTTCCCCTAGCCTTTCATACCAGTTTTGATGATTATATTCTCATTTTACCTTTAGAAATCACTCTGCTGACTGGTGAGAAGGCTCGCCCTCCCCACAGTCTCGCTTGGCATTGATTTTTCCCTCTTGTCCATTCTTGCAAAGAACCTGCCATAACAGAGCAGTGATGAGGTCTGCACAGCATTCTCACCAAGGGTGGCCTGGGGCACGATGGAGAAGGCGCTGCATCCCGTGCTCAGGGAGGAGACTGCCAGGCATTTGGCTGAGGCCTCTCAGCCTCCCTGCTTGGACCAGTTCTTCCCCTGAGGCCGGTCAGGGGGACAGGCTCCTGAGCGCTCCTCACCTTGGGCTGTCCCTTATCAAGGTTTCTGCTGCCTGGCTGTGGTGTGTGTGGCTATTTATTTATTTATTTTTACTAATGCAACTAACTTTCCCTGATTGAGGTTGGGGCTTTTCTGCTTTGGTCATTTCAGACCCTGCTGGTGGAATTTTCATATCTTGTCTTTTTTTTTTTCTGCCTTGCATTTCCTTTTCTTAGGCTCATTTCAGGTTTCAATTAGTAGCCTCTGTCCACCCCCCCCCCCATGGAGAGTACCCCAGAGACCATCGGGTTCTCACTTGGTGAAGTAAACCTAAGACCTCATGCCCTTCTAGTCCTGGCTTTGGAGATGACACAATCCCTTTCATTGAACATTTACATACACTGTGTCAGGCACATTGCCCACCTACTTACTTAACCCTCACCAAACTCTAAACCAGAAACTTCAGTTTCAAGAGGAGAGAAATCAGGGCTTAGAGAGATTAAGTACTTTGCCAAAGGGTCCTGCAGCTAGTCACTGGTGGCCCTGGGATTAGAATTAAGCAATCTCAGCCTCTGTTCTGTTGTGTAAAGGAAAACACTTAGAGTGAGCTAGCCAAGTGACCTCAGTTAAGTTACATAAACTCTCGGTGCCTTCAGTAACTCCTCAATTACGGTTGAGAGACTTAAGATGAGCTTAAACTCTCTGAGCCTGGAAAACAATTTGGTGCTCAAACAAGGAGCACGGCATCACAGAGCTCTCGATTTGCAAGCTACTTCTCTGCTCCCAGGAGCTTGGTTAGTGGCACCCCCTCAGCCCAGTGGCCCAGAGCTGCCCTGGATTCCATCACTTACTGTATCTAACCGGGTAAGTCTCATTACTCTATCTCCATGGAACTTCTTGAATCTGATACTTTGTCTCCATCTCTACTGCCACACCGTGCACTCTTCCTGGACTGAAATAGACTCCCAAGTCACCTTCCTGCCTTTACTCCTAGCCCACGGAAGTCATTTTGCCCAACATAAACCAGAATCAGCTGGCTTTTCAAAAAGCAAACCTGTTATCACTTCTCTTTAAAATCTCTCCCTATTTGAAGCCTTCCTATAGCTTCCCATAAAGTCCATGGACCAGCTCCACTCAGTGGAGGGCCTGGCTACCTGCCGATGCTGTGTGGTCCACTCACTTGCCCCTCACTGTGGGCACTGAGTCAGCCCTTCCCATTGTACCAGAGTCACCTTCTTTTCTTCAAGAATCCAAACTTATTTTTACTTTAGGGCTCTTGGACTCACTGGTGCTGTAACCTAGAAGGTAGTTCCTCCAGTTCTATCCATGGCTGACCCCCATGAAGCTTTGCTTAGCAACTCCCACCTCAGCAAGGCCTGGGATGACAGAATCACCAACGGAGGCTCCTTTTCCCTGTCCATAGTGTACACACCCTGTAGGAGTGTGTGTGTGTGTGTGTGTGTGTGTGTGTCAGGGTGGGGGGAGAATATTACCACCTAAAAACTCTTAGCTTGGACTGCTACCGGAGAATCCTATATACTGGTGGCTTAAACAAGTAGCACTTACATGTCACAGTTCTGGAGACTGGGAAGCACAAGATCAAGTGGTCAGCAGATTTGGTGTCTGGCCAGGGCCCTCTTCCTGGTTTACAGATGGACACCTTCTTGCTGTATCCTTCCATGGCTGAGAGATTCTCATCCTTGTTTCTCTTCTTATAAGGACACTAATCTCACGTGTGGGTCTATCCTGGTGATCCAATCACCCACCAAAGGTCCCCTCTCAAAGTACCATCACATTGGAGATTAGGGCTTCAACATATGAAAAATTTGGAGCAACACAAAGATTTAGACCAAACATTCAGCACTAAAATTATTTGTCTGTGTACAAGTTTATTGTATGTTTTCTCCAACAGAAATATGAACTCTAAGAGACCAGAAACCATACCTAGTCTTTAGTAGGGATTAAATAAATAGGTTTTAAGAATGAGTCTTGGCTATTCCCAGCAGTACGCCCTTTGGAACTTCTAGGTCATTAATGAGGCAGGGAGTGTAGATCTGTTTCAGGTTTAACCAGGACACCTGGGGAAATCTGTCAATATAGGAACTGCAGGAAGCAGGTCGCAGCAGAGAGTATGGAGAGAAGGCCCAGAGCAACTCTATGAGCCGAGTTGCATATAGTGGCAGAGAGTTTGCCTGTGTGTGTATGTGTGTGTGTGTGTGTGTGTGTGTGTGAGAGAGAGAGAGAGAGAGAGAGAGAGAGAGAGAGAGAGAGAGAGAGAGAGAGAGAGATTTTTGCAGAAAATACATGCCTCCAAAGACTTCCAAGCATAGCTTAGGATGGTGGGAAGGAGAGACCCACAGTGCCTAGTGGTACTGAATGGGAAGACAGGAAATACTACCTTCAGAGAGAGAGAGAGAGAGAGAGAGAGAGAGAGAAAGAGAGAGAGAGAGAGAGAGAGAGAAGCAGGCAAGGCTCATGGTCTTTTTCTCAGTTTCTGATCATTAGGACAACTTTGTGTAGTTCTTTCTGTGGGGGGACAGTGTTTTGGAAGTGATAATGTGTTTCTCCCCAGCTATTCCCTGTTATTTTTTCCCAGGCCTCATTTAATCCACTTGTCTGTGCTCATTATTTTGGGGGAAGGAAAGGACGAAGGCTAAACAGATAAAAGGATTGTCCTGACTTGAGTTTCCAAAGCTCAGGCCCCAGAGGAAAGCAGGAAACACTGATGAGTAAGTGGAAGGCTTTCTTGCCACCCAAATAAAGCAAAGATCCCCTGGCCTGGGGGAAGGGGACCAAGGGGTGGGCTGGGTGCATAAATACAGGTCATCTGAGCACCAGGAGCCCTGACCCTGCTGGAGCCTGGGGCAGAGGAGGGGTTCGGCCATACCCCAGGTGTGTGTTAAGATGTCAGGTGCTGTTCTGAAAGGAAGCTTCTAGGGTGTCAGGGATCTGCCCTCAGTCTTCATCAACCACTCGGCCCTTCTGTCGATGCTTTTGCTCAGTGCTTTTCAAATGTCATGTGGACACAAATTTTTTAAAAATATGAATTCCAATTTGGTAGGCCTGGAGGGGGGCCTTGGATTTTTTTCTTTTTAAATTTGTTTTAGTTATACATGACAGCAGAATGCATTTATGCACTTTTATGTATCATACATAGATGGGATCTAATTTCTCATTTCTATGTTAGTTTGCTTTTCAAACAGCAAATCTGTTTAGCAGCATCCCCAGCCTCTACCTACCAGAAACTAGTAGCACCCACCTTCAGTCCAGATAGCCAAAAATGTCCCTAGATATTGTCAGATGACCCCTTGGGGGGATCGACTCTTGGATGACAACCATCAATGTAACTGATTCTAGCTTGTACTCAATTTAATATATTTTGGAAATCAAGGAAGATGACTGTGTGCTCAGTGTAGATCTGCTGTTACAATTACTAATATTTAAACTAACTGCCCTTTGAAGATGCATAAAGTTTCATCATATTAGTGTCTCATCAGTTATACAAATGTTAAAACTCATCTTTTGTGCACTTTAAATAGATGCAGTTTATTGGACATAATTATATTTCATTATGATAAAGTTTCCTTTTTAAAAAAGAAAATTCTCTATATTTGATTATGAGTTGAAAATTGTACTTACATATTTTTATTTTTATGTGTGTGGCCTGAAATTCCATGTGGGCTAAAAGTCTCTGCGAATATGCACTCTGTCGGGCAGCTTCTTGCCACTGTGATCTAAAGACCTGATGAGAGCAACTTAGAGGAGGGAACGTTTGTTTTGGCCCCCGGTTTCAGAGGGTCAGTCTGTGGTCAGCTGGCTCCATTGCTGTGGGGCTGCGGTGAGGCAGGGCATCTCGATGAAAGCTGCTCCGTTATGGCAGCCAGGAAGCAGAGAGAAAGCTGGAAGAGCCAGGGACAACGTGTGTGACTTCCCAAGACCCCCCACCCCACCCCGACAGGCACTTCCCCCCCCATGCCCTGCTGGGGCCAGAACTGGACAGGCAGTCAGTGTAGATAGGTAAATCCGGCCAGGGCGGATCAAGGAGGCCAATTTTGAGTGAGTCCCTCAATAGAAACTGCCCCTGAGGGACTGAATGTGAATTCCTTCAGAGCCCTTCCTCCCCCCTTACCAATCCAGAACCACCCCCTGCTCCAACCTGCTGCTGAGGCAACCTGTCCAGGAATGGCCCTCCCTACAGGGAGTCTGAGGTTGTTCCTGTGTCCCGGGCTGCTCCATCCTGCCCTTCCCCCTCAGCCCACCTGGTTCCCACCTCTGGCCATCCCACCAGCACCCCTGGGCCTAGTCACGGACACCTGAAGGAGAGAGACAAGGGGAGAGGACAGGAGGACAAAGGCAGCCTAGGAGATATAAAAGGGCAGAACCCCTCGCTTCTGGGGACACCAGGACACCAGCTATGGCCCCCTTCTCCCTCCCGGGAGAAGTCTATGTTGCCCCTTTTTGAATGAACCCTGCCTTATATGCTTGCCTCGGCGAGCTTCTCTAGTGTTCAAACTTCAGCATGTGGGGAAGCAGAACTCATCACCAATAACCGGTGGTATCACCGCCTGCCTACAGTTACCACCCAGTAATTCACATTAATTCTTCTATCCTGTGGATTAAACCACCGATTAGGTTACAGCTCTCGGAATCTAGTCATTTCCATCCTGCATGAACACAGGAGCACTTGGGGGACACCTCATATCCTAACCACCATGCTTGCTGATGGTAGGGTACTTCATGGGCACAGTTCCATACAGAAAAAAATATGTGTGGCTGTTTTGTCCCACTGAGTTTTAGAATCTATCATCATGCCCTAAAATAACTGCTTGTGGTCAATTCAGCTATTTTAAAAAGTACCAAGCAACATAAAGAGTGAAAGGGAAAACCAGCACTGGAGGAAAAGGAGCTGACAAGTGGGGGCTAATGATTCTGAAACCCAAGTGGAATATTGTTATAGGGTTCACATTTGCATTTGAACTAATAGGATATGCCTGGTTTCAATGAAAAGCACACATTTCAGATTCACTAATCTTTCAAATCTAAGATCAAAGTCCAGCAACCCAGAAACCTCTGTGTTTAATAGTGCCATTCTCAGTATCGTTTAGTGTCTTATTCTTTTCTCATCCTGTAGATTGTGCACTTCAACTTAACATGGCAAATCACGATAAAAAGCTTCTGGTCCTGTGAGAATACAGTATAGCCCTCCTCGCCTCAGAACCATACAGCACCCAGTGGGAGTCTGAAATAGATTCAAAGAGTTATAAAAGATGAAACTTAGTTTAACAAATGTTTTCAACTTGGGTGACAACAGTCCTTCTTCTCTGGCCCTGGGAAGGCTTCCCATCATAGAAGTGTAGCAATGAGGGAGACCTTCAGTGGTCACTTGGGGAGATTCACAAATTTGGTTCTTAATGGAATCTTTTAGAAATACAGCTTCCAAGACCCCACTTCAAACCTAAAGAATTAGATTGTCTAGAGTGGAGGGATTAGGAATGTGAATCTTTCCAAAGCCTTCAGAGTGATCTGAAGATGAACTAGACTTTGGGAACCATGATGCCATCAACCGTGTACCCAAAGGCAGAGTCACCTGATGGTGTTCTTGTGCAAACTCACTAGCTCACAGGCAGCCCTTCATGGAGAAGAGCATGGGTTGAAGGGATCTGGTGGGCAGAGAGAGAGGGTAAGGGTGTCTGTGGCTGCATTAGTAGCAGAAAGAAGCCGGAATGGAAGGAGATGAGTTGGGAGGGGACACCTGGGGCTTCATCATGGAGTGATCAAAGTGTGACGCTCGGGAGTCTCCACGTTGCCCCTTGTGTGATGGAAGCCCTTGACAGGACCATGACCTCATAAGTGGAAGAAGCCTGCCCAAGCAGAATGGATTGGAGACCAGGGAGGACCATGCTGGGGGAATGGTGGGCAGCTTCATTTGAGAGTCAAGTGAGGAGTAATAAGAACTCGGAGGAGAGGCAGTAGGGATGACAAAGAGGAGGAAAGCGTGGCTGCATCCCAGGGCTGGCTCTTCAAAACGCCACTGACTGGGGGCAGAGAAAAGTCAGGTGGATTCTGGGGTTCCGAGGCCCCCGAGTGGCAAAACATTAACCAGAACAGTGACATTAAGATCAAGAGCAGACTGAGGAGGCAGAGGGCAGAGGAGGTTTCTGACATTTGATAATGTGTTTGTTTCTGTGACTTCCCACATCAGCCCCTCACCTGTCCCATGGCAGAGCCAAGACGTAACTCTCTGTTATGCTCAGAGGTGGCACAAAGACCAAAGGAACGTTGGCTGAATGAAAAGCCGCTGTCCATGTCTTCACCCGTCACCCTCCCTGCCGTTTAGAGCCTCATTATTTCTCACTCACTGCCAGCCCAAGGACAGCCCTAGCTCATGCTGGGGTTTTGTGTGAATTGGAGCAAAGTGCCTCCTCCGGGCCTATGAATCAGGAAAGCCGTGGTCACCTGCAAAGATGCAGCCTTTTCTTCAGGGCTTGGGAGGCAGAGCGCACCTGTGGGAAGAGAAAGGTGCTGCTTCCTGTAGGGGACACCTCTCCTGCGGGACCAAGGGCTGGGAGGGCTCAGCGGTGGGATTTTAGGTGCTCATTCCCTCGGCTGGCACGGAGAGCCCTGGGAGTCTCTCCCAGCTGGCTGCCTGGAACCAACCCTGCCATTTCCATGGCACTTAGAGGATTTCCCCTCGGAAATGCAATCCTACTGGACTCCACTTCAAACCTTCTGTGTTTCCCCAGCTCCTCAGATCAAGTCCGAAGTTCTTCACTGAGAACAAAAGTCCCTTCAGGACAGCTTCTCAGGGCCACGGCTCTCCTTGACATCCTGCTCTCTGTCCATCTGCAGTTCCTGACGCCTCCGTACACAGCAAGGTTTGCCCAGACTGCATCTCCTGCCCCTGCCCGCTCCCTCCCAACCCCTCCCTCCCAGACTGGGCCTGGTTTTTCCAAGATTTACCTGGTTCACCTCAAGGGAGCTGCCCTGCCTTAATTCTAGTCTAGACTAGCACCTGCCCCTGTGCCCTGTCCCTCCTGTGGTGACACCTGGAACTCAGCACTTTCCGGGCTGTGGATCCTGCCTTCCTGTCTGTGACCTCAAGGATGGAGGATGTGTTTTCTTTACACCTTTCCCCCCAACATTGGGATGTGGGCACCAGGCTTAGTCTTGTTCAGTGGACAAATGACGCCTGGTGCAGATTTTACCAACCAATCAACAAACAAACAAAAACCCCCCAAATATCAAACAGAACAAAACAAGAAAAAGCAAAATGACAAAATCCCCCAAAGCAAAAAAGCCCCCCAAAAAGTTTTTGCTGTCTTTTGAACATGTGGTATTCTGTCTGTTGTCAAAGTTGTTTTTTAAAAAATAATTTTATTTTCCATACTTTTTTTAGAGGCTTGAAATTATTATTCCCTTAAAAAGTCAATGATTAAATTATCACTTGGCTTATTTGACCTCCTGGGGCTTCATCCCAAGGCTAGTTTGTTCTGGTATATGTATTTGATCTCTTGGAGATGCTTTGAAATATTTGCCCAGAGATTCAGTAACACAGTTGGCCTCTGGGGTTGGAGTTGTGGCTCAGTGGTAGAGCGCTTGCCTCGCATGTGTGAGGAACTGGGTTTGATCCTGAGTACCACATAGCAATAAATAAATAAAATAAAGGTAGTGTGTCCATCTACAACTAAATCATTATTATTATTATTTTAAATTTCAACTTTGTTTAAAAAAATAAAGAAAAGAAAATACCATTTTTAAGGTAGAAGGCTCTGCCCATCTGCCCCAGACTCAAACCCATCAACAATATCTCTGGTGGTGGTTTCATGAGTGTGCTCAAATGCTAGAACAGCTCCACGATGAATTCTGGAGTCTTTCCTGGAATTTCCAGCCCTGTTTCTAGTTTTTAAAATGTTTGTATTTTCTCTCTCCTTTCTCACAAGAATGTAAAAAAGTGGAGAGAATATGATTAAAGAAGAGGAGGAGGAGGAGGAGGAGGAGGAGGAGGAGGAGGAGGAGGAGGAGATAAAGAAGCAGCTAAATGTACAGTATCACATATTCAATAGCACTCACTCCAGGTGAGCCACCAGGAGAGGCCCCGGTGGAGAGGCTCACCTGGCTTCGCTGGTCCAGCTGTTGCTCCAGTTGACTGCTTTCTTGAGAGAAGGAAATTCACTGTGCAACACAGCTGTTATTGTCTCTAAAGAAAAATGGCATTTGTCAGTTCTTCTTTGAGAAGGGACGATTGTGACAGTGAGAAGGGCCGCTCGGGCGGGGCACAGCTTTGGGTCCTGTACTGTTTGTTGGTTCATCATTTTGGCAGTCACTGGAAGACATTTTCTCTGCCCTTCATCTCAAATAGTTTTTACTACTTCTTTTGCATATGGTCTCTAGTTTCTATTGGTATTTCAGGCTTTGTGGGGGGCGGTTGTTTTAATCATTTTTTGAAAAATAAATGAGTCAATAGTTACTGATTCTAATCCTTGTTTGTAACTTAGCTATGATGCAAGAAGTGGGCTTTGCACACTGATTTTCCTTTCGACTTTGGTCTTTGTACCCTGTATTTTGCACATACTTTATTCATGGAATAACTATTACAAAGCAGCTTAGATGGAAGTTGGTTTCTAGTTTGGGCCTGGCGTCTTGATATAGTGACTTAGTTACCTCTCTTTCAGCTAAAACCTTGAATTTCTGAAGACTGAAATGTTCTCCAAATAAATGCAAGGTATGATTATTGTAGTGAAGGTATTTAGTCATTTTAATTGATTCATATTGCAATAAATTACTTTGCATTTCTTTTAAAAATTATTTGTTTTTTAGTTATAGTTGGACCCAATATCTTTGTTTTATGTATTTATTTTTATGTGTTGCTGAGGATAGAACCCAGGGCCTCGCACATACTAGGTGAGTGCTCTACCACTGTGCCACAAGCTCAGCCCCTACTTTAAATTTCTTGCAAACTGTCTCTCTTTTTAATATGCCTCATATCCATTTTTGGTAAAAATCAGTTACATATAACATATTTCCAATATCCAAAAATTACTCTCTCCCTTCTTTCTATAAATATCTGCTGGATACTCCATAGGGAGCTCAGAGGAACATATTTTTCTATGGAAGGAAGTCAGAATTTGGTCTAAAATAGGTCCTGCCCAATATCCCTGAGTTGTCCAGTACAGCATTGGGCCCAAATTACATACTCAGCAAATATTTACCAATATGACATAATTTTACTGCTTATTTCATTTCACTGTTTATTTTAGCGATAAAGGCTAAGAGGAGTCTATTGCTAGGATATTTTTACTTTCCAAGTTCTGAGTCTAGCCATAGCCTAAAAAAATGAAATAAGCTTGAAGAGTAATTTGAATCTATACTTTTGTTCCCTCCTGCAAAAATGACATATGGGAAATACAAAGTGGAGGGAGGGAAAAAACCCAGGATATGCTTCTGCTTCTTTTCTGGTATGCAAAAAATTAACTGTGTCTATTGAATTTGCCTGAAAGGACATAGTAAGAAAAAAATGACACCACATAGATGCTCAATAAATACTGACTTCTTTATTTTAATGTATTGGCCTACTTAACTGAAGGGTTTTACTCCTTTATTTCTATATGATCTACCTTCCTATTTTCTTTGTTGTCTTTTTCATTTCAAGAATGTTCTGTGGGTGCTTTTTCTCTGAATCCCTAAAATGGGCTCCTTGTTCTGTTACATAATAGAGAGAAGTATCTTAGCCTGACATTTTCCTTGAGTCTTTCATATGATTTAAGGCACCTTGAGGAAGGGATCTGTGAGCTCCTGTATCAACGGACGATGATCTTGATCTTTATCAAGTGACCCACACATTGGTAACTAGTGCAATGAGAAATTAAGAAAATAGCACACTTCTGTGACTGTCATCTCACAGTCACTCAAATCAGAACTGGAATGCCACAAAAACAACTCCCTGTTAGCCCTGAGGAAAAAAAAAAAAAAGAAAGAAAGTAAAGGGGAAATTCAGATTAGTCACAAAGAAGTTCCCCCGCCTGCTTGCAAAGTTGCAAAGTTAAAACTGAGTGAGTCCGCTCTGCTCTTTCAATCGCCTTTCCTCTCTGGCCCCGGGACCGGGGTCTCCTTCTGGGTGAGAGCTTTCTGTGGCCTTCTTCTCCTCCCTTGTGGGGAAGGTTCCCGTCTTCCCCCAGTTCCTCTGGGCCACGTCTGCATCCTCCCTGCTTCCAGATTGTGGAGATGGAAGGGGTTCAACCCCTGGATGAGAGTGTAGGAAACACACTCCGGTCAAGATGCCAGAGGAACAAGCTCTTGCTGGTGGCCTTGGTGGCCCAGGGGCTGGGGCTGTTCCTGTGCCTCACCCTCATCTGCCTGTACCGCTCTGCTCCTCAGGTAAGATGCACCACCTGGCGTTTCCCCCTTGGGCTCTGCTGGTGGCGGCTGCAGTGGCAGCGGTTACTGATGCCAAAACTGTTGTGTCCCCTCACCACCAAGTGGTCGTCAGGTGTGGTCAGACACCCCCGTCTCTCCTTTCCTTCCTTCCTTCCTTTTAGCGGTGGCAGGGCTAGGGCACAGTGGAGATGGGGCAGAGGCACCACTTCTAGGTTTTTTCCTTTCTCTGCAGGGCAAGGATCCTAGTCTTCCTGCATGAGCTGTCACTTTGAAGCTGAGTCACTGATCTCCACACTTGGTTTATCCATCCTGATAAAAATGTGTCTGATGAGGGAATTGATGTAAAAAGAAAGAAGAAAGAGACCAGTTCTACTTTTCTATCATAGTCATAGATTCTGCAGGCACTCAAACGGTTTGCTTTTTAAAACAGGCTGAAGGTTTCCAGATTAAGTTCTTTCAAACAGCTGACCTTGCATTTTAAGGGCAGCAATGCATGCATGCATGTGTGTTTGCCTGTATGCCCACACATTCATCCCAAAGATTGGATCCAGTGTTGTTCCTCCCAGTCTGTCTCTGCCCGTCTACCTACGCTATGCAGAGACATGGCTTCTCTTTTCCCACTTGGTGGAGCACATCATGCAGTGGGGGTCCTCAGCATCCTCCTCACTTGACACCTTCTTCCATTTCCCCCGCTCTTTACTCTCCTTCCATGCTCCCCTTGGGTCACATCATTTTTTTTCTTACTTATTTATTCAGATATACAAATATTATTAGGTCTTTAAGAGTGTTCTTCATGGCAGGTGTGAAGCCTAGAGTCTCCCCAGCTTCCTCTCTGGGGCTGGTCTGACAATTCTTATTTCCCTGGATAGTTGCTTTGGGTGGTGAAAGTCTTCCCGGTGAAGGGCAGGCAATAGGAATCTTTTCTTATTTATTTGGCTTATTAGTGCATTATAGTCATATGTGACAGTGAGGGACCTGCATATTGATGGCCATGTCAGAGAATGGCTGCCACATTAAAGCAGGACGAGCAGTCCCAGTAAATGCCCGGGCTTGTCTCTGCCCACAGGAAACGGGGATTTTCAGTGGTCGGTGGGAGCATGTGAGTTGATGACTGCTGAACCTCGGAGAGGGCTCGTGACTTCAAATTCTAGAACTGTGGCTGGTGTGACAGAGCCAGCACACCTGTTCTCCCCCCACCCCCACCCCACATTCACTTCTCCCTCTGTGCACAGCCCTCGGGGTGAAATTAAAGTAGGTGCTTTGGGGAGAGAGTGTGTCCATGGCAGGGCACCCAAGACACAGACCGGAATTGGGCTCTTCAGAGAAGAAAGCAAACAGGGTAGCTAAAAATAGAACCGCTGAGTGCATTCACCAGGTCTGGGAGCCCCGAGTGCTTTTTAAACCACCGCAGAGCTGTGTGTTTCCTTACTCTGTGGCATGGTGAAGACAGAACGTGTGGCCCAGGCAAGGCTGGCCAGTTGTACCAGGGCTCTGGGCAGGGGACATCAAGGTGAAGCACACATGTCTAGCCTGCTGGGTCTGGGGCCACCTGGAACTGTCAGCACCCTGGGAACCCTGAGAAGAAGGGAGGCCCTTTTTACAAGCCACTCAGCAGCTCTGGGTCAGAACTGGGAAGCAGACTGACAGCTGGTTTCCAGGCCACTGGGTCTCAGGTGAGCAGCTCTGTGAGAGAAGTAGCTCCCGTAGTTCTGGGGTAGAAATGGAAGCAACTACGTAGGTGGTATGAGTGGTTTGCTCAAGAAACAGGATCCCATATATATTTTGGATAGAGATTTTTTTTTTACCCTTTTTTTTCGCTCAGATATTTGAAATTCTTCAGGTAACATTGACTTAAATTTCTTTTTCCATTTTTCTAGCTAGACTGTTTTAGTTAATGTGATTTATTTTTATTTTATTTTTTTAAAACTGTTAAAGGACCTGGAACAGCACATGGGTTCTTACATTTAATCTCATATACGTCAGCATGGGGAGGAGAGCGTAGACAGGTTGTGTGGGTTTTGCCTGGAACTTGTTGGAATAGTATTGGTGGCAGCAGCAATGGCTGCTGTGGGGGGGGGGGGGAAGGGGGAGGGGAGAGAGAGAGAGAGAGAGAGAGAGAGAGAGAGAGAGAGAGAGAGAGAGAGAGAGAGTTGTAGAGTAGCCCTAAGAAAAGTGTTACAGACTGATAACCTTTTAAAACCCCACATGGATGTCTGGCCTTCTGGCTGGGAGCCGGGTAGGTGGTGGTGGGATGCAGACCACACCTCTCTTTCCTGAGACACACTGCTCCAGGGGTGTGCCGTGTGTATTGGAGGCCAACTGAGGCTGCAATGCTCCTCATTCACCCAGTTAAACTGAATCTCTTCTTCAATTGCAGGAGAAAAATATTTGGAAAACAATTGTACTTTCCCCCTGATTTCTTATATTTGATTTTTAGCCTTAGAAAATCATTGCCTACATGCATGGCTCTGTAGAAATACAGACACAGCTTCTAACTCCACTTGGCAGTCACCCTCCCCTTCAATCAACTTTATTTATCGATCTGTTTCTCATCTCTGGGTTAAATTTTATTACACACATGAAAAGCAGAACTTGTTGTTTTTGAGATGCCGGAACAAAGATCCCTCTTGCCTTACCCACTCCTCACAGCTCACTTCCCTTTTGGGGCCTTGATCTTCTCACCTGTAGCAGAGGAAGTAGGGCTGGAAGATCAGTAAGACCTCTGTCAGCTCAATATCCTGGGTATGTTGATGACATTCATAGAATGGGCCTGAGAATTTGAGAAATACAAAGCCTGAATTAACAGATTTTTGTGTCTGAGCTTAGAGATTTCCTAGCTCTTAGGAAGGGACTGGGGAAAATAAAATCACACTTTTCTACACTTAATTTATATTCCCTGTACTTATCTAAATAGTCTATTCTGAGTTAGCTAAATACCTGGTTTAGAAAGAAGAAATAAGGGAAGGCCCTAGAGGAAGACCCACAAGTTATAAAACTGAATGCTCTGTCACCAAAACAAGCACACGTCGGCGACCACACTGGGGCTGCCACTTAACGGTCAGGCTTCTGGTCTTACCTGGAACTTCAGCTGGGGTCCGGGCAGACAAAAAGCTGGCCTATGAGAAGCTTTGGAAATTTTGTCTGAGTGTTCCAGGGATGATGTAGCTTGCCTCTTCAAATATTTGCCACTTTTCAAAGTTCATTTCAAGTGCAGGTACATTTAGTTATAATTCCTTAGCAAATTCCACTGTCAAAGGTTGGCAGTCTTATCATTTGTTTCTGCTGGAGAAACAGAAGCAGAGGTTCTTGAACGTAAGTCAGACAGTTCTGAATCAGTCAGAGTCAGAATTAAAATTCACAGTTTCTTAATGAAGTTTCAGGCTATAACTTCCACCTTTCTTTGTATCATTTAAGAAGAGAAAGAAGAATTTCCCTTAAAAACCGTGTCTCAGATTAGCTCAGTTTAAATAGCTGCATGTAATCTAACATTTTTTTTTTTTAGAAATCCTTTTTTTTAGGACAGACATGTAAATGAAATAATTTTGAATGTAAATTTAATTTGCTCTTCATAAGCAGCTCTTTGAGAATTAAAAAAAAAAAACAAAAAACAAAAAACAAAACCAGAAGTGGTAAGCTGATTCATCTTAAAGTATTTTGAGATTCCTAAGGGAGGTATTAATGAAAAGGCACAAAATCATTAGCTATTTGAGCAGGTATTAGACATAGTCTATTTACAGATAAAACAAACAAACAGAAACAAACAAAAAACCCCAGAAACCCAGAGAGGGTAGGTGAATTGCTCATGATCACTAAACTAGTTAATTAACCCAAACTCCTCACTCCTGTGCTAGGTTCCTCCTATTATTATTTAAGGTACCTTTTCTCACACTCATCCCACCAACTGTTCACTTGCACCAGGTGCTGTTTGAGGCTTTGGAGACAAACTCATCGGAGAAGGTTTTTGAACTCTTTGACCGGATAGTTAAGATTCAAGTTGGGGTCAAGAGTGTCAGACATCTGGAGACATACTCAAGGGACAACAGGAAGAATAGAGGAGGGAGGAGGGACCCACCCAGGAACACTGTGGGTGGAGGATGCTTCCGCTGATGTTGGAAGGAGGAGCAGAAGTCCGCAGGTGAGAGGCACAGGGTGGGCAGGCAGGAGGCTGCAGGCTTTCTAGGCAGGAGCAGCAAGTTGCTGAGAATGGCCTACCCATTCGGAATCTCGTGAATCGCCCTAAGTGAATGCACTTTATTCTCTTTTATGCCAAAGAAAATGTAGGAACAATTAGGAAAATCCTTGCTTCTCCAAATTTTGCTTCTTTCATGTGGTCCACTTACTGGCAAATATAGAAAGTGAGTCTGATGTCTTCTGGCACTAGGGGGCACCCCAGTAAAACGAACCATCCTGCGCATTGGGGCCGGCCTGCCTTCTCCTAGAATTGAGACGAAAGCTGTTTTCTCAGGAAGTCAGGTGCTCATCTGTGTCGAGGAGGGTGAACAGCTCCAGGGGGACTAGGAGTGTTCACTGTTTACAAGGTGATGGTATTTTCTAAAATTTAGATGTTCTGACCCAGTACTCAAAACAGGATGGAATCATCTGGATGGGGATTATGCTGGGGAGTGTCACAGGGGGACACACCACAGAGGAGAATTGGGAAGTGAGCAAAGAGGCTCCTGGTTCTGATCTAGGGATGTCATCTTCCTCTTCTCTGCTTTGACCTCACCCCTGGCTACTGGTACCGAGCAGACCCACCCTGCCACGGGGCGGCCCCTGTCCTTCCAGTTCTGTTTCTGTTCACTGCCTTGTGCCCTTCGCTGTCAGAGGGCCTGCAGCTTCCCCCCATTCGGGGACTCTTCATTTATGGAAAATGACCATTCATCCTTTGGAGTGTGTGGTTACAGTGTTGTTATTACTGTTCCATGAGAGACAGAAAAACAAGAGGACCCAAACCTGAGTTGGGAAGGGGCAAGGTTATTTCCCCACAGTCACAGATGAAGCTCAGGGTAGAGCTGGACTGAAACTGAACTCTCCGCCATCCCTTGCCTTCTATTCTGTTTGTAGTTCCCCGTGCTTTTGAGAGCCACATCTTTTCAAATGAAGAGACTAAAACACTGTCTTATGTAAAAATACAAAACACCTCAGATTTTAGGGAGAGTCATGGAGTGTAACAGAGTACACTGGACCAGGAACCAGAAGACTCTGGTTCATTCCAGACTTTTAGCTTTGAGTCCCTGGGTAAAGTCCCTAACACCAACCAGTTTAATGATTTCCAGCCCTGGAATGTGGCTGCTGTGAGCTTTGGGAATGCCAAGGTGGTCATCACGGTCCTCATGCTGGGGTTATGAGGTTCAGTGACTGGTTGAAAGTGGTCCAGAGATCTAAAATCACATACTTGGAGCACCCGGGCCTGGCAGATTCCGTTACCCTTCACTTTAATATTTCCTGCAATTCTCCAAGGACTTGGCTGCCAAATCCAGCAGAAAATTGTATTTACAAGAGACATGTGATCTGGTTCACAGTACTAGAAACACTAAGGATATGGTTGGCATAACTAAAAAATTTTTTTTTCAGTAGAAGTTTCATTCGGAAATGCACGGTAGGTGTGTTGAGTTGTACAGATTTATCTAGCTCTGGTGACATACAAGCACTATTTAAGAAAACATGCTGGCTAACAGAAAGAGTCCCTCTTTAATTCTTCCCTTGCTGATTTAATAAGAACCTGAGGATGGGAAACCTTTGGTCCTTAAATACTGTATCTTATAGGTGCCAACTGAGGGCTGCTGGGAGCTTAAGTGACGTGTGCTTGGCACTGGGCTTCCCTGCAGGCAGCCGGAGTCAGAGCCTAGAAAGCCAATGAAGCCGGTGAAGATCAGGAGGGCCTGACAATGATGTTACAAAAGGTTGTAAAGAGACACTTAAAAAGTCACCAAATAAATCTTAAAACCCTTGTTGAGTTATAAATTGTAAAATGTCTTTTATTATTTAGTAATAATGAATTATGTGCGTTGAGTGCTTAACGATCTTAGTTTCCAAGCCCCTACTGGCATTAATCTGGCCCTTGTTCTGGCCTAAAGAGGGCTGGCTCTCACAGCTCTTCTGGGGTGGGGCCTGGAGGCTGAGCACTCCTTGCAGTGACAGCTACTCATGTTGGCAGAGCTTTTCCTACTTCTGTCCTCACTTCTTTATTTTGACGGTGGAGGAAGAGAGGACAGATGTTTGTTTGCTGTCTTATGCTGGGGAAGCTTGAGGCATAGAGACTTGACTAGGTTTACACAGACAGGGTCAGGGTTAGAAATGAAGGCCAGGTCTAAACTCCTTGATCATGACTCCATAACTCTGACCTTTAAGGATGTTGGTTGGCTCTTTTAAAGATTCATTTTCTTTAAATAAATAAACAAATAAATAAATTCTTTTTTTTTCCTGACATTGTAGCTTTTGAAGAAAAATAGAGGATTTATGCAATATCACAAAAGGAAAAAAGACTCTTTTTAAATAGGGATTTAAAAGTACTTACACAAATGTCAGTAACATGATTAATGAAGCTTCAACAATTCCATAAACCTTATAGCATATTTTTATAAAATGATTGAAGTGTGCCCAGGTTTGCTTTCATCTTTTTCTTTCTTAAAAACAGTAAGGGGATTGTATTATGCGGTCTCTACTTACTTAACGGGGTAGAATGATTATTACATTGTATCCAAATACCTACTCAACCATGCAGTGATTTCCTATGGCTTCTGTAAGAATCATCACAGTGTGTGGGACTTCACACAGTAGCTCTCTCATAGCATGGGAGGGTAGAAATCTAAATCCAAGTGTCGGAAGGGCCATGCCCCCTCACTGCCCTGGGGAAGAACCTTCCTTGCTTTGTCCCAGCCTCTGTTCTTTGACTTGCAGCTGCCGCACCCTAAGCTCTACTCCGTCCTCCATGTATTTCTCCCCTGTGTGGACCCTGTGTGTCCGCTCCTCTTCTCTTAGCGGTACTAGTCAGGTTGGACTTAGGATCCACCCTGACTCCCAACCTCATGTTTCAATCAGCTTTTTTTGCTGCTGTAACCAAAAGACCTGACAAGAACAATTAGCAGAGGAAGAGGTTTTGGGGGGACTTATGATTTTAAAGGTCTCAGTCCATAGATGGCCAACTCCATTGCTCTTGGCCTGCCTGAGGTGAGGCAGAACATCATGGCAGAAGAGTGTGGTGAAGGAAAGAAGCTCGGGACTTGATAATGAGGAAGCAGAGAGGCTGTTCCACTCACCAGAGACCAAATACGTACCCCAAAGTCATGCTCCCAATGACCTGCCTCCTCCAGCAAACCCCACCTGCCCGCAGTTACCGCTCAGTCAATCCTCCTCAGGGGACTCAGGTTACGGCTTTCATGTCCCGATCATTTCACCTCCACACCTTCTTGCATTGTCTCACACATGAGCTTTGGGGATATATCTAATTCCTAAACCATAACATTGACTAATTACATTCATAAATATTCTATTTTCAAATAAGGTCACATTCTGAATTCTAGGTGGACCTGAATTCTGGGGACACTAGCCCACTGAAAGTCATTCATTCATGTACTTCTTCAACAAAGTTTGGATCATCAGGCACTGAGAACACAGAGGGGACGCTAGATGGGGTCATCTTGTCCTGCCAGAGTTTGTACCTTTGGGGGAAAAGAAGGCAGTTAAATAAGCAGGAGGAGGAGTGGGGATAAGCGCTGGCAGGCAAGTAGGGTAGAGTTCTTCAGTGACAAGTCTCATCCAAGCTCCTGCCAGCTCCAACACCCAGTTTCTCCACTGCAGGTCTGTGAGCACCCTTCCTCTGGCCCTCGGCCTTGGGCTTCTCTTCCCTTAATTACTGGAGAGCTTTAGCTTGAAATGCCGTGGCCATCCTTGCCACCACCCTCTCATCCCGCAGCTCTGCTGTGATAACTCTGCTAGCCACCGTCTTGATCTATGTCAGAGCCTGCCTGGGGGCCACGTGCTTCACTGCACACACCCCTAGGCATGACCTCCATGTTCTGCAGCTGTCCCAGGAGCCACCTGGGAGGAGGGCCTGCGGTGCGTGTCATGCAGAGGTCGGTTGTGTTGAAGAGATCTTCTGTTCAGTCTCTTGAGATTTATCTTTTTAATATGGGATTTGCCTAATTTCTGAGTTGGAAATGTCCTTGGGTACTTTATTCAACTGGAGAGTGGACACTGGATGGGGATGTTGGAACTGAGCAGGGAAGGTACTAGTTCTAGGTCACCAACAGAACGCAGGACTCCCTCCTGTCAGCCCAATGCCCCGTCCGCCCTCAGAACTTGCCTTCTTCTTTTTTTTTTTTTTTAAGAGAGAGAGAGAGAGAGAGAGAGAGAGAGAGAGAGAGAGAGAGAGAGAGAATTTTTTAATATTTATTTTTTAGTTTTCGGTGGACACATCTTTATTTTATTTTATGTGTTACTGAGATTCGAACCTAGAGCCTCACACATGCTAGGCGAGCACGCAACCGCTTGAGCCACATCCCCAGCCCAAGCTTGCCTTCTTAAGGTGATAATTTCTCCTTTCATAGTGCAATGAGATGGGGAATGAGTGATCTCAAGTAGAAAGGTATTGACTATAATAACTCTGCTCCCCCCACTTGTACTTGAAGATAAATAGGACAGTTTCAAAAACCCTGCCAGACATTATGTGACCCTGCAGTCCCTGGCTAAATTCCCCTGTGGTCAGCAGATGCTTATTTCCCGAGTGTCATCACTTCTGAAGTGTGGTAGGAGGTGTGCTGATACAGTGGGCACACTGGAAACCTGCCCTTCATTTCCTAGACACTAAGCTGGTGTGAGCCTTGGTCCATGAGGTGAGGAAGGGAGGCTCAGGAATGTTTTGGTGAACTTCAGGGCTTCCCTGGTCAAGGTGGAGTGGGAAACTCAGGTATAAGAAAATCTCCCCTTGGAGGACATAAAGAGGTAATGTATTAGGTCAATCACATAATTTTGCAGAGATTTATGTTCCAAGGATGTCTTTGAATGATTTTGATATTTATCAGAATATCTGCTCTCACTCTTGGGAACTATCATTTGCCAAGTATCAGGGATAATGAAACCATGGTTCATGTTCCCTGAGAGAGGAGGAATGTCTCTCTGAGGGGAGACACATGCAGCTATTACTCAAGACTTGACAGAAAGAGGGAAATGGTGGGAGCAGGTTATGAGTATGTCACCCAACCTGTCTGTGTGCGTGGGGGGGGGGCAAAGGTGGAGGTTAAAGGTGAAGCTGCAGGGAAAGGTGCCAGCAGTGATGGTCAGGGGTAGGCGTGGAGACAGGTGGCTTTGGATGGCCATTAACATGGCTTCTCTCTGGGCTTATTACATCCCAGTAAACTGTTGGTTCAGCAAGGTTTTCAAAGCCACATATCTTTGTCTCTAAAAGTGTAACTTTGGGGATAGTTTTACTTGAATATGGAAGACTCCTTGATCAAAGAACTTCTATTCCTTTCTCTGGGTGGGGTTCTGAACTTCCTCCATCCAAAGTGGGAGCCGTCCTTTGTTACAGGCTGTTTTGTGGAGTGTCCACTACATCCACCAGGATGGGAGTCTATGCTCTCATCCTGGTGAGAGTGGAAAGTTCTACTTTCCTCTTTGGAGGGACCTTGAGACATATCTGCAAGCCTGTGGGGTAGTGTTTTTATGACCTCTCAGGTCTCTTCTGATTAAACACAAAGCCCAAGGAGAGGGTAGGAACTGGTCCATCCCAGGGGAGGTGGTGGGGTGGGGTGAGGAGCCACTGTTTCCTCCACTGTCCTCTGCTGACTCACACCTCAACCCCTCTCCCCCAGGATATTGACTTGGTGGCCTGGTAACAGGGTGAAGCAGAGCCCACTTCCTGGTTTCATATTTGATGGCATCCCTCTACCAGACAAATGACAAATGAGTATAAGATCGACAGCCCCAAGCCACATCCTAGTGAGTCAGACTTGGAGGCTCACACTCTCAAAGATGAGCTCTTTAAACAAATTATCACTTTCTTGTGAATAGAGTAGAGGCTGCTAGATAAATACCGACACCAGACTCTTCCATCTAGCTTCTCGGACAGCCCAGCACTCACAGGATGAAGAGCCAGGAAGGGTCTACTTGTGACTCTTCTCTCACCAGCTTACAGTCGTTTACACTTTTCATGAGCTTGCTGCCCCTTGCCAGGACAGTAATGCCTAATCAGAGCCCAAGTCATGATTTTGCTAACCTCAACTATACAGAGAAAGCTGGGATTGGTTGAGGAACACTTCTGGGTATTCTGAAATAACAGGTGACATTTCTTAACTCCTTACAATATTCCATGCCAGGTGCTGGGCATTCACATATTTGAAGCTCATTTAATCTTCATGACAATCTTCTGAGACAGTGGATCTTTACTGTTTCTATTTGCAGATGAAGAAAGTAAATATCGGCAAGGTAAATGCAGTTTTCCCCAGGTCACACAGCTAAATATGTTCAGAAGGAGAGATGAAACTTTTACTGGGTAGTGATACTATAAGTCAATAGAGTGATTTTTTTTCTTTAACATTAGGGTCCACTCTTGGGGTTGTGCGTATTCTGGGAGTTTGGGTATATGACATATACCCATCATTATAGTTTCATACAGAATGAAATCTGCCCTAAAAAATCTCTATGCTCTATCCATTTGTGCCTCCCTAGCTCCTAACCCTGGGAAACCAGGGATCTTTTAGTTTCCATAGTTTTGTGTTTTCCAGAATGGCACATCCTTGGAATCATACAGTATACAGCCTTCTCAGATTGGCTTCTTTCACACAGTGATACAGATTTAAGATTCCTCCATGTCTTTCATGGCCTGAAAGCTCATTTCTTTCTAGTGCTGAAAATAACATTTCTTTCTCTGACTGTTCCAGTTTATCCATTCACTTATTTTTTAAAAAAATTTTTAAAGCTGTAGATGGACACAATGATTTTATTTTGTTTATTTATTTTTATGTGGTGCTGAGGATCCAACCCAGTGCCTCATGGATACTAGGCAAGCACTCTACCACTGAGCTACAACGTCAGCCCTATCCATTCACTTCCTGAAGGATATCTGGCTATATCCAAGTTTTGACAGTTATGAACAAAGCTTCTATAAACATCTGTATGAATAAGGTGATTTTAAATACTTGGTATGGGAGTACAGATACCAAAAAACAAGGATTTGATGTAGGTCTGCAGGTGTTAGATTTTGATGAGCAGAGATAGGTGAAAGGATTGTTTTGGAAGAGGGAACAACATAGCAAGTATTTTTTCAATGTTTATCATGAGCCAGGAAATCTGCTGGATATAAGTTATTCTATTTAAACCTAACAGTGATCTCCTAGAACATTCCCGTAATGGCATGATGACTTCTTTTCCCATACGTGAAAGCCAATGCTAAGAAATGGTGTATATCTTTTCCAAATTTCAAAGCTAGAGAAGTCATAATTGAAGTGAATTTGACTCTACTGCATACACTCTTTGTCCTACTCCACTGGGCTCTCTATCCAAGGGCAAGGAGATCAGAGTGACTCAGTGGCTTGATCATAAGACACAGAAAGCTCATAAGACAAGGAGACTGGAGCCAGGCTGCAGAGGGCGCCGACTCGGGCAGTGTGTGGTGACTATGGGTAGTGGGACCACCAGTGTGTGCAGGTCACAGAGGGAGATGGAGGATGTGCAGGGAGGAAGGGGAGGGGGCTCCTTTTTCTACCTTACAACTTGTCTGAACTGTTGGTTTTGATGCTTGCTAGAGACTTCTGAGAATATGCAAATGGCTACCCCTTGGTGACCTCAGGAGAGGGAACAGGATGTCTGAGTCTGGAGTTCCAGTAGATCAACCCAAGGGGGGCAGTCACATGCGCTTCCCTCGCGGCCTCTTCAGCTTCTCAGTCCCCGAGGATGCCCTCTTGGTCACTAGCACCGAGTAACATCAGGGCACTTCAAACAGTTGGGAAATTTCTTTGGTTTTCGAGAACCTTTAGGAGACTTTTGCAATGTCCATTTAAAAAAAAATCACAAGGGCTTTGAGATTAGACAGCTTGGAGTAAATTTGTGAATGAGGAAGTTTTATGTTTTTTAAAATTCAAATTGACATAGAATTGCAACTTTTAAAATCATGGGAACTGAGTGGTGCCCACAATCTTCTAGTGATCTTTAAAGATGACAAACTGACACCTATAAGCCTTATAAAACTAGCCTAGAATGACCCAGAACCTGCTCTGAACCCAGGTGCTGCACGCTGAGCCTCATGTTCCTTGTGTCACAGGCCACTTCTGACCCTAACACATGGCCATGCAGCTGGCACACACTAGGCAGAGAGCAGCGGGGACGTTTATTTACCCAGGGAGCACTGTGTGGGCACAAGGGAGTCACAACAGCACACAGAGGGGAGGGAGCCAAAGACTCCCACTTCCACCAGGTCAGCCGCTCTCTCCACAGCTCAGTATTGAACGAAAACTGGTGCCGAGGCCCAGCCCCTCCTCCCTGTGTGCCTGTTGGTCTCAGCTGGGGGAGGCTTGTGATGGTACTTACAGGGAAGTTCCTCATCTGTTCGGGGAGTCCCCACTGGAGTCCTCTTAGTCTGCCAGGAGAGTGGGGAGCAGGGATTCCACTGCCCAGGGCATGAGAGCAAATGTCTCTCACACCTTCCATCAGGACACCCTGCCAGAAACAACCTTGTGGGAAGAGCTGCTGTCTTGGCAGGACAACAGGCCTTCTTTTTCCTCTTCTAGTAGGAAATACAACCATACGCTACGAAATTTAGGAAGGAAAATAAAGTAGACCAGGAAGAGCAAGGGTCCCTACTACCCCTGGCCTCAGGCCTCCAGCTCCCTTCTCCAGAGGGAACATTGGCCACCAGTTTCTCCTACATTTTTCCAGATTCCTTCAATGCCCATAGAAGTGATATTCCTTTTCCGTCGCACATGGCACTATACTTCCTGTATGATTCTGTCCTTTGACAATTTCACTTAATAGACTTTTGATTTGCTCCCTATTGAGCTTTTGCTTTTTAACCACCAAATGACTGTGGATGTTCACTCCATCTACCAAGCTTCCTCTTCTCATGGTTCCGCTTGTTTTCTTGCTACTGAGGGTGGTTATGGTTCACATTAGGTTTTTCACTCTGTTGAAGAAAAGGAAAAGATGCAATGTTTAAAAAAATAAAAGCTATATTTAATTCTATTGAACTCTAAAGGATTAAAATAGATTTTATTGCCTGTGTCCCCTGCAAACATGATGTGCTGATTCCTGTGTTATAGTGGAAGAAAAGCACACAAGAAGTTTCCAGAACTTGCTCCCAGCAGGTTCTGGGAATCTGTGGTCATGGTGGACTGATTGGTCACAGACTTCTCCATGAGGGCTCTCTATGAATGGGTTTCTTAACAAGAGAACTAGTAAGTGTACTGTCATCTAAAAGGGGAAGTTGGGGCCCCAGTGAGCCAAAACAGTGCACCAAAGAGGAGCTTGGCAGAAAGGAGAACAGACCTCAAATGCTGGCATGAAAGCGCAGAGTAATCCTGACTTGTCTTAAGAAATGCTATAGAAAAGCAAGAGACAGGCAGAAAATCCAACTCTAACCCTCACAGAAAAAACCGAGTCTTTGTTAAGCCTTTCCCTCCACAGGCTCCTGGGTTTCTATTTCGTTGGCTCTGATGCCTTTTTCATCCCCCTAAAATATATCCTTTTTCATCCCTTAGGTGCAGTATCCTTCAATTCAAAGTATTAGAATACAATTTAATGGTAAGTATTGTCAAAAGTTTAACTGATCCATATTTTTGAAAGGATCTTCTCTTTAGCCTCTTAATTTCCTCACAAGATCTATCCTTTTCCTTGGGGAAGTGTGACATCCCAGGATTGTTGGGACCTGAATATGATTTTCATTAGGGACACAGAGGTGCATAAGAAGCAGGGAGGAGTGGTTGGCCACCACATCCGTACTTGTCTCTGTACTTCACCGGCCTCACTTTATCCTCCAGGGACCCTTGAGGGTGAATAATTCTCATGCTTCAGCTAAGGACACAAAGGCTTTACCTTTTACAAGTCTGTCTGACCTTAGGACACATCACTTGCTGGCTCTATTCTGGGACAAGATTTTACCTTAATGAGAGTTGGGGAAGGCCCTGATATGAAGAAAAGGTGATATTTTGACTATCAGGAGAGCACCATGATTACAGTCAACCCCCACTGGTTTCTATATTAATTCATTGGCTTGTCAAGCTCTCTGAGGCTGAAGGGAAGTACCTTTTGCTCTCTATAAGTGGTGTTTATTTCAATTCAAAGTATGCCCCTTGGGACTGATATAAGGCAAGAATTACCAAATTGTGGCCAGCAGTGGAGACGTTTTTTCCCATCTCTAAAGAACATCCTCCAGAATAGGTGTCCACGATGTAGTTGCCTGGCCATTCATCATGCTGTTGGGCTGACGGGGAATAAAACAAATTTAGGCTTTTTAGTTTCCACTTAGAATTGCCCCATACACAAACTACCAAAGCTTCTCCTGCTCCTATTCCTTCTCCTTCTCCTCCTTTTCTTTCTTGTATGGCAACAACTCTTCCCAGGTCACCTTCCAGGAAGAATTAGCAATAGGAGGGGGCAGGGAGAAGCAAGTCGGAGTCCTGGAGCTCTTCAACCTGCACTGGCTTCCTGTGCTTAGCTGCAGACTAGCCTCACTGGCTGCTGGCAAAGCCAGGGGTAAATGCTGTCAGTAAGTCTGATGCCCACAGGCAGTGGGGAGAGGCTAGGGAACTATTAAAGCAATTGCTTTGAGTGAAGCTAGGAAGAGGTGTGCAGGACCAAGGCAAGGGGCACCACTGCCACTCTGTGCTATAGTCTGTCCCCTGAGCAAGCAAGGAAGGACTGAAGCTGCCAACTCCATGCAGTTTTGAAAAATCTGGGAAACCTCAAAGCCACCTTTTCTGCAGTAGGTCAGCCACGACAATTTCTATAATCCTCAACTCAGGAATCCCAGCCCCATCTGAGACTCTCTCTGCAACTGGGATTAGCTCTGCCTCTACTTGCATTCCACAGGGGAAGGGGATTCCAACCCATGGGTAGAAACACAGTGCTTGCTTCCACTCTTTAAAAATATCTGTCCTCCTTCACTTTCTCTTCACTTGATATTAGTTGTATTGGAAGGTTGTTGCCTAATGTAGTGCTTCAGTAACTCTATTTTTTATTCTAGCCCTGCCCTTTTCAGGGTGTGAGAAGAAATTTTTCCGCATTATACCGGAAAAGGCTGAGACCATGAAGGTGGAAAACAGCTCAATCATCATCAACTGTGACGGGTTTTATCTCATCTCCCTGAAGGGCTACTTCTCCCAGGAGGTCAACGTCAGCCTTTACTTTCGGAAGGGTCACAATCCAATCTCCATCCAGAGCACCAACAAGAAGGTCAACTTCATCACGGTGGTCTCTTTGGCTTTCAAAGACAAAGTGTACCTGGACCTGAGTGCTCACAATACCTCCTGCCTCCCAGTGAATGGTGGGGAATTGATTCTCATCCACCAAAATCCGGGTGGGTTCTGTGCCCACTGAGGATCTGATGGCCATACCCCAAACCAGGCACCAGCACGAACACCAAGCTGGGGGTGGCAGGACACTGATTCTTCCTTGTGAGTGGAGTTCTTCATGCTCGGCCACACGGGATGTGAGCAGAAGCAGATCCTGCCCTACCCCCTCACTCAGGGATATTTAAAATGTACTGTGTGTACCCCATTCACCTTATTTATCCCTCATCTTCAAATCACCCAACTCATCCCCCACAATTGCCTTCAGCCCACTAGGAACTTTTGTGAAAATGAAAAACCAAATGCTTCTTACAGACAGATCAGTCAGGCAACTGTTTAAATAAACTTTAGTCACTGAAAAAAAGCACTTGGCTACAATTTGCTGGAAATTTGAGATGTGTATGGCATTGTCAAAATGAAGAGGAGCCAAGAGAGGGTTATGATCTGCAAAAAGTGGTGTTCACCAATCCCTGGGAATCAAAATGAACTCTCCAGCGCTCAACTGACGGCCGTTTGCATACTACTTACATCCCTCTTCCTTGGAGGAGTTCAAGAGGGACTTGAAGACAACTGTCTAAGAATCACCATGTGCTCTGGGGCTTTTTCCATTACCTCCTAGCCTTTCCAGCTTCCAAACATATGTAATAGAAATCTCCCTTCCCAAGATCCATCTTGGGAATATTATGCTGTGAAAAATCTAATCAATGGTTAAGAGAAACCAAGAGAGATTTTGCCCTGGAGGGAGTGTGTAATAATGTGAGAGTTATCTTTATCTCATAGGAGAGCAATAAACTGGACCTCAGGGTAAAAGTCAGTAAGGATGGGGACGGTCTGGGGAAGAAACCCCTCTCTTTGCCATAGACAAGCAAAGCAGCGCACCCTTACCTTCCTGCCATGCTGAGATCCCTCCTCAGCACCACGCTGTATACACAGAGGCCACATTGTTAGGTCTCCCCCACACCCCCCAAAATGAAGTAATACTACAATCAAATGCAGTTTTATGTCAAACAGCACTAAGAAGCAATTATACCTTATGAAAAACAACCATCTCTGTCCAGAAGTACTAAGTGCTACATATGATCTCACAATGAAACCAGAAGGACCTATAATCGGTCATTACCAAATCTTCATATCCCCGTTGAACTTGAAATAATGAACCATGAATATGGCATTGTGATTTTTATGTCAAATTTCTAGATTATTCACAAGTTCTCTGTGCCAAAATTTTTATTAATGTAATTTTCGGCAATTTTTAAAAATGTAGTGAAGGTTTCCCTGCTGTTTTAAATAGGGGATACAGTGTACCCTAAAGTCTTTCTGGATTATTCTGTGTCATTGCAGGAACTGTACTGTGTGAAGTACGTGGTTACCTCTAGGACCTCTAGGAAGGCAAAAGGCTGTCATCCTGACACTAAGTGGTCTCAGTTCCATTTGGGCTTTTTCCTGTCTGATGCTTTTCTATTTCTTCATAAGTGCCTATCTCCAACTATATTCCCATCCCTCTACTTCAAGCTATTAAGAAAGAAGCTAAATAAAAATTCTATACCACTTGTGTGTAAGGTAAGAATAATCAAGTTCTGAGTGGTCACCAAGGTATCATGGAGTCACGGTCATGGCTAAACACTTAGGGAGGGTCCACTCTAGCCCAGGAACTGGGTTAATTGCTACATGAATTATTCTGAGCAAGATATTCTGTGCAGGTATTTGCCTACTCAGAAGACTTATGTGTGTGTGTTTTGTGTATATTTTACTTTTTGTCATTGACTATATTATGCAAAATTAAGTGATATTTTAAAAAGCAATGTTTATGACTACAGGTAGTATTTAAAAAAATATATGTCCACTTTTTAAAGTTTGGAATTTTTGTCTGTGTTTCTCAGAAATGTGCGGTGCCTAGGCCAGGCCGAGCACTGTTGTCCTGTGGCTGGTTGTCCTGGACACCAGGGCCTCTCCCTGTGGGGACCCCTGCTTGGCTCTTTCCATGCTGGCCTCCTTCAGCCACACAGGGATACTGCTGCTGGGCACCAGCTTCACCCCCAACTGCCACCCATCGAAATCTGTTCTGTGTGCCAGGCCCTCCGAGTCATATCCTTCAAAGAGATAATTAACCCTGAACTCACGATGTGGAAGAGATCTGTGGAAGGAGAATTAAGTGACAAGTCAGGAGGCAGGACTTCTAAATTTGACTTAGTTACTAACTAGCTAAGTGACCTTGGACAAATAGTTCCTCATTTCTGCATCCTGCTTTCCTCTTGTTAAGTGACAGGAAAGGTAATGTCTAACAGTTTAGAATGTTATGCTCATGTAGCTGAGAATGCAGATATTAAATGTGCTCGTTATATAGTTGCTGTATTCAAGAGGCTTAACTTTCTCTTTTACTGTATGGAGTATATTCCTGCTCCCACTCTGCCCCGCCCTGGCCAAACCAAACATCTTCCATTTGCCTTCTTGGTAATCCCAGTTGTTGTCTAGCTAGTGACTTTCTATCTAATCCTAGGGAAGGCAATACTTTCTTCTTGAGCACACTGGGCAGGTCCCCTATTCAGTCATAACTTTGTATTTGTGCATTCTTGGTTCTCAAAGAATATAAATATTGATATTAATAATATAGATAATAAAAGTATTGATATTTACATACAAACAAATAAAGGATCTCAGAATCCAGTACTGGTTAGAGTGTTGGAGTTATTATTTTTCCTTCTCTTCTCCAAGTTCTGGTTAACTAGTCTCCTGGTGCGGGGAGGATAGGTTTCCTATCTGCCTCCAATTTTACCCGTCAGAAGTATGTCCAGGGGATGGCTGAGCTGGTGGAGTCCGTTTTTGCTTTTGAAAAGATGATCTCTGGAAGTCCCCAGAGTCACAGTCCAAGAGAGTGACGAGGAAGAGTTCCCCCATGCACAGCCCCCTTCCCTTGGGACCCCTCACCTCATTTCTAACCTTGGGGTCGTCGCTTTGAGCATCATGTCCCCTCTTCCTAGTAGTAGGTATATCTGCTGTCTCAGGAAGAGGTCACCCTGCAGTGGGCCGTGGGGCACAGTCTGGCCATGCTGACCCCTGTGCTGCCTTGGATGGTGTTGGTGACCCCCTAAAGCTCCCCTCTGCCTCGGCTTGGTTGACCTCACTTCCTCCCCCTTCCTCTCTGTCCTCTGCCTGTCCTGGTCTTCATTGCCCTTCCTTTTTCTCTGTTCACCCCTTTGGTGCTGGAGTTCCTCAGAACTCTCAGTCCTCCTTCTCTACAGCAGTGATCATAGTCTGGCAACAAATAAGCCACAGTTTGACCCTGTATGCCTTTTATTTGTTAAGCTGAATTTAGTTGCCAACATTTAAACATTGAGAAATTTTTGGCTTCTTTGGAGAGCAAAACCCAAAACAAAACAGGCCCCAATTTTGGCACGAGAGTAACCATCTAAAGCTTCCATCTTCAGGGATATTCAGCATTTCCAGTTTCCAGGGTCCCCACCATTCACAAGATGTATAAATGTGCTCATATCTACTCACTCCACTTGTTGCCTGGCTTGAGGCATGTGAGTTGTCACCTCTGCTCTGAACACTTACCAATGTCATCAAGTATTATGCCTAAACCATAGTGCGTGCACTGAAGAAATCTAAAACCACTTTTCTGCCAAGTATCTTCCATTCTTGTGTCATGTTTATTGTCACCACTTGTATTAATCATAACATACCACTTACTGAATATTCACTCTATGGAAGGATCAGATTAGCCATTTATAAGCATTATTTAATTCTATCCCCCCAACAACTCTTTGGGGTAGAAATTATTATGATTCCTAATTTGCATATGAGAACTTGACTCTGAGAGGTAAACTTGCCCAAAGGCCTGCAGCTACTAAGTGGTGGGACTCAGATTCAAGACCAGACAGTTGACACCAGAGACCATGATCTTAACCACTGCTACTGTCTCTGGGCAGTTCACATGAATGCAGTCGGTACTTATACTCACATGTCAACAATGAGCATGCCGTCTTCCTCGCCCAGCCCCTCCTCCTGAACCATGATTTTGGTTAAAGGCATTGCAATCACTCCTGAATCCAGAAGCCCAGGATCTGCCTACTTTCCTCCATCCAGTCTTTACCCACTAACTACTCACACACGTCCTATTTATCATTGCAGGCCCATCAGGAACTCTCAGGTTGCCCCCAACTCCCAGGCTCCCCAAACCACAACTTGAAGGAAAAAAGAAAAAAAAATATATATATATGAATGTCTTTGCTAGTCACACACACATCCTTATGAAACGGTTTGACAATTTCTTTGGAAAATATATGCAGGAGGGGTATTTGTAAGTAACCGTTTTTGCCAATATCCAAAAGCCTACAAGCCTGTGGCTATGGCTTCCCCTCATACTTCATACTTTTATAAGGAACTCCCATGGGGCCTCCTTGCCTCGGTTAGTTCTGTCTGATGAAGAAGGGGATACAATGGATCAATGGATGAATGAAATGAACAAACAGAATGAGGCAAGGAGGGGGTTCAAGATGGTGAATTAGGGGAAGGCTACATCCAGTGGCTCTGCGGCTCAGGATTCAGGATGAATACTTCTCAGCAAGGTGGGTGAAAGGGAGAGTTCACTAAAATTCAGTATTGGGCAGAGTGTCTTAGAGACTCAGGACTTTGGGTGCATTAAACAAACAACAAGAAAGAATATCTTAGAGCTCAGCTGGTTCACTACAGAGGGGAGGGATAAAAAGAGAGAGAAACAAAATGGGGAGATTTGGCATGGAAAAACCCTGTAGATTAGAAAAGCAGTTGAACTCAGATGATCCAGAGGCTGCACAGCAAACTAGGACTCTGTGCCTCTCAACTGGCAAGCTGAGGGCTGAGGAGGGAGCCATCATGAGGTGGCCATGCTGCAGTTGCTGCTGCAGGAGCTGGGAGGTCATAGTGCGAGTTGCCATACTGTCCTGGCAAGTGCCTAACCTGTGACCTCGGGTGTGCCTAGCTGAATGTGATTGTAACATGCACAAAGAAGATTGTACTCAAGGGGATTCAAGAAAAATGTAGGGGCATTCAGATTGCTTTCCCTTTGAGTCTGGCAGCTCCTGTGACCAGCTGAAGGAGGTCAAGAATCTGAACAGGTAGGTGTGAAAACACTCAGGGACTTAGTTTGGGAAGGCTGTGTTCCGAGGCAGCGGATGTGTGGCAGATCGGCTTCCCTGTCCCACAAGTCAAATTCTTGAGAGTCTCCTGAGATTCAGACTCCCAGCAGGGATCAGCATTTGCTAGGCCCTAGGAGCGTGTTGATCGAATTTTTCCAGAGCAGATATCACCCATCAAAGTCCCTAAGGCCTGACTGGACCTAAGCCACAGCCACTGGAATTTTCCTTTTACAACTCTGCCGCAGCCCCACCCTGGGATTGCGTCAATTTGGTCTATCCAGGCAAAATTCCAATCAATAGTACTCCCCATTCCCTCCTACCTTCTATGGTGAGAAAGGAAGTGGAGAGCTGTTTCAACCAGCTTCAGTTTTAGCCCACTCCAATATGCAGCTCAATGAGCAAAATAAAAAGATGAAGGCGTTAACAACCTCTAGACTATGCTCAATCCCTTTATCCCTCCCCGCTCAGAACATAGCCCAAGAAGAATGGAAAGGACAGTTGGGCATAGGAAGTGACCATCTATTCTTGTGGATTGTTTTGTGCACCACAGTTGAGATGATTCTTTCATTTTTTTTGTTAGGAATCTTTTCTTTTAGGGTTTTTGGTTTGTTTGTTTTCTTTTGTTTTTTTTTTTCTCTTTCTCTCTTTTTTCCTCCACTAATAGCCAAATTCTCTTGTTCTCTCTTTCTCTCTTCTATTGCTTTTTCCTATTTTTATCCTCTTTAAAACCATTACTGTTCTGTGTTCTCTGTTCACATTTTAAACATTCTGAACTCCCTTCTACCTTCCTATAACATTTTCTTTTCTCTTAATGTACTCTCTTTTTACCATCTTTTAGATTTGTTTGGTTTATGTATCTCCTAACCCCATGATTCATGTTGTTGCGATTATTACTGCTGTGGATGACATAGTTGACTCCTGCAGTTTACTTAATGCCTGATCTAGTTCACAGTGGTTTATTGGTTTTGGCAATCGTTGACCCCATCTTTCCTATTTTTGTGATAATTAGTGTCGTTGATGTCATAGTAGGCATCGACTATTTATTTCAATGCTGTATGTTGTTTACATTGGTTGTTGCTACTATTTGTGTCTCCCTTTTCTGTGAGGTACTGGGAACTAAAGGGACACATAGGTTCACAGGGTAGAGACTCTGCTGCTGAACTAAACTCAGCTAAAAGAAAACACATGTTGTTCCACACACAGATTAATAACACTCAAACTTCATCTATGCTTTAATACAAAGAATATAAGACACAAACCCCCAATTAATGGCCAGGCTCCCAATAGGAATGGCTAGGAGTTGGCCCTCAGTGCCCACTCACAGACATCCATTCCTACAGCAAAAACAGAGAAAATTAGCACAAAGACTGTGGATATCACACCTATGGAGGGGTGTCTTAATCTAGATTACTCTAGGACACTTTGGCAAGAGGAGGCTGTTCCATAAAATAGTCCACACATAAGAATAGAAGAGAAATCGATCTCAACAGGTGTATAAAACCCAGCACAGGAATACAAGAAATGTGAAAAAATAAGGTAACACAATGACTCCTAAAGTTTATAATTCACCAGCAACACACCCCAAAGATATCAAAGTGGATGAAATACCAGATAAAGATTTCAAAAGAGTGGTTATAAAATGGATCCATGAATTCTAAGAGGATGAAGAAAATAAATGAATGAATTAAGATAAAGTCAGCATAGAATATGAATGAGAAATTCAATAAAGAGATGGAGATATTGAGAATACCCAAACAGAAATCTTGGAAGTGAAAAACACAATAAATCAAATGAAATGTTCAGTTGAAAGTTATTCTAGTAAAGTAGACCTTGCTGAAGAGAGAAAACTCGGGAATGGAAGAGAAGTGGCTGCCTTGAACATTCAGAGAGTATCAAAGAAAAGAAAATAAGTGACTATGACCAGAATATACAAGAACTAGAACAACAACAAAAGACCAAATTTAAGAATCACTGGAATTGAAGAGGATTGTGAGATGCAGGCTAATGGGATGGCTAATCTTTTTAGAAAAATAATAACAGAAAAACTCCTAAACCTTGAGAATGAAATGGACATTCAAATAGAGGAGACAAGATCAAAAAAAGAATTTCTCCACAACACGATATAATTAAAATGCCTAACACAGAGATCAAGGATATAATTTTAAATGTCTGAAGAGAATAAATTCCAATTTCTCAAGACACTCTAAAATCTAGAAGAACTTGGAAGGATGTACTCCAAGTCCAGAAAGAAAATAACTATTAATCAAGATTTATATATCCAGCAAAGCCTTCTTCAAAAATCTAAGAAGAAATAAAACATTCCAAGATAAGCAGAAACTCAAAGACTTCTTCACTATTAAACTGGCACTACTGAATTTATTAGAAGAAATACTCCACACAGAAGAAATAAAAAAAACAACCCAAAGTTCACAAATGATCAAATCTCATTTGAGTAGCTAAGTGAATGAGAAACAGTTCAAAATTAAACATTAGAAATAAATCAAAATAACAGGAATTAATAAACTTCTCTCTATAACAACATTAAATGTAAATGGTCCCACCTCTTCAATTAAAAAACATCGGCTGGCAGAATGGATTAAAAAATAAGACCCAATTATATGTTATTTGCAAGAGACTCACCTTACAGACAAAACCAGGCATGGACTGAAAGTGAAAGGGTGGAAATACATATACCATGTGCATGGAACCATAAAACAAGCAGGAGTAGGGGCTCTGAGCAGATTTCAAGACAAAATTAATCAGAAGAGACAAAGAAGATCACTTCATACTGGCAAAGAGAACAATCCAATAATAACATATAATGATAATAAATATTAATGACTCAAATGTTGGTACATCTAATCATATAAAACAGACACTACTTGAATCAAAGGCTCAGATATACTCAAGTGCAATAATATTAGGTGATTCCAACATACTTCTGACACCAATAGATAGGTAGTCCAGATATAAATTTGGTAAAGACTGTTTGGATGTGAAAATATCATGAATAAAATGGACTTAACAGACATCTATAGAATAATTAATCCAACAACAGCTGAATACACTTTTTTTTTGTTTCAGTTGTTCATATAACTTTCTCCAAAATAGGCCACATTTTAGTCCATACAAAGCAATTCATAGAAAATACAAAAATATTTATATAATTCTTTGCATCTTATCAGATCATAATGGAATTATGGCCAGGCATTGTGCCATAATGGAATAAAATTAGAAACCAACACCCAAAACCCCTACAGAAAATATATAAACACATGGAAGTTGAAAGTACACTTCTGAATGATGAATGGGGAACAGAAGTTTTTAAAATCAAACACAATAGTGATGCAGTATACCAAAACCTCTGAGACAAAGCAGTTCTAAGAATGTTTATAGCTATGAGTGCCTACATAAGAAAACCAAAATGATCCCAAATAAAACCTAATGATGCATCTCAAGGCTCTTACAGAGGAATAAAACAATTCCAAAATCAGTAGAAGGAAGGAAATAATTATGGCCAGAGCCAAAAATCAATGGAATTGAGAAAGAAAATACAAAGGATCAATTGAAATTTGTTTCTTTGAAAAGAAAAACAAGATTGATAAGCTCTTAGCCAAACTAACCAAAGAAATAGAAGACCCATATTAATAAAATCAGAGATTTATTAATAATAAAATCAGAGAAAAAGGAGAAATCACTAAGATATCACAGAATTCCAGTGGATCATTAGGGACTTAATTGAAAAATTATATTTCAATAAATAGGGAAGCCTAGAAGAAATTAGTACATTTCTAGACACATACAATCTGCCAAAACACCTAACAATAACTAGCAATGAGGTAAAAGCAGTAATAAATAAAGAGCTTTCCAAAAAAGATAAGCCTAGGACCAGATGAATTCTCAACTGAATTCTACCAGACCTTTAAAGAAGAACTAATGCCAATGCTTCACAAGTTATTCCACAAAATAGAAAGGGATGGGACACTTCCAGATTCATTCTATGAAGCTAGCAAGTATCTTCCTGATACCAAAACCAGATAAGGACATACCAAGGAAAGAAAACTACAGACCAATATCCCTGATGAACTTGTATGCTAAAATACTTAATAAAATATTAGCAAATCATATTCAACAATATATTAAGAAGACTATACATCACTACCAAGTTGGTTTATCCCAGGGATGCAAAGATGGTTTAACATAGGCAAATTAATAAATTTAATTCATCACATAAATAGAATTAAGGACAAAATCACTTAGTATTCTCACTATATTCAGAGAAATTCTTTGACAAAATTCAGCACTCATTCATGATAAAACACCAAAGAAGCTAGGGATAGAAGAAATCTATCTCAACATCATAAATGTTATATATAAAAATCACAAAGCCAAACTCATAGTGAGTGGGAAAAAACTCAAAGGCATTTTTTTTAAAAAAAATATGAAATAAGAAAAGGATGTCTACTATCACCTCTCCTATTTAACATAGTACTAGAAATTTTAGCCAGAAAAATTAGGTAAGAGAAGGGAATAACAGATATATAATTTAATTTAGGAGCAGTCAGGGAGTTGCCTGAGGAGGAAGAGGCTGGGTATTCTACCTCTGATACCACAGCCCTGGAAAATCTGGAGCCACTCTCCCATGGGGTGTGGTTAAACCTGGGTCTGGATCAATGTTTTGGTTTATGGAACTGATTGACTTTGTTCATCTCCTGTGACCTGTCTGCAGGAGGGGACAGAGAGATGTTAGAAACCTGAACACTGACTCTTAGCATGTATGTTTTCCTAGAGTCCTGCCAAGACTGAGAAAATTCTTTTATTTTCATATATGGTGATGATTAGGCTAGAACTTTCATTTTCCTCCTGATTTAGACAGTATTTACCTTCTTGGGTTTTTGAGGTTGGAATAATAATGAAATTTAACAGTAATAAATAAAAATTGTAGAAATGTTAGCAAGAAATAATATCTAAAGAAATAATATCCTTTCAGGCCAGTACTCTATTAATAAATAGGATGAGCTATTTATTAATAAGTTACCATCTTAATTAATATCTTAGAAGCTTTTTATGATATAGCAATCTATATGTTACACTTACATAACATTCTACAATCTATAATTAAAGTAGATAGAACTTTCCAATTCATGAGAATCTCATTCACTATTTCAAGTTGATTTGGCACTAGGCAGTTGGCATAAGTTTGTTCTACTCCTGCTGTACGCCAGGCATTGTGCCAGGCACTTAGGGATACTTTATTTCCTGAGGGAAATGAAATTTTGCTGTTATTCTTGATCTTCTTTAACTCTCAAGGACAAGGACTTGCTATTGCCCATCACACCCAACCCACATGCATTATGCAGGTGCACTTTGATGATATTCCACTGAATTATTTTTATATTTTTCATGAACAGAAACAGTATTATTTTATCCCCTTAAGTCATGATCATTCTATTTTAAACTTTTGAACATTGATGCAAACACACTTCTAGATGAATAATAAACAATACCCATTTTATTTATAGTTAGATCTCATTTTATTAGTAGTCTAAGAGTATTTTTTGAGAAGACTAAAGTTTAAAAGTCCAAAATAATTTCATTTATGAATTTCCTGACTCAGGGTATTGAATTCATAAGATCAGGAAAACCTCATAAACCATAATTATCTACCCACAAAGAAAGCAATTACACCATTACTAATTACCTGCTCCAATTTCCTTGTGAACACAACAAGATACTTCAGAGGAGACACGGGAGGCAGAATACTCATTCTGAGTCTGCACACAAGTCGTGTGCTTATAATAAGGTGGTTGTAAGAGGAGATTTCAGCCAGCTGGTCTTAGTCCAGAAGAAGCATGAATTCCTGCTGACTTGGAAGGCTTCCCTGATAGTTTAGGGAAGTAAATCCACACATCACTCACCAGGAGTCTGTGCAGGAGAGAAGGCTAAGGAGCTGGAGAAAAAGCAGTATTTCTAGCTACATCAAGACATGGAGATTAGTAGGGTCTAAAGCCACATTTCACAAAAAGTTCTGGTCTGAATTAACTTTTCCCCATAAAAATAATTAAGACAGAGGCCTCTCTCAAATCACAATAAATTGTGCTCTTCTTAGGGCTTTCGCCAGAAGTTCTCGAGTGGCTGAGTGGCAGCCCAGTGTGCACTTTAACTTCCCAAGTAAAATCTTCCTTTTCAGGAGGACTGAGAAGGCCCTTGGCATCTTCAGGGAAAAAATGGGAGAGTGCATGTGGGGGAGAAGCAAAAGTCAAACAGACTTGGAGAAGAAAAGGGAACAAGCCTGGGGTAATATAGTGGACCTGAAGAAACAGAGATTCACACTAGAGACTTATTAAACTCCAGGGCACATGGCACAGTTTGGATCAGAAAGGTCCCCCAAAGGTCCAGGAGTTAAATACGCACCCTGGGTGGCACTGTTGGGAAGTGGTGGAGCCTTTAGGACGTGGGGGGGTCTTCAGTCACTGGGGACCTCAGCCACCTCTTCCTTTTCTCTTTTCTTCCCAATCATGAGGCAGATACATCTTCCACGTGCTTATGCTCTGCTGGGCTGCCTTACCACAGGCCTGAGGCCATACGGCCAATCAGAATCTGGTGGCCACTCTGTGAATGCCCAGACCTTACACATTGCTATCAGTGTGGCAGAGGAGAAACTTGCAACCTGGGGTGCCTCAGACCCACAGCCTATCCATGTGTAACTGTGCCCCAAACTCTGGTTCCATGACTTCTCCACAACTGCCATACATCAACCAGAGTTTCACAACCATCATTAGTGTTCCCATAAATAGGACCCAGTAGAAAAATCCTTAGCCATGACTTCCCTTGTTGGAGAAAATGAAATTGGGAGAACCCCAGAAGTTTTCGATGCCACTACAGAAACAGGTTCAGCTGTTGAGGACTCTTTGCTGATGCCATCCAGCCAATAGCACTGCATAGGGACTATACCATTTTGCACCCCAAAGAGCCACATCCCACCCAGCTAGTGCCCTCACATCCACCCAGCGGTGAAGGTCTTTCCCCACATATAGTAGTTTGTGAGTTCTGGAAGAGGTGACTCTGATTGCTCCATCAAATGCACAGACATCTGTGAAAACCAACAAGGAACATGAAGAATCAAGGAAATGTCAGAACCAAAGTGACTTCATACATTTCCTACTAACCAATGCCAAAGAAATGGAGATCTATAAATAATATGACAAAGAATTCAAAATAGGCGTCTTAAGGGAGCTCAGGGAACTACAAAAAGAACATAGATAATTTAGCCAAACCAGGAAAGCAACGAACAAAATTAGAAGTTCAAAGGAGAGAGAGAAATAATGAATAAAAGAATTAAACAAAAATTCTGGAAGTGAAAACTACAATGCATGAAATGAAAAATACAATAGGAAGCACCAACAGTAGACTTATTAAGTAGAAGGAAAAAAAATCTATATAATGGAAGACACAGCATTTGCAAATATACAGTTCAAGGAGAAAAAGGAAGAAAAAGCCTATGGGATTTATGAAACATCATCAAGAGAGCTAACTTTCATCTCAAGGAGATATTTATTCTTATTCTCTCTGTTCATTGCAATACTTTTCAAAATAGCTAAATAGCAAGCTCAGTGTTTGTTGGAAGAATGGAGAAAGAAATTTGTCATATAGGAGTAATAGAATATTATTCAGCTTTCAAAGCAGGAGAAAATCCTGTCATCTTAGACAATATGGTTGAACCTAGAAGAAATTATGTTAAGTAAAATAATTCAGACATAGAAAGTCAAATACTCTATGATCTCACTTATGTGTGGAATTTTAAAATGTCAAACTCATATGAATAGAGAATAGAAGGGTCACTAGAGATGGCAGTGGGGAGTAGTGGGGGAAATGCAAAGATTTTGGTTAAAGATATGAACTTTCATTTATAAGATGAATAAGATCTGGATACCAAATATACAACATAATGAGTATAGTCAAGAATAATGTGCTAATACTTGAAATTCACTATGAGAGTAGATGTGGAGTATTCTCATCATATACACACAAAGCTAACCATGTGAGGTGATGGATAAGTTGATCAACTTGATTTTTGAAATTATTTCACAATATATACATATGCCAAAATATCATACTGTACATCTTGAAGATGTTTGATTTTTATTTGTCGATTATATCTCAATAATCCTGAAAAACAGAAAAGAGAAATGTCTAGAGATAATCAAGTTCAATTAAAAAGGCAGAATTAACTGCTTCATGATGAGAAGAATAATTGAGTTAATACTACTAGCTACCAACTGTTTTCTTCTTTCTAGAAGTCCTGGCATTTCTTATAGTTAAGGGTGGTGGTGGGACTGACTTCTAACTTACCAACCACTGGTGAATCATGGCTCATCTCATTCCTACTCTATAAGCTCCTCTCCTCTCCACCGGCTGCAGGCTGACCTGCAGGGCAACTTTGATGTCTTCATCAACCCTGTTTCCTTCATCGATGGCTTGGAAGACTCTTTCCCAACCTCCCATCACCAATCAGAAATACCTGTTTGGTCTACATAAGCAAGACATTTTTAATATTTTAAGTCACTGAAATCCCGTGGGCTTTCTTTTTTATTGCTTAACTCACACACTTTGTAAGAATATGAGACTGGCCTTATGTATGAGGGAGATATACAAGGACTTAGCAGCCAGGGCATGATGACAAGTGAGGAGGTTGGGGGCAGGGCCAGAACAACAGAGCGTGGAGAGGGTCTCCTGATGAGGTCAACTTCCTGCTGGATGAAAGCGTGAAGACAGACATGGGGGACCCAATCAGACAGACACTTCCATACTCATGCCCCTAAGCGGGGGATCCAATAGAAAAACTAAAACAGATGTGTGGACAGAAAGGGCACCAGTCAGTAATAGTGAGGAAAGCATGGACAGTGGAGGAGATAAGGAAAGAAGGAAATTTCAGAGACCATAAAAAGAACAAGACAAAATTCCCCCCACTGGATTCCCAGCTCTGGGGTCCCTTCTCTTTGGAGAAGCCTATATCTCTGTCACTTTTGCAATAAACCTACTGCTTGTTTTCTATCTCTGTGTCCTATTCCTCAATTATTTGCTGAATGGAGACAACGAACACAGCACCTCTAGACAGTCACCTGTAGAGTCACTCATATAGCAAAGTTTATGATTTCAGTGCATCAAGGAATCAGACCACAGATCTATCATTTTCTTTTCTATAACTCCTTCATCTTTAGATGTAACTTAAAAATCAGACAATTTTTGGTCTGGTTCACATTTGTACAAATATCGATGCCTACCAATACTCATATTGAGAGTAAAAATATGATTGGTCATGTGAAGGCATCACCTCAAGGCTGTGATCTGTTATCAAACCCTCCTTCATTCTAATGCCATGGTACAGTTAAGTCAGGCAATACAGCAGCACTATAAACAGTGCTCTTCAGGACTCTAAATATTTGAAGAAATAATTGAAAATTGAAATAAGGTTTTATATTGAAACAGCAGTAGAATCTTCAAATAAATTATTTGGTCTTTTCTCTCCTCTAAAATCATAGCATGATGGTCATGATGACAATGACTAACTTTCAAGGACCTTATACAATGCCAGGCACTGTGATAGGTGACTAGAGTATAGTCTTATTTAACAACTACTTCAAGGGGTCTGGAACTCCACATCTCTCCTCAAGAGATCTAACATGACTTGCTGGAACTTTTACAAATATCAAGAACTTCATGTAGCAGTGATTCAGAAAAGAAATGAAAATTTTGCCACTGACTTATCTGGTAAAATTTATTGCATTTGCTTTCTTAGGAAGTTAGAAGTCAGGGTGTCTTTGGAGACCTAGCCCGACTGGTGGACTAGAATGAGCCATGCACTTAAGGCCAGACCTTTGGGTTCCACCATCAAATTTTTCACATACCTTACCACCCTTGACCTTAGAAGTATGATTTTTCATCCTAATTCTTTAAGTTCTAAATCAATGTAATGGGGAATATGTCCATGTAATCTCTAATATTTCTCCTAAGCCCCATGCTCTATGAGAGAAACAGCCATACTAAGGGACAAGCTTACCTCCACCACCACCATCACAATCTATGAATAATGGCACCATAGAGTGGCTAGAAACCAAAATATGGTACTAAATGACCTGCACTTGGATCTTGGTTCCACCATCACTAGCTGTATGACTTTAGGAGAGATACTAAGTCACTCCATGTATCAGTTTGTTCATCTGTAAAATAGGAATGAGGAAAATAATATTCACTTCATTCATATATGAACATGCATTTTGAAATGCTTGGAATCTAGTAAGCACTAATTTTGTCTTAATTATTCTTAATATGTTTTTAGGTAAGTCATGGCACTAGGGAAAACACAAAGCCATTGAGGTCTCAGTCCTCATCTTTCTGTGTCTATAAAAGTATAAAGAGCATGGTAATGGGTAACCAAAAAGAAAAGTATTTTGAATTTCTCTGGGTGATAGATCTTGTGTTAACAAAGAACTATGGTTACTACTCTGATTCTTAAGTTGGATAGTGGATAATGACTGTTAGTTTTACCACAACGCATAATGTACACACACATGGTATGTATTACTTTGCATGAATCAAGTATTTCATTAAAACAATTAACAGAATTTGTGAAATCCAATTTAGGAATCATATAAATGGATATTCATATGCAATGTGAATGGATTTTCAAGATTAAAGATAGTGGGTTGAGGGCTGGGGATGTGGCTCAAGCGGTAGCGAGCTCGCCTGGCATGCATGCGGCCCTGGTTCGATCCTCAGCACCACATACCAACAAAAATGTTGTGTCCATTGAGAACTAAAAAATAAATATTAAAAAAAATTCTCTCTCTCTCTCTCTTAAAAAAAAAAAGATCATGGGTTGAGCATCCTAAATACCCTGAGAGCAGAGTGACATTCAAAGAGCTGAATTCAATGCAGGGCAGGTAATCAGCCTAGAAGGGTGAGGTGAAGTGGGATGAGCCATGACAGAAGCAGTGGCAAGGTGGGTGAAGTTTGCTTTTGGGGTCAATAGGATTCTTTTCCTTTTTCCTTCCCTCTCCTGTTTTCCTCCTGGTCTCACTTCTTTCCTTATCAATCCACACTTTTTGGGCGCTATCATCTGTTGCCTAGATTTTTTAGCTTCCTCCTAACAGGTCCCTTTGTCACCAATCATATCCCCTCCAATTCTCTCTCTATCCCAAATCCAACAGGTGATTTTGAAAACACAAATATGACCATGTCCCTGCTGAGCTTGATACATGCAGATGTCTTTCTGCTGATCTCTTGGCAGAGTTAACATGGTGTGGAGATACTATCCAAAGTTTACAGTGGAGCATCTTGAAAAGATGAGAAAAGGGAAGCTGATTCAGGGAAACTGCCACCTGCTACTCTCTTTCTGTTCTCTGAACTCCACGTAGAATGGTGGCTGATATGGCCATCTTAAGTGGCATTAGGAAAAGAATACTGTACTAACAACAGAACTAGAAGCTAGAATTTGTTAGGAGTACTTGCCTGCATCATGGAGGTAGTTTGGACTGCCTCCTCCTGGAACCGTTTTACACAAGAGAAAAACAACTTTATCTTCCCTACACCATTGTTGTGGTGATCTCAATTTCCCACAGTCATGCCGACTTCCACACTGCACCCATGGCTTTATGGCTGGGTTCTGCCTATCTCTTTGCCCCCAACTCCTACACATTTTGCCCTCAAGACCCACATCTCAAGCTGCATAAAAGATTTTCAGTTCCTCAAACTTCTTAGTCTGTTCTCTCTGCTTGAAATACTCTTCTCTTTCTAAATGCTTACTCTTCTTTCTAGTTTTGCTTGTCTCTTCTTCCAGGAAGGCTTCCTTTTCACTCCAAGTCTGGACAGCTCTGTTCTGTGTATTCCCAGAAAGCATTTTGCATCTTTTATATTATCTGGTATTGACTGTAATTTCTAAGTCACTGTCTGTTTCCTTCATTAGGTCATAGGTCATGGGTCCAAAGGGAGTGCGTCATGTGTAAAGTCTTATCCATGATGCTTAGCAGGAACTCTGGTACTTGGAGCTAATCCGTATGCATGTGGTGACTGGAGAATGAAGGAATAAGTGAAGGGATGGATACATTCTCACCAAAGTGCAAATGATGGGTTTGTTTTGTAACTGGACTGTTTTCCTGTCAAAAGAGGTCAGAGCACTGCTCCAGTGAAAGAGATTCAGGTCTCCTGAGGTCACACAGGCCCCCTGTTCCACAGAGGTGAGTGAGGGTGGCAGATTTCCACTCCTGTCTATGGCTTACCTTTGCCAACATGCACTTCTCACCCCCTCTCCTCCTCCTCACCCCTCCCGTATGCCACGGCTTAAGGGGAGATTCATTTACAGACAAGTACTTCTCCAGGAAAACATCAAATCAAACAAATTTCAAGGAGTTGGAGGGGCTCTCTTGAGGTTGATAATGGGTTGGAGGGGGGTGCTGCCATGTGCCAGATGCCACACTGGTACCGTTGGCCCAGCATAAGCCTGACCACCCCCCTCCCCAGCTTGTATCATTGCTCACAATTTCAGAATCCTTTTTACCTTTCTGAAGAAATAATAATTTGCCTCAAGTGATCTTGTCTGGGGTTTGTGTCTAGCAGAGGCTGAAACCTGGTTGGAAATGTTTGTAGCCCACAGTGAATTACACTACTTCTGATTTACTTGGATAATTTTGTGACTTTAAGAAAACTAACAAAAAATTGTTGAAGTAGAGGACCTACATGAGATTTTCATTAGTTTTTGTTTTTTTTTTTTTGTAAAAAATTGGCAGCATTTTTTATTAGGAGAATAAAAAAAGTTTGCAACTTATAAGGGTGTTACTTATATTTTATAAAACATAATATTCAAACCCTGGAACATAAAAATAATTTCTGAACAAAAATTCAAAATAATTTCAAAATTTTAATGCTTCTCTAGTTTCAAGCCTCTGATTGTAAGAGCTCATTACTATTTAAAAAATGGATGTTTTAACCTTATACACCCACAGGCGCGAGCGCGCGCACACACACACACACAAACACACACACACACAATTATGAATAGTCCTCCTTTATCCACTGCTTTAGTTTCCATCAATTCAATTACCCATGGTCAACTGTGGCCTGAAAATATTAAATGGAAAATTAAAGAAATAACCAAATTATAAGTTTTAAATTATGCACCATTCTCAGTAGTATGATGAAATTTCACACCAATCCCCTCAGTTCTGTGACAGGCAAGCCAAAGTGACTCCATTTTGTTTTGTGACTCCATTCTGTAAAACAACCATGCCAAGTAGAAGGGTCATGACTGGGGCAAGGTGTTTTTTTTCCTTTTGCTATAGAAACCTTTAAGAACACGGAACTACCTAGTGGGGCATTGTTTCTGTAACTAGGGTAATGGGGCTGTTTCTGTAACTGGGGTGACTGGGCTAATTGTGATTGGCTAAATGTCCCTCCACCTGACTGCACTCTCCTGCTTCTGTAACCTGGTTTGCTTGCATTGGCTGACCCCCAAACAGTTTTCAGGCTTATAAGGAGTGCCCTTGCAATTATTTGGGGCTGATCAGGGGAACAGCCTTATGTTCTGGTCAGCTGCCACCGGTGTGCTTCAATAAAGGCTTGATTTATTATTGTCTGGAAGTCAATTTATGATACCCCGGGGCGGTGCTTTAACTGTAATAGTTCAACTTGGCCATGAATCATCTCTCTGTCTATAATGTCTGCACCTATACATCACTTCTCCGTTACTCACTGAAGCTATCTGGCTTATCAGATTGACTGTGGCAGCCTTCAGTGCTGTGCTGAAGGAAACCTCAGGTAGTAGCCTGACAGTACGTCATAGTAGCTGTCATTCGCCCCACTTCATCTCATCACGTAGGCATGGCATCCATGAGTGCAGGGCAATAAGAGGTTTTGAGAGATAGGGTTCACATTTCCATAACTTTTATGGAAGTGTGTTGTTGTAATTGTTCTATTTTATCATTAGCTCTTATTGTTATTGCTCACTGTGCCAATTCATAAATTAAACTGTATCATAGCTATGCACATATAGGAAAAAGCATTGTATATTTAGGGTCTGATGTTGTGGAAGGTTTTAGGAATCCCATGTGGATCTTGGAATGTATTCCCCATAGATAAAGGGGGACTAGTGTACTCACTCTGTGCATGTATATGTACATATAGTGTGTGTGTGTGTGTGTGTGTGTATACACACACACACACACACACACACATATGCACACAAATATATTCAATTTTATTTTTCTAGATGACCATTGGTTTGGTTTATATAAAGATAAATTGTGACATTGGCTAAGGAGGTAGAAGCAGATGTGTTGGGAAACATTTTTAATATGCATACCTTCTGAATTTTTAAGCAAGCACGACACAACTAAAGGTTGACATATAAATCTCAGAAATGCAGTTTCCCTGGTCCATAGTCTCAAAATTCCTTTTTGAATTTCACAATTCCATCTGAATACCTTAAAAGAAAAAAATTTAGGAAATATTTCTTGAATTGGAATCTCCCCTGCATCTTTTTTAAAAAAAAACTATAACTGACAAAAATTGTGCACATTTAAGCTGTACAACATGATGCTTTTATATAGCTATACTATAAATGATTGTTATAAATTATTATAACAATTATAATAATTAACATATCTATTACATTTCACAGTTATCTTGCATTAATTCTTGTGATTTGGCCAAGGAATGAAATGCCCACCCTCAAAAGTTGACCAAATAAAGTAGCCAAGCTTTAAGTGTTTGAAGAATCAGTTATTTCCCTTATTTTTATATTCTTTTACTAATGAAATACTTCTTAAATTTTCTTTTTTTAAAGGTATTAGATGGAAGTCTGAAATTCTAAAAAGGAATTTTGATACTATGAACCAGAGAAGCTGCATTTTTGAGATTTGTGTGTCACCCTTTACTTGTGTTGTGCTTGTTTAAAAATTCAGAAGATATGCATATTAAAAAAATTTCCTAATAGTATTACTTCTACCTCTCTAGTCAATGTCATAATAAATTGAAGTGCAAGTAAAATTCATGGCATATCTTGGATTCTTTTAGGAGCTGTAGCAAATTTGGTCAAAGTCAGCCAAATTTTTAAAAAGTAGACACTCTTGAAATGCCAATTGTAAAGATGCTTTACTTTTTTCCAAATCAGAAATAACTAGCATATTTTAGACCTACATCCACGGATGGAAATTTAGTCATCAAAAAAGATGATGATGAGCAATGGAGGCAAGGCAAGTAGGGAAAGCATAGGTCTCAGTGTGGCAGAGACTGTCACCCTCGCCTTTCCTGTCTGAATCACAGTCAATCCATCTCCTCTGTTTTGCCTGATGTAGCTTCAGAAGTCGTGTTGGCAGTGTTCCAGGTAGATGCTAAATTCAATTGTCACTAATAAGATAAAGACTTCTTTTGTTAATTCAGTATTAAATATGGAAGTGTTGGGAGTATTTAAAAACCAATGAGAATCTAAACATGGAAATGGGCTTAAGCTATTGTAATTTCCAAATAACATGATTAAGGGACTGAGTTAGAAGGTGGATCCTCTAAGTATAGAATTGTTTCAGGGATGAGTTTGAAGAGGGCTTGGACTCTGTGCTGGAAAGCTGAGATCCTGTGTTTCCCTGCATGGAATGAAGCTCACAGATATCACATCTGTCATTTATGGCTGTGTGATTTTTCACAGGTCACTATAGGTCTGTGAACTTCTCTATCCTTATTTGTAAAATTCCATGATAAAGTTGTGTGGGAATTAAATAAGATCATCAAAATAGTTTTGCAAATTATAAAGTGTTATGGAAATAAGATCAAGAGGAAATTGATTTGTAACAAACACTGAGATAGCTATTTCAAAAGTGGAATGAAATTTCAAGATATATTGGAAGGATAAAAAGCATACTAAAGCCAATTTATAGCAGAATCAATCCTCCAAAATTATAAATCTAATCATAAGTAGGAGAAAATAACAGTGAAGGCAGGTCTAGGGGACCTCTGAGCCTAGATAATCCCAAGGGGAGCTGGGGCTTCATCAGGGTGCTCAGTGGAGTCCCCATGCGTGGAGGAATTAGGCTCTTGAGCTGAGCAGTGGGCAGTGGTGGTGGTGTGAGTGGGCAGTGGAAGCAGAGGCAAGGCTGAGGTCCAGGTGCCTGCTTTGCTCCTCACCCTCCAAGAGCAGTGGCAGGTGAGGGAAACCAGACAGGCCCAAACCAGTTCCTCAATACAGAGATGAGCAAACACTTAAGGGAAACCCACACCTGACAAAGAGGCACCACAGCCAACAAACAGAACTCTTTCCTCTGGTTAGAAAACAGTTAGAAGAAACTTATTTGTGGAAGAAAGAACAGAGCTCAGAGAAGGATGACATCTGATGCTAATCCAGACCCAGGTGAGGGCTCACCTAAGCCCAGAGGCTCTTCCAGAGTGACTGAGCTACAGCCTGCACCATAAGCCGCACCTTACTTCTGATGTGTCCTCAGTACTTAACTTAGGTGTTATGGAATATTTTGTCCGAGAGTTGTGAAATAGTTTGGTGTCCAGGGGTCCTTGTGAAACTGACACTGGAGTGGGCAGAGATGCTGCCATGTGGGGGTGGCTGAGCTCCTCTATTCTGTGGGCAGCTCCTGAGAAAGCACTAGGCAGAGGTGGTGCCTGCTGAGAAGGTAGCAAAACTTAGATCACATGACTTTGGATTGTTTTTTAGAAGCCCACTTCCAAATGTGACAAGTGCACACGTTTATCTGAACACTTATCAAGTGTGAAGCGTGGAAGTGTGCGTATGAAAGTCTGTGGGAAAGAGTTCCAGACGTACTTCTGTTTATACTACTTCAGTTGCTTTCACAAATCACATAACAGTTAAATAACCACAGTGAATGATAGTGTAATGCAGATGTATGGTGCAGACATGGGCTGCTACGGTATTCGAAAAAGGAGGAGTCGTTGTGAATTGAGAATTTTCCCTGAAAAATTTTCCTGGATGTGATGAACAATATTGACTTTTAAGATTTCCAATTGAATAGCAGAAAAAGTGAGAACATTGGAGCTGGACCCACGCCTTGCAGACTCCACGGATTCTGAAGAGGTGTATGGTTCCTGTGATTAAGGAGAGCTACTGAACTCCAAATCTCCATATCAGACTTTGGAAACAAAGCAAGAAAGAACCCAAAGTGCAATGGACAGGGAAAGAATCCAATGAGAGCGGCACTCTAAGAGCTTGCCTAGCGGGATCAAGGACCTCTGCCCTTTGTGGCTATCTAACAGCTTTTAAATAGTCTCTGAATTTGATTGTTCCTCTGTTAGGATTCCTACCTGCTCCTGGGCTTGGGGTGAGCTGCTTTGTTCCCGCTGTGCTCCCGCCATGATGTGCCATGGGGCCACTGACTGCCAGCTGAAACCTCCCAGACTGTGCAGCAGAGTAGACCTTTTCTAAGTTAATGATCTCAGGTACCTGTTATGGTAACAGAAAGCTGACTAAAACACTGCCTTTCTTAGGTAGAATGTTGCTGGTATGTAACGTAGATTCCACTAATCAGTCCCAGACATACAACTTTGGAGTGAGTTACGTGAGGAAATAGTCTGAGTGCAGGTCTCAGTGGCTTGGTTCTGGGATGGATGGAAGAATTACAGTTATGTGGTGAGATTCTTTTTGCAAACTCAGCCATAAGCTTATTTCTCTTGCCCTTGGAGCCAACTAATATCCAGTAAATAATTCCTTGTCTGCTTAAACTAGCCAGAGTGAGTCCTCCTTTTGCAGCTAAGAGGCCTAGCTGACCTCTATGGCTTTAGGTAACCTTTGTAGGCCTTGGCTTTACACTTGCCCTTCATCCCTCACTGATTATCAGGTGGGTCACATGAAGTCTAAGCAGTAAAGGGATCATGCGTAACTCACAATAGAAGCCAAGTAGGGGTCCACTGCCACTCTCTATCTGTCACTGTTTGTTCAGAAGAGATTTTCCTTCCCTGCTCCCAGTGAACTCGAGTGGATTCCAGGCTTTTCTCTGATGGAGGCATGGCCATTTTAAGTATTAAACAATCTGTTAATTACTATTACACAGATTTCAATGTGGGACTTAGTGGCACCGGGGCACATTCTCTCTAACTCTTGAAAGCTCTGAGGGGGAAGGGGATGAAATTGGTTGCTTCTCTGTCTCCTCATCTCCTCTTCTTCTCTCCGGGAATTGTTGGACAGGGAGTGAAAAATGAATTTTAAAAAACTCCATTAATTGAACTGACCAAAAAAAAAAAAAATCAGTCTAAACGCGGAGTACGTTCAAAGCAGAGACTTTCATGAAGTACTTCTGTGGCTCTTTGGGAGCCATGGTAGGCCTCTTGGACTTCATTCAGTTTCCTTGTCCTGAGCAGACACTTCTGTCATCTAGATGGTCACGTCTACCTTTCTGGGAATCCAGCCTTCATCTAGGTTTTGCATTGATGTGTGGCTGGCTCTTGCAGTCATATCAGACAAGCACCCAAAGTGACCCTACTCTGGTCCTTCCTGCACATGGTCTCATTCCCATCCCTTCCCCTGACCAACTCCAGCAGTATTTCCCATCAATACACCAGCCTTGCCCTGTTTCTGCCACCTCTGTTTGAATCAAGACAAGATTCTCATCAGAATTTGAACTCCTATCTTTCAATTGCAGTGGTCCATATTAAGATGTTAAATGTTAGCCCCTGGAAGCCAACACTTCTCCTATGATGAGATAAGACACTGAATAATGTTGATACGGAAATAAAGGACAGGTGTATGTTTTATTTAAAATAAAATGTTCTAAAAATTCAACAAACTGAACTCAGCACACCTATATGCAACAAGTAGTGAGCATGTGTCAGAGAAATGGTGACAAATCACTGCTGGAATGATCTTGTTAGAAGAGTAGATTCTTAAAGAGTGTGTAATGATATTATTAAGAGAAAATAAATCACATTAATTCAATGGAAAATGTCTGGATGAATGATACTGACAGGAAAATATGGGAAATTTTGAAACTGAGAGAAAAGACTATGCCAGGAATTTGGCTTACTGAGGAGGTGGTTTCCTTTATGTTTGCTGCACGGCAGTTGCTGATTGGGAGGTTGTGTCCTGAGGGTACGCCTCGAGTGATATCTGGAAGTCTCGCTGCTGACTTCAAATGCTGACTTCAAATGTTCGGCTTGGTTTCTGGTGTCTACAGGAGTTTTGTGCATAGCAGCGATACTGACAAGGCTTTTGCTTCTCTGAATTATCTCAGGAAACACAAAAGCTAAACACTAGGAGTTCTTTAATGGATAAAGTTATTATCCATTGATCAGAGTCTCAGATTCCTGAAACTGGAAAGCAGGAGATTTAAAAGTTGTATCAACCCTTGTTAGATCACAATCTTCATTATTAACTTCTGCTGGAGAGTGGATTTGGAGGGAGAGGCCAGAAGTAAGAAAAGTAAGAAGTCCTGTGAAGAAATAATGCTAAGTTGAATTTACATACCTCCTTAAACTAATTAAAGACACATTTTATTTCATCTTCTATATACAACATGCCTGAAAGACAGGTAAAGAACAGAATTACTTTTGTTTTTCTTAATTTACTTATGAGTCAACAGTAAAGCTTTTAAAGTTCATGCCTCCTAAGTCCACAACATCTAGCAGAGACCTTAAAATAAATACCATGCAAATTAACAAGATTATATATGTAAATCTCCTCCTCCAGTAGTCATTATCTCGGTGCCAAAGTTTAAAAGTGAAGCTCAACAAATAGAGTGAAGAGAGTAATTTTATATTGCTAAAAGGCACAACTAGCACTGAAGACAAATATATTGTACTTTTAGGCACAGATTAACATATAAACAAAATGTATAAGAGAAAAGTTATCAGAAATTCAGAATATGCTGATAATAGTTTATAGACAGACACTGACATCACAAGCAATCTACGACATACAAAGCTTTAAAAAATTCTGAGTCTTGGTTTTCTTATCTGTAAAACTGGGTTGATATTTTGCTATCAAATTTATTAGGATTGATAGGGCTGCTTTCAAATGTAAGGCACCAAAGACAACAGCTGTTATGAGTTTGTGCCTAACACAGTCGTAGCTTTAAAAACATAGAAATTGTAGTAGCACACAGGAGTGAGTAGCTACCTTAAAAGCATATAATTCACTTTCTTTTAGAGAGTTGTAAAATATACACAAAAATTAGACATAAAATATAAATAAAAGAATAAATTCTCCAGATTATGTTCCCTATTCATAGTGCAATACATTTTTTATTAGAACTGGTGTTGGCCAGGCACTGGATCACCGAGTCAAGTTGCTGCCACTACCTTGAAACACCACATCTCTATTTTATTTTTCTTACTGTTATTGAAATGTAATAACAAAAACAAATAAGTAACAACAAAAGTTTATAGAAAAGGTTAAAAACTACAATGTAGTGCTTGCCTTGTGTATACACGGCCCTAGGTTCAATCCCCAGCACCATAAACAAAACAAAACAAAAAAAAACTACAATGCAACCATTAAAATAACACCTAAGTCTATTAGTTAACAACAGACTTTGTTGTTAACAACAAACAAAAATTAGAGCTCATAATACAGTAGCTTTGGGAATAAAGTCAGAGATTCTCAGAGGTCAATTCATAGTTTTCAATGTTTTACTATTAAAAATACTAAGAAGATAAAATCTTTAACTTCTTTAAGGAAGAAAAACAAACCCATTAAAAGTCTTAAGGGTATTATCAGAAATGAAGCAAAGCAAAAGCCTCTAAAATAAATGGTTAAGCAAAAAAAATATAAAGGTAGAATCAACAAACCCAAGAACCCATAATTGCACTTACAAGATTCTGGAGTCTCATCAAGCAAAAAGTTGAATTAAGAGGAGGAAAAACAATGTCTGGGTGACTGATTGTCAGCAAGAGCTCCCTGGACAAAGATGAAGGGGGCCTCCTGGAGATGAGCGGCAGGTAGCTTCCTGACTTCTTGCAGATGCGGCTGCCTTTCCCAGGAAGGCACCCAGAGTAGAAAGTTCCCTGTGAGACAGGGACAGAGACGAGGGGGGCTGCTGTGCCCTGGAGTGAGCCAGTGCCTCCAGGAGAGACGATCTGCTGGGCTTTTCCACTTCTTCTCTGGCAGTGAAAGTCTGGCTCACAGGACACCCACAGCCTCCTTCTGGGGGGAGAGAGGAGAGGTGCTGAGCATGGGGCATAGGAGAGACTTCACACCAGCTGCTGTCAGAGGCTGTCATTGCTGCAAGGTGCAGGACTCCCTGTGTCATGCTTCATAAGTTAGGAAGCCCCATGAGATGAGGGACTAGACAGGGTTGCCAAGTCCAGCAGGAGTTTCGCATGCTGGTGTTGGCCAGGCACTGGATCGCCGAGTCCAGTTGCTACCACTACCTTGAAACACCACATCTCAGGATCACATCACATCCTTACTGCCCAGTTGACACTGTGACAGGAAGACGGCCTCACTTCACAGCTGGCCTCCATGTGTCATGAGAGAGCCCTGGAAGGGCCTATGTCACATCCAGGTCGGGCAAGGAGAAACTGTCTGGGGAGTGGAGTCCATAGCACTACAGGTTAGCAACATGAAAAAATATATACAAATAAAAAATATAGAAGGGGCTGGAAATAGCTGCCAAGTGCTTATGGCCACATTCAATTCAGTGTGCTAGACATAGAGATTTCCTTTTATTTACTGTGGGCTTCCTGAATCCTAGAGTAGTTGTCCTTTATCAATTCTGGATCTCAGCCATTATCCACTCAAATGTTGCCTGTCTGAGTTCTCTCTTTCTCTTGGCTTTTGGTCTCTGAAAATTCATCATTCCTAATTTCTCAGTGACTCTCTAAAAAGAGCTTTTGGTGGGGCTGGAGTTGTGGCTCAGTAGTAGAGCACTTGCCTGGCATGTGTGAGGCCCTGGGTTCAATCCTCAGTGCTTCATATAAATAAATAAATAAAATAAAAGATCTATTGACAACTAAAAAATATTTTTTTTAAAAAAGGAGCTTTTGGGGGGACATGTCATCCAAATATTATTTTTTATACCCTTTCAACTAGACTCTACCAAGTGATATAAGTAATAAAAATGATCATGAGATAGTCTATTATAATTTTATTTTTATTTTTTTTTTTTTAGCTTTTTTCTCCCTTCAGAAATGGGAGAACAAAAGCCAGAAACCTAGGCACCATGAGCTTACTTGGCTGTCTTTCTGGTTTCTGTAGATGTCTAAGTGGGATCCACACTTTACAGTATGTAGTTAACTAAGAGGTCAAAAAGTGCCAAAGTTGATTGCTCATAAAGGAGGAAAGTTGCAAGGTGATGATGGAATGTCAGTTCTCAGTGACAGGAAGGAAAGAAGCCTGCCTGGCTCAGCAAGCACACAGATGATTCAGAGTCCTCTTCCCAGGGGTGCTAGGTGTCAGCCATTGGTAAGAAACAGCAAGCAAAGTCTGAGAAGGAAGCAGTGAGCACACCAACTTGCAGCAGTTACACAGCCAACAAATTATTTTAGTCCTCAGGTGGCCAATCTGGAAAGAGGTGCACAAGCAGTTTCCAACAGGAGTCTTTTAAATCCAGACACCCCCGTAGCAGTTCCCACACGTGCAATTGAAAACGGTTTTCCTCACTCTAGGAAGGAAGCTAGTCCGACCCAAATCCCTCACACACAACCTCTCACATATAGCCAGGAGTACAGATGGCAGTAAAGGGTCTCTGGGGAGCAGAATCCTCCTGGAAAGAAATACAGGTTGTTACATATTCATTTTCCTTCTGCAAACTGTCTCTTGGGTGCCAATGTAGGCTAGCTATGTTTGGAATGCAAGAAAGAATCTCAGGAATTAAGTGAGAACACTGATGGCAGAAAAGGGTCTTCTTGGGAGCAGAACCTCTTTCCCCCTGGGGATTAGGAATAAGTGTATCCCACTAGCTTCTGCCCATCTGATGAAAAGCAGCAGGACACGTGACTCGTGGTCCCAAACTGAGATTGGGACCCACGTCCTTGCTGCTCTGAGCTTTAATCTTCTGTGGGGCACAGAGGTGCCCAAGGGAAACATTCAAGTTTACCAGCTGATGCAAGTTCCCTCTCCAATTTGTTGCTTTCGGTTATTATGTGCTTATTAAAATACATCTGATTCTGCCAATATCCTGCTTAAAATTCTTCAATGAATCCTCTGTGCCATATAAGAGCACTGAGGATTGTAAACACTGGCTACTTCCCCACTCCATTATTCAAAATATTTTGGTTTTCCCTGGTCATAGCTTAGGTCTCACACTGAATCAATGAGTTTTCTGTCCAAGGACTTCTGGGCGTGAGGAGACACGCACACATCAGTCAGTCAGTCCATCTCTGAGGGTAGAAGCTGTAAGAGGTCAAACTCAAGAACTGCTGGGGACCAGGGTTTATCCAAATACAGAGAGAACTGCTCAGCAATGGGAGAGGATGACTGCTCTTATGCACAAACAAAACAGGTTGAAGGAGAGTCCTGGCAGCATTACGCCTCCATTTCAGCTGGGTTTCATTATATTGTTGACCTGGCTATCTCTGCATCCTTGGAAGATGAACGTGAAACGTTACACAGAAATTAGGAAATGACATGCCACAGAGAGCACTGTAGGAGCACACCCTTCAGGGTGGTCTGTCCTCACAGCTGACCAGAGGCTGAAGATTTCCATTTACTTCCAGGTTGTTCCTGACTCATGAAAAAACCTGAAAACAGTCTTTAAGTTCTTTTTTTTTTTTTTTAACTTTTTCTGCTTTTTGAAGCTAAATCTTTCCAGCAATATGAGATGATCCCGAGCTTCTTGAAAATATCTGATAATTTGATTTTGAAAAATGTAATACGTTTGGAACATTCAGTGGAAAGAAATACAGGTTGCTACATATTCATTTTCCTTCTGCAAACGGTCTCTTGGGTGCCAATGTAGGCTAGCTATGTTTGGAATGCAAGAAAGAATCTCAGGAATTAAGTGAGAACACTGATTATCTGTAAAGCATTCGCTTAGGCTTCAAGATTGAGCAAGCTTGTGCTGTTTGAAGTTGGTAAATGGAAACTTACACTAAGAAATTTCCCTTTCGTTGTTAGCACAAGTCAATACCTGGGAAGCCGCTTGGGAAAAGGCGCAGCGGGTGTGCCTCTGAGGAGTGCTTCCTTTTCACTCCTGAGAGCCTGGAGCAGCTCTCAGCTGTGTTAGGCAGTGGCTGAGGAATCCACAGGCCCCCAAACAGGGCCAGGAACCTATGGCTTGCACCGTTATCAGCCCATTCTGGTACTTGACTTTTCCAAAAAGAATCCGAACACAACTGCACAGGAGCAAGTTTTTCCCTTCGTAGGCTCCAGCACAAGTAAGAGTTCCCGGGCTGGCTCAAACAAGACGCCGGAAGCAAGAAGCACAAGGTTTCGTTTCTTTTGTTCCTAAGGTGAGGAAGGTCCCGTCTCCTGATGTCATCTCATGTAGAGGGTGCTCTCCATCATGGGTCCTCAGGCAAAGCATGTCTCATTATCATCTTACGTCTTCTCCTTGGGTATGGTTTTTACTATGCCAAGAAAGCAAAGGTTATGGTAGGTTACTTTAGTGTCTATTATGAGCTTGCATTTGTCCCCAACCCCCAACTCAGAAAAGCCCCTAAGGTCTTAAGTCAACAAATACCTGGGGAAGTCAAACTAGTATGGGTCCTTGTTCTTCAGGTTAAGAAGTAACTTGTCGGGCTGGGGCTAGGGCTCAGTGATAGAGTGCTGGCATGTGTGAGGCGCTGGGTTTGATCCTCAGCACTACATAGAAATAAATTTAAAACAAGATATTGGGTCTACCTACAATCATTTATATATAAATATACACACACATATATAAAATTAACTTGATAACTGTTGTTTTTAATTCCTTATTTCATGGTGTATTTGCTGAGCTGCTGTTCCTACTAACCCTGTAAGATTATTCTGACGGCTCAGCCCCATGGAATGCAGATGAGAAAGATGCCACTGGTTCAGTGGCAAAAGAGAGAAGGGTGCAGAGGTAGAGGAGAGGAGCTGGGCGCTGGAGAGGTGTCATGGGATCTTAATAACCAGGTCTCTAACTGGGGTGCCACCCACCTGTAGGTATACCAAGGATTAAGGCATAGGTGGCCCAGGGTAGTTTTAGGGAAATCAAATTCCAGATCCATATTTCCATAAAGCCCCCCCCCCCAAAAAAAAGGTTGTCCTTTCCAACCTTTTCTTTTGAAAAGAAATCCTCCCAATTCACTTGAAAAGTACTACAAGGAGAAGAAGGTGGAGAAGGTAAGGCATCGGGGGAGTGACTGAAATACCAGCATTGGCTCAGCCTCCTTTAATTAGACCCTCTGGGACTCAGAAAATATCCCTAAATATGGAGCCCTGGTGTGCTGAGTGCTTTGAACTAGAAGGTCTCCATGACCTTCCACTCTCCTGGCTGTGCTTTGCCTTCTCCTTATAGTACAGGGAGAGGATTTCTCTGCACTTCCCTTATTTGCCTACAGAGAGATGCTCTAAAAAGGAAGTCAATTGCTAAAAGCCCCTTCTCTGGGAATCCACCCTCCAGGGAAGAGAAATCCACAGGGAAGGAGATACCATGCCCATACAGAATTTGTCACAGTCTATCACCCATTCTCCTGAGGGACTCCTCCAAGACTTGTGACCTGTGACACCCTTGACCTGCATAACAAGACAGCAGCTATTCACTATCAGTTTCTTCCTCTCACCCTTCCATTACTTCTTCTCCCCTCCCCCTGAAAGCCCCAAATGCTTGTTCTTTTCTATAGTGGAAGTGCTTAAAAACCTCAAATTGCTGCCCCTTCTTGGAGCCTCATATGGTACTTTGTGGGACTCCAGTGTTTATGAACATAATTGAAATGACTTTTCTCCTATCATTATATCTACTGTTGGGTTAATTCATAGACTCAATTATCAAAGCTTCAGAAGTTAGAGAGAAAGTTTTTCTTTCTCCTGTGACACTGGTTAATGCTTTACTTGCATATTTTCTACCATTTCAAGGAGAACTATGCTGGAAATTATATCCTCTGCAACTATTTAAATTTATGATAAAAATTTTAGATTATAAATATGCAAAGCCTTGCAGGTAGTCCTTTCCTGCTTGGCCATGTGGTAACTGAATCTGCAAACAGAAACCATGCAATCTTAAAGGAAGGGATCATGTCATATAATTTTTAAGATTTTTCTCAAAATAGTAAAAGTTCTTTCACTGTCAGTTATGAATGTACAGAGAATTAATACTCAGTACACTGTAACTTAAAACACTGGGGACATTAATAATTTAAACTTTGAGAAATAGAAAGTTCAGCGAGAGCAGTACGGGCAGTTCTCACTTTCTTCTAGTGGTAACTTAAGAAACAGGGTAGTTTCTTGGTAAACTGTCATACTCCTTTGTACACTTGGCTCCACTTCCATTTGTACTTTGTACTCTCAACACTATACATTATCTCTCAGAGTTCTTTTCATGTGAAGTTCTTTTGCCAACATCATTTCCTCTGGGATTCCCTTTTTTGTTACAACTGCTCTTCTCATTGCTGTCCGTGAATTTGCCTTTACTAAGTTCCTCTGGCTGGACTACCCATCTAATCCAGAAGTGCTTGGAAGATAACAGCAATAACACTTCCATGGCTAGTTATTTATTCTCCAGGTTTTCTCCAATTTTTAAAAGGGTATTAAAGTAAAATGTCTGGAGGCCACTGGTCTACAAGGAAAGCAAACTTGATAGACAACTGTGATGATGGACATTTCTTGAAGAGCTTTATCCAGTGCTTAGATTTGTGCTATGCCTATGGTATGGGGTACAGTAAAATCCAGGAACCCTTTCAAAGTTGTAAATCACCTTGTACAGACAAGGCAAACAGTGAATAATAAAAAGCACTGGGGCACTTCAGGGCAGAAGGGGACTGAAGATTCAGTTTGGGTTGGCCACAGGAATGCTTGACTTGTAAAGCTTTTGTTACAGTGTGGGCATCAAAGGTGGTCTCTCCAGAGGCAGAGGAGAGTTCTGCTTTCAGGTTCTAAGTTTCAGGCTCTTCACTTTATCTCAGAGAGGAATTTAAGAATACATCAGGTATGAGCATCAGAGGGAGAGATTTATTATAAAGGGAAGGCACACACTCTTAGAGCAGAGTGCAGGTAATCTCAAGAGTGAGACCTTCAAAGGATTGAGGCCAAACATTTGTTAGGGTGAATAATTACTGGAATATGTATGACCTAAAGGAATTGTGCTTCCCTTGGGACTGGGAATATCAAGCAAAACTGTGTTTCCTTATTAGAGAGTCTGGTCTAGTGTATAGGCTTTAGCTTACATTAGTGTCTCTGGCAGTTGGTTGGTTGAATGGGTGATCAGGCCAGAGGGCCATCATCCAATCAAATGTCAGCCCCTATCCTCACAAAGTTAATAGTGTCTTTCTATCAAGGACTGGATCCTGTTTTACTACATTCCAGAAAACTTTCAGGGAACTGGAAATGCAAAGTAATTTATGGGATGTTTAGTATATCTTTATATCCTGACCCTTTGCTGTCCCTTAGGCTCATTTGCCTGCATCACGAGGTGTTTATGAGTTGTTTGTTCTCTATTTTAGCAGCATATTTTCCCTCTAGACTCAGTATTCTCTTGATATCACTGAATTTCTATCTCAGCTTCATTTAAACCCTCTCATTTTATAACTAGGAAGGCAAGATTTGCTCTCACACGCTAGTCAGTGTTGAAGTCTGGGCAGGAGTCAGATCTCTGAGGGTGGTTTGGCACACTATTTTGTTTTTAAAAAATCTAGTGGTATGGGTTATGTTGGGAGTCGCCCCAGCTCCAAAGACTAACTTCCTCATCCCCCAGGAAGAGCCATCCAATGGTGAGCCCTGCTGGCTCACATGATCCTTACCCACCAATCAGAGCCCTGCTGGTTCACCTGATCCTTACCCACCAGTCAGACTAGCCCTGCTGGCTCACCTGATCCTACCCACCAATCAAAAAGCACCCCATGCCAACTGTCAAACCACCTCTGGCTCTATAAATATGCAGAGCTGTTCCTCAATAAACGGGCATTTTTCTCCAATGGCAATCCTTGATCGTTCTTTCATTGGTGCCGAAACCCGGGAGGGGGAATGCCTTGCTGCTCGAGGGCCCCCTCTCCCAAGGCTTGCCATCCTGGTCCACTGCTACTCACACAACACCAACTCTTCAGTAGGTGAGTTCCCCTATTGGGTAACCAACTTCAGATGGGCTACGCAGGGGCTTTGACCGTGATCGTCCGGCAAACCTCTGACGCCCAATCTGGAGGAGAGTACGCACCCCACTATGACCTTCATGGTCATGCTGGACTCTCTGGAACCCAGTTCATGAGTGGGAGGTCCTGAGGGGTGGAAGAACAGGCACTCCTCTCTCTCTCTCTCTCTCTCTCTCTCTCTCAACCACCCTTGTCCCTCTCCTGACCTATGGGGGCCTCTTCTTCCCTCCCTGCAGACTCCCCCTTATTAAATTCTGTACACATAATTGGCCTTACTATCAATTAGACAAAGTCAATGGCCCCCAGGAGGATCCCTAGACCCTGCAATTCTCAGAGATCTGTTTAAATTCTGCGAGCGCTTGAAAAAATGGAAGGAGTTGTTACCGCTGTTGACCGGTGACGAGTTCTTGCTCCCCGATGTTGAAGAATAACACCAAAGAAGCACATGCCGAGGCAAGGTCAGAGTAGAAATTAGAAATTTATTAAAGGACAGAAGACTTCTCCCGGAGGAAGAAGGGGACCCAGAAGGTGGAATCCGTGGAAGTGCAGTTGTCTCCCCTTTTTATAGTTCTTTCAGTGATGGAATGTAGGTTGGAAGGCCTGAGGGGTGGGACACAGGTGGGCCAAACAAGTGGTCTGAGCAGGAAGGACTTCATTATCACTTCTTTGTGATGGGCTATCTCCAAATCTGCTGGGCGCTATTCATTAATACTTCTTCCAGGTGGACTTTGGCCTAGGGCCTCTTCAGGACTTCATTAACATTCCATGAGTTGTCCTGTTTTCCTTGAGTCATTCCCAGCATGGCCTCCATTTTAGATTTCACTCGGTATTAGATCCGATTTACCTAACTGCACTGACTACCTAACTTTAAATCTGGCTTCAGAGTTCCCCTGTGTTGAGGCTTTTTCTCTTCTTCATTCTCACCCCTACCTATCCGGCAGATGAACCCCCTCCCTACCGACCTCCCCCATCGGCTCCGTCCACCCCCTCAGGTGCTCCCCCTGACTCAGCCAACACCTTTAGTTCTCCCAAACTAAGTCCTGCCCCTAGTCCCACAAACCATGGCCCCTTTAAGAGAGGTTGCTGAACCTGAGGGCATTATCCAGGTACATGTCTTGTTCTCTATGAATGATCCCATGTAACTCGAGCAAAGGTTGGGCTCATTCACCACAGAAGAGAGTTTCAAAAGGGCCCTCCAGGCTTAGAGCATCACTTATATGTTATTGGCTAATACTCTTCTTCCTGAGGAACGTTCCAGAGTCTGGGAACTTGCCAGAGCCCAGGCAGATGAAACTCATTGAGTTAATCCCAGTCACCCTACAGGGCCACTTGCTGCCCCAGATCAAACTCCCAAAACCCCAGTTGGCCGTCATGTCCTTATGACATATTTCCTCTTGCAGAACTACCTCGGCATCTGGGCCAAACTAAAAAAGCTCAAACAAGGAAGGCCCTGCCATCCTCCTGACTGAGAAATTTCAGATGCTCCCCCAGGTCCTGCAGGATGCTTCCTTGGGTCGCCGCCCATCACCGAAAACCCCCCTGGGCGCCTTCTTCAAGTGTGGCAAGGAGGGACATTGGGCCAGGGCATGCCCTGCACCACGCACTCTGCATACCCCATGCCCTAAATGTCAACAACAAGGTCATTGGGGGTCTGACTGTCCTAGATCCCGTAGGAGGCCTATGGCCAGGGAACCTCCGACCTTCTGGGCATGGCAATCAATTGACGGTGCCTTGGGTCCTTGTCCCTGGCCATAACAATCAATAGACAGAAACCCAGGGTGCAGATTCAGGTGGATAGGTGCAAGGTTGACTTTCTCCTTGACACCAGAGCTACCTTCTCAGTCCTGACAGAATTCTGGGGATAAAGAGTTGCAACTTCTTAGCAAGGAGTGCCATCCACCTCTCCTGTTGTTGGGGTAGGAAGAAAGACCATCTATCCAAGAAAGACTCCCCTATTACTGTGTTCCATAGACAACTTCCCATTCTCTCAGACATTCCTAGTTATGCCCCAATGTCAAGTTCCTTTGCTCGGCTGAGATATTCTCTCTAAATTCAATACAACAATCAACATACGGGCTCCTGGCATCAGTCAGGCCCCAGAATTGGCCTGTTCATCTCTTCTGGCCCTTTTGGCAGAAAACTGGCCATTCTGCTCCACTTGTGAGGCTGACTTGAAATATCATACTAACCTAGTTGACCCGATTGTATGGGATACCCACACCCCCTCCACCATTTCCTGAATATTCAGGAACTTCTTAGCAAGGGGTACCTCCGTCCCGCTCATTCCCCTTACTCCCAAACTAGCGGTAAAAAAGCCCAATGGGTCCTACCTACAACTCATCAACACTTCCGTTAGGCCCATAAAGTTCTTCTGGGCCTACAACATACATCCTTGGTTCCCAACCCATACACCCTGCTGTCTCAGGTCCTCCACACTGCCACCCACTTCTCGGTCATAGATTTAAAGGATATCTTTTTGCCTTTAACCTGGACTGTCCTGCCTCAGGGATTTCGAGATAGTCCACACCTCTTTGGACAAACCTTGGCCTCCGACCTCCAATCTTTTCACCCCCAGTGCCCCGAATCCACCCTCTTACAATTTATTGATTATCGTCTGGCAAATCTCTTTGCCCACCTGCAGGGAGGAAAGCACCCCACCACAGCCTTTAGGCTATGGTGGCCCTCAGGGACTCCTTCCTTGGGCAGATTCGAAAGTCCTAGTCCTCTCACCTTAAGACTCGGCTGATAGAGAGATGCTTACCCACCCCTTCCTCTCCCTTCTTTCTGGCCCTGGGAGTATCCGGCCTCTCCAGGAGGGGTCCCGAAAAGCCTTGGCCAAGGTCTCCCATGGCTCCGGCTCCATCCAGGACAAGAGCTTCGACTGTCAGGATTCAGTGACGACCAATCTCTGCAGCTCGAACCTGCCACTTAGGCACTCCTGATTTTTTGGCTCTAGCGGGGACGCCCCTTTTGCCAATAAATCAGTTTCCTCCTTCTCTGCGTCCTCTTCCCTCCTCCTTACATGGGTAATGTGTCCTCTCTGCCGGTCGACTCTCCCCTACAATGCCTCTTGGATCAAATATAGCACCCAGGCCTGGCCCTCTTATCCCTTAGACAACCAAAGCAGATGGCCCCTTTCTGGGTCCCTGGTCCCTCCATTCTAAGGGGTCTCTTCCAGGCTTTCTTCTTGCTCTGATCCAGTCCTGCTCTCTGCACCCCTTGCAAACAAATTCTTCTAGCCCGTCCAAAGGGCGCTCAACAGATGACAGAGTTCTCCTACTTAATTTCTTGGCTTTAAAGAGATATTGGGCCTCTCCACAAAAGGCCCAAATAGCATGTATCTAGGGTTCTCTATCTCTCAAGGGAAAAAAGGCCATTATAGTAGACAGAAAACAGCTTATTGTTTTCATACCAACACCAAAGACCAAATGTGACTCTCCTTCTTGGGTTTGACTGGGTACTTCAGGGCCTGGATTCCTATATAATCTGGCCAAGGGTCCCCAAGATGAACCCCTACTCTCAGCAGTAGAGAAGCCCTTTAAAAAGGCCTTCCTCTGGGCACCCACCCTGCATCTCTCCAACCTCTCCCGACCCTTCACCCTCTATATAAAAACAGGGACAAAGTCCCTGTTTTTATATAGGAATATGGCCCCACATTTGCACTAGTGACCTACCTATCCAAACAGTTTGACCCCACTGTCAGGGGCTGGCCCCATGCCTCAGAGCCCTAGCAGCGGCCCATGACCTCCAGAAAGAAGCACACAAGCTTACCTTTGGTCCCCACTAACCATCTCATCTCCTCACCATTAAAGGATTTTCTCACTTACAAGGGGTTACAGTCACTTCCTCCTTCCAGCATCCTATCCCTCCTTGTCTCTCCTTGAAAATCCCTCCATGTCTTTTCAGCCCTGCTCTCCATTAAACCCTGCCTCCCTCCTCCCATCTTTTCCCTCACAAGATCCCAACCACAAATGCCTGGAGGTATTAGAGACGATTTTGCCCTGCCCTGCCACCATTTCTGAGGGACCCCTGCCCTCTTCGGACCTCATCTGGTTCTCAGATGGTAGCTCCTTTATACACGAAGGGGTTAAAGTGGCGGGGTATGCTGTCGTTTCCCTCTCATCCATCATAGAGGCAAACCTCTCCCACCCAATACCACCAACCAACAAGCTGAACTCAGAGCTGCCACAAGGGCATGCGAGCTAGCGGAGGGAAAAACCCTCTCCCAATGTAATACGTCTTCCATATCCTGATCTCCCACGCAGCCATTTGGAAAGAAAGGGGCTATTGACCACCAGAGGGACAGCAGTCATTAATTCCACACTTATTTCTGGCCTACTATGAGCCTCCAGGCTGCCTTCCCAACTGGGAATAATCCATTGCAAGGCCCCAAACTGACTCCTCCCTTACTACTATGGGGAATTCCAAGGCCGATCAAGCTGCTCCATCAGCCGCCCTACAGAGCTTTACCTCCTCTCTGCTACTCTTGGTTACCACAAGGAATCGGCCCAAAGATCCCCAACAGTTAACTCTTCCAGTTCCTCACTCTCTATTCCATTCTAGTCCACAGAGTCTCACTACTTTCCTTCACTCCTTTTTCACCCTTTCCCCATGTGATAAGACCCTCCTACAACAGATCACTTCTGCTTGTCAGATCTGCCAGAGAACCAATACCAATACTCCATTAAACCTTTCCCTTCTCATCAGGCCCGCCATCATACCCCAGCTGCAGACTGGCAGATTGATTTCACCAACATGCCCTGAGTAAAAAACATTTTTATCTTCTTATATTGGTAGATATTTTTTCGGGATGGGTTGAAGCCTTTCCCACTTCCAATAAACGGGCCTCTACAGTAGTTGATCTATTGCTTACTCACATAATCCCCCATTTTGGGGTGCCCACTTCTATCCAATCAGACGATGGCCCAGAATTCACCTCGCAGATAACTCAGGAGCTGGCTCATGCGCTATCACTCCCTTGGCATTTCCATTGCCCTTACCGCCCCCAGGCTTCCAGAAAGGTTGAAAGACCCTCACCAAGCTCACCATGGAATTAAGCCTGGACTGGGTAGAGGTGCTCCCCTTGGCTTTGTTGCGCATTAGGGCCTTGCCAAAGAAGCCTTCTAATCTCTCACCTTTCGAAGTCATGTATGGCCGTCCCCTCGTTCCTCCCAGACTGCCTACAGAACCCCTACCCATCTCCAAAACCTATGCCCTGCCCCTCCTCTTCCATCTGCGCTCTGAACTCTGGCGCTATCAAGACTGGCTCCTTCCTGACCCCAGTCTCTCTCAAAACCCTACCTCTTTAACACCTTGTCAACTTGTTCACTATTGCCCACTGGGGGGAAAGCCCCCTCTAAAGCCAAACGGGAGGGTCCTGCTCATGATTATGTGCACCTCCTCAGTGGCCAAACTCAAACTACCTAATAACCAACTTACCCCATGGATTCATATTTCCAGGCTTAAGCCCGGCACTCCCACACCTTCATCAGAAGAGCCAATGATCATCACCTGTCATTAAGTACTCTTGTCAATGCTCCCACTCATTTCTGGCCTCTCTTGGGTACTCTCTTCACCCTATGTCTGGAGATTCAAGGCAAGTGACCCTAAGGGCCCCCTCCAGCCAGATCCCCTTTTCTTCCTTTTAGATCCCCCCCTTACTTGCTTGAATCTGGCCGGTAGTGGGACTGTTGTGTGTTGTCCTTCTGACAAACCACTTAGGTGTCCAGAGCATGGTGACCCCTGAATAAGTGTGATCATAAGAGAGCACTTTACCAGGTGCCTTCTGGGCCTAAGGAGAAACGTGTGTTTTGTTTACCCTCCAAGTTTCATTGAGGTGTAAATGGTGTGCAGGACCCTGCACATAGTTGGCGCCTACAGTTTGGGCATGTGCACACGCTGGTGTTCCCATCACCACCCTCTAACAGCGTTCCCACGCCTGGGTTCCTGGTGAAGTTGTTTCTTCCTGTTGCTTACATATACCCCTACCTGAGTTACCTTCAGTGAGTCCATGACTGTCCTGGGAGGCAACCTGAGCTCTCCTTGGGTGAGGCGTTGGGTGTGCTCTGGTCCAGCCCACCTGCTCTATCATCACTCTGTCTTCCTCTGTCTGAATGCTCTCTAAATCCTTCCTTTCCTCAACTTCTCCATCCTGTGTGGAGGTTGCCCTATTATGGTGATTCACATGCTCTAATTCTTAAAAACCAAGGTGCTTCTTTGGGTTCTGCTTGTTTGCCAATAGAAGAGTGAGAAGCTTTGGTGTCATGAGCTAGTTACAGGCTTTGATAGAGTTTCTGCTTTTCCTATGTGTATGTGTGTGCATGTCTGAGTTCAGTTTTAAGTTCCCAGGGGAGGAATTCACCATCTTATGACAGCAGCTGGAGTGTACGTAAGTACCACTGAGACTCGCTGCTCAGACCAGTGGTTAGCTGGAGCATCTATGCCAAGTGTGATAGCACTTAGTGTGTCCACCTTCAAGTGGCTCCACAGGGTCTCCCAGTTCTGAAAGAATTCCAAGTATCAGTATTTAAAGTTGAGGAGTTTCACATAAAACCTGGAGAGATCTGACTGCTCTCAAAGGGAAATATGGTAGCTGGTACACCCAGGTAGGAGAAAGTTTGAAGAGCAGCCTTAATAGAGAGGGGAGGGAGCTAGATTGGACTAGGAATGAAGAGTGGAACTGAGGGTGTTAGGTGCAGGACAGGCTGGTCTGCAGGTCATGCCAAACAAAGTTAGCTGCAGAATGACCTGGCCTCTCAAACCCTCTGTCTGGTTCTATATCACCTGTTTGCTTCAAGCCCAAACACCCAAGCCCCTGCTCAAGGCTGAACACTCAACCCCCCACTCAGGGTTGAACACTTAACCCCCCTTGTGCCAACAAGGCAGCTTGCAGACCCAGAGACCCCATTAGATTTGGGCTATAAAAACTCCCTGTTCCTATTCCTTCCCTTTATCATGAAGTTCATTCAGACTCAGGTGGGTAAAAAATTTCTAATCAAGCTTTTAACCAGCTTCTCCTCAGGAATTACCAACTCCTGGCTACTGATGATACCTCCAGTCGAGACCTATGCCGAATGGACTGACATCATCATGGATCTGTGGTGGCAAGGAACCTTCGTTGATACCGGTCTTCTCTGCCCTCCTGTGGAGGCTCCTTACTTCCCTCCTCTCTTTCTCCCACACCACCCCATTTCAGCAGGAAGCAGCCAGAATGAGTCTACGCCCACTCTCATTTAATAACAAAGAGGGGGGAATGTTGGGAGTCGCCCCGGCTTCAAAGACTAACTTCCCCTTAACTTCCCCATCCCCCAAGAAGAGCCATCCACCCTGATAGGCTCACATGATCCTTACCCATCAATCAGAGCCCTGCTGGCTCACCTGATCCTTACCCACCAATCAGATTAGCCCTGCTGGCTCACCTGATCCTACCCACCAATCAAAAAGCACCCCATGCCAACTGTCAAACCACCTCTGGCTCTATAAATATGCAGAGCTGTTCTTCAATAAATGGGCATTTGCTCTGACAATGAGCCTTGTTCGTTCTTTCAGGTTATCCATCAGCAAGAAACAAAATCATTCTATTTCAGAATAGAAGGGATGATGTTATTTCATATAAGACATGAGTGCCACTATGAAGGATAGGCCAAACTTTATTTAGCTAACTCAGTAGAAAGAAGTTGGGAGGAGCTAAGGCCACAGAGTCAAAAGTCAAATGGTCTATGCTGGGGGCACAGTGAGGAGATGAGCCTGGCTGTTCTGAGTCAGCTGACAATGCAGCATGGAGTCAAAAATGTTTGCTTTCCTCTGAAGGAGGGCATCCAAGTTGAGACCTCATCATGTAGAAGAAGGGGAATGTAGAACACTAGGGAGGAATGGGCAAGCCCAGTAAACCAAGATAATGGCACTTGAAGGAATTTAGATTCCATCTAATTTACAGTGGGTGAGGCCCCAGGAAACTGCAGTCATGAATAGGAGAGCTTTTCTCCTAGAAGCAGGCAGAGGGTACAGCATCAGCACAACTAGCAGCCGTGATGCAGACAGCTTGGGCAGCCCAGGAGGGAAGGAAGGAAGGATTGCTTGTAGGAATGGCACCCGGAGGAAGCAGGAAAGAGGAGGGAGTGGGAATCTTGTGGACAGAGGAGCAGCAAATTTTCTAAGGGGGGCTCTGAGTTCTGAGAAGATAAGGTGAAGAGAGACCAAAAGCCAGTCCCGGACAGTTACAACATTGCTCACAGCCACAGACACTCAGGTTATAGATTCAGAATAACTGCAGTCTTTCAGGGCCTTGGCTGGGACCTCTCAGATGTCAGGGTCACATGGCATTTACCCCACTCAGTTCTAATCTATTCCAGGCCCTTCATTCTCTCCGCAAGGAGGAAACAGACTTGATCTCTTTCTTTGGGTAACTAGAGAGGGGGGACCTCATCTGACCACTAAAGATCCATGAGGTTGGGGAATCAAAGATGCGTTAACAAAGGTTTGAAGCTCAGTCACCGAAGGAGGAAGCTGTCTCAGTTCTAAACCCAAAGCTCCCTTCTTTGCTTGGTTAATCCGGCAAGTAGCTGCAGCTCCTCAGGAATGTGCGATGGGAGGGAAGCAGATGGTTGGTTTCAGTTTCGGAAGTCATAACTAGTGTTGGCAGAGAATCTGGCTGAGATAAGACTGCTCCAGGGCTTCCTCTTCTCTGTGATGCAACTGGGGCTGGGAACTAGCAGCTGTGATGCAGACAGCTTGGGAGGCTCAGGAGGATCTCCGGTGGGTGGAACAGCCAAAGGGGATTTTCTTTCAGTTATGAGAAAAAACTGGCATCTGTGCCCAGAGGGAATAGTAAGTAGCTCAGAATTCTGCAGATGATTGGAGACATAGCGGCAGGGGTAACATTTGTGTTTCTGTTCACTCTGCTTGTCTCATTATAAGGAGTACCATGCATTTTCCCCAACTCTGGAAGGGTCTTGGTCTTGGCCGCCTTCAGCAAAGAAGAAATGACTTATTCTCAAGGAAGAAAACTGTTCCTCCAGATCTGGCCCACCTTTACTTCTCTCAGTGTATTTCTGACCCATCTACAAAAACTAGGAGGCTTATAGTTGCAAAAATTAGGAGGATTGTAGTTGCAGAAACCAGAAGGCAGCTCAGACAGAGTAAACACCAGCTTCAATTGCAAGTGCAGGAATTGAAGAATAGACTTCAGAAAGAGATTCCCTTTGCATCAGAACAGAACTGCTGACTTGGACAAAAAGGACATATGCTTTGCAGTCGTTTCCAAGAGTGAGGACAGAGTCATGACGACCCACAAACTGTCATACTTCCATTTACATAATGTATAAGGTACATTCTGCCTACTCCTAAAAGAAACATGTGTGCTGGTTTAGAAAAACAAACAAAATGAGCAACTGGTAATCACCGTAGAAATGGAAGCTCTTAGGGGAGGGAAGCATTTGGTTGGTAAATATGCCAAAGGGAAAATCAACATGAACATATATCTAAAAGAAAGTAGCCAAGGAGCCAAGTAAGCCAGAGGAAGAAAAAAGGAAGGAAAGGTGAGAGGGAGGGACTTACACACACTGAACACTCCGTGTTATGTTACCATTACGCCAGCCACTTCACACAGCCTGTTTCCTCCAGTCTGAGAACAGCCCATGAGGGAGATATTATTGTCCCTATTTTATAAATGAGGACAGAGAGTAAGTACATCACTTGGACGTTACAGGACTAGTAATTAAGACTGGGATGTGGCTTTTTCTTTCTGTGCATGGTGAGGACCCATGTGACAGGCCCTGTGACTAGAATGTGGATTCTGGAGAATCAGATGCCTGGGTTCCAGTCCTGGCTGTGTGCCTTCTGGAACACTCTATAACCTCTCTATGCTCCAGCTTGCAAATGAGAATAAAGAAGGTTACATCAGATGATCTACATAATGCAACTAGAATAGTATCTGGAACATGGTACTTGCTTAAAAACTAGGAATGGATGGGGCACTAATTTGTGTTTTTGTATTTTTTTTTATTCCCAGATGTTTCTTAAATATAGATTGAAATGGTGTCTTGTACTTCTTTACATGATTACTAGTACATGTCTGGCTGCAAATTTTTTGGTCAGTTTTTACTGATTTCAATGTCCTCTATAGGGAGAATTGAAAGATGATTTAATCATTCGTCTAGCATGGCTGATCAAAATTTGTTCTTTATTAATGACAATTGTATACATTTCTTCATCTTTAGAATATGGTATAAAATGTCACAGCTATAAATTGTTGCCTGAAGATAAAGCCTCAGAGAATTCCAGTCCTGAGATCTAGGACATGGTCCTTCAATAGCTGACAGTGACTGCTTCAGCAGCTGGTCCTAATGGGGGGGGGGCTTTCAGCTCCCCGTTTCCTATCCCCACGGGGATCATCTTCAGGGTGTGTGGAGTTCCGTAAACACTGAGTCATAGTGATCCTCAAAGCAATATCTTACTAGACTCCCTGCCTTGGGGTAAAAACTAAGGTTCTGAAGTCTGATGAGGTTCACCAAGAGCAGGTTGCTCCTGGGGACAAAGTACATGTGTAGGTGGTGCTGGGGCTTCATGGGCCCCACCTAAGGTACCAGGACCAATATAGCCAGCTTGGCTCCATGTGACTTCCTTGGATGCATCTTTTCCTGGTGAGGAGTCATGGGGCCAAGTTGGCATACCTATCTAGACAGGGTTTCCAGTCTTCTTTCCTAGTCCATCATTTAAAGGGTAAACTACAGATGTGGCCTATGCCTCCACAGGCCTTGGAGTAGCCAAGCAGCAGCTGTTTCCATCAGGGAGGGGATGACATTGGGTGGGAAGGGCTGTGGACAGTGCTTAGACGTGTAGATTGTGTTAAAATCAACACATGCATGTGACATCCCACAGTGTTCAAGAAGCCAAGGATTGAGAGTGGGTGGGGGAGCACGACAAAGGTAGGCTCTCAGCAATAGCATTTCCATATCAACTTTGAGGAGGTAAAAGTGGGTTCCAGATCATTATGAAGGCATATTTTTCAAAGTACGAGGCATAGGGTGGTGGTGGTCCTGTATGTTACTTAACAGTTGGGTCCTTACTTTAACATGTTCCTATTTAGATGTATGGTATGAGATCCTCACTTTGTACTCTTACCACTGGCTCCACAAATTTTGGGAGTGGTCCTGTTGGTGAGTGATAGTTATGAGCCTACAATTCAGAATGTCCCAAAGTTCTTTCCACCATTGTGATGAACCTGACACACCTTTATTAAAAACAACTATATCTCTTCTGGTTTTACTTTGCTGTTATGTATGGAATTTGAGGCTAAATTAGAGAAATTATGCTTACGCTAGGCTAAGTTAATACAATACAGTTTTTTGTAGGCACTCAGGTTCATCTGATCCTTCCCATCCCAGGCACCTGTAACTTGTGCCAGGGTCCAGGAGCTTGATTTCTTGTTCTTGCTCTCTTACCCCTCACCTCAATCCATTACATGACACCTGTGACCTTGGTGTGACCTTATCTCAATAATTATCACTTTTAGGAATATTTATATTTGTAGCCTTTATCTTTGTACAGGACATTATCCTGAGCAGGTATTGGGGTTTTGAGGGGTAAGAGATGAAGGGCTAACATAACACCAATAAATCTCTAATAAGAATAACTAGTACTTAAGCAGCTCATACTATTTGCCAGTGCTAATCTAAATATTAGATTAGACCTCAAAGCAACTCTACAAAGTTGTCATTATTATTAACAACATTAAGTTGGTACTGTTATTGTTCTCTGACGGGGCACAGGATATGTCATCCCAAAACATGGCACCTTGGCATCTGAGAAAACAGCGAAGTAGGAAGACATTGCTGCTCCTCCCTCTCCCTTTCCTGTTAGCAGATCATAAGACCTTCATTCCAGAGATGCCCTCGCTATATCTGGAGCAAATGAATATCTTTATTTCTGAAGATATAGGGGAGATATGAACAAATGGTCCTTGCTATGTTCTTCCAAGTTTATTACTATTAGATCACACTCTGTCCAATCATACTTTTCTACTCCATCAGACATCATAACAATACACAGATGTGCTTGTTTCCTTGGGTCTTCATTGATGAGGGCTCCATGTCATGTAAAAATTATATTAAGTAGGTTTGTATGCTTCTGTGGTTTGCATAGGGCTCCAGTGTGTTTCCCAAGGATCCATGGGCTGATAGCTTGGCTCCCAGTGTGGTGGTGTAGGGAAGTGGAAGAACACTTAAGAGGTGGACTCTAATGGAAGGTGATGGGGCCATTGCAGAGACTGCCCTTGCAAGGAATTACTGTAGCTCTCTCAGGTCCCCAGTTAGCTCTTGTGAGAGCTGGCTGTTACAAAGGTAGGCCATCCCGAGTGCTGGGCCTCTTCTCTGTCTTGTTTTTTCCCTTCTGCTTCTCAATGATGTTGTGATGCAACCAGGGGGTCAATCACCAGTATGTTAGTACCACGCTGCTTGGACCCTTCTGTTACCAGAATTGAAAGAAAAGTGGCCCAGGACTGATTTACACACACCTGGGATAAGAAGCAGATTTACTGTCAGGAGTCTGACAGGCTGCTCTGCACAGAGGACAGCGGCAGCCACTCCCCCTCGAATGTTCCTTTTTATACGCTAGAATCTTGGCTGCTTGTTAGGGGTAGGTTTAGTCCTGACTGACATAGCAGGACATTCCCCTGATTCTGGGAAAGTTAAGTTGTTCCTTGGGAACAGAGACAGTTTTCCTATGTTTCAAAAGGCGGAACAGGGAAACTAACATGTGTCCTTTTATTTTCTCAAGGAGAGAATAGGGAAACCAGCACGTTCCCATCTCAGAGGCTGGTAAGTTGTCTCCTATCTCTCAGTGAGAGAGAGAGAGAGAGAGACCAGCATGTCTCCAGACCGGCAAGTTTTATCTCAGGCTAATTTCTATTTCTTGAGAATAAGAACAGTATTCAGAAAGTGGGGTGGAGAAAAGGAAGATGGTTGTAACTATGCCTACAAGAATCATGAGTCAAATAAACAACTTTATAAGTCACTCAGCTTCAGGTCTTTTGTTTTAACAATAGAAACGAAACTAATACATTTGCCTTCTTTTGATAATCTACCTTTTGCCATAGGGGTCTCAGCCATGAAGCAAAGATGAGAAGAAGAGACATTTCTTCTTTTCTATCCTTTTAGGAGACCAGGCACAGGGAAGTTATGTAGCTTGCATAAGATCACTCATCTTACTGGTGGTGGACTTAGCACTGGCACCCAAGTAATCTCTTCTAGAGGCCTTATGCCTTACCTTGATGCCATACTGCTTCGCACAGGAGGGCCGGCTTACCCAGTGTCCCCTTCTATGGCGTCTGCACTGAGCTTCTGCACAAAGTGCTTCAGCACATAAGTCTGTGGAAACTTAATTTAATGAGAGTGAATTTAAAACTGTCTCAAAGAAGCTGTAGGATTTCACATCTGTTAGGAGCCATACTCAGAAGAAGGAGGAAGATGAGTGGGTGAACTCCTAATGTCCCTTTTATCTGCTTTGCACAACATGGATTTACATATAGTTTATTTGGAAAAGGGTTCTGTTATTACGAGTTTAAAAGAGTTTGTAGCCAACAAAAAAATAAAGAACTAAATACATAAGTGGCAAAACCTTTGATGTAGGTTCCACTTTAATCACAAGCACCAATGTCTTGGGGGAGGACAGGAATGGAAGCTGATCAAATATGAACTTGACTCAAAGCTCAGGGTACACTAGATGACTGAATCAGGAGACAGCACAAGCAAGCTGAATGACAGTGATAAATGCAAATTTAGAGATTTAGATAAATAGAGAACCAAAATAAAATGGATTCACTGAATGGAGACACTGTGGCTTAGAAGGGGCACATATACACAACTATCAATAACTGAGTTGAAATCAATAATTGAGCTCAGTATCATGTCCTAATAAAGGAAGCCAAACACTCTGCTCAATGTTGCCCATACTGTCTGTGGCACTGTTTTAATTCCTGAGAAAACTTGACCAGGACATTAACAGGTTATGGCTCTTCTAGACGATGACTATAAGATAAGAGTGAGGAGATGACACAAGAGACCTGCTTATGACTTCTGGGGAAAGGCACAAAGCACCACTCTTGAGCATGGGTAGGGGCACCTGTGGCAGAGGGAGGGCCTTATCTGGCTCTGGAAAGCAGCATCAATATGGGGGACTCATAGGAAGATAGGCTTCACTGACCATCAGGAACTCTTTCCAAGCCTGTTAAATTGGGATGATGTCCTGAGTGGGATTAATGGCCTCCCTGGAAAGACACTCATTCAGGGGCTGCTTATCCAGGAATGTGAGGAATTCATGCTCACTTCAGGAGTAGGGAAATCAGTTAAACTACTGATAGCTCTCAGATTACAGAATGACAGAATGCCATGATTCTTTTTAGTATAAAGGAGGTAAAGATTAAGATGTTTCCCCCCACTTTTAGGTGAAAACTGAGATATATATATTTATGGAAGAGATAGCAAAGACACCTTTGCTTGGGCTGCTATCACAGAAAACCTTATACCATGGTGACTTGTACACAGTACATTGATTTCTCAGTTAGGAAGGCTGAGAAGATCAACGTGACATCAGATTTTGTTTCTGGTGAGGACTCTCTTCCTGGCTATTTAGATGGCAGCCATCTTCTCACTTGAACAAGACAGATATTTTTTTCTCTCTCTCTTCTCATAAGGACACTAATTCCATCACGGGCCTCTACTTTCATGGCCTCATATAAACTTAATTACCTCCCACGGGCCCTACCTCAAAATACTATCACATTGAGTGGTAGGGCTTTAATACATAAATTTTGGGGGGACACAAATCCTCCATAACAACTCAGTATTATATGTGTTTCTCTTTACTTCCCAGTCACCATGCATTAAATAGGGCTATATGATTTGCTCTGGCCATTGGTGTTTGCAGTGAGTTGAATATCATCACCCTAAAATTCAGGCCACCCAGAAACTTGGAATGTGACAATACTTGGAAATAGGTCTTTGCATATGCAATTAGTTAGGATGAGGTCATAAGATTGAGGTGCACCCTAAATCCAGTAACTGGTGTCCTTGAAGAAGAGTAGAGGATGCGCAGAGACACAGTGCAGGGCAGCGTGAAGATGGAGCCGACTGGACTGATGCGTGAACCAGGGAATGTCAAGGGTTGCAGGAGTCTCCACAAAGTAGGAAGAGGCAAGGGAAAATCTTTTCTAGAGCCTGCAGAAAAGCATGATCCTATTGACATGATCCTGTGAGTTCTTATTTTTAATCTACCAAACTGTGAGAGAATAAATCCTTATTCTGAGCCACAAAATTTGTGAAAATCTGTTAGGGCAGCAACAGAAATGACAGATGTGACTTCCAGGCTACAACATTTAGTTACCAGTGTGTGAATCCTCCTGGTCTTCCTTTGCCACACAAACATAGAGGCTTCCTACTGAGATGACAGAATGAGAAGGATGTGACCTAGATTGTTGAATCACAGAATGGAGTTGTTCACACTTGCAGAGGGATTGGCATGAGTGAGAATTAAGTTTTTCTTAGGTTAAATCATTGAGATTTTGTTTGTTAGTGAAGCATAAGGTATTGTATCTGGACTGATATAATACTCTTCACAAAGGGTGAGAGTAGGAAAGACCTAATGGATCATACACTATTCACCAATCCAGGTCTCAAAGATGCTTTGGAGGTTCTATATTGATTCACGGTCAAATGAAGATAAGTGCCTGTGTTAGTCAGATTTTCATTGCTGTGACCAAAGTACCAGAAAAGAACTACTTAGAGAAGTAAAGACTTATTATGGTTCATGGTTTCAGAGGACTCAGTCCTTGGTTACCAGGTCCACTGTTCTAGGTCTAAGGCGAGGCAGAGCATCGTGATGGAAGGGAGTGGCAGAGGGAAACTCTCACTTCATGGCAGCCAGGAAGGAGAGGAGAGGAGAGGAGAGGAGAGGAGAGGAGAGGAGAGGGGAGGGGAGGGGAGGGGAGGGGAGGGGAAGGAAGGGGGTGAGAGGAGAGGAGAGGGGAGAGGAGGGGGAGAAGGGAGGGGAGGGGAGAGGAGAGGAGGGGGACAGGAGAAGAGAGAGGAGAAGGGAGAAGAAGGGAGAAGAAGGGAGGAGAAGGGAGGAGAAGGGCAGGAGAGGAGGGGGAGATGGGAGGGGAGGGGAGAGGGGAGGGGAGAGGGGAGGGGAGGAGAGGAGGGGAGAGGGGAGGGGAGGAGAGGGGAGGGGAGGGAAGGGGAGGGGGTGGGAGGAGAGGAGAGAACAGGGGAGGGGAGAGGAGAGGAGGAGGACAGGAGAAGAGAGAGGATAGGAGAAGGAGAAGGGTGGGAGGGGAGGGGGAGATGAGAGGAGAGGAGGGGAGAGGGGAGGGGAGGGGAGAAGGGAAGGGAGAAGGGAGGGGAAGAGGATAGGACAGGGAAGGGGAGAGGGAAAGAAGGGAGAGGAAAGGGGAGGGAAGAGGGGAGGGGAGAGGGGAGGGGAGAAGGGAAGGGAGAAGGGAGGGGAAAGGGGAGGTGGGGGAGAGGGGAGGGCAGGGGAGAGGAGGGGGTGGGAGAGGGGAGGGGAGAGGGGAAGGGAGAGGGGAGGGCAGGGGAGAGGGGAGGGAAGGGGAGACGGGAGGGGAGAGAAGGGGGGGAGAAAGAGAAAGGGGGGATAAATTCTAAACGCTCACATGGCACACCCCTAGTGACTTACTTCCTCCAACTAGGTTCCACTGCCAGGATTAATCTATCAGATTGATCCAATTATTGCCTTAAAGCCCCACCTCTGAACCTTGCTGCATAGGGAGCCATGCTTCCACACATAAGCTCTTGGGGGACATTCCAGATCCACACCAAAACAGGGCCTGTCAAATTGGCAGGGCAGCTCCTGTGTATGCTGTCATTTAGGAATTGAAAACATTACAGCATTACGAACACTAGGTGAATCTAGGTCCAGACTTAGAACAAGATTTACTTAAGTTCTTCTAAAGAAATGGATAGATAAGTAGACAGATAGATGGACAGACAGATACTCACTGGGTGAGAATACAAGAGACAAGGTACTCATGCTATCCAGAGCCTAGGTTTCTCGCTCCCTCTAGGGATACAGAATTTCTTGTCCAAATGATCCCTAGCCCTTTTCAGGAGGCAGCAGGGTCTTCTCTTCCATGTTTATCTTCCTGAAGGAAGACTTTCTTGCAGACCTAAAGGATAACTGCAGAGTTTCTGTTTGCAAGGATACAGACAGAGTTTTGATGGGCAGGATGGCAGACCCCACACAGGTGTTCATGATCTGTCACATTTCTGAAGACAACTAGAGGTGTAAAGGGGTGCCAGGCTGTGGGCTGGGGGTCTGAGGACCAGCTCTCTCCTGTTGACACATTCAAGTACAGATCTCTGGGTGGGGTCTGCAAATTCAGAACTAGGTCTTCTAAACTATTATGATCAATATAAGAGAATAAAACCTATTTGATTTAACAGACCCTTAGTTCATTTATAATTTTAAAATATTTAGAATATGGGTCACCATTTATTTATTTTTCACATCTGGACCTGAGAGTACTGAGGGTACAACTGCCTAGAAGGAATTCTTTCTCCAAGGATTTTTGTTAAAGTTTTAGTGAAGTTTCCATCACAAACTCAACTGTTTGAGATAGAAAACAAGAAGTCAGTCCATTGGCTTGTTTTCTTCCTGGTTGGAGGCACGTGGTCTTTTGCACCTGTCAAGTTGGAATGTAATTTGCGCCTGACACTTTCAGGTTCTCCTAGGTGCTCCCAGAGTCCTCCTCTGTCCTGGATTTGTTCAAAATTAGAAGAGAAAGATAAAGTTCGCAGCATTCCCTCCCACCTTCTATGCTCTAGCCTCAGAAAACACATATGTATAGAAGATTTTACAAGATTCTGTAAAACCTGGAACCCATCTTCTCACTACTGAGGTTCTCTGGGGCTACATTCCTTCTTTATTGCTATAGGGTATTTTCTGCTCAAAACTAATGACTTAAAAGAAAAAAAAATCCATAAAAAAATTTAAAAAAGGGAAGGGTTCTTGTCAGTACATGGAAAACTAGAGTCTAAAAATAGCTCATCTCTTCACATCCCCTTCAGAGGTGATGCAAGCACTATCAAGTTCAGGAACTGCTGATACCCACAAGACGACTTCTGGTCCTTTACTCTTCCCCCTCCTTCCCATCAGTGTTTTCTCATACCCAGGTTCTGGGCAGTGACTCTTGAATGCAACCTTGCAAATAAGGAAACAGACACCTACAAGAGAATCCTAGAGCTATGACGATTTTTAAACTTGCAGTTTTAAACATAGAGTTTGGGGATTTAATCGACATAACAACAGCACTTTAAATTTTCCTGGTATGGTGAGAGGGTTTGAGACAAATGCAATCAGAAGAAAATCAAAATTTAGGAGCTGACTTTATGATTTTGGTAAAACTGGGCACAACTCACCAGATTTTAGGAGGTTCAAGACATTAAGATAACCACTAGTCCTTTTAGCCATTCAATAGGTACTTCTATTTTGCTCTTCCTACTGTAAAGGGAAGTATTGAAGCAACTAAATTTAATTTATTGGCTTTATTTTATGCAATACTGATCATATATACTACTTGGTTGTAACACAGCTATTCAGAGGATCAAAACCCACTGGGGAAGGAAAACGTGTTTATAAGAAAGTTAAAACTATTGATTTATCAGGTATTGTACTTCAAGTTTTACTTCATTTCCTTAATCCACATTCATGTTATGACCAGAGTTATCTTTCTAAAATGAGCAGCTCATCACATAAATTTGCTTTAAACCCTCCGATGCCCTGTGTTACTGACTGGGGAAAGCAGAAGCATCTTGGCACTGTGATCTTGTGATCTTGTGATCTTGTGAGTCCCACTCAGCATCTCTGGGCTCAACTCCAGCCGTGGCTCCTCCTTCTGGTATGCAGATCGGGAGCTTCCAGACAGCTGTGACTGTCTTACTCATCTTTGATTTCCAGTATCATGGTGGAGGCATAAAGATCATTAAATTTTTAATGAATAGAGCTTCTTCCACCTACCAGTCTTTCTCAAAACAATTTTATTGTGAAACTTAACACATATAAAAGTTTAATAATAAAAGAACAGCTTAATGAGATTCTGTGAAAAGAATTTTCATGTAACTACCACCTAATTGAAAACCTAGGACACTGCTGGTCCCCAGAAGCCCTCTGTGTGCCCATTCCTATTCAGATGCCCTTCTCTTCTGTTTAATGTCACTACTCTCCCCAACCATTAGTCTGTTCTCAGCTCACCTCTCCTCACCTCTTGAGATTTTTCCCAGGACCCCAAGAAGGCCTCAGAGGTCTTTCTCTCTTTGATCTTTAAAGCACTTATGTTCTTTTGCATTCATTTAACATCTCAAAAAATTACATTTATAAATTTACATTTATGATATTCTTTTCATATTGCTTATATTCTTTTGTGTTCACTGTAGATATCCACTTAAGTAGATTTTTCATGTTTATATTCTATATTGTTATAGTCTATATTTTACCTTTATAGTTAAGATCTCATTAGAGATACCCAGTGGATATTTATTGGATGAATGAATGAATGAATGATAGTCATATTAAAGCAAGAAAGATGCAGAAATCTACTTAACCAGGGAAAATAAATAATAGCACTCAGTCTATATACACACGGATGTCAAGAGAGAGACAGAGAGAAGTAAGATATTGTTCACATGAACATTTGAGAGTTTCAAACTCTGACAAGCACTATTTCCCTCTCCCCCATTATTCACTTCCTCAAACCCAGAGGTGTTAGGAAACCTAGATGTTTCTGATGTAATAATCTTCTTATGGTTTAATCCACTGGTTAGGATTGAAGAAAGCAGTTGGGAACCAGTAATGTGTTCTTCTTTAGCATTTCACTTGAAAACAGCTATAATCAGAATATGGGACAGGCTGTGGAAGGATCTCCTGATATGTATACTCTAGGGAGAAGTTGACATTGCCAGGAAAATTGGAAGAGATGACACTGATAATCCCTTCTGATTTTATAACAACACTGGTAGATGAAAGCCATTGGCAATCTAAAAATAATTTTGTAGTTCTACTTAGAAATCAAGTTTCCTCAGGTCTACAACATGGAGTTGTGACTCAAGCATCCCACAGATTCTAGCTAGTAAGTACAGTAGAATCTTACAGTCCACCTATGTCCATCCTTTCAACTCAGATGGAATAGTAAGTGTTGACCATGTCAATTTAAATGAGCTTTCCTTGCTTTTCATATACCATGTGAAGATCTTCCATCTCCCCCTTTGTTGCAGAATTTGATTTTCTCTTTGAGATTCAAATAAAATGTATCCTTCTCTGTTAAAGCCTCTCATGATCCCTCAAGAAAGTTGGGGTGTTGCTGGCTGTGGTCCCACAACCTACTGTACTTTAGTGAGGTGTATTTCCCCCACAGCATTCTAAGACCCTCAACTGTAAAACTTGGGTGTGATTTAGTACCAGACCCATGGTAGGTATTATATATGTTTTGAGTGAATGAAAAATACAAAGTAGTGAAATTTGAGACACAGAATCAAAACTTCTAAACACTATGTGCCACAATGAACATCTGCTTAACAAGCATTAGATTAGATGTGGAGAAAAAGTCAAATGAAGACAGACAAAAACAAAACAAAACAAAACAAAAAAACCCAGGCATTTAGGAGCTCATAGTCCAGTGACAGAAACAAAGAAGTTGGTAAACATATGATATATTGTTGGAAGGGGGAGTAGAGTGGGTGCCTTGGGAGCCCAGAGGAATGGCCTCTGTCTCAGACTGTGGATAGGAGACAAGTATTCAAAGGGATTCCTTAGGGACAGGTAAGAGTCAGCCAGGTAGAGAAGGGAAGGAGGTAGAGGGTATTCAAAACAGAGGGAACAGAGGCTTTGATGTCCTCATGGAGGGTCTATCTTGATGAATATGGTCATAAAGGCTTCCACAGACATCTGTGGAAAGAACAAGTACAAATGGAGTAGTGGCCCTGTAATTTCTACAGATTGTACCAGATGGAAAAAAGAGAAAGGAGAGAACACGAGACAATAGCTGGAGACAACATAAATTCATGTACAATCAGAAAGGAGATGGGCACATTTCCATCTGACTAGGAAAAAAAAGAAGAGAAAGCAATTGGTCATAAATTGACTCACACTGTACTTAAATGCACAGAGAGAATTCATTTCTTTATTTTCTGTTGTATGTCTGATCTTCCTTACCACAGCCCCAGGCCTCTTTGAGAGGGGAGTCAGAAACTCTCAACTTCCCATTTCTTACATCGCAGGCTCTTTCAAGTTGAGTATTATACTCTGAGTGACTCAGTTTCTGTTGGGAAAATGTTCTGAGTTTCCTATTTCCTCTCCTCACCCTTCCATGCTTTCTTCCAAGGCGACCTCATAGAAAGGGAAGCAAATGACTGGGACTCCTGCAGTGTTCTCTGAAGCCTTTCGCTGGTTTCCTCTGGGCTCTTCCATGGGGCAGCAAGTCAGATATGTTATCTGGACAGGTGGCCTTCCAGGTGCAGGTGGTTTCTCTTGGGCCTTTTTGAGGACATGCACTGGAATATCTAGTATATGCACATGACCTAGTGAATTTGCATGATATTTCATACGTGGCTACCCATTCATTGAGAATATCTCGGTTTCTGGTCACATGGTAGAGTACTGGGGAAGAGGCAAAGATACTTCAGGATTATCTTTCTTAGCATCCTCCTCCAGGATACACCGGCATATGTAACTGGATGTTTATACTGGCTCCCTTTCTGTTGGGGTTCATCCTAAGTAGGGGAAACAAAGACATGAAATGTCTCTCTATAGGACATAGTCACCTTCCTTCTCTTTCCCTAAATCCTTTAGGACAGAAGGGGCGACTGATCTACTTCATCCCTCCTGGCGTAGACATTCTTGATTTCATACTCATAATCTCTCTGATTAATGAGAAAGGACTATCATTTCAATATTATGGGACAAACTATGATTTGAGAAGAAATGCTAAAGTAAGAATTGCCCAGCTCTGCTCTTAATAAAGGACAAGGATAAGCTAGTTTAGTGTTCCCCACACATTCAATTGCAAGAGTGCAGCCATGGTAAAAAGCAAAATTTAGAAGAGAGAAATATTCTGGAATGGGAAAGCAAGGCCTTCAGCAAACCTATTTTCTTATAAAGACAAAGAAACTACTGGTGAAACAACTAAAATCAACCATTTTAAAAGTCTAGAAAGTAAAGCTGCAAAACAAACTGAAATTTTTCTATTTATAAAAGAAATTACTAAACTTCTAAAAGAAGGCAACATCTTTTTGTTTTAACTGATCTCTGTCTCTTCTCTCCCAACCCTCTTAGGAGTTTCCCAGCCAACAAAATGGACTGACTACCACTGGAATGTGACAATATTTTTTTTATTAAGAAAAATAAATAAATAAAATGTTATCAAAATTAAACACTTTCATATTTCAAAGGACACTATCGATAAGATGAAGACAACTCAGACTGGAAGAAAATATTTGATGATCATGTATTTGATGAAAGACTTTTATCCAGAGTATATATAAAAGCTCTTAAAACTCAACAATAAAAGGATAAATAGGCCAATTGAAAATGAGTGAAAGAATTGGATGAACACTTCATCAGTAAAGACATACAAATAACCAAAGCACAGAAAAAGGTGCTCAACATCATTAGTCATTAGGGAAGTAGAAATCAAATCTACAATCCCTTCACACCCACTGGGTCATATAAAAAAACAAGATCAGATGACAAGTCTTGGCAAGGGCGTGGAAAAATCAGAACACATGCATCACTGATGGGAATGTGAGAAGAGCAGGCACTTTGGAAAACATCTAGGGAATTCCTCACATATGGTCATCATAAAATCTAAGATTACCACAAATATTTTCTTATAGTTTGTGGGTTGTCTTCAATTTATCAATAGTGTCCTTCAAAATACAAAAGTGTTTACTTTTGGTCACATTCAATTTATTTATTTTTCTTAACTATATATACCTAAGAGAATCTATTTTCTTAATCATATATACCTAAGAGAATCAAAACCACATGTCTATGCAAAACTTGTGTAGAAATGTTCATAGTGGCATTATTCTTAATGGCCAAAGAGCAGAAACAATCTGAATGTCCATCAATTGATGAAAGGATAAACAAATGTCATGTAGTCATGCCATGTAATATTATTTAGTCATAAGAAGGAATGAGAGTAATGGACACCCGCCAGAGCCCAGGCTCGGCTCAGGACTGCCTTGCTGACCTGTGCGGGAGCTCAGGCCCAGAGCAGGCCTGGGTCAATCCAGGCACTGGCCCACCCCACTGGAGCTCAGGTCTGGCCCAGATCCATCTTGCTGATCTGCGCGGGAGCCAGGGCCCAGGGTAAGCTTGGGTCCAGCCCCACCCCACCACCTGGGAGTCCAAGTCTAACCCAATTCCATCTTGAGACACTGCAGCCATCCCCATAACCTTCCCTATGCAGTAGCCTCTACTTTGGGACAACAGACAGGAGCTAGAAGCAACTGCATTTTGGAGTAGGCATCCCAAAGCCAGAGTAAGGTCCATCCCTTCAGCTCCATTTCTGAAAGACATCCATCTTGGGGCACCTCCACTGTTATCTCGAGTTACCTCCTGCTATTGCTCCCACTACCTATAGTTGCAGTAGTATCCATCCTGGGACACTGGAAGCGACTGGAAGCCCAACACCACGGTGAGGTACAGATAATCTGCACAGATACTACAGGATTATAGGATAGAAACTTTATGACCTCAGATCCACACTGCAAAAAAAGAAGTCATATAGACAACACGAAAAACAAGGGAGGAAAGTGCCCCCAAACAATCCAGGATACCACAGTAACAGAACCCATGGACAGTTTAGTAGATGAAATGTCAGATAAGGAGTTCAGGGCATTCTTAGTTAAAATGATCTGTGAATTAAAGAATGATCTAAGTGAGCAAATACAGGCAAAAACTGATCATGCCAACAAAGAGATAAGAGTGCAAATACAGGCATCCATAGATCACATCAACAAAGAGATAAGGGAGCAAATACAAGTAGCAAAAGATTACTTCAAGAAAGAGAGATTCTGAAAAAAAAAAAGCAATCAGAAATCCTTGAAATGAAGGAAATGATAAACCAAATTAAAAACTCAATAGGAAGCATTACCAACAGACCAAATCACTTGGAAGAAAGAACATCAGATAATGAAGACAAAGTATACAATCTAGAAAATAAAGTTGACCGCACAGTGAAGATGGTAGGAAACCATGAGCAGAACATCTAAGAATTATGGGATAGCATCAAAAGACCAAATATAAGAGTTATTGGAATAGAGGAAGGCACAGAGTTTCAAACCAAAGGAATGCACAATCTCTTCAATGAGATAATATCAGAAAATTTCCCAAACATGAAGAATGAATTGGAAACTCAAATACAAGAGGCTTATAGGACACCAAATATACAAAATTACAACAAATCTACACCAAGACACATTATAATGAAAATGCCTAGCATACAGAATAAAGAGAGAATCTTAAAGGCCACAAGAGAGAGGAATCAGATTATATATAAGGGGAGACCAAATCGTATCTCAGCAAATTTTTCAACCCAGACCCTCAAAGCCTAGAGATCCTGGAACAGCATATACCAAGCTCTGAAAGAAAATGGATGCCAACCAAGAATCTTATATCCTGAAAAATTAAGCTTTAGATTTTATGGTGAAATAAAAACCTTCCATGATAAACAAAAGTTAAAAGAATTTACAGTTAGAAAGCCTGCACTACAGAACATACTCAGCAAAATATTCCATGAGGAGGAAATGAAAAACAACAATGAAAATCAGCAGAGGGAGGGATTATACTAAAGGAAAGATGAAACAAAGGAGAAACCAAGTAAAGTTAAATCCCCAAAATAGACAAAAATGGCTAGGAATACAAATCATGTCTCAATAGTAACCCTGAATGTTAATGGTCTAAACTCATCAATCAAAAGACATAGACTAGTAGATTGGATTTTTTAAAAAAAGACCCAACAATATGCTATCTCAAAGAGATTCATCTCATAGGAAAATATACAGACTGAAGGTGAAATGTTTGGAAAAACCATAACACTCAGATGGACTGCAGAAGCAAGCAGGGGTTTCCATCATCATATCAAATAATGTAGACTTCAAGCCAAAGTTAATCATAAGGGATAAAGAAGGATATTTTATACTGCTTAAGGGACCATTCATCAATAGTATATAATAATAATAAATATATATGCCCCATATATTGGAATGTCTACATTCATAAACAAACTTTTCTCAACTTCAAGAGTCAAATAGACCACAATGCAACAATTCTGGGTGACCACTGGATAGATCTTCTAAACAAAAGCTGAACAAAAAAACTATAGAACTCATTAATACAATCAATAACTTAGGCTTAACAGACATATATAGAATATTTCATCCTTCAATGAGCGAAACACATTCTTCTCTAAGATAGACCATATATTATGCCACAAAGCAACTCTTAGCAAATATAAAAAAGTAGAGATACTAACCTGCATTCTATCAGATCATACTGGAATGAAATTAGAAATCAATGATAAAATAAAATATAAAAGCTATTCCAACACCAGGAGACTAAATAATATGCTACTGAATGAACAATGGATTGTAAAAGACATCAAGAAGAGGATTAAAAAATTCTTACAGGTGAATGAGAACAGTGATACATCATATCGAAATCTTTGGGATACTATAAAAGCAGTACTATGAGGAAAGTTCATTGCATGGAGTTCATTCCTTAAAAGAAGAAAAAGTTAATTTAAATAAATGATTAACATTACATCTCAAAGCCCTAGCAAAAGAAAAACAAATCTGTAACAAAAGCAGTAGAAGATGGGAAATAATTAAAATTAGAGCTAAAATCAATGAAATTGAAACAAAAGAAACAATTGACAAAACAAAAAGTTGATTCTTTGAAACAATAAATAAAATTGATAGATCCTTAGTCATGCTAATGAAGAGAAGGAGAGAGAAAACTCAAATTACTAATGTAAGTGATGAAAAAGGAAATATCACAACAGACACTATAGAAATACAGAAAATAATTAGAAATTATTTGGAAAACTTGTACTCCAATAAAATAGAAAATATCAAAGGCATCAACAAATGTCTAAAGTCATGTGATTTGCCTAAATCAAATCAGAAATATATACACGATTTAAACAGAACAATTTCAAGTGATGAAATAGAAGATGCCATCAGAAGCCTACCAATCAAGAAAAGCCCAGGACTGGAGGGATACACAGCCAAGTTCTACAAGACCTTTAAAGAAGACCTAAAACCAATAACTCTTCAATTTATTTCAGGAAATAGAAAAAGAGGGAGCACTTTCAAACTCATTCTATGAGGCCAATATCACCCTGATTCCAAAACCAGGCAAAGACACATCAAAAAAAGAAAACTTCATCTATAATGAACATATATGCAAAAATTATCAATAAAATTCTGGCAAATAGAATACAAAAACATAAAAATATAGTATTCCATAATCAAGTGGGGTTCATCTCAGGGATTTAAGTTTGGTTCAACATTTGGAAATTAATAAATGTAATTCATCACATCAATAGACTCAAAGATAAGAGTCATATGATCATCTCAATAGATGCAGAAAAATCATTTGACAAAATACAGCACATTTACATGTTCAAAACACTAGAAAAACTAGGGATAACAGGAACATATCTCAACATCATAATGGCTATCTATGCTAATCCCCAGGCCAACATCATTCTAAAAGGAGAAAAATTAAAGGCATTCCCTCTAAAAACTGGAACAAGACAGGGATGCCCTCTTTCACCTTCTATTTAACATAGTTCTTGAAACTGTAACAGAGCAATTAGACAGAAATTAAAGGGATATGGATAGGTAAAGAAGAACCTATCTTCTATTTGCCAACGATATGATTCTACACTTAGAAGACCCAAAAATTCCAACAGAAAACTTCTAGAACTAGTACATGAATTCAGCAAAGTAGCAGGATACAAAATCAACACCCACCAATCAAAGACATTTCTGTATATCAGTGACAAATCCTCTGAAAAGGAATTGAGGAAAACTACCCCATTTATAATAGCCTCAAAAAAAAAAAAAAAACAAACCTTGGGAATCAACTTAACAAAGACCTCTACAATGAAAAGTACAGAATGCTAAAGAAAGAAATTAAAGAAGACCTTAGAAGAAGATGGAAAGATCTACCTTATTCTTGGATAAGCAGAATTAATATTGTCAAGATGACTATACTACCAAAAACACTATATAGATTTAATGTAATTCTAATCAAAATCCCAATAGTATTCCTCACAAAAATAGAAAAAACAGTCATGAAATGCATCTGGAAAAATAAGAGACCCAGAATAGTTAAAGCAATCCTTAGCAAGAAGAGTGACAACCCGACCTTAAACTATAATACAGAGAAATAGGAACAAAAACAGCATGGTATTGGCACCAAAATAGACTTGTAGATCAATGGTACAGAATAGAAGACACAGAGACAAACCCACATAATTACAATTATCTTATGTTAGACAAAGGCACCAAAAAACCTACATTGGAAAAAAGATAGCATCTTCAACAAATGGTTCTAGGAAAACTGGAAATCCATATGCAACAAAATGAAATTAAACCCCTATCTCTCATCATGCACAAAACTGAACTCAAAGTAGATCAAGGACCTAGGAATTAAACCAGAACCGCTGTACCTACTAGAAGAAATAGTAGGCCTAAATCTCCATCATGGCAGACTAGGCCCCAACTTCCTTAATAAGACTCCTATAGGTTGGCTCCACAGTTTCAATATTTATAGCAGCACAATTCACAATAGCTAAACTGTGGCACCAACCTAGATGCCCTTCAGTGGATGAATGGATTAAAAAAATGTGGCATATATACACAATGAAATTTTACTCAGTAATAAAAGAGAATAAAATCATGGCATTTGCAGGTAAATGGATGGCGTTGGAGAAGATAATGCTAAGTGAAGTTAGCCAATCCCAAAGAAACAAATGCCAAATGTTTTCTCTGATATAAGGAGGGTGACTCATAGTGGGATAGGGATGGGGAACATGGGAGGAATAGATGAATTCTAGATAGGGCAGAGGGGTGGGAGGGAAAAGGAGGGGGCAGGGGATTAGCAAGGGTGGTGGACTGTGAGGGACATCATTATCAAAGTACATATATGAAGACACGAATTGATGTCAATATACTTTATATACAACCATAGATATGAAAAACTGTGCTGTATACGTGTAATAAGAATTGCAATGCATTCTTCTGTCATTTATTTTTTTAAAAAAATCAATAAAAACAGAAGTTAAAAAAGACTCCTATAGCACAAGAATTAATATCAAGAGTCAATAAATGGGATGGATTCAAACCAAAAAGAAGCTTCTCAGCAAAAGAAACAATTTGTGAGGTGAACAGAGAGCCTACAATTTGGAAACAAATTTTTACCACATGCACATCATATAGAGCACTAATCTCTAGGATATATAAAGAACTAAAAAGACACATCTCAAAAGAAGATATAGAATCAATCAACAAATATATGAAAAAAAATGTTCAACATCTCTAGCAATTCGAGAAATGCAAATCAAAACTACCATAAGATTTCATCTCATTCCAGTCAGAATGGCAGCTATTATGAAGACAAACAACAATGAGCTATTATGAAGACAAACAACAATTTTATGGAATGAGGATGGGGGGAAAAGGCACACTCATACATTGCTGGTGGGACTGCAAATTGGTGCAGCCAATATGGAAAGCAGTAAGGAGATTCCTTGGAAAACTGGGAATGGAACCACTATTTGACCCAGCTATCCTACTTCTCAGTCTATACTCAAAGGACATAAAAACAGCATACTTCAGGGACACAGCCACATCAATGTTTATAGCAGCAAAGTTCATAATAGCTGAACTGTGGAACCAACCTAGATGCCCTTCAGTAGATGAATGGATAAAGAAACTGTCGTATATATACACAATGGAATATAACTCAGCATTAAAAAAGAATGAAATCATGGCATTTGCAGGTAAATGGATGGAGTTGGAGAATATCTTGCTAAGTGAAGTTAGCCAATCCCCCAAACCCAAATGCCAAATGTTTTCTCTGATTTAACACTGCTGATTCATAATGTGATGGTAGGGGGGGCCATTGGGAAGAATAGATGAACTCTAGATAGGGCAAAGGGGAAAAGGGGAATGAGGGGAAGGGAGGGGGGTAGGAAAGATGGTGGAATGATATGGACATTATTACTCTAAGTACATGTATGAAGACACAAATGGTGTGATTCTACTTTGTGTACAATCAGAGATATTAAAAATTGTGCTGTATTCTGCTGCTATATATAACAAATTAAAATTTAAAAAACTGAAAAAAGGAATAAAAATATTAATACATGTTAGAATGTGGATGAACTTTGGAAACATAAGTGAAAGAAGCCAATCACAGAATGCCACATATTGTATTATGGCATTTATATGAAATGTCCAGAATAGGCAACTCCACAGTGACAGAAGTCCATTATTGGTTGCCAGGGGTTGGAGGGTGGGGAGCATGACTGCCAGTGGGTATGGAGTTTCTGCTTGGTGGAATGAAAGTGTTCTAAAATGAGATTTTGGTGATGGTTGTACAATTCTGTGAATACAAACTAAAAACTGTTAAACTGTATATTTAAATGAATGAATTTTATGGAATGAATTATATATCAATAAAGTTGATAAAAAGAGGAGAGAAAAGTTAGGGGTTGGAGCACGAGGTCTCTGACTTCCTAGACAGTGTCTGTCATCTCAGAGAGCACAGTTCTGCTAGTCAGTGTTGTAATACATCAGAAAATGCTGTGTTTCCCACTGATATCTCTTAAAATACAGGTTTCACCAGTAGTGCTTTATATTTCTAAGCACTACTTTAAAATTTTTAAGCTAAGGCAATTGATGTATGGGTAATATTTCATACACGACAAAATACTTTTACACTAGTCATTTTATTTGGCCTGAAATATATTTTAAATTTTTTCTTCTCTACAGTATTTTACAAGAGTCTTAGCAAGAGGTTAAAATAATTCATTTAGAAGGCCTTTTAGTTAAAACCTCTGAAAAACCTTATTTGAGCACAGAATAATGTCTTCAAGAGATACCAACTACCATTCTGCAGAATACCCTTTGTGGGATATGTCTACTTGTATTTACGCCAACTTTCTAATGAAAATGCTAAAAAACACACCAGGGAGAGAAGCACTGTGCAGCTGTCCTGAATCATACAAACTGCATTTTTATTCATTGGTGTTGATCACAGAGCAGTGGAAATTGAACCTTCATCTTTAAGGAGCAGGATACACCAGTCTGCTTGAAAGTGAGGATGAGGGAGGAAACATAGGAATGAGCAGTCAAGTACATGTGAGCCCATGTGAGGTGCCCGGGTGTTCCTGATTTTTGCAATCAAAAAGTAGTTGACAAAAGCCAAATACAATTAATTAGGATCCTATAGAGGAGGAAGGACATATTTCTCAAAGTAAGATGCCATTTGAGAAGTCTAAGTGTAAGGAATTGTAAATTTCCTCTTTTAACCGAGTACATTATAGAATTACAAGTTCTTGCTTAAAAAATGTCTTAAGTGATAGTAAACTACTGGAATTCAGACACATGCATGAGTTGGGCTGGATAAAATCATGGCCAGAGCAAATGTTTAAATAAGCAAAGTATTCTCAAAGGCAGTATCAAAGGTCATGACTTTCCCATTAAACTCAAGCAAAAAAAAAAAAAAAAAAAAAAAGAAGAATCCTGTTTATACCCACACTTGTTTCTCTAATAACGTCTGCAGAACTGGACTGTGGTTCCCTTCTCTGCCTGTCCTTCTGCCATGGGTGAACATGCCATGTTTGACCAGTCCAGTCAGCATCTTGCCTTGAGACTGTTTGCTCTTGCTGTTTACTTTCCCATCCTCACATACAATCAGGTCATCCCATTGTACTCCTTCAAGAAGAAGGTGGGAATTCTGTGTCTTTCCCATTGTGGTAAGACAGACACAACATGAAGCTGACATGTGGTGCTGTGCGTGGAGTGCACTCACAGCATTGTGTAGCCGCTTCATCACCACCATCTACTTGCAGAACTTTTCATCTGAACACGGGCATCTGTGAAACAGGGTGGCCATAAGACCTGCCCTACCTCAAAAATGCTGAGAACTGAAAGAATGTGTACTCTGGGATGTAAACCCTGTAAGCTACTGAAATATCATCCAGGAACTGGAGAATATGCACTAGGTGAAATAAGCCAATCCCCCAAAACCAAGGGATTGGTTCTCTCTGATTTGTGGATGCTAACCCACACAAGCAAGGTTGGGGACAGGGAGAATAGGAGCCCATTGGATTAGACAAAGAGGTACAAAGGGAAGGGAGGGGAGGGGAATAGGAAAGTTAATTGGTCATAACTTTCCTAGCCTTGTATTTGAATACACAACCAGGGTAACTCCACATCATCCATGACCACATGAGCGGGAACCTAAATAGAATAAGTTATACTCTAGGTATGTATATTCTGCTAAATAATTCTACTGTCATGTACAACTAAAAATAAAAGTAAAAGAAATACTATCCAAATGTTTGTTACTGTAAATAAAGATGCAAAGTACTCTGATTAAGTAAAACACTGCCTTTCATTCATTCATCTCACACTCACAAAATTAAACTTTTGTTACATTCTATGGGGAAGAAGCACAGATTCATCCAAGTCCTGAAGCCGGTGACAGTGCTCCTGGCCTGACTTTGAACTCTGGAGACTGCAGTGCGAACACGGAGGAGGCAGACTCACTTTTATACCCACGAGCTTCTTTGTAATCTCCCAAATCCTTTTATTTTAAAAAATCTTTGTGTGAATTTACATTTCTCTCTAATTGGTCCCTTAATAAGACAAAGCCACACCTGTAGTGTGAGGTGACTCCTTTCCATTCATGTAAAAAAAAATTGTAGCAATACTAATCGTGTCGACATCAAAGTGGCCCAAAGGCCAAGGGCAGAGGGGAATCACTTCAGTCCTTCCATCAGCCTGTTTGAGGGAGAATCACTTCACAGTCCTTTCATGAGCCTGTTTGAGTGATTCATAACTTGCTTCTGGGCCCCAGATTTTGGGACTATTAACTCACAACATTGCAATGACCTGTCGCACTGCCCCAAATAGAAATGCCTTGGACTGACACTCCGTCTTGGTAATCGAGGAACTCCCCTGGGAGGCAGCAAGTCTGGCAGGCAGGGTTCCTGAAGAAAGGGCTATGCAGGGGGCCCCAGTGTCAGCACCCAAGAAGACAAACCCAAGTGTTCTCCTCACCAACCTTCTTCAGGAGGCTCCTGCCTGGACTGTCGATTTCGGAGAGACGTGTCCCTGAGGGTCTCTCTGTATGCCCAGGACCCAGCCAGTAGAAGGATGACGATGCATTCGCGTCCTGGTGAATGGACTCATTCAGAGGAGGACCCCATCTTAGAGAGAACACAACTAAACGTGAAATGCTGGATCAGAGCAAACGACCTGACAATCTCTCCTCCTCTGCCCCTTCCTTCATCCCTCAGGGACTCTGTCTTAGGAGGAAAAGTCAGAGCAGGAGCTTCCTTCCTCAGGCTGCCCTCTCTCCCGCACAGCGGCCTCACCCCACACAGCTTCCTGCTCTAAAGGCTTGACAGGTTCTTTGATGGAACCTCTTTTCTTGACTCAGCTTTTGGTCACCTGAGGTGAAAGTAAAGAGGGACCATGCTCATTCTTCACTCTTGCTCAACAACCTCATTTCCTTCCCACCATCTGGATTCTCAACAGCCTAACAGGATTACAGGCCAAGTTGCAGCCCAGGACGCCAGGTCTCAGCCCAGACTCACATGACTCAGCTTACTTGGCCCTGTCATCGGGGACCTTGTGTGTTCCCTCCTTCCCTGACTGTCCGGGACCTGCTAGTAACCTCCTTCCTCAGCCTCTCCACCATCAATTAGCTCCTATTTCTCTTCTCATGCTTCCCCTCAGCACGAAACCCCGTATTGACATGCCCCTCACCTAGGCACAGCACTGCCCTGGAGCTGTTCTTGCCTGGTTCATCTGTCAGTCATATTACCTTTCAGAGATTCACAGTTACAGTAACTCACTTCATAACAGTAAACTACTCCCATTTCAATTTTTAAAAATTTTAAAATTTGTTCTAATTGGTTATACATGACAATAGGATGCATTTTGACATACTTTTTACAAATGCAGCACAACTTCTCATTCCTCTGGCTGTACATGGTGCAGAATCAAACCAGTCATGTAATCATACATGCATATAGGGTAATAATGTCCATCTCATTCCACCATCCTTCTAAACCCCATATCCCCTCCCCCTCAGTCCCCTTTGCCCAATCCAAGTTCCCTCCATTCTTCCCTACTTCCCCCTCTCCCCCATTATGGATCAGCATCCACTTATCAGAGAATATATTTGGCCTTTGGTTTCTTGGGTTTGGCTTATTTCACTCAGCAGGATATTCTCCAGCTCCATCCATTTACTGGCAAATGCCATACTTTAGTTTTTCTTTAACGCTGAGTAATATTCCATTGTGTATATGTACCATATTTTCTTTATCCATTAATCTGTTGAAGGGCATCAAGTTTGGTTCCATAGTTTAGCAGTTGTGAATTGAGCTGCTATAAACGTTGATGTACCTGCATCACTGTAGTATGCTGATTTTAAGTCCTTTGAGTATAAACCGAGGGGTGGAATAGCTGGGTCAACTGGTAGTTCCATTCCAATTTTTCTGAGGAATTTCTATACTGCTTTCCAGAGAGATTGCACCAATTTGCAGTCCCACCAACAGTATGTGAATGAACCTTTTTCCCCATATTCTCACCAACACTTATTATTGCTTGTATTCTTGATAATTGCATTCTGACTAGAGTGAGATGAAATCTTAGAGTAGTTTTGATTTGCATTTCTTTAATTGCTAGAGATGTTGAACATTTTTTCATATGATAAATCCATCGAAAGAGAAATTAGGAAAATGACCCCATTCACAATAGCCTAAAAAAATACATGGGACTCAATCCATCAAAAAAAGGTGAAAGACATCTACAATAAAACTATAGAACATTAAAGGAAGAAATTGAAGAAGACAGAAGGATCTCCTATCTCTTGGATATGAAGAATTAATATTCTTGTCAAAATGGCCATACTACCAAAGGATTAACTGCAATTCCTGTTAAAATCCCAATGACATTCTTCATAAAAAATAGAAAAGGCAATTATGATATTCATTTGGAAAAATAAGAAACCCAGAGTAGCCAAAGCAATTTTTAGCAAGAAAAGTGAATAAGGTGGCATCACTATACCAGACCTTAAACTATACCACAGAGCAGCAGTAACAAAAATGGCATGGTATTAGCACCAAAATAGACATGTATGTAGACCAATGGTACAGAACAGAAAACACAGAGACAAACCCACATAAATATGGTTATCTAATATTAGAAAAAGGTGCAAAAAACATACACTGGAGAAAAGATAGCCTCTTCAACAAATGGTGCTGGGAAAACTGGAAATCCATATGTAGCAAAATGAAATGAAACCTCTATCTCTGATCCTGAACAAAACTCAACTAAAAAAATCAAAGACTTAGGCACTAGAACAGAGACTCTGTGCCTAATAGAAGAAGAAGTGGGCCCCAATTTTCATCATGTTGGCTTAGGACCTGACATCCTTAACAAGACTCCTCAAGTGCAATAAATAGAATCAAGAATCAATAAATGGGATAAATTCAAACTAAAAAGCTTCTTCTCAGAAAAGGAAACAATAATGTGAAGAAAGAGCCTACAGAATGGGAGAAAATCTTTACTACATGCAACTCAGATAGAGCACTAAACTTCAGGACATATAAAGGACTCAAAAAACTTAACACCAGAAAAAACAAATAACTCATTTCAATTTTGAAGCACAAATTTCCATCCCTTGTCTGGAATTTCCCTCAATCAATCTCTTGGGAAGTTAGTATTCTTTTCTGAAAGGATAGAGCCCCACAATATCATTAATTGATTTTCACGCAAATATTAAATAATGAATTCAAAGGCAATACTTTTTAAATCCCATACTAGTGGTTGATACTTCTTTAAAGAGGGAGTATTAAAATTAATAAAGTCAAATTTGGAGGTGGTGATATTGCAACCCTGGTCATTGGGGCTTCCAAATTGGCCCTCTGGCTTAGAATCTGCCATCATCTGCTCGGACAGAAGCAAAACCATCAACTTAAAACCTCCAAATTCATTTGGATGGAATGCTTTGGGAGAAGGTTTGGTGTTCTGGCAGGAAAAGAAGGTGGGAAAGGTGCCATACTCCTCTCTGTGTATGGTGTGAGGCTCACTCTTGGGCCCCAAATGAATACCAACCAGGAAGGAAAACCCACAGTAGCACTTTTATGAGCTGCAGTGAATATTCCAAAGAGGCAAGCTCAACTTCAGGAATGAATGGTGCTGTAGAGTTGAGAGCTCTTCTTGAGACATAAAACAGGAATTAGTAGAGCAGGTCCTGAAAGTCTGTTTTGTGCGAGTAGGAAAACGTAGAAGCAACGTTTCTGGACTGACCCTAGTCCAGGAAGATTCTACACAATTGAAGTAATTCTATTTTTTAAAAAATTTTTTTAGAGAGAGAGAGAGAATTTTTAATATTTATTTTTTAGTTTTTGGCGGACACACCATCTTTGTTTGTAAGTGGTGCTGAGGATCGAACCCAGGCCGCATGCATGCCAGGCAAGCGCGCTACTGCTTGAGCCACATCCCCAGCCCAATTGAAGTAATTCTGAGTTATACGAGCACAGAATTCTAGGCAATAATAATGGGGACTCATATGGAACATACCACTAACATGGAACCGTAGCCCTGCTCAGCTCTTGGTCTCAGTGCAATGTTCAGGAGCATGACATTTGTTTCTCAGCAACACTGGCACCTCATATTATTTAGTCCTCCTTTGCAAGTATCAAATATCTGAGAGCAATGTTGAATGGTTTCAGTTGAGTAGTCTAAGTATAAACCCATATATATATATATATATATATATATATATATTTTTTTTTTTTTTTCTTGTAGTGCTAGGGATCTAATTCAGGGCCATGCACAAGCAAGGCAAGCATTCTCCAGTGAGCTTTATCTTCAGCTTCTCAGCCACTGCCCCTAGCACACATTTTAATTAGTGTTTCAGGACCATTGATTAGTGCTTCAGGACCACATCTTGTGCTCCCACCAGGATAGGACGGTGGTCACACCATCTATTGCCACAGTCTAGCTGGGCACAAAATCAGGAGGTCACGACCCACTTGTACGTTCAAACAGGAACTACTTTTTTGCCAGAACCCAACGGGAACTCTCCAGAACTCCACGGAAACTCCGCAAGAACCAACGGGAACTCCGTGAGAACTCAAAAGTAGCTGACACCCAAGGTAGCAGGAGCCGCCTTATTGCCAGACAGCAGAGGTTTATATACACAACTGAATACACAGCTTGTTTCAATTTAGCATCATCCAGTTACAGCAATCAGTCATTATCTTAATAATTATACACAGCTTAACTTAATTATCATCATCTTAATGGCTCACTGGCGTTACTTCTCAACCATTCCTTCTGGCAAAATGCCAGGTGCCATCTTGACTTGGTTGTGGCTCTCAACATCTCCCACCTTCTGTTTAATTAAACAAGCATGTGGCTTAGGGACCGTGCCTGCCTTAGGTCATCCAATACTACATATGGTCCTTACCCGTCATCGGATGAGCTGACCTCAAGGTGTCAGCCTCCTGTCTTAGGTTGGTACCATTGCAATTGGATCTTACCCGTCACTGACTACCGGTCCAGCATTTAGCCACACTTGTGGATAGTGGTTTTTACACAAACACCATAAACAACCTGCTACAAGCAGAAAGGGGAGGATACAAAATGCCATGATATCAAGCCATTGACGGCTCCTTTTGGAAAAATTGTACCATTGATGACACCGTCAGCAAAGATACCCTGGCACTACCACAATTTGCTGCACCAACAGATAGTTCATAATGCATACAAGTGATACATAGTGCAGGCAAGTTTTGCAAGTAGTTCAAAGCAGAGGAATCCATTAATATGTCCATTTCCTCCCAAAGTAATTTGACTCCTTGACTGAGCATCACTTGTTGAGTTACATTATTCATTGATGCATCAGTTTATACAGTTTGTTGTGATAGATATCGCAGAAGCTGTAGTTTGGTTTTATCTTTGTCTTCACTGGCACTGGGATGAAGATAGGAATTCTGGCAATGATGGCTAAAAAAAAATTATGTAACATTCCAGCAGGCACTAAAAAAAGAAATTTTCTAAACAATTTAGTATCCTGAATAGAATTAGATATAATGAAAAGGAAAGGTGAAAGTAAACAAAGAGATCTGTTAACCTCCTTTTTTGTTCACATTTTAAAACAATCCTCAACAGCTGTTTACCCAATTTAAATTAAACCATTTAAATCACATGAATAAAATAAAATATTTGGATCCATTTTTTCATGAGCGCTCCTCATATATGATATATGGACATACGCACATACAGACATACAACACAAAACACAAGTATGCAACCATAACACAATACATACAACACATAACATAATAGTAAAGGCCTTGTAGCTTTTCACAGGTGAAATCTCCATTGCAATGTTTAAAAACTCCACAGTCAAAAAATAGAACTGATCAGAAAAACGTTAACCTATGTTTGTATGAGCTCAAAAAATAAAATAGAACTTCATGATGTGGGAGAGGGCAATAATAAAATAGAGCATGTGTGAGGCTCTGGGTTCAATCCTCAGCACACATAAAAATAAATAATTAAAGATATTGTGTCCATCTACAACTAAAAAAAAATTAAGAAATAAAAGAAGAGCTTTGTGTTGAAAGTAGTGATTTCAAGAATAATAAACAATAGTGAATTTTCTTCCTGTAACTTGCATATGGGTCTGAAGGTATTCCCACAAGCAAGCCCCAAGGTTTTTTTTTTTTTTAATATTTGAAATAGGCCTTAATGGTGTTCATTATTCATTAGCCTCTAGGTGGGGGAAAACCACTGTCGCAGATGTAAAGATAGCTAAACTGAAGTTCTGGATATCAGATGTTATGGATTTGAGCCAAGTCATCTTCTTTTTGGACTGTAGAAATCGCTTTAGTTAGTCTCTCTGGAATCCAAATTTGCTGGTGTTCTCCCTGTGGAAACACACAAACAGCCCCCCAACTCCAGACAATCACTGGGTCAGTGTTAGGGTCTGTAAACAAGTCAGGATGGCGGCTGGCATTTTGCTAGAGAGAGTGGTTTGTGTCGTAATGCCATCGAGCCATTAAGTGTGGAGATTCCTTATTGGTTGACTGCTGTATCTAGTTTATGTTGACTAAGATAAGCTGTGCGGAATGTATATATACCCCTCCTGTCCTACAATAAACGGCTCCCACTCCTGCTGTATCAATGTACACAAGTTGCTCGTCACCCCCCGGTTATTTTGCTGCAGCCGGACTGTGGCAGATGATGGCCCATACCGGGAGCCCTGGGACACTCGGGGGTAAGTGACCAAAAAAAGCTGCCCATCCCTAGATAGGATGGGAGCAAATCTGCTTGTCCCTAGACAGATAGGGCGAGAGGAAAAATGGCCATTTTGAGAAAATGGAGAAGACTGATGCAGCATGTTTGTGTCTTGTTTTGTCTTGAAATGTTGTATTGTCTTTATGACGAAAATATGGAAGGGGTGAGAAGTAAATTACTAAGGGAAGAAGGCACCCCAGTGGAACCAAGAATAGTTAGCGCATGTGTTGATGGAAGCCCAGGAAATCTAGTCAGAAAGAAGAAAGTTCAGAGGAGGAAGGATTATCAGGAAAAAAACTGCAGCAAAAGGCTATTACTGAATACTTTCGTTACCGGAGGGTGCGTGAATTGGTGCAGCGGCTGCCACGTGCGCGAGCAGGTCATGGCGCAGCAAGGACTTTCCAAGTGGCGGCAGCCGGCTCTTCCTTGCGGGTAGCCACTTCGAAAGCCCAAATCCAAACTTGACCGGAGGCACAGTCTCACAGGCTCTTGCTCCCTGTGCCCAGTGGCAGTTTGAGTCCAGGACACTCCCCGGACTCTCCCCAGGGCCATCTGGGGCTGCCCGGGTCTCTGCAGGCGGAAGACGGCCAGCGTCCCTGAAGTTTGATCATTTCCAAGGCCAGTAACTACAATGGTTCTCCCACACCTGGAAGCTAATGAGTAATGAGCACTATTAAGGCTTATTTCAAACGTAAAAAAACCTTGAGATAATGTACTAAATTGTTCAGAAGGTTGTTTTCTTAGTGCCTGTTGGAATACTACAAGATTTTCTTTAGCATCATTGCCAGAGTTCCTGCCTTCATCCCAGTGCCGGTGAGGATGAGGGTGGAAGACTTTCCAGTGTTGCTGAGAACCGGACGAGACTTCCGATCAAGCTAGCTGCCTCCAGAACTTACCTGGACTGTGATTTAAGCTAGCTGCCTTCAGAACTTACCTGCACCGTGATTTACCTGGATTGTGAGTTAATCTATTGAGACACTGCTTTACCTGGACTGAGACAAAAAACTGTAATCTACAACAAATTGTAACTCGGTATCTTTGCTAACGGTGTCATTGCTGGTATAATTTTTCCAAAGGCTTCTTGCATGGAGCCATCAATTGGCTCGGTATTGTGGCATTTTGTATCCTCCCCTTCTGCTTGTAGCAGATTGTTTGTGGTGTTTGTGTAAAAACCACTATGGTCATTATTTGAATTAAACAAAAGGGGGAAATGTTAGGGTCTGTAAACAAGTCAGGATGGCACCTGGCATTTTGCCAGAGGGAGTGGTTTGTGAAGTAACCCCAGCTAGCCATTAAGTGTGGAGATTCCTTATTGGTTGACTGCTGTATCTAGTTTATGTTAATTAAGATAAGCTGTGTGTAAGATATATATATACCCCTCCTGTCCTACAATAAACAGCTCCCACTCCTGCTGTATCAATGTTCACAAGTTGCTCGTCACCCCCAGTTATTTTGCTGCAGCTGGACTGCGACAGGTCAGGACCTTTCCATTGTCCTGTTAGAATATCCTTCCAAAGAACCTTGGGCTTATGTACATTTTTTGGACACATGTGCCTTTCCGCAGCACTAATCCCTGATAAATCCAAATTTAAAAAGTTTAGAGTAAAAAAGCTTATTTTAAGTTTATCTTTGGGGGATATATACCCCTTCCCAATTCCCTCTTTTTGCTTTAATAAGTACATTTTAATAGTTTGATGAGCTCTTTCAACTATGCCTTGTCCCTGTGGATTGTATGGGATTCCTGTTATATGAGTAATGCCAAATGATGAGCAAAATTGCTTAAAAGAGGTAGAAGTATAGTCAGGGCCATTATCTGTTTTTAACTGTTTTTGAACTCCCACAGTGGCAAAATTTTGTAAGCAATGCGCTATAATCTCTTTAGTTTTTTCTCTGGCATGAAGGGAGCCCATCAAAAATCCGGAAGAAGTATCAACTGTAACATGAAAATATTTTAATTTTCCAAATTCTGGCAAGTGTGTGATGTCCATCTGCCACTGGTTAGGTATCAGTCCTCTTGGATTGATTCCAAGATTAACTTGTGGTAAAAACGTCACACAATTTTGACATTGTTTTATTATTTGTCTAGTTTGTTCCTTAGTTATTTTAAAACACTTTTTTAAAGTATTTGCATTGACATGGAAGGATATATGAAAATCTGTAGCTTCTTCTAGCATAGAAAAAATATGTATGTCATGTATAGTTTCATCTTCTAAATCATTGCCCAAACTAAGGACTCCAGGCAATCCTGTATGTGCCCTGATATGTCCTATAATGAATGGATCTTTTCTGTCCCAGATTAGACTTTGTATAGTGGAAAACAAAGAGAAAACAGTAGAGTAAGGGGAAATCCTACCAGCATCTTCAAGGGATACGATAGCATTAACTATATACTGACTATCGGAAAATAAATTAAATACAGAATCTTTAAACATCACAAAAGCTTGTAATACTGAATTAAGCTCTACCTTTTGAGCTGGTTGTTTGGGTAGTAAAAATGTAAAAGTTTGAAGCTGTTTGAAGCAGGGGTAACTACTGCTGCTGTACCATTATTTGACTCATCAGTGAATATATTTGGAGCATTCATGATAGGTGTTTTTCTTGTCATTTTTGGAAAAACTACAGGATGGAAAGACCAAAAGACAACAAAGGATTAGATGGTAAGTGGTTATCAAATGAAACATTAGATTTGCACATGATTATTGCCCAAGTATTTAACTCATTAGCTAACTCATCAATTTGATCCATGATATATGGAGTAATAACTTTATAGGGAGAAATTCCAAACACTCCCTTTGCTGCTTTTATTCCTTTGAGTATTAATTGTCCTACAGCATCAGGATACCTAGTAAGAATAGTGTTAGGAGAATAAGATAAATGTATCCATAATAATGGACCTTCTTGCCAAAATACTCCTGTAGGAATATTTTTTGTTGGTAGTACAATAAATAATAAAGGCACACTTATATCAATCCTATCCAAATGCATATTTTCCATATATGTTTCAATGATTTTTAATGTCTTTCTTGCCTCAGGCATTAATGTGCGGGGTGAATTTGGATCGGATGTACCATTTAAGATATCAAATAAAGGTCCCAACTCTCCTGTTGGTATGCCTTGATAAGGCCTTATCCAATTTATGTCTCCTAATAACTTTTGAAAGTCGTTAAGTGACTTGAGTTGATCTACTCGTATTTGAATTTTTGGTGGACGGACCATGATTGAGGATAATAGAACTCCTAAATAATTAAATAGAAAATTTAACTGCACTTTATCTATTGCTATCTCTAGATTATATTTTTTTAAAGAGAGAGGAGAGAGGGAGAGAGAGATTTTTAATATTTATTCTTTAGTTATTGGTGGACACAACATCTTTGTTTGTATGTGGTGCTGAGGATCAAACCCGGGCCGCACTCATGCCAGGCGAGCGCGCTACCGCTTGAGCCACATCCCCAGCCCAAGATTATAATTTTTTAATAAGTTTGTAAGTGTGGCATAACATTTTAGCAATGTGTTTTTATCTTTGTGTGCTAATAATACATCGCCCATATAGTGAAATATTTGTAGTTCAGGATTTTGATTTCTAAGTGGCTGGATTGCTTTGTTAACATAAATTTGACACGTAGTTGGGTTGTCAGCCATCCCTTGAGGGAGTACTTTCCATTCATATCTCTGGTCAGGACTTTCATGATTCAACGCAGGGACAGTAAATGCAAAACGTGGACTATCCTCAGGATGAATTGGAATTAAAAAAAACAATCTTTAATATCTATAACTAAAACATACCAGGTTTTTGGCAAAGCAGACAATTGAGGAATTCCCCGATTGAGCAGGTCCCATAATAACCATCTTGTTATTAATAGCTCTTAAATCTTGCAATAATCTCCATTTACCAGATTTCTTTTTGATGACAAAAATGGGAGTATTATAGGGACATACAGAAGGTTGTATATGTCCCTAATTGTTGTTTTACCAGGTCATGGACTGCTTGTATCTTTTCTTTAGTCAGGGGCCACTGAGGAACCCATACTGGTCTTTCTGATTTCCAAGTAATTTTTATTGTCTCAGTGACCCCTCCTGAAAACCCAATCCATGTCTATCTATTTCTTGATCTATTTGTATTGGTGCCACTATACTTTGTCCTTTTTCTCCTAAACATTTTCCTTTCCTAAAACCTTGCCTAGCCATAATAGTGGGTGCATTTGGATTGATGTTATTTGTTAATGTTAGTCCTAATTGATCTAGGACATCTCATCCCCATAAATTTATAGGAAGATGATTCAATACATATGGCTGTATAGTTCCTTCACATCCTTCAGGATCCTTCCAATCTAATACCATTGCACTTCTATGGGGATTAGTTGCCACTCCTAGGCCTCGAAGCGCTTGAGTGGCTTGTTGTAATGGCCAATGTTTTGGCCATTCTTGACGAGAGATAATGCTAAGGTCTGCATCTGTATCCAGTAGCCCATTAAATTCATGTCCTTGAATATTTAGTTTTAGCATGGGGTGAGAATCTAAATTTAAAGAAAGCATAGCCCAATCTATGCTTGTGGAGCCTAATCCCCTGTAACCTCTTTCTATAGTACAACTGGAAAATTTATCGTGTAGGCTGGGTATTATTAATAACTGTGCTATTCTATCTCCTGGTGAAATTACTGATATACCTCTTGGAGAACTAGCTATAATTTTTATTTCACCTTCATAATCGGGATCAATTACCCCAGGATTTATCATAAGTCCTTTTAGAGTAGAAGAACTGCGTCCTAACAATAAGCCTACTGTTCCTTGGGGAAGAGGTCCTTTTTCTCCTGTGGGAATGATTTGAATTCCCATCTCTGGAGTTAGTACTGCTCTGGTGGAGGCGCAGATGTCCAACCCTGTGCTCCCTCTGGTTTGTCTAATGAGGGTTCAAATGGATAATGTGTCCTGGGCACTATCCTGATGGTGTTGCTGGGTTCCTCCAATGCCCCGTATATTTATGGTCGTGAGCCCCGGAGCATTGGGCCCCCCTGTCCTTTTTTTGGCAATGGAGCCCAATGTTTTTCTCCATGATATCATGGGTAAACACCTGGTCCTTGTCTGTTTTTTGATAATGGAGTACCCTCTATAGTGGTTTGAGAACAGCATTCATTAGCCCAATGTCTCCCTCTATGGCATCGTGGGCAAATACCCGGTATTCTACCCCTTTGATCATATCCAGTTTTGTTAAATCCTCCTCCAATGGAGCAACTCCTTCTAAAATGTCCTGTTTGTTCGCAATTGTAGCATGTTTTTGATCTGGCACCTAAAGCCTATTGTACTGCAGCTGCCAGGACTTGCCCTTGTTCATTAATGTCTCTGCATAATTTAATATATGTGTTTAAATCTCCATGGTTTCATGGTCTAATGGCCTCCCTGCACCATCTATTTGCTTGTTCGTAGGCTAGTGGTTTTATTAATGGCATTGCTTGTTCTATATCCCCAAAGATTCTGGTAGCTGTTTGTATAAGCCTATTAACAAATTCAGCGTAAGGTTCATTAGCTCCTTGTATTACCTTAGATAATTGGCCTTGTAAATCTCCATGCCCCTGTAAAGTTTTCCATGCCCTAACCACAGCTGAAGCGATTTGTGAGTATATAGCAGGATCATATCTAATTTGTTGTAGCTGACCCTCATAAGGTCCCTCTCCTAACAACATATCTAGATTTCTCTGAGGATAACCAGCTGCTACATTTCACCTAGCCGTCTCCGTGCAAAATTCCTGATTGGCAACCTTCCATAACAGATATTGTCCTCCATTTAGCACAGCTTTGCACATACTAGCCCAATCTGCTGGCGTCATGTTCAAGTTGGTAATGGATTCGACCACGCTTACAGTGAAGGATGCTTGAAGACCATAGGTTGTTACAGCCTCTTTCAGCTGCTTCACTGTTTTGAAATCTAAAGCATGGTGAATTCGCTGCCCTCCTGTCTCCTCAAATACAGGTCCTGTCTCAGGATCCCATCTATCAACTTCAGGGGTTGAGGGCCACTCAGCATATGTTGTCTCCATATACATAGGTGGAGCTGTTGGTTGGACACCCATGCCCTCTGGTGATAGAAAGGTGTTAGTAGCAACCTCCCGTTGTAACTTCTCCCCTGATAGCCCTTCCTCCTCTAAACTTTTTTCCCCTGTCTGAGTAACTCGAGAGACTTCCTCTTTTAAGATGTCTTCTCCTAGACTAAGCAAACAAGATCGAACCAACGTCCATAATAATAATGTGCCAACTGGCAGAGTTCCTGGGCTTTCCTTTTCTATCTTTTTTAACAACCCCTCCTTAAGAAACCATGGGCTACATTTTTGCATTGTATCAACGTATGCCCTAACTTTTCTTGGTTTTACTGGGGTGCCTCCTTCCTCTAGCAATTTACTTAAAACTCTTTCGGTTTGTTTTTTACTAATTTCTGATCCCATATTTCTGCTACAAAGATAACGCAACCCAACAAGATAACACAAATCAAAACCGAAACAAAACGAGACAAAAGCTGAACAAAAATTCATTGTATCAATTTTTCTATTTTCTTGACATGTGCATCCGTGGTCTATCTCTATCTCTTCCTCAGGGCTGAACAACTTTTCTAGCAGCCTATTTATTTCTAGGGGCAGGCAGCTTGAAACAGAAACGTAACAAATCAAAACAAGAACACATTGTTTTTGGAAATGGTCGCCCATTCTCTCGCCCTGCCCTCAGGGGTGAGTAGTTTCACTTACCACCAAGCTTCAGGCCTTCCACCCCCCACCCCCCCCCCCCCCGCCACCAAATGCCGCAATCTGGCTGGGCACAAAATCAGGAGGTCATGAGCCACTTGTAGGTTCAAACAGGAACTACTTTTTTGCCAGACCCCAACGGGAACTCTCCAGAACTCCACAGAAACTCCACGAGAACCAACGGGAACTCAACGAGAACTCTGCGAGAACTCCACGAGGACTCAAAAGTAGTGGGCACCTGAGGTAGCAGGAGCCGCCTTATTGCCAGACAGCAGAGGTTTATATACACAACTGAATACACAGCTTGTTTCAATTTAGCATCATCCAGTTACAGCAATCAGTCATTATCTTAATAATTATACACAGCTTAACTTAATTATCATCATCTTAATGGCTCACTGGCGTTACTTCTCAACCATTCCTTCTGGCAAAATGCCAGGTGCCATCTTGACTTGGTTGTGGTTCTCAACAATCTATGTCCTCTGAACACCTTAACACCTCTTCTTGCCCTCCTATTTGGAAATTTTATGTGTGTCATAGTCTTATGAATTTATCCATCTGGGGAGGTGCTGTGTGTTTTTCTCTGTGTATTGACAAACTCAGATGGAGATTTATGGAAGTACATTTAAAACACACAAGTACCCCAAGAAATACTATATTTTTTCATATATGCATGTATTTATTATACTTTATTTATATATAATATAAACATAAATTTTAGGTATATGTCTTTGAAACATAAACACATACATATATTGGAATATTACAGAGAGTCTTTGAGGGGATAAAGGAGATAGGAATGGGAATTAGAGGTTAAGAAAAAAGAGGGAGAGAGTTTTTCTGGGATCAATGATGATAACCTATGGCCCAAAACAAGACAAAAGATGAGAAGCCTTTTCTTAAGAGGGGAGAAAATATGGATGAATATATTAGGCAGAATGAGTGATCTTTTATTTATTCACTTATGAATGAGTTCGTGGGAGAAGTCTGCAGAGCAGCTCAGTATAGGTACAAACTTAACTGAATTTTGACATTGTTGCTTCAAAAGTCCCCATGAACAGTAAGCTCACATCCACAGATCATCTACCATGTGTCCAGCACAGTGCTAGTCATTAAGGGCATGACAATAAACAAGGCAGATGCCAACTTTAAACCTGTCAGGCAAGCACAGGACATGTGTACTATGGTCCTCAACCTTGTGAGAGAGAGGTGATAATATCATCCGCACCACAGACAATGGCAAGTTACGGCATATACAGTCAGATAACTTGCACAGGGCCACCTAAGCACCAGTGGGAGAGGCAGGATTTAAACACCAGTGGTGTGATTCTGGAGCCCACATGCCCACAAGTGTAATTGTGGCATATGAGATGAGGAGTCCTCTAATTCAAACACGTTCTCCAGCTTTGGTCCTTCACCTTCAATGGACTAGTTCAACCCACAATCCCAGAAATTGTAGGGAGTCTGACATACTTCACATGATTAAAAAGTCTCAGGGGTGAGGGGAAGCACACAAATCTATATATTTTCCTGGTCAAGTGCTGCCAGTGTCCCTTATCTGAACGCAGTCTGTTTTTTTTTTTTCTTTTTGCCCTCTCTAGTCATATCAATTTTGGTATGGACTATCACCTCTTCTGTTCCTGTCATCTCCTTCACACCTCTCCCAGCCTTTACTAAAGGTTTGGGGAGTTCATGGGAGAAGTTCATTGTTGCTTCAAAAGTCCCCATGAACACTAAGCTCCAGCTTGCTGCCAGATGTTGAATGTTGTGGTCTTTGCTCTTTCCAAATATTCTTTCCGCAGAGTGGCATGTCTCCAAACCCTAAATTCCTGTTGGATTTCCTACGAACAGCAATTTGGCTCTTGTGTTAACTCTCTTCTCCCCAGCTTATCCTAGTGATTTGGGGTGATAGACAGGGAAAGAGAATATGTGTCATGGCCAAGAGGTTTCAAAGCATTTCCTGGACAGAGTAACCTCACATATGTATTCTGCCATTGTCCTAGTGAATTGAGGGTGACAGTCAATGCTTCTTGCAATGGGCAGTGTTTCTCTCTACACTGTCTGAGCGGTGACTGTGAAGTACAACGGGAGCTTTCAGGATGGCCTCCATCCTAGACCACAGGGAGAGTGAGGGGGAGGACCAGCAGAAGCGATGGCTCTATCCTGGAAACACAGACAAGGAGCAGTGAAGGGACGGAGGCAATGCTGGAAGTGCTCCAAGTCCAAGAGTCTAGTCCATGGCCAGGGATGAGACAATGCCCACTTTATTAGAAATTAAAGACTAATAAAGAGAGAGTGGCAAAGGAGGAGGAAAAGTGAGCAGAATATTGGTAGCCAGACTGAGGAATCAATTTATCTGAAGGCTGTGAAAATTCATTAAAAATTGTTATGGAGGGACGATTGTGATCCGAGTTCTCTTCTTACCTTCTTCTTTTCCTCCTTTCATTCCTCTCTCCCTCTCTCTACTGCCCTTCTCTCTCCCTTCCTCATTCTCTCTCTCCCAAAATGATCATGGTGGCTACAGAATATGGAGAATGAGTTGGAGAAAGCAAAAGTGGAAGTTTTTGCTGTAGCAATTTGGATATTGTCAGTTGAGCAGAGAAAATTGGATGGATTCAAGAGTTACTCAAGGTTTTGATGGAGAGAGGGAGAAACAGTGAGGAAGAAAGAGACAAAAAGAACGGGCTACTGGATGGTCTGGGGGTAGAGCAATGGATGATTCACTAGGATAGGGAATCCAGAGGAGGAATTAGTTGAGTTGAATGAGCATATAATGAATTCAATTTTGGTGCTGAGTAATGGGATTTCCAAGTGGAGGTGATTGGTGGGAAGGTGGATATGAGCATCTGGACCCCAAATGATTTCTGTCTTGAGAAACAGAATTCACTTTTTTCATCAAACAGTTGTTTGTTGATGACATGGAGTGGATAACATTACCTACTCCGAGTGGCCACATGTGAAGAGAAAAAGACCATGGACCAAATTTCCATTAATATCAACATTTTAGGGATGGAAAAGGAAAGAGGACCCATCATAAAGACAAAGAATGGTGGAACTAAGTTGGAAAGGACTAAGAAACCAAGGTCAAGAGCACTTAAAGAAGGAGAGGGTAGTCATTTATATCAAAGCTCAGAAACACGTTCTGGAAATGGTACCCCTGTGAGTTACGTTTACTTGATTTTTGACTTTGTTGAGTATGAATTGGCCGTGTCTTGATGGACAGCACATATCCTTTCCCACTCTCAAATGTCTGGGTCCATGCTCTTCTGGGAGCTCAGACATTGTTTTCCTTTATGAGGAGAAACTTATTAATAAAAAGTCATTCTCTTAATAAAAACCTCAGAAAGTCTAAGGCTGAGTTCTCTGTACACATAAATATGGCAGCAATTAATCTCTTGACATTCACCTCATTACATGCCAAACACCATGTGCTTTAGAAAAGGGGAAGTACATGTATGAAGACTTGAATTGGATGTCAACATACTTTATATTTAAACAGAGATATAAAAATTGTGGTATATATGTGTGTTAAGAATTTTAATGCAAAAAACCAACGAACTACATGTATAAAGGCAAAAAAAAGAATAGTGTTATCTTAGATTAGGTAGAGGAAAGTGAAAAGAGGGGAAGGTAGGGGCTGTGGGATTAGAAAGATAGTAGAATAAAATGAAACAGACATTATTACTTTATGTATGTATGTGACTGTATGACCAATGTGACTCTACAATATGTATACTCAGAAAAATGAGAAATTATATCCCATCTATGTATGATATATCAAAGTATAGAAGTGCATTCTACTGTCGTGTCATGTATAACTAATTAAAACAAATAAATTTTTTTTAAAAAAAGAGGACTTTTCTCCTAACTTTATGTTTTGCTGGCTACTCCCTACAGAGGTTTCCTAGGTGAACCTTTTATTCCCTGAGGCAATTAAACATTTAAATACTATATTTTTGTTAATAAGTATAGGAAATGGGACTTTGTGTGCATGGTACGGTAGAGATGACTTAGATCATAAGATGTAGACGTCTTAGATTACATACTACAGGATGGCTGGTGTCACATCATGCAGTGGGCTGGTACTAAGACTTCCTGAATGCTTGATCTCCTGGCTTTTGGAGCAGTCTCCACGTGGACTCCATAGATTTCAAGTCAGCTGACTTAAATAAGCCTGGTCACAATTCTGGAAACTAGGCATCATATCAGCCACTCAGAGAAAAGAAAAACAAGTTTTGGAAAAATACTTCTTAAAGTTAAAAAGAGGAATAAAAAAGCTTTCACTTCCTTTAATTGGTATGAAATTTATATTCTTAGGACTTGAGTGCCTGGAAATTGTATGCTTCCCATTTTTTTTCCCATTTGAACTAATTTTGATCACAGAAAATTAGAAGCCCATCAGACAATCTGCAACGTTGGCAGCCATTCTTACATCTCACCAAAGAGGAAAGAGAGCCCAGCTAGTTGTGATAGCTGTTATACAGAATTGAACTGGCCTCCAAAGGATAGAGTGCATTCACTTTCAAGATGTGCTGAGAAATTCAGTCTTGAATAAGAGTTAGAAATGATAACTAGATTATATTACAAGTATATCCTTTTGCTCAATTCATTGTTTTCCACATGTCTAAAAAATGAATAAAACCTGAATTTTCCTCTTTTATATTTCTTACTCACCATAAGGTACTGTCTATTGTGTTAGCTTTCTGCTACTATGACAAAATACTTGAGACAATCAATTTAAAAAGAGAGGTTTAATAAATAAATAAATAAACAAGCAAATAAATAAATAAAAGAGAGGTTTATTTTGGCTCACAGTTTTCGAGGTTTCGATCCATGGCCAGTTGGTCCCTTTGCTTTTGGGCCTGAGACAAGGCACTATGGGAGACTATGGCGGCGGGGGGGACCCTTATGGTCTGCATGCAAAAAGGGGGTGGAGGGGAAAAGGGGAGAGAGAGAGAAAGGGGGAAGGAAGGGACTGGGTCCAATATCCCCTTCAAGGGCATACCCCAAAGATGGAAGACCTCCCGTTGGGCTCCATCTATTAAATGTTCCACCATCTCTGAAGAGCACTACCCTGAGAACTAAGTCATTAATCCTTGGGCCTTTGGGAAACATTTATCCAGCCACAGCATTGACTACAAAAAGACCTGAAATAATTTTTTAACATAGGGGAGGTCTTCCCATTTTCTGGCTTCATTTCTTCCCAAGAATTAAAGCATCTGGGCCCCATTGTTATCAGCTTTTACAGGAATGGTTTTCATTTGACATTTTATACATTCTTCTTCTTCTTAAACAACTATTTGGTAAATGTGTACACCACTTTTTTTTTTTCTGGTATCAGAGATTGAACCCAGAGGCATTTAACCAGCGAGCCACATCACCACCCTTTCAATTATTTATTTTGAGACAGGGTTTCACTAAGTTGCTGAGGCTATTCAAGACATTTGAATTTGTAATCCTCCTGCCTCAGCCTCCCAAGCCACTGAGATTAGAGGCACGTAGCACCGTGCCCAGCCTGTGGTCAGAATTTTGTAAGTCTTATGAAAAAAAATCAGTAGAATCCACTGAAGTTCATGATTCTAGGAAACACACTTCCTTTTTATGTGGCTGAACTGATATACTTTTTTTTTTTAGATAGAAAATGAGCACTTCATCACTTAGAGTATTTGCTCCCCTTTAGCCATAGCCATCAGAGGATTCAGAGTCAAACACCATAAGCTAGTTGGTCCTTACTGATCACGCCCGCCTTTCTGTGTGCTTTCATAGTGGTTCCCATACTAGAGACAACATGGTGCATGTTCAGAGGCAGATCAGGATTCAAACCCCAGCTCTGCCTCTGGCCACTTGTGTGAATTTGGCCACCCACTGACTTCCATGCATCCTAATGGATGAACTTTTCTCATAAAGGTATATGTGAGAATTAAATGAAAACCTATTCTATGGCCCCTAGTATGTACTCAAAGTTAGGTTATTTACTTAGTTTAAGCTGGACCACCTTGAGTTTTATGCTTTAAGGAGTTTAAATCTGTCAATGGTGGGAACTGAGCAAATACTGTACATCTCTCTCTCTAGCAGTATGAAAATCCTTTCATACAGAGGAGGAAGAAAGTCTGTGAGAAACAAGAAAGGTGTGTACAGTCTCCTGCATCATTAGAAAGTTGAGCTTCCCTTATAATTACTTGTAGCATAACATGTTTTAGTAACTTGCTCAACGTAGAGCTTCAAGGAAGTCACTGACAACTGATTGAAGCTAACATGAAAAAGCTAATTCATTTGGTATTCTTGTGTTGTTATTTAAAATTCTGGAATTTCTTTATGAATTTCCCTTCTAGAATAAGTCAGAAATTCAGAAGCTTTCTCATATACTCTCTCACCTGACTTACACTATAATTACAAAATTCATTTTCAAAGTGGCTATTGGAGAAATCAAGATGGTCTTTGGCCATGAAAAAATTTTATTATCAATCTCTTGGTGTGTAAGTACAAAGTATAGTCTAGTTTACAAGTGAACTTAACTTTTTTTTAAATAAATAAAATTACACCGAGTTGGTCTGACTCTGAATTCAGAATATTGGACTTTGCGTTCTGCTTTGTTGCTAACTAGTGGTCTGACTTAAGACCACTACTTAATTTCTCTGTCACTCAGTTTACTTACCTGTGAACTGAGACCTGGAGTTCTCATTTTCTTCATCTGTAAGAAGTGTATAGCAATGATACTTACCAGTTTGTTGTAAGCATATGAAAATTTAATATTTGCAAAGCACTTTGAACAGGGGCTAGTGTGCAATGTGTTGTGTCTTTTTGTTTTTTGGTTTTTTTTTGTACCTAAGCCACATCCCTAGGTCTTTTTTAAATATTTTATTGAGAGACAGGGTCTCACTGAGTTGCTGAACTGATAGGATTTCCGTACCTCATGGTGCCTCGCCAAGCAGCACCTCCATTTCTCACAACATCACTCCAGGAAAAAAAAGCCCTTCAGCCCCTGATTGTGCTTTGTCCAGTGGAAGCCAGCTAGATGAGTGGCATGTATTTACTTCATAGTGCCCTCAGTTCTGCCCTTTGCCTCTGAGTGGATTTTGTATGTCAGGCTGCAGAAGCAGTGACATCCTCAGCATTAGCTTGCTTACTTTTCTTATCTGAGCAGCTTCCTAAGGAACAGCTGTCCTGCAGTGCATACAAGAAAGTAGCTTGCCCTAGTTCCCTGGTCCTAGTACCCATAAGAGAAAGTGAACATCTAGATAACATAAAGGAAATAGGTTTGTTTGCTCACAGTTTTGGAGACTAAGATTAGGCAGCCCTATTGATTCACCCTCTGCTGGGGGTTTAAAGGTTGCTGGCATCATGGTGGGAGGAGGCATTGGGGGCATGAGGTCACATCACAAGCCAGAAGCCAGAGAGCTGGGTGGGGCCAGGCCTGCTCTTTTATAGTCATGCTCTCATGTGAGACGACTCGAGGCTCCCTAGCACTATCTTACGTCCTCTGAGTGCAGCTCCCCCAGTGACATAAGACCCCTCACTAGGTCCCACTTATCAAAGGTCCTTTCACCTTTTCAATCACTACTCTGGGGCCCCAATCTCCAATATATGAACCCCTGGGGGACACACTCAAACCATATCCAATCCACAGACATTAACAAGAATTCCATGTTTTGAGCGTGGCTTTTTCTTGAATGGGCATTTTTTTTTTTTTTTTTTTTACTACTGAAGACTCTTGACTAATTTTCTAGAACTTTTGCAAAGTTATTTTGTGGGTGTTTTTTGTTTGTTTTTTTGGTGCTTCTGTAATGGAACAAGGGCCTGATGCTTTCAAGTCTGTCATGTGCTGACTTCACCTTCCCCAGAAACATTTTGTCACTTGAAAAGATAATCAGAGGCAGAACCCCAGTGAATTCTAGAATTAAAGGGAAATAAGGAATAAATCAACAAGGATGCTGAAGGACGGAAAACCAAGTTCAGAAGCATCTCAAAAATGTTTGGCTAATAGTGTTAAAACCTACAAAGATGTCAAATGAGATGACGACTAAGTAAGACAATGAACTTGGGTCTACAGAAGGATGGCGTGGAAGCAATATCATGCATGGCTATGGAGAGCATCCACCTGACTTTGAAGCTGCACAGGATAAACACTAAGGTTCTCAAAAAAAAAAAAAAACCTGAAACTTGAAAGCTACATCACCAAAGGGTGTTTAGCAAAGTGACAAGACACCAAGGTTTGATGAAATCAGATTTGTATAGCTTATCAGAAACTGCTAAGATAATCAGAGACAGAACCCCAGTGAATCCTAGAATTAACGGGAAAAGAGGAAGAAATTAACAAGGATGCTTAAGGATGAAAAACCAAGATCAGAAGCAACTCAAAAATGAAAGGTGAAAGGACCTTTAAGAAGTGGGACCAGCGAGGGTTCTCACTCACAGGGGGAGCTGCTTTCAGAAGGAAGTAAGATAGTGCTAGGGAACCTCGAATTGTTTCACATGAGAGCATTACTATAAATGAGCAATTCCCAAAAACATCGTCTTCTATGTGATACTCGCCATTCTAAGACATGCATGTCTTCTGATCGCGTGTCACCTCTTGTTTGCTGCTGTTTCAAATGATGTTTTTGTGGCTAAGAAACTGAACGCCAGAGTTCCCCCTTCTCCTTATGAATCCATTTAACTAACTTCATTGAATAAACTCTCTTTTGCATCCCATCTTGCATCCCAGGGCTGATATAGATTTCTCCTGATAGTATCATATTTTCACATGTCTTTCTCTAAATTCAAATGGATTAATTTTATCTTTAACAGCTAATCCACCAGAGTTAAGAGAAACAAAGAAGTGACCTCAGGAAGCCAAGATTTTGGGTCAGACTATAGTAGGAGTCAGGCAATTTTGTTTTGATCCAAATCAGAGAACATATAATGTAGATGTAGCCCTCTTAATGTATGTCATAAAGGAATATAATATAGAATGTGTAGAAGATCTTGGATGAGCCCATTCCTACTTAGAAAAATAATTCAAATTTTATGCAATATTTGACTTAAAGTAGATCAGTGCAATGGATTAAATGTCTCTTCCAAAATTCATGTTGAAATTCAATTGCTATGGTAAGTATCAAGAGGCAGCACCTTGGAGAGGTGATTAGGCCATTAGAGCCTGCCCCCAAGGGCAGACAATGGAAATTTGGCACAGCCACTTTTATCTCTTGTTTTGTACATGTTTGCTTGCATTTTGGTTTTGTTGTGATGCAGAAAGAAGTTCTTCTCCAGATGTGACCCTTCCATCTTGGACTTTAGAACTATGAGCCAAATAAACTTCTATTACTTATAATTACTCAGTCTGTGATATTTATTCTGTTCTAGCTTTAGAAAATGGACCTAGACAGGCAATTTCTCCTGTACTCAGTCTTTCACTTGCTCCTCCCACATACCCTTACTGGATGCCCACATGATGCTGGTATTGTGTAACTGTGTATATAGAGAGAAAGTACTGTTCCAGCCCCTCAGAGGCTTTCAGTTCACTACAGAGGCAAAGATACCGTTAGAGGACAAGTGCAATACACTGTGGTGGGTGAAAGAAGGAGTGAGCAATGCAGCAACTACATGCTGACAACAGATGCCTGAGTGGGTTGGAAGACATGTTGGCTGATCAGTCCATCCGAGACGGGTGATCACTGTCATCCTCTTAGTAAGAATGCATGACTGTATTTACTTCTTTGACAAGGATGTGGTTTTGTGGCAAGGTTTACATTACAGCATGGTTTGATACACATCAGGAAACAGATATACAAAGCAGTCTTGAGTAACTCAAAGCCTACAGGGTGTCTAGTAAGATCCTGTTAACTATAAACCACGAGCTGGGTGCTACTGGGCTTCTAGTATGGACAAGACCAGTGTGAGTCATGCTGTTTATGTGCAGGCTTAGGCAACACAATGAGTATACACACTGCTACACTTCCTTTCCTCAGTATGACCTCAGCAGTCAGAGTATTACAGGAGAGGAAAAGTGAAGGGTTACAGTCAGATGAGACTACTAGACTTTAGCCACACAATATAAAATGTTGTTATCTATGTTATGATACCCATGGGATAAATAACCCTGGTGTTCAATGTGAAGCAAAAGACTCAACAGAGACTTAGCTGTGGTCATAGCTGATTAATGGAGGTATGTTGGCATGAACACAGTACTTAGAGTTGCAAGACTTGGATGCTGAATCTGGTCTGGTTGCTGCTCTGTGATGGCTTAATGTTAGTAAAAACACCCATCCATTCATGAATATCATCTATGAGCCAATAGTTTTGAGTGTTAAAGGATTTATAAATCTGTATACACTGCAATAGAAAAGGTATGTAAGTAAGCTAAGCACAGCACAATATAATATGGGTAAAGCAGAAGAAGCACTTAAATCAGGAGGAGGTTTCTCTGGGAGGCAGCACCTGATTGAATTTTAGAGGATGCCAACAGATGGCCAGCACAAGATTGATAAAGGGAAAGACTGAAAGATTGTTTTGTTTAATACTGGTCTCTCTGATATTGGTATTTCTAGAAAGCAGATTCTTGCCATAAGGCAGGACCCTTATTATCCTAATTTGGAATAAGGGTTTCCCCTGAGCAGGAAGCCAGGGGAAAAACATACTGAGAGTCCCATTCAAACAAACAAACATTTAAGTTTGTAATGGCTAGACTCCTTCAGCTATAAAAGCGTACTAAATTCATCACCATGAATTTAGCCAATCTTGCCCCTTGGCTGAAGAGACTTTGGTGTACCAGAAGGAATACTAGGTAGAGCTTAGGCATCGACTCTATATAAACCCTCATCTCACACTTTGATCACCATTACGCCCATTTTTGGGCTCAGATAATAAGGTTGAGGACAGAGACAACAATTTTAATAACTTTTCTAGAGGTTATGGCCCATTTAATCTCTGGATTTTAAAAATGTTGTTAACATCAAATAAGAAGGAGACATATACATGTGAAGTCCCTTGATGATATTCTTTATGTCCTTAATATTTTTAAAAATTCTTTAAAGAAACTCTTAACAATTGTGTATTGCTATATCCACTTAATATGGATTCTATGCATCTATTAATTTATCAGTTTCTGAATTATTTAAACACAATGACAGTTATGCTATACTAAATCTGAAACCAGGTTATGGATGTATGAAAAATATGATCACAAAGTTTTATACAAAAATTTGTATTCATTCTCTTCCTCTTTAATGCCTTACACCTTGGTGGAAGTGGAGCAATTGCTACAAAGAGAACTCACAACCAAGAGTACACAGATGAATGTTATGTTCTAAGGTCCAATTTACAAGTCAGAAAAAGTCCTGTTTCATATTTTAGAAAGAAAGGCATTCTAACAAATGTTCAAGAAACCTTCTTTTTCCTATGTAGAAACATTGCTAGAATTGGGGAGAAGGGATCGTGGCAACAAGGGAAAGTATTAGAAGAACAACGTCTATTCGATCAATCAACAAATATATGAAAAAATGTTCACCATCTCTAGCAATTAGAGAAATGCAAATCAAAACTACTCTAAGATTTCATCTCACTCCAGTCAGAATGGCAGCTATTATGAAGACAAACAACAATAAGTGTTGGTGAGGATGTGGGGGAAAAGGCACACTCATATATTGCTGGTGGGACTGCAAATTGGCACAGCCAATATGGAAAGCAGTATGGAGATTCCTTGGAAAACTGGGAATGGAACCACCATTTGACCCAGCTGTCCCTCTCCTTGGTCGATACCCAAAGGACTTAAAAACAGCATACTACAGGGACACAGCCACATCAATGTTTATAGAAGCACAATTCACAATAGCTGAACTGTGGAACCAACCTAAATGCCCTTCAGCAGATGAATGGATTAAAAAATGGTGGCACATATACACAATGGAATATTACTCAACATTAAAAGAGAATAAAATGGCATTTGCAGGTAAATGGATAGAGTTGAAGAATATAATGCTAAGTGAAGTTAGCCAATCCCCAAAAAATCAAACGGCGAATATTTTCTGATATAAGGTGACTGACTCATAGTGGGGCAGGGAGAGAGGGAGCATAGGAGGAACAGACAAACTTTAGATAGGGCAGAGGGGTGGGAGGGGAGGGGAAGGGTCAGGGAGTTAGCAATGATGGTGGAATGTGAGGGAATCATTATCCAAAGTACATGTATGAAGACACGAATTGGTGTGAACATACTTTATATACAACCAGAGATATGAAAAATTGTGCTCTATATGTGTAATAAGAATTGTGATTCATTCTGCTACCATGTATTTAAAAGATAAAAGCAATTTTTTTTAAAAAAAGAACGTCTATGAGTAAAAGCCTTCTCAGGAGCTGCCTGCGGTGTGTGAAAGACAGCATGGCTCCTCTTCTTGTCCCACTCCTGCCTCCCATCTCCACAGAACAAGGCAGGCATGACATCAGTTGAACCTGAGTGTACCACGTCACTGGGGGAGTAACGAGCAGGGTGGTTACTGACCCCAAAAGACTGTCTGGAGACAAGGGGAACCTGCACCAGACCCCTGGAAATAACCCACTGGGAATGGAGAGAAGACGCCGCAGTGTTCTTCTGAAACTTCCTGATGTCAGAAAGCTGCAAAGGGATGGCCAGCTTCCTGTGGTAGGCAGAAAGATCACCCACAGATGTCCATACCCTAACTTTGAAAACCTATGATTGTATTACCTTATATAGCCAAAGGAACTATGCAGATTTAATGAGATTATGCACCTTAAAATGGGAGGTAATCAGGAATTACCTAGTGGGCCTGATGTAATCATAAGGGCTCTTAAAAGCAGAGAACTTTCTGTGACTGAAGTCAGATTCAAAGCATAAGAAGGACTTGATCTACTACTGCTGGCTCGAAGGTGGAGAACTAAATCCTGTAAACTACTAGAAGGAGTCTAGAAACAGATTTTTCTCAAGAGCCTTCAGATCAGAGGCAAGTTGTCTACATGTTGACTTCAGGCTTATGAGACTCTTTAGAGCACCCAGTTGAATTCGCCAGACTTCTGTCCTTCAGAACTATGAGATGAGAGTTATTTCAAACAAGTGAATGTGTGATAATTTGTTATGGCACCAATAGGAAATGAATACACACCCCTGACCACTTGTACATACCCTACAGCCACTTAATGGGCCATCTAAAGGGATCATGGATCCGTAAAATAAATCCAAATCTCAACTAATGGTCTTCATTGGCCAGAGTAGTCTGCCTTCTCTACCTCCAAATCCACATATGCCTTACCGGCTGCTTTTGTTGAACAGGTTGTCCAAGGTACAGGTAATATAAGAGGGTGAGAAAGTGGGTCATATCCATATCACCTCTTCCCCAGTTGTTACAAGCTCATAGGTATATGGTAGGGTCAAGGTGATTCAAAAAGGGCAATGTTTGGCATCAGTTAGTAAAAAAAATAAATTTCTGAATTTGGGATTTTAAGTCATATTTTTGTATGCCTATAATCCCAGCAACCAGGGAGGCTGAGGCAGGAGGATTGTGAATTCAAAGCCAGCTGCAGCAAATTAGCAAAGCCCTAACCAACTCAATGAGACCCTCTCTCTAAATAAAATATAACAAAGAGCTGGGGATATAGCTCAGTGGTTAAGTGCCCCTGGGTTCAATCCCTGGTGCCAAAAATAAATAAATAGATAGATAAATAAATAATATACATACAAAATAAAATCTGCAAGCTGACAGTGGTTGTATCTGGATTGTATAATTATGCATGATTTTAATTATTACTGTGCCTTTCCATGCTTCCCCAAAATGTCTGCAGTTACACTTTCAAATTTATTTTAAAGAAGTATATTTAATGAAATAATTCAGTTTTTTGTTTCCCTTTAATGGTTTGTACATTTTTGAGGTTATAGTCTATATCTTCTACTGTCACCCCTCCACATATACAATTTTCCACAACAAAACCTTATATTATGAAAATATGACCCCTTGTCTGGGCTCTTTCCTCCTCACCAACTTATTGCCCTGAGGTCATCTCCACTCCTCCTAATACTAAGGAACACCAGAAGCAGCTATGTCTGCTCGCTTATCTACTAGCTCCAAGCTACTAGTGAGACTGAGGTCGATCCAGGCAGGCTGGACTTAGAGCCCATTTTCCCTTTAGCTCACTTGTTTAGAAATCCATGCCATTTAGTCTTCTTGGCCCTCCATTCACTGAAAAAACCACACGCCTTGCCCATTCGTAGTAAATATACATTTCCTGCTTTTCAGATCACCATGGTCAAGTCTTTGTTTTGGGTTGATGATTCCTGTTTATCGAGAGGAAGAGCTCAGTCAATATTATGTTTCTGCTGCAGTGATCGCTGCTGATATTGTTATTACCTAGAGACTCTTCACACCAGTCTTTGTGCTTTCAGCAAATTCATAAGTGGTTGTGGAAATCACCTGTGTCCCTACCACATCTCTCCTCCCTTTGAGCTCTATTTTCTTCTTCAGTGAAACTGCCACAATAAACCCCTCCACTTGATTTCCACAACTCCACTTGAGTCTAGATTTCCTTTTAAATTAACACTTCCTTAGACTCAGTGTTTTCCCACAAATTTGAGTATTATGACTGTAATCCTTAAACAAACAGAAGGATCAGAGTTAAAATAAATGGATGCATATAAATAGTATTGGAGTATTCTTTTATCCTCAGCATCAGTTTCTTTTAAGAAAAATTGAGTACTATGGGAAAATTTCCACAGCAGGAAATACTTTTGTGGTTACCACTACATTTAATATATTTATGCTAATTTAAATCTTGATTTAAAATATGGCTCCATCTGGAAATCTGAGTCATTTTGTGATTAAGGAGGAAAGAGAGAAAGAATATGAAATTGAACACAGAGCAAAAAATCTTTCCTGCTTAAAAATGCATTTATTTACTAAGGGTTTTTCTTTCAAAAGAAATCCTGGTGTGCCATATTAAGAAGTGGGGCACATAGGGATCCTTAACATTGCCAATTATTTCTCATTTAAAAGTCTTCCCCCTACTGAAGTCAAGTTCACATACCCATTTATATATCAAGGCACAGTGGAAAGAATATGAATTTGAACTTTATTAGTTGCATAACTTTGGTTGTTAAACATCTCTTAACTTCAATTTTGTGATCTGTAAAATGAAGTTAATAATGTCTGTTTTATAATGTTGTGACTATTAAATAAATAAGTCCTTGAATTTAAACATGGTGCCTGGAAGGGAACGAGGCCTTAATACATACATGTGTCCCTGTTGTTAGTCTTTTACTTTCTACCTTCCCTTTGTGTGTGTGTGTGTGGGGGGTGTTGACATTTGAAATCATCACTTGGTGGTGTTGCAACAAGAGAGGCTGGCACCTGACATATTCTAGGAATTTGTGGGACAAGGGCCCTATAGGTAAGAGATGTAGGAAGCTGTATACCTGTGAGGAGGAGGACTATCCTTACTGTCAGCCAGAGACTTCCCTTAGGCTTATTGGGCAAAGAAAGCATGGAAATAATTTGGGCCTTATTTGTATCTAATCTTTATCTATAACACTTAAGGGGTGTTGCTTCTTTATTTAGCAAATGGAAAGAGCCTGCTGCCTTCATTTGGCCCCATTTCAAGAAAGCAGCATTCCACAACGTTGCTTGTGATTCAGTGTTTTTTTCCACTGGCATCCCAGCCTGAAATTTCTTCCTCTTTACAGAGGAACATGCTACTTACTGTATGCATGGCTTGAGTCACCAAACTGGATAGACAGATAGCTTAGCCCAAATCACTACATGCTTGGTGGATTCTCAGCTGAATTGAATTACCTTATAACTCTTTGATGTTACATAAGATCATACAAAGAAGATCTGTGATTGCAACCTTATATTTTCAATGCAATTTTGGAAGGCTCACCTGTCTAAGAATCAACAGTGACTAGGTGACAGATTCCTTAACATCAGAGATATTAACTTATTCCTCTTCACTTCTACATTTCCAAGTTCACTGCCTGAAACACTGTAATACTACACATGAACATTTTCATTAATATTAAATATATATTTATACACTATGCTGTATACCATATATTTGTATATCATACTATTCAGAAACTTCAATAATATAATGGAGTTAAAGAAGATAATACTAAGTGAAGTTAGCCAATCCCCCCAAACCAAATGCCAAATGTTTTCTCTGATATAAGGAGGCTGATTCATAGAGGGGTAGGGAGGGAGAGGATGGCAGGAAGAGACAAACTCTAGATAGGGCAGAGGGGTGGGAGGGGAAGGGAGAAGGAAGAGGGTAATTAATGATGGTAAAATGTGATGATCATCATTATCCAAAGTACATGTTTGAAGACACGAATTGGTGTGAATATATGTTGTATACAACCAGAGATATGAAAAATTGTGCTCTATATGTGAAATCAGAATTATAATGCATTCCGCTGAATATATAAATTAAAAAATTTAAAAAATAGTAACTGATTAGCCTAGGAGAGTGAAATACTATGAGATTTTTTTCACTTGTCTAACCTCTCTTCAGACTTACATCTTAGCCTGGACACTACCTTTTTAATAAAATTTTCCCTGCCCTTTAGGAAGGTCAGGTATTTAGTGTTCACACTTCTCCCTATGTAGGTCTTTTGTCCTTTTCCCTAGCTACTGGTAAGAAAACAACAACAACAACAACAACAAACAATAACAACAAATGGGAAGATAGACTGGCCCTTGTCTAATACTGTACTTGGTACAGAGAAGGCATTCAATAATGTTTCCTAAATGAATGGCGGGGGGGAGGTAACATATTGTTCTGTTGTAGTTAGGGGTTATTTTTGTATAGAAAAGTCTATTTTTTCTTATTCATTGCCCAAATAAAAACAATCTAGCTATGAACCTCAATGCCTACATTTGAATGCTACAGGTCAACGCTAAAAATGAAAAAGCAGATGAGAAAGTGTCTTGTGGATTTCTATATGAACATATATTCTAAGTGGTGTTGAAATTAGTGAATGTGCTGAGTGTTCTCCAGTGCAGCTGTTGTGCAGTAGTTTGGAGGAGTTATTATTTTAGGACTTTGCCAAATGGGGAAACCAAAGAGAAGAGTCAAGGGAAAATACTTCCCCAACACCCTTTTGAAGGCCTATGAAAACCAGCAGCTGTGGGGAGAATACTTTGTTCCAGGACTCTTAAGACCTTCTTATTCAACTAGTTGATAGGCAAAATACATAATTCTCCATGTGATATTAGGCAAGGTATGATTTAACAGCAATGCCCATTCATTACAGGTTCCAAGGTGATGTTTGATGGTTTTAAATAGGTAGCGTCATGCCATATTGCACAATGGAAAATCTATTTTCAGTACAGATTCCAAGCAGGAAGCTACATTTCTCATCAAAAGGTGTTTAAGATGCATCTGCCACAGCCAGGATACTGACACAGTGCTGATTAGTCTAGAAAGGACGTACACCTACACATCCCCAAAATATCTTGCCACTGACAGAGGACTCAGGGTAGAGAGACAGGGACCTATAATACCTACAGCCAAAGACTGGCAGGAAGGCAGATGGCTAACACAGAAAGTCATGAATGAAAATTGGCCAGTAGACCTGTTACTTTACAACTGCACTTGAGCAGTTGTAAAACAGAGAATGAAGAATTTGGTAAGAGTTCCAAAAAAGTAGACTTGCAAAAACAGCACAAAGCAAGACAATGTGGGGCAAACAAACAAACAACAACAAGAATCCCCAGATGTAAAATCAAAACATAATTTGAACTTGGGGCTGGGTTGTGGCTCAGTAGTAGAGCGCTTGTCTCGCATGTATGGAGAACTGGGTTCGATCCTCAGCACCACAAAAGTAAATAAAATAAAGGTATTTATTGTCCCTATCTACAACTAAAAAAAAGTCTTTAAGTTAAAAAAAAAACATAATTTGAACTTAAAAATATTTCCTAGGCCATCTTGATCGAGGTCATACTAGTTCTTTAGAGAGGATGTCCTGGAGATTGCTATGAGAACTTCTGTGTATCTTTTAGAATTTATCATGATATCATATGCACATTTGCACATGCATGTCTATATTCATGTCTGTACACATATTTACTTATGCATACTGAGCTAAACATACACTTCTTATAGAAAAGGTATTTATTAATTTTAATAGACACTGTTATTGCCTTCATAAAGTTCCAAGTTTAAAACTCTCTTTACACTATCATATCTGTCTACTTTTTCCATCTCTCTCACCTATGTATCTGTATCCAAATATCTTCAAGCCAAATGAGCCCTATTTGTTATGACTATGAATACTTCAATTCTCAGAGTGGCCAAAGTCACATGGGTACTTTTTTTCACAGAATTCTGACATACTGAATAGGACTGAACATGTGACACCAAACACAAGAATAAAATCATGATTAACAGTTGCATAAGGAAAATGTGGCAAGGAGTGAGACCAGAGCAATGCAGGATTTGGGAGGAAAGTGATATCAGTTTCCCAAAGACCTTATTACACTCCCCACCCTATATACTCCAGAAGGGATCTTCTTGACACCCTTTAGCATGAGAGGCAGAAGAAATGTTAAGTGAGGCAACAGATGAGGGTTCATTCCCTTTTCTACCTCCATGGACAAATGATTCACCCTCCTGAGTGTCACTTTCATCATTTTTATAGACAGAGATATCAGTCCATGGCAGCTTGAGGTTCAAATGTGATGAGTGTGCACAGTTCTAGAAGACACACAGCTGGCACAAAGTAGGTGACTAATGCATTTAGTGTGGTTTAGTCAATAACTGAACTCAAGTTGCTATATAATTGATTCATTGAGATTTCAAAGCAGTTTTTTGAATACAGTTAAAATTTCTTAAACATAGTTTGGATCCTTTTTTTCTTTTTTCAATCAGAAAAATACAGAAAGAATTTCTTTACTGTTTTGTTCAGAAATTCCCCCATTTGCAGATCTTGAGTAAGAATGACCAGGAGGTTCAGGGTACAGCTCGGTGGTGGAGTGTTTGCCTAGCATGCATGATATGGAGCACTGCACACGCACATACATACACAGGAAAAAGGCTGGGAGGTTTGTTACTTTATAAATTCTATTTTTAATCTTTAACCTTTACAGAAGCTTATGCCTCTGAACAGTTATTCCTCAAATTTTATCACTCTTTCAAGAAAGAGTATCCTTTTCTCAATGATTTTAGATTTTTTGATTTTAGATTTTTTTTAGATCTATTTTCTGAGGTTTGTTCTATATGCAGTATTAATTTGAGCATCTTTGTTCTATATGCAGTATTAATTTGAGCATCTGTCTCCCTGTTTGTAAGTTTTTCATATGGTTGGTTGGCAGATTCCTCAGCAGTTGTGATTTTTTAAATTTATATCCCCCAAAGCTTTTAGTAGAATAGTGGGCAGATAGTAAATGTTCAAACTTGATTTGCTAGGTGGACTTATTTTTTAAAAATCTCATCCTCAGAGAGCTGAGCCAGGACAGGCCATAAACACAAAAGTTTTGAGTTTGCGGGTCATCTACCTCTTGTCAGACTCTGAGACATCACATGCAATCCTCATAGGTTATAAAAAAAAGGTACCAACTCTGACTCATTACTGTGGAATTTCAAAAAGCCTGTCCTACTGTCACCTGTTCTAACTTGAAGATTCTTCAATTCTAAGCCCTGTTTCATGGAGAGGCCTGGAATGTAGCCCTCATAAGATAAGAGTATCATTCATTTTTCTTAAGATGCTATCAATGAAGTTAAAATAATTCATTAAGATATACCAAAGCCTAACCTCCATCAAGGACAGAAGGAGGAACTGGATTTATCTGCAATGGTTCCTCATGTGAATAAATGTTTACTGAAGTGAGTAAGCAGGACAGTTCCACCTAAAACTTGGAGAGGGGACAGACCAAAAAAGCAAGAAGGAAATGGCTCTCCTTTTCAGTGGTCCGTTTAAATCCAGAGCCCGAGGGTCTGCACTCCAGCTCCAGGCGTGGCACAAGGCGGGAGCTGGAGGTCAAGGCACCCTCCTCATTGGAGAGCCAGGCTGTCACTCACCCCTGAACTGAACCGAGCACAGAGCCTAAAACATCTGCTGCTCTGTGTGATCATCCTCTTCAGGAATGGTTTATTATCAAGCTAAAATAGGGCCAAGTTAAAACAGGATGGTTCAGTTCCAAAAATAGTATCCTGAGCTTGGATCTGCTCTCCATTATTAACCATCTGTTAGTGGTTCAAGGCACCACTCCATGCCTATTACCCTTAGCTTCCTCTCTGAAAAAAGAGGATGTTAAATCTCTTTTTTCTAATTAAAAAAATCTTCATTTCTCTCTTTTTTTTCTTTAAAATCCTTTCATCTTGGGCTAGGGTCATAGCTCAGTGGTAGAGCACTTGCCTCGCACATGTGAGGTACTAGGTTTGATTCTTAGCATCACATATAAATAAAGATCCATTGAAAACTAAAAAAAAAATATTAAAAAATCCTTATCTCTTTCATTTAAGTGAATTTCAGTTGAGTTATTTCCCATGGGAAATATAATGAATTCTCTTTCTTTTCTGGGATTTCATAATGGAATTAACCATCAACACATTTCTAAAGACGGCAGAGAAAAGATAAATTAATTCTTATGAAACACTCCTTATAAACTAAACTTTTCACATTTATTTCATTCTTGCAAAAGTATTATGAAGTAGAAATTTTCTTTACTTTACAGTTAAGGAAGTTGTGGCTTAGAGAAGTCTAGTAATAAGCCTAAAGCCACAGAGCAGGTAGGAGCTAGGTGGCACCAGGCATGGCTCTCAGGGTCTACATGAATGAAAAGCTCAGGTTCCCCCTAGGCCTGATGCCAGGTGTACTTTCCGAGGTACAGAAGGTAGTAGGTATCCCATTTCAACAGATGGACAGACTGAACTGAGGACAGAAGACTTCCTAAATTTTGTAGTAAATAAGCATTTTGATGACAAAAAGAAATCACACTTGTTTATAAAACAGAGTTTAAGTTCAGGCTGGTGACAAATCGTAGGAAAATAGCCTTTCATATGATAACTTTATTTCTATTTGATTCCAGCATTGGCACTTCAGAGTTTTTAAATGGTGAAATATGACAAATTGAGTTTGTTGTGTTTTTAAATTTTTTATTAAATTCTAGTAATACATTTGATATTGTTCCACTTTATCGAGGGGCACCTGACAATAAAATTGTATGTACATAAGGTATGCTTATATGATGACTTCATTAAGAGCATTTTTCTAAATGATGCATCCAGTTCCCCAACACACTGCGTCACTGTCCATGACATCTGTCATATTATAAACTTTTATTTCAAACTTTATTTCTTCTTATAAAAGTAATTTTCTCCACTGGAAATGATTAGGAAGGCTTCCCCAGCTGGGCATAGACCACAGCACACTGTAGCCAGCACTACACTTCCTCATGCTTCAGGAAAGACTTTCCTCTGAACTTCCCTTGTACATCTCTTTCTTTTTTTTCCCCCTGTGTTTGTGTTGGCTGTAAGCCTTTCAGTCCTTGCGTGTATTTGGCCAGGTGCCCAATGAGAGTCAGCACTTAGCCTGGAAGTATCATTTTCCAACACTGACAGAAGGAAAACTCCGCCTCCCACACCCACTTCTAATTACCATAATGCTACAAAACATGACATTGCATCGTTCACCCATCACTTGTGAGTGTCTACTTTTCACAGCTCTCATTTCTCCAGAAAAGGATTTTGAGCCACATGGAGAACATGCCTTTAAGCTACCCAGGTCCCCAGGGAGCACAGAGATGGTCCTATAAGCGATGGCTCCTCTGCTCAGCAATACTTCTGACGGTTTGCTCTTTCAGTGCACTAATCCTTCCTTTTCTCCCACTCAAGGTAAGGAGGAAGCAGAACCTGAGATGACTGTTTATTAGGATGCCTTACTTGTTTGTTAGTCTAGTTATTTTCATTACTCCTCAGTATTGTAGAGATAGTTGGAAGGAAGAGACCTGTGAGTGCAAATAGAGTAAATATAATCTTGATCTTATAATGGCATGGTTTTTGGAGCTTATTTGTGTGTTTTGAGACAAAAGTATCAGGAAGTGCTAAATGTTAGCTGCAGAACTGAGCTAGATGTAAAAGATAATTGATTGAGTCAACGGATTGGCAAATGCCTGTGGAGTATGTTTTGCCTTTCTGGAACTCTGCTCTACCTTCTTGAGAGGACAAACAAAGGCATAAAACATGGTGCCTTTCCTCAGGAAATTGTAGGCAAGCTACAATCTTGTAGAGGGAAAAGATTCCAGAAGATAATAGAGGGCAGAAAAAGGTAAGTTACATGTGGTTAGCATGTCTTTGAGAGAGGAAATAGCACTGATCCAGGGGTACAAAAATATGGATTCTGGTTCCAGGTCTCTCAATAATCAGCTATTTAAATTTGAGAAAATCATTTAATTTCTCTGGTTCTTTGCTTTTTCATCTGAAAAACAGTGGTAGGGGAATGGATTTGATATTACCATGTTGCTGCTTGCTATAAAATAGAATGATCAATAATTTATCTAATATTGGTATGTACACAAAGCTTTAGTAATTCAAAAGTGGGTGCAGACTTTGGGTTGGAGTAATCCAGGAAGGCTTCATGGAAGAAGGAGGAAGTAAGTGCCTATCTGGGAAGCCCCTGATGCTGATCAGGAATTTCCCACTGAGCTGCAGTGCAAGATGTGGGACCAGAGAATGGGATTGTCCATGGGAATGGAGATAAGTTAGCTTCTTTACTAGAAGATTTTCTCTGATGACTGTTACCAAAAAGAAAATAGGAAGCATTATATAATTCAGGAGTGAACCCATTTGGGGGTACATCTGAAGACTGCACCTTGGGTATATGCCCTTCTTAAGGAAGAGCTGGGGTGTGACTACAGAAACATTTCTCTAAAGGTGCTGACAAGAAGATTTCAAAGATGTGGTTCTACTACATCAGAGGCACTCCTAATCACAGACCTTCTCTCTCGGGGATGTATCAAAAATATGTGTGGACTTTCTAGAGCAATGAAGTTTGAGCAGAAAGAAAAGAATTGCCAGAATTTCTGAGCATTTAGGTTTCTGAAGAAGAGGAATGATGAGAAGAGCAATAACTTCCATTTAGAAGTGCTTTCTTCTGAAACTTCAAGTTTTATTAGGCAGATGGCTCAGAAGAACGTTGAATGTAGGTGTCACCATGACTAGAATGGGAGGGAAATACCTTTCTCAAAGGACACCTCTTGCCAGAATCAAACTTGGTTAATCCTCATTTTTCAACTATGATTCTAAATCCTCTCTCCTAAAGAACATGAAGTTTTTCAATGAGAAGATGGTCCAGAGTTTGTTCCAAATTTAGGGAAATGTGACAGGATGCTTAGAAGGCTAGTTTCTCTGATGAGCCTCCACTTTCCACCTGCCTGCACCTCCCTTTCCCTTTTGGCCATTAATAAACATCATTGGAGAGGAGATCTGAGTGGCTGGCAGATGGTGAGTCACTGTGAGGCAGCCACTTCCACCTTCTCAGGGACCCAGAAATTTTATTTTATTTTGTTCTCCACTTAGTTTTTATATACAAATCCCCACTTTTACAAATGTTAGATGGGAAGTTTGGCTCATTTTACACCAATAGATATTTCCTTGGGAGAAAAAAAAACAAATCATTTCCTCTCTTGAAAGATTCATTTAACTAAATGGTTAACTAAAAGGATAGGCTTGAGCTCAAGGAGTGTGGTCAATCTCCAGAGAACATAACCTCACATAAGTAAGTTGTCTCTGAGAAGCCAAATGTTCAGTAAAGTCCCCTGTTACAGTGAAATAAAGGACACTTCCAGAAGGGGAAGCTGTACTTGCGCTCAAAAGCACAGTAGATTGTATTTCTAAGTGATGATCTGCTTAGGGTTGCTTCAAAAAAAGAATTGAGTTTTTGCCATTTTGAGCTCAACTATTTGAGTCTAGGCTTAAACTAAAGTAAGGTTACAAGAACAACTGATCCTTCTAAGCAAAAACAAGTGAAACTGGAAGTCCCATGCCCTTCTTTATAAGTGGGTACTTACTCCTTTCAAACATCATCAGAATTATAAATAGAAACTGACCTGTGGAGTTCTGAATAAGACAAGCTGGGTTTGGATCACCTTGCCTCTTACAGTCTCCTGACCTTGGGCTAGTTACTTAATTAGGCGTCTCCTCGTTGCCTCATTTGTAAAGGATCATGCCAATTCTTACAGAGTTGCTTTAAGGATTAATGAGATAGGAAAGTGCCTGACAAGCTTGACAAGTGCTATGCTCTCAACAGATGGCGATTAGTGTTTGCAACATTACTATTAGTGAGATTACAATGAATGTAAACTTAACAAAATCTTTTAACAATATGGATATTCTTTCCCAATTTATCTCTTCCTCAAAGGCCATACCTTTCAGCCAACCTGATAATTTTTCAATTAGACTTCATTTATGGCAATAATTACAGAAAACCACAGTGGCAATTTCTATAGCTCTATATAGTAAAATCTAGATATTAAAGCAGCTTGCAATACAGTATCTGTAGTTTCTGGCTCTGGCAATTCATACAACCATGGTCTTGAATTTTCTCTATACTTTTTATACACTGTGGTACCTGGCATGAGATCTATGGAAGGTATCTTGGCACTCATTTATACTTATATTGTTACCTAATTGCTTTGTGTGTGTGTAAGCATGTCTTTCTAGAAAGATTATAAACTTTTTTTTTTTTTTGGTACTAGGGATTGAACCCAGGGGCATTTAAACACTGAGCATATCCCCAGGCCGTTTTTTATATTTTATTTAGAGACAGAGCCTCACTAAGTTGCTGAGGCTGACTTTGAACTTGCAATCCTCCTGCCTCAGCCTCCCAACCACTGGGATTACAGGCGTGTGCCACCCCAGCCATCTAAAAGATCATAAACTTCTTAAGAACATTAAATTGATCTCTTTAGCTTTCAATGCTATTGTAAGCTGTAATGATGTTGGGAATTTAGTACTTAAATTTTTGTCAATTCTTAATTATAATTAGCATCATTACCAAAATAGCTATATTTATTGAACAGGTTCAAGCAGGTTATATGGGAAAGCCCTTCACAAGAATCACCTCATTTAACCCCAACAACGACTTCAATGAGCTTTGTGCTATTATTTTCCTCATTTTCCAGATGAGGAAGTTGGGTTCAGAGAAGCTCTGTCACATGCCTATCAGGGGTTGATCTAAACTGAATTTCAGCTTCTCTCCTAAGACCACCAATATGAGGAGAAAAAAAATACAAGAACAAAATCAGGGACAGGGAATCTAGTGATTTATTTCTTAGAACGGTGGCTTCTAGACTTTTCTACTCTACTTCCTTCTCAATCAAATGTTCTCATTATAATTTCCAACATATGTATGCTAACTGGGATTTCAGTTTTGCTCTAGAAGCAGCCTAAAATTTCCCGGTCCATTCATCCTTTCCACTGGACTTGGATTCTCTTCAGACATCAAACATCTGTTCCCATTCTCACACTCAGCTGACAGTTTTGCCTTGTGGTTTCAAGAGGAAACAGGAGTGTGAGGGAAGAAGACTCAGAGCCACCGTCTACCTCCTGTGTCCCTGAATACTGCTTCTGTCCTGACAAGGGCCTACCTCTTTGACTTGGCACCAGCCAGGCTCCACCCAGCTCTTCCCTTTCCTGGAGAGCAATACTTGTCCAGTTTCTCTTTTCTTGTTTATCCTTAAATCCATTCTAATTAAGCTTCTTCCCTCATCACATCACAGAAACTACTTTTGTCAGGAACTCCAGTGACTCCAATGACTAAAGCCACCGCTCCATTCTCTGCCCTTTACTTTCGTACCTATCAGAAGGATTTGATAGCAGCTGGTCACTCCTTTCCCTAAGACACTTTCTTCTCAGACTCACTGCCTTTCCCTCAGAGTTTCCTCTGCTGGTTCCTCCTTCTCTGACCCCTGAACATGGCGTGTCCTGGTGTTCATCACCGTCAGCACTCCCTGACTTGACGGTCTCACACAACTTCACAACTTACAGCAACAAGCTGAAGATACCCAGATTTGTATCACCAGAACCCCTTATGTCCTGCTGACTACTCAGCCCCTTACCTGGACACCTACTAATCATCATGAATTAACATCTCCCAAACCAACTCCTGACTGGGCCCCCTCTAAATTCACTGTGCCCCTCTCCGCTACTAGCTTTCCTGGCACTTCGGCCCAGAACCTTGGCATCACCCTGGTGTCACACTTGCCTCTCTCACGCCCTGTCCCATGTTCCTGTCAGGCATCCCAGTGAGCCCTATTCTTCCAAGCTTCTCCCCATCTCTACCCTGGATCCCTAGTCAGTGGCCCTTGTTCTCTTGCCAAGATGAACACAATGATTTCTTCTCTGCTCTCACTGCTCTTGTCCTTGCCTCTTTAGTTCACTTCTAGCATAGCAGCCAGAGAAATCCTAAAGAAAGAGCATGTATAAATCTTTCTTTTTATTCAAAAGCTTTATTTTATTTATTTATCTTTATGTGGTGCTGAGTATTGAACCCAGGGCCTCACACATGCTAGGTAAGCACTCTACCGCTGAGCTACAACCACAGCCCTGCACCAATCTTTTAAGTTCAAAAAAGTCACAAGTCTTTTTGTCACAAGGAAACCCAAGAACTTTGATAGTACAAAAAAAAAATTGTGGTTGTACCTAATTGAAACAGAGAGCTCCCAAACTTCCTCATGCTGAGAATAAAAACTCCTCACGCTGAGGACCAGGCGAAGAGAGCTAAAGCTGACATATTCTCTGGCCTAGCTAGATCTACACATGTATGTCATTGGCTTTTGTTTCTGTAAATGGGAACTGCTTCTGTGGGACCAATCTAGTTGTTTCTCCCCAGTTTGATCAAACTGCATAAAAATTATTTTACCTTTTTCCATTTTTTGCCTATTTCTTCTGCCAGTGGGTGGCCAAGTCTAATCAGGTAGGTCCCTTGGTTTAGCTGTAATAACACTGTCTTAGTACAAAGTGTCTTAGAGCATTTAGAATTTAAACATTTGTAATGTAAATCAACCACAACTGATGACCTCTTTTAGTATGTAAACTTCAGCCCATGGCAGCAGTTGGAAACTGTTGGTCCCATTTCTGAGGTTATGGCAGTTGCTTGTGTGAGGTGTGATTATCTGAATAATCAAGGATGAATAATCAATGAGCAAGGATGACTTTATTAAGTCAGAGTTGTAGATATTTTTGGAACTTACTTTCCCATTATTTTAAATCAAGATGAACATAAGAAGAAACTCCATTATTTCCTCCACGTACTAATAGGTCACCTGGCACAGTCTCTGGGGTGTCTGATTGCTGTTTATAAGAAACTTTTAGAGCCAGCGGGAAAGGGCCGAGATCTGTAGTGGTCTTGTGGGTAGACATCAATTGGAATAAGACCTTAATCTTGTGTGAAAGACCCACAAGGAGACAGGTGACCAGCTCCATCCTTTCCCTCTCATTACCCACAAGGAGAGCTAGGTCGCGAGAGGGACAGGATGGACACCTGTCCAGGGAGACAGAGAGTGGGACACGGTGGAGGGAGGGAGGGATTTCTTTTTCCTTTTATGGCTGTGGTTAGTGGTTGGCTTCAGAATTCTGAAGCTTTAAATCAGTCAGTCAAGACAACAGTGATATGTCGTCATCCTGACCAATTCCTCTTTTCCTTCCACAGCAGGCTGCTACAGACTCCTGCCAGGCCAAGTTTGGTGAGTAGCCTCCCTTGCATTCCGCCCTTGGACTGGTCTTAGTTTTTGATATAAGACGAAACACGATGCTCTCAAGAAAGCCTGTGTTCCCTGAGACACAGGAATTGACTTTTAATTCTGTTTTGATAAGGATAACACGACTCAGGATTTTACAAGTGCTTCCCAAAGCACTGCTCACGTTTCAGATATTGCTAATGTCCAGGAGATGACATGGGAGGTTCGTGGAGACAACGCAGCTGGTGCCAAATGTGTAGAAGAGGAATGAGTTAAGGCAGTGGCCACTTTCTCTGCTCTTTTCCTTTCTTCACTTAGTTTCTGAGGTACTTTCCCTTATAGTTACCTGATATTTGTTAGAAAATAAAATCACTAAAGTTAATGATTACCTGGAGCATTATAATATTTCTTAGGATACATACAAAACTTCAAGTAAATGCATTTTTGGTGTTTATAGGTTTCAGGTCAAACAAACACCATTTCATTTGAGAGCAGAAAATGAAAATTCACTACTAACTCTGCAACCCCCGTATTCCCATATCACTCAAATCTCCAGGTTTCCTGGGCTTGCAGAGATTAGAAATTTTCTGTTTATTTGTCCCTGCTTTTCTGTCTTATTTTTGTTTTGCCAGTTAAAGGTATGGAATTCATGCTAAGTTGGAAATTCCTCCTGCATGTGGTAAAAGTTGAGAAACTCTAGCGATCTAAGGAAGTTCTTCAGTGACCCCATTGCTGAATGAATAGGAGAAATAGTGACAGTTCTTCCTGCCATTACAGGTCAGGGAGCAAGAGCTGGCTTGGGGCTCAGGGAGGTTGTTTCTTGCTCTAATCACCTCCCTTTCACTCTCCTCCAGAACCTGTCCTCCATGTCTTAACATTAGTCATTTATATATGAATGAGAACTTAAGTTGCAATGTTAACTCTGCAGGGCTTTGTCTTCTATAACCCAAATTATAGAGAATTAGAGAACAGGCCAGGTAAGCACTTAGGGTTTTAAAAGAACCTCCTAGGGCCCTGAAATCACATGGCTGTTCAAAACCAACTCATGGGTAAATATCTAAATTTCATATGAACCTATGAAAATGTAGATAGGATCTGGAAACCTTGTTTGTCCCTTGGTGACAGTATTAAACAAGGAATACCTATATTTAAACAGTCAAGTAATTTCTGTTTATAAACTCATGGATTCACCAGTAGCTGGGGGTGGGAGAGCTTAGATAATGATAGTCCATGTAGGTCTTGAATGACACATGCGTACACACTGATGAGAGGAGCCATAATAAAATCATGTGAGCTCAGGAGTCTTGATCTAACCTAGGCAAGATAGCAAGACCCTGACTTGAAAAATTAGTGTTGAGAATACAACAATAAGCAAAATAGAGAAGCACTTGTTCTCAAAGATGTTATATTCAAGTATATGAGACAGACAATATACCAATTAATTTTTAATATGCTACATGCCAACAGCTTCTATGAAGAAGACAAAGTAGGGTAAAGGGAGAGAGTGACAGGAGAGTGTTACTTCATATGGATTAATTAAGGAAGGTGTCATTGGTAAAGCAACAGAAAGTAAATAGGATTTACCTGGGGAAAGCATGGATTGCTGCTCGAGCTCCCCAGTCCTGGTGTGCAGTTCTTGCTTCCTTTCTCATTTTGTCTTTCCTTCCATAAACATTAATTGACAAGAGATGCAGGGCGACTTAACTTGTTTTTCTATGCCAAATATATTTCCCTAGAGCTCTCTGAGCAAGAGCTATACCTAGGATTTGCAACTTCTTTTAATTTAAAATATCAAAATAATGTTTGAAGAAGACTAGTATAGAGTGTATAAAGAAACAACCTGTGGGTATTAAAGAATTTAATCAAGAAAAGGATAAAATATTGGGGCTGGGGTTGTGGCTTAGTAGTAGAGGGCTTTGCCTGGCATGTGTGAGGCACTGGGTTTGATCCCCAGCACCACATAAATAAATTAAATAAACAAAATAAAGGTATTATGTCCATCCACAACTAAAAAATATTTTTTAAAAAATATAAAAGGATAAAATAATAAAATATATATGCTTCCTTTTTTCCCTCCCTTTTTCCAGGACCACTACCCTCAAAATGGCAAATGGTACCTCCTGAACCTTCTTGCATGAATAAGACATCTGACTGGAAGCTGACAGTCCTTAAGAATGGCTTGTATTTGATTTATGGACAAGTGGTTTTTGATACAACTTACAAAGGAGTTGCTCCTTTTGAGGTGCAGCTACGTAAAAACAAGGATGCCATACAGACTCTAACAAACAACTTTAAAATCCAGACTGTAGGAGGGATTTATGAATTGCACACTGGAGACACAGTAGGTTTGATATTTAACAGTGAAGACCAGATTCTAAAAAGTAACACCTACTGGGGGATCGTCTTGGTAGCCAACCTTCAGTTCAACTCTTAGAAATTTGGTTTCCTCATCCTATCTGGCATATGCAGAGACGGTGGGCGGTTGGAGGGGACAGATCTTCAGTGCCTGTGGTTTGTCAGGGTATACAAATCAAAACAAACTCCTCTACATGTGAGATTTTTTTTTTCTCTCATGCTCATCTGAAAGTGACTCAAAAAAAGGGCCATAGGTTTTTGGTTACCCCTGACACTGGGTCTTCAAAGATACTTCAATAATCCATGACAAAATGAATACAGGTGGCACAGGACAGAAACCCTGAAAGAGATGTTTTTTTTTTTTTCAATCCTTGAATCTCTAGGTGGAAAAATGAGGTCCTATTTCCATGGGAATCTTATCTGGTTTGCTAAAAGGGTGTAGGGTCATGGCCTGTTCTCATTTTCTTGATCTGCTTTATCATTCTTCCCCTACGTCCATCTCTGAGAGTCTCCCAATAAAAAGTAGGCAGGTTGGTGGGTTGGCAATAGTTATAGCAAGAACACCCTACTATAGGTGCAGTGTTTCTAGGAGTCACAGAATACTCTGAGACGACTGGGACTATACGGGTGGCATGAAATGGATAGTACTGTATATGGGAGAGTTCCCTTTGTTTCATCATACTAGAATACAGGGTTCTTTACAAAACCAATTGGTCAAGGAGGCCTTTCTGAACCTTCACCCAGAGCTTCAATGTTTATTTGTCTAAATAATGTCAGTTGTAAATTAAGATTCACCATTAGAAGACTCACCATTAGTAATCAATAGATTTAATACCAGAAATTGGTATTTCTGTTGTTATATTATGTTAAGTAATGATTTCATATTTTGAGCTAGTTTTCCTCAGTTTGCAAAAATGCTTTCATATACCACATGGCAACTCTATGAAGTTAATGGAGCAAGTATTTTTGGCAAAATTTTAATAGAATGTAGAAGCAGATGCAACCTAGGTAGGTATCCTGCCTTGACTCAACTAGAGATGAATTACTTGGGCTTTTCACCGTATCAGATGTTTTAGCTTCACAACTCAAACAGTGAGAAACAGTGGAAAAAAATTTCTAAAAATAAAGCTTTCTAAAAAAAATTTTTAGATTCTATTAAAGCTTACTGCTTATAGGTTCTTGTCAAAAGACATGTAACACTGCATTTTAAGACAATTTAAATATTTATGGATACTCGTGAAAAGCTAAATTCTGCTATCACATTATACATCTATAAAAATCATTTTCAGAAGATGTTTTCCCTTCAGCACGGGGTGAAGTGAAGCTTCCATGGACCTCTCTTTTACCAGCAAACTGACTCCCTTCCTTGCCTGGAGCAGGGAATCCTGTGGTTCTGCTTGGGGCTCACTCCCTCCAAGTTCACCTCCTTCCTTCAAAGAGTCCATGTCCGTCAAATGTGCTAACTTCTAAAAATAATAAATAACACTCAATTTAAGAATTTTAAACTCTGTTAAAGTTTGCTGCTTTTATAAGTCTTGTTGAAAAAATATGTAACATTGCATTTTAAAAGTTTAAATATTTATGGATATTTGTGAAAAGCTAAATTATGTTAATTAATGTTATTACATGTAAAGCTAATTTAAGTATATTGTAATTGTGTGCCACAAACTTCTCTTGGGGCAGGCTAAGCTATTTCTTCTTATTTTAAATTAATATCTGCTGAGCAGCTATGAGACCAAATAATTGGAAACAAAGGCCTTTGTATTGCATATTTTCTCAGGAAATTAAAGGTTTATCACATATATTTGTAGAAACTTTGTATCAATTATCAATTTCTGGTATATTATAAGCAGTAGTGTACTGGAGTGGGCTGGCACCAGCTCATGAGAGCTTATTTTTAAATTTTCAGGACCTTTGCACTCTGGTTATTAAGTATGGCCATTTCTGAATTGGCTATGGTGGTAGTATTTACACTACAGGAATTGGCAAACACTGAAAATGAGAGCTTTCCATTTGGGCAGCGGGTTCAATAGCACCTCACTGTTTGTAAAAATTTCCCTTTACAAAAACTCTTCTCTGTCCCTGCCTCAGTCCTAGATCAATCAAGGAAGGCAAGGAGAGAGTGGAAATGTTGCACTTTCAAGCAAAAACTCAAAGCAACAGTGATTTCTCACAGAAAACAGGTTTCTTCACTTCAGGCAGAAGGATGGCTACCAACAGATGATTTCTTAATTTTCTTGGTGTTTTCATTTCAGCCTTTGTTTTTAATGTCTTCTGTTTCTTCATCTGCATTTTAAAACTATAATCAAATGCATAATAGTATCTGGACTGCAGCTGATTGATACTTGGATAATTAGAGTTAGTGATCTAAAAAACATAAAGTTACATCAGGGAAATCCTTGCCCATGTAAGACTTCTTGGCAAGTTATAGGCAAAAGTGAAAGCCAGGTGTAATTAGATTGGGTTACAGTTTGTTCCCATTCCTGATGAGTTAGTCAGGCACCTTCATTCTCTGACTTCCTCCCACCTCAGCCACTCCACCCTGCTTACCACGGAAGCCAGTCCTGACCCATCTCACACTAATTGTTCTTTTGCCTTCCATCTTGCCTCATTCAAAGCTGGCCCAGGGTGTGTTATAGTACTGTGGATTAAGCCTCTGCTTCTGAAAATGGCAATGGATTAAAAAGTGAAAGTCTTGTGCATTTGTTAGACCAAACTCCTTAGGTGAAGTCTATCTGCATCTTGGAAACAAAATTGCTGCCTTGCTCTGTCCCACTGAGGGAATTCCATTTAGGAAATTCAATGGGAGCACATTTTTTATTAGAGAAGACTGATAGGTCAGCAGTTTGAGAATTCCTCTTCTCACAGAAGCTGTAAATGATGCCTGGCACATACTCGTTGCTTGCTCTGAAAGAATACGCATTCTATAACTCTAGGAGTCTTCTGTGAGTTGCATATCTACTCATGGGAGACTGGAAAACATGCTTTGCCCACACAAGCTCAAAGAGCTTGTGCCCAACTCGTTGTAGAAACAGCCTCCTGTCTACACTACTGACCACTGGCTTTTCTTCTCCAGAGAAACAGATTTCTGGGGAAAGATTGTAGCCCCCTGTCAGTTTTTGCTTTCTTGGGTAGGAGTCAGGTACTAATTCTTTGTATATACGAATCAATAAACACATTTCAAAGTTCTCTAAGAAGTTCCCTTTTGTCCTTAAGAGGTATGAATTTAGAAAGTTCCATTGCTGCCATCCTTCCTGCCAAGGTAGTGGATGAAGATTCACAACATAAGCACAATTATCTACAAATGCTGTCATCAAGCTCTGCTTCTCCACATTATGGCTGGAAAAGTGTCTAAAAGTGGGAATTGTAGGAGATTACTTTGCTCCCTTTTATAAATTCTGTATATTTCAGAGTATATTGTCTTAATCTTACTTTGGTATGAAGATATTGTGCCAGTTAAAACTGAGTCAGAAAAATCATACTTTAACATTTAGTTTTACCCTTGTGTCTAAAAGGGACATGGGGATTAAAGCAACTTCCTTTTCTTTCCAATATCCCAATGAGAATGGGAATCTCTGAGTTCATTTGTTGAAGGTGATTGTTCCCACCTGGTTTCGTGGTTGTCTGGGGGATATTGCAGTCACAGTAAATCCCTGTTTTAGAGCCTCAACACAGAGTCTGAGTTGGATCCTTCATTCATAGGTGAACTTGACAGTCTTAGTTCTTGGAGTGGAAGACACAAAGAAATTCTTATCTTCCCTCCTTGCCTTTTGGTTGTACTGCCTGACTGAACATCTAGTCTCTGAAAGGAATCTGATAACATAGAATCCAGGGTCTAATAGTGCCTGGCTCAGAGTCCTTATAGTTTGTTGAGTGAACAAATAAAGAATCATAAATTTGAGTGTTAGTGTTAATTTTCCACTTGAACATTGGCAATCTACAGCATGTGATCCTCACCATAATCAACATCACATTATTTATCCATATACTGTTAACTCCCAAATATTTCTCTCTAACCCAAGTTGCTTGTTTTTGCTTCAGAGTGGTAAATCCAACTCACTACTCAAGAATTTCACATGGAGGAATAATAGATATCTCAAACTCCGTATGACCAAAATGGATCTCTTAATTCAGGTCAAATGAAATCCTCCTCATTTCCATTGTATTGCTTGAGCCCCCAACCTCTGGGTCATGGAATCATTCTTTATATTCTTCTCTTTTATCCATCTAATCTGTTAGGAAATCATATTGCTTAGATTTTTAAAGAGAATCTGACTTCTTTTCTGCTATAGCTCCTATCATAAAAATTATTTCAATAGTGTCGTAACTGGTTACTCTGCTTCTACCTTTGTAGCTCAGCAAACTTACTTTTGAATCCCAGTTTTACAATGAATCGTGGATCATGGATCTTGGATCTTGGACAAATATTTTTCCCTTTCTGAGGCTCATTCTCATGTTTGTTTTGTTTACCGTTGTTTATTGAGTGTATGACACATAAGTTGGGGTTAAATAAATTAACATAGAGGAATATGTTTAAACTATGCTAAAAATACCAGCAATTGTGTGTAAAGTTCCTGATACATTGTAGACACTAAGTAGGTGACTGCCATTCTTTTTACGTTTATTAAAGACTTGGGTTCATTTTCAAGTTTTTGAGCTTTGTCAATTCCCAAGTTAAGAGATATTTATTTAACATCTATCTCTTATTCTCTGTCCTTCCCAGGAAAAAATAAATCTCAAAATAATAAGCAGAAAACAAAAACACTTAGCTGTTGAGAAATTTGGAGTGTTCTAATTTGGAGTTCTTTTAAATAAAGTTGCTATAAACAGTATCAAGAATACAAATAATGGGCTGGGGTTGTGGTTCGGTGGTAGGGCATTTGTCTAGCATGTGTGAGGCACTCTGGGTTTGATCATTAGTACCACATAAAAAATAAATAAAGTTATTTAAAAAAAGAATACAAGTAACAATAAATGTTGGCAAGGATGAGGGGAAAAGGGTAAACTCAAACATTTGTTGGTAAGACTGCAAATTGGTGCAACCATTCTGGAAAGCAGTATGGAGATTTCTTTAAAAACTAGGAATGGAACTGCCATTTGGCTCAGCTATTCCACTACTCAGTATACATCCAAAGGATTTTAAATCATCATACTGCAATGATATAGCCGCATCAATGTTTATAGTGGCACAGTTCGCAATAGCTAATCTATGGAGCCAACCTAGGCGCACTTCAACAGATGAATGGATAAAAAATATTGTCTCTCTCTCTCTCTCTCACACACACACACACACACTAGAGTATTACCAGCCATTAAGAAGAATGACTTTTGCCAGTAAATGGATGAATCTGGAGACTATAATGCTAAGTGAAATAGACCAAACCCAAGAAACCAAAGGTCAAATGTTTTCACTGATATGTGGAAGCTAACCCACAATAAGGGGTGGGAGGACACATTCAGTAGATTGACAAAGGGGAATAGAGGGAAGGATAGGAAAAGGAAAGATAATGAAATGAATCTGACATAATTTCCTGTGTACATATATAAAAACACCACAGTGAATCCCACTATCATGTATATCCTCAAGAATGGGAATCTAAACTAGAATAAGATTGCATGCTTATATAATTATATCAAAAAGGATTCTACTGTCACATATAACCAAAAAGAACCAATTTAAAAAAAGACACAAACAAGCAGTCCCTTCTCTTACTTCAGACTGTTTCCTCTCTTAGAAACTTAAATTCACTCTGGCCTCCAGCTGCTATAGCTCTATTTTGGGAGGTTTATGCCACAGTTTTAAAATTGTCTTGGTTATATGCCAAATCTCTCTTCTTTATATGCTTTTGGATACATGCCCTTTTTGGATACATGCCCTTCTGCATTGACATATCTGGGAGAGATGCTATTGCAGTGTAAGGTATTTCTTTTTGATAGTTTGTCATCTCTCTTGATCCACTCATTCTCACGCTTCCAATTATAATATATTGAATTCCATCTGACTCCAAAGTTTTTGAAATCTGCCTTCTCCAAAATATAGGGATTATGACTTCATTTTATTAGTAATTTATGTAATAATCATATGCATTTTAAAATCCACAATAGCACACGAAGAAACTGAAGTTAGAGGAATTTAATAAAGTACTCACGGTAAGACATCTTCCAAGTGGCAGGGAATTGCTTAAAACCAGATCTAGCTGATGTTGAAACATATGTATTTAGTTAGTGGTAAACAATGCCTGCTTATAACTTCTATGTAAGGTGTAGCAGGCTTCTAGAGCCCCATTGTCCAAGGTAAACCTTAGTGCCAGCTTACCCAACACAGTACTTAGTAGAGCTGGATTAGAATAGTTTCTGACTGCTAGTTCAGTGATTTCTATGTGTCCTGACATTCTCCACTGTTGGGACTGAGTAGAGAAAGCAAACATTGGCCTACATTTTATATGACATTTTAAAGGATCAGAATAAGCTTTAGAAGTGTGGAAGGCTATAGCATCACTACATCTAGTCTTAGAAAAACATTGGGCTCTCATCCTTTATTTCTTGCCTTCCTTCACATGGAGTGAAATAATTGATAGGTTCCATGAAAGGTTTTGATGATGCAGTCCTAAAGCTTTTAGGCAGATGGTATTATCAGTGGTTCCCTTTCCACAGTAGTTAGTGCATCCTCCCTCTCATTTTTCACTTCTGCTTCCACAAAGAAAATAAGAGAGGTTTATAGAAAAACTGAGTAAAGGAAAAATTTTGCAGAAATTGTTATCAAGAATTTCCTCTGGAGCTTTTACAAAATTCAAGATTTATTAGGAAATAAATTTAATCTACTGACACCTTTTAGTTCTATTAATTTTGTCTTACTTTCTTTTAGCTTTTTACTCTTTCAATGACAGGTATTCAGTCTTTGCTGATATTTGCTTCTCTTAACAGTGATCTATACAGAATAAGTCTAAGTTCTTTCTCATGTAATAGTCCTTCTGTGTTTGAAGAGTGCTAGCATGAATCACTGAGTGTCTCCACAGCTGTGACAATATGGTGCCAATGAAAGAGCAGAAGTGGAGGATCAATGATCTGGTTTTGCACCTGTTAACCATGCTACTTTCTCCAAGCACTTTTGCCTCTCAATTTCACATTGCCATTCATAAAAATGCACATAATAGTATTTATATCATAGATAATTATAGGGATCAGAATCAATATCAAGTGTCAGAGTACTGCATACTATAAATTTGGTATGTAAATGTGATCATGGCTGCCCTGCTCCTGTTCACAGTCCAGTTTTATTCAAACTGGATTAAAACACTTTAGAATGGGGCTGATCTAAAAAGCGTTCAGGAAGATAAGTTGTTCCTTGATGAAAACACTATGACAGCTGATGTTGTTGGTAGCTATGATAGTTCATCTTAAACTTGTGGTCCACTGAAACATTCAGATCTTTTTTTCAGGTCATCCCTATTTTATATGTATTTAATCATGATATTAACCTTGATATAGGGATATATCTTTATGCTAGTTAAATTTCACATTGTTGGTCTTAGTTCAATGTTTATGTTGAGGATATTGAGTGAATCTTCTAGGTGAGTTTTATTTTCTATCATTTGCAATTATCTTTCCTTTCCAATTTCCTTTGCCTATACCTACAAGACCTACATAGGGCATAGGTTTATTCTCTACTTTTCCTTAGCAGATCTGGAAGAATTACATGGGGTTTGGAAAAAGTTTGGGATGGGCTCTTAGAGGGTATTTAGTACTTTATAATCTGTTGAAGGGTTTAAAAAAAAGTCCTATTCCTGGCTTTGGTATTGTTCAGTTGGTGGTACAAGGAAGAAGAACTAAGTGGCTTACTTTCCTTGGCAACGCCTATAAGAGATCTTGCTTTTTTGAAGGAAAATTGATAATGACCTAGTGGAAGATAATGGCCTGAGAACTTTCCAATTTGTTGGCTGCAAATGATGAAAGGAAAAGGCTGACTCATTTAAATTCAGATTCTGAATTCCATACCCATGTATTGCATATGACTTCCTCTTTTCATAGGAATGAAGAGCATTTACACTTGCCAGAACTGACTTTCTAAGTTGTTGTCATAGTCTGTTTGCATTGCCAATACTGAGTACCACAGAGTGGGTAATTTTTAAAGAACAGAAATTTCTCACAGCCTTGGTTTTGGGAAGACTAAGATCTAGGTGCTGGCACCTGGTGTGGGGCCTTGCTGGATCCTCATGGGAGAAGGTGGAAGGGCACAAGAGTAAACCCACCCCACAGGTCCTGTTTACTGTGGCCAATGCATCCACGAGAGCAGAGTCTTCATGACTTGAACAGCCCCCAAAAGGCCCCACCTCCCAATACTTGCATTGGGATTAGGTTTTCAAAATCTAATTTTTGGAGGATACTTCCAGACTATAGCGGTTTTCTTTTCATATCCCAATAATAGAAGGCAGCAATCCCTTCCCCACATCCTGCCTTCTGAAACAGCGACTAACCACACCTCTCCAACTTGGAGACTATAATATCTAACTTTGTGTGTAGAATAATGACTTAACCAAAAATCTCAATGGCAAGAAGAGACTTATCACTTTAGGACCTCATTTTTCTCATCCCAAAATGTAAGGTTACAATGCTTACAAGTCTGATAGATTGAAAGTCACCTAGACAAACTTTTCCCTAAAACGTGTATGTCATGGAAATAAATATAGCTCTAGATATTACCCTTTGATGATAAATTTAGGAACTAAAAATCTAAACATTGATCCATCATGAAACTGTCTTACAAGGCTTTTCAAGAGTTACTGTAGACTAGCATGTTGGTGGAGGGGTGGGAGAGTGCATTGAGTAGGACTGGCTTTGGTTCTCACCTGAGCATTCCTTCTAACTCCACCCAGAAATCTCGCTTCCTGAATCTTCACAGGCTTTGTGACATCTTTAACTTTCCTCTATACCCAACCTTTTCCCTGGACCTTCAAATATGTTTAGATTTTTCAATCTTGAAAAAAAAAATCTTTATTTAATCCTGCTACCAACTCTAGCAATAGGCCAGTTGGACTTTTCCAATCATGTTCTATATATTCTTTGCTTGCACTTTGTCTTTTAATTATACATGGAGCTCATGTTTAACCTCTACCACCAAACTGAAAATATTAAGTTGATCTATGACATCTCAAGTGGCCTATTCTCAATTCCCTTTTTATTTTATTTCTTTGCAGAATTAATATTATCAATTATATTCCTAACAAATTAGGTAGGAATAAATGTACCTCGACCTTAAAAAGACTATGTGTGGCAAACCCATGGCTAACGTCATACTCAATAGTGAAAACTTAAGACTTTTCTTGTAAGATCAGAAACAAGAAAAGAATGCCCACTCTTACCAGTTTTATTCAATATAATATTGGAAATCGTATTCAGAGTACTTTGGCAAGGTAAAACAGCAAAAGATATTCAATAAGAAAGGGAGAACTTTAAATTGACTCTGTTTTCAGATAACACGATCTTATATGTAGAAAACCTTAAAGATTACCTCCAAACTGTTAGAACTAATAGGTGAATTCAGTAAAATTTCCAGATACAAAATCAATAAATTTTCTGTACACGAACAATGAACTATCTAAAAAACAAACCAAGAAAACAATCCCACTTATAACAGAAAAAATGATTAGTAATAAATTTAAGTAAGCAGATAGAAAATCTGCACACTGAAACCATAACACTGATGAAAGAAATTGAAAGGGACACAATTAAATAGAAAGATATCCCACATTCTTGGATTGAAATCATTAATTTTATTAAAATGTCCATTCTACCGAAAGTAAACTATAAATTCAAGCACTCCCCATGAAAGACCCATGACATTTTTCACAAAAATAGCAAAAACAATCCTAAATGTTTTATGTAACTACATCTTGACCAAAAAGTATAAGAAGAAGGAGGTATCAAACTACCTGATCTTAAATCATACTACAAAGCTCTAGTAATCATGCCGTTAGACACATAGACCAGGGTAACAAGTATAGAGATCCTAGAAATAAATCCATGAACACACATGGGAAAATATCAGACTCATTAATAAGTAACAATGGAGAAACTGAACATCTATATTCAGAAGAATGAATGTAGACCCTTATCTCACAATATATTAGAAAATAAATGCAAAATGTATTACAGATTTAAGTATAATACTTGAAACTATAAAACTACTACAAGAAAACGTTGGAGGAAAAATCATTTTTATTATGACCACCACCAGGCAACAAAAGTATGAGCAACAAAAGCAAAAAGAGGCAAATTTTTTAGTATTAAACTAAAAAATTTCTGACAGCAAAGGAAACAATTAATAGAACAAAGAGACAATCTCTGAAACTGGAGAAAATATCTGCAAGCCATACATCTGATATTGCCTCACACCTGTTAGGAGGGGTATTAAAAGATGAGTGATAACAAGTAATGTGAAGTACACACCGGGTTGGAAATGTAATTTTGTACAGCCATTATGGAAAACAGTATGGAGGTTCCTCAAAATATTGAAAATCTGACTACCATATGATTAAGCAAACCTAATAATGGGTATGTACCCAAAGAAAATGAAATCAGTATGTTTGTGAGATATCTGAACTTCATTCATTGCAACACTATTCCCAATAGTCAAATTATGGAATTAACCTAAATGTCCTTAAACAGATGAATGGATAAAGATCTCTCTCTCTCTCTCTCTCTCTCTCTCTCTCTCTCTCTCTCTCTCACTTTATAATCCTTTTGATTATAAAGTCAATTTTATTAATGAAAAAAATAGGCCAGGGGAGGGAAGGGGGCAATATTCAGCCTAATCGACATTTGGCCTGTAATCCACAGGAGGGGTGTATCCTCAGGGACCCTGCAGAATACGTGAATCATATGTTTCTGTTTTCTTTCTGAAGTCTCTGGATGACTTGTTTGCTTTTGAGTCTTGAGGACAGGATCTCTCCAGGACACAGGAGATGTATTCTTGTGAAGGAAAATAAAATCAGATGACAAGTAGGGGAAATCGCCTGGCTCACAATTTGCTCTGCTCCTTTTCCCTTGGCTGTGTTAGGGAAATTGAAGGTAAAGCTTCTCTCTCTTTTGGTTTGGGAATTTCAGAAGGCATTGTGTTAGAAAAGATCTCAAGACAGAAATACAAAACAGAAGTGCACGACGAAGGTCTCCATCTAGAACAATTTATCAGCCATTACTTGGTAAGCGCTAGGGCAAACTCAACACAATACAACTTCCGTGTGACTGTTCCAAGAGCAGAGTCCTGAACTTGATGTTTGGTTAAAGAGACAGAAGTACTTGTATGAAACCTCTAGAGGACCCTGATTATAAAAGGCAAAGTGAGCATTTTCATCTACAGATGTGTACAGAGAGGCCAGGAGAGTGAGAGCTGGCAGAGGTGAGAGTGTCTGAGTGTGCTGCGTCATGGTGGGGGCGAAAGGCTGGGAGAGTGGGCCCTGGGACGCCGAAGGGCTCAGGGCTCTTCTGTGGTGTGAAAGGTCAAGGGAGACATCGGTGGACTTTTGCTTTGGGAATTTCCTCTGCCACTGACTAGACTACACTAGGCCACCTCTCCTCTTTCCTTGACAGAACTGTCACTTGGTCCAAGTACATTGTTGCAGGTCTTTCAAAATGCTGAAACAGTTTGGATCAAGTAAATTCATTTTAGTAAGCTCCCAAGATGGTTAGAAAAGTACTAGAGTCAAAAGTTTAAAAAGAAATAAAAATAAGGTTATGGTTTTTTTGGAGAAAGAAATCCAAGTTCCTTGGGGTATTTTCTTGATGTTTTTACCAGAGCTTTCTAGGAAAGGCCACTGACTTTTCAAATTTATTCTGGCTGCTTTTCAGGGATCTTAAGGAATTTTCCTTGAAGACGACATACCATTTCTTTCTTTTTTTTTTATTGGTTGTTCACAACATTACAAAGCTCTTGACATATCATATTTCATACATTAGATTCAAGTGGGTTATGAACTCCCATTTTTACCCCAAATACAGATTGCAGAATCACATCAGTTACACATCCACATTTTTACATACTGCCATATTAGTGACTGTTGTATTCTGCTACCTTTCCTATCCTCTTCTATCCCCCCTCCCCTCCCCTCCCATCTTCTCTCTCTACCCCATCTACTGTAATTCATTTCTCTCCTTGTTTTTTTCCCATTCCCCTGACAACCTCTTATATGTAATTTTGTATAACAATGAGGGTCTCCTTCCATTTCCATGCAATTTCCCTTTTCTCTCCCTTTCCCTCCCACCTCATGTCTCTGTTTAATGTTAATCTTTTCCTCCTGCTCTTCCTCCCTGCTCTGTTCTTAGTTGCTCTCATTATATCAAAGAAGACATTTGGCATTTGTTTTTTAGGGATTGGCTAGCTTCACTTAGCATAATCTGCTCTAATGCCATCCATTTCCCTGCAAATTCCATGATTTTGTCATTTTTTAGTGCTGCGTAATATCCCATTGTGTATAAATGCCACATTTTTTTTTTATCCACTCATTTATTGAAGGGCATCTGGGTTGGTTCCACAGCCTAGCTATTGTGAATTGTGCTGCTATGAACATTGATGTGGCAGTATCCCTGTAGTATGCTCTTTTAAGGTCTTCAGGGAATAGTCCGAGAAGGGCAATAGCTGGGTCAAATGGTGGTTCCATTCCCAGCTTTCCCAGGAATCTCCATACTGCTTTCCAAATTGGCCGCACCAAGATATACCATTTCTTGACAACTTGTTTGAGGACACATACTTTCTTAATAAACCTATAAGCATCTCAGTTTTTTTCTTCTCTAGTTCCCCAACTGGTTTGAGAATGCTCACTGTTCTCTCTTCTCACAGCAAATGTTTTGTTGGACAGGAGAAGACTTTGCCCACCTATGTTCAACTCCTGGGAAAATCATCTAATTCTGTATTCAGAGGGAAGGAATGATTTTCTTACAATAAACACAGCATCTCTCTCTTGAATGTGGCAATATTCTGCAGCTTGATTAACTCTAGTAGGAACTAGTGCAGTCTGTTGTACTCTTTCATTTCCTTCCTTGGGCCACCTTGCCCCAGTGTGGGCCCTTCCCTCTGTCACACAGGCACCGAGAACCCTTCATGTCCACATTCCTAGGAAACATCCTGCAGGATGAGGGGCTCCATCTAGAACAGTCACTTAACTTCCACTGTCCTCTCTGGCAAAACCACCTTCTCTGATCATAAGACCTAGGTGCTGCTTTGAAAATACTTCATGATTTAACAGAGACATTCAATCATTTTCAATTTAAAGAAAGTATTAACCTATGGCACTGGGTTGGCTGGAGTCTTGCCTTTTTTCTCCCTCCCTCCTTCCTTTCCTTCCTTCCATCTCCTCTGTCCTGGAAACCATCTCAGGACCATGGCCAGGAGTTTTTCTGGCGTCTTCCTCCTTTCCCATTGG